>NC_138781.1:148981760-151399260 GCF_965178545.1 Coloeus monedula | reverse complement strand
TTCCTCATAAAACCTCTTCTAACTAATATTTTCTTGTGTTCTTCCAGCATTAAAGCAAAAATGCCTTAAAAACATCTGTACATCAGTTTAGAGCACTAAGAAATTTTACTGCAAGTTGGAAGACTGGTGGCAGTTTTAGTTGTCTTTTTGATTTCTCAGTGTAAAAATCAGAAAGCAACATGTTATTTGCAAATATTTGAAATAAGACAAGCTATTAACCAGATGTTAACCTAGAAACGTCTCCTCCTCCAAGGCATTGTAAAAATAATGTGTAAAAACAGATATATTTTACACAAGTGATGTAACTGCAATAAAAGCATTGAAAGGCTTTTAAAAATCTTATTTTATAATGGATATTTACGTGGTTGGCTTGTGAATCCAAATAGTTTCTATTAGTTTTATTGACATTACATAATCAAAATTAACAAATGCAAAATAATTTAAAAGCAACCTCATATACTGAAGACAAGAAGGATTCTCTGGTGTTAAACACATGCAGATTATCTTCTAAATTAGGAGCTTCCATTACTTCAGCAATGCATGTAGTGCAGAGGGTCAAGCCAGGAAGTGACCAGACCTCTTGTACTTTGAGATGTATTTGTGTGAGCTCACCAGGATTCGTAGAAACATGGAATTATAGAATGGTCTGGGTTGGAAGGAACCTTAAAAGTAATCTCCTTCCAACCCACTAGATCAGGTTGCTCAGGGCCCCTTCCAGCGTGTCTTTCAAGTCCTTTATATGCAACTCTGGTGAACTGAGAAACAGTTCTAAAAAAATGAAAGAATAACCAAATCAATTGCATGATTCCATATTTCGCTGTGCTGCAGCAACATCATGCTACTATCTATCCAGAGTACATCATCAAGCCATTAATGTTTTTAAATAAGAAGCTTATTTGCACTGTAGCTGCTGCACATTGATTTTTCACTGAAGAAAGATGTGTTCATAGGTAAAGCCAAGGAGAAAAGTGGCACTCTAAACAAATGCAGACCTCAGGGAGAGGTGGGATGCAGGAGTTCTATTCCAAAATACATTTCACTGTTGTGCTTAACAGCGCGAGAGAAGCACTTCTGTCATGCCAAAGAGCAGGAGAGATTGGAGCAGTACCAATTACAGCTGGTACTGAAAGTTAGGCCAATGGGATAAACAGGAATGTCGACACAAGGGAGTACGGGTTGGGAAAGTTAACACGGCCATAGTTCTGCGATGCTGTGGGAGATCTCACCCTGTTGCAGCAGCTCTCAGTCTGTGCCCATTGCCTCTTGTCATGTCACTGGGCACCACTGGACAGAGACTGGCTCTGTCCCGTTTTCACTCTCCTCAGGTGTTTACAGGATTGATGAGATCCCCCTGAGACTCCTCTAGTGAAGCGTCCCAGCTCTCTTGTCCCCTCCTCATGGGAGATGTTCTAGTCCCTTCATCATCTCTGTGCTCCTTCTCTGAACCATCTCACATTTTTCTATGTCTGTCCTATACTGAGGAGCCCAGAACTGGACACAGCCCTGGAGGCATGGCCTCACCAGTGCAGAGCAGAGGGGCAGGACCCCCTCTCTCGATCTGCAGGCAGCACTTTGCCCAATGCAGCTGAGGACATCCTGAGCCTTCTCTGCTGCATGGGCACACCCCTTACTCCAGTTCAACCCTGTGTCCAGCAGGACCCGAGGTCCTTTCCTACCAAGCTGCTTCCCAGCTGGGTGGCCCCCAGCACATATCTGTGTATGAGGCTGCACCTTTACAGGTGCAGGACTTTGCAGTCCATGTTGAACTTCATGAAGCTCCTGTTGATGTTCTTCTGGATGGCAGCATGACCCTTTGAAATGTCAGTCACTCATCCCAGGTCAGTGACACCTGCCAGGCTGCTGAGGGTCCATTCTGCTCCATCATCCAGATCATTAATGGAGATGCTAAGCAGGACTGGACCCAGCACAAACTGCTGGAATGCACCTCCAGTCTCTGGCTTCCAAACAGACTTTGTGCCACTGGCCACCACCCCCTGGGCCCCAGCAGTCCGTTTTCTACCCACCTCACCAGGCACATCCAGCACAGATATCAACAGCTTCTCTATGAGAATCTTACAGGTGACTGTGTCAAAGGCCTTCCTGAAAACCATATAGGTTACAGAGTCAAAGAGCCTTTTGCTCATGTAAGTATTTTTTCAATTCCCAATTGTCAGACTTCTCGCTTCTCTGTGCTACAGTTCAGTGGGCAGTTTGCCTTTGTTGATGGACTCTTTGAAGGGTAGCTGTGTCTGGCCCTGGCAGAAAGCACAACTTCCTGATGAAGAGAAGCCTTCCCAAAGCTCACTGAACCAACCTTCTCCTGGATTTCATTCAGCCTTGGATCAGAGCCACTGTGGATAGATGAGAGAAGACTTCCCAACCCTGAGGAGTGCCAGTGTTTAAAGCTGTGTAAATCCTCACTCATCTTTCATCACTGAACACTACCTCTTGCTGAGCTATTAAAGCCATATTCACATGCCCAAGAGATTCTGTGAGTGATTAATAACAATGGGACGACTGTTATTTAATTACAGTCAAGAGTATTAGGGAAAGTTATGATATGGTGAATGCACCTGCAGGACAGACTTCTCAGTATAGATCCTTTACATGGCTGGGGCCATATTACCAGAAACACTGTGGGCATAATGACTCTAAGGAATCTCATGGAAGAATTAATTAATAAATGTTGAAGTGGGTTTGATAAAGGAACTGATCACATGGGTGAGGTCTATATCCAAGTGGGTATAAATAACTTAGCACTGGCTTTGCTGAAATCCATTTGTCCTCCATCCAACTGCTTTGGGATAATATCCCTCAAGGTAAGCCTTTCTGGGTGTTCTTTATAATAAGGGAAGCAGGAAGAAAACAATGTAGAATAAGCTATTTGTGACTTAGGAGCAATAGAAAAAAATATAGGTAAGAGATTTGGGAAAATAGACTATAAATATTTAGAGCTGTTAGATTTAGAACCTCACTTTCTGATGAAATATTACAAGATTTTCTAACAGAAATAAATTCAATATTTGAGCTCAGAAAAGCAGATAATGATCAGTAGGCACATATTTGAAAAAATTATATATATATATATATTCATTTATTTGGCTGTAAAAAGGTCTAAGCCTGACTTACTTGGAAAATCATTCTAAATTTAAAGTAATTTGTGACTGTAGTTAAAAAACAATCTATCGTCTTCCATTTAATGAAAACTAGTGCAACACATTTAGAAGAACTTTTTACACACATCTCTTGAAGTTCTCCAAACAACATCACTTTTCTCATTAGGAAAATTTATGATCTATTACATCAGCCTCAACACAGATTAGGATAAATATTTGACTACAAATTTTTGTGATATGAAACAAATGTAATGGATTGCAGATAAACTGAATTCCATAGGCATAATCTCAGGAGAACTTTTCATTTACATAGTGTTTCACAATATCTTCATTTAAACATAAGAATTATTTGAACATCCTGTTAAATCAATGAAGATGTAAAAACTGTTTGCAAAACAAATGAAACTGCAAGTGCACCATTTTATCGCTAAATGGCAATTTCACAGAGTCTGTTGAATCACTTAAAGCAACACCAAAATAAATATTGTTAGTCAGATTTATAGAGGACATTGATAAAATAAGGATATATAAGGCTCATCATTCCTGTAATATGTGTGTTTACTATGATAAGGGTAAAAACTGAATTTTATCAGGCAGCAATACATCCAGGCTACAAAAGAATGATGTCCTAAAATTAGGTCTTCCCATTCCCAGATTGAAGAGATAACATTCTGTCTAATATTTTACTTAACTCACCAGGCACGCCAGTCTGCTGTGTGACTTTTTTCTTGTCTTTGGATTAAACAAAAAATGATTGTAATTCTGCTGGTATCTATGTCCATGGTGGTGTACAGTGGTAAGTGGCAATGTATTTTTATGTTTATTTGACATTATGTCAAAATACTGGTTTAAGTATGTGCATTTGGAAACAGTCCCTTAGAAACACACCTTCTCTCTCCTCAAATTTTGGTGTGCAATACCCAAATGCACTTGAAGAAATTTCTTTATGAAGTACTTATATTTTTCTCAGGACTTGTAGTGAAGCAAAAAAAAACATGTAGTGGGGTTAAAAATACAACCAAAAACTTGCAACTTCTGTTTGCTAGCATTTTATCATTCTTTAAGTCATTGAGACTCCAAAAGCTATGTTTCATATAAAGAAATTCTACTCATTAAATACATTTGTATTCTCTTAATTCTCCAAACCATTCAGGGCATCCTGAAATACAACCCATGTTCAGCCAAAACTCCTCTTTTTAATTTTACTGTGAACAGGGCTTTTTCTTCATATATATAAACTCTTTAGATTTTATTGTCCTGGGTGAATGAACTTCCCAGAGTCAGGGATGAGCAAACATCTCAAATTTCTGCAGTCTCTGAACTGTGTAGGAATGTCAGTAAGAGTTGTGAGGTGTAAGTGAAGAGAAGGACCCCTGCAAGGTCTATCACAATTTCTGGTTTATCCATGGGGATATTTCTGAAGGGAAGAGAAAACCCAGGACCCCAGCATAGACAAATTCTGCACTGACCCACATCAACTTCACCAGTTGCCTCTCTTCTGAGGGGTTTTTGCAATTCAGAAAATAAATAGGTCTTACATAAAACATATAGGTTAAAATGATGAAGCTGAACTTTAAGATTCCTACTATATAAAGAGAAATCAGGCAGAATATTCACATTTCCCACTGCAGTGATAGTGAATGCCAAAATACCTGCACTGTTTATTCATTTAAAAAATAAATATATATACTTTTATATTGATAATGGACTCAAAATATCTGGACACTCGTAAATTTTTCTGACATAATATTTGAAGAACAATTCCCCAAAACCTTAAAAAGCTGTTCAACAGTGTTTAGATTTCCCCCCCCTAGCTAAGTACAATCTGAGCAAGAAGATTTAAAGTGTTACCACGTTTAGATTTGGGGAGGATTATTGGTTTTTATTTGTATAGGATTTATTCTGCTGACCTCTGCTTTGAGACTGAACCAAGTCTCTGTGCATGAAATAGCATCTTTGAGAGGAATGAATGTGATTTACTTCGAATAAATCAAATAGTTTGGTTTTGCTGCAGCCTGCCTTTTCCTGGCATAGTTGAGATTTTTGCTTCCTAAGGATTATAATGAGTGCATCCATGCTCTGTATTAGGATATTTTAGCGAGCCATGACTGAAAAAAATGACTGGAGGTGCAATGATGTTTTTGATGGGGTTTTTTTTTGGCAACACTTCAGAAAACTGTTGTCAGGTAGGAAAATCATAGTTGCAGTCCAGAAACAATTTTAAAGAAATTCCATGGATGAGGTGTACAATGGGAAAGCCCAAGAGCTGACGTATCATACAAGTCTCCTCAAAACGTGCTGAGTTTTTTAGCAGGTTTTAGACAGAGGTGAGAGAAGTTGGCATCCCCAGGGTCTTCTGAGATTTAAAGGATTGATTTTTGTAGTGAAATCTTTCCCTGGTTCTACAGGGAATGTAGAGCCAGTGAAAGGGTTAGGGCTAGGGTTAGGACATTGGACCAGTAGCTCCAAATACATGATACTAAAAAGAGGAAAATAGAATAATTACTCCAGAAAGTCTTTTCTCTTTGTTCCTCCCACCCCCAATTTAAATAGAAGTAAGCAATCTTGTTAGCAAACATTGGTTCATTGATCTTGACTTGGTGACAATTAGAAATATTTTTCTTCATAATGAGAGGATTAGAAGAGCCAATGGTTTGCCAAACTGCTGACCCTGCAGCAGAGATTCCTCTCCAGGGGAACTTCAAAAATTTATGTGTTAATTGGGTGTACACAGTTCAGTTTGCTGAGAAGAACTAAGTGCAAGTGAAGGATACTGGAGCAATCACAGTTTCCAGTACCCCTGGAAATTTATCAATTTTCTCCTCTGATTCATTTCACCTCAATGGGATTTTCATGCTTTCAAATATTTTGCTGAAAGGACCAAATTATTAATGGCTATTCATCAAGAGACACTTAGTTTGAGCTCTGGTGTTATGCAGTGTGTCAAACCTGGCTCTAGTTGCACTTGACAGAACCTGGCTCAGGGGATGTTTGTCATTGCTGGGGAAATACAGGCTTTAAGTCAGAAAATAAGGGTTAGTTTTTCTTTAGCAAGCATGTGCACAAATATAGCATTCAATGCTGGTTTTTTGCAAGGCAAGCCATTACTTTGCCTGAAGCTGAATTCCTCATGGCCATGAAGCTTTCAACAGACTTGTTCCACTTCTGTGAAAAGGCCAGCTTTTATTGAGAGACCTTTTCTGGTTTGTGGAAAGCAATTTTTTCCCCTTGGTCCTGCTGCAGTGAAGGACACTTCTGATGGATTGCTATTTACCTAAAAGCTTCTCATTGTGACCAAGAATTTCAGGAAAAAGAAGAACACAAGGGAAAGCACCTCTCCGTGCCTCACTCAATCCTGTATACATATTCAGCAACTGAACTTGAGAAACTAATTGCTGGGAGCATATGACTGTTATCATGAAAATCTTGTTCACACCACAAAAGTTTTGGACATCCTGACAAAACACTTCTATATGATCTAAAAAAAAAAATTTAAAAAATCTTATTTTTCCTAATCCCTTGCTAAACATAGAGTTAAGCCTTATATCTAAAAACTCCTTCTCTGCTTTACTCTTTACACCTATATTTATTGCAGGAAAATGTAACAGATGAGCAAGACAACCATCAGCTCTTTCCCAGAATCTCTTATAGAGAAAAAGGACAGCTTTCCTAATGCCAGTTATTCTGAGATATAAGTTATGCCATGAATTTAACATTATGGGCTTTTTCAGTTTTAAATATTTAGATTCTTGAGACAGTAAATACTCTTTACTTACTATGTTTTTTAAAAAACCCAAGGTTAAATAAATCCAAAGTAACACACTGTCTTCTGAAATCATGCAGAGGAAAGGAACAGGTTAAAAAATTGGAAGGGAGAGAACAAATATTAGATTTCCTTCTAATTCAGGACTTGGCAAACAGAAAAAAATGAAAGTGTTGAAAATTTACCAAATCTACCACGTCACCTTCAAAAGAAAAAAGAGATAATTAACTTAAAATATAAAGAGTTATAGGAAGAGAGACAATGACCAATAAGACTTTGTGTTAAATAACTCTGCTTCAAATTATAGCACAGGGTTACAGAGTATATGGGACATAGTTGGACAATAAAACAATTTCATATAATTCTACTGATTTGTCCCAGTAAGGGCTATTGTTGAGATGAGCACACAGAGACAAGGGCTAGCACATCCTCAGTACATGTTTAACAGAGACTGGGTTTTGAGCTGAAGTGGGTGTCACTTACCAGTACACACCAGTACACACCAGTACACACCAGTACAATTCTGGGCTTCCCAGGGTGCGGAGCTGAGTAAGTGCTTCATGGCTTTGCTAAATCAGCTTGCTGGTGTAGGAAGATATTCAGAATGCCTGCAGTGTATGTGTCATAATGAAATATATGTTGCTGCTTTACTGTGATTTTTTGGGTTTTGGGTTTTATTTTTAAATCTTTTTCTTCTCAAATTTATTTGCTGAGGTAGGTGGCCAAGAACTGGAGCCGCCAGCATTCCTGCCAGAGCTGCTTAACACACCTGAAAGAATCTTGAGTAAGAAAGGTTTAAGCTTTACTTTCTGCAATATTGCATGGCAGTGGGGAATCTTGAACTCCAGAAGCATCACAGGGAAGTGTGAGCAAATAGCTAGGAACTCATCTCAAAATGGTTTAACAACCGAAGCAAGACCAGGGGAAGTCTGGGGACAGTTATTGTCATTTATCATTTTAAAATAAGCATGGTTTGTTTATTTATTTTTTCATTTAGACAATGCCACACTCTTCAGCGGAGTCTTTCAAAATGTGGAAAGTGTTGCATTATTTTTTGGTAAGCACCTGTTCTAGTTGTACTTGAGCACTGAATAGAAATCCTGTGGGGTTTGCTTTTATGTATTTACTAAGATGAAGGAGAGGTTTTTTTTGCATGCAGATGTCCCCAAAGACCACTGTAACACTAGATACTGCTGAGTGACAAGCACTGCTCAGTGTCCCTGTGTCACTGCCTTGTTTGGGCTCCGTGTGCGTGCAAACACCATCCATGTGCGACCCACACCTGCCTCACCTCCCCTTACCAGGTGTTTTATGGCTGTTCTCTTTCCAGACTGCCTGGGTTCTCACTTCACCTGGTTACAATCCATCTTCACTAACTTCCCTGCCCTTCTCAACTTTGTGACCAAAATGAAGTGTGTTACTGGGTTTTGTCCCAGGGATTTTGAAGACTATGGTTGCTCTTGCCGGTTTGAGATGGAAGGGCTCCCTGTGGATGAAGCTGATGAGTAAGTCATATCCATGAGAGGTCTTTTTCTGCCCTGACTGGCAGTAAATGCCCTCATACTCTGATTATCCAAAGTGTGACACTTGTATAAGTGAATTAAAGACAGTAATAAAAATGTAGATTTATTTAGGGGTAAGTAACACCATCTGGCCCTAGAGAGAGAAAGTGTAATCTCAGGCCAGGGCAAACAAATGGTTGTTCACTTGTATCAGCAGGAGGTGTGAAAGGAAATTCAAAGAGAATCAAGATGTATCCATGTCTGTGAAGAAAAAGGGTTTTCCAACAACATAATGTATTAATTCCCTGAGTGAAGACAGCAATGGCTCAGAAAGTGCTAATGCTTATAGATGGAAATTAATCCATCCACTCTGCAGCATGAGATGGCTGGGAAAATGGAGACCTAACCCATGGAAAAAAGCCATGGAACTTCTCTGTGAAAGGTTTTTTGAACAATTGTGATGACATCCTGAAATGGGAGCTCAAGTCAGTTCAATGGATTGATACCCAAGAGCTGAGCACCTGAGTTTTTGCTTCACTCACCTTCATTTTAATGCAGAGCAGCACAAACCCAGAAACTGCAGAACCATCCATCAGCAGGTTTGTCCTGAGAATCGTCCACAGAGCCAGCTTGTATTTACAAATTGGTTTGCAGCCCTGGGGTGAGGTTTCCTTAGCAGCACAGAACTCCTGCTCCCGTGTGCAGCAGAGACTGATTATTGCTTTGCCACTGACAGAGATGTGCTCTTGGTTCAAGGGAGCCTCTAAACCAGTGGCTGTTGCGTGTCTTTCCCAGAGACAGTTCCCACAGTGCTGCAATTTTTTTCACTGATGTTATTTCTTAGAAACTAGTTTTGTAAACCTTGGGGCTTGTCTGTGCCATTTCTGTTCCACGGAAAAGGGCTCAATGCCTCACTGCAGATTTTTAAGGCATTGGAAAGTACTAGTGCCTATAAGACCAACCTTTTCCCATTTCCCAGAGTAGCTCATTGTCATATCTAAATTAGGAGACAAGTTTACCTCCATGGTCCACATGAAGGAGAAGCAGGCCCAGAGGACAATGCATGTTTTACAATCTCCTGCTTGCAAAGGAAAACTGAGTAAACTTTTGGATTAACTGTTGCAGTAAATGCTGATGTAATTGTGATTCTCCAAACGAACAAGCAGTGCAGAGAGTTTGTGTTAGACTTCTTATGCAGTTAGAGGAGCTTTTAGATGCTAACACCTCCCTAGACCTCAGGCAGAGTCAGGAGAGTGTTGAGACTTCACCAGTTAGATTGTTAAAACCCTGTTCCTGATGGAGCTCACAGATTTCAGCCTCATGTCTGCAAGAAGGCACAGTAGAATTTGTGGTGCAGAGGAGCCATCAGGCCCCTCTGCTGAATGCTACTTCCCCTCACTTTTTAGATACATTCCTCGGAGTCCTTCTTTGGTTGTGAAGGCAAATTAAATATTGTGATCATTATTAATTAATATAGTCAGTGATTAAATATGAAATGCTTTCTAAATATAGGGGATGAGAAAGTGCACGTGTGGCCTAGAAGGGAGCCTGGCCAGGGGCAGGTGTTTGCTCCGTGCTCCGGACAGTGCAGGAGTGCTCCAGACCACGGGCAGGCTCAGTGCATGTGAAGGGCTGTGGGGGCTGTGTAAGGACACATTCACTGTGTCTTTAGCAAGAACCCCATGAAAGATAACTCCTTACATTGTGATCACAAGTTCACCCTTCCTGGCAGCAGATGCTGGGTTTGGGTCTTCATGTTGTCTTTGCATTCAGCATTGTCCTGGCCAAATGCAGTTTAATAACAGAGCTGTGTCCTGAGTCCATTGCTCTGAAATGAGGGTATTTGAACCTAAATCTAACAGCAAGCCCTGTTAATCTATGTAAAAATTTTACCTGGGGTAAACGATGGCTGTTTTACTGGTATGTCATTTACAGCTGATGTCAGTGCACACAGATGCTGTGTAGATGATTTTACCTGTACAAAGAGCTGAAGAGAGGAGAGGATTGAAGAAGAACTTGTTGGTTTAGTTGACTTTTTATTCCTATTCATAGCTAAAGTGGCCCTGCAGGCAGTTTGAGGTTGGCAGGACAACAGGGGTGCAGGAAAACACAAGGTTTCTGACTGTTCATGTTGTGTAGTGGCAGAAGAAAGCTGCTTTACTCCAGTGCAAGAAAAATATTTTGTGGCCCTTTTGCATGGGTAAATGGTGCATTTCAATTGTGATTATTGCATAGAAGTACAAGAAATACAGGATAAAATTGTATGTATTTATATAGTCCCGATGAGACACAGGGATTGACAAGGCATTGCAGAACCATTAACCCTCCATGGTTAACCTCCAGGCTCAGTGCAGTTCTCCCAGTTTGCAGTGAGAAAGGTTAGGACAGGACTGGATCCAGGATCTCTAGAGCTGACTCATGGGGCATTGCTTGTCAGTAAGCTAGCAGTGCTGGGAAGTACATGGGCACTGGTAGTGGATTTATTATTTAAAGTGCCTGTAGAGTCCTTGCAAGCACCTGGGTACCACAGCAGGACAGAAATGCTTGGTAACCCACAGCATGCAGACCTGCTCCACCCTTCAGTTTTGCACCCATCTATAGTTATCCCACTACTCTGACTCAGGGAAAGGCAGCACTTGGCCTTTCTTGTGTCTGGGGATCAAACCCTTTTCTCATTTGGCATCTTTTGCAGTTTTGTGTAAGAGCAAAATGACATCACTAGAGTCTGACCTTGAACTGAAACTAAATTGTGTGACCTCGCTGTAATTTCATTTTTAAGATGCTGTTTTCAGCACCGCAAATGCTACGAGGAAGCCCTGGAGATGGAGTGCACGTGGGACGCATCAAAGATATCTGCAGATGTCAGCTGCTCTACCAAAAACCTGACCTGTGGTGAGATTAACCTGTCAAAAGAGCTTAACACTGGAGCCTCACTAGGGCCAGAAGCTTCTTCTGGTTTACCTACCAAAAGTCATGGACAAATTAATCAGAAACCACCTCCACTTCCCAGGGTTCCTCCTCCTGGGGTTTCCCTGACTTTGCAGGACCACTAAGCATTGTTTGAGATGTCTCCACACATCTGAAATGCAGCAGATGCTGAGGAGAAACCTGACAAACAATCTTCTTCTGAGACATAAAGGCCTGATTTTTCTGCAATTTGAAGGATCAAATTCTTTATTCAGAGGTCATGCACACACCTCAGGTACAGCAGCCTCACCAGTGAGGGCAGAGACCATGTGTTACATCAGGAGCTATTCCATGTTAGGCTGGTACAGGCCTCACAACAGTGCAATGGGGTTCTTTAATGCCTAATAACTTTTAATATAATTTTTCATCAAGTATTGGCTCTCAGAAAAGACTATATGCTAGAACATGGTTTGAGGATACCAGCAAAGAGGGGCAGAATCCCTAAACTAATACCCTTACATCTTATATAGGCAACAATCCCATCCAATTTCCATTTTTTCTTTCAAATTAAAACCGTTTTTGCTATTTAGCCCAATGTCTAAGGGTCCAAGTGCATTTAAACATTAATAATGCTTTTTAAGCCTTTCTATATAGTCCCTATCAAAAATATGAAACATAAGTGTGACAGCCATGAAAAGTCAATGTTTTTTTAAACTCTGAAAGGTAGAAGGTTTTGAAGAGGGAAAATAGTATTTCCTGGGAAACTGCTTCATATCCTTTATATTAGGAAGAAATTCTTTCCTGTGAGGGTGGTGAGGCACTGGCACAGGCTGCCCAGAGAATTTGTAGATGCCCCACCCCTGGAAGTGTTCAAGGCCAGGATGGATGGGGCTTTGAGCAACCTGTTTTAGTGGAAGGTGTCCCTGCCCATGGCAGGAGGTGGAATGAGATGAGGTTTAAGGCCCCTTCCAATCCAAGCCATTCTATGGTTCTCTGATTTTTTATAAGGAGAAAATCACAAAGGTTTGGCTTGTGGACTGTGACTTCTTGGAGTTAGGAGGAATATTTTAAAGAAGTCTGTGAAATGTCGAATGCAGTATCAGCTGTATTAAGTTTTCCATGGAAAAACAAGAGCATTGCTCTGTTGTCCTCCATACTCTGCAGACCCAACCAGAGAGGCAATAATCTGTTGCCAGCCATGCGAGGCTGCATCGACTGGTGTTTAAAACCAGGGTTAGACTACAAAACTTCACTGTGTTTAGCATGGAGAAGCACAGTATAAATAGGTTTACCTCTAACAAAATATGGACACAAACCTTACAGGGAAGAAAAAGCAGGAGGTGGAAAAGATTTTTCAATAGAGCCTTGTTTGTACTTTTGTTTTATTTCCAGAGTCTGGGGATCCCTGTGAACAGTTCCTCTGCAGCTGTGACAAAGATGCCATTGAATGCTTTGTGAATGCACAGATTAACTCCTCCTTGAATGGGCTGGATGTCTCCTCCTGTCCATCTCCAGTTACAGGTAACAATAGGGATCTGATCGACTGCCCCCTCCTGCCAGATTTTCCACTGGCATCAAATGTGACCCAATGAGAATGAAGCAGGAGCTGGGTGCTTTCCTGTCATAAATCTGGTCTCTATTTCATGTGTCCTGTCCATTTACTCCTACCTGGGTGAATAACAGGAGAGAAGGTGGTGGCAGACTAATTGCTGTCCAGGAGCAGGGCGAGGAGAGGCTTCTGAGGTGGGGAGGGGGCTGGAGCCCATGAGGAAAGAGGAGGAGGCTTGGAGGAGATCTTTTTGCTCTCAGTAGCTAGTGGGGTGTGTAGAAAAGATGGAGCCAGACTCTTCTTGGAGGTGCACAGGGACAGGATAAGAGGCAGAAGATACAACTGCAACAGGGAAATTCCAGTTAGATGTGAAGAAATTTTTTCTTTGGGAAGTTCCTGTCAACTGGAATGAATGATATTTGTGATCAGGTCACTAGCAGGAATGCTAAAAATATTGCTACTCCAAATCTTCCCTTAAACCATTCAAAAAAGCAAAAACAGGCTTACTCTGTTCAGGTACCTGATTTCCATTTTGGAAGGAAAAATCCCTGCTAAAGAAGAAGGGGATGTTTGTCTCCATTGTCACACACTGATCCATGCTCTGCAGCTGAAATTACAGCCTTGCAAGACCAAATGCCTGGATTAAAAACTTCATTCATATGGATTGCAATGGGAGCATGGCAGGGGCAGGACCTCTGGGCTCCCAAGCTGAGGGAGATGTGAAAAAGCAGAGTTAGCTTTTCTAATCCTTTAGCCCACAGTCACAGCCCCCAGTGCTAAGGGCAGACACACACACCTGTATCACCCCCTGGATGTGTGCACACCCTCCTGAATGGGTCAATGGAGAAAAAAAATGCCCCAGGAAAGTTTGCATCAAAGCCAGGTTGTTGTCTTTTTTTAAGACAGTAATATTTCACTGGGATCAGATGACCCTAATATATAGTATGGGAGGTCCAACACACTAAAAATAAAGGGGAAATTGTTCGCTGCTAACAGGAAAGTCATGCTGATTTTACCACTGCTGACAAAAATAGATTCAATTTTAGTTCGCTGGATGCCTCCGCTAATTTTTGGCCCCTGATTATATTTCTTGATGGAAAAAAAAACACCTTTGAATGAAACATTTTCATTTAATGTTCACTCATGTTATGATCCTTCTGTGTAACTGTTCTGTTCAATTCTGACTTTGAAAAGAAAAAAAATAACCCTAGCTGATGAATCCATAGGCAAAGGGTTTTGGTAGGTTCTTTATTACAGAGAAAAATTAGAGTGAAATGGACATGCATTTGACTAAATCTTTGATTTAATAGGAATACATTCAACAGACTCCTGATTTGTACTATTCAGATAAAACAGTGAAAAAATCCCCTTCTCACACTTTATGAGAGACTTTTCTCTTTCAGAAACAACCAGCAAGAGAGAGCTGACAACACGTCACATGGAGGGTAGGTCATCTCTGTAATTCTGTGTCTGGAATGTATTAAATTGAGAACAATTTATGCTCAGAAAAATAAGCTACAGAAATGGGAATTTAAAGAATGCTGATTGGCAGCCAATTCCCCTTGTTTAGGCTGAAATTCTCTAGGATTATTTTTTATTATTATACTGTATGTTGCTCAGTAGAATTTAGGAGCAGCTGGGTATAAATACTAAAGCAATATTTTAATATTGATACTGTAATTATAATAATATCTAGAAATAAGTTCCCTTCTGACAACTCTGATCATGTTATGCCATGATACAGTCTAAGGAGGACCCTAAGCCATGAGTTTCTGAAGTAAAAAAATTTTTTTTGCAGAGTTTGTTCATCAAGGGACTGATGAAACACAGGCTGTGACTGCATCTGTGGAAGAAGGTTTGCAAAAAGCTCTGCTTTCAGCTCCCAAAAGCTGAGAGAATGCAAGATGTTTGCTTTCTTTCTGCCCTTCTAAAAAGACTGATGTAAAAGTAGATGTAATGTTTTGGCAATGGAATTCAAGATTGAATGGGAAGGTGCAATTTTTCAATTTGTGCATGTAATGTGTTTACAGTAAGTTTCCCAAGGGCTGAGAATGAACGCTCTACAACAAAACCTGTTTTCATCAAAACAGCCTTTTTTCCCTGGGAACACAGGTTGAAGCAGGTGAGCTGTTTGGCAGAGATGCCCTCTGTGGGTGCCAACCACTGGACCCACTGCCAGTTGCATATTTCTTGTCTTCAAAAGATGTTGAATTAATTAGGATCAAGCAGTAGCACGAGGAAATACTGAGCATGGTTTGTGGCAATGAGCCACCAGTTTGGTGGCTTGTTTACTTGTAACACAGAGATCCAGGCTGAAACCTCCTCAATCTGGTGCCTCCTGGTGAGTCGAAACCACGAGACCTGGTGGTTCTCGTGACAGTCTTAAATTTTTTTATACTTTTTTTTTCTTGCTACACTCAGTGGTTGAAACTGTTCTCTTGTCTGCATGGTGAGCACTGCAACACGAGAGGCCAGGGACAGAAGGAACCCAAAACACTTGGTATCTCTGGGAGGGGCTTGTAAGATATGAAACAGAAATGGAGACCGGCCTTGGACCATCATGCACTTTAGCTGCTGCACTTTTGTTTTGTGGCTCCATCACAAGCAAAGCCACACTCTTGTTAAGAGAGGAGTGGCTTCAGAGGTGTTTGGCAAAGTGGACTGCAGGTGCTGGTCCACAGCTGGCTCAATAGAAGGCAATGGCACCTTGGCCTGTGTCAGCAGTAGTGTGACCAGCAGGAGGACCAGGGCAGTGATCATCCCTCGGCATCATGAGGCTGCACCTCAAGTGCTGTGCTCAGCTGTGGGCCCCTCACTTCAGAAAGGACATTGAGGTGCTGGAGCATGTCCAGAGAAGGCCAACAAGGCTCATGGAAGGACTAGAGAACATGAACATGTCTTCTGAGGAGTGGCTGAGGCAGATGGGTTTGTTTAGTCTCGAGAAGAGGAGGCTCAGGGGGCCCTTACTGCTCTCTACAACCACCTGACAGAAGGGTGAAGTGAGGTGGGGGTTAGTCTCTTGTACTGTGCCTGCAGTGAAACAATCAGAGGAAATGGCCTTCAGGTGAGACAGGGGAGATTCAGATTAGGTATTAGAAAGAATTTTTTCACTGTTTGGGTGCTCAGGTATTGGAATGGGCTGACCAGGGAGGTGGTGGAGTCACCATCCCTGGAGGTGGCTAAGACGTGTCTGGACCTGGTGCTGGGTAATATGGTTTAGTGGTTTAGGGGTTACGGGGGCAGTGCTGGGCTGACAGTTGGACTGGGTGATCTGAAGGTCTCTTCCAGCCTTGACAATTCCATGATTCTCTGTTCAGAGACTCCATATCTGCCAAGCACACAAGCAACAAGCACTGGATATATGCAACCAGGCCACTGCTTAACCCAGAAATTCACAGTGTGGTTTGGGTTGGAAGGGGCCTTAAAGCTCATCTCATTCCAATCCCCCTGCTGTGGGCAGGGACACCTTCCACTAGACCAGGTTGTCCGGGGAGAGGTGGAAAGCTGGATTTTTTGAGAATTTAAGAACCTGGTTAAAAGCTGTAGTGTGCTCCTCTGTGTGAGCCATTATCCTAAGCATGAATCTGGAATAATGAAAACCACTCTTTTTTTTTTTTTTAAGAAACAATGTTTCTGACATTTAAAGGTTTGTGGGTTTATTTGTTTTTTATTTTTTTAAATAGCAGTGCATGCACAAGTCTATAGGTACCAGAAGAGGCTATATGCTAAATGTAAGTGCTGGCTGCTCCTTCATATCCTTCCTGTACTATCAAAGTAGTTTTCTACCAGATATTTTTCATCCTAGCAACATCTCCAGTGTCGATTCATATTTTTCTATCTGCTTCTGGAAGACTTTGTGATAGAAAACAGTACTCCTGAAGAAGTGAGAGAACCTGTATTTGCACTTGTGTTGCAATATTTTACTCCCTAAAAAAACAACTACACGTGCTCTCTAATGAGGCATATTCCATCAAAAGGCTCCACATATTGCCAAGGAATAAAAACCTGTATCAGGAATTTTAGAAAGCTGGAAACAACATAGATAATATATCTAATCAGTCTTTGAAGGAAACATTTTGAGAACTACTTACTCTTTAACCAGTTGTCTCCCCACTTAAGCCCAAAGAAACTTCAACATTGCCAGCTGTGGGAGCTGCATTAAACCACAGTTAAGTATCACTGACAATTCATTCAAAGGCAAAGGAGTTCTTCTTCACATCACAACATTCTAACAACACAGAAAAGGATGTGGAGATGATTTTTTGGATCACTTCATAGCTATGTTTATAATTTATCAAAAGGCAGTTGACAAATGAAAATCATTTTATCAGGTAAAGAAATAAAATAGAAGTTAGGGAGGTATTTGGACTTAGAGCTGTCCATCCATACCTGACTTTCAGTGCAGGTAAACACAAAATGTTCACAGGGAACTTGGCATCCTTCTGTGCACAACACTGGGATTCCAGACCTAATCCTGTTTAATCTATTTGTCTGACAAATTGACTTAATATTGAATTTCCCAATTCAGCCATATTTATGCTGCTTCATTCATAGAATCATAGAATCCTATGTTAGTGCAACATACATTATTTGCATGCAATGAGGTTGTTTTATCAGTATCCCTTTGTCTATAACAATCAGTACACCACTGAGAAAAACAGGCAAATGTCTATCCATAATATGTCTGAAATGCCTTCTCTTCAGAAAAAGCTTTTCTCAGCAATCTGACTATTCATAGCTGTGCTGGCAGTGTGTTTCCTAAGTTTCTATTTTCAACAGTGGTTGCTTTTGAGCCCCATGACATAGTCTTGGAGACTGCCAAAGCCAGAGGTAAGAGTCTCATTAAACTTTTATTGACAACTTTGGCACTCTTGACTTCAGGTGAAGATGTATTTTCATTTATGAAGCTCTGTGGTGCAGTCAAAAATCTGCAGCACAGGATTTCTGAATAACACCTCTACTACTTCTGCTGACTTGCACATCCTTCAGCAAAACAATTTGCTCCTCCTAATTACCATCTCTATAAATCCAGGCTGTTTGGTTATGCTTTATAATGCTTTAAGTAATTTCAGAAATGCATGACAGAAATTCAGCAGGCAGGTCACTATCACGATGCCTCTGTTTTTTGTACAGTTACCACAAGGGCCCACAGAGGCACAGTTCCTGCTCCCCCCATACCCTCAATAAAAGGTCAGTGACCCCCAGTTTTCCTCTTTCTTTGGCTGACACAGCAATTCATCTAAAAGCATCACAGTTATGTTACCATACCCTGTGCATGGTTACAACAGGGCTGCTGGAGAATCAAATTTAGATCAGGGTCAGATAGCAGATACACAAACAATAAAACCTGGCTGAGAAGCATTAGCTGTTCCTTGCCTCCAGCCACTCATTTGCACTCCTCATCCAACTATTTCTGAAAGCCTCTTCACATAAGATTTTATGGTATAATGGTTGTTTCTGCAAATTACATTCACAGCGTCTGCTGCCAGAGGGTTCATTTTGATTTTGCCTCCTCCTTTATTATAGATAATTTCATGGAACTCTTTCCCAGCCTAAAACCTGTTTCAGCTTTTGCAGGTGTCCATGCTTCGAGCACAGCCTCACCAGTAGGTACAGCTGGAAATGGAGCACTTTGGTAGATCTGGAAGTTTCCTGTGGCCCCTTATGTGTAGAAGGGTTATCCAGGAAGGCAGAAATCCACCAGAGAAATGTCAGGGAAAACTGCATATGGAGAGTAGAAAGCAGTCATTTTTTGTCTCTGATTACACTGTCTGAACAATATCCCTGTCTCCATCTCAATGAATTTGGCATTGCTGTACTAAGCACTGGTCAAAATCACTAAATGCTCTCCTACATTAACTTGAACATATCAGAAAATCTGTGTATTGGGTTGCAGGTCTGCATGGATCCCAGAAGATTATTTGTGATATCTATTCTTAGCTAAGCACAGAATTTCCCAAACTCTGGTTTTATTTTTTACATCCAGCAGGAATCACTTTCCTTTCAACATTCCACTGCCAAACAAAGTGGCATAAAATGTGCACCGTGCTGTGCTATCAAACCCAGGGTGTGACTACTGATCTCTTTCTACCACCTTTCATGGGCTTTGCTGTGCTCTTAGCAGTACTTTAATTTCTTTTAATCTATTCTCTTATCCTGTGACAGGTTATTTTCAACACATACTAAAACCAGAACATCAGAGGAACAAGTTTAATGAATTTGAGTTCAGTCCAATTAATAAATTCAGCGAAAGAATTCAAAAGGAAAGCTTTAAAAATATGAAAATACATGTTTATTAGTATTTTCAAAGTATTTATTTTGTGAAATGCCACATTGTTCACATTGACATTTAGAAAAAATGAAGCCATTTGGTAACAGTGTTTTCATTTAGAAATTACTTTATATAAAAGAAGGTTTTAAAAGAAAGAAAAACTATTTTAAGTACCTCCAAATTCAACAAAACATTCCTGATCAACAATAAAGTGTCAGATAATCTAAAACCAAATACCAATTTAATTTTTAGGATAAAGAATCTTCTGCAAACAATTATTTGTTGACTTACTTCCCCCTCAATATTTCCTTGTGGTTACAACCCAGTAAATCCTTCAGTCACCCAGCTCTGCATCATTCAAATAATTTTCTCCTTTCATTGATGTTACTCTCCGTTTTAGAAACTTCAGGTGAACAGACACTTTTTAAAAGAAATTTACTCAGAAAATGACATCTCAAGACATCTCACGTGTACTTTATCTCTCAAAACAGCTGACTCAGCAGCAACCAACACGATTTTCAGCACCTGGCACAGCTGTCTGTCTCAGTACAAAAAAAATTTAAAGAAAACCAATCAGCAGTTAAACTGACCATAGTTAACCACAGTCCTTTCTTCTGAAAGGCAAGAGATGTGAATAAATGACCAGTGTGGATAGTCTGCTTTTCCAATTTTCCTTTTGGATGTTCTTTCTCTATGACCATCAATTCACACTAGTTCTGCCTGAGGATTTTACTCTCACCAGCTATCTAAAATTAAAATCTTGCTGTTTATTTTCTATGTCTTCTTCTTTTCTGCTTATCCAGAAGAAGACAGATTTATGGAAGATGTGGTCCCAATGGAAGAGATAACCACCTCCCCAGCCTTATTCCCAGGAGACAGTAACTCAATGCAAGTCAAAATTATCCCCACTGAGAAGATTCCTGCAGGCACACCTGCAAGGACAAAAGGAAAAGGCAAGTGAAAAATGGGTGACACCTTTTCTAATTCATAACATTCCCCTATTCCTGTTCACAGCTGTCTGAGGAGTCGGCTTTTTTCATGGATATGTAGAATGACACTATTTTGTCCCTAAATCTAGAGGTTACATACAATACAGGATGCATAACACTGATTGCCCTGGAAAGGGCAACAACTGCCAGCTGACCAGGAAAACTCAACTAACTACTAATGAACAGCCTCCCACTATGAATTAACAGATTTCAGAAGACTGCTGGTTGATAATAGTTCAGAATATGCACTTTTGGACAGACCCCTGAAAGAAGAGTTTATTCTACCTTCACAAGTCTAATCTTTGCATTTGTCTTCTCCAGAGACAAGCCCTGCAAGGGATGGCCTGAGCATAGCTTCCTCTGGAATAGCTCTGGACCTGGGACTGTCTGACAGAAGACCTGCAGGAAAAGGTAAATAAAGGGTTTTTTCCCCATTACATCTGATTAAATATTCAGTTACCTCTATATTAAAAGCAGGTATGTATTACATATAAAGGTTATAGTTATTTTAAACCATATATATATTGGTATTTAGAACAAGAGGTGCAGACATCTGCAAGAGCTTCCATCACTTTAGCCTCTTCTGCCAATTAACTATCAGTAACACAAAAATTGCTTATTAGTAGCTTCTAAGTACATTTTTCCATATAGTGCAGTACCTAAAATGAGCTCAGGGAATGTTTCCCCCTGCTCTTGTTTGCAGAAAGTAATTTAATCACGTCTTTAAGTTACTTTGGTTTACTAGCAGCAGCAGCAGCAGCAGCAATAATAGGAAATTCCCTGCTCTTCATTCCAACCTTTTGCCAAAGTCTTGCCTGTCAGACTTTTTTTCACCATTTCTGATTCTGTTCCAACTCCTGCTCAGAGATCCCAGAGATCCCAAGACATTTCAGACCTGTCATGGCTATAAATCCACTCTCAAGGACTGTCCCATCCATCTTGTTAGGCTTCCCAATGGAGAGAAGCAGCCCTGGAACTGGAAAAGAACAGACATGAAGAATCAACCCCACCTCTCACCAAACTGGAAAATTTGATTTTAAACTACCAGCTTTCAGAGAGCACAGATAAATGCATGAGCCTGTGGTTCATTCTGTGAATTAACATGAATGAGTCAAGACCCAAGCAGGCACATGTGCGAATTTCCTGTTGGAGACAGTAATCCAGGACTGACCCTGGCAGAAGCAGGGAATCAGTCTAGAGCTGCAGAGGGGAAGATGGGATTACTTGAAGGAGAAAGGAGGATGCAGACTGAACAGAAGCCCTCCTTCCTTCTCCTGCAATCCAACCATCACCCCCTTCCATCCGTTCCCTGGCAAAGTTCCAGAAGAGGCCCCCCTTTTCCTCATCTGGAACACTGTGTTCTTTCAAATCTTATGAATAATTCCCACAGTATCAGTTCTTCCTGAGTGGGGGAGCCACAGGGACATTAGTGATGCCAAAACCTCAGCAGCACAACAGTTATTACTATTAACAGATCACTCCTGCATTTGGTCTAAGGGCACCAAGCTCAAAATGGACTGTATTTCAAATGAAAACACAAAAAATACTGTTTCCTCCAGCAAAACATGGTCATTGCCCAGCTACCACTGTGGAAGCACAAGAGGTTAGGACTGTATTTTCTGAATTACCAAGGCAGAAACCACTGAATACTCAGCTGGATTTGAATATTTCAAAAAAAAAAAAAATCAGCTATGAAAGATTACAAAGGACTGCAAAGTATTCTCATTGCAATCCAATTTGACTTGTATGTTCTATCTTCATAGGGATTTCTTTCCCTTTTAAGTATTGCCTTGCCCTTCTGTTGTCTTGCTCAGTCAGCAGTATTCTAAGAGCCATAATTCATGGACTGAAGTTGTAATTTAGAGATGGTAAAGTGTTGTCTTTCAAAGTTTCTCATAGCTCTGGAAACATTTCTATCTTCACAAGAGAACCCTCAACCAATGAAAACATGATGTATCAAATAACAGCTTTGCTTTGTAGTGTGCGAGCGACTGACCTTTCTGCAAGAGAGAGGACGTGGAAGAGTGAAGAGGGAGCTGCCCCAGCTTGGAGAAATGCTGTTCTGTTTAACTGAGAGATGCCCAGAGGAATTTGAGTCTTATGGCTGCTATTGTGGCCAAGAGGGAAGAGGTCATCCCACCGATGCACTGGACAGGTGTGGGCTCCTCTGTATGTGCCATTAACTGGGTGTTATTGGGGTGCCCATGGACCAAGAAAGATCAGTATATCATTTTTGGGCATTGTATAACTATGTATCAGTAGTCAGGTCACATTTTGGGGAAAAAAATCCACTTAAATAAATAAAACATGAAATAATCTAATGTGACTAAACCACATTCTATTGTTGCATCAATGTTTTGGAGAGGACTTACTAACTCAGTTAAAATAAGAAAGGAGAATGATGGGAGGTAAGCAGAGCAGGAGGAGGAGTACATCAAATGGATAAGGGTCACTGTGAAACTTGGCTACGAGGTGGCTTGAAAAGTGATTTATGAAGAGAAGAATTAACATCCACTCAGGGCAAACTGTCCTTCAGAAGGGAGCAGAGCTGGAGCGAAGTCCTGTCAGAGTTGCAGCCAAGAGCCAGCATGGCTGACAATGAGGGGCAATGTAGAGAATTACACAAAACAAAAGCTCTGAGCGTTGTATTTATAGCTAAAAATCTCTTCCTCTGTGGAAGGTTATAACAGCTGGGGCACATCAGGTCTAAGTATAGCAAACACCTTTTTCCTGCACTCACACACAAATAAAACTGCCTACCCATGAAAAATTGGACTAGATGACAAATAATTGTGAGCACTCTGGTATTCAGGAAGAGTGACTATTTTCCATTTGCTTCTACTGCTTATTTCAGATGCTGCTTCTCTCATCACTGCTGTATGGAGCAAGTTAAGAAACTTGGATGTCATGCAGAAAGAAATTTGAGGTCTGAAGTTGTATGTTTTGATCACATGCCAAAATGTAAGTTTGTGTTAGAGGAAACTCTCATGTCCTGACGACAGCATATCAGCATGATAAACTGAATGACACTATGACAGAGCTGCTAGAGCTGAGTATGGAGACAGAAATATTTAGCTTACAAAAAATTAGCAATGTTTACTATAAACTTGAGCTTTTTCCCTAGTTGAGACAAAGGTTACTACACCGCTGTGTATGATGTGACCAGGTCAGGCTGAGAAAATTACAGACATTTTATAATTGCAGACAGAAGTCAGCTGGTTGTGTCTTTACATTCACAAATTCAACTAAAGCCAGAAGAACCTTCCACTGCCCACCACCTTGGTGTAAGGCTTTTGTTTAGGTAATTAATGGTGACTTTGGAAACTAAAATTGATGGCAGACTTGAAAATTTTATTTTCAAAAGCTCATCTACTTGTGGCAAATTACACATTAACTGATTTTAACAAACATTAATTTTGAAATTAATCAAACATTAATTGTGAAACTTCTCTTTCAGGCATTGGCTGGAGCACATGTGAGAAGCTCCTCTGTGCCTGCAGCGAGGCTGCTGCCAAGTGCATGGCTTCTGCCTTCTTCAACGAGAGCCTGAAGCTTCCCCATGGGCAGGAGTGCCGAGAGGAGGTCTCCTGCCAAGGTGACCCTGCTGAAAGGCCTCCAACAGGCACAGAAATAGGCACAGGGGGTTCCAGCTCCGAGGAGAGCAGTGAGGAAGAAGGTGCCCTGCGGAGCGGATTCCGAAGAGCCAAGAGAGGGACACAGCATCCCATTGGGAACTCCAGAACTGGGGGACAGGAGGGCAGATAACCACCCACCCCCAGGCTTGGGGAAGGGGCATGTCAGCAGTCAGCCACTGAGTACCTGCCTCCTTATCCTCCACAGGCTGCCTCACACTCTCCAGTACACAAATGACATAATCATAGACTAGGATTAGGTGTTAGGCTGTACTAACTCCTTACTGTAGGGAAGTCAGCACTATGGACCATCTATCTAGGTCAGATATTACCTTAAATAATTATTTGGCAGTATTCTGTATAATTTCACTTGATTTCTATGTAAAACCTGTTATGATCAGACTGATTTTTGTTAACTGTGCACTTGCTTCAGACTGGATCTTACTGATGGTGGCCAAATATTTCAGGTTTTTAATTAAATCAGCATGCAACTACTCCAACTCCTTTTGCAGACATTCTTACTTTACTGAGCTTAGCAGGCAACACACAGAAGAAAAGCTAAAGTAATTACATGAAAATTAGTTCCTTCCTTCATTCCTGTCTATAGCAGCATGTGACTCCCTTCTGAAGGCAACAGAAGACCCAAAGTGCTGGACAGACCCTCCTCTTAGAGAAGCCTCTTGCCTCCCTGGGGCACAAGTTAAGGACATGACCAGGAAACTTCCCAGCCTGGTACAGCCCTCAGACTGCTACTCGTTATTGCTCTTCCATGTAGCGACAATGAAATCACAACGTGCAGTCCAAGGGTGATCAAAAGAGACTTCAGCACCTTGGAATGGCTGATCAGGAAATGTGAAGCACAGGTCTTTTTTTCCCCTATCCTTTCAGGAACAGATCAGTAGGTGTCTCCATGCCTGGTGTCACAGCCAGAATTTGGGGTTTTTTTCATAATGGGATGATCAGCACAACACCAGACCTGTCTGCATCAGATGGGATCCATCTCTCTCACAGGGGCAAGAGGGTCTTTGCTCATGAGGTATCAGGGCTGACTGACAGGCTTTGAAACAGACTTGAAGGGAGAGAGGAGTAGTATCAGGCCATGACAAACCTTTAAAGATCCCTTCCAACCAAACCCATTCTATGATTCTATGACTCACCAACATTTTCTAGAACAAAAAATGTTGCTACAAACTTCCCAGTGATTCAGCTGCACTGAAAGGTCTGGATTTCTTCTCCATCATCTTGTTCTACAGGGCTGAACTTTGTCACCAAAGTATTCCTTACAGACCAATGACTGTATCCTCACGCTGGATGCAGAGATGCCACCTGTATTCTTCCAGATCCTGCAGCACTCACTAAACCCCAGCATCTGACCCTGTGCAAACTGAATGGTGTGAGAACAGGAGGTGAAAATGCCTGTGAATGTTCTTGGAAGAGCAGTTTATATTCTATAAACTTCTGGCTGGTGATATTCCCCCCTTCAGCATTTTTTCTACATTAAAAGTGCAAAGAATTAGTACAGTGCAAAAAAAAAAAACCCACAAAACCCTAAACAAACAAAAAACCAAACATCACCACCCCCCAAGTGCAAACAAACAAAAAAATCCCCCCACACAAACTCCCAAAATAAACCCCAAAGGTGTTTAGTCACGTGAATCCCTCTGGATCCCAGTAGCTAAACCATCAGCACTACTGAAAAAAACCAACAGAACAAAAAGACATTTGTTAAGGTAAAGCAGAGGTCAGCTAAGTGATGCAAGAAGTTCTATTTGCAGACAAGATTTTAATTAACTCCCCCCTTACGCTGTACAGAAAAAGGACATCTCAGTACTGAAGCAAAATGCTAAAACTGCAAAATGCCCATTTTTGTCTTATGCTGAGGATGAGATTTGCATTACACTGCAACTTTTATCAGCCTTTTATTATAGGGATGAAAAGTTATTTTACATTTCACAGCATTTATAAATAAATATTGCAATGAGAAAGTGAGATAGATAATGAGCTGAAATGGGGAAAACTGGCCTGTAAACAGGTGAGTGCACTGCAGAGTAACAGTAACACCAGCTCATCTCTCAAAGAGCAGTGCTGCTGCTCTGAACACTGCACCTTAAAATAAACCCCCCTTCCTTTCTGCTAATTATTACTACCTTCACGATTATGCAAACATTCACTCAATAATGCTGAATTTTCTGACTGCAGAGATGGGGACGGATCATTTGATCAATCAGGTAAAAGGGAAATAACAAAATAAATATGCTGTTATTCAGGCAATGTTGTCATTAATTCCTTTGGGCTTTTTTTCCAAGTATCTCTTATTTCAGGAAGAATTTAATGCCCAAGTTGTGCCCTAATTACCACCAAATGAATTGTGTTGATAAAGAGAAGTATTAAATAATCTAGTTATGATTAACTATTTATTTGTAATCAGAGAGCAGAGCTAAAATATTAAAAAAAATGACAAGATGATCAAGAAGAAACATTTAGCATAGCTTTTTTCTTTCTTCTCTCATTCTCATAGTCACTTTACACTATATTTTTCATAGATTTGGGGCACAGATGGCCAACACCTAGCTGTTACCCAAAAGCAAACAACTAATTTAATAACTATTAATCTAAAAATATTTCTTACTTCAGTATTTTAACTTTTTAAGCACTTAATTCTTTGCCTGTCCCATGGGCAGGGACACTTTTCATTAGACCAGGCTGTGCAAAGCCCCTTCCAACCTGGCCATAAACACTTCCAGGGATGGGGCATCCACAGCTTCTCTGGACAGCCTGTTTCAGTGCCTCACCACCTTCACAGGAAATTTCTTCCTAATATCTAACCTAAACCTACTATTTCAGTTTGAAGCCATTTGTCCTTGTCTGATCACACGCCCTTGTCCTATCACATGCCCTTGTCCAAAGTCCCTCTTCAGCTCTCCTGAATCCCCTCTAGGTACTACAAAGTGCTATAAGGTCTCCCCAGAGACAGGGGAAAATCATGTTCCTCCAGGATGAACAGCCCCAACTCAGCCTGTCTCCATAGCAGAGATGCTCCAACTCCTTGATAAACTTTGTGACCTCCTCTGGACAAGTCAACTTCTTTCTTGTTTTGGGGGCTCCAGAGCTGGATCCAGTACCCCAGGTGGCAGCAGAGGGGGACAACCCCCTCCCTCACAACGGCAGAGTAGAGGGGGACAACCCCCTCCCTCATCTGCTGCCCACGCAGCTTTGGGTGCAGTGAAGGACACGTTTAGTTTCTGGGCTGCCAGAGAACACTGCTGGGTCAGGCTGAGCTTCTCACCCACCAACACCCCCAAGTCCTTCCCAGGGCTGCTCTCAATCTCATTCTCAATCTCGTTCTTCTTTCTCCCAGCCTGTGTTTGTGCTTGGGATTGCCCTGACCCCAGTGCAGGACCTCACAACTGGCCTTGTTGAACCTCATGAGATTCCCACAGCCCCATTTTCCAAGTCTATCCAGGTTTAATAGTAACCAAATGCAGTAGTTTAATAACGATGCAATGCTGTAATATCTGCAGAACAAAATGGGTGTGTAAACTGAGGGTTATTTTAAATGCTAAAAAATTAGTAATTGACATCTAAATTGTGAGCAGTAAAAATTAACTGACACCTTAGAAAACATTGATTTTAAATTTTGGTTAATTTTATTGCTTAAATATAGATTGCACAGTGTGTTCTTACATTTACTGAAACTGGTTCATTACGTACAGTACAGAATATATGACCATTGGAACAACAGACAAATTAGCCCTACTCTGATTTTGGACAACAGGCTATTTCTACCTTTTAAAATTACCATGGATTTAATTTATCTTAAAGTGAACCACTACCAAAAGCTGTATTATTTTTCAAAATGACATAATAGGAAAGAGAACCCCAAGCAACAGCTGGAATACATTTAAACTGGGTACCAATTATAACCATTATGACAGTGCTCAATGTGCTGCAGATAATGCAGGGCCACTTTGCATAAGGAGCTTTTAAGTTCTGCAGCTTGTCTAAAGGATGTAAAGAGAAGTGAAACAAAGCAGCTTTGTACTGTACAGCAAACAGCATTCTTAATTCTTTTGGTTTCATTCATTAGCTCATGTAACGATAGCTACCAAAACAATACATTTTACAGTCACTCCCATCTCCCACATGTCTAGAAAGGCCAGAGTGAACCAATTATCAACTTACAGACTCCCTGAATTTCCATAAAGGAAGAAGTTAAACAACACGTGAACACAGTGTTACAAACTCTTCACTCCCTGCACTACACCTGCACAACACCTGCATTTCCCAAACTGAGCACTGGAAACATGGAAACCTACCATCACCATAAAGGAAAAATACTTCATTAACAGAACAGAAGATGAAATGCTGAATCTAGTTTTTTCACATGCAGCATTCATGCAACAGAATTCAATCACAGAAACAATCCTGTATTTACAGCACAGTCTCCATACTGCACTAGTGCAAACAGAAGTACATTCTTTATTACTTAGACTCCTTATTTTCTTCTTGTACAAAAGTGCTGAGTGATATTCTTAAAAAAATGACAGAGTGGGTAGGTGTTTTACATTGTATCCCTATGTTGGATTTACTTTTTTAAAAATTACACTCTTTATATAGGCCAAAAAACTATTAGTCTTACCTTAAAAAAAAAAGAAAAAAAAAAGTGAAAACTAAAAGCTAGAGTCCTATTTATGTGTAGACTGTGGTCTGATCAGGCTGATACGCTGCAGCAGTAAAAATCACAACGGAATGCTGTAGATAAGGGGCTGTTTCGTCATCCACTAACAGCTGTGATTGCACTGTTAAACTGAAAAGAAGGTCTCAATTACCTTTTGAGCTTTGTGAATGCCTTCTGAAAGTCTCAGCATGTCATCTCATAGGTTTAAGTAGCTGATACTTCTCTGATGTCATGCCACATCAGGCTTCTAAATGTAGTTCAGTAGAATACTGAACTACAGTTCAAAAAACTTAAAATCCTTTTTATAGTGGGTTTGCAAATGCTCCAGTCAGCAAATTAGCAGGGCTAATTACCCTTCAGATCTTGAGTTATGCAATCAAAGATTAATTTAGGTTGGGACTTCTGAAAGTCATCTAAACCAAGCTCCTGCCCAAAGCAGGGCTAACTGAAGTTAGGTTACTTTGTTCATGTTCATTATTCATCCAAACCACTAAATTAAATGTCTACATTTACTACAGATATTTGAGAGCATTCATTCATGTCTGTGCTGCCCCAGTCAGATTCAGATAGACTAAGGGACTTCAAAGTTATTATTCATGGCATCAATGAATGCTGGTTTTCTTTTTTTGCCTGCAGAATTCAGTGAGTCATAAAGAGAGCCTTGACAATTATCATCAAATGTCTGTGATTTACTCTGTCAGTTTTTATTTACATTGGATTAGTATATGCTCAGATACATAAACCTATGAAAGTTACCTTAAAGCTTTGAGAAATGAAACAAAAACGAACACAGAGATGCATCCCTCAAAATGCTTTTGCTTGAAAATAGAGGTAATAAATTCTTGATCTTTAAATGGTTTGAGTTTTCTTTCAATTTCTAAAACATCACTAAAAAGCTGTTATAAACTACAGAGAAATGTCTCATAGAATATAGTTTCAGTATTTATGATTAAAATGCCCTCAGTATATTTTCTGCTATACTAAATATATCTCTCCTGTATTTATACTAAAGCAGACAGTAAAATACTACAGTGTTTTCCAAAGTACAGTCTGTAAACCATACATCTTAAGACATGAAATATATTGCACAATTCCGTGCTTCAAGAGGAGATTTCTCCTCTCTTATGCAAAGATTAAATTTAACTTTTCGCAAGAGACACAGGACATATACTAGATGTATCTATCTAAAAAGCATGTTATGTGATGCATCAAAATATACTTAACAAGTGTCCATTAATTCATTCATTGTATTTGAACACATGTAAGGTATTGGGTTCTTTCCATATGTTCCAAACCAAACAAGCTGAGTAGCTATGACCGCATGAACAAGAGGGAGCTCAGGTAGTGCTCCACTGGTTACATGGAATGAGATGAAGCAAGTCAAAAGCATTCTAGTTCAACATAGAATTGAGGTGGAGAGGAGTAAAAAAAAAACCAAAAACCAAAAACCAACCAACCAAAAAAAATTCAAACCAAAACACAAAAAAGTTTTAATAGGTTTTTCAGTTACAATATCTCAAATTAAAGGAATTTGAAGCAATACAAATTCCTAGAGTAACTGAAATATTTACCTATATGGCAAGACAAGTTTTAAATCTGAGTTTTACAGGTACTCAAATATGAAAATGAAGAAACATGATCTGTGAAAAACCTAACTTAAAATCTAGTACAGAATAAAGCAATTCAAGACAGTTTCATGAATTTGGCTAAAGTAATCTGTATTTGGCTCATCTCCATCATTGTATTAAAGTTAGATACAACAAACAATAAAATTTGAAAACTCATCTTGTTCTTTCTATTGTACTCTACTCTAAATAATGTCCAGCAGACTTCAGAAGACACTTAATACACACAAAGATCTGGAAACTTCATCTCATAGACTGGAACAGAATGGTAATGAGCATGTCCAGCAGTAATGGTCATCGTTCCTGAGGGGCTAGGCGGAGGACTGTGTGAGAAGCACAACCAATATACAGAATTTATAGTTACATGGATTGCTTTTTTATAACTTTACATACTAATAGTTGAGAAACAAGAGTAAACTACCCCCCCATATATATATAGTATACCATAAATAATAAAATACCAACAGCATTTTATCCTAGTCCTGAAATTCTAATGAAATTATTATGCCCTAAGGATTTTTATATTCTTGTCTATATCATCAATTTCACTGATGTTACAGAACTATCCAAATGCATCTTACTGCTAATAAATACTATTTATCCTGCATAATGATGTGCACAACTCTCTACAATAACATCATGTACTACTTGGGGTACTCAGTATCTGATTACTTTCTCAACCAGATGCAGCAATGGGAAAACAAGAACATCCTGCAATACTACTGATAGACACAGAGATACTGTAAGACACAAGGACATGGTTTCTGGATATTCTCCACTATCAGGAAGATTCAAAGTAGTAAGAAAATCAAAGTGATGAAAAGTACTCTTTTTCAGTGTGATGGTTTTGGCCTGGATAATTTTTTTTTTTTTATGGTAGCTAGTATAGGGCTGTATTTTGGATTTGTGCTGGAAACAGTGCTGATAACACAGGGATGTCTCTGTTACTGCTGAGCAGAGCTTACAGCATGTCAAGGTCTTTTCTGCTCCTCACACTGCCGTGCCAGTGTGTAGGCTGGAGGTGGACAAGAAGTTGGGAGGGGACACAGATGGGACAGCTGACCCCAGCAGACCCATGGGATACCCCCTATCATATGGTGTCATGCTCAGCAGTAACAGCTTCAAGGAAAGAAGTAGGAAAAAAAGGGCATTCAGAGTGATGGCATTTGCCTTTGAAAAGAGCCCTGCTTTCCTGGAAATGGCAGAACACCTGCCTGCCCATGGGAAGTGAGTGAATCTCCTATTTTGCTTTGAGAGCATATGTGACTTGTGCTTTATCTATTGAACTGTTCTTATCTCAACCTATGGTTTTTCTCACTTATAACCTTCCAATTCTCTTCCTCATCCCTCTGAGGAGGCTTAAGCCAGTGGCTACATAGGGCTGAAACGCCTATCAGGGTTAAAACACAGCATTCAGTTAAAGTAATTATTTTCTCCCTATTACATGTGTTTGAGATCACTATGACATAACCATCTGAAAATAGCCACAATTGCCTTATAAATCATTCTTCAGTCACATTATTTTTCTTGCATAAAGCCTTACCGGATGGTGAGTTCCAATATCTGTGCCAGTCTATCATGAAGCAAGTTTGCCTAGGCAAAAAAAAAAAAAAAATTGAATTATCAACTCCTAGATATTGAACTGAGCTACAATGGGTGTGCCAGGCCATACTCTGGTGAGTGTGTTCTACACTGCCACATGTAAATCTAGGCCACATTTCTTCTCAATTTGTTTTCTCACTGCTGCAAGGATACAGAGCCTTAAAGATGCATTTGAGATTGTGTGAGCCTGTCCTGGAGCGCCAGGAATTATATAGCAAATTCTGCTGTTGCAGACAGGAGTTCAACAAACATGAAATACATTTAGTTGTTTAAAACATACAGTGGGTTAAATACTGCTCCAGTTATCCCAGAATAAAACAGGAATAGACTGTGAACCTGGATTTCATAGACAGCAAGGAAAATACTAAGGTGAAGAATGTACAAGTTACCCACTACCTTCCAAATGGTCTAGGAACAAACAAAAACACACTTCTAATTACTGGGATCTCCCAACACTGACAGCAGTGGAGACAAAACAAAGAACTGAACTTCTAAAGAAGTAACAGCAGCAGTGACATAACAAATCACCTTCAGTCAGCACATGCCCACTAATACCTACACAGATAACCTCAGTGCTAACATTTTGCAGAAACTCACTTTGGTTTCACACTGAGCTGCGATTTCTTCAAACGGTGCTTTTTGGAATTTTTCAATCACAAGACGCCTTTTTTCCTTTTCCTGTTCTTCAAGTCCATTGTTATCTTAAAAGAATAATGAAAAACAAATAAAGACAAATGTAATCTTTGCCTATGAAGTATAAGGCAGATGTGCACTGCAGAAGCAAACAAGGACTGTGCTTGAAGTGATGCAACCATTCTCAAGTGAAATCTCATCTGGCATTGGTCCTAAAGCAAAATGCAGATAAAATTTCAGGGAAGTGGTTTGAGGACCCAAATTCCCCCCTTTCTTACTAAGTCTTTAAATATGAGTAACATCCCTTTTGCTTTATTGCCTGCACTTCTCACTTACTGCACACAGGTTCAGCTTCCCTCCCAGTATCATACTCACAGGTGGCCAGAGTTTTCTATCAGAATTTGGGAAAAGCCAGTTCAACCTCCACAGGCAGACTGAATGTACAAGCAGTTGGAACTTTCCAGCATCTAATGAATTTAAGTACCTCAGGGATTAGGCACACTTGGAAGACTGTCAGATCAAAATGCTGTTTAGAATGTGCCTACTGTTTAAAACATCAATGTTATTCCATATTTTAAACAGGATTTTGGTGGACTGCACAGCATTAATTAGCAATTACTTAAAGTAATATGAAATAAGGAATCTGGATAATTCTGTGTTCTTGCAGCCAGGTCACTTGTCAGAAAAATATTCTTTTAAAAAATCTTAGTGCTTTAAAGTCCATGATGTGTAATTTACAACCTATTTTTTGAATGCCCTGAAGACCTGAAAATCTTCATGCATAAAAAATACTCAAGTTACTTCATAAATAATCACTCAATGTAACTTTCATCTCACATTTATAGCTTTGTCTATAAGGCAAATGTAATAGATGACAGGCATTTCCAGATGCTTTTCATTCAGTCCCATTAACTTCAGAAAATGAATTCACTAACATTACATCAAGATATAATTTCAGAGATTCAGAAATAAATAACTGGAGTTTTAAATAAATTTACTAGCTGAAAAGAAACAAAAGTAAAATTTTATGTTATTCTGGCCTCTCTCCTTTTTATTCAGCAATTCCATAGTAATCGAGAACTATGCTGCACAAACACAACTGCAATAAATCTTACCAATGGCTTTCTTCAAAGCTTCAAAGGTGATTTCTTCAGTATTATCAACCTAAACACAAAGAAAAAAAACTCCTTAATCATCACATATAACATATAAGCTTCTAAAAAATAAGGAATGTTATAAACACAGAAGGCCAAAGCAGCCAGAACTTTTCTGCCTTACAAGTCTCTAATAACTTTATTTGGACTTTCTGTGATAATCAACAGATCACTAATTAACATTTTTAAGTCACTGAAATTAGTGAGGAAATTTTTAACTAATGAGATCAAGGAAAACTTTCTAAATTCTAGTCAAGATGATCTACGGCAACAATACTTTATAAATGGATTTGGATTTTGGCAGAACACTCCTTTAGGTCAGGAATAAGCTGTAGTGTTCCTATACTGGAAAATCTCCGTACTGGTTCTTAGACAGCTGCTGCCAATAACAGCACCTGCTTCCTTCGAGTAGCTGACTTTCCAGCTATGTGATGCTAAAATAAGAGATGATAGTGGAGTGCAGAGTGGAAAATGGTTACTGCTTTAGGCTAACTTTGTACCATTATGGCTCCAAATAATTTGGTGCTTACATCATAAACACTGGAGTTAAAAGGGCTCTTCATAACAAGCTATGTCTAATGCACTGACAAAATTTGTGCATCTAATGATACGAATATCCATTTGCTGCTGCAAATGTACTTCACCAGGAATTGCTTGGGGATGCAAAATGACCAAAGTGTTTCAATTCATTACAGACCTAGTTTCTATACCAGTAAATATATTTACAGTGAAGCCACTTTCATGGCATTAGGGGAGAATGCTTAGATGGCAGAACAGTGTTCACCTGAACATAACACAGTTTCTTGGCTCGAACTTCCCCACTTCAATCCTTCCAACATGTAAACAGGCAGCACTTTTATTTTTCCTAATAAACACTGTTTACAATGGTCCAATATGATTTAAGATAAGAGATAAGGTAGCAAAAAGTTCCTCCATCCAGTTCAGAAGATTCTGAATTATTTCTGAACTACTGTTAAGGGATAAGAAAGTAGCTGTTTCCTTTTTACATGAGTGTTATTTCATGAGCTGCAAATGCATGCTTTTCTAACAGGCTTTACTTCATAAGCACGTATTCGCTACCTCTAAATAAATACAAATTAATAAATACACAGTGAAACTTTTTTTGTCAAAGATTTGTAGATATGGGTACAGATCAAGAGTATTCAAGAGTATCAAGGTGAAATCACCATTTGTACAATTCACATTTGATAAATGTAGTTATTTATGGCTGCCTTTCATAGTTCTAGTTAACATCCACATTAGTTGCTGATTATTACCCAGCATTATACTTGGTTATTAATATCACAGAAGCACTACCTGCATTTACAAGTGCTTTCACCTTATAAATAGAGATAATTATAGAAAAACCCATCTTCCTGAACAGGATTCACCAACAGACTTGGCACCACAAAAAACTTTGAGTCCACTGACAGAAGAATTGCATTTATATTGTATACAATAACAGCTATTTTATGGATAAACAGTCTTCTACCTCAGTGCAGAAATTATACCATACATCATTAATCCTGAAACTTCCATTAAGTAGGTAATCCTCCCAATCATAAAGCTTTATGCTCCTTTTTTTGCAGTTTAGCTCTGCTGACTATTATATATTGTTATATTTACTAATCTACACAGCAAGAAAACCAGATTTCATTCATAGGTATGAAGGTACAGTCAGCTAACTGGAAAATACTGTTTTCTGCTTTGCCTTGTAAACAAACCTCATAAAGCAAGTAAAGGAGGAATATTTAGCTCCTGTGTTTCTGTTTAATAAAATTCTTGTTTTTAAGAGACAAAAAGTAATTCATTATCCAAGACACTGGACCACATTAAGACCACATTAAGCTGAGAACCCATAAAAAGACTTTATCTACAACCACTACAACCACTTCCAAGAGGTCTGTGTATCAATGCTTGACGTAACATCAGCATAACCTGAAATCTGAAATGGAAACTTCTCTCATTTAATTCTAGTTTCAAGAGAGTTGTTCAATTCCATGATTTTAAAATACATGGTTTTAAAAAAGAATACTAATGTAAAACAGCCCCAATCCTGTGGGGACCATTTAATTGCTTCAGAAAGGTAGAGGTCCTATTGTCTCACTTATTTTTCAAACACCTTTTTATTCCTTCTCCTGAACTTTTATCTGTATCCTTGCTAAATCAAAAAGCAAAAACTGAACACGAAAGATCATCTGAAGTATCATCAGCACAAAGCAGAAAGGAATAATAATAGTAATAGTAATAATAATGCAAAACACATCACTCTTGTCTACACTGAAGCATGCTCCTTTGCTAAAGCTTAATACTGAATTTTAAACTAACACTCAGCTTGACTAAGTCCGCACATTTTGCTTCATGTCTCCAGGCAGTTGGTGCATGAAGATGCCAAAAGAATCATCTGTACCTCATCTGAGGTACAAACACCTCAATTTCAACAGCTAATCTCCATTGCAGCCAGCAGAAATCTAGTTAATAAAAATCAGCAGAACCTTGAAAAAGATTCAGTAGAAGTAGAAATTTATTTTAAGAAATACTTCAAATGAAGTGTCAAATGATGTGGGATAATTTTAATTATAATGCAGTCTTCCTAAGGGATAATTAACATCAGCGCCTGTACCCTACATATGAACTTTTTGTTGCTGCTTTATCCTTCCTGTGACTTTTAAGTGCTGCATGCTAAATTCTTCTGGAGGGGAACAGTGACACTGGTGCACACAGCCTGCCTAGTGTTTACCTGTCCCACTCAGAGACTGCAGGTCTCCCACTAGGCTTTTATCTCTCTAGGCTTGTATCTTACAGTCCCAGGTCGTTGAACAAGTCTCTCAAATACTTCAAATGATACAGGGATACAGACGCTGAAATTTATTGTATCCCTCAAAAGGCAAAGAAAACATTTTAGAATATTTACTTATAAAATGCCAGCTGTTCAGCATGTAAATATATGTATTTCAACCCCATATTCTGCAGTACTATCTGTAAAAACTGTAGTGACAAAATACTTGACTCTTTTATACAATAAGATCAGCAGGGTGTCTTTGACAACACATTTTTGCAAACACGCAACTTAAAAAAATCCAACCCCCGAAGTACTTAACATTGCTAGAATAATCAGAAACTCCACCTCCTGGGAAAACTTCACTTGCATTCCCCCTCCTTCCACTGCTTTAAAATAATCTGTGATTTCCATACCTTATCCTCTGTGTTGTTGCCAGGCAGAATATCCACCTGAAGAGATACTGTGTCCACAATACTCTTCCTCCTGGAGAGTCTGTCCTCATCTAGCACAAAAACAAATTATCTCACTTTTTGCACAACACTTGAAACATGATCAGTCAAATTTCGACCCATCAGATGCAGATCTTTTTCCACGTGCCCGTTTAACCCAAGATCATTTATTTTATCATTTGAATTGTGAAAAATGATCAGTTACTTCTCTAAATTACTAAATATGAAGAAAGATAACATTTTTATAGTCCCTTCCTCCTCTCATTCCAGATCTTTTCAACTTTCCCTTGAAAGTCCAGAATTTTAAAAACGGAGGTATTATTCAAATGCATAATAAGTAACATAGCACAGGATGATACATAGCTGTAACATCCTTTACAAAAATCTGAACTTATTTTTTTTGCTTGTGTAATTAAAATATTAAGGTCTTAATTTTAAGAAAGTCTGAAACAGAAAAGGGTTTCTTGGAAGATGATTTATTGACAGAAGAAAGATTTCTGAATGGAAATGAACAACAATCCTTCCTTATTCTTGTTGCTACAAGTACCATATTCAGCAAGTCTAAGAATCTACTGGGTGAAAAAAATTCTCAATTTCTCACTTCCTCCAAATATTTTAGCAGGTCCAGCTGGCCTAAAAAGTTGTCAGAATAAGACCAACTGTGCTGATACTAAAAGAAGTACAACAATTTAATTAATGCCTAAGGAGATTATGATCAAATGATCCATCAGTTGTTGGAATTTTCTTCTGTGACTGCAGTCCTAAGACAATGCACCAGTAATATTTTCTCATTTTTGACATTTAATACATTAACGTAAGATTTTAATGAACAGTAAAAATACATTTTAAGATGTCATGAGGATCTGACAAACAGAGACTTGAGTGGCCTGACTTTTGTGTATCTCATTTACAAAACCATAAATTGCAACGTCAGAATTTAGGTCATAGCCAAGATCAAGCCATTTGGACCTGGCTATTATTATTTGATGACTTGCACTGCACATTTAGAACCACCTACAGGCACTTGATACTAAAAAAAGGAGAAGGACTGCAAAACTCTCCCTTGACAAGATAATTTATGCTGGTTCTTCTGCAACCTTTGTTTAAATCACTTCTAGCAAAGCAAAGTTCTTTTGCAGTGCAAATATTGAGCATGAACAAACAGAATTCATTCCAGCAGAGCTGAACATGCTCAGCTTTTAAAAACCAAGAAATAACTTTCAGAAGTCGCATAAATGAAATGTCATTTTAAGATCAAGAGGCAGTGAAAGAACAAGATTAGTGAAAAACACCTGAATCCTACTAATATTTTCCAGGTTCTCAGAGACCCTGAGCATTTGAAGCACCATTCTGAAGGATTTACTGAATTTTTAATCCCTGACGGCTCACTGGTACATGACTCAACACATTCCAAATCAGAGGAAACCACCTCAGCCCCCAAGAGAAAACACCGGAGAAAACCACATCTCTGCTGCCATCTTGCTGCTCTCTCTGTAACTAACACTCAAACACCAGAAGATACATTTTAGGGACTACTTTGGATAGAATTCATTTTTTTAATGGATGCCTCACTATACCTTCATGTGAAATATGCGCATATATCTCTAATTTCAACATATTAAGTGGGTAAAAAATGGTGAGAATTTCTATTTTTTTCTCTTACAAGATACGATGTTCATCCACATGCATAAAGGAGCCCAAGGGCTTGAGGACAGTGATGCAGCCCCAACATCCATTGCCCCAGCCCCTGCCAAGGCTGTCCCAGAAGCCTTGGCCCCATTGCCCAGGGACAGTGGGAGCAGCTCTCTGTGTCACCTCATTGACTGAGGCAGGATCCATCACTTCTGACAAGGGGCAGTGGCTTCAAACTAAAATGGGGTAGATGTGCATTAGATATTAGGAAGAAATTCTTTCCTGTCAGGGTGGTGTGGCACTGGCACAGGCTGCTCAGAGAAGCTGTGGACGCCCCATCCCTGGCAGTGCTCAAGGCCAGGTCGGATGGGGCTTGGAACAACCTGCTCTAGTGGAAGGTGTCCTTGCCCATGGCAGGGGGTTGGAACTAGATGACCTTTAAGGTCCCCCTTTTCCTGGGTGAGGGACTCTATTCTTTGTGCAGTCATTATCCTGAATGGCCAGTGACTAAGATGAATTCTTTGAACATCTGAGAGCTTCTTCCAACTTTCTACAGGTTTTTACAATGTCACTCAAAGAGGTAATTAGCACCATCACAAAAATGACACCTACAGCTCTACTACCTGCTCAGGAAAACAAAACAGGAAACTACCATTTTGTAGAGCATCAAATCATGAGTAAACACAACAGCAAACCTCACAGCAGCTAACATTGCTACAGGCATGTCAAGGAGAGAAACAAAAAAAAAAGCGCAACAAACCACTAAGTCCACTAAGTACAACACAATTTCTGGCCTAAAAGTCTTTAGGCCTTCTAAAAGCATTTTTTGACTGCACATCCTATAGGGACACACCACAGGCAGGAGAGGAGGCTGACCTACAGCTCATTTTTACCTTTCGACTTGTGTTTGCATTTATGAGGTTTTTTGCCTGATGGAAATAGAGTTGAATTAAAAAAAAAAAATATATATATATGTATAGACAAAAAATGATTGAAAGTCATTTAAATTATTAGTTTTCTCCCTCCCCCAAGTAAGAAAGAGACAAGTAAAAATTTGCAGATATGAATGTCTTTCAAACTGTTAAGAAGTATAAAGACATGAAACAAAGATAGGACAACAAAGTTATGTCTGTAAGTCGTTGTTAAGCATTATGTCACTGATATTTGGAAATAACAGAAATAATTAAGATGAAATATTTACTGACTTTTTAGGTTCAACCCTAGATTTCACAGAAATATATAAAAAATTGATCATTTTTTACTAATATTATTGATCTCTTTTGAAACACTACATTCCAACACTATAACATTAATAGCAGAAATTCAACATTTCATTGCAGTAAAAAATGAAAAGCTTAGGAATTCCACAATATTCACTCGGTCCTGATTTAGTTAAATGAAAACCTTGGAAGCTCAGTACTCCACAGGATCAGAGATAAATGAACTTAACCAGCTATGGCAACAGTCAAGGAACAAGTTTGGTTGCTGCTCTTTACAAAAAGATTACAAAATCCCCGAGCCCATCTGACTCACATATGTTAAGATTTAGGATTAAATATGGCAATTTCTCATCACCTGCAGAGGCAGTTAATCACACACTTGCAGCTAAACTCAATTAATCTTGATGTCAGAACTTGCATCTCTTCCTGTGTGGGAATGCATTTTTAGCAAAGTATACACAAAAACCTTAGCGAGGTCATTTGGGTACAAATATATCCGAGTTTCTAGGAGAAGCTCAACCTAAATTTCAAAGCAGGCTGTCTTCCTCACTCCATTCTCATTCATTCAAAGCCTGTAACATTTTCTTACTTGCTGCCCACCTCTTCTGCCAATACTAAAATATAACATTAACCGGTTTTTTAGATGCTAGAAGAAATAAGTATAGAAACATTATCCTTTTTAGAAGAAGACAACCAGCAACAGAAAACAGACACTGTGGCTGTGTTGGAATGTATCACTTAATGTGCCTGCTTGTGTTTGGGACAAAACCACACCTGCTGTCTGGAGAACTCAATTCCTCCCACAACTATCCAAAAGAGATATTCAAGAGCAGGCAGCAATGTCTCTGAATCAGACTGCAAGAACAACACATCTGGCATTCACTGTTCAAATGTACTTTGGTTTTTCCTATGTGTGAGCTAAAGAACATAGAAATCATATTTTTCTGCTAGGTACTTTAAAAAGGCCATGCTTTGGGCTGGGGTGTCCCCTAGTCTCTTACAATAGCAACCTGTTATATACAGCCACAAAACACACACGGTTAAGAAAACAAATTCTTCAATCAATTTTGTTCAGTAAGTTGCTCAATTGGCTGTTGAAAATATATTAAAAGCCAAAAGCACATGAATGTCACATACTAGCTAGTCCTTCTCACATTATTCACTCAGCCTGTGTAGCACAAACTCCCACAAACCTTCCTCAGGCAACACTTTATTTCCACTGTTACTTGACACTAAGCTTGCATAGGTATCTGATGGAGGAAAACATCCCATTCTTGCTTAAATTAACATCTGCTCATTAAGAATGTAACTAAGGCAAATAAATCAGCACATGACCATGGCAAAAGGACAGAGTATCTTTCATCCAACATTTACATAAAAAGGATAATATAAGCTGACTTCCATATTCCTCATTTTCTAGACCAAGTTAGCACAGGTATTCTTTTGAAAGCCAAGACTTCATTAAAAAGAGTCAAAGTGGGTTCTAGGACTTTCTGCCTCACTTCCATTGTTTAAGGAAAAAAAAATCTTAAAAGGACAAATAGTTGAAACTTCTTAGCAATAATACAGTAGCTAATGAGGAGAAAAAAAACCACCTTGAGAAGACAAAATTATCTGATTAGGTTTTGTTGCCAAGCAGTCACATTACATTTCACTGGCACACAACACATCAGGAAAACATCCTTAATAACTGGTATTAGGTGGTGTAGCTACTAATCACCACTTACCTGTTACCTGGGGCACATATGGGACTGACAATCTTTCCACACTGTATCCACTGCCTCCTAATGATTCTGCAATCTTGTTCGTCAGGAAAAATAAATCTGTTTCATCCTTCTCTAAGGATTTTGGAAGACTGTCAAAACATATATTGAAGTTACTGTCTACCAATAGATACTTGTTGGTTAAGTAAAATACTTTTCCTATGTCTGTGAGCAATCAAGAAGGGTCAATGGTAATGATTTGATTGAAATAAAGCCTGGTTAGTTTTTTAGGAATTAATATACACCTAAAATTAGTCCATTGAAAACCTCTGCAGTGTTTTAGATTACTTTAACACTTCTTGTTTACTTGAAATATGTTCTTCACCTGTTCTGCTACATCTTGAGAGAATATGATCTCTGTTAAATAAAAAAAAAAACCCTGCACAGAAACAGTAATACTAATTAATTAGTACTAATATTTGTCATTTGCCAGCAGTGTGTCCTTGTGGAAAAAACAGACTGAGGGTATCCTGGCCTGCATCAGGAGGAGCACTGCCAGCAGTCGAGGGAGGAGATCCTTGCCCTTTATTCAGCTCTGGTAAGGCCACAACTGGAGTGTTGAGTCAGGAGATGGCTCACCAGGACATGGACTTACTTTAAAGAGCCCACCACAGGGTCACTAAGGTGGATTATGGGGCTGGAGCATCTCTCCAGTGAAGACTGAAAGAGCTGAGCCAGTTCAGCATGGAGAGAGAAGCTGGATCACATCAGTGTGTACATATCCCTTAAGGGAGGGAAGGTGGAAAGGCCGCAGAGCCAGGCACCTTTCAGTGCTGCTCTGTGACAGAACCAGAGGCAACGGGCACAAATTGAAACACAGAAGGTTCTGTTTCAACATCAGTGAACACTTTTTTGTGTGAAGGTGAAGGTGACCAAGCACTGGCACAGGTTACCCAGAGAGGTTGTGGAGTCTCCATCCTTGGTGATATTCCAAAGCATCTGGATGTGGTCCTGCACAGTCTGCTCTACGTGACCCTGCTCAAGCAGGGGGCTTGGACCAGATGACCTCCAGAGAACTCTACCAGGCTCACCCATTCTGTGATTCAGTGAACACTTATTTTGCTGTGTTAGCACACTGAGGACCCTGCTGTGCATAAATGCCTCTGACTACAATAAAAAAGCCTGAAACCCTCTTTTTTCCCTGTAAGTGCACATGCTTTTAATGCTTGGGTTTCTTCTGCCTATCCAGAACACCATAAAACCTCTGGGTTTTTTTCACATATGTAACATTTTTCAATGATGTATGATTTTTAATAGGAAAATAGGGACTTCACTGTCCACTAATTCCCATTTTGTATCTACTTACTCGCATTTGTCTTTGAAAATTGTTTCTGGTAGAAAATAAGATGCTTCCACACTTCTGGTTTCAATGACCTGAAAAAAAACCCCAAGACAAATAGTACAAATGGAGTAGTTCCATAGTTGTTTTCTTTAATACCTAACCTTCACTAACATCTACCTCAGGAGAAATGAGACATTTAGGATTTCTTTTAACCAGGGAAAGAGACTGTGGCTCTCACCCTTTAGACTAAAAATCTGGTTCTCATGGTCTTGTGCATGTCAATACTGTTTTTCAAAAGACAGTTGGGCTGTAAAGTCTTATACCAGATGGGGTTTTGGCCCATTATATATGGTACCATAAGCAAAATAAAAATGCTGTACCTTGAGAGAAGACTATTTTGTTTATAATTTTAGGAGTCAGCAGTAATGCCATGAGAGACTGAAGATCAAGAACAATGTCAGTGGACACAAATACAGGAGATCAGCACCACAAGCAATTACTTGAAACAAGTTATTTACTGATTTTACAGTAGAATGTGTACTGTTCTAAATGACCTGAATTATTTAACCATGTTACCTTGCTGACATGCTGACAAAAGGCAGGAACTGCAATCATCTGACTCAGGAAGTTTAGATAGGCTGCAACCAATGCCATGACACCACAACGATTAAACATTGGCAGATTATCCTCATTGATGATGGCAATGTCCTGAAATATAAGGGGTAGCATTATGTTTTCCAAAGTTACCAGACTGTCCTGAATATATGGAAGTCACATTTATCATTTGGTAACACTAGCTGACATGTGATGTTTATCTGCTATTACTAAACATTTGATATCTCTCATCTTAAAACTCTTGTCTTTTAGCTCACTCCTGAATTAGGAATATACTGATCTGAAGTTAGAGAGCTTAAAAGATTCAACCATTATGAAGAGAAATAAATTTACTCAACCCAAAATCCTGTTTCTCAGAAAGGAAGTACAAGTCAATGACTGGTAGTTTCTTGTCCTTATCACATGTTGATCATAACATTTTCTCAGGAAATTTAGAAAGAGCAGTTTGATAATAAAGATCACCAGTGTGAATCATAGATATGGCACAATAAAGGGAAATATTTACTGCATATTAGCACTTCTATTATTTATTCAGATTGCATTATTTTTGCTCTAGTAGAACTCCTAATGTCATTTCCATCAAGTAAAGATTTGGTTCAATGACATATTTTAAAATTAAGGATGCACACTGCATTTCAGATGTTTCATAGTGCAGCTGCACATTTGGGAATAAAGTTAATGACAGAGTGAACTGGGAATACAGAGGCTGATTTCATCAAATTTCCAGGGCACATGTTAGCACTACTTTATTTCTGACTTCAACACAGATAAACTTAGTAAGTTATCCAGTTTCCCTGAGGACTGTATGCACAGATGAGTTAATATTTGAACCTATTAAGGAAATGTTAAGGAATAAAGCTTGCTAAGACACTGACAGAATTTTACTCCAAGGTAAGATTAAACAGCCTGGTTTGGTAACTATTCCCAACCAATTATACAAAAGTTTTCATCCTGGGTGCACACAGTCCATACACTTTACACAGAAAACTCATAAGATCATAGGTCGAGAGAACACCTTGACAATCTGCTAATGAGTATCAGTGATTCTAAGAAATGTTTCAACAGATTTCCACATCTGCTGTTTTTCCTGAACCGCATATGCTGTGGAAGTTTGTCAGAAAACTGATCAGATGAAGCTTCCCCATTAGTAAGTGGAAGGTACAAAGTGCACTTCCTTAGTGGATCAATCAAGTTTGGGCCAAATGATGAGATTTCCAATTTGAAGATCAATATACAAAACCCCCAAGTTCTTCACATCTCCAATTACAAATACGAATTGTAAGTCAATGAACCCGACACAGCCTCATACCTGCAAGGCAATAGCTAATCGAATGAGGTCAATAACCACTTCTTCATTGGCCAGTTCAATTGTGGTAAGAGCTAGAGATGTAAACAGCAGTTCAAAGTTTTTTTGGACATTGTCCTCTTCTTTGCAGCCTAAGTAGATGTGTCTGTACAACTGCTGACCATGCTATAAAAGACATAAAAGGGAAAATGCATATTAAATAATAGAATAATTTAGGTTAGAAAGGATATTTGAAGGCATTCTAGTCCAACTCTCTCCAAATGGGGCCAACTTTTATGTTAGATCAATTTAGATGGAGAATTAAAAAAATAAAAAAGGGTAAAATACATGTGTATAGATACATACACAAACAAGTACATGCTTAACAAGGAAGACCTCAAATTTCTAACAACAGCTTCTTTATAAACACAGTACTGTTCTATTTTATGCAGAAAGGTACAGATAGGGAAGATGATACAGAGAACTGCACGATTACTGCACAGTGTCAGATGCTGGAATTAATTTCCTGTTGAAACATTAAAAAAAATAAAATTTGTCCATTTATGAAAAGGAGAAACCAAAAAGTAATCTTGAAACATTCTCAAGAACATTCAAGTAAGCTCCAAGTCTTATCCTTGTGAAGACATCGAATTTGTTCATTAAGCAACAGCCCTCGAACAGCAAACCAAGAAATAATTCTCCTAGAAGGTGTTTCAGAAGGTGAGCAGGGCTCATTTACCAATGTATGCAGGGAGGCTGCAGAAAAATGCAAACACAAGAAACACAGGATAAGCAGCAGGTGTTGTATGCAACACACAACTCACTACCACCCCAGCATTCTTAATCTGTGGAGGGGTGGGTGCAAGCCTGTATCAGCTGACCCAATTTTCAAGATCTCAAGACTAACTCTAGAGGTACTAATTCAGCTCTAGAAGGAGGAAGAAAAGTGATTTTTAACCTCTCTTTTTCAAACAGGACATATTTACTTAAGAAATAATGATGATGTTGTTGGTCTTTTCAATACCTCTAAATCAAATAGTTGTTCTAACACATGTATTTAGAAAATAGGGAAACAGAGATATTAGCAAAGCACAGAAGCTACTATGAAATCAGCAGGTCAGCTGTTTAAAGATCCAGTATATTTGGAAAACAAAAGTAACGAAATTTTTTATCCCACTGATTTAGAATTGCCTTAAATAGGAAAATAAATGATTATGTGCATTTTCTCAATATGTATCTTTCTAGAAGACTGGAAAAGGCAAGAAGTTAAATATTTCCCTTCAAAGAAAGGATAGAAAGAAATTGAGAAAGTGGTCAGAGATGAAGAGTTTTGTGCCTATGTCTGGTTCCATTCCAGCTGGGTATGGTATACAACTGCTTCAGGGTCCTCATATAGTATCAAACAAGCTTAAGTGGTCACCCAGATCTTAATGGACTTCTGGAGATGCCTCATCCCTCTCCTTTGATTATGCAAAGAATCTGGGAAGAGCAGGCTGCTAACATGCACATCTACACCAGGTGAGTAACATTTTACTTATGATATGCACCTGAAACAGTATCACACAGATAATCCTTGAATGACTCCATTTCCCAGAGTTAACACATTTTTTAGAAGCCTGTATGATTTTTTCTTGACCTGTGAAGAATCTCTTTTCCTCTTCTGCCTTTTTTTCAGATCAGTATTAACAATTCAAATATTTAGCTTGACATTGACAACTTTCATCTAGCAAAATCAGTAAATACATCCTGTCCAAACTGCGTAAAATCATAGATATCAATGAATTAAAATTCAATTCACTTTTTTAAAGACATATTATTAATAATTGCCAATGTTGGAGTATTTTTTATATTTGTATTATTCCAGTTGTACTGGAAATATTAACTGGACTAACTTAGCAAGAACATTTATCTTGCAACATTATTTGAATGCTGTACAACTCTAGTTTGCATATTATTACATACGTAGTATTTTTGCCTATTTCAGTAATTTACCTTTTTTTGTTTACAAACATACCTACACAGATAAACCACAGCCAGGAATGACAGAGCAGAGTAATAGCTTTATGTATTTTTCCCACATAAAACCAAGGTGTTTACTGTAAGTAATTTCACTCCATGTAAGTATCATCCAAAAAACCCCTGTTTTCTTTAGAACCAAATATACTCAGAAGTCATCTGGCACAAAGTTCTGTGAAAACAATCTTTTAAGAAGATGGATTTTTTGTGCAAAGTTAACTTTCTTTGACATCTTTACCTAAAACATAAAACTTAAGTCCCTGGAGCACAGCTATAAAAAGATTTCTAAGTACAAAATTGTCTAAAAATACAGCAAAATAAAAGCCATACAAGTGAAAAACTACTACTGAAAAAAAATTAAATGCTGCACAGGGATCTAACAACAGGGAGGTCTTTTCACAATCATGGTTTAGACATACACTGTTCTAATTTCATGTACATAAAGGTTTTAACTGAAGACATAAATTAAAATTTTATTGCATGGAATCATCTTTCAAGAATCTAGAGCAGCTCAACATTGAAATCACTGTCATATGATTACAATAATTTGAAACTGATCTTTGTGACTTGTTGCAAAACCACAGCTGTAGAAGAAAAGCAAAACCACTGGTTCAATTACTTTTATCTTATTTCTAAATACAAAAGTGATGTTTTAGTCTATTACCTTTTTCATGAAGCTCACGTCTTGCCTTGAAATCTTGTCTCGTTTTATCTTTAGATCAGAAACATCTGGTATTATTCTACAAATGAAAGAAATGTGTTGTTTTAGCAACAACAAACAACAAAAAAGTTGGAAAGGAAGAAAATGTGGAACACAGGAGCTATTCAAACAGATCTTGAGCCAATTCCCATTTTAATTATTCCATGCTTTACAAGGATATTCAAATTTCAGTTGAAGAGGGAAAACCAGAAAGAGAATTATGACAATCACATTTTTTTTATCTACATAATAGAAGATTTTTTTTCTTCCACAGCTAAACGAGCAGATATTTGTAATGGTCATTTAAATGCTGTGCTCTAAGGCTTACCTGTAAAACACTTGCCATCAATAAATGACACTGAGAACTGTACATTTAGCAAAACAGTGCATTAATAATTCATATTAGCAAAGACATTTAAAAATCAACAGTACTTGTCTTTCAGGTAATGAACTGGAATTTCCAGTAGGCCAATAAATAAAATGCAGTACCTTATCCCTCTGAGCTTGGCTCTGTTGTCGTGCCGATCGATGAGGTTGTGCAGGATTTCCAGGACCAGCTGCCTCAGCTCGGAGTCTTCCATGAGAGAAGGAGACAGCAACGGGTCCAGAAAGGGGGCAGGAAGTGCATTACTTATTGTTGTGGCTTTGTATCCTGAAGTCACCTGTTCATTGTTGCAAGTAAAATTAATGTGTCATTACTGCACTATAAGAATTAATTGCAGCTGTCACTCACCTTTTAGTGGGTTTGCTTTGGCATCGGCAAGGTGGATTCAAACTGAAGTATTGTATTAATTTTGAAAATTCCTGATCTCAGTATGAATTTGGAAGAACTTTAGCACACGTTTTCAAATTAACTCCCTCATGATAAAAGTATTTTTCAGGATTCTTTCTTTAGAAACACACCCAGAATCAAAAAATGAAGACATGATTTCTGTTTTTTTATATGGCCTATGAAAAGTTGCAGGGCATAAAATGAAGATGATAGTAATTCCAGTAGATAATTACAAAAGAGATTTTTCTATTTCAGGTTATTAGCTGTTCATACATGGTAGAGTAAGCTCATGTGAAATAAAAAATGAGATATGAAGGCCTATATGTACACCTTAAATGTTTACAGATACTATTTTAGTGCAAAACATGATGCAAGCAAATATGACTTTCTTAGAAATCTGGTACTATAGTGTTGTTTTTGCTTTTCTTAAAAAATTAATACTACCTCTGACTTGTCTCATTCAATTACTTTTAATTAAAGCAAACTTCTACCTAACTACTAGTTCAAACATTAATGAGCTGAACATTTACAGCAGTCAGAAATATTTAAAATTTACCATCCCTTAAAATGGAGGTTACCAGAACATTAGTCTCAAAACCAAAATGGATTCAGAAACTGCGAACTATATGTAACCTGTTGAGGATAAGGGGAGCAAAATTATTCAAAATTTAATTATAATAAATGCAATAACATTTTTATCTAAGACTTACATAATAATTGTATCTTCCTTATATATACTTCATACCCTTACAGCTTTTACGTGTGAACTGTGTTGTACTTGCTTTGGCTGGGATAGGTCATTTTTTTGATAGTAGCACAGATGCAGCTGTGTACTGAATTTGTGACCAAACCAGTGCTGCTAACACAGGGATGATTTAGCTACTGCTGAGCAGGGCTTACACACTTCTAGAGGGATATCCCATACTAAAATGTGTCGTGCTCAGCAGCAGAACAGGAGGCACTTTATGAGGGCTGCCACTGCTCAGGGACTGGGCTGGGTATCGGTTCGCTTGTAGTGAACAACTGGGTTTTATGTGGGGGTTTTGTTTTATTTTATTATTACTTCTTTTCCTCGTTTCTTGGTTTTGTTTTTCTTGGTTTCCTTTCTTTACTTACTAAACTGTCTTCATCTCAACCTACTTTTCTCTCTGGCCCCATTCTGATTCTCTCCCCCATGCCCCTGGGGCAGAGTGAGTGAGTGACTGGGTGGTCCCTGGTGCCTCTGGGATGTGGCTGGCACAGGAGCACCAGGGGACAGGAAGGTATCTGATCAATCATTCTGAAAATGGAAAATGACTGATATTACAAGCAGCAAAGCTGCAAATCTAAATGCACACTTTTAATGCAGTGCCAGATTTCACCTGCCTATACAGCATTAGCTTGTCTGCCTGTGTGTGTGCATGACAACAGACTAATTGTGTTATGAACTATTATTCTTTTGTAAAGAATACATGATGTACAATGATAAATTTTTTCCAAATATTTATCTATTCATTAGTAATTCATTAAGCACCAGAACAGTGACTTTCACACCTTTGTGCCATGATGGGATTTTACTTCCATAATCTGAAAGAGGATACAATCCAAAATTCAGTCTCCAAAATGTTGAATCCCTTCCACATGTACAGTTCGACTCCCTTAAAGCATACTTACAGGCTACGTAGCACCCAAAATCATTAGAACAATTCTTACCTATTTTAATGGAATTTTAAGACTGGTGAGATGAATATTGTCAAGAACAGTTTAGACATACCTGAGTCTATGTTTAATGAAGACAATGTGCAAAATGACCACCTGAGATCCTTCCTAACAAGTTTTCTATCTTTAAATTGCAACTGTGAATGCCCAGCTCTTTTGCAAACCAAAGTCTAACATTTCAGATTTGGACAAGCCAAGAACGATTCAATCTATTTGCCTAACACCATACACGAGTTTCATGTCAAAGCAGGGATAGAAACTCATTTTCCAGGAGGGCATTCTTCTGCTTTAGTCATTCTTTATGCCATTTCCCCAATTTGAGTCACTGAACAGTTTTCAGCTTCTGCAGCAAAACAGGCCAGGATTCTACTAGCAAGAGCCGCCTTTACTACCCACTTTCTGATTCTTGCCATCTGGGTCTATTTCCAGAAATACTCTTTGAAGGTTTACAGCTGAAAAATGTATTTGTGATAAAAAATTCAATCACACCTTAAAAGAAACTTGGGAAACATTAGGAAGGAAAGAACAACAGTGTCTGAGGTTCTGATGGCCTGGAGACAGGCATCCATTCCTACGGTTTTAAAAATAATGGCCATTCTACTAATTGCCACTTTTCCACGCTCAGAGATAAAAGTGATTTCACTTTGATGTTGCCAAGTATTGCTGGCAGAACTCAACCTACTCTATGATGTTCTTTTGGATCTGAAGATCCAGTTATAACTGACATTCACTGAAGTGCTCTAAGGGACGGAGGCGTATTTCCTGCGCTGTTTGTAATGTAAATTGGGAAAATGCTTTCACAATATTACACAATAGAATTACAGGTCTATGCAATATGAATGCATGTTTATTTTCATAATCCAGAGTTGTTATACTATACTTTTATATGTAAACATATACATATAGTGAAACACTGTGTGTTTATAACATAGTATACTAATCTCAGAAAGCTTACCATAAGTAAAGATCTCAATAACATGATTTGAATTCTCCTGGTTCCCAAATCTCTAAAATTGGAAAAAAAAAGTTGCAAATTAGGTTTTCTTGCTTATCTTTGAAATATTATTCTACTCTAGACATCATTCTCATTTTTGACAAGTGAATACAGCAGTCTTAGAAGGGATGCTGGATGATCACAGATAAAGGGAAAATATCTCTAACTGAGCTGCAGTAACTAAATGCTTTTGAAAGACAGGTTTACAGGAAGGCTTCAAAACAGAGCACGTGATATTGAAGAAAACAGTAAATTGTGTATGTGAAGCAGATCTAAATTTTCACGTTTTACTCAAAAATCTCTAAAATTTTCAACTACTACAAGCTTGACTATTTCCAAAAGCATCTGCACTAAAAATTTCTTCTGGATTAAAATGCAATTGAGTCTTCTAAGAAACGAGCACACTTCTTCTTTAAGTCAGACCCCAAAACGTTGAGAAAAAAAGTTATCTGCAAAATCAGTAGGAAAAACTGAAAGACTCCTCAGTTTTCATATCACAGGAAGGCACATGAAACACTACTTGACCTGTTCTTCATCTGTTTTCATTTCCCTTCTACAGGTACTAAAAGTAGCCAAATAGCTAATGGTATATAGTCACTCTTCTTGCAAGACCTTAGGAGATAAAAGTGGACTTGGAATAAATAAATTGCTCCATTCAAAGAGATTCTTTCAGGAAAGTAAAAAAGGTACAAGTCATTTTGTCCATTAAATAGCGTAAAGGAAGATCAACCCTCTTCACAAAAGCTGGCCTCCACTTAACAGTGGAAACTTCTGTCTTAATGGGCTATAATCCTGGCTGTTGCATCATTCAAATGCAGAAACCAAAATTTCAAGTAATGCAAGACTTTATCAGCACTCAGAAAGCCTTCTTTGTTCAGAGTGACATATGCAGATCATACTAACACACTGCTCAGGCATATATTTATGCAGAATTTCATAAATGGAAAACTGTACAGTTAAAAGACAAACAACCACCACCCCCAGCTGTTAATCCAAGTAGAGAATTTCATATGGATTCTTTCTTCAAATACCTCCATAATGAGTGACAACTGCCTGGCACAGACAGATTTGTATCTTCCATGGAATAGCATTCCATACTGCAAAGATACTGTATGAAAAGCTACCAAGAAGCTGGAGAATGACAATGATTTCCTACTTAACCTAGTAGTGGATCACTTATGTGGTGCAGTGTCCATGTCCATCTGGAAAGAACAGCTGCAGCCTTTTCAGTGACTTCCCCATACTGAGGAAATGCAGTCTTTTAAACAAAGTTATTCATGTCACAGGGAAAAGTATTCAGTGTAGGGCGACTTTTAAATTGTGGGTTTATTAAGTCTGCCCACTCACAGCTTTTTCCTATTTCTAAAGAGATAAGGAAAATCCAAAACTCACTGGAATTTCTGCAGTTACTTCATAATCTGAAGTCAACTCGTACAGAATTAAGAAAAACCCTTAAAAATAGTTTTTAAATTATGCAGCTATTTGAATGTATTTATAATTAAATTTCTCTCATTAGCAAAACACACAAAAAGTTATGGAATTAACAACTATATAGTACATAATTGCAGAAATATTTGTACAGATGCAGAGAGAAAGAGTGTTTTAGTGCAAAGTAAACTGCATTCCAATCAGGTATTTTCTATCAATAACATGCCTGTACGTTGAATTCATGTTGCTGACACTGTGTGTAACTTGGTTCTACATAGCATTCAATACAGCCCCTAAAGAGCAAAAATTTGCATTTCACTTTTCTTAATGTTTTTTACTTCTTATCAGGATTCTAAAATCTAGATTTTTAATTAGAAATTTATGAATGTAGGATATACAAACCCAAGGTGACTGGGATCCAGTATTTGTGAAGTTGTCCCCAAAACAGGAACTTTGCTCATAATGAACATCATAATCTCTGATCTCTGGTAATCTGGAAGATTGCTTCCAAAAAATCCTAAATAAAAAGAGAATGAAATCACAGAAGAAAAGATATATAGGGCTTTCCTCTTTATATGAAAAGGCTTATAAATACAAGGAGTATTTTAACAAGGTGAAAATAGATGAAGAATAAAACTATGATTTGTTTTAGGGTATATTCTCATGTTCATTTCTGCTGAATGATTTTAGAGAGTCTTTCCATGACACTCATTTTCATCTTTGAATCCTAAAACCTTCTAATTTTATCCTCCTCTAAATACACCATTTCAAAATTAAGTATTTGGAGTCTTCTAAATACACCATTTCAAAATTAAGTATTTGGAGTCTATCAATTTGTACATAGTGAGCAAGTGGAAGTGTTTCTCATGGCACACCGTACTGTTACTTTTGTCTGTTAAGTCTCCATTAAGTATTACAAGTGAGGGGACAGAAATCCCAGAGACATACAAGTATTTTATGACTGTTGCTGCTCTTGGGGAGTGATGAGGTGAGCAGCTTCTGTGCCAGCACCATGGGGAGAGGATCACTCCAGCATGGGGCACAGGGAGGGTTCCTGGGCCAGGGGAACCTCAGGGCAGCAGAAAGAGCCACAATGGCTGAGGGAACCTGGGCAGGGCCAGGAGAAATGTCAGGCACACACACCTCCCTGCCTTAAAAGAATCCCTTAGGAAGTGCCAGCACCAGCTGGCAGGCAGGAAGGGCACTGTAGCTCCACCAGCTGCACCAAGGAGAAATGGTTTCCACTCACAGAAGACGCCATCCTCTCCCAGCTCTGCGCCCACCACAACTGAAGCAGCTTCCCTGACACAGCTCCAGTGGAAACAGCTGCCATCCCAGAGCCAGCTCCAGGCTGGGCCCTGCTCTCACGGCAGCACAGCCACAGCAGTGACACAGCTGTGGCACTGTGCCCAGGGAATTGAGATAGCACTGTTATTCCCAACATTCCTCATGGAAAGAAATTGGGGGGTTTGGATTAATGGCAACTTGAGTGTGACTCAAGTGTGCCCTGGCAACCAAATGGGCCAACTCTGCCCTGTGGTGTACCAAGCACAGCATCACCAGCTGGTTGAGGAGGTGACTGTTCCATCTACACTGCACTGCTACAGCCCATCCTCGAGTCCGTGTTTTGAGTGCTGCTATCTAAGAACATCAAACACCTTCAAGGGAGGCAGCAGAAGGGGAGGTGCAGATCTCTCTGGTGACCAATGACAGGACACAAAGAAATGCAAAAGCATTCCCCATCAGGGGAAGTTCAGATGGAACATTAGGAAAAGGTTCTTCACTGAAAGGATGGTTGGCCACTAGACCAGGCTCCCCAGGGAAGTGGTCACAGCACCAAGCCTGACAGAGTTTAAGCAGCATCTGGACAATGCTCCCAGGCACATGGTTTACTTGAAGCAGTCCTGGGAGGAGCAGAGAGTTGGACTTAATGATCCTTATGGGACCTGTCCAACTCCAGATATTCTATTTTATTACTGTGCAATAGTATAATGCTAACTTCAATAGAAAAAAGCTTCACTTTAAAAGATTAGGTTGTGGGGGTCTCTGGGATTTTTTTTGGTGGGGGTTTAATATTTTAACTGGGCAGTTTTACTGCAATGGGGAGAAATAATCTACTACATATTTGTTACTGCTCTAGAAAGCTTCAAGGCAAGCAAAGGTACAGATTAGTGAACAACATTTAAGTTACGTTCCCCCTTGTTCTTTCAGAAAAGGACAAATAAATGCACCCCAATATATAACATCAATACCATAAAGGGAAAATCTGAGAAAGGGGAAGATGCTATTTTAAGAAAATAATTTTCAGTGCTGTGCATTAAAGTACTTCAGTTAAGTCATGGTAGCACAACTGGCCATTAGGTGTCATTGTTGCTACTATGTTTAACATTCATTACTATCAATTTTAAAGTAGTACCTACTAAAATATGTATTACTGTATATGACTGTTTGCAGTGATCTTCATAAAAGGACTAATATCAGTTCTGTACCAAAGGCAGAGATTTTTACATTTCAAGGGCCACAAAATAATATAATTAAAATTAATTTTAAGTCCACCAGCATTTTTAATTTTCGTAAGCTTCTTGGGCTATGTGCTCAGTTAGCATTTAAAAGAACGACCTTTCAGAAATCAGATACATAAAGCAAGCCTGAGAATAAGAGGCAAACACAATCAGATACCACACTTGGTAGCATTCGTTGATGATTCAAGCTGGTGAAATATCATCTCATTGGGGAAGGGGGAAAAGGGGAGGAATTTTAAGTGAGCCTGTGTCATTGTGTTACTCACCAATTGTCTGAATAATTGCATTCTGGACAATCCTCTCATCGCTCTCCTTGGAGCTTGTGCTCAAAGTGGCACTTCCTGCTGAACTGCGCCTGTCACCCAGCTCCAAGTCAACACTGATGCGCAGGTGCTTCAACAAGGTATTAAAAACCTCCAGAACTGTTGGGCCTGGAAACAACAAATAACAGTGATTGCACCTGTCAAGGGGAAGATGTCTAAAGAAAATTAAAACTGTGCTTTTCAATCCCTTTTCACAAGAAATGAGAGTAGGATGAAAAGAATCAAGTGAAATTCAGTGTCTGAGGCATCAGGACTAGGGATAAACTTTTGAGGTGTGCCTACACCTTGATATTTTAGAAATTAACTTGGAATCAGGAAATACAATCAGGTATGTATGCATAATCCATTACGATCCATTACTGAGTCTGGCCAGGATGGAGGTAACCCGATTTTCCTTGTGCATGTGGTTTTTGCTGCACCCATGAAACTGCCTTTATCTTGATCCATGAAACTTCTCACCTTCTTTCTACAGTGTCCCTGTCCTGTGGGAAAGGGGAGTGCAAACAGCCCAAAGTCAACTCACCATGCAAGCTTCAGATACAAAATAGGAGTGGTTGCTGAAATTAAGCATCAATAATGGATTAAACTGCAGGTACTTGCCCCTGAACTTCAGTTCTTTCAAAACCTGCTACTAAAATCCAGATCTATAGATTGGATCAAAAAATGAGCGCTTTTCATCATATGGTCAAAGATTTCGTAAGTCTGTGCATGCAAGTGTGTCTCATATAAAGAGGAAGGAAAGACTCAGGCTCAAGCTAATGAAGCAAAACAGTAATATTTCAGCAGGACACCAAAGAACATCAGGAACAGAGCACATGAGTGTACATCTCTTCATAAGTACTCTTATTTCAAGGAACTATCCTAATCTTAAATGACGTGTTTTACCTTATTTCAGCTGCTTTACAGTTAATAAAGTAAAATTTCTCAAAGATCATTCTACTCCCACATTACCACTCAGGTCACAGCTGTATTGCAAAGCAACAGTGCTCTTGACATTTTGTAGTGACACACAATTCTCTCAGACTTTATAATTTCTCTTCAAATAGGAATACCTGCCTTTCACAATTTTTTCACTCATTTTGTCAATGCAAAGGGTTATATAACCGTCAAACAACCAAGTACATATGTTCAGAGTAACTGCAAACCAAGTAAGATTTCAAGCATTTTATGAGCACAAAGGAGAAAAAAATTAATAAATATAAAACCTTCTCAAAATAATGTGTCCAATCAGTCTGAAATCAAAGTGAAAATGAGCACAACTCTCCAAATTTATCCTTTGACCTGATGCCTTTAATTTAATACAACTTACCTATTGATCCTTTAGCTGCTATTGCAACTGCTTCCAGAAGAACCTGAATAATGCCAGCACGAACTCGCGGTGAATCCCTTTTGCGGACATCAAGGTGTCCAAGGATTTCTTGTATTACATGATGGGAATATTGTGCCTATTAAAAAAATAGACAGAAAATCTACATCTGTGACTTTAACAAGAATAAACTCATACACCACTCAGCTATGGTCATGACCATATTCCCATTCTGCAAAATTTTCATTCAGAAATTTATAAAAATTACAATAAACTAATGACTAAATACAGATTCAAAAAACTGCCATGAGAGATGAAGCCATACTGGTTCATTCAGCCAGCCCAGTGTACAAAAGCTTAGAGTCTTAAAATATCCAGGAACATCTACAAGCACAGAGGAAGCGTGAAGTGGTCCTTCACTCAGCTAACTGCAGTTCAAGGACTTCAGCACCATTGACATAAATGCTGAGAAAACTCAGCTTTATTCCACAAATGTGGAATTTTACACTTCTCTTTTGGGCATCTGCGTTTGATGCAATCCAAGAATAATACCTTGATGTTTACAACAGACAATCATAGACTCATTGAATGTCTTGAGTTGTGAGATACATTAAAGACCATCCCATTCCAAGCCACCTGCCATGGGCAGGGACACCTTCCACTGGACCAGGTTGCTCAAAGCCCCATCCAACCTGGCCTTGAACACTTCCAGGGATGAGGCAGCCACAGCTTCCCTGTGCAACCTGTGGCAGTGCCTCACTACTCTGCTGATAAAGAACTTCTTCCTAATACCCAATGTCTACCTTCTCTCCTTCAGCTTAAGGCCACAACACAGGTGACTCACTATTAAAAATCCTCAGCACAACACAGTTGCACGTGAAGCTGTTTTCTTGGGTTGGAAAAGCAGCACAGCTGAATGGCACAAAGAAATAACCAACTTGAGAGTTTTCTTTGTCAAGCACAATGTCACACCAGCATGGTTACCCTGCTGCTTGTTCTGGAGCTTAGAAGCACCACCCCACTACCTTCCATTGGATCTTTTGGATTCTTTGACTTCATCTACTGTCTACCACTAGCATGGTGAGATGAACATTTAAACCTCTCTCATGTGCCTGAAGCATCTATGCAAAGAAAAAAAAAAAAAAAAAAAGAGAAAATCCTACCTGTATAGAATACATGATGATTTTAAAGCAGGAAACAGCAAATTCATTAGGATCCCATAGTTTATGATGGTCTAAATGCCTGTAAGCAAAAATTAAATAGACCTGAAATAATGACATTCCACAGATATAATAAATGGTATCTTAGAGTTTTCTCAAAATTCAACTCAAAAGGATCACTTACTTACATAAAACCTGTATACAATGACTTATGAACTAGGTGAGACATTTAGAACTTCAGAAAACCACTTGTTTTCTAGGTTTAGGATGTGATCACAAAACATTTGGCTGAACAGAAATTCCTGATCTTCCAGTTCCAGAAATTTAAAGAACCTAGTTACACCAAAGATATATAGTTAAGAATATACTGCTTCCACAGTTCATGAATAAAAATTGCTGTAATATTAGACGCTTATTTACATGAAAGGGATCTGCTGAAGTGGATGGTTGCAACACATTGACAAACCTCTACTCTACAGAAGATAAATAAATTGTTTTGAATTACACACTGCAAAATAATTAGGGCTGAATGCTCCATCCAGAACAAAACTCTACGAAATATTTTTGTTATCATGGTGGTTTCATAAATAAAATATACAGAAAAAAAAGAGCTACTCTTTGTGCATATATGCCTTTACATTCTGAAGCATTTCAGCACTTTCTGCAAGAAATATCAAAACAAAATCCAAATAATAAATGCATCAGTTTCTCTTTAAATGGGATAGGAACCACAAATGAAAAATAACTGTCAGCGTTTCTAGCAAATACAAAAATTCTGCTTAAACAGAAATGTTGAAAGCTATGAATAGGGCACACAAATTTTTGCACAAAAGAGATCTGAGTCCCCAGAAAAGCATGACAAAAATAACTGTGTTTTTCATTCTAGAAGATTGAAGAAAAGGTAATTTTGGACACATTTTAATTGGAATGATTTAGGTTTTAAAAAAATCAAAACAAATCCACAAATTCACCAATGAACAGCAAACATGCCTAATCAACAAAAAAAGTTTGTAACAGAAACTGAAATTAGGTTGTGTTCCTGAACAGGTATCTGAATCTCAGCTACTGAATCATTACTGCTCTCCCCTTCCTCAAAGAACTTAGGAAACATATAAAGATGCTTGAAACAACAAACTCAAAAGCCCTACAGGTGAAAGAAGTCAGCGCTGTGAACACAGGAGGACTGGCTCGATGCTTTGTTCTCTGCCTAGAATCTGGAGATTTCAATTCACTCACTGGGCTGCTCCCAGCCCAGTGACCCATCTGAGTACACAGGTCTCCTCAAGGCTGATTAAACCAGATGACACAAAGCATCTCCTGTGCCCTAAATTACCTCGCATTACAATGCGGAGATTAAAAAAAAAGTTCTGCCATTTGACACATCACATACCTTTAAAAGAAATCCCTACAGGAAAGAATGTCAGGAATTTTAAAGGTATTTGGCTGCCCAGATAACAGCAGATTTGCATTACTAAATATCCAGCCTGAATACTTGTTGGGGATAGCTGCCTTTCTTGTGCACACTGAAAATGCACAGGCATATTTAATTCTGCCTTGGGACAGAAAACCAAACAAAACTACCTCTTTAAGTTCTTCAAGGCTTAGTGGCTCATAATGTATTTGTTCATGTCTTTTTCCTCTATTAATATTATTCCAGTACAGTCCACCATATCTTGTACATGATGGCTTATTTTAGGTAACCTATTTTATTTTTGCCTCATCAAATAGAAAATCATACTTTCCACTATCTTCTCCTGATTGGAACTGATCTTTTAATCTTTCAGGGCAGTATGTGTTCTCTGTTACCCTTGACAGTTGCTATTCATCTGCCCCAAAGATCCATTCAGGCAGATTACGGTCAACTACATCCCATATCATGTAAAAAAGAGAAAAAAAAATCCCTCTCTAAACAAGACATACAGTTTTATTTTTCCAGAAAGGCCAAGTATTAGCTGCTTCAGGTAGATGAACTGCTGGGAGGACAGCAGGGGGAAGATGCCAGCCTTGGTTAAAGCTTTGTGTAACAGCTCAATGGGCAGGATACTTTGTGTACTGGAATTTTCCTCCAAAGGACAGCAGGATTAGATTCCTGTAGGTGATGTATTTTACTGATCATAACAAGTGTATTCAATGTAGTTTTGTTTTTGCAAAAGACAGTAAAGGGTATTTTCACTATGGTGCATTTACTTCAGTTAAAATCAAGTCACACCTTAACTCCATTTTTTTTTTTTTTTTCCCAAATTACATGTCTTTAAATAAAGGATATCTAAGACTGCAAAACACTCTATTCCTGGATTAACAAATTTCAAACTCTGCCTTCCATTGAGATCTGCTGCATATATGTAGCAAATGTGCACAATTAGGTTTCTCAATTTCAAAAGGACAGCAGAACTGATGATGCAAATTTCTGGAGAGAGAGCCAATGATCCCTGAATTCTCTCCCAGTACCACACACGCAAGCAATCCCTATAGTAATAGATGATAAATTCATCCTGAGGATTAGAAGGCATAACTGAGGCACACATGTATGGGAATATATAAAATATTCTTCTTTTGCATCATGTTTGCTGACAGAATATTAAACACCAGTCTGTTAATATTCCAAACCCCTGCACACATGATGTGATAACTGACAAGAATGGAAATACAGTTGTGAAGTTTCACTAGATTTCTGGATCTCTCTGAATCTGCTTAATTCTATTCACCATTGCAAATCCACGCTAAGTACGTCTCAATAGCTTCTGACTGTTGACACAACATACACAATTTTTTCAGGTAATGTTAACGTAAAATTTTTTGACTTTCATTAGGCAATTTGTGAGACTGATCTGTAAGATTTTATTACAAATTATTATTTGAGAGTTTCTAGCTACTGCATGTAGACACTTATAACCATGGAGATTTTCTGCCAAAGGCAAGGAGAATTAACGTCAATCCAAACCTATACCAGGAGACTGACTTTAGATTTCTACTATCTTCATTACATTTAAATCCTTCAATCAATGAATACACCCTGCCTCATGACACAAGCAGCAGTGATCTCTCAGTTTCGCAAGGAAATGATAGCATGTTGGCTGATACTGCAGTGCCACATGAAGCAAGCCTTCAGGTGGGGAACTGAACCTGCACCTTCATGTTAGCATTGTAGTAAGAGGCCTTATCCGTATTTCCTGAGTTTCCTTAAAAGCTGTGAAATAGCTGAAAATTGTTAGAAGAAACTGTTTTCTAATCATAAGCTAAGTCAAGTTTTTCAATCCGATACAGTGCAATAGACTATTTCAAACTTTCATTCTAACAGTTCTGTCATTCACAAAATGAAGTTGATTAGGTAGAGCACACTCTTGCTGTTTAGAAAAGACTGCTTGAAATTGCATTTTCTGCATCTCTTCCTCTTCAAAAATACTAAACCTTTACAGCAGTCATTTTTAGAAAGACACATTTGGCGATTTGTCCTCAAAGTAGAACACAAAAATGGTGACTACAAAGACTCGCTATTCATAGAAGAGATAATATATTCTGAGTAACTGGTCATTATGTGGCACACAGAGGTGCACACAGTCAACTTGTTCCTTACAGTCATAGCATGTAAGAAAACAAAATAGGCTGGAAATAGTATTATAGAGACACAGGCTTTAGATCAGCCACAGGAAAAGCAGCTATGGCACCTTCTCAAATCCCAAACCAAGCACTACCTCTAGTCTAGGGAATCAGCAATTATTCATAGGAAACTTCCCTGATACTAAAATGATTGAAAAGACTGAAGTCACTGCAAATGATGATAAAGTTTTGAGATAAACCCATAAAAAGAATTGAAAAGTGGTAAGAAAGCAGCTGCAGTATGGTACCAAGTAGTCCACCCAGACTGTTTAGTACCTAGGTGTTCCCTGTGATCACAGTTATTTTAGAGGAATGCAAATTTTACAACTAGGAAAGAATGAGTATTTTTTAATAAAACACTCAACTTTGCAACAGAAACTCCTATCAGGTTGGTATAACAGGTACATACAGAAAGTAAGAGAATGGTACAGCTCTTTGTAGTCAATGCTTTTTCAGGATGAACAAGGGGTTACAAAAGTTTTCTGCCTTCAACACCAACCCTATCTTCATTTGTAATTTCTGTTCTTACCGTTAGTAATTTGAAAATGGCTTTTGATATCTTGAAGGTCATTCAGTATATAAATAAAATACTTAATTTTGGTGGGAAGAACTAGGCCATCTAAGAGAACATATTCCTGTACCCGAGATGTACCTTGAAAAATCTACAAGAAGCAAGCAGGTCTCCTCACCACCAGGAAAAGCCAGCGTTTGAAAGTGGTATCACCTAGTGTTAATGTATCAGGTATAATTTGTACTGTGTCTGTTTGTGCATAATGTGCATACTGTGTGCATATCTGCCACTCACTACTAAATGAGCTGTTAAAGATATTCCTCACAGAATATTGAAACAGGTCCTGGAAGAAAATGGCAGGAAAATATAAATTGTAACTTTATGGGGGCACAGTATTCCTTTGTGCTACTTGTACTTTACTTGTTTTGCCACTGATTGTAACACTCATCTCTGGGGCATTAACAGCTTGGATAAAGTTTCCCACTGAAAAAAAGTAAGGCCAGCTGAAGCAACAAGTCACGTAAATTATTGTATTTTGCTTCTAAAAATCAGTAAAGCAGGACATGCATTCCTCCATAACTACCTTCAAGTTTACAGACAGGCAGCAAAGAGGAAAGATTAAAAGAGGGGCAATTATTTTTAAGAAATGTGAATGGAAACCTTTGAGTTGAAAAGTAGGAGAAAATTTAATGCAACAGAATTGAGGATGAAATAAAGAAAACCTCTTAAGATCTGCCATGAATTTTCAACTTACGCAAAAACCGGTCTGACAGCATTATTCATATTTCCATAGGTTGCTCGTCCCAGTAGTTCCCTGAAACAATTCTCAGCCAGCACAGAAGGATTTTCTTCTTTCACTCCTCCTGTAGGAGAGGACTGGGGGCCTGTTCTGCTGAAATAAGACAAAATGCATTGATTATATTACTGACTATATTCACCTTTTCTTTACTGTATCCACCCTTGGTATTAAAACATTCATGAGTCACACTCTTGAACTAGGCAAGAACAGTATTTAAAATATGCATTGAACCAGAATTCTGAATAAAATATTTTATTCTCTTATAGCAGGACCATAGATCATCATCTGTTCACTCAGTACTGACCACTGTATTAGTAAGTATTTACATGGCTGTAGTGGTTTGGTCCAAAATACTCATTACTGTTTATCTGCTGTGAGATAAGAATTAGGAGAAATGCAAAGCAGGCAACAAACTTGAAAGAATATAAAGAAGTTTATTAACAGACCTAAAAGAAGGGAAAAAAAAAATTATACCACCTTCAGAACTCTCCTCCTCCCCCCACCTTCCTCCCTTCTCCCACTGACAATGTAAAAAGACAACCCTTAAGATGTTCAGTCTGTTTACCACTGCCATAATAACCTTGTTCAGTCCATTTAGAAAGAGAAGTCTCTTCTTGCTCATGCTATGAAAACATTATCACAACGAGACAGCTGCCCACTTCCAAATATTGTTCAGTCCATTTAGGAAGAGAAGTCTCTCTGCTCGCATGTGAGTCCCTTCCCCCGACTTGCAGCTTTTCCCGCAACTGCTTTCGAGGGTCCACTCTTGAAGTTTTCTGGGGTACAATTTTAAGGTTGAGCCATTCAGAAACAAAAACAGAGGCCCTTCTCCTTCCCTGGGAGCAAAGGGTCTTCCTCATCTTCATTGTTAGGACTATCTCTGGGAGCATCTCTAGGAACTGAGGTTTTCTCCTTTCCCAATTGGAGCAAAAGTCCTCATCTGGTTCAACTCTAGGAACTGAGGTTTTCTCCTTTCCCGTTTGGAGCAAAAGTCCTCATCTGGTTCATCTCTCCCTGTCCAAACTTCTCATGAAATTACAGCTGTGTCAGCATCTGCCTATCTCAGCGCAGGTGCTTTTGCTTACGAGTTGAACACTCCACCCCCCATATCTTCATGGAATTACAACGGGATACTCTGATATATCATAGCTTCACAACAGAATTTCAGCTTTAAGCATCTCCTCTCTCTCTTCCCTAGGGTTTTCAGCTCTTCACAGCAGTAAAAGGGTTAATCTCACCTCGGCCTTGCAGCTTTGCAGCTGGAATGTTGAATTTTTCTTATCGCAGTGGAGAGGGGGGAGAGCCGAGCCGCTCCGGCTGCCCACGGCAAGGCAGTGGGGGGGGTTCCATGGCTGGAACAGGTCCATGGCTCCAGGATGGCCGTGGCCCGGCCCAGCCTGGCCCAAGCAGGGCCTGGCTGAGCCCGCTGGCCCCCACACGGGGCCCGCAGCCACCTGTGCCAGCGCCAGAAACGAGAGAGAGCTTGGAGGGGGAGTTTGCCTATTCTTAAATGTGGATCACAGAGGTGGTCACAACTTTAAGTGGCTTAGAGAATTGTCCATATTCAAAGTGGCCAGCTGATAGGTTCTAAGGTCCCAGAGGAAACTGTAAGCACCCCTTAGCAAGGACATCCCTTCCGGGACTATGATTGCTAACCTATGACAATGGCAAACACAAAAGCTGCTAATATTCAGTTAACTTGTTACCCACCACATTTTGACAAACCACTATGTGTTGCTAACAATGAATGAAGGCTGTGAAACCATGAAAAAGTTAGACAGAATCTTAGTAATTTTGTTCAAATTAACTACTGAGTCCATACTGTGTGGGTGAGCATTAAATGAAAACTCCAATACTTCTGCACAAACAGATGGCTTGTGAGTTGAAAAAAAATGTCTGAGTGAACTAATCAGAACATTACTACCCACACAGTTACCTCTAAATAGGCAGTGTAGAAGTTGGTCACCTTTTAACTGAGTGTCTTCCATCATTACTGTGGACAGGGCGCTACTGAGCCCCTTGCTGTGGGCACCATGGTGAAAACAGGCTTCAGAAAGAAAGCAAACGGCTTCCCCTGAGGTACCTCTATCACTTATCAAGAGTCATTGTACAGGTGGCAACTTTTTTATTTTCTCTCACAAAACACATTATAGAAATTCAACTGAGGATTCATTCGCCTACATTAACATTATGCATCTTTAATTTTAGATTGCAGAAATCAATATGCTAAATCCTTAAACAAAATTTCAGTTCTGCAGTGTAAACTTGTCTGGTAAATATGTTTTAAAGTGCCCACTAAGAGCATCCAGTTTAGTTAAGTACCATAAAACCTTAGCTTTAGAGCATTATAAAAAGTTGCAAATTGAAATACCAAATGAACATGTTAACATCATAGTTGTAATGTATCATCTGATGGCAAAGGATTTTCTAGTGTTTCAATACTACTGAAATTTGCCTTATGAAAATCCTGTTGCCTCTGGAAACATCACTGTTTCAGGAGTTACCGCAACAGCGCTAGTTTGTCAGATTTTAATAACAGAAAAGCCTCAGGAACCCTGTTAGATAATTAAGGAAAAACAGTTTTACAAGTGCAGCATGATTAGAATTTTAAAATGCATGACAATTTGTATATAATCCACCACAAGCACCTCTAAACTCCAGCTTTATCCAACTGCTGTGCCACTCAATCTCTCTGTTTCTTCCTTCCCCTGTATGGCATGGACTCTGATCTAGGGAGATGGGCACTCACAGCACAGAGAACGTACAAGAGACAGTGCAGGACTGTCATTTCCATTGCTGTTTTGACACAGATTCCCTAACATATGACAGCATTGTAAAGGTGGTGTGTGGGGAGGAAAAAGAAAGCAGGCTGCATAGGACACAGAGCTAGGTCTGTCTGAAAGAATTCCAGTTAAAATGAAGTAAAAATAAGTTATGTTTTAAATGTTTGTATATGCAAACCTACAGAAGGTGACTTCTCAGCACTGCTTGGAGTCTTTTTTTAGATGAATCTTCCTAGTGTAAAATGTTACTCTTGGATTGCCTCAGAATGTCTAAAATTATCTTGCGTTGTCTGTAGGAATAACATTTTATTTTGAACTTTAACAGCACCTACCTCAAAGTATTTCTCAAAGTAAGTGTCCCTTGGCATTGTCAGATAGTAAGACAATGAATATTGAATAATCTTTTTAGTTTTAGAGGAAAGCTTTGTACAGCCTCTTAAGTTTCTAGATTCAAATGAGCAACTCATACTCATTTTGTTTCACTGATTTGGTTTTTACAGAAATACCAGAAAACCTCTGAGAAATCCAACAGCAACAGTTAAGAAAAAAATAGTAGTATTCCTCTGCACCTAGAGCTTTTGTACTACAGCAAGAGAGCTGAAAATACGCTTTGCAATGAAATGGGCAAGGACAACTCCCTCTGGCTGCTCTACCGACTGTTTTGTGGGCAATCTCTATCAGAAGTGGCAACAAGGAACCGGAAGGAGGATGTGTTGAAATACAGCAGTTTCCATAGCAAATACCTAATCACAGACTTAAACTAGCTCAGAGCAACTCAGCAACTTAATGAGACTTCTTTAATGCCACAAAACCAGGACTGGCCAAAAAATATGACAGGACATGTGAAGTAAGACTTAACCACTACTTTTGAGCAGAGTAGGTACAGGAATGTTTGCCTATGATTCACTCACCCTGAGAAATAAATAAATTCTAACCTACCTCTATAGCAGAATCTGTATGAACATTACAGATATATCAGAAGGATCTGAAGTCGAGTTTACGACAAGTACTAGAGTGTCCCTCTGCCTGAAATAAGGCTGGCAGGTTTAGCTCCACAGTTATCACGAGGAATGTATTACAAAGTAAGTGGATTACCAATTTCATACATCCCTTCCCTATTTTAGAGATGAACATAAACAGACAGACATCACATAATGTCTGACAGACATGTAACTAGATTGTGCATTCAGATATATTAACAAATAATGACATCCACAAATACAATTATCTTTTTAAAATGTTGTTTGAATAGTAAATTCTTAACTCTAAGACATGTCTCATCTGCTATGCACTCAAAAGAATATTGAATTAAGCTATTAAGGTTCCAAAAGCTAGAATTACACTGACTTTCAAGGTAAGCTTTACCTACACGTACTTCAGCTTTAAACAAAAATGCTTTTTTTCTATGGACTTAAGTTGGGGGTATTTTCTGGAATTTCTGCTCTTTCTCAAATAATGGTTTGATTCCATCTGCCAGAACAATATGCTTCTTACTCCTACTCTTCAAGATGTCTCTGTGCTCCACAAATATGAAGTCACACATAAAATAAAAAGAGAAATTGTCTGGAACATCATTTAAGACCAGCAGGTAACAATTTACGAAAACTGTTTTCAGCTTCTCTATCATGCACATCATATAAGGCCCCTACTCACCACTTGGAAAATCATTAGTCTTCTTTTTCATGTTCAATGTGCATTATAGGACAAGTTTCAAGCACAACAGTTCAGAAATTTAAGTTGCTTTTTGACAGATTTATTTTTCTACCACTACTATTGCATTCCTCAGTAGATGATAAAAATCACTCCTGCAGTACATATAAACTGATCCACTTTAAGTGGTTAATCCAAATCCTACTTCAGTCAGTTTTTCCATCAGTAGTTAATTTACTTCTGCTATAAAAAAGAAAGTGTACGCCTGAGGACACTGTAAAGAGTAACAAAGGAAAGGGCCCACCTGCAGTTAGAAGCCCTGTAAGAGTAAGCAAAGGCAAACCAGGCTCTCCTTGTTCAAACAGCAGCTTCAGAAACCCTTGTCTCTTACTCAGATCACTCTTCAGATGTAAAATTCAAGTGAGTATTTCTGTACATATTGTGTGAGCCCTCAGTTATATGCAGTAAATAGATAAAAGCATGGACAGACAGACAACTATTGATTTTAGTTATTTAGTCTGAAAATTTGCTTTAGCAATGAGACAGGTACTGGCAGTTAGAAATAACGGAACAAAAATAAAGCTGAGGAATAGCAAAAGAAATGCCAAAACTCAAGCCAAAAAAGAGAAACTGACAGATCTAGAAAGCTGAGTGAAAGCATGAAAAGCTTGCTGTTACAGGAAGGCTCCTGAGCCTCTTAGCAGGCAAGTTTTGAAGCAGCCAGAATTGGACATGGAATGAATATTCAATTTGCTTGCACAGCTGAAGTTGGTTTTATGAAAATTTCCCAGTGCTACCAATAAACAGTTTTTATACCTACATAGTGTTTAACCATGGACCAAAAAAAAAAAGTGACTTTTCAGTTGTAAGGTGACTGGCATCTCCTCAACCTTAATTGTCACAGAAATCTTTCTGAAGATCCTTTTGCAAATGTAGCAAGTAATATGACTAGGAGTCATTGAAAGCAAAAAAGAGAAGGGGGTCTACATATAAATAAAACTTTAATTCCTTACTCTGAGTACTGTTTCAGCCAGGACAAGCAGTTCTTACTAATGGCTAAAGGAAATAAACCCTCAATTCTTAACAAATCTAAGTAGCAAAATCATTTGAGTCACCTAAAAGCCTTTGCTTACTTATCCCTGCATCTTATCCAATAAAAACCAGAGTTTATAATTTTTATCAAGTTAAAATATGGATATATAATTTCTGGAACAACTTTTAGGCCAACAGAATCTCGAACAAGTGAAAAAAAAGTGCTTAAAAGGATTTTAGGACAAGAAACAGTAAGAACCATTATGCAGACCTATACTATCAATTTCAAGGAGCCTCAGGCTAGAAAAGCAGAGTTGTTGCTTCCACTAAAAACAAAAGAAAAAAATACCCATCATAAAAACTTAGCATAGAGATTGCTTAAAAAACCACACCAGCGACAAGGAATAAAATTACCTGTCAATATCTTCTATTTTCTGCATGTTGAACAGCAATGATGGCACTATCTTGTCCATGTGCTGAGGTTCCCATATAGTTGCTCTAAGTTCATCATTAACTGTTTTTCGAACCACTCCCTGAATGCCCCTGATTCCAGCAATTCGGATCCTGAGGAAGGAAAAGAGGAATTACTGAGGCCGAGAAACAAAGCACCTCCCAGAATGGCTCTGTACCTACTGGGCAGCAGTAATTAAGTAGTGTGGAATTCCAGTAGGCTCTTACAAGCAGCAGTTGGGAAGTTGGCCAATCACCAGGGTTGCCCACAGTTTCTTTGAACACCTTTAAAGAGTAAGGAAGCTGACAAAACAAACAACTGAACAGAAGATGGCCTGTAAGGATAAAGCTGACACTAAGCAATGAAGACTTAAACTCTGTGCATCGACTCTGACAAAAGTCATGTGGATGAAACCCACCAACTCTATGCAATTCATAATTCATCAGTTGAAACTTTGCATAGTCTCAGCCTATTCCAGAGCTGAAGAAAAATGTGAAGTTACCACAACACAGCTGAAGTAATATCTAGCATAACCACATGATCGTGTCCTTAGAAGTTGTAATTAAGGCCATGGATTAGTCAGGGAAGATCTTTAAAGATTTCCGAAAAATTCACAAGATGGAAAGCAAAGGATAATTCTCTCAACTTAAGCCTAATGCACAAAAGGAACCACCACTTTTATTCTAAAACCATTTGAATGAAATCAACTGAGAAGTAATCAAAAACAATGAAATAATAGAAAGAAAAAAATAATATAAGTTCAAAAAAAGACTTGGTCTAGCTGCTACCTATTGTCATTATTTTATTAAACAAAAATAGCTTGTGGGAAAATCTGCGCAATGAAATGAATAGCAGAATATTATTTTTTTAAGTGATAATAGCAAATTATCCGCTATCATAAATGGTAGGAAGAGAATTTACTTCCTGAAAACAAGTAGAAGGAAGCTGGTACAGCTATCAAATAAGCACAAGCTTCACTAAAATTTTTAATTATTTCTATTAAAATCCATCCCTCATTTTTTAAATCTTGATTGAAGTATGGACAAAACTTAAGTGGCCCTTGCTCAGCCAAATTCACTGAATTAAAAAATATCTAAGATGAGCTACAGAGGTAACTAAGTTCTATAGATAATATTCTTGTTTAGATTTAAATTTGTAAACACTTAAACCTGTAGCTGCTTGTATTTTACCTATTTCTGAACAAAGTCTTGTGCATTCATTATGAATCCAACATCATTCTAGACCTTTTGAGATAGTTTATATAGGATTACACACAAAGCAGGAAACAAGAGGGATGTACAAACAACTAGAAAAGCTGCTCCTGGGAAGGACACATCCTCGAGGGGGAGCCACAGGAAAACAAACTGCAGCAATTACTTAAGAGTGGGAAAAATTGGAACTGCCGTTCATGGAGGCTCTTGAGCTTCACACACATGAGCATACTTCAGACATCTAAGAAAAACCAGGTTTAGTGAGTAATTCTCAAAGAGCAGACTTAATATATGCATTTGTTTTTCATGTAAGTAGCCTTGTTAATATCTCAAGTAAGTTATGAACTCGCACATTTACATTAGTAAGTGGTGCCTTTCTGCAGAGAATCCACACAATCCAGTACACATTATTCAGGTAAAATTACACCCAATCATCCTAGGAGTTCTAGCTATCTAAAACTTGCAATATTTGGTGCTACTCAAAAAGTCAGACTGTTATTTTCTTCATATGGAATGAACTCCAATAAAAACCTTAATAAAAAGCTGTATTACAGACAATATTATTGTGTCAACAGTTTTCAGTAATTCCTACAGAATGACTCTTACTCAGTTTGTACTTCTGGATCCTGGTCACAGGAATGACACATGGCACTGAACCGGGACACGAAGAAGTCATAGCGTCTGTGATATGAAGGTGTGTCTTCCTCAATGTTGGCAAATTTGACAAACTGAAAATAAAATACATTAAAAAAAGCTTTTAATACCAATTTCCCGAAAGAGAATAATGACTACTAAGCTTCATTTAACAAGTAACATAAAATAATTGTATTAAAGTAAAAACCCAATTTTGACAACACTTTAGAACTTCAGAGAAGAAAGATTTGAATAGACGGGTTTTCTTTTTAAGGTCTTTCCACAAGAACTTAATTTAGATAGTTATGGAAGAGTGAAACTGGATGAAATACAACATACTATGCAATATGGAAACATCTAACACTTGAATAGTGAGTGTCATCAACTGTCAGAATCATTTATGTTGGGAAAGACCCTTAGGATCATCGGGTCCAACCATTTGCCCAACACTGCCAAGTCCACCACTAAAACATGTTTTACGTAACTCCAGGGATGGTGACTCAGCCACCTCCCCAGGCAGCCTGTTCCAAGTAACTCCTTCAGAGAAGAAATTTTCCCTAACGTCCAGTTTAAACCTCCCCTGACACAACTTGAGGCCGTTTCCTCTTGTCCTATCTCTTGCAACTTGAGAGGACAGCCTGACACTGACCTCACTACACCCTCTCTCAGGCAGTTGTAGAGAGCAGCCCCATCAATCAAATGCAATACTGTCACTACCAGGTTACTTAGCAACATTCTGACCCACCAAAATTAACGGGAAATAAATTTGGAGGCATTCTGTCAATTCTATCTCGACAAAACGGAAAAAGGAGGAGTCTGGGAATTATAATCCAGTCAACTCTAGTCCATTCACAGAAAAACACTGGAAAAAAAAATGCCAATTTGCCAACATCTACAAAGTATCGAAGGGATAAGTAACAGTCAACACGGATTTGTCAAGAACAAATCACATCCAATCCATCTTATTCCTATGACAAGTAAATAAATTTTGTGAATCCAGATGAAGCAGCATCTGCCAAAACTTCAGTGATGCTGTTGACAAAAAACCACACAAATTCTCAAAGGAAAGCTAGAAAAACACTGTCAAAAGAACACTCCCCATAAGAGAGATGTGTAAGAGTTTGGAAAAAATATGGAAACGCTTGTAAATCATCACAGTACAAACGTATGATTTGAGCTTCACTAGGGACACAGATGGCAGGCTGGGATCATTGAATTTGCAAAGAACACTAAGATGGCCAGAGCTGTAGGCACACTTGATGCCTGGTTTTGGAGCAATTGGAAATAGGACCTGAAAAATCAAGGAAGCAATTTGGGAGTGGTTATTGCAAACCAGCATTTTAAGACAGTTGTACAAATACAAGCAAAAATCACCTGAATGAAGAAAAGGAACTTAGTCAATGCCAATACAATGGCATGAAAAACAGAACAATATACTGTGATACATCCTGCATTACTCATGATATCTATAAAGAAACTTCTGCCATCTAATTGGGCCAAATAAGCCCTTAAGTGAAGTGGTGCATCCAGCTGAAAAATCACAGCTGAAAATGATGAATAACTGATACAGCCCTCAAATTATTCAAGAGATGAACAAAGCTTTAGGTAACTATCTGTAAAAGAAGAATGAAATACATTAAATTACCTAGACTACAGCTGCCTAAAAGGTATCAATCTTAAAATGTACAGAAGACAGCTATAAAAAGAGAAGAAATAAATTGGGTTTTTTGTCCAATAGTAATAGGAAAAGCAATAATAGGCTTACAATGAAGCAAAGGGTAAGCTAGACACTAAAACCCCTCCTTTCTAAAGTAAGCAGACTGCCTTAAGATCTTTTGGATTCTCCATCACTGACAGTTCTAAGAATAGACTACAGAGGGAAATAAAAAGTGAAACGCAACATTGTCAGGAAAGGTTGAACACAGTGCTGGTCCTACCCTGAAGCGGAGTGATATCCCATTAAGACCCCTCTGCTTTTAGTCACACCATTTTATCAATTCCCAAGCACAGGCTGAGGCATTTCTTTTGTATTTTTCATGATGCAAAACCTGCTTTCATCAGCACATTACCAACAGACATCCAGACAAGCCCAAAGCACTTTAGCATAATCTACAGCACACTAATTCATGGAGGGCCTGAGGTTTTCAAGCTGAAAGTGAAAGCTGTGTATTTCAGAAAAAAACTTCCACCATTTTTTTTCTACTGCTTTGTTTAGTCTTTTTTTCTGTTTTATGTAGAACACTTATCCCTCTCAGCTGCAGTACCAGTTCATGCTCTTGAACTGGTACAGCTGAAAATGATACAGTTCATAAAACTACATTCTCAGCTATTATGGAAAATGGAGCAAAATTGTATAGTACGAGCCCATTTTAAAAGTCCTTCTGTTAGGACTATCCTGTATTTCAGGTAGTAAGAAAGTGATAAAAGTCAAAAAACAGGACCTATGTGTTTTCTCCAATAGAGTGAGTTATAAAAATGATCGTTTCCTTCCCAAGAGACCCTGGGAAATGCTTCATATGTAATATGTCTCCCTAGTTTGCTTCATGGAATTGTTACTAGCAGAACAGAAATAGACTTTAATTTTTTTTTTTGCAGACAAGAATTTAATTAGTCCTTACATCTCAATAAGGCACGAAGACCAAGTATTTTAAAAAAAAGCCCAAACAATATGATCTTAGTATTTTCCAGACATTCAAATGCTCAAGTCTACAAATTATTCACCCAGAAAACTTCCATAAAAGCATGGAAAAGAATAGAAAAAAAAAAAGTTTGAAGAATACAGAGCACTGTGGGAATGGCTGCGAGAATGAGAATATTAGTTCATGTAGCATTTAATAACAGCATTTAATATTGATTAATATTATCTGAAGTACTAAATTATTTGATTGACAGGATCTTCCAACAGGAAAGCTTAATAAACTCTAATAACTGTTTTGTTAGCAGAAAGATTTATTGCACCAAGAAACTGCTTTGTAAGAATAAATGATGAATTTAGGCCAAGCACATGTCAGTGACTCCCTTGTTCTGAGTACTTCTCCTGTATCAAGCTGCAGCTTTGCAGCAGGGACACAAACACATGAAAGTCACACCTTTCAAAATGGCATGCACAGTCAGAGATCCAGGGAGAGCAAAGGTTTTTTTATGTCCTCATGTGTATAACAAAACAATTTCACCCACTGAACATGCAGAATTTCTGAAGCACAGTCCAGGATTAGCATTCAGATGACTGAGCATTTAGGCCACAGGAAAGCTGATTGTGGTAACAGTTTTGAGTAGTGCGCTGTCTTCCAGTAAAGTGTAAAATTCCATTTCATCACAGAAATTTTAAGTTTCTACAGTATACATCAGTCTCTACTTTGCTTTGCAGTGGTGCCCTTGTAATCGTTGTTAAAGAATATTTTACTCCTAAGCATATATTTTTAAACAAACTTCAAATATAAAAATTATTCAACCTAAAAAAAGGATAAACTCTTATTAAAGTCCCAAGCACTTGCCTAGGAATTACAAAGCTTTTATAGATGTAAACATGTCATTCAGTCACAGTAATTGCTTGCAAGCATCCAATGGTAATCTATGGAAGTTTTACCAGGACAAGGATCTTCTATATTTTATAATGCAGAAGGTACAGAAAGGAACTTATACTGGTAGTATCTTATTTCCATTAACTTTGAAACCAATAAAATTCAATCAGCATAAATACACATAAATCTATCACAAAGTGAAAAAGAAACATATTATTTATTCAGAAGATGTTTTTTCCAGGCTGAGTCGAGAAATTTGGATCATATTACCAGTGAGAGAGAGATTGTGCAAGTCCTGTAAGTAAATCATACACGTTCTCAAGGACAAAATTTCTTCTATGCATTTATGCTGTTTTATTGCTGTCATGTAGCAAGTACATTAGGAGAAAAATTGTAACTTTTAATGGTCCCTGGTCAGGTTTTTTCAAGAACAATCATCATGCATCATATTTGAGTTATGTTACTTAAAGTATCTCCCTGTAAGAACAGTAGGCTAGTAGGCTCGACCTGAGCAGTATTTTTTTCATATCTGAGCTCCCCAATCTGTCTTCTACAGCCTGTAATATTTTCTCTTGTTTCAAACAGGGAAAGAGGGTGCTGACACTGGCAGTTATCACCTTTTATAGGACAAGGTACTGTATTTCACTATTATGAAACCGTCACATGGGAAGTCATGATCTCTTATAAACATAAGACTCTTACAAACCACACACTACAGCCTTAATGAGAAGTGTGAATGCTATGTATGCACTTCAACAAACAAATGCCAGAAGGACAAGCATTTCAACCTTCCTAAAGAGAAAAGCTTCAAACACTGAATACATTAACTTTACAAATATAGTATTAAAATGATCACAACAAATAACCTCAATATAAGGTTTTCAGCAATGAAAATTGGTGATTTAGTTTCTTTATTAATACCTAGGGTCACCTGACACTTTCAGTTTTATCAGAATAGGATGGATAATTTCACATTCTATTTTACTTTGTGCCCCTTGGATGAAAATTCTCCTGATCACCAGATGTACAGTTATGTAACAAAATCCACAATGGAATGTTGGCTTACAAGGCCATGATAGTGTGGCCACGGATCTCCAAAACCAGAGAGCAGAAGTACAAGTGGGGGAAGCAACACTTAACTTTGAGTGACCCTAAAGGACTCACTCAAATTCTAGCAGATGCAGACACACAATTTCTAAGATAATTTAATAACCCACATGATGAGAAAGAGCACTGTGTGTTAATCTGTCTCCCTGAGCTTTAACTCCTATTAAAAAGACAGAGCAGGCATCCTAGAGATGGAATTGTTCCATTCTGTATTAAATCACTACCAGCATATAATCCTGTATTGGTACATGGAATGAAAGAAGCATCTTGCATTGAGGGTAAATTTCCACTGCATACTTCCAGATTAGCATGCTGCGGAAAAGGCAAACAGTACCCTATTGGGAATATTAATTGTGACATTGCTTAATTTTAAAGTGTTGAAATTTTATATTATTTTTACATACCTATGCACTTCAATTCTGCCCAAACCAACTGCTTTTATAAGCCAACACTAACAAATATGAAAGTCTTGTCTCAGGCACTGGTTGATAATTTTTCCACTTGGGATATAGCTTATCTTCATTTAAATAACAAATTATGACAACCAGCAATAACAGCCACCTCCTCGTGCACAGGAAGCTCAACACTGTCACTGATGGAATTATTATTTCCCTGCTCCTACAAAGAAACTACCTTTATAAAAGGAAGCACCCTATCAACTGAAGAAGCATTTGTGCTACGTCACTAGAATGTGGTAACACTGGGTTCCACATATTAGCTATTTTTCACATGAAACCCCAATATCTCACTGGCAAAATACAAAAAACTCACCCCATCAGCATTCCAAATTAGGTTAAAATGTTTTGTATTTAACTGAGTCTTTTAAATATGGATTAAGATTAAAGTTTTACTAAACTATGTATCCAATTGTTCTTGATCAGCTGCTGACTAAAGAAATTTTCTTTAGAAATACACATAAATTTGATATAGATAATGGATATAAATTGGATCTCTTATTCCAAAAAGTTTTGACCACATGGTCAAAGATTTTAAAGCTTGTCACTTCTATCCTAGTAATAAACACTAGACCTAAGCAATACATTTAATTATTTGTACATGAGCAATGGATATGTTTTACATGATACTCAGTTATTGAAATTCTGCAAGAAAATTTGAGAGAGAAATAAAGTATTGTCATAAATTTCTAAGGAAAAGCTTTTTGCAATCAGCCTTCAGATCCTATAACACATAAGCCGAGGAGATATCACTTTTTCCCACCACATTTTTTCAGTTTCCTCACTAGCATATGTTATCTTAGCACATGGTCCATAAAAATTTCTTCCATGCTAGAAAAAGCCATTTTGAACCTGACAGACTTATCAACCTGAAATTTGGTCTACATAAAAAAAACCCCCAACACTTATTCAATATATTCACTATTGAATTTTACCTGTTTTTAAGAATCTGCCTTACATAAATAGATTTACAATTATGCTATTAAAAAAAAAAAAATCACTACTGCTTTAGGAAATAAGCTAACATAACTTATAAATGCAACATATAAAGATCACAGGAATAACTTCTATGTAACCTCAAGATCAGGCTTAAAAGTACATAAATAAAACCCAAACAATTATTTATCTAAAATAGTCATCTTCAAGTTTGCTTTTCAAAAATAAATCAACTACTATTACAAATTAAATGGAGTTTGAAGTCCAAAACGAATTTAAGATGACAAACAGCTAAGTGAAAGTTTAATTTTTTTCTTAAAATATAGAGCACCAAGTAGAGCAAGTACTGCACCCAAAAGCAAACATTTGGAAGTCAGCAAAACACGCTCAGAAGACAGTGGGAGTTTCCGAATCTTTTCAAGCCTTTAAATTACTTAAAGATGTTCAGTACAGAGATTTGCTTCATTTGAAACCCCGACTTTTAAGCAATCGCAAGAGTCCCAAAGCCAAAGCAAAATCTGTGAGGTTGAAATAACCCTACACTTCAAGTAAAGAGGCTTGAATTTTACTTCAAAGACATCACTGTCTTTCTATCTCACTGAAGCTTTGGGTAGAAAATAATCAAAATCTATTTAGAACCACAATCATACCCCATATATTTTAAATGTAAGCAGACTATAAATTTGTAGGGCCTTAAACTGAGTTTCCTAAAAATACTATGCGAAAATTTTCCAAAGGCTGCCTTTTCACCAGTTTAAAGACATTTACTTCATATACAGTCCAGTCTTCTCTTCTAGACAATACCAGTTTGCACTCCAAAGTGGTACATCAGAATAGCTAAAGCACACGAAGCATTATTCAGTCACCATACCATCTCCTCTTGGCTTTTTGTTTGCTTGTTTATTTCCTTTTGGAGGAGAGAAAAAAGGCTGAATATGGCAGTAAACTTTCTTCGCTAATCTAACTAACAAAATTTATTTAAGAACACAGTAGGGCAGTGCCCTTGGTAACAGACAAGCTGTTACCCTTTGTTCCTCTGAAGTCAGTACAAATAGACTTGTATCCTTTGTCCTCATTAACTCTAGAAGGCACCTAGGGAAATTAGCAGTTAGGTTAAAATAAGGTTTTGGAATACTGTTGAAGAGCCATAAAAATTCTCCTCACAGAATTTCACCTCTTATTTAGGGAAACTTCTTTTTTTTTTCCCCTGAGTTTTATAGAAGACAAACACAAACTATCTCCTAATTCAGGAAGTCCAATAATCTCCTTTACTCACAAAAGACTTAGGAACTGACAGGAATATCAAACAGATTACCCCAAGGTGGAGTTCTGTTCAGTAACATGCATTTTGAAGTGACACATGCCTTGTACATCAGAGTGGAGACTGGCAGTAACTGTTTGCCACCAAGGATTTTAAACCACTGGAAAGTGATGTACACCTTGCCAGTTGGCAGCCCAGGAAACAAATTCCAACACCACTTCCCTAAGGGGACTTGCCCAGGCATTATTATACAAACAAATCAAAGAAGCAGGGTAGCCTGGCTCGAAAGTATTTAAATAAATAAGTAAAATTTTATATGTATAATGAGATATAGATCTCATTATCCTCAGTAAAGCTGCCCTGCTAGTGGGGGAATGAGGGGACAATTCTACCCTACATTACAGCAACTCTCTTTATACCATCACAACAAGAAATTCTGCTCTGGGGTAGCATCACTTTACTACACCCTCCCGTACACCTCTGCAACTCCAACTCCACCTAATTTCATCAGCTGGGAACCAAGCCCAAAAGCCCAACAGTTTTACTGATTCCCCCACTGTTAAGAATGGCAATAATTTACATGAAATGCAAGCACTACTCTATACTCATGTAAAAGCAGTCACTCTAAGTGAAAACAGTCTACATCACAGTCCTGGGATTTATGAGATTCCAATGTTACCAGCTGGAAAATACAATGGTTAGAAGGGAAATATGACAGAGCTATAACCCTGATTGTACCCATCACTCTTAACTGGAAAACTAGATCACTAGATCTTTGACACTTTTAGTTACACCCTTCAAGCCTGGATCTGAATCCTGAAATATTTAAGCTGATAAGATGGTGAGATTGCAACAGTCAAAGCTACTTTTCAGCTAACAAGACTCTTTCCACATAGCCTAAGTTGCCAGAAAACAAAACTCTGTCTTACCTATACACTGGCTCCAGGAAGGCTGCTTAAAGACTTAAAATATGAACTCACACAACATCTTTTCTGTTCCTTTCAGGAGTTATTTTTGGAGGGAATGAGCCCAGACATCAAAAGAATTTGGGACACTGAAGGGAAACAGTTTATCTGCCTCCAGCTGGTATCTGTTCTGTTTTTAGGCCCAAAGGATATACCCTGCTACAGACAGCATCTTTCAATTCTTGTCAACTGGCAGATCCTTTAAGACTTCTTAAACTACTTTCCCAAGCAAAGATTTACTCTGATTTGATTCAGCATCTGAGCTTACTCACAGAATTAGTCCCAAGGACTTGCAGCTTTGGTTCGCCTGATTCCAGAAGCTTGGCCACCATATGAAGGAAACTTTCCACAAATGGTTTTATGCTTTGAGAATGGCAAGCCATTAGAAGTTGGTCCAGTGCCTCCATGGCAATTAAAACATAACTGAAAATTAATTAGAGAGACTCACATAAAGATGTATTACATTTATCATTAACTCAATTAGTTCAATTTAGGATCTTACCACAAAAAAAAAGAAAAGAAAGAATGGAAGGCACATATTTACCATTGTTTAAAAATGACACTTAGGGCTATTTCCTGTATCCATATTTCCTCTCTTTTTTTCTTTCTTTCTTTTTTTTTTTTCCGGGGGGTTGGTGATGTAGGAGGGAGGGAAGTACGGAACTGAGTGTTGGCCATTTACCCTTTCTATGAAGTTGTAAAAACAGCTTCTGATGTCATGAAGGCCAAAAAATGATGGTCTGTGATGGATGTTGCTTTTCTTTGCCAATTCCAGCCACTTCTTAGATTCAGTATTTCTCACTTACATATTTGAATCAGCCAAAAGGGCTCAAAAGAAAGATATCCCTGTTTCCCTATATCCTGACTGACATTCAAGGGTGTATTAGGCTTACATAGCCAGGTTTTAGCAGCAAGGGGCTGCAGGGGTGGTTGCCATGAGAAACCAGGAGCTGCCCTGCCCCCACGACAGACGCAGCCAGCTCCAGTCAGCTCCAAGACCAACCCACCGGTTCCCAAACCTGAGCCCCTCAGGGACACTGGAAGTGCCCACAGGTAAGCAGATATCCATAGTGCCGACCATGGAGGACCCCCTGCTGGAGCAGATGGATGTACCCTGAAGGAAGCTGCTGCCTATGGAAAAGCCCTGCTGGAACAGACTCCTGGCAGGACCCATGGAGAGGAGCCCATGCAGGAGCTTTTCTGGCAGGATCTGCAATCCCATGGGGGACCTATGCTGGAGCAGCCTGTTCCTAAAGGACTGAGGAAAAAAACACCCTGAGGAAAAAAGCCATGCTAGAGCAGTTCTTGAAGGACTGTCTACAAGGACAGACCCAAGGCCAGAGCAGGGTAAGAGTGTGAGGAAGAAGAAGCAGGAGACACAAGATGGTACGAGCTGACCACAGTCCCCATTCCTAATCTGCACTGCTTGGTGGAGGTGGAGGTAAAGGACTTGGAAGGGAAGCTGAGCCTGGGAAGAAAGAGGGCTGGAGGAAAGATGTTTTTAAGCTTTCCTTTCATTTCTCACTATCCTACTCTGTCTTTAACTGGCAATAATTAAATCAATCCTCCCCAAGTTAAGTCTCTTTTTCCCCATGATGGAACTAAGTGATCTCCCTGTCCTTATCTCAACCCACGAGCTTTCCAGTTCTCCATCTGGGTGAGCAGGAGTGAGAGCATCTGGACGGGCACCTGGCAGCCAGACAAGGGTAACTGACCACAAAGGGGCTGTCTTGCCTTCCAGACTCGATCAGAACAAACATGATGAAATTCCATGACTTGTTAGCATCTATTTTTAATGCTGTGACTTCTCTCCTTACCCATAGCGATGTCTGACCACATCCCTGCTCAGTCTCTCTGCCAGGTAAGCCCCAATTCGATCTAGCTTCTCTGGTGCAGAAACTGCATAGAAAGTCAGCTTTTCCATGTCAGCTTTAACAAGGCCATCCTAAAAACAGAAATACAAAATGGAAAATTAAAGAGTTCATAGGAAATATAAAGCTTTCCAAGTGTTCTTTCTTTTTTTCTAGTTAACATTCAAAGATCAGAGCCTTACCAATGGAAATAAGCTGCTGGAAAAAAACCCCAAGCTTCTGAGCAAAACTGCCATTAGCTTATCTGTAAAAACCAGCAACATTAAACAACTGAAATATTTTTAAAGGAAGTGAAGCAACTAGCTTGCTCCACCATTTTTTTGTGAGGGAAGGAGAAGGTATGTAATGAGATATGTGACCAGTTCTAAGACACACTTCTTTCCTACAAGCACAATGTAATTTTTTTCTGTTCCCAGATCCGCCTCAAAGTATATTTGATGCATAACTTGGATAAACTATACAAACAAGATTGTAGTTTAAATATTTTATATTGTAGTTTAAATATTTTATTCCTTCAGTGTGAGATCTTGAACAAGGCTGACCCCCAGCACCTGAAGGCTAATTGGCAGAACAAGATCAAAGATTAACATATTAGTTCCAACATTAACTGTAACATGAATCTGCTCAGATGAGGTTATAATCATAACTATTAGGTAAGCAAGATAAGGCTTTTTGTATTTTTATCTTTTTTTTTTTTCTGGAAGTTCATAAGAACATTTATTTTTCAAATAAATTACTTAGAAGCTTTTAAAACACTCATTATTTATTAATGGATTTTACCAGGCAAATCTTCTCATACTTTAGAGAAGGTCTGCAACTCAAGGGAAACATCGTGGACTTGCCTGTGTCCTGCACTGAGCCAATGAATAATAACCAAAGCAGAAACTCAAAAGTGCCGCCTCAGAGCTACTGAGTTTAGCTTAAACTAGAACACTACAATCGTAGCAATTCCAGGTGTTCCTACACCTGTATCAAAACATTAGAACAAATAAACCTACAAAACCATACTATTACGTGCATCCAATACACGGCACACACAGAAAAACATTTCCTTTAAAGCCAGTAACATGCACTTACATAATCACTGGCACTCAATAACAACACAATTTAAAAGAAAAGCCCACATACTTTAACATATAAGCCAAATATTATGCAAACACTGACTGTTCTGCTTAATTCTAATGTAACAAAAGATACAAAAATTTGGTATCACACTTAAAAAACCAGAGCAGCAGAAACATAAGCTCTTGATCAGTCTGAACTGTCAAATGATTATCTGTAGACACAGGCATTACTAAACGGTACAGAGAAGTTATTTACAGAGAGTAACAGTTAGACATTAATATAGCTCCAAGACTCTTACAGTGAAATGAAGAAATAAAACTGTAGGTAGGTACCTGGAGAAATTTTAAAAAAACATCAGAAAAACCTTTTTGGGACACAAGAGTCTATCAGAACTATAGGAATGTTCAGTCAGTAAGTCAAGAGTTAAAAAATTAAAATCCTGAAGAAAATCAGAGAATGTTCACACCTGCAACCACAAGAAAGCAGGAGTTTGTGGTTTTAAAAAGTGATGAAGTTAAATGCTATCTCTGCAGCAGAATACCTTGTTTAATTAAATTTGTTTCTCTGAGCAAAACATACTAATTTTATTCTTCAGTGTGCAGCCCTGTTTTGGAAAAGGAGTCAGACCAGATGATCTATATTGGTCCCTCTCTAGATAAATTAATCTACTAACCTCTCTTGAAACTATTATGTGCTAAAGCAGAATTTATGGTAAGATGTTAAAAGAGAAAAGAAAAAAGAAAATTTTTAGAAGTTGCTAAAGCACTAGCTATAAGCACAAATTTTCAAACACCAATCTCTTAAAATTTTAAAGTCATGACTCACTTTTGGATCTTCAGGAAATATGTTGTCTACCAGACGCTTGTAGCGAGGTCGCAGCGCAGCACAGCAGCAGCAAACTCCTGCAGAGAGATTTACCCAACAGGATTTAGGATGCAGTTCTAGGGACTCATTTGAAGGGACAAGCTGACAACCATGGAGGAAGAAGATAACACTGAATTCAGCTTGCTATCAGCAATAAAGCAAAATCAAGGGAATTGAAAGTAAGTAAAAGTAAGTCAAAGAAGCAAAACGACTATCACACTACAATACATGAGAAAATACGCAAGCATCTCGGGTACTAGAAACGCACCAGTCATTCATACTTTAAAAAATGCAGAAAAGTCAAGGCATTTTAAAATTTAGTCATATTAAAACCAAAGCTACTTCATTTGTGGGTTTATCTTCATTCTAAATGACTGTTTCAAAACATCTCAATGTGCATTATGTTCATTAGTCTAAAAAAAGAAAACAAAAATGAAATCTGTTTTAAAGGCACCCATATAAACCGATATAAACCATAATATACAAAACAAGCTCTGCCTTCCTTATCCCTTATCCTTCCTTTTACTGGGCATCAGTGAAATGACAGTCACTTGAAGCAAAGAAATGAATTTTTTTGATCTCATTCCCACTCTACTACTAATCCATGTAATCAGAACAAATGAATGTAAGTTCAATTTTATTAATTTTAGAAGTCACACTGCCTGCTCTAAAAAGGTAACCAACCTCCAAAGCATTGTTTGGTCTTTTTTCTAGCACTTAGAACTACTAGAACTTTGGAGTTAGGTTAAAACTCAGAAAAACAACAAAAACAAAAAAAACAAAACAAAAAAACCAACCCCAAACAAACAAACAAAAGCTTCTAAGTATCTGTCCGACTGTTTACCGGGGTAGACTTAACTCCCTTTTTAAAAAATTTTCTTTACAAATCAACTTTTAAATATTTCAGTGGGCATCAGACTAACTCACTGGTCAGGCCTCAGATCAACACCAAAGCAGCTCTAATGCACAAGAGCCACTGAGTAAACAATAATACACTCAATAATAATGTATCAAGAATACATGCAGATCATGTCTTTCAAGTCTCAACACCTGAAAGATTCAGAGTAGCTAAATACCTTACAAAAGCTAAATACCTTACCTTATTAAAGGTATCCATTTACATACTCAAAAAAATTGTACAACACTTTGCTGAAAACGGTAAAAAATGCAAAACAATAAAGGGTATCTTGGCATAAACTTTTGATGATTACAATTTATCTGCAAAAGCATTATGACTTCTATTTCTTTACTTAAGAATCTTAGTGGTTTTAACCATATTTATCAGAATATCTGGAAGACTCATGACAAAGATTTCACCTACTGTACTCAGTTTTTATCACAAGACTACAGGAGTAGACATTCTCCCTCTATTACACCTATTTTCTGATACTATTTGTCTTTTTGACAAAAACTGTATTCTGCTCATACTTTGACAACTTAATTCTTGCAATTTATTTAATCAAAAACAATTATCGAAGACAGACCTATGATTTTAAAACTGTGCATTGACTCAAAGTTCTCCCCAATGGTCTTGAATTCTCCCCAACTCATGAATTAGAGAGTTCTGTATCACCAGTAACATCAACACTGACTTACGACTTCAATACATAATTATGAAAACAAAAAACACTCAAGGAATAAACAATTGGAATGATGAGAATTTTTTTGTTAAACAAGTACTTTGTTACTGCTGTCAAGCTCTTCATACCACTCCTGATGTCTTACTCACAGAGGTCTAACAAATGCAAAAATCTACATTTACATAAAAGCTGCAGGTATGAAGTAGATAAAATCAGAGTTCTTTAATATGTCACTGGAAAATGCAGGTATGAAAAGAGGTTAAAATCTTACTTGACTTAAAACAGAAGTAATTTAAAATCTTACTTGACTTAAAACAGAAATAACTTACACAGTTCTACAAAAATATTCTATTGAGAGCAATGCTGTGCAACACTTTAAAAGTCAAATCATAGTAAGAAAAGAATGCTGTATTAGTGCCTAGTATATCATTCTGTATTGGGAAATTCAAGAATGATCATCAAAATCCCCCAAGAAAGACATAATATTGCTAAATATTTCTTGAGTTGGGTATCCAACTCTGCACTTGGCTCAGCACTCTTTTTACTAGGTCTTCCTACTTGTTTTCTACCTTATGGTTGACCATTAACTTTGGTCCACAGTATACAGTATGTTTGATTACTACTAAATATAGAAAAATATTCTAACAATAACTGTAGCAAAATATTTGGATGCAACTATCTAAAACATAACAAGAGCAGGAAATATTCTAAAATATTGCAAGATAGGCAATTAAAAATACTTGTAGAATTACTTTCTCCTTTAAGTGACAGAAGAAGAAAATCTTCACAAAGAACTGCAATTTAAATCTTAAAATGGTGTTTTAAACCCGTGTTAATTACATAAATTTAACATAAAATCTGGATACAGTTACTCCTTTGAGATGGATAAAAAAGATCAGATAACAGTACCAACTCATTCTGGCAGCCTTACCAGACGGTTTCAGTTAATGGAAACATAATATTGTTGAAATACTGCTCTTCAAATTTATGGTACATAGTGAATTTTGACACCAAATAAAGGCCTAACAGTAAGTATCCATAAGATTTGAAATTTTCTCCTCATCTTGGATTTTCAGTAGTATCTTTACAATGCTATGCATTTAATTATAGAACTGTTTACATGGAAAAAAACCACGAACTTGTCAAAAATTCTCTATAATTGAAGTACAAACCTAAAATTAATATGACTTTAATACCATCAAAAGAACTTTCTACATTAAACAGAACATTCAAGTATCAGAAACTGAGATTTAATCTGTCAAAGCTTTCAGCCTCCAAGCAGAACACTATCAGAAATAAAACTGACAGGCACTCCAAACAACACAGAAAAAAATGACAACCAAAAGCAAAAATCAAAACAATTAACAGTCATGACATAGATTTTGTGGAAAAACTACTAATCATTGCTCAGCTATACTATTTTGATATAACAACAAAAGATTAATAAAATCATAGGAACAGGTTTAAAGAATGTATGAATATAAAAAAAAAGAGAACAAAACAAAATCCCACAAAAATCAAGTCAACAACTTACAATAAAAATAATCCATATAAATTTCGGAACATTTTACTACACAGACCAAAATGATAAATCTTGTAAAAGATGGATTGAAGGTGAGTACCTGAAAACGGATTCCCTACTTCTTGGATACCAATTTAACATAGATAAAAATTTATACAAATAAACATATTCGTTTCACATAAGTAAACTCTTTTGTAGGTCTGTAGAACACAGGTAAAAAGAACCTGTTCCATTTTATGCAGGTTTATCAACGAAAAATCCTATGACAATTCCTTTTTAGTGTCAGGCAAAATTTGCATTTTAATGGCCTCCCCCTTGCAAACATCTTTACCTCACTTTATACAAGTAAATATAAAGGTTAAAGCAATCTCTACAGAGAATTCCACACTGTAACATGATAGTTAATGTAAAAGGTTTAAAAAATACTTGTTTGCTTCTCCAATAGTAGGATTTTTATCAAGTTCAAACATGCATATTCTCTTCTGCTAAAGGAGTCCTATAATCTGCATTTTACATGTTAAAACGGTACACATTTACCAGCTGCACGGGTACTTCTTTTTACTGTATTTATTCTACACAACAACAGCAGTAAGATACAGCCCCCGCTATCAGAAAATGGCAAGTTCACCTACCCAAGCACATACATGGTCTCGGCTCAAAAGCAGAATTATAATCATAGGCTTTTTCTTTCTCAACAGTTGGAACTTGCACATACTGCCTCATGCTGGATATGAATTCACTCTCGGAGAACCGTCTCCTTTCCCAGAAATTTGCTCTCTCACACTCGCATAGCTGCGGTTACTTCCCGTGAGGGCTCAGCAACACTGTAAGCTTATCTGATCAGCTCAGTGACATCTGCATAAAGCCACCAAACACGTGAAAAACTTCAGTATCAAATTCTGTTAACAAGGCCAGGCACAAGAAAAGAGAACAGGATAAAAGATACATTGTCAATGTGGGATTCACAGCTCCTCGAATGAAACTGCACAGTTAGTTTCATTGCTTCAACTTGCCCTGAACACACAGTTCATTATTTCTCTGACTAGAAGCAAAAAACCCACATAGTTTCAGGAAAAACTACCTTCAGTCAGCTGCCACATATCACTGCAGAGTGATAAATATTTTAGCAAAACCTACTCACTTGGTCCTCCTGGAGAACGGACAGAGAGAAATGTATTTAAGGCAGACTACTGACCAAAAAGACTTTTACATCTAAGAACAAAGAAAGAGTCTAAAAATAAAGAAATTAACATTATATCTAATAATACTTCTGAGTTTAGGAAGCAAGGATTACAGAATTTAAATCATTAACATGATTATGACACATCAGGTAGAAAATAAATTTTGAGTTAAGCAATTCTGAAGTCACTTTCTGGCTTCCCATTGATTCTCAGCATTTTATTGTTTCACTTCCTATATTACATCGACTTGGGCAACTCAAATACAGGATTTTCACACAGACATTTTTATAAACCCTGGAAATTATAAGTACTGTTTTTAATAAAAACACAGCTAATAATTTCCACTACATAAAAATTCCATACCAATTCTAGACTTAGGAGATTAGTGCTAATAAACTCAGAGAAAACAATGAGCTGCACAGAAACTGTCACCACATAGTTTACTACAGAAAACCCTATGGTGAAAATTAGAAAAATGCATATTACAATAAAGCTGTATTTCAAATTAGTGTGTCTGAATATTCATGCTATATCTTACTCATACAAAATTGCAGAAAAACAAAACCTTCAAGGTGGGTTTAAACATAAAACACTAAGTTCTGCCCATCGAGTTTAAAACTCCCACATTATTTTCTTCTTTATCAAAACCTAGGAAAAGGGAAAATAAATAATCTGTTTTATCTAATACTGGAATTTCTTCCAAAGTTTTGAACTGTTGTCTAATATTGTTGTCAACTGTTTAGAGAGCATTAATAACCTGAAGCAAGATTTCATGTTCACTCACTGAATATTTTTGTTATGTCCCAAGCCTGGATCTGGTCATCCCTAACTTTATTTTCTATCTTCCAAGCTTTTTTTTTTTAAAAAAATCTTATTCTATCGAAAAATGGTATAATTAACATAGAATTTTCAATCTACAGAAAAATATATGTTTTGCTAGTATCAAGAAACTGAGCAATATTAAAATTACATTTGGTTGCTCAATGTACTTAAATATAACTATGTAAAAATTTACTTGACTTTAATACATTAAACTTTCATTTTATTTATTTTTCTGTATCTGAGATGAGAAATATAAATAAAATAAATTTCTTTCAAATATCCTGATGAAAGTGCATAAAATAACACTTCAACTATAACCACTTACTATACCTGGTTATTTCTGAACCGTTATTATCAGTTGATGCATTTAATTCAGAAATAAAATGACTTTCAAGGGCATTCCCATTCCACTATGAAAAGGAGATCAGACATTTTATAACAAGGAAATTATTCCAGCCATGTAAGGGAGATAATTAAAAATATTCTTCAACCTGCTATAAAAAGAGCAACTGCTGTAAGGCCGCGCTGATCAGCCATTGCAATGTCCCTGGAATGCACTCCTAGAGGGCACAGTGGACTCATCACTTAGACAGGATGAAGTCTCATCCCCTAGATGAGCCTCTCCTCCCCTCACTCAAGTGCCAGCTGACTTCTAAGTGGCCGGTTTCCAGTCTCTCTCCACCGAAATGCACCAAAGAAAATGTCCACCATGGGGATGAAATTTTTAACTTGAGAACACAATATTCATCTTGATGTGAACTACTGACCCCCATGACACCAAACCCTCAGTAACACCTAACAGGGAAAATTCCATCCATACCTAGGTTTGGCAATTTTACATTTATTTAAAAAAAATATTTTGGTGCTCAGTTTATTTGAAACAAATGAAAACAACACCCAAAAAACCAGCTTTCTCCTTAGAATTTCTTACAGTAAGCTAAAACGTTAAAGTTAATTCTGGTGCGATATGACTTCAAGAAGAGTTCTTCTAAACTGGAATCACAGAATCACTAACATTGGAAAAGACCTCTGAAATTATCAAATCCAACCATTAACCCAGAACCAACACGATGTTGGACGTTAAACAATGACCTGAAGTGCTATATCCACACATATTGAACACTTCCAGGGATGGTGACTCCACCCTGGGCAGCCTATTCCAGTGCCTGACTGTCTTTTCTGCGATATTCTTAATTAATTCTTAATATCCAGTCTAAACCTCCCCTGGTGCAACTTGAGGCCGTTTTCTCTTATCCTCTTGTTACCTGGGGGAAGAGACCAACCTCCACCTGGCTCCAGCCTCCTTTCAAGGAGTTGTACAGAGTGATAAGGTCCCCCCCACACCTCCTTTTCTCCAGGCTGAACACCCCCAGCTGCTCCTCACAGGACTTGTGCTCCAGACCCTTCCCCAGCTTTGTTGACCTCCTCTGGATATGCTCCAGCCACTCAATCTCTTTCTTGCAGTGAGGGGCACAGAAGTGGACACAGGATTCAAGGTGAGGCCTCACAGCGTCAAGTACAGGGGTAGTCACTGTCCTGGTCCTGCTGGCCACACTACTGCTGACATAGGCCAGGATGCCATTGACGTTCTCGGCCACCTGGGCACACACTGGCTCATGTTCAGCCACTGTTGACCAACACTCACAGGTCCTTTTCTGCCAGCTTTCCAGCCACTCTTCCCCAAACCCACAGCGCTGCATGCTGGAATCAGCATGGAGAGATGCACACCTTGCTATGGTGAAAAGCATGTGAAAAAAGTCTGAATATAAACTTTTTGTGAAAGCAAGAAATGACAATGCCTGTGAAGATACTAACAAGAAGTAGGAAAAAAATCCAAGCTAGTCAAATAATGCTCACCACCAAGCTTCTTCAATTAAGTATTCTTTTCAGAGCCTGTAGCAATTAAAACAAAACACCCAGAAGATACTATCTTTGGGACAGTGCATTTTAAAGACTTCTAATCCATTAAAAGAAAGTTTTCCATTACCTCAGGTTCTCCAGTTGCAATCCTTAAGTTCCACCACCCGTAGTGTTTCCATACTGTCTCTCCTTTCTCCCACCTTTGTTGGTTTCACATAGTAACTTTGTTTTACTTGCCCATTTCTGTTCTCCTCAACACCGCCTCCTCCTTTCCTGCTCTGAGATAGTACCGTCACTCTCTATTTTTAATACAGCATTACAATGACCTAAAACTAATCTGGTTCCAGAGGAAGAAGCTCTATGACATTATGAGTTTTGCTTGTTAACTCCTGTCCTTACTTATATTCCTATTAAGGTGGCCAATGTCACTTACTTCTCTGTCTACTATCACTAAAGCAATACAAAAAAGAGGCTTTAGAAGACTAGAAAGACACATTTACAAAAATCTGCTTGACCCCTCTTCATCACAGCTGGCACTGATAATCTGTTCAGCGGGAAAAAAACGAACGGGCAAAGCCCAACTTTCATTCCTGCCTTCAGTATTTGGGTTGCAGTTGGGAAATGAGTTCTACATGATAAATCCAGCAGCAAAAAAAAAAAAAAAAAAAAAAACAAAAACACAGAGGTTTTGTTTCATCGTACTCCTATTTCTAAACAAATACTGATTTTATACCAAGGTGTTTCATAAATCAGTGAAAAATGTGAAGTAAGTAAACTACTGGACTAAAGCAGACAGGGAGCAAAACAGAGGCTCATAGTGCCATGTGTATTCTCTGAAGCACATGAACTGCTATTATTCCTCCTTCCAGGCAAACAGCAGAGCATGAAGCAGACTCCTAATACTGACAAAACACCCACTGTGCACATCCAGTAACACACCGAGCCAGGAGGACATTCTTTACCTACTATTTAATTCAGAATAAAAGAAATAAAGAAGGAGAGGCATTATCACAGCAACCTCTTTCTACTCCTGCTACTTAACACAAATATTTTAACCTATCTCTGTCCAAATGCCTGGCTCCTCCCAACATCCATGGGTAATGGTGAATGGAGTCCCTCCAGGACAGTGATGATCCTCACACAGAAGTAGCCTCCCAGCTCCACACAATCCTGTTCAAAGCCCAGCTTCACCTTGACCCTAAGCTATTCTCTAACCCAGATGACCCATTTTCAGAATGCTGCATCCTTGAACACTTTCCAGGTGCAGAAGACAGTTGCAGGTGACAGTACTGTAAATGTCATGTGTGCTCAAAGTCCAAGCCAACTAACTTACTTAACACTCCACTGAGACGAGAGACTGCAACACCTGCACCTCTCCTAACACCTTGTTCTCACTTTGTGTCAGGCTAAGGAGCAACACCTAACACAGAAGAAAAGAGGCTGGAGCACCTCTGGATTGAGACGGACACTGAAGGAGAAGAAAGATGCTACAAAAGGCATGGTTGAAAGGTAACACGCTAAGCAGAAACACTTATCCTATCTCCAGGGTGGCCAGAGATGGGTCAGAAACAGTTCTTGAGGGGTGCCATAGGCCTCTGGAGCTTTCAAACTATACTTTTGGTCAGCAGGTTGGCCAGCTACTGGTAAAAATATATATACTTGGCTAAAAGTCTCAGCACTTTGGTCCAGGCTACAGAATGCCTCCCAGATGCTCAAGCTGGTCACACCTTTTCTTCCCAGTCCCAACTCCAGGCAGCACAGCAGACTGACAGGAAATTTCTTTGTGCCACTCTCCCCACACCCAGTTTCAGTTTTAAATTTTCTAATTTAGATGTTCCACATTTCCCATTCCCTTGCACTTCTTCATACTACTGGACATGTGGCCCTCTTTCCCAGCAAGCAAAAGAGTTATTTTTTTGCTTTAACACTGGCTGCTCACTTCTGTTTTGCTACAGGATTTCATGTGGATAAAGCTACTGCCTTGCATACATGAGGATGAGAGGGGTAACAATGAGAAGTTGGGATAAGAGCATAGGCCTGGATACAACTCTAGGAGTTACAATTAATGGAACCTTCACGTTCTCAAGCTTAGGGATTGAGATAGACACATAGGGATTACTTGGCATTTCAGAACACAGTCACTCAAACACCATGAACAGTTCTGCCTTTCAGGAGATGTTTTAATTCCAGGGTCAGCATCACAAAACAAACTGGAATGGCTCCTGAAACACAGGAAAGTTGCCAAGATGTCTAAAGTTCTACCTCCTCGTCAACTGAAATCTGCATTATACTGTAGTCTCTTCTGCTTTGGAAGCTCTTTCTTCCCTACACCAAGAAACTGACGAAAAAGTGTCAAACACTCTCTACTTTTGGAATTTGATGAAGATTTTGTTAGTACTACACATTTTCATTATTTGAAGAGAGCTGTAAGGGTGGCAGTGATAAACTGATCACCTGCCCTACATATGACAAGCCCACTTCAAACCAATGAGTAACTGGTCAACAAACGCTCAGGGTTTCAAGTCCTCTTAGGGGAGTGATAAACACCTGAAACTTTGTGCATTGAAAAAAACACGACTGTAAAGATGCATGAAGAATTTTCCTGATGACTGCTACTTTTTCCATTTTCTTAAGACAATGCCATTTGCTTTCTTAATCCAATCCACAGGGATGGAATACAGCTGTAATGGTAAGAACTTCCAGAATCTTATGCTGCTATCCATCTTTTTCCTCAGAAAAAAAGGATGCTCAGAGCAATTGTGTGACCTCCTCAACACAGATACCCTATGACTGCAGTATGTAGGCTGGGAGGATTTGATTCTCCACTCCTGCCCAGTGGTGCCTTGCAGCTCACACTGCCCAAAGACATGGGGCTGAAACAGACCAGGGAGTAGGTACCACACTGTAATCTGAAGAAAAACAAGGCATGAGAAGCTTTTTGTGAATGAAAAATGCAAGTATGTCATGATTAAAAGTCGTGATGATAAGGAAGCAAAGGTTCACAGGCCTCCTCTCTGGAACCCTCGAAGTTAATGGAGAAGGTAAGCTTAGCTCAGGAGACTAGATTTTAACTAGTTCAGCATAAACCTGATCAGTTTATAGGACATGTAAGAGAGTGTTGTTCTATAGATCCTTCCTTCTATTAAAACATCCCAAATACCCACATAAGCATGGCCAGAGCTTCAAAGACGTTTTACCTTCATTTGAACAAACCCAGCTTCAGACTTCAGTACGTATGCACAGATTTTGAAAAATATTTCCTAATTAAAAGAAAAATGTTCTGTTCACTAGTAGTTCAACACCACATTACATAAATTTTATTTCCTGCACACATACACAGTGTACATGGAAAGTAATGTAAAAAAGAGTGGATGAAAGTTTCTGTGAATCTAGAACCATACTGTGCTATCTACACTGAGAAAACAGTGCAACAGTTCTTCTGAGGCACATACACAGAGGTCAAAACACGACAAAGCATCTGCTCCTGTTCAATAACAAAAATATTTAAACTGTACTGGCATTAATGAAAAATAAAATGCTAAACAAAAATGTTGTAATGTTACTTTGAAAAAGAGTCACAGAGGATACTTAGGCTTCAGAATTCAAATTCTTGCTTAAATGACACCAATCTTCAATTAAGTACGCTGCTTGTGTCTATTCCTACCTGTCTGATTTTCCTACAAAGCATTTACAAAATAAGATATTGCCATTTGGACATGGAAATATACATGTTTCTATTAAAAGAAAAAGAACATTAAAAGTATATGGAATCAAAAAGTTGAAAAAATATCAGTTTACATGTTGTCAAGAACAGGTCCTTGGAGCTGCCAATACACTCAATTTTACATGTTTTCCTTTCTCTGCAAACAGCTTTACCTAGTTCATCCTGCCCTCACAAAAGAGCAGCTTTTGAAACCAGCAAACAGAATGCAACAACTTTTCAGTTATTCATAGTTTTAAACATAGACATGAAAGACACAAGTTTCACTGAAAAAACCCCCACCTCCTTCCAGGTTAATCCAAATTACAAAACATCCTCATGGTTGTTATCTTTCCCCTTAGTTCTAAAGAGCACTTTGTCTCGAATTCAGGTTTCCCTCAAGAACTGAAAAGCAGCTCAGCAGCTCTTCTCCCGAACAGCGGCATATAAGGTTAGAACACGTGCCTATCTAGAGCCACATATCCCAGCTGATTAAAAAGCAATTTCTCCCCTCCTGTAATGTCTAATGAGTCAGAGAATAACACAGACACAGTGGATTTGCTCTTCTGGGCACCTTCAGTACCTAAAGACTCTGTATGTCCCTTTACTACCACAACTTCTGTTTCTCACCACACTGAACTGACCAGCCTAGAAGATGGTCAGTGTAGAAGACAGACAGCTTTGTATTTACACATATACACCTTGTTAACCAGTAAATCTTGGGGTGTCTCAGTTTTCTGTAGAAAGCAGACAGGACATCCGTAAGAACACAGGCTCATTTGCTTCTGCAGCAACCCAGCAGTTCTTGCCCACAACCAGTACTTCTAACCACACCGCAATTCCAACATCAGACTCAATTTGCAAAAATTATGTTTTGTCAGTTCTGAGGAACTTCAAGCTCATGTCTAAACCAATGTCAGGAACAAATCACAAACTCATTTAATAAAAAAAACCACAAGCACATAGAAAGTCTTGAAAACAGCTCGTACTGCATTTATTACAAGAGAACTCTGCTAGCTCAATCATGCCAGACACAGACCAATTACAATAAGTATTCATGCTTTATTACATATAAAGTTCATAAGCAGGGTATCAGCATCCTAGAGTCCTTTTCTAATCAGTAGACAGTTACATTCTAGTTTAATAAACCCAAGAAAATTTGTTTTAAATGCATAAATTATTGGGTATTTGTTGGTGCACCTCTAACAAAATACCCACGAACCTTTATCTTCACTGATTTCTTTACCTATTAACAGCTTTACAAAAGTATCAGGAAGGAGCTTTGATTAGTACAATTATATAAATAAGTGTTAGATTGGAATTCCTTATTCTTGTACTAACAAATGAGTAAGCTTTCTCAAACCACAATTAAAGACTCGGGGTGCCCATTTTCAACCAAAGTACAGACTGTTATCAACAAAATACCATAACAGGTCCAATTCAGAATCACAACTGTGCTCCTCTTGAAAAACGAAAGGACTGAGACCTCTAACAGATCTCAAGCTGGACCTGAAAACAAAGTCTGAGTTATACAGGGGCCAACTATTTTTTGAAGTCTTGGGGTCTACAAGTCGTTAGACGAGGAATCACAGAATTGTAGAATATTCTGAGTACAAAGAGACGCAAAAAGGATCGCTCCCGGTCCTGCGCAGGACAGCCCCAAGAATCACAGTGTGTGCCTGAGAGCATTGTCCAAATGCTTCTTGAACTTCTGGCAGACTTGGAAGCGTCTCATTTATCTACCTACTCCATCTTTTATTCATTCCTGTCTAATTCCTGCCTGATCATGAATAATGTAACTTTCTAGAAATGAAATAGCATTATTCGAAAGCCACGGGTGGTGTACACAGCTAACTTTCATCTTCAGCAATTCACAAGGAACGTGATTCCCTGGAGAGCCACTGAGGTTCACAGTGGCCAAGTGTGGGAAGGAAAGTCCATATATCAAGGAAAGGGAAAGCCAAAATACTTCTAAAAGCAGTTCATTCTGGCTTTTCCAGAGACATGCATTTAATCACATAATCGAAATCTTACCCCCGCTCCCCAAAATCAATTTTGCTTTGTTGTCATGCACAAAAAATAGGACACTCACATGCATAATCAGCATGAGCCTTCTTACCCTTTCGTCCCATGATTCAGAAATCAATAGCAAACAAGGCTGCACATGAAGATTAATCGATTGATAGTTGCAAAGCGATTTCTGTAAATAACAATGACAGCCATATTTTAATAAAGCCCGAAAAAATGACTAAGCTACATTTTAACATTTGGTGAAAGGTCCACGTACAGTTCAAAAGCACACAAAGGCTTGGATGGGCACCGAATGAAGTGCATCTCTACAGCATTCGATTTTTTATGTTAGATGCCCAGGTTGTGTGCACATAAGTAACAACAGCTGAAAAAATAAATTCTTCAGATTTTGACAAGGAATGGATGAAACACAATTATTCATTTCTTGGTCATGTTGAAGTGTGTTCCAAAACAAATGGAAGAAATGGAAGGATGAATGATGAGAGTGATGTCACTCATCATGTCTTGTCATAATACAAGTGGTTTTGACTCTCTGTGGAACTGCTCCTAAACATTAACTTTCCCAAGTGGGGTTAGGATGATGGGTACACAGAAATGACAGCTAACAGAAAACAGAAAAGGAACCCTTGCTCCAAATTAACAAGTCTTAAAGAAATCCATGTATATTCATTAAATATGGAAGCACCAATTTGACAGCACACAAAGTTGCATAAGGTACCATGCTTTTAGATGTACTAAAAGCTACAGTTTTCCATCTGCAAGTTCCTGTTTTGTTTCTTTTCTCAGCTTAATCGAAGATATATTTGGAGAAGTTACTACTTTTTCTTTTCAGTGTAGAAAAGACAGTTACCTAAATATCTGAAAAAACCCCATATCCAAGTGTTGACATACTGAAAGTATTTCTTGCATATTATTATGCACAGAATCGATAGTATTATAATAGTTACAGACATTCTGAAATACAGTTATTTTCCTTTTCTGGCCTAGGTCTAGCAAGTGTCAAACTGCTGAAGGAAGCCGATACTACGACCTTCCCCTGGCAGCTGTTTTCCAAGTTCCCATGTCCCCAAAGTTAGGTTAGTAGCTCAAAAGGACATTATACAGGGCTTCTGATGTTTCTCATCCTAAGATACCAGAATCAGGCAGCAAACAATAATTTCAGATACCTCCTGATGTAACTCTTCTGTAATAGCTGAAATATGAAAATGTTACAGAATTATAACATATTTAACACTGTTTTAAGTAGTCGACAATGCTGTCATAAAATTAAGAGGGTTTCTCCTGCCTTTAAAATAAATTAGGCAATTACAAAAAATATTTGAAGTAGCAGGTCCCATTTTAAAGTGTGAAGGCTACATGAGAAACATATTCCAGACGAGGAAAAAAGTACGCTGGATGGAAAGAGTGGAGTAATTAATAAGAGACAGTAATTAATAAGAACTATGGCTTGATTTTCACTAAAAACATTAGAAAGCTTAGTCCTTTAAATATTTATTTAGACACATTTAGGAACACATCTCTAGCCACTGGTATTTCAGAATTTTATTTCCCAGGGAAATAAATCTTCCCTTCCCATTACCAGTCTTTTTAATATTTACTTATTATATACACACAATAAAAACTAGAATCACAAAACACAAATAAATGAATTTCCCAAAACTGTTGGGAGGGGAGAAAACCAAAACGAGGAAGTTATCTGCCACTTAAAATGTGTTAAAAATGTTAAATGCCAGTTAAGAATTCACTCATTTCAAATTCCATTTCAAGTGCTGTTTTCCCTCCTACACTTGGCAAGAAAGTTCTGTTCACGCAGAAAATTATAATTTTATAAGTTTGATGGGTATTTTTGGGTTTGAGGGAGGGGTGGGTCATTTATTTGTTTAAAGACTATGAAGTAACACAACGAAAGCAGTAGCATGCATGAATACAGAAGTTAACAAGCACTACTCAATTGTTCCATCTTCTGTCTGCTTTCACCATGCACAAAGCAAGGAAGCCAACAGCACACTCCACCTGCTGTCAGAGAAGCAGCCTCTGCACAGACAAGGGGCAAAAAGCCACATGGAGTTTGGGAGCTGAGGAAACAAAATGTTACGTAGTTTAATGAGAAATAATCTGCACTGGGCATGCTTGGAGCCATTCTGAAGACACCAAAACGGCCTCTTCACTGTAACCAAGAACAGGCCAAATCACAGAATATTTTCCACATAGCTAATATATGTACCTCTTAAATCAGAATGGTCCCTTTCCAACTGGCAAATATTTGACAGAAGAGTGTGGGAGGTGTTCACATTACTAAATTTCACAGCAGTAATTCAAAGGAAGAATGTGGGGAAATTACATTTGGCAAAATCCTTGTTTTTATTTATTTGTTCTCTTATGTTACAGTCAGTCATAAGGACCTGCTAATCAGCTGTTAAAAACTATTTAACTAACAATTATTATTAACAAAACTTTGAAAACCAAAGGTTTTCATATATATATATTTCAAATATAGATAATTATGTTAATGGCATAAGCCAAAAGAGAAAAGAATAAACTAAGAAAAAGTTAAAAAAAGTCACACATAGAGCCACCACAAGTAAAATACATTCTTACAGTCAACACGTGCTCTCATCTGTGCTACACAAAATTCTTCTAGTTCAATTAATTTAATTTTATGATAAAATCTGCCTTTAAGTAAAACATTTAATTGAAGTCAGGCAATACATCCAGTAAGTAGGTTAGCTGTTTCTAGAAAAGAAAAACCTCATTATCTACCAAGCTGTTTTTCAAACATCTGATTAAGTGTGAATATCCAGAACATAACGTTAAAAAAGAAGAGAGCCTTCAACAGATATTTTGATATGACTTAGCTGTTGCTTCTTCTCCTTAGCAGAAGCATTTGTAACATTTCAATCCAAATGCAGCCAACAAAAAAAAACCTACTAAAACTGCCCATGTTCCAAAACAGAAGTATGCTAAATGAAATTATCTGCACAAATTATTCAACAGGGAAATTGAGAGCACAAAAGCCAAGTGAGAAACACACACTGCCTGTACTGCAAAGGCCATCCAGTAATGAGTTCTTTGGTTTTCCTTTTAAATAAAAGCACTATTTAATCTTTTACTCCAGAGTTCTTTGGGATAAAGCACAGCTTTAAGAGTTACTTGAACAGCTGTGGTTCAAACCTACTCCTACTGTACTATAACAGAAATGAGGAAACACATTTGCTTTCCCAACATTTCAGAATTTGCATTTCAACTTCAGCTTAAGACACTATCCATGTCTGTAACCATTCGCATCAATGCCCGTGTTATTTGCACAAGAGAAACTCATAAACATAAAAAGTACAGGGAAAAGCTACACGTTGGCAAAGTTGATACAAATGCTGCAGCAATGATAGAGCATCACACCTCCATTACAGATGTCAACACAAATGCCATGTCATGGCTAGTCAAAGCCAAGCGCTTTTACATCTCAAGGTTAAGAGAGCGGACTGAACATTTTCTATTTGGGCTATTACAACTGCACTGAGATTAAGATCTTAACATTTTTTAGGACTCAATGCAGCACTAATGCCCACATTCCTAAGTGGGATCACTAAGCAGAAACATCAATAGGAAATGTGAAAATTCAAGTATGCAATGAACAAGTCGTGCAGAGCCCAGCATCCACGGCTGAGCTGAGGTTCAATGAGAAGAGCATCCATCACCTCTGGCTAATGACCTTTGTTCATCTCTCCCCCTCTCAGTACCACCGCCCAGTTCTGACTAGTGCCTGTTTTTTCACAATTAATGTTGAAGGAGTTAAAAAGCATATTGTCCTGTCAATGTTTCATGCACAATGATTTCAATACTGACTTCTAAAGTGTCACCAGGAACAGCTGAAGTCCCCAGAAAGACTAATTAAGTTCTTACTCAGTCTTTATGTAATATCAGTATCTGGACTTCTTGTGATATTCCAGAAACCACCTTTAGACCTATAAATTCATTCAATTAATGTATTAAAAGAAAAAAAAAAAGAAGGGGGGGAGAGCAAAATTACCACCAGGAACACAGACCCAGAAAACAAAGAACAAAGGAGGAGAATAGTGGATGAGGGAGTTGGTCAGTATGACCCAAGAACTCCATCAAAATTTCCTGTTAACTAGATATTATTTTTGTACTTCATTTGTAAAGAACTCATTGTAACATGACAGAAAACATTTTTGGAAAGTATCTCACTGTAACAGCCTTTTCTAGTTTTTATTCCTAAAGACGGTCAATGCACTTCTTGATGTGTGGGAGAACTCCATAAGAAAAGAAAATAAAATAAACACACAAAACACTCCCAGCCTTTAGAAACAAGTTTTTAAGATTTCATGGACAAGTAAGATTTCAAAGTAACACTGTAGCAGCAGCCTGTTTCATCAGTATGCTCTGAAAAGAATCCTATGGAATCTTTAGAGAAGCCTAAATTAGCAGCCAGAAGATTTCCTTTTCACATGCAACAGAGTTGGACTCCTGAAGGCTCTATTTCTATTGATTAAAAGTACAACCAGACACAAAAGGATGCTTGATTGCCTTAAAATCCAATCCAATCATAGTTCTTCATAGCCATAACTTTTGGAAACAAAATATTATGAAATTACTGTTATTTCACAAGAATTGCAATACACACGTCTGCCTTTCCCTTCACCCATGCACTTAAACTCATTAATACAGGCAAAGATAAATAAATGGCTGTGTAGATCTCAGTGTCACGCTACAGATAAATACTGCAATCAGTTCTTTTGGTTCCCTTTAATTCCCATCTGACTGTAGTAATGCAAACTCTACATGCATTGATATTAATGACCCCAAACATAAGAACAGAAAAAAATCTTATTTTTCCATCCTATTTGGTTAAAAAAAAGCCCACACACTCCTTTACATGACAAGTGTGACATATCTTCCTTACAGTAAGGTATTTTACATAACAGTGGTTCAAACAACACAACACAGAACTACTGTAAGGCACTTCCAGTACCCACAGTCACAGCTGATTACAAATCACAGCCAAGAACAAATGCTCAAAGACTTCCTCATGAAATTAAACATCCAAAAATTCATTACAAACCTGTATAATTAAAATGCACTCAGTATGACTGGTACTGTAATTTTATGAAAACAGTCTGCTTTATCCAAAGACTGATGTTAGCAATCTTACTAGAGATCATGTAGAATGTTTCTCTAAATAGAAAATAGAAAAAATAATTAAAGAATTCATTAAATGTATACTTTTGTAACACATTTTATAATGTGATCCTTTGTGTTAGAGAAATTTGCTACTCTTGAAGGTAAATAATTTGATTTGTAGAAACATTTGCCTCAAAAATCTCACTTAACTTTGAATGTCAAAAAATTGAAGTCTTATTGCTTTTTATCCTAAATTCTATTTTCTATAAACACTAGTTGCAATTTTCCAAATATAGGATTATAGCTGCATCAAAATACAGCTTTTATTCAAAAGTATCTCCTTTATTTTTTGAATACAACTATTTCAGAACATAGTCTAAATCACAAAATTCAATTTTATAATGTGAGGTTCTGACGAAAAATGCAATTGCAGAGCCCATATTGTTATTTGAATAATATATGGATATTTACAAAAGCAGAGACCAGATAATGTTAAGATCTTAAAACTCTTAAAAATTACAAGTATAATGTTTCTTTTTACATTTGAATTTTTTTTAGCATTTTTAAACCCCAAAGAAAATACCTTAACAGTTAGCATCCCTAAATATTGTCTTAATGTACTTAGGATAAGAATACTTACTGCTAGGCATTGTTAATCGGGGATCTGTCTTCAGTTTTGCAAAAACATAGTAAACTATAAAGAAAACAAACAAACAAACAAAGTCAAGACTATGTTTAGACAATTTACATCCAAATATGCTCAGTAATTTATGCAGAATGAACCCAAGTCACATTCTTCAGCTCCTATACCAAAGAGGCTGTCACCACAGAAACCCAGATATTCTTTTATCTGACCAGACTAGATGTAGGTTTTTCCAGTTCTTGAAATGCAGTCATTCTGTGCTTGCCTTTGATGCCGGAGTAAACGTTTTTCTGTTGTGTATTGTGACCTTTCCAAGTGCCACTGTTTGGGATGCTAAATCCTGCACAGTCTCACAGGATGCTTCCACTTCAGATGTAAACCACAGCACTACCCTGTTAAAATGCCTGTGAGAGGTTTCTGTTCAACACTATGAAAAACAACTGAAAAACCTGTGTGGCACTTTCTACGGCTTTCTTCTCCCAGCATTAAAAAAGGCAGATTTTAGATCAGAGTGCAACCTTCTATACTTGTTGCAATTAAATATATTCATTAAATTAACTCATCTGAAGTTACAACAATCTATTTCAGAAATAAAAGTATCCCAATCTACTGTTCAATTAATTAGCACTAAAATGCAAATCATTTGAAGATTTTTCTGTATTAAAGCAGTGCATTTGGGTTTTACTAGTTGCCAAATGCAAATTCCCCACAAATGTACTTTTCCACAAATAAGAACAAAATCTCAGATACTGTGTTGCTGTCATCAAAAAGAAAATAAAAATTTAAATAAAAAATATTCAGCTAATAATTGTATGTATATCCACACCGAAAAATTGTAATTCCGAGACTGATAATGTGAGAATAAACACTGAATTTGGTCAACATATGTTTTAATGACCACATATTAAAGCAGTGCTCATAGTTGCTAAAAATAAATTTTATTCTCGTTGTATATGGATTTCAATCAAAGGTTCCAATTTGCTGACGGCAACTGGGATTAAAAATAGTACTTCAAAGTAAGTTATTTAAAATATCGCATCTATTAGAAAGCTGTATGTCCCTCTCCAAGGACAGAGTGAGAAGCAGCATAATTTTATAAAAGGAAATGTGCTATGGATTGTCATGTCCAGCAGACACATGGAAAAGCAAAATCTCTAATTCAGAATGTACTTATGTACTTAGCTGAAACATTACAGGAAACAGATTTACTGACATGTAGGAAAATAAAAATGCAGACAACCTGGTGAGAGTTTCAGGGAGTCAAATGCCAGAGACTCAGAGTGTTTTACAGACAATCACCAGCAATCAGGAATTCAATACATTTTTCTAGAACATTACCACTGCTGCTGCCAGCAAAGTCAACTCACTTTCAGAAGATTTTTAGGGGACTTTTTTGCAGAAATTACTAGAAAATTTGCATTATCAACTATGACAAATAGAAAATATCTGGTTCTGTTTTTAAATAACTCGCTGGATTTTTATTTATTTTATGATCTGTAACAGGACCAAAAATTCCATATGGAGGTGGCCTGACTCTACATGCAGAACAGACCACACAATTTTCTCTCCATAAAGTCTTCAATTGCTGTCTCATTTGGCCTAGGACAAAGTTTAATCCACAGATGCTGTCACCTGTTAGCAGAACAGAACTAAACTAAACCAAGAAGCTTTCCACCACGAGTGTACTCAGCTTTTTGTCACTGAACTAAAATTTTACATAACAAGAGAGGGGAAAAAAATCCCCACAGAATCTGATGAAATAGAACATAGCTAATTAAAAGAAAGCTACAGAAAATAATGTGATACTACTTAGTTATCTAGTCTAACACTTACTATTTAACATATCCCATGTCAATTTGTGACATCTGACACATCATGAGATGCAATTTATGGATGTTAAGTACTATATAATGCTTCCTTTACCAAAGCAACCAACTCCTGGATATTAAAAAGGTAAATAAAATCATATCTACTTTTCTGTGGAGGGCTAAAAGTTATTGTGTTTTTCCTAAGGATAAAACAATAGTTCTAAATGCAATTATAATCAAAGTGCAAAGATAGTAAATGTACCTTAACAGGCAGACGAACACTTGCAAGACACATAAAAGCCATTCTTCTGAAGAACTTTCAGTTTCATTCTGAGAAGATTTTACACCATTTGGCTAGGAGAGGCTAGGAAACCCAACGTGAATCCATTGTTCATCAGAAAAAGGATAAAAATGCACTTTGTTTGACTTTTTTTTTTTCCCATTAACTAACTGGGATATGAATGTAAAGGATAGTTTATAAGAAAAATATTTGTTATTATCACAAGATTCCAGAAGTGTCATTGAAAGCCAAACAGAAAAGCAAAGACTGTTTTCCTGTCTGCCCTAAAACAATGGGGCTCTTTAAAAGACCTAAAATAGAAAAATTTATATAACCTTGTGCTACAGGTAAAGAAATGGATTCAGCATGCCTGGGTTTTTGTATTTTCTTTCAGTAAGCCCTTGTTGTGTTATTTTATTACGTAACACCACAAATGTTTAACTTGATTTTGGGTCTCCAAAATGAAATTGCCAGCTGGGCTCCTATTCATTCCTCCAACTTAAGCCAAATAAGGGCATAGGCTTAAGCACCTCTGAACGGCCACACAACTCAAGCTACGCAGACATTAACTGAAAAATTAAAAATCCACTGCACAGTTTTTACATCACTTAGTTCTCCACTCCTATATCCTCTTTGAAAAATTAATCAATGCCTTTAGCTTTGAAAGTAGGCAAATGGCCAGTGCAATGCAAGATTAATAAATCACATGTTCATTCCTAAATATAGATAGTTAAGCTCCAACTATTATTCCCAGAACACAAAAAATGCATTATAAAATGGATTTGCACACCCCAGTGTAATACTGGGTACCTGACTTCAGTCTGAATTAGTTTTTTCAGGTGGAGAAGCATGAGGCTGGGTGAATTAATTGAGACTACCCTGCTCTCTTACCTATGAGAGAATGCAACTACAGAAAACATTGTTTGTTTTTACTTTAAAAAACTAAATATCTTCAAAGTTGTTTAAAAATTGTGTGGTAACTTTACAAGGATTACTTCCTTACAGAGTTAGGCTGGGCAGTTAAAAGTCACTGATATCAACCAAAGCTGTTCCTAAGCCACGCTCTTTGTAATTTAGATTTTATAATTAGAATTGCAATCCCTTTTCATTACACTTGAAGTTCAATTGCCAGCTCTGGTGGGTATTCTCACACCTCCTGCAACTTGCATGCAATATAAAATTTGTTCATTCCTTCCTACTGCACAAGTCTGGAGCAGAAGTAGAGAGAAGCTACTGTCACTGTCCATCATGAACCGCAAACATTTGCAATATGTAAAACAGTTGTTTAATCACAGACTGTATTCTAATTTCATTCTTGTGAGATTTTTCCTGAATCCGTAATTAATCGCATTCTAACAGCCTCTTTCAGACAAGTATTAAAAGTGCTATTAAAAGGCTTAAATAAAACGTATGGATAAGCCTTTAGGCCTATCGGGGCACTACAATCAATATTTCAACTCCAAACCACCAATTTCTCACAGAAATTTAACCATATGTTTAAGAGCATCAACACCGAATCTTCCAGCAAGATGCCCTGAAGTTACTTGAGAAACATTTCAAATTACTTAGAATGAATTACAAATGCTTTAGGAAGTAACTACCTGTAAAATCCCAAAGCCTTGGTTGTTAACTCTGGTTTTAGTTTACCTACTCAATTTGCACAGCAAACATTGATGTAGCTTTGCAAAGTATAACATCTGGGCTAGCAAACTGGATTTTGATATAGCAACTAAAACTCTGGTTTAAAGTTACAGGCTTTTCCATAAGTTCTACAACAGCATAGAGACAACCCACACCGGCATCTTTTCTCCCTTGTATCTCAGCTCAAAGGACCAGGGGATACATTTCTAGATGTATTCAAAAAGAGACGTTGCACTAGTTTTCAGTAACAGGATTTGGGAACCCACACCTAAATTATCTAAAGCATGGCTCCGTGATGCACAATTAACTTTAAAGACGAAGCCACCAAAGTTCACACTGTCGTCTCCTGTCAACCTGCATTGTGTTCGATTAATATCTCGCTGTGTTAAGGTCCATTTGAGGAAAACCTGCTGAGGGAAATCCCAAAGCCACAACCCTGCCCGGTAAAAGCGGGGGGTCCGCTCGCTGTCCCCAGCCCTGCTGTCCCCACAACTCCCGTGCCGAGCAGCTCTTCCGCCGGGACCGCGTACCGCAGAGCCCACAGGGACACCCCGAGCCGCTGCCACGGCGGGTCCGGGCTGAGGCGATGCCCTGAGGCTTCTTCTCCCGCACCAGCCGGGCGGCCCGAGCCTGCCACCACCCCCTCAGCGCCCACCTCTCTGGCGCGTCCTCCCCGCTCCCAAGCGTGGAGAAGGGGAAAGAAGCGGGAGATCGCGACGAGGAGGCGACTGCGAAGGCGAACACGAATAACGGGAGCGCTGCCCGGCTGCCCCAAACTCACCTCAACCTCCGCTCCGGCTCGGTTTAGCAGCCGCCATCTTCCCCCCCCCCGTCCCGTTGGTTCTCCGTAGCGCGGTGCACGCCGGGAGCTGTAGTTCTATCAGGAGTTGTTCCGTGCCCTTTTTCGCCCATCCGTCTCACACAGAGGGTTCCCCAAGAGGTCGCGGCGGATGCAGAAGCGCCCAGACACGGCACGAGGGGATATCCCACAGGCACGAGGCCGGCTGAGCACCGCCAGGCACTGGCCGGACGAGCGGAGGCCGCCGAGGCGGACCACAACTCCCAGAGGCCCTTGCGGCGTGGGCTCGCCGGCTCCTGGGGGCGGTGCTCCCCGTGTCACGTGCCCGGCTCCCCGGCGTGAGGGCTGTTCGGTGCCGCGGGCGGGACTTGGGGCCGCTGCCCGGCGGGCCCAGCTCGGGGTCGGGGTGGGCTGGGCTCTTCTCAACCATTCACTGAAGGAAGAGGCAGGGCAGGGCGAGCGGTGCTGGACGCTCCTCTGAGAGCGGAGTTCAAACGCACCTACACAGACCGTGATGCCAAACGCCGGTGAAAATCAGTGAAACCCAAGGCGGCACAGTCTCTTAGTTTTCCTTGAAATAATACTGCCAGCTTCCAAATCCGATGCCTTTGATGCCTGATTTTCCAGACAGGCAAGGGGAAATCTGAAGTGTTTCATAGAATTGCTAAGGTTGGAAAAGACCTCCAAGATCATCGAACCCAACCTATGACCCAACACCACCTTGTCAACCAGACCATGGCACTGAATGCCATGTCTGGTGCTTGAACACCACCACCTCCCTGGGCAGCCTTTTCCAATGCTTAACCACCCTTTCAGTGGAGAAAGTCTTGCTGATATCCAACCTGAACCTTCCCTGGTGCAACTTGAGGCCATTTCCTCTTGCCCTGTTGCTTTTTGCCTGGAAAAAGTGACCAACCCCCACCTGGGTACAACCTACTTTCAGACAGTTGTCGAGAACAAGAAGGTCGCCCTGAGCCTCCTTTTCTCGAGGCTAAAAACTCCAAGCTCCCTCAGCTGCTCCTTATCAGACTTGTTCTCCAGCCCATTCCCCAGCTCTGTTGTCCTTCTCTGGACACGCTCCAGCACCTCAATGTCTTTCGTGTCATGAAGGGCCCAAAACTCAGCATAGGGTTCAAGGTGTGGCCTCACCAGTGCTGAGTACAAGGAGACAGTCAGTGCTCTCACACTATTTCTGATACAAGCCAGATGCCATTGGCCTTCCTGCCTACCTGGGCACACACTGGCTCATGTTCAGCCACTGTTGACCAGCACCCCCAGGGCCTCTTCCACCAGCATCTTTCCAGCCACTCTTCCCCAAAGCTGCAGTACTGCATGGAGCTGTTGTGACCCAAGCACAGGAGCTGGCACTTTACACCTTGTTGACCCTCATACAATTGGTCTTGGCCCATCAATCCAGCCTACAGCCCTAAAAACCCATTTCCACTTGTAGTTCCTTTTAAAGGAGGACATTTTAATCCATTTGAGTTTATTTCTTTCACTGGCTTCAGGTCTGCTTATGTTGCATCTGTTAAAAACTAGCATTTCATTTTCTTACACTTTTGAAACTACTTGAAACTTTCCTTTCACCAATAGTAGAAACAGGATCAGTGTTTCACTTGTGTTCCTGAAAATAAACCCTAAAAATGTGAAACAGGAAGTGAGATGTCTACACGTCTCACAGTTTTCAGCAGTATCCAAAACATGTTAATTCGCGAAAATTGGACAGACTATCACATGTGGGTGCAACTGAGCAAGTAAAAGGAGTAAACTGAAGTCGTGCTTATTTGTTTATATGATTTCTGAAATACAGCTTATGGCTTTGAACTCTTGGGGCCAAACATGAAAGTGATAAGACACAGTGAAGAGTCAGCCTTCCATAGATACGTGTATTGAGTCGCTACTTCCAAAGCAGAACATGTTGGCATTAGCAGGCAATTTATTAAGGTTTCTGCCAACAACAGTCAGAACTGGGATATTCTGTAGATCTATATTTGCCCTCTCTCCGTTAAGTACAGCTGGTGATAATAATCCTTCTCATTTTCTGAAACCTAGAGGAAAGTTTTAATTTTTTTTTCATCAGCCAAAAATACAAATGCATTATTATGGTCTTAACTCACGTCAGATGCAGCTTTAGTTCAAAGATCGTCCTTCCAACCATCAGCTACGGGCAGTCTGCTCTCTTTACTGAAGTGTTTCATTCCAGCTATTTGTCTCATTTTTCTATTATCTATGCATAAGGGCATACAGGCTCCAACATTCTCGTCATGCCATATGGTTTCGGCAGAATGCTGGCAAGTATTGCAGTTGCTAGATCTTACTAGCTGTGTAAACAAAACAAGCAGCAAGCAAGGCTGGAGCCACTGCTTACAGATTAAATGTAACATGGTGAGTAACATCCTGATTTCTCTAAAACAATTTAAAACCAGTTTCAGTTGCCTGACATTACAGTTCCTGTTTCTGTGATGAATACCCTTTATTCTGAGGGTTTTCAAAATGTTTTCCCCCATTTTTATTGTTTTACAAGCATCTGTGTATATGAAGTAGCCTTACAAAGCTCAGATAACAGAATAAATACAGTGTTGGGATTGAGGTTTGTTTGAATACAGCTGTTATGTTTTAAAGCAGGCCTCTTTTATGACATTATTACATAAACCATGTGGTGTCTAATACTCAATAAAAGTCAATAAAGCCCTTAGCATAATTGTAGTGCTGTTGTTTAAAACAACTGTTTTCCTAATTCAGTTTCAAAACAGAGGAAACAGCTGTAGTCTATGAATATGTATTTGTTGATCTCTTTGAGCTTCCTTATGTGTTACGTAATGGGTAGCAAATTTCGTTGTGAATTACAAGAATTTCTCATTTTAGTGAGGACATCAGAGAGTATCCAGACACCTTTTTGTCCAATGCCAATTTTTCATTTACTGTCAATGAAAGATGGACCTGATCCTTTGACCACATCTAGGCTGACAATCAAAGTACCCAGTAAGATTAAGGAAAAGTTGAATTGCATACATAAAACATTTCTGCGTGGCTACTGTGAAGCCCAGCTATCTGGTTTTACTCCCCCTCATCCTAAGCCCATCAAAGTGGACTGGCCAGTTTTGCTGAAATATCTCCTAAATCTCCTGAAGCAACAGTTTGTACACATGTTGATCCACACATGCACAAAACTCCACGGCCCAAGCGACCTGCTTTTACATTTCTTTAAATAGTGATGGTCATCATTTTGGAGCAGGTGCAGCAGATGGCAACAGATGTAATTGGAGAGAGGTGGGCCTGCTTAGCCTTGAGAAGAGATGACTGAGAGGGGGACCTCATCAATGTCTATCAGTATCTGCAGGGAGGTGTCAGAGGATGGACCAGGCTTGGTGGTGCCCAGCAATAGGACAAGAGGCAACGGGCAGAAACTGATGCCCAGAGAGTTCCACCTGAAAATGAGGAAGAACTTCCTTACTGTGCTGTGACCAAGCACTGGAACAGATTGTCCAGAGAGGGTGTGAAGTCTCCCATACTGGAGATATTCAAGAACCATCTGAATGCAATGCACTGCCGTGTGCTCTGGGATGACACTGCCTAAGCAGGGAGGTTGGACCAGATGACCCACTGTGGTGCCTTCCAGCCTTATCCATTCTGTGATTCTATGGTTATTATATTAGCAGAGCTTTTAGAGCTTTCACATGAGTAGTATATAAAGTGTGAGACAGAAACATCTTGTTCAGCAGCCAGTAATAAAATGTGAATTGCATGAGTAATTTGGTGGCAACAGTTCTATGTTTTCTAATTGGATTACTAATTCACCTAAGACTGCAATCAAATGTTCAGTGTTTGCAGCAAGCAACAAAAAGTACTTCAATTTGAAATGTTCATGGAGGTTCAAAAGGGTATCAGGAATGATTAGTTAACCTTAGATGGTCTGAGAGAATGAGCTTTTTGGGGTCCCTCCCCTGCCGTGTAGCCCTGGCAGAGGGGCCCTGAGGGCACAGGCACGGGGTTTCCCTGCCCCTGCTCAGCCTCGTTCCCATGGGTTGGTTTGTGTTCCCTGCGCGGGCAGAAGGACCCTCGGTCCGTGACTGGAACAGTTCCTGGGCAGAGCCCCGGCCCTGCGGCTGGAGAAATAAACATCCCTGAAACAGCTATCAAGAATCTGTCTGTCCATATATATTTCCTTTCCACGGGACTCCTGGTTTGATATATGCATGTTGCAGTATCCCCACTGCAACATGAGCTCTTCAAGGAGTTTTAGAGAAAAAAAAAATAGAAGTAAAAATCTTAAAGAAATTAGTGTACCTCAACAACAATGTATGCAGGAATGACAGAAAGTTTATACTGCTTTTATACCCATGTAAGAAGTATACTGTTAAGTTTAAAATGTTTCAGATAAAAAGAGGTAAGGAAACGTACAGTACTCATTAACAGAAATGAGTAGTGGCTGGATTAGTGAACATTAACAATCCAATTGCTGAACAGTTAGAATACATGATAACATTAATTTCAGCTTTCAATAGTGTAAAAACAGGAGTTTTCATAGCAATGACTCCATTGCTTGCTCAGCCACCACTAAAGAAAGCCAGTCACAGTCATATCATGAAATGAAAATGAAATGTTTTAACTATATAATAAGACACCAAATAATAATTTTGTTAATGAGTGTTGCTGTATTTTTCCAACCTTGCATTTTTTTGGTTGATTCTATAAATGGGTGGCAACTACAACATTTTATTACCATCTGAATATAGTCGGTTGTAGAAGATGTTTCTACCAGTCCCATGTAGCCAGTGCCAAAGTCTAGTGGGGAATGGAGGCTGACAGTGGACTGTCATGGCCTGAATGAATTCACGCCACCTCTGAGTGCTGCATGCTGGATGTGTTGCAACTCCAATATGAGCTGGAGTCAAAGGCAGCCAAATCATGCCACAATTGATATCACTAATGCATTTTTCTCAGTCCCTCTGTCAGCAGAGTGCACACCACAGTTTGCTTTCACTTGTAGGGATGTCCAGTGTACCTGGAATGAACTGCCCCATGGGTGGAAACACAGCCCAACCATCTGCCATGGCCTGATCCAGACTGTGCTGGAACAGAGTGGATCTCTGGAACACTTGCAATGCATTGATGGGGCAATTGTGTGGGGCAATACAGCAGAAGTTTTTGAGATAGAAAAGAAAATAATCCGAAATCTTGTGAAAGCTGGTCTTGCCATAAAACAAGGTGAGGTAAAGGGACCTGCACAGGTGTGGCAGGACTCTCTCCCCTACCACAGAAGAGCTTATCTGTTCTATCAGCTGGTGTGACAGCTCCTGGCATTCTCCCTCTCACATGAATTGGTGAGAGAACCCAGGCCAGACATGTGTTCTGTAGGGAGTTATCTCTGGTGCCAGAGGTGGAATTCTCAGCTGACAATAAACATCTGGCCTTGAGAACAAGATGTAGGGAGATAAGCTGGAACTTCTGACTGACAGACACTATAAGCTATGAAAGCTACACAAAACTTTCACAAAATCAGAAGTCTCCTATACACACTCTGGAAATATGTAGGGCTTTTTTCCAAAGTTTGGACTCAGCCTTTGTGGTTACTTTCCTGGAAATTGAGTGGAAGGATTCTATGTGTACTCCATCATCAATTCAGTGGTAAGCTACACTGACTCCTAATCTATACTATTCCTTTGCTAGCTGCAATATAGGTACCTTTTATCATGCACTGTATTTTTTATCTACTAGTAATTATTTTTTTTATCCTGTGTAGTAAGTAGTCTGTTTAAAGTCTCACCTCTGTTCATCTTGTGTCTATTCAATAAATAATTCATTTTGTAATAGACCTAATCAGCCATTCTTAAGAACTTGCGAGCAAGAGCAGTTAATGAAAATCTGTGTTTGGTGTGGAGATGGTTAGGGACATACTTTAATTTGTATGTGTGGTTAAGAATGGATTCCAGTAATGAGAAATAAATACAATGAAACAGTTGGAAGATATATAAATTATGTGGGATTTGAGTGTGACTCAAATGATATGGAATAAGGGTTGGAGATTGTATTGAGTCTGAGGTAGAGTTCATTTTTCCTTAGCTGCCCTCACAGTATTGTGCTTTGCATTGGTAGCTGGAGGGGTGTTGATAACACACGAGTGTTTTGGCTACTGCTGAGCAGAGCTGGCACAGCATCAGTGCTGTCTCTATAACATTCCTTCTCTGATCACCCCCATCAAGGGGCTGGGAGCGGGCAAGATCCTGGGACGGGACACAAGCAGGCCAGCTGACCCAAATTAACCAAAGGGATATTCCACACCATATGACATCACCTCAGATATAAAAGCCAAAGGAGGGAGGAGGAATGGGGGGCATTTGTTATTTAACAATGTTTGCTTCCCAGGAAGTGGCTGAACATTGATCACCGACGGGAAGTAGAGATCAATTTTTGTTTCTCTTTGCTTATGCATTCACAGACCGTAAACTGCCTTATCTCAACCTAGTAGTTGTTTTCCATCTTATTTTTCTCTCCCCTGCCCTACTGGCGAGTGATAGAGTGGCTTGGTGAGCACCTGGTGTCCAGCCAAAGTCAACCCATTACAGCATTGTTAAACTGCAGAGATAAAATCCCCAGGGCCTGTGTTAGGACTTTTACTCTGTCATTGTTAATTTTGTCAGGAGCCATGGTGGATGCAAACTGACGATATTAACCAGCCGTGAAAAGCAGAGCAGAGAGTTCATGCCAATTCCACCCCCCAGACCATCCAGTAGTTCCTGGTTGATATCATTTTTTTTCTCCAGTCTCGTCTCAAGTGAGAGTTCTCAGTGACAGCTCTGCTCAGTGGGACGACAGCTGTCAGAGGGACAGCAAAAATAGATTGGAATGACTACATTTCTTTAGAAATTCCCAGGAAGTGGTGAGCAGCCACTGACAGAAAAGTCTTGCAGATGTCTCAGAGCAAAAATCTTAAAAATGCAGCCCAAATCCCCACATACCTTTCAAAACCATGGCCATATATACTTGGAGAGTTAATTCCACATCAAAATTAAAGATGTTGGTATTACAGAATCCTCAGGGGAGTAAGAAAGGTTCTCATATGATGTATATCTACACATGTATGTATTTGGTAACAAATAATAGTTTATGATTCACAGATGTTTTATTCTTAAGTCATTAATTGTCTTAAAGATGCTTTGCAACAAAATTGTTCAGAGATGTTCTTATTCCATTGGATTACATATTTTCCATCCTTTCTGTCATCAAGAGTGTCTATAATTATGATTTTTCTGGCAAATTGAAGCAATCTTGATAGATTTTATTTTTAAAATGGGAAGTGTTTCTATGAAGTAAAGGGGATTGCAATACCATATTCAAGTGCAATCTGTGTTATTAAAATTTAACTTGTCCAACTGAGGTCAGAAGGAGAATGAAGTAATGAGGTACAGAGCTTTCACCAAAGGAGTGGATGGCAATGGCATGCCTCAAACACTCCAAGTGAAACTCAGATTTCCTGAAATGTTGTGTGTAAGGATAGCTAGCCACGTGCACAGGTGGTCACACTGCAGTATTTTATGCTCCAAAATCAGTGAGTTTATGTATTAGTCAAGTTCCCACTCCATTCTACTGAGCTGCTGATGTACCTTGGCGCATTCTGTGGTTCTTCGCTTGAAGGGTTCTCTTCCCTTTGTTGTAAAATAAGAAAATAGTGTCAAAATTTTTGATTACTATAACATTCAAAAATAGAATCTAATTATTCTCTTCCATTTTCAGACTTGGCTAGATTTTTTTTTTTTGGGAACCAATTAAAACCCACTAGAAAAGAATGAATGTGCTCCAAGAATCTTCGCTTTTGCTGCAAAAACTATTTATTCTGTGTCATTTAAAGTGCTGACAACAAATAATGCACATTATGTCCCATAACATATTTTTTTTCTTTTTCCTTAGTTTTTAAGGCTTTTGCAATCTCACTGGCCAGTCTCTAATAAGTTGGGAATGAACAGGTCAATTTTAGCCACATTAGACAATAATAGAAGTCTCACAGGTAAAATGGTTCTGGAAGTTTTGTGGAAATCTGTAAAATGGTAGGCAAAAGTGAACTGAATTAATGACCTCACTGAGAGAAAAAAGCCTCACAAGAACTCAACATTTTTTTGTGTTGCTTGGCTTTGCCACTCTGTGCATAAGAGCTACAGACTCACCCAACAGTAGACAGCACAGATACAACACCAAGGCAGGCCTGACTGTGCTTCTTTCTTCCCAGATGGCAGTGAGGGAATGTGGGAGGGCTACTAAAAGTGTCACAGAATGATATCACGATGAAAATAAGAGAAGAATTTGAATTATCACAGTGTAGGTACAGGTACAGGGATGCAAACCTATATGAAATCACGTTTTACTGGTTCCACTGGTCACAAAAAAAAAAAAAAAAAAGATATGTTTTTCCTGTTCATATCTTTTGGACAAAGATATGTCACATTCATTAAAATAACCAAATAAGTTTCTAAATGGCCTGTGGATGACAGTCTCCACTGAGTAAAAAAAGACTTAATTTCCTATCACAGTGGGCCAGATTCTCAGCCTGTGTGAACTGGCAGATTAATATGAAATTAATTGAGTTGTGCTGACCTAATGCCAAATGGCCTACTGGTGTTAAAAATACTTCCTCGGAAATTTATAAAATAACAAAAATTAGGCAGGAATATGTTTTGGGAAAATAGGCATTAAATTATGTTAAGGAGGTAAAATACTGACCATTTTAAGAGTATCAAAACTAAGATATTCACCCCTTTCTATCCCAAAACGTTTTTCAGGTTTCTTTACCCTGTGTCAGGAAATAGTGTCTGTTTGGAAAGAAGACCTGGCCTGGGGCAAAAGCCTGAAGCATGGACACAAGGAGGAGACTGGGACTGTGAGGAGGTGTCAGTGATACCATGAAACACAGAGTGGCACTGGGAGAGCAGAACCTGGGAACGCCTCTTGGTTGAAATGCACAATCTGTGCCCTCTGCAGCATCCTCCCTCCTGTGCTAGGAACAGACACCAAGGCACAGGAATCCCCCTGCCCCTCTGCTGATACCTGATCTTTTTAAGAAGTGCTGGCTAACTTGAAATACTGGGGTTAGGGGAGCTAATGAATGTCTTGGATCAACTCACATAATTTCACATATTTTAAAAAATAAATTCCCCCCTGTTCCAACTGCAGGTGAGTCCAGAAGATTTTGTTCACCTGTATTATAATGTTTAACCCACTCTGTCTTTTTAGATAAATTTTGAAATAATGTTACATGGAACAAAACCTGCAAGAGATTTCATTTTGAAAATAACAGTCTAGATGTAATTTTTTTTTTTTCTATTTATTTGCAGTCATTATTATTTGGCACATACGTCAGATTTGCATTTTCCTGCAAAGTTACAATGTGGGCAATAGATAAATAAGTCACAAGCTCTATTTAAGATATGCCAGGAGGTGGCGTGTGCCTACCTAGTTTCCTCCCTCAGACTCAAGCACAGAGTTTTGCACTGCGAGTACCTGATCATATATATGCATTTGCTTCCACTTGGACTTCTGCCGTGTTTTAGATACATAGCAATTAGTGCTTACCAAAGGAGAAACTTTTCTCTAATTTGTTTGCTCATTGCTGTTCAGTGTGTGCCCCAGTGGGGCATTTGTTACCTCTTCAGATTTTGCTTTTGTAACTTAATTTCCTGGTGGGCTTTTGCCTTAGTGCTCATCAATACATATCTTAGTTCCTCACTAAATGTACATGCTAATTTGCTTTTTTCAGCACCTTTCTGAGATGAGTAGTTAAAACACTTTTATCTCATTTGAATTGAGGCACAGACAGATTAAGTTATGGGACATAGAGTTTGCAATGCAGAAACTTGGGTTTTTCTTTCTGGAATTTTGTCTAGAAGGGCAATTGTGACTGCTCTACCAAGTGGCCCCTTGCAGAAGCAATCACTGTCAATACCTATCCACTAATTTCCAGTGCCTCCAGAGGTTCCCCTCTAGTCCTGGTTCCTAGGTCTAAGGTTCATCTTGTTTTTTAATCTCTCTGCACCACCATGAGTGGAGGGGAGTGGATGTTGTTTCTTTCCTTGAAAAATTTGAAAATATGTAAATAGTTGCCAAGGGCAAGATAGGGTTTTTGTGTTATGGGAGAGGGTGGGGAGACCCATAGTTCAGGGGAACTAAGGAAGAGGAGAGTAGGTGGAGGCAGAGCCCTTGTGGCCTACTGTGTATCAAAGCCTTCCAGAGTCATACTGGCATCATCAGCATTCCTTGCCAACACCCACCAAAAACACCCAAAAAAGCCCCCCAGAAAAGCAGGGGAATTCCCCTGCATGCCTCACAGCCCTTTGGTCTTCTCAGCCTCTTCATGAATTTCTCATGGTTTTCTTCAGTCATCCCCTACTTTCCTTTTCCCCACTTCCTGCCCACATTGCCACTGCCATCAAGCTGAATTTTGCCTACAGAGCTGAAATACTGATAAAAACTGCTGCCACCAAAGACATAGAAAGTATTTGCCAAACATCATTTAGCATCCTCTCCTCTTTTTCATGTATTTAGTTATATCAATATGCCAAGTTCATAAATAGAAAACTGTGGTGAAAGTGTTGCTTTATCTAGTTTGTGTTTGATGCAGCAGTCTGGGAGGAGGTCATGCCCTTACATGACATCTGTGACTTCCAAAATCTGGAACTGGTTTCAGCTTTGCTCTCAGGTGTGCCAGCTGGTCCTGCATGCTTAAAATCTGATTCTGTGGCCATGTGTCCTTCATTAAGGATTCACATCAGGTGCCATCCTGAAGACAAAGTTGCTTAGGGCCTAAACCGATCAAAATGTTGGCAATCAGGAAGGCCAGCATTTCCACAGCTAGGCTACTGCTGTCTGCAAAGTAGCCTGGTGCTATCATTCACATTCTTTTTCTTTAAGCACTGGGATGTATTAATTTTGCCCAGAGTGATCTAGAACTTGCACAGCCGAGTGCCATATTCTGTTATATACATCTTAGTCCTCTGAAGCTTATTGCTGCTCTGGGAAATTCATCTGACTTTCCCCAGCTAATTGGGATGCCTAATGAAAGAGTGAAGGACTGAGCATGTATTTGAATACTATGGAATCTGACTGAAAAACCCAAACCACACAGAAAATATAAAGAGGACATAGTTTTAAAATGCAGCTTCTTGATGTTGCTGAACCACTTCCAGAAGTGCTGTTCAGAAAATCACGGAGGGGGTTGATTTCTGACATCACTTTGCCTCACAGAAGGAAATTCAGTGAAGTAAGCAAGATTTTTATACATGTGAACAGACAAAATTTAGCTCTGAGTTGTTCATCTGCTATGACTGCAGCAGAAAATATTATCTGTTGCTTGACCATATTCTCTTCTTTATCTTGGTATGATTTTGACAGAAGAGATATGACATTTATCCTATATTTAACATGTCTCAGGAAACTCTTTAAAGTTTTAAATAGAAAAATATCTATAGCCCTTTTTAACCAATCCTGCCTCTGTGAATAGGTAATTACTGAGATTAAACAAGTGTCTCTAAATTGCTTATATATTCCAATTGCTTCTATTTTCTGCTGGCTTTATGATTTGCCTTCTAAAGAAAGCATGAAAGAGATATTTGCTTTGCTTTTAAAATAGCCTGCAGAAGATATGACTTTCATTTCAGGAATAGCAACAATTTGTTGTTTCTGAGGAATAAAAACTTTATTTTGTGATCTTGAACTGGTTTCCACTTCAAAGTTTCTGAAGCAAGAGCTTGTATGTATTTTTAGTCTTCTAAATTCAAATTCTCATAGCATTGAAGAAAATAAAAGCAGCAAACAAAAAATTCTAGTTGAGTTAAAGTAATAACGTGACTCCTTTCTCCAAGAAAAGTGTCACTGATGAAAGAATTGCTGTGCCTGATCCTCAATCCTAGTTCTCAACTTTTGCAACAATAATAGCAGTTAATTTTTTCTAGTCCTTTATATTGTACTATTGGAGATGTTCTGTCCCTAATCTAAGATTGCAAATATGAATAAACCATGATCCTGCTGACAGATACTCCTTTGACTCCAGCAGAACAGTGATTACATTCACAAGTCTCTGCAGTGCAAATGTGAACAGGACTAAGCACAAACCTTAGTTTTGCTTAGTTCTGTTTCTGAATTTTACTGAATTCTAATTACTGAATTTTCCAAGAAGAAATTGTTCATTTTCTTTGTGGATTTTGTGAAAATTTTCTTTCTTTGTTTCATTCATGAACCATAAAAAAAAAGAAAAACGCTGCACAGTATTTGTAGTACTCGTGCCTAAATTGTGAGTAGTATATTTAATATACCTGAATATATAAATTTAATGTACCTGAAGGGAACTTTAATGAAGGATGGGGCAAGCAGCTCAAAAAGGCCACCCATTACACAGCTTTTCCCCTAATGTGTGAAGTCTCCTTAAGTTTCAAGTTAATTCAGTATACTCTGGGATGTGCTAAAAAGTCCTGTGTTACAGACTTCTATGTTTATAAAATAACTTCTTATAGATGCACTGTTATGCCTGCAGAAGTGAATGTAGCATATTGATGATAAAAGGTACACAGTTCCTCATTTGTAACAAACATTGACTCACCCTTCAGTGTTACACTGACTGTTAGAGTACTTCAGATTATTCTGAAGTCAACTCCTTCCTTCCCACTAACATGGTTTTGTTTTTCAGATAAGTGCACCTGACAAAAATGGGGTGTAACTTTTACCGTGTGTTGTATTTTTACTCTAGTGTGCAGTGGTTTGTATGCATCACTAAAATGTGTGGTTCCAAGACAAAATATACTTTAACACCAGGAGTATTACATGGCAAAAATTTGTGAAGTGTTGGTCATCTGGAGCTAAAGGGTTCCTTTTCAGGGTATTGTTAAAATTTTTCATAATGTTACAGAAAGGCCTGTTTAAAATGCTTCTGTGTCCAAGACACAGGAGTGGGATTCTAATTTACCACCTAATCACTCCCTTGGTGATTGTGCACAATATAGCCCAAATGAGGTGCGTCTGGTTTTTCATTTGTTTGCCTTTTACTAACATTAATCAAAACAGTTCTGTAGAGAGATCTGTCAGATTCGCCTCTTTCCCTCCCTCATTCCTCCCCTCCTTCCCTTTTCTGTGATGACATTCACTCTGCAGTTGGAAAGTAATTCCATCATGTGTTGCACTAGTATGACTAATCATGGATGACAGTACTATCTCCTTATGGTTTTTGAAAACAGAAAAGCTAATTTCACAGGGAATAAGGCTTGACAAAATCAAATTCTGTCTTACACTCATCCGGTCTTTCACGTTATGGTTAATGGATCTTGTTATCTGTATTCTAGTGTAAAAGGAGAGCATTGCTCATAGGAAATGTTTTTCACTTAGACCTAATCTAAAATTTGCTTTATTTGTAACATGCAAAATAATTTTTAAAAATCAGTTATTTAAAACAAACTACAACTATCAACATGTGTATTGGAGAGTAATCAAAAGCTACAACCAAAAAATGCTGTGTCCTGGTGTAATTCTCAGCTGCTTCAGTCATTTCCTGACCATCTTCAGATGTCTTGCAACTACAAATACACTTGCAAATAAATCTAACCAGGTTTAGCCTCTATGGACAGAGGATAAAGTGTTTGCTTGTCACTGCTCGTAGTTGATGCGTGTCACCCACCAGATGTATTAACAGCATTTGCAGTTTAATCCATCTTCAGTATAATTTACATTGGCAAATCTATTATCTCCAAATGCAGGAGCTCATTTTGGATAGTGTCCAAAGAATTCATTTGAATGTTTGATCTGACTTCTGTCAGGGAGTCTAAACAAATTCTGGTCCCACACAAGTGGGCTGTGGTCTCAGGCATCATCCTACTGCCTCAGTGTTGGTCTTTTTATAGTTTAAAAAGCTACAGAGAACAGGCCTTAGTTTACAACTAGTGCTTGTGCACTTGATTCTTAAGTGAAAGCTGAGTGAAACACATTTTTATTGTATTAACAATAAAATTTTAATTAGCAATATTAAAAGCAAACTATGTACATTTTTTTCCCTGGTATTGTGTAAAATGTGAAAGATTAACATCTTCTCCTACTACTTTTAGACAGATATTGGTAATTAACTGCAAACTTCTGGTACAATTACTCAGTCACTTTCATGTTGCCTCTACTTATTACTGGCTCAGAAGGTACTTCAGTATTCCATGTACCCTTGTACTCTTTCAAAGGGCAGGTGGAAAGCATTGCTGTCACATAATCAAAGCTTTTTTCAAAGGAAGGCTTTATCTCCCTATTTGACATTTTTAGAGGAACAGTCTTGCATAAACCCCTCTTCCTTCCCAGCTGCAGGGCTATAGAAGCCATGTGCTATGAGAAACTTAGTATTTCCTACCTCATCACTCCCATTCCACAGAGAAGTGGTCCATAAAATTACACCTTTCTGCTTGGCTAGAAACACACTATCATTTTGTTCCCTCGCATAGAGCAAAACTTCATAAAGCGAAAGGAGGAATAAAAATAAATGAAGGAACAGGGTTTTTTTCCAGGAACTCTGTGTAGTGACAAGAAGCGACTTTGCTTGCGTGTCAGAAGGATCATAGAATCACAGAATGGTTCGGGTTAGATTGGACCTTAAAGAGCATCTCGTTGCAATGCCCTGCAGTAGCCTGTATTTGAAGCGAGCTGAAATTGAAAGAAACCCCAACAGTCGTTTGACCCTTCATTTTACTTCTCAAAAAGACTAAGAAATTGAAGGACTCCAGCAACCTCTCACCTTCAGCCTCTTGGGCTTGTGTTAGGGAATTTTATAATGGCTGTTCAAAGCAGATGGAAATGGTTGGGGGTTGTGGTTTCCCCATCTGAGGTTGCCTTTATTCTCCCATAGCATTCATTAGGAATGTATTTATGTGATCACCTGTCCAACCTGAAGAGTATTTTCCCACAACTCTCTGTATTTCAAATGCTTGACAGATAGCAATTCTGATCAGCAGAGCTCGAAAATGTCCTGTCTTTAATTTTGAGATTAGATTTCCATGACATCATTAACTAAACCGTAGCTGGGTGAAATTATGGCAGGGACAGGGTAGGGGACAGGAGGTGAGGTAAAGATCGGTGGAGAACTTGAGAACTAGGAGTAATTTCTCTGTGCTGCTCACTGAATGTTATCTCAGGCACAGCATTTCCTCCCAGCTATGTCTCCAGCTGTGATGGCTGTCTGGAAAGGTGACCTACTTACATTCCCATCCCATGCCTTGCTGAGGAGTAACACCCAACAGATCAGGAAACTGCTACAAGAAATGAAAATCTTAGCTGAACACTCACGCTGCTTAGGTGATGTTGTGGTAGATTTCCTGTGGTGATGAGTCTGGTGAGAAAAGAATTGAGGGCAGTAACTGATGTCACCCAGGCTGCTTTACTGTGACTTTGAATTCAAAATGACAAGCAGCTCAAAAAGGCCACCCATTACACAGCTTTTCCCCTAATGTGTGAAGTCTCCTTAAGTTTCAAGCTAATTCAGCATACTATGGGATGTGCCAGCAAATCCTGTGTTATAGACTTCTATGTTTATAAAATAACTTCTTATAGATGCACTGTTACGCCTGCAGAAGTGAATGTAGCATATTGATGATAAAAGGTACACAGTTCCTCATTTGTAACAAACATTGACTCACCCTTCAGTGTTACACTGAGTGTTAGAGTACTTCAGATTATTCTGATAACTTCTATCTCTGGAGAGAATCCAAGAAAGATTAAGCTGGGGTGAGAGGAACATGAAGGATGAAGGGAACGTCAGTACCATTCTTTTACCACCCACTCCTACAGATCCTGCAAAAGCCTGAGTTTGGCCCCATCAGCAGGTCTCAGGCACCAGAGAGGCTTAAGACCATTCTCCACAGTACTTCTTCCACTCTTCAGGGACTGCTGTTTGATGGGAGTAAGGGAAGGGGACAGACAGGCGATAGGACACTGTGCCCACAAGCTGTGAGGTACATTTAGAACTGGGAGATGAAAAGCAGGAAAGAGTTGCCAGACTTTGAATATTTGCATTTCACAGAATAAATCCCCAGTGTTTTGCCCACAAGGAAGAACAGAAATTTCAGAAATGTTTAAGGGACAGCCAGCCCTCTTCCAGGCATAGACTCTGCCTTTGCTAGGGCTGTTCTGTTCCTCCTTTAGTGAGACAGTATCTCACTAGAATAACAACATGTCTCAGTTCATACATAATGTCTCTTGCCATTGCTAAGATTTAGAACGTAATTTAGTTATAAATATAGCTATTAATTTCAGGGTCTCCAGGGTCATGCTGAGACACTGATGCCTAGTTCCTGCATTACTCTATAATGTATTTTACACTGTCAGATTGCAGAAACATTTTTTATAAATTCTCTAGTTTAGATTAATAAGTGTATTTGCAGGAAATAAACTTTTTATCAGAACATTTTGACACAAATTTAACTTTCCTGCTAGACTTGTTGGCTGACTGAAAAATATAGTTTGAATAAAGTACTCTTGTCATAAATAAACGTATTCTCCATGAGCAGGCACTCAGGACTCTGCCCCTCCCCTTCTTAGGGGCATCAGTTCTTGTGTTCCCCATATTTGGGACAGGATCAGTAATTGCAACATCATGTATAACCAACACTCTCTTCCACTGATGCAAAGAAGTTGTACTGGAGCAAGATATTCTGATAATATTGCAAATTGCCCATCCTCCTATCTGCTATCTTGGCCGTTATGACACACAGTGTCAGTGATCCAAGCACTGAAAATGTATTAATCTGCTGTGCTTATTTTCCTGCTTCTACCAAAACATGAGGCTGGCTTAACTATCATTTGATTTAGGCAATAATAGCAAGAATTAGATATTTCTTACTTCCTTCAGATATTTGAGACTTATTGTGACACTTATGTCTTATTTCAAGCTTTTATTCATGGCAGAGACAGCTTCTTTTGCAGAATGTTGTTTCTAAAATCCAGTAGCCAGGACTTTGCCACACAAATAAAAGTATAGAATCATGGAATGGTGTGGGTTGGAAGGGAGCTGTAAGCGCACATGGCTGGGTCATGTCCAGTCTCTCATCCACCAGCACCCTCAAGTGCTTCTCAGCAGGGCTGCTCAATCTGTCCGCTCATCAAATCTATCTCCAATTTAGAGAGAAGGAGGTTGTGGGTCTGTTGTGTCAAAGGCTTGATGGAAGTACAGGTAAATAATATCTGTAGCCCTTCCCTTGTCCACTGATGTAGTCACTACATCATAGAAGGCTACTGGGTTGGTCAGGCAGGACTTACCCTTGGTGATGCTCTGCTGGCTGTCCCAAATCACCTCCCTGTTTTCCATATACCTTAGCATGGCTTCCAGGAGCATCTGTTCATGATCTTCCCAGGCACAGATGTGAGGCTGACAGGTTGGTAGTTCCCAGGGTCCTCCTTTCTACCCTTTTTAAAGATGGAGATGATGTTTCCCTTTCTCTAGTCTCCTGGGACTTCACCTGACTGCTTTGACTTTTGAAACATCGTGAAGAGTGACTTGGCAACCACATCAGCCATTTCCCTCTGGACTTATTTCTGGTTTCACTTTCTCAATGATGTCCACCAGCTGCTGGTTGCTCTTCACCATCCCATTGGGCATCACAAACACTTTGGTACCCTAAAAGGTGTCTTCACAGTCTTCCAGTTTTAACCATTCATATTTTGTTCCTATCTAGGCCATCACGGCTGTTAGCGAGAAGCATTGGGTCAGTCACTGGGAGGTTCATGTCCAAATGGATCTGAGTGAGATCATGATTATTCAAGATAGGCTCCTTAAGGAATCTATTGAGTTCTAGCAGCTTTTTTGGTTTGCTACAAGGTCTTCAGCCTCACTCATGATCCACTCCCTGAAGAAGCCCACCTTGAGCTTCACCTTGGGATCCACCTTGAGCAGCAGGTTAGCTCTCCTGAAGCCCATGGTTGCAATCTTACTTGCTGCTCTGCTTTTTCCTTACCTGATATGGAACTCCACAATCTCATGGTCACTGCAGCCATGGCTGCCCCCATTCTTCCCATCTCCAGCAAGGCTTCCCGGCTTGTTAATATGAGGGAGCAGCACACCATTCCTTATGGGATCCTCTATCTTTTAAGTATAAATTCTATTTTTCTTGTGTAATAAAGAGACTTAAATGCCTAAAATACAACCTGCTATCTTGAATTTTGTAGTAGAACTGCCTGTAGTGATTAACTAAGCCAAGATGCGTGTGGAGTATCATTTCATTAGCAAAGGTTCAAATTTACATCACTGACAGCAAAATCATGTGCTGCTGAAGCTGTGGAACACTGCAATTCAAAAGAAGGATTCAGAGGTCATTTTGAATTTATAACCACAACTGATGTGAAGTACAAGTGAAAATCAGCTGATGCACACTTCATGCTGCCCAGATCTCTCAGAGAGAGTGGGTATAAATTCTGTTGGCTGCAATAGGGGAAAAAAATACTGTACTGCTCTTGTAAAGAAGTTGATTGTAACAACCATGTTGTAGGGAGATGGCACTTGCCTCCCACCCTCTCCTAACCAACACTCAGCAGAAGATAGAAGTTCACTCTAAAATGGACGTGCAGCACCACCTCTCGTTGGGATTGCTTTCTGCAATGCGATCCTTGCAGTTTCGCTCCTTCCTGCTTACCGTGCCCTTGATAAATGTAACAACAAACTGGGACAAGTAGCACAGTATTTTGCTGTTATGAATCTGTAAAAGTACAATTATTCTGCCTTCCTTGAAGGCTACAGGATCAATGTGCTCACAACAACTCCTGTAAATTGTTCATTTACATCCCTCAGATTAGAGCTGTCCACTCTGGGCAAACTGCCTGTTGGAAATCTTTGCATGTTGGCATCCCATGAGTATTCCAGATATGCCAAGGCCTTTGCCATGGTTTAACGCTGACCAGCAACTAAGTCCCACACAGCCACCTGCTCTCTCCCCCAGCTGGATGGGGGAGAGAACTGGAAGAGTGGAAGTGAGAAGACTCGTGAGTTGCTATAAAGACAGTTTAATAGGTAAAGCAAAAGCTGAGTACACAAGCAAAGTGAACCAAGGAATTCATTCACCACTTCCCATGGGCAGGCAGGGGTCAGCTATCCCTAGGAAAGTAGGGCTCCCTTGTGTACAACAGTGACTTGAGCAGGCAAACACCTCACTCTGAACATCTCTCCTTCCTTTTTCTTCCCCAGCTTTATATGCTAAATACAGCACCATATGGCCTGGAATATACCTGTGGTCAGTTGGGGTCACCTGTCCTGGCTGTGTCCCCTCCCAACTCCTTCCACACTTGTTTCTGTGAGGAGCAGAAAAGACCTTGGCTCTGTTAAGCCCTGCTCAGCAATAACTAAAACATCCCTGTGTTATCAATGCTGTTTCCAGCACAAATCCAAAACACAGCCCTATACCAGCTGTAACCTTTATCCCAGCCGAACCAGTACCACATCTTAAATGAAACTAGGGCTGGAAAACTGAGGCATTTCCTCTATTGAGAGGTAGGAATGCACGTTTAGGTGCTTTGTCAAGGAGGTAAGATGTAGCAGGGAAAGGAACCTCTTAAATTTGATCTGTTACCGTCAAAAAAGTGGTATGGGTAGCAGGCTTGTATGGAACTGTATTTTTCATATAATTCAGCCATCCTGATGATGTTAACTCACTATAATTGTTAATTTTTTTTTTTCCTTGAATTTCACTATTTTGGTATACAGATAGATCCTTGTTTTGGGCTGGATTTTTTCTTAACAAACATTGAAGGAATAAAAACTCTCTCAATAAAGAGAAGCTTTTCTTAGAAAACACTTATAGCCTGTTTGCATATAAACAGTAAAAAACCCCAACATAGATCCATGGTAATTCAGGCACCTACAAATATAAACAATAAAAAAAGCCTAGAAAAATTCAGAAGTTTCTAGAGACTGTGTGAGAATCTCTTGTAACTTTTGTCTATTTTTGTGTAATACTGTCAAGAACTAGCTCTGTTTTAGCAGCAAAGGTTAGCAGATATCATCGCAGACTGACTGGTGTAAATCAGTAATTTTAGGCAATTTCTTCTCTCACTTTCAAATTAGCTAGTGGTCTTTAACAAAATTAAAAAAAAAAAAAACAACAAAGAAACCCTCAGTGATGAGGCAGTATCTAAAAATAATCCAAAATGTGCAGATTCAGAAGAAAATTGATTGTCTGTATGGCTCATTTCTTTCACAAAGAAACATGAGCTCCAAACTTTGGTGACTGGATGCTTAACTACTCAACCTCCTGGCTGACTAGATCCTTATAAAAGCATTATTTTTCTAAGAAAGTCCTAGTGGAAAAGATTTTTTAGAGCACTGAACTCTATTCTGACTTTCACTTATGGAACAGAATAAAAGAGTATTTTCTCTTAGTACAGAGCCTGCTGTGGGAGGAGGTAATAAGGTGCTTTTAGGTAGCATGAATAGTATGATATAATGGTATAATCATAATTTTATTCTGCTACCAAAACATATGACACTGCAGGAATTCAAAATTCCTTGCATGTTATCCATCACAATCCAGTCTTGTGCAGGTAACATACTAAAGTGCCACAGACTGATTTACACCTTAGAGGAAAAGAGTGTTTTAGAGTATATGTACCAAACTTTTGGTCATGGTCTCAGAAAAATAAATCACTGTGTCATTTTTATTTTGTAGGCTATTAAAAATGTGATGACTAATTAGAATGAAAAAATGAAGCTTCATTATTGATTGAAGTGAGCTGCATAATAAAGCACTTTCAAAAGGATTTGAGAAGAAAAGATGCATTGAATTAGTAACACCAAACTTGAAAGTTTCTAAAAGTGCATATAAATAATTAATCTCAAAGATTATAAAAAATTTAAAATAACTCAAAGCTTGTGAACATGTGCAGTCCTTATGCAATCAAAAATCCCACAGAAACAAGAAGTTTGCCTATGAAAGGGAAGATTTCAGGGCTTTGGAAATGAAATCAGATGGAGGAAGGATGAGCATTTTATTAAAAATCATCCAATCTGAAAAACCATTTCCCAAGTTGAAGCTGTAGTCTGATTCTTCCTAATAGACATTATTATTTTCTAATCCTGTTTTTTGCACCTTACTCTTTGAAACAATAACCGTGCTTTACAAAAGAAGGTGATGCCATAAAAGCTTGCCATTCTAAACTCTAAATTTGTTTGCCTCCTGTTAAATTAATCCATTCCCATGACTTTATAATCTGTGTTTTGTTTGCATGAAATAAAGAGATAGGAGGAAGGAAGGTAAGAATGGTTTAGTGACTTTTTGTCCACTGCCCAGCTCCAGTGAAGAGAGAAATCCACATCTGTCTGAAGGTGACGGGCTGAAGCACTGCTCACTTGGGTGTTCTGCAGGGCAGGTAACTGCAGATGATTAATGTGTTTGAGACACCACAGACCCCTGCTACTGACTTATTTCTAGCTATGCTTTGTGCTGTGGTTCATGCCTTCAACACTTAAGTTACAACTGTTTATTTTCCCGGAAGAGCTCTAGCAAGTCCACCAGAAGAAAAAGTTCACTTGAAGGAAGAAAGCTTAAAGTGCTGAAGATAAACCTTGTTAGCAGAGAAAAAGGACTGCAAGACCTGTGATTCTCCCCATCAATAGCAGCTTGCAGCTGGGCTTGAAACAGAGAAATCTGTCAACAGCTGCTATGTGAGCTTCAAACACGTGTTGAAGTGTTCAGCTCCTCTTGAATCCCCTGCCACTGCTGTAATCTTCCTCAGTCGTTCTCCTGCTTATTTATGGACTTGAAAATTTCCTGGTAGCCCTCTTGCTGAAGGGCCCTCGTAATGAGATTCTGCCAGCTCTGCTCTGTTCCTTGTCCCTCTGATGAGGAAAATGCCATCCTCTGGAGGAAGCAGGTCAGATCAGTCACTAGAAAACACTGAAATTAATGAAATAATTTTGAAAAAAAACTCCAACACCCCTGCGTACATAGGTCTGCATTAGGAGAAAGTATAGCTTTTATTTGTATTATACATGCTCACTGACTTTGCAAAAAAAAAAAAAAGGTCCTCATCATGTCTAGTTGATGCAGACCTATGCACTAACTTTTAATTCCAGTTTGCTGGCAGGAGCAGGAGGATGGAGTGTAACTGTTATGCAACAAGCTTATGCTCAGATGTACACAGAGGAGAAGCAATGCCTCCTTAGTCCTGTAGCTGTATCTTTCTCTTGGACCTTTTCCAGGTTGCTTTTCATTTGTTTGCCATAGGGGTAGAGGAGCACATTCTCACTGGCCCTTCTGAAATCCTCCAGATCTAAGGCAGAAGCAATAGGATTCACAAAAGAACATGAGTAAGGTTCAATTCAAGCAAAAATCACAAGCATTTTTAAAGAGGAATTATAAAATTATTTATTTTTGCTCTTTTAGGTGATGATTTAGAAATCTATGGGGGTATGGCCTTAAAAATCAGTAGAAGAGCCGTCTAGTTATCATCTCATGAAACATGCTGTTCTTCATTACTGCTTGAGTTTTTAGAAATACCTGTGCAGACTTTTCTGCTTCAAAGTGCAAAATAAATTGGACTGTATAGAGCATCAGCAGTCTTAAGCAAAATTAAGCTTTCAGGGAGGCTTCATGGCAGAAAACGTAATGGCATTTAGATTACAGGGCCATAAAGGACAGAACTATCAACAAGTGAACAAAAAACATAACCCATGAAGAAAACTCCCAGAGCAAAGTAGAGTTATTTCATCCCATTAAGGGATTCAGCTTCCTCTCTAATTTTTGAAACAGATGGTATGACAAGACTGGCAATGCTCTGCAGCATGAGCATCATCTAACTCATTCAGAGCCGAGCTGAAAATAACAAAATGAAACTCAGCATGGAAAAAGACTCAAGCTAACCCATGTGTGGGGAAAGAAATTAAAAACAAAGAGATGGAAACAAGAGGAAACCTGGAAAGCAAGTGTGCTAAAAAGGCCGAGGAATGGGTGGCACATAGGTATGTCCACTCAACCAGGTGAGGGGTTTCAGCTGTGCAGACTGGAATTATTCAAACTGGAACATGACTGGGATGTTGTGACTTGACTTTTACATTTAGCTAATAAATTAGTGATTGCACAGCTTTTAATGATGAGAACTCACTGGAGCTTGAGTTTCTATGCCTTTGCTAAAGTTTTCCATACCCTCCTGACCTTCTCTGTGGCAGACATGAAGCACCATATTTTATGGTTCAGAAAGTTTGTAAATTCTGTCAGAGTTGCAGATTGCCCTTTTTTGTCAGTCCCCCAGGAAGGTCTGATCCAGTTCCACAGTGTTGCCTTTGGAAACACCAGCACTGAGTGCTGTGTGTTTGTGTGTTTGTCATGAACAAATAAATATTCATCTGGTCCATCTGTGTGATCAGACGAAGTGACAGAACCCTCCTTTTCTGGCCAAAGTGTTTGGAGGAATTTGTGTCTTTCCTGATTAATTTGTTTTTTAAATTTTTAGCAATACTTCAGCACTTATTGTATGTTACATCCCCTCAATACATTTGGGTATAACTGGTTATGTATAGTAGTTGCAAATATCCTTTATTAATTTTCATGTGGGTGAAAAATGGAGCTAATTATAACTCATGCAGAGATTTGGTGGCTGTGAGTAATTCCAGTTCTTAAGTTTCAGGACTTGTGGGTTTTGTCCTTTCACTGTTTGCTTCCTTAACATGTGAGCTTCATATTGACACCAGCCAAAGTAAAACCAACAACGAAATGAAGACAAGGTGTTTAAGCAAAGAAGCATCAGCACACGGGAGCGGTCATCCTCTAGGAAATTTGTTCTGAATATTTAGTAGATTTAATTTTGTTTTGAAAGAAAGATTATAAACATACACGATAAAGAATCTGAGTGAAAATTATTTCCCTTTACCATTCAAAATATAAGAATAACAATGATTATCTTGGGCCAGGGCTTAGATTTTTGATTAACACAGAAGTTACCAAGGAAAAGCTTTGCACTAGGTTTGTAAAGAATCATTACATGAGTAACAGATATTTGATGCTTCCTGAATAATACCTCATGTTCCAAATTAAAAGTAACCTTTTACAGAAAGTTTCTTTTTCTGACTTGATTTCAAGTCATTACAGTGACTCATTAAAATACGTTGTTTCTGAAAACTCCCTAAAGCAGCAAAGGAAGTGTCATTCAGACAGATCATCACCCATAAGGTACTGCTTTGCAATTTATATGACTTCTATAACAAATCTGGTTTTTGTTTTTAAACTGACAATGTGTCCTGGACTTCAATTTTTTTGCAGCATTACAGGCAACTTTGAAGTGCTGGGAGTTGCTTTGGGTATGTGGAGAGTGATGATCATGGGGATGCATCAGTCATTGCCTCTCAGGATGTAAATGCTGCATGTCTGCCCTTGTCAGCACAAAGGTTCATCAAGGGAACTTGTGTATACAAATGTAAGAAACTGCTAGGAAACCCTCATGGTGAATTTAACAAAATGTAGCGCATGTAGCATGCTGGTTGGTTGCACAGGTCCTTGGTGGATAAATGCCTGTGCTGAGGCAGATGGCCTGGGCAGAGATACAGGAAGGTTGCAATGGTATAACTGCAACAGCAATGCAGGGTGGAGAGGAACATCAGGTTAAATTTTACCTGGTGCTTGAGGAGACCTTGTTCCAGCTGTATCCCACTCAGGAGTATGCTGTCCTACCTTCCTAGAAAGGCTAGAGCCTTTCATCTCTCCTGCTCCTGCTTTTAAATACTCATTATATCCCAGGACATAGATCTAGAGTAGTGTCCTGACCACAGTCACAGGGGAATATTTCACGTAGTGCAAAGTACAAAAAGGTCAAACTTAAATCCTGCTAAATGAGAATATTAGGAGTTTTTACTACAGTCAAATATAGCATTTGCCTAACAAATCCAAAACCGTTCAAATACTTCTGTCATGTAGATCATTTTATTAAAAAGAAAAAGACATTGGTTTGCTTTTCCAAAATTGGCATGTTTTCTTGATCTGTTTGTTCAGCTGATAAACTGCAATATCAGATGGGGCTTTCATCAAGGGTGAACCAACCAGTCCATGCTGAGGATGGGACCCTCAGATGCCCTGAACTTCCCCCTGGGAATGCCACTGTCCCTGCTGCCTCTCTCCCTGGCCAGGGGAACCCAGCCTGCTTGAACAGGGCTCAAAGCAGGCAGGGTAGCAGGCTGCACACAGCCTTCCATTGTTTCCATGTCCTAGTGGGGCTGGGATCCGCAGGGAATGAAACCATGTCTCTAACTAGTGAAGCAGTGTATCAAAGCTCAGGCATGTATGATCTCCTTTCCCACTGATAGTTGGACCATCTGCAGCACTGCTGGCCCTGTTAGACCTCTGCTTGCAAAGGAAGCTTGTTTCTGGCAGGTTTGCTTGACTGAATAAAAAGTTAGTTGCTTGAATTTTTTGTTCCTGCTGCTTTGAAAGTCTGTTTGTTGTGACACCATTAGCAAGCAAGGGATGCAATACCCTCAGTAAACACAATGGTTTCAGGACAGAGGGGAATTTCACATCATGGTGGCTGGACTGTAGTTTTTCCCCTTCTTGCTGACTACCTGGCTGCTGTCTTCCTCCTCCCTCCTTCCCTCTCAGTCCCCAGCTGTCTTTCCTTCCCCCCTTTCCCTTATGGAAGGATAAATACTCCCTCTCCAATTCTTTCTAAACTAAGGGGAGATATTGCATACTAAGTTACATTTAGTATTTTGGCTCTAATCTAACCAAAACACAACAAAGGAGGGTTTTATCCTCCTCTGGAGATCTTTATTTGACTCCAGGGACTAATAATGAATATTCAGTAGCTCAGTTACGTACTATGGAAACAGAGGTGGATAACCCAGGGGAAAGAGAAATAAAAGGCCTAATCAAAGGAAAGAGAAAACTTGAAGATAAATGTGATAGAGCCATGAAACAGAGAATTACAAAAGGCTCTTCCAGATTGCAGAGGTGTGGAGGAGAAAGATTTTCCCTACAAAAGATAAAAAAATGTGAAGAAGGGTCACAGAGGTCAGGAAAAAATATTCCTGCTGTCACAGGTATGGCCCTCCAATTAAATGATACTTTGATGTTTGTCCCATTGGGATGGAGACATCCAGCTGCTGCTCTGCTCCCTGGATCTGGTTTATCCATCCCACCTAGGACAGTTATTTAGGAAGCAAGAGGTGCCCTAATCCTTGAGCATTTCCTTTCAAGCCCAGGCTGTCCCTGTACAGAGCATGCCCTGAGCTGGTCCTGCCTCTGCTTCCCTGAGAGTGTGAAACAAGGAGCAGACGCCTGCTGGCACAAGCATCCGAGCCTCTCCTAGCTGAAATGGCTGTTACTCTCACATCTGTGTTATCTGTAAGGAAAAGGAATATGCCCTGCCCCACAAATCTGACCCCGCAAATAACGTGCTTGACCCACTTTTTAAAGCTGTTGAGCTAGATTAAATGGATTGTCCATAACAAAACCAGCAGCAATGAGTAAAATGCTCTCCCATCTGAAAAAACAGTTCTGTTAATCCCCTTTCAGTTGTCTGTGCTGTTCTGTAAGTTGCCTGATTTGAATTCTATTTCCTTAACACATTAATAACAGGACACAGCCCCAGATAATTACTCTTGCTTTTCTGTTGGAAATTAAACTGGAATTATTTGAGTCTTCTGTGCCTGTGAAAGGTTTCCTTGCTGGGTCTTGGGGGACTACACTGAAATTACTTGGCAGATTTTTCTTCCTTGGTTTGGAGTTTGTGAATGATCAGCAGGTGGCTTTCGTCCATCAATCAGGAGCTGTACTTTAACTGAATTATTTAGATGGGAGGCCCAAATTGTGGTTTCAACTTCTCTTAAGCAAAAATTGTAAAAGCTGCTTTCAGATTGAAATATGATGTTTCAGGTTTTGGGATTGAACATGAGTGGCCTTGCAACATACATTCACGAATCAGCTACACATCTGGGGAGCATGCCCCCCAGGACCTCTCTGAATTTAGAAATTAAAAATCAAAATCCATTTACTCAAGTCCCCAAGCAAAGCAATTTGGACTTTGATTTCTTGTAGCATCTTTTGGCTGATTTATGCTATGATTAAAATTTTTGTTGTTGATGATACATTATGCATGCAATAGCTGATGAAATAACATCACAGTAAAATCTAAAAATAGAGTCATTCAAGTATCCTTTAAAGAAAACCTGACATGAATACTAGCTCGCACATCAATGAAACTGAGCAGCAAAGGCACATTCCTCTTACCCACACTTCATGCAGAATTGAAAGCCCAGACAGATCCCTGTTGTGCACATTTCTACCATCTAAACCTCAGAGGTGATTTGATTTGATTTAGTATAATTTAATGAGACAGGAAGAGTGGCGAGGTGTACACTGAGTTCTTCTGTACAGCACAGGCTGATAGTTTTACCCATTTCGTCCTTTCCAGTTAATGTGTTGCTGTTGGCTGGTCATGACTGCTCCTTAACAGACCTGTGAGTACCACCTCAAGCCAGGGGTAGCATTTCAAAACATCTTTTATTTTCCCTCAAATAAGAGAATGAAGCAACTCAGCCTTTTTGATATGAACAGAGGAAAATGTCTTTCTCTCTTTCAAGCTTTCATTCAGCCATGACCTAAACATCTGCTCTCTGCCTCAATCATTTATTCTCTCCTTGATTTTTAAATGTGTTTAGGAGGGTTCAGGACTTGAGGTTGATTCCCATAACCTGCCTATTGGTGTCCTAGCAGAAGGACTGGCTGCCTTCTTGAGTCATCGGGGACCCTAAAATCCACTGTTGTGTCCCCTTCCCTTGGAATGGACACCTCTGAGGAGGGGGGAACTTCATTCAGCCTCTTTCAGGGTGATTGGGAAGGCAATGAGCATCGGTGTGGTCAGCTGAAAGGAGTTGCACAGATTTTAATCTGTGTATTCACGGAGTGAACATGCTCTGTGGGTGTGACAGTTGTGCAGAAGATGACAGGGGATCCACTGATCCTCAGCAGCACATCACTTCAATTATGCCCCTTTCATGCATCTTGAAAGGAGAATAGAAATGTTAAAAAATTATGGTAAAGAAATTCTTCAAGTTTAGGCACAGAATAATAGAGGTGAAACATATAGGAAATATGGATTACAACTGGACAAATGAATATTGTTTGGAAAGAGAAGAGCTTGGAAAAATCAGTGTGACTTCTGGACTCTTCCCCTCCCAGAGCCCAAGTGATCTTCAAAGCTTTTCCAGAGTATGTTTTAAAGTTTGACTTCATTCTGACATTTCTTTCCTCTTCTGCGCAGTTAACCCTGAAGGATGCAGGTCTGCTTTTGAAGAATGCTTGGTGAGATTTATTATTTTGGCTTCAGTGTGAGAGTAACTGCTGTCAGCACATGGGGGTCGACAGTGGGCTTTGGTTTTGAGCACAGCAGATATGAACAGACCTGCCTATAGTGAGCAGGGAGTTGACCTTGCAAACATTGTGCACTGTATTGAGTTCAACTCACTCCTTAGTGATGGGATTTATTTGTTTTACTTTTCTATCTTCAGCAGTGAAAGACTCTGACAGAATATCAATGCAATGGGTTATTTCTCAGGCATTTCAAGACAGCCTTCCCCTGCAATCGAGATTTCATCACTTCGAGATGTGCGAAAAAATAACTTTTTTTGCTTTTCCCTCTGCAGTGCATAGTTTCTCTAGCTGGATCATTTGAGGCACATTTGCAGCACTTAAGTAAGCTTTCACTACTTCACTCACAGAAGAGGTACAGGCTCTCGTTAAGTGTCTACAGGACAATTAGCGTATTAACATTCAGCAAAGCAGAGCTGACTTTAATGATTTCATTTGCAGTAGTTGCTTCCAGTGTGGTTTGTTTGGAATAACGCAGCCGTGGTAGTTAATGACTGTAGCACAGCCAGGGACAGCAACAATGAGGCAGACGTGCTTGCAAGCAAAGCTACAAGCAACCTCTCTTCATGCCATGCCTGACTCGTACCCTTTAACACTGATCAAATGAGGGCTCCACAGTGTCTGCTGGCACCTCCACATTTAATATTATAAACAGTGTTTAATGCATGCAGATTCACCCTCCTGATGGTGAGTAACAGCGGCTGCAGCAGCCTGTTATTTAATAGTATGTGACAGAACTGCTTCTTTTGCTCAGATTGTGTGGGTCTGTACTTTCAGAGCTGAAAGCTCCAGGTTTATTCCCAGTTAATGACAGCAGCACTAGTGCCTGTGCATATGCATTATTTACATAGAAACAAAATTAAAACTTTGACACAGGAGAATATTTTAGGTAGATTGTTTCTGCTTTCAGGAAGTGGTGGGAAGCAGTGATGCCGTAACTGAGAGAATAACACAGTTAAATACATCTTTGATACACCCAGAAGTGACAATGAAATTTTGCCAAGGGTCAAAGTACTCTAGACTGTTCCTAACTAATGAGCTAAAGATCCATCTCCCATCAAATAAGGTACTTCCACACCATGAAATTTTGAAAATTACATGAAATTCATAAAACGTAACTGCATCCTGATAATTCTTTTCAAATTATTCACATCTATAGAGAAGATAAATCTGTCAGCTAGAATGTCATTTATTTTTCTGTGAATCTGACAATTTAAACAGTATGCAGTTGAGATTGCAGTAGGTTGGATTGCTTGCTGGTTTTGTCCTAAATTTATAGAAGCCAGATGAAAGCTCCTTTTTAGCCTCAAAAAATCCCAGTTCTTCCCCTTATGTATACTCTTAACATTGGAGGAAAATATTTTCTGCAAGGCAGCCAAGACGAGAATATCAAATATCTATTGGGAAAATAATCTGGGCTCCTGAAAGGTTAATAGAAATCCAAATCCCTCTAGTATTAAACTCATATAAAATTTTCAATAGTTTTAGAAGTAAAACTTATGGGCATATTTATTGGAAAGTCTAGTCTATTATTGGGAAGGTAAAAACAATATTCATCCATGCTCATACTATCTGCAATTGTGTTTTTATATTTGGACTCAGTTATAAAAGTACAGCTGTTTGTGAAGATTAACGTTGAAAATCTTTTTCTGCTCTACTTCCTTCCCAGAAAATGCATTTTTCAGAACAAATATTTTTGTAAGACTATTTCAGGTAAGCTGGCATTTCCACTCAATTACATGAGACTGGTTCCCCAGCAGTCCTCAGGGACATTACAACCTAAAGATTGTTCTTAAGCATATCCGATTCTCACTGCTGCCCCATGTTCTGAATGTTTCTCTTGTTTCTCCCTTTCTTCATTCCTTGTATAAATCTTGGCTTTATTATGATCTGAATTGGTACAGTACTTCAGTTTCCAAAATAAAACATTTTGAATCCATTTTGATTTTACAAGTTAAATCCCAAACTACTGAGATCAGCCAGAATTTTGCTATGGTTTTAAAATACATACTGCAGCTGAGAAACCTAATGGTATAATCTAGGGTCCATTTCCATTTAAGGTGTTACATTTGTGCTCCAACCTCATTCCGCTTAATTGAGCCTTGTCATGACTACTCCACCAATTTTGACTATCTGAAAAAAAGAGAGCATAATTTGCTGTTTAAAGGCAAGATATTTTGACTATTGGAGACACACCTGGAGAGAGGATTCTGATGCCAACCAGTCCCTAAGGGAGAGCAGTGTCCTCTGACTCCTTCTGTAGGAGCCCAGTATCTGCACCCCTGAGGGTCTCACCTCAGGCAGGAGGACATACAGGGGAAGACAGTCCTGTTGGATAGTTGCTTCCATAGTTTGGGGAAATAAATATCAAATCCAACACTTTATCCCACAAACTGCAAATCCCTGACAGTCAGGTCACAGAACCATGGCTTGGTATGGTCCTGGTTAGACTCTTTACTGAGCTTTTAGTTTTTGGTGTAGCTCTAATAATATGTGAGATGCACAGAGGAAGAGAGTGGAACCCCCTGTCCTCCATTAGGGCACAAAGTGTTTAACTAAAACCACTCTGAAATTAGCCTGAGCCTGTGAGGTGTTTTAGTACTGCAGAAACACAGTTCTGCTAGAATAGAATAAAAGGGAACATTTTCAAAGCTGATCAGGCCAAAAAGGTGAATATCACTTGTGTATGGGCATAATTAGCTCTTGCCAGCTCAGGAAAGCACCTGTGTGTGTGATTACACAGTACCAGGTGCTTCAGAGTGGCCCTAAATAGGGACAAAGCTGCAGACCTAAGGTCTCTATGGGCAACGGGGCTCTGACACAGCACTTAGGTCAGTGGTTATGAAAAAAGGCAATCAGGTATGACTAAAAGTATCAAATTATGTTTATCGTGGAAAAGGAGATAAATTCCCTTTTTTCTTCTGAATGGTGCTTCAGTTCCTCTGGATGCTCAGCACAAGTGAGAATTACACTGGAGGGCAGAATGCTGCTGCTGCTGTATCAACAAAGCCTCTCTGAGTCTGATAGCTGAATAATTAAGAAAGACAGTGCTTCCGTCAAGCCTCTTTTAACTATGAATTGCTTCAGTGCTATATTTACAGCTGTTACATAATCTTAAGGGTTGCTTATGATATAATGAAGAAACCCAGCAGGTTCCCAGCTTAAATAATATTTTATGTGTGTGCTAAAATGAGTTATCCATCCCTATTCATTTATGTTGTTACAGTCCTGGGACTTGGGCAATCTTCATTTTGGTTTATTTATGGTTTTATAAAAAATTTTGCCACAGTATGGAAGTAAATTATTTTTTAAATACTGATGCAGATTGGATTATTGCTCAATAGTAGAACCAAAAATCAACAGATGTAAGAGATATATTTAAACTAATTCCCATCACATCACAGCAGAAACAGGCACATGGCGCGTGGATTCTTTTTTCTGTACCAACCATCTGATCTCTGCCTGTGATCATTAATTTAGCACATGCTGAATTGTATTTTCAAATACATCTCAAAACAAATGAACACATGCTTCAGTTTTCAGACTCCAATCATTCTGCTGTGGGCAACCTTCATTTCAAGGCTATCTGGACCCTGGCAGCCAGCAGCATTATTTATCAGTGAAATGTCTAATGGCCCAATTCTGCAGCTGTTGAAATTATTACATGATGGTTGCATTTTGTCAGCAAACACTGAATGTCCAGGGTGAAATTTAAGAGCTGCTACAAATTGATCTCTATAATAAGAGGTAGGTTTTGGGACAAAGAGGGGTCAGAGCATGCCTCTGCCAGTGGGTTTGGTGAGCAGCAACTTATGAGTTGTTTTTGAATCTCCCACCAGCTGGACTTCTAGCAAATATCCAGTAAAATTATAAAAAATGCAGATTAAACTGGGACTTGCACAGCTAAAAACTATTCTATAGCTTTGGTTTAAAATGTGTAATTCTAAAGAACTAGGCAGTAACAACTCCTGAACACTGTGAAACAGAGCAAATAAAATATGAACAAATGTACTTCAATGAGCTGTTCCCTTCACATTAACAAGATGGCTCTCAGGAGTCTGGTTACTTGCAGTAAAAAGATATGCAGTTTGCAACTTTTGTTCGAAAGGAAAATTGTGTTTCAGGTACAGAAATTGCATATTTTTACACTTATTTCAGGTCCTTGCAGAGGAGGTTTCTGAGTCATGCAGCTTTTTATTTCATTAGCAACAATATTACCACAATGAGTGATATTAAAACTACATGAACAGCACAAATATTGGAGACATTATTGGCAGGAAAGACAGCAAATTTGCTGCTGCCTGGTGCCTGTTCTAGGGCCTGAAAAACCAGACTGAGCAGCTGCTGCTGAGGGAGATTCTGACATTTGTATAGGGGCGTGTTAGTAGTTACTGTTGGGCCGGTAAGGTGAGCCTTTCTAGAAATATTAAATGCTATCCTGTCTTTATAACTTCTATGAGGTTCTAAACTTGGATCTCTAATGAAACACAGCACTTTATCTTCTTTCTTTATCTACCACTCAGCTTCTGAGATGGTGGCAAAAGAATGGACAAAACATGGAATCACAGAGACCAGTGAGATTTTCTAAGGGTTCTTAAGGCGCCCATAGTCAATGGCATCATTGACAGCTGAAAGGCAAAATAAAATCCCTATTAACCCAATTACATATAATGGACCTCTGTCTATCTGTTTTCTAATATCTATATGAATGTAATAGTGTAGACTCCAGCAACTTAGACTTCAACAAGTTGATCTTCATAATGAAGGAAGGAAAGAAAAAAAATTATTCATGCCTTATTTAGAGAAAATTGAGAAAATTGAGATATATAAAGATGACATTGAAAACCCCCCAAAAAGCAAGGAATAAGAAGCAGATTACAAGAGGTTCAGGCTGTTTAGAGAGCTGGTGAGATCTTCGCAGTGGACTGTCCTGTTGCCTGGTAGAAAGGCAGCTTCTCCACAGCCCAGCTGATTACTGTGCAAAGAGACATCTGCCCAACAGACAGAGCCGTGTCCTCCAGCTTGGGTGGGCACTCTGGAGGGTGTGGGGAATGAGAAAGATCCATGTTTGTCAACAAAGTTGGGAATTATTCCTCCAAGCAGCACCACAGTACAAATCATTTTAAGATCACCTATCACCTACTGTGGCTCCTTCTTGGTGGCCTTTGTGAGGCCATCCCACAACCTTAGTCTTATGAAAGCACAAACCTCACAGTTTGTCCAAACTCTCAGCTTTCCTTATTCCAGGGGAGCTGCCATTTCCACAGCTCTCCCTCATCTCAGGTTTCCTGGTTCCTAATCAGAGGAGGAAGGGCAATGTGTGAGGGTCACCATGTCAGGCACCTCTGCCTATACACAATGTGAACATTTTAATAGACCCTGGTTATAGCCAGAGCAGAGAGCAAGTGGTGAGGAAAAACTCTCAGTGCAGCCATCCATGCCTTTGATGGATTGCCCTTGTGGCTGCTCTTCAGGAACATCCCTGTCCCCATTCCTTTGCCTCAGACTGGCAGGGAGAGCTTTGGTCTGTGCCCTGCAGCTCCACAGCCCATGTGCATCAGGTACAGAGGGGAAAGGGCTGCAGGAGAGGGATATCGCAGACCATCCACAGAGCTACTCCTTCCCCTCAGCCCAAGACTGACCCAGCACCAAAGTGTGACAGGAGTGATCTATTCATCCCCAGGCTCTGCTCAGCCCCTGCCCCTGGTGATACAGACCGGTCTGAGAACAGCAGGCAGGGAGGTGGGCAGTAGCTGGGGGGCAGATTAAGAAATAGCAAGATGAGCTTTAAGAACTGTTAAGAGAAAATGTAAGGTCCTTGCTATTTTAAATTGCAGTTCACAAGGAACCCACAAAATCATAGTTTCCCAGGCAGATGCAGCACACCATAATCTTGTACAAATACTGTAGCCCTTCTGCAACCCAGAGATAATATAGAAAGAAGGTATATTAAGTGTCCTGACATTGCTTTTTTTAGAGCTGTGAAAACCTCTTTGCATCTCTTCAAAGAAGTGCTGCTTATACGGGAAAACTGACTAAGCTGCCTTTTGTTTTCAGATGAGCTCTGCAGTGGAGAGGCTGTGGAGGATCAGTCTGTGAAGCAAACAACAAACACCACAGGGCTAGGCTACAAACATGCTAATATGTTAGTATATCCATATTCAAAATTCTGTGGTACCTTGTAGGATAAAGGCGGTAGGCTGCAGATGTGACAGCTAAGATCTGTTAAATTTTTCAGTGCCAGAGTCCACAACTTTCTACTAACAGCCCTAAACATAAAAATCCCTTCCCTTCTGTGCATGCCATGCAGACTGACTGCTGGCTGGGTTGCATCCTACTGCACAGTGAGCTTTAGCTGAAGGCACCAAGAACTTGCCTCAGTGTTCACAGAAATTATAACAGGAAAAGGAAATGAATAACAAGCAGTAGTGGAAAGGTCTGAAGTAAGGAGAGTAATGGCAAGCTTTAACACAAATTACTGTGCTCTTAATTCCTGGTCAACAGGTTTTGTGGCAATGCATGCACCAGCTGCTGCTTTAAAGTGGGTTTTGGGGTAAGGCTGAGCTGCAGACAGGTTGATAGGCTTAAAACATTTAAAATTATATTTCTGTCACACATAAATTATTTTAGAAAGGAATTTGGGGCAGGGAGAAGGATTTAAATTAGCAATGCAGCCACCTAAAGAGTAAAGGAAGGAGCCAACCTAGCTGCTAACTGATAAGAAGGACAGATAGGGCAGAAGTAACTGGAGGTCTTTGAAGATTAGGAAGATAAACTGAGAAATGCTCTAGGGAAGGAGGATGTGAGAGGAACTGGCAGACCCAGAGTAGCAAAATAGGATAGTAGTTGCAGCGTTAGTTATATTTTGGGCAACTGGAGATACCACCAGGTCCGGACAAAAAGGAGCCATGCACAGCTCCCCGCTCACAAAGTTCTTCATACTGGTGCCACCAGACCCAACAATGCCTGACTGAGACCCAGTGCAGTGTTTGCAGTAACTGATGAAAGCCCATTATGAGCAAAGAAAACCACCTCAAAATGCCCAGACAAAACTGAGTCTCTGGATCTACTTGTCTCTTCTTCCAGCACTCCTGCTTTGGCACAAGGCAGTGCTTTTAACAGCAGGCTGCAGACAGCTTCCAGCCAGATTCTCCTAAGGTAAGTGCTGTGTCTAAAGTAAGAGTAAATCATTTAATAAAGCTTCTTTCCAGAACTTGCATAAAAAAGCTCTATGGAATTGTTAGGTTGGCACTTAAGGGACTTTTCTTCCATACACACTCCCAAGTCTCTAACAGACTCTTACAGCCCTCATTTATTAATAGAGAATTAAATTCTGACTTCACTGGGGCTTTCAGTTTTGGGGTTTTATTTTTGCTTTATTGGTTGGATTTGTTTGTTTGTTTGATTGTTTTCCTCCTGGTGAGGACAAAGAACAGTATGTTCAGTATAAAAAAAAGGAAAACAAATGCACTTCTTAACTATACATGAGAAAGGAGAACCTGCCCCCCGCAGCACATCATTGCCAAGGGATTTAATACTGCTGATTCATTTTCAGGGCTGTTTTACTGGTGTGGGAGTTACACAAGAAGAAATAAACTAAAAAAAAAAACAACCAAAAAACCCCTACCAAGCAAACAAAAAAATAAAATTGTGTTTTGCTCTTTACTCTTTGAAACTTTGTACGTTGTGCGGGGGATTTTTTTTTGCTTATGTGGATGATGATTCTACCATCTTCTCCCCAATTTAAAAAGCAAACTCTTTAAAGATGCTCTGCATAATATGTTAAATAATGCTTTGTTTCGGGCAGGTGTCTTTGAGTCTATCTACTTACTACTGGACTTACTGAGAAAAGACTAATAGCCCCTTTCAGGCCTTGAAACTGCATAATTTCAGCAGTGTAACTTAATGTCTTATTAAGAGGAGATTGTACAGTCGCTCTGGGAATGAGTAAAGGTCCCTCTGCCTATCAGGGTTTGTCCAGTCCTTGTACTTGACTCCCCCAAGGGCAGCCTCTAATCTGTTTTCAACAATCCCAATATTTTTTTTGCCTTATCCACATTGCTTTGGAAGCAATGTGCACATTTATGGATATGTTTGCCAGCCTCAGACTGAAGATTGTTTTCTTTGTTTTATTTGACTTTCTCTTAGGAAGAAAATCCCAGGGCAAAACCCTTACTACAAAGCACAGCCTGGGCTATGAAGGTGACCTTTCTCTTTCATTTTTCTGTACTTTTTTTAAACTCATGCAGAGTCATCAGATATTTGTCTTGACTCCTATTTTTTTTTTTTTTTCAGTTTAAAAAAGAAAAGGAAACAAGTTATTTATTTCTTTAGTTTCCTTTGTCTTCTTTCACTATATGGTATCCTTATTTATTGTAAATCTCATGGGAATGAGACCCTGACCAGTACCCAAGGTCAGAACTGGGTCTTGAAAATGTGCTACTACAGGGTGAATTTTTAAAAAACCAAACCAGTAGTATTAAGTTCTGAAAGAGTGAAATGTATTTTTTTCTTTCGGGTTTTACTATTGCATCAAATAAGTTATTTGACAATGACCATTTATGGTTAGATAGTATTTTCTTTTTTTACTGGCATTTTTTTAGGTAGCAGATTTTCCTAAAAAACACTTTAATTAAGAAACATATAGAAACCAAAGTCTCATTTTATTGAATATGACAGACCCACAGCATGTAGTCTAACAAAATCCAGACCTCTTGTAGAACATGTGAGCTCTGCCAATCTCTGTCCCTCAGAGAATTTAATGAGGTCTCCAACTGTTTTTTGCACCAAAACACATCCCAACCCATCTCCTTCAAGCCAAACACTTTCACTGGTTTCCAGATTTTTTAGATTAAAAATACTCACCTACCTTCAGTTTAAAACTGATAAAAGCTGCTTTTGCTATGACAGACCATAATCCACAGCTGAGATGCAGCCAGACTCTGTGGGGCAAACAAACAAAAACCCTGGTCATACTAGCTTCAGAAATCTCCAGTTATAGCAGACATATGGATTGATCCTCCAATTATTTGTTTGGGGTTTTTTTTAATACTCTTAAAAAACAGAATGGAAGAAACAGGGAAAAGAAAGATTTTTGAGATACTGCATAACTGTTACTGAAAAAATTATTATTTAATGGAACAATTCAGTGTGTTTACCTTGTCTTGATCTATGCTTAAGTTCTTTTAGTATGATTGCTAAAGAAAAAAACATAGTTTCACATTCCTTGAATGTTATACTGCAATGTCCGAGGAAAGCCCAGATGCAACTTCTCAGGCTGGAAGCTTCCAAAGCATTTTAACCAGGAGCTGGGAAGAAGGGAGGCTTTACCCCCTCCACAGTGTGTTGCAGAGTAGTGCCCCAGGTGATGCCAATGGGGAAGGCTGCAACTTCCTTGCACACTTCTGTCAACCCATTCTCTTTGTGGTTTCACGGGCTGGAACAAATGAAACTTCACTAGAAACCGGATGCCGCTTGTGTGAGTCACAGGATGTCACAGACAGATTCTTGCATTCAGGTACAACATACCTGGCTCCCACGTTTAGCATAAACTCAAAACTTTCCCTGTTCTTAAGTTCTCTCTCTGCAATGCAGAGCAGTTGTTCACAGACCTGCTGACCAAACTGTCCAAATACTGCAAACTTCTCACTGTTTTCTCCTGTACCATTTGAAGGTTGGTTTATAGGCATGCACTTCTGCTGATGTCCATTCACAAACCCACCTGGGAGCACTGCTTGGTCCTGTGTCCCTGACACCTCGAATGACACCTCAAGCCCTTGAGCCATGGTAATTAGGAATGGCACTTTGCTGCTTTCACCTTGGGCTTTGAGAGCACTTGGAGGAAAGTTAATGGATTAAATCCAGCTGTGTAAAACTAGAAATATTTGTAAAAACAGCTGTTTATACAAAAATGAGAACAGCAGAAATATTTTCATTAGGAAAAAAAAGAGGTGGCAAATAATGTTTTCCAGTTATGGACCTCATTTGCACTGGATGTATCTCCATGAAAAAGCATTGGAATTGCATCAAGCAGGTTTAATTGTGCCTTTGCCATGGCCCAGTGTGTTTCTTTTTCATCCTTTCTTGATTACTCCCTTGTTCAACATGACTGCTAGTTTGCAATATGCAGCACCCCAGTTGAGCTATTTGCATTCATTAACCTTTCAACCTGAATTTTGGATTTTGGTTTGACTTTACAGCTTTGGTTTTATGTGGCAGCTGGTGTGGGGTCTGTAGCTCAGACCCAGGAAACCGTAACCGGTCTGGAGAGATGGTCCCGCGAGGAACCGCCTGCCAGGGCCCGCGCAGCTTTCCCTCAGCCATAGCTGGAGTGCCTTTGCAGAGAGGTGCCTGTTGCAGGAGGCTAACAGCTCTTTAGTGATTTTCAGCTTGTGATTTCAGCTCCTGCTCTGCGAGGCAATCTCCAGGCCAGACCAGGAGGAGAGAGACGGGAGGCCCGTGTAGCAGTTCCGCATGAGGCAGCTTTATTAGCCCACACCCAGCGAAGGGAGGCCAGGGACGAGCTCTCCAGTCTCACAGGGACAGAGGGCTAGATCTTATAGGGGTACAGGGGTGCGTGTGAGAGGGTAAAAGCCAATGGGTTACAAAGGATCTACATAGGGTCTCCCAGAGGATCATGGGTCTGTGTCCTCTCTCGCTGTAACTGGAGTGCTGCTTTTTCCAAGGGGATTCTGCTGGGAGGTTGTGCAATCTCCTTATCAGCAGGCCTCCCTCCAGGGCAGGGGCTGGGCATATCCCACAGTTTTATTCTTTCTTTTCTCTTTCTCTGCTAGATTATTTTCCTTCCTTCTCTGCCCCCTCCCTTCCATCTTGAACTAAAGAGAGTCAGATTTGGCTAAAAGGAGCACAAGTTTTAAAAGTAATTCTGTGCAAACGAACCCTTCAGACAAATCTACTACTGGTTTTTAGTACATTTATTTCTTGGATTCTGTCAAGCAATTCTTTGCACTGCTACACCTTCCCTAAGGGTTTCCCCTTACAATGCTCCCATATTTTTCTTTTCCTGCTGATCCCCTATTCGTCTACTAACTGCAGAAGAACAGGCAGAATTTTATACCACTGCATGGTTCTTCAGACCAATACAAAGTGATGCTTCTAGTTGTTTCTCAGTCCTAATGTTTCAATCATGTTTTCTCATCCAATAGTTGCTATCAGCTCTGTCCTTGCAGTTGAATGTCTCGCTTCAGTGAGAGCTGCAGGGACATAATTGTTCTTGTCATCCTGACTTTGAATGCTTCACTGGCAATGGGGAACTAAAACTGCATTTGGACTTCATGCAGATACCTAATGATCCTAGTCCTCCCAATCATACCCCTCTTCCCATTCACACATTCAGCTGTTCCTCTTTGTGAATTGTTTCTCACTTTTGTTCAGATGAAATCTCAATCATCTTTTCTGTAGCTGCTGTACTGAAAAAGGACTCAATGCAAATCTTAGTTCAGCAGAGGGGTCCTGACTCATGCATTTAGGATAGATCTATCTCACAACTGATAACAGGTAACAATTACACACTTCAGGCAACTGAACTTTTTCAGGGCACATCTTGCCTAAAAGCACCTCTTCCCCAAAAGCACCTCTTCCCATGAGGAAGTGCCATGGGCTAACCCCTGGTGGGCACCTCTATTGAGCAAATCACATCAACCCTCTAAAATATTCCCCAGGTGTCTGAGATTTCTCCTTCTGTTTTGTATTGTTTTCCTGTCCCCTGATGTACAAGGTCAAGATTCTGAAACTGGGTATTGACAGCTGTGACGACTTTTTGGGGCTGTTCCTTACAGATGGGGAAGAGGAGGGTTTGCATGGGCAAGAAAGGAGAAGATTGGTTATGAGAGGATAACTGTTCAAATCTAGTTCTCAGTTTGAAAAAAACCTCCACAAACAACAAAACCCCTCAAAGAACCTTTGGAAACCTGAAGGAGGAGATGTGAAGATCAGGCAAGTTTTCAATCTGTAGAAATGCATTTATACTCCTTATGTTTGTCAGTTCTGCACTGGAATTTCCCTCTGGCTGGTGCTGTCTGGCCTGGAGTGATTTCAGTGCATTGCAAAAAGCCTTTCTTAATTTTTCTGAGCTCACATCTCACTTTCTCTTCACTTCTGATGAATCATTCCTCTTCCAATGGAAGAGGAATGATCCCTCATCTCAGGGAAAAAAAAAATCTTTCTCCTGCTGTCCTGTGTCCTGTAACAATCTTCCTGTCATCACCTCCTGTGTGTCCTTTGCTGTTGGAGTCTGCATTTTTTATGTCATTCACAAGTCAATGGGAGATACTTGCACATGGCAACTTGGCACCTACTCCTCAGAGCAAGATGCTATCCTTGGAGTAAAATTCCAGGCCAGAACAAGTGTTAAGAGATATATGTTGAACAGGGATAGAAAAAAAAATGGTTACTCTGTGTTTTTGTAATTTGTAAAAAAGACCTTTTCAAATTGTCTTCTCTGTTGGTAAAATGAGAGAAGATGACCCCAGCTCTAGTACATCTGGATTGTTGGATTAAATCCTGCTGAATGCAAGATCACAGTAAAACTGAAGACTTTTTGGTGTACAGTTACAGAAAGTTCCCTTATCTGGAAAATCGCCTCCAACAGAAAATGTCATGACATGGCAAATCTTTATCAGAACTGAGCAGTGTCCCTGTTGTTTCCTTTCAGCAGTGAAGAACATGGAAATGAGGATGCTGAAGGTTCAAACAAGCCTCAGAAATGCAAAATTTCTCACCCAAGGAGAAGGAAACCAATTTAAGATGAGGAGACTGGAATAAATAGCTTTTTCCTTTTTTCTCCCATCTTTTTTCCTTTTAAATTTTGCAGGTGAAGAAACTTATTTTTTAAATGTGTACATAAAGTCCTAGCTAATCACACAGAGCTGTCACTTCAGAAAGAACAAAATAAGTAGCAGGAGGCTGAGGATGGGACTCTGGGAACATCGGCATAAAATGGTCAGACTGTTGTGGTGCCCAGGGCCAGGACCAGGATGACAGGCACCGAGCAGCCCTATTGCTACTGTTCGAACATGGAGCCATCCTGCCTCTTGGCTTCTTGGTTTTCTCTTACTCCTGGAGAAGACAGCACCTACTGCTTGGCTTTCAGCAGTTCCCAAATCCTGCTCTGGGCCTCCTGAGCTCTCACCTTGAGAATATTTACTGTCTAGTGAAAGAAGAAGTTTTATAGTTATAAAACTCTAGAGAACCAAGTACAAAGAAGAAAATAAAGCATATTTCAGATTTTTGTTATAGGTTTCTCAGTACAGGAACTGTGGCCTGTTATCTACAGCTCTGAGTACCAGATACTGCAGATGAGTTACTTTTGGATATTTTTTGCAGCTGAATTGAGTAAAATTAGCAAACAGCCCCTCCTGAATTGCTTTGGATGAAAGGTTTTTTGGTTTGGGTTTGTTTTGTTTTTTTTTTTGGTTTTTTTTTTTTGTTTGTTTTTTTTTTTTTTTGAGAGAGAGAGAGAAGCATATGCTTTTTAAACTGAAAGAAAATCTGCCTTTCTGCCTGAGGGTGTCAGCAGATATTTGAAATTCTCCAAGAAAAAAAAGACCCTGTGAATCTTTCTTAAAAACAATCTGCACTTTTTTCTGTCTTCTGAAGGAAAGAACATTTCTGCACCAGCAATTATTTATCAACTGCTATAAAATACTTGGCCATGAGATCTGAAGGAACAGAAGGTTTCCTGGAGTCTTGTATCACCTTGATCTGCATTTTCTGACCACCAGTGGGCCCCACTTGACTTAAATTCCTTGCACTCTCACTTTACTGATAGCTTGCACATGGTTTCTGCTATCAGTGGTAGTCTCCAGCAGCACAGGCTGTATGTGAAATTTGAATGTTATGGATTATCTCTTCGGATGCCTTTGGTCTTGAAAAGCTTCTGCTCTGAAAGTTGATGTGATGGCAGCGGCCAGATGTATCGGGGCCAAGCTTTCCAGGCTCACTGAGCTTGCACCAAGAATTTGGAATATATACTGTTCTTGCCATCTTTTCCTGATGAGAACTGCTCCTGGTCACAGCTGGTGTGTGGCTGTTCCTTCATGATCAGTGTGTAACATTTATGAACTCTGTGACTACAGTGGGATTTCTGGCTCAGCTGTTGAAGTAAAAAGGCCAGCACGCACCCTTGTTTCCTATGTGGTGTGAATGACTGGGATTTCAAGAGAGATACTCACACATCAAAGCACAACTGAGAGCAAAGGCTGTGGTTTCCAAAGGAGGTAGCAATGTTTGAATACTCAGGTATCTCCTCTTGTGCTTGGGCAGGAAACTACACAACCTGCTCAATAGAATATTTTAATGTATGGATTACCCATCCTGAGGCTCTGTTAAGGCTTTGCTATGAATCTTGCTCAAAGGCAGCCATGTCTCAGTGGGGAGCTGCTGGATGCACTCCATTACTCAGGAAGAAATACCTCACACTGGAGATGGTGCTGCTCAAACACCACTTGGGCCTCCCCATCCCACCAGCAGGTACTGAAACAGAGCCACCATCACTCATGCAGCTATAAACAGGGAGTTTGACCTTTCTCCCAAGCCTGTTTTGCAGCACTTGGGGTTGATCCTCACCCCTCAGTTTCACATGAGAGTGAGTGAGTTGCCACTTGCCCCTGGTGAATGGATTTTGAACACAATCATTCTCCTTGGTTCGCTCATTCCTACCTGTGCACACTGACAGAAAGAAAAACAGTGACATTAACTGATATATAGAATCATAGAATCACAGGATGATTTGGGTTGGAAGGGACCTCAAAGAATCTTAAAGCCTGCACTTTCAATGTTCCGACCCTGCTCCCGGGGGCAGGGATGCATCCTACAAGACCAAGTTGCTCAAAGCCCCATCCAACTTGGTCTTGAACACTTCCAGGCATGGTGCATCCACAGCTTCTCTGGGCAACCTGTTCCAGTGCCTGACCACCCTTACAGCAAAGAATTTCATCTGTATATCTAATTTAAATTTCCCCCCATTCATTTTGAACCCACAGTTTGTCCTATCACTGCAGTTCCTGAAGAGGAGTCCCTCTCCAGCTTCCCTGTAAACCCCTTTGAGATACTGAAAAGTTGCTGTGAGTTCTTCTTGGAACTGTGTTGCTGTGAGTTCTCCTCTACTCCAGGCTGAACAGCCCCAACTTTCTCAGTCTGTCTTCACAGGGGAGGTGCTCCAGTCCTCAACTTTGTGAACTCCTCTGGACTTGTTCCATGGTTCCATGTCCTTTTTATGTTGGGGACACCAGAACTGGATGCATTTGGGATCTCACAAGAGCAGAGTAGAGGGGGAGCATCACCTCCCTAAGCCTGCTGCCCTTGGTGCTTTTGCTGCAGCCCAGGACTTGGCTTTCTGGGCTGCAAGAGCTCACTGCCAGCTCATGGTGAATTTTTCATCAGCCATCACCCCCAAGCCCTTCTCATCAGGGCTTCTCTCAATCACTTCTCTGGCCAACCTGTAGGTGTGAATATAAGTCCACATTGTTTTCTCCACATTTATTTCATATCATGAGTAGGATAACGTTAATTTAGATTTTAGTTGAGGAGATTTGCTGGCTTACAGTATTCAGTAACAAAGAGTTACATACAGGGCAACATCTCCCTTGTATTTATTTTTCACTCAGTGATCCATTTTTAGCTTTCAAATCCATTGATTCTTTCAAGATATCACCAAAGCTACTGGAAACTTTATCTGCACCCAAAAGCCATTTTAGTTAGATGTGCCTTGAGAACTTAGAAAGAAGCATGGACAAAATTGACTGCAATTCCTGTAGAAAATGTGAAATACCTTGTGTGCATATACTTTGATTCACAGCACTTAACACAGTGAGAAATTGAGCTTCCTTAGACTCATTATTTTTTTTTTGCCACTCTTGTGCTTTCATGGGTTTTGTAATGGCAGTAGCTGTCACATTTTTTTCTGAGAACAAATTTTGTATATGAGTAATTTATATGATTTTAATCTGAATATTTCTATATTCCCAACTGCACTTAATATCCTTCTTTTAAAGTAATATGCTTATTTCTTCTCCCACAAAGTATGTCATTCTACCCAGAAATGGGGTATGATTTCATACAGAAATAATTTCTACTTACATCAAGGTTCAAATTGATTTGTTGTGTTGAAGTCATGGTATCCAATTTTGTATATTTATTCTACAGATGGCTTGCTTAAATTCATGTAAAATTTTGTGTAAGATGTTCTTTCTCATCTTCTTCCAGTCAAATGCATAATGAAAATGGAAATAGTGCATCAGGTATATGGTCATAGTTTATTTTTCATGCTCGATTCCTGGGATTGGTTCCCAGAATGTAGCTCAGCTGCTTCCAGAAATAGTTCTGAAAATCACATTGAAGCTGCAAATCCCAAAGTAAAATCGGAGAGAAGCTAAACGAAATGAGACAAAAAGAGGTTTTCACACACCTCTGTGGATCTAACTCATCTCATTTCAGACAACAATCATTGATATTTTCCCCTATGTTTTTGTATCTTTTTTTATATTCAATACATATTGCTTTTATTCTTTGCTAGACATTTTAATTCACTGTGAAGAAGTTTAGCTAGATATTTAAGAGCATTACCTGTCTCCCTTCTTCCCAAAACCCATTTATTTGGAGGTAGTGGAGTAAATTTCTATTCTGCATCTACATTGAGGTGTTCAGCTCATCTCTAGACAACTGTAAACAGAGTCACATATCTAGAACATGAGCCCCCTCAGAGAGAAAATCCTACACATTATTAGTCTTACGCACCTGCTGTACTGTAGCAGAGCACATTCTGGTGCCTGTCTGGGCTTTCTGATGCAGAAAAGATGGAAGAGCAAAAATATGAATAAAAAAACCTAGGTGTTGGGCAAGTTGGTGGTTTTGGTCACTTTTAGCTTCTTGTGCCTCTTTCTTATCAGTCATTTTAACTTTTCCAGCTGGCCTCCTTGAAAGAAGTGCATGTGTGGATGTACAGCTGTAGCAGTGAAAATAGAGTGACACCAAAGGGAGGAGATCTTTTGGTGTGGGCCAAGAGGGCAATGAAGGCAGGACTTTGTACAGAATGGGATGCTTCACTGTGTTAAAAACCACTGCAGGTGAATCAATATCAGCTTTAAATGTTGGGAGCATCCTTACTGTAGTTCCTGTATGTGTGAATATGGCATTTATTTAACAATGAGGATATATTTGATGTTAATCAGGTGCTGAAGCTTTCAATGACAACAAGAAGGAAAAGCTGGCTCTCACAGCAGGTGAAATCATTTTCCTACTTAGTTTGCAGGAACAGAACGGGGACTTGTGTTTGGCCATCACTAATGGGCATCTAACATGTGGCATCATGGCCATCAGAAGAACTTGGAGACAGGAGAGAAAGTCAACAAGTGAAGCATGAAACATAAATAGCAGGATGTGCAATAAATGTTCTGTGGTGTTGCTAAGTGATATGCCAGGCGTGGGCAAGAGCGATGCCATCCTGGGAGTGCTCCAACTCGCCAGCCCTTAATGGAATGATCTTCTGTCCAAGATGCCCAAAAAGTAAAATTCATTGGAGAATGAGGGGAGAGCAGTGGAGAGTGCATTAGGAAACTACTGAAGAGAAGTAATAGCTTTCAAAGTGTATGTCCATTAATAAAACGTGGCATAAACTTGAAAGGCCCAGGTGGAGCCATTTCCAAAGGCACAGGTGAAGTTTATCTCATTTCTTACCTTAGAAATATCTCCATGGCTTCTTCCCTTCAAAAGATTTCCTATTTAACCCAAAAAAATGGCACAGGAGCCCCTGCATCTGGTGGCTTGAGCCTTGAAAACATGGAGCAAGATTCCCCAGTGCTCTGACACCCCAGAGGAAGCTGAGGACAGGAGGAACTCCATGAGGTTCTTGACACAGCTACTACAAAATTGAATTGGTATCTTCTGGATGAAAATCTGCTATAAAAAATTAAATACTTTGCTAGGCCTGGGAATAGAGGTAATTAGGAGGACTCTGCTCTTGAAAAACACCTGTATGGAGGATATTCATAAGAAAATTTCTCAAAGTGAATGTGAAAAAGGCTGTTCATTATTTTCCATGGACAGTTCAAACTGTATCTCTCCTATTGATGGATTTTAAAAGGGTGGAGGTGTATTTTTGGTCTCTTCAGTCCCAGTTAGTTTCCTGGCCACATCCCAGCTCCCTGTAAGGACAGAGGACTGTCCCTTCCCTCCCTTTCCTCAGAGTTGTGGTGCATTAGCCCTGGTAACAACCCCTCAGTTGCTTGTTTCTCAATTCAAATTGATGAGAGAAATTAGTACAAAAACACTCATGGATCAAGATGATGACAGGGAGATCACTTGCCAATTACCATTGCAGGCAAACCAGACTTGAGGAAAAGCAATTTATTGCCCCTGCTGGTGATATGGTCAGGGACAAACCCCACACAGGACATGCCTGCAGTAGCTACCCTGCACTCCAAAATCTGAGTAATCTTCACTTATTTTCGTGGGCTTGGTCTGACTTTTAAAGCTTCTTTTGGAATTGCACTGGGAATCAGGTGCCTGACCCCCCCCAAAGCCCACAGTTCTTGCTGAAGAGAAGCAGCAAGCTCATCCTTTCTGTGAAATAGCTCAGGGTCCAAGGTAGAATCACATACCTGCTTTTCTGCATCATCAGGAATTTCCCAATTGCTTCCTTCCTCCTTTAGTAAGAAACTGCTACACTTGGAAGATTGAATATGCAAAGGGAACTGACACCCAGGAGGTTCAACAGGCATTGGCTTCTGGCCATCAGCAAAAGTTTATGTACAAACAACTCATTCTTGTGGGATTTTATCATCAAGTAACTTTACAGGAACAGACTAACTAATCCCAGACTAATATTTTTGCATGTTTCCTCTGTTCAAAGGGCTTTTCTTCCACGAAAGAAGGATATTTTCAGGAGGCACAGATAGGCAGTTCTCTAGGTACTATACAAAACAGAAAAACCCAGTCCCAAAGGCTCCCCTATTTACCAATCTCTTATTTCTGTTATAATTTGACTTCAGCGTGAGAATACTGATGAGCATCTGATCAGTAAGACCGTGAACATTCACATTTTTGTTTCCATTGTCAGTCTGAACGGTTAAAAAAAAAAAAAAAGAAAAAAGTGTTGGGTACTTTCACTTGTGAACTACAGAGAAAATAATAATTAAAAAGCAGAGTCTGCAGTGAAAGGAAGGCTGGAATTCAGTCATAGCTGCAAGGAAATGTAAAATGCATTTTACATTTATAGGACCTGTGCTGTTTAACATCTTTGTTGGCAACGTGGACAGTGGGATTGAGTGTTTGAGTGCACCCTCAGCCTGTTTGCCAAACTACACCAAGTCGTGTGATCTGCTTGACATGATGGAGGGAAGGGGTGCCATCCACAGGGATCTTGACAGGCTTGAGAAGTGGCCTTATCTTCCCAGAAAAATGATGTGGACCTGTTGGAGCGAGTCCAGCACAGGCCACAAAGATGATCAGAAGGCCAAAGCACCTCTCCTATGAAGACAGGATGACAGAGTTGGGGGCTGTTCAGCCTAGAGAAGAGAAGGCTCTGGGGAGACCTTCTAGCAGCTTTCCAGCTTTCCTTTGCAGTACAAAGGGCTGTGATGTGGGTACTAAGCACGGATAAAGGACACAAATACAAATACAGGACAGTTTTGTTCCCAGATCAGATACAGCTCTTTGTAGTTATTTTTATTGCAGATTAACACAAGGTGTAGACAGCTGGCTTTTAAAGTGCCAAAGTCATTTGGGTGAGAGTTTTTAAGTGTGGAATGGTTCATTGATCTCATATTTATTCTGGTTCTGTGGTTACCTTTGCTTGTCTTTCTATTTATACTTTCTTATTATATAATCTAAGAATATGGCAAAGCAGACTAGCTCTCCTGTGCTGGCACTAGCTGCCTTTTTCCAGGCAGTCCAGGCTGTCAAATGCTATTCCATTCATGTGGCTTTTTTATTCATGTGACTTGTTGCCACAGTTGCCTCAATTTAGCTTTTTAATGTTGACTCATGTTCTTTGATCCATAGATGTTTGTGTTAACAGGAGGTTAATTGGTTGTCTTTTGTTCTCCTCAAAAGAAAAAAAAAAGAAAGGGGGAGGGGGTGAAGTTTCACAATGGTGACCAAATTTAGCTTAATTTTTAGAGGGCTAAATTCTGATGGTGTGGAACAAAATTTGACTGCTGAGGTGTAATGTTTCAAAGCTCCTGGTGTTAGTAAGAATGCAGAAGTTCTGCTCTGAATTCTAAGCAGGCAGACCCAATCCTGCTTCTCTGCACGAGCTCTATAGCAATTTTTTCCTTCTTCCCTACCTCCTGCAGCTGATTTGTCACAGATATTAAACTATCCACAGCCCCAACAAAATACTTCAATTTTCTGCTAAGAAGAAGATGCTTGCCAGCTCACATTTGTTATATAGTAATGGCATTCTGGAGTGAACTGAAAATGGCATTCCACAAAATTGAAGTTTTTTGCTTTCCATCCCCATTTTCTCTTTCAGTAATAGTGATCATGGAGAAACTCCACTGTGTTTTGCCATCATGTTGTCACATGAATGACACCTGTGTTGGATTTGTTCCTCAAGACATGAAGAATGTAGTAATAAATGTGCCAGTCAGCCTGTTTTCTCACTTAACAGAGCATATGGTAGAAGGTGGATTTTTAGATCTTGATCATTGGTGTAAATCTGGGCTTCTGTTGATGTGGAACTACTGAAACCCAGATCAGAATTATACCTCTGGAAAGAGAGAAGAGTTCCTGCAAAGCTGTGTTGTGGTAGTTCATTGATATCCCTGAGATCCTACAGCCATTCCTAGTTAGTGGAATAGTCCCATCTGCTCCAGGCCAGGTGGTCACGGAGATGTGTGGGATCAGTGGGATCATCCTCCCATCCTTTACCTTGGTGCAGTGCAGCACTGAGTGATCATCCAGCTCTCTGGGTTTGTATTCTCTCTGGGTTCCTGAGCTGTGGGAACACAACTGACAGGGTTTGTACTCCCATCTGGAGGCCTGTTTATTGTTACTGTGCATGTATACACAGCAAAAACCACAATTCACTGTGGGATCATACAGACTTTATGTCCTTCAAATCAAAAATCAGCAGTAAGGATCTGGAATGCACTTAGGGCCACAATTAAATCTACCCTTGCAATTAATATTTCCAAGAACTGAGAAGGACATTCAGAACTAGAGGAGAGGGAAGAGTGCAATTGTTATTCTGTATTGTGTACAGGGCTTTCAGAAGAGCGCGGTCACAGAGATTAGCTTTCTCCATACTCAGATGAATTTCAGCCATGGTGTTTGTTTGCAGCTTTCCCTGGCAGAAGGCAGCAGTGTTTTCCCTGTGAAGCCATTTGGTTCAGATCCAAATGACAGCATTTTTCAGAACAAAGCATGAAGCCATTTACTTTCTTGAGGCCACACAGACCATGCTCATTTCTACGGCATCTTGCTGACAATTGAGCGCTATCTTAAAAAACCCTTTAGTTAGAGGGCTGAGAAGACAATTAAAGTAAGCCAACTTGTTATTTTCCCACAGCCATAATTTGAACAAAAATGTAGTTCTTGGTTGTTTTGTTTTATTCTTTCCTGCTGTGAAACATATCACAAAACCCCTTGAAACCTAAAAAAAAAAAAAAAAACTTGTGGGAAGTTCAATGTCTCTGTACTTATCTGGAGTTAATGAAACATTTTACATCAACCAAGATCCCCAGGACAACAGTTACTGCCAAGATTAAGAGGACTATTTCTATTATCTATAATAATATAAATACGTATAAATGTTCATATTCTTAACTAGTGCACATCAAAGAAAGGGAGAGAAAAGATGAAGGTAACTCCTCTGTGCTCTCTATCACCCTCTCTATTGATGACTGGATTGCAGGTAGTCAGTAAATTATACAGTTTCAGTGTTTTTTTCAGTTCATCTAGACATCCTCAAAACCACCAGGGCCTCACTGAGTCAGGTGTTGCACAACACATCTCAAAGCACATTTCCTTACCTTTGTTGTATTTTCAGAATCTCAGTATCAGAATGGGTAAGACTGGAAGGACGGCAGTGGGGTCATCTGGTCCAATCTCCTTGCTCAAGCAGGGTCATCATGGAGCACATGGCGCAGGATCATGTCCAGATGGTTCTGGAATATCTCCAGTGAGGGAGACTCCACATCCTCTCTGGGCAACCTTGTTCCAGTTCACAATTACCCACATAGTAAAGAAATTCCATTCCCCTCTTGTTAAAATTGCCTCTACCTTCCACTGGAGTTAACCACAGCACACCAGACTAAAGACCAAAGTATTTAATTAACTTAGTTCATAGTAATTAGTATTCATTCCTGGAAATATATAATGAATGATGGTGACTGCTGCAGGGGAATCCTACTCAGTTTAAGAGGTTTATTTCAAATCAGGGATCAAGGCTGATTAAAGATATATTAATGACACGTAATTAAGAGACAATCAGTCAACTGTACATTCTAGATCAGTATTAGCAATGAGACAGATAAAGCACAGTTCAAGACAACTGCAAAATATCTGAAGATCTGAACACCCTACTATAAATAGTCAAAGGGTTACTTTTGGCAGTGCTGAACCAGGGTCTTCCCACAGGTGTTTCAATCTCATTTCTCTCCCCACTTCTACGCATTTTTCATACTATCTCACTGTATCACACAGGCATTGTGCAAAGATTCCCTGGAACAGGCTGACCAGAGAAGCTGTGGCTGTCACATCCTTGGAAATATTCAAGGCTGAGTTTGATGGAGCTCTGTGCAACCTGGTCTAGTGGAAGGTGTCCCTGCTCATGGTAGGGGAGTTGGAACTAAATGATCTTTAAGCTCCCTGCCAACTCAAAGTATTCTGTGATTCCATGATTGACTGCTGTGAGGTTTGTACTTGTGATAATGGGACAAAATAGTCCCATTTGCTGTACATAATACAGCAAAACCAAAACCAGTTCTCTCCAAGTCTGAAACCCTTCCTCAATTTTAGTATTGTACACAATATTATTATATAATATATAATTATATAAAACAATACTAAATTAGTATATTATGTACCAGACAACCCCTTCCTAGTCCAGGGATATGTATTTCCAACTCACCTCAAGCTAATATTTATTTATCAATGTGAAAATATTGGGTGCTTCCCCTTTGTGAATTCTGCAGGTGAATTGATAGTTGCTGTAGAGAATGCAGTAAATAAAGTACACAATATAATGTTATACACTGTGGAGCCTGGTGAGCACTCAGGGGAGAGAAAGGATTATGGATTGTGAAGAAAAACCTTTTTTTTCAGTCCCGACTTTCTCTTTCTTTTTGAACTTAGCATGAATATGAATAAACAGTGAGAAATGGATTATTCATATGGATTTGAGAAATCAGAAGCTAAGAATAGCATAAGATTTGTAGATAAATTATCTTGTTCTTCTTATTTCTTCTCCTGCTTCCACGTCCTCTGACAACAGAGGAGAAGAAAAACCCCAAATCCTGGAATAAAAGCAGATTCCTGTCCCCAGCAGACAGCAGGATCTCAGAAGCAGCAGAAAATTCCACAGGTTCTCCAAAAGAATTTCCAGTGCACAGAAAACATAAAAATATTTTTGCTTAACAGTGTAATAATCTGGACTGCAGAAGAAAAAGTAATGGAAATCAGGTACCTCTGCTATTTGTCATATTGCCAAGGAACAACTGTGATTTGGTAAAAACAAAGATGACAGATATTGATATTTTCCTGAGGAGACTTAAGTGTACCAGGACACAAAAATACTGGCAAAGCTAGTGAGTAATTCACATAAAAATGCAAAATGCAAGAGGAAAAGACTCAAAGATGCTCATTCTGTCAAGTAGAACAATGAAAATGCTTACAAAAATACAGTATTTATTAATTTAGCCAAGGGTCCTTAGGAACTAAAGTTCTGTAGGAAATGTTAGAAGAAGTCATCCATCTGCATCTCATTCTACAAATTTGCATATTTGCTTGTGTGGAGGAGTGGCTTTGCAGAGAACACTTCGCTTTTTATATGCAGACACATTTTCATCTTTGATGACAACATTAAGTTACTACAGACTTTTGCAGGACATATCTCTGAAAGATATGCTGAAAAGAGTGTCCCTGGATTATTCAATTTTTCCCACAGTGGTTTTTATTGTGGTTGAATTTTGTACCATTGTCCCTGAAGAAATGTTTTGGAAAGGAAAACGTAGTGAGTATGAAACAGAGCTGCTATAAAGAGCAACTACTGTTATAAGCTCCATAACTCTTGGGCAATTTATGATCTTTCCTGGTGGTCAAAAGGTAGGAACAACCACAGGTTGAAAATGGAACTAGAGAATTTTACCTTTAATCTTTCTGACTTAGTAAAGGGAAAAGTGAGAGTTTAAAAATGCCTTTTCTTCTTCATTTAGTTCTGTCATTGGTAAAAAATAGGTTTTATCAGCGAAAACATGGCACCATTTAGGACAGCAGCAGAGAAGCAAAGAAATACAAAGGGTAAAAAAAAGATAAAAGTATTAGAGAAAAAAAATTATAAGTAGGGAGACATGGAGGAAGCTGATTTTATATCGTCTATAACAATGAAGATTCAGGAAGGATAGTTTATATATAGCTTCAGAGTAACAATAAATATAAAGAAGATAATTCTCAAGGGATGATGTGATAAGAAGTAGTGGCCTGAAACTACAAATGGAAAGCTTTAAGATACATGTTAAGAGATATTTTTTAATGACAAGAATAATCAAGGGGGGTGGCTGAAACAGCATCTTTATGGAGAATCTCACCTGAGTAAGGTGAGGTCTTGCCCTTAGCAATATTCTCATAGATTTGAAATGCAGGAGTGATAGTAAATTGATTGATATTAAATCAAATCTAAGAGACCATTTAAACTTTTCTTGAGAGAAGTAATGAATATCTTTCTTTCTATCATAGAATCACAGAATCACAGAATCACTGCACTGGAAGAGACCTTCAAGATCATCAAGTCCATGCCCTAACACCACCTCAACTAAACCATGGCACTGAGTGCCACATCCAATCTTTTTTTAAACACATCCAGGGATGGTGACTCCACCACCTCCCCAGGCAGATGATTCCAGAGCTTTATCACTCTTTCAGTAAAAAACTTTTTCCTAACATCCAACCTAAATTTCCCTTGGCGCAGCTTGAGACTTTGTCCTCTCTTTCTGTCAGTTGTTGACTGGAAAAAGAGACCAATCCCTACCTGACTACAACCACCTTTCAGGTAATTGTAGAGAGTGATAAGGTCACCTCTGAGTCTCCTTTTCTCCAGGCTAAACAACCCCAGTTCCCTCAATTGTTCCTCACAGGGCTTGTGTTCCAAGCCCTTCACCAGCCTTGTTGCCCTCCTTTGGACACATTCAAGTGTCTCAATGTCCTTCCTAAACTGAGGGGCCCAGAACTGGACATGGTACTCGAGGTGCCAAGTACAGGAGAAGAATGACCTCCCTGGTCCTGCTGGCCACTCTATTTCTGATACAGGCCAGGATGCTGTCGGCTTTGGCCACCAGGACACATTTCTGACTCTTCTAGAAGAGTCTTCAGATCACTGAGACTTATTACAAATTCCCTGATTTTTTTAATGAGAGGGAACAGTACATAAATGTTGTAGATCAAGTTCCTGTATTATATATGTTATGTTTTGGGGGTTTAAAGAATATTTTCATTTCCTTTTGAATGGAACTTTTTTCAAGGCTCACAGACAATGTGCCAGTTCCCAACTCCCAGGACACACTGGTGTCTCAGGAACTGTCATAAAGCACAGGAAAGTAGTGAAGAAATTCCCTTGCTGTGTGTCAAAATACATCAAAATAGTTCATATCACACAATGTACTGTTTCTTAAAAGGCTTAATCCTGCACTAAGAAAACAAATTGCTACTGGAACAGCATCTGAAAGCAGCTGAATCAGAAGAGTGAGAGATACAAAAGTGCTGAGGCAGAGATAAAGACAATGAGAAACATCAGGTGGGAGACAGCACTTTCCAATGGATACCCTAACATTACAGCATTCAGAGGCCCTTGTCACTGAAGTTTGCAAGAGACAGTAATTATAGACTCTTAGGTGGGATAAAAGGAAATCTTTGACAGAATATTTTAGGTCTTGAAAACCATATTCACTCCCTAGGAGCCTTACAGGAGACTCTAGGTGGAGACGCTGGGATGGACTCAGAAGAATGAATGAGAAATTCTTCAAAGCAGATAAAAAGGGACAATGATCTGTCATTTCCAGGCATACCCTGTGCCTTGTGTATCCTAACATCATGGCCACGTGTCATATTTAGCATTGCTTAGAACTTTAAGTCTTCCTCTAAATCTTCCCTGGAAATGTGTCTTTCTTCACTGAAACTGTTAAGAAATACAAAGAAGCGAGAACGAACTCCAGCACCAATTTACTCATCGTGGTTTCACCAAGGGAAGACCAAATTCCATGGCTGTGTTATGTGTAGGCTTTATTCCAGTGTTGGTCCTATATGTAAACACCAGCAGTTCTTTCTGGGATTCTTGCTATTTGATAGAAATATAAGATGCAAGGGACCTTTTAGTGTTTTCCAGTGAATTGAGATTATTCTGTGTTATCTTCATAAACTTTAGCCTGTAAAAACATTAAATTACATGTTCAGTGATGTCAGAAGAGGAAAATTATGAGGAATCCATTTTGAAAGCAGCATTCAGATTGCTGAATGATGAACACGTTGACTCTTCACACCTCTTTCCCTCCCCACAGACCTCAGACACAGAGCATTTCAGAAGGTGGGGTCAAAGTTCTCCCTAGGAGGGAACCTGAATTTCAAAACTCATAAAACCTTCACAAAAGCTGAATTTTGCCCTTTGCTGAAGGTTAGTTATAGTCTTCCCTTTCCTTCTTTGTGCACCCCAGGTCTTGGTGAGTTCTAGAGATCTCTGTGTGGCGCTGGCAGGACGCTGCCTGAAGTCATGTCACACACAGGCCTTGCAGGGCACCAGATGTTCCAAAACAGACCCTAGTTTTTTGCAGGCACACAGAGAACAGGTTGATAACTTCCAGTATGGACCATGGGTACCAATAATACAATACCTGTGACTCACAGCCTAACCTGCAGGCACAGGAATCAGAACTAAATCTGTTGATATCCACCCCAAGCCAGAGATGAATCTGCATTAACAGATTATTGTGTTTTAGACCCATTCAGGCCCTTGGTGGCCCATGCTCTGAAGGCTTTAATTTTATCTGTACAAGCTAAGTCATAGAGACATTCTGTGAAGTGAAGATGACCAAGAGACAGGCCCAGATGAGTATTGCTGCCAGCCAGGAAGAGGGAAGTTGCTCATACTACAACTTCAGACATATTAAAAAAACCCCAAAGTTCATAAATTACTTTCTAGGAAAGACTTGGGAATTAGTTAAAGGCACATTTGAGGTATTTTTTCTGAATTTGGGTTATTTTTTGGTAACTTTTCTCACTTAAGCTATCAGCAGAATTTTATTTGGGGCTTTTAAAACCACAAGGTCTTGCATTTGAGCTAAAGAACAAGTTTTCTCCACTGAAGTTTTTATTGAAATAATTCATCTTTCATGTGTACCAGCCTCCAGAGGGGAAATAAAATGTATAAACTTTTTCTCTGATAAAAATGACAATGCTCAGAACTGATTTGGTTGATGATTTCTCTCTCCTAGCAGACTGCAGGCTGTATCTTTTTCTAAGACTTGATATATGTCAATTAGAAGAAAGTTTTTCTGTCTTATACAGAATGAAATGCTGTGGACTGAAAAGCAAAGAAGCACAGTCCCACACTGTGGAATGTGGATCTTCAAAGCTGCACCAACAAAAATCTCTGTTCATAAATTTGAGCTAGGAGTCTCCAAATGGGTAGGGAAATTGCTTGTCTTAAATGGTGGAAAATTTCTACACAGTGTTAGTTGGAAAATTTAGGAACACACCACTGGGAGGCAGGTTTTGTGTTTTTTTTTTTTTTCATTTTAAATTGGAAACAGGCACACATAATATTAATACTGTCTGTTTGCAATTTGTAGTGCTTTAATGGTTCGGGAATGATCCAGAGCAGTGGCAAAAGGAGGGCTGTCTAATAACCTGAAAGCTGAGTCTTTCCAAAAATGTGGAATAAAGACTTTGTAACAAAACTGCGTGGATGTTGTGCTGAGTGTTGCACAGGCATCCACGGTTGTGCAATTTGCCTGTAAAAGGGAGCATATGGTGAATTGCATTAGCCATGCACTAGCTCGGGCACTTGTTCTAGTGTTGCTAATGCTAAATTTATAGAAAGTTACATAATTTTATCAAGATAAACAATTCCTACTGAGGATTGCCAACATTTTGCATGTGACAGGAGAGATAAGCCAAGCAGCAAGGGTAGAAATTAGTCCTTCTTATGGCATATGGTGTCTGCCTGGGTAGAATTTCCTGAATAATCCATCAATTACCTATACTTGTCAAGCAGTCAGTGAAGAAGTTCATTCCATGAAGGTGAATAGCTAAAAGGCTTTTAACCAGTGTAAAAATCATATCTGTTTTCACTTCATACAGTGTTTTTTATCTGAAGAGGAAATAACTTGCTAAATCATAACAAAATATTGGCTGTGGTCTGACCTGTAACATCTTTGTTATAAGCAAATGATGAAACTTTCCCTTGTTTATTTTGTAATCTTTGGATATTGTTATAATTTTTCACCAAATTTGGAATTTTTTTCCCCAAATATTTCTAAAGCTTATAAAAAACGGGTACAACTATGAGCCAAAATGTGTCAAATCTCCTGTAGTTTATTCCAATAGTTGCATGTATAGATTTCAGTCACTACGATGTTTTCTCCCATGTGGAGCTATTCTGGGATTCCTGTTGTATTTAGTTTACATACTTCTGCCAGATGACTCATCTCACAATCTAACTTGTGTTTCCATTTTTACTCTGGCGATACTCATCCTAATTTTTTTCTGTACTCCTAATCAAAGAATGTTTTCATTTAATCATGAAGACTAGCCTGCAGGAGAATTTCTTGCAGCTAAATTTAACTATCTACAAACTTTTGCAGGGGATGAGGAGAGTGAGTAGGCTTGGGAAATTGATTTTGTTGGTGTAGAGTGCCAGTCTTTTTCCCCATACCAGCCAATTTCGACCTTCTGGTTCAGCCATGCTTTTATAGGTGCTTTGCTTTTTACCTTCTTTCCCTTTCTTCAGAAGGCAGATATTTAAACTCAAGTGCTGTAACACATTTCACTGATTGAAAAGTGCAGCACATCAGTAAATAGGATGCAGCATTCCTTGACAGCCTGAGATAGACCTGAGGGTCTTGCCAGCTACGTCTCAGGAAATCTGTTATGCAGAGACTGGGATTGGCTGAAGTAATGGTCAGGAGTTGTTCATGTTTGATCATTACCCTGTGGTCTGTATCAGCTGCCTCTCAGAGCACTGCCTGGTCAAATGGCACCTTACCCAATGCCACCCTCTTTTTCTTCTGGTGGTGATGGAGAATTTATCCACATGGATGACAGTGGTGCTGTGCTGCTTGGCCTTAGGGTCAGTGAATGAGCATTGGTCTGTTTTATTTATTCCTACCTATCTAGAAACTGGGATCTACTTTGTGCACATCTAGATTACAGAGGGAGAAAGTCCTCAAGTTGGTGATACCACTTCTTCTGAATAATGGTGCCATAAAAGCAGGATTTCGTTGCCCACTTCTCTCTGCTGAATGAATCCATGAAGAACATTGAAACCAGTTTTGAGGCTGTTCTGCACCATTAATAATGTAAAAAAATGAATTTTAGCATCACTTGTAGATGATCACAGAACTGTGCAAGGGACTCCAAGATACTACTCGACATTTCTCACAATTTACATATGAAGACATCTACACCATCATCTGTGTTCTTACAGCATAAAAATTTTCTGATAGCAGCATCACATCCTTGGTTCATTGCTGCAGCCTGGGAAAAAGACCCACAGATCTCCCAAAACTCAACTATGTACACAGTTCCCACACCTCATGTGAGTCTGTTGATATGATTTATCCTAATGAGCAAATACGTCTAAGAGTAAGCAGGTCAGGGAGAAATAACCAAGAGAGTAAAGACATACAATTAACTGCACAAATTAACTGTTCAGATGTACAGGGAGTAGCACACATCAAGATAAGATGTCCTCAAGAGATGCTGGGGGAGAGCAGGAAAGAGCAGATATACTCTGTACACTCATTCTGTTTCAGAGAAGACTATTCTTCAGAGAAGAGAGAGGGAAATTCTGGAAATGTCTGTGAAACACGTATCTGGGTGTTCCAGATTCAGTGAGAAATGGAATGTATTGCCTGGGAAGAGAAAAGAAAGATTATTTTAAATTATAGTAAGGGACATTTAGATTGGCCCTGAGAAGAAATATTGCGTAGGATGGTTAAACTCACCGAAAGGTTTTAGGATGAGATAACAAATCTCATCCATCTGTCACAAATTATGTCAGCCTCATGAAACTGCCAGCTGCATGGCAGGGGACTGCATAGTTTCTTGATTTCTTCTTGACTTCTCTGACTCTGTGGTTCTATGATTCTTCAAGTTGCTTTTAGACCATTTGTTCAGTGATTTTCCTGTGGATGAAGGTGGGAGTGGCAAATTTGCTTCAACCCTCATCCTGGAGTTGTTGTTCTGAACACTGCTTTATAAAGGTAGAATCAAGAACAGGGGGGCTTACACAAAAAGCAGTGCCAGCATTGAAAGGTCAAAACAGGATTTCAGACTACTGTAGCTGCATGGAAAGCAAAGTGGTTTGGAAAGGTAGAAGAATGTTAAAGTAAACTTCTTAAACTTTCACTTATAACTACCTCTAATAATAGGACATTTCTCTGGCTTCCTGTAATCATTTATTTTAAGTCCTTCTGCTCACAGAAATCAAAGAAACATGACTGCCACTGACATATAAATCTGTAGCAGAGAGCAGAGCCATGTCAGAGAGCAGCTGGTAATATGTTTGAAACAAGCTTTGGATCAAGCTGCTCACAGGATGCAAAGGCCAACAAGTAGAGCAGATGCAAGTTGCAAAAAGCAGCTTAGAAACATTGCTCTTTTCACAGCCTTGAAACAGAAGCTCCTTGGCAAAATGTCCCTTCAATCACATCTGATTCTGGTCTGAGGTCAGTGGGAAATGACAGGGATGATTATCAGAAGCCTGCAAGATGCAAGTTACAAAAGGGAAAGAGCTGCAGTGACAAAAGGGGAAGAATTAATTGTGGATCCATCTCAAGTAGACTCAGAAAGAAGATCTTATTGAAGGAGCCTGTTTCTTACCATGCCAGAGGTAAAGGCCCAGGAGGGCAGAGAGAAGATACACGTTTTAGCAATAGTTTACAGGAAGGCTTAGATCTGAAATCTTAATGTTTCTGGACACATGTGTATGGGATTGGACAAAATGAGAGTGGTCAGTATATTATATGGCTCTGTCTGAATGTTTCTCCTTGATGGGTCTATGCAGAAGTATGAAAAGTTATGTAACCTTTGTGGGGAGGGCTGGTTCTTTTGATTGGCATGGCTACACAATTGGGATTGGCAATGGGCCAATTCAGTCAAAAAACAGAGACTACTCACAGCAGTATGATTATGTCATATTTTAGAAAGAAAGGAGATCCCATAAAAGAAGATTTTGAGATAACAATGTTAAATATACTATAACTAAAAAAAATTGTTACCAAGCTTGCAAAGAGAGAGACCAGCTTCCAGCTAGTTCATTGCCATAATGTCATGACTTTCTCAGAATATGCAACAGACACATCTAGTGAGCTGTTTTCTTTTCCTGTGAGTCTTTATCCCGTTCCAATCACTGACATGCAAAGCTCCTTTATTCATATTGTCTGAGCAGGTGAGGGGAGACACAGCAAGGGGAGGGCAGTCTCTTCCATGGTAAAAAAATGATGTGTTCATAGAGTTAGCTCTGAACATAGCTGGTCCCTAGGCCAGACAGATGGAACATTGGAAGGACAGGTATGTTTCAAGATTACAGCTTGTCTTTAGAGAGCTGATAGGATCTAGTGCTCTATCATGGCAAAGCCCACAGGACATGCTGGGCTCTGTGGTTCATTATTGGGGTCTTTCCAGCTTGGAAAAGAAGGCACAAATGGGATGAAAACGAGTGTGCCTTTCTTTGGTCTACATTGTGTGTTGCCCATGTCCAGGCAGACAGGGCAGGTAACTGCAGCTAGATGGGAACCATCTGCAATGTGCTTTGCTTACGGTGAAGGACAGGGGTGGAGGAAAAGTTAATCCTCTCTTATCAGAAATCTTTCAGTTTCCTTTTTATTGCCTGAACCACACAAATCTGTCAGAGAAAACAGCACATCATACAGGGCATCTCTTGTCAGGATCAAGTGGAGATGTCCAGAATTCCAGCAATGTTCATAGGATTTGTGGCTGCTGCAAGTAACCCAGCTGATGTGGGATTCAGGCAACTGCAACTCTCAGGAATCTTTCTTAGATGCCATACAAAGAGCCACATCCAATGTATATTCTGCATAGCATCCATAGCATCTTCCAGCAGTTTGCCCCTGTCAGATGTGGAAATGTTGCACTGTGCTGTGCCTCCTGTACAGCACTGGCAGGACCAGCCATGGCCCTGCTGCCCAAAGATCCCAGCCCCTGCCAAAGGGGGACAGCATGATGACATGCTCTTCCTGAGAGCCCTTCTGACAAAGCACCTGGTGGTACTCAGTACAGCTGTTTCCATCCTGGCATGACTCACTTTTAGTTAAAACATTATGATTCATGGAAGAGTTTTAACTCTGTGATTCATTCAGGTCCACTTTTTTTATTACTGCCCAAAACCATATAATCAGTAGGTGACTTGCCTTATCCAAGAAAAACCAAAAATGAGCAAAAGTTAACAGTTCTTCCAAGTGAAAATTAAGATCCTTCTTTTTCAGAGGTATGCAACCAACACCGGGTTGAGAAAGATTAGAAACACCAAAGCTTGGGATATTCAAAAAGCAAATTCATTCCAGCCTGAGCAATATAGGAGATTCATTAATATATATTTTTATTATCAATGTATTTAAACTGAAAAGAGTTGTCAATTCTCCCTGTTCTTTCTGTTCCTTTTATACAAGATGTTTTGCTCTGCAATTTCCATAGCTGTCCTTAGCATAAAAGTTTATTATGTCTGCCATATTAAACAAATCAGAAGTAGGAGCACTGAAGGGAATAGGTTTCTGGTCTTTCAGTCTCTTTCTGAAGGTTTTCACACTCTCAGCTGTGCTGAATGCTGGATCAGTTCTTTGCACCCTTCTACTGAAAAGGAAAAAAACTTCACCATGAAAGAGAGAACGGGATAAGGCAGAGGGAGGCAGAACTATTTTAAAATGGTGGAAACAGAAAAAAATATTCATCTGCACAGACATTAGCTATAGATTGGATTGTAAGCTGTAATAGTTCCTTGGCAAAAATATAGAGATAACCAAAGTCATTACATCATAGATATGCCATTTATTGTCAGATCTGCTGGCAATTCCACAGAGCTGGTTTCTGTCCTTAATGCTAAAGAAGTGTCCAAGGCCTGGTCCCATATGAATAAGCATTTTGTCTACTTCAAATAGCGCACATTTGAATTGCACACATGTAAACCCATTCTTTTATTCTTGGAAATGCAACTAACATTGCTGCCTTTGCTGTAAAGCATTAGCCACTAGCAAAGGACTAGGGCCAAAATCATTCTTGGGTTGCATGTTCTTGACCACAAGGATTACACCAAGAACCAATCTGACTTTTCTTTTTGGCAATAAAGGAATCATAACCATGTGGGATTTGAGGGATCATGAAGGCAATGAATTTGTGTCCAGCTTCTAATCAACTCATTTGTGCATGTGACCTAATAACCTCTCTAATGCCTCCCTAATGCTCTGCAGCCACAGCCTTCCTATGCAGAAATCCCTCAGCTCCAGCTCTCTGGGTTCTTGTGGAGGAAAGGGTCACTGTGATGGATGAGATTTACAGAGGTTCATTTGTGGTTTGGCATGCCATGGGTTAGTTCCAAGCCAGGGACCTTGGCTCCCAGCACTGAGGAATCTGTCTCTATTTCAGCTCCCATTACAGATACTCTGCTGCAGCCTCAACGGGGACCTCCTGCCTGTGTGTGTGCCTGGAGCGAACCCTAAATCAAATTCCGATATCCACTTGATTGCTTCAGTGGGTTGGAGCTCCAGGGAAAGAAACGAGGTGCCTGAAACCATTGAATGTAGCATGCACTCCCAATTTTCATTTGGGGCAAGAGCACTCATGGTCAATCAGCTAAAGAGAAATTAAAAGTCAGTTTGATGTCCTTTTGCAGAAATAACAAGGATAAACTTGCTTTTATACAAAATTTGTAAAAGTGAACCACAAACCAAGAGGACCCACTGAGTCATCTTTCTGCAAAGAACAGGGTACAACAGCAGTAACATCTCTCCTTATGTAGGTTGAGCTTGGCTTGCAGCCAAACAGAGAAGTGTAGAGATGTATTTAAAGCTAAGTCAGCTCTACCCAGAGCTGAGCTTGGGCTCAGCTCAGGCTGAGAAAGTTAGGAAAGAAGAGACTGGAAAATGGCAGCAGTTACATTTTGCCAAACATTGTACATGGTATTAATGTGAATGTCCTGCCTCTTACAAAACCTGCACACAGAAGAGTCTGTTATAAACCAGAATGTTTCCTCCCAGACCCTTGAAAACCAAGCTAAAAAGATATGATAACATTTCAGTTTCTGATACAGACAATTGTGAACTTCCAAGAAATCAATTAGATGAACAGATTGTGCAATCAGGTCTCTGTCCATAAGGATCTCTGTCAGTCCAGCATACCACAGCCATATAGTGCACACTAATGGTTTGAGCTTTCTATTTTCATATTCCATGAAAATATAATATGGTGGCTGATGCAAGCACCACATAATTAATATCTCTGTTAAATTCTTCTCTTTCTTAGAATTCAGTTAAAGTCACTGCTGAACATGTAAATTTGTGAAAATTAATGAATTAAAAAATGCATGATACAAAATTCACTTTCATGTAAAAAACTTGATGTAATAGATTTAAAATAACCTTCAAACATCACAGGTACTGGTATATTATAGCATCCACATCAGGAATAGGACCAAATTTCCCTCTCTGTGATATCTCTACTGTATTCAGATCTGAAAGTCAATGAACAAGGCTCTCAGATTTCTACAGGCAGGTGTATTCAGAGCTGAGTACGTGCCTGACACCTGCATCCCAGTAAGAAAAAACTATTTCTGACAGGATGGAAGTGTCTCATATTGTCCTCTTTTCTCTGCTACAAGAAGGATGGAGCAGAGACAAGAAAAAAGTTTTGGGGTGGCCTGCTGAAAAATTAGTACAAATAACAGGTGTCAAACTGTGGTATGGAGATAGCAATCTGAATCCAGGGAATAGGAACAAGTGTGCTGTTTGTGGCTGTCCACTTCCATCCCAGACAGGAGGTGAGACTGAGCCCTACTCCAGCTCCCACTGGTGCCAGTGTAAAAACAAACGTTCACTTTCTTTTTTTTTTTTTTTCCATCCATAGATGGAACTACTTATTGTATTGAGTTTACCACAGATTTGGAGTAGTAAACTGTCTTGCTTACCTGCTACCTCACATTTGGCTCAATCCACATTTTCTAAGCTGGGAAAACTGAGCATTGAAAGTTGAGCAAACTTCAGGACAGAGTCTGAGAAAGAAAATACTGAGCATGGGGCTCTTAAAAACTCCTCCATCAGTATAATCTGTTAGCAGGTTGTTGATTTAGTTCTGATTGGTTGTTCTGATCATCAGGAAGACTGCTGAGCACAGAGGTGTCCTTATGGAGAGAAAGGCAGACTCAGGACCCAGAGATGGTCTGCCTGAGGGTGGGTGGAAGGAGTTGAGCTCTCTGAAGGGCTATTTGGTATTTTCAGCACTTTATTTTTATCATAATCTTAGGCTGTCCTGGACTCTTTTAAATGCACTGGCTATCATCTCTCAGGTTTTTTTTTCTTTTCACTTTCCCTCAAATTGCATTGAAAACACTAAAGAAAACAGTCCACTGTCAGATAGTTCCTCTCCTTGAGACAATTTCTGTTATCACTGTAATGAGACAGAGTTTTCCCAGGACTAGGCTAGAATGGCTTTCCTCCACTCAAGTGACAGCACAGGTCTGGGTTTGCTAATATGTGAAAAATGTGATGGCAGCTGGCTCAAAGACTGATAGCAGTAATCTCACCAGGGTAGGGCTGTGCAGTGTCACCCACTGGCTGTCACAAACAGAGCAGGGGAGCCCAAACAACGCTGCTTCATTCCCATGTTTGATGCTACAGGTAAAGGTTCTTGATGGAGTCATTCTTTATTTCATTTATAACCAAGCTGGCAGGTACTGTGACAGTAGAAACAATGGAATAGATGTACACGAAGGCAGGTCTGTGCTCAGAAGTACATGTAACTGCTGCACTGCTTTGCCTCTGGTTCTTTGTTTTCATTAGGTGTTCTGTGGCTCTAGGAATGCTTCTTATGTACATTAGGGCAAAGGTATGCAGCTGTGAATTCAATGAGAGGGGAGTATTCAGGACTGATAAATGAATATGCAGGTGACATTTACAGGCTCTGACACTCAATTTAGCAAATACATGCACAAGTTAAATTTGCAATCCTATACTTAAACAATATTATAATTGTGCCTTTTAAAGGCATGCAAGTTTTTTATAGGTTCGTTCTGATTTTTTTTTCGTTTGTTTAAATAAAACTGTGTTTTCCATCTCCTCTAACCCAGCTGGAAAATGGATTGAGCAAATCTTGTTTAAATTTAAAAAAAAAAAGGAAATGGTTGGTTATAAACAATCATAAAACCTTCATCCTCTAGGTGAGCTTTGCTTTATTTTCAAGCACTGTGCAAATGGAATAGAGTTGCAGATTCAGATTAATATCTTAACAATGAGTTGTACATGCCTGATTTAGTGGGAGTAGTTGTAGGGAAAAGGTATGAGAATCCAAAGGTATGGAATGAAATTTGTAACCTTAACTACACCTGTAACTATTACAGTACTCTGTAGCATCACCATGGCAACCCATGGATGCTACAGAGCTACAAACCCCACAATTGCAGTTACACTTGCAAGAGCTATTGTTTCTCTTTTATTCCATTTGTGTATGTTTCAGTCAATCTCTGGAGCTAAGTAGGTCAAACCATGCTCCACATGCTCAAGGTTACCCAATCACTGATCTCTCTTTGGGTGAAGAGAGTCTGAGAGTGAGGCACATGCCAGATTTTTCTGCTTATTTCACTCTGGGCAAGTGTTTTACACATAACTGGGCATCAAATATGCATTGCAGGATATTCAAAAGTCCAAATTTTCCTCTAGAGTATCTTTGTGTTTCTAAAACTTCATCAGGATGATCATTCTTAAATACCCAGTTCCCATATAAATCTGCCAGGCCAGGCACTTGAATTACATAACAATCGTGCCCATTCCTGGACATTAATCTTACAACTAGATAAATTTTGGCATTTGTCTTCTAAACTTATATTCAGAGAGGCTGTCCTTTGAAGAGAAGGATGAATTAGAGATTTGGCTGGGAAGGGGTCACAGTTGCTGCTCCAAGATGCACTGAGGTGAATTCAGATATGGGATAGCCATCCTAAACCAGAAAGAATTAATTGTTCCAACAGAGACCTCTCCATCACTGTGAGAAGCCTAAACCAGTAAGTAACACTGGTGTCTTGATTTGTAGAGCATTGAAGGTGAGATACACCTCAGTTATAGGCCTGATAGCACAGACTAGTTTAGACTCACACGATCCAGACTGAAACACAACCCCATGGTTTATATCACCAGGAATCCCTGATGGAAAGGTGCTGTGATCATAAAATGCAGCTTTCTGACATAATTTTCTACCTGCTCCTGCTGCTGGAGAAGGAGCCATGGATCTTTGATTCGTATGCTGTCTAGTAGTTACCAAATATCTGTCTGTGGGGATGCCTTCATTCTATTCCAGCTTTGACAAGCACTTATACAATTGACAAAAAATGTCAGGGATGGAGCTGAATGCTTTCAGGCTTTTAATAATCTTTACAGTTTGGCTTTCTAACAACCAGTTATATAATCTCTTATAATGAGAAGTATTAGTCCAAATATCTATTTAAGGACTACTTAAACACTTTCATTTATATTCATGAGTGATAAAACAGACACACTGGGTACTTCACATATATTTTTCCTTGGTACGGCTGTAAATCTCAGTTTCAGCACAGACCCAAAAGGAAGCTGTCTGGTTGTCCCTTCCCTCCCCAGCAAGCTCCAAGTCTCAGAGAGGCAACAGTTATCCAGTGCATGACAGTGGATGGGTAATCAGGGCAGCTCCTTTCACACTTCCTACCGGCATTTTTGTTATCTTGCTGAAGCAGACTGGATTCAGTAACCAGAGGACCTGAATCTGTCTTGTCAGCAGGGGATAAATATGTGGCAGTGACAGATTTTTGTGACAGTGATTAAGGCTGTCTGGTTGTCATAGTGCATTTGCATTAGTTGGTGTGACTGCACAGGTCCAGAAAAGAGTGTGGCATCTCATTTTGTCCTCAGAGGCAGTTCAACTCAAGTGCTGCTGGGTCTGTTTGGTAAAACATACATTTCAGCTTATTCCTGTATTATATAGATCACTAGGAAGCTTTTCTTTGTAATGGCCTTGTCAGGGAGGAAATGCAATTTAGAAGGTCTGTAAGACTATTCCTGCCCTTTGTCAGATCGCAAAGCTTGCTTGTTGTTAACATCATGTCTTGTACATTCTGAGTGTTTTCCTGCCTTCAAATGAATGTGTAATCAGAAGTATTGAGAGAACTTTCTGTTTCTCTGCAATGTGCTGAACTAGCTCAGCAATGTCATCTGTGGGAAAGAAATTCCTTCCAGGCTCTGACCCTATCAAACCTTCACCCTTTAACGTTTTTGCTGCTTCCCTGGAGGTAGTACCAGGCTATCCTCTGTTTCTGTTTCCATCACTGGAGACTGCAAATGAGGAACATTTTATGTGGCCCTAAGACTGGCTGAAGAGAACTGTGCACACTGCTATTTTCTCCAGAGCTCAGTTAGAAACTTGGGAAGGGCTTCAGCTCATAACTAATGAATTTAGATGTCTAAATTCACATGTCCATGTGAGTCAGACATTTCAGGTCCCACTACAGTCACTGGAGACTGAAGGCTTTATCCAGCTGTCTAAAATACTGTGTGTCAGGTAACCACATGGGGTTGGTAGATCAATGGCTGATCTGTGCCCTTCTGGACCAACACCTGCAGTCCAGGTAGGATCTGCTGGGCATTTCAAATGACCCCAGCCCCTGCTGTAGCCACTGAATCACATATCTAGAAGTGGACAGCTGAATTAGATGTCTAAGTGTTGGAGCTGAATCCCTTTACCTGGAACATTAATGACCACCATCCACACTGGATGCTGGAAGCAAACTGGAAACTTCTCAGGTTTGCACCAAAATTTGCAGAAGTTGATGCAGATTCATTAATGGCTTTTGGAATATGTCCTTAAAGAAAAGTCAGGTCTTAAGGTGTGATTCATGAAAACAGCTTCAGCTTTTTTTTTTTTCTATTCACATTATTAAATGCACCTAGCTTACAGAGGAGAGAAACTATTGATGTTTCTTTTAATTAGCAGTGATATCAACTGGCTCTGGGAATCTTACCTTATTCTTTCCTTCCCACCTTATCATGTTTTTCCACTAGATTCAGCACATGCAAATGAGTACACATTGTGCTGGGGTTTTTTCTTTACTAAAAGTAGATGGATGTGGCGGAAGTGACTGAAAACAAAATACACAGAACCATCCAGTCTGACCCGAACACATAGCAAAGTTCTGAGAATTTTACTAATGATCCTTTTAGGAAAGGAAACTGGTCTGTTTCTAAGAAGGACGACCCAGCTGATCAGTAAAGGTGAGCAGGTAACTCACTCATTGCCCTGTCTGCTTACAGCAGGTGGATGGGTAAACATTTATGACGACTCAAAATTTATGATAAGATGCCAATTTTTACTAACAATAATAAATTTTCTTCAATAGCAAATGATTACTTAATTAGATGAGCACTGCAAATAAAAAAGAAATTAATAGCTACAGCTATGGGGAATAAATATACATCCATTGTAGTTGTTTATCATCCACACTTTGTTCTTGCAAACCACTGAACAGGTCCTTATGATTTTTTTCTGCACCTTTTTTTACTGATCCCATGCACAGATATTAGCATCTGGGCCATTCTGCAGATGAGGCTAAGATTTTCATGGCTGGAATAAGGATGCCAGTTTAAAATGTATTTTTGGCTGGAATTTTTTAAGTACCTTAGTGAGAATTTTTTGAAATGTCATTGAATTGCTCACTGAAAATTCACCTTGACATTTCAGAGCAGACTACACCCAAACTGTCACTGAACTTTAAAATGTCACAATACCAGAATTGTATGTTCTAAAAATAAAGAAATGGTTAAAGAGGAATTAAACTGACTTAGACAAGTTTAATTAATCACTATGCTTTGGGAAAGAAAGTAACATGCTTTTCTGTTGAAGTGCAGAGACAATTCACACAGAGATTGGGTTGCACAGAGGCATTATCAGAAGACATCAGTGTGCTAAGCAAGAGCGAGCCCTGTTCTTTTCAGCTCCTGCTTTTGGAAGGCATGACAAGCCATTTCAATACAGCCCATGTGACCTCAGCCTTCTGAGATCCACTACCAGCAAACACCTTGGCTTGGTGGATTGAATCCATAGTCTGGCATGTCCTCATCATGTTCATACACACACTTACCTTCAACAGTCTGACCAAAGACAAGAGCAGAACAGGTGACCCGGGATAGGAGAGAAAGGAGAAGGTCCTTGGCTGTGTTGCTGTGTGTTAATTGGTCAGAAGGAAAGACTGGTGGCATTCATGAGGCAGAAATGAACAAGGGACAAAGTAGTTTATCACCAGCCCCGCATCCTGCTACTCCTGACTGCACTCTGATGGATCCCGGACCTGAATCTTGCCTGGGGCTGTTAGTTAGGGATAGTGTCACTCTGAAGCTGGGGGTCTGTGCCCTGCTACTGAAGGCACAGTGTCTGCCTGTGCATGGTCTCCTGGCCTGTGGCCCTCCTGGAGCAGCCCTATTCTCACTGCTCCCTGGCACTGGGTAATGTCAACGCATCTCTCATTTAGCACTGTGGATACCTGAGGAGTCAAGAGCTCGTCCACCACTGCCCTCAGTGTTGCCAAGAAATTGGGTGTTTTGGAGGGGGGCCAGAGCTGCCTTCTGGCAAGGAGGGAGCCACGAGTCTCATGAGCCCCTTTCCTGGGCAGGTCTCCAGATCCCCCAGGCACACAGAGCCCTGCTTAGCTATGCCCCAGTTTAGGCCAGTTTGGAGTATACAGACCCATTTTGGCATCATGTAATGAACCCCAAAGCACTGAGAACCATTTTTTTCTTCCTAAACTGATTACATTTCCCCTGTCAATGCCAGCACAGTGGTGAAGTGTGTGCAGGTGACTCCATTCCACTGGGAATACCAACTAAAATCCTGCTAACTCACCCTCTGCAAAAGGACTGTTAATACCAGCATATCTTTTTCCCAACGAAGTAAAGAGCCTGATCCACCCCCACCTTCCCCACATAAATAAAGTCAGTCAGGCACAGTGAAGCTGCTTCTGCAGCAGGGGTGCCTCAGCCAGACCCCTTCCCCATTAGAAGCACCAGGAGTAGTTTTAGACCCCTCTGCCCTCCAATCTAGCAGGTGATACAGCCACACCCTTGAGCATTTCAGCTGCCCAAATGACTTGGGCAAGGCTGTGTGTGCAGCATGTGAGAGCAAGGAATTACACAAGCTCTTTGCCAGGCCAAGGCTATCATCCAAATCACAATCCCATCCTCCCCTTCCTAAAGTCAGGCAGAGATGCTCAGCTTAGAGTTTATTCTCCTAGCTCACCTGTAATCCTTTGAAAACCAGAATTCCTAATAGGAAAACCAATAGCCCCTCAAGTCTGTCAGGGCAGTTGAGTGCTGCTGTAAGAAGGTAGAGTATATTCAATGTAAGGATAATGGGTAATGTGGGATTTATAAAAAAGCCATAACTCAATAGAAGGGGGTTCAGATTCTATCATGAATCACAGCCGTGAGATGTGGCTGATCGATGAGATCATTAGAAAGCTGAGATTGAATTACAGGTCTGGTAATTTATCACTTGCCAGCCTCAGCATTTTCTATGATATTTGAGGAACACTTACACATTTTCCTGCATTGTTTTTTTCAGGTCCCTAATTATAAATAAGGTTCTGGAGATGCTTTTAATCAGTGGACAGTCTGGTGCTACTGTCTTTCACTGTAATCAGAGTTGCAGGCATACAGTGAACTTCCCTTTTGAATTATTCAGGACATAGATCATTGCAGAATTACAACACAGCTTTTTCTTTCTCAGTGTTCAACATAGCAGTGGAAAATTCCAGTGTAGTAAGAATGGAACATAAATTTCTTTCATAGTTAACATTTTATTGTACTAATTAAGAAGCAAAACAGAAAAAGATCCTACATTCTATGTTACTGCTAATCGTATTTCATATTAATTAATAAACATAGACCAGTTGGTCTGAGGCATGAAATTTTTCAACACCTGTTTTTTCAGCTGGTTTAGTAGATTATACTTCCCTCTTTGTGCATGTTATCTGGCTCATTTCTCGGATATATGTTGTATATACATTGAAGCTGTCTGGGGCCATAACAGTTTGATAAAGTAACAAGGCATTTGCTTTCTAGAAGATGAAAATTAACAGCCATAGGCAGACCAGCAAAATTAATGGACTCCAGTTAATTTTCCACCTCTGACAGCTACTAACCCAGAGCATTGTACAGGAAAATGTCCAGGATGGCTGACATCTTTGAAAGGAGTATCTGCAGTCTGTGGAACGGGTAAGCAAACTGTGAATCCACCTGGGTGATATTTCTGGACCTGGATCTAAGAAAATGTAAAACAGAGATGCCACTTATCCTTCATGTCTAATCAGTTTGACACTCTCCTCCCTGTAATGGCTGGAGGACAGGGTTCTGTCTTGCCTCTTCCGTGCTTCTTCCCACATGTCTCACTGCCAAAATCTCTGCAAAGCGCATTCTCTGTGCAATCACCTCCCCTGACTCTGGCACCCCAGCTTTCACAGTCCTTTCAGGAGGGTCAAGACTGTTGGAGTTGTTGCAGATCTCTGTCTTCCACTGATGTTTTGCTCCCTTGTAATGATCCTTTTCATGCAGTAGAATGAGAGTGATGTGATTCCCTTAGCCTTCTCTTCAGAAGAAGAAGATTACCAATTTTAATTTTTTTGTTGGTTTGCTTGCTAGTTTTTGGGGTTTTTATTTGGGTTTTTTGTTTGGTTTTATTTGTTTTTAAATTTGCCTGGTACTGTCAGGCAGAACTGATGGACAAGCAGCATTCCCAGTTCTTTGGAAATTTCACCTAAGAATTGTATTTCATCTGCATTAGGCTGGAGTGGGCAGCAATGTTCAGAATCTTCTGTGAACTGGAAATTCTGAGGAAAATCTCACACCGGACACACCTGATTATTGTGTTTACAAAACAAAAGCTTTTCCTTGCAACTGCCCTGAAAAATTGACATTCCTGACAGATCTCCCTGAGCAGCTGCAAAGATGCTGACAGGAATGGTAATGTCACCTTGGGGTGGGCAGGAGGCTCAAGAGCTGGGATCCACTCACACCCTGCCCTCTGCTACTCATCTGGGCACAGCCAGGGTACAAATGCTCCCCTCCACATCAGGGACTCAGCCATCTTCAAATACTGGGAGATCTTTCAGAATGAATACTTCTCCCTTGTCCTGCTGAAGAGCCAGGTGACAATTCTTAGAGCTCTGAAACTTCTTTTAGTCATCTCCCACTGCATGGTAAAAGGATGAGAAGCAGCAGAGGCAGTATCTGCCTGCAAGCCAACAAATCCTTGCAAATTTACTTCCAGAGATGCCAGCTTGGACCGTATGTGGTCAGAAGTTTTGTACATATTCATTTCGCTCCGATGTCAAACTTGTCCCGCAGCCAGAATCCGTGTCCAAAACCTGTGCTGGTTTGGACAGATTTGGAGGAAAATATCCTCTGATAGAAGGCAGGTTACAACCATCCTCCCCCACCAGGTTCAGGAAAAAGAAATTTTCCTTGGAGGAAAGTGAAAGAGATAAAAAACCTATTTGTTTAACAAACACACAGGAAAAGGATAATAATGCTAAATAACTAAACCTCCCACTGTGGAGAGAAACCTGGGAAGATTTCAGAGTCCTTCCATAGGTGTGGTCTCTCTCCTCCTCCTCAGAGCTGAGTCGGTGTGGGCCCACCTCCAGGGCCTCAGTGGAAAATTCTCCCAATGTGTTCTGATGTTGAAACAGTCCAGAAGAGAAGAAGGGAAAAAACTGAAGTCCCAGGAAAACAAAGTTCAGCTCTCCATCTCCCTCCGGAGAAAAGGAGCCAAAAGCTGGCTGAAAAGCAAGAAGGTGCTTCCTCCGTGCTTGCTGCTGCAGAAGCAGAGGAGTGTGTGTCTGTGACCTTGAACAATTGCTTCGAAAAGTTCGCTCCATTTTTTTTTCCTCTTCCCCCTCCCTGGCTCAGTTTAAAGGCACAGAAAGGCACAAAATTAATTTCTGGGCATAGAGCAGCGATAGGGGATACAACATCATAAAGTCACCCCAAGATATGAGATTATTCTGTTCTGTCACTGATGTGAATTGGCAGTATCAATGCACCTGTTTCAAGGTGGGCTGGTCTCTGTGAGGGTCCATCTTGTCTCTGTTGCTGCAGTGCCTTATATGTTTTCATTATTATAGCACTTATTTTAATATTCAGCATCAGTCATATTCCTAAACACCTGGTATCAGCCTTGTGGAAGGAATATCAGTCAAAACCTGCCCCACTTAGGTTTCTTCAGGACATTTCTGTTATTCTTTGTTCAGTTTACATGAATATTTCACAAATATTAATGATTTAGTCTGCGTAAACCTTTCTGAAATATAGAGACACATTTCCCTTTGACAGTGAAAAAGCACAGAGAACTGCAGGTAAAGGAACGCAGGGCAATTTTGGGATAGCCAGAGTGACATGGCTGATCCTTGTTTTTTCAGAGCTTTTGCCTTTTCCCCTCTGTCTCTGAGCAGCACAGTTCCCACGGACACAAAACCTGCTCTGCATTTTCAGTTAAGTTGCAATTAATCCACTGCCTCCCAAAATATAGCCTAGGCAAAATACCTCTTCCTATGCCACTGAAAAGACATGGAAGTCAAATCCAGCTCACTGGGGCAGTTTCCAGCTTCCTCACCAGTCTTCCCTTGTCTACAAACCTGAAATTGCTTCCCCCCATCCTGCCATTTCACCGAAGGAGGGGATGCTGACAGCAGATCAGTGCTGTCTGTGGGATCAGGGTCCTGTAGAGAGGCAATCCCTGCATCAAAGCCCATCCCCTGCAGGTGTCAGCAGGATAGGGAGTGATTTGCAACCACGTAGGGCAGCGTTCCTTCTATTTTGTCCCCAACTTTCACACACTGGTTTCATTAATGTTCTGTTTTTGCATGACTTAGGGAGAGACCTGGCACTGCTGAGCAGATGGCACTGCTGTCCCGGGTGAGATAAGGGCCACACCTGCCCCAGGAGAGCCAGGCATCCTTGCTTGCTCAGGAACCATATTTTTCTATTGATGTGCTGGTGAAATGAACCATATAATATCTAACCACAGCTGAAACAGAAAAGTCTGAAATAAGAAGCCTCTCTAAACCACTCCTCATATGGTGATATGGTGAGAAGGGGAGTTTTCCAGCGTTGGGGTTAAATTATTTTTTGTACTCTATTCCCATCTCCAAAGCTGAAGGGATTCAGTGCTAATGTTACAGGCAGGGCATTACAAGGCAGCTGCTGGGAGAGTCTCAGTTTTGGTGAACACAGCTCCTATAATCTGTGATGTTGTCAGCTGGGTTAACACAGGGCTATGTTACAGACATGACTCCACGTTAGGACAGTGATGTCCTAGCAAGACCAAAGCCTTAATTTCCTCATCCCTACTCAGAGAGTGACAGAAAACCTTCCTTCCCTACATTAATTGCTTACTTTGAAAGGCATGTAAAGGTGGGAGTGGGATTCCAGGCTGAGCTGAAAATTGAAGAATTTTTTTCGTTCTGTTAGCTCAGACTGCTTTTTCATTTTAGGTGAGGTATTTGTAAAGTTGATCACTGGATTCTGATCATGGTTTCTCAGAATAGCTCCCACAAATAGTGGGACCTCTCCAGTGTCCTCTCCATGGCAGTAAAAAACACCAGAAATATGACTGCAGTGACCTCAGCATGGCTATAACCTGCTGCTGCTCAGAGGATTGTCACAATTATTATTAGGGTTTTTTGTTGTTTTTTTTTTTTTTTTAGTTAAGTCATATTTTTAATGGGAAATAAACATGAACATTGTTTTGTGGTGAAGAAACCTCTGTGGTGCTTGCCAGGTTGTTCCAGTGGTAAATCACCTGAGTTATTGAAACATGATGAAGGTCTGATTTCCTAAGCACAAATGGATGTTGACATCTGTGCCATCTCCCCCACCATATTTTAAGACTCTCCAGGTTACTGGTGTTCAAGACTCCCTCATGAAGGAAAGAATCCTCTTCATAGTTTGTCTAGAGCTTATTTCAAAACGTTTGGAGAAAATGCCGTTGTCACCATTATTTGCTTCACAACAAAACTTTCTCAACATTCAGATCTCTACAAATGCTTCTGCCTGAATAGATGTTAAGGACTTTAACAAATTGTTCAGAAATATTATCTCTTTTTTATTTTAGAGTGAGGTTTCTAATAGTAACCTAATGGATCTTGAAAATTTATTTCCTTTTTCTTCACACAAAAAAGTCCATTCTTTATTAAAAGTGTTTGGTATAATTACTTCTTGTCTGTGCTTCCAATGCCATCTTTGTTTCCAGATACATTTGAAGCTTTGGGCATGTTCTAAGGTTTTAGTGCAATTTCTTTCTCAGTGTAATTTGGTTTTCTCCCAAAGTGGAAAAACTGCAAATACAAATGCACTTGGAGGAACAAAACCAAGAATTTTATAGGAAGAAAGATTTGATTTTAGATGTTAAATCAGATCATGTGATACCATTTTGAAACACACATCTTTTTCAGAATAATGTACAAACTTCAGAGTAATTCAGAGAATTTGGGGATAGGGAAAAAGTACCTTCACTAATTTGATGACATTAATAAGATCCAACAGTATTATGCTGCTAAAAAAGACCCACAAAAACCAAAACAAACCCAACATCCTCACCCACAAAAAACTCCGCAAAATGAAAAATCCCTCCAAATCACTCACCAAACAAAAAAACACAAAAACCCCAAAAATAAAACTGCCAAAAGACCCACACCAAAACCAAGAAAAAACCAAGTGCTGATACTGTGTCAGACACTTGAAAGAAACTACCTGGGACATGTATTCTGAAGCTCAAAGCCCAGGTTTCAGCATCAAGAAAGCAGTAGACTAACATGGACTAGATAGTGACAACCTAGACATGATAATTAGAGATCTGGAACACATGACTTACAAGGAATAATTGAATAAATAACAGCTACTTGGCCTTGAAAGAGGAAGACTGGATGGGCAACCTATAACAGTTTTCAAGTGTATAACAGGCCAGCCTGAAGAATGGGCAACAACTGGCTTGCTGTCATGATGGACCTACAGAAGGAAGACCTATTGGATTTAAACTCCAAACAAGGGAAATTTCCAGTGTTTATGATTAGACATTCTTTAAAACTTCAAACCAGCACAATAAGTGAATCACAAAGTAGAAAACAGGTTGTCTAAAGAGTTTTGGTGTCTCAATCACTGGATGTTTTTGGGGAAAAAAATGACAAATGTTTCTTGATTTATATATAATTACATATAATTAACCCTAAGCTGAAGCAAGACGATGGGTAAATTACATATTTCCTCTTTTCATCTTTTAGGATTCAGAACAGAAGTGAGAGATTAATACTACTTGGATTTTAATGGGTATTTTTATGCTGGGCTTTTAAGTATAAGGTGGGAAGGAGACACTTTCTGAATCATTCTGACAAGCTGTATATTGCAAAGAGGACTGGGAGTACAAAGGAGATAAGAAAACTGAGCAAGCTGTTCATCACACACAGGAGCTGCATCAGCAGAAGGAATCTACCACTAGAAAATGGCTGTGCTGTAGTATTTTGCAGAAATATATTTTTGTGGAGAAATTTCCTGACTCCCAAATGAATGCATTTTCCTAACCTTTAATGCTTTGTCCTGATTATTTCAGAATAGAATAGTTTTAATATTTTTTCACCTAAAAGTAACTGATTTAAAACATGTATATATAATTAATTAATTAAAATGGAAGAAATTGTGTTTGAACAAAGCATTTCAGGTTTTTTTTGAAGAAAACATTTTTATTAGTTCTAAATACAAAATTTAGAAGAAGAAGCTTTGGATTCTGCCTCAGAAGAAAAATGAATGCCAGAATCATTTAAGATCCTCTGGAATGGGTCTTCTACCTTCCTTCAAACTTCAATACAAACGATCCTAGATTTTTAGTAAAATTAGACCTTGTTTAAATATACATTTGGGAAATCCCTCTTTGTTTTGGATAGTATATATACATAAGAGGAACTGACCAGTGGCTGTTTGTCCATGTTGAGTTTATAGCTGTAATATTTTTGTTTCCTTTTTTGTTATGATTCAGGTTACCTTCATTTTTTCTGAAAGTAAATTATGGGCTTTATAGTAATATCTCTCAAATACAACTTATGACAAAACTTACAGTAAGACAGAGATATGGTGGATGTTCTCGCTCCCCTGAAAAATGCAAAATGTTTGAGCAAAGGCAGTTTTATTTGAAGTATTAGAGTACTCAGAATATTTAGTTTCTTTTTAGGGAGTTAGCTCATAAAATATTTATATTTTCTCCTTCCCATTCAAGTAAGGATGAATTTTTTTAATAATAATGAGATATAATTTCAAAGTCATTACTTCTTCCCTTTTCAGAAATGCCTTTCTTAATGTTTTTTTGCTAGGCATGCATTTGTTACTCTTCCTTAAAGTTTATCTAAAGTTTACAAAGGTAGCACCATAGTGATATTATTTGACTGTTCATTTTGACCTGGAAGAGCTAGGTAGAAGAGACCACTTACCTTCTTTTTATTTAAAACTCTCTGTTGTAAATTCATTGTTTGTTTCTTGTTGGTACTGAAATAAGCTTTGAAAGAAAAAAAGCTTAGGATGAAATTCAAAAAAGTAATTTATCAAAGGCATCGCCATCTACAGCAACCTAAAGAAATAAACTGGCAACAAAAGCTTGAACTAGTCAGTTTTATGAAAACCTGAAAATTTAAAGGCTTGAAATTCAAGTATATATATGAAAAATAAAGGAAATCTGTCTGCTATGCTTTGTCCTGTTTGTTGGATTTGGACATGGGTAGCGCATTACTGTGAATTCACCAACTTTATCTGCAGTCCACTGATGTAAGTGAAGATTGAGGGCTCATACTCTCCTCCCCCTTCCAAACCTCATCCTGTGATTACTCTCATTTCCACTGATGGTCTGAAACCACTGTGGACACTGAGAAACAACCAAAGTAATGCAGTGGTTTGATTGTACCTCAGTGCAACAGCTAGAGTGATGCCCACAGTAAATACCATGGGATTGAAATATGAGGTACTTATGACATCCCCTTGACACCTAAATCCAAACTTCTTATTCAGAGAGCCCAAAAGCTAACTCAAAATGCAATATCTTTACTTTCCCCCAAATAGGCTAAATTGAGACCATGAATCATCCCTACGTGTTTGCTGCCACGGGATCTCCATCCCCTTTCCCCGTGGTGATGGCTGAGGGGCTGTGCACATGCCCACAGGGACATTTCAGATGGGCTCCAGTGTGTCCAGCACAGCCTGGAGCAGCCTGAGGGACCTCACCCTCACATCATCCCTCAAACATTTGTGTGCCACCTCACTACAGAGGTTTGTCTCTAATCAACCGGATTTTATCCCTTTCCCCCTTCAAATACAGGTTAAAGTCCTTTTGATCATCCCTGCTCACTTTTGCTCTAAGTTCCTTTTCCCCCCTTGGTGTACCACATCTGTTCCGGTGGGCCTGGTGTAGTGTAGATAGACCCATGATGAAACAAACCCAAATTCTGCTGGTGACACCAGGCTCAGAGCCAGGAATTGACCGGCTGGCGCTTCCTGCTGGCACTGGGATGGCAGTGCCTTCCCTCTAAGCTCTCTCTGGGCAGCTGCATCAGTTGTTGTGGGTGCAGAGCTGAGAGAGGACAGGGACTTCTGCCTGCTGGAGACCATCCCTCCCTGGCAGAGCTCCAGTGCCCTTCTTGCCTGCCAAGTGCCACAGCGCTCCTGGTTCCAGCACTTCCTAAGGGCTTCTTTTATGGGGAGAGGGGTTTGACCACTGTCACTCCTGACCCCACACAGGTCTCCTGGTGCTGTGCTGTGAGCTGTGGGCTCCTGGTGAGTCTCACCACTCCCTTGAGGCTCCCTTGGTTCAAGGACTCCCCCAGTGCATCACTCTGGGGTGCTCCACTGCCCATGGTGCCAGCACTGGAGCTGCTGCCTGGGCAGCTGCTATTGGGGTCATTGAAGCCCCCAAGAATACTAAGGCCTGTGACCTTTTTGTTTCCTCCTTTGCTTCTCCCTGATCCAGCACTCTGTAGTGGAAACACATTAAAACATTGCTTCCTTCTACTCAGCACAGCAGACTTCACAGTTTTGCAAAATATGCAGGAACATGCTGTCAGTTCCTAAAGTAATTAATGTGTTATCTGCATTACAAACATGCTCTTTTACCAAGCCAATCAAGAAGAAATGCAGTTCTCAGATGGTGGCTTTATGAACTTCATAAGTACTGAAAAAGAGGTAAAAAAATTATATTTTTTTTCTTAATCAGGTTGCTTACAAAAATAAATCCAAGCTTAACCTTTCTTACTGTAATTGGTGAAATGAAGCTGGAGTTGGGAGGATCACAAGTTTCCAGATAAGCATGCAAAAGAAGTATTGATTAGCTAAGTGGCTCAGATCAATGTTCCTCAGCCTTGCTTAGCAAACGCCTCCAGTCTGAAATAGAATTTTTATTACAATATTTATTACAAAACAAAGATGAGACACTTTAATGGTAGACTGTGTGTGCTTATCTGTCCTTGGGAGAGCAGCAGAAATCCTTGATCTAAAGATGTCAGTGGAACAAGATTTTTCTGCCTCAGGCCATAAAGAAACCTTGCCTGCACATTTTAAGTTCCAGGGAGGTTTTAACCACTACCTTAAATCTTTTTCAATGTTTATTTGTAGAATAAGTAGTCAGTCTCCAGCTCTATCTTACAGAGAGAGCACTCCAATTTCATTGCAAAGCAGCTGCCATCCTCTAACTTGGCCCTGATCTCTAGGTTTAAGCCCTTAGAAGAGTGGATGTACTGGTGCTGTTTTTAACCCGTGACAGATGTGTGTAACCTGCTGCTGGACTGTGTGCATGGCAGAGACCTGAAGCAATGTCATCCTACCCTAAGCAAACACCAGCTGTTGGATGCCAGAGAACCCAAGAAACATGAATGTTACATGACTAAGAGGGATATCTCCTGTGTTGAAGACAATCTGCCTAACGCTTGTTTTTCCTTGGAAAGCTCTGTATTTCTCTTGCCCAGCCACCATTAAAATGGCCCTTGTGGGACTCTGACAAAAATTATTTCAGACTCATGTGCTGGTAATTAAAATAAAACCAATAATGTGGTGATTTCCAAATCCTAATTCATGAGATAATTTTCATGGTACAGAGCCCAATTCAACAAAAAAAATTAACTGTGTGCAAGCCTTTGTCTAAAAAGATGGATTCATGTGTGTGTGCTTAAAGAAGTTATGTGCTCATACATTTGTTTTCTGTGTGGGCCCTACTTCCTGAGGTTGTGGTGAAAGCAAAGAAAGCAGTTTCTTGGTTTGGTCATGTTGGGATTTGAAAGATGAACAAGACTATTCAAGGAAGGAAGAAAGGGATGTAGCAGGCACTTGGAAAAAAAAGCTTTTTTTCTAACAGCAGTTGGTGGGAAAAAAAAAAATTTATGAGACATTCCCCATGTGCTGATCCAGAGCATTGTTAGCAGGAGTAGGCTGGTGCAGGTCTCTCAATCTGGATTTAATTATTCAGCTGATTAAGTTTTTCAAGTCCTTTATGAGAAGAAGATGTTGTGGAACCTGGAAAAACTGTTCAGAGACTGGCCTCAACAATTGAAGGTAGTGTCTTATCATTCATCCCAGAGCCCTTTATCAATTATATATGGAAATAACTTCATCCACCACCAAAAGAAAACACCTTGCTGGCAGGAGCACAGTGGCTGTTGACAGGCAGCAGGTCACAAAACAGCAGGCTCCTGCGGGAGGCAAGGAGGAGTTTGAATTCCAGGTGACACGTGAGGCAGGAGCAGCAATTGCTTAGGCTGAAAGGGAAACCAATACTAACATAATTAGCACAGCAGAGCTGTGTAAGTGGTTTGCAGCGCAAGGTTTGTACTCTGTGAGTTCATCTTCTTTGACTGTGTCCAAGATAATGAGATTGGCCTGATGCCCAGAGCCAACAACTATCCTGACTATAAATCTCCCAGCCTCATCTCCTGGGGCCCATCTAGCTCGATCCTGCAAGTTCTGCTGAAGTCCCAACTCCAGCCTTTCACCTTCCAGATATAATTTCTTTTGTGACATCTGGGAGCTTCAGAGGTACTACAGGCACCAAGAAAGGGCAGTTTGCCAACAATTTTACAATTTCCTCCTGTAGAGCTGAGTTACAAGAGTTTCAACAGAGGACTGTAAGGGAGCAACAGTGAATAAGTAAAAGCTGGAAAAACTTTCACTTGGCACAATAATTCCCCCTTCACTGTTTTGGTATTTTTTTTTTCCCTTTGTGTGAATGAGTACTTAACTTTGACTTCTCTAATTGTTTGCATTTTGGAGAGCCCTTTGTTCTCAAGGGTTGTCACTAAGAGTGCTTTTTCCATTTTTCTTCTGTTTTTTAATTTAAAAAAATTTTGCAAATGCAAAACATAGCTGGGTGATTTATTATGAAAATGACTTCATTTGAAAAGGGTTTGGTAATGAGGGCTTGGAAGATGCATTTGGTAGTTAAACTTCAATGTATTTTTTTCCCTCTATCCCGACCAATTTTATTTGCTGATGCAAAAACCAATGTAGACTTATGAGTCATCTGTTAAAATTATTTCCAATCACTACATTGTTTTTCATTCACAGGAAGTTCACAGTTTACTTTCTATCAAAGGAGCAAAAAATAATTTTCACTTAAATATTTATCGTACTACACATTTAGAAGCAGAAAATGGTGGAAAAATGTCTCTAAAATCAGTCATTCGGCTGGCATTTAGCCTGTGATGGAGGTCCTAGCTCTTCTGAGAAAAAAATAACCAGCAAACTTGTCTGGCTGCAGGCATCAGAAGAAGGCAGCTGTCTGTATGGAGCAGCTGGGAGCAGCTAACCAGTACCACTGGTAATATGGCCCCAGCTTGGGCTGAACCAATCCTGCTTGGTGCCTTGACCCTTTTCCTCTGGTCAGTGTGGTTCTGGTTAGTGTGGGAGTGAAGGAAAGTTGGAATTTCTCCTTTCTGGAAGAGCAAGAAGGAGCCTACTGCTGGTGAGGTTTGACAGAAGGACAAATGAGTTGACAGATTTTGGCAGCCTGCTTTAGGAAACGGGTCCATCATCCTTGGGGAAATTAAAATTCAAATGTCTCACAGCCAGAACAGATGTGTGGGTGAACTGGGGATGAATATGGATTGCGTGTAGACAGAGACAGAAGAAAATTCTGGGCACTCAGATTTTCAAAAGATGGCTTATTGGTCATGTGGAATTTGTTTTCCTTTCTTTAGAGTTGCAGCTTATTTGAAGTTTGAGCTTCTAGACAGCAGTGTGAAGGAAAAGAACTGCTTGGGCTGTGAGAAGAAGCTCTTTGGTGGGGACCCTGTCTCAGGATGTCACAGGTGCCAGAAGTTTAGATTCAGTGTCTGGGAAACTTCATGGTGTCCAGATCTAATGGAGGCTGTCAACAGCAAAGGCAACTTTCCAAGAAGTCTGTGAGTTATAAGTGATTTGAAGACTGGCAGAGCACCCTGGAGAGGAATCACTGCATGCCTGCCTTTTTCTTCTGCTCCTTCCTTTGTACCCACTTGCTGATCCATGCTGGAGACAGGATACTCTGTCAGATAATCTGCCCCCAAATAACCTGGTCTAATACAAGCAGCCTGTCTCATACTTTGATGATCTCAATTGTGCAATGAAATAATGTCCTTAGCACACACTAAGCCACCAAAAGTCAGACTTATTAGTCTCAGCATGCTGTCACATGCAGGGGGTGGCTCTGACCTCAGTGATAGCAAAACTCACCCCACTGGAGCTTTATAAGACTTACAAAATCTTTTCTTGCTTTCTGCCTTAGCAGTGGCAAGTAGCAGTGCCAAAACACACCAAAGGTTTAGAAGAACATTTTGTATAAAACAGCAATAGCAGATGTCATTCTTGGTGAAAATAATACTAACAGGTTGAGAATATTTAGTGGTTATGTGTGGGGAGGTAAAAAAAAGATCCACATTCTTGTAAAGGACTTTGCAAGTTCATCCTACACATCCTTTTTCGAGCTCATTTGTTGCCACATTTCCATCTTCTGTGAACTTGGACAGAGTCAGCAAAATTCCCAAGTAAAGATTTACAACAACTTGATACAACATGTGGCAAATGTCCATTACCCCTACATACTGATGTATCTTTAGTGAGGGCGCTAACACATTGCAGAGATCTTTTATGTCTGTGTGCCAGCACAACAACCCTCGGAGAGGATTTTTTCAGCTGGGCTGAGCATAAAAACGGTTTGCAGGAGGAAGGTATAAGGTCAGTTAGGTAATGGCAATATTCTAAGCTTTCCAGTCTATAACAAATAAATAGTCTTGTCTTGTTAATTGTATCTTTCCAAAGGATAACCTTTTCTGTTCTTTCTTTAAATGTTATCATTCTCTTAATTCTACACTGTGTTATACACATGCACACAGACTCATGCCCATTACATTATTTTCTTGAGACCCCCACCAGCTAAAAAGCATTGGATCTGTCAGTAGGCACATGATGCTGTAAACAGGTTTCAGGCCTGAGCCAGAACCTTGCCCTACAGTCCTGCACAGTGTGGACATGTCATCCGGGGCAGCACAAAGGGAGCTATTGCTTCAGTGTTCCATGGCATGAATGTGACTGTGAAAAAATTGTGTATTTTGCCCTATTTCTGTCACCATATAATTATTAACAGAAGTGTATTGCCATTACTACATTGCTCATAAGGACAGCATAACCTTTGTGCATCTCCTGCTTTTGTTTACCTAAAAATCCCTTCATAACTTGCCTCTTCTTTTTCACAGACAGGTTACAGTGTACATTTTCAGTGCAGCACAGCAGAGACTGGTGAAAATTTAATATGATGGAGAAATCATTGTTCTGTCTGAAATGCTTTCTTACTGGGATATAAAAGGCATTTTACACTTTGTGTCAAACTGTAAGAAATTTCTATTGGAGTCATGCCTAAGACAGAGGAAAGAATTTTTTTGTTGCTCATCTGAACATTAAAAAAAAGGGGGAGGAGCAAGTAATTTTGGATTTTTTTTTCTCAAGAAAAAAAATATTAATAATATGGTTTTGGATTTGACAGGACTTTTTTTTGAGCAAACTCACTTTTTGTTTGTTTTTTGTGTCACAAAGAGAAGCTTGATCACAAGGAAAAGGTATCATTTTGATTTGGGCTTAGTTAGCCTTTTCAAGTTGCTGATTCACTTTTGAAACAAAAATCCATTTTAAGAAGTAAAAGCACCAATGAGCAATATTGTGTCATCTCCACCAAAGGATCATTTCTTCCTTTGATCAATCTGTCCCCTCAGTTAGTGAGTAGAGTCAGTCCTTGCAGCTGTATTGCTCAGTCATGACATAAACTCTTTGCCAGGAAATGTTTCCAGGTTCTATTTGCAGTGCAATTATCAACAGCTTTAACATTGCTTTGATGTATTACTTGTAAACTTCATTGTTTTTCTACAACCTCATTACAGAATTATTTGTGAAAGCAGGAAATATGTCTTATTACTTCCTAATCATTTTACATATAAACTGTCTGGATGTTTTCCAGCTAATATATCAAATTATCTCACTCTTTGAAAGGGTCCTACCAAAATTTAGGCCCAGATAATGGTAGATAATTAATTATATTAATCACAGCTAGTAATTTCAGATGGCTGTCTGAACGTGACACATACTAATGCATCAGCTTAAAAAGATGCCAAGCTCCATTGCTGGGATATAATGGGAGTTAGGTCATCTACAATATCCCTTACACTTCTGAGTATAAATTATGTAGGTCAGTAATTTCATAAAGACAAAATTGTAATGACATTCCCTGAGCAGTAATATCCTTCTAGAATTTGTCTAGTCTCAGGTTTTTTCATTTGTTTTTTTATATATATGTGTAAACCACTGTCCAGGGAATTCAGCAAGGCAAACAAACTTCCAGGGACCTGTCAGGCCATGTGACTGGGTGAAAACAGGTGAGAGGAGCAGAAGAGGTGACACATTGCTCACCCGTGAAAGGGCACAGCTCCTCGCCCTTGTCAAACCATAGTGCCTCTCTCACCTTGGATCAAGGAAGTGTGACATTGGATGGGATCTGACTTGCCCCTCTCAGAAATGCCACTGCACTTTACATGAATTCTTATCTCAAAGCAATTTTCTCTCCCAAACACTCTGTGCCTTTGATATCAGTGCCTGGGAAAATGTCATTAAAGTGTTGTCCCACACAGAGTGGAGGAACAGCAGCCCATAAAGTTTAATCTGCCATCTCTTTCTGTACTCAAGGAAGTCAAGTCTGAAACCATGTAATCATTCCTGCAAGAGTGTGTTATTTATTCATAGTCATTAGACTCTCCTGCATATAAAAGACATGTAAAGAGGGCAGCAATTAGATCTGAAGAGAAGTGCACATTAATAATACGTTAATTTACTGACTTATTTTCCAGGTTTGGAACGCAGAAAGACAGATTCTCACTTTCTCCAATGAATTTGCTACGATAGCTTAATTAATGACTATTTTAACCAATATTTAACTCTACAGATTGATTTGGCATATTCAAAGGCTGAGCTGTGCTGCTGTCTCAGGTAACTCGTTGCTTTCTCAAGCTGCTCTGAAATTTACACAATCATTGCCAGCACAAATACTGTAATGCAAAAACTGATTCTCTAAATTCACTTTCCATGGACAGTAAAAAGGGATTACTTGCATATTTGCAGAAAGGAGAATGAAACTTGCATAAGCACAGATGACACAAGTTAATTTCAAATTCTTATGGGAAATTTACTGATAATTTGCTCTGTTATTCACCGAGGCCTTCATGAAAAGCAGAGAGAAACAATGTGAATCATCTAGCAGTGTTTTGTTATTGCTTTTCATATATGCATTTTAAATGAAGAGACCTGATTGTAAATAAACATCCTCAGAGTATTAACAGATATCTGCAAGTGGTCTAACTACTTAACAAGTCAAATAGTGATTTCAGAGAATGCATTTGACACAGTAGGTGGGATAGTATATGAAAATAAATATCAAATTTACTGTGATTTAGCAGGTGACTGGGAGTTCATTAAATTGCTGTAACATAATTACTTGTGATCCCCTGGCCTTTCCTGTATTCTCAGCCTCCTCAGTAGAATGTTACTCCCGGAGCAATCGTTTTTTGAGCTCTGAGCCATGAAAAGTTGTGGATAAATTAGTTTTCTTTTTCTTTTTTGTTTTTGTGTGGTTTTTTGTTTGTTTTATGGGGGTTTTTTTTTTGTTTTGTTGTGTGCTTTTTGTTTGTTTGGGGTTTTTTTTGTTTACCGTAAACCTGCAAATTTTAGACTCACTTGAGAATTCACAGGCATAACAAGATTAATAATGTGTGCTGAATGAATGCTCAGTCGAAGAGAAATCTGGGGTGTGGGGTATTCAGTGCCCTATGGATAACTGAAGAAGATAATCTGAGAAGAACTCAGATGAGAATGTTTCCAAGGCAGATGAGGACAAGAAGGTGATGGTGAAGAGAACAGAAGAAAGAGTGGAGATGACAGGTACTCAGAGGTAAATTTAGTGAAAAAATTACATTCTTGGGTTGTTCTTTTCCCAAAATCAAAGTAGAAACAATTGCATTGTTTCGTTTGGATGTCCAAGCTGTGCAAAATGCCAAATCAGTCTGCCTTCCTAGTGAAACATTTTCTTTTTTTCAGCAGTTTTTCCTCTGTGTTTTTGGCTGCATACTGCCTGGCCATTGACACATTCTCCAGTTAGCCTGGGCAAGAAAACTCACCTGTCTGACAAGTTCTGGATTTGTGCTGAGAAGGTATGTGCCCTGTGTGCCCTGTCTCCAATGCCACCACATTTACCATACATTTACACTGCATTTACACCACATTTACCATACATTTACACCACATTTACCATACATTGCTGACTCCATGCAGACAACAGAGCCCTCGGGCAGCTGCCACATCACACAGGAAGATGAGAGTGGGCTTTGGCAATGGCTCACTGGCAATGGAGATGAGGAGCTGGAGCTGAGCAGAGGAAATACACCTGGGGTATTAATTGCCATGAGATTGTAGAGGCCTCTGACAGGGCTTGGTGCAGAGCTCTCACCACCCTAATCTGCCTTTGGACCATATCAGGCTGCTAAGAGGAGTTTTTCAACAAACGCATCTTTATCCAGGTCATGGAAACAGTAGGCAAAAAGAGCAAATGACCTGCATAGAGAGAACAGGCTGTTTTCTAAAGATGTAATCTTCCAGTAAGTACTCAGCTGCTTTGTCTGCGGTCAGTTTTAACCAGGAAGACATTTTCCTTTCTCTTCTCTGCAGAAATCAGCTCCCTTTTTTTTCCTGCCTCAGAACGCATTAACTTCTGCCTTGTCTCTTCCATAAAATTTCTTGGAAAAGCTTTGGATGGTTATGCTGAGCACTCCACAGAGTGTGTAGCTGCTCTGTGCTAAAACACCTGGCTGTAACCGGTAGCTGTCTTCCTTTTCAGCACTTACATCTTTCATCTACCTAATATGGCTTGTTTTCTTGATTTAATCACACCCTAATGAATTCCATGGAAAGTCTCCTGTTGCTTCAAGAGGCTGCAGGTTATGGTGTAAATTTTATCCTTGATTTTGTTTAGGCCAAGAATTCACCCTTAGGGTCTGAACTAGTTTGGAGTCACTGTGATTTTGTCATAAAGAGTTTCAGTCTTGAGATAAGTGGTTTGCTTAGAAAATGGTATTTTTTTACTTTATGGTTTGGTACCTCCAACTGGGAGAGGAGATCCTGTTAGTGAGAGCTATTGCAGAATGTGCAATCAAGGGATGGGGAGCTGCTCCTTAGGGATGTTCTTCTCCTCTGACCTTCACATAACAACACCTGGTGGGAGGAAAGAGTGTTCCAGGAAAGTGCGTCCTGATCTGGCAGCTGATGATGATTATATTAGGAGAAATGCCTACAGCCTCTCTTGATTAAGGAAATCATTCTTTTCATCTGAATTAAAGCACCTTTTAAAAGTTTTCCTCTGAGATCTGCAACTGTTTTACTGCTGAGTTCATGTGATAAGGTGTCACTTGGTGATTAAACCTTACCTAGCCCTTGGAAGTTGTAACTGCAAGTCACAAAACCACAGTGGAACTTGGTGCATATCTCTTATCCAGTCTATTTTATTATATTCATTGCTTTGGGCAAAAGGGAAGCTAAATTACTTAGTATGAAACACTGAATTCCTGAATTCCTTAATTCAGCCAGGACTGAAAATTAAAGTTGTGAAGCTGCTGCACTAGTCTTCAACAGAAAAGCAATAAATACTTTATAAAAAGGGTAGCTGGGTCTGATAGGGATCTACCTGATGATCCATAGGTTGCCATACAGGAGGATCTGGGTTCCTACAGGATCTCACACCACAGTAAGTAGATTTGAAGTAGTTTTTCAAATTGACTGTTTGAGACCTGTCAGTATGATTGTCCATTCCTGAGCTATTTGAGAGCCACAAACTTACTGAACTTTAGAAGGAATGTGTCAAAAGTGGACTTTGATACCTCTTTTTATTCATGAAACCTGTGTTCCACTGCCTTTTACATTGTCTATTTTCACGCATCCTTCCAAAATATATCACCAGCTTCCTCAAGGAGCTGTCACTGATCTCAATACTATTTTTTTCTATCCTCTCCTAAGGAAATGAGGCAGGATTTTATTGCATCCAGCCTGTTTCTCACTTCTTCAAATTCATGTATATGTCCATTTGTAATTTTTTTTTTTTTTTTTCAGTTTGAAGGGTGTTTTTCTCAATATAGGTGTGCTCTGTTTCAGGTGAATGCATGCTAGAAAGTAGACCCAGCTTGCATTCCTTTACATTCTTTAAGGTGTTCAAAATAATTTATTTAAATCTTCATATACAGTCTACCAGGAAATACATGGGAAGATATTTTATTCATGGTCTTAGGTAGAAGATATCATGGGTGGAAAATTGGGAGCAACCTTCTGTAGGGATGTGAGAGGCAGAGACATTTGGTTTGATCCCATGTGTTCTCCTGTACAAACAGCCAGATCCACAGCTGGTTTGTCCTGACACATCTACCTCATATAAATAAAGCACAGAAAAAATACTGTGTCACAAAAGAAGCAGCCCCAAAAGAGGCAACACTGTTAGAGCTCAGCATAAATATTTCAAGATTAACAAATTCCTTTAACAGGGAAGCAAATGTAGAGTGACCTTATTCTGGTCAAAGGCTTGAAACCAAAATAACTTCTGGGCACCAGTGCATTTAATGAATGTGTTGCTAAACCTCAAGGGCCTCACTTTTTAAAGAAGAGTCATTTCACACTCGTGTGCTGTCCAGTTGGAGTTTTGTAACTGCTGACATGCCCACATAGCCTTTAGCTGAATCATACTTGCTTTTTCTCAATGCCATTCAATCCAGCAAGATGCCATACACAATTAGCCATTTCTGCATCCCTGGTTTCTGAAGGCTGGGAGACAAGACAAAGATCGCTGTGTTTTATGTTTGTTTGTGCTTAAAGGCATGGAAATGACCTGAAAGAGAGGTAGACTGGGGCAGGGGTGAGCAGGAATGGGCTCTGGTGAGGAGGGTGCTGCACTAGGCAGGGCAATCTGCTAACAGATGGCAACTTGCAGAAGCTTCCGAGGAGATGCAAGGAGTCAGACACTGGCTCTTAGGTGGAGCAGAATGCTTGGAGGGAAAACAGGGGCTGAAATACTAGCTGAAGATATACCTTCTCCACTGGCCATTAATTGAAACAAGATAAATATATTCCCATAGAAAATTTTCAGTTCTGCCGGAAATGAATGTCAACTGGTTGCCAAATTTACACTGATGTCTGTGAAAACCTGTCTTTAAAAAAGTCTGAATGAGAAAACTTCTTCAATCAATTACTCCTACTTGCAGAAAGAACGTACTCATGGTATTTTCTTGTTCCCTGTGCTATAGAAAAAGCCTCTGGATCACAACTGAAGGGATGCTCCAAACGTTGGCTAACCCAACCTCCTTTGTTAGTGCCTTTCACATAATGAGGCTGTCTCAAACAAACTCCACATTAACTCCCCTATGAACAGGGCAATAGGAGCATTTTTAAAATGATCCATTTGTACAACTCAGATAATCTGTATAGGATCCAGTTATAGCTTCTCATCAACAGAGCCCATCTGTTAGCTCTTGCCCTCTCTGCTCTCTCCACACAAAACAGTGAGAATATATTTGGGCAACAGAGCTGTAACTGCTTGGTCCTTGAGTGACTGTTCAGACAATCTTCTTTAGATATTCTGACCTTGTCTGATGCATTTTTAGAGACATCCAGTGATCGAGACAGCAGCAGGCTTTGTCATTCCATATCACCATCCTTATACATGCCATTCTGTAGCTAAAGCCATTCTTGCTACAAATTATTACTGATTTCCTCTTGTTCTTTCACAGAGAATATGAAATACAAGTCTTTTGCATATTTGAGGACTGTTGTTGTGTTGGTTTAACACAGCCTGGTTTTTAGTGGGGGTGGAAGAAAAGCTGCTCGAAACTTCTATGTCCGGCACAGAGTCAATTGCTGAAGGCTCTGACAATGGGCAGGTTACTAGCCCAATTAGACAAGACAGTAAATCCTCTGTGATGACATATTTAAGAAAGGAAAAACTGCAGGAAGTTCTCTTTTTTCTTTTCCCAAGGGGTGGTGAGGTGGCTGCTGGGGCCCATCCCACCAGGGGCTGCCAGGGGCTGTGCAGCCGGGGCCTTCCCGAGGCTGGGACCGCACGGCCGAGGCCGTCCCGAGGCCAGAGCCGCCTGTGCGGTGCCAGCGAGGACCACGCGGTTGGGGCTGGCCTTGCGGTGCCGGCAGGGACCACGTGGCAGCAGCGAGAGACATGGCGAGCAATTCCCCAGTGCAGAGCCCGGACAAGATCAACCTCTCAATTACAACTTACAGACACCGACTTTCTTCCAAGTCAGAGAAAAAGGAAAAGTGAGGACACGTGAGGAGAACCATCGTGCCAGCACCAAGCTCAGTGAAAAAAAGGAGAAGGAGGAGGTGCTCCAAGCGTCAGAGCTGAGGTTCTCGTGCAAGCCGTGGTGAGGACTGTAATACAACAAACTGTTTCCCTATAATTCATGAGGTGCATGGAGGGGTGCAGAGACCCACACGCAGCCCGTGAAGGAGAATACTCACGCTGGAGTACCTGGGTACTGAAAAGCTGTTATCTAGCGAGGAACTCGAACAGAGGGATGACCCTTGCTTTTAGAGATAGAGGAAGAGAGCCTTAGCTTCCAAACTAAGACTGAACCCCATGAACTAAAGTGGCCCACGCAGGGCAGTTGTGGGAAGACTGCTTGGCCTGTGGGAGGGATTTCACATTGCAGCAGGTTCAGGCGGGACTGTTGCTTGTGGAAGTTAAAACCACACTAGAAAAGTTCGCAAAGAAATATCTCCCCTGGGAAGGATCCCACAGCACAGCAGAAGAAACTCTTTTCCTTAAATATACTGAAGAAAGATTTTTAAGAAATTAAATACTGATCAAAACCCCATGTTTTGTTTCCTTGCGCAGTCGGTAGAAAGAGGGAGGGACTGGAAAAAAAAGTTGTTCTGAAAGTTTGCTTTAGTTCTCATTGCCCTTTTTCCTTTTAATTCTGTTAATAGTAAATTCTCTTTACAGTGTTTAAGTTTTGAACCTGTTTTGCCTTAAAAGGTTTTTCCCCTAATCCTTATCTCAACTCATGAAGTTTTGATTTTTTAATTTCCCCTCCTCTGCTCAGCTATAGCAGAGGAAAATAAGTGAATGTTTTTTCGTAGGTGCCTGGCGCTTAGCTAGCGTCAAACCCCGACAGTTGTATACTTTCCCATAATCTCACTTCTTTCTGATTCTCTCATAGGTCATGCTTACCACATTGCTTACTATCCTGTTTTGGGGATTTTTTTGTATCTCTTGCACTCAAATTTTTCAGAAATATTTGTTACATGTGGTGTCCAGAGCCAGTCACTGATTTCTAGCTCAGACTCCTCTACTACTAATTATAGTGGAATATTGATGACTGATGTTTTCAATATGTTATACATGGAAGACAATTTCAAAATAGAAATTGCTTTTCGTAGCAGAAATCAACATTAGTATCACAGAATGATCTGAATTGGAAGAGACCTTCAAAGATCACCTAGTTCCAATTCCCCCTGTCAGGGGTATCTTTCACTAAATCAAGTTGCTCAAAGCCCCATTCAACATGACCTTGAACTGTTCTGATGGTGGGACATCCACAATTTTCCTGGACAACATGCTCCAGGGTCCCACCATCCTCATTATAAAAAATGTCATCCTTATGTCCAATTTAATCCTGCCCTCTTTCAGTTTAAAACTGCTGCCTGTTGTCCTGTAACTACAGGCCTTGGTAAAAATCTCTCTTGATCTTTCTTACAAGCCCCTTTTGTATACTGAAAGGCCAAAATAAGGCCACCCTGGAGCCTTCTCTCCTCCAGCTGGGCAAACCCAACTCTCTCAGCCTGTCTTCACCAGAGGGGTGCTCCACCCCTCTGAGCATCTTCATGGTCTCCTCTGAACATCCTCCAACGGGATGTTAGGGATCCTATAGCCAGACACAGTACTCCAGGTGGGCTCCCACAGAAATGGAATAGAGAGGCAGAATCACCTCTCTTGACCTGCTGGCCATGCTTTGTTTTATGCAGCCCAGGACATGGTTGGTTTTCTGGGCTGTGAGTGAACCTTGTAAATGCATCTCTAATTTTGCATCCACCAGCATCCTCAAGTCCTTCTCTGCAGGGTTGGTCTCAATCCCTTCATCCTCCAGTATGGGTTTGGATTGCTCCAACCCAGGTGCAGGACCTGGCACCTGGCCTTGTTGAACTTCCTGAGGTTCACAAGGTCCCACTCCTCAGGCCTGTCAAGGTCCCTCTGGATGCCATCCCTTCCCTCAGTGGATCATCCATCCCTAAGTGAATCCACTGCACCACTCAGCTTGGTGGTTTGTAAACTTGCTGCGGGTGCACTTGACCCCACTCACTATGTCACTGATGAATATATTAAATAGTACTGGTCCCAATTTATACTTTTGAGGGACACCACTCATTACTGGGTGTTGAATATACTGTTGTGTTGAACACTCCTAATTTCCTGAAAATTTCCTTAGTTTATTATTTCTTATTCTATATTGGACTCTTATCTTCTTCTTCAAAAATAATAGATTTAATAAACCAACTTCACTTAACTAATATTTGAATATGGAATATTAAACTTTCTTGTTCTTCTTTTATTAGGTCTTTTCAGATAAGAAATAGACTTACATTTCCCTTTGCGTTTGGTCTTTTTTGGTTGTTTTTTTCATTCTTGATGCATTTTTACAATCCATCCTGATTGTCTTTCTTTATTCCATGAGAGCAGTATGTGGTTGTGCTGTTTAGCCTTTCTGACTGTAATTTTCATGATTACTTCAGGGAGGAGAAGGGCAAATTAGGCTGCTACTGAAGAGATTAGATGTATGTTGGTAGTTACTGTTCTAAAAGGATTATGCCATCCAGTCATCTTTTATATACATGGCTATAATGTGAAGTTTTATCATTTGGCTTTATCACCTCAGAGATTATCTCATGTCTACAGTATTTTACCTCACATCTAAGTACATGGCAATTTATCTGCTGCTGAAAATTTTGTCAGGAGAATAAGCAAACAGTTTTTGTGTCTTGATACCACAGATTTCAGCTGTTACTGATTTATCATACTCGGCTGCCTTGATGAAATACTGTAGCCAAGATTTGGTTTGAGATATTTGTATAACATATATACGGTAGCAATAATTCTTCACTGATCCATGCTTTTAACAACCACAATCAGGTATTCCTTCTGACATAGGAAAGCTATAAAACATCAGCTGAAGTCTGATGAGCTATGAAACACCCTGACTCATTAGATACATGAACACTGCAGAAATTTTGGAACAAATTACCTTACTTGCAATGAAAATTAAGACTTTTTATCTCTCTTTTCGTCCTGGAATATCTGAAGGCATTTCTTAGACATTTGGTAACCAAAATAGATATGTGACATAAAAATCATCTGTATTCCTTTGGGAGTAAATGAGGGAATCGCAGGAAGACAGAACTACATTATAGCTGACAATTAGCAATTGTCACAAGAGCTATACACAAAAAATCACTATCCCAACTCAGCTGCTAACGTTCTGCTTCACTCTAGGCAATTTTTCCAACATATCTGCCCTAACATTCCTATTTACAAAATACCTAATGTTGAAAGCCATGCAGAGACCCTGAAGGGCTGCCAGCTAACCAGAGCTTATGGCTCTCTTGCTGTCTGTATGTAAACAGTATGTCTTCATCAGTATGGGTTAAGACTATATTGTTAAGGCACAGCTTGTTGGATTTAATATTTCCTCAGCACTGTACAAACATGAACTCATTATCTTCATCTCTCGCAAATTGGGTGGCTGATTGTACGATCTCACTTTCACAAGTCAAGAAACTAAGGTGGGAGGCAAAGCACACTAATTAAGCTCCCATATGATACAATGCAAGGTGGCATCAGCATCTTTAAAAGTTGCCTTTGGGTTTCTAGATGATCAATTAAGAGTAGGGTGTGATTTATGTCATCCTCAAGTCAATACCTATGTTTGGTTAAATGACTCACCCTGTGCTTCACTGACTCTGTGGACTTGTTTTTACTAACTATAATAGGAACACAAGAAACTTGCTCAGTTGTCAATGCTTACATTGCTGGATAGCTAATTTAGTTAGGTAAGTTTTGGGAAGCTAAGAAATATAAACCCTGCCCTAAAAGCCACAGTGACGCAGGTAACACATGCAGGAACAGGGGAAGTGGTGACAGCAACAAGCCTGACAGAGTGCAAGGAGCATTTGGACAATGCTCTCAGGCACTTGATGTGATTCTTGCGTCTGTCCTGTGCAGGGCCAGGATTTGGACTTGATGATCCTTGTGGGTCCCTTCCAGCTCAGGGTATTCGATGATCTAGGATACTTTTTGAATGCCCATTAAGCTGGTGAAAACCAGACTGCTCTAACCCTTTTGTTAGAACCAATCTACCAGTTAAGCCTGCATAAAATTGCCTTTCTCCCTGCCATGATCAGCTGTCCCTTCCCTCTAAGAATGACCTGTAGTCACAAACCCCAGAAACAATTCCTCTGTTGCGAGTGTCACCTCTCTGCTTTGAGTACATTTGAGAGAATACAGTGAGTGAGACCGTGGGGCAAATCCAGCAACCTGCTCCCTAAGGCTGCCATATGGAAACTGACTGCATGAATGATGGAAAAGCATAGCTAGGATGGCATATTTAGTCGTTTGCTATGGATTCCAGATTTCAGGGATGTGACTGCTTCTTTCATTGACTGCACAGAGAATCAGTGTGTGACAGTCTGCATCCTGCACTGCTTTCATAAACATCTAAAGGGTGTCAAGAGTCTTAGGAGACTGAAAAATCAAAATGACTCTAACTATTGTCTGGTCATATTGATAATTATTCTAGTTGTTTGTATTAAAAAAAAAGTATACTAAAACCACATCTTTAGAGATTGTGCAGCTTAGAGACCAATAAACATGTGAATGGATGGCTCTTCATGAGAAAGCAGTAGGGGGAGAAACCAGAATAGAAACTCAGGAGAGAAAGTAGTTCCGTTTCTTTTCATACAATTTATTTCCTTTTTACAGAGAAAAAGGAGTTATGTTTTAAAACACTGTCCATTTTTAAGGTGCAATGCAGATGTATTTTGGGGAACCATGTGAAATGCTTTCAAGGTTTCCTAGGGAGCATATGGTTAATTAAAAAAACAACCTCAGCAAACAATGACACAAACAGAATACCAGTGACTAGCACTTATCCCATCCATCAGACACGTGCTGGAGCATAAACATGGAGGTATATTAGCAGTTATTGATGCCATCTGGTCTTTTTTCTATTGTGATTGTATAACAGTTTCTGCATTTTAACAGAGCCACATTGGAGGGAATTGCTAGAGAGAAGTAACAGCCGTCCAAGCACAGGAAATATAAACAGTTAATGATGAAGAGAATGCATGAGAAATGAGGTTGGAAGTTTGGCATCCTAGCTCATGACCAAAAGGTAACAGCAACCACAAGAGCAACAAACAACACATCTGTACATTTAAGCACTGAAGTTTTTTCACCTAGGAAAAGAAATTACCGTCTAGAGATTAGAAACAGTGTAAACCACCATGACCCAGAAGCACATTTAAGAGGAAAAGCAATTTATCCAAGCTTTCAGCTCTTCCGAGGTTTCCACAGGAGCAGGCAAGATGCAGAGACTGTATTTGCTGAGGGCTGAGGGGTCAGAAGATGTACACAGTAAGTACATCTGCAAAATGGGCTGCCTGAAGTGACCTGGTAGGACAACAGGCAACGGCTTCAAAGTGCAGGAGGGTAGGTTTAAATTGGATATTGGGAAGAAATTCTTTACTGCGAGGGTGGTGAGTTACCGGCACAGGTTGCCCAGAGAAGCTGTGGATTCCCCATCCCTGGAAGAGTTCAAGGCCGGGTTGGGTGGGCCTTTGAGCAACCTGGATAGTAGAAGGTCTCCCTGCCCATGGCAGTGGGGTTGGATTAGATGATCTTTAAGGTTCCTTCCAACCCAAAATGTTCCATGATTCTGTGATTCCATGACATTTTTACTGTGTTTTACAGGGCTTGATTGTAAGATGAAGGAAGCTGAACTTGTAAATCCATGCACAATTTTTGTGCCTAATGAATGTATTTTCTGGTAGGATTTTAAGCATATTGTTAACACTAAACATGAGAAGAAATGTAGGATACAGCTATCTGCATAGCTGGAGAAATCTGCTATCTGTATACCTGGAGAAATATTGGTTTAGAGTTGAAAATATTAATATTTTGTTATTTCCAGATGACAGTATTTTTTTCTCATTTAAAGAACAATGTTAAGCCAAAGCCATAAAAAAAAATCCAACTAACTGATCAGCTACATCAACCAACAATGAGAACCCTTCAGATGGGTCCCTAGCTGGTGGTTAAATGCATGAATCTATGATAAGAAAATCTACACTAATACCAAATACCTTACCAGGCTGTCCTAAGCTCTCCTGTTACAGCTGTTACATCCTAAATAGTAGTGGAATATTAATTGAATTAGCCATTGGGTCTGATTTTCCCATATCTGAAGACATTGAGAAACCCTGACTGGAATTTCTATCTTGATTCTAAAGAATCTCTTCTGGCCAAAATTCAGGAAAACACTTGTAGTCACATAAAAAGTTGCAGCAAATGATAATTTTACAATAATGAAAAATACCATGTTACCAGAACATTTACAAACAGGACTGTGTAGTACCCTACTTGGATGTCTGACATTTCTGCACTGATGTGAACAGGATAGAACTCGGCAACCCCGCAGCGTATCTGCCAGATTTCCTGAGCAGTCTTGCATTAGTCACTTAATCCTTTGCGCTTTGCTTTTATTGCCTCTCTTATCTGGGATTCCTGCCATTTTTTCTCAGTTGTATGGCAAATGGCAGAATAATTTTGGGAGGGTGTTGGATGGTGATATTTACTGTAGTTAAAGATTGTGAAAGAAAGTCTTTGTTTTTAACTGCTCTGTAAACTTTGGTTGCTCTGAAAGTTTTGATGCTTCCATTGCTCTGCACCAGCTTATCACAAGATAGCCTTGTCATGTCCAAAGAATTTATCTTTTCATTATTTTCTCATTATTTCTACACATACTCTTTCCTAAATGATACATCAGAAGGAGGAAAAAAATAAACACCTGCTGTTCCTGTCTATGTTCTGCAGTTAGAGAAAATGAGTCATTAGTTCAGTGGCAGCTCCCAGCCCACTTACAGACTCTGTGAACACTCACCTTACCCTATTGTGTTTTAGGAAAATGTCCAACCACAGAGGGCAAGATAAATAACACAGGTTTCATTAAAGGGAAAAAAAACTTAGGCTCATTTCTGCTGTTAATAAAGGTGGGACTGTTTACAGATCGTGTAAGAGTGTTTATACATCATTAGAGATCACTTGTTTTTCGCTCATAAAACCATAACAGTGTTTCAGTGCAGAGCTCTTCATAAGGAAGTTGATCCAAATTACAATAAATTTGCTTATATTAGTTATTTTATATGGACCCTGTGAAAACATGTCATGGGCTGTTGTGTCCACAGTCCATGGAGACAACACAATTTTGGTCACTGGTACCAAAGAGGTTTGGTAGGAGCCTTTACCTTGTGAACACAAAAGGCTGTAGACAGAGGGGCTCCTGCACCTTTATCATCTCCCTGCTGGTCAAGCCAGAACAGCCTGAGTGCAGCCATGTAACCCTGGGATTCCCCAGTGCCCAGTAGAGTCACATCTGCACAGGGGTTATCAGGCACATCAGGGTAATCAAATCCTTAATACCAATCTCTTTATGAGCAAAAGCACTCTGGGATGAGTACCCTGAAAACTTTCAAATCCCCAATGGCTAAAGTGTTCTTGTTTGTACATGAGCTATTGATGTCTTGGTCTTGCTCACACTTTACCAATGTCAGTATCAGACTTTGCTCTTTCTGCATCTCTTCTTGTTTGTTTAGTTAGTTTGCATTTTTTGTTTGGTTGTTTGGGTCTGGATTTGTTGTTTTGGTTTTTGGGTTTTTTTTGTGAAGAAAGATCAAGCATTACATGGGACAAACCCTACCCTGGCTCTGGAAGCAGACACTGAGCACTGCAGTCAATTCTGTACCTGACCTTGTGCTAAAAAGCTGGACCAAAGCCCACTAAATCCAAGAAAACCTTGCAACAGTTTGCTTCAAGCCTTGAGGAAAAAGTGACCCACAGAAATAGGCAAAACTGTGAAACTGCATTTATTCAAAGCACGAAAATGGAGGAAGAGAAGCAAACATGCTAATTTCCACTTAATCATTTCACAGTATGTCTTTACACTGTGAAATCCAGCACAGCAAATTGTCAGCACCAGATAAATAAACTCTTGCCATGCCACCCTCTTTCCTGAACTTTAAGGTCTCACCACACCTGTTTGCCAATGAGAAAAGCTGCAATTAGTGCTGAGTGACTGTTTCTATAGCTGAGTGGATGAGGTAGACACCAGCACTTGCTCACCACAGTCAGTAAATGTCTGCATCTTTCACAAACTGCGGATTTGTTCACACTTAACATTCATTTCATATCACTCCACTGAGAGTTTGACTGTAACAGCAAAAATACTTAGTAATTTTAAGAGATGTTTCCCCACAGTGCTTCACAGCCCTCCACAGACACAAATTAATTCAACTTCAGAGAGCTCCTGGTTTAAGACCTTATTTCATGAGTTAAATGGAGAGGAAAATGTCTTCTGTTATATATTAAAAAAAAAAAAACAAAAACAAAAAAAACCAGGTCTGGGACCCTGGAGACTCAGTGACACAGGACAATATGGTACTTCAAACAGTAAAAATCGCAGAAGCCATCTGTAACACAAAATGCAGATTGCTGCCCATGTTTGTATCTGCTGGGAGTCATTCAGCTCTGTACATAGATAAGATTCTTGCTTACATTAAAATTGTGCAGAAAAATGGCTATAAGTATGCTTTTTCAACTCCTTCATCTGTTTCTCAGTTATATCTGCTTGTTTTCTGTTGGTATGAGCACTACAGAGCCTGTTCAGATGTGGTATGGTTAGGCAGGTTTGATCCTTCTTCTTTTATTCCAAAATGTTTTTATTGATCTTCAGAATTTTCATTTCAGTTCTTATTCTTACTGAGTGAAATGACTCAAGTAGCAGCCACTGGCTTCTTTTAGAAAAATGGTCTAGCAAAATTCATTAAGGATACCTAGATCTGTCCTACAACTGCAAGATTTTCTTTTAAGGTCCAGGTGTGGTATCTTACTATTTATCATCAGCTGAGATGTGCATGCTGGATATGCTTATATTTTACAACAGTAGGTCAGAATCGCATTTTAAATTGCCTCTGTGAGGTATTGAGGCAAAGCCATATGAAAGAATAATAAAATAGCCCAGGTAGGAGAGACCTTGAAAGATCACCTGGTCCAATCTTTCATGGAAAAGGGAGCCTAGGAGGGATCATCTAGCACACCATACAGTCACATCTTGAGAACCTCCAGAGATGTGAACTCAACCACATCCCTGGGGAGGTGTGGAAGGTATCTTTTCAGCTTTATACCGGCTAGCGCTTGTATTTCAATGCCTTAGAAAGCCTCGAGCAGCCTTGAGAGGTAGCAAGGGCGATCTAGCACTTTAGTAGCTCTAAAATCGGTACCTGAATCAGCTGCAGAGCAAATACCATCAGCAGAAGCAAAGAGGGAGAAATATAGCTCCCTGCCCGCTCAATTCCCTGCAGTTAGAAGCTTTCAAACGAGACAGACAACCAGAGATGTTCGCAGGAAAGTCGCTGAGCTGAGTGAGAGGGCGGAGCCTCCCCTCGACCATCTTTTATTCGGAGAAGGGGAAAGGGGAGGACTGGGGGCGGACCCGGGGTGAGCGGCCAATCAGACACTGCTGAAGAGTCTGAGTTACATTTGGCTTTGCCCGCGCTTGGAACAAAGGACCTCTGAGCACGTGTCTTTGGGAGGGGGGAGGGGAAGCTCGGAACAGGCAGCAACAGGGAGGTTGTTCCAGTGATTGATTGTTGTCACTGTAAAATGTTCACGTCTTATGTTGAGAGTAAACCTCTCTTTGTGCAACTTGTCCTCATTGCTCCTTGTCCTCTCCTTGTGACTCACTGTGAAGACAGAGCCTTCATCCTTTTTCTAGGTGCCCTTTAATTACTGGAATACTGTGACGATGTCATCCCTGAGCCAACTTTTCTCCAGGGTGAAAAGACCTAACTCCTTCATTCTTTCCTCACAGAGGAGGCTCTCCAGCCCTCTGATCATTTTCATGGCCTGCCTTTGGATGCTCTCCAGTCTGTCCGTGCCTTTTGTGAATTGTGGGGACAAGAACTGGACATTGTACTCCAGGGCTGACAAGTACATCTTTATCCCTGTGGATGCAGTCCAGGATCCCGTTTACCTTCATTTACCTTCATTGTTGCAGCAGCTTCACTGCTGACACTTGTTCAGCCACTCATCCACCAGGACCCAGGGCCCCTTTCAGCAAGGCTGCTCCCCATCCACACAGAGCCCAGCCTGTGAAGGGCTCTTGGGTTATGTCATCCCAGAGGCAGGAATCTGCACTTGTCTTTGTCAAACTTCATACAGTTTTCATTAACTCACTCTTCCGGCCTGTCCAGGTCTCTCTGTGAGATCTCTTCCTTTTAATGTGTCCTCCTCATCATCCAGCTTGGTGTCATCAGAAAACTTGATGAGAGCACTTTCAATCCCTCGATCCAGATCATTTGGGAAGGTGGTGTAAACTGTGGAGCACAGTATCAGTCCCTGGGGGACCCCACTTGTTACAGGCTGCCAGCATGAGTGAAAAACATTGATTCCCACCTCTGTTTTTCCTGCCCACCTAACAGACCATCTCCACTCTGTGTCTGGCCAGTTTGTTTAGGAGAAGTCTGTGGGAGTCAGTGTGAAATGCTTTGCTGTCCACGATAGCCACTGCTTTCCCCGTGTCAACACAAGATAAAATTTTGTTGTGGAAGGTGACCAGGTTACTATGGCATAACTTCCCTTCGGTAAATCTGAGGTGGATGATCATGCTGTACTGCAGTGGACTAATGAAAGCAGCCATGGCAGGATCCATCTCACATTACCTGAAGTGGTGTTGAAGTGAGGCAAAAATTGTTCCTTTTACTCAAGATTTTTCCTCCATATAGTTCTATGTGAACAATTATTTTCATCTTTCCCTGTGTGGATGTCCAAAAAAGGTATATTCTCCCCTTTCCAGGGATAACAGAACTAGAAGGTTTATAAATGGAGGATGGCATAGGAATGATATTTTTCTATTAGATGAAAATTGTAAGAATACAGTTTCTTTAATAATTTCTTGGATAAAGTTTTAAAGCAAAAAATTCTAAGTGTTGTTTAGAAAAAAATAAAATAACATCCTTTGGTTTACAGTGCTAAAAGTTATAAAATTCAGTGGGCAGAAAATCTTTCATTCAAAGAGTGTAAGGGAAATACCTTGTTTTTTAAAGCTACTCATATATGTCGTTTTTTAATAAGAATGAAATTAACATAGCCTAAATAAACACAGAAAGACGGACAAATCCAGGCAGAAAATGATGTGTGATTATCTCAATGTGACCAGCCCAAAAATAAGAACATTACATTTCTCTTGGGTACTCTCAGGAAGCATGGAAATCTTTGTGCTTCCACCAAACTTTTTAATCTTCTTTTGCCTACACATAAAAGTTGATATTTTTTTTTAACTCCCAAAGCAAGTCAATACAACAGCTGAATTAGAGCACAGCTTCCAGAACCCTGGTCTAATTGCTCAACTAGGAATGCAAAGTGTGTCTGAATAAGTTATTATTTTAATAGCAAAATCTTGTTAATGGGACCAGGATATTTTTTAGTTCTTTAATAATATAAACAACATTTCCCTTTTCTATTTTGCAGAACATCCTAAGCTATTGGGCTCTTTCTGTTCAAAAAAAGTCAATTCATATTATTTTCAAAAATTGCTGGTGACTTCTGTCACAAAGATTTATAAATAAGTGACCTAAAAAATTTACTCAAACGTAATTTATTTTACAAAACCATTTAAAGACCTGTCAGTGTTATGGATTACAGATTCAGGATGTCAAACAGAATTGCTACTACACAACTGACTCCAGGATTCCTAAGCTTTAGAAGAGTAAGTCAGCATGTGCAATCACTCACTCTGTAAGATGAGGGCTCTCCACCTCCAGGAGTTCATCTTAGGCAGTGTCCTTACCCAAGGGGAGAATCAGGAGAGATGGAAAGTTATTCAGTCAGTAAAAAATTGGCATTATGCTTATTTCACTACAAAACAAGGACAGAATAAATCAGTGAAAGCTGTAAAGGCAAGATGGTAAGAAGTCAAGAAATACAAGGAATACATAATGGGGACAATTAAATCATTACTTGAACGGTGCTGTCAGTGGCTCAGTCAGGATGTGGAGGTATTGTGCTTTACAGGAGATGTTTGTGGATGTTTTCTTATGCTATATTGTGCATGATATAAAATCAATGTTGTTTTTCTGTTTGCACAATTGAAACAATAACCATTAAAAGAAATGTACTCTTGAGAGACTTTAAAGTGACTGTGCCCTCATCAATTAGACAAATGCCTCTTACCAAGCCTTTTACTCCAAGGATTCAGAATTTGTCTCCATGTGAAGGCAAATGCTGCCCTCCTTCCAAGGAAACCCAGGAAACTTCAACAGCTGAAATGTAATAATATGTAGCTAAAGCTGCTGTTCCTCAAACAGTGCTTTCATCAAAACCAATATCTCTTATTCTGCTCATCTCAGCAGACAGGCCTCTCTCACTGACTGAGGAATTCTGATTGGGTCTTGGGCAAAACAGACTCCTATTCAATGAATTTAAAAAGCACAGAACCATATTTTAAGTGGTATGGGGTTAGCTCATCCCAAAGGGACCTTCAGAAGATACTGTGTATTAGAAGACACAAATCAACACCCAAGTATCTGGTGCAGAGAAGGTACATCCTTCTCTGGGGTTTCCAGGGTCACTGATTTGCTTTGCATGAAGGACCAAAGAAACAGATGAAATATTTACAGAATCACAGTCACAGAATCACCACATTGGAAGAGATCTTCAAGATCACAGAGTCCAACCCATGCCCTAACACCACCTCAACTAAACCATGGCACTGAGTGCCACATCCAATCTTTTTTTAAACACATCCAGGGATGGTGACTCCACCACTTCCCCGGGCAGACGATTCCAGAGCTTTATCACTCTTTCAGTAAAAAACTTTTTCCTAACATCCAACCTAAATTTCCCTTGGCGCAGCTTGAGACTTTGTCCTCTCTTTCTGTCAGTTGTTGCCTGGAAAAAGAGACCAATCCCTACCTGACTACAACCACCTTTCAGGTAATTGTAGAGAGTGATAAGGTCACCTCTGAGTCTCCTTTTCTCCAGGCTAAACAACCCCAGCTCCCTCAACTGTTCCTCACAGGGCTTGTGTTCCAAGCCCTTCACCAGCCTTGTTGCCCTCCTTTGGACACATTCAAGTGTCTCAACGTCCTTCCTAAACTGAGGGGCCCAGAACTGGACATGGTACTTGAGGTGTGGCCTCATCAGTGCCAAATACAGGAGAAGAATGACCTCCCTGGTCCTGCTGGCCACTCTATTTCTGATACAGGCCAGGATGCCATTGGCCTTCTTGGCCACCAGAGCACATTGCTGGCTCATGTTCAGTCAGCTTCCACCAGTACCCCCAGGTCCCTTATTGGCTGGGCACTGTCCAGCCACACTGTTCCCAGCCTATAGCCATGCAGGGGGTTATTGTGGCCAAAATGCAGGACTCAGCACCTAGACTTGTTAAACTTCATCTTACTGGACTCTGCCCATCCATCCAACCATGCCAGGTCTCTTTGCAGAGCCCTCCTACCTTCCAACAGATCGACACATGCTCCTACCTTAGTGTCATTTGCAAATTTACTAACAGTAGACTCAATACCCTCATCCATGTCATCAAAAAGAATATTAAACAAAACTGGCCCCAGCACAGACCCCTGAGGGACACCACCAGTGACTGGCCACCAGCTGGATGCAGCACTGTTCACCAGCACGCTCTGGGCCCGGCCATCCAGCCAGTTCTTAACCCAGAAAAGAGTGCTCCTGTCTAAGCTGTGGGCTGCCAGCTTTTCCAGGAGTTTACTGTGGGACACAGTGTCAAAGGCCTTGCTGGAGTCCAAATAGACAACACCCACAGCCTTTCCCACATCCACCAGGCAGGTCACCTGGTAATAAAAGGACATCAGGTTGGTCAAACACGACCTACCCCTCCTAAACCCATGCTGGCTGGGTCTGATTCCCCAGCCATCCTGTAGGTGCTGTGTGATGGCACTCAGAATAAACTGTTCCATTACCTTACCAGGTACAGAGGTTAGACTGAGTGGCCTATAATTTCCAGGATCCTCCTTCCTACCCTTCTTGTGAATGGGAATCACATTGGCCAGCTTCCAGTCATCTGGAACCTCACCAGTGAGCCAGGACTGTTGGCAAATGATGAAGAGAGGCTTCGCAAGCTCATCTGCTAGCTCCCTCATCACCCTGGGATGGATCCCATCTGGTCCCATAGATTTATGAACATCCAAGTGGCTCAGCAGTTCTCTGACTGCTTCCTCCTGGGTAACAGGGGGACCATCCTGTTCCCTGACACCATCTACCAGCCCAGGAGGAGAGTTGTTCTGAGGACAAACTGTCTTTCCAATAAGGACCAAGGCAAAGAAGGCGTTAAACACCTCCACCTTCTCCCCATCTGCAGTCACTAAATCCCCTCCTGCATCCAGTAGAGAACCAAGGTTGTTCTTACCCTTCCTTTTGCCATTAATATATTTGTAAAAACATTTTTTATTATCCTTCACAAAAGTTGCCAAATAAAGTTCTAACTGAGCTTTGGCCTCTCTAATTTTTTTCCTACATGCCCTAACAACCCCGTTAAATATTTCCTGAGATACCTGACCCTCCTTCCAAAGATGATACAACATCTTTTTATTCCTTAGTTCCTCCAAAACCTCCTTGCCCATCCAGGCTGGACATTTGCCTCATTGACTCATCTTTTGGCACACAGGGACAGTCTGTTCCTGTGCCCTCAAGTTCTCTGTTTTGAAGCACGCTCACCCTTTCTGGACTCCTTTGTTTTTAAGGGCTGCTTCCCAAGGAACTCTCCAAATAAGTCTCCTGAATAGCCCGAAGTCTGCCCTCCAGAAGTCTAGTGTGAAAGTTTTATTGATGCCCGTCCTTATTTCACCAAATACTGAAAACTCTATAATTTCATGATCACTATGCCCCAGATGGCCTGTAACCACCACATCTCCCACCAGCCCATCTCTGTTTGCAAACAGCAGGTCTAGCATAGTCCCTCCCCTGGTGGGCTCACTCACCAGCTATTACAAGAAGTTATCCTCCACACACCGTAAGAACCTCCTAGACTTCCTCTTCTCTGCTGTGTTAAGTTCCCAGCAGATGTCTGGTAGCTTAAAGTCACCTACAAGAACAAGGGCTGGTGATCCTGAAACATCCTCCAGCTGCTTGTAGAATAAGTTATCCACCTCTTCTTCCTGGTTGGGTGGTTGATAACAGACTCCCAGCAGGACATCAGCCTTGTTGACCTTCCTCCTGATTCTTACCCATAGGCATTCAACTTCATTGTCATTAGTTTCAACACCCATGGCATCAAAAGCCTCCCTAATATAAAGAGCCACCCCTCCTCCTCTTCTCTCTTTCCTGTCTCTTCTGAAGAGCTTGTAACCATCCAATGCAGTGCTCCAGCTATGAGTCATCCCACACGTTTCAGTGATGGTGACTACATCATAGCTTCGCTGCTGCACCATGACCTCCAGCTCCTTTTGTTTGTTACCCATGCTGCATGCATTAGTATACATGCACTTCAGCTGGACTGCTGATTTCACCCCTGACTCTGGCTTACCACCCTTGGGCTTGCTTCTGGAGAGCCCAGTTTCATTCTCTTCCCCCTTCAAACCTAGTTTAAAGCCCTCTCAATGAGTTCTGCCAGTTCATGGGCTAAAATCCTTTTGCCCTTAACAGATAGATAGAGCCTGTCTGGCTACAGCAGGCCAGGTGCTGCGAAAATTGCCCCATGATCAAAGAACCCAAAATTCTGCCAATGACACCAACCCTTGAGCCACTTGTTGATAATGTGGGCTCTCCTGTTCCTTTCATCGTTTTTCTCTGCCACCGAAGGGACTGAGCAAAACACTATCTGTGCTCCTGCCCTATCAACCACTCCACCCAATGCCCTGAAGTGCCTTTCAATTGCCCTAGTGCTCTTTTCAGTCTCATCACTGCCAGCCTGGAGTATCAACAATGGGTAATAATCAGAGGGCTGAATCAGCCCAGGGAGTCTCTTGGTAATATCCTGTACCTGGGCCCCAGCAAGGCAATAGACCTCCCTGTGGGATGGGTCCAGTCGACACACAGGACCCTTTATTCCCCTCAGAAGAGAGTCACCGACCATGACTACCCTTCTTTTCTTTATAATGCTAGAGGTAGTGATCCGTCCGACAGATGAAGTAGAACTGGGAGGCTCACTGGGCAGATTACTTTCTTCTATGTCATCTGGCCAACCCTCCTCCCCCAGGGCCTCATACTGATTCTGAAGTGGCACCTGGGTAGGTGATGAGAGTTGGGAGGAATTTTTATTACCTCCCCAAGTAGGAACCCATTTCCATTCCCCTTCATCCACCAGGTGTCCTCTTATTGCCTGATGGTAGGAGGCATGGGAGTCGTCTGACTCCTGGGGAGCTTCTCTCAAGGATGGAAGAGTGAAACTCCACCAGTCTATTTCCCTTTCTCTAATGCCCCTTAGTCTTTCTACTTCCTCCTTAAGCTCGGCCACCAGAGAAAGGAGATCATTCACCTGTTCACACCTCAGGCAAGCGTCTTTTACAATGTCCCCTGGTACTACTGACAAGCTCAAACACTCCTCACAGGAAGGGTCTGGACAGACATGTCCTTCTTGGAGGGTTCTGTTTGGCTAGGTACAATTTTACTAGCTGTAGCTTTTGACAGTGTAAAGACCATTGCTGAAAAAAACCCAACCAACCAAATCTCAACACAAAAACAAACTAAAAACCCCACTAGCAGGAGGATACCTGCAACCCTGCCTGCGCGAACTTCCGCACAAACTGCTGTGCCACACCCTCAGAGACGTGCCACACTCCTGTTTGCCTGCTCCCGGTCGCCGCGCTCCCCAGACCCCTCTTTTAATCAGACTGCCACAGGCCAGAGGAAACCCCACCCTACACCTGCACGAGATTTCTTTAATTTCTTTTCTCTCCATCTTACAGGGTATCCTGTGTCCTTGCGTATCTTCGCATTGAATTGTCCTTTCATTCTTATATTTACAGGGTGACCACATATTTTACTTGGTTTGTCCTGAAAATGTGTGCAGGTTTTTTACTCCTCTCTTGCTCAGGAGCTGTCTAAGGGCACCTGCCACAAACTTGAGGAGATCATATGGACAATTGAAAAATAGTTAAAGGAAAATTACTCAATACTGCCATAAATACATTTGAAAATATAGTTGCTTTGTAGTTTATCTAATATCAAGTTGTTAATTTTCCCCCCAAAGACATACATACTGCTGCATATACTTACAAATCCCTTCCCTTATCTACTGTAGGTTTCCTGACCAGTTTGTCTGGGGTTCAATTTTACTCTTGGAGAACATTTACCATAGAAAGACAAAGCTACCTTATGCTGGCACAAGCAGTCCCTCCTGGAGTCTTCCATCTGCTCAGGTTTCAGGGAACAGATGCTGGGATGAATTTCAGTCCTGGGATGTGCAGCTGAACAAAAGAATGGCTTGTGGCAGCAGCCACTTCCAAATTAAGAAGAAAATGCTTTAAAAATGGGAAGAAAAATAACCCTTAAACCCAGATACTGTAAATTGAACTGGAAACAGAATGATGGGCAGATAATTAATCTGTAAAAAGTCTCTTGCAAAGGCAAAATAAGAGGACATTACCACACAGGGGAATGACATCTCTCCTGATAATGACTTGTGGTTATGTTGAAAAAATTAATACATTGAAAGAAAACATTCTAAAAAGGAAAAAATACTCAAAGCAGAATTGAATTTTTTATTTAGAAAATCAGTGCAAGGTTAAAATGTTGGGATCCAGTTAAGTGCTGGAAAAATTTTGATAACCGTCCTCACAGGCTTGAAATAGGTTGTTTCTTCACCTAATAACCAGCTCTGTGTATCACATATGAAATCTCCAGGCAATGAATCTTCCAGACTGGAATAACTTTAAAAGTAACTTTTAAAAATAACATTCTAGTCTTCCACCAAAACTTAAAGCAGATTCCTAAAAGGTAGTAAATCATTCACTTGTTAGTCTTTAGTATGAGTCCTAGAGGATCCCAACCTGGAGCAGCAAGATGTGTCTGAAAACTTCCAGAAGTCAATGGATTATTTCCTCACACTTCAAATCAATTTCCATGATTGCTTGGTTTTTTGTTTAGTTTTGGATTTTTTTCACAAGTCTTGAAATACTAATGAAATTATCGAGTAATATTACAATAGAAACCTCTCTTAATTTAAATTTATAATTAGCAAGTTTAATTAGCCACTTTTCAAAGTCAGTTGTTATTTACTTAACATGGCATAATTACTCAATTACATTAAAATTAGGTCTTTTTGACTTACCTGATTCAAATATTTTTTAATGCTTTTTATTTTTATGAAGGTGTTCCTGAGTGATTTTTGTCCTTTCATTGATGAGTTCGTGGCTGGTTTTTTTCTGTAAGCATTTCTACTACTCAGCATTAGTAGTATATTAAATGTATTACATTGGAAGTTTGGGAAATGTAGATTAAAACATAGAAAATATAAACAATTTTGGAGAAAGCATTTAAGACTGAAGCATTAAATTCATGAGTCCTTGATTCTCTAAATATAAAAAATATTTGACTGTCATCAAGGAATAGATTAATTTTATAATATTAAGAGGATTTCCACATGTGGCGTCATGGACCATTGACTATCTAATGTGAATGTCAGAGTGTTTTATTGCTTAAATATTGTGGACTTGATCCATATCTCAGTGAAACTCACTGAAAGACTTTTACTGATGTCTGTGAGATTTGAGTTGAACTCAATATTTCCACAGTTTGGTTTTTGCCATTGTTGAAGCTCCAGGTCAGTTGAAGCCAGTGAAAAGTTCATCTGTCAGGAAGAACAGCTTTCCCAAGGGACAGAAGAATTATTGTTGTCATTGGATCAAAGGGGATAAAACACAATAAGAAAGAAGACAGAGCAGTTGTTGTGTCAGGGGAAGACCAAGAAGATGCTCAGAGGGCTGGAACATCTCTCCTATGAAGACAGGCTGAGAGAGATGGGGTTGTTCAACCTGAAGAAGAGGAGACTCCAGGGAGACCTTATTGCAGCCTTTCGGTACTTAAAGGGGGCTTATAAAGAAGAGGAAGAGTGACTTTGTTACATGGGCAGATAGTGGCAAGACAAAGAGTAATGGTTTCCAACTAAAAGAGAAAAGATTTAGATTTGATGCTGGGAAGCAACTCTTTACTCAGAGGGTGGTGAGGCCCTGGCACAGGTTGCCCAGAGAAGCTGTGGATACCCTATCCCTGGAAGTCAAGGACAGGCTGGATGGGGCTCTGAGCAACCTAGTCTAGAGGGTAGACCATGGCAGAAGGCTGGAACTAGATGATCTTTAAGGTCCCTTCCAACTCAAACCATTCTGGTTCTATGATTCTATGGCATCTACAGTCTCCCAGAGACTGAATTCAGATGTCTGCTACGCCTCAGTCTTACTATGTAACCTTAAGAAAATCATTGCCATATTAGCAGATCAGTTGTTTCTTCTTTTAAACTTCCAAAGTCATGAAAACAAGGCAGGAAAACCTTACCAAATCTGCTTAGCTTCCAGGTTGCCAAAAATGTTTAAGGTTACCCCCATCTGGAGCTGTTAGCAACATTCTTTGTTTTCAAGAACAGAAAAAAGAGCATTCTCTATATCCCTGTCTCTACCTAGAATGACATCTGTTTATCTTTGGAATTGGTACAGTGAAAAGAATTACACTGTAACTCTGTGAGGGGAGTGTTTGGGACCCTCTAATTACACTTGGTAGAGATACAGTGAGTATAGATGGTAAAATCAGGGATGTGATTTCTTTAACCAACTGCATGCACCTGCTTTAAGATGAAAGATCCACCCTGTAAAGACTTTGAATGAAAGTTTAAAGTGATTTGGTGTTAATGCCTGTATCCACATTTAATCAGAGAACTCAATTTTTAAGATATTCTAATGTTATGTGACAACAGAAACTTGGGAATGGGTCTTTTGCTGTGCTTATTTGTGTAAGACCATTGTTTACCAAGCAGAAAATAGGAGTCTTAATGCCTCAGATGCTCAGGAGTACCCATAACTCTCCCAAACTGCATTTCATTCATTTCAGAGCAGGTGGTGATTACACTGTGCCTGTTTTGCTTGCCTTTGTAAAGCTCAGTAGAAACAAGGATTTAACTTGCTAAGTACTACAGCTCAGGTAAGATGAACAGAAAGCATTTCCATATAGGGCCCCTGCCAGTGGGGTGTGAAAAGCAACCAGAAGGCAACCTGGAGCTCAGATCTCCACTCTGTAATGAGTTGTGAAACACGAAACAACATTACCTGGTTTGATCCAAAGAAAATTCATGAACTTCATGCACATCCATCCATCCATTGATGTTCAAGCCAAGGGGATCAACCTGTCTCAGTTTCCTGTTTACATAAATCCAAAGTGCAGAAGCATATGACTGATGATAGCTGAGTGAGGAATATTCACATCAGTATTTTCGCAGTGCACAGTGACATCCTCTTAATGATTTATCAGTGTTACCTTCTGAAGGAGTCATTGTGAAGAGAACCAGGAAGATTTCAGGTTAAGTGTCAGGGCAGTTGCTATCTAGGATTGAGAAGACTGTACAAAAGTGCTTTAATTTACCATTCAGTGCAACAAAAACATTCAAATAAACTTGAGTTCAAAGACCCAAAAATCAGATCTTTTCTGAGTGAATGAACCTCGGGAATGAAGCACTGCCAGTTCTTTTATTGATCACTCAGGAGAGTTTTGCTCATGACATTCAGCACGTCAGGAAACAATGCAGTGGCTCATGTGCACTAGTGGCTGAATCACAAGGCTGAAGCAAGAAAATGTGAGCTCTGCTGCTGGACCATGGTGGTGGCCACGAAGTCTGAAGTCAGTGACCCACTGGTCTGCAGGGTATTTAGACAACATCTCCTCAGCCAGGAGCCTTGTCCCTTGGTTATGTGGGAGCATGAACATGAACAGATAAAATCCAGTGCTGTAAGACAATAACTGGAAAAAGTTGATTTTTCAAACTGACTTCTCTACCCAGATTCTGCTTCAGATATAGTTCACATGCTTAAGGTAGTATAAGTACTGGCAAAATTATGCAGGCTGTGCTTTAGAGGAAACACCACAGCAAACACATCAGGGCTGCAGGAAATTTAAAGAGAGGAGTGGCACAATTATTTGATCTGATATGGAAATCTTCTTCTGTATATTAAATAATAAAGAGAGTTTTGTTACATCGCATGTGTTCAGGTAAACTTCTGTTTCATTTGACCGTTTCAACATCAACCCTTTCACAGCTGGCCAGTATAGTCTTACTTTAGAAATGCCACCCACCATTTGCTCTGGACCAGCAAGAAGCTGTGTCTCCAGAAGACAAACTGAACTGCAGAAGGCCAGCAGCATTCTTTTAACTCATTGATAACACAATCACACTAAGCCCTGCCAAGGCTTATTTATTGCTGATTATTATTCCGTCTTTTCCTCTGCTTTCACCTCCCATACCGTTCACTCCTGGTTGCCATGGGGATGCTACACAGTATTAGTCTAACTTTAGATTAGCCTTGTAACCTTGCATACTTTAAAATTCTTTAGGTTTCTTAGCAACTCGACTGAGTATCTGGATCTCTCAGCTATTCTCCTAGACAGGGAGAGAATGAGTTTGCCATTCCTGAACATACTCATTGCCTGTTAACCTGTGACAAGGGAGAGGATGATGCCTTGCCCACCTGTAGTAATCTATACCCTTTTCCATAAATCTGTTGATGTTCACTGAAGTTACTTGAGCATAAAGGGAGTTCTCACACAAATAAGTGTTTCCAGGCTGAAGTCCTGCAAGGATTGGCACTGCAATATAATATTTTAAATTTTTTTAAACTGGAACAAAAGCAGAATCTGGAGAAAATATGAATAAATGATATGTTAAGAATTTTGAAAAAAAGACACCTTTAAAAAAATGAAGGTTGGACAAAAAGATGACATGGATATCTGTTCCTATATCAAAACAATACTGTGGGACTGAACCTCAAAGAATCTTTCAACTATTCATTATTTAACCAGGAAACGTGCAAAAGTTGTTAGAGAGGATGCTGACTGTAAATTATCCTTGGAACAACTCCATAGCAGAAAACAGTGGAATCAACTGTAAGGATTCAGTGTCACAAAAATTCCCCACGAAAGAGGAGGAAAAGAGGGGAAATCTCTGGTCATCAGCATTCATCCATTCATCTCTTGCTGTACAAACCCCAGCACTCCTGAGTTTTAGAAAAGAGACCTTTGGGATGGACAGAACTGCAGTGGGAAAACTTTATTAAGTTCCCCAAACAAGATGTGCCTACATCAGTGATTCTGGAGACAATCTCTCACTACTTTCTAACTACCCATTTACAGAAGATGGATATGAGGCTATGTCCATTTAGGTGAGGCTATTTAGGGATGTATGAAACCTCGGATATACAGAAATAGTTGGCAGTCACAGAATAATGGACATATAAAATGGAAACCACAAGGGATTGTTACTTATTTTAACTTTTTTACGGTACCACACTGGAGGATGCCTCAGGGAACAGAGGCAAGTATCAGTTCTGCTCCTCTCCTCCTCCTTGCTTGAGGAATAATTGGGATAATTTCTTTAGAATCACTTCTGCAGTCAACACACTGTGAACTTATCTGGGTATCACGTACATGTCAAGGGTGGAATCAGGCCAGTTTTAACTTCTCCTTCTAGGCTGTCATATAGCATTAGATGGTAAGAAATTCTAATTTAAACAGAGAATGAAAAAAACACAATCCTAAACTTTATATCATGCTTTGCTCCCTTTTTTTTAGGTAGTTAATTTCATATAGCTCCAACCTCTGTCTTGCCTCTTTGGATTATAACAAGATGCTCATATCTATGTAGCCCTTCTACCCCACCAAAAAGTCAACCCTGAGTATTCTGACAATCAACTCATTGGTAAATGTCATTGGGAATGGTAAAACACGGAGTGTAATTCTCTCTTACTAAAGCAAAATTAAAAAAAAAAAACAAGTTATGCTCTCAATAACTCAGAGGAGTTGCACCAGATATGGGATTGCTCTGTATTTTTTGTCCTTTTATCAGAATGTGAGTTTGCAAAAGAAAAATGTTACAGTGTTTAATATTTCAATTATTAGTCTGCATATCTTGGGAAAGCAAATGAGAGTCAAGGGGGTTCTCAGAAATGGGCTGAATTTATTAACAGTTTGGGATGACATTAAGTTTCAGTTCACTGTGCATAATATGAAGAGAGTTATCTCATTTCTAAAATTATCCCTACTCTTTACATGGGCACTGAAATGCTCCTAGTGAAACCAGTGGGAATTTTAGTTGAAAGTCTAGATTAAAAAAGAGGATGAAATAAAGCTGGGTGAGATCATAATTGTTAATAACAAATCTGAATATAGAACAATATATGACAGAATCATAGAATGGTTGGGGTAGGAAGGGACTTTAAAGATCATCTTGGTCCAAACCCTGCCAAGGTCAGGAACACCTTCCATAGACTAGGTTGCTCAGAGCCCAACCCAACCTGGACTTCAACACTTTTAAGAGATGGGGCATTCACAGCTTCTCTGGGCAACCTGTTCCAGAGTCTCACCACCCTCACAGCAAAGAATTTCTTCCTAACATCTTTTCTAAACCTGCTCTCTTTCAGTTAAAAGCCATTTGTCCTTGTTCTATCACTCCACACCCTTGTGAAAAGTCCCTCTCCAGCTCTCCTGTAGCCCTTTTAGGTACTGGAAAGTGCTCTAAGTTCTCCCGGGAGCCTTCTCTTCTCCAGGCTGAACATCCCCAACTCTCTCAGTCTGTCATTACAGGAAAGATGCCCCAACAGGTTCAGGTCCTTCTTATATTGAGGGTCCCAGAGATGGACACAGCACTCCACAAAAACAAAGGGGGAGAATCACCTCCTTGACCAGCTGCCTGTGTTGCTCTTGCTGCAGCCCAGAACACGTTTGGCTTTCTGGGCTGCAAAAGCACATTGCCAGGTGTTACAAATGGATGATATAGGTTTAAATAAGTCCCTGCCTTTTGCCCAGGCTTCTGGCAGCAGGCAGTAGCTTTACTGAGGTGGCCAGCACGCCAAGACCCACTCTCATTCATAAGTTCTTTAATAATGGCTGATTCAGTCTATTAGAGAATGAATTATTTATTTAATAGACACAAAACTAACAGATATAAGACTTAAAACAGACTACTACTACACAGGAATAAGACAAAAAAAGGACTAGTATTACATGTGGGGTTAAAGGTACCATCAATTTTACAGCTAGTGAAGAAATAATATAACTTAGGATCCAATGTTTCATACCATCCAGTTGTGATGGAGCACACATCGAAATCCTTTCCCTCAATTTCCAGGAAAGTAACCACAGAACCTGTGTCCAGGCTCTAGGGAGAAGTCTCACATGCTTTCAGGGCGTGGGGGTAGAAGGCTTCTGCCTCTATTCTGTGATAATTGTGTGGGGTTTTTATAGACATAAGAACCGTGTCTTTGGTCAAGAATATTTATTTTTCTTTCATCTCTTTCCACATTTGCTTTCCAGACAAAGATGTTGATTCTTACCTGGGGACCTGAGCCCTTTTGGTGGCAGAGATGACTCCATGCTGGGCCTGTGACCCACCTGGGTTATCTCTTGCACATGCACCAACCATCTGTGGTAGAGAGGGAGTAGACACGTCCTGCCACACCTGGTCATCTTGAGCTCTTCATCCACCAACATCCTCACATCCTTCTCCTCAGGGCTGCTCTCAATCCATTCTCCTCACAGTCTGTGTTTGTGCTTGGAATTGCCCTGACCCAAGTGCAGGACCTTGCACTTGGCCTTGTTGAACTTCCTGATTTTCACACGATCCCACTTCTTAAGCTGGTTTGATCCCATCTTCTGGGTGGGATCCCTTTCCTCCAGAGTGTCAACTGCACCACACAGCTTGTATATGTGTATCCATACAGAAAGATAGATAATTATTCTTCTTCTCATTTCACTTATTTCCACAGATTGAAGCTCAGGGATAATCTACCTTCAAGATTTGATACCAGAACACAGACAAAAGGAAAAGAAAGGACAAAGCAAAGTCTGTATTAGCCAAAAGCAACTGTGCTTGTATAATTATCTGGTAATCCATCTGAGACATGTGTGAGAAATTATAACCATATCTCAGAACAGCAAAATTTCATTTGTTTTTCTTATAAATCAAAGCACAGGGGAATTATTATCAACAGGTTGATTCAAATGCAATATTACTTACTTCTGTTTGAAATAAATTTGAATATTACCAGAGAAGACTTTGAGCTTATCTAAACCCTACTGCAACTGAGAGTGCTGTTAGTATGACCCCAGCTGGCTTAAACTCAGTTTTGTTTGATGATTGTCTCTGCATCTCAGAGACTGAAAACATCCATGTGTTCAAACAGTTTGTGTTGATCTGTAAAACCTTAGACAAAACAGAGAAAGTAGAGCAAAGCCAAGGCAGAATTGTTTAGTGTATGGGCTGTTTAATATTCAGTACTGAGCCTCTGTCAGCTCTAGTGCTGCAGGATGATGACTATTAGAACTGGTGAAAATTCAGAGCAAGCCCATGGAAATCATTACAAATAGGTGCACAGCATAACAGGAAGTTGAGCAGGTCCTGCTTGTCCTGCAACTGTGTGGGGCCCTATCACAGCGTCCCACAGTGGTAGGGAGGAAGAGAGAGATCCAGCAGGCAGGAATTGTGCAGCAAGATTGATTTATTTAATTATTTTACAAACTCTTTTATAGACTTTTTTCTTCATAGTCTAATTGGACAAAGGATCAGCCATCCCCTAGGGTGATTGGCTAAAGTCCTAAAACATCCATTGTCAAAATATTTTTCTACTGTACCATAAACATAGTTCTACAAGGTCACAGGTGTTCATAGTTTACAGAACTCTGCAAATATCTTCCTGAGAGAGAAAAGTATCTCACGGGCCTAGAAAGAAGCAGGAAAATTTCTTGCTAACAGCATTTTTATATCCACAGGGCCCCATTTTACAATGCCAGAGAATATCTGGGCCACTGTCCATTCTAGAATCTTTTTTCCAAATGGATTAGGCCAAGGCAGATAGACATCACTTCAGAAACAGCTTTCCTTAGTAATAGTTCCCCTTTGTTATAAGTGAAATAAATGAAAGTACTGTTCCCTGAACTTTATGCCTACTGTCAGGAACACAACCAGCTATTTATCTTCCCAGGAGACCACCTCCTTTTTAATGACTGCCATTCTATTTATATAGATTCTGCTTCGTAAATGAAAGATTTATTCATTTCGCAGGAAAGGGTCGGCACTTCTCCTAGGCACAAATTCCATCTGCTGTCAGATCCATTATATGAGCTAATAGTCAAAGACAAATGGGGGATGATTTTCTTCAGGAAAGCAAGTCTGCCTCAGTAGAGGAGAAGAGAATAGTTTATTCATGTCCATGAGAATTAGCAACTTGTTTCAGATCTCTTTTGAAGGATTCTAGTTCCTAGATGGCCTGTGTTTTGTAATAGTTTTAGTTTGGAGTGTATTTCAGGTTTTGATCCAAGTCCTGCAAGTCATGATTCTTGGGAGCATGTATAGACAAAAATCCTTGTCCAATTATATCAGGTTCTAGTAGAGGTGTACAGCAGCTTGGATTTCCTTACAAACTGAAAATACACCCAACAGGATGGGTAAACACTGTAGCCCCTCACTGCCTGGGGCTCCATAGAGCCTGAAGTTCTCAGTTCTTAAGCCTGAGGTCAGCACATGAAGCTGTTGTGCCACAGTCACATCTGGCACAGCATAGATGTGCTGCGGTGCTGCTGCCTGACTCCCCAAGCTGCTGTGGGGGAAATGGAGCTCAAGCCATCCTGGCTGATGTGCTGGAGCAGCAATGTGGTGCAGCACCACAGATACAGTCAAACACTGGTTTGATCCATTCGTTGCACTGTCTGTAAATTTTAATGGGAGTTCCTGTTGTATTCTAATGTGATCAATCTTGCTTGAGCTTGTTTACCTTGAGTGGAGTCATGAGAGGCAATGTCCTCATGCAGAGGAAAATGATGTGGAGATGCCAGCACCACCTTTAGGCCACGAAACTGTACAAACTAAGCAGCTTGCCTCTGTGTCTGAAGTAATTTGTTCTGCTAAAGGACAAGAACTGATGCTTTGTCTGTACCATTGTGCTGCAGTGACTTGCTCTTAGACATGAGTCAGTGTTTCCATACTGCTTTTATATGCCTTAATCTGCTGGGATAATATCTGTTATTCGCAGCCACCTTGATGACAACCCCAATACCTGCCTTTGTCTTGAGCTGTAACAAATCTCTGTCCAACTGCACCTGCATCTCTGCAGATGCAATAATTTATAGGATTCACATTGCACTTGGTCCTGAGAGGCACTGGCTTTAAACTTCCCCCCTCTTGCATGAGGGGGCAGAGGATTTAGCATTTCATCAGGCACAGCCTTAGTCAGAGGTGTGTGTGCTCACACACAACACACAGACACACAGACACACACACAAACTGTGCCATACTCATGCAAATGCAGAGGAGACTCCTTTCTGACAGACTGGCTGCACTCCACTGTTGGGGTCCCTCCCCTGCCATGGAGCCCTGGGAGAGGGGCCCTGGGGGGGAGACACGGGGTCTCCCTGCCTCTGGTCAGTCTCATTCCCCATGGGTTGGTTTGTGTTCCCCGGTGTGGCCAAGGACCCTGGGGTCCCGTGACCGGGGACTTCCTGAGCAGAGCCTCGGCCATGCGGCTGGAGAAATAAACATCTCTGAAACATCTACCACGAATCTGTCCATATCTACTTCGGTTTCCACGGGACTCCTGGTTTGAAATATACTTGTTGCAGTAATCCCCGTTGCGACACTCCACTGCTGTCACATTCTGAAATTCTTATTAAAATTCTGCACGAATCTCAATCAAATTTACAGTACATTTCTTATTAGGATGCCATTATATCCTTCTCATTTTGTTTTGGATGTCACATCCATTGCACTCTTCACTCTCCTCTGTAAACACTTTGTTCTTGCAGACAGGTCAGGACCCCTTAATTCGATACATTTTTAAACCATTCATTCAGACTTCCTTGAAATCATTCTACTTAGCTTGATATCAAATTCCATGTTTGTCTTTACCATATATTAATGCTTAACAAGTAATGTCAAGCTTCTCAGAATTTATAAATATATTTTGTTTTATCTGCTTTAGTCCACCACATCATTGCTATTTATCTTAACATCTTAATGCATGACTTCTATTTTATTCTTAATGCTGGTAGATCCAAGCTGTGTTTTTCCTTTGTTGTGGTGTTGCCAGTTTAGAACATGCCACTTCAACATTTAATTTGTTTTTTCTACAGGTGATCATGAAGATGCCAGGAGAAAATGCCTGATCTGTAATGCCAACCTGTGTTCCAGGGATGGTGTTTTGAGGGCAGAATATTTGCCAGCTGATGGGTCTAAAAGAGTTTGTATTTTTTACCCAAGGCAGATTGTTTCTGAACTGTAGCTGATCGCTGGACTCAGATTCAGTGTGGCCTTGAAACTGAATTTCTAATCTTTATCGTGCATACATATTAATTATTTCAGTGAGACACTGATGTTGCCAATGGCAAGACTATATATTTTTCTTGTGCTGGGTACCTCAGAAATAGGCAAAAACTTCATAATCATAAGAACATAGAAAGATTTGGGGTGGAAGGGATCTGAAGAATCATCTTGCTCAGACAGGTTCCTCTGCCATGGGCAGGGACCTGCCACTAGACCAGGTTGCTCAAAGCTCCATCCAACCTGGCCTTGAACACTGCCAGGGATGGGGCATCCACAGCTCCTCTGGGTGACCTGTGTCAGTGTCTCACCACTCTCACAAAAAAGAAATTTTTTCCTATAATGATCCTGTGAATACATGATCTGTCCCTTGAACACACTTTGCTTTTTAAGGTGCTAACAGTACCTAATGCACAGAGAGCAGACGAAGTTCTTGGTAATCCTTTTTGCCTTAGTCACTGGGTCAGGTATATATAATGCATATTTTCCAAAAAATGTCAGTATTAAATCTCCAATGTCCATAGCCTATCCAAAGTCAAATAAGCCATTTTGAAAGTTAGTAAAAATGCATTTTGCATCTTCCTTTACCTCTTTTTTGACCTCCAAATCACAGATAGACTAACAAGAAACATGCAGATTTTTTGGAAGTGTTTATACAACACTAAACCACTTAACAGAATGGGTCAATATGGATCAATACTGGAAAACAGTGTAAGTAACATTGTAAATAAAAGACAAAAAAAAAACCCCAAACTTGTCCAGAAGATAAATGAGAGGTTGTCACCATTTATTTATTTTTAAATTTTTCTTTTATGTTTCTGTTTTCCAGAGTAGATCTAGAACATTTTATTGCTATACATTAGGACAATAGTGGAGGGCAATTGTGAGAACTGTTACTAGTCTCCAAACAGGACATAAAAGAGCTAAACAAGTTTAAGGCTTCAAGACTAGCAGTTACCTCCTTGTGGATGTAATATACAGAAATGTCATAAAACTTTAATTTCATTCACATTAATGATTTAACTTCTGTCTCATCTTCTTCAGCTAGGTTTGAGAACTTCTTAGTACTCCCTATAAACTGCAAAATGACAAATGAGAAATTCAAACTGCTTGTCTGAAGTCTTACAGACCTGTAATGCTGCTGGGAACACATTGGTCTTCTCTTGCTCCAACTGAAACATCTCATTTTAGGTGATCATATAAGGATGTTCAACTGAGTTGCCTAAAGATGAGCTTCTTGTGTCCTTTGGGATTCTGTGGGCTGTCCTAGCTCCAAGAAAGCATGAATCACTTACAGGTCTTGGGGAAGATTTAATTACCATGTGGATATCTTGGTTACCTGGGAGTGGTTTAGATGTCACTCAGTGTTTATTGCTTGAAAGGCAAAAAAAGAGCAGTATGTGCCTGTCTGTGGTCTAGGGTTCTTTCCACAGAGGTCCAGACCCTAAATCTGGTGGAGCCCAGGAAGCTGTTGAAGCCACCTTCAAGTAGACTTTTGGTGCAGAGTGGCAAGTGTCTGTTGGCAGCTGGAATGCCTGAGGGTGCCAGGCACATCCACAGGGAAATGGCAGATCTGTTAGTGAATGTACAGAAGATTTCTTCAGCATGTGTTTGAGTCTCGGATGACAGTGCTCCGTGGTGCTGTGTTTGGTTTGAGGTGTGGGCTTGTTGATAACATGGGTAATGACTTGTTCTGAGGCAGATCTACAGAGCCTGAGTCTTTTCCAGCTTCTGTTTTTATGAGCTAATGCCTCAGGTTTAGTATTTGTGCACTGAATTATATGGCACAGCTCCAAATCTCATGGCCTGCAGCAGAAAAACAACTCAAATCGGAGATTTCACTTCAGTGCACTTGTGTACTTTCTATTCTTGAACAGCTCTTGATGCATCAAGGAGTGTGTGTGTACTCTGCAACTAAAGTCTTATTTAACAGAAAGGAAAATGTATAATTTAGGTTTTCTTTTGCCTTTTTTTTTTTGGCCTAGGTGGACAATTTACTTTTCTTTGCCTACCTCTTTATTCCCACTGGAAATCAAAACTGTTTTAAAAGACACAGTCTGCTAAGCCAGTTTTGTCCCCAGAAGTGTTAATTAAATGGTGCCACAGTTTATTTTGGCCCATTGCACTGAGTTCTGACCAGAATTTCTGAGTAACTTTGTGGCAGTCCTTGGACCCAGCACAATGTTCAGACATTGAATGTTGGGATATTTGGTCCACGCTCCATCTTCTCCATGGTGTCCCTCAGTCTGTGCTAAGGAAAGCACCCCAGGTGCCCCTGGCTGAGGAAACACGGCAGACACACATGGTATGGGCAGATCAGAGCTCCATTTCCCTTCCTCACTGCAGGGATCAGATGCCACACTGCTCAACAGGGACTTCTCAAGCAACCATGACCTGATCACTTTCTCCACCTTTTATTCCACATTTCACCCCTTTTCCCCTCCCAGGTAAACAGCCCACTGCTGTGTTACTCTCTCCTATGGGGCTTGGCTTTCCTCATTTAACACTCCTATGACAATCTTGGCCTTCACAAGTCACTGCTGGTAAGCCAGTACACTCATTTTAATAGCTTTTGGTGTTTTTCACTCACTAAAGCTCCCGATAGTCATTTCATACCTTTTACCTCCTAGGTTCTCCATTACTGTTTTATTGGCTTGACTCCACTTTGGCTTAGGCCACCTGCTTTTCCTCTTCCATTGCTTGCAGTGATTAATAATTTTTGACACTTTTACCTTGCAGGATTAACCTCAGGCCAGGTCTGGATATCTACATGCCTGCTTTAACTTCATTTTTATATGTGTAGCAGTTTCTTTCTTTAGAAATAACTAGGGAGAAAATAAGACAGAAATGATGCTATGTTTAACTGAGAAATCTACTGGTGTGTAAAAATAATTGATAATAGCACAGATTCACAAATTAGATTTAATTGCCAGTATGAATCAGAAGTTTCTGCTTCTGGTTTCCTTAAAGTTGTTTCTCTTGTGTGAGCCACTGCAATTAGTTGAACTTTGCAGCCCCTGCAACAACACAGATGTTTACTTTTCCAGTTCTGTCATCAGATATTTACCTTACAGTGGCCAAGTCACATTGAGACCATTGGTCACCATGGAGGCTTCTGGCTTTGGTTTCAGTTTGGTTTGCTGCCACTGAGACTCTATCCACCTTGGTGCTTAGGTGCTGGCAGAGGAAGTTGTAAATCCAGCCCACCTTATTTATATGTGCCATGTCTCCTGCTGAATATCAATAGTTCAGGACACTTACTGGTCCTGTTATCATTGATGTCTGTGACTGATCCTTTTGGGAGGATTTTCACAACTGTAAGGAGGCTCTGCAAAGACTGACAGGGATGCTGATGTTGGGCAGGATGCTCCCCACAAGACAGTGAAGACAGAAAGCCTGGTTCCTCTGAGCCCTGGGTGAGGTGGCCAGTTTGAATCAGGGACAGAAGGTCCAGAGCTGTTCTTTGTGGTTAATCTGTGAGTGCTGAGGAGACCCTATGGCAATGTTTGCACTTCGAGATGAATGTGCCTAGGAGCATTCCTAGGCACTGAAGCCAACTGGAATGTTTTTAATAAACCCTCTCAGGCTCCAAAGCACGGTGGCTCCATACATGTCATGTCCTGGGCATAGCCCCTGGACTGCTTTAATGTGCAGGCAGTGCTCTGGAGCTTTTGGGAGACTGTTAACTACAGGCTGAAATTGCACCAGGGACTTTTCGAACAGTCTCACAGTACATTCTGTCACATTTCCATGACCAAGAACACTACCCAGCTCTATCTAATTTACTGGTATGATCAGGCTGCCTATGCAGCCTGTGCAGCAAAGTCATCCTCCTGCAGCACAAAGGACTCTGAGTGCATATATATGCCTGTGTCAAGGCATGGTTGGAAATGGATCCAGGAAAGCCAGAGCTTAAGAGGTGCAACGTGACCATTGAACTCCCTTGGATTTCATGCTTGACATGTAAGGCAGGCATTGCTCTCACTGACTGGAAACAGGGAGTGAAAACCTTATCCTCAGTACTGAGCAAAGTAAACACTCAATCATTAGTCATAAATCTGGGACACATTCTCAGCATTATGTAGGAATTGGGAGATTTCTTTCAGCACCACAGAACACTTAAAAGGCTGTCACAGTACTGCATATATTTTAAAAAACAGGTTCAAACTAGCAGGGAGAACCTTGCAGAGTTGCACATGCCATTAAATAAATGAAGTATCTGGGTATTATTTTGTCAGTGAATTTTAGTCTGTTCAAAATATTGCTACTTTTGTGACTTGTGAATCGTAAGTGGTTTGATTCTGAGTTATAAAAATAATACATGAATCCAGATCTGTGGGATTTAAAATAACATCAAAAGAAGTAAAGACATTGAACTCAACTTTACTACTGTAAGGGGAAAAATATTTGTAATTGAAAGAAGACCTTCTGCAGAAAGGAGCTGTTGAGCTCAGTGATCTGATAACAGCAGAATTTTAGCATGAAATTCTCTGTGACCAACAGAGAGCAGCTTGTGAAAATACAGTTCATTCTTCAATTTATTGTGTTCAGTTTCTTTTTCTGTCAATACAGCCCACAGGCTAAATCTTTGCTGACAACAATAAGTCCCCCAAAAAAACATTCCTGCAGACTCTCCTTGCCCTGCTGCCACCCACGGAGCAACCTGCTGTGTTCTGGGGAAAACACTGAAGTTTTGATTACAGTCATTGCTCAGTTTACACGACAATGATATCAACACCAAGCAGGAGCTGAAAGCAGGTCTGGTACAGAGAAATCATCAGAGAATTGGTCTCAAATGTCTGAATGGCATCAGAGAGATGCTGGAATTTTGTGGTCAAGCAAAAATTTGGTTTTGCAGGAATATTTGGCTTCACAGAAAGGGTAACAGAAAATAAAACATTATTAAATGTTCCACAGAAAGTTTGTTTGCATGATTAAGAAAACACCAGGATAAGGATATTCAAACATTCAACTGTCATCCTTAAGAAGAAAGAACATTTATGACAAACACAACTGCTACAAGAAGGAAAGAAATTGTTTTAACAGAACTTCCATAATTTCATTTTTGGGAGCATGAATATGTCCCTATCAAATACTAAACACAGGGTCAGAGAGACTCCTAGTAATAAAAAGAATTATAACAAATACCATGTTCCTCCATTCACATCTTTGTTTTGCCATTGCCACATGTTTGCTTTTATCTCAGGTTATATGACTGAGTTTAGGCACCCAACTGTTCTAAACAGCAGTAGAAGAACTGGTAGCTCCCACCCAGGGCCCATGAACCCCTCTCTCAAAGGCTTAATCACCAGTGCATTCAAAAGTACCTGCATGTCTGTAAAAGTCTGCCAAGACTGTGAAAAGGGACTTCTTAGGACCCATGAGGGTAGCTGGGCAATTCTGGACACTACTGAGATGCAAAAATATTCATAATACTTATTTTAACTGGAAATAAAATATGGGTTTGTGAGTTTTAGGTCCAGGATGACTCCATTATTAGGACATAGATCCACTGTTTCTCTCTTATCTATGCTTAGCAGTCATACGATGGCATAGACATCTCCAGTGAAGGAAAATGACTCTCCATTAGCAGGTTTAGAATTTCATATCCCTAGTTCATAGATCAGCTCCTGCATGGAAAAATAAAGCAGATCTCTCAAAGGATGACATTTTGACTATTGCTATTACTGTTACCATCCAGTACTGACAGCCCCAGAAATCAGGAAAACAGGTTATCCTGCCCCACTGGATTCAGCAGAACAAAGACTAGTTACATTGGGAGACACTGGACTGGGATGGAGCAGTTCTGGATCCAATCTAGATCTGCCCCAAATTTTCATGTGAGCATGGGCAAATCAATTAACTCTGTGAGGTTTTAAATACTCACAATCTTCTCTTCATTTCCTTATGTCATGACTCTGCTTGTTCTCTGGGCTAAGACTCCCACCAGCAGCTTGCATCAGGCTTAGCTCAGAGGGGCTCTGCTGTAAACATGATCACCATCAAACTCAGGGCGCAGGTGAAACAATCCCAGCTGAGGAGCCCAGGGACCTGGAAGAGAGTTATCTGCATTTCTCCTCCTGTTTCTGGCTCAACAAGGCTCACATTTTCATGTATGCACATTTCTCAGAGATGCCAAGGAGCACCCAGAAAAGTGGTGATTAGCAAGTGATGCTAAGATGTTGTGCCCAGGACAGAAAACTCCATCTTCCAGCAGTCCCTGACTGTAAGGAACACAATTTTCAGGGGCTGCCTGATCTCATTCTTCATGTCATGTAGGAAAGACATGTGGAGGGGACCACTGATACCTGTTCTCCCTGCCCAGAGAAGTCCTATTAGAGGCTGAGAGAATATGCTGGCTAATCAGAGCTCAATCTACATTTGTGTTTCCTTCCAGCTGATCTTATTTTCTCTGCAACATCAGCCCTTCTCTATGTGCCAATTTTTGTGACAATATGTAAGACCATAACAGCAGCATGCACAGATTTGTCTGAGTTGTGAAACAGCAGCTCACAAGAGTTCACAACATGGTCAGTCAGTCTTCACAAGGGTTGCCAGGCAGAGCAAGAGCTGCAAAGGGATGGTTTATGGTTTCATCCAGCTGGGTGCTGAGCTCTTCTGCTGCTGCCCTTGTACGTCCCAGACTGTGCTGGGTTATAACTGGAATTGTATGCAAAGGAATAGAGGTGACACAAAAGTGGCACAAAGCTGGATAAACACAGCCATGGACTGCACAGGGCTTCCTCTTGGCTTTGATTTATAATGAGCAGAAAAGCAGGGACCCGAGCAATTATCCATCTCTTTGACTGCACTGTGCTCTTTCTGCCACAGTGGTTTTTTTGCTAGAAGACACATAGTTATTTTTACATTTGACTTTTTTATACAGGCAGTCTTGAAAACTCTGCTGTGACGGGTTAAGCAGACAGCTGTGCCTTCCAGTAAACCTGGCAACTATGACTTGCAAATATTTCTATTTATGCAGTTAAGCTGCACATTTCAAGGCTGAGCAATGCAAATTTCTTGTGTTTCTTTCAACAGTTCCTACTGAGATTTGAGGAAATCCAAGACATGAGAGATATCCAGGGCAGAACTGAGGAGAACTGTGAGTTTTAAGATACTCCTAGATGTCATAGGATATTTGTAGGCAGGAGAGCTGCTTGTTCTATCTGTTGTACAGAAGTCCTAATAGACAAATATTCTTCCTGTCCTTCCAAAAATCTGAAAAAAAAAAATCAGTATCTGAGCTGGCTCTAATTTAATTGTGAATGTATGAGCATTTATTCTAGACACTGTAGGCACTAGACACACAGATTGAAGGTTAATGCTTGATAGTATTCTAAGCACACTTGTGTGCCACTGAGCAGTGCTTGCATACATGGGAAATGCGAATCCCATCATCCAATTAATCCATGCACTGTGTTAGGTCTCACCTCACTGATGTCAACAGTAATTATGTTCGTTTATGCCCATGCTGAATTGGGTCTGTAAAATCATAAGGTAAAACTCAGATATCATTACACAAGCAAGATTCCCATGGACAACAGCATGGCATTTACTTTAAAAGGTATCAGGGTTTGGCCTATAGAAGAATGAAAGAACTAAGTGATCCCTCACTCATATCATATGAGGTGGTTTTCCACCATTTCATTGTTTCATTTATTCCTCTTTTCACCAGGTTTTGTGATGAAGCTTCCACTATTGCCCTACTGTTTTTTTCACAGCTCCCTATTCACCCTCATTGACAAGGAGAGTTCCCTGGTAGTCAGTTTTGATTTTCTTTCACTTGGTTCCTTACATCATTTCCACTCAGCTTTAGCATCTTACTGAATGCAGCTTCCTAAAAAAATTCCCCACCAGAGTAGATGCAGAAAGGGGTTTTAAAAGATGGTGGTATGAATATAGGATTTCAAATAAAAATAAGAGGACTTAAAAGTTTTTTATTTCAAAAAATTAATATCAATAAACATTGATCAAAAAAATCTCAATTCCCAAATATTTCAGACCTCATCAAGTAGAAATTGCTGATTGGCATAGTCTGCAACCCTGCCTAACTGCTAATGAGCCTGCTGCTCTCAAGACCCCTCTGTGCCATTCTCCTTTGCAAGCAGCAAATGTACAAATCATCCTTCTGAAAGCTGATGTGGTGATGTAGAGAAATACCTCAGATTTCAGTCTTTACCTACAAGACGTTATGAAAGAATTCAGGCTGCCCCAGAAACCTGTGCCTATCAATTAGGAACAGGTTTCACCTACGGCACTTGCATCACCTTGAGTGCTGTGTGCAGTTTCAGGAGCCACAACAAAAGAAATTAATATTAATGTAAGCTATCGGAGAGTATCCAAAGGGGGGCTGTGAAGATTGTGAGGAGTCTGGACAGGATGTCAGAGGAGGGGCAGATGAAGTCACTTGGTCTGTCCAGCCTGGAGAAGAGAAAACTGAAGGGGGACCTCACTGTGGTCTTCAACATCCTCATGGGGGGAAGTGGAGGGGCAGGTACAGACCTCCTCACTCTTGTAACCAGTGACAAAACATGAGGGAATGGCCTGAAGCTGTGTCAGAGGAAGTTTAGGTTGGGTATCAGGAAAAGTTCTTCACCCAGAGGATGTTTGGGCACTGGAACAGGATCCCCAGGGATCATAACACCAAGCCTGACAGAGCTCAGGAAGGGTTTGAACAATGCTCTCAGGCACATGGTGTGATCCTTGGGGATGGTCTTGTACAGGGCCAGGAGTTGGACTTGTGAGTCCCTTTCAACTCAGGATATTATGTGATTCAAATTATACTTGTATTGCATATTTGTTGACACTTCCTCAGGAGGCTACATAAGATCCTTTGTACTTGACCCTTAGAAGTATTATCTCATTTAGAGAACAGCAGTCTGAAGATTAAACTGATCTTTATGAAACTGATGTTCATTTCTTAACTTTATACAAATTGCATGCAAAGCAAACAAAAACAATCTTTTGGGATGTTTACATGGAGATGGTATTGCTACGAAGCACTTTCACGTTCTTACAAAAGTTGTTCTGATTTACAGAATCAAAGAATCACATAGGTTGGAAAAGACCTCTGAGATCATCAAGCTATTCCCTTAACTGAACACCACCTTGTCAGATAGACCATGGCACTGAGTGCCATTTCCAGCTGTTTCTTGAACACCTCGAGGGATGGTGACTCCACCACTTCTCTCAACAGCCAGTTTCAGTGCTTGATAAGCCTTTCCATGAAGAAATTTCTCCTAGTATCCAATCTAAACCTTCCCTGGAGCAATGTGAGGCCATTTCCTCTTGTCCTATTGCTTGTTACTTGGGAGAAGAGACCAACCCCCACCCGGCTACAGCCTCCTTTCAGGGAGCTGTAGAGAGCAATAGAGTCTCTCCTGAGCCTCCTTTTTTTCCAGGCTGAACACCCCCAACTCCCTCAGCTGCTCCTCATCAGACCTGTGCCCCAGACCCTTTCCCAGCTCCCTTGCCCTTCTCTGGACATGCTCCAGCCCCTCAATGTCTTTCTTGCAGTGAGGGTTCCAAAACTGGACACAGGCCTTGAGATGGGGTGTCACCAGTGTTGAGTACAGGGGGAAAATCACTGCCCTGTTTCTGCTGGTGACACTATTGCTGATACAGCCCAGATGCCACTGACCTTCTTGCCCACCTGGGCACACTCTGGCTCATGTTCAGGTGGCACCCCAGGTCCTTTTCCTCTGGGCAGTTTTCCAGTCACTCTGCCCCCAGCCTGGAACACTGCCTGGGGTTGTTGTGACCCAAGTGCAGGACCTGGCACTTGGTGTTGTTGAACCTCATACCATTGGTCTCAACTAACAGATTTTCTTGGTGGAACTCAGTACAACACATAAACAGTTTTAAGAGGATCTTAATTTATTTACTCTATGTTTCTGCCTGACTCCTCTTCCTAGTCAAAAAATCTTAAAGCAACTGCACGATGATGTCCAAAAAAGAAGCTATGCACAGAGTTTCATTCATTTTCCTCGGAAAAAAATACATCTATGCCAAAAAAAAAGAGAAAAGGAAAAAGTAGCCACTTGCATCATGTTAAGTGGATGGCACCACAAAAATGCAATTAACAGAGATATAGGTAAAAAGAAGAGTTTCCCTGATTTTGAGGGAAAGAACAAGCCAACATTTACAAAACATAGAATATTAAAGGAAACCATGAGTAACTTTGGCACAATTTTAAGAAAAACTTAGCCTTGTCTACATGAAATGGGATCTTTTCGCTAATAAAGTGTTGATAAGCTTTCAAAAAATGCAATGTCGAATGTCAATGTACGCATTTTGCTTTGATCATTGAAAAATACAAACTGAGTTTCATCTCTGCACTGCAAGAATACACCAGAGAATTAAAAAATAAACAAAGTATTTTGCTGAAGAAGGAACTGAGACATGTACTGACAGTACATGTGCTACCTGTGCCCGTAGTTCTTACCAATATTGAAAAATCAGTCAGGTTTTTTTCTTAAATTTTTGGACAAGAATGAACTGGTATTCTTACTGGTATCTTGGGTAAATTGATTAATTTTGTCTTACTGAAGACAATAGAGACAAAACCTGGAAACCACAAAAGCAGGACCTCCCAGGATCACAAGGATGATGTGGCCACTGAGGACTGATTCTGGAAGAAAGAACTTGAGTTCTACACAGCTCAGTATTCTTGTAATTACTTAGCAAGTTCACAGATTTATTTAGAACCCTGATTATTGAAATATACATAAAACTAAGGTAAGGTTTTAATTCTATTTCTGTCCAAGCCTGAAAATTGGATCTCAGTGTAATTGCCTAATGTCCAAGTGCAAAAGTCTTAATAGCTGTTCCAGTGTTCTAAAAAAGAAAATAAATTATTACATTTCTCTTCTGAACTATTATTTATGTTACATATCAAATGAAAAGTAGAGAATGTTTTAATCATATAGGCTTGAGATTTTGTAAATGTATATAATTTTGAGGAAAATATAAGACATGAGATTTATATTGATAAATATTGGGTTACAATGATAGTGACATAGTGTATTCAAACATATACTTATTTTGTCTTTGGATTCCAGTAGGAATTACTGTTGAGTTCAACCAATCTGAATATATGGAAAAATAATTGGAAAATTATTTTTGTATAATTATTAGAAAGTATGAAAAACTGCCAGATAATATGAAAATGTTGTTCTATTTTAATTACTTTCTCTTCCTGCTCCCAAATCTTTACATGTAACACAATTTGGACTCACCTGGTGAGTAAAAGCTCATTTGCTTTAGGGCTGCATCGGAACTTCAGACTTTGAGAATATTTTTGTCTAACATTGGTTTGGATGTCACTGCTTTCAGCTGAGAATAAGAAACTCTGGCAAGAGAATTAATGTAAAGCATATTTGGCTCATTAGGGGGAAGCATGAATAATAGATCTGTTATCAATTAGCTGGTTTAATGAACAACTCTGTATGTCAAGGAACTGAAGAGTTTTCTATATCTGTACATCTCTACATCTACCTTCATATTCAGGCTCAGGGTCCAGAGTATTTTTAAGCTGGCCTTTTCCCTTCAGCCAAACTCTCAGAAATTCTACACTCTTTAAATTAAGGATAAAGCCATAGTCCTTTAGAATGCCAAAGGACATGGAGATTTTGTTTTAAATGCTTTGAGAGGAATGAATTTTTAGTGGGAGCCCCAGGCCTTGATGAAAAAATGTAAGTAATTTCTGAAGACATAGTAGTCATTGACAAAAATCTCAAATACTGTTTTAATTCTAGGGCATTTACATTTTAAAAATGAGGAAATGAGGTACTGAGAGACTGAAGCCATGAAGCCTAGTGAAATTATAAAAATTAAATAAAGAATTGGCTATTTGGGGGAGAAATAGTTTCAGAGTGTGAAACCTGAATCTTTTAATCATAAAATTAAAATTGGGATAACTATATAGAATCTCAATTCACCATGGAAAACCAACTATTCCAAGGAGGTATTGTCTGAAATATCTCCTTTAGGTGGCAGAATACTTTCACAAAATATATCAGAGCTGAAGCAGCACACTTTGTGAATCTGGGGCAGCAGGTACCAGTATGCAGCAGGATTGACTTTGTTGGTACAGTGTGCACAACCAGAGTTGTGAATAAGGACGTAATAAATGAGTAACAGTGAGCACATATTTTAAACTTCATTTATGGATTTGATATCTCTTCAAATAAATTTTATTTGCCCTTATTAATAAACTGAGACTGAAAGGAAACCTTATTTCTTTCTACAGCTGCCTGTTGGGTTGTTACAGTGGAGGTGGAGTCATTTTCTTGCAGGTGCACAGTGATGGGCACAAGAGGCAAGGCAAAGAAATTGCATTTTGCATTAGGTACAAGGAAAAAGGAATCTTCATAAAAGGAGTGCTCAGACACTGGAACAGTGCTGAAAAGAGAGGCTGAGGAATGTCCTTCTCTGGAGATTCTGTGTACATATAGGCTGCCTGAAAATAAGGCTTTCTTTACCATCTTTTGTGGACTTCCAAAAGCAGTGGGTTTCCAGGGAAATGAAGATTACAGATTGAAAACAATTGGAATAGACTGAAAGAGATTAGCCTTTCAGTTCTGTACCATAGCTAGAAGCTGCTTCTGTCTAGATAACACAGCTAAAAAAGGCTGATTGCTTCTGAAATAATGCATTTATTTTACTATGAAGTATTTTGGAAACCAGCTCCTGAAGACAATGCAAAAGTTATCTTTTATACCATCAATAAGACATGAATTCTACAAAGGCATACCCAGAAGGAAGTTGTTTACAGGTTTATTTTCACTACTCTATAAAGAAACTGTTAAAGCATTTCTGTCTTCAACAGCCTCCAGTGGTGGCACATGACTTCATGGACTCATTCAAAAATGCCTTCCTTTCTGTGCTCACGCTGTGCTGCTGGTGAGACCTGTAGATACAGAAGGCTTCAGCCACTCTGACACTCCACAAGTTCTCCAGCTCTTGTTCAGACAAATCTCACACCTCCAGATGACTGAAAATATTGCTTTAAATTAATGATTAATATTTTCAGAAGGAGGGAAAGTGCTTTCTAGTTTTGTGTGTTATAGGATCCTAAGAACATTCATGTGCTGAATGTTTAAAAATGCTCAGGGGAACTTGTTCATCCAGTCTGCGCAGACTTCTGCAACTTACGCAAAGTATGACAATATTTGAAAATGAATTCTTAACTGACAAATTTTGTCACTTACTTTTCTGAAGTAGGACTAAGATCATACTGGTGGAAATCCCTCCTCTTTGGTTGACCATATGTATCAGGCTGACATCTCTGATTATTTTTTAGAATGTTACTGCTGCCTCTCTCCCTCCATCCCTTCCCATAATAAGAAGGGGAGTGGAAAGGCCCATAGGGTCAAGAACTCCATTACTTAAAGCAACTCTGGCAATCAATGTGATCACTGTTACTGGAAGAGAAGCATGAAGCTTTTCTGGTATGTGTTTGAAAGCTGGTACTAGCAAAGAAATCATGATTGTTTTAACATTTCCCATCATACATGAAGGTGAATTTCTTTTGATAGACAAATTACTAGAAAGGAAGTGTCCCCTGTTTTTTTTTTTTTTTTTTGGTCGTTAAGGTTCTTCATAAGTCAAGACCTATCCAGCATATTAAAGATTAAGATGGATGATGGAATAACTTGATTAAAAACCTTTCTATGCAACACTGCAGTCTTCCCCTGGTGCTCAAGAGACTGAGAATGATTATCAGCTGCCAATTGGAAGTATAATCAGCCTGTGGAGGTCAGACCCAGCTCTGAATGTATTTGAAATATGCTGCAGAAAACTACTTTGGAGAATTTTACTGGAAGCCATAAGTCTTTTATAAAGCTCCAGCTTAAAAATTCCCGTTCCTTGCCCTTTTTCTTGACTGATAGACCCAGCTCAGTGTGATCTGAATGTTTAGTATATCTGCTCTCTAACACTCTCTAACAAAAAACAAGTTGATGGGTTTCTTGATTTCATGGTATTTTATGCTCTCAAATGTGTGACATGCAAGGAAACAGATATTTCAGACGAAGATACTAGAAGAAATGTCAAACACTATCATGTTGAGTGTGCTGCTACAAAATACATATGATTTTTTTTCTCCTTAATAATTTTCATCTAACCTTGTTTAGCTCATAGTTGCAGATTAAACTGTCCTCAATTAACGTATCTTGTGTTTGTTACTGTTGAACTTGATCCAATTTCTATTACACTATTACTTTAGATAATTTCATTTTAAGAAATTCTTAACTTTACTCTCCTTTTGACCTTCTCAGCATTACCTACTCTCTTCTATTTATTAAATTATAAATGAAGATGTTGTGGAGGTACTCAGTGGTGTTATTGATTCTGTGTTCAGACTCCCTGAAGCTTCACTGTGATTCTCTGTCACCTTCTTTAAGTTCTTAAGAGATCTAACATTTAGATCCCCCTCTTTTCCAATGTAGCTAAATCTTCTTGTGATAATACATTAAAAGCTTTTTTAAAGAAGCTGCAGCTATTCCAAGTGATACATATAATTTTATTAATATTTTAGATCTTCTCTATAAGTTCCCCAGAAATTCTGAGATGGGTATGTTCTGTTACAAGTGCAGAACACCAATATGGTGCTTCTTCACCTAAGTTCTGGGATCTCCCCATAGTCAACAGATTGGCAGGGGATATAAATAAAATTAACAAATCCTCCTTCAGGACTAGACAAATAGATCTCTGCTCTATCAAGGGAGCCTGTGTTGCTTTAGATGCCTACTGTTGGAGATTCAAATTTAATATGATGATTCCCATCACAGGTTCCCTAAGAATAAACCTTATTTATTTAGTATTTCATAATATAAAAGGAATGTAGATTTCAATGTTATTGGCACTCACAGCCGAAAGAAAACCAGCCCACTCCCCACAACTTATCCATTGTACAGACCACTCATTAAACTGTTTTTTCCCTTGCTTGTTTGTTCAGACAATTCTACAGTTTAGACTGTAGAAGCATAAGAAAGCAACAGCTTATCTTTGAACAGGGGATTGATTGAGAGAAAGAGAAGTGATCTGCTTGATTCAGTTAGCAGCATTTGGTGATTGGTATTTTGGGCATTGTAGAGAGGTTAATTGCATAAATCAGAGTGGTAACTCTTTGGGGTCTCCAAGAATTTATAGATCTTTTTTAAAAAACAACAGAGAGAAGTTCTGTCGCCTTGACTACGACAAGGTACTTGGATCCTCAGTTGTTAGAAGAGGCCTCACTCTCTGTCTTTGCTGTCCCTACTCTGTCTAGAATCAGAACAATCCTAGAAGTGGCACTTGTGCTTGAAGAGGATTTCCAGCAGAGGTAGCTCCTATTATGTCCTGGTGTTCTCGGCCTTGGTGAAAACAGGACACTTGAGAAGGCACAGACTGGAGGAGGCAGGGATGTGCCAAGCACCGGCTGGATCTGCTCCCTGATAAAGTCACTAAGGCAGGAGAGCTACCACTTGTAGCTCTCCTTCTGGGCATCTTCAACTAAACAGCTGTAACCAGTCTGCAGGTAAGGGAGAAACTGTCATTGTTTGAAAAAGAGGAATAATAGAAACAGTAGAAAAGTTGGGGGGTGCAGACTGAAAAGAAAATGTTCTTTGCAAAGCACACATGCCTCAGCTGCATTCTGCTGTCTGTGTTGAAACCTGGCAGCCAGAAGTTTTGATAAATTAAGGATTGTGCTGGCTTTGGGCTGAAGTTCAGGACTGTCCTCGGTATTGTGACTGCCATGTCAAGACTATTTTGTACCTTATTGTAAGCATTTCCAAAGTCAGAGTCTTCAAATCCCCCAAGACATGATTAATTAAATGCCATGTGATTAAAAAAATCTTCATGGTAGGCAAAAGTCTCTTCTGAGCAAGTCCGAGTGTCTCAATTCTCACATATGACCACTTTGGAGCCTGAAAGTTATTTAATGTTAAGTCCTTATTAGTAAGACTCTTCTACCTGAAAAATAAAGGCCTCCAATTTGCATCCTAAGCACATTAGCAAGCATTCACTTGTTGCTCAAAATTACATTGAATAATGTGATTGCCATTTGAAATGATGCAGTTTTATGATGCTGATTTGCAATAAATAATTTCCAAGTGCTTTCCAATCTGAATATTAAAATCTGATCTTTTATAAAACATTAATTCCACTACACTAGCCCCATCTCTTTAAGGAATTGTACACCATTACAAAAAAATTAACACACAAGGCACTTGAACCGTTTCTACACAATGCAAAACCTGTAGGAGTAATCCTGTCAATAATTTCAGTAGAAGTCTGGAGTTCTGTTGTTTTGCTCTCAAATATTTATTAAAATTCTTACATTAATTTTGTCTGCAATCTGAAAAGTGAAAGAAAAATGGTTGTTGGTTTTTTTGTTTCTGGTATATGTAGTTGTAACTCTCTGTCCCAGTAGAACCATGTTTTCATGTTTAAGAACATGGCAATCTGGATTAGGGACAAATGCATGGGATGAGCAACTCAAAACAGTTCTGAATCCTTTTGTGTTTGTTCAACATGTTATTTGAAAATATTCAGAAGCCATTAACTTCAAATGGCACCCTGCATTAGGATCTGAGTCAGTTCTAGTATCTCTGGCTTTATATCAAATTGCATCAGGACTCAAGTCAGTTACTAATTTGTTTTTTGCACAAACACATGTAACATTGCAGCTGGGCTAGAAGCTTCCTAGGTAAAATCCTAACTGTGTCACTGAAATTGCACAAGGGATGAATCAAACTTTAATGTAGTGATTATCTAACCAAATGTAACATTTAGGACTTGCACTTTACATTAAGTATTATGAAAACCTTTCATTTTGAATTATTTAGTAAGGAAACAGAATGATTCATAGGTGACAAAAAATAGACAGCTTAGTCAAACCTAGAGATGATTGAAAGAAACCAGAAAAATTCGAATAAGCTGGTTTAGCCATCAAGACAATGCTGGATGTAACCAACTGTTGCTAAATGTAAAGTAGTGCATTAAAATACAGTAATAAAATTGAGCTAGTTATATACTAAATTGGCATGAAAATTCAGTAGAGATTTACTTTCAACTTCAGGTTCAGAAAAAAACCCAAATAAAATGAAAAATTCAAATGAAAGCAAAGAATGAGAAAATCATTACTTTGCTATGTAATAAGTGACCTCATTTTGAATGGAGTATGCTGTTCTTTGTCATGGCCGGTTAGCCTGTGGTACAAAGGACAAAGAGAAGGCTCGGTAAGACAGTCCCTAGTACCAGAGCCTTCTGTAGGTTAGGGTGAGAAGAGAAGCCTGCCCTAGTGCTTTCTTCTGTTGTGGTAATCTACCCCAGTTCTTTGTTCCTAGTGGGCCGCTGGCTGTCCCACCCCCTTGTACCTTATATGTTCCATGACATAGAAAGTTCTCCACTCCAGGGTTCCCCCATTGGCCCTTGCCCTTCACCACTCCCCCAGAGCTTCTCCATTGGTTCCCATTCCCTAGTCCTGCTTTTGTACCACCCTCGTGCCCTCAGACCATTGTCTCTGATGCGCTCCCCACTTCCATACTAAAACCTGAGCTTTCCATAGTTTTTCACGTCTTTGCCTCTTGATCCCTTCATGGTGGGGGTGCAATAAACCTCCGTCCTTGGAACTCAATGCAGAGACCCTCCCTGCCTCTTTGCCATTGACCCATATTACTGAAGCTGTCTGTGCATTTGTGCGTGCACACGTGTGTGAGTGTGTGTGGCTGATCTGCTGAGCAGCTTTGGAGATGCTCTTGGAAGATCACCTCGTGCTCCAGCACAGAAGCTGCAGAGCCCAGGGTAGTGATAGTTCTTCATCTCATCTCAAAGAGGATATTGTAGCACAGCTAGAGGACCTGAGAAGTACTGAAAAAGGTCCAATAACCAGGAATAAATATAAAACTAAGAAGTGAAAACAACAGGGTTGTTTAATATAGAATGGAAATAATTAAACTAAGTCATAAAAAACATGTGCACATATTTTATAAACTGGAAAAGGTCAGAAAAGGAATTCTGTTCCCTTTGTTTCATAGCAAACATATGTGAGGGTGTTAAATTAAGTTAAGTGTGATGAACTGAAAATTGCAAAGAGGGAATAAGTTCCATTTTGTACTGTAATTATCTTATAGAACCCTTTGCTGTAGGAGGCAGTTTTAGGCTGGAAGTAAAGGGGATTTAGAAAAGGAATGGTAACAGTTCTCTCTATAGAAACCATCGTTCATTTCAATTATGGCACAGACTTAGAGAGAAGCAAATCTCTTGCTTCCAGCCCTGAGCTAATCTTTGAATGGTAATCTGATCATTGGGTTATTATGCCATACATTCAGCTGCTGCAAATTTTTCATAAACGTTCCCAAACTTGTGTAGTTTGACACAAGATATCAGAGCAGTGCAATCCTACTACAACTCAGTATGGCATTTCTCATGCTTTTAAAACCAGTAATATCTTGTGAGTCTGAAAACCGAATCTAGGAAATAAGTAGGTTTTTTCATTACAATTCTCAGCAAAGCCTCTTCTTTACACTGACTTCATAAACATTTAGATAGTAAAGTATCCCAGTGTCCCTATCTAGTTTCTGAAGCATACAGAATAGTGCTGTATTTTCATTTAAACTCTAGTCTACACCAGTCTACAGCTGCTCAGTCATTCAAAACCAATACTTTGCTTTATTGCTCAGAATATGTACTGAATTCTGGTATATATATATTTTATATACATCCTTGAGCACATTTAATTTTAACACAGCAAAAGCCAGTGTGAGCAGAATCACATATGTAATGACAATGTTTTTCTAGGTGGGCTTGATGGACTGTGCTCTTTGAACAAAGACAAGCATGTTTGGCAAAGCATTTTTCAGTGCTTTCCCACCAACAGACAGACCTGACACCACAAATTTTCTTACTGTATGAAAATAATTAGAATATGTGTCTTTTGCATCTTAATGTCTTGTGTCTCAGCCTGTTTCCTTAGGAGAAGTGCTCCAGTCCTCTGATCGTCTTCATGACCCTCTGGACACACTCCAATAGGCCCATGTTCTTTTTATATTGTGAGCCCCAGAGTAGGGCGCAGGACTTAGGTGGGGTCTCATAAGAGAAGAACATTGGGGGAGAATATATATTGTATATTACTCAACCTGCTGTCCACAGGGTTTTGAAGCAGCCCAGGACACAGTTGGCTTCCTGGGCTGCAAAAATATGCTGCCAGATTATGCTGACCTGTTATCTAACAGCTTTCATAATAATGTTTTCCATATCCTCAGAGTGGTTGAATTAAGTAATAGTTCTTATTGGAGTCTAGTGATGACATAAGTGTATGTTTGGGTACACTATGTTATTATCACTACAGTGTAAAATCTATTGCTACAATGCTAGTTTCTTAATTTTTATCAATTTTGCATTCATTTGGGAAATCTCAAACCTGTGTGATTAAAACAGATGGATTATCTAATGTTCTCTTGCACAGCATTTTATAGAGGGCACTTGATAACAAAGACATTGAAGAGTCTCAAGAGTACCTGAATTTGTCTTGCAGATCCAAATCAGCAGAGGGATTGAAGTCACTCCAAGTCTGTGTGCTGCAAGGGCCTGGACTCTTCAGATAAATCTTCATTTGCTTAGGAAATAATTAAAGAACAAATTCTTTATGTCATTCTGTTCAGTTACCAGCTTTTTTCTTTGTTTGTTTTATAAATAAACTAAAATTGTGTTTGCCTTATGTTTTGGGAAGTCCAATCCCTATTTACCCACCAGCACAGAGGATTAAGCAACTGTATTGCTGGAGTAGAGTTGAATTAGACAATCATTGATCCATATGGTTGATTTACAATAGAAATTAATAGGAACATTTCCCTGAATCAAATTATTTCTAGATAAGACTGCTCAGTCGATAAGTGACTCTTGCAATATCATTCTGTAATGACAAACATAACATTCACTTTTCCTTAATCCCCTACATGTCAGACTATTGCAGACATCCTTGAAGTATCTAACATAGTGATAAGTGTTATTTGTTTCATTTTAGGATTTAAAATGCTGCTTCTTTGAAGTGGAGATCTAGTCTGACTAGTCAACTTGCAAAAGTGACAACACAGGTTTTAATGAGATGACTCAGTGAGTTCCAGATTGTGTTCATTGCATCACTGAATAAATGTCCCTGTGCAAGTGGGATGTGTTACAACTCACACATTGGTGCCTTGCAGTATTGCTGCTGGAGATGGCCAGCTAGTTGTGGGAATTTTCCTATGCAGGAAGGTTTCTTGTTATAGTTCAAGAGTATAAATATGAACTTTGTTTCTTTGCCAAAGGTATCCTGGGGTGCATCAGGAAGAGCATTGCCAGTAGGTCAAGGCAGATCCTGCCTCTCTACTCAGACCTGTTGAGTCCTCACCTGGAATGCTGTGCTCTGTTCTGGGCTCCTCAGTACAAGGCAGGCATGGAGCTGCTGGGGTGGGTCCAGTGGAGGAAAACAAAGATGATTAAGGGACTGGAGAATCTCTCTTATGAAGAAAGGCTGAGGGAGCTGGGCCTGTTCAGCCTCAAAAAGAGATGACAGGGAGAGGACCTTATCAACATCTATCAGTATCTGTAGGGAGGTGTCAGAGGGTGGACCAGACTCTGCTCGGTGGTGTCCAGCTGTTGCAGCGGGGATTACTGCAACAAGCATATTTCAAACCAGGAGTCCCGTGGAAACGAAGTATATATGGACAGATTCGTGGTAGATGTTTCAGAGATGTTTATTTCTCCAGCCGCATGGCCGAGGCTCTGCTCAGGAACCCCGCAGTCACGGGACCCGAGGGTCCTTGGCCACACGGGGGAACACAAACCAACCCATGGGAAACAAGGCTGACCAGGGGCAGGGAAACCCCATGTCTTCCCCCCAGGGCCCCTCTCCCAGGGCTCCATGGCAGGGGAGGAGACCCCAACATCCAGCAATAGAACAAGAGGCAATGGGCAGAAACTGATGCCCAGAAAGTTCCATCTGTAAATGAGGAAGAACTTCTTTACTGTGCTGTGACCAAGCACCGGAACAGATTGTCCAGAGAGGCTGTAGAGTCTCGTCACTGGAAATATTCAAGAACTGTCTGGAAATGATGCTGTGCCGTGTGCTCTGGGATGACCCTGCCTGTGCAGGGAGGTTGGATCAGAGAACCCACTGTAGTCCCTTCCAACCTGACCCAGTCTGTGATTCTGTGATTCTGTGATTCTGTGACTCCTACTGAAGACTATTCCTTCAGGACCTAGCTATAAATTTTCCCAGCCACTCTCTCTTGTTGTTGATTAGAAAATGTGACATGTCTTAATCAAATGCATCCATAGGCTCTCTGGATTCAGGTCATCTCTAATAATCATATTTTATTAAAACAGGGATAACCTCACTGTTACATTAGGTCTTGTCATTAAGCAAAAGTAATACTAAAGTTGATTCATGATAGCAGAATCTGCACCAGAAAAGGCATTCCAGAAGTAGAGAGCCAGTCAGATATTCCTGTTTTTTAGTCTTGGGTTAAAGCCAAGGTACCCATCTGCTGGCCTGACACAGTCACATGAGTTATGCTGCATTCTGGGACCTAAGGTCTGAGACGTTGCCCAGAGGGTGCCACAGCTTGTCAAGAATGCAGACTTCTATCCACTGCTACTTTTTCATGTGGGCATAAATGACATTACAAGCCAAAACCTAGGTGGAATCAAGGAAGACTCTAAAGCCCTGGGGGTGCAACTGAAAAATGGTGCCCAAATTACCTTTTCTTCCATCTTACCACTTAGAAGACAGGATGCAGCCAGAAAGAGATATATAATGGAAATCAACATCTGACTTCATGAGTCCTGTCATGAGTATTTTGGCTTTGATGACAAAGGGATGTTCTTTGATGACTATAGCTTTTAGGGAGGAATGGGATCCACCTGCCTAGAAGAGACAAGGGAATCTTTGGCAGCAGGCAGGCCAGTTTTGCAAGGTGAGCTTTAAAATGAAGGACTTGGGGGCCAGTTTCCAAAGAGACAATGTGCACAGCATTGCATCCAACTGGGAATGAGCCTGGCCAACCAGAAAAGCAACAAAATTTCTTTAGGTGCGTCCCCAAATGAGAATCAGAAGGCCAAGCACGTCAAGTGTATGTATAGCTGTGGTGGATCCTCTTGCACCCCTCCTGGCAAACCTTCATGCTTGATTATCTCTCTTAAATACCTTTATACCAATGTACGCAGCATGGGGAAAGAGCAGCAAAAATTGGAGATCTGTGTGCAGTAACACAACCATGATTTTATTGCAATGACGGAGACATGGTGGGATAGCTCACATGGAATGCTGGAATGCTGCCATGGATGGCTGGGTAATAATGATAAGGTCATGGGTTTGATCCCTGTATGGGCCATTCACTTAAGAGTTGGCATCGATGATCCTTGTGGGTCCCTTTCAACTCAGAATATTCTGTGGTTCAGTGATTCCATGATTCTGTGAGGTGGTGGATTTGCTCTTTACGTGAGAGAGAAACTGGAATATCTTGTAGTCTAGGTGGAGGATGAATAATTCGTTGAGAGTTTATGGATAAGGATTAAGGGCCAGGCTAAGATGGGTGAAACTGGGTGTTTATTACAGGCCACCTGATCAGGGAAAGGAAGTAGATGAGGCCTTCTACAGACAGCTGGGAATAGCCACGATCACAGGCCCTGGACTCATGGGAGATTCCAACCACCCTGACATCTGCAGGTCACACACAGTCCAGGAGGCTCCTCCAGAGCAGTGATAGTAACTTTTTGTCACAGGTGGTGGAGGACCCCATGAGGAGAGGAAAAACTTTTTTACTTCAAGGGAGGCAGAGCACTGGAACCAGCTGCCCAGAGAGGTTGTGGAGTCTCCTTCTCGGAAGACACTCAAAACCCTTCTGGATGTGATCCTGTGCAAGCTGCTTGAGCAGGGGGGCTGGGCTAGATGATCTCTAGAGATCCCTTCTAACCCCAACCATTGTGTTATTCTGTGGTGTTGTAAGCACAATTGCCCCATTAATCTAAGAGTGGTAAGATCTAGGGCAATTGTCTTCCTTTTTTTAAAAAAAAAATTACTAAAATCACAGAAGTTCAGTCACTTTTTCAATTGGCTTCAGGTCTGTATTGATAAAGATTATCCAGATGGAAGTAAATAATTGTTTCTATGACAACTGAGCCAGACATTCTCTTAGAGCTCTAGTAGTGCCAAATCCAAGACTATTGAAAAACACTTGTTTTAATAAAATAAGATTTTATTGCTTTGAGCATACACTAAAACCAGATTTGTGAACTGTATTTCTGGCCTGCTTTGCTACTTTTTGCCATTTTTAGGATTTTTTTTTTTCCTTAAATATTATGTAACCACAGCATAGAGACTGTCTGCTCTCTCCCTTGAGTAAATCTCCTTCATTTAGGTTGTATATTTTCTGTTGCTTCATTTTGACATTTCCATTCATGTACTAGCAACTATTCTTTATATTCCATGTTCCTTGGACATGGTTCAGACCCCTTGTTATGTATTTGTGGAGCTATTTACTGCTTAGTAAAACTTTAGCCTTTCTGATTTCTCTAAAACATCACTGATTATTGATTCTGTATTTTAAAGTCCTCACAGTTTGGATTCTATGGCTGGTACTCATTGCAGGAGCAATTCTTCACAGCATTGAAGTTTTTTTAATGCTGCTCAGCTCTCTCTGTGTATCCTACACTAAATTTAAATTATGAATATCTGAAGAATACAGCCTTGCTAACACTTGCCTAACACTTTGTCTTCTATAAAGTAACTTTGGCTGAGTGAGGAGAAGGGTTCTTTAGCATTAGAGGGATAAATTGGAGTATTGAGAAGAGTCACTAATGGTTATAAAGAAGAACATGGAAAGGGCATATACAAGATATTGAAATGTACTTCACTTTAAAGAAAAATCTCAACTGAAGTTAGAGAATAAAACATAGTTTTGTTTATAAAAACAAGTTTTAATTTCATTCATTCCAGATTCCTCTTGAGGGGAAATAAAGTGTTCCTATTGTATTTCCAATATTTCTTTTTCATGTAAGAGAATACTTAGTCCATGGAGGGTCCTCCTATGCTTATGAACTTGTAGGACAAAGAAAATAGATTTGTGTTATTTGACTGTAAGATAAAATTATACTGCTTTAAGTTGCTGGAAAGAAAAATTCTATTACCAAAATCCTCAGAGAATATAAGAAAAAAGATACTGTCTTTAAAATAAATATTCTATTTTGTACACTCAGAAAACATCTGTATTATCTGAATTTTGTAATGCCGTGACCTGGAAAATTAAACCTGTTGCAAAAACCAAGAGGATGACATGATTAAAGTTAGGTAGATTGATCAATTGTTAAGAACAGCCAATTTTTAATAGGATTTGAGCATAATATATCTAGAAATATTTAAGCATCTTTAGCAAAGTTTTTTTTTCAGTGAAGGGAAAAGTCATTGTTGCCTCCAACATACGAAAAGAACTGCCTTAATGAATTGGAAATATATAGCTTCTTCACAAAGTTTCTGGAAAAAATACTCTTGTATCTACACATGACTAACTCACTTGCTTTTCAAACTCAGATTTTATTCACAGCCCTTTTACAGGAAGATGCTAAAAACTGAATCACAGACAAAGAAGCTTTTACCTACTTGCTTTGCCTGCTGTTTTTCTTGGCCACATAGTGATAATTTTGTGCTGTAAAGTGGAAAAATTCTTTGTGAATAGACTGCAGAACTAGCAGTGGTGAAAAGAGAAGTTTTATCCTCACCAACTTCAGTCAAGCACAACCCAAGGAACCAACATGTTTCCCTAATTCCAGATTTCTTCAATGTGTACAGGTTTCTCCTAATAAGACAAAGATTTTTTTAGTTGGTATGTTAATATTACATCTTACAAGGGAAAAGAAGTTCTGTTTTATTCTTTGACACTTAGATTTAAGAGGAAAAATTAGTGCTTTTTGCAGTAAGCATTTTTTGTTTATTCTACATTTCTTGTTTAGCTTTGAAGGGCAACATAATGGAGATCTGTTACCCTTTTCCTAGACAGAGAAGGTCACTTCTGAAACCCTGACATTATGAAAAATTGCTTTAATCTAGACATCTGGTTTCTGTAAAACACAGTTTGGAGAACTGAAAACAGCATCTGTCTGTCTGTGTACCGTATAGGGAAGGGGAAACAAGGAACAGCTCCATGTAGAGCAGTTGTTCAATGCTCATCCAAAGGCATTGCGAAAGTTATGCTTCAGACTCACAGCTGAACATGAAAAGATGACATTTAATAGCCCGGTACAAAAATCTTTTTAAGAATTTCTCTCCAAGCCCCTGTACATGTGTCAATACAGAGATCTTGTCAAATTAAACAGGGAAGATCAGAACACAATTCCCTTATCATAAAACATGTAATACTCACTGAAGTTCCATGTAATGCGACATACTTGAAACAACATTAATTCCATTTATTCAGTCTGTGTCTACTGGAAGAGAAGCCTAAACAGCTACAACAAAGATATCAGCACTAGAGATACAGTAAGTAGCATGAGATTAATCCCTTTTTTAATGCGATATGGTAGATAATTGCTGGGATTTGTATCTAAACTGCAAATGCAATAATAATAATAGGGAAGAAATCAATATGAATGATTATTATTAGGGTAAATAGCTATTGATTCAGGTTATCCAACCATTTTTCTAGAACAGGAGAACTCTTTATAGCCTGCTTATTTGTTGGTTTGTTTTTTTTTTTTTTTAATTATACCAGTGGTGCTTTTGTATCATCACTTAAGATACTAGCTCAGGATTAAATAACCCCCTTGTTATGATTCCTGATGGATGTTAGGATGGGTGAAAATAACAGAATATAGCTCCAATCTGTAATAAACTGAGTCTTATACATACCCATGGATATCTACACATTGATTTTCATCATCTGCACTTTAGTTCTTCTTTTATTTCCACATCTGCTGGGTTTGACGGAGTTGTTGTGGGTTGGCGTTTGTTTGTTTGCCTTTCTGCTTTGTTTGCTGTGCCCTTAAATAGTTAAAGAAGAGCAGAGATTGAACAGATACTATTTAAACAGGAATAATTTTGTTGACATTTTACCCAAGTGAGTGATGATTTTGAGGGTTTTTGTGGGGGTATTTTTGTGGGGGTATTTTTGTGGGGTTTGTTTGTTTTTGTTTTGGTGGTGGTGGTTGATTGGTTGGTTAGTTGGGGTTTTTTTTGAGGGGGGGGGGCAGGTGTTGTGAGTTGTTACCATAAAAGGGAAGAAGAGTGAGTGGTGACAGCATCCAAAATAATGAAATGACAAGTGTTTACATGATTTTTGCTAGTAACTATAAAATCTGTAGGTGTAGCATATCCACCTATCTGAGACATCTACTTTTTCTTCATGAACTGCTGTGGTGAGGTGACCTTGGCCAGCAGCCAGATACCTTACTACCCATCCACCCACCTGCTCCCCCTTCTCAGCATGATGGGACTATATAGGAGGTAAAAGCTCATGGGCTAAGATATAGACAGGAAGATCACTTATCATTTACAATCACAGATGAAACAGACCTGACTTGTGGAAACTCAAGTGTGCAGTTTGGGAGCTACAATATAAGAAAGCCATAAAGCTATTAGAGAGTGTCCAAAACGGAGCTGTGAAGATGGTGAAGGGTCTGGAGGGGAAGCCTGGAGGAGAATCAGCTGAGGTCACTTGGTCTGTTCAGCCTTGAGAAGAGGAGACTGAGGGGAGACCTCATCATGCTCTTCAATATCCTTGTAGTGGGAAGCAGAGTGGAGGACATGGATCTCTTCTCTGTGGTGACCAGTGACAGGACCTGAGGGAATGGCCTGAAGCTGAGTCAGAGAAAGTTTCTGGTGGATATCAGGAAAGGGTTCTTCACCCAGAGGGTGGTTGGGCACTGGAACAGGCTCCCCAGGGAAGTGGTCACACCACTAAGCCTGACAGAGCTCGAGCGTTTGGACAATGCTCTCAAGCACATGGTGGGATTGTTAGGGTGTCCTACACAGGGCCAGAAGTGTGACTTCAATGATTTTTGTGAGTCCTTTCCAGCTCAGGATATTCTGTGATCCTATGAAAAGTAATTTAATTTATTGTGATTTAGAATAGAATCAAGTAGTGAGAAACAGAGGCAAAATTAAAATGCTTTCCCCCCTCCTCCCCCATCTCCCTCCCCCAGGTCAGACCCTTACCTGGGCTGTGGCCCTTCAGGGACAGCTGCTCCTGGCAGGATCTCCACGACCCCAAATCCCACCATCCTAAGGAAAATCAGCTCAAGTTGTTCATTTCCTACACTGTCACCATCTCCTCGGTGCCATTCCTGGGCTCTGTGCCTTGTACACCGTTCTCTGGCTGTACAGCTGTTCAAGGGCTCTAGGATATGGCCACCTGCAGGACAGACAGAGTGTCTCAAAAAAACCCCAAAAACACCCCGAAACCATATTCTTGTCAGCTGGGACACAGGAGGTGCTGGACTGAGAGGAAACCAGAATGTCTGACTGAGGCTGCATTCAAAGTAAACTTTCATGGTGTATTCAATATCGGCTTAATAATTTCAGAGACTCAAATAAAAAAAAAATTCTTAATGATAAGGGAATGATGATAAAGAGAATCTGCTGGTTTGAGTGGGTTTGGGGGTAGGTTTTCTATGCTATTCTTTTGTATGAGAAAGGAGTTTCAAGCTTCCAGGAATATTTTGCGCCTCTGTCTTTATTCCCATGTGGACTTTAAACTTCATATGTGTATTAAATAGTACCTTTCATATAAAATAACCTCCTATCAGTTGCATGTGACTGCAAGCATAAGTTTAGGACAACATTATTTTGTAACTATGTAACACAATATTCTGTGAAGTTTAGCTAATCTTGTCCAGTTTCCTCTTGTGTCATTTCTGAAACCATCTGACTTTGATGTCCAGTACTACACTCCACAGCAGGCTGGAATCAGCGTGCAGCCTGGGGAGTGCTGCATAAAGAGGAAATATTTTGCATTTTTTATTTCCTATGTAAATTTGAGCTGTTTGGGCAAAATAGTCCTGAGACTTTGAGACACCCTGAGGTTTCTTCTAGGGCTGCCCTTGGACACCTGTCATCTGATCAGCAGTCTAGTCTCTGATCTCAAAAGAATCCACCAAACTATCTTTTTTTAACTTGAAAATGAGTCTGTTTAACCACCATGGCCCATTACTGCATGTCACATTTCCTATAGCCTGTTGCATTGAGATTTCTTAGCTGTAATTTCTTTTTAACATTCTCTTTCTTGCTTTGAGACTCTTGTCTTCATTGATTTCTGTTTATTTTATTTATCTTTCAGGAACTGATCTTTGTCTTTTGTGTTTGTAGCATCTTTTAGTTTGGACAACCCTTCAAAATGTAATTTAATGTCTTTTTGCTTTTTATCAGATCAAATAAACTTCATTTTATCCAAAATAATGCTGCCTAATGTGACTAATAATATCTTCTGTGACACTCTGAGGACTTACATTAATTGCTAGTTCTTGCTGTAAGGATAACATTCTACACACACTTGCATCCAGATTGTGAAGATGTTCTTGAACCCCCTTGAAATTTTCATCTTTTATTACACTGCATCAGATCAAATTATCTGTGACAGTGACAAGATGTGCTATATTAGCAAAGAGGCAGTAAATACTTTCAGTTAATATTTTCATCATATAGATTGATTTGGAATAGGTTGGAATCTTTATTTCCAAGTAGCTTACAATGTACAGCTTGCTGTAAAACTGTTCAATTCAAGCAAGATGCAATATGAAAATGAAATGTCATAAATAAAATACCAGCAGTGGGGAAAACCAGAAGAAAATTTCAATTCACTATCTACACAACTGTCTTCAATTCAGAGAGAAAGGGGAGGAGAGGCAGAACATGAAAGTCAAGTGCATTTTGAAGTAAATGTTTCTGTTCTGTTTACTGCAAATACCACTAATATTAATTGAAACATGCTGTAGTCTCTGTTTTATTTTATTTAATTTCATCTACCTGTGATTCTAAGAGAACTCTAAGCTAGCTAATTGTTTCAGTAGTGTAAATATCAGCCTGAATTTATAAATGCAAATATTGTCAGTTTCTACTTAAATACCTCAACAAGGTATTTATTTCAAGCAACAGATGTATTCAAGGTCACAATCTACTCAGAGTTATCAGTAAACACAAAAGAAATGACATATTCCTCCTGAGACTTTTCTTTGTCACATTAGCTGTTGATTTTTATTCAGAATGACACTTGAACTATTCTTACAGCCCCTTTAAGAGGTAGGTATTGTGACCAGAAACCTTCCTAGACCTTCTTGGTATGCACAAAGCCACCAGCTGTGCTTGAAATGGGATGTCACCATGCTTAGGAGAGCCTCCACAACCATCAGGAGTCTTCCTGCTTTATCATTCCCATATTCTCACCAAATAAACATGATATGTAGCTACAGAGATTACCTGCTCAAGTGCTCTTCCTGTCACAAGCTGTGATACCAATTTGAATATATTTGTCCAGCAGGTCAATGTTTTTGCTAAGGGATTAGGAGGTAAGTGCCTGCTCAGTGTGATATACATGTATATGGGTATTAACCCATGCGTTCTTATTTGGAGGAAACTGGCAAATTTGAACTTCCAAGATTTCTGCCTTGCATGGTAAAAGTCTGTAGCAATTTCCAGTGTCTGAGCTACTCTTGGTCATTTGCAGCTGTCATGTAGGTAAGTCAGGATTGTCTCATTTTTTCTTTTGATGTTGATACTCACCTTCTAAGAAACAAAGGCCATGACCTTCTTGCTTGTTTCTTAAAAAAACACCAACCAACCAACCAACCAAGCAAGCAAACAAACTTCCCAACCTATCAAACAACACCTCCCTGAACAAACTGAAACAACCTTACCTGATGTGACAAAAAACACTTTACTTACTTTGTCAAGCCTGAGTTAAAGCACCTTTTAACCACAGGCTTCTGTATCACCCTCTGAGCACAATTCCACAAATCATACCATTTTCCAGATGACGTGTTTGGAGAAAATGAGACAGGTGTCTGGAACCATTTCTTCCTAGCGAGTACAGAAAACAACATTAACATTCTATTTAGTGCACACATTATTCCATGTAATCAACAAGATGATTTAAATGTGGGGTCTGAAAAGCAAAAGGCTGGATAGAAAAATAGATTTACATTGACAAGCCAATGTTTTGGCCCTTATTTGTGTGAAAAGACTTTAAAATACTTTTCAGCTCTTAGGAAAAAATATTGGATTTTTCCATTCATTCTCCCAAAGGATCCCTGGGTAAGTGGTCATAAGTTCTTTTCATGCATTTATAATCAATGCATTTAGCATTATCTATCTCTAAGAATTCTGTTAAAAGTGGCTTCCTGATGGTGGAATTCATTCTTATGGAAGGACAAGTTCAATCATGCCCTTTGAACATTGCAGTAAAATAAGATTAATGCCACTGAAGTCAATGTTAATATTCTATAACCACTTTATGTAAACAGAATATTGTCATACATTAGTATACATCTGAAATGCATCTATACCATGTGTCCATATACTTGTATGCCTATAATATGTGCTTTTATATTACTGCATTATAGACCATAGAATATAGAACAGAGAGAAAGGTAAAGTAGTAAAAAAATGCTAAGAACAAAAGGGCTAAAAATGTGCATCACGAAGGACCATGTTTCAGAGACAAATTTTCACACCTTCACTAGAGCTGGGAGAGCAGCCAGTGTCTGAAAGCAGAACCCCTGCCCAGTGACCATAATTCAGCTCATGATGATTTCCAGTACCCAAATACCAAAGGGTTGCCAGTAAAATAGCTTCATTCTGTAGATAAGCAAATAAAACAAATAGTGTTAAATGTAACTCAAAAGAAAAGGTTGACAGCAAAATTTTTCTGGTTTCTCTTCAGATTTTATTCTCAGGACTTCTGATTTTCAGTCTGAAAATCCATTTGATGGTGGAGATTGGCATCAAAGAGTTTGAGGAAAAATGTCTAAAGAAAACAGGCTTATTTTCAGTCAAATTAAATCAGCTGACAGTCTTTAATGGATCAGTTTTTATGAGTCCAGAAGCACTGTTTTTGACATTACATGTTGGATTTGCATCTTGTTCCAAATATTTTGGTATCTCCATATTCTTACTTAGGTGAAGTAGGTGAAGAAAATTAGGACATCATGCAGCCTGAGTCTCATTTGCTAAACCTGCCACAATACACTGATATGTATTTGTTACTTGTGCCAATGGGAAAGTACAAGAGGAAAGAATAAGCTTTATTTCTTACCTCATCATATATCCACAGCAGTCTTTCAACATCCTTTTGTTTCCAGGTCTTAGAACTTCTTTTCCCAATATTATGAAACTGAAATTCCAAATCAGCCAAATAAATGTTTTCTTTAGCCATTTTTCTTTAACCATAAACTTTGAAGTGTTTGAAGATTATATTCAAGTACAATGCTGATCTTGCCCTCTAGAGTTATTAATAACAGCAGAATGTTCTTTTCCTTGTTTTTTCTGTGCAGATTTCTGCCTTCTGCTGAAGGTGCTGTTTATATAATGAGCTCATACTCAATCAGGATCTTGTGAATAGTCTAAGGAACATTTTATTTGGTATGTTGGCATTTCACATTTTCTTTATTACCCTTTGTGAAATCTCTTTTTCACAACAGTGAAATCTCTTTTGAATGTTAAAGGGTTCTTTTTTCTTTCAGTATTTTTTATGTTGAAGAGGCAATGTCTTCTGTTTCTAGGACGGCTACTTATTTTTTGAGATGGCATGACATGAACCATTAATTATGTCTGTATTTACAGCACTCTGAAATGGTCTCCAAGACCTTTGTGTAGCTCTGTGTTCATATGTCACCACAATATTAATCTTTCAAATAGATGACTGCCAACAGAAATTTATCTAACCCATTTTTAAAAGCTCTTAGTAAAGCATATTCCACAAATTCCATCCCTATATTTCATCTGTCTTAAGAGTCAAAAATTTTTTCTAATAAGTACTATGTCTCTTGCTAAAATAGTTTTCCAAATAGAGGGCTTAGAGGAAGGCTGGAGAGGGACTTTTCACAAGGACATGTAGTGATAAGACAAGTAGGAATGGCTTTAAACTGAAGGTGCTAGTTTTAGATTGGATATTAGGAAGAAATTCTTTACTGTGAAGGTGGTGAGGCCCTGGCACAGGTTGCCCAAGAAGCTGTGGATGCCCCATCCCTGGAAGAGTTCAAGGCCGGGTTGGATGGGCCTTTGAGCAACCAGGTCTAGTGGAAGGTGTCCCTGTCTGTGGCAATGGGGTTAGAACAGGATGATTTTTAAGGTCCCTTCCAACCCAAACCATTCTGTGATTCTATGATTCTATGATTCTATGAAATATTTATTGTCCTCCTCTCCTGAATACATAGAATAATTTATCACTGTCCTCCTTATACTACAAGTTGGCTGATACTTCTGCTTCTTTAAGCCCCAGATTTCCTGTTAACTTTTTAGTTAAACTGAAGTACGTCATGAGGATGAAAGGCAGAAAGAAAGCAAGGTCAGCTCCGGTTGCTAAAACTTGGAGAATGGTTTTGAAATAGGATCTTTTGATATGAAGTACTGTAGATGTGTGTGGACATGAAAAATTCAAAGGTCAATAAGAGAAAATAGTTCTTTGATTGGCAGAGTAGAAACCAAGGAAAAAAATGGAGACATTTACTTTATTCACAGTCACTCATCCAAGCTAAAACCTGTGTCAGATTTCCAAATCTTTACCCATTTGAGGAGCCACATTTCTTATGTTCAGGTTATATTTTTGCATATTCAGAAGTATAGAATAGAAATCTAGTGGATTAGAATTGCTGAAAATGTCTGAGTGGTTAAGAAAGAAAGAGAATATTGTGGCTGTCACAGGGGAAGTCTTGTACAGGACCTCAAACTGAAATCTAAGTGGATCAAACTCTTTAAAAGAAACTGGTGAAGTTGTCCAGAAAATAGGGCTTTAAATTATTAAAAACATCAAACTGTCACTGACTCGGGGACTTTTGGAAAAAGAAGTCTGTCCATCCAATCCTTGGAATGCACTGAGAACTTCTGTATTTGGTAAGGGTTTTTTTGTTGTTTTGGTTTGTTCGGTTGGTTTGTCTTGCTTTGGGTAGGGAAATTTAAAATAGCAAATACCTAGAGGTTTTATGAGATCTTTTTCTAATAAAGAAGGAATAATGATTGGAGAATGAAAAATTTAGTACAGCCAGTGAAACGACAGGTTTTTCAACCCTGAGACCATAAAGAAAGAACAATAAAAAGAGATAAAACAGTAGAGTGCAAGACAGTGCACTTCAATACAGTCAGAGAATTGACAGATTAGGGTTTATGGGAGGCCAATGCACACAGAAAGTGTTAAAGAGAACTGGCAGTTCTTTAAAAGAGATATATTAGGGAGGATAATCAGGGTTGAGCAGTGTGCTTAGGGAAGTTGCACAGAACTCAAAGAAGAAAAATCAAAGGAATGATCAGAGATTTTAAAAAAGCCTACAAGAGAGGAGAAAAAATGGTGTTTGACCTAAAAATAATGGGGCTGAGAAAAAATGCAGTGTTAAAAAAAAGTGGAGAGCTGCAATAAATGTCTTGGGAAAACAGTGGTATCCTCATCAAGTTAACCTTTAAGAAACAAAAGGATAGATACAATCTGCTTTAGGCAAAGGAAGGTGGGTGGCTTCAACTCTGCAGCTCTGCATCACTTTTCCCTTTCTGGAAAAACAGGCCCAGGTCTGTTAACATTCCTTCAAAAAACATACCTCTCTTCCCTTTTCTTCACAGAGGCTTCCTAGGACTACAGCTTGGAGGGACCTCATAAACATTGAGTCAAGGAGAATATTTACCCCTTTTCTTTCTTCACATGCCGCACCAACATGCACTCAACCTTTCTGCACCACTGTGACTTCACTGACCCACATCAAATTTGCAATGGAAGGTGTTGTGCACAATTTAACTTTATTCCACTGGGAGGCCCTCCTAATATTTCATCACTATGTGCTTGATTCCAGAACTTATTAATTGACATGCCACACAGAGAAACAAACAGGGTACAGTACCTACCAGTAAAATACTCTGCAAGTGTTTTTCACCAATCACTTGTGCAAATACAATGATTTTATCTAGAAAATTTTTCCCATATTGTTTTACAGGAATAAAGGGACACAGTGTCAAACCCTTAAAAATTCAAATTTTTAAGTTATCTGCAATGCAAATTTAATAGAATATCTGCACCTCCTTTGTCTTCCTCCCACGACAACAAATTAGAATGATTTGATTTTACTTGTTTTGAAAACTCAATGCTGGCTGTTTTTTCCACATTATTATTATAATAGTTTATGTAATTACAATGTGTTAAAGTCTCATTCCAACATCCTGAATGAGGCTGAGCCACCTGAATTTCTCTGTGAGATCCTTCTTTCTTTTTAGAGATGATCAGATGTTTGTCTCTCCTCAGTTCTCACTATCACCCATGCCTTATGTGGTACCAAAGATACCAACAAATGATGAGGTGACTTAGCCAGCTACTCTTGTAAGCACCACAGAGTGAATTGCAGATGAACTGCTGAGCTGTTTATTCCTTAAATAATCCCTAATGCTTTTCCTCTGTTTCTTCACTCTGTCTTTATTGAACCTCATTCTGACTTTGGGTCATATGCCACTTTTGTAATAAAGCCTTTCAGAGAAGGCAAACTCCACTGTAACCTACTGTGTGTCACTAGCTGTTTGCCAGGATTTTCTTTCCCATCTGGTAATGAATTTCTGTTTTCCTTTTTTCCTTGTTGTTTTTCGTTTGTTTTTGTTTGGTTTTTTTCTCTTGCTTCAGAAGTATTTATACAGATTTTTCTTTCCTTCACTAAGAATAACTTTGTATATTTTTCTGTTTTGTTCTTTTTTCTTCTTCTCACAATATGTTATTCATTTATGTTCATTCTTAGTCCCTTGTACAATTTTTTAATACTGCTGTTTTCAAAACTTTTAAGGTCTCTTAATTCAGTCACAATCACCATGCTTTGTTTCCTACCTGTCCTTTGTATTTGGGGAGTTTACTACTATATATGTGATACAATCCCTACCAGATCACCTGCCTGCTTTGAATTGGACTGTATTCCCCAGACATCCTACCTATTTCTTTGCATACCAACCAGACAAGATCCTCCCTAGCTTGACTCTACAGACCCTTTTCACACATTCCAAAAGAAGTGAATGCTATTCTTCACAGCCGTTTTCTCAAAAATTACCACTTACCTTTGGATCCTTAGTCAGTTCCTCCTAATTAGATGGAAAGAAAACTGAAACAGTCATTCTTCTCATTGATTCTCTAGCTCCCGGGGGGCAGGGGGGAGGAAGGAGGGGAGAAAAAAAAAAAAAAAAAAAAACCCCAAACCAGTACATTTCCACACTTGATGGAAGATTATACTGGTGTAAAATTTTTCTAAAGAAAGCTGAAGTTCTCCATCACGATAGAATGGGCTTTTGGATGCCTCTGTTTATTGTTCAAAAACCTCTTAATTAAGCAGACTAGAATATACCATCTCACACATTGTCCCAAAAGGCCTTTTATTCAAAAGGTCTTGCTTTTTATTCATGCTGTACAGACCTGACTGTATATTTTTACTTGCATGAATATATGATTTGCTGTCTCAGTGATATTCAGGTTCATGGTGGTTTTTGTACAACAATTCTCTCTTTAGCCTGGAAGAGGGGTAGCTGGCTCCCAACATTTGCCAGAGGCCAGGTAACTGTTGAGATTATAGGTCTCTGTGTGACTTTGGCTGGGTACCAGCCTGGGAGAGAAGTCTAGGTTCTCACCTCTGTCAAGAACTTGTGAATATTATGCAGTAAAGAGTTGTTGAAGATAAAACAAACCAAAAAAACCCAGTGCTAATTATCTTCACAGCAATATGAGGGCCCAGGATTTATCTTATAGGTTAACATTCCCTGCCAGGGTATCTCAACAGTTCAGGGCTTGTTTTAACTACTCTCTCATTGTATCCTGAGAAAACCTGAGTCATTCCTGGAACTGCAAAGGGATCCAGTGTTCTCAAGTGCTACTGAGAATCCCACCAATTACCTCACACCAAACTCTAGGATACCTTTGTTTTTCATCAGAGCTACTCCAGCATTCACATTACATTCAATTTTGTCAGATCTCTTAGCTGCCTGAGGTATTGTTCAGAGCTTGTGTCAGTGCATGTGAGAGAAAGGAGGGGAAAAATGAGATGATTTCCTATTTTAGTGGTGTTGTTACTGATCTCTCAGGCTCTTCCACTTGCATCCAATGTCACATATTCATCTGGGATGAAACAGTTCTCTTAATTTCAGGTCTAACATCTGCTCTTCCTTGACTGAAGACCTGCTCAGTGACTAGACAACAGTTTGTGAGACAACCTTGTGAGACAGAAGATGAGATAAGGCTGTCCTTTACTTACAGTACAGGGAAGCTTTTTCACCCTGCTTCTTGCAACAATTGTATTTGGGACAGATTGGACTCTTCTGTGTTAAAAAGCAAAACCTTTTCCAAGCCAAAGAGTATGGAAGTGACAGTCATATTATTCACATGTTTTCAACAGTCTCATTATTCTAGATATTGCCTCAGAAGATTAAAAAAAAAAAAACAAAACAGAATGCTGGTTTAAAGATTAAATCAGGAAACAATTTTAGAGTCCCTCTAAGGTCGTGCTTTGAATTTTAATTCCTACAGAAGAAAAATGAATCAGACCCAAGACTTTTTAGTTTTGAGACTTTTGAGTCTTGTGACACATTTTAAAAGAATGAAGGTAAAACATTTCTGAATAGTTGTGATTCAGGCATGGTAAGGAAATACCACTAATTTGATAATATTTATGATGCTTCATCTGACATTAGTAAATTTGGCTGAAGGGGTTTTTTTTTGGCAGGAACAGTAATGGTTGTAAGCAATTCAGGTTTATAAGACAGCAATGTGTTTTAGAGATACAGGAAAGAGACTGTAAATTGCCGTGTGTGAATGTTGGTACATTTGGGTTAGGAAGCGTGAATGGGCAGTCTGGACTTCATAGTGAGATGCCAAGCCATCCCTTTAAGCAAGTGTTCCTATACTCCCTGCTTTAGATGGCTGACACAACATGAGAACAGCCTAGGAACTGTCAGTTTTATAAAATGCTGTTCATTCACGTCCCAGACTCCTGCTCCCCCAACTTTCAACATGGTCATGTAAAGGAAGGAATTTAGGGACAAAAAAAAAAAAAATAAGGTCGAGAGTTAATGGCAGAGACCGTATTTGAATGAGTGAGAACTCTTGTTTTGACATTGAAAAATTTAATAATTCATTTCAGTGCAGAAGATGGTGAGAAGGGGCTGAGTTATAGCTTTGGTTACAACATTAGTTCTGTGAAAGCAGTGAGGGGTCAGATGGTTGTGGAGCAAATAGCAAGCTGTTCAAACTCAGGTTAGAGGTAATGGAAAAGAAAGGAATACCTGTGACTAGGCCAGATGACTCTTTGAAGATGTTGAGTGGAGCAGCAGTGCAGTTTAATCTGCTTCCCAGAGCAGGAGCAGGGTCCTTGTGGAATTCTGTTCCACTCACCGTTGGTACCTCTGGTTGGATCAGAAAACAGCAGTACCGGTGTTTGTAGATAGGATCATAGTCATGGAATGGTTTAGGTTGGAAGGGACCTTAAAAATCATATAGTTCCAACCCTCCTGCCGTTGGGAGGGATACCTTCCGTAAGACCAGGTTGCTCAGAGCCCCATCCAGCTTAGTCTTGAACACTTCCAGGGATGGGGCATCCACAACTTCTCTGGGAAACCTGTTCCAGTAAAGTAGTAAAGAATATTAAAGAAATTCTCATGGTAAAGAATTTCTTCCTAATAGCTAATCTAAATCTACCCTCCTCCACTTCAAAGCCTTCTCCCTTGTTCTATCACTGCATGCCCTTGTGAAAATCCCATCTTTATCATTCTTGTAGCTCCCTTTAGGCCCTCTGCAATAAGGGCTCCCTGAAGTCTTCTCCAGGCTGAGCAACATGGCTGTGGTTTCTTGATGTGTGTATGAACAAGTTGAGACTGAGCCAGAAGTAGTGGGGAGTTACCTCCTCCAATACTGTAGTAGTGGGAGGCACCAAGTCAGAATAACAATTTAATGGGGAAATTAAAGAAAAGGAAAAAACTCAAAGAAAACACTGGTTCAAACTGACAGAGTCAAGATACAACCTGACACCCTGTTAGGGTGGTGGTAGCAGTCTGGTAGAATGGTGGCTGCAGTCCTCCTGAAGCAGTGATCCTGTAGAAAAAGGGCCTGCTCTTCCTCAGAAAGTCCAGTGGTGGCTGTGTAGCTCCTGTCCTCTGGAAATCCAGTGGAAAGGGTTCTCTCTGGTGTTCAGAGTCTCAGATTATATCCACGATGGGATGCTTGGCTCCTCCCCCTGGGTGGAGCATCTCACAATGGGGTAATGAGTCATGAGGCCAGGTGTTGATTGGGCCCATTAACAGATGATAGTCCAGAGGGAGTTATCTCTGAGTCAGGCGGCAGGACAATGATGGGCCATTAACAGCAAGACAGTCTGGGGGGAGGAGGCAAGGAAACACTGCCCCACCTGATTTCAACGGCTGATGAGGATGGTAATAGAATACACTGCAACGCAAGACAAACACCCACGGGGAGCAGCTGAGCTCTGAGCTGACCCTCAGCATTCAGTCCCTGCTGAAGGCACCTGCAAGGCCAAACCCCTGGGCTGCTTCTCCCTTTCTCCATACAAGCTCTCTGCCTCTTTGGGCACCAGGGCCTGTCACTGCCCCCCTGCTGGACAGGTACGCAGCAGCAGCTCACAGTCTGCCCTGTCAGATGGGGATGCTCTCCATTTGACCCACCTCTATCCAAACCAAGCATTTCCAAAAACATGTGCCTGTTTGCAGCAACCTAACTGGAGTTCCAGTTTAACACAACTTGAACAGGCCTCACCCTTAAGGGTCTAATTTTCTTGAAAAATGAAGGGTAACTTAACTTTTCCCATAACTATTTTTCTTGAACACTCAGTGCTCAGTAAACAAGGCATCCAAAATCATGTACAATAATTGTTGGAAATATATACTGTGGGGCTGTGAATTCTTAAGCATGTTTTACCTTCCCAGTGATGAAGGTACTGTCTTGTACTTCTCTCTGTCACCACGTTAGTGTTGTTTAGATGAATTATATTCAGTACAAACATGAATGACAGCCTTTAGCTATGTGAAAACAGACTGTCATCCAGAAAGAAAGTTCTCTTTGCTCTAAGCCAGATTCTAAAACTACTTACAGAATGTATTTTCTGATTCACTTGAGTGGCTGCACAGTTATGCACTTGGTGAGACTTAATTTTCACAAACATCTCCAAGAATAGTAAATTATTCGTTATCAAGACCTTTTAATTACACAGCTGACATGTTATCAGCTCTTCTCTCTGCTCTGATGAGAGATAAATAGAAGTTTATTACACCAATGAGAAAAGAATAGTTGTTTGGCACCTAAATTCCATTTAATTCTATAAATACTAAGCATCATTCATAACCTATTATTAGAAACCTGAGTTCAAGATTCAGGGCTATACGTTCAGCTCAAGTGATTTACAGTTTCCTTCCCAGCTTTAGTCATGATAAAAACTGTTAATTCTACCTAAATGAACAGTATTAAAACAAACCAAAACAAATCATATCAGAACAAAACATGACTGTTCCTTCTCTATAAGCTATTGTAAATCAGGAAAAATTTTCTAAATTAGTTGCTGAACATGAATTAGTCCACATGGATTCCAGGTATTGCCTTCCTGGAAGTGGGTAATCAAGGTGGAAGTGTGTAACATTCAGCAGCACAGGACATGATATTCATTAGTAAGATGTTGATTTGTCAGGTGAACTTCAGAAGCTGAGAGAATAATATATAATCTACAAACAAACTTAATTCCATTAAAATGAAATAATCTTACTTTTCCTCTTTTAAACAAAAATAACCCCCAAGAAATCAGTTTTGAACAAATTTAAACAATTTCTTAATTATTAAGGTTTTTAAAATATACTCCTAAAAATAAAATCAAGCTGTATTTTAAAAATAAATGCATTTCAAAATAAAAAGCCAAACTGTTTCCACCACAATATGGAAAAGTAAATTTAAAAAAAGAAATACGTTTTTTGATAAAAAAACCCCTGCCCAGTTTGAATGGAATTCATACTTATTCTCTGTTATTCTGAAACTGCCCTTTTCAGCAAATATGCTATTCCTGACAAAAAAAAAAAAAAAAAAAAAAAAAAAAAATCCATCAACCTCTATTTCTGTTCCCCTGCTTCATATTTCTGTCAAAATTAATGATCATATCCTGCATTTTGGTGCTCTCCCTGGATTATGGGCCTTTCTTAATGATCTGATCTGATTTATACTGGGTTGATGATCAACAGCTTGGGGCAGAACATACCAGAAATCCCTTGGGAGTTTGCAAATTGTCAGACAGATGAAGAAGACTGTTTGTAGGTTGTGTTTATGACTCTTATATTATTTTTAGGAACTGTCACTGACAAACCATCAAAGTAATTTTGTCTCCTCCATGTTTATCTTTACACAGAAATGTAAGTAATTACTGATTTACAAAGGTGTATCTGCCATAGCATCTCATATTAAAACATTGTTTGTGCATTTTCAGTACTCATCTCTTTGCACCCTCCTTATTCTTTCTTTCAGCAAGAGCTGGTTTTCCCTGAAAGGAATATCCACTGTGTGGGGTAAAAAAAAGAAATCTATTTTCTGTAGATCATGGGCCCATTTCTTAAAAAAAATAGTTGCATAAACCAGCTAAATGTTCCAAAACACTGATAAACTTTGGAGCCTCTAAGAATGGAGAGAAAGATTAACCATCCAGATGTTACTTTACATATTATATTTCTTTAAATAATCCTTCCATTTTATTATCAATTAAAAAAAAATCAACAATCTAAACACTAATAAACAAAACCAAATCCCCCAAAATAACAAAGTAGGAATCATAGATACAGGTTAATCCTGAAGTTCTAGCTTCATTAACTTCATTTGATGATTTGAACGTGAATGAGCCCCCTGAATAGCTTTGCTGAGCAAGGCTTCCTCATTGAAGCTCCAAAGATTATGAGCTTTTAAGGGATGGATGCTCAAATACAGCAAAGGGTGGAGAAGAGACATCCAACTTGATTTCCAGAAGTGGGAACTGCTGAGGTACTTCTGATCTCATAGGATGGATTGAAGTAAAGGCCTCTGAGAATCTAATCTTCACTGTAAACTTCTCTTTCAAAAATCAGACATCTTCTTGCCATACTTTCAACATTAAAAACTAGTAACAGAATTAAAAATCATTCTCCTAAACAAAAGTCATTTAAAAATCACTTAACACATGCAGTTCCATCTCATGGTTAGTAGAGCTGCTAACAGCAATTTCCATGGATTCTGGAAAATACACAAAGAGTATTTCAAAGCCCATAGCCCAGTTAGTGCCCTCACCAGGCTATCCAAGCAAGAACACCTACCGATTATATCTTGTTTTTGAATCAGATCTCAAACACCTGCTTATATCAGCCAAAAGAAGAAAATAATTTCAGACTAAGAAATGGAAGTTTAATGTTCTCCTTTCAGTGACAAGAAAATACTACAGTAATCACACTCAGTTGATGTTCTCTAGGTGCACAGAAAAAGAGGAGATTTGAAGCATCCAGTCTGTACTAAATAAGAAATGACATTCAGCTACTGATAAGTCTTAATGTGTCATCCTGGTACCATTCATTGACTTGCCATTTCAAATATGAAGAGGTAAGTCAGTGAATATGCACTGGGGATGGACATCATCATGGCTGGATTTTGCCTAAAATCTATTGCTGGCCCTGGATATATTTTTTTTTCTGTGTGCATGTGTATGTGTGCATGTGTGTGCATGTCTGCTTGTTTCATTTTGGGGCTGTTTCTGGACTTATTATGTTGTATTGGAAGGTTAGAGGTGTTTTTTCTAGTTCATTATCATCAGTTAGATATAGCTCTTTAAAAACAGTTGGCTACAGTAAGGACTGATATCCTCCTGGAAGGTATTTATTTTAAAGTGTTTGGCAATTCTCAAAATAGACTGGCAGTAATTCAGTTCCAAAAGGTTTATAATACCTTGAAATTCAGTTTAGTCAAGGAGACTTCCAAACACAGGTTCATTAGAACTGCAGCAAGAGTACAGCTTACTAAATGAAGTAAACACAAGAGTTAATGAAGGCTCTCAAATGTTGGTGAAATGTTCAAATCTTTATAGGATTGTCAAATTTTGAATATTACTGGCAGACCAGCTTTCTACTTCTGAAGTTTAAACAATGACTACAATAAAATTTTCATTGTTTTGCAGGCTGACAGAACTCTGCAAATAGTTTCTGCTGATTAAGTCTATTTTCTCTGATACTTGTACCAGAAATCTTTTATGTACTCAAGAGGCTCTCAAAATGTTATTTCTAGTTGGAAATGGAGATTAAAAATGTCACTCAACAGCAGCAACAACAGAAGCTATTGCATTGTCTGGATGGTACAGATTATTGCTAATGGAATACAGCAGGCAAACTTTCACAGTATGATCAGTGCATTTTGTGTGGTGGAAATGAAAAACAACGCTGCTCTTGTTCAATAGCTATTCTTTTGGAAAGACTTGTCTGTTTATTAAGCGGAAAATTGCCAAGTAGAAATACCAGTAACATTGAGTAGATGACTTTTAAAGTTTTATTCCACACAGTTTTACAGACTCATCAGACTCAAAAGTGTCCTTTAATGCAGAAGAGAGACATAATCGTCTTCACTGCTGAAATTACTGCTCTTTGCTGAACAGCAAGGGAGCAGGTATGGTCATCGGTCACTCAACTGACAACGTGATGGCTGGACAACACAAATGCCACTTTCTGGCCCTTCCATCAAGAAGATCAAGATGGTTCATGATCTTTTTGTCTGTGTGTGTTTTTCCCAGTGATAGCAATGATTAGAAACAGAGTCATATTTCTAAGGTTGATTGGACATGAATCTATTGCCACTAAAATATAATAGACTCAACATATGTACAGCAAGCCTGAAACCAATGCTGTGTAGGGCTGTCTTTTCTCACCAAACTGAGTGTATGGAAAAAGGGGAGAATCAAAAGAGACAGATTAAAAACCACATTGCTCAAAAGGTTGATTCAATACTCACTCTACCGTTTACTCAAAAAAATGTTTCAAAGTCACTATCAGACAATTAATATTTTTGTCCATTTTTTTGACCTTGTCCTAGTTTGTGCAGCTGCTGAAAATCCTTCAAAAGTAACTTAAAGTGTGTTTTTGACATGATTATGCTCTCTGATGCTTGAACACAAAGGAATGATCCTCACGTTCATACTTGTGTTTTCGGATGCTGAGATGCAGTTTTGTTATTCCTTCCTTGCTAATACTTTTTTTGCTGAAGCACAGAAAGCTCCTCACTGAGAGCCTAAGCATTAACATCCCATGTGCAAGGAAGAGGAGCCTCTGGGGCCAAGGAAGTTCTTTCCCTACCATTTTGCTCCATAGTGGGATTCAGCTCCCAAAATATTTTAGTCCTTTGTGTTCCTCCCTGTCTAAACACCTGGTGTTACTGTGGATGTTCTAAAGTGTCTGAGACATGCACAGGGCTGGCAGCTGTGATGCCAAATGCATGGGAGACCAGTGCCTTTCTGAGGATTTGGTAGGAAACCAAATGGGATAACACAGGGCTTCTAAAATGAAAGCAAAATCTAGTATTTTAGATCTTACTATTCATCCTGAACTCTTCTTTCATTCCCTTTTCATCCATTTACAGGTATGCATTTGAATGTGTTAACTTTAGTACAGCTAAAGGACCAGGGGGTTGTAGCATACCAGATATTATCAGTCAGAGCAGTTAATATTCAAAATCTTTGGATGCTGTGCTAGTCTGTAACATCTTTTGGAATCTTTAAGTCTCTTTTTTCTTCTCAGTAAGCATTCACCCCAGAGGAAACTGGGGAGAAGACTACTTAGCTCTGCTCAAAATAACTTAATTTCTTAAGTCTCCAGCACATCTTAGATGCTATTTTTGTTCCCCCAGAAGTAAACAGCACTATCGTAGCTCAGTAGGCTAGAGCACAGTGCTAACAATGCCAAGATTGCAGGTTCATTCCCAGTATGGGTCATTTGCTTAAAAGTTAGACTTGATCCTGGTGGGGCCCTTCCAACTCAGAATGATTGGTGATTCTCTCTCTTCCTATGTGAAAGTGCCACAGGGACATTTTTCTATCTCCCTAGTTGAAGAGGAATTATATTCCTCTCATTATATCATTGTCATTGTGGTTTCTTTGCTCTTTGCTTTTAATATGTGAACTTTCCATGTTTCTTATATTTTAAATCTTCATTTTATTCTGGTTCTAGCTGCTTGTGATTAACATCAAAAGAAGAGAAGATGACAGAGAATTTCTAAGTGAGTGTAACAGATTTCTAAACTCTAGCAAAGTTCTGGTTCCAGTTTCTTTTTAATGCATAAAATAATAAAAAGATGAAATACTATTTTTTTTCTTTTTGCATATTTAACCTTTAAAAATTCAAAATGCATTGTAAAGGAAACAGAATAATAATCCAAAAACTACCAGAAACAGCCAGATTCAAATACTTGTCACACCCTTGCATCAAATTAGTTTTTTGATAGATTGGTTGCACCCTCTGAAACCTATCTACATCCCACTAAGACCAACATCACACAGGCTGCAAACACTGTGGATTAACAACATCAGCAGAAACAGAGTGTGGAAAATGTCTTTATTGATGTCAGCTAAATTGTTGCATGCTTTGAATAAAACCACTCCTGCCTTACAGTGGCAGGAAAATAAGATCGGATCCTCAAAGATCTCAGAAAGAAACTTTCTGTTGGTTTGCAGAAGGCCCGAAAGAGTTGTGTTTCCATAGTAACTACAAATGTTTTCTGTGGGTTTTAAGCCATTCCTCCCTTGCCTCAGGACTCTCTCATATCTGCTCACATACACCTAGGTACCAGGATGCAATATCCCAAGCTTTAGAGAGAAAAGATATAGCATTCAGGCAAACTGAGATTATTCTTGTCTTGCTCCAAACAAATGTGCAAGCCACCCATGACCTTGCAGCATGGCAGTCACAGAGCCTGACTCTTGTGGGGTGGTTACAACAGAGGCAATGGACACCATCAATAGAAAGAACTTATAAAATCAGCCACAGAGGTTGGATGAAGCACTGAAATGACTCAGGGCTTTTCTCATCATGGACAGAGAATATGAAAGTCAGCCCCTCACAGATTAAATAATAAAAGTAAAATCAAATCATTGGCACAGAAGAAAACTTGGAAAACAAAATTTCAGATTACACTTTCAAGAAAGGCAGGATTTGGTCTCTTGGGATATTTTTAATTCATGTACTTGCTTTAAAAAGCACATAGCCTGTAAAGGTGTTAATTCAATATAACACATTCTGTCTCATGAGATTTATTTAAGTGAAAATGTCATGCTGGTTACATTCAAAATAAGATTTAATTATAACATATTTTTCAAAAAAAATTGTTAGATCACTTTGATGTTGTCTCAACTACAGGCCTCTGTAAAATATGTTGTTAGATTTCTGTATTTTGGATTTTCACAGACCATTATGGCCTATGCATATGTGCAAACCTACCTCCTTATAATTGCACTGAGAAAAGATGTGTGCAGTAAAGCTAAAGAGAGAATCCAACCACCACCCAGGGATGCTTAGAATTTCAAAATAAAGAGTATTTGTGCTCTGACCCAAAAGGAAGGGCGAGATTGTGATTATGAAAAAAACCCCTATGGTGTCTCCTTCTCATACGTGACCCACCAGAAACCCAAAAGAATATAATATAAAGAATATAATATAAAATTTATGCTAATTAGGTAACAGAAGCAGGGACCTGATGAAGATTGACAGCCTAATAGCTCAAACTTTGGTCATTCAATGAGAAACTTCTCCATTCAGGAATAATCACCTTTCATTCCCCACACAATTAGTGGAAAGAAGGTGGCAATTCATCCATCATAAAATTTAAGTCCCAGTGTGCCTATTTTAAGCTGAAAATATATCAAAACTTTTTTGCTACCTTGCTGTGGCTGGCATGGACTTTGTGATAAATCATAAGAGAGAAAGGACTTTGCAAGTTTGTCATGCATTCTGTTTAACTTTATCTCATATATTTAGGAAATAAAAGTAAACTGAAGGTATTTGCTCCCTGTAATGGTCAGTGGAAAAGAGATATGAACCCGAATATTCTTCTTGTACAAGAGACTTTATGTTTGGTATTGCCAACCAGCTGGAAAAGCAGAATATCCACTTCCCTCACTATTTGTCTGCTTTTATTAGATCCATCAAAGACATGATTGTCGGAGTCCCTCCCCCCGTGCCGTGTAGCCCTGGGAGAGGGGCCTTGAGGGGAGGCACGGGGTTTCCCTGCCCCTGGTCAGCCTCGTTCCCCATTGGTTGTTTTGTGTTCCCCTGTGCGGGCAAGGACCCTCGGGTCCCATGATTGAGCAGTTCCTCGGCAGAGCTCTGGCCATGAGGCTGGAGAAATAAACATCTCTGAAACATCTACCAATAATCTGTCCATATATATTTCTTTTCCATAGACCTCGTTGTCTGTTACATCATGTTACAGTATCCCCACTGTAACACATGATAATGATTTTTTAATGACAAGGGGAAAAAGTTTTACCTGTGATTTCGGAAGAAAATATTGTGAAAGAAAAATGAAGAAAAAATGTAATAAACAAAACAAAAAAAGGCCCAAAACACCCACAAACCCATCATCTTTCCTTTTCAGGAGATCAAGGAGCTCCTACCTTTTGACCTGTATGTGTCTGATCAATGTCCCACTTTCCTGCAATGTAACATGCAGAGTAGGGTGGGTTTTTTCTGTACAAAATGAACTTGTGCAAATGAATATCTGTAGTCCACCGATCTGGGTGAGACCATCAAGGACCTCGAGACCCGTCCACATGGCTACAAGTTACCCAAAGTCTTTGTGATTCTGGTTACAGGAAAACATTTTCTTACCTCAAGATGAGAACACTGTTTAACATGTGAGTGAGACAGCACTAACATTGGAAAGCTTCTGGCTGTCACTGATGCACCAAACTATTCTGCCCAGGTGTCATGGGTTAGCAAGCATAGTCTCGGAAGTGATGTTCTTGCAAAGGGGTGCTTTCAGCTTCCTCTGTGACTTGACAGAACCTATCAGCTGGCCAGTTTGAATATGGACAATTCTTTAAGCCACTTAAAATTGTGACTGCCTCTGTGATCCACACTAAAGAATAGACAAACCCCGGGCAGAGCTCTCTCTCGTTTCCGGCGCTGGCACAGGTGGCTGCGGGCCCTGTGCGGGGCCGGCAGGCCCAGCCCAGGCCCTGCTTGGGCCAGGCCGGGCCGGGCCACGGCCATCCTGGGGCCAGTGGGCCCTGTTCCACCTGTGGAACCCCCCCCCCCCAGAGCCCTGCTGTGGGCAGCTGGAGCAGCCCGGCTCCCCCTCTCCAGTGCAGCCAAGATTCAGCTGAAGCTGCACCGCTGTCCAGCAAAGGATCATGTGACCAACAGCAATAAGTGAAATTCCAGCTGCAAGGCCTAGGTGAGATTAACCCTTTTATTGCTGTGAAGAGATGAAAACCTGAGGAAAGAGAAAGAGGAGATGCTTAAAGCTGAAATTCTGTTGCAAAGCTGTGAGGTATCAGAGTACCCATTGTAATTTCATGAAGGCATGGGGGGTGGAGTGTTCAACTTGTACTTGTGAGCAAAAGCTCCTGCACTTAGATAGGCAGATGCTGAAGCAGCTGTAATTTCATGAGAAGTTTGAACAGGGAGAGATGGAAGCGATGAGGACTCCAAATGGAAAAGGAGAAGATCTCAGTTCCTAGAGATGCTCCCAGAGATAGTCCTAGAGATGAAGATGAGGAGGACCCTTTGCTCCCAGGGAAGGAGAAGGGCCTCTATTCTTAGAGATGAAATGCTCCCAGAGATGGGTGAAGAGAACTTTTGTTTCTGAACGGCTCAACCTTAAAATTGTACCCCGGTAAGTCAAGAATGGACCCTCGAAAGCAGTTGTGGGAAAAGCTGCAAGTCGGGGGAAGGGACTCACATGCGAGCAGAGAACCAACCCGGGCAGCTTTCTCGTGATAATGTTTTCATAGCATGGGCAAGAGAGACTCATCTTCCTAAATGGACTGAACAAGGTTATTATGGAAGTGGGTAAACAGACTGAACACCTCAAGGGTTGTCTTTTTTACATTGTCAGTGGGAGAAGGGAGAAAGGTGGGGGAGGAGAAGTGTTCTGAAGGTGTGGTATGATTTTTTTTTTCTTCTTTTAGGTCTGTTAATAAACTTTATATTCTTTCAAGTTTGGTGCCTGCTCTGCTTTTCTCCTAATTCTTATCTCACAGAAGGTAAATAGTAATGAGTACTTTGGACCAACCCACTACACCAGGGGACTTTCCCCAGTGGCAGCTAATCTCTGACCTTTCAGAAGAAAACCAATTTTCTCTGTCTCCCAAAAGCAAGGTTAGACATCAAGCAAGAAAATAATATTTCTTTCCACTGCCTACAGGCAACAGTAAAGCTGGGAAGCATTCAGTGAACTAATTAAATACTGCTATGAACAGAGCATAACAAACTCACCATGTTTTGTCTCCTTTCATCCCCCTTAATAGGAAGCCAAACAAATTATCTTCTCCTGATAATGTATGGTTTAATTTCAAGCTCCTATCTCATCCTCTTCCTATCTTACAATCTCCCCTTGAACAAATCATACTCCAAGTTACCATGATTTAATCTCTTCTGGTGAAATAATTCAACTTCATAATCTCCATGACTATCTGGGACCTTCTTACAGAACTTCCCTTCCTGTTAGAGCCCTTCTGATTATCAGTTTAGAGAGTTTCATTCCTAGAACATAGTTCTCTGACTTTACTTCTTCCTATTATTAGACCCAGATTTAAGCATCTCAGTTTCTGTCATCATTTTTCCAGGTTCCCCAAACTGTCCTCTTTTAATCCATTTAAAAATAGATTCCTGATTTCCATAACTATTTGTCCCTGTTCAATTTGTTATTCTCTTTTTTATTATAGGTGAGAAAAAGTGCAGCTTTAGAAGTGACAGATAAGCTTTAGACAAACCTGCCTTATGGAATTAATTGAACCCTGGATGAGACACATGGTGCCAGAATAAATGAAAGTCTTAATGGGTGCACGCAGGTTTAAACTTCAGGATATTATGGTCTGTGCTCTCTGTAAATCCATACAAAAGAATTATTTCAGCAAGACTCATCTGAAGATTTTGTAGGAAACACATTCTAGAAAGACAGAAATATTGATGGATTCTAACAGTAAATCTAGTGACATCCCACAGGGCTATGTGGCTGTGCCAGGTGTCACCAGCCTTCAGACATCCTCTCACTTGGCCTCTGCAGATTACGGTGTAAGAGCTGATGCTGCTGACATTTATCACTTCTGGTTACTTTTGCCATTAAGCTGCTTCTTCTTTTGTTAGCTCCTTAAAAAGAAGAGGAAATTAGCTATAGCAGTTGCAGCTGCCCCTGTGCAGCTTTACATTTGAAGCTTTTGAACATGTTCTACAATTTCCAGCCCAACATGTTTGCTGTTTTGAGACAGCTTAGCTGAAAGGAGTGTTAAGAGCTGATGCTTTGACACCTTGTTGCAACAGATTGCAAAGATAGCTGCTGTCAGCTAAACAGGGAAATTATTACAATTTAATATTAGTTACATGAGGGGAAAGTTTGGCATTAGAAATGCAAATTATTCTTTTCAACAGGAACATATGGAGAAACAGTGTCAGGTCTCTTACTAACTTCACACATAAAAAACCCAGAAGTTTATTTGCCACAGAAATCCAGCACTGATGTTCCCTGTTCATTCTGTGCTGGGCGAGGTAATAAAGTCAGGAGCACATGCCCAGTATATCTTTAGGTTTCAATAGGACAGAAGAGGAGCTCTCCACAAGTACTCTTCTGCTGTGTTTAGAAATCTTCTTCTCCATTTTGTGTACCTTTGCATTTCCCCCCCAGAATTTAACAGATAGTTTCTAGTGACACCCAGCATCTATAGAAGGTTTGTCAAAAATTTCTGTTTCACCTAAGTAACTTTCTGCTCCCTATCTCATTCAAAGACCAGTGGTGGCAAAAATACTTACAGAGAAGAGAGGTTAAAGGTGGACGTTTTCTATTTCGGTCAAAGCAACAAAAGAAATCTCTAAGGCAGTGCTAGTACTTCCTACTTGCAGGGTCTTGTGTTTTGCTTCTGGCTGCTAATGGCCGCATTTGACAAAAGAGGATGGTGCACAGCAGTGAGTAAGGCATTTTAAGGAAAAATGCCCAACTCTGTACTTTTGCCCTTGCATTTCTGAAGAAAGTGCAGATGACCAAAATACTTCTAACACTTTCCAATTCACACTCCAATTTCTCTGTCTTTGTAACAAAACTGGTGCATAGGGCAGCAATATGGTGTACCTTTGCTGCTCAGGAAGATAGTCTGACCCATCTTTGCTCAAGGAAGTTAAATTTTCCCCTAAAGAAAGCTATCATAATAGCAACAGCCTTGCACAGTGCTTTCACACAGTTTTTACCAAATTGTTCCTTCTCCCACAGGTTATTATTCGGTTCTACCTGTGCAGAATAGAAAGTGCTGCTCTACCCATTAGTAGGTAAAAGGCCATGGGGTGGGTAACAACTCCCTCTGGAAGTCTGAAGGCTGACAGCAAACAAAGACAGTTTCCTGTTGTTTCCAGAAATGCCACAAACCCAGAGGGTTACCATTCACATTGGAAGAGCAGGAATGAATAACAGAAATAAAAGAAACAAGGGAGATTTCAACAGAAACCGCAGGGAATATTCTGTGTGTCAAAAATTAGTTGAAATAAGGGTGATTGTCCACTTGCAGTGTAGCACCAATTATAGGTAGCATTTCTGGACCATCTTTCATTGCAAATTACTGAGCAAAGCTATTATGCAAGCAAGAGTTAAATGGTGCAGAAATGTGCATTTGTGATCTGCTATGTTTTCTATCTAGGGAAAGCTTTTTTTAATGAAAAAATCTGAATATTGCAGGTGGTAGTTGGGGGCTGCTTCCTGTTGTCAAGAAATACATTTCTATAATGAAAGCTTCCAGTGATTTTTTTTTTTATATTAAATCAGACGAGGAAAGAAAGATGGCATTTGATGATAGGCTAAAAGCTGCTACTCCAAATAGCTCAATGGATTTGCCTGAGTAAAAATAAAGTAAAAAAAAAAGCTCCATACTTGGCCCACATTTACACCCTCACTTTATCATATGCTTTTTGTGTGCTTCATTGGAAAGGTGGTTTTGGTCTACTTAGTCGTTGATCTTACTTTAAGTGCTTCTTAGCATTATGGTGGATGTCTGCCCAGCAGCCACTCTAAAACACTGCAAATCAAGCAGCAGTTTGTTATTTGTGTGCATTAAGATGGGTCATGCTCAATCTGGCATGCAATGGAGGAGTAACCAGTGATAAATGTGTAATGCAAACAGTCTAGCATTAATGGCAGGAGAGAGAAGGAGAGAAATAAGAGAGCAGACTCCTATCACAGTGGGCTAGAGCCATAATCCATGGTGCTAGATAATCTTTTGGCTATTCCATCTCATCTGAATGTAGGTAATTTTTTCAGATAACAGGGACATGAAGTGTTTTATAATTAGTTAGGTGTCATGACTTAAATAGCCCCATTCCTCAGTTGTATGGCTAATGAAGCTAATTACTGCCCTTCCTTTTGTACCCAGTTGAGGGTGGCAGCAATGATTTCAGCCCAAGACCTGATGGTGAGACCCTCACACTGAGGCTATCTGACTGATGTGGTCTTTACAGGAATGACAGGTTTTTGAAATAAAATGAAAGATGTTGTAGGTGTCTGTCCTTTTCACGGTTTTTATCAACAGTAAATGGTCAAACATTACAGCTGTACTTATATTCCTATGAATAAATTGTCAAGTAAGTGTGTCTCCACAGGCCTGATGGAAAGAATACTGAAAGGAAAGAATTTTCCACTCTAGCCAGTAGTTCTTTAGATCAAGCACTTTTGTTTTACAGAGTGCAACAGTGTTTTACAGATCCTCAAAACTACCTTTTAAAAAAAACCAAAACAAACAAATACACCCCCCCAAAAAAAAAAAAAAACCCAAAACAAAAAAAAAAACCCTTGAAAAATTTGAGCAGTTTTCACATGGAGAGAAGCCATTGGGAGATATGTTACTGTTAATCCATTTTTAAGCAAATTCAGAGATTAATGTTGTCGTTGGGATTTAAATGGAATTTAGATTATTTGTAGTGTCTGCAATGGATGCAGACACTGTGCCTCCACATGCCTTTTTTGTGAACCTTACATGGACACAGCTGGGAGATAGGCCCCAAGGGGCACAGGGAAGTAGTAAAGTTGTGTGCTTAGTGTTTTTTGGTGGCTAACCCTTGATGCCTCTGTGTGTTGGAAGTACCAGGGGCAATCACAGCTGCAGTGATCAGTGAGATCCCTGTGCCTACCAACAGGCAGCATGGGTGGCTGGCCCTGCTCTGCAGGGATGGACATGGATTCAAATCCATAGGAGTGTAGCAGAAAGTAGCTTTGGATTTTAGAACAAAAACATTATAGGAAAAAGGCTCTGTGACATAATAACACTGCCTCCTAATGTGTTTCTTTCTCATTCATCCTGAGAAAGAAACACCAAAGTCCTTCAGATATTTTCAGAGGAAGAACTGTTTTCTGAAGCCTGGAGAGAAAAAGAAATTAAATGCTAGACTTGTGGTGGTTGCCTAGGCCTGAGGAATATTTTTCTGCTGTTTGTGTTACATTTTGAAGTGAATAGTGCCCTTGCCTCATCCTCCTGTTCTCTACCAGTTTGTTGCTATTGCCTGAATCACAGTCATCAAATCCTTGTAGGAATTTCACCCTCAGAGAAGATTGTAAGGTGAAATTCCTTTATGTTTCTGAAGGACTTTGAAATACCCAAAATGAAAGTCCCAATGAAGCACAACATTACCTTCTCCTTGGGGCAAGGTAAAAACTGGGGTCATCTGCAGCTGATGAAGAATCTCACAGCTTTTAAATGGAGAAATACCAGCACCAAGGAAAGGGTACATACTCAGGTCTGCAAAGTTGTCATTCAGCTCCTACGGTTCCTGATTTTTATTATGTGGAACAAGTCCACATGATGAAGTTCATTCTGGGGAAGCATCTTTCTGCATTCCCATTTATGTCCCAGATTTTATGTCGAGGTTTTACATTTGGCATTGCAATAGTTCCTTGTTGAAAAGGAGAGATGCTTGGAAATGCATGCCCTAAGAATCTCTCCTTGGAAAGCAGAGATGCTTAGGGCTGCTTGGAAACCATTTGTGCAACCTGCGTAAATTATGGCAGTGTAGTATAAATTGAGACTTTGGGCTCTTGGCCTTTTGAAGAAGATCTCAGATTTCTTTCAAAGATGTGGCCTGCATCCTCTGCAGCTATTTATCCTCACTCTTTAGCACGTTCTGAGAGAAGTAGCCTAGTGGAATGACACTAGAAGTATGTTCCATTATAGCTGCATATATTAAAAATAATTTGGAAACCCTCACATGCCATTAAATGCTTCTGCAGCTTCTGGAAGAGTTCAGGCTCTCTGGTGGAAGCAGGTTGACCTGTTTCTACTGCTTTCATGTGAGGAGTATGAGCCCCATGCAAATGGGAGCTCAGATCATCTAATTGCTAGTGCTGGACCTGCTTGTTCTCCTTCTCTGTGCTACTGTCCTAGCAGCACCAGTTACGACTTTTTAAAATGATCTCATATTCAGAAAAGAAAAAAAAAAGTCTTGCTTATGGGAGTTCCTATGATTAGTTCTGGAAAACATCAATTCAATTATGTCTCAGTGGTTTAGACTCAAGTTCCCCTTGCTGTATAATTGATGTAATTTGCTTTAGGACTCTATTTTTAACTTTAAGATTCACTCTTAAAGGGCTGCAAGAGAAAATTTAATGATATATGCATTATAAAATGCTTTAAACAGTGAGAAAAAAGAGCACATTATCTTTCTTAGACCACCTCTTTTTGAACTACAAGATCCCTACTTCTCATTTACAATAAAGTCCTTTTATATTCCTCTAGCTGTGTCAACAAAACATGACTTGTGTATGAATTACATTTATATTATTTTTAGTACAAATAAATACAAATATCCAAATTTTCCTCCTTTCCTGGGCTTTAAGTTAGACACATTCATGCTGATATCAGTCCAATTTTTTGTTTATAGAGAGGACTAAAGATAGCCAGACCCTATAACTTATCTGCTGTTTAGTCTAAGAAAGGTCATCAGCACTCAGTCATTAAAATACAGTACAATGTGATCTGCCCAGCACATTGCTAACTGATAAAATGTCAATGATTTAGTTCCCACAAGAGCAATGAGCACCATATGTTTTCATCTCATTGTCTGTATAACTGTGCTGAAAAATAACAATATTTCCTTTCTGTTTGGGCATATAAGCATAAAGTTATATTTTTCTAGTTCAAACTTCCAGACCCAGTCCTATCCAGAAGTGAACAGATACATAAAAATGAATGGGCTCTGTTACAAATCTCAGAGTTTCTCCGTGTTAGAAAAGGGAGGGGAAGCAGATATATATTGATACAAATATTATCTCTCCATTTCAGTAGTTTTCTAGATGTTGCAACTTCAGAAGTTCTTGTCAGAGTGCAGGGGTGGGTATATATGAAGCAGTGAACTGGACTATTTACCATGTGTATTATTTTGATGAAGGAAGATGGACCACTTAGAGAGAAGGTGCCTGTTTCCTTACAAAACCAACAAAATTGCATGAACTGATAAGTCATTCCACAGGTTCACCTTGTTCATTTTAGAGCTAAGGGGAAATGTCTGACCTGCTGGTGGGGGCTGTCACCATAGAGCCACTTCATTGGGCTGTAGATGGAAAATACTCCGTTAATTCAGACTCAGTAGTCAAGATATGAAACAGAAAGTTGATTTCCCCTAATAATAATCAGCTCATTTTCCTAGAAATGGACTATTTACACATGGTCCACTGCCAATGTATTGCACTGATAATTTTGGAGAAGTCCAAGACACGAAGAGAAAGTTCTTCTATTAAAATTTCATGTGCTATTTTCAGCAGAGGTGAGGAAAGAATGGTAAAGCTGCAGGCAGCTGCAGTGTCCAAGACTGCAAGAGAAAACTGAGAGGAGAGACTCATTTGTTTGGATACTGACAAATCTAGGTGTCCCATTAATGTGGAATCGGATATGGAGAGAGGGTTTTTTTTAAAAATAAGGGCATTTTATCATTTTCATTATTAATAGGAGTACTTTAAAGAATAGACTGACTGCAGTTAAGAAATTTCCCAAGTATCTCTGCATGTTTTAAGTCTTCACCATATTTTTGTTTAGGCAGCTTCACTGAAGACTGCACTGGCCCTTTGAAGAAGCACGTACAAGAGACCATGGAGAATGATTAGGAGGTCAGGATTGGGTAGGGTGACTTTGAAGGTTGATACTCCAGTGACAGCTGCCAGAAAGTTGATCTAAGCTTACACACAAGTTCTAGTGTCACTGGTATGAGAGGCAGCTTGGAAGTACATGAAATCCAGAGAACTGGCTCCATTCACAGTAAGGCACTGGGCACAGAGTGGTGCTTGGCCAGACTATGGCACACACATTGAGACATTTTTTGGGGCAGGATCAAGGACACTGGTAATTGGAAAAAATAACTGAAGCCTTTAGTCAGTTGATTAAATATTAAATAGACCAAATACTTTGTTGCTCTGTGTGTTCTAATTCCAGTGAACACATTTTAACAATTTTGGAATGAAGCATTGTTTTACTCATGGAGCACAATAATTTTGGAGTAAAGTAGTTGAATACACGCCTACTGTTTTGGATGGCTGATCCTTGCTTTTGATACTCTTTTCCTACTCAGTAAGTACTTACTGTATAGAATCTGTCTTCAGATGACTGGGACTGGGAAAAAGGAAAACTAGTGCATCTGTCTGTGTAACCAGATTAGAGTTTTAATTAAACTTTTCAAGTGAAAAAAGCATTAAGCCTTTATCTATGATTTCCATTCTTAAGCATTATCCTAGTTATTTATATTCTTTAACTGTACTTTTCAGGAAAATTAAGCTTACAGTCAAATAGGACGAATTATTTTCCATAAGGAAGAATCCTTATTGATACTATAAAATGCAATAATGTAGTCCTGAATGCAAATGCAGTTTCTTAGAGAAATTTTTTCACAATCAAGTTTTATGTCCTCTTGGTGTAGTTGACATTTTAGAAGTGTTTCATAAAGCAAGATTTGCATGAAGTCAGTAATAGGCATAATCCCACAACTACTTTCTCGTGTGCTAATTTCTAGCCAAGTACTTGGGCATCTTTACAAAGCATGGTAAAATAAAATTCAAATTATTTAATGAGGAATATAATGAGTTCTGGCTGCTAGTTGGAATTTTGAAATAATGAATTGACTTTAGAAAACATACTAAATATTGAAATTACCTAAATGACAAAGCTTACCTATTTTTGTTTCCAATAAGTGCTTCCCCTTTTAGCTGTTTTCCTCAGTGTTATATTTGCTGCCATTCTATTCTTGGACCAATGTAAAGTTATTCGCATTGTTTTAATTTAATGAAAGCATTTTTATATGCAAATTAAACCTGGAATTGTGTGAAAAGGAAGTTCAGGTCTCTTTCACATTCAAACAATAGCATCTAAACATTAACCATCTCTCTGTGTTTTTATTACCAAACCAAATTACATGATACTGAATTTCATAGTCCTGAAAAGCAATTTAGATAGTTTTCAATGAACATACTCTGTAGCACTAAGATGTTATTATTAGTATTTAAAATCATAGTATGATACATGTTGTTGTACAGTTATTTCCAGTTTACCAAAACTTTCCCTGTTCATGCAATAGAAAAATTATATGGGAGCAACACCATAAGGGCTGGCACACTGAACAGTCTGTTTTAAAAGCTGGTATGGAAAACACCTGGGCTTTAACAAGACATATTGTTTGGGGGTTTTTTATACTAACAACTGAAGAAGTGGAAGGGCAGCTCTGCTGTGACATTTTAAATTAATAAGGAAAGAAAATGTTAACGGTTCATGGTGACGGGTCATTTAGTTTGGGAGCTGGCAAGAAGTGTCTCTTGGCTAGATTCAAATGACAACAAAACAGGCAAAACCCAGACTTACATTGTGTGCACCATCTTCTGAGGGCCAGATCCCAAGGCCAATGAAGATAATGGGAGCACTTTTGCTGATTTTCAAAGAAAACACATTATCAGATCCACAAAATTTCTCAGAATTTCAGGTCTCATTCTACTTACAGATAAACTCCCTAAATGTAAAACTAGCCTCCTCAAGGAGATTACTTTCATGTCACCATAAATAAAATTATATTCTGCTTCTAAAACCAGAATTAATCTGAGTGAATGAACTTTTAATTAAAAGTACAATGTAAAAAATAGGTACAGTTAGGTAAGAAAAGTACTTACCCCAAACTTTTCTTTTCAGAATTCTTAGAATCAGCTTCTCTTCCCACATCCAGTAAGTCAGAGTTATTTAACAACCTCCTGGACTAAGAGTTGCATACTCTGTGTCCTCTATGAACAACCCAAAAAGATAAATATCACTGCATGTACTGGAACTTCTAAGTCCATATGAAATATGTCTTATGGCTCATTTCAGGGTCCATTTGAAGTTTTCTTGGTAGATGGAACATTTATAAGGTCTTTTCTTTCCCCCGTGCTAAGTCTCTGGGGCCTAATATTGATGCAGGACTTCCCTCAGTTAAATCACTTAATGAGGGTCTGTGTTAAGCCTGGTAACCTATTTTCATAAAAGTCACAAGAATTTCTTTAGGATTTCTATGTCTCTATTGACATTATTGAACTTGCCTAAGGAGTTCAAATGTTATTTTGGGATAACTGAGGGGCATTCACATATGCATAGACATTCCTAGTCAAATTTTTAGGAAAAAAAACCGGAACAAAACAGAATAAAAGTGATCCTCAAGTACTTAAAATTTAATAGAGAAGAGAAATTTTATACTGATTAAAATCTTAGTGCTGAAGTGATGAGGTTGGGGGTTTTTTTGTTTTGGTTTGGTTTTTTTGTAGGATATTCAAATATCTTCAGCTTCCACACACTAATGGCTTGCAGTGTGCAACATCATTCCTTGCTCCTTGGCTTAGCTTTAAGGAGCTGTAAGAAAAGCTTTTGCAGTTCTGCTCTGTGTACACACTCATGTGGGTCAGTCTGACTCTTCAATAACTTTTCAACTCACTGATTTCACAGTTTCCACCAAATTTCAATAGGTGACAGGTATCTCAAGGTACACAATTGTGGTTCACATGACCCAGCTACCATCTGGACATCTCCATTCCAAAGTGTGGCATTAGCTTTGGAAGAGTAATTTTTTTTTTTAGCTTCATCAGTAATCTGTGCTTTTCATAAATGAGCTGAAATAGATACCACTGGAGGACAAATGATTTCCCCTATTTTTAGAACTTTTCAGAACTTCTCATAGCAACCTGGTACTTCCTGGTAACCCCCTGGACTTATAAATCCCAGCCTACCCACCATCCAGAGGAAATTACGCAGGAAGCAAAATATCTGTCTCACTGATTTTACTCTATTATATTTACCTGTTCTGAAGACATAAGTTAGCAGAAGACATAAAAAAGAAGTACAATACTGGAGGAACAACTGAAATAGAACATGTAGTTCAGTCTCTCCCTTCTTCATTTCACATCTGTGAGAAGTTGATTTCTGAGTCCATGGTTTATTTCTCCTGTTCTCATCTCATTGCTGTGTCCTACATCCTTGGCTCACCTGGGGTCTTTTAAACATGACAGATTGCCAGTTCATATCAGATTAAAGTCTTCATCGATTTCACACTCCAGCAAGAAAGCATTTAGTGTCTTTCATCCCTGGATGAAACCCAGTTTTATTTATAGGATTCGTTAGTGTGTAGCCATTACAACCAACCAGAGCAAAGACACTTAGTAAAATGCCTTGCTCAGCTGCATATATTTTCTATATTATTTAGGTAGTAAGGAGTAAGAAAAATGCCCACACAGACAAAAAAGGAACCAACTTCTGCTATTGCAAGTAAACTAAATTTAATGTCATGTTGTGTTCCTAACAAACAAAGACTCTTAAGTCCTACAGGACAGATACAAAATTCAGCTCTACAGCAACATTTGGCATGATGTAAAACAGGTGTAGACCCTAAGACTATTTCAGGAAAAAAGTGGGTGACATATTCTTGTGCTCACATAATTTTGGCCAACCTGTTTACTTTCAATGGTTGTAAAGAGTACCATTCTTTCTTCTACATCTGTATCTAGAGAAGTGGTCTTGGCACCAGAGTCAGGCCAAAAATAGCCTTGATGGTTTCATCACCACACCCAGACAAGGAAGGCAGCAGCTGCTGTGATGACAGCAAATGCTCACATAGGACTGTGCTCATGTTCCTCGAGAAATATCAGAACAAGCCGTACCAGTGTGACGCTGACCTGGAGCCCTCAATGCAGAGAGGCAGCAAATACCACGTATAATGTCTGCAGTGACAGGGCACTCCAGAAAAAGGTAACCGTTCCCTTGAACTGTTTCTAGTTAACAAAACTGTATCTAAGTTAATAAAAAGCTAAATGGCAACATGAGGAACATATCACACCCACCTACTTGGTGCAAGTTTCCAAGAATCAGTCATAGCATCTGACCACTCTCAGAAATCTAGTCAGTGAAGAGGTATCAGCATTTATCCTGCAGCCAACAGCTAAAATGGGTTAGATGTGCCCTGAGAACGCTAATTTCTTCTATTGACTCTAAAGTGGTCCCTGTGTGATGAGCTCAGATGGACCTGCATTACAAACACCAGCAATCAGGTAAAATGAATCTGACATCAAAATTCTCACTGCAAGAATCTATAATAAACACAGATTACACTCTCTGTAATTACAAAAACCCCTGGAGCTTTTTGGGTAGTATCTTGGGTGCACATCAAAAGGAGGAACAAAGTCGCAGCTGAAGAGAGGTCTTGTACTAATGGCCCACATTAATGCCCTATGATTGTAGTTTCTCAAGACAGTCAACTTTTTGCTGAGGCAATCTATCAGCTGAACTGCCACACCGTCATGTAGAACTTAGGACATAAAGTAAAGCAGGCATCACTCACTTTAGGCTGAAATAGAGAAAGAATATTCTAATTTTCATGTCTGGAAACAAAAAAAAAAAAAAACAACAAACCCCAGGGTATTTATGGTTTCTTTTCCAAAGAATCTTCTTGCCTTCCTTCTGAGCAAGTTTATGATAAGTAGAGGTAGACTTCATATGGCAGATTTTCTTCTGTAACAATACAGTGAACTCCTTTTTGAAGGGTCTGAAATCAAACCTTACCTCTGCTTTATGCAATGCTATGGTTTTGTTTTCTTTGATTCTTCTACGCTTTGTTCTACATAAAATATTTTCTGACATGGAGGAGGTCTCTGGCACTTTATATTTGCAACAAATCAACCTCGTGGTCACTTGGCTGTCACCTTACATAAGGGGTTTTCTTCACATGGGCTGGCTACCTGAAGCAGTGCAAGTGCATCTTCTGCAAGTGTCCTGATTTATGAGAAAGAAAGGCAGAATTGTTTCACCAATAAATAGTGGCGTTAAATAAACTAAGATCTGGAATTTGTCTTTAGGAAGAATCAGTAGGAGAGGGAAGTGTGTAAATACTTTTGAAAGCACTAAAAAAAGTAATTACCTGAGATATGGAAATAATGCCTTTTGGAGTAATTCAAGCAATTCAGTCCATAATGTACTTGAAGAGATGACTAAGAGGTGACCTGATCATTGTGCATAAGTACCTCAGAGTGAAGAGATTTCTGGTGCTGCACAATTCTGGCATTCAGAAATGGCTAGAGGAAATCCCAAGGCTGGAAGCCAAAGTGAGATAAAATGAGGCAAGAAATCAGGTATGCAGGGAGTTTTTTTGTGTGTATGTGTGTTTAGTTGATTGGGTTTTATAATTAACCTTTGGAAATACTTGTTCTGGAAAGGGGTGAACTCTCTATCATTCTGCATTTCTTTAAGTCAGGATTGGAAATCTGCCTACAAGAAAGACCAAATTGTAACACAAGTTGCCAGACGTTATTTAAAGAACTTCTTGTGTCTGTATTATACATAAAGACTAAAATGTATTAGTAAGAATGGACACAAAAAAGCACCCTGCAACACCAAAAAAAACCTTTTAGTTTTTAACTTGCTTGTAAATGAGATTATACAACTCAATTAACAGCAACATTGGATCCCAGTCTGGATGGGCCTGGGAGGGATGAGTTACTAGAGTTTGATGAGGTTATTTCCAGTGCTGTGTTCTTATGAATATATCATCTTATCTGGTTTCAGAAGTAAAATATCCATGAAACTGGAAATGTTGTTTTCTCTTGGATCATTCAAAGACTGTTGATAGCAAACACCCAAGAACAAGTTAAGCAGATGCTGAAAAGCAAATGGGATTTTCCATCCATCCTTATCCTTGATCATAACCAGGTTCCCAAGGTACAGTTAAATGTTTGAAAAGAACTGGTTTTGCTCTCACTCCTGTCTTCTGAAGCTGGGAAACTCAAACTTTTTTCAGGCTTCATTCAAGTGCTTTATAGTGTTGGAGGACTTTATATCACCTACGATTTTGGTGAATTTTACGATTGCTCTGTGAATTATTCTTGTTAATCCATTTTCCTATTCATTCTCCCACAGATATTTTGCAAGGAAGGAGTACATAGTAAAGGTGCAAGGTAGTCACCTCCAGAATTATCACTTGCATGTGCTCACCCTCACTGGTTTTAAGGATGTTTCCTACTGTTTTTCCAGTATAGAAAATATGCACCTGGGTTTGGAGGGTCCATTTGAAGCCTCTTGTCATAATTGTTAACATGGCCACAAAATAAACCTGTTAAAAGACAGAAAAAAGGCAAGAATTCCTTGTGAAGTCTATTGCTCATTGCAGGTAAATAGGCCAGACTTTGAACAGTGCTCAAACTTAAGCTGTTTTTTTCATGTGGGGTCTGACCACAGAATCCTTGGGCAGAGCCATGGTGCAGCGCTGGCACACTCTGGACCCACTTTGCAATTCCTGTTTGTGCCACGATCTTCTGGAGGAACAGAAACATCGCATTATCCAGGTCTCCCTGCCTGTTAGTGGGAAGAATATTCCTCCTGAAGAGAGGCATTATGAAATCAAATTAATTGAGGCGTGTGGCGTACTTGTATATCAATATGTGCTGAATAGGTGTTGTGTTGAAACTCTTAGTGCAATAGCTCTGAGTGAGATCTTTAAATTCCATAAAATAAAAAGTTGATCCTCTTTCTTACTGCTGTGGATACCACCACAGTACCTTCTGCTTTGTGACTATCAAGATTAAGATCACAATAATATATAAACTAGATGAAACACTGAAGAAGGTTTTTTGGTAGCTCAGATGGGTTCCATCCAGCTGGATCAGTATTAGCCAAAGGTATCCAGGGAAACAGACTATACCAGTCTCAAGAAATTGCTTCCTGAAACAAACTGAACATTCAATAACATTCGGTTCCAAAATTCAATTTGTTCTGACACTCATTTTTGTTTAGGTGACTCTGACAGTTATCATCACCCAGTATTAACCTGTGAAGCTTTTCTTGATTTGAATAATGAAGGTTAAACTGGACAGGATGTATATCATTATATCACAGACCAGGCTGAGCCAAATGCAAATTTTGTACTGAGATGTCCACCTGGTTTGAAGCAGACAGCAGGAAAAAGAACCTTAAAGGAAAGGGAAAATAAGCAATTGAGAGGGGATCATCCACTTTCTGAAGCAGAACTGGCATTAACCTCACTCATGCTGATATGGGTTTCTTGAACTCTTTTTGGGACAGTTTGCTTGGTCTTGACCAGAAAATCATTAAGAAAACCCAGAAAAAATGTTAAGCATTGGAAAATTCTTCTTTGAAATGGGAGGATTTTTCCGAAGTTTTCCAGTTTCAAATCTGGTTTAAAAATTACTCCCTTAAAAATACCCTCAGACCTTTTCCCCCACAAGCCTCCTCTCCCCAGTGTTTCATCATGTTGTTAAATTCTTTCCTCTGATCTGAGCACCTGACTCTACCTGACATTTAAGTGAGTTGCGTGCCCACATCTAAAGGCAGGCTTTGGCTCTTTGAATCCAGATTTGTCTTTGTTTTATTTACAGAGAACATAGTGCAGGGTAGATAAAATAATTCAAAGTAATGATTTATGGACTACTCTCATCTATTTTCTGCTCATAAAACTAGCAATTTTTTGTTTGACACAGGTAAAACTTACATAAAATTAAATTTACTTACATCAAATATTTCACACACACCTGCTTTGATGAGGATGATCATTTTTTGTTTGTTTGTTTGGTATTTCCTGTTTATTTGTTTTGTTTTGGAAACCATCTTAATTTTGTTATTTTAAACAGTTAACAGTTCCATTGAGTTTTGTGTTCAGTCTGTTATGCTAAATTTATTTAACAGTGTTAGTTTAAATTGAGAGTTTATCATGGGTTTTATGGAGATTATATTTTATATAGTGTAAAAGTAGTCTTTTAAATGAACCAGGTTATTTATAAGGTGCCTAACTGATAGATTCACAAGTGTACCTGGGAGGCTACTCTTTGTATTGCTTTTTCACTTAAAACTCCTGTTTTGTTGTTGTAACCTAATTTTTGGACTCCCATTCAGGTAAAAATATACTAATCCATTCTCACGGCAATAGTCTCCCACTAAGCTCACTGGATATAGTGATTTGATAATAGCATAGTTTGAATTCTTACTTTCTGCATTTATTTCTGAAATATGTGGACCCATTTTAATCTATTTTCCTTGAAGGAGTCCCAACATTTCTTCTTATGACATAAATATTTATAATAGGTGCACTGAAATAGTCTCCAAAAAATACAAAGCCAGACGTTAATAGAAACATTTTACATGGATGACAGAAAAATTTGCTCTTTTATTTTACATGCACAAGAATAAATTCTGATGTTTTATTCATAAATGGAATTTTTGAGAACTCCTTGTTTAACCCTCCTCCTGTTCCCAGATAAACTGTAGAACTGGGGGCCAATACCACAAATTGCTATGCACCGCCTGCAGGAAGCTGAGAGCTCTGAACTCAGGCCGACTTAGTGGAAGTAAGTTTTAGAAGTGGAACAAGTTAATTTCTGCCCTCAGATGGATGCTCCAAGAGCCCTTTGAAATCACTGCAGTCAGGCAGACTCCAGACATTAGCACTGCATGAAACTCCCTTCCTTCAAAAGAAACGTTGCATAGCATGAAATGAATCAAGAGACCAAAGACTGATGTCTAAGCAAAATGTGTACTTTGATGAAAGGAGCACTTGAGGAAGACTGTCTTGAGCTGCTAATTACATAATGCCCTTAATATTTGTGAACCTCAGTGCCATGAAAGGGAAGGATAGAAAGAACTACAGCAAGGTTAGGGGATCAGCCTGTGTTGTGAAAGGTAATGACTCAGAAACCTTTCTCTCCACAAAGAAAAAAACTACACAAAACCACAGCGCCCAGCTTCTCTCAGCTCAGTCCATGCCTCAGAGGCAAAGGAATCAGTGCCTGTTTGCAAGCACAGGAATGACCTCTGCACCTCGTTGCTAAGCTATAAAAATGCAGGGAAAGTCCTACTTCTTCCCTCACCTGCAGCCTGGGAATAACAACTTCCCACATCTACTTCATCATTATAACCCAAGAACAGTGGTCATTGAGGCCATTTCCTGCAGAACAAAGCTGTTACCAGCAGAAAAAGCATGGTGTGAGTTGCACTGAAGTCACATTACTTTCTGGTAACTCTGAAAGCAGCCGTGGGCATCTCTGTCACAATCTATCACTTTCTACTTGGCTTGCCCACCAGTCACCTGTGTTTTCCTGTGATTCATTTGTAACTGTTCTACTCCTATTCCTGTGAGTGGTTGTGAAATGCTTGCGAGAGCAGCCATGGCCGAGTGCCTTCATTTCTGAAAATTGCAACCAGAAAAATTGCGTGAATGAACATGGTTTTTTTTATATCTGTTGGATTTTTTTTTTCTATCTCTAACTCTGCAAGAGCTAAACCTCTGTCACCACAAAATATCCACACCCTTGTTGCTGGTTTGATTCCCTGTACATGTTGCTGGCACAGTGGTCCAGCCTGTCCTCTTTCTAGCAATGTTGCATTTGTACATGTTTAAAATGTGCTGCTTGTTGTGTTCTTTTCAAGCTATGCTGGTAAAGTGGTCAGGCAAACAAGTCTGCCAAATGAAAACTTATTTTTGCTATCTTCTAAGTATATAAAGGTAATTTAATATCTGACAGATCTGTCATATGTAATCTCAGCCTTATTTATATAAAATATAAGTAAATATCAATACATAAAATATGAATAAAGATTATATGGAAATGGTATATAATTGCATACCAAGTATATTTGTGCATATATTTATAGATATACACACAAATCTATCTGCATACTTATATCTAGAGCATTTGCTTCTCATGGTCTGAGTGAGTTTCTCTTTTGTTATAACAGTGGTGAATTCACAAGGGCAGAACTTCTCCCTCTGAGAGGCAGAACAGCCAACACAACAAACCAGGAGCTTTTTTATATGAGGTCAAAAAAGCCATTGAACAATGCACTATAATTTCTGAGAAGGTCATTTCTACTAAGGAAATTGTATCCTAAAGAGGAAAAGCCAACTAAGGAGCCTGCAGAGAACAAAAGGAAGTAAATTATAGAGCTACAGACCCTACCTAAATGCTGTGTCTTCTCCTGTGTAGCCTGGCCCAGTCTCAGAATCCAAAACGACAAAACCAGAGGATTTAATTTTAGTTTAGGATTCAAATATAAAGGCAGAAGCTCAGTTAACAACATATTACAGGTCTACAATCAAAATCATCTTTGCAAAAATACTAAATATCTATGGCAGCCCATCCATGTTGCCTTCAAAACGTCCATGTCCCTGATGTCTTTGTGTACACTGGGCAAAAAAATGACAACAAAATAAAAACAGGCAATTAACCTCTGCCCTGAGATTGGCTGCCTCTATGTCTTCCTCACGAATTTACACCATCCTCCTTCCCTGTCCCAGTGAGGCAGCAGAATTCTCAGGGGGGATGGGAGTCTTGCCTCTGTTGATACAGTGATTCAACAGAATGGGCTGACCACTTGTGCAGTGAAAATTTTGAAAAAAAGACCATCAAACCTCAGTAGAAGGAGCAACCTTTAAAAATAGATGTTTTATCCTTGGCAATTCAGTTATCTGCTGTGCTGGCACTCTGCATTGTCACCAGTTACCAGACATGAATACTCACATTTATAAACCTTTCTACATGGAAAATCCCTTTTCCATCAGATCTGTCCCCAGCTCATATTACTGGGGAGAGGAGGTGCTGTCACTCTGCCTTGTAGCTTCTAAAGGTCAATGGGCTTGCAGCTACTTTTGAAGTTCAGTGAACAGATGTTTTTCTCGGAAGTTGTGACTGAATTACTGCCTTCATTTCAATTGAGATGAGGGCTAAATGGAGGGAATCCAAATTGCATGGAGAGCACTACATGAGAAAATAGCTGAACAGAGTGGTCATTTCTCCTGGTGTTCAGCAAAATTTGACAAGCATCACAAAAGTGGTGTTACTGAAAAGGGAAGCACTTGTATGTGGACTGCAGCTTTAGTGCTTTAAAGGAGTACAAAAAGTCCATGATTGAAGCATGGAGAAAATTTACATTTAAAGATGAATTTGATAAACAAGGCTGAATCAAAAATGGTCCCTGCCATATTGTAAGGACAATTACCTGTCTCTGCTTCTTTATTTCTAATACTTCAGGTTTCAGTTACCATCTGTGCTTTCAGAGGCACTTAAAGGTGCTTTTATCCCATTTCATGCAGGTCTTTCATGTAGTCTTTGCAGAAAGAGGTGAATGCTAGACTTTGCTGTGACTTTGGGGTTTGTGTATTAAAAAGCTAATTTGGGGATTTGGGATGATTTTGACATAAAGAAGACAAATCCTTTCACTAAGGAGCTCATAGTATAGGGCCAGCACAGACTTGTTTTGTGGCAATCCTGAGAATAATATGGAGCAGTCTTTCTACCCCAGGACTAAAAATAGGAGATTCCAAATCTACTGGGAAAAATTACCAGGCTAGTATGGGTGTGCAGCTCAACAGCAGATTGTGGTGAAGTGGGCTGGTCTCAGCCTGTTGATTACCCTGGTCAGCTACCATGGAGTTCCTGGTTTTCAGTTAAAATTGTCCTCCTTAAAAAAAAAAAAAGATAAGAAGGTTATAGTTCCTTTGCATCACTCCTGGTTTTCTGCACATACTCAAGAGAAAAATTTCTAAGATGTAGTCCTGAGACTATAAACTAAACTTAAATTGCAGCTTTCCCAATGGAACTTCCACAGTTTATTTCCACTGGACATATGCCCATGCTATCCAAGCACAGCCACTCAGGTGCTAAATCCCTGACAGCTCAGCTTTCACTGCAGCTCCTGAAGATGTCTTTTCATTTGTTAGCTCTTGGCTTTCAATACTGCTGTGCTCAATTTCTTTTTTGTGCAAGCATCACTTATCCCCATCTGTTACCTACCTCCCCTCTCTTCACAGTATGCCTAATATGATAGACATTGTCCAAACATGTATGAATACCTCGATTTTGTCCTTTAGAGCTTCATCAAACAAAATGCCAAACAGCAATACAGTCAGATTTTGGAGAATAAGCAGTCTTTTCACTCATTTTAAAGTTGCTGCCTCCCACGCTTAGAGGTTTGATACAGAGCACTTCAGCAGTGGGCAGAGATGAATAGCCTGACAAACATATTCCTTTGTATGGAAACATCTTCTGTATGGAGGTTTCTTTCTTGAAGAACCCCAAAATTCCAAAACAAAACCAGAGGCAGAGTTTTGCTAATGCTGCAGCGTTGCCACCTTTGAAGTCAAATCAGCAGCTGCACATAGATATGAAGGAAAACCCTCTGTTCAAATGCCAAACTCGGTAAGAATTTAGAGACAGACTGTAGTTTCCAAGGTGGGTCTGAGTCAGGATAGTAAGGTTTAAGCTCACATCTTAGGAGAAGTTAGGTTCAGAACTGATATACAGAGAAGCAGAGGATCTAATCCTTTACACCAAGATGCAGTCCGCACTCACATTTACCTTTGCTCAGGGTAAGTGAACAGGGAACTGGACATCTGTGTACCTCTGGCAATGAGATTCCCGTAGGAGTATGACAATTATTTGATGGTGGAATTATGCATCTGTGTGTTTAACCCTCTTTTTACCCCATTCTCCTTATCTCTCTCCCTCTTGGGCAAGGACTTTGGGAAGGTTTCTGCATTCCCAAAAAAACTGGCAGAATGTTCCTGGCCTGCCTTGTGCCTTTGCAGGTCTCATTATCCTTTGGAAACAGCTCACTCTCAATTGCTTTTCTTCAGTGCAATCAGTGCAGCCAGATGGAAACAGCTTTGAAATTTACCTTTTCAAATCTCAGCTTCATATATTCTCCTTTGATGTTTCTTGTCAGGTTTTCCAGTTGTCCTTGCCTCTCTCACCTCACCACAGCTTCTTCTCTCCAGGCTGTGCTTTCCCCAGGCTTATGACCTCCTGAACATTCTAACTTGCAAAGGCATTTCAGTCACAGGGTGGCTGTCACTGGAGCTCTAATTCACACTGCTGCCAACAACAGTGTGTGTCATCCTCAGTGGCTCTGTCAGAGTTGGAAAACCACTGGAAAAAAAACACAGAAATGTTCTGACAAAGAAGTTTTGGAGGCTGCAGAATGTTACAGTTTCTTCAATGCTCAAACAAGGCTGAGGAACATGCAATGAACAGCGTCCACAAACAAAGAGCTGTGAGAGGCTGGACTTTAGATCCGCAAACTCCTGCAATGTTCAGGTAGATCTCACTGGGCCTCCAGGTGTGGCCAAATTTGGCAACAGATCATGGTTCAGGCTCTTTGCTTTCTCACTGTCTTTGGAATGCACTGGTTAGAGGAATAGTCCTCAAAGAAGCAGCTCTTTTTGTTACTTCTTTACTAAACTGGTTTCACAATCAGAGGATTTCACAGAGAAACTTGAAGGAAATCATCACTGCAATGTTTGTAGCCCATCAGTGCAAGAAAAAAATGGATGGTTCTTCTACCTGTTTATAAGACATTAGGCAAGGGGCTGATATCCTCTCTCTTATTCCCAGTTGCTGACTATAAAGTATGTGTGTCCTGAGGTGACTGTATGATACTGTGTTCCCTATTGTCTGCCCTATGCCAGACATGAATCCTGTGCCTTTCTGTGTCTTTAAGCTGCGTCCGAGAGAAAAGGAGAAAAAACCCAAAAATCGAGCAGTTTTGTGTTCAAGGACACAGCTACACACTCCCCTGCATTCCAGGCTGCTACAGAGGGAGGAAGCACCTTCCTGCTTTTAGTCAGCTCTCAGCTCCTTTTCTCAAAAGAGAGACAGAGAGTTAAACTCCTTTGTTTTTATGCTAGTCTGAGGCAAGTGAGTTTTTCCCTGGAACTTTGGCTTCTTCTTCTCTTCTGGACTATTCAGCAACACCAGCACATCATCGGGAGGCCTTACACAATGGCCTGGAGGGGGCCCATGCCAAACCCCAGCTCCAGAGAGGAGAGAGCCACATCCACAAGGCCTTTGAATTTTCTCTCCACAGTGACAGGTTTTAATATTTAGCATTATTCTCTTTTTTTTTTTTCCTGTGCCTGTGTGCACTCTGCTCATTAAATAACTAACTTTTTTTTTCACTTTCCTCTGAGGAAAAGTCTTTCCAAACCTGATAGGGGAGGGATGGCTGTAACCTGCTTTCTATGACAACCTTCATTTCGGACATTGTTCTGAATTTGTCTCGAACCAGGACAATATGTAAGACTGTTTCCCAATATATATATACATTTATATTGTATATTAATATAATACACTTGTTAAGGAGAGTTTTTCTACAGCCTGGTACATGATTCTTGCTTTATCCTCTCTTTTTCTGCACACTCAGCTAACACATTTCATGTTTAAAAGGAAGCTCTCCAGACTCACGAAGGCAAGCAAGATGTCTCCAGAATATTACCTTAATCAGGCTCACAGAATGTTCTGGGACAACTAAATAAATTATTAACCTTGCTGTTACAAATCAGTTCACATACATTAAAAGCTGCTCCAGAACTGGTTGCATAGTCTAACAAATATGTTAATATATAAGCAGTCCACGTAAAACAAAGCAAATACTTACTAAAAATAAAAGAATCTGAATCTTAATGTACAGAAGTGGCTTAGCTGACTTCTTTAACAGCTCAAAATTAAAATCTTCCAAAATTTTCTGATTTTTCACCTATACACACATAATATAACCAAGCAGAGAACTTGCTGAAACAGGTTCCCATGATGCTGAACTTACTGTAGTAAAGTGCTGAAAGCACAGACATGAGAAAATTCCCATTTGTCAAAGTCAAAATTTCCTCTCTTGCATGGTCTTGGTGGCAGATTTTTTTCCCCTCTCTTAGATATGTCATTTTGTGCTACAACCTCCACAGCAAAAAGTACATTCGGAACACAAATCTGGATTGGCCAAATGAAGGCATGAAGAAAGGAAGCTATTTTATCCTTGCCTCACTGCTCAGAATTTTCTCCCCATGCTGAATACATTCTCTGGAATTTAAAATATGTGGCTGGGAATGAGAATCTCCTGAATTGTTTTATGTGTTTCCAGTTCTTTATTAATTCTTAGATCTAGCTGGTTTCCCATTTGAGGCAGTAGCAGTAGTGCCAGCAGAGTTGTCAAATACTTCCAATCTCTCTTTTTTTTTTTTTTGTTTCTGTGCCTCCCTGTGAAGGCCCTGGGGAAAAAAGTGTGATTTAATTTGATAAAGCAACTTTGGAAAACAAAACACTCTCCAGAATGTTTGTTAGGGTTTGGCTATGAATGGGATCACCATAGCTGGCATATATTGAAGTGACTCAGGTGAAGTCCTTGAAACCTGATGACACAAAGCACAAATTGATATGCCTGCAAGGTAGGACCAAATAGGCTTCTAATATTTTTTGACCTGCTTCACTGCCAAGTGTTCCTTGAGGGAAACCCTAGGTTTGCTAAACATAGCCTTCTCCTGGTGAAGATGATAGAAATCGTTATGTTCTCCAGGGATTCTTTTTCATCAAAGAAAATATTTGGATTTCAGGTTTTTGCTTCTGTAGCTTAATAAAAGGTAAAGGTTTTAGTTTTCCCAGGTTTCATCCACATCCTCCTAACTTTAGTAGAAATTACATGAAACAGCAAAAAAACCCAACAATTAGAAAAGCAATTAAAAAATTGCTGTGGGAGAGGAAGTGGTTCCCAAAATTTAAATAGAAGGGGATATAAAGGACAAGAAGGAAAAACTATGACCATTCCTAGTTCTGATTTCTGTTACATATAATAATTGCATTGAAAATTTAAAGTGAAGCCCAGGGGTCTGAAACTAACTAAGGCCCAAAGTGATACAGTGCATACAGAAAGTGTATAATCCAGTATCAGGTAACCAGTATGGGAATATTTCATACTGCCACTTAGAGGATAGAAATCCTTGACTGTGTTAAAATAATTGCTGAGTTTGTTCCTGCTGGCTCCTTTCAGTTCCCTAAAGTAACCTCTGCTCAAATATACTTGAGGCAGAGATTATACAGTAAGCCTTTTCCTTCTAAAGTCTAACACTGTAAATATCACAGTCCACTCTAATTAGCTTCTGTAAACACGCATCCAGCAGGCAAGGAAGCAAGAGAAATAACCAGTGAGCAATGTAGCTATCCAATGCTTCAGGCAAAACATTTGGAATTATCTGCCCGAATGATGGCATTACAACAATCCTGCACAGGATAAACTGCATTTGCCCCTTTCCCCAATACTGTAACTGAATGACAAATCCTCCAGGTGACTCACTGGCTGCAGGACACACACTCATGCACCAAGTCAGCTTTTGCATAGAGAGACTCAGAGTGTGCACTTTCCAGCATGACACATCAAGCTGCGAAAATATTTTCAAGCAGATACCTGTATTTCTTTGTTGATGATCAGCCCAGTGTTTCTCAGACAGAAACAAGTTTCCTCTATCCATTTTCCCCCCTAGGTATTTCAGTCCTACACATTGGCCCAAAACTGCTTTTATATCAATCCTCTTAACTTTAGCTTTCCCAGCGATGTAGTTAGTCATCAAACTGGGGCTTTAAGCAGGGGCAATTCTCTTGCCCAAGTTTTTGACTATTTGGTCTTGAGAGGAAAAACTGCCGGTCCTTCCTCATTTATTAGCTCATAAACTCATTTCCACAATGCAAAATCTCTGGAATTATTTTTAGCCCCAGTAAGCAATGAGAAATCAACTTTTCCAGTATCAAACTACCTCTAAGAAGAATACCCTCCTGTTTGGGGAGATACCCGAAGGTCTGATGTAACATTTCTCCCCTTCTAAAGTTATCTCCGTTTTGATGAACAAATTTAACATAGTTATTTTACAACTTCAAAGGTTTCAATGGTCTCCTTGTTTCACAGCATTTAGCAGTCTCCAAGGCAAAACTGCTGCCCAAAGCACCTTGTTGGAGGAGAATCATCCTGGCCAAAGGCCAAAAAAGACTTGCAGTTTGTCTCTGGTTTGTTGACACTGGAAATTCTCCATATAGCCGAGACAGTTGGAGCCTGTCCCAAACAAACTGAACTGAGGGAAGAAGGATAGGGAGACAAAATCCTGGAGGATATGGGATAGATATGTGTAAGAAGGAAACACATTCATTTTGTATGAGTTTAAAGAAAAGAAATAATATTTTAATTGCTGTTCGAATCTTTCCTGGAGACCTTCCTGTTTTATGGCACAGAAAAAAGAAAAAAACTCAGCTCATCCATTAGTAAAACTGTCTTTGTTTCCAAAAGGAGATCCTTGAACCTAGTTTTCTAATAACTGGAAATACTGTTTTTTCTTAAATTTCAGATATGTTAATAATTTAGTAAGGTTCTTATTCCAGTTTCTAAGGTAACTGCACTTCCATTTCCCTTATGATATCCCAGCTTGTCAGCTCTCTTGAGGCAGGAACCCATAGTGCCGCCTCTCTTAATTGGCCCTTAACTAAACCCCCCTCCAACTCTTTGCAAGTCTCTCTGAGTAGCTGCTCTGACAATTTTCTCCAGCCTCTTCAGCTCTCCCAAGGTTATGAACTATTTACCAAGAGAAAAAATTTTAATAGAAATGTGCCTGAAAACAACAGCCACCCAATGCACCTACTTGGTGGTCACTTATCTTGCAACACTCTTAGGGCTCTGAAGCATTTGCCCTTGTTAATCACAGTGAGTTTTTAGAAGACAGCTTTTTCCCCAGTCAGGACTGTTGGACTGTTATTTTTATTAATGGTTGAAGCTACTTTTTGTTTGCCTTTGGACCACAGAAGTTTGTGTGGTAGCTCTCTTGGAACTTCAAATATCTTGCACTTGAAGCTGTTGCAAAGTTGAAAACAGTATTAATTACCTCCCTACATCCTTTTCATCTTGAAGGAAACATCTCATGTCTTATTTATCTGGGAACACAGCTACTGACAAAAACTTGAGTTTCGTTAGGAAACATTTCTAACATTTCTAAAGTTAATGCAATCTTCTTTAAATACTTCATAGCTTGAAAGCATCTGTCACAAGTCTTTTTTGGCTTCCTTCATCTTTTTAGCATCAACAGAGTCTGCCACACCCCCAAAGCCATCTGTGTATCTCATGTAAAACTTCTGCAAGGGCTTTTGTTTCTCTTGACCACCTACATTCCACAAATGGAAAGCATCATTTTTATTTTTCTCTCTTAAATCCCCACAGTGTCACCCTCACTGTGTGGGAAGAAAGTCAACAAGCCCATTTGGTCATAGCCTGCAGAGCAGGGGTACCCTTCCAGCACCCCTGTGCATGGAAATGGGGGAGGGTGCGTGGCTCAAAGTCATTGGTGGCCTTGCATTAAAAGAAGTGTATGAACAGGCTGCTACAGCAGGCAGGAGAAGGGGGCTCATGACACTCTCCAGGACCAGAGCCACAACCAAATCCCTCAGGATGCCATTCCATGTTGCTCTTTGTATTTTAGCATTAAACTGAAGTAACCCTTCAAAGAGTAAAAGCTATCATCAGAAAGTAAAGCTCCTTCAGATGGTAGTTTACTTTCTCTCTGCTCAATGTATGATCAAGAGTGATTAATTTGTTTTTGCTGAATCTCAGTTTTGTTCTACTGCATTTTTTTTTATTCAGAAAATAATTCTGATCTGCATTGTCACTCAGAATTTGAACCAAAATTTCTCTAGGATATTTAAAGGTTGAAAATCCAATTTCATTATAAAGTTCTGTGGATTATATCTGTATTTCAAGGACATACTCAGCAGGAAATCAATAATTCTAAAATGCATTAAATGCTCTTTCCCTGGGAAGACCCCATACAAATTTGCAAACTCATGAAATTCAGCGCCAGAGAGAACTAAAAGTATATCTGGCCCCATGGTTCAAAAGCTACTGAAGTCAGTCAGGCCTTTCCAACTAACCTCAATAGCTCTTTCCATAGCAATTTTTAGGTAAGGCTGAGGCAAATAATAAAATGGATTTGTTAGCCATGTTTTTGTAAGTTTCATCATTATTGACTCCAGATTTCAAACGGAGGCATTATAGTCAGGAAGAGGAGAGCTGAAATTATTTTTAAAATTTGCATGAATGTCATCAAGACATTTATTCTCTGGTTCTTTGAGGTGAGAGATTAAGACATGGTTTAGGAGTGACTAGAACCAAGCCAAAATGACCCTCCAAAATTTTTTCCTTTTGTGCTCTGTCTGTAAAGTCTTGCAGCATCCCTGCAGCTCCAGAGCTGGTCCTCCCTGGAGTATGGCAGCTGCTCAGCAGAGAAGCAGCCACTAGAGAGCATGACGAGACCAACTAACCTCCCTGGGTGTGATCTAGATCAGGGCTGGAACCAGGTCTCCTGAGGTGGAAGGCTGGTGCTCTGAAGCATCTTCATGACTGAGTCCTGTAAGCAACGACAAAAAGCCTACACAACTGCAAATCTTCAAAGGAAAAATAAAAGAGCATTGGCCTCAAGATCAGTGTATTAAATGAAAGCAAGCACAAAACTGTCTCCTCTGTTTTGTGCCTTTCATATGAAAATTATATATAAATGTCTGCATTATACATGTATTTGACTCAATGGAAAGTCTTCAGTATGGAGTGCATATAAATATTTATGTGTTGCTGGTAAACCTCTGAATATCATTGCTTTATGGTTATTTCTTCTGTGTAAAGCAGCCTGCAAGGCTACAAAAAAGATACATAAATGGAAGAAGTAAGACAAGTTTAGCATATTTGGAGAACAAAAGTTAAGCTAAACAATGAGTAAGTTATGCAAAAAAATTTAATAAATAATTCTACAGATGTTTACAACAGTAAAAGGAGAAAAGGGAGGTCTTTGGAGTGGTATAAAGTGCTCTTGAGTTTTTATCTTTAGCTCTGTGATCATCTATCAATCAATACTGGGAAACTATCTGAAGTGAGTTGGGATTTGCAATTTACATCCTACTGGGGCAGTGATTCCTACTATGAAACAGGAGAAATTGTACATTTGGTGCATTATTCAAGGATGGAACAGAGTAGGAAGAAGAGAAAGAAATTTCCTTCACACTGTGAGAAGAGCTGTCTTTTCCAGCAGTGAGCATACAGACTGTATGATGCTGATATGCTGAGGTTTTCCATGGGCTAGAAACTTGGCAGCTTTTATTCGGGGAAAAAATAGCTTCAAGGATGGCTCTGTTCTGAGCTTGGCACCAAGGAACACCCACCAGTGGGCAACAGAATGGCTCCAAGTCTGTGTCTCATCGGAGCTGGTGCCTCTGCAGTGTGTCAGTATTTCATGGCACTGTTCCAACAAAGAGCCTCAAGCAGAAAATGAAGTATGCAAAATGCAGAAATAAACGAAAAACTCAATCCGAAAACCCAACCCCTGCCTTTCCCCCATTGCCCCACTAGAAATGGGCAAAACTGAACCCATGTTAAAATCCATATTTTGTGGTAGAGAAAAAGATGGATTTCCAAAGAACAGAAAACTGTCAGTCCGCTCAACCTGGCTAGAAGACACCTTTTGCCTTCTTGTAAAAAAACAGTGGAGGATATTTCAGTAATCTTGCTTAGCAACTAATTTTCCCTCTGAACTCTTATATATTCCAAATACCCGTGTACTCTTTCTGTAAATTACTAATTTTAAAACCTGTTTTATCTTTTTTATAATGCCTCCTACTTCATTTCACAAGTTGGGGACCAGGGCACAGGGGTATACTTTGTAAACTTGGTGATTTCCTTGACATGGTTCAGCTTCTCCACTGAAGGAGCTTTTAGGTTATTCCCTAAATCACCAAGGCTCTTCAGCATCCAGTCTAAAGAAAAAGAAATCAACTGGGTTTTGTGTATTTGTATTGAGTGACAGAGGTTGGAATTTGATCTACTTAAAGAATAATGAGACAGGAGACAAGATGCTTATTGACAGGTACAATGAACTTTATTTCTGTTGACCACAGATGACCAAATTATAATGCAGTACAAAACACTTTTAACCATTAACCACAGTGCCAAGGGCAGGACCTCCACAGGCAATTAAACAAAAGATAAAACTTAAGTACTCCCATAGCCTCGTGATACACGATGCTCTAGAAATCACTTCTAAAATTTCACAAGAGACTGAATTTATGAAGTGATTTTTTTTTTTTAATATAGTGTTTTAATATAGTGCTGAGCCAGGCAAATACTGGCTGCCTGGAAGAAGAAGGGAAAGGACACTCTCTGAAACAAGGGAAGGACAGACCTATGGCTATCAGAAGTAAATGTGCATCCCTGGGAAGAAAAAAAGTACTGAATTTTTGGTGTCATCCCACTTGCACATAGAATCATAGAATGGCTTGGGTTGTGAGAGACTTTGAAGATCATCTGGTTCCACCCCCCTGCCATGGACAGGGAAACTTCATCTAGATCAACTTTCTCAGAGCCCCATCCAACCTGACCTTGAACACTTCCAGGGATGGAGCATCTACCACCTGTCTGGGCAACCTGTGCCAGTGTTTCCTCAGCCTCTTCATAACAAAATTTCTCCCTTATATCTAGTATACATACACTCTCTTTTAATTTAAAGCTATTACCCCTTGTGCTGTCATTACAGCCCTGCTAAAAACTTTCTTCCAGTCTTTAACACAGGCCCTCTTCATGTACTGAAAGGATGCCATAGCTCTCCCTGGAGCCTACTCTTCCCCAGGCTGAACAAACCCAGCTCTCTCAGCCTGTCTTCATAGGAGAGGTGATCCAGCTCTCTGACTGTCTTTGAGGCCTTCCTCTGAACATGGTCTATGTCTTTTCTGTGCTGAGGCCCCAGAGCTGGAGGCAGCACTGCAGGTGGGGTCTCACCAGAGCAGAGCAGAGGGGCAGAATCCCCTGACTCCTCTGCTGTCCCCACTGCTTTGGATGCAGCCTAGGACATGTTTGGCTTTCTGGGATGCAAGTGCACATTGTTGGGTCATGTCCAGCCTCTAATCCACCAGCACTTCCAAGTCCTTCTCTTCAGGGCTCCTCTCAACCCCTGCATCCTCTTCCTTTCCTGGCTAGAAATGTTTGTTATTCTTTGCATCCCTTGCCAAGTTCAGCTCCAGCACCTTGGCCTTCCTGACCCCAACCCTACACAATCAGACAACATCCCTATACTCTTCCCAGGATATATGTCCCTTCTTCCACTGCCTGTGCATTTCCTTCCTGCTCTTTAATTTGACCAGCAGGTCTCGACTCAGCCATGATCTCTTGCCTTCCTTGCCCTATATCTTACAACACACACTTTTCTAACCAAACTGCAGTTCTGGGGTTGGAGCCCACTGGGAGAGATGGCACTGTCCTGCCAAGCTGGATGCTGCAGCAGTGTCAGTAGATGTGAATGACACAGGCTACAGGTGTTGTGGGCTTGCTCATTACATCAGTCAGCATCTGCTATAAATCCCATGGCCAGCGTTGCCATAGTGAGAGTGCAATGTGGTGCTTTGGATGATGGAGATGACAGTCATCCTGAGTAGCAGGCTGGTACTGCCATACAAGGAGACAATGGATTAGAACCTTGCTGTCATGAACATTTAGGAGAGCCCAGATGTGTCATATGAAAACAGCAATTTGAGCTCTGCTTATTGAAGTAGGATTTGTAAGACCAGGAAGGATGTGTCATTTCCTGCCACCCCATCAGTGAGAGCTTTGGTGAGCACACTGTGAGCCAAGTATTCCTAAGATACCAACCAGTATGTTTGCAGGAGCATCCCAGAGACCAGACAGGGAGGATACTGACCTTGTTTGCTCTCTTGGAATTATAGATATAATAGAGTTTGGTTTTGAATGAATTGGTGTACTTCATGTTCACTTGACACTTGCAAACATAAACAAAACAGGAGAAGAGACCTCAAAAAAAAAAAAAATCCTTACATCCCAAGAAGTCTGCATTGGAGGCATGAAGAGGTGCAAAAAAAGCACTAGAATGCTTTATAAGGCATCCCATTTGGATTGTGTTCAACCTTGTGAAACCAAGTTTGAAGGAAAAGAGCAAGCAGTTACAGCTTTATAACTCCTTTATGCTTCCAATGGGAACAGCACAATTACCACAATACTAATCTCCAGTAAAGAATGAAGAGATGTGAGCTGCATGTTGTTCTCCACTTCAGTTGTTCCCAGAGAGATCATCTTTTACCTCACAGGATTTAGCTGTCATTAAAAGAAAGAGATTAAGGAAAAGTAAAGAAAGTAAAGAAGCTTTACTCTGTAGAGGACTGTGTGTGTGAACCTGTGCTTGAAAGAGAGGGTGAGACTGGAGAGTGCACAAGAGGTTCTCCAACATGCAAAGGTGGGAGTATAAGTGTGTGTGAATGTGTGTGTCACTGAGAGAGAGTGAGGAAACTAGAAAAGCAGGAAAAGATCACAAAAATGTATAAACATTCACAGCTACAAATTTTAAAGCTGCTACCCTTGCAAGATTGGTTCAAGGTTTGAAAGACTCACCGAGTTCTACTGATTGCTGCCTTTTTCTGCCAGCTGTCCAGATGCCATGGAAATGAACATCTAAAAAAGCAACATTTGAGAAAGTGGATTTGTAAAAAGTGATGCTGGGGAATTTTGTGGAGATTATTTGGTTGGTTTTTGATAGAAAACATTGCCTACTCACTAACAATCTGAATTTTGGTATGTTTGTCCTGTCTTCAGTTTGGGTTGTGTCAACCTGAATTGACACATTTGGCTCATCACACTGAGCTGAAATATTCTGTGTCAACTCAGTGTTAATCTGCAGCCCCCTGGACATCCACCTTCATGCAAGTTGAAGGTCACTGCCTCTCATCCTGGATTTGTACTGTAGGTCAGTATCTTGGCCTGAATGAAATTCAAAATACACTAAAGTACACTGACCTGTTTTGTTCGAACCCTGGGGCAGTAAGATTACAGCATATCCTGGAACAGTTGTCCATCTGGAAAATCAAATATACAGGAGAGATTAGGGGCCTGAAGCATTCAAACTGAAGCTCCTGTGAAGCTCTCCAGCTGTCAAGGAAGCTGATCAATGTTGGACCATGCTGGAACAACATGTTTTGACATTTCCAAAGCATATTTTAATGGCATGTTCTTTAATACACACACACACATGAATCTATTAATTACTGCTGGCTCAATTAAAGCTGAAAACAAATGTGTAATAATTTAAATATATCTTTTATCCAGTTCTAGCTGTGTTGGATGACATTAAATGTGCTGTAATTATGTTGTTTACACTGCTTGTGTATAACTTCTGATAATTTCCAGAAAGACCTGGATTAGATGAAAGAGTGGGTTAACAGGAGCATATGAAGTTCAACAAAGACAAATGCAAGGTCTTGCACTTGGGAAAACATAATCCAGGATTGCAGTATGAGCTGGAATCTGCATAGATGGGAGCAGTTTTGTGGAAAAGGACCTGGAGGTCCTGATGAACAACAAGTTCAGAAGGAGTGACCAGTGTGCAGCTGGGACAGAGAAAGCCAGCAGGAGGCTGGGCTGCATCAACCAGGGCATCCCCAGCAGAGATCAGGAATTCATCATCCCACTCTATTCAGCCAGTAGAATGGAATACTAAGGAATAGCCCTAGTATGCAATACTATGAATGCCAGGCCTGGAACACTGTGTTCAGGTTTGGTCCCTGCTACACAAAAAGGGTGTGGACTGGCTGGACAGAGTCCAAAGAGAGGCCACAAAGATGAGAAAAAGGAGGGGAAAGCCTGACATATGGGAAAAGGCTGGGAGAATTGGGTGCGTTCAGCCTAGAGAAAAAAAGGCCTGGGAGAGACAGCCTCACCATGTTCCAGTAATTAAAGGCTGGCAACAAAGATCAGACTCCTTTTTTTTACAAGGAGTCATGTGGAAAACATGAGAGGTGATGGGTACCAGTAACTCTTTGGGAGATTCCTATTGAACATAAGATGAAAAACTTTTGCAATGAGAATAATCTCCCCAGGGAAGTGGTGGATTCCCTGACATTGGACACCTTTAGAATTCGCCTGGACAGGGTGCTGGACCACCTTGTTTAGACTGTGCTTTTGCCAGGAAAGGCTCAACCAGATGACCCTTGATGACCCTTCCAACCTGGTACTCCATGAGTCTGTTATTATATGAACTGCAGCTATCAAAAGTATCAAATGAGTATGTGCAGGAGTTCTGACAACACTGGTGAGCATTACTTGTTTATCAGAGCAATTCAGGGGAAAACCTCTGCCTTCTGCTCACCCTCTGAGAAGGACTTTGCAAAAGAGTTGTACTTACAAAGAAGATGGAGAAGAAAAAGGCATTAACTAGTTCAATACAGCCTTCAAAACTAGGTTTTGTGTAACTACATTTTTCATTGCTATGAACCTTTACCAGCCAGACAAAATCTTCCATAAATCTTTAATTAATCTTTAATTAATGCTGAGTAGGTAGGCTCAGATGATTCTGAGTAGTTTCTAAGCAAACTAGAATATTACAGTCTACTTGTTCAGAAGTGCCATGAAGATATATCATTTTGATCTATCTAGATATTAATTATTGCAGCATGAATTCCTCCATCTTCCACCATTAGCATTGCTTCACTTCTTAACCCTGTTGCATTGTGGTGTTTCAAACATGGCAGTGTGATTAGGAAGTAGGAGTATATACACATTGTAGCTGATGTTTTCTTATACTTCTCCTTTCATTTAATCTCTGCCTTAATTAAACTGTAAACCTTACTCAAAAGCTTTCCAAATATATCTTCTACAGAGGAATGTGGGCTGTTTCTGTGTGACAGTTTTACTGCTCCTTTTATTTCAATTGTTCCAAGCAGAGATATCACCTGTGCAGATATTTTGTTTTTATAAGGGACATTGGCTCTGATCGTCCAATCAGCAAAAGTTCATGTGCAATGCAAGCCAAGGTCCAATGAAAAGGTGATCATAAATTAGGTTTCATCTCCCTTATGCCATGGTATGAAATAAATTTGATGGTAACTGACTTGGACTTATGACATATGCTTGTTGCTGAGGAAAAACAAGATAATGGAATGAAATCAAGTTCTGGCTTGGCCTGGCCTGACCTCCATACGTTTGTCACATCCCCAGCTTCTCCTGGCAAACTGAAGCATCAGACTCCCTTTAGCAGACCTGGCTATATCAGAGTTTGCTGTTGGGGCTTTTATTGTAGCTAATGAAGATGGAGTCAACATTGTCAATGGAATTAAGGAATCAATTAATCTGATCTCTTGTTAACATCTACTTTAAGATTCGATTACTGTATTTTTTTAGACACTTTTTTTTTACTGAAAACAGGCTGCTCATTGATTGTAAAGGGTGATTAGAGTGAAGACCTGCTCAGAGGGTTATGTGGTATTTTTTGACAGAGTTTACGAGATAAATCTCCCCCCAAATATAGGAGATTTCAAGCTGTGTAGCACAGCTAGCAATGGAAGCCATTGAGTAATAGTCAACGCCCCCTCACTCTCCTCCACATGTCCACTTTTATTAACCAACCACCAAAACACAGTATTTCCTAACTGGCCAATTATTCAAACTTCAAGAATCAGTTGGCATGGTCTGCTATTGGCCAGTTTAACCCTCCCCTCAGGGACTTCCTTCTGGAAACAAAAATGAGCTATCAAAGATGGAACAGGAATCAATAGCAGACAGCATGGCTGCACTTAATCTTCTTTCTTAGCAATACAGAGAGACATTCACAAATAAATATTCCCTCACTAATTCTCTTTGTAATGACAACAACAACAACAAATCTAACATAAAACATACCTCCTGCCTTTTTCAATACCACATCAAATCATCCAGTTTTACTGATATTTCAGTGATGTCAAGACAAAGTGGAATGTTTGTCTGATAACAAAAAAATTGAACAGCACATCAAACAGAATTATAATACTCCACACACTTTCTCTCACTGCAGTCAATACAGCACACACTGTGAATGTATTGAGAAAGCCAGATGCATTGATTATTGTCAGTCTGACAAAAAACCTCTTACTGTTGACATTAAAGTAAATAACATATACTCTAAAATAGATTGCAATTATTAGGAAATTAATTTTGGACTTCCTGTTCCAAAATATTGCTAACTGCATCTTATTATGTGCTGCTTTGCATTATTATTTAAACAGTGACCAGAGGTGAAATATCAAGCTAAAGGATTTGGTGCATTTTGTTTCCAAACTTAAAATAGCAAACCTTCCACTTTGGTAAACAAATGGTAAACAACCACTTTTATTTGACCTTTTGAAGTTAATTTATGATGATAACAAAATGGTAGATGCACACAGACATCATGGTTATGCATTGGTGGAGACCAAGATTTGTGAATCATCCTAAAACTTTCTACATCTTTGTGGTGTTTTGATGAAGTCATCATCGGGAATTCCCGGGGTGCCTCTTCAGTAAACATATTGCCCATGCTGGCACAGGACAAAACAGAGTCAATCCTCGTTTGCTGAGATGCACAAATACCTGTTAGATAGTCTCAAGTGATCAGATTATCTATGGCTGATGGCTGATGGCAGGGAGGGAGAAAATGGGGAAGCAGTACTGATCCATCATGACTTTCTCTCACTGTTGTCAGCCCCAAAGAAATTATGATAGAATAATCATGAACTCATGGAATATCAGGTTGGAAGGGAACCTCAATACATGACAGGAGGAAACAGTCTCAGCTTGTGCCAGGGGAGGTTTAGATTGGATATTAGGAGCAATTCCTTCACAGGAAGAGTTGTCAAGCATTGGAAGAGGATGCCTAGGGAAGTGGTTGAGTCACCATTTCTGGAGGTGTTTAAAAGATGTGTAGATGTGGCACTTGGGGAAATGATTTAGTAGTGGATTGGCAGTGGTGGGTTAATGGTTGGACTCGATAATCTTGCATGTTTTTTCCAATCTAAAAAAATTCTATGATTTAAAATAGAATGAAAAAAAACCCAAGAACAAAGAACGTTGCAACACATTAATTTCTTATAGTTCTCTCCCAGAACTGTGGATCCATCTCCAGAAAAAATGTGAGTTTATTGCCTAAACATTTGCCCATAGCCATTGCATCACCACTTTTAAGGGAAAGAAAACCAGAAAGGAAAAAGTATCAATGTCAACATATCCCAGAACCTACTAGAAAGAGGAAAGATAATACCACCCCTTTCAGAAAGACTTAGAGAATATGAAAATGGAGGATAGCATCTGGGAAAAAAATTATTCTAATTTAAACTGATTTCTTTGTTCTTGTCTCCCATTAGGTGCATGTTAATGACTCCTGTGAAAAGAGTGGTTTCCTAACCTGTAGCCAGGGAACAAGTTTCTACTGTGCCATCCCTCTCATTTCACAGAACTGCAGAATCACAGGACAGCTGAGGCTCAAAGGGCCCTCCAGAGGTCATCTGCTCCAATACCCCTGCTCAAGCATGGCCATCTAAGACTGATTGTCCAGGACCATGTCTAGATGGCTTTGGAATATCTCCAAGGATTGACAGTCCATGACACCTCTGGGCAGTTTGTGCCAGTGCCCAGTCAGCCTCAAAATAAAAAGGTGTGGTCAGAGGAAACCTCCTGTGTTTCATTTTGCTCCGATTTTGTGCCTCTGGTTCTGCCACTGAGCACCACTGAAAAGAGCCTGCCTCTGTCTTCTTTACATCCTCCCTTCAGATACTTATATAAATTCATTACATATTATCTACATTTATATTAATGTTCCATTATTTGCATCATGTTAAATACCTTATATAGATTTATTGTGTATTTATGTTCCTTTGAACCTTCTGTTCTCTGGGCGGAACCCAGATCCCAAATCTACCAGGCTTTCCTCATAAGAGAGATACTTCAGTCCCTCCATCTTTCTCCCTGGAGACTGAACTTCCTTCATTGTGTTCATGTCCCTCCTGAGAAGGACACAGTACTCCAGATGTCCTCTCACCAGTGCTGAATAGAGAGGAAGGATCATCTCCCTTGACCTGCTGGCAGTGCTTTGCCTAAGGCAGCTGAGGATTCTATTAGAGCTGCAAGGACACACTGCTGGCTCATGCTCACCTTGGTGTCCACCAGGATCCCCAGGTCCTTTTCTGCACAGCTGCTTTATAGCTGGGCCATCCCAGCATATATTGGTGCATGAGGTTCCTTTCCAGATGTAGGATTTATGTTTTCCTTCATTAAACTTCATGAGGTTCCTGTCTGACCATTTCGCCAGCTTGTATATGGGTACATCCATATATATATGAATCCATATCTTTTCCAGACCACATTCTTAGGAGTATACTACAAGCTGCAAGTTTTAATCAAAGGATCTCTGTTTCACTCGTATTTCAGACACTCAGTTGTTTTATAAGATGGGAATGACTGGTCATACTTATAGATGAGCTCTGAATTGCAGTAGGCAAATTATGAATGGGGAACTGCTCAGACAACACGGCCATTGACATTGTTTTTGTTATGGTAGTGTTGGTTCTCTTATTGAATCTCATGGAAGAACACAAATATTTAGTGTGAAAATCAAAGCCTGACAAGTTAAGGGTTTTGTAAACCCACCAAATTTTCTGCTAATTTGTTGTTGATTCAAAACTTGCTTTCTATGTGTATAGAGAACACAATAATTGTGGGGATTTTTTCCTTACATTAAAGCAAATTTTCCCATACTGTACCTCATGCCCATTGCTTCCTTTTCTTTTCAAAGCCACAAAAAATAAAGTTATGTTAGTTTATATACTTAAAGTAACCATCAGCCAACTTTGTTGAATATTAAATATCTGAAGAAGTCTAATGAAAAATAACTTTTTTCACCCCTCAAATGATAATCTTACATACAACTGGGATATAAATACATATTCAGATGTTTTGCATTTTTCTTTTCTATAGATATCCTATATAGCCTCGTTTTAGTAGAAGTTAAAGCAATTTCTACAATATAAATCAATGACTTCCCTTGAAGAATTCAACTTCCATAATTAAAAGCAATTGCTAATCTTAATGAATGTATCCAACATGTCCAAAAAAGTAGTAACTTACTGAATTTCTTCATGGGCCTGACCAATCCCATGACTCTGCACAGTAATTTCACTGAAATGAATTTAGGCAGAATGGCAGATTATGATTTATTGCTCTGTCATTTATTTAGGTCTCAATTTCGTAGACATTTTCGGGATCATAAAAATATAACTCTGCTACAACACTTAAACAACTCACTTGGCTTTCAAGTTTTTATATTTTGTTTACCAAATTTGATGCACCACTTTGTTCTCTTCTGGTATGTTTTGTATTCAAATCTCTACTTGTTCAGTTACAGGCAAGGAGTTTAAATAAAGCAGGACCAACTATGTGAGACAGATGGCCATTCAAGAGGTATTTTGAAAAGCTTCTTTTGAAAAAATGTACAGTGACCTATATAAATAATTTTCCTCTCTGAAACATATTTAACATTAAAGAATAAATCTTAGCTGTATTGAAGATCTTATTAAAGGAGTGAAAGAAATATTAGAAGCTATAGAATTAAAACATGAGGTAACAGAAAATAAACAAGGAGACAAGAAGATTAACTACAGTTTCTGAAAAGGAAAAGTAAAAGAGGTCTGCTGTGGAGCAACACAGCCCAGTGGTCCCTATGTAGCTGCTGGCAGCTGGAAGCAATTTGGCAAATTATGCAACCTCTCTGTAAATTGTTTTTCTTCATGTTTTCATCTTGCATTTTCCATAAACTGGTCAGGTACTTTTGCTACCTTCAGCTGATGTGTTCATCTTTCTTCCTCTGTTCATTTGAAGACACAATGATGGATTCATAAGGAGATGTTGATTGAAGGTCTGTGACAGGAATGCTCATGTCTGTGAACCAGGGAATAATTAAGTGACTAACCAAGAAAATAAATTTCCCCACCAGCATTTCTGTGCAGCACAAGTTATTTGATGCATTTTTCTGACATACACATTTTCTATTTGTGTGTGGATACACACATTCCTATCCCACAGAACCCAGCCATATTTATACAATGAGAGGAAAAGACAGATCACCAATGCCTTTTTTTTTTTTTTTTTTTTTGGTCATTTACAGTCTTATTTTCATTTAACAAAGCTGTAAATTTTCACATGTAAAGCAAGGCTCATAGTTCCATAATTCATCTGTCTATAAACTTTATAAAAGGTCCTCTTTTAGGATCTCTTTTGTCTAAGGTAGACTTACTTTTAAAAGAAAAAATGAGGTGAAGGCTGGGGAAGCAGGTCTCTGAAAGCAAGCTTTTCCTTGATCTTCTAGAAAATTAGTAACTACTTTCATGAACTTGAGATTTTTAAGTGACATATTTTTATAGGGTGCCATTACCTTCTCAAATGTATTCCTGATTTTTCTCATTAGGCGTTCTTATTAGGCAAAAACTTCCTCAAAGAACTGCTGTGTTCTAACCTCTTTTGTCACACTTATTTCCAAGGACAAATGGGTACTTAGCCATCCACTGGCTGTGAAAAACACTTAATGGAAAGACACCAAGCTAATTTTCTTTCACAGAGAGCACTTCCTGCAGCCAATTTATTTTATTTTGCTGCCCATAATAATAATTATTCATTTCTTAAACAATCTCTTTTTTAACAAGACCATTTGAGTAAGAAATGTTACACTGAATTGTTACATCATAGAAATAGATATCATGCCATAAAATAAAGATGGCAAACAGCAGACAATCCCAAAATACACACAACCATAATAAGACTACACACTGTATAGCTGAGAAAAGGTAATCGAAATGTAACATCCATGACTATTATTAATTACCCAAAATAACTTTGAGTACTGGCACCACTAAGCCTATACACAGGATCACATTAACTATGGACATAATACCTGCTGGTTCAAGGTTCTAACAGAAATTTTATTTTCACCATTATTTACAGCAGACTAACAATTCATTATTATTGCCTGTTCTTTCAGATTAAATGTCTCTTCTTATATTAAAAGTCTTTCTCACTTAGACTGGAGTGTTAGGATCACCAGTTGGCAGGGCAGTGAAGCCAGAGAGGTACTGCAGTGTCACAGGATATTCTAAAGGACTCTTGTTTCATATAAATATGCAGGCCAGCCCTTCTTCCCACAAACCTCAGTATGATGCAGACATCTTGTTCCCACCAAAGGAAATTTATCTTCCACGGCTTTGAACCTGAGACCAAAAGAGAAGGAAATGTCTGATCCTGCTCCTACAACTTCTACACCAAGGATGATGGAACTGAGGCTTGGAGAACCACAGTTAATCAACTGTGAAGAAACCCGGTGAGAGGGTTTTGGTCCATAGGCTACACAATTCGGAAACTGATTGCTGTAACACTGTGTTCAATTCCCATTTAATATACAAGTTTATTATTCAAATATTTATCCGTAATAATAAAAAATGATAATAAACATAAAACCTCTGCTTTTCTTCAGCACTTTAAATGCATACACTAGTTAATGAGCTCAGCAGCATCTGCTGCAGTAGGTGTTATTTGTACATTCTATAGAGGGGAATCAAAATGTGTCATGGTCTTCATTCTGAATTTTGTGTTGCTCCGGCAACACAGTGGGACTCCATTTGATTTAACCACCTGACTCAGTCAGGCTTGTCTCTTGTGGATAGGATGCAGGACACCAGTGAAATTTGCTCACCAGACTGCAGGGGCTGAATCAGGCTCAAAACTGTAAATTTGTCTTCACTCTCTTGGGCTCAAGATTTCACAATTAGGCCTCAAACAACATCCACTTCACTGTTTTTACCTCCTGTGGATTCTAACCTTATAGGACAGTGGTAAGCTTTTGTAAAGTAGCACTCAGCACCACACAGGACTTGATTGTTTCCGGTCTAGTTTCTCCATCCACAAAAAGTGCATGAAAACTCTAACTTGAATGTGTGATGCTGCAGCTGGCCACTGAGCAATGCTCAGAGCAAGGTATGGACTGTCTGTTCTGAAAGAGCAAACTCTTGCAAATGAAACTCTCGGCCGTCTTCTTCCTGTTAAAATAAAAACAAACTGCTAACATATATCCCACTCACCAGTCTGAGTTTGTTTGCAAAAGCTTAGTGTAATTTTCCAAGAAACATCTGTGTTAATGAATTTCTATGAGATGTTAAAGTTTTGGTTCTACGCCATATTATTGTTACATGTGTAGGCATATTTTAAGCCCTAATAACACTGGTGAAGCTCATATTTTAAAGCTTGAATGTAGTAAAAACCTCATAAAACAAGTAATTTCACTTGACTGGTTCAATTGGTAAACACTTTGCTGCTCACCATATTTCTACTGCCATGTATTTGAATTCTGAAGGGGTCGTCATATGACAACAGTGCCTACTAAGTCCCATATTCTCAAATTCATGATCCAGCTGCTGCTCCACAGAACCAAAATCCAGTAAAAAGTTCTGTTCCAAGCCACTGACAAATGGTAAAATATACCAACCAGAATTTGGTCGCTTGTGCTCCCCATTGGCCTAGGTCTGTTCATCCACACTTCTAGTTATGTTATGCATTCCTCACGAATGACATATTTGTGATCTATGCCTGAGAAATGTGTTGGTTAAGGCACTCCAAAGCAAAACTAGGTGTTTTGATAGTACAATTAACATTTTTAAGGCAAAGCCAAGAAGAGAAGTGTGTTTCCACTCCTTCAGAATCCTCTCAGGCGGACATCCCCTCTTGTACTTTGCCTGCCTGCCATGGGGCCCATTTGATGTGCAGGCACAGTTAGAGAACAGCCACAGTTCAAATCATGACTGGCACAGGACATTAAAATTTTTTTTCCCTTCTTTGTGTGGACTATGGACATTACCAAAGGAATAGGGCTTTTGTAGTTACCCTTCTTCTGAAATCACTGTGACCACCTTTGCATGAGTCACGATTTAACCTCAGCCAGCAGCCAAGCCCCAGGCAGCCACTTACTCCCCCATGAGTGAGATCAGAGAAAAAATCAGAAAGAAAAATACCAGAAAACTTGTGGGTTGAGATAAAGTAAGCCAATAATAAGTTTATAAATAATACTTTATTATAATAATACTTTAATAAAGTAACCAAATGCTGCTCACACAAGCAAATCAAAACAAGGAATTAATGCCCTGCTTCCCATGGGCAGGCAGGTGTTGCCCTCTCCAGCACATCAGAACTTCATCACGTGTGACTTGGGAAGACAAATACCATGACTCCCCACTTCTTCATTCTTCCCCTCACTTTATATCCTGAGCATGGTGCCCTATGGCATTGAACATCCCGTTGGTCAGTTTGGGTAACATGTCCTGGCTGTGTCTCCTCCCAGCATCTCAAGCACTTCCAGTCTCCTCGCCAGCATGGCAACATGAACAGCAGAAAAGGCCTTGGGTCTGTCTAAACCCTGCTCTATTATCATCACTGTGTTCAGCACAAATTCAAAACATAATCCCACACCAGCCACTGTGAGGAAAATTGACTCTACACTGGCCAAAACCAGCACAGCATGCTATCACCACAGCTAGTTCTTACCACCTGAATGACTTGATTTCCCAAAATATCCGTCCACCTAGTAATCTGAATGTAAATCTTAACTTGTCACAAAAAGTAGAAGTTTGACACAATATATTCAGCTTTTGAACTGTTTCATATAAGTTAATATAAATTTGAGGCAAAGTGGAATAAGAAAGTCCTTCCCACGGAGATTGCCCAGGTTTGGTTTTCCTGCTCTCATTCTGTGTTGAAAGAACCACAAAAGATGAAATTGACAGTCTCTTTCTGAAGGCCGCTTTATTGTGGAAAAGAAACAGGGAAATTACTGCAATTAGTATTTAAAATCAGCATGCCAAAGTGAGTAGTCACACAAATGAACACACACGCAGCAAGCCACTTAGTCATGTACTCATATGTCAGTTTTACAAAATTTTAGAGGAAATGGAGCTACCTAATAAAATTGGGCTGAGTATTTATTATTATTTTAAAAAAAAATCCCACTGGATGGGGAATCATTTGCTGTAAGTGCTATTACTGTTAATGAGAGAAAGAAGACAGTTAATTTCATGCATATTTTATTTGAAATTCACTCCATCCATGAAATAATTTCACATAACAGTAGATGAAATATAGGCAGGCTAAACTGACATTATGTGAGTGGTGAAGACCAATAAACCAGAAGGTTTGTAAAAATAATACTTTGACACTGTAGTAGAACTCTTCCTGTTCCAATTCAAGTGGAAACACATGCAAACTATCTGTTTTAGGGAATCCAAAAGCCTAGTCCTCATGATAAATATATACAGCAGGTTGGGCTCTGCAGTCCTTTCTATTAATTTTGTAATGACATTAAAAACAAGGAAGCAGATCTACCCTCAGTGCTTGTGTGCAGTAAACCCTGCCTGCGTGTTGAGAAAGATGTTAACTACAGCTGGACAAGGTTAATGCTTTCACATCAGACAGCTGTAGTAACCCACCAGTCTATTTCAGGAGTACCTGACTCTGTTCTGAGCTGTAGTAACCCTGCTAGCTGTAGTAGCCTGTTTAAGGAGTACCTGATGCTGTTCTCTGTAATAAGAAGGTACAGTAAGAAGAAAGGACCCACTTATTTTCTGTGCCAGAAAGATGTTCTTGCAGATCCCATGTGAGAAAGGTTCGGGCGATATCTGTGCAAAACATGCAGCATGCAATATTTTGGGTTGTCAGCTATGAAAGTCATATTCTGAATTGATTGTGGAGATCAGCTGTGGGAGAAAAGCTCATTCAACCTTGAGGCTTGCAGTTCTAAAGAGGGCAATGAATTATAACTCTCTGTTCAGAAATCTTAAAGGCAGATGATAGTGTAGTTTGTCACCTGGCTGTTTATTTGTTTCACCTTTTTCAACTTGCCTCTGCAGGCATGTACAGGTAAAACATTTATAAATATTTTGAGATTCCTGATAACTCTGCTCTGACACTATCTTACTTTTTAATATCAATGTCCTTGCCTCTAAAAATTATTGCCTGAAGCTATGTGACTCAAAATGCTGCCTACCAGTTTCAGCAAGCCTATACTGCAAACAATATGTATGTTCAGAGCTATCACCAAGCAGAATCTTAAATTCTTTAGGATTTATTTTTTGCTCTGAAAAGGGAGATCAGACAGACACAACAGACATGTTCAAGGTGCTTTCTAGTCCTCGTGTCATTGCTCTGAGCTCTCTATTCCATTATAGCCATTTCTTCAGATCAGTTACGTTCCCTTCTTTCCACAAGGCCATGATGGATTGATGGCACTATAGTTCATGTAAACTGGAAACATAATCCAAACCCAGCACTTTATATGTCTTATCCCCAGAATGTGTTTCAGTATTTAATAAGGAACCTTTCAAATGCACTTATTTCTGTGTCCAGCTAAAACACATCAGCCTAATCAAAGAAGGGAGTTTAAAGGAAGATTCTGAAGACACAGAAAACCAGCAGACTGGTGCACGAAGAGAAAAGGCTGACAGAGCAGCAGGCATGCTACACAGCCATAGAGACTCAGTTTGTTAGGAAATTTTGCTAAAAGGGTGCTAGGCTGCCCAAGAAAAAAGAATATAAAGAAAGAAGAAAAGATAAAAAGAATATCTCTGTCCAAGAAACAGAGATAAAGAGGATAAGGGAGAGAGTTAAAACTGAGCAATGACATATGGTGACAAACTGAAGGAAAATAGATATTGAAGCTGATGGTTCTTTCAAAGATGGAAAGCCTGAATGATGGTAAGAATTTCAGAGAACTTACAAAAGGAGAAGAATGAATACATGCATACTGATTTGTTTTTTATTTGGCCCTTAACAGAGTTGTGCAGAGAGGAGGGTCAGGAAAGGGGCAGGCATGAGAATATGGGTGACAGATGATTGACAGAGGTGTAAAGATTGTTCAAAAAATCCAAACAACAGCTTAAGTTGGTTTATATCAGAGTACCCAATAATGTGAGTTTATGGATGGAACAACTGTTTCTCTTCTTGACATCTTCACTAGTAACCTGGAATGGCCAGGTGAATGAGCGAGAATACATCTCTGCACAGAAAAAAAGAAAAAGAACAAGTCCTGGAGGAAAAAGAGGCTGAGAACAGAAGTGATGATTGTCCCAAGATGTGTTTTAGGATGGAGCAGACACAGAAATAATTTGAGTAATGCCAAAGAATTCAAATAGGAAGGTGAAAATTAGAAATAAAATTGTATTCCTCATTAAATAGGTATTTCAGAAGTTTAGTAGTGGAAAGTGAGTTTTACATCTTAATTGTGCTCTTCTCTTTACATACTCGAGTGATCACACTGTACTGGTTCCAAACCAGGTGTCCTCCTCTCCACAAAATAAAGACACAACATATGGCAACCTGATTCATTTAGTTCTGTACAATTAAAATAAAGGTATCAAAGACACTCAGACTTTTACCATCTAACCAAATTAGCAGAGTAGTTTCAGATACTTGGAAGTCTGAAATTTCTTTTTTTGTTTGGTTGTTTTTTTGGTTGGTTGATTGGTTGGTTAGTTTTTAACCTTTAACTACTATGCTCCTAGATCTGGGAGCTTGTGTTAGGCTGGTTTCACTATGGTTGTCCTAAAGCAAATAATACAGGTTATAAATTTTCCACTAATACTTAAAAACCTTAAAATCAGGTGTTGGCTGATAAAAGTCCTTTCACCTAACTTTGAGATGTGAATGAGTGGGCATTTTAAAATGCCAGCTGGATTTATGTCTGATCAAATTATTACTTCAACATGTAAATCTCAAATGGGATGGAAATTTAGATTACTTTGTCTACAGCTTTCCCGAACTTAATTATAGTTGTGTGATTAGTAGAAAGGATGAAAGGAAACAGTAAATGGTGGAGACAAAAAAGAAAATCAGAATAACATCAATTTAATTGATGAGAAACTCTTCATTATTGTTGCTACATCCAGAAGCAGCTTAATTTGGAAAGCAACTATTTCAGAACAGTTTTCTCTGCACAGCAGATTATGTTTTGTGGAACCTCAAAGGAATTATGGCATTATCTCAGTATTCTGCTGACAAGAAGTTGTTCAACATAGAAATGATCAATGTATTGAAAAGAACAACAGAAGAACACGTGTCTGCTTTCCAATTAGTTACTGTAGAAGCTTATTAAGAAGAAAAACCCTGAGGGCATAAATGAGTTTCCCATGTCTTTATGAACCTTTGGTGCTGATGGTAAAAAAAAGGAAACACCTTACAATACTGTGGAACACCAGAATCAATATTTCTGTCTGACTTTAAGAAAAATAATAATAATGACAAGTGAATTTATGAGTAAAGTGAGAGAATTTCATTATAAAACTGTTAAAGGGCATGGAACTCCATAGCATTTTTGCTATTTATTTTTTCAAAATATAATTGTATTTTTCAAGCAAATGTGTGTATTTCTGTCCAGACAAGTACAATTCAGAAGAGGGGATTTATCAATATTTACTCCAACTTTTCTTTTTCCAGTATACAGAAAGCATCCAGGAATAGAAAAAACACTACTCATATCACTTCCTAATTCAAAGAATGCTGTCCGAAACTTGATTTAATACCCGCTCAAACATCCCAGTAAGCTTTCGCTCAACTAAAATACTAGTAAGACAGAAAATGACATTTTCAGTGCTTCATCTCTGAGGACTCTTTGCTCATTCTCACACAGATCTGTGGGTTTACGAGTTATTCCATTATTCCATTTTGCTGACCAGACAGCCTATAGCATTCCCACTCATCCTCCCCAGTGTTTAATCAAGCCTTTCAAAGTCAACATTTGGCTGTGCACCACCTTTCCAAGCTGCATAGCAGGTTTCGCTACCAAAGCAAGGTGTGTGATGATCCATCTATGTCACATCATGCCAAATTATAGAAGTCCACCTGTATCTTAATTTTCATAGATGCATTTTTAAAGATGCAAAACAGTAAAGTTACATAAGTACATTCACCACAGAGCACCTATAAAGGAAGAAGGAGAGAGCCAGACTGGGAGGAGTCATCTCTGGCTTTTGTTATTTGTCCCACTAATATTTGCTTATAAGTCTTTACTGATGTAATAGTTCTTCTCTTTGTTGCTACCAAGGTCTCTACACCTCGCTTCAAGATTAAGAGAACTTGTTATGAGGACCTTAAATTTTTCCTTTATCATCAAGAGCAACAGTACCCCAGGAACTACTGATAAATGCTGGCTCTACTTAGTCCTCTTCCATCAGATGATTCCTGATCTGCCTACTTGGCAGTCCTTGGTACTCCAGTTCTTGAGACAGATGAAATTTGATGATAATTTGATGATTGGACTAAAACATACATGTCTTTGTATGCTATTACAATCTAAACTAATTCCATGGCAGGAATATGAGTTGTCTGTCCCAGGCAAAGCGAGCCAAGAGTTTACCTTAAACATGGACTGAATGAGCATGTCTGAAAAGTCTCTTATTTCATAAAACAGAGCCCCAGTGAGACCTTTTAAATCTTTCCAAAGATGGATTTCTAATTACAGGCCTTGAATGAAATAAATATGGTACAGCCTTTTTAATACGTAGCTGTAAAATCAGGAAGGACCTGGGTTCTCATCCATAGCTGAAGGGTGGGTGGGAGTTTAGATGCAGCTCTACCCCCACTGACCTTTTATCAAACCTAGACATGTACGTACCCCACACCAGCCAATTTCCTGGGCTCACATGGTAGTTACTCACACTTAGTCAGGGTAGTCCGTGAAGCTGACAAAGTGGTTTATGTCATCAACACAGATGTTTATTTGAGGATTAAATGAATCCACCCCTAACCCCCAGTGACTTTCTTAACTAGACCTTCATTAACTCAAACCGGAATTTTAAGTTATTAATTGCTTAGATATGAAAGCCACTCTGGAAATCATGAACTTGATTCCTGTTGAGCTGTCACCCAATGTGCCAAATATTCAAATACAAGAAGCAATTTAGGCATATTGAGAGCAGCTGATCAAAGGAGGGAGTGAAATGTTCATTATTTAGGGGCAAAAGCTCACTCAAAGAAACACTCATAGTTCTGCTGTTTGCTCGACTGGCCGTACTGTGGGCTCCTTATGGAGTCAGGGTTCTCAAGGACATCATGTCCCAGGCAGCTCCCCGGGGTGTGCAGAGAGAGAGACCCTGTGGCAGCTCTGAGCCTCCACTGGTGCACAGTGTCTGGGCCACCAGGCTGGCTCCATCTGGGAGCTTCTGTCTCGCCAGACCAAGCTCTCCTGGGGCAACTGTGCATTCCTACCCTCCCTGGGAACAGCAAATCCCTCAGGGTCTGAGGCATTATCTCCTCAAAGAATGTTAAATCCACTGGAGCATTTGAACATATCTTTGGAGGTATTTCATTGACAATACTCCATTTTTTAACTTAAAATTATTTTCAAGACCACGTCTTTTGCACTGAAATTTAAGTTTCTTACTCAACAAAAACTGAGATGAAAATATTATTATTTGGACACATTCCAGCTCTACTTTAAGTTTTTAAGAACATGGAAATACAATAGTCGTGGGAAGAGAAACATCAGAAAATAATGTATATTACCAGCTTGTTCAGCAAGGACCCTGTACTGACCAATGCATAAAAATGTTGATGGTGCAAGAAACAATCATATGCTGACAAAAAATCTTATTCTCCTTAAGATATGAATTCTGCTATGTATCTCTGCTTTATTTAGAATCACAGAAAGTTTTGGATTGGAAGGGATCCTTAATGCACTCCAACCTCCCTGCTATGGACAAAATTTCAGTATAAATAAGAGCAAGCAACACAGATTCCAAAGTTAAATATTGACTTCAGTGTCAAGCATCACTCACCAGAGCTGCCAAAAAGAATCCAGTTTCATTAAACCTGTTGCATATACTTCCTGCTTCCTGTGGTCTTGTTAATCAATTTGTTGCTTCTTAATTCTGAGTAAACACTTGAATTATTCAAATATTTTTACTGCATCAGTTTCTTTTTATATACCCAAAAGAAAGCTAAATTGCATTTTCCACATCTGTTTAGAGCCTTGAAGATTTCAATAATTTCTTGCTGCCTTGCCCATAACACCTGGGTTTACCTTATGTTTTATTTATCACAAGATTATTTGATGGATATTACCTGTACTATTTATATATGACAAGAATAATCCAAAGACTTCAGACCTATATGTTCCTAGATTTAGGGTAGTTTGAGGATAATATTCCCTTGTGCTTTTCAAGTAACTTATTATTCAAAACAGGTGAACAAGATTCTCCCAGGTAAATACACCCATTATTTTAAAACAAAACCCAAATAATAAAGTTATGCTTAACTGACACTGTTCTGTTAAAATGTTCTCTTCAGTCTGTTCAAGTCCATTCAATCACTTTGCCTTCAATAAAATTTTACAAGTAAAAATGAAAGCAGAATGAATATGTCTCTGTAGTTCAAAGTGGTAAAAAACCAGCATGAAATTACAACTATAAAATGAAAAAAAAGCATATGTGAATGGCCATTTAAGTGCCTGAGAGTCTATCCATAGCTAGGCTTCTTTTGTCCTTCACTCAGCAAGTCCAAATGCATTAACACCAAAGTGCATTAATGGATTTCCCTGACAGGTCCAGGTTTTGGTGCTGAAAACTTTTAACACAACACAGCCCTGCCCCTCTCTTTCACTGGGGAGTACTTTTTAGGGGATGTGAAGTGAAAGATTTGTGTGCTGTCTTCCCAAATATCTTAAATCATGGGTTTTTTGGTTCCATGGGAGAAATGAAGGGGTGAATGCTGAAGTCTTTTCCTATGTCTTGCCCTGGGAAACACAGTATCAGACTGGAAACAAATAAAGGTTGAAGACTGCAGGTTTTGATGCAGCTCTATCTATTACAGATTCTCTGTAGAAAAAGAGAAGAAAAGGAAAAGAAAATTATTTTGGCAATTCTTGATATTTTATTGCTATAGTAACAACATGTAGAGGGTTATTTTTTGGTACTTTAGTAGAAATATTAACAGTCATTAAAAAAGAAAATAAATTCTAGCCTTCCTGATCACAGGGAGATCTTGAAAATATGATCCAAATAATTATCTCAAGATTCAATATTTTGAAACAAATGTAAAAAAAGAAAATTTCTTGTACCTTTGAAAATTCTTTTGATAAGAGTCTCATTCAGGGCTGAGAAATGCTTGGAGTGAGTGGCAATGGCTGTATTAATGGGATTCCTCATCTATAAGTCAGAACCAGTTGAAGAAACCAAGCTTAAGATGATTCCCATAAAGCATAAATAGCAAATGGAAATTTGGCATATCTATGCTTTTCCAGAGACACTGGCAGAATCGATCCCCTGTCTTTCCCTGTTAATCAACAGTGGAAATAAACTGACTTTTCTACTGCAAAGTAAAGCATGTAACCACTAACTGTGGCAGACCAACTGCTAAGCTGACATCATGGTCATTTTTTAAAATAAACACATGACAAACTGAAGCATATCCTTCACCTATTTACCCTATGGTGTTACTAGAAAACCTTTCTACATCACTTTTGCCGAGGAAGATTCTAAAATCACTCTCTTCAGTCTGAAATCAGTCTACTGGGTTATTTACATCTTTTTCAGTGAATATAAAAGGACATCCACACTCAGAAACAAATCAAAGAGTTTTTCTGGGAAAGGCTATTTTGAAAGCTGTATAAAGCAATTAAGCCTAACTTTAATGATATCCATGGAGCAGGTTCCTTGGAGCATTTTACTCCACTAAGATACTGAAGCTTCACAAAAATAGAACCCAGTCACAGGTGTTATATTGAGAATTGCCCTGACATTAGAAAATCTGCAGAGGGTGTACGATTACATATCTGACCCTACTTACGGGTGTTACTACATTTGGTTGTCAGCTCTAACCACCTCCTTTTCCCTCACCTGAACAGTACCATTTTAGAAAACATTTCATTTCATTTGCTAGGAGCAGGTCTACATTCAGGATCACCCAGCCTCCTTCACTGCTATTTCAAGGAACTGCATGGCCTGAGAGATACTGGCAAAGGGAGTGCTCAGCACTTCTTGCTTCTTCCAGCACAATGATAACTAGATGGGCAGCAGGAGAAGGAATCAGCTGAAATCATGATGGATATTTGTAAATATAGGGAAGCCGGAGGCACGAGGTTACAGACAGGGATTCCCACTTCTCCGGCAATGTTGTGGATGACTCGACTATTTCCTTTAAAAAACCACTTGTGGATTGTCTGTTCTGGGAGAGCAGAGGATTCAGAGGTGTCTATGCAGAGGGTTCTCTCCTCCCCACCCTTACCTACCTGTCAGGGTTACCAAGTTGTCTGTTATCCAACATAACGGAGAGTTAATTTTCTTGCTTTCATGTCACCATTTTAACCATTCCTCAGCTGACTATTCCACTTATCTTACAGGGACAACTTTCCATCTCTGAACTGAATTCACCAAAGAAATACTTATTTCAGCAATCAGCCTTATTCCTCTCTTCAAAGAGACTACACCTCTCTCTCTGACTACTCATATTATTAGATAGAGGAGTTCAAATAATAATCTGTCCCTTATTTTGTCTGTCTTCAAATTAGACTCATCTAACAATCCCCCAGAACTTATAGATGTGTGACAGGTTATCTCCAAAACCCATGTGTCCTGGTTGTGTACGAGCTGCCTGCGAGGAGCAGAAATACACCAACCCCACTGTTTCTGGTTTGCTAAACACAGAGCTTGCTTATTCTAGGCCCACAGGCTGAAGTCACCTGTGTTGAGGTAGCACAACTCCAGTATGTAACTCCATTATTAACCACTTTCAAGGTTTAATTTTCCGGACAGATGAAATTATTGGTCATTATGTTCATTTTCATAACTTCTATTTTTGTTTAATTACTACGAAGACATATTTTCTTGGCAGTATTTCTCAGACCATCCATACTTTATTGGATACCTTTTTATTGATTTAGTTGGAAGAGTGATGATGTCTGCATAGATAAATTCCTACCTCACCTCCAATGCTGTCTGAACTAATGGTATATTTTAAAATGGGAACATTCCTAAACAAGATGGGGAACAAAGATATATTCCCACCTTTGGTGACCAACACGGTTAACTTTTATTTCCTGTACACCATGTGACTTCATTAATAGTCACCTGTGGACTCATGTGAAGGATGGGAGAGATTTGTGGAACCATCATATTCTTTGTGGCTTATGGTTTTGAAAAGGTTGACATTTGAATGACTGTTGAAGAGCAAAAGACAAGGGAGTGATGATCTTCACTGAGGCTACATGTTCATGTAGTGGTTGTCATGGTTTAACATCCGCTGACAATGAAGCCCCAGGCAGCTGCTCATTCAACCACCCCAATGGAAAGACAAGGAAAATGGGAAGAGTAAAAGTGAGAAAACACATGAGTTGGTATAAAGGCAGTAATAGGAAAGCAAAAGCTGAGCACACAAGTAAAGCAAACTAAGGAATTCATTCATCACTTCCCATTGGCAGGCAGGTGTTCAGCCATCTCCAGGACAGCCGGGCCCCATTATGTGTAACAGTGACTTGGGAAGACAAACACCATCACCCTGAATGTCCCTGTCTTCCTTCTTCCCCAGCCAAACATGACACCATACAGTTTGGAATATCCCTTGGGTCAGCTGGGGTCAGCTGTCCTGGCTGTGTCCCCTCCCAACTCTTGTGCACCCCCAGCCTCCTCACTGGTGGGGTGGAGTGAGGAACTGAAAAGGCCTTGACTCTGTGGAACCTCTACTCAGCAGTAAAAAAACATGCCTGGTTTATCAACGCTCTTCCCAGCACAACTCCAAAGCACAGCCCCATACCAGCTACTATGGAGAAAATTAAATATAGCCCACCCAAAACCAGAGCAACAGTTTACTGAAGTTTGCCCTGTGTAAACTTCAGCTGTTATAGCAGAAACCTTGTTTTAGGAAAAAAAAGAAACATATCTTATATGCAAAGTTGAGAATTCATTGTTGGGTTAATTAAAGTCTAAAACGTCTAAAAAAGGTAGAGGAAATACTTGTTATTGTTGCAGTGATTCACAAAGTCACAGACAAAATTACGTATTTAATATAGGAAGATCTTAATATAATAACATTAAGATTATTATATAGATTTTTCTAATACTTACTCCTTTTTTGTGAAGTTTTGCTCAACTTTTTATATTCTCCTGGGTATTAAAGACAATGGAAGCAGTTTTTCTTGAGAAAAAGGGAAGCAGGGTAGATTGCATCAACTCCTCAGCACCCAAAATTCAGAGGACTGCAATGCAGATGCTGAGAGTTTGTTTATTCTCTTGGTTGGGTTCAGTTCAGTTAATTTTTATACTTTGAATATACTCTACACCCTATCTTTCTTTATTGGTCTACAGTTCTACATTTCATCTGACTTTATATTGAATATTTAAATTTTATTGGATATTTGATCCTTTTTAATTTTATTATGCTTAAAGCTTTTCTTACCCAGCTCTTGAAGCTGCATTCCTTTATAAGTTTGAAACAGAACATTGCTGAGCTTTTTATAACTGTAGAGCCTCTGGTATAATCCATTCCTTATACTTTCAAAGCCTGTGATATCTTTTCATACTTGCACTCTGCACCACATCATTATTCTTGAGTCATAGATTGCTCATTCTAAAGAGATTAAGTATTTGTTAACACAAGCTGTCACTTAAAGATAATATATCCAAATTATTTTAGCAATAGGCTTTGCACCACACAGTTGTACAAAGCAAAGAAAAAACTAGTTAGGTGGGGTGCTCCCCAGGCAACAGCTGTAATCTAAACCAAAGCTCAAGGCACAGTCTAGACACAACCAGACACATCAAGCCTGACAAATCCCAGAACAGAGGCCTTGCAGCATTAGTTTGAAGACTGTCATCTTTTTATTAGCAGTGACAACCCTAGAGGTACTTGGTAACACATTGTTGTGAAGTTTCCCCATAAATTACTGGGGCTTGATGTACCTCAACAGGGCTCCAAGAGCTGTTTCAGTGGGGAGGAGAGGAAACCCACAGTGCTGCAGCTCCAACTTGCCAAAACCACAGCTGCTACCTGCTACAACTCTCTGAACATGAATTTCTATTTGCAGAAAGGCAGTGGTTGCAGCCATGCCTGTCTGCACTGTATAAGGTCTATCATTCCTCTTACCCTTTTAGAAAAGACCCTGTTGCATTTTTCTGTTCACTGTCAGGCACACAAAAGCAGCAGTGGTGTCAGGTTAATGGTTGGGCTCAGTGACCTGGGAGATCCTTTCCAACCCTAAAGGTTCTGTGATTTAATGGTTCTATGAGAAATATAATGTATTGGGAAGAGAAGGGAGAGATCTACATCTTCACACAGCTTGTATCCAACACAAGCTGATCTCTGGGTTCTGTGTATATCAGGGCTATACTTCAATGAGATCTATGTTCCTACATACATTAATTTTTCTAGCTGAGTTTGCATACTTCACCTATATGCTGTCTTTACTGAGCAGGTCAGTCTGCAGGCATCTCCCAGGTAGTCTTCTTGGGCATGGCTCCAGGGCATACTCAGAGGGGTGGCCTTTGAAGAAATATTCTCTTGCTGCATGTGCTTACAGGGCCATGGGTGTACTCTTTGGATGAACAAAGACAACAGTTTAAAAGCTGTGATGAGCATGACCCTCAAGGTAATGAACACAACATCTGGGCTGTGAAGTTCTGCAATGAAACAATAACACAATATTTAGCGGCACTGCAATGCTGTGACAGCAACACAAACCAAATAAGCAGGTAACAAAATGTTCTTTTTCCAGCCAGTACTGCTGCACATGACCTGGATGGTTTTTTGTGTTAAAAACATGGCCCTGGAAAGGTTACGGAGAACCTTGCTGTTGACTAAATTCTTATCATGCTGCCCAATGAAATATCTGGCTGAAAATCAGAGTTTAATTTGAATCCAGGAGACAAATTTCTTTATTGTTATTAAAAAAAGTAGAGACACTCAATATAAGAAGAAGAAAAGAGAGACTTTATGGTCTCTTTTGCCTACAGTTCCAGCTGGTTACTGTTGCAAGTTAAAATATATTTTTGAATATAACACCTTTTTTTTTCCCCAAAATGACTACCCTTTTATTCACTGAATTTTAAAAACTGTTCAAGAATTTGCTACAAATGTGTAGGAGTTGAAGTTTCTCATTAAAAATTTCTTCTGTATGAGCTCCAGTGTGGTTTGTTTATCACTCATGCTCCTGAGTTTCTGATTCTGAACGTGAAAGCCACAGAAAACAATTTACCCCTTTCTTCCTCATGTCATTCATATGGTAAAAGGGCAATTATATTTGTCATTATTACTTGGACAAAATATGTATCTGTACCTTAAAAATCTACTTTATATCTGAGGATTTTGCAATAAACTGTAATTGAATTACCATCTCCTGGCACCTCTTAATAACCTTTCCTGTTTTAGTATTACAATGAAGTAAAATCCCCAAAAGTGGATGCAGAATGCAGCAAAGTTACAGTCTCTCCTGCCTCCTGTGACACAGATATTTCAGGCAGTGAACATACTTCAGCAGACATTCAGAGTTCAGGAGCTGTGGCTGCTGTAACACAATCCCAGCATATCCAATTTTTCCAAGACTTCTGCTGAGTTTTACTCTCCAGGAGGTCACTGAGTTTCTGCAAAAGAATGCACATTTTTGGTGGATGTCAGGCTTTCCAGAGGGAACAAGTTTAATATGGAAGGTAAGACACGTTCAGTGATAGGTTAATTGACAAGGGCTCCCAAGGCCAGCCTTGCCTAGGAGGCCCTGGTGGCTGCCAGCCTAACACAAATATCCATTCCAGGGACCAAAGTTTCTCACAGACAAGGCAAAAAACAGGTAATTGTCCCAGCTTTTATACCACCACTTTAGCGTACAGCATCTACAGGACAAAAACTGGTGTATCTGAATTTATATTTCCCCAGCTGGGCTATCTACATCATTGTACAAAGTGGTGAAGTATCACAGCTCCTTTCAGAATAAGAAAAAAGTAACTGGGAGGGATTTCACTAATAACTAGAAGGGATTCATGGGCTGTAACACAGGTAGTTATAACTATAAACTCAGTTTTTACTGTTTCAATATAAGTTGCACAGTCAACTAAGTGAAAAATCCAGTCTAAAAAGTTTCACAGGTAACTTAAGGAGTGAAGAGGAAAGGAAAGTGAAGGCAGTTGCCAGTTCTTAATACAGCATCTCTACTAACCTCCTATATTTATTGTCCTTAATTCCTTTCCAATATCTTGGTTTATCTACTGTCATCTCTCATTTTATTTGAAGATTAAGCCAATTGAAAAAATACACCATATTTTTCTCTCATAACACCACCACCAATTCAAACATGAAACCTTTCCTCTTCTCAAAAGCTATATAATTTAAAAAGATGAAGCAGTAACAAGTGATGAATATTCATATAATTTCTCCTGGTTTGTTTTTAATTTTTCCACTTCCCCCATTCAGAGTAATGGTAACAGTTAAAAATCCCTCTTCTTTACCACTCCAGCACATATTTCTCATATGAGCTTCAAATTTTAATTTCTGTAAATAGCTCAGTGTTCATATTTTTCTGTCAACTCTCCCCACCCCCACCACTGGAGACAAAGCTGGATTTAATGACTTCATTTCCCAACATTTTCAACCTCAAGGCTTTCATAGGCAAAAATAAACCAACAAAAATTACAAAAGGCTAGGAGGCTGTTTCATGCTGCTGTGTGGCTCAGGAAAAGAAAAAATACACCCTAAAAACCTGGTTATTCCTTGCATGTTGGGCGAAAATAAGTATGTTAGTTATACATCTATGTCACTTCATCTATATACTAGTATCTTTCACCTCTCTACCTTCTTTCAGATATAAAGGCAGGTGTGAAGAGAAGTTGTGTCGATTTCCTACTTTTACATGATTAGATAAATAAATCTGAGTCTGTGTTTATCTTCATCTGTATTAATGCATGTTATTAAATAATCCTCTTGGTCTTTGCATGTCATCAAATAATCCTCTTGGTCTTTGCACGTCTGTCTACAAGGGACATGCATTCAACAATGTTCTTGTACTTGTTTGATTTGTGTTCCTTTGTTCAAAACAGCAAAATTGAGCTGTATTAGAAATCATGGTATTGCATGAATTTAGAAATCATCTCCTAGGTAGCACCAAAACCCTCCAAGTCATCACCTCAATCAAGAAGGACTCAGACTGGAAGGAGCATTTTTTAGTAATGTCAATGGCTGTAAAATAAAGAGTTTAACCCCCTGCCCTGAGTCCTGGTAAAATTTTATTTATTATACCTATCTACAAAGGTTACATGCATTCCATTGAGCATCAGGACAAAATTAGATTTGATATTATGGCTAAAAGGAACTCCCAGAAGGAAAATACTGTGACAATGAACTGTGAAAGGGCAAACTCTAAATGCTGATAGAAAAGGTTAACAGCATGAGGGAGAATGTAATACAAAAGGAACACCCTACACTCTACAAATTTGACATATATAGTATGTCAGGAGCAATTCCAGAGACAATGAATGCCAAGAAAAAAAAGGCAGCCTTTGGGGTTTAATCCCAGGTAGCAACTAAATACAACACAGATGCTCTCTCACATCTTCACTACCCTCCACCATTTGTGGGATGGTGTCTCAGGGTAATTTTATGATAATACTGTATTCCCCTATAGCATGCTTATTGCCCAGAAATGGGTCCTGCAGCTTTAAGCTGGGTCCGAGGAAAGGGCGGGGGAAGCCAGGGGAAATTCTGCAATGCAGTTTGTGTTCAAGGACTCACACACAAACTGCCCCGTATTGCTTGGCTCTGCTTGCAGTGGCAGAGAGTGGATTGCTGCGTCTAGTCAGCTTGTGAGCTAAGGCAGAAAGTTTTCCCAGGACTGTATACCAAAATCCTCCTGTAACCTCTTCTTCTTCTGGAACTGTTCGGCCTGATCTCCTAGATCCAAGAACCAGATCATCGGACCCCATGGACCAGTGGGGAGGCTGCGGGGACGCTGCATCCCAGCCTCAGACCTCAGGAGGGGATGAGCCAGCTGCAGAGGGATCTCCAAAATCCACCAGCTTTCTCTGCAGAGAGGAGGTTTATTATCTGACATTACTTGTATTTTTCCTATGCCCTGTGCTGGCACTCTGCCTGTTAAAGAAATAGTTTTTTTCACTTTCATCCAAGAAATTTCTTTCATATTGGTGGGGGAGGGAGTGCTGAAACCCGTCTTCTGTGGAGATGTCCTTTCCAGGGCATTTCCCCTAAACTTCTCTCAAACCAAAACAGATGGGGAGGAGAATCAGAAAAAAAGATAGAAGATAAGAACAGTTTAATAGCTGAAAAAAAAAAAAAACCAGAACTAAGACTAGGAAAGAAATGGAAAAAAAGAGGAATAAAACCCAAGAAAGACAAGTGAAGCACAGTACAATTGCTCACCACCCACTGACCAATGCCCAGCCCATCCCTGAGCAGCAATCAGCCCTTCCTGGCCATTTTCCCCAGTTTATACACTGACCATGACATTCTTTGGTGTGGAATATCCCTTTGGCCAGTCCAGGTAGCCTGTCCTGGCCATGTTCCCTCCAGGCTTCTGGTGCAGCTGCTCACTGGCAGAGCCCAGGACTGTGATGTCCTTGGCTCAGGGACAGCACTGCTCAGCACCAACTAAAACATCAGCGTGTTATCAATGTTATTCTCACATGAATCCAAAACACAGCACTGCACCAGCTATCAGGAAAAAAATAAAGTCAGTCCCAGATGAATCAAGGACACAAGACCAACCATTAGGCGGAAAGATGAGCATCTTTTCCAAGGCTAAAGAAGACTTCTTAAAAAGCATATGGGACTCTTGTGTAAATAACACAGCATACGACAGATCTTGTCCAAATAAGGCAGATGCCAGGTCTGGTATAATTCCGAAATGAGGAAATCCAAGGGAAGCTCAGAAAAGTGGCAAAGTAAATGACAATAATAGCACTGAGATATTATCCATAACAGAAAAAAAAAAAAAAAAAAAAAAAAAAACCAAAAAACAAACAAACAAAAACAAAACAAAAAAAAAAAAAACAAACACATATAGGAACACAGGATCCAAGAAATTAATGAAAAGAGATGGGCCATAGCTGAGTTTTAAGCAAAAGTAAAGGAATTTAATGTTCTTTTCAACCAATCTTTACAGCAGATAAAAGATAGGGAAAGTTTTACACCTATGTCCTATTTGCATCAGTCATCCACAACTTTAAGGTCTCTGAAGACTTAAAAGAACTTCAAGGTCTCAAATGCAGCAGTAAATAAGCTATCATAGCTGCATTCCATCCAGGATCAGAATGAAACGTAGTGTGAAAAATGGACCCAGTACTTTTCTGCTCAGAAAACCCCATTTTCCAATGCAGAAGCAGCGAGATTTTATGACCCTGGATCCCCACCTTTCCCTGGAGTTCCTTCTTTTATCCTGATGGCTTTTTACCACATCTTTCTGGGGCCTTAAGCAATCCTCTCTGCTTCTACAAACCTATAGTGTAGTCTTAATTCCTCCTAATTTCCCATCTTTCTTATTCTTATCTACCTTGTGCATCTTGTCCATCCAGTGTTTTCTGGAGGTTTCAAGTCATTCCTTTGTAATAATCCTCATTTGTAACTTCCAAACAAGAGAGCTGTATTTTTTTCCTGTTCTTCACTAGAAATCTACATTAGATATTTAAGCTATCAGTGATGGTGACGTCTCTTTTCAGTAATTCTGCCTGGCAAAAGGAAGAATGGAGGATGATACCAAAGGTGGATAAGAAACATGATGAATATTAAAAAAATTTACAGGTGCTAAGAATGTAGTTGCTTTCAGAATACAGTTCCACATTTTAGAGAATAATTTTCCAGCTTTAGTCATACACATGTTAAGCATCAAACTTCATCTTCTTTACTAGTCAACCATGAGAGATGGGTTATTTCTGAGGACAGCTGACCACATACCAAAACAGGAGTCAGAGACTGAAAATAGTTCATGCCTCAAACATTGACACAAAGTTTTGCTCATTATAAAGAAGCTACAACCAAAGAAGCCTCCCTGAAGACTGCTGGTTAGATAAAGGGAAACCCATTGCTCAATCATCACCAGCTGAGTTTGGGGTGGGGGGAGAGCACAGCTCACAGAAGCCAGGTTTACACAGACCACACCCCCCCCCCCCCTCCAACCCCATCAAGGCAGGGGGAGGGAGGAGGTTTCAGGTATGTTGTGTAACCGCTGGTCAGAGGCACTGAACACCCATCCTCTGTTACACAAATCTTCCCAGCTGTGGAATGTTGCAGTGGTTGAATCCACCACGGCATTGACCACAGAGCTACAAGGCCCAAAATCAATAGAAGTTCACTGATGGGCCGGCACAGAGGTCTAAATCCACCCCTTAGGTTATAGCAAGTACCCACAAGACCTTGCTTCCCCACGTAGATTATCCTCAGTTGGTTAGCCCATTGGCTACTGCCCCCTGTATCCCTTAAAAGTCCTAAATTCTGGAAAGTTCTCCCTTCCTCAGTACCCCATTGGTTCTTGGTTCCCTTGTTCCACCCCTTGCCTTCCCCATTGGTTGCTGTTCTGTCACGCCACATTCTCTCCACCCCTTGGCCCTCAGATGATTGGTCTCTGGTGTTCTGCCCGCCCCTTGTACCACCCCATATAAAACCGTGGACCCCTCAGTGTTCTGGGTCCTTTGTCTCTGGAGTAAACTCCTTGGAGCTCTACACAAAGGACCTGTCCCATCTCTTTACCTCTGGTGCTGCCACAGGAGCTATTGTGCGTGTGCATGTGCGTGTGGTTGCATGTACCCTCTAACTCATGTGTATCTGGGTGTGTCCTAGCGTGGTGGCTACCCGAGTGGTTCCACAAAGGGGCGTTTTTGGGAAGGATGCAGCATCTATTCTACCTTCACCCCCTCACCACATCAGTGGAACCCCCAGCCCCATAGGCCACATCCACAGGAATTTCATGTGAGAGGCTTTGCACCACAGGGCTGCACATGATGCAACAGATTCAGAGTCTGCCGTGAGAGACTGCTCCCCCGTCCCCCAGGGGGACATGCCTGGGCATTGCCACCTGGATTGAGGGTATATAAACCCATCCGATTCTGTGCTTTCTGAGAGGACTTTCACCACCAAGAAGACCAGCTGGAGAGGATCAAGGAACATCATTGGGATGCACAGAGTGGTGATATTTTCCTTATTCTGTCTTTATTGCTCTTTCTGTGCACCCCCAGCTATTCTCTACTTCTTTCTTTCTCTCTCTCTCTCATATTTAGCATCAAATAAAACCCTTACTATTGTCACTGGCATATGGTCTCATTTGCACCTTAATTCGGGCAGAGGCATTTCTAAGAACCTTAAAACTGGATTGTAACAATGGTAAAGGTGTTTTATTGAACAAGGTTAATTCTGCTGGTATTGTTGTGACAGTGCGTAGTGCAGAGGTTCACAGGACAAAAACCAATAGTTCTTTGTGTTGATTTCCTATGAAGTTATTAAAAATAAAATAGCATAATTGGTTTGAGATTTCACTAAAATTATTGTGACTTCAAAGGGAAAACAAAGCTGTTTGGGTTTGGAGAAGATTTATTTTCTTGATATAAACCATTTTGTTAACCTTAAATTCAAAGCAATAGGAAAAAAAAAACGTATCCTGTTTTCATACTTTTTATTTCTTTTCATAGATATCAGGGATCAAATTCAGAGCTGAGAAATACTCTTGCGGGATACAAATGAAGTGACAGAAGAGTGGGAGGATAAGAGTTGTTATCCAAAATGTTACGACACCATCACACCCCTTCAAGTGTTTGTTAAATAATATATTATTAGTACATACAGCCTGGGAAAACGTCATTCTGAACAGATGCTGCAGAGAAGGCAAATGTCATCACCATGATAGGGCAACAGGCTGGACTCTTAACTACTGGCCTGTAGCAAAACCTGTTCAGTCCTAGCTGCTTTTAGAAAAAATTTAGTACTTTCTGTCTGCAGCCCCAGTATATTTACAGTTCCAAGTGCAGCTTTATGAGGAGCACCAGTTCAGCAAAGACTACTGATGCCCTCTAGAACAGTCCTCAGTGCACTCTCTTGCCATCTATCATTTGCTCTAGCAGACTGTCATGTTATATTTCAAGATGGCCAAAACCTTAGGCCTTGATGGCCTTTATGTCCCGTCTGAAGCACATACCAGTAATGATCTGAATCTAGCTCATGTGTCTGTCTCCATAAAATCCATTGGTCTTGATGCTGTATGTGAAATACTAATGCTGACTCTGAAAAGACAGCAGTCTGAGGTGTGAAATTTGCCCACTCACTATAAAAGGGCACCATGCTTTACTGCATATTACAGACCTTTTAGAAGTTTAGACAAGAACAAGGATTGCTTTTAACCCTCTAACAATGCAGGTAAAACTGTGCCAGACATGCAGATATCAGCGTCTTCAAGCAGGTCTGTAAGAAGAAAGGGAAGTCCTCTTTCTGTTTGGATCAGAGACAATGGACATAGGGAGTGCAAATGATCCCAGTAGGTGGATCCCAGCTATAAAACAAGTGTGCCACAAACATTTGGACTTTTGTGCAGGTGAACTTAGAGTTCAGTTGTTGGTGAGAGCTGAAATTTTCAGCAGCGAGGAGGAAAAGAGTCTCTCAGTGTATCAGCTGAGGTATATGCAGGGTGAAAGAAAGGGTTGGAGGTTGTCTCTAGGCAGGTGGGTATATTTTTTCTTTTCACTTTTCTACAGCTTTGCAGATGTGTCTGGTTTGATTTAGTAAAAGGTATCTTCTTTCATTTTTCTCTGGCTTGAGTTAAGAATAATTTTTGGAGTGACTGTAGTTAGCTATAATATGGTACTTGAAACTGCCAGGTGTGGTGCTTAGGGTCTGGGAGTTATCCAGCTCCTGTGTTTGTCCAAAGAGTATACATTGAAATTGCACAAGGGATTTTGGTAAATGGAAATTTGGTGTCCTTGGAGAGTTTCTTCCAGTGAGTACTGGCAACCAGAAGAGCATTCTGTTGTTTAGCAAGACAGTAAGAAGCACCTCTCAAACAGTGGTTTCAAGGTTTAAATTTCTGAGGTAAAGAGAGGCCAGGAAGGCCTAGGTAGCTAATTAGGATCCTGCTTTTAAAAACGAGGTGGCCAATCTAAATAGAAGGTTTTCTGCATGCATTTGAAAGTAAGATCTCCTAGATTGCATCAGGAAATCTTCATTAGAACTTTCCAGTCTGACTGCAGTGGGTGAGCCCACAGTACCTATGTCAGCTGAAGGTGGGATTTTGTTGTCAACACCAGAGTATTAGTAAAAACCCTGTTATAGATCTTAAAGAATTAGTGGTTTAGTGGTTTTTGTTAGTGCTACGTGTGGTTTGGTGGTTTGTGCGAGCTCCTAAGCAGACCATGCTGTTGCAGACCTGCTTGCTGGTGTTGAGAGGGAAACATTTGAATCACTTTGCTGCTGATACCTCCCCACCTCAGATCTACCCCATCTTCCTGCCACTGCCTGTCCATCCTTCTCTGTCCAGCTAGGTCCCATCATGGTACCTCCTTTTAAACTCTGCTTCTACAACATTATCTCAGATTTTCAGCCTCATGCTTACAGTAGACCTCAAGCCAGACCTCTGTTCCCCTCAGGTATGAAACCGTATGTCGGCTGGAAGTTTAACTAGTGCTGTGGATAATATACTAAAGAAGTTCTTGGCACTTGCTTTTAGCTACATTTTTGTAACAGATCAAATGCTTATGTCCATAAGAGTATCTTCATTTCTTCCCCTTCCTTCTCTTGTGTAACAGTCAAACACCTTCAGGCAGAAAATGCTTTCAGATGCACTTGAAAATAATACAGGTTTTATCTCCATAGAAAGAATAAAATGTCAGTAGATAGATTGGAGAGCAAAATATGATTTAATAGCCTAAATCAAAGCTTAGTGATGCCAGTGAAAACATCCCTGTGGAAAGACTGTGAGAGAAAAGGCAAGTAGATATGAAGGCCATCAAATCAAAGGTTCCAGATATCAAATTAGGTGATTTCTTTGGAAACAGCTTAGCATTAAGTTAAATACACCTCCACACATAAACAAACACCCCCACAGTCTTACGTAAGCTTGGGTTTGGTCCAAAAAGAGGGAAAAAGAGGAGAATCTTAGAATGGTCCTTTTGGCTTTTGTTAGAATTTTTACTTATCCTTCTTTACATCTGTGCTCCTTCCTGATAAGAGAAGTATTCCTTTTTTATTGCTTGTTGATGTGCAATTTTTCTGCCTGAGATAATTCACAAAGCACATAAAAGAAGGATTTTTTTGATCTTGACTTCAGAGGAAAAGTCAGCAACATATTGAGAAAGAGAGTTAAACATTACATGAACAGAAGGGAGAGAGCAGGCTGGTGTTCGTGCTCTGCACAGTGACCATTGTCTCTCAACTCTATTCCTTAGACATGGTAGGAACATGGAGCAATTCAGTCATGCATTGAAAGAAACTCCACTTTCTGCTAACCATTTTGACAATATAACAATATACTGTGGAGAAGCACGCGCTGCTAAGTGGTATTCAGAATTAACAGTAAAGTTTAAGTCATTTTCCCACAGCCAAGTACAATGCAGTGTATTCTAAAATCACCTGTCAGAGCTTTCACTTGTCCTGTCACTTCTGTTTGCCTCTCTATTAGTCCCATAGTTGTTTGATATGGCCCCAGTCAAGGAAGCCTGGTGACAAACATACCAATGGCCTCACTACGAACCTGGAATGCCAACCACTATGTGATGCATATTTTTCATAATCTCAGAGTAAAAGACACAAACGTAAAAAGAGCCTATGTTCCTCAAATAATGCAAGAATCTATCAGCTTTTAGAGCCCAATTGCTGTAAAAACACTGATATTTTTTTCCCAAACATTTAGTAATTTTACTGGTAGCTGCCACTAATTGAAATATTTTACATTCCATCTGCTTGGTGTTCAGCCTGAGAGAGTGGAAACCACTGTCAAGGCAATGCAGTATTCAACTTTTGCTCTCAAAGTAGTTGTAATCACTGAATACTTCTCTATATCCTTCTCTGCAAGCACAATTTGCCTTCCAGCTGTGGAGACCTCCTATCCCATTGCATTGCTCCTCATGTGCACTTCAGATAATAAAGCTTGTGGGGTGTGTGTACTTTACCAACTATTAGTGCTAACTCTTATTTTTATTATCTCAATTTTTAACTTTTTGGGAAGCCAAGGATGTTCCCAGAAAGGCTGTCTTTTCACATCTCAGCACTGCCCAGAGTACTTTCCTCTACAGTGGAGGCAGTTTGATATTGGTGTCAAGGAGAGCCTTTCTGATTCTGAGGAAACTTGCTTTTGTCCTCTTACAAATTTAATATTTTAAGTGCCTTCTCATATCCATCATCAGCCCCTCAGGGGTTTGCACATGTAACTTGTAGCTGAGTTTTGCTGAGGTGCGTATTTGACAATTTCTACATCTGTCTTCTAGTGGTGTTTACACTAGTGAGGACTCAAGTGAATTAAGAGCCCATTCACAGCCTTGTTGCAAAATTCTCTAGAGCTGCATTTTCTTCTGAGATAATAGTTCTTGAGATCCTCCACAGTGTACATCTGCAAGTTCAACTTTCCTCTGTGTATCATTCCTTAGTCCTGCATTTCTTTCATTGTCATGTCTGCTACTGATGGAATTCTGCACAGCAAGGTATGAGAGCATCTTGACATCAGAAATTGCACAAAGCTGTTCATTAATATCTTTTGTGGTAGTGTTTTTCTGCAGGCAGGTATAGCCTGTCTTGGATTTTCTCTGATGCTTACAGTTTTCTTTTACAGAGTCTTATTTATTTCAGCTTCTAATTCAATGTTGATATTTGACTGGCTGTGGGGAGGTGTGACGCCCTGTGAGTGAATTTTCATTGCTGAGTAAATTGTACAGTCTGACTGCCAGTAAACTGCAGTTTACTGTCTGAAACAGAACTGGCTGGGATAGCAGGCCTTGTGGAAAATCCCCCCTGCTCTGCCTGTGATGGCTGTTCTGACACTGTCAGATGAATTACTAACTTTGCAGAAACCAGGGTAAGAGTTTGCAACACTGAAGCAGTGAAAGAAGTAATTCATCACAATTGTTGCTTCTGCTTTGTTCTGTGATCTGTGGGTGCACAGTGCCTGGATATTATATCTTCCTTCTGATTTCCCTGCTTTTTACAGCTTTTATGAAACCTGGAGAAAATCATGAAAGCTACTGGAGGAGCTAGAGTTTGTACAGAAGTGGAATCTGTCTTTGTCCTCCTCATGGCTCTGAGGAGAACCAAGCCCCACTCCATTACCATGCAGGGCCACTTGCCCATGTACACAGAAGCAGCTACAGCTGGCATTACCTCTTTCCAGGTCCTTGCTAAACACTGGATTGTGCAAAAGTAAAATATCCACATTTCATCCTTGCTCAGGTGGCACCTAAACCATTCAGACAGTGTTTGCAGCTTGAAAAGAAGGAGATAGGAAAGTGTGACTGTTTTTTATCTTTTTTTTTCTGCTTCACTGCCTAGTCCTTGTCCAGAGTCAGGATGTAGCTCTTGGGAAGCAGTGAGGATCCCAAATATCATTCTACAGCAGCTGACAAAACAATCTGATCAGATGGAATTTTAGCTTTTCTACCCTGCTAATCCTGGTAGAGTGGACAAGAGAGTGGTGGTCATGTGGCACATGTTGCTTCTACTGCTTCCAATTCCAGGCACTTGTGTTGCCATCTTCACCTTTGTGCAGGAAACACAAATGATCTTTTTGCCACAGATTTGATTCCACATGACCTTCTCAGTTATACATGTATGTATATCTACCACTGCTATCCACGATGTGGTGGGGCAATTGGCCTCCTGATGAAACAACTTCCAATGACCAGCTCTTGGCAGTGTCTGCTTCTGGTTCCAAACATCGCAGTTTTTGCCTTGCGTGATACTTCTTTAGTGTAAGACATTGGCACTGGTCTCATTGTAGTTCTGTCCAGACAAATATACAGCTTCCTTACCCTTCAGTAGATACACTTCTGTTTATCCAGCTTGTGAACTCATTAATGCTGTTAAAAGGGATTGTGTTCATTAATTTACATTGAACCATTACTGCAAGCAGATATTGCACTAAGTGAAGAGCATCATACAGGGGCCCTGTAAGGCAGGTAAAACTTTTCTGGTAGCCAGTTAACAGCTCTGTTGAAAAAATTTCACAATGCACTGCTTGAGCTCAACATTTTTCCATTTTTATATTTCTTCCTGAATAGCCTGTCTCAGATTTAGTGATGGTAAGCTGATGCATACACGAGTTTTAGTTAACAGAATCAGCAGAAATTTTAGCCTTCATCTTTTCTTTGGTATTCTACTCTGATTTTGCATTACCAAAGTCATTTTATAATTGGTCACGCTATATACTAATGTAACTTCTCTTGACTGCCATATGGCTCTTTTCTCAGATACAGAGCTGAGCTATTCCTTATACTGTGTTCACAACTGATGTTTTTAACAGTGGGCTGTTTCTGATGCCTGAGTTTGCCTCTCCTCCTGGTGTCAACTGCACAGACGGCTAATTTTGTTATTTTTATTTGCATAATATAATAAATATGAAGGTAAAATTGTTTCCTTAAAAGTACTCTTCACTTTCTTCTTATAACATACTTTTTAGTAGGGCTTTAACATTAAAAAATTGCAAAATAGTATTTGCAACTGAAATACACAGTGTATTTCCTGCGCTATTCCCTAAATTCTTTTTTTACATTCTGGTCCTCCTATGGGTTTCTGCTGCTGCTATGTATTAGCCTCATTTCAGGTTTCTACTCTGAGGCCAGGTAAATGCCTGCCCATTTTCACTAGTCATTTGAAATATGAGCTCTGTTCTTACTTTTGTATGCACTCATGGGTTTAGAAAAGATGGTTTGGCTCCCCAAACATTTGTACTAAAACCTTTTCTTTGTTCTATTAAACAGCATGAAATCTGGTGATATATTTATAGCTTCTTCTGTTCTCAAAGATTTAATATTTTATATTGATGTGATGCCTTGTGGATTGCCAAGTGCTTTTGGAAATTTCCTAATTACCTGAATTTAAGCATACCACACACTTATTCTATTACAGTGTTTCTGGTCCTTACTATACCTCTATGTAGACTGATAGCAATCTTACCATTTTATAATTACAATCAAAAGAAGATTTGACTTTTAAATTGATTTCAGTGTGGTTAGAGATAAAAATTTTATAGGCTGCCATAATTAATATTTTTATTGTGTTGGAGGAAATTATCTTCTTATTTTTTATTTTTTGAGAAAACTTTATCATATTTTTAACTCCGGGATTCTGAATTTTCATCATGCTAGCGTCATAATTAGGATTCAACGAAGACGAAAAGAAACCAAAGATCTGATACAGTCTTTCCATTCCTCCTTTCATACATGGCACTGGATCTCTTACACAGCACTTTTTAGAGATCTGTTCCCTAAGGATATAGTTGCAATGACTGTCCATAGACACTGTGCTCTATGTGTATTAACCCATCCTTGAGACTACTGACGGCACTGAGCAATAATCTTTGGAATTCGACTCGCGGCATCGTTTCTCGCTTGTGTCAAGGAAGGTTTCATTGCAGACCCCAACTGCCTCCTGACATCCTGATTACACCCCAAAGACATGTCATCCACACCCTGGAACGTGCAACAAGCTCTCAGCAGGTGCCCTGCTCAGAGGAAGGAGAAGCAGTCTCACATGTCAGAATGGGAAGCCCTTGATTTGAGCAGCTTCAACATCAGGATTCTGGTGAAACAGAGCTGCCTGGGCCCACAGATGCAGCTTGGTTTTTCCTTCTGGAAAAGGTAAAAGAAGGAACATTAAAGCAGCCATGGCTGCTCACAACAGGGCTGATTTTTGGAAATCTCACTGCTCCTTGGCTTCCCCAAGATTCCCATGCCAGTGGAGTAGTGGTTTGTCCCATCCCAAACCACTTTTCTCTGAATGGTGGTGGTCTAACAGACCATGACAATGCCTCTGGGACAAAAGCATTTCTCCCTTTGCAGCTTTTTGTCCTGTCCTGGAGAAATGGACTCTGTAAAATTGTACAGACTTCACTGCATGTTTTACAACCAGTCTCTATTCTCAAGCTTTCCTCTAAAACAGAGAGTATGAGAACTTTCCTTTTTCTTTAATGGGAGCTGTAAATATTATTTTGTCAAAAGCCTAAGGTATTTATGCATCAAGTTTATAGTTCTGGGCCAAAATCTATGCTTTAATGCAGCTCGGGCTCATGGAAATGTTCCATAGGAGAATTAAATTCCTTTGCTTCTTAACACATCAATTTTTATTTATTTCCTAATTCTTTTCAACGGGAGATGATGAAAGAGGACTATAATAACTTCACAATTCCTTCTGGTCAGGGAATTATTAATACTATTTCTTTTTTTTTTTTTTTTACCTACATAAACACCCTTGAGACATTTTTTCATATCCACCTACATTTCAGAGAGCTGCTGGATAATGTAGTATCCTACCCAGTATCCTCCTGGGGTGGTTTTAAATATTGATAAGGCAGGGAAAATACATGCAATTGTTAGGCTATTTTCAGAGGCTTAAAATTGAAACCCAAGACCTAGAAGCAGAAAGCAATTTGGTCTCAGAGTTTAATGACAGAAAACAATAGAGACTCCTGGATACAAATTCGACCACAAGAAGAGACTTATATTTAAAAAACCCTTTGCAAACATTGCCTTGTTTTCCTAAAATCCTTGTTCTAACTGGCATGACTTCTATGGGAATGAAGAACTTAGTTTAAACTGCTCAAACACTCAACCAGCTACCTTCTCAGTGAAGGAAGAACAAAAATGGTAAAGAAGTGGGAATGGATAATGGGAAAGATTTGAAAGCCTGTTATGCAGAGGGTCAGAATGGAAAATCTCAGTTTTATTCTGTTCAGATATCATGGTTTAACCCTCACTGGCAACTAAGCACCACACATCTCGCTCACTCCTCCCCTGCAGCAACATGAGGGGAAGAGAAATTGAAGAGTAAAAGTGAGAAAACTTGTGGGTTGAGAGAAGAACCGTTTAATATTTGAAATATTTTTGTTAATAATAATTGAAGGTTTTTAATAATAAATTTTAATGAAAAGGAAAACATCAAAGACAAAGACATAAATCATACGAAAGACAACTGATGGTCATGAAAAACAATTGGTCATGACCAACCAACCAGTGCCCAGCCAGTCCCTGAGCAACAGCCCCTGGTACCAATCTTCCCCCACCTATTACTGCTGAGCATGATGCCAATATGCAACATCCCTTGTGTCCATTGGGGTCAGCTCTCCTGGCTGTGTCCCCTCCCAACTCCTTGTGCACATTCAGCCTCCTTGCTGGTGGGGTGGGGTGAGGAGCAGAAAAGCCCTTGGATGTAAGCCCTTGCTCAGAAATAACTAAAACATCCCTGTTCTATCAATACCGTTTCCAACACAGCCTCGTACTACTATGAAGAAAATTAACTTCACCCCAGCCAAAACGAGTACATCAGAGATTCAAAGATAGGTGATTCCAGAAATGTGCTTTCATTCTCAGATAATATAAAAGTTTTTCATTGCAGCTGCTTAAATATTTGAACTACTTTGAAAGGTTTTATGTGTACAATCCTATCCATTATAATGAATAAAATACCTTTCTCTCCTTTTTTTCTCATCTTTTTCCTCAAGGGATTTAAATTTGGCATTGAAGTTCCTTTCAACTGCAACTTGTTATATCTCATGTATGAATTTACATTTCTCTCAGGAACTTCTTTCCCCTTTTCTTGAATTATGTCTGGATTTGGAAGAAACTTCCAGTCATAAAGGTCACTCTTTCTTTCCTTCCTTCGCATTCTTGTGCACCTTTTATATCACTGTCTGTCTTTTTCATCTTTTTGAAGGCTTACTGCCTTCCTTTTGAAGCTGGTTTTGTTCTTTGAACAATGCAAGAATCCACTGCTTCTGATACCTTTATTCTTTTAAACTATTCTGTAATTTAGATTGCTTTCAGTACATATTTTATGTGAAATAGTAGTATACAACTACACTATCAGGTCAAGAAAACAGCTCTCACTCTTGATATCATTTACCTGTTTTCTTTTGTCTTCTTTGCTCCTTATTCCAAGAATTCCTATAATCAATGATTGGCAACTTTGATATTGGCAAATCTCCTTCTGCCTTGGCCTGGTCCTTTGCATTATCCATTTGTCATTTCAAAGTTACTGTGCTTTTGACTATTGCCATGAGGTATTAGTTATTTGGTGTAATCTTCTCTCTACTTGGGTAGCTAAATTGGATGAGCAGTTTATTTGTTGCATTTGACATAATTCTGATGTTGCTGTCAAAATCATTTTGGTTTTGCAATCTGAGTTGCTATCATTGCCATATCTTTGCCTGCCAGTTCTGATGAGGGAGATTCAAAATGAAGAAACACCTCCTTAAGCTCCTTCTTCATGCCCTTTTTTAAAGTTGTCTTTTCTGCGTAGTTCTGGCTTTGTGCTCCTATATTGCAGTGGGGATACTGCAACATACATATATCAAACCAGGAGTCCCGTGGAAAGGAAATATATATGGACGGATTCTTGATAGCTGTTTCAGAGATGTTTATTTCTCCAGCTGCATGGCCGGGGCTCTGCCCTGGAACTGTTCCAGTCACGGACCGAGGGTCCTTCTGCCCGCACAGGGGAACACAAACCAAACCATGGGAACGAGGCTGAGCAGGGGCAGGGAAACCCCGTGTCTGTGCCCTCAGGGCCCCTCTGCCAGGGCTACACGGCAGGGGAGGGACCCCAACACCTCACCCGTTTTATTTTTATAAAAGGAGAATGAAAACAACTGGATAAACATAACAAGAACAGTTTCAAAACAAGCCACCCTCCTGAGCCTTTAAATGTCTAAACAGATTCTGTGGAACATCTTAGGGCTGACAGAAGGGAGACAGAACTCTCTGAGCATGTTTTGTGGGGAAACTGAGCCAGGAGAGGGTTTAATTTCTTCCCTCCCCCTTTTCATCCCCCATTCGGCATTGGAAAGGGATTTTTGGGGAAACAATTGGCAAAAGCATGGTTTTGTGAGGGAAACCATGGATGAAAAAACGGATTGGGAATACACTGGGGGTAACAGGATATAGGGTAAAAGAGAAAGGTGGGATTAGGAGAATGTAGGGAGGACTTACAATGGAGATATTGTCTAACATGACTACGATTTTTTGCATATATACTGCCTTTTACAGGAACACCATCAGGCCCAGTGACCTGCGATGCTTGTAACCCTTTTCTACCTTGTATAATTTTGAATTCCACCACTTCTCCGTCTCCCAAGCTTGGGATGCATTTTTCAGGGTTATTCTTTTTAATAGCAGTCCTATGCACGAATATGTCTTGCTGGTTGTCACACCTTGTTATAAAACCATAATTTTGCTTAACATTATACCATTTTACTATCCCTAAGATCTTAGGTACTATGATCTTTTCCTTTTTCCGAGTGGCTGCTGTTTTCTGTCTCGCTGTGTCTTTGCTCTCTCTTTCGGTCGCTCCCGTGTTGGAATTGTCGGGGCTGCTGGTGCCTGCGTGCTCTTCCCGGGGTCGCGTTCGGGGCTGCGCGGGCCGGGCCGGGCCGTGCCGCTCAGTTCTCCGTGCGTCACCTCCTCTGGTCGCAGCTTCGCTGCCGCTGCCAGGCGCTGCACCCACGTCTCGGCCGGGCCCCCGAGCGACGACTCCCCCGTGCCCTGCTCCAGCGCGCGTCTCGGCTGGGCGCGGCTCCGCTCCACCATCGCCGCCAGCCGCCACCCGCACGCCGCCCCTCTCGGTCGGGCGTTCCCGGGGCTCGCTCCACCACGCGCTGTGCTGGGCCGGGTGGGCACCGCCGGGTCCCGCCGCTCCCGCCGCGCCTCGCTCCGCCACCGACACTGCGGCTCGCGTGGCTCCGCCCGCACGCGGGAACTGCCTCGCTGCTGCTCGCAGAGCGCTCGGTGCACGTGGCCTGGGCCGCACGGTCCCTGCGCCAGGCTTCCCTTCGCCAGGACACAGCTGACATTGCTCAACAGTCTCGGTAACTAAATAATATTCACGAAAATATTCTTCCATCGGCATATATTTTGACTCCAATATTAACTGTGTCCAAACGGTTTTCCAAAAGCCCTTGGTAAGAATTAGATCCCAAGAAACATAGAAAAAGTTCTTAAACAACCATGCCAGGAAGTGTTTCAGTTCTTTTTGAGCTTGAATCAAGCTAAAATTTACAAATCGTTGTTCAAGAATCATTTTAAGATCAATGTCCATATGCGGCTCTGAGAGCCAAGAGTCTTCCCACAGTTCCTCCATAGTTTAGATATGGAATAGCAAAGCAAAACCAAGAAGAGGAATCCAAAGTTTCCAGGGTTTACTCACACAAATCAGTCGCTTAGGGATCGGGGATCGTTCTGCTCACAAATCTCCACCATTATGTTGCAGTGGGGATACTGCAACATGCATGTATCAAACCAGGAGTCTCGTGGAAAGGAAATATATATGGACGGATTCTTGCTAGATGTTTCAGAGAGATGTTTATTTCTCCAGCCGCATGGCCGGGGCTCTGCCCAGGAACTGTTCCAGTCACCGGACCGAGGGTCCTTCTGCCCGCGCAGGGAACACAAACCAACCCATGGGAACGAGGCTGAGCAGGGGCAGGGAAACCCCGTGTCTGTCCCCTCAGGGCCCCTCTCCCAGGGCTACACAGCGGGGAGAGGAGACCCCAACACTCCTGCTTCTGATGCTGCTCAACTTCTCCAGGTCTCAGACAGGTCCCTTTTGAATCCATGTCCTGTGTCCCCTTCCAGTGTTGCTTTCACTTCAACACTAACACCTTTTCTTTTACTAACTGTGCATTGTCATCTCTTTACCTGAGATTCCCCCTGCTCCCAGAAGTCAATGAAAGGAATATTTTAGAGTCAATGCCTTCTGGTGGTTCTCCAAAGGCTCCAGGTCACAGTCAGTCTCCCAGCTGGATTTCTTCAGGGAATTCTCTGAAGATTTGGAGGAAGAGAGGCCACTTAGTTATCCGGCAACTCTCTGAAAGGCAGGTGAAAAAGTGTCTCAAATGTGTTTGACAGTCTGAAAGGAGGGCTGACCAATGGGACTCTAATCTCGTTTACATTGTCAAAAGTTGCTGATAAACATGAAGAACTTGAGGCTGAGGGAATTGCTAGTAGAGTTGAATTATTTTGTCAATCTCACCTGCATATCCATGGCCCTCGGTCTCTAAGACAAACATAATACTGCTCTTTAGCAGACACTATTCACAACCATGGCTCTTACCCAACAGTTGCATGCACGTGCATCATTCATTTATACTTCCCTGCTCTATGGACAATCACATTATATGCCAAAGTTTGATATAACACCTAACTTTAGATCCCATATGTTGTCTGACACTTTTTGTAAAAACATTTTTGCCTCCAACAGGTAAAAGGAAACTGCATTGAGCAATGGAGAATCCAAGAATGAGTCTCACTCCTAATATTTATTTTCTGTATTATTTTGGGTTTTATTTATTAGTTATGGAAATACTACAGCTTTAATAAGAAATGTGGCTTTTCTGAGACTAGACCCCACCTGCACTAAGTAATAGCCTTTTAAAAGAGAGAATTTTAAGACAGTGCTTTAAGTACTTTTCTTCTGCTTTTCCACATACAGAGTACAAGGCATAGGAACAAACAGGAATACAGATGGTTCATTGACATGATTTACAGTTCCTAAGCTGTCTGCAGGCATGTTCTGGTTTGGCCAAATTTAGAAATACATCCTCTGAGAGAAGGCAGGTCACCACCCCCCCCCCCCCCCCCCCCCCACCAGGTTCGGGAAAAATAAATTTTCCTCGAAGGAAAGTGAAGGAGATAAAAACTATTTATTTAACAAGCACACAGGAAAAGGAAAATAATGCTAAATAATAAAATCTCTCGCTGTGGAGAAAAAACCTGGGAAAGTGCTCGAGTCCTCCCTTTGGTCTCCTTGGGGCTGAGGCTTGGCCCAGGCCCAGGCCCTCTGTGCACGGTGGAAAGTCCTCCTGATGTGCTCTGATGTTGAAGCAGTCCAGTGGAAAAGGGAGAAAATCCAAAATTCCAGGGAAGGGAAAAAGTTCAACTCTCAGTCTCCAGAGAAAAAGAAACTGAACAACTGGTCAGAAACTGACCTGGGAGCAGCAAAGCCGGGTTCTTCCTCGCTCCCCTGCATCAGATGGGAAAAAAAAGTCCCTATCTCTGTGTGACCTTGAACAAGCTGCAAACTGCTTTGAAAAAGTTTTGCTCAGTTTTTCCTTTCCCCTCTCAGGTTCAGTTTAGAGGCATAGAAAGGCACAAGAATTAATTTCTGGGAGTAGGGCGGCGATATGGGATACACATCATAAAGTCACCCCAAGATAAGGCAGATGCCCCAAATCATAGCAGTGCCATGATGGAGACCTTGGCATCTGTGCACTTCAGAGACTCCAAAGTAGCTGCCACCATCTTGATAAGACAGATTCTCCTACAAATAGGTTCTTTCAGAGAAGATGTAAGTCTGGTTCTGAGTGACTCAGAGATCCATTTAAGCACCAAAATGTCTTTTTACTTCGAGTGAGGGTGAAAAACTCAATCATGATGTAATAATTGCTTAGTTGCCAGTAGAAGCCAGATATTTTCACGCAGTTTGGTGAGAAAGAAGAATTCCTGATCAGGAGATTTTTTCCCCCTCAAAAAAATGCTCCTCTAGACGGCAATACAGAGTATGGCTTAGTTTGCATGTCCCAAATCAACCTGTCAAGGTACTTTTTTCTGTGTGGATTATGCAAGGAGCCTTGTGAGCTTAGTCCTAACGTGGGCAGCTATTAAACATATACATTAAAACATACTTTTTGTGAAAATCTCACATAGGAGAGTAGTCTCCTCAGGTACTGGTGACTCTAAGGAACTACCCATAGTCACAGTCCAGTTCAGAAGACAGTACACCTGAGAAACCACTGTACATGGTATTAAGACCCCATTTCTCTCAAGGAGTGCCTATACCTGTGTATGAAGGAGTACCAGAGCAGTGGCAGGCAGTCATCTACACTGATAAGTCACTGGGGGTGTCCCTGGTGCCATTTTGACTGTCACCAACCAGTTCCCATGCATGAAGGAGTTATCACAGCCATCAGCTTCCCCAACAACCAGATTGTATGGAAACACTCATCTTGAAAGTAAACTACTCTGGAATTTTGGACAAGGCATGACTACAGAAATATCTTGCTGCTCTAGATGTAATTCTAACATTCCTAGGGCCAGTGCTGGAGTATCCAAACAGAACTCCCTTGAGAAATTCACAGCTTGTTTACACAGAAAATTGAATTTTTTGCAAGACTAACATTCACTCATAATGGCACATTCATCCTATGTTGTCCGAATCTGTTCTTATTTTGATTGAGTGGAGACCATTTTCAATATTTGCTTATGGTCATGGTCAAACAAAAAAAAAGTCATTGTATTGAAATCAGAGCATACACATGTGCATGAATTTAGAAAAGCTGATTTACAATATTTTAGTAAAGAATGGGCTCCCCACCTCCCCTGATAAACATAAATATAGACAAACCCTATACTCCCCAGTTGTGACCAATTCTAAAGGCTCTCACTATGACACTTTCCACTGATTCAAGATACAAAAAAAACCAAGATAGGAACATTTTCTGGGGATCATCATGGAAGCCTTAGAAGAATATCTGAAAACTCTGGGAAACAGAAATTCAGAAGCAGAAGGAAATGCCAGTTCCTCATATATTCCTGATGTTCCTCAACACAACTCTGTTGTTCCTATTAGCAGAGGAATAGTTAGAGATTGAACTGAGATGAGGCTAAACTGCTGAACCTGATCATTTTTCTATCACCGTGTCCCTGAAGCTCTTCTTATCTTTCAAAGCTCCTACTCTATTTTCCCCGATCCACTCCTGGTCTATTGTCAAGAGACACAGCTTTTCCAGCTCCCAGGCTGCACTGACTGACTTGATCAAGACATTCTGCTTCAAAAGACTGTGAGAAAGGTTTGAAGGCTTCACCTCCTGAAGTAACTATCAGGGCTTGATCAAATCTTTAGTCATACCTCAAACTTTCTGTCTAAGAGGTTTTTTTTCAAAGAAGACTTGACATCACTGAGTGCAAGTTAATAATTGCCTGTGCAACTGGTCCTATGTATTAAAAGTAAAAAAAAAAAAAAAGTTTAATTTAGTGCTTGTTTTGAAAAGAATTGTGTGTAGTGTTGTGTTTAACTAAAAGTGATTCCTTGAAAAAAAAAAATACCTGGAATGCTCTGTGGTAAGCAAGCTTTGTCTTCAGATGAAGACTTTGCTATATTTTTTGCAGGATCTGTTCCCTAATCTCAATCACATGGATGCTCGAAGAATTGTAATGAAAAAATTAAATTCCCTGTGGAAAGATTCAGGGACCTCCCTGCTCAGGGAGCAATTATGAGTATCTGAAAACTGTCATATTAAGCACAGTTTATGGCATTACAAAGGGCAAGCACTTCATGAAGTAATCATAATGTTGTGACTTCCAAGAGTCAAAAATATTTCTTCCCACTACTTGAGCCTGAAAATGCTCAATTTACAAGCAGAAATGTCAGTCTAGAAAAATGTCCAATATTCATAAGCAGTTTCTCTTTAAGCAGTCTCAGGTAACTCAGCACTTTATATTCCCCTTCTTCCCTTCATTCCACTGAACTACCAGCTGGGTACCTCAAGAAGTCCACAACCTTTCCTGTCTGAGAGCTCTGTGGGAGGTTGTCCAGGCTAACACACTGCCTTTCTTCTTCTATCTCTCTCTCTCAGACGTATCTTAAGGACCTCTTTCTTCCTAGAGTTATTTCTTAATCATGGGGTTGCGATCCATAGAGAGTGATCCTTCCAGAGCCAAGTGGGCCAGTCTATTTCTACAGACCTTTTAAAAATCTTAAGTAAACAAAATCTTAGGACGGGAAAATTCCTTTTCTCCACAGCAGAAAAAGACAACCTGAGAAGCTCAAGTAATGGGGAATAATTGATGATTTCAAGTACCGTTGTTGAAGGAAAGGGGAGTAACAGATACACTTAGTGGAAACAAATCAAATTAGAGGGAAATTGGCTGTAAATAAATGTAAGATACCAATTAGAATAAAATGTTTATCTTCATCTTTTCTCACCTAGATATTGAAGATACTAAGGCATTATTCTCAACTACTTGTCTAATGCCTTACCTCCAATTTTATGTTTTCTATTATTCAGAGCATATATTTAATACTTGGGAGATGCTGATATTCCAGTACGATGTAGAAGCAGAAGCTTAGATTTTCACAACAGAAACATCTATACTCTCAATCCCAAGGAGACCCAAACCCACTGAATTCTGCAGATAATCTAACATGACATGAATCACTCCTATTTTCATTCTTTAGCAAGCAAATATAATGTAGAAAGTTATCTGCCTGAACAAAGCTGGTATCAATAATCTAAAAGGTGGGATTCACTTTTTTTTTTTTTTTTTTTTTTAATATTTTATTTTGTTCCTGATACTCCAGTCTTAAATTAATCACTTAGGCTTCACCTTTCATCACTGAAGTGAGATTTTTACTTCTGAAGGCTGAGTTATATTAGAGACACACCTTAGCATGGAATGATCCCTCTAAAATGATGATGATAGGTGAGCTGTATTTCATTGCATGGGTTTTTTTTGTAGAATTCAGACTAAAATGAAATGAAATGGCCAATTATATGTGTTGAAATGTTTAGTGGTGGAGTTAGGAAATATTTAACCATTGATTTTATACCAAGTAAAAACAATTTTTATGAAAAGCTTACAGTAAAATGTTTTAAATGTCTTATGTTAAAGGTTAGAGTATTTATCAAGTTTGGTTTTTTTTTTAATACAGTTGTACTTAAAATATAACTCACAGATGATGCCTAACCTTCAACTCTCCCTTTACAAGTTCTGTGTTTTGAAGCACTTGTCAAATTAGTTTGTTTCCAGTTAATTAAAATTACACATAACCAGACCAAAACATTTTCTAATTTGCAGTTCTCCTCCTTAAATCATTTTTTTTTTTTTAACAATATGAACTGTGTGGTTTAATTAACAGGGAATAAGGCTCTTCAGTTTGGCCCTGTATCACATCTTGCATAAAGTAGTGTTTCTAATCCTGCATTAATTTACTCCCCACCATGACTAGCACAGTTCAAAGACAAAAATTAATATTTTCAGGGCTTAGCTATGCACAGTTATCTAGGCTCCTATCTTTTAATCTTGATTTCCACCCACGCCACATCTCCCCAAGCAAGAGGATTAAGAAAATAGGACAGTGAGTGCATTACTATCATTGTACTCTAATGCATATGGAAGTTATTGGAGGATAATACAGTACTTTATCTAACCTCAGCCTGCTCCAAAGTATGCTCTCCAAGTCACATTTAAATGCCCTACTGTGTATGCTATTATTTTGTCCTTGCACAGCCCTTGACAGCAAAGGGAAATTGTGAATTTTGACATCCAGCTGTTTCAAAGAGAAGTGAGCTAAGACATAAGAACCAAGAAGGATTTTTCCCATTCCCACACACATGGCTTCTCCAGAGCAGTCCTTAGGTGAGTCATCTCAGTGGGGTTGGTATGAGAATGGCCTTACAAAAAGACGCTTTTGCAGATACCACTGTAAACACTGGTGCTAATGTTCCCGTTTTTTCTCATTGGGAAGATACTGATGCCCTGCACCTGCAGATGCTGTGTTGGCAGCAAAACTGGTGTGCCTTCTGGAGTGGCTAGCAGTCCTATTCCATGACCAGTCACAATTTTTGGAAAAAGGAAGTGAATTTTACTTGGATTGGTAGTGCAGTGATGACAGATTTCCATGCTATGGCCACTGGATCAGTTAAAGCACACGGGTGTGTGAGGCAGAAGGGTAAAATACCCAGCAACTGATTCCTCTCAAGATTTTCTCTCTGAAACACTGTTTTCACGAAGTTCATCCTTCTCTGGGAAAATGAATAAATTCTGTGACTGGGCCTGTAAGAGTTTTGTTATCATGTTAACATGCAACCCAACAGATACCTTATTGATGGAAGTAGGCAAAAAAGATGGAGGAAAGGGGGGGAACACAATAAAATTTGGTTCACTTCAGAGAAATAATGACTATTTTCTACGTTTGCACTTTTATTGCTGTCGGTGGCACATCTTGCTGCTGCCACCTGGGCGGAATAGAGTTCAGATACTCAACCTCATTAAATTTAACTACGGCTCCCTAAAACTCTTCTTCCTATTATTCCATTCAATGAAATGCTTAATTAAAGACAAGTTCTCATTATTGTTTGATTCTCTGAAGTTGTTGTTCTACTGGAATATATCTCAACTAATAAATACAAAATTAACTTTTATGCCAGTATGTTCCATTAAGGAACTGATACAGAGCTGTAACCGCTTCACCCAACAAATGGATTCTGCATGTTCTATCACATTACAGAAAGAGAAAAAGATGTTGTTTAGATAAAGGACAAAAAAGAATTGACAAAGTTGGTTAGCAATTGACATTAAGCCTGAAATTGTTTTTATTTTTATATTTGGACATGTGACCAACATGGCATCCTAACAGAAATTGAGAATGTAAGTGATTGTCCATTTGCATGTTCTTAATTCAAATAAAAAGAGAGATGATGTTGCTTCACTGATATTTTGGGCTAAGGCTCATCACAAGGGATGACTTAGGTGCAACAGAGACAGCTCTGTTCAATTAACCATTGGCACCATTGCCACAGTGTTTGTCTTGTCTCATTTCAAATTCCTATTCCAGAAATGTCTGGGTTGACCTTTGTGTTGTATCTGCCAGACCCTTGAGGATTTCTCAGACACCATGAGCCACTTTCAAGTAGTGCTAAGTACTTAAACTCAGTTGGCTGAATTGAGTCCTCACCAACAGCTGGAAAAGCGCAACTGGCACATAGTAATTTAATACACCAAACTTTACTAACTGCAGAAAATTATAGAAACCTCTTTAATTTATGCGAAAGTCTCATTATTTTTCAGTACTTCTGCTTTATTAAACAACAGATTTTGTTTTTCTGAATTAAAAGAAAATACTGCAAAGAAAGTTTGATGATTTAGCACCCTCAAAAAGTATATATAAGTTGATAATTTCTGAAGTTTTTACAAAATACTTTGGTTTTTTCAAGTATGCTCCTTGGATTCTTCATCTATTTTTAAATCACTCTAATGCATTGTCTCCAAAGGAAAAAATTACCTCTTTGTGATCTACACTTAACCACAGCATGCAGGAGGTTGGATCTGATGATAACCATATAAAAATAGGCATGTTGTGTCAGAACTGTGATACAGTTATTCCACTGTTTTATCTCTGACAGTGACCAGCAGTGACTATTTGGGAGGCGGCATTATGCAGCAAATACTAATACTTCCCAAAAATACTCCCCTTGTCTCCAGCAGTTTATAGAATCTTAGATCCATTTAGATGACTCAGTGACTTCCAGAAACAGACAGCTGTCCTTGTGAGCAGCAGCCTGGGAAGATTCTTCATCCTGTATGAAAGCTGCTCTCTTCAATTTCTTTTCAATTTGCCACTTGCTAGTTTCCTTTGGGTTCATTCCTATTAGTTAGTTTTATTTTGTACCAGAAAAGACAACAAACAGTTGATCCCCATCCATCTTCTTTAGGACACCTATGGTTTATAGTCTCAGTAATAACCTCCTGAACTGTCTGTCAGCAGGTTGAAAAGGCCAGCCCTACATAGGATGCAGAACCTGGTCCAGACCTGGTCCGGACCTTTCATCACCCTTTTTTTCTGTTCTAAAGCTACGTTGTTGTGGTTTTTTTTAGATAAAACTGGCAAGGAATGAGAATATCATACCCTACAGAAGATGGGGACACACTGTCAACCTGTGCAGTGGTATAATTATGTTAACTTATTTTTTTCCCTATAGTCATGAATATTCCACGTGCTTTACTGACACTGGTTATCAGTAAGTTAATATTTTGACAGAATTATGTACTGTAACCCCAGGTCTTGTTCCTGAGTAATAACAGTCAAAACCAATAATTTTCTATGTAAAGTTTGGAGTGTTACTGCTTGAGCATCATGTAAATTTTTTTCTACATTGAATGTCATCTGTCATTTTATTGCTTCATTTCTCAGTGTTGTAATATCTTCCAGAAGCCATCAGATTCCCTGCCTTCCTTACCATAAATTACTTCATGTCATTAGCTAATTTTTGCCTCATTATTCACATCCCTTTCCCAGGATTGACACTGGGGAACTCCACCAATGACCTACCTATGTTGTAAATCTGATTGCTTTCTGCTTCCCCCTTTTCCTAAGAATTAATAAATTATTCAACCAGAAAAGGAACTCCCGTTTTATATTGCAGCAGCTTTATTTTGGGAAGATTACTTCATGCCTTTCTTTGGCTTTTTTATTGAATGTCTCATGGAAATTGAGATAAATATATTAGCAAGTCCAAATAAATATATTATTATTAAGTCCACATATTTATTGGTTCTTCAAAGTACCCCAGTAGGCATGTAAGGGTTGAATTTTTTTCCAAAGGATACCTTGGCACACACCCGCTGTTTATCCATGTGTCCATCAATTCTACTCTTCATTAAAGATACTACTGGGTCTCACACTCTTACTCTACAGTTCCTGGAGTCTCCCTTTAAAGATCTATTGGCTTCACATTAAGCAACTTCCAGTTCTCTGGTGCTTTTGCACTTCAAGTATATTGATCATACCTATTGTATTCAATTTGATTTATAATGATCACATCAGTCTTCTTATAGATGAAAATTCATGTAATATTTTTGTTATGAAAAGACTATTAAGTTATACAAGATAGGATCAGTCATTGGATTCCGTTTATTGCTGGACTTTTACAGTAATTGCAATACTTCAGTAGGAAAATATCAAAATTCATCTTTTTAAAATGAAATTCTGCATTAGCATAATCTCTGTGAGACTTCATTTTCAGTAGTTGTCAATTGTTTCTATCTCATGGGCTGCTTAAATATCCATTAGCATAAAACAGTACTTTCTTTTGTCATTCACTGCTCAGAGTTAGCATTTTCTCTTAATCAGAGAGAAAAAAATAGAAAAAGGATTCTGTGAACAGGATTTACTACAGAAGTGTAAAAACCTGATACATAAAAGACATTCAAATATGTTTGAATTTCACCCAGCGCAGAAGCACAAAGCCTACTTAGCGCATAAATGATAATTTCACAGCTAGACAAGGCTTGTTCTATTTAAAGCTATGAAATCAGGCCTTAATTGAATCTCACCTACCATTGTACTCGTATTGGGAAACAGCACCAGAAAATGTGAAAACAATAGCATTTTTCAAAGTAAGGTAAATAACTTTTTTTTTTCATAGCTGAAGTACATTTTGCTTTTGAAGATTGGTACTTTTCCAACATAACAGTTTTCACTCAATAACCTGATATTGACTTTTAATTCAATTCAGTGTTCTTGCAGATGCAGAGTTAATATCAAAAGCAGGCCCTTTGATCACTGTGGAAATTTGAGAAATCTCATGCCTCAAATACACTAAATATGATTCTAGAAATCAAACCAGCTTCTGTCTTTGGCAACACTTGCTGAGGAGGCTGTGTTTTGCATCACAGTATCTGTCTCATCAGAGAAGTCAAAAAAATGAAGGGATGTCCAAACAATATGTGAAAAGCATGGTATGCATGGTCAGTTTTTCAGTTATTATTTGTAGCTGAAAAAAACCCCAACATTTAGTCTAAACTATTGCTTTTGTTTTTCCTAATACTTGTAGATCAACAGTCACATCATAAAAAATTATTAATCCCATCCTGAACTGGGTTTGAGAGAGAAGAAATGAATTGTTATCTTGTGTTTCTCCCCTTTACAGATTTTAAAAGTGAGCTGGATACTGAACTGTTTGATATAAAAACTTAGGTACAGTGAGTCCTACCCAGAGAAACAGAAAGGATTCATAGTCTTTAAAAACTTTCCTTCACCCTCCAATTTCCCAAACCACTGGTTTTAATAATAAGTAAAATCAGACTGGTACCAGAAGGTGTTCCTGTAGTGATGTGCTGCTGCAAAAAGGATACCCTACCCTTTGCTCTCTTCCAGAAAAGTGAACTGTCATAACGGCCTCATGTCTACTCAAGGTCCATATCAGGTAAGGAAGAATCCCACGGGCCTGAGCTGTAAGAGTGAATAATATATGAAAAGCTGTTTAGTACTCACAAGAAGACTGTTTGGATAAAACCATCTTTCTTATATAAATGGTCATTTGGAGAAGAATACCCTCAATTTCACCCTATTCATGGCTAAGAAACTAAATTTTCAGGGGAAGGGTTTTGGTTTGGTTTGGTTTTCTAAAAAGAAACCTTTTTTTTTTAATTAGAAAAAGATAACTGGTTTAATTTTGATACTGCAGAAATCTCAAGTCTTTGGATAACACTTCAAATAAACTTTCTAAAATTACTTTATGGATGTAATACAACATGAATTAATTTAGAAGAGCAGTTATTGCACTTTCATATTGCAAAGATATGTAAGATATGTAAGCCTTTTTTCAGACTTCAGTCAATACAGAAAATTCCTTGTGATGGATGCAATACAGAAACATGATCTATGTCAGATGGAGGCCCCCTGAAGTAAGATTATCTTTGCTGTGGTCTCCTTTCCCTTTTCTAGCACTGTGTTAGGATGTTCATGTTCCTGAGTCCCATTGACTGAGCTCAGCCTCAATGCTGTGGTGATCTCTCATTTCCAATTTTAAATGCGGCTGACTCCGTGCCGGCCCTTGACAGACTTACCCCAAAATATACGCATCAAAGTAGATGACAGACAGAAAACATGACAGAGGGGAAGCATCATAGAAATATCAAGGTGACCTAAGTGAATTTCACATACAGTCGATTTTCTAATTGTAAATTTGGACCTTGAAGTCTGGACCATAAAATTTGTTTTTGACACAAAAACTGTCACAACAATTACTGGTTTCAGCCTCATTAATTCCCTCTTTACCTACATCCATCACAGGAAGCTGCTGATAAATATATCATGAGAGAAAGGTGTTCAAGGAGAGAAGGTATTTAAGAGAGAAAACCAAGACTGAACACGTGGAACCAAGCTAATAAACCATCCAGAGAGCAAAAGAGATGTAAGGACCTAAAAAGAATTTCACCACTTCCAAAGATGATTGCATTTTTCTGCAGTTTATCATACAGAATCGAAATGTCAAAGAGATGCAGCATTAGAGTGAGAGGTGAAAAGGACTTAGTGTGAAAAGGTGCCAGAATTTTATATTGTAATGGAACAACCTCCAGACTCAAATGTCTTTTATTACAGAATGTCCCAAAGCAAGCTGATGCTGGGTCCCAGTCTCAGAGTTTTCCCAGGTGGAAAAGCAAATGGGTTCACAGGGTCTATACCCTGTAAGTGAAGCTGCTATTGCAGAGCCTCAGCAAACAGAAGGGTTGCACCTTTACAGTTGGAGCGTGTCCAGAGATGGGCTGTGGAACTGGTGAGGGGTCCGGACAGTAAATCACATGAGGATTGCCTGAGGGATCTGGAGGTTTTTTGCCTGAAGAAAAGGGTTCTCAGGGGAGACTTCATTGCTTGCTACAAGCACCTGAAAAGAGGTTGTAGGCAGGCGAGTGTTGTTCTCTTCTCCCAGACAACTAAGGACAGAACAAGCAGAAATGAACTGAAGCTGCACCAGGGGAGGTTCAGCTTGAACATCAGGAGGAATTTCTTCACTGAAAGGGTTGTCAAGCATTGGAATACACTGCCTAGGGAAGTGGTAGAGTTACCATCCCTGAAAGTGTTTAAGAAATGACTGGATGTGGCACTCAGTGCCATGGTTTAGCTGACATGTTGTTGTTTGGTCAAAGGTTGTACTCAATGACCTTAAAGGTTTTTTCCAGTCCTAATGATCCTATGATTCTCTTAATTCCTATGCAGATTCAAGCCAGTTCCTAATGATACATTGATCCCATTTCATGATGAATTCAATTGTTAAAACAACTTATGATCGTAAAATCCCACCTGATCCAGCACAGCAATATGTTGTCATGGAAACTTGAGTCTATCCAGTCATTAATAACTTTCTTCACATGGCAACTTAAGTGCCATAATTTTCCAGCTTCAATCAAGCTACAAGTTTCTCATCTGACAGTAATATCAACAAAATTTATGAAGAAATGTTTCATTAATGGTATGCTAGTGTTTAATCTGAATATACTTTAATGAAAGTAACATGAAACTACTATATAGTTAATATCTAAACCATTAAATGTTATAAGAATTAAATATAATAAATCTTTAACAGCATCTAGAAAGATATTATATGAGATATATCTATATATTTGTTATAATATATAATTATATTTGCTTTTTGTATTTTATAACCCTGTATAATTTTATATAATAAAAAACTTGAAAATGTTAAAAATTTCCTCATAGTGATGCCTTTATTTGAAGTATGTCAGTCAATTTTCATAAAACCAAAAGTAACCTCCATTCTTAAATTGTACTTATAATTTTAACAAAAGTTTCTTTTACTTACTTGTTTCTCTTCATCTTGATCTTGGCTATATAGTGACTGGCAAAAATAAGCAAGTAGATTGCTAATAATGTTCAAAGATGAAAATATTATTTTTATGAGACCTATGTATTAAAAATGCGCCCATCAAAAACTCAGAGACGTGTCAGATAAACATCTGGTCATCTGAATGATAAAACACTGAAGTTATGATTCTTTTTTACCACTGGCAGTCATTAGACTGACCTTTTTTTATTGAAACCAAAGTAAGGAATTTTTTTGTTACATTCATACATTTTTTTTAATGTGTATTCTGTACTGTTTTGTAGAGGGATTCCTTGCGGAACAGGGGCATATGATACCCCTGGAAAGATTGGATAACCCAGGGTTGCTGAGGAAAAACCCCTGAACTGGCCCCTGGCTGCCGGAAAGCCTGGAAAGCACCTGGCTGCAGGCAGCCCTGAGAGTCCTTGGCAAAGCTATGCACTGGTTGGCTCCCCCGCTGATTAGAGGCTGTCTAGAGGGACTGGGAATGAATCTTTGCAAAAGGAGATATAAGCTTGTATAGTTAAACAATAAAGGGAGAATGATGCTGGAATCGTATTGGTGTACGTGTCGTTACTCTGGCCAGCTCTCCAGCACTCAGACCCTTAAAGCTTTGTGTCCCGGTTTGCTTTGGTTTAGGTCCTTTTAATGATAATTTAAAAATTAACTTATTCAGAAGAAATCTGTATATATCAATGAGCAGAATACACAATTTTGATTAAAACCTTGCCAAGCTGCTTCCTGGTATTATAGTTTATTTGCTTCCCTTCTTTTATTCTCCTTCTATTTTCAGGCTCGCCGACCTGTACCCATCTTTCATATGGTACCTCTGACTGTGGGACTCTCCTGACATACTGGAGTAGCTCAATAAGAACAGAAGAAAAACACACTATGCAAAGTGGGCATCCTGATCAGGAAAAAAAAGGATTAAAAATTGCTGAGGGCACAGTGGCTGAAAAATGCAAATACTGTGATATCAGAACTGAGTTTTAGCCAAAGCTTTTGAAATAGTCTTCAGTTGTTTGCTTGCTGTTTCTAAAAAATCAATAGTTTTAAAAAAAGAAAAACACTTTCCTGATAAGTCGTAGTTACTTTAATAGTTTCTGTGTCCAAACAAATATAGAAATACACGGAGAAACAGGAAGACTATCTTTTATTTTTGATTTTTCCCACCCACAGTATGACATAGGGTACATCACCTCACTCTGCTCTCCATTTCCAACTCCACATTTGTCCTATGTCTCTGTGCTCTTTTCTTTGGGGTCTGTTCAAAGGACCCATGATTCACTTCACAAAGCTGTGAATTTTAGGGACAGAACACTGATCTGAACTGAGCTCCTGGCTAATAGAAGTAGTAGCTTTTCACACTGGAATTCCTGTATCTGGACTATCGTTTTTCAAACAAAGAATTAGTTGAGAGGCTCAACAAAAAAAAGAAGGTTTTTTCATCATTTCCTGCTCTGTGCTAGCAGTTAAGGATTGTGTCTAAAATTATATTGGCTGGTATTATCTTCTAAGCACTGATTCTTATTGACTTCTCTCTCCTAGGTTAAGGAGGACTGTGGCATCAGAAATATCCACCCGTATTGATAATTCTTGGCTTTGATTAAATCTGCTACTTACTTCTTTCCTTTAAACAGACTAAATTCAGCTTTCTAAATCCTTAACTAAAGGAAAAAAGAAAAATTCTCAGACCTCTAATCATCCTCACAAGCCTTTTTCTGAGTTTTCCAGTCTATCATCATTTTTATTGCAGGCTGGGATTTACTGCTGCACACTGTATACAAATCTTTCTCTCAGGTAACAGTTCCAGTCATGGGAAATAAAAAGGACTGGAAGCCCATTTTTTACAGGCAGTTTTCACTTAAACAATTCACAAGACACCAAAGTTAGTCAAATATGGGCATGGCTCAACAAGTTGTCTTGCAGAGAGCTCAAATCTCAGTTTCACTAAGTGCGAGGAATAAGTATTATCGAAAGACAAGATTGTTGCCAGAACTGGGCATACCTGGAATCTAAGCAGGGCATAGGAGAGGAGAATGAAGCTGCAATGTCAGTCCCCATCACTTTTGCACCTAAACATTCCCTGCTAGTAGGAAGGCTCATGGTGTAGTGGTTAGAGGGAGAGATCAAGAGTAAGACCCATTTCTTGCTCTGTTGCAGAGAGATGCCTCACTTACTTTAGTTAGATATAGCCATTATAGTCTTATTTAGTTAACAGACAAAATGTAGTTCTACCTCATTAAAAAAATAACACGTATAAATGCATCTAAAATGTTGACTTTTTCACTGGGCTGATAGCATTTCTGTTAATTACTGATGTCAGAAATCTCAAGGATGTCTTGTCTAAAGGGGTCCATGACAGCAAATCTGAAATCTCTTATAGCTGAGGCAGTTAATTTCCACTATTCCTTGAAAAATAGGTTGCACCAATCAGGGACTCTCCTGCATTCCTAAAACTCAGGAGAAATACTAAAATTCTAATGTGAGAAATATCCAATAGTAGCCAAACTACAAGTGTAACCATGGTCTTTGACTAAGGAAGTCTTCTTCTCTTTGAATTCCTTTTTATCATTCTTGAGAATATTTTAGTTCATTGAATGTCATTAGGAAAATATTCGTGCCATTTAATATTCTTCCTATTGTATTAAGATAATGACAAAGACAGGTTTCATTTTTAAAAAGCTGGGAATGCACAGGCATGAAATCTTCCTTGCATCCATTCACCCTTATGACAAAGGCTCGCTCAACAAAGAACTCTTTTAATGTGATTGTTTCACAGATTTGCCTGGTATTTATGAATCCTGTGGAAGATTTTGCTCCATTCCACTTCTATCATTACTGTATTTTATCTATCTATCTATCTGTCTGTCTATCTATCTGTCTATCTATTGTCTCTTTAGTGAACGTGTTATACACTCTAAATGTATAATAATTATGTTGCTATTTATCTTACCAGCTTGAAAGTTACTTTTGTATAAATCAATATCTCAATGTGTCAGAAAGAAGTTGCATTTGATTCTCTTTCAAGCACTTTCTCCAAATATACCAAATGTTCTAGGTGAGATCTGTGGTCTTGTTGATCTTGCTTGGGGATTCACACTGCACAAGTGTGGCTCGGAGGAGCTGTGTACATGAGCTACTGTTCAAATACTGGCCAGAAAAAATTGCTGTCCCTGAACTCAGGGACCTGTGCTCTAGGGACAGCTACTCCCTCCAAAGGAAAGAGGATTTAGTAGGGACAGAGATCCCTGGTGAGTGTTTACTCAGTGGACTTTTGTATTCCAGTGCTCTTGACTGCATCTGTTAGAGCAGCACCAACATTCACCAAGGGACAGTGGGAGTTATCCTGGATACCACAGTGCTTTCCTAGACTTTAGAACTCTATTTGCATTTCCTCTGAGCTGTGTTGAAAAGGCACATTCTGATTCCTCCCACTAAAGCAAATTTGAAATAATTTAAAGATTCTTGGTCATTAATGCATTGGAAATTAATGACAGCTGGAACTCTGTAACTTGTAAATGGTATCTCCACTCAGGTGTTCTAAGTTCCTGTAATTTTTTCAGTAAAGGTACTAGTGTGTTCCGCACTAACTGTAGATCTCCTTCATGTTTGTCAAAAGGACTACCAACAACTGATGGAGAACTATGAAGTCACAGGAAATTATCAAATCTTTTCACTGCAGCCGATGCACTATCTTCTGAGGCCCACTGTTGTGGTTTGACACATAGGCACCAAGCACACAAAATCTCATTATTTGCATAAGGGGAAATAAGAATTATTGAGGAAAACAAAAAAGTCTGCAAGGCAAAACAGGCCCACACTTAAGCAGTTACAACATAAAGTTTATTACTAACAGAATGAAAAGTGAACAGAGATAATAAGAAACTAAAGCAAACTTTCAAACACCTTTCTCTCCCAGTGCCTCTCTCCTTCACACCGACCCACACCAGGGAAAACAAAACATGGGATTTGGTTAGTATTGCATTTCTTAAGAGCTGTCTTTATGCTTAAGGAAAAGAGTTTCTTCTGCTGTGTCATGGGATTCTTCACAATCCAGCAGTCCGGCTGGAAAAAACAATCTGCTGAACTGAAAAAATATCTTTCCCATGAAATCTTACAGTCTTCTCACATTGCCAGTCATGGGCCATGATGTAGGGTTTAGTCTTTTAAGGATGAGTTATTCTAGCCTGAAAACAAAGGCTCTCTTCTTCAAAATTTCTAAAAGCCTCTCACAGCATCTATGTAACCTGGCATAGGCATTCTCTTATCCTCATAGGCTGCACATAGATTTTCCATCTCCCCATGTACTTTAATGAATTATAGAGAAAACAGTCTGTAATATTACAGTCCTCACCACCGCTGGCAAGGAGGGTTTTAAGCTCTAGCGCTAGAAGTGCCTCCGCTCTCTTTTCCCACCACCATTTTGGCTTTGTCCCATGTGACCCTACTTTTCCTTTCTTTCTGACCTTGGAGTCGCCATGTTCTTCTCCCTTATGTGACTTGCTTTTCTTTTATTTTCTCTGACTTGGAAGAAAAGGTGGCCTCGTTGGCTGCGTATGATGTTCTTTTCGTTTCAGCACAAGCTGTGCTGGCTGCAGAGAGGCTCCGCCAGCCCCCACCAGCTCCGCACGGGTCTGCAGCAGCTTCGGATGAAATCTCAGCCGCGCGGTCCCAGCTGCACGGCAGCTCACAGCTGTTTACTCGGCTGCCTGTGGCTCCAGGATGGCTTTTCCCCAGTGGCTTTGTCCGCGCCACTGTGCTGGAGGAGGGAGCCTGCCTGGCTCCTGGCCAGAGCCTGGGCCGGTTCCCCCTCACCTCAGCGGGAGAGCAGGAACAAAAGGGAAATTCCTGTGCTTACACACCATTTAAATATGCAAATCATAGAGGTGTTACCAGCTTTTTCAGTGGTTCAGCAACTTGTCCATCAACTAAATTTTAGAGCCATTGCACCCTCTAAAACTCAGCTTTGCAGTATCACAGATGTTATCTCCTGTATGACCAGCCCCTTTAAAAATGGAAAGGCCTTGAAATAACCAGAGGAAAAAATCCTGCTTCTTCAAGCCACATGACATTAACAGTTAGAATAATAATGAGTTTTGACCAACCATACTGTCATAAATTAAAATAGATGAAATCTTTGGGCTTTTTGAAGAGCAATAAAGATAAAAACACATCCACAAAGAGCACAAAGAACCTATGAGTTTATCAAACTTCCAATTGCTTCAGTGGCCCAAGCAGAACTGAATGTTAGACCAGCAACACAAACATCTCCATCAGCATGGGGAAATGATCCCGGTACTGCCCCTTCTAGTGCTGGGATGACACAACTTCCTGGCCTTGACTTTGGCAGATCTCAACTAATGGGCTTTCCTAGGGTTGATGTAGACTTCAGTGGAAGCAACATAATATCAAAATCATAACATGCTCCAGAACTTACCTAATGTAATTGTATAAATTAGAACTCTTTATTTCTTGCCTTTTCTCAGCCTGTCTATATCAACTCTTTTCAATTCAATCAGCTCAAGCAAATCCAGCCTCTGATCAGCCACACGGGCAAGGTTGAGTGCTCATGATCCCGCAACACCTGCTGTCTTAGAGGAATCTCTGGCACTTTGTCACAGTAATTTTTCACCTCATTTCTGAAACTCAGAACAGGTGATGTGTTAAATTTAGTAAATTCATTAAGTCCTTGCTTTTTGCTAAATCCTGGTTAGGCTAAGTGGGCTAAATTAGCCCTAAATAGGGTAAGTCAGAATATTTTGAGACTACTATGAAAAGTTTTGGCTGAAATAAGTCAGGGCCTGAGCATGTGATTACTCACTGGAACAGCTGTGCCAATGGAAGGTCCTATGTGTATCCATAAAGTAATCCTAATTCTTCATCTTAAATAATATTATAGAAAACTGTATCTTGCAACCATTGCAGACAGAATGGGTGAGAGTACGAGATTAGCACACATGGAGTAACTCATAAGGCAATATAGGTCAGCTAATTAGACTAAGAAATTTCTGGGATCAGACAATATAAGAAGCATGAGAAAGAACTGAGTCAAGGCTTTAGATGAGCAAAAATTTAAGAGAAAACTCTTAATTGCTAAGTAGACATAAACATAATCTTTGCCGTATTTAGATTGCAAGGAAACAGTGTAATCATATCCTATTACATTTTTATAGATTAAAATATTTCAGAATATTGATTGAAGTAAAAAAAAAAGATGGCCCTGGAACTCTGAATACTTTCTTTTGTCCTTGAAGAATGGGACTGCTAAACTTCCTGTCTATTAAAATATTCTTGAAATTCAGTTTCTTGAACTTAGATAAATTAGGTAAGATTTCTGCACTAAAACTAGTTATTTATTTCTCAGGAATCATCCTTTTCATTTTGTATTCACATTCCTTTACACACAATTCTTATAAGTAACAGCAGCACATGTATTTGTTATGTCATAGCTGCATAGTATGATTTATATTCACTGAAAATTCATTATTTTGCTAAGTATAACTATTCCCATCTTATTTTCACTGACATCCAATTTCTATGTGGGTTTTTTTCAACCTGTGTGTTTCCCAAGTAATATCAGGAGGTCAACTAATGTGAATAGAATAATACAGAAAAAACCCAACCCAATAGATTTGAGCCTTCCTTGTGGATCTTGTGGATTATTTTCCTTTACTGGTAACAAAGAGTGCATTTACAGTACAGCTGCATCCATACCATGGATTTTTTGCCATTTTTGTCTCTACTGTCTATATCTCCCTAGTGTTGAAAGTGTTTTAATTCCTTATATACCCTGACTTTATTTAAGGAAAAAAACACAGAAAAAATAGAAAAGTCATTCTTTGCTTCTTGTTGAGCAAAATACAGCTCAGCACATACCCTTGAGAAAAGAAAAAAAAATAACTGAAAAATCCTTATTAAGGACAGAACCATCAAGGGAACATTGCTGAGAAGGTATAAAGAATGTCTTACACTGTTTCAGAGGTTACTAAAATTCAGCATAAGAATATGGAGGCAAAAAAAAGATAAAAAGAAACCAGAAACAAAAGAAGAAGGCTGAAAGAAATAGTCTGGCTTATCAAAGTGCAGCACAAGAATAGCATAATCTTGTGGTCTGAGAAGCAGTAATGAGTAGGGGGCTCCTATGATCTCATGCTGTCTCTAAGTGCAACATCCTTCACTTCTCTGTTCCCCAGCTGGAGATGATAACCAGGTATCCAAATGATGAGCTCAGCAAGGAACTGGTCACTCTATGTGATGGGAAGACACCTGCAAGCTGGATGCAAGCAATGGCTTTGTAGGAATAGAGAAGTCCCTTATCCAAACAGTGCTTATGAAAAAGCTCACAAGTTTTGCTTCATGAGTTTTTCTCTGGCCTGTCAAGTGAGTAAAAGGTTTTAAATGTTCCAAAATTACAGAATGTTGATCCCACATTATCTCTTTCTAAATCATTGAAAGCCTAGTCATGCAGACTCACGTGCTCACATGTGGACTTCATGTGATTCAGAAATGTGATCCCAACCTAACCACACTGCAATTAGGCAGGTGTGAAAGTGCCTCAGCAACCTCCTGGACTGACAGATGACTCCAGGCTGTCCGAGGAATTCAGAGCTCTTTCGCTGAGGACACTACACTATGAATGCTTTGGAGAACAGGAACACACCTGTTCCAGGGATCTTGAGACTAAAATAAACCAGACATAGTGGATGGAGGCAGATTTGCAGAGTCATTAAACTATTTTTCTCAGCACTCTTATGGGACAGAATTCCTTCCAATCAATGCAAAAATAAAATGTAAATCCCCTTCATGGAGCCAAGGAAATGCAAAGGGGCTCTATTGTAAAAAGAATAGGGTTTGAGGACTGTGTGAAAGCAGGCAAATTAAATTGCATAAAACCAAATTACATAAGAAAGAGTGGGGAGAGGAATTTGGGTAGATGAGGTACCTTGCCAGCAGAAAGGGACCTGCCAAACATCTCCAGATGTCTTTGTTGCTCCTGCTACAAATTAGAACTGAAAGTCATCCCAGAAAAGCAGTTTTGCTGGTCTCTTGGGTTTTTCAGGAAGTCCAATCTCTTCCTCTACTTTGTATCTCCTGTCTTTTATCACACTGAAATGTGCTACTATTCTGAAACAGTTGGTGTTTCTGTTTGCTCTTCTTGAGCAGGGGTGGATGAAACAGGAGTGAGGGCTGGAGTGAGAGCAGGGACTGGTGCCTATTTTGTGGGTTACATTTTTGGTGCAGGAAAGTATGAACACCCACAAAGTTCTGTTCTGCTGTACAGGCTGGCCAAGTCTGATTTCTATGGCTTCCTCCCACTCATGTTTGCCTTTTTCAAAGGCTATTTTTTCTCTTTTATGTATAGGATACCAAGTCCATATATCATAAGGTGGGAAAAGACCTTCACCTCCCCAGGTTTTAAGTTTTTCTCTTGGATTTTATTTTTCATTTCAGTGGTGCTTAATGGTCTCTAGCTCTTTCAAAAAAAAAAAAAAAAAAAAAAAATAGAAGGCTTCTGTCATTCTGAAACAGTAAAGAAAAAAAGAGTTTTTCATGGTAATAGAAAAATGCGCCAAATCTTGTAAATAATAGAGTGCAAGATTTCTTTGTATCTGTTTAACTGAGAAAAAAATTAAACTGAAGGCAGATTTATTTTTTCACTAACAAGCTTGCTCTGAATCTAATCCTTTCTCAGGCCGAATTCTTGGGTTTACCTCTGAAAATCTAATAAAACTCTGAAGAAGTGAATGGCATGTCTCCTGGGTTACATCAGCATCAATGAAACAAAGTGAACTAGGTGTAAAGGTGAACAAAAATGGTTTTATTTTTACAGCTTGAAAGACATTAGGAAGAGGTGAATAGCAAAGGGATAGCTTGCTAAATTCTGCCCTGGGGAAGCAAAGGGCAGATATATGCATACTGCCAATCATGTACTGCCATCTATAATGCTCTTTTTGGGTTATGTTCTAGTAACATTTACAACACATGAGCTTCATGTCCATCATCCACTGAACATTTACTGAGCCCTGACAGACAGACCCACACTGTAACATCTGCTGATATCAATACAGAAATATGTACCAGCCATTCAAAAGCAGTAAAAAATAAAAGCTGTTTTCCATTTCTTCACATTAAAAACAAGACCTGTTTCAATGAATGTTTCAGCTCAGGAAAGATTCTGAGATGGGCTTTTCATGAGTACACAAGTCAAATATTTGCCTCCCTCTAGAGAGATATTCTCAACTATGTTTCACAAGAAACAAAAGAAAAGAAATTCCAGTTAAACTAAAATGTAGAAAAGTTAATAATTAAAAAGGTGCCATCGATGTTTAACTGATTCTCAAAATAATTAATTAAATCCTTCAAGCTCAAGGGAGCATTTATATTCAGTTTATTGGGATTTATTTCACAATTATGAGTTCAGTAGTTCTTATGAATCCCAACAGAACAGAAGCACCTCTGAACTTTGTTGCAGCATAAATTAAGATGTTAAAGCAAGTCATCACTGCAAAGATCTCAGGCTATAGGGGGAACTAAAAAATGGATTGATGGTATGAGCAGAGATGCACTGTCTTCAGAGAGAACCTCCAAATGAGGTCTCGTCTGAGTCCATTTCAAATCTGAGGAACTGGGAACAGGATCTGGGTGTGCCCTAGTGCCAATTTTTGTCACACTCTGCTGTTTCCTATACTGGGAACACTTAGAAAACTTTTGAAATAATATCATCATAGAAGTATGCAGTACAGCAAGCACAGTCTGGCACAGGAAAATCAAGCTGCATTTTGATTTCTGCTCACAAGAACATTTTCTGCTACCTTTATAGTGTCCATCATTTTTTCTTCATTACTGGTAGCCTGTAAGAATGTTTAAAATAAATCTGCTACACTTTTTGTCCTTTTATTTTCTTTTGGCTGAGGTTGCCACCTTTTCATTTGTGTTCTGCATGCAGCACAACTCATCATAGCTGGGCTGTTTGTTGGCTTTTTTATGGGCACTGCCGTTACACTCAACTTCAAGCTGGGGACAGAATTTGCTTGAAACAGATTTGTGCTTTTTGGTACAAGGAAGATAAAAGCATACTTACCAAACCTTGCATCCCCTCAGTTCATAGATTAATTCCAATCTATATTTGTAAATGTTAGTACTCAAAAGATCCTTGCAGGAAATACAATATGACCATCAGAGTTGGAAATTTATGGACATCTACCATCTTATTTCATTACTGATTCAAAGGTGCTAGAATTTACAGTATCTTCTCTTATTTCCACCATAACAAAGGATAGATTCAAATAAAAATCAGGATGCAAATACATGTTTATACCTTACACCCCTTCTCTTGCCTGAATTAGATCCATTATATTATTGCTTTTACCTGTTTATTTTCTCAGTCATGTGTAAGGCAGAGAAAACAGCAGTTTTGCCCATAAGATGTCACAATCAAATCAGTTCAGCCATGTCTGTATGCAAAGAATATTGCAATGTCAAGCATAAACTGTGGTTAATTATTTAAGCTGTAAGTAATGAAAAAGTTTATTAAGCACAGAGAGTAAATCTACCACAGGACATTCCCTACCAGATTGAGTCTGCTTTATAGTAGATTAAACTGTAGCCTCCAACTACTTGATAATTCTACTTTAATGTTTCCAGTTTGTCAAATTTTAACACTAAATGAGTGTGAAATTTTAGCCAGAGGTAAAGCAAGGTTTCAGGACTAGGAAGTTGCTGCTGGCTGAGGGGGAAAAAATGGTTCATGGAAACTAAAATAGCTTTTGATTTTACTGGGATTTTGTATTTTGAACTTAAGAGGAATCCAAAACAAAATAAAAGAAAACATGTTACTAATGATAACCAAGGAATTAATAACTCCTAATAAATATTTAACTCATAAAATAATAAGTCAGTTATTTTGTCCTGTTTCAGGTAAGGAGCAAAGAAATGCACAATGGTCAATTGAGTATGTGCTATACCCAAAATTTCTAACTTAAGGGTTCAGTGCTGTAGGATGATATTTTGGTTTCACTGAAGCCACAGTAAAACTCCCATCTGCAGCTTTTATATCACACTGCAATAATATCTCTCCTCAGAACAGCTTATGACTTTGTCCTCCCACCAGTCCAGTGTGTTTTACAATAAGAATTTAATATCTGAACAGATAAATCTACATTTTTTTCTGGTCAAAGTCTTCCAAGATATTCTGGTATGTTAGTATGTCCTGACCTTGTTCTGTTGCTGACCTATATAGGCTGCACTCTGTGCCTTGGCATCAAGGAGTGGACACTCCCAGAGTTCTACCGGGATTTTATAGTGCTGATGCTTCCCAAATATTAGCATTAGGTATTTTCAGGTGTCTGCATCAGGAAAAGCAATGTCGGTAGGCCAAGGGAGGTTATCCTGCCACACTACTCAGCCCCAGTGAGTGAGACAGGGCTCCTCAGTACAAAAGAGGCAAGAAGCCACAGGAGAGGGTCCACAAAGATGTTTAAGGGACTGGAATATATCTCTTATGAGGAGAGACTGCAGGATCTGGGCATGTTTAGTCTGGAGAAGAGCAGACTGAGAGGAGATCTCATTAACACATACAAATATCTCCAAGGCAGGTGCCAAGAGGATGGTACCAGGCTCTTTTCAGTGATGCCCAGCAACAGGAAAAGGACCAATGGTCTTAAACTAAAACACATGTTTCACCTGAGGAAAAAGGTGAAAAATTCTTTGCATCAATTGAAGATGACAGAGCCCTGGAAGAGACTGCCCAAGGAGATCATGGAGTCTCTCTCTCTGGAGACATTCAAAACCCACCTGGATGCATTCCTGTGTAACCTGCTCTGGGTGACCCTGCCTTGGCAGTGCTGTTGGACTGGATGATCTCTAAAGGTCCTTTCCAACCCTAATGGTCTTGTGATTCTGTCTCTGTGACTGTACACCACCAGCACATTTTGGTAATGCATATATATGGCATCTGTATGTGGATGGGCCATTTAGAAACAGTGTGGAGTGACTAATCTGAGATAACAAATGAAATCTTTGCCCACTAAAGTACTAAATTTGTGATTTATGACCCCAAGAATTGAAACTTCTATGCTGCACAGTCCCTTCCTTCCTAGTACTGAGAGACATTAAAATCACTGAACAGAGCAATCTGCTTTATCTGTTTGTCATATCCCTTCTGCAGATTTTAATAGACCAGACCCTGATGTTTTTTATATGGATATGACAGTGAAACTCTCACTGCCTACTTAATGCTCTCTACTTATGGATGGGAACAAGGTATCCACCCTTGTTTGAATTTATTATTATTAATCATTAAAACTATTGGTCAGATGTGCTGAATGTCTTCAAAATCTTTTGAGGTTGAAAACTTTTAATTTTTCCAGTAGGGCACAACACAAGGCAGCTGACTGTAACAAAACCCCTTTTGTTGATGAATTTCCATCTTGTTTGGTACCTAGATGAAGTCATGGAGGAGAGCAAATTCCTGGGACTTCACTGCCCTCCATACACTGCAGATAGATCTCACCAGGACACCCAAGGCCACATTCCTGAGTTTTATTCCTAGTGCCTGGCATGCACTGGGCTGGGGATGTAAGTGAACATAACATGAGTCACCTTGGAGGAGAGGGAAGTGCTGTGCTGTGAGTGGGAGGAAGCATTTGGATGAGCTGGCAGAAGCTGTGCCTGCCACAGGACACAAAGATCCGTCACTACTCCTGAACTCCACCACACCAGTGGCTGGAAATAATTCCTGATTTCCCTTGCCTGGTGAATGTGCCACAGCTCCCTGGTTAATATGTCTTGATGTCTTGATGGTCTTCTCTGAGCCAGTCAGCTCCTGACTGTGGCTTTGGGTTGTGAACAGGTCAGGGCCACCTCTGAAGTGGCAGGCGTGTGGGGATAAAGTCTTGTGACCAGGGAGACTTGGAATGCCTAAGTGGATGTCTATTAAGATCCACTGTGTGGACTTCAGGTCTTTTATTTTGCTCTGTTTCAGGGTGGGCTGTACACAGGGTATTTTTAGAATCATATAATGGTTTAGGTCCTAGAATCATATAATGGTTTAGGTTGAAAGGGAATTTAAGATCATCTAATCCAGCCTGTGTGCCATGTGCAGGGATGCCTGCCACGAGAAGGTGGAGGACAGGGAAAGGACAGTCTCTGAAGATGTCTGTCAGAAGTGTTTTCTTTGCAGGTGCAGTAGCAGATTTGCACAGTGCGATAACAAAATTTCCTGATATATTAGGTGAGCGCTTGCAACACAGCATGATGGGGAAAAGAATCCCTTTAAATTATCCTAGCTGCAAAAATTATCCTTGCTGCAAGTCTGTCCCAGTAACAACATGCCCTTCACACATCTCTTACGAGGAAATGCATCTTCAACATTTGCATGTTCCTTCTGAAAATGAAGAGGGGCAAGTGGCACTGCCATTGAGGCATCTTGGCATCAGTGGCTGGGGTATAGGGTGAGGGCTCAGGCCTGCACCTACTTCCCTGATATATGTTTTCTCCCTTTGTCTGCATCTTCCCATCCCGGGAGGTCTCCAACTTCCTCCTCAGACATGATGAAGCAGGAGCCGTGGAAGCACCAAAAATAATCATTTCCCTCAGCTCAGGCTCTTTACTTTAGAAAAGCTGCTTTCATCCCTTGTGGCAGCTTGTCAGAATTAGAATCAAGTGACCTTAAATGTGTTTGTCTTTTTATTATGCAATTAGCCACATTGCAATGTCCTGTGATTTCTTTTTGTGACAATCCTTGTAACTGAATTGCAGAGCTATCCTAGAAATAGACTCAATAGGAACTTGGGAATAGTAATAATTACAAAATTCCTGAGCTTTCCAGACTCCCAAGTTAATGTTTTAATTAGCTATTGGTACTTAATTCACTCCTAGAGGCAGATCATTTAAACCATTGCAAAATCATTTTAAAGTTTTTGAATTAGAATATGAAATCGATGCTTAAAATATCTAGAAAGTTCATGCTTTTCATTCACATTTACACAATGAGTTTCAGAGGGAAAAGGAAGAGAAAGATGGTTTTCATTTTATCCACAGTTTTTCAGTGCATCACCAAATAAATCCAATGCTTAACAGCCCCACCTCCTGGTGAAAAAGCAATGAGAAAACATTTTACTGGCAATGTTTTCTTATCTAGCTTACATAATGGAAATGCTTTTGTTCTTTACTTTTGCATGACTGCTCTAGAGCATTTTTAGAGCTTTTTTTTTTTTTTTAGCTGTATCCCCTCTTTTTTTCTCTCACTTCACAGGGATATTATATTCTAATAATTGCTTTTCTCCTTAATGTCTCCTTTAAAATAGATGAAAAATACACTCTCTGATTTTTGTGCCTCCCCACACACAAATCCAAAGCCAGAAATCAGGCAAAACCCAACAAGATCTGGGAACTTCTGAAGCTGTTCTTGGGTGCAATATCTCCAGGATATAAAGCATGAGATCACGAGGAATTCCAAGTTTGTGTAAATCTTGGAGAATAAATCATTATATGTCAGGAAACCATTATCCAGTAGCATGGATGAGCCTGAACCCACCCTGAGGAAGGACATTTCGTGTGTGATTCTTTCCTGTGCTGAAATCTAGGTTCCCACTTAATGTTCTTTTTCACAGTAATTTCCTAGTAGTGTATTCTGATACTTTTTATCCTCTTTCACTTATTCCTTACCTCCTGCAGCAGACTTATAAAGTTTCTATAAGCCCAAAATAGTTAATAACAAGAAGAGGACTGCCAGCATTTGGGAGATGGAAACTGCCTACATTCAATACTTGGAAGCATCATGAGGACAATGAAAAGGTCAGTGACTTCATTGCTAAACAGAGCATGCAAGGAAGGAGCACGGCATGTGTGTGGAGAGGGGCTGGATGCTTCACCATGGGAAACCATGAGCATAAATCATAAGCAAGTTCAATTAAGATCTGCCATTTTGACTTTTCTGACTCAGTCTTTGCTTCAACCTCTGCACCATCTTTAGGCTTGCCAGCACCTCTCTCCTCCAGCTACCTGTCAGCCTGCCTCTTCCCCAAGGTCAGGATTCCCAGCAGTGTGGCTGGCCCTGCAGCATCTTGCAGAGTGGAGACTGTGCTTTGCTGTGTGCTGACTTTTGAGCAGGGCATCTCAAGAGCAGGAATTATAGCATCATAGAATACAGAAAATAGAATACTCCTGGCCGTGCACAGGATACCCCAATAATCCCACCATGTCCCTGAGAGAATTGTCCAAGGGCTTCTTGAGCTCTGTCAGGCTTGGTGCTGTGACCACTTCCCTGGGGAGCCTGTTCTGGTGACCAGACACCCTGTGGGTGAAGAACCTTTTCCTGATATCCAACCTAAACTTCCTGTGACACAACTTCAGCCCACTCCCTTGGGTCCTGTCACTTGTCACCAGAGAGAAGAGATCAGTGCCTGCCCCTCCTCTTCCCCTCCTGAGGAAGCTGTAACTGCAATGAGGTCTCCCTTCAGTCTCTTCTCCAGGCTGAACAGACCAAGTGTCCTCAGCCACTCCTTGTGTGGCTTCCCCTCATGGCCCTTTGTTGCCCTCTGGATGTTCTATAACAGCTTTATATCTTTTTTATGTTGTGACACCCAAAACTCCCCCCAGGACTCAAGGTGAGGCCACCCCATTGCAGCAGAGCGGGACAATCCCCTCCCTTGCCCAGCTGCCTGCCCAGCTGTACCTGATGCCCCCCAGGACATTCTTGGCCCTCCTGGGCACTGCTGCCTCATGTCTAACTTTGCATTGACCAGGAGGGTTTCTGTGGCATTGCTCTCCAGTGCCTCATTCCCAGTCTGTCCACACATGCAGGGTTACCCTGCCCCAGGTGAAGAATCCAGCAGGTTTTTTTGTTAAACTTCATACGCGTGGTGATTGCCCATCACTCTAATATTTCCAGGTCTCTCTACGGGGCCTCCATCTACCTCATGCAGCCTCCTGGGCAGTTGGTGTCTTGTTGGGGTGGGAAGTGGCAACAAGGAATTTCTTTTCTAGAATTAAATGCAAATTAGACTTACGTGTTCTAAAGCAGCACAGAGAGCAGGGAGGTTGTGCTTTTACAGGTATCAGCTGGTGCATTTCTAATGGAGTATATACAGAAATAACATGTTTAAATCCCCCCCACTTGTCTGTAGGGTTGAAATACCTCCTCTAATACATTCCAATAATATACCTTTAAATACTAATCTAGATCAAGCCTGAAGTTGCAACACAACGTATTAGCATGTGAGAGAAACATTCTCTACTCATATCTGAAAGGGGAAAACCAGCCCTGGCCCCAGTGTTTGACTGCACATAATCGTTATCCCACTTCCAAGCTTAACAAAATGCTGCACTACATTTCAGGCACCGTTGATTGCACTTGAGGTGGTAATAAAAAATCAATTGTGGGGTTTGTTTTAGGGAAAAGTGTAAGAGATGTAAAAGGAATACATGCCAGGATTTAAGAGGAAATGCACATGGTTGAGAGGCACAGGAATGTCATGGGGTCACAGTTTCAAAGACTGAAGCCCCATCTAGTCAGGTCCTTTCTGTTGTTCAGATCTCAGGTTCAGATCACAGGTAGCTTGAGGCTGCCTCAAGGACTCTCCTTGCTTTGTTCACCTCCTTTTCAAAGTATCCACAACCCTCTCTGTGTGCAGTTTATTCTGGTTTAAAAAGTAAATTAAGTCACTGGGGAGGAAGAGGGAAGGGGAGATAGAATATCTGTGCACATGCCCTGAGATTGAATTGTATCTTTTATCTTGTTTAAAAGGTTTCCTACAGAAGGGAATAAATGAGAATGTTATTGGGATGTGGACTTCAGTTCTGCCAGCCTCTAAATAGACAAGCATACAAAAAATTCTGATGCTTAAATAAATTGCCCAAATGGGCTAATTTGATTCACTTCTCACAGAAGCACATCCTGAGAGTATCCCACCTTATCTACTTTACCTACAACATTTACCCTCAGTGCAAGAACCAAAAGGAGGCCCATGGATCCAATTCAGTCCATACGGACAGAGAATAAAAACCATTTAGGACTGAAATAACTGGTAAAGTTTACTCTCCTCTCAGTGACCACAGCACAAACCACTTTCACATCAAATATTGGACTCTGGGGGTGTCATCAAGGACATTTAGGAAAAGACGCTGAAAATGAAGGATGTATCCTCTCCTCTCTTGCTGGACTATTCAGGGAGTCTGTAGCATTCCTTCCATGCTGCGCTTAGCCATTTGAATAAAAGAGGAGTTTGTTTTTTCAGCTGTCAGGGAAAAACCTCTCAGGGAGCACTTAATTCACACTACACCACTTTCTCAGTTCCTGGGGCTGGTACAGGGGTAATAGCGGCAGGACTCAAGAATTTAAGGAATGAATCTGAAGGTCGTATATAACTGAAGCAAAAAAGAAATTCTTAAAAAAATGAAATTATCAGTATGTCTTGTGATGTCAAGCATCTGAAACACAAGCAGGCGAATAATTTATAACTAATAAACTAAGAAACTTTTTTTCTCAATAGAGTGTGTATAATCTTACAATGTAAGTAATTAATAAATTGTTCATGAGCAGCTCACTGCAGTATTGGACCTTTGAGCTGTGTTAGATTACTACATGAAAAGCATTGGGACTGCTATGTGGACCCAACCAAAGTTAAAATTTAATCAAAAGAATTGTTATGTGAGTGAATTTCATTACAAATAAGCAATTCATGCAGTTTATTATTACATGCTAAATACCTTTTAATAGTTGCTTCCTAATATTCACCTCTTTGGGCTTACTATTCCATTCACAAATGTTTTTTGTCATGTGTTTAAGTTGAATGTTGATCTACTGCAATTTTTCACTGAGAAAACACAATAAGTTAGTTATTATCAATAATTAATATACATAAATAATAGATAAATGCTAATAAATTAATAATACAGCTGGTAGGCAAGAATTGAAAGCAAATACAAAGTCAATTCATTCAAAGTGGAGAAAGTATTAAGAAGGATTAGGAGACCAGTGCTGCCAGTAGTGGTTTCTACGACTTTGAGGAAGTCCTGTCACTTTGTGATTTCTGCATTTCCACTTTTGATTGTTCATTGACTTTGACTTATCTTAATGATCAATTTTTTCAGCTGTCACCCACTTCTTACCTTGAAATGTTACAGGACTTTTTAGAGGATTCCCAAAAATCAACCTTTCCCTGTAAATCTAGTGAGAAAATAGTGATACTTGTACAAAAACTAGTCAGCTTTCATCACAGGAGCAGAAGGGTTTTGCTATGAAGTCCCAGGGATGCAAGATCAGGAATTGTGTTCTGCTGATTTTCTTCTTACCATTTTTCAGTTTTTAAGATTCTGTAACAATCCCTCCAGAGTTTCACACTGTGAAACATAGCAACAGGCTAAATTAAGCAATGCTTTGATGGCTTTAAGGAATCTCGATATATTAGGCAAATTTCACCCTCCTTTCCAACCTGGACTGGTCTGTTTTCTGGGTTTGAGGAACAAGTAATTTAAATAAAAATTAGATAAAACAATCTTCAAACAGCTCTGTATCAGATAAAATCATCTTTCTTCAAGCTGCTCTGTATCAGAACAAGTAGCCATGAAGTTGTAAGAAATGGCTGTCCCATTGCACTGTTGCTTTTCTCACTGGCCGTGACAGAAAGAAACTTTGCATTCTGGATTGCCATAAGCATTTTTACATTATGTTACCTTACGTTAGTTCAACCTAGCAACTAAAAATTTTTAGTTGTTTTTCAGTACCAAAAAGAAGAATCTTTCCGAATATGACTCTCCTCCACAAAAAAATATATACAGAGTCTGGCTTTAGACTAAGCAGACAGACGACAAGGGCAGTATATTGTGAGAGAAAAGTAGCCTTGGGAAAGGCTGTCTGCAGTCCCACTTCCAGTACACATGTAAGGAGCTGTGTTATTCAAGCAAAACAGTTGTTTCAGGTTCTGAAGTCAATCAAAAACCTCTGAAAGTTGATCTCTGAAGTTTGCATTAAAAAATAAGAGTAGCAGAACTGGAATGTATCTTTTGAATGGCTCAAACAAGAGATAAAATGTTTAAATCTTCTCTATTTAATTTCAAACAAAATTAAAAGGTAGAAAATAAATAAAGAAAATTTTCCAAAGGCTGTTAGAGATGTATCTAGGGCATTCCTAAGTGGAAAACCATGTCAGTTTCAGGAGATTCCTTCAGATGAAAATAGTTGAAGGCTGCAAGGTTCTTAACTAATAGGTCTGTTCTTATGCTTTTATGGTCTGAAAGAGGGAGTTAACAGTAGGATGTAAAAGAAATTAAGTAGTGAGACAGAAAAGTGAAGAAGACTCTTTTCAGCAAAATCACACCTGCACATGTGCAGACATGGTCTCTGACATCTCTCTTCTTCACCCTGTAATATTTTGAAAGCTCCAGGACTTTTCTTTTTTCTTTCAGTCTTATATTTGCTTTAAAGGGGTGAGTCGTGTTGTGTGGCTTGTAGGCTGCATGAGTGAACACATTAAACCGTTCAGGCTGTTCTATGCAAAGCATCTGTTACCAATCTGCCTGTGATTGCTGTGGGTGAGACTCACTGGTGTGGGTGTCCAGAGTTCCTGCACCAGCCCAGGCTGTGACCAGCAGTGAGGGATCCCGTCAGTCCAGTTACCAATGGTCTGGGGGAGAGTAGGAGGAAGATTTCACTCCAGATGAGAGGATTGCACAGATTAGATTTTTGTCTTGATGCCTGTGTGTTTTAAAGCTAGATTATCACCCTCTGTTTTTAACGCTTGCTCTAGTTAATTTCAAAGCTTTCTTCCTTTTTCACTTAGCTCAGAAGAAGCTTTCCTTTCACAAACATAGTCCATCAGAGAAAGTTGTGCTCCATGACTTGGCTACAGTGTTGTGAGCCAGCTGCTGCTGTTATCACTAAAGGGCCTTGTCAGCTTTCCTACTTCTTCCTTTCCTTTTTTGATTCATTATTCATATATAGAGAAAAGTATCTAATATAATCAAAATATTAAGACTCTGCCTGTGCTTTTTCCTGCCTCTCTTTTTCCTTTCCAACTCTCCAGAAAAGCTATTGCTGTTTTATAACAAATGTCTCACTATGACTGTCAAATATTAGAAAAGGCAACATGTGTTCTTATTCTGTTCTTGAGGGAATTATCTTCTATGTTTCTTCCTTTCTAGGAAATTCTTCTCCATTCTTTTCTAAAAAGAGAAGATTAACCATGAAGATAGGTGCTAAGCAAGAAATAATCAAGCACACAAGCATTTCTGAAGAGAATGCTGGATTATTTCCACTGAACTTTTTCTCATCTGACTGTTATTCTTTCTTTCAGACTCCCTGTGAATAAGTGCTTACTGCAGTCACTCTTTCATTTGGAACAAATGCCACAAAGTTTATAAGGGAAAATGGACTATGGCTAAATGGCCCAAAATAAGTGCTTTCAAACCTTACTAGAAATTTTGAATTGGTGAATTAAACTGAAACAGACTTTCTGTATGATCAACAGGAAGGGCATGATATCCTCTTCTGTGCAGCAGAATGTATTCTCTCAAAAAGAGAAAACAATTTCTTTTTGAAATGTCAGAGTCTACGCACAATCCCTTACATTCTTTTAGACAAACACCTCTCTATAACAGATATGATCTTGTTGCATTTTTTGATACTGACTGAAATCAACATGTCTTGAATTTGAAAGATATTTATGTTGGTACCATCATTGTGGCTCAAGTAAAACATGAATGATCTTGAATCAGCCCTCCAATCTTCTGCTGACATCATGGTCAAATATTATGATACAGTGCTTAGAAAAGAAGTAGACAGATGCACAAACTGGAATCAGCAAGAGATTTCTGAGCTACCCCTAATGATATGAGCAGTGTCCAGCATGACAAGCACTCAATATAGAAGTGGGAGTGTTGTTATTATCATCAGTAATTAGCCACTTCTGAGTGTTTCAAGTGCTTTGCAGCACCTAACAGCTGTAGGTATACAAATTTATCTGTGATATTTATTCTGCATTGCTAGTTGTTCCCTGCTGCAGGATGATATTTCTGGAAAACTTGTACCTTGACTATAGTCGGATTGATCTAGCACCAAAAAGCATCCTGTGTTTCACTCACAGAGAAAGTTAGCAATATTTCCTGGCAGAGCTAAGTAGATATTCCTAATTTAGTTGTCCTGATCTGGGAAATTGTTGCATACAGGTAAAACCTTATAAAATGAAGGCCTTGTTGCCTTTGTAAAATCATGGCCTACTCCTGTTACTTCGGCTAAGTAGAAAAGGATTCTGGGTAAGGACTCAGCTGGAACAGAGGTGGAAAACAATTTATGTAATAATAGAAAACAAGTTGTATAACCATCACGTGCTTATATTGTGTTTTATGGTGATTGGTTAAATTATGTTTGTTGTATTTTAAAAGTATGCAGCTGATAAAAGTCTAATTGCTTAAAAAGGCCTGTTTTTTGGAATAAATGAGCTCCCTTTCACACCTGCCTGAGGACTCTGTGTCGCTCCTTATCGCAACAGGAAATGAACAATTTTCTTTAGCTACAGACTATTTTTCTTCATGTCTCCTTTGCAGGATCATGACCATTCACCCAGTAAGCTCTGCAAAAGTCAAGGACACTCTCCACGAAGTTGGAGGTCAGCCTCACTGACATTGATATGAGTCAAGTCTGTCATTACTCATTCACCTCCTACACCCTACAGCAGCTTTCCAGGGTCACACAGGAAGTGTGGAGCAAGACCAAGGATTTATTGAAAACCTAATTTTTAGCTCTGTTTCAAGCTCCAAAACAGAAAACAAACATTTCTCTTCTTGACCTATTTTAAAAGTGCGAGTGAATAGCTTGAGTTCTTTCACATATACAAAAAATAAAATAGGAAATGGGAATTGGAAATGAAGATTAGCATTCCTACTGCTTCCATTTGTTTCCTTTCTTTGTCTTCTAGACGAAAACAAATCCAACTGCTGCTTTATAATAACAACAAAAAATTTACTATGAGTAGAAAACTTTGGAGGAAATGAAAGACAATCCTAGCAAAGACCATTAAACCTTACCAGACATGCTTTTAAGGAGATTGTTAGCTGGGTTATGAAATTCTGGACAAGTTCTTCTGTCAGAACAAAAGACAAAAAACATGTCTTGTACTTGAAACATTGAACCAACTTTTGAACCATTAATGCTCTCACCTTCAGTTGGTTGCACCTCATAAAAACATCCTATAGCTTTGGTGGAATGAGTGTAAGAACGAGCAGTTCTCCAATATGAAACAAGGATGGAAACCTAGCAACAGTAAAAGATTTTTAAATAATGGAGAAAATTCACTGGAAAGTATTTATTGATTCTGCTGCTCTTTCATCTAGAGGTGCATATAAGTTTGACAAGGCTGGCAGAGAGATGATATATCTTTCATTATGCCAGCTACTACAGGTGAAAAAAAGGCTAAATTATTAATCTATTGGCCCCTTTTCATGTCAGCCCTTCATGTTATGTTGTTAACTTCCACATCATCGTGGCAATGTCATTATAACCCAACTTCCTAAGGATATTACATAGCCAAGGCTAATTATTGGCACTCTACTGCCTACTTCAGTCTGGTGAGGCTGGGAGGTCTTACAGGCAGAATTTTTCAGCTCTTGGTGCTCTTGGTCCAGCTGGGATTTATGTCAGTGACACAAGTAACTACTGTCATAAAGCAAACAAAAGATTTGGAGCTGCATACAGAGAGGAAACAGGAGTGCTAAAGAGATTTCATTTCTCTGTTTATTTCCTCTCTCTTGAAATCAAAAAGCCCTAGAGAAACATTTGAGATTTACCATAAATCTACAGAAATGAAATATTGTCAATATAGAAAATAATTTGTATTTGTGAATGTACTTGTGTGAGCCTACCCTCTGCAAAGCTTATTGCAAACTTTTTTGCATCTGAACTGGCTTAACTATTTCATTATTCAATTGTACTATTTAAATACGTGGGTTGATCTGTGCTAGAAAATCTTTGAAATTTGTTTTCCTCTAAATGTGAACACTGGAGCATTATACTCTCCAAGTGATATGAGAAAATTAGATTCAGTCTTGTGAGCCTGCTTGCTTTGAATGAAATTCTGCTGTAAATACAAGAGTCAAATATGGTTGGGAGAGTGGTTTTGCTGCGGATCTGCCCTGTTTTGTATTTGCTGCTGAACACACATAGGCAGAGCAATTCACGCTGCACTGCAGTGAAACCTAAAATATCACTAGAATATATGTGTGACAGCAGAAGAAAGCATGAAACTCCAGGATTTTTCCATAACAAAAATAAAGACATGAAAATTAAATATGACCTTTGCATTTTACTCATTTATTTGGTTATGGATTTTGCATAGAATCAAAGAAATAGAAATCAAAAAAAGCCATTGTTTTAATTCACTTATTCTCATAGAGATGCATCCCAGTGGTGCCTTTTAACCTTTCTAATGAATCCCTTCTTCTGTCACTACAAGACCTGAATCTGACAAGTATTATTTATTCCTATTCTATATTAAAAAAATCCTGGTTTCATGCACAGATTTTTTTTTCCTGTGAACCATAGTGATTTATTGTCTGTGACCTACACAGTGCCTTATTTCCTTGGTAATAATTGGATATTTGCAAGACATGGTGAAAGTTTGGAGAGGGGGAGAGAGGCAGAAGAATGGTCCTGAAGAGAGATCATTATTAAATGAGGACAGCTATGAAAACCATGAGGTTGACCACTATGTTTTAGTCCTTCCTAGCTCTCAGGCGTGCATTCTCTAATGGCATTCTCTAATAGCCATTCTCTAATGAAGCAGAAAGGGAGAAAAAAGATGTGTTTCCTTGCCCTTCCCATTCACTCCAGCATAATTCCACTTGAAGTTAAGTGTTTCTTTAAAATGATGCTATAGTCTCCAGGTGCTCAAAAGCTTGCCCAAATGATACATAACTGTGAGGCTGAAGCTGTCACATGGAACAATTTCTATCTCTGGCTAATCTACACCATCCAAACAGAAAAAAAGAAATCTCATTACATCCAAATGCCAATCTAGGAAGAGGAACGAAAACCAGAGCAGAGGAAGGTAGAATTATATCCTGAAAAGTCACTGATTCTGACATTTTCATGCAGAAGTCAGCCAGTGAAAACTTCAGATTGGATGCCATAGGAAATATACATTAGTAGGAATTTGTACTGTCTAGTGATAGAGAAGGAACAGATAGACCCCTTTTAAATTTATTTCCTAACTTAATATATATTTTTTTAATTTATTGTCTGTACACATCACAGGAGAAAGCAAGAGAGGAGCACTGTATCCCGATGTGACTGTTAGACTGGGGAAAACTGGAACAGATACAAAAAGTTGTTACAAGAATAATTAGAGGACTGAAGTACATGCCTTCCTGTGGGAGACCTGAAGAACTCAATCTGTTCTGCTTTTCAAAATATGACTGAGAGGTGAATTGATTGCAAAATGTTTGCATTAATGAGGAGAAAATAGAACTCTTTTGTCTAGTGGAGAAAAGCATAACAAGAGTTAATGACTATAGGCTTCAGCCACACAAATTGAAACAAGAGATTTGGCACACATTTTGAAAAATGAAGTTGATTAGCCAGTGGTTTCGAACTCCTAAAGGAGAAGCTGCACACTTTGGTTACTGTTGGATGATAAGTTAAAACTGTCTGTAGGCCTACAAGTTGCAGATCATTAAATCATAGAATAATAACACCGATGCCATGACATGTGAGCTCTGAGCCAGGACACGATTCTGCTTGTTTGTGTCTATGGTAGTGCCCATCTACACCACTGCTTTTTATATCTATGCTACTGCTTTGGCCATGTACATCACCACTTTGCCCGTCTACACCACTGCCTTGTCCGTCTACACCACTGCTTTGTCCATCTGCACCACTGCTTTGTCCATCTGCACCACTGCTTTCTCAATCTGCTCATTTCCCCCAACAGTCCCTGTCCTTGGATGTCATTAAGACTGTTTAAAATACAGATCTAGAAGTCCATATCTGAGATTTCTCTTCAAAGAAAAGGATTTTAGTCAAGAGTTTTTGAACTTTGGTCCTTCTTCACCTTGCAGCTTATATGGCATAAGACCACGTTTTATGGGACTTTCCATTTGCATTTAACCTTTGGTTCATACTTTGGGTTTGATGTGACAGCAAGGTCGTGGCTTGGGATCGTCACCCCTGTCAACCTGCAGGCCAGTGCCATGCGCACTTCCCGTGTTACCTCAATTCTATTTATACCCATTGACATCCCAACAAGACAAGGAATTAAATAGTCAGCCTCAGGTGACAGAGAGAAGTTGCTATGCAAGCTCTCCGCTAGTGATGTGATTAGTGATGGGCTCTGCTACACCAGGGATTTTGAACTTCACTGTCATATAACCAGGTTCAATGCCAAGTCCTGTTTTCTTGAGCATCAACTGGTGGTAGGCTCTCCTTTAGACTGGACCAACAAAATCCTGCTGAAACAAAACACACTTGGATGGTCCAGATTGCTCCAAAGAAACCTCTCCTAAGGATGGGACTTGCAATACTGAACATGGCCATCTAACACTATCCCAGCAGATTTTCCATCCTCCAGCATCATTATATGTTCTCATGCCACACTCCAGGACAAAAAACCTGAAAATTGTGTCTTAGGTCCATGGGGGCCTATGGGATTGTTCCAAGAATTATGGAATGAAGATAGAGCAACTTCACTGTAGAGATGCAGTCCCCAACTGTGTGTTGTGACTGCTCTGCAGTACTTGATCTGGTGGTCAAGTATTCCACAGAGTGGACACATTTAAACAGCATATGCAAAACCATCTGTGCTATGTTGTAAACACCAGAAGGACTAGAAAGAGATCATATCTACAATTGCTGCTGAAAAGAGGGTCTGCAAGAAAGGCAAGTGTGTTAATGACAGAGTTTGTGTTCTGCCTTCAGCTGGGATAGAGTTCATCTTCTTCCTAACAGCTGGTGTTGGGCTGTATTTCAGATTGAGTAAGAGAATTATGTTGACAAAATCATGATATCTTGGTTGGTGCTGAGCTCAAGGACTTTCAGTGTCTCATGTTCTGCCAGTGAGCAGGTTCACAGGAAGCCAGAAAGGAGAATGGCCAGGACAGGAGACCCAAACTGGCCAAGGGGATATTCTACACCACAGAATGTCATGGTCAGTGTATAAATTCGGAGGAGTTGGCCAGGAGCTGCAGCTGGCTGCTCAAGGATGGGCTGGGTGTTGGTTAGTGGGTGGTCAGTAATTTTATAGCTAATCAATTGATTCTCTTGGGTTTTGTTTCTTTCTCTCCTTTTCCTTGTTCTTCATCATCATCCTCATTATCATCACAATATCAATTACCATATCAACAACTAATAATAATTATTATTGTAATATTAACTTATTTCAATTAATTAACTTATCTTAATACAGCCTTTTTCCATTTTCTGAATCTTCTCCCCATCCTACCATCCCACCAGCAGCCTGGGGTAGGTGAGGAATGAGCAAGCATCTTTGTTTCTGTCTGGCATTAAACCACGACGTCACTACAGTAAGGACATCCCAAATGGAAAAAAGCATGTTTAAGCGGAGCATCCCAATACTTTTTCTGAGGTTAGGTATTTCTTACAAGAAATTTATATCACCTAGATCTCCATGGAAAAGATGGCTACCAAAAAATTATGTGATTTATCACCAGTAAGGACCAGAGTGGCAGGATTAGGATGGATGATACCTGAGCTTTTTTCAGTTTTGGTGGGTTTTTTTCCAACCTTTTGTCATATCTTACACGTTTCTAGTCATTCAGACAGATTCTATGTGCTTTGTCATCCTTGACTGGTATGGCAGGAGTAAAAAACTGGGTAAGGTATCAGATAACAATGCTGCATTTCCAGGCAGGTCCCAAAACAGATTGCTCAGAAAGGCTGTGGGGTCTCCCTTTCTGAAGATATTCAGGAACCATCTGGATACACTCCTGTGCCATGTGCTCTAGGATGATCCTGCCTGAGCATGCATGTTGGACCAGATGACCCACTGTGGTCCCTTCCAACCTGAATTATTCTTTAATTCAGTGAAAATGCTAAGATTTTATACTGATTATCCTTCAGATGCTTTCATGTCCAAGAATTCAGCATTTATTATAAACACATGGATTTCTCGTAATTGTGACAGTGCATATTTACTAAGTTTCTCTTGATAAAACAAAATCCAGGATAGGAAATGGTTTACAGTGTTGTGAAGTCAACAACAAGTAGATTCGCCTATGAAATGATAAAGGTGTCACTAGAAGTGTCATGATTTCTGTAGATGGAATTTCAAAGAGCTAAGATGCCAGGACCTGCAAGTCCACACCAGAAGAAAATACTGAATTATGTAAAATAAAAATAAGCTTTATTTCTTGAATCCTGCATATGTACAATTTAAGTTACAGACCACAGCTATGAAGGTTTCCCAGAAAAAAATAATATTCAGGGATTACTTCACTAGTATTCACACAGTTCCTGTGTGGTCTTACCCACAGTTCCTGTGGGTAAGTTAATGAACTGCAGCTGGTGAGAAGGTGCAGGCATTTCCAGGGGTTTTCCTGGCGCCATCCTGTTGTCATCTGCTCCCCTTTCATTTTGCAATTATTGTGCAAACAGCAACATGCAAATGTGAGTGCAGTAAAGCTGGCGTCAGATTTGACTCTGGCAGTAATGACTCTATCCCTACTTCCAAGCCACACCTGCTGAGTCATGATCTTGAGAGGGTCTAATGAGGTGTGAGGTGGCCTCTGAAGAAGCCACAGCAGCATGAGCCAAGACAGCAGGTTGTAGCAGGAGGAACTGCCAAGTATTCAGGGCGGCAGTGCAGCTCCGCTGGTCGCCAAGCACCAGGCACATTCAGGCCCCTTGGCACAGCGTGAGCTGAGAGGCAGCTGTGGAAGGCATTGCTCCATGAACTTAGCCAGGCCAGCTGGTGTCAGCTGTGCTAGACCACTCTCCAGTGTCCTATGATCCTTGCAGTGCAATGGAGTGAAAACTTCCAGTTGAGAAGGATCTCAGCTTGGAAGGATGGGCAGAGAATTCTGCCAACTGCATGGTGAGGAACCAGATGCAACAAAGCCTGTTTTGACCTTCTGTGTGTTTGCCATCCAGAGAAAGTCTAGGCTAAGACTAATATCTGTGAAATTCTGCAGAGAGTTATCCTCTCTGAGCCCCTAACTGGCACAGTATAAAGAGTTAAAGATTACCATATACCAGCTAATAAAAGCAATCTTTTTTCTGTTCTCAGCTGTACTTTCATGTTGGTCGTAAAAACATATTGTATAACAGGGAAGCCAGAACAGATGTCCATGAATGTTGCTTTTATCTTTCTTGACCATCAGACCTTCTTCATTTGTAGTACAGATCCAGCAATGATATCATGTTTTATCTTCAAATCAAGTTTGGATGACTTTTTGAAAGAAACATTTTTTTGCCTGATGCACCAGATTCAGTTCAGAGATAGATAAAGCAAGTACTGTGATTGAAGAAAAAATGATTACCCTACTCATGCCTTTTAACCTAATGCTAAGTGCACCTTTGGTTTTCATTTTAAACTACACAATATTTGATGTGTGCCTCTAAAATTGCAAAGAAAAAGAATAGAACCATGATTTGACTACACACAATAGCACAAAAACCTCAATGTTCTTGTGTACCCCAAATATCAGTATTTTCCAGACAAACTCATATTCAGCTTATGTTTTGGGTTGTTTGTTGTGGGCTTTCTTAATGACTGGCCTGGCAAAACAGCTCTGCCCAGGAGTACACCCTGACAGAGCTGAGAAGTGAGAAGATGATGATGCAGAGGAAACAGAATTCCTGTTTGGTGAAAAAACCCCAGTGAGATTTTTTTAACAACTCATTTTATTACATTCGCCAAGTAGGAAGTTGAACAAAGGATGCCAAGCAATCAGTAATAAGAGCTTTATGAAGTACAAAATTATGGAGCAACATTACATATACTTAAATTCCACCTACTGGCATCTCACCTTTTCACCAATACTACCAAACAGACACTCTTCTGGGAGAGATGCCTGTCCCTTCATCTACACACTAAACCTCATCTCAGGGCAGATAATGAGTTCTGGAATTAGCTACAAGACTCATCCAAGCAGATTATCCACTTGCTTCAGTATGTGCACTGGTTGCCTATGGCTTCAGCCACTAGTGTCCATCTTTCTTTAAAATTTTTCCGTGGTTTCAGAGCCACAGGCACGACCTTGTAGAACTTGTACTATTAATGAAATCATTAGTCTTGTCATAGCAGCTGATCCTTAACTTACAGACATTTGAGTTTCCTAGGTTCAGAGTCATTCATGCAAATAACAGCATGACACAGAAACGCAGTGGCTGTTCATTCAAAGAATAAAAAAAAACCACACTTCATTTCAATGAGAAGAAGAAAGTTCTTGTTTTGATACTGCTCCAAATATAAAGCCTTTTCAGTTCTTCTTTTCTTTATTAAAGCACTAGATCGTGACATTTAGATGACTGATGAAAGAATATATTTTACTTTTATTTTTCTATTATTGAGGATTAATATGAGTAACGATCTTAGAGAGACACTCATTAAAGTCTCCTGTTCCCGTGAATAGCAGTGGTAGTCTCTGTGTGAGCAGGGAAGGCTTCCTGCATATTGCCTGAAGATTTCATTTTATTATTTTGCTATATTAGCATTATTTGCACAAAGGGCTAAAAATGCTGAGAAATGCGGATGGAAGACAGACACAATAGGGAGGTGGGAGGAAAACGTGGAGACTAAAAGGGCATATGATTTGTGCCCTTATCTGAGAAGCTCTGAGAAGCAGATGTGATTAAAGGGGTCCTGGTCAGACCTGTGTCTGTGATTTGTTGCTTAACTCAGAGAATATAGTTCACCCGGATGGACAGGGTCTTTTGGTATCTAAAATGACTCAATATGCAAAGGAAGCATTCCAAAGGTTTAAAAAAATGCCTGACTCCTCCCAATTTCTGAAAAAGTAATCTGCCAACCTGTGTGGAAATGAGCTTTAAATTTCCAGTTTTTTCTGTAAAACATGCACATCTAGAGTTAAGCACAACTGAATTTGTGACTTCACTGTCTCCTGCTTAGGGCTTGTGTGCAGACTGGGCAGCTGGATCCCTCTATCCACAGAGAATCTCTGGTAAGCCTGGCTGCCTCCAAATTTTGCTGTGCAATTCTGTGGGCCTGTCTTTCATATTAGGGCTGTGTGGTTATTTATAGAGCAGCGGCTGAGACTGGTGAGCCACTCACTGTGAAAAGCCATAGCACGCAGTGGTGGCTGAAAGTGCTGTCTTTAAGCTTCTTGGTTGTAAGGGCTGATGGTAAATTGGATTTTCAAAATGCATTTTTCGGTGGGGAAGTCATGTTTATTTTTCAATGCAGCTTTAACATTGAAGCACAAAATTTTCCCAAAGATTCAATAACTGAAAGTTCTGCTTTTCAGAATATTGTCAGAGTACCTTACAGTAACTGTGATCCAATTGCATCGTTCCACTTTTCTCTGACAAACTGCATCTCCCATGATTCACTGACGCTGGGAAGATCCAGAATACACTGATAAAGATCATATGATCCATCAGCCAAGACATAAAACAGCATGCTAATGTACAGCAAGGAGATATGCATGTATCAATACTGTGAAGTTTCAAACCTGGAATAAATAAATACTCTGGAAATATTTCCCAATTGAAATATTTGTGTTCTCTACAATTATGTTTATTCTTATAAAATATAAATTCTTTATAAAAATCAAACCAAACCAAACAAAAATATTCAAACAACCAAACAACTAAAACAATCAGCAAAATCAACTGCTGATGTTGTTACAGGCAAAGGGGCAGAAAGAAAACAGAGGTAAAGAAAGGTAGAGGGACCTGACCCAGAGACTGAGTTTATTTTCAGGAACTGTTCATTGTTTAGAATAGTGTTTTGCTTCACAAGCTCTAAGACTAGAAGCAAAATAGAGGGAGGCACCAGAGCAGGCTGTCAGGATGGAACATTAGTCATGTCATCTGACATGACTAATGCTTAAATAATTCCCATGTGTGCAGCTACACCTAGTTAAAGATATTGGGTCTTATTTTCAGCTCTGCTCAATAGTTTCAAGAAACCTTTGAAATTATGGAATTGTGCTAATGTGTTATAGAAGAAAGTTAAACCCTTATTCTTCATTAAAAAAATGACAACTTTTAATTGGCAGCTCTGTACCTTCAAACACATGGATCAACCTTTGCATTTTCTTGGGGAAAATAGTAAACTGTGATTTCTCCTATAAGCCTGCGGTCATTTGGGAGAGAGAAGCAGAGATCAGCTGTCATTGCAGAGAATGTCAGAGGAATTTGTGGCAGCAAGCCATAGTGAGGAGGTTAAATAAAACCTCCATCATGACATGTTTTGTTCACACCACTGGAGAGAGACTAATATTAAAATTAGAGGGTCATTATTCTCCTTGGGGAATAGGTGTAAAGTTTACATTGATAAAAGTAGCTCTTCTATCATCACAGACACAGCAGAGCTGGCTAAGAAAAATATATCAGACTATAGAAGAGAAAGAGGAATCATGATCCAGCCTTGTTATATCTTCCTCTTTCTCCCTGTGTGTACCCTCACCTCCTCCCAGGACAAAAACCACAAGAATTTGCAAGGAACAGGGTGATTTCTTATTGCCCAGCTGGGTAAGCTGGGGAATGTAGAGATCAATGGGATAAGGCAGGGGCAACGCAAGAGTGAAGGACTGAGTGTCTCATCAGTGTCACCTCACCTCAGCTGAGGACACCACTTTGTCATCTGAGTTTCATCCCACCTAACAGTAATGTTCAGTTGTTTACCTCACACCTTTTCCCTTCACTCAGCCTTTATCCACTTTCACATTTTTATGTTTTTGTCCGGTTACTGCTGCTCCAGCAAAACTCTGCCCTAAAATGTTAGAAAATGTCAGTCAAATTATAAAATAAAAGGTCATCTGTGATGTAAACAAGGGTTTTGCCAAACTGGTCTCAGATCAGAATGTTTATCTATTGCATTACCAGCTCTGCTTCCATCTTGACCAGTCAGATAATGAAACCCATGTAAAAAAAGGCTCTCTTCTGTTTGCATAGAAGTCTAGATTTGGCTTGGAGCCACAGATGCAGGTCTTTACATGAGTGGAGTTGCTATGATACAAATTTAGCTGATACCTTAAATTTCACTAGTCTTTATGAAAAATAGCTTCTTAGGATAAATACAGCATGGAGTCATGCTACCACTCACCTTTACAGGGGCCCGCCATGGGCACAGGACACCCCACATAACAGGAAACCACAGCAGCATCTTTTAGACTGTGAGAAAAGTTGGCATTCTGGACATCAAGAGAAGATTCTCAAATGTCTCTTTTTGAAGGGAGAAAAGCCAATACAACTATTTACTTTTTTCCCCCACAGAACACCATTTCAACATGCAGCACATTTCCACTGCAAGTGTTTGAGACCAAGAATGTAGAGAGAGGAAAGGAGGAAGTCTGTGTACCTATAAATAATATAACACAGAATAGCTACGGTAAACAAAACAGCTAAGATGAGGAAAGACAGATGAATCCTTATGATACAAAGCTCAAGACAAACAGCAACTGTTAAGATCTAGGATAAGAGCATTACTCAGGCAGATTATCATATAGCTGTCTCCTGTGAGAGCTATTTCGTCTTATTCTGAAGTATTTGACTCTGGCCCTAGTCCATAAGTGGATAAATGAGTTGAAAAATGTTATTTCTGACATTGTGGTAAGTCCTATGTTCCACAACCAGGGCAGCTGGCAGGTTTTGAGACAGTCTGCTGGATTAGACTTTATTCACACAAATCACTGCAGAGGCCTGTGCTATAGTGCTATAAAGTATTGCTACATCACACCTCTACTGTTATGCCAAGCTTCTTGAACTGTTTTTTTCCTCAAAGGACAGAATCCTGAACTCCAATGAATCTTGATCAAACTGAGTGTGAGCATGTTCTGGTTTATAAGGCAGATTTCTTGACCCAAAACACAGTGGAATATTTCACTCAAACCTTTAATCTCAGCATCTGTTTGCTGCTGGGGCAAGCTTTCAAAGACACATGATAGATGCATGATAAAGAGTAGCACCTGCACTGAGTAACCTTGCAATAACCTGTTTTCTGGCCAGGAAAAAAAATTACTTTTATTGTAAAATCTTAATTTAATTCATTTACATACTTTATATGTATGCCATTTTTCACAACCAGGGCTTTCCCTTCTCTTTATTTTGTTCCCCAAACATTTAATTTTTCTTGTTAAAAATTCTTTGTGTGTGTGTGTCTGTGTTGCTCTATAATTTTTCTATTCTTCCCACACTGCATTTTCTCCTGAAATCTACTTTATATTGTGCCAGCTTTCTTTGCTGTTAAACATTTTCAGATTTTTCTCATCGTCGCAGAGTCCTTTGATAGTTCCTGATTCTCTGCTAGAAAAGACATTTGAGGATTCTTCTTTTCTTTTCAACATTTCATAGAAAAGCCAAAAAGCACAGGGACTGATCAGGAAGAAAGGTCAGTTGCTAACAGAAATGGTTGCATCACAAATATTCTTCTACTCAGCAGCTCCGCACCAATCGTGGCAAAGGACACGCCAGCCTGTCAGCTCTGCTTCTGTCTGGAGAATGTTCCCTCTTGCTATCAAATCTCCCTATGCAAATAAGACTTCTTGGATGGTACAAAATAATTTCAAACAGACACAGAAGCTAATAAACATTTTAAAAGATTTAAAAAAAAAAAATTGGGGAAAATAGCTGGAGGAGACCCCATCTGGAGTACTGCATCCATCTCTGGTGTCCACAGCAGAAGGAGGACATGGATCTGCCAGAGCAAGGCCAGAGGAAGCCCGTGAAGATGATCATAGGCCTGCAGCACCTCTCCTGTGGAGGCAGGCTGAGGGAATTGGGGCTGTTTGGCCTGAAGAAGAGAAAGCTTGGAAAAGGAAGTGCTTACATCAGCTTTCCAGCACTTGAACAGGGCCTATGAGAAAGAACGGGACCAACATTTTTGCAGGGCCTGCTGTCACAGGACAAGGGATAATGATTTCAAAGAGAAGGAGGGTCGATTTTGGTTAGTTAAAAGGAAGAAACTTTTTCTTAAAAAAACCCCTGGCACAGGTTGCCACGAGAGGTGCAAGATGCCCCACTCGTGGAAACATTCAAGGTCAGGTTGAATGGGGCTTTGAGCAACATGATTAAGTTGAAGATGACCCTGTTCGCTACAACAGGGTTGGAGTTTATAACTTTTAAAGTTTTCTTCAAGCCCAAACTGTCCTATTATTCTACTAGAATTAAAGCTTAAGTGTTTTGCTGTAGAGTGCAGACACACAAGAGAATGTTTAGGGTCTGGTATTTCTGGTGGCTACAGCAGGAGATGGGGACATAAAACCTGGATTGCTTCGTTGTTTGATTGTTTTGCTTTTTTCTTCACCAGGTCACATGTGGCCTTGGGCTAGTTGGGTAACTTGCTGTGCCTTGGATTCCCCTTCCTAATTGCTGTTTTCCAATAAATTGCATAGACCTGTGGCATTTCCAAAGCAAAATGAAAGAACAGGAAAGTGCACTTAAAATTCAGTATGTGTCCTTAAAGCTCTATTAGTTACTCTTAGCACTCCCTTTTAGTTCAGGGTTGGAAGGGATTTAAAACAATTAAAACAAAACTCAATTGAATTTAAATATTATTCTCCAGACTTCCAATCAAAACTGCACTCCTCTTTAATCCAAGTTCAGGTCAGCTGAGTTTTTATCACAGAACAACCTGGAAAAGAAATCTCTGAATTCAACACAGAAAGTTTTCATGTTTACAATATTCCCAGGAATGGGAATGGGAAGGGGTGAGTTAGGGTGGTTGTAGTCCCAGTTCACCTTCCATTCCTATGGTGTAATGGGCTTGGAGGCACAATTTACAGGCAGCTAAGTTACTCTGCAGCCCTGTTGCAATTTAATCTTCAAAGCTATCTCTGTTTTCCTCTTCAGCTACAAGGTGGTCTCATTATTGATATATCAGAAAGCTCCACATAAATTTTGTGGTACTGAGTGTTCCTTAAGAATACACAGTGATGGATTGATTCTAGATGGAAAGAGGGAAGAGAGGGAGAAAGGGAGGGAGAGAAGAAAACAGGGAAGGGAGGAAAGAAAGAAGGAGACAGGTATTCAAGTGGGAAGCTAGTTAACCAAAAAATACTGGCAGTAAGATACAGCTTCTGATGCTTAGTTTATATGTAAATTTTCTTTCATTCCAGCACCACTAGGTACAGGCTCAGGTGCATTATGTGTGTGGCTCTTTGCAGGATGGCAGGGTAAGGGGATAACTGCTGTATTATCCAGGAGTTACCCTCTCTGTTTTACAGTCCTTCTGAGACATTATATCAAAGCAGGGCTGTGAATTCCAGTGCCTGAAATTACATGACTTCCACATCTGGAGCATTTCTGGAGTTCCACAGCTGCTTGCATTTAAATTTGAGCACACATGGGCTAGATCTGATGGTTACAAGAGAGCACCAGTGAGAGGTGAGGGCATGGATGACTGCTCATGTAGGGGGCACATGGAGAGCACATGCTGCTTTGGCTGGGTGAACAATTGGCTGATTCATATTTACTACATTTGGTTTTAGATCCCTCTCCTCCATTCCTTTGTTTAAATGTTGAAAATTTTCTATGCAAAAGGCATCCCATGGAGGCATTTGCAGTTATAAGAAAACACTGGGAAAAGTAAATATCTTTCATAGTCATAGAATTTTTCGTGTTGGATGGGACCTTAAACATCATCTAATTCCATCCCACCTGACATGGGATGGAACACCTTCCACTACACCAGTTTGCTCAAAGTCACATCCAACGAGGCCTTGAGCATATCCAGGGATGGAGCATCCACAGCTTCTCTAGGCAAGTGTGCCTGTGCCTCACCACTTTAACTGTAAAGATTTTCTTCCTCCTGTCTAACCTAAAACTGCCCTGTTTCAGTTTAAAGCCATTTCCCCTTGTTCTATCACAGGATAATAGAATCATAGAATCATAGTCCATCCTGAGTTGGAAGACATCCATAAGGAGCATTGAGTCCAACCCCTGCCCCTGCACAGAACATCCCAAGAATCCCACCATGTTTCTGAGAGCATTATCCAAGGGCTTCTTGAACTCTCTGAGGCTTGGTGCTGTGACCATTTCCCTGGGGAGCCTGTTCAAGTGCCCCACAACCCTCTGGGTGAAGAACCTTTTCCTGATATCCAACCTAAACCTCCCCTGACACAACTTCAGGCCATTTCCTTGCGTCTTGTCACTGGTCACCACAGAGAAGAGATCAGTGCCTGCCCCTCTGCTTCCCATCACAAGGAAGCTGTACCTGCAATGAGGTCTCCCCTCAGTCTCCTCTTTTCTGGGCTGAACAGACCAAGTGACCTCAGCTGCTCCTCATAGGGCTTCTCCTCCAGACCTTTCACCACCTTCCTAGTCCAGCTTTGGACACTCTCTATCAGCTTTATGTCTTTCTTTTATTGTGGCTTCCAAGATTGCACACAGGACTCCAAGTAAAGTACCTTGAGATGAGCATGTAGTGAGCACTCACTACATGTCCTTGTAAAAAGTCCCTCTCCAGATTTCTGGACACGGATGATGTGTGGGACAGTGTTAAATGTGATGAGGGAAGAGCAAGTGATGTCATGGAGGTAAATGACATCACCTGTTCTTCACTCATCCACCGAGCCTGTAACCTCATTGTATAAAGCCACCAAGCCTGTCAGACATGATTTACCCTTAGTGAAGGGAAAATTTGCTAATTTTCTGGTGATAATAAAACAGTCATGTCAAATAGTAAGTGACATATTATCCTTATGGAAATTAGACATTTTTATTGAGCTTGTTGTTGAAGGGTTGTAAAGAAAAACTGGAATTATCTTGGATTTTTTAGATGTAGAGGGGTTTAATATTTTGTTATTTCCTTTTTTTATTTATATTGGAATAATATCAGCACTATTTATCTCACAAAATTAATTTTAAAACAAGAAAGAGAATTTCTCAAAGGTTAAATAAATAGACCAGGAAAGAGTCAATCTATTTGTGATTGCAAGGTTTTTTTTTTTTTAATTTCTCTGTGATTTTTTTTGTTGTTTTGGTTTGCATTTTTTTCATTTTGAAATAAAAATTCTCCCTACAATCTATGCATGAAACTGATTCCATCATTTATCAAAAATCCTGTCAAAAGTGGACTACCAGCAAAAGTAGAGTACCTTTCCCTGTATAACAATTTCAATTTTTTCAATTCAATTCAATCTAGAGTATAAAGATTTTCCTTATGTGCTTTTTAAAAATCACATGGAAATTAAACTTAGTGAAAATAAAATGTGGGAAAGACCATACACTTTCAAAATATTTTTTACATTTTTTTTCATCAGTAGTATTAGTATTTTCTTGGCACTAATCCAAGTCTCCAAGCAAAAAAAAAAAAAACCAAAAAAAAAAAAAAAACAACCAAAAAAAAAAAAAAAAACCAAAGCAGGCTCTTGACCCCATCTAAAAGCAGCCTCGGGAGAGACATCGGTCTCTTAATGACAGATCCTAATTTTGGTTCCTTTATGGCCATAAAATGGTGCTACAATTCCCTTTTAAACATGCAGCAAATTTCCCTGTTGAGTCTGGTTGGCTGTGGACAGAGATGTGTGCAGAAGCACATCTTCCTGTTATTGTCTGTCCTTCCCGTGATCCTGCTCAGGACAGCACGGTACACCTGCCTGTGGTGGTGTCCTGCTGCAGTCTGCAATGATTTCTATTCCCAGTTATAGGTGCTGGAGACCAGGATCCCTGCACTGCAGGAGGTAAAAAGGGTAATTCTTATAGGGTCAGACATGTAGGAAGCTCTCCCTCATTTCCATTTCCATTTTCCATCTGCTCCTCTATGTATGTTAAGAATAAATATAATTTTTCATATAGAAAGCAGAATTTCACAAGGCATGGGAGTAATAAATTCTTAAAGGATGGATATATTTCTTGCTCATATGTACAGATGCCTTTTATCCTTCTGTGTACTGAAGAATAGAAATGCTGCCAGTCTCTTTGCTCACTTAAAAGACCATTCAATGAGCTACACTAAACATTTGCATAGTACAGGCCATGGAGTTTCACCCAGGGGTTCCTGCATTGAGCCTTATGCTTCTGTAAGAGTAAAGCAAGGGGAATCAAATGTATCCACCTCTCCCCACTGCTTCCAGAGTACTCACTGGCTTTTGTGGGCCACAAGAGGAGCCCATTGTGCTTTGCTCAATGGATGGAAACTCCATGTTCTTGTGGCCTGGGAATCCCTGTTCAGAACAGCTGAGCCATCACTTAACTTTCAAAGCATGCTATCTTTGAAAAGATAAAACACAAAGCAAAACACGATATCCTTATTTTAGCTATCTACATGTCAAAGCCAAATAACCTGTGGTACTTGGTTAAGAGTCTTGAGGATGGAGGCAGTGCTCAATGGCTGCTGCAATCCAAGCAAAGTCCAGGTTTATCAATAACCTGTTGTGTGTGGAGATATGAAAGCATATGGGAAGGGCAGAGACTGTGAGGAGAGAGGTGAGTCTGAAAGTCATAATAGGAAGCCTTTGTGTAATGTTTAATTATACTTATTCTATGCATAATTTATAATAGTTTTTCTAATATCCTGAAGATATTTGGCCAGAACTATTGTTACTCCCTCGTGGAAAACATAAAATTATAATCATGCTCATATTCATTAATAGAAATAGCATGCAACAAAATTGTTTCTGGGTTGGAGTTTTTATTTTGACATTTAGGGAGAGTGTAATTCAAGACCAAAAAGCTAATGATATACAATATGAAAATTATTATGTACATGTCACTGAAAATATATAAAATTTACAGATTTCATAGTTTCTCCATTTCATTATTCCCGTTCAGAAAAAAAAAAGTGATTTTTAAGTATATTAAGAAGTTACTAAATTCATTATACATTGGCTATATGTAGATAAAACTATATGAAATAGAATTAATTTTTTTCTAAAAAAAACAAACCTCACTGTTTGCAGTACCTGTCAAATTACATTAACCACCTGCATTTGGAAATTCTCCACGTAGTCTCTGTGAAAATGATAAGAAATCTAGGACTGAAAATTAACAACTTTCCAGACACATGTTGGGTTTGTTATAACAAGATTCCATGCATGACTATCTTTTGTCTTCTGTTTTACATATGACATAATCAGATAAGAATATTTTCCACTTATGGTAATGAAACACACCTTTGGAGATGAACTATATGAGACTGAAAAATAAAATTAAACTGAGAGGGAGGAGAAGATGAGTCAGGAAAATTTTAATAGTGATATGAACCAATCTTCTGCATACACCAGGCAAAATTACTACATAAGGCAAGTACACAGTGATGGAGGTGAGCCTAGACAAGTGCTCCCTCTCTGCCCAAGTGGAAGGGGGGTTGCTCCACTGCCTTACACCCAGCCTTCTCTGCAGTGATTCATGCTGACTTTGTAAGGGCACCAGCAGATACACAGCCACTCCAAAGCCTTCATTCACCTTGTGTGACACTGGTTCACAACTGATTGACTACCTGTAAGTAATAACAGATAAGTTTTCAGGCAGCCTGCAGCATGGTTCCAAGAAATGTGAACTGTCCATTTATTTCAGCTGTCCGGGAACATGTGTCAACACTGGGAATGATTTCATTTCCTGAGGAGAAAAGTGGATTTCCAATTTGCACAAATTACTGTAAGCAAACATGTCATTCTGAATGACCATTAGGAGACTATCACCACATATTTTCCCACTTCAAAACAGAAAGGAAAAAGACCATTAACTTTTTCAAGCATAAGAAAGGAGAAATGCAGTTTTAAGAATTCAGTGGACGGGAACAGCAACATCACCATATTTACACTATGTGAGCAGTAAGCAGTGTATTGCCTTAGTGACCCATGAGGTCAGAGCTTATTTTTTAACTTTGTCATTGGAAATAGTGCCTCCCAGTTTCCACCAAACCTAGCTGTGGCTGGAAATGGAGAGACAGACTTGCTCAGTGAAATGCACAGAATGCATCCAAACACTCTTGGTGTGTATCATGTCCACATCAGAAACTGCTGAGGCAGCAGGTAGATAGTCTCTTTAAAATGTGAGTCACAGAAGGGGATGTGGAATATGCAGACCTGCTAGTGGCATCCTCATCCTTCCAGGTTTTTGTCTTCATTTGAGGCAGCGTATTGAAAATGATTCAGAAAGTGCCAGTATGAAAAAACTTTGAGAGGTGACCTCCCATAATTTATTTGTTATCTCTTACCTCCCTTTCTCATCTTTCTAGAAGGATAATGTTACTAAACCATTTCATTTCATAATTCAGTAGTCAAAAGATGCAGCTTGAAACACCAAAGAAGGTAAATATTTACTGAGGCCTCAGAGAGTGAACTTCAGTGGCTGGAACTTAGCCATTCTCTCAACTGCTCTCATTTTGGGGTTGGACGGTTTCCTTCCTCAGAAGGGCAGGCTCTGGCACTGAGGGGACTCTCTTATGGAGACCCCCTTCTTAGACAGCACCAGTCGGAGTCCTGAGCCTCTAAATTAACTGCTAACACACCTTAGTTCTTTTCCACTCAAGGACACGGGAGTAATCACAAAGGAGCAACATGGCACAAAACTTTATAAGGAAGATTAAGAAAAACCTGTAAAATGAGTCAAATTATTCCATAGCTAAAAATAAAGCAACTGGCAAGGTCAATTATGAAAAAAAAACCATTCTACAGATCAAGTTTAGAATGGAATTAGGAGGCACAAACAAAAGGGGAAAGGAGGAACAGAAGGGAGGCCAGAAGTTATCTGGCATGATTAAATGGCAACTTCCAAATAGCAAAATGAGTCAAACAAAAATCCTTTATTATATGACCCTAATGAAGCCAATAAACAGAAATATAAGTAAACAGCTGTTAAGTAAGAAGAAAATTAGGAAGGCCGAGATGGATTTCAAAGAAAAAATAACTAATGGTGTGAAAACAAATGAAAATCAGGGTGCCTGAAAGAGATCAATAATTTCAATGAATCATCAGGGGTGGAAGAGTTCTATGAAGGAATGTAAGCATATTGATGAGAGGCTTAGCAATTTTTTTTGTAGAAGTTTCATGAAGGAAACTTCTCGGTGAATATTTACCTTGTACTTGTTATTTACTGGCATGGAGAAGGAAACATTCTTAGATATTGAAATTTCAGGAAAAGAAATAGTAACTCATAGAGTGATAAAATTCATCAGACACAAATCAGATACACTTGAAAATTCTAAGGGAGGGTAAAGGAGGAGAAAAATAATCTACAAAAATATGCATTCTGTCCTCAAAATACCCATTTTTCCAAAACAGAAGGTAGTAAATATCATATGTAAACAACTGCAGCCAGAATAAAAAATTTCTGGAGGGTACCTCAAGAGAGGGACCAACCAGCCCGACCCTTGTAGAAGAAAGTTACATCACCCTATTATTCCCTTGGAGTTTTCTATATGTCATTTGTGCAGTGGATAAAGGAAATACTGATAATGACATATATATTGACTCATCAAAGGTCTCTGATAAATATTTTGAGAGCAGGAACAAGCAGAATCCGTAGGGGAAGAACACCAGGATCCAAAGCAGAAGAACAGGGCTGAGTGCTACTCAGTGCCATGGCTTTGACTGACTAATGTCGAGTCGAGTATTATTGTTCCCTCCTTTCTGTTGGTGAAATCTGCTGCAGTTTGTGACTAGTGGGTCTGACACAGTGAGGATGGGTGAGACTGTACACGTGAATGTCACACCTGCACTAGGACTGCTGCAGGGATATTGCCAGCTGTGTCCAGAACACATTGTACCCACTGGGCTTATTCAGCATTTTCCTTCAAGAATCCAAATATCCCTGGGAACCAGCAAAGACAGTGTTCTGACTGACAGATATTGGGACCTGTGAGGTCTGGCTACCCTGTGTGGTGGGAGATAACACAGTGGAACGAGATATTCGTGTAGCAAAGTGCAGCACATTGTTGTACCTGCAGCCCCTTTACTCATTACCTCTAACAAACTTGAGTTGATCTCACTTGCCTGCAGTGAGATGTTTGTTCATTCTCTGGCTTCTTTATTCATAATTGCAATCCCACAGAGACTGGATGTTTTACTAAAGACATTAAATGTGACCAGCAATCTCCATTACTTTAAGAGACCACACAGTGTTCCAAAGTGCCTTACATTAAGACATTACTCCATTAAGGGCATTACTCCATTAAGGGCATTACTCCAATAGCTGAGGTTAAACTTCTCTAACTTGTTTGCTTACAGAATAGCACCAACAGAGAAGGACGTAATTTCCAGTCCTAGGAGAAAACCCTCCTCTCTTCTGTGTTGCCTCCATAGACCAGGATCACTTCCCCAACCTTGGACTGTGGTGTTTGGTTTCCAGTATCCAGCTGGGACACCAGGGATCCTCATAAACCTTGTGGCACAGGAGTTAGGCTCACTCTGAGGCCTTGAGAGTATGTCTCAAATGACAATATCGCTGTTTAGGCAGATGGATCATGTTTAAAAAGCTGAATTGGTTAAGTACTTCAATAAATCATTTAGTTATCAGAATGTGAATGTTATACCACCCTTTAGGTATCCAAATTTGAAAAATTTACTTTAACAGAACCAGTGGTTGATCTCAGTCATTATTTAGTTTTCTGTTTGGGCAGATCAATAGAGCTCTCACAGTTATTTTAGAAATTAACTGGGAATATTTTCAGATCTTATATATAATTATTTAAAACAAGGCTAATATATATTATCACTGCGTTAACAGACTTGCAGTTTCCAAGTCTTTTTCTCACAATGGAAGTAGAAAAGGTTAACTTGTTTTTTAGTAAAGATTTTGTTCAACAGTGAAAAGATCACAGTTAATAAATAAGTCTTTGGAAAATTGTGTTTCTGATTACATTGTAACCTGACTGAAAACCAGCTAATAAAAGTTTGATAAGATTAGGTAGGGAGTTTCATTCTGGATATGTAGGATGGACTTCAGCTGTGCACACCATTTAACTTTAGCTTATGCTAAACTTATGCACACCATAAAATAAATATATCTCTGACATAAAAATAACTAAGATTCCTGATTCAGTCAGTGGAGAGACAAAGTATTTTTGAAATAAAATTTCTGTGTTCACTCTCAGATGCCTCCTTTTTGTGTGAGGTGTGTGGTACTGTGTTCTCTCACTGCCTGTGCAAACACTAGAGAGAACCAGGTCATGTGTAGAAGTTTAAAGTAGGTCAGCTGAGCCTCATCCATTCAAATAAGTGTATGCACACCTCCTCACATTAGACATCAAACTCAGCGGTCCACTCTGGGAAATCCTCCTGCCTTCAGGCTCTATACACAGAAAGAAGAGTCACCTATTCCAACAGGTGATGCGCAGCTATAGCTCAAGATGCATGTATCGTCCAACACCAAAGAGTCCATTCACCTTTATAGACCTTTTCACCTCCAGGGAAAGATGTTCTACCTTAGGCACCCAGGTACAGGTGCCCACAGTCAGATGGTGGGACTTCTTCCAGAGGTGGGAATTTAAAACCCAGGATCATTTCTTCCTTATTTTTACCCCCATAGTTGTTACCTCTTTTTTTTAATTACTAGTTGAAGTTTTCCTGGGATATTTGATCCAGATATTTTATAAGTATTTCAATCTATATTGGTTTAGGCATTATGAAATAGTAAAGTAGAACTTAAAATAATATATGAATGGAGTTTTATTTAAGTGGTGCAATGTCTGTGGTTGCACCATTTTTTAAAACTTTTTCTCTCTCTTCTGTAATGTGCAATTTGAAGGTCCATGAAACTAGCACTAGAAACAGAACAGGACTTTGGGAAAGAAATCTGCAGTACATGCGCATTGCACTGATAGTTTCTTGCCTGCAGCAGCAATTGTTTTCCAAAGTACATCTCCTGTCTTACAATTTTCTTACCTGCAGTAGCAAAATAGTCATTTAGAAAAAAAACCAAACAACAAACAAACCACCACAAATCTCATTTATTTGGTTCTGACAATCTCATCTGCTTAGGTCGCACACTGCCACTGGCCATTGCTCACATTCTTGTTAAATCAGTGGAACACAAATCTGAATGTTGTGCAGTATTGCCTGTTCTGGAAAAATTAATTTAAAACATTGAAGTGGAGAGTTCCTCTCTGCAGTAAAGGTGTAAGCAGAAGGTATACATATGAAAAGGTTCAGGGAATGAATGAGTATGGCTTAAGTCCAAGATCTCATTTGATATCAAATAACAAGTTTTGAATAAAGCAAAATAAATCATCTCTGGACAGTTTTATTTTCTAAAGGCTCGGACATAGGTCAATGGTCTACTGAATACATGTTTTCTCTCCAAAGACAGAGTTTATATCTGCAGTAAGCCACTATATACATTGATTTACAATTTTTTTACTGCTGTGTTTGCCATTACTTAAATTCTTACCCTGCAAGTAGCATTTTGGTAGAAATAAATAACAGATGCCCTTTGGCCAAACTGTTTGCAAAGTACACTGCCAACCTCGTGTGCACTTCACCACAGAAGTATAACAAAAAGTAGTTAGAAATATTATATGGATTCTAGCTCTGTTGAGTACATATAATCACATTTTCTTACTTTTCCTTTCTTTCTTATGTAATTCCATTTTTAATACTTGCTACCAGGATTAAAATGAGGCCGCTTTCTCCCAGATTGGAAATTTCATCTTTTTTGTACACCGTTATTAGAATTCACAGATTTTATTAACGTTTTCATTAAGGAATATGCAGTAATGAAAATGTGAAGGATTCAGATGATCAGCTCACTGAAGTGAGCTGTGACTCACTCCAGAGGGTGATTGTGACTTTGGAAATTTCACTTTGGGAAGTGTAATTTGTTTCCCTGCAAAGGGAACTTGGATGATCAGTGATGTCAGATAGGGAAACAACCACCTGAGAAAGATTTATTTTCCCATTTCTCTTTCTAAAAACAAAAAAAAACAAAACAAAACAAAATAAAACAAACAAACAAAAAAAACCTAAATGCACTGGGAGGAGGTTGTTCTCACAAAGGAGGTATATAGTTCTGCATGGTAAATTTACCTGCTATGGCCTGTTAATTTCTCATTCCTATTACTGGCCATGAATGCAGCAGAGCTGTGAGTGTTCTACCTCTTCCTCTTCCAGGATATTCAGAAACTGGGGCAGGGGCATGCAGCTAATGCTGACCTGAGAATCTGCAATGTGCTCCTGCATTGAGAGGTTACACCTGAGACAGCCTAACCAAAAGTACTGACATATGGCATGTTGCTGGCTCTAAAAGCTATTCAGTGTCTTCTTTGGCATCACACCCATGAGATCAGGAAGACATCACTTAATTGTGTCTATCTTCAAGCCAGGAGGAAGAGTTGCTTTCACAGAAGTGTTGCAGAATTTATTGGCATTTTCTATAGAAAGTAGTGCAGCTAAAACATCTCTCTTACACTTCCTGAAATTTAGCCTCATAGAAGGGTGAAACTGTGCTATTTTTACTCTTTCCTATATTGAGTTGCATCTCTACATTTTTATAGATTTATTTTTATACTGTAAAATACTCTCAAAAGTACATAACATTGTGTATTAACGGAAAGTCATGGTGGGACAAGCAGACAGAAAAAGTAAAACTGGAAACCAGGCCCAAAGGCCCTTAGAAATTCATGTTCCTAAACTAAGAATGAAAACATAATAATTTCTTATATCTCAATGCAATCTTCTGCACAGCTGATGTTTATTTTGCTTGAACATGAATGTTGAGCACTGGAGTCCTAAGCTCAAAAAGTCTATGCCCTGAACTACCTATAGACTTCTGGCAGATATAAATTTTCCCTTGATATGCTTTATACATATCAGTCCTTACGGTAGAAGCAATTAAACTAGAATAACTTTCTTCCTTCCTTGCCTGTACAGAAATAACTTTAATGCAGACTGATGAATGCTTGAGGGTACAAAGTAAAGCACTTAGAAATAAGGAAACATCACAGTCAATATGGCCCTGGGAATGGTGATTTGTATATAAGCATTACAATACCACATTTAAGTACCTGATCATGAATTATTTTGCTTCCTTGTCCTTGAATTGAGCCAAACTCATACAGGAGAATAATTTGTTGGGCTTATTGCAAGAACCTCCTTTGCTTCCTGCAACAGAAAAGCAGTCTCAGTAGGATGACAGGTGGAACTGAAAAACTGGATTTTCCACTTCCCTCTGCTACAGATTTCATGTGATGCTGGACAAAACCACTTCAGAAGTCATTGTTCTCTGAGCTGCTCTTTTACTGTGAAGGCGTCAAACAGCAGACCCCAGGGTCTAATTTACTCAAATGCTGAGTGCTCACAGCTGCTACCAAAATCACTTTTAACAGAGAAACGAAGAAAACAATCTAAAACTCTCAGACCAGGAAGACATGAAATGTCTTGGACTAGTCAGAAGGCAGATGAGTCAAGAGTATCTACAACACCAGCACTGGGGCTGGGTGCTTGCTATGCCAGTCCCTTTGAACTATAAATACACGTCCATAGCACAGCAGAAGCGTCTGGGATCTGGGCATCTGAGATAACCTCTGATCTGCAGAAGAGCCTCAACAGAGCAGCAAGAATGCTTGTGTGGGTCCCTCCTCTTTCCATGACAACTTTCTTTTGTATTATAGCAATTGAGTTCTACCCTTTGCCTCTCCTCATATGAACGACCACTTGATAGCAGACCAAGGCCAAGCTGGTCTTCAGCTGTGCAGACTGATACTCCTGCATCAGGATTAGGAAATAAATCTTCATGAGGGCTACCACATTGCTCTGAGATCATCTGAGCTCCTGCTGTGGTGTGTCCTCCAGAAAGAGGAATTTAAGACTGCAGAGAGGTAGTTGAACTCCAGAGCTGTGAACCACTCTGCTGCACCGGTCTCTATTTTGGGTAGGTTTAAAACAGTGTGAGCAAGAGAGTACTCAGGGTTAGAATAAATGCCTGGAAGCAATAAAATCTTATCTTTCTGCTGAAAAGTTACCTGTCCAGTAGGATTCTGTTTAAAGCCTTGTTGGCATAAAAATAAAGGGTAATTGCTATATTTTACGTCTTTTTTTTACCCACTTTCTGATTTTCATAATAATGCGTGTTCAGTTTGGAATTTAACTGTCTCATCTGACTGGTTAATTATAAAATAACTATTAAAAGCCCAGCAAGCACTTACGCGTATTTTTTCCTTTCTGACTCTATGGGGGTTGTCAGACAATAAATTTATGGAATTTTGATGTTTAGCTTTATCTTTGCTGTTTTATATTTGCTTCTTCCTGGGTTTTATTCACCTTTCTCCTTCAAATGTAAAAATATTGTTGACCTCTCCAGAAATTAGTGAGGTCATACTGCTTTTACCTTGTTAATAATGAAAACTATAACCTATCTTAAGAATTCTATGGTATCGCTCCAACAACTACCGTGAAAAATGTCTCATGAGAAAGTTTTGCAGTTTCTAGAACCCCTTACTGAATCCCTGAATTGCTAATGCACCAAAGAGTTGTTGCTTACATGGAACATATGATTTCATTTCACTCCCTTCTCTTTCTCACACAGAGCAGAGCTCAAGGGTAGCAATTTTTTACAAAAGATTTTGACAAAAGATTCAGTTCACCACAGCTCCTAAAAAAACATTCAAATGTTGAGGTTCATACAATTAATTGATTTTCTAGGCTATGAGCTACAAGTGAAAGAAAGTCCTGAATTTGTGAATAGAAAGAATCCCTGTAAGACAAAACAGTTTTTAGTAACAGGGAAATAAAGCTGGTACCCCAAAACCAAGGATTAATAAAGAGCAGGCAAGGAACCACAGCGTAGCTTTGTGGGGAGATCTGGCTCTGATGCTGCACAGGGTTAAAGTGCCCGTTTGTGTACATATGTGGGTGTGAATCCATCTATGCAGCCTCCTTCTGTGTCATGGCCAGGAGAGACCCTCTGTTGTACATGGCCCCACTGACCACCCCATGCCTTCCCAGCCTTCCCACCAAGATGTAGTGAGAAGAGCAGCCAAACCCCCCTGGAACTTATCTTAGCACGTTGCTAAGCTCCGACATGAATAACCTGTCTTCCTTACAGCTGAGGATGATTTTGTCCACCCTTTTTTTCATATTTACATTCCCAGGATCTTAAACACAATAACACTTCCTTTGATTACTCACAGCTGCCTAATCAGCCTTGACATTACAAGTCCTACTTTCCTTTTTTACCAAAGGAAAATGAACAACCAGCCTCTCCCTGCATCATAGGTCAAACATCAGAGACTACAGCTTTACCTGATTTTCAGATAATACTTCTCCCCTTATGTGGCTCACCACTTCTCCAGACTGTAGCAGACCTCTCTAGCCCTGAGGATACAAGTACTTACAGTAAAGCCAGCCACAATATCTGTTTATTACTAGTTCTGAATTAGGTCCAAATTCAAGTCAGGGAGAAGCCCAGATGAAGTGCAGAAGCATTCAGTGTTCTGAAAAATACTGTAACGGTTAATATTTTAACTTCCCACTTCATGTCCACTGCTTCAGAAAGTTTGGCTGCTTTAATATAAAACTGAAGTAGAAATTTGGATATGAGAGAAAAGAACATTTTTCTGGTAAGCATTCACAGAGGTTCACCCAGCTTGGTCCTCAGCTGTTATTTTATCAATTAATTGAGTTGATTTCAGCTGCACTCAACTGCCTTCTGCCAGCTGGGGGTAGGACATGGTCCTCATCTGTTCTTCTTGGATTCATAAATAAATGAATAACTGTACAACAAATGAAACCCATGCCTCTGGGTCTGAGAAAATGCACACAGGACCAGTAACCAGACCTAGGAAGATATCACCTGAGGATGAGGAGTGAATTCAGAGGAAGCCACCAAGATGATTAGAGAGGGAGCACCTCTGCTATGAGGACAGGCTGAGTGCATTGGGGTTGTTCTGCTTCAAGAAGATTAATCTTCAGGGTGACCTAATTGCCATCTTTAAGTACCTGGAGAGAGCCTACAAGACAGAGACTATTTACAAGAGGGTGTGGTGACAGTATGAGGGGGAACAGCTTCCAACTGAGAGTAGGTTTCAATTAGATATTGGGAAGAAATTCTTTATTTTAAGGGCGGTGAGGCCCTGGCACAGGTTCCCCAGAGAAGCTGTGGATGCCCATCCCTTAAAAGTGTCCAAGGTCAGGTTGGAAGGAGCTCTGTGCAGCCAGGTCTAGTGAAAGATGTCCCTGCCCACAGCAGGGGTGGTTGGAACTAGATGATCTTTAGGGTCCCTTCCAACCCAGGCCATTCTTATGATTTACAAATTAGTTATGTATTGGTATTCATTGATGTTTTTTAAGAACAGATATGGGTGAATTTAATGAAAAGATGGTCAGATACAATTATATGTGAGCAAAGGCCAATGTTCAGGTGCCACTTTCCTATGGTAATAGTCTGTGGTGACACAAACAGAAGCTGTAAATTCAGTGCACAGAAGGGAAAGACCAAAGGGAAAAATATCAAATCCAAGCTATTTAAAATGAGGAGAAACAAGGACTAAGAAAATTGCTGTTAAAAAGAGATGCACAGGCAGTGTCACTGAGCACTTATATATTCCTTTTTAAAAGCAACTGCAGGTATCAGAGTGCAGCCTTTATGACCAGCAGATCTTGATAATCCTTTTCTATCCTTTAGCTCAGTGCTGGGTTAAAAGTGCAATGGAGCTGGAAGGGGAACAGCTGGAGCACATGGCCAAAAATAGAAAGTGTCTACAAGCAGTCAAGGGTGAGGTGGCAGCACACACAGCCACACGCCTTCAGCCAGGGCAGCCAGGATGTGCTTTTTGGCAGCATGGGCAGAGGACAGGCTCCTCTCAGTGATCCTTGGTGCTGCACTGACCTGCATCCCACAGCACAGCAGTTTCCTCGTGGAGGAGGAACGTGGAGGCAGGAACCTATGGGTAAGTACAAATCTCAATGGAGAAGGGAAGAAGTGCAAGTCTCAGTTTCACTCTGCCACAAAGAACCTAAAGCAATCTTGCCCAGGTGAAAAGGCCATTCTCCCCTGAGATTCAGAAACAGAGACCAAGGTAAACTGGTCACTACTACTATGTGTGTCTCCCTCCTGTGCCTCCCATGGTGGCTGTATGGACTCCATGTGCTCATCCTGGGGGTGACTATGTCTTCCCTTGTGCTCTCACTCCAAATCTCTTCTTCTGCCTCTGAAAAAGGAACTGCTGTTTATCTTGATAGATTATCATGAAGCTATATTCATTATTCTACCAAAATAGCTTCTGATTCTGTGCAGACAGGTGTTAAAACGATGCCTATGATAAAGAAAAAAAAGTTTAGAAGAGGCTATGCTGCATCCTCTGGAGGCAGGTGCTCTCTGAACCAGGAACTTTTGCTTAAGCCATACCTGCTGAGACCTTCTGTTTCAGGAATCTTGAGTTTTGCACAGCACAGGCTTTACTTTTGGTGAGAAATAAACAGGCTTCAGGGAGTGGAGGATGCCTCAGCATCTGCTATCTGTAGCTATGAATTAACTTCTCCATGGTGCTGTTGATAGGCTTGGCACATTCACAGGCTGGGAATAAAGCAGTGGCTATTGGCCACAGCATATGTGCTCATTTATACTGGATTTTCTCATCTGTAAATGGGCATCTGCTCATTCAGCCTGGGAGACTGATATACTGTTCTTTCCTCCATGCAGGAAATGAACACACTTTCAGTCTGCTTGGACTCCCTGGCTACCAAGGCTCAGGCTGCCATTTGCCATGGAGGTATCAACTTTTAGCAGCTATACCAGTGCAAGGACAAGGCAAATGGCAGTTTGCAAATTTAAATTCCTCAAATTTAAATGGATAGACAAACAGAAGCTCAGAAATGGCTGAGAAAATAAAGATACACTCTAATTTTAGCTGCTGCTGAAGCACTATCACACCCAACTAACTCCCTGTGTGGTTGTAAGCCTATCAGACAAGATTTACAGTGGTATCTAGACCTCTAAAGATAAAGAGGTGTTAAGGGAGAGCTATTAAAGCATCCAAATGAGTTTCCCCTTTACTTTCTGTAAGATTTAGTGTCTTACCTGAATGGATAATTTTTGCAAGTGTTCCAGACGTCTTTAAGACTCCACAGTCCTGCAGGAAGATCCCATTTTACAAACAGCTGCAGTGTCCAGGCCTCTGCACTGCAGCAGGTCACTTCTTTCAGGAGTGCTGACACCCATGGGCATATTTCTGTGGATCCCTGTATGTTGCTGGCAGGTAACTTGGGTTTGAAAGTGCTCCTTGTAGGTATCTGCGGTACATGCAGCATCTCATCCTGCATTGCATCTAAAATAGGCAGATGGTGTGAGTATTGCCCTCTATCCCAGCCAAAATGTCTGCCTTGTTATCCTTCTCGGTTATGGCACGAGCTAAGGGTAGGATACATCACACCTAACTTCAGCCTACTTAAAGCTAAATAGCCTTTTTAAGTTTGCCTAACTTTCCTCTGAAGTGATAGAAAAAAATATAATTCATAAAAGCAATTGATCCCTGCTATAATACTTCACTCTTTAGGTGGCCTGGGTCACTCACCAGTGATAGTTACTTGTCTTCAACGAGTAAGGGGGAGGCAAGATGATGATCTCAGACAGTGAGTCAGGCTTTTTAGATCTTGATTGTCTTTTATTCGAGCATTAGATTATTTTACAAAAAGAGAACAAGCTTATTGACACAGAGACACTCGAGCTGAAGAAAGGCCAGACACTTGTCAAGGTTCTTTTTTGGTTTGTTTTTCCTGTTTTAGCAGTTATTTTAATAAAATATTTTTTATCTCATGGTTATGTTTACACACCATAATGCCTGCACTGTGAATTTATTATAGCTGGCTAAGAGCTAAACAAGGGCTCATACAGAACAGGCTTCTTGTGTCAAATTACAGTGAGCTTCAGGCTGCAAGACAGGGGCTGTGACTGTTGGGTTGACCTTGGATACCCACCCAGCTGCTCCATCATCCTTCCTCAGCAGGAAAGGCGACAAAATAAACTGGAAAGGCTCATGGTTTGAGATATATATGGGGAGATTCACTTGCCAATTACCATCATGGGCAGAACAGGCTTGACGTGGGGAAAGGTAATTTAATTTATTGTCACTTTCAATACATTTTACTAGCGAGAGAAAAAAGGCAAAACCAAAGCACTGTCTCCAGCCCTTGTTCCCAGGCCTACCTTCTCCCTTCCACTCCTGATTTTTCTCCCTCAGAAGGTTCAGGGAGTGGGGATGCTGACAGCTGTGTGGAGACAGGACTCCCTCTCCTCAGGATATCGGCCTGCTGCCCCCAGCCCAGCCACAGAGGTGCAGCAGGAAAGGTGAACAGCTCACCAGGGCAGAGCTCTCTGTGAACATCACTGCCTGCCACGTCCACATGGTCCTTCACTCCTGTCTAGAGCTCCTCTGTTTGCAGAGGACAAACAGTTTGAGCTGTCTCAATGCCTGAAATAACATCTCTGCCTGTACTGGTGTCAGCAGCAGTTTTCTGCCCCTCTTGGCTTGGTAACTCAACACAGAATTCCAGGGGAAACAAGTCAGATTCGTTTGGTTTTTTGCCTTGGACAAGGGCCATAAACAAACATAGCCTGTAGTACAGGCAGTGTTAAAAAAAACCCCTTAAAATAGTTAGAAAGAGACGTTGAAAGCAGTTGTCCACACAGACAGATGTTACTGGGGGTCCAATTGCTCGTGGAGCTGTCAGTCAGCTCACCTGGTAAAATGATCAGTGAAAGGTCCTTCACACCACCATGCCATGCCTTCCCCAGGCTGGCCCTGACCTAACTCCTGTTTATTAAGAGAGTGATTTACATGAATGCCTGCTATTTTTCAAGCTTTCTAGCATACATCCCACCTGAAGTCATTATCCTCTGTCTGAGCCTTCCTAATCACCATTCCACAGCAATCAATTAGGAGGTGACTAACAAGCAATTAGGCCTTCAAGAGAGTGAATAAACACTCCAAACACTAAGATCTGGCCTTGTGTAAGTATGCCCTGCAATCAAGAATGAACTAAAATGACAAAATGTTCTGAAACCAGAATTTGTCCTCAAGTAGAACAGTGCAAGATCGATGAAGGTGGCCTTTTGCTGGCACATAGGTGTCGTCTCTGCCCAGAGGATCTTTCCAGGAATTGCCAGTAATTTACTGAAAGAGTAAAGTTACTCATGGAGCAGACAAGGTTTTAAAAAAGAGAAGTTTCTCGTCCCCCTAGCAACAGCAAGAGGGGAGCCAGCTTAACCTGGGTCCAGCACAGCTGAAAAGCTGTGATGGCTGTCCAGCTGTCCAGCCTCCACTTCTGCTTGAAAGGTAATCTGGTGCCTCTATTTAAATAAGTTTCATTTAGCACATTTGTGAAGCTATGAGGTCCAAATTTTCAGTTTTCCTGGGCTGTGTCAGATTAACTCATCCATCAACAGCTTGGCTGTGTGAAGGTCCAGAGACAGGCAAAAGGGCTTAGCTGGGTATCTTATTTGAAAACAAACAAACAAACAAACAAAAAAAAAACCTAAAACAAAACCACAAAAAAATTCCCCCAACTAGCAGGCCCAGGTGTAAATAATTTATTTATTTGTAAATTTAACCTAAATTCTGCCAACTAACATTAACTAGAAAAATCAATGAAAACAAAAATTAAACTGTTGTTCTTTCTGGGTCTGAGTATTTTTTCATAACATTTGATATTTTTCAGTTGACAGTGGCATTTCAACACACAATAGACCTACTTTTATCTGGGGGAAAGTAAAAAAAAAGCCATCCAGGCATCTTTTAAATTATTATTATTATTATGTTGACTTGATGAGTGAATCAAAGATGGAATCTCTTGCATATTGTAATAATTTTTATTCTTTCCAGTGTTTTTTGGTTGGTTGGTTGGTTTTTTATCACAATGTGCAGCTCCAGGGAAGGAAACACACTTGGTCTGAAGATCCCAGCTGCCTCAGTCCTTTGTGTGGGGTGTGCTTGGAGTGAGCCAAGTGCTCATCTGGGTAAATGCCAGACAAGCTGACCCTTATTTCACTGCAATCAGCGGCAAAGGATCAGGCCCAGGAGGAGTGAGGACCCTAGAAACGAGATGCTTTGTCAGCTCTTTGCAATAGACACTTCATATTTTGGGATGTGTCCTTTAGTGACCTCCTGAGGTTGTCAGGGCTGTGGAAGCAGCTGTCCCTACAGGGTTCCTTGTTGTCTCAGAGGTCTCTCCTCTTAAATTAACAGACAAGTACATAGAATGAAAGCGGAAAGTTCAGCTACTTGTAAACTGTGAGTTTGTTTTTGCTTTGTTTTCTTCTGTATTGTTTTGTTATTGTAGTAGATGGCTGAGAACCCTGGTCCTTCTGGCAGTAAATCATGTGCTGAAAGCAAATAGCATAAAAAAACCAAGATGCAAAGCAACTGTCAGGGAGGTTTAAGGCAATGTGTTAGCCAGAGAAATGAAGAGTTTTTTCAAGCATGAGAAAAGTTCTTGCACAAAGAAGATCCTGAGTAGAAGAGAGAGAAAGGAAGGCTTTGAGACTAAGAATTTTTTTTTTTTCTGAACCCTCTAAATAGATAAAACAAGGAAAATTCTGGATTTGATATTGATATGAAATGGAAATGCTCTCTACCCACAATGTGTTTGGAAAGTACAGGTAGTGCTGGATTTCGTCTAGCAGCAATTTCTCTTCTAGCCAGTGGTATAAGAATAAAATCTTGTCTTTGTACCAATAATTTCACAATAACAAGAGTTGCTGATTGGAGTTTTCATCTTGTCTTATTGTTAGAGGATGAGATTTACCAAAAGTCTCACAGAAAATTGCAAAAGGATACTGTAAGTGGAGAATCTCAGTTTGGAGGGTTCAAAAGATCCAGAGCCATGTCAGCAGGGATTTATAGAGGGATATTCTGTTTGATTGCTCACTGCAGAAAACTGAGGCCTAAAATCCACGAAGACTTTAAATTCAATAGTAGGATTAATGGGTACAGAGACTCCATGCCCAGATTTCATTGCAGAAGCACCAGGGTCTTAACCTCCACAAATCAGAGAGAGACAAGTTCATAGGCTTTGTCTTTCTCCTCATACAGGGTAGGTAACACATCTGCAACATGTGTGCAAGATTAGCAACTGCAGTCTTTGACTCCCAGTCTCAAAATATCTTGTATTTCCCAAAGCCCTAATTCCTATGATTATGTTTTGCTTTTCTTTTTGTAATAAAAGGGACCTTCTGAACAGAGAAGAGTGCTATATATTTCTAAGATCAGAAGAAGAATTAAAATCTCAATGCTATTATTTTTCCTTCAGTTTTAAAATATCTTGCTGCTTAAATTAGTCTTGTATGTTCCCACTGTCAGTCTCCTGACTCCTGAAGACCAGGCAGACGTATAAGAAAAGGATGATCCATCATGTAGGGAAGCTACAGAGCACTAAAACAGGACTAGGTTAGGCCAGTGCTTGCCCCACTCCTACTCTCCATTTCTTTTCTCCCAGGCAAAGTGTCAGGGATCACTTCTTTCTGCTTCCACAAACCCTCTTCTTTAAACCAGAGACACTCTCAGAGTAGAGGGTTGAACAGATTTAATCTTCTTCCCTCCCTGCAGCTAACTGTGAGCTCTGGCAGTCCAGACAGTTTTCTCATTGGAAAAGGCACTTGGCCTTGCCCTGTGACTCTTTATCCACCTAGAAGATAAATCAGTAGACTCCAGTGTGAGCAGTGACTGTATTGGTATTGCTATTAATAATATTTTACTGTCAGACTATCAGGATGATGTCTCTTTTCCCATTATTTTTGGTCCTGAAACTCCTAGGCCACTTAAATTAGAAGAACCAAAAGGATTGCTGAAACAAGGGAAAGTAAACCAAAAATCAAGGACTTCTTGCTCACTTTGACTCAACTTTGTGGTATTATCGTCCTGCTCCTTTTTGTTCATTAGAAGTACAGGACAAAACTTATGTGTATGAATGTGTTCTGTGGCTTTAAGATATTCCTGAACTTTATGGGCCAGTGAAGGTATTCAACCCTTGTCTGTTTCTGATGGCATGCAGAGAAATTGCTAAGCTTTTCTAATTGCATTAAACCACTGCATTATCCTCCTTAAAGTGGGGGATAATAATGCAAATCAGGACACTTGCTAGAAAGTGTGTGTCATGCACAATCATGTAAATGTAAATCTTCTTGTCTTTCTTTTTATGTATTTCATGCAATGTTGATGGTAAACACTTATTAATCATCAATTTTTATGAACACTCAATTTTCTTAGTCTGTATGAGACAACGTTGATCTTGCTTTCAGTCTGGATGGTGTCAGGGTTTGTGACTTATTATTAGACTAAAAATGTATGGCTTAAAATTGAGTCTGGTAGAATAACTATTTTTGAGCCCTTAAAATATACTGGACCACAACTTCCTGAGCTTCAAACTTCACTGCGTTCATACATTTCCACTCCCTTGAGAAAGAATGGAAACAGAAAGCCCCAGATTCATCCTGGCTTACTGCAACATAAGCAAGAGGTGCCCCCATCAGGGAGCTGTCAGTCTAAATCTCCCATGTGTTCTGGAAAGAGACAGTTATCTCTGTGAAAGCATTGTTGTCTATCCACCTTATACACGATGGATTCCACCTGAGTCCTTGACGGAACATGGAGTTCTCTCAGCTCCCGCCTGACATTAAATCATTCAGCTAAGTTCCCACTGGATATAATAAATCTGGGCCAAGGAGAGTTGCTGGACACAGCAAGAAACTTTCATAGGCTATACCTACTTTCCGAATAAAGATGAGGGAACACCAATGGCTACCAGACCCAGACTGTAAATACTGCTGTATTCTTCAGACCAGCATAATTTTGGTCTAGGACATCTAGAACTTCCCCTAGGACCTAGCAGAGGGCAGAAACTCTCAGTGCTCTGTGCACAGTCGTCCTTTAGAGAGCAAGCAAAGTTAACAGTATGGACATGGATTGTTCTGTGCCAGTCAGCCAGAGTACTAAATGGCAATTTTAGACACAGGTATTTTACTAGAGTTGATGTAACTGGAGCTTGGATCAGCCCCAGCTGCCTCCAGACATCCCCAACCAATGCCAGATGCAGATATTTTCAAGCTTCTCTTCTGCTAAAATCTAACTGCAGATAAATCAATGCAATAACAGCATCTCATTTAAAAAATGTGGGCAGCACTTTGAGAGATTTCCATTGCCATGTCACCAGGTTATGATCTGCTTGTGATTTAAATGTTCTGATTGTTTTTATTTAAACCAAACAATTTATGTCTCTCTTTGTGACCTTGCCAAAGTAAACATGTCAGGGAAGAGGAAGGGTCACAGTTTGACAGACCTGCTTGCATGGCCATAGGAAATAGCTCTCAAACAGACAAACCTGACTTACAGAATTGTTTGATTTTAATCAAATGGAAGTCTGCACTAGAAAACAGATCTTGATGCCTAATACAATGTCTAAATTAAAAAGGAAAATAATAAATGATGCCCTGGACTGTTCTTCAGGGAATGGAATTACAAATCCAGCACCACTGAACACAGATATAGAAAGAGTTTTTCTGAATTACTATAAAGATACAACTGAAATTCTACCACACCTCCATGCCACATGAAAGTCAATCTATGAGTGTAAGTCAAAATGAGTACTGTTAACGAGCTCAGTGGAAATACAGCTGTGAACATTTGGGATGTTTAAGAACTCTAGGAAAAATCATGGGTCAAACATTGAAAACTGTTGGGGTTTTTTTACTTATATCTTATGCCACAATGTGGGTGGTCTACAGTTTAGAAATGGAAGATCAAATTCCAAGACCATTCAAACCCTCACATCAGGTAGATCTTTAACTCTGAAAATTGTATGTTAATTAAGAATAACTTGAAACATATGCATCCAAAATTACAGGTTGTTTTTGAAAATAATGGCATTACCTTGCCTAATTACCCCATGTAAAATAAGGATGAAAGTTGGCAGCTTCCTGCTCTGCTAATCCCATCTCTCGCCCCACATTGCCTTCAGGATCTCTATCTCATACACAGATTGCTGGATTTGTTTGTGCTTTCTTTCAAGATTATTCAGTAATGTTCACCAGCACCATCACTTAAAAACAAACAAACATAGAAAGTGTCTAATTTCTGAAACAACACAAGTTTCTCTGATATTAAAAAAAAAAAAAAATTGAAATTCCATTTTTGATACTGACAAATGCAGCCACTTTTGTAGTTCTTTCATTTATTTTTCCCCCAACAATTATCAGTTGACCTTTTCAGGCAATTACAATTAAAAATTCATTGTTATCATTTTATTTTGAATAATGTTCTTGTAGCCATAACTGTCTACAGTTCTGCAGAAGGTTTTGGTTTTTTTAGAACTTGTTTATTTTTTCAAGAGTATCAGCTGAAATAATAAAAGGATACAACTTTTTTCTGTAAGTATTTCTTTTTTGGTTTTTTTTGTAAAGAACTATCTCAGCAGCAGCGCAAATATCAGAGCATTCCAGGCAGATCTTATGTAAATTATGTAAATTAATTTGTCTGATCTTCATTTATTCCAAGTAATTTTTTAATAAAAATCTTGGAAAGAACTGAAACTGAATCTTAATGTCTCATCTCTAGGCTTCACATAGCTTTTAATTTATGTCTTTCAAGCAGCCTACGAACCAAGCAAAATATAATCACATGTTTGATTTACATTCTGAATTACATAGTATTCTTACTACTGTAGTAAGAGTTCCCTGTATTTTGCCTAGCAATTGCTACTACAGAAACGTTATATAACATTAAAGCAGTTTTTGAGAATTAGGAACAGAACCAATTTTTTTCCTGTCCCTAGTTCTGTGCTGTAACCACACCACCAAAATTATGTCATTTGTTTGGTTTTTTTCTAGGACCAGAGGTCCCTCTTTGGAAGGATGGAAAGAATTCATGACTGACTGGCAATTAACTTCAAAACCTTTAAGGTGGAGGAGAAAATGCAATCTGAACCTCCCTGGTTCTGTGCCAAACTCTTTAACAATTCACTTTGTATATAAAGGGAGCCAAAGAGGACCATGATGGGCACCACAGTCAGTTTACTAGGAAACAAAATTGAAGAAACCTCCTCTTCTGAGGGTCCCAGTTGGGTTGTGGCTTTTGCTGCTTGGAAAGGTGTCTGTAGAGTTCAGGAACCTGCAGGCTTTGTTCCATGGGCTTAGGGACTTCATAACCTTAAATTCCATCATTATTTTACTGTCTTGTAAAACATGCTTAGGCATTTCCAAAGATTCTAGGGAATATAACAGCTTCTGTGCCTGGGAACATGCACTTTTAGACAGAAACATCCTTTTTTTAATCTGTCAGTTCTGTCTGATTCAACGGAGTGTCTCACTGTTGCTGCAAGGGCATGTGTGCAAAACCTCACGCAGCACTGGCCTTTCGTGTCTCCCGAGGAAACAAAAATTCTTCTCCTTTCCCAGACACCTGCAGCTGAAATTTTGGTGTGTTGACACAGCACCAGCTCAGTCCATGCTCAGGAGCTGCCTACACTTCTTGGAGATATGGATTTAAGATGTGTCCCCATCTGGTTTGGCAATATTTTCCACTTGCTTTAGAAAAATGTTATATATATGTACAGAGATGTAGGTTTCAAGAGACAACATCTAAATGTACAAAGCTGTTCGAGGCCTGTATTTCTTCTTGAACTCAGTTCAGGACTTCCTAGCTTCCATAGCCGAAACTCTACAGGGGTTCCAATTAAATGAATGAATGACCCTTTCTGCGTTTCAGCACTAAATGGAAAAAATACCCTAGGATATGAACATAATCATAGAAAACCTTAGCTCAGAAAGGACTACTGGAAATATCTAGTGCCACTCTTCTGCTCAAATCAAAGCTAGCTTCCAATTTGGGTGAGGCAGCTCAGAGACTGATTTAGCGTTCAGTCAAGGTCTGAACATCCCCAAGGCTGGAGCTTCCACCATCTCTGTGAGCACTTCTTCCAGTGTTTAACTACACTCATGGTGATTTTTGGTTTTTTATGTTCTTATGTTCCTTATATCCTAACTGAAGAATGCGGAGTTTCCAATGATCAGGAAGACAAGAGGGGTTCATGAGAAGGGGCTGATTAGAGAAATTAGACAAATGGAGTGCAGAGAAAAGGCTTGAAGCACTGCTTGATAATGGAAACAGCCGTTTGTATCAGCACTCTGGGATCCTCAGTGAAATGTCAAAACAAGAATGAGAGCAGTAGAGGATTCAGGGAATAATCCTGCCTCTCAGTAGGCTCTGAGCCAATTTTTTCAGATGCAAAGCTTGATCACAAGGTGAGCTTTGCAAAGATTTAATACTTCTCACTCTCAAAATAATGCTCCAATTATCAGAATCTTAATTACCAAAACAAACTACAGGAGAAAAAAAAAATATTCAGCATTCCATTTTTAGCTGCAGGCAGCTGCAGCTGAGCACAATGACAATAGCAATGATTAGTTGTCCAAGGAAATTGCAACGATGTTTGTGAATAAACTTCCCCGGGTTTACATTTGAAGATTATTAAAAACAATATGGTCAGTTGCTCAGTGGGGTCAAGAACTTAGAGGTTCCCTGCAAGTGTCTTCCCAGAATCTCATCATCCATGTTTCTAAAAAAAAAAAAGTTTCTTTGTTTCTCATCATCTCTCTAACGCTGTAGGCTCACATGAGCTGTTCAAACATAGCCAAATGATCTTCACTTTTTTACTTAGTCTCTTTATGGCACATGGATTTCATTTGGTATTTCAGGGAGAGCATTTCCAACAGACATCCAAACACAGATGAAATGTTATTGAAATCGTTCCCTCCTGCAATACAGAGAATAACTATCAACCCAGCACGTCAGTGTCATTTAGATTGCTGGTGAGACACTTCAAACTGCTAGGTCTGGGGAGAAGCTCACATTAATCTGTAATGCAGAGGACTTTAGGGAGACTATTTTAATATGGTACGACCAATTAATTAACAGCAGAAGGACCTGAGCAATTCACATCGCACCAGGATAATTGAATCCATGAGATCATGCCTCTGAAGGGATATTAAAGCATAGCTTGGATGTACTGAATGACAGCAGAAATGTAGAGACATCACCACAAACTGATCTACAGGTGAAAGTCACATCAGTACAGCTGCTAATGTGGAGTCACACCTGGATCATTAATGTAATCCCAAAGGCTGTGTGAGTATGCATTTCAGAAACAGAATTGCTTACTTTAGACTATCTTAAGTCTGGCTCTGAAAGGCATATTTTTGGAATAGCTCTTACATCAAAGCTATCCCAAAATAAAAATCTCCATCATCATAAAAACCGTACACTGTATGACACCCCTTAAGTCCCTTTTAAACATTTCTGTCAGGCAACCAGCACTCTTTTTCTCATTTCTGTCAAGGTCCAGCTGCTTTGTAACTTGGTCTGGCTCTCTCAGCCACATTTCCACCTCCAAGAGACTCCTCTGGGAAGCTTTTGACCAGCTGCTGAGGAAAGGGAGCTTTGTCAAAATGAAGGATTACTTATTTACTCAAATAGCTGTCAGAGGAGAGAGTTAGCCCAAGAGCAAAGCATCATCAAGTCTAACTAAAGTTCACAATCTCCTCATAAGTTTTAGATGCTCCTGGTTGACTCAAAGAGCCAGGTTCATTGCTTCAAGCTTCCTCATCCTCCTTTGCTTCTCTTGGGTTCACTCCTGAAATATCTCCCTTAAATAGCTCTTTTGCTGCCTCACTTATTCCCCCATGCCAGCTCCAGCTCTCCCCCAAACTGTCCATAGAAATGGTTTGTAAGTGTTCTTTTAGTTTTTGATCTTAGACCCACAAATTGTAAAAAACCCCAACATGTCTGTGTACTTGGCTGCAGACAGATAAATAGGCACTTCCCTCAACCCTTCTTTGTTCTTTCAAGGCCTTCTGATATTTTCTTTGAAGATATTTTTTATCTGCCCTCATTTCATTTCTGACTGCTTTTACCGACAACCCTTTGTCTTTGTTCCTTGTAGCTATATAAACAATACCAAGTAGGTAAATTGAAGGATATAGACAATAGTTAAAAATCAACCAGACAGCTCCATCATCTGTGAACTCTTTTACAAAGCACTTTTCCAAAAGCTGGCTCTGGACTGAAATAATGATGGTACTTTGAAAACAAAGTAATTATTTCCAATTAGATCATTTTTATTGTGCAATTAGAATGCCATATGGAAGAGTTTTTGTCTTCAAAACAGCTAGAAGTCATCTGAAGGATTGCAAAGAGGCAGGTTCATTCCCCCTATGGAGGCAGGAGGAAGTTTTCTCAGGGACAAGCCTAACTCACAATACAAGAAAGATATAAAGCTATTAGAGCACATTCAAAGAAGGGCTGCAAAGATGGTGAAGGGTCTGGAGGGGAAGCCGTAGGAGTTGCAGCTGAGATCACTTAGATTGTTCAGTCTGGAGAACAGAGTGAGGGGAAACCTCACTGCAGTAACAACTTCCTTGTGAGGGGAAGAGGAGGGGCAGGCACCGATCTATTTTCTGTAGTGACCAGTCACAGGACCCAAGAAAATGGCCTGAAGCTGTGTCAGGGGAGGTTTAGGTTGGATACTAGATAAAGGGTTTTCAGCCAGAGGGTCCTGGGACAGCATCTCCAGGGAAGGGGTCACAGCACCAACCCTGACAGAGTTCAAGAAGCATTTGGACAATGCTCTCAGGTACACATATGGTGTGATTCTTGGGATGTCCTGTGCAGGGCCAGGAGCTGGACTCAGTGATCTTTGTGGGTCCTTCCAGCTCAGGATAGTGTATAATTCTGTGATTTATCTGTTCACTGGCTTTTACAGCCTCAGGTAGCAGTGCAACTGGGAGGAATTAAATCTGGTTCAAACACATTAGCATTTCCTTTAAGCTCCTCTGAGAGAAAAGTCACAACTTCTATTGCAATGTTTCCAACTTCCAGACTGCTTTAAGACACTAATGATACAAAACAACCTGACATATGCTTCTGACTGGTAAAAGGTGAGTAGGAGCCTGACAATTTTGTCATTCTACAATTGAAGAGGTTAAGAATAGAAATCCTGAAAAAAGAGAAACTGACATGTACAAACCTAATAAGCTTTACTGTCCTTTTCTAAGAAGAATGGGTGAAAAAATCCACCAATTCTGCTACAAATAGATAAGAGTGAAGGCAGAAGAAATAATAAAAAAGCACTAACTCCCCACTCCCAAATTAGCTCATTTCCATCCTAACAGTTCCCAGGTTTTGTGCTTTGCTGCAGATATTGGCTGTACAGGAGGAACCAAGCAGCCAGATCTGGTGCAAGCAGTTTGGAGGGGCAGCTGTGAATGTTAGGAGGTGATCTGTGATGGCAAGGGATTATCTCACATCAAAGCAGCTCTGTCCTGCCATGCACCTGTTTCAGTCCAATTGGTTTGCTGTGCCTTGCACTTCTTAGGTAAGTATCTGAGGCTCTTCTAGACTTATTTTTATCCTTCAGGATCTTAACTGAACAGACCATTAAAACTAATGATCTAAAATCTGGACTGCAGCTGCTTCTATATCTTATTAGATGTTCAATGCAGAAGTTGCAAAGGGTTTTCCCTGTCCTTTTGCAGACATTTGGGTGAAACCTTGTTCACTATGCCAGTGTACAGCTTACAGATTGTTGTATGGGGTTTGCATGGCCAAACTTTGGTAGCGGGGGATCACAGGAGTGGATTCTGTGAGAAGCTTCCAGAAGCTTCCTCCATGTTTAGCAAAGCCAATCCCTGGCAGCTTCAAAGATGGATGTGCTGTTGGTCAAGGCTGGGACAAACAGAAAGGGTGGTAACACCTCTGTGATAACACTGAAGAAGAAAGATAAACAAAAAGTTACTGTGCAGTTGTAATTTTGGCCAGAGTGGGGTTAGATCATGTGAGAGGAAGAGCCCTGCAGACACCAAGGTCAGTGAGGAAGGAGGGGCAGGAAATGCTTCAGGTGCCAGAGCTGGGATTCCTCCGTAGCCCCTGGTGAGGCAGCTGTGCCCCTGCATACCATGGAGATCAACGGGGATGCAGAAGTCCACCTACAGTCCATGGAGGAGACCCACACCATAGCAGGTGGTGCCTGAGAGGAAACTGTAACCCCACAGCAGGCTCCTGGAGAGAGGAACACAGGCTGGGGCAGCCTGTCCCAGAAGGACGGCACCCTGTGCAAGAGTGACCCACACTGCAGGAGTTTGAGGGGGACTCTTGCCTGTGGGATGGACTCATGTTGCAGCATGTCACAGGGAGATGTTGCTCATGAGATGAAGCCATGTGGGAGAAGTTCATGGAGAACTGTCTCCTGTGGGAGGGATCCCACAGTGCAGCAGGGGAACAACTCCTCTCTCTCAGGGGAGAAACAACGTGTGATAAATGGACCATAACCCCCATTCCCTGTCTCCTTGCACTGCTGGGGAAGGAGGGAGGGATGAGAGAAAGGTATTTCGAAGGTTTTATTTTACTTCTCATTATCCTGCTCTGATTTTCTTAGCAGTAAGTTCAATTAATATCTCTAATTTCAAGTCTGTTTTGCACATGACGGTATTTGATGAGTGATCTCTCCTGCTCCTTATCTGAATTCATGAACCCTTTGTTATATTTTGTCTCCTGCCCAGCTGAAGGGGAATGAGAGAAAGTCTTTGGTGTGTACCTGGCATCCCACCAGGTCAACCCACTACAATTGTCCAGTGCAAATGCAGTTTGCTTGTATGAACCTATGTGTACTGAGCATGTGGCATCAAACATGATGAGATGGGGGAAGAGCTTCATCAAAAGCAAGTCCCACAGTCTGTGATCAATTTTTACCCCTTCTCCAGTGCTCTAAATTGTTTAAAACTGCTTTTTTTTTTGACATTTTCCAGTCTTGCTCCACTTATATGACATGCTTTCTATATATTATTGCAGACAACTTTTTTCTTTTTTATTCACGGTCATCTTTCAGGGTTTATCAGGAAGAGATTTTAAAATTAGAGGCTACACTAATTGTACTAGTTTGAAAACAAACCAGTGGGAGGCACCAAGTCAGAATAACAATTTAATGGGGAAATTAAAGAAAAGGAAAAAACTCAAAGAAAACACTGGTTCAAACTGACAGAGTCAAGATACAACCTGACACCCTGTTAGTCAGGGTGGTGGTAGCAGTCTGGTAGAATGGTGGCTGCAGTCCTCTGAAGCAGTGATCCTGTAGAAAAAGGGCCTGTTCTTCCTCAGGTCCAGTGGTGGCTGTGTAGCTCCTGTCCTCTGGAAATCTGGAAAGGGTTCTCTCTGGTGTTCAGAGTCCCAGCTTATATCCACGCTGGGATGCTTAGTTCCTCTCTCTGGGTGGAGCATCTCACAATGGGGTAATGAGTCATGAGGCCAAGTGTTGATGAGGCTCATTAACAGAAGATAGTCCGGAGGGAATTATCTCTGAGTCAGGCGGCAGGACAATGATGGGCCATTAACAGCAAGACAGTCTGGGGGGAGGAGGCAAGGAAACACTGCCCCGCCTGATTTCAACAGCTCATGAGGATGGTAACAGAATACTCTGCAACCCAGGACACTAACACAGTTGTCTCCTCTTTAAAACATCTTATGGCGTACTTTACAGTTCTTAAGAAGACTGTTCTTTTTCCCTCTGTCTCAAATGAGCTTTACCAAAGAGAACCCAAAACTTGTCGTGGTCTACAAAAACTTTCACCGAGGGAAGACCAATTGACAGCTTTGCATTTTTTTTTAACGTGTTTAACTTTGGCATAATTGTACTACCACAGATTAGACTGGATTATTATTCCATTTTACCTTTCCTGCTGTTAAAATTTTCAAAATATCATATCTTAAACAAGATTATTCCTAGTGCTAGATGAGAAATTTGCATCAAAACCACTTGGTAGAAGCAAATTTGGGCTACTGAAGTAATTATTTTTTTATGGTGTCTGATTTCTGCAGAATGTTCTGGCTTTTTACTGAAAATGGAGCACAAATCAAAACACTTCCCTTGGTTCTAAAGAGCTGCTGTAGTGACTCATGATGATTATAGTTTAAGTGCACTGCTCTCCTTTCTGGACAAGTTTATCTGTCAGCATCCTGGTTTCCATAGTCAAGAAGGTACTGCCAATGTAATACAGCTGTTTCTGAAAATGAGGATTAGGGCTATAGCACGGAAACAAGAATGAGGCTGGAGCACATAACTGACAAGGAATGAAGAAGATTGGATCAAAGATTTTTCAGGATAAACACTGTTTTCTTTCCCACCTACTGCCCATGTTCCTATAAAATCACTGTCCTTCCCTGATTTCAGAGGTTTGTTCTTCCACGCAGTGAAAGAAGAGGTAAAAGGAAGAACATGACTTACCTGAAAAAATCATTATGAGATAGAGTCTTCCAGAGCTGAGCATGACAAACAAAAAAAAGATAATATTATCATATCATCCTGGAAAGTTGTCATCTCCATGTTGAGTTTTTCAGACAGGTTCTCCATGGTATCTAAAATTAACTTAGTGGCAGTATGCCGCTGAGTTGGATGCTATGAACTGTCCAGCTCCCTACCTCTGTGATAGCCATTGACAACATGACTGGCTGACAGGGATGCCTGGGGCCAGCTGAGTTGTCCTAGGGACTCCCACTTGGCCTCCAGTACTTCAGGGATGTGCCCATGGTCTCCAGTCAGCTTCAGGTGGATGTCTCAGATATGTCTGTGCGTGGTCAAAAACCCATGGCCTGCGTTCAGGTAGATTTTTTAAGTTTTTGATGCTTAAGAGGTCTAATGGAGCTCAGCTATCACATGTGAGCATGGATAAGAAGGTTTGGGTGCCATAACCCTCAATCAGTTGTCACCCTGAGTGGCTGAGTGTTGGAGCCCTGGGAGCACTATTAGGTATAAATCTCACTGACCAGCATCAATTGGAGACTCCACTCGTGTCTCTGCCCATGGGCCCAGGTTTTTATCTCAGACCTGGAGCTTCAGTCCCTGCTCGTGGTCTGTCGTAGGACCACCAGACTCTGGCTCTGACTCCTGGATGGACCTTTAACCTACAGCGTAGGTAACTTCTATCCTGAATGGATCCAACCCCTCAGATGTATGCTGAACTTGTCCCTAGTCCTGGCTTTAGGGGTCTCTACTGGATGAATTTACGGGCGCAATCTTGTTTTGGCCCAATCTTTTTCGGCTCAGTCTCCAGTCCCATCCTTCACTCCATCATCTTCTGCTCATGACTGAAACCCTTGCAGGGACTTGGGTTCTGTTTCATCATTTGCCAAGTCTTGGACTGCAAGCAAACCCTGTTTATCAGCCCCCCCCCCCCCCCCAATCTGTCTATCTTGTCAAGACCCTGTGGGGTTCTGCCCTATTAGAGATGGTGCTATCTGCATAAGGATGACTCCCAGGACCTTCAACAAAAAATACTCATTCTGTCTGAGACTACAGAAAGCCAGGAACAACATAACTGAAGGAAAAAATTGATTTAGTACCTGTGAGCTAGCATATCTTTACAACTACTCAGTGCTGATGTCCTGTTCTGCTCTTTGCACGACATGAGAGGAGAAAAATCTTTTCATAACACAACAGCATGTCAAGGTTAACTTAAATATTCCAGTATGGAAAAAAGGGAAAGGCTTTAGAAGACTACCTGGCAGGAGGAGAAATGGAAAGTTAAGCTGTTATTGACATACACAGCTACTGGAATATGTGTTATTTTGTTCTGGAGATAGAATAAGACTTATTTTTCATGGCAGAAGAGAAGCAGAAGATATAGACTGACACAGAGCAAAAATACCTTTAGATTGGCCTCTAAGAAATAGACTCATGGTAATGTCTGTTACCTAGAGAGAAACATGCCCATGTAGGCAGTGCTTCATTTTAGTCATTCAAAAATGGGCAAAATTGAACAAGTAGTCAATTATGTATAAGCAGAGAGAAGAAGAAGGTTACTCAGTAGCAAAACTTTCCCTTCAATCTTATCACTGACTTAAAAATTTGGCATGTAGAACAATATCTGCTAAGTTTCATTGTCTTCAGGAGAATGTGTGTGGGATTGGGTTTGTATTTGGCAACTGGAAACAGAAACTCATTCAAAGAGAGGAAATAAAGAACATGGATGATTTTTATTGTGGCTGAGTCAGAAAAGTTTCTAGATCTCAGTCAAAACAGACCGGTTAAAGGCACTGCAAGACCTGATGCCAAAGTGGTATAAGCTTGGAGCCATGTTCATCCCACCTCTCTTCCAGGCTGAGGTTCAGCCTTAAATGTGCTTGTAGGACTGTGTTTCCCAGTGTAGGCAAGGAGACTGATAACAGGGCTTATCCCTGTGAGCTCAGGCTGCACATCATTACTGAGTAAAGAAGAAAAAGTTTCAATAAGCAGCTGAAGGGAAATATTTGGATAGTTTGGGCTGAGCTAGTGTTTCTGCCACTTAAAATTCACAGTATCTCTAATCGTGGTATCTTTAATTCAATGCAGTAATGAACTTTGTGTGGTAGCTGAACTGGTCCTTGTTTTGTCTGGGTTCCTCTGCCTACTAGACAGCCTAATTGGGGTAGATGGCAGAGGTAAGAGAATCATAGAATATCCTGATTTGGAAGGAACGTACAAGCATCATAGAGTTCAATTCCTTAAATTGCAGCCTTGCAAAGCAAGTTGGAAGCTGTGCATAGGGAGTACCTGATGATGTTTCCACCATGGTGGGTGACATGCCAGCATGTCACCACACGTAAACTGCCATCAGCAAGACACCTGGAAAGAGACAGAGTCAAGTACAGGATATTTCTGACCAAAGAGCCCATTCTCCAACACAGCTCCAAGCAGCTCTGACAAACCCCAAGAGAGAGAAAAGCAAAAAATCATTCCTGAGAGCAAATTTATCCTAGCTATATGTCATGAAGCATTCAAACAAGAATATCCTCTTGCTCCTGTCTTCTTTGTGCAGCAATTCTTCACCCAAACTCTTCCTCCCATCTTCTGTGCTCCCGGCCTCTGTGAGAGCCAACAACCTTCTCTAATTGCTCCTCTTAATGCAGAGGGGTCTCTTTCGCTGTTGGCAGTCTCATTTCTCTGAATAGAGAAACATCACCCTTTTCTGCCTTAAAAGTATGAAGCAGAAACCTAAGAAATTCACTCCATTCTCCCTGGACATTCAGTTAATCCTCACAGCCCACTTAGCAGTGTAGCTTTTACCTGCAACCCATCAAGCCATGGAGGAACTATGTAGGTTTAGGTGTCCTTTAGCCAAAAGGCCTCTTGAGTGTTTCCTCTGCCTTGGCAGTTCAGATCCTAAGAACCAGCCCTCCTCAAATAAATGGGAGAATGTAACTGTGGCATAGATAATGATATTTTCTTTTTTCTAATCTGCTGACTTGAAAATCTGCCTCTGGTGGTTTTAGGATTCCACAGCTCTGCTGAATCCACCTACTGGATCATTCTACATGTTTACTGCTCATCCAACTAAAGCTATTATTACTCTGCATTAGAATTATGCATTTATTTTACCCTTGTCATTGCAGTGAAATCAAAGGCCTAATACAGTACAGCTCAAGCCTTCCCAATTGTTGTGGGGACAGCAAACACCTCTGATGTCAAAGCTATATTTTAGGAAAGACGCTGCAGGCATATATAATCCCTGTTGTTTTTACCAAGCTTAATGGCATGAACCATTATAAATTCTTCTGTCTCCAGCCCATCCAGCATTCCTCTGGCTGCACTGTATTTTAGGGGGGAAAAAAACATAAAGGTCATTCTGTTTTTCTGAGGGAGCTTCTCTAATATAAATGAAAAATTTGTGAGGGGGCACAGCAGGTTTTCCTACATCCAAAGGACTCAGAGAGGGAAGTGGTTTCCAAAAAGACATTATCAAAATCATCTTGGTAGTCCTTACTATCTGTATGATGTGAATCAAGAGCCTGGGTGAATGAAGCCTGCATTCTAAGGGCCAGAGTGAATGACACAGAGGTATTCACCTGCAGCTCCTGGTACTCACTACTTCACTGTGACACAGCCACTCATATTTTGGAATGAGTGGATTGCTCTGTGTAGGTCTGTTTCACGCTCTTCTTGGAGCAGATATTTGTATAACTGGTTTGCATAAATGGTTCTACACTTCATGGGTCAGACAAAGATTTTTCCAGCACCTGTGTGATGAGGAGCCCACAGCACATCTGAAGACGTAGCTTCAAATCCCACTCTGCATCAGATAGAATGATGCAATTTCCCGTATTTCAGAGGAGTAACTGAGCCACTAGATCCCTACTAGTTATGTCTTTGAAACGATTTCTCATTTTGACAAATGTCAATAAACTTTTTCTTGGTAGAGTTTTATGGGAAAAATAATCTTTGGTCAGACATGACTGGCACTGTTCTTTTGTGTTCTCTCCAGTTTCTGTCTTAGGTAATACTTGTCATACTTCTCTGATATTTCCTCGCTTATGATCTACCTCTATCAGTGGTTTGAACTACACCTTCCTCAAATTCCTCTCCTAGAAAAAGGACAGTTGACTCTGGAGTTTTTCCTCTGGGCTTTTTTCTTTACTTGTAGTGTTGCCCAAGTACATATGGCTGACTTCCTTCTCTTGTGAAGCTCTTAGCACTGGCTTCTCCCAAGGGACAAAGATGTTCCCAATCTGGCAGTGTGTCCATCTTTTTAGGTGTTATCACTGCCATTCTCTTTCTTTCCTTTTCTGGAATCAAACAAGAAACAGTGCATGACTCAGGAGTTCCTTGGAGTAAGAATTTCCATGTGTGCTTTGGCCTCACCACACCATCAGCTACTGAAAAAGACATGAAAAGAAGGTAACACCTACTGCATGATCTTGGGGTGAATGAGAAGTTAATGTGAATGCACCTCCTTAGTACACTTCTGCGGGAAATGCCGTTCCAAATCAAAAAGCAGGAGGCAAAATAGCAGTTCTCTTCTAGATTAAGATTTACCCCAGTGGGTCATTCCCTGAGTGTTCTCAGCCAGTGTACAGCGAGGAGCCAGCCTGAAACACAGATGCACAAGTCACAAGCATTCCCTGATGTCACACTTTAGAATATGAGGGAAAATTGACTTTACCTCTTACTTTGCAAAGAGGCAGTAAAAGCCCTTCTGTCCTTTTCATTGGTTATGGGCACTGCCCATAATGGAAAAGACCCATTCCACAGTGTCCAAGCAGATGGGTTTCAGATCACAGAGTGGCAGTAATGGCATTAATCATTCAAGGATATCACTGTCAGGACTTAGTATTTTCAGGCACCTGGAGTTCAGCATAGCAGTTATACCCTATGGCTGTATAAAAAAAAATTGGGAGACAAGCTGGTAAGGTGGAATATATTGACTCTGTGGTTCCCGGGAGAGTACAGCAAGCTTTTCTTTACTGAAAAGACCAGAATAGGTGTCAGTGGAGCTCACTTGGGAACAAGTTCACAAGAGCAAAAGCATTCAGCACTGCCATTGAGCAGCCTTTGTTCTGCCATTCCTGAGGAGCCACTACAGCAAATGAGAGGCAGTGAAGAGAGGTCTGGCTCAATGGTCATTCTTGCTGCTCTAAGATACAGCAAGAAACAAACTACAACGAGACACACACTGCACCCTGCAGGCTGAATCCTGCCTTCTGGGTTTTAGACTCCTTCCATGCAAGGATGGGTGACTGCGTTGGGCCTGGCCTTTTGCCAAGCAGAATTGAAGAGAAGTGGTTGAACTTCTGCCAGCTTCTCTTTGCTGAGTCAAGAGAGTCTCGATGAGATGAGAACGTGGCCTTGTATGTTCACTTCATACAAAATACTGAGGTCTGCAAAAATACAGAGCAATATGAGAGCAAATATATGGCACCTATGACTCTGAGCTGTTGAAATAAAGAAAGATGAATAGCTACATTTCAGCTGTTGAGAGCCCATCAAGGATAAAAAAATAATTCCTCCCTGTTCTGCAGAAATTGTTAAAATTGAGCTGCTAGAAGCTGATGTTTCTTTAAAAGGAAATTAGCTTGTCCCCCCCACGTGCTATGTGTACAATTTAAATTAACACAGAATAAATGAAGTTTTGAAATGCAAATGTGAAAATGAGTCAAGAATACATTATAAATAAACTTTACATATGGTGATAACAAGTGTCATCACATCTAAATAACATCCACCACACTTTAGAAAATCACTAATGCAGTTTGAATGCTTGCTTTCTTTAGTGAAACATGCATCAGTCAGATAAATAGCAATATCCTCCACAGTTATAAAACATTAATACTTGCTTTGTGTTGCTTTGCTTCTTTACTATTCTTATTATACTGTTCTTTAAAACTTTTTTAGGAGATGACCTTTGAAGGCAGCACCTTAACACAACCAAACAAATGTTTCTTTCAAACCTTCTTGCTGGTTACATTCCCTGCATCTCAGACCAGTGTCTCTCATAACTGTTTCTGGAAGATCCACTATTTCCTGATATGTGTGTCCCAAAACAGGTTCCGATCCCCCAAAACCATCATCAGTTCTTTACTGGCTCTGATGCACTCTCCCAGGGCCTCTCTATCCTCTGCCCATGGCCCAGGACCCTACCCCAGCCCATCTCAAGGACATCAGTCCCTTCTCCAGCAAGGCCATAAGATGGCAGTCTTCAGGTCCACAGGCTGATGTCTCAGCCTCAGCACATCTCTGTACCCACAGAAGTGCCTGATGACCTGGGATGGGGCTGCATAGCCCCACAAAGGGAGTGTCCCCTGTACCCATCCCCCAGAGAGTCTCTGTCCCTTGCTGTACTCGGCTGCGACCTTACCAGTATCAAACTGAGTGGAAAAGATTATTCTGCAAGAATACCTTTCTGCTTATGCACCACAATGTTTGTTTTCTCTGCAACAACATGACATTGTTGGCTCAATTTCAGTAGCCCCAGATCATTTCTTGCAGAACTGCTATTTAAGCAGCTGTTCCCCATCATGTGCCAGTGTAACCGATTATTTCTGCTTATATGCAGCACCTTCCACTTGCCCCTAGTGAATTGCATCTTCTGTTCTTTTCTTTATTTTTCTTGCCCATATCTTGAATTAGCCAATATTATTCTTAAATCTGGTTATGCCCTTCAACTATAGGTGCCACTGTTTGTCCTGGAACTTACTAAGTACAGCACATATTCCGTCACACAAGCTTTTAACTCTGGTAGGCATTTTAAAGTGTAAACAATGCAATGCTACTGAAGTTAAAAAAAGTCAACGATCTATGAAAACAGACAAAATGGTCCACCAGGATGTTTGCTAAGAGTTTCTGAATATAGCTGGCTAAAATATAGAAGCTGAATGATCAGGAGTACATTTGCTGTTGGAGTGGTTTTGGACAACTCTCAGTTCAAATCTGGAAAAGGACTTCGTTTTCTATCTTGAGTTTGTGGCACTAAATCTTCACCACTTTGCCAGCCTCCTGCCTCTGTAAAAATTATGAAAGATACTGTCCTTCCCCCTAAATATTTAAATATTTCCTCACCATAATTCCTGAAGAAATCTCAGAAGAGGTCAAGCGCTATATATAAAGACCATTGCTTAACACAGTGGTCACTGGTTCTTCACTATATCTAAGTGGTGCATCCCATTCTGGGCTGCAAATCCATTGGTACTGGAAATTTTTTGTTAATATACATTTATTGGGAGAGTTATGCAATGGGTTGTAGTCACAAGCTGAATTCAAAGAAAAATTCATATGCAAAAACTTAGAGCAATCAAAAACACACTGGCCTTTCATTTCAGAGGCATCTCTCACTTTATAAAGTGAATTGTATTGGGATAACACTTGGGATCAACAGGCAGAGGTACCCCAGTGTTCCTTTACTGCTGAAAGAAAATGTCTGAGCTGCTGCATGCTGGAAACATCCACTGGAAATATATTGGTTCAAGAGATGCCAAAAAAACTTAGAGCAGACTGTAGTGAAATGTGGAATTTCCTCCTTACAAAGCACTGGAATGTAGGATATACTGTCTCCCATTATGATTCCAGAATAAATAATTTTGTGTGCTTCGTAATACAACTGAGAGCAGCCGCAACCATTCCCTTAGTAAGTTATTGCTGTTGCCATTGTAAATAATATTAATCACAATAACATTACCTATAGCTTGATTCTCATGTGGAGCTATTTAACTTGGATTTAGAGCCCTACAGGTGTCATAGGCATTCTCCATGCTTGTTTCCTTGAAAAGATATTTGGGTGTTCCATAGATCCCTGTATTACCTGGCATGGGATTATGTTCTCCTTGGCTCTAAGTAACCTCACAATGTTAAAAGCAGAGTAGATTCAGGCTTTAAGATTGCCATTGCCTTTTCTTGTCATGTCATAGAAGATCAAATTAATCTCATGTGTAGGGTAGACCACCTACAGACCATTCTTAAATCTTCATCTGAAGCACCCAAAACCTGCCAATGCTATCAAAAGGAAGCCAGATTTAATCTTCTACAGCAAATCCTGCAACACTAGAAAATGACAAGTTTTGGTGATTTAGAGAAATTCAATATCAAACACATAGCTCAATCATGAATCTATTATCCTCCCCCTATGCCAAGGAAGATGTTACTGAATATAAAAACAAGATAATAGAATGGAGAAACAAGTACTCTGCTGAGCCCATACACATTAATAGTATCATTTCAGAGAATGACTAAAGATTGCCATGAGTCAACGATTCCTCCTAAACATTTTGTCTAAGCACATCTACCAGCCCAGCTTGACTGGCAATGAGCAGATTAACATGTTTCAGCTATGATGGCAGCTCAGTTTGAAATAAATCACTACTAACAGCAGCACACTAGGCATCCGTGCTCTTCTGCCACACAGCCAGTCACTTAAAGGGTTATTTTGCATGCTCTCCATTTCCTAATGCAAGAAACCTTCATAAAAAAGATAAGAGAGTGACAGGCAAGAGTTGTGTGGGGGAAAGAACTGCATAGGAACCCAGCTGAATTAAACCCTGTGTTTATCTGTTGGCCATCAAACTGGAGTCCTACACATTCACGTATGCAAACTAACTGATGAAGCAATGTTTCAAAAACATAAGCCAGAGTCTTTCAAAAACCTGCCTGGCACCCTGTCAATTCAACCCTGAGCTGCTTGAGAACTCAGCTCAGGGGTCTGATTCTAACATGACAAGGTGAAAGTCTTTTTTGGCCCAGACTCCCAGCATTTTTGTAGTTTTACCATCCTTGAACCCCAATATGCCTGGAAACACAAGTGACCGTCCCAAGGCTTCCAGCTTCCCTGGCTCACGAAACAGGGATGCAAAGAAAGGAGTTCTCAAGAGCCTAATAACTGGATTCATATTTTATTTAAAAACTGAACAGAATTCCCTTCCCCCAGACATAAAAAGGAGAAGAAACAAAAGGAATTTCCTTTCCCTTGGAAATATGAAGGTTTCTAGGTTTTGTTCCTGTTCCAAGGTTTAATACATGCACATTAGCACATGCATACACAACCCTAACAGACTTTCCCCTCTTTGAAGTGGCTGACAGGGGGATTTCCTCTTAGGATATGTCTTATGCTGCAGTAACTGCAGGATACTGATCTGGATGGATTTAAAATCTCATACAATATAACGTTTCCCTATTTGAAGCCTAATTAGATTTATTGTATACATCCACAGGAAACATCTCCATCCTGTAACAAGAAAAACACTTTGAGATCTGATTGTTAAACCTTCTAAATCAAGCTAAGAATTATTAGTCCAAGTGAAAAAGTTATATAGAATAGCCTTATGTGTGCTTTTTTATGGTCTTAGTTTCTTTTGAATGTCTCAAACTCAAGTCTCCTTTCTAGTATTAATTTCAATTGTAGTTTCACCAATCAGGATATCACTCCTAGCACTTGCTGCTTCAAGAAAATTGAGAATAAAATGTTTGTAAATGGATTGTCTTCTGTGGATTATAAAGATTTCACTTTAGACGTGAATTTAATATTCATTTCCTTTTAACTTCTGCTGCAATTAATATGTAAGTCAAAGGTCTTTTGTATTAAAAGGAAAAAAAATTCTGTCCCTCAAAGGAAGCCCATAAAGTATCAAGAACCATCTACTGCTTTGTAAAAAGTATGATTCATTCAGCAGTACAGGTGCTCCAGGGATTTAACAGCATTACAGGAGAGTAGTGGTGTGTATAGGAGAGAGATGAGCCAAGAAACATCTGCTCTCTAAAACCTGGTTGGAAAAGGGCAAAATAACTGAGGGAAACTTCTGGGTGGGCCAGAGGGCAATGTGAAGGACAGCAGTTCTGTTTTGGGAAGGGTTCTTTTTTCAAATTCTTGAAACTGCACTTGATTCTGAATTTGGATAAAGCCCCTCCTTTCCTAACAAGGAAGAACAGTCTTTTTTAGTCATTTTTGTTTACTTTGCTCCAACATGTTTCATCTCTGGCTCTGAAACAAAAACCAAACCAAAACCTAATCAACCAAAAAATGGAAAAAACCAACAATACTATCATCCACAGCAAAAACATCAAAATAATAATTTGTAAATGAAAGACTTAAACTCACTGTCTTAAAAATGCGGGTTATTTCTAAGACCTAAAAATTTCCATTGCTCTTACAATTGCTTGTATAGACAGACCTCTTTTTTAGTACAAAACAGCTATTCCTGGTCAGCAGCAGTGCCTAAAAAGTCTTGAGTAAAAGATTTGCAGCGGTCACAGGTGCTAATCCATTTTCAAAACCAGAGCAATAGCTGGATGGGTAAAGAAAGAGCGGACCTGGAAGAGAGGGGGAAAATACGGCTCCTAACATTGGTTAGAAGGTGTGTTATTAATTTCCAATTCCTTATTTCCCTTCATAAAATCCCCATGCTTAGACCATCTGCTGACCTTTTTTATGTGGGTATGTGTATCTGTGAAGGGAGGGAAGAGATAAGAAACTTATTTGCATGTGAGGAACTGCAGCTTCACAACATGGAGAAGCAATAAAATTGGTATTTCTTGCTGTCCTTTTACTTATTTTCGCTTTCTTTGTGGTATCATTGGGGTATGAAATAATTTAGCTTCATTGCTAGCAAACTTTAAAATATTTCATTGATATTTTTACCGTACTGAAAAAAATTATTTGCAAAGCACAGCAAATGTTGATTTTTTCCATCATCTGCTAAGCTATGTGCCCTCATCCCCTTTCTCTCTGATGTTTCAGTCCGTGAAGCCTTGAGTTTCTTTTAACATGGTTTTCATTAATTAGTCTGAATGCTTTTACTAACCAGTGTTACAATTTTCAATCCATTCCCTTATGCCCTGTGTTTGCTTTTGTACAAGACATCATATATGCATTCATCTGAGGAAAGTGATAGACAAGGCTTTTAAAAGACTCAGTCAGTGCCAGAATTTTTTTTCAATTTTTTTTTCCTTTTTCTTTTTTTTTTTTTGGTAGTCTTAGAATGTCTAAATTTTTGAATTGTTGCCAAGGAGAAGAGGAAAACAAAAAGAAAGACGGAGTTTTAGGAAGAAAAAGCCAAACCACCAAACAGGTAAGGAGACAATTCCAAGCTAATTTGCTCATATTCCATCATTTTCATCATTACTCAACTTTAACATTTCATGTGGGCATGAAGAGATACAGTGGCTTTCTGTCAATTGTTCACTTTTCCTTTTTGAATTGTTTTGTCAAATCTGCATTTAAATAAAAAAGACGTATAACACAAGTGTTCCGTCATAATGTGTTGGATATGAAGCCATCTTTATTGCAGAACCCTAGAGAGCATTGCAGAGCATGGTGCCAGGTTTGCAATCCTGAGGACATAAATAGTCCCACTAAAGTGAATGAGATCATTATTTGCATGATTAAATATCATAACATTAAACTGTACATAAATGCTACTGCTGTGGGTAGAGAGGGGGAAGGAGGAGAGGAGTGTGACATAAACTTTCAGGTGACAGAAGAGGAATGAATTCTGCCTGATTTCATCCTTCAAAAGCCTTCTAGTGACAGTATTATTTTTAAATGGCTTTTAGTGATTTTGTGACACTGCCAAGTCATTTAGCTCTATTAAAAAAAAAAAAAAAAAAGAAATCCAATAGCAGCAAAAACTGAATAATGCACAGTATTAATCTAGTGCCAACTGAGTTTGGGACTTACAGGACTTTGTGTGCATGTGTGAATTTACCTTGTTGGACCCCCAGCTCATCCAGCCTGCATTGGCAACCTGGGCTTAGGCAGGATCATTCCCCTCCTGCTCCCCAGGATGGTCAGACTTCCTCCTTGCTCTGCAGATCCAAGAGCATTGCTGCAGTGGGTGCCAATGCTCAGATCTTGTCCCCTCTCAGTAACCCTTCACAAAGGTTCCCAGTACTTCTGTGGCTGACTCAGAAATAAGTGCAAGAAATGAACACACTGACTGTTACCTAAACGCTCTGCACTGCTTTGCCATCACCACTGAAGAGAGAGTAGGCTCACCAAACACACAGATGGCACAGAGCTGGGGAGGGCTGCTGGCATGGAGGAGGACAGGTTTAGTTTTCAACATGTTCTATTTCAAATTTTGCATACAGGGTGGAAAAAACAATGCATTCCAGTGAGGGCAAATGCAAGATACTTCATGTAGGCTGTTGTGCACATATGGAGCAAGTGACACCTGCCCAGGCCTTGAGGACAGCAAAGTTTCCGTAGGCCAACTGTTCTGGATAAGCCTGTGTTGGGAGGACAACAGGTATGTCCCAGGATGTATAAACAGGAACGCACATCAGAAAAGGTAGTCTTAGATACAAGACAACTTTCTGCTGTAGAACCAAGTTGACTTGTATGAATTTCACAGAGGGGGAAGAAAGAAAGAAAATAAAATCATGAAACAAGAGTATATAATCCAGAACAAACAAAAAAGACCAGAGTCCTAGAAAATGTGACCCATGGGGTGAAAAAATGACAGAAATTATGTTATTTAGCCTAAGCAATGAAAAGGGGAAGAGAGAATGGATGGAAGAGACATTCATTAAATATGTATAGGCTACTGCCAGGATAATTTGTTCTCCCTGTTCATGGTGGACAGGACAAGAAGTGATGTGCTTAGTGAATGCTGCAAGGAATGTTCAGGTTAGATATGAAAAAGATAAGGATGGAGAAGCATAAAAATAGACTGCCTGGGGTGGTACAGAGCCTCTATCACAGGAGAAATGATGAGAGTAGAGCTCACTCTGCCATGAGGCAAAGGACCCTGCCAGCACTGTGATTCAGTGCACACAGTAACTTTAGAGAACTGAAATGTACCTATCTTGGTTTCATCTTATCTCTTCTGAATGGATGTCTCCTTAAGCTGAATTATATATTTGTTTCCTTTTCCTTTGATTTATCATGATTTAGGTTGAGCGATCTAAATGAGAAAGATGCTTTCTTTCTGTGCTCTGGGGTAATAGCACTAACAATTATAATTTCTATTATAAAAGAAATATATAAGTCTTTATATAAGATTTCTCTGCTTATAGTAACATTTTCATCTTGAAGTAATGCTACAATTTCCATGGGATTTATCTAGGAGCATGGATATGTCTCTATCACTATTGTGAAACCAGTATTAACCCTTTCCAGGTTAGCCGGGTCACGCTGAACCACAGGAAAGACCCATCTCTGTTCACAAAAATGCCACTCTTTCCTTATCTGGGCTCTGGAGAACAAGAATTTCCTCTGCTCATATCTGTGTAAAACCTGCATCACACGCGGGACACAGACTTGGCTGGAGTCCCCAAATCTATTGTAGTGCAAATATAGAAACAATCAGTGAAATCCTTCCTAAATTGCCATGTCTTCCTGACAATAATAATAATAAAAAAAGGTGAATTAAGCAACAACAGCTGGAGTGTTCATGGAGGCTTAGGCCCACTGGAAGTCAAGCATCACGTGCCATTTTTAAGCACCCCAATTCCCAACAAGCCAGAGCTCCTAGTGGAGTAGCACAGCTCCCTTCCAGGCAATGCCTCTGTCCTCACACATCCTTGCTGCTGTCAGAAGGCAGCTGCATATTTATATCAAGGAGTTCAGCAGGCATCACTCTTGTCTTTTGAAGCACAAAGAAAACACCTCTCCCTTAACTTGCCATAGTCTAGTCTGTAGGCTATATCTGATTCAGCTGCTTGTAGCAGCATGGTTTCAGCTCCAAAACTGGAGGTTTCAGCCTTTCCCTCAGGACAGGGTTCAGACACTTTAACCAGGTTTACTCTGGGCGGAGGGGGAACGGAGGAGGTAAAGATAGATACCTTTTCCTTCTCCAGGCTGTGCCACTGTGCACAACACATCCAGGTTTGCTGGCATAGAGTGACTCCACAAGCAGAGGAGTAGGAGCAATTTCATCTGCCAGCATGGGGAGTGAGGATTGGCTTTAACTCCAGGCTCTGTGTCTGGGACAGTTTCTGTTATTTCTCCAGTATCTTTAATGTAAATGCTGTCAGGATAGCATCATCAAACACACACACTTAACGCAGTGTGGTCAGAGCCACAGTCCTGGCAGTGACAGAACCTTTCTGAGAGGGTCTGTACTTGCCCAGGCAGAGGTGGAGGGGTTCCTAGGGCTCCCCCACCCTGGGCAAGTGCGCTCGCTCCAAGCAAGGCCTGAGGATCTCCCTTGTGCCGGGGCAGAGGGATGCCCGGCTGCAGCATCAGCTCTCACTGAGCGCGGGGGATGGATGCACCTGTCAGGCAATGCGGGACAGTCCGGGGCACCTAGAGCAGAGCAGCTCAGAGAAACCAAAAGTGACGTTGGAAGGAGACTCCTGGAACCAAGGGACCTGCTCTGCGGCAACCTCCGCCCCCTGGCCCCCTCCCAGAGCCGCGGCTGCGGCTGCTTTAACCGGGCCGGGGGGGTGCGGACAGCCCCGCAGACGTGGCGGGCATCAGCTGACCGCGCCGGGCTCTGCCTCCTCCCGGGCCGCCCGCCCGCAGCTCCACTCCGGCGGCGGCGGCGGCAGCGGCTCCGCCGAGCTGGTCCCGCCGAGCTGGTCCCGCCGTGCTGGTCCCGCCGAGCTGGTCCCGCCGTGCTGGTCCCGCCGAGCTGGTCCCGCGGCTCCCGGGGCAGCGCCCGCCACCAGCTCCCCGCAGCCCCGCAGGCACCGCGATCCCTGCGCTTTGCCCTCGCCCCTTCCTCCTGCTCCTCCTTCATCCTCCCTGCCGCCGGGGAAGCCCCTGAGCCGGGACATTCCCTGCCCCGACCCGCGGAGAAGTTGGGATGCTCCCATCTGGCTTCCCAGAGCTCTGAGTTTAGGGCGGGATTTTCATTCCCCGCTCTTTCTATTTTTTTTAGATTTGGGTTTCGATGTGATTTTTTTCCCCGCTCTTTTCTTTCTTTCTTTCTTTCCCTCCTTTTTTTTCCCGTTGCCAAGCAAGCCGATTGCCTGCGATGGATGGGAGCCCCGAGATCCCCCCGGGCAGAGGAGCCTCGTAAGCCAGGGGCATGCCCCGCCGCCGGGGGGAAGCGGGCGGGCAGCCCCCGGCCGGCGGCTTCAGCGCCGTGACCGAGGATGCCCGAGACCTGGCCGCCTCTCCCCTCCTGCCCGAGCTCGCAGCGCTGCCGCTGACCGCAACCGCGGGAATTACAGCAGCTCCCGGGAAGCAGACCTCGGAGCGGAGCCCCGGGATCCCCGCAGAGAGGAGCTGCCCGCTGTGACCGGCTCTTCAAGGCGGCTGCCCTCACAACTCCGTGCCTCCGGCCTCCGGATGGGGCCGAGGATCGCCCACCGGGCAGCGGGGCTGCTCCCGTAGATGCTCCGGTCCTCTCTCTTCCACCTCCTCTCCGGACCTGCGGCTCGGTTTCCCCGCCGCGCATCACCCCGAGGAGGGCGCGCACCGATCCCTCAGGGGCGCCGGGGCTGCGCCGCAGCCGGGCTCCGCGGGATGCGGCTCCGCGGGGAGCCGCGGGCACGGGGCTCGGGCAGCCTGCGCTGAGCCGGCGCAGCCGCCCCCCGGACCCCGGCGGCCAACCAGCCCCGTCGCCAGCCGCACCGCCAGGCCCGGGGACCTGCCTATAAATGTGATCCCCGCACCGCCACCCCGCCGCCGCCACCCGCCCTCCGACATACCCTCCCTCCTCTCCCGCGGTTCCATCCCTCCCCCTGCTCCCCTCCCCAAAGACGGTGTGTGCCCCCCCGCCCCTTCCCCCCCCCGCGCGCCAGTGCTTTGCCCCCCGCCAGTCACGGCCATGGAGCTCTCGGAGGTGCGGTGTCTGAGCGACAGCGATGAACTTTACACCATCAACAGGACTCCCCCCGGCAGCGGCAGACCCCAGCGCCTGCTGTGGCAGACGGCCGTGCGCCACATCACCGAGCAGCGCTTCATCCAAGAACACAGCAGCAGCAGCGGCGGCAGCAGCAGCGGCGGGGGCAAGGGCTTCAGCTCCGACGAGACCTGCTGCCCCAACCACCACCCGCACCCGCCGCACCACCACCACCACCTCCGGCGGCAGTCGGCCGGACGGAGTTTGGGCAGCGAGCGCCACAACAACGGAGGCACCAAAGTCTTCCCGGAGGGCACAAGCAGCAGCGGAGACTTGGGCTTTCTGCCCCTGGACTGTGCCCCCAGCAACTCCGACTTCTTCCTCAACTGGGGCTATACGTATCGCGGGGTGATCTTCCCCACTCTCCGCAACTCATTCAAGTCTCGGGACTTGGAGCGCCTTTACCAGCGCTACTTCTTGGGTCAACGGCGCAAATCTGAGGTGGTCATGAACATCCTGGATGTGCTGACCAAGCTGACCCTACTATTCCTCCACTTGACCCTGGCCTCTGCTCCCATGGACCCCATTAAGGGCATCCTCTTGGGCTTCTTCACTGGCATCGAGGTGGTGATCTGTGCCTTAGTGGTGGTCAGGAAGGACACGACCTCGTATACCTACCTGCAGTACAGCGGTGTTGTCACTTGGGTGGCCATGGCCACACAGATTCTGGCGGCAGGACTGGGCTGTGGCCTCCTTGGGGATGGCATTGGCTATGTGCTTTTCACGCTTTTTGCGACCTACAGCATGCTTCCGCTGCCACTCACCTGGGCCATCCTGGCTGGACTGGTCACCTCTGTCCTGCAGCTTGTCATGCAGCTGGTTATCCCCAGGTTCGCCGTGACTTCCCTCAACCAGGTACCGTAGTGAGGAGAGGGTGGGAACAGTCCTCTTTCTCCATCTCCCTGAGTGAGAGGAGGTGTGGGGTGTCCCAAAAGATCCCTTCCCTTTTAATCAGGTGCTCAGAAGTTCATTACCTAGAGAGGAGATCATGGGCAAAAATCAACCTTCTTGCCTCCTCCTCTTCAGTCTCCCATTGCCCATCCCAGTGTTTCACCTCAAGCTGGGAGTTGGGACACTTTCTAACCACTCTGTCCCCTCTGCTTGTATATTCACTACATTGCTGTCCCTTGAAAGAGTGCTGGGGAGAGAAGCTCCTAGGGGAAGTGGGGAGGATGGGTCATTTATTATTCCCCTCCCTGACTTTTAGCAGTGGTTTGGGGTTTGAGATGACTCTGTCTTGCTCCCATTTTACTTGCTCATGCCTTTTAACTCTGAATCTGCTGGGGGAACAGGTACTTTCAAAATGTGAGGGGCAGCTTGATCTGAGTTATGGGAAAACAGGAACAAAGCATGCTGCTCTTTTGCAAGGAGAAACCAGTGAAACCTCAGTGAAACCAGAGCAAAGCTCCCCCAGGAGATTTGATGTGAGATCCTAGGCTGTCTTAGAGGATGCTAAGAATCCTTTTCTGCTGGTGGTCACAGGGCAAACACTGTTGTGCTGAATCCTTATGAGCGATGTTTAGGACAGAGTGCTGGTTACATGGTGGAGTGTTGTCTGGTGCAGACTGCTGACAGGCACTGGTCAGGATGGGTCTTAGGGGTTAAAACCAGGTCTCACCTGACTTCATACTCAGATGACTTCTTCCACAGAAAAGTGAGAATGCAACAAACTCCCCGTATCCCTGCAAGGCAGGAAAACAGCAGGTAACTAGGACAACTTGATCCCGGAGATTCTTGCTGCTCCCTTTTCCCTTCACTTCCCAGACTGTCACAGCTCAGTGCTACCAATATTTCATAGTAGATTATCATCTCCATTTGGCTTGCTCCATGGACTCTGGGAGAAAAGGGTGGAGACACTGTCAGATAACCCTGAAAGGAGGGAGGGTGCAGAGGAATTAGTTGTCAGTGGCACGTGAGTGCTGGGACATGCAGCTGGAAAGTGACTGATCTTGCACCTGGAAGTTTTGATGCCTGTGATTCTTGGGGCACATCTACCTGTCTTAAACTCTGGTCCTCCTGAAACCCCTGCCCACCCCCTTACTACATGCACTTGTTAGCTGTGGGCTGCCTGACCTCATGTCCCCGTGATTGTGCTCACCCTGTTTTGGGAAAAGCTGCCCCGGTGTGTTGTGCCTGGCTGAGCCCTGTGGATGTGAGACAATTGGGCTGTGGCAGAGGTGTTGCCCAGCCCTTGGTGATGTGCTGATGAATGAACTGCAGCCACACCATGTCCTACTCCCATGCACTGCTGGTGCTATTAGTGGTGGGTCAAAAGCTGTGTGAGTTATGCTGATTTCTTAATTTACTTCCATGTCCTCTCCTGGAGCTATGAGTAATGCTCTGCTATCTCATTACGCACCAGTATCCCAGCTGTTTAGCTGCTACACATACACACACACATTTCCCACAGACATTTCCCAGGAGAGATAGTAATATCTTCATTTTGCAGCCAGTTGTGTGAACGAACTGCCTTGGAGCGGTGCACAATGAGAGATTACCAGCCAGATGATTGCCTTCATGAACTACATATATAAATCTCCTTAACAGGATCCGTGCAGCTGGTCACACGTCGGTGATGATTAACACCGGCTCCCGCCTGCCCAGGGACCACTTTACACCGCCCGCCGCTTCGGCCCTTTGCCTCCAGTCCCTACGGGAGAGGCCGGATCCTTCCCCGCCCCGGGGCTGGCTCCCACCCCGGTGCCAGGGAAGCTTGGAGGGGTCGGAAAGCCCCTGGCTCGGGCGCGGAGGGCAGCGCGGGGGGTGCGCGGGGCGCGGAGCGCGGCCTCCGAGCGCTGTCCGCCCGCGCGGTGCTGAAGGCGGCCCGGGGGCTCCCTCCAGCGGCCCCGCAGGGACCGAGCCCGCCCGCGGCCCCGCGCCCCTCCACGGCCCCGACCCCACGGCCCCGACCCCACGGCCTCGACCCCACGGCCTCGACCCCACGGCCTCGACCCCACGGCCCTGATCCCACGGCCCTGATCCCACGGCCTCGACCCCACGGCCCTGATCCCACGGCCCCAACCCCACGGCCTCGACCCCACGGCCCCAACCCCACGGCCCCAACCCCACGGCCCCGACCCCACGGCCTCGACCCCACGGCCTCAACCCCACGGCCCCAACCCCACGGCCTCGACCCCACGGCCTCAACCCCACGGCCCTGATCCCACGGTCCCGACCCCACGGCCTCGCACCCCACGGCCCCGACCCCACGGTCCCGACCCCACGGCCCCGACCCCACGGCCTCGCACCCTCCCGCGCCCCTCTTGCAGGGCGGGCCGGGGCTCTGCGCCGGGGCTCCGGGGAGCCGGACCTGGTGCCCGGGTGAGGCACACTCCTACTTTGGCACTTTCTATTGTTGCACCATTTTCTTACTTTTTGCAAAGGATTGCTGAGCCCTCTCGAACGTTAGTGAATGAGGGCTTTTGCGGCTGAAGGATATATAGCTATTGCTTCACAGGTGAACACGGGGAATTTAAATGACTGTGTCATCAAGATTATGTAGGAAATCTTTGGGCCAACAAAGCCCTCTTCCTCCTGCAAGCAAAACACTCTCTTTTATCACAAGGCTTATTTTCTCAGGTAACATACAGCATCTTCCTTTCAAAGAAGCCTTACAAGACTAAATGAACTATTTGATTATGTAGCAATATCTGTGAGCATCTTGCTCTGCCTCAGGATGCAGACAGATGCTTACACTGGACTAAAACCAGGAATTAAAGTACGCAATGAAAGAAAAAGCAAATGGTAAAACTCTGGTCATGGTACAAATACTGGGTTTTCCATGGATTTTTTTGAAATCAGGATTTCATGCAGGGAAAATACTGAATCAGTTCTGAACAGAAAAAAATGTCTGCCCTGGAATCAGTTTAGTACTGTACCCAGAAGCATCCATGGGCAAAATGGTCATGATCGTCTTCTCAGTCACGCAGGTATACGTCAGCCGGACATTTATCTAAACTCATAAAGTTGCAACAGTTACACAAGAAGAAAATCAATTGCTTCCATGTGTTTCCCCCTAACCTCTTAATTAAGCTTTGTTTTCATTGATAAGTTTGTTCACAAGCAGTTCAAACCATTAGTATTGCTGCACACAAGCATGCAGTACTACCGCCTGGTTCACTGTTTGTTGTAGTTTTCATGCATTACCATGAATACAAATAGTGCTCTCTGTTCATCTTCTTTTTCTTGCAGTAACACTTAAGATGTCACTTGATTTTTCTTCCCTTGCATCTCAAAATTAATTTGGACAAGCATCCTAGAAAAAGGTGAAGGAGAAAGGTTTGAAACTAGATTTTCTTAAAGTAACAAGAACCAAAAAAACCCCATAGACTCACTAATTTCAATCATGGCAAATGTTGAGTGTTTCTGGGGGGATATGACCACTCTTGACCCAACTGACCCCAACCTGAAATGCTGAGGAATGTGCTGTGGCTCAGCTTGAGAAAAACCATGAAAAAGGGACTGATACCATGACTTAGCTAAAGGCTGCACCACTACTGACTTCAGATTGGGTCAGGAAGCAAATGAGAAATAAAAGATCTTATTGGTAAACAAGTGCAGCGCATGGATTTGTGTGCCTGACCAGATGCCATGCTGGGAGTACTGTTTGTCTCTGACATTCGCCAAAATCAAAGTTTTATTTGTATTGCATTCATTCTTACTTTTTCCTGGGTAATAATGTATGCAATCCAAAATTTCAAAGACCACATATGTGTTTCAGAAATATGGGGAAGAACAAACAACTCAGAGCTCCTTCATGTTATGTAACATAGGCAGATGATAATATAGATATGAATTTTGACAGGCTTGAAATTATGCAAACTACACACATACTCTGGATTTTAATCCTCTGCCTTTGCACTTTTCATTCACATGAGCAAATTCCACCAGAGTCAGTTAGACTACTCTCGTTACTAAATCACATATATAAGGGATACCTTGAAGAGCCAAGTCCTAAATTTTGCGTATTAAATAAAACTCTAAAAATACATTTAGAAATAACCTTGAAGTGGGTAATACTAAGACTGGGTAAAAATCATTCTTTTCCCTCTGTCTTTTCAAGCCTAGGCAGTTCTGTGAATTAATTTTGCCCCTGCTTATTTTTTCCCCAGATCCTCTCTCAGGGTTATTAATAGAGGGAAAGGCAGGGTTCATGAAGTCACAAGGAGCCCTACAGAGATAAATCTGTGTAATTTTACAATGGAAACTGACAGTTTTTGCGTGTGTATTTCAGCTACATGTTTCCAAAATCTGATCATAGATACCAGTATTGAGTACATGCAAAACACACCCATGTCTTCAAAATTTCTGATAAATCTTGTGGAAAATCTATTCAATTTGTATATTGACATTCCAAAGTTAGCTACCATTTGAGAAGCAGAATCAAAGCATTCCACCTTTATCCTCATGTTTGATTTTGCAGCATTATTTGCTATGTGTTTTTGTGCCATAGTCTTTTGTGGGCAACTTATAACTTGAGTGTGTGATTTTAGACTGGATTATGAACTGCTTTCCTTTTATATCCTGTAATATCACCTGACCAGTATCAGTGGGTCACAGCATAATTAGATTAACATTGGATACACTTTTCTCTGAAGCAGCTGCATCATTGTTGTGCTAAGTAGGGCAAATGCACTAAGTATATTTACAATTTGATGATTAATTGCCTCCAATATGTAGGAACTCAGGCAAAACCATGAATGAAACCTGCTTTCATCAGTGAGTTTCAGCTTAGAACAGTCAGTGTGCTTGTTCTCAGTAAAACTTACTTTGCTAGATTTAATGTGACATTTTTTCTGCTGTCAGAACACTTCTGGGTTGTTTTCAAGGGTTTGTTTTTTGCTTGTTTGTTGTTTTTCATGGCCTAGAAAGAGGCATACACGCCAAAACAGCAACATCTAATGCAAAATAATCACATACGAGAGCACTGCACTTACAGCTCACAGCAGATCATGTTTGAATGATCCTTATTACCCTGTACAGAAGAATGAAGGGGATAAACATCTCCAGTTCAGCTTCTTAATGCACTTCTCAACACGGTCAATGACATCATTGGAACAGGGAAGAGAAGGAGGCAAAACTAGAACTGTTCAAGGGATTCTTCTTTTTTCAGGAGGCAGAGAAGGTGGAGGGTAGAACAACGTCTCCTTACCTTTTCCTTATTTCCAAAATATCTGGCTATGCATGAGATAAACTAGAGTGTTTCACATAAAAATTGAAATTTAGTAAACAGAAAAGAAATTATACTTTTTAATTAGTGCTTGGGTTGATGGAAACTCCAAACCTGAAAATCCTTACTCAGCTCCTGCCTGGCCCTCTGTTCCTGCAGGCACTTTGTTAACATCATGTTAACATGACGTGTTATGGGTCCAGGCAAGTGGGCAGTGCCATGGGTGGGGAATGGACTGAAAGGCAGCACCCACTGTGTGGTGGAAAATGTCTCCTTTTCAAAGTGGCAACCTGTCACAAGTGGGGTCCCCAAGGGATTGATTTTGGGCTCACGCTGCTTAACATCTTTGTAAGTGATCTGGAAGATGGAATCAAGCATACCCTTACAAAGTTTGTCCATGGTCCCAAGCTGAGGAAGGAAAGGAGAAGCCACCCTGCAGGAAGATCTGGATTGTCTGTAAGAGTGGGCTAGAAAGAATCCAGTAAAGTTCAACAAGAACAAGTGTAAGGTATTGCATCTGGGAAAACATAATCCAGAATTTCAGCACAGGCTTGGATCTGCCTGCCTGTGAAGCAGCTTTATGGAAAGGGATCTTGGGGTCCTGGTGGACAAGAAGTTCAGTATGAGTGAGTAGTTGCAGCTGGGGCAGAGAAAGCCAGCAGGAGGCTGGGCTGCATCAACCAGGGCATCCCCAGCAGAGATCAAGAATTTGCTATCTCAATTTACTCAGCACTTGCCTGGCCTGGAATACTGTGCTCAGGTTTGGTCCCTGCTATGCAAAAAGGGTGTGGACTGGCTGGACAGAGTCCAAAGAGAGGCCACAAAGATGAGCAAAGAAGGGGAAAGCCTGGCATGTGGGGAAAGGCTGAGAGAAGTGGGCTTGTTTAGCCTTGAGAAAAGAAGGCTTAGAGGAGACATTTTCACCCTCTGGTATTGAAAGGATGGCAACAAAGATCAGACTCCTTTTTTACAAAGAGTCATATGGAAAATGTGAGGGGTAATGGGTACAAGTAACTCTTGGGGAGATTCAGATTGGACATAAGATGAAAAATTTTTGCAATGAGAATAATCTCCCCAGGGAAGTGGTCGATTCCCTGACATTGGACACTTTTAGGATTCATCTGGACAGAGTGCTGGGCCATCTTGTCTAGACTGTGTTTTTGCCAAGAAAGGCTGGACCAGATGATCCTGGAGGTGCCTTCCAACCTTGCATTCAATGAGTCTGTGATTATCACAGACTATTACAATCACATTTCTCTAAGTGTAGCCTTCTTGCCCTTAACTGTGCTTCTGTTTCTGTGCATCCCATGAAGTACCTCAATAACTCTATGTTAATGTTACCAGCAGCCCACCCTACCCAGCATCCTGGGTAACAGGACACTGTTCTACTTGGAACACATTTCGCAGTTGTACTACACACACACCACCTGTCTGATGTCAAAGTCAGTAGAGAAGGTTGTTGTGCTCTTCCTCTGTGTAAAAAAATGTGGTAATGAAAATGCCCCTGGGATGTGGTAGACCAAGGTTTGAATGCCTTTTTCCCCAGAGGGGATTGAAATCTCTCTCTTACCTCACCAGAGAGTTTCCAAAGCAAATCGTCCCCCCATTCCTAGCACAACTGTTCTTCTGTGAAGATAAAAGTTTAAGATTCGATGTGAAAAAAGAAAAATTAAAAAAATAATAAACCTGGCTCTGTAACCAACTGATTATGGAATTCATCACTGGAGGTGTCCTTGGTCAATATTATAGTGTTTTATATAAGGTTGTTAAATCACTCCCTTGAGCACAGGTCCCAGCCAGCAAACTGTACAGTCTGATCTCCACTCTGATATGATGAATCTTGAACCTCCTTTTCAGAGTGCTGAAAAGCCCAATTATATAGGGGAAAACATCACAGTGATTCTCTAAATGCTAGGGAAAACCGAGGTTTTAGACATACTCCCTCTTTTTCGTAGTTCCAGAGCCTTTTTGCATACTGTGTAAGGATCTGTAAGGGCATGGTGGCAGCCAGCGTAGGCTTCTGAATTAAACTTTAGTAGTTGTGTGTCTGCAAATGAGATGCTCAAGGACCTTGCTTCGTGGCTTATGAGCCATTTTTTCTTCATCTTGCCTTTTTTACAAAGACAAGTTCTGTCACTTGCTCTGCTCTTGGTGCAGTGCAGCTTGTACCTATCTCCAGTGCACAAAGGACTGTAGAGTTGCAATCTGGCCCAAGGAGGGAGATGAATGCAAATCACTTGGTTAGTGCTGCAGTGAATCTTGAGCATTTTGTTAGCAGCCTCACTCATTCCAACCAGGGATGGAAGAGACTTGGCTCGTCAAAAGTGATCAAGCACAAAAAATCCTGAGTACCTGGCATTTCTTGAAACTAAAGATTTTTCTAAGGGATATTATTAAGGCCTGACTTACTCACAGACTTCCAACAACTTCATTTAGTTCCTTGATTTAAAGCCCACAGAATGTAATATAAAGAATCCCAAAGATATTAGGATTTTTAGGTGAACCATGAAGATGACTTCTCAGTACTCTCTTTAGGGAAAGTTTTGCTCATAATCCACATTTCTTCTGAAAGAGAACACAAATGTGGACATACAGCTCCTCTTGGAATCTCTCTGAATGAGCTCTGTCATGCTTATCTCTCCAAACAGCCAGGTCTGCTGACAGAGATATCAGTGTGGTGCTGCTTAATCTAGAACAAAAAACATCAGGAACTGTACACAGGATGAAGTGCAAAGCCAGGCAGCCATTGGCTGACAGAGGAATATCTCATCATACGAGTTGTATTTATTAGCAACTATTTTAAGAAGTGTTGCTATTTCATTTGTCATTCTTCTGCTGCAAGGTTTCATGCAGTTAGCCCTAGAGGAGAGAAGAAGGCTGCGGAGTTCATTAATTAACCATTGCTGCAGTCTGAGAAGCAGCTGAAGCATATCAGTGTAAAAAAAACCTAAACTAACACCAGCCAATTTTTTTTTCCACAATCACAACAAATAATTGTACTTTTTCCAGATGCTGGTGTTATAATTTTGTATGATGCATTAGTTTTAATCTAGATAACAGTAGCCCCCAGTATAAATGAAATAATGTCTGAGTTCACTAATACAATTTTTTACCTCGATTTTGTTTTTCAATTTTGATTTAATCATCACTGCAGTTTTGTATTTTCCTGTATCCTTATTTTCCTTTCCCTTAAAAATAAAATGCAGAAATCCTTCTTTAATGAAATCAATGGAAAAATTCAACAGTGTCAGAATCTTAATTTTGAAAATCAGTTTATTTCTTTGGATGGATCCAATCTTCAGGCACTTTACTATTTCTTCTTTGTTCCAGCTCTCCTGCTTCATTTACCTTGCAGCTGTTCAGGGATAGTGCTATCTATTCTGTTGCTTTCGGTCTACTACAGTAGAAGGCTCATTCATAAATCCATAACTATCATCACAATGCAGAGAAGAAATAATATTAACCAGGAAAATGAGTCAGCACAGAAGAACTAAGTTATATTACACCATGTAGCAGAGATTATGTAATTCTGGAGCTAGTTTAGGTAAAGAAATTACTTAGATCTCCCAGAAATTATTCAAATAATGCATAAGGTCTAGATATACACATTCTTTTATCCTATGATTGTCTTGTCATATGGGAAAGTAACTCCAATGCTTATTAATATTAATACGCTTCATAAGCATGCTAGACAGGGTTATAATTGACATAGAAATCATCCCACATGTGCTCAGTATGAGTCTAATTTAATGTGCAGATATTCATGTTCTTTTAGAGGAAGGAGTAATAGTCACCACAAATTTCAGCTAGGGATTGGGAAGAAGGATCATGCACATTCCATCACTTAATTAATCATTGGTCTGTGGTCACCCACACACATCATTAAACATTTCAGAGCTTCATTTGATTTGAAAATTTGCCTTTCTCAGCTGCTGTAATCTCTGACTAATATGTTCAATTGCTTTGAGATTTTTGTGTAAAACATTCAAACATCTTCTATGATGCAACAAAAGAGGAATACTGCATTGGCTTCTTTCAGCCATGCACATTTTTTGTTGAAATATGAATACATTGAATTTAGTGGGAATGCATGCATTTAACTTTATTCTTTCTTTAAAGACCTGGTTCCACATGATTCTCTTTAGAGTTGGAAGGTATGTCCTATAAGGAGAAGTTAAGAACTCTGGTTTTGTCTAGTTTGGAGAAGAGGAGGCTGAGGTGTGACCTCGTTGCTCTCTAACAGCTTCCTGAGGAGGAAAAGGGGAGAGAGATGTGCTGAGCTCTCCTCCCTGGGACCCACTGACAGGACATGTGGGAATGGTTCAAAGCTGAATCAGGGAAGTCAGAGAATGGATATTAGGATGCATTTTGCTACCCAGAGGATGTTCAAACTCTGGAACAGGCTTCCTAGAGAAGTGATCAATGCCCCAAATTTTTCAGTATCTTCAGAGGCATTTGAACAATATCCTTAATAATGGGCTTTAACTTTTGATCACCCCTGAAGTGGTCAGGCAGTTGGACTAGAAAGCTGTTGTAGATCCCATTAAACTGAAATTATTCTATTCTATTCTATTCTATTCTATTCTATTCTATTCTATTCTATTCTATTCTATTCTGTTCTACTTCAGCCTGATCATCAGTGACTCTAACATCCACCTGTATGGAGAAGATGTAAAAGTAGGTGCCATATAAGAGTAAGAGGACCTGGGAATGCTGGTCAACAGGTGCCTGAATATGAGTCAGTGTGTGCTCAGGAGGTCAAGGAGGTCAGTGGCATCTGGGCTGTATCAGCAGTAGTGTGGCCAGCAGGACCAGGGCAGGGATTGTCCCCCTGTACTCAGCACTGCTGAGGCCACACCTCAAATCCTGTGTCCAGTTTTAGGCCCCTCACTGCAAGAAAGGCATTGAGGGGCTGGAGAGTGTCCAGAGAAGGGCAATGGATCTGGGGAAGTTTCTGGAACACAAGTCTGGTGAGGAGCAGCTGAGGGAGCTGGGGGTGTTCAGCCTGGAGAAAAGGAGGCTCAGGGGGGACCTTATCACTCTCTACAACTCCCTGAAAGGAGGCTGTAACCAGGTGGGGGTTGGTCTCTTCCCCCTGGTAACAAGAGACAGGATTAGAAGATGTGGCCTCAAGTTTCCCCAGGAGAAGTTTAGATTAGATAATGGGAAAAATTTCTTCCTCAAAAGGATTGTCAAGCACTGGGACAGGTTGTGCATGGGAGTGGTGGTGTCACCATTCCTGGAGGGATTTAAAAGTCATGTAGATGTGATACTTAGGGATATGGTTTAGTGATGGACTTAGCAGTGCTGGGTTAACTGTTGGACTTGATGGTCTTAGAGGTCTTTTCCAACCTAAATGATTCTATGATTCTTTGTAGTAACTTATTCTTGAAACATTAAGGGTGTAGTATACCTCAAAATGATCAGAAAGATTTATGGTAGATTCCTCCAGGATCTGAAGGTCCTTGAGAGAAGCCAGTGAAAATTCTTTTTAGAGACTTAGGCAGAACTTAAGTCATATGAACTTGCCCAATCCTTGCCCAACGATTGTACAAGTTTTACAAGTTGCTGTAACTTTTTGACCTCCAAAATGTAGTCAAGTGTCACTCTGATTGATGCTATGACAATTTACATGTTCTTTGCAATCCTGAGAGTAATAGCAGCTTGTTGACACCAACTGGAAGAGAGGAATTTATTATATATATTTAATTTGTGCCAATGTGATTGCTTTTGTTTGCTGTGTTCCATTAGTCACATGAGAGACTGTAAGAAATACCAGGAGTACACATGAAGTGTTCCCGTTTTCTATGGGATGGCACAGGATGGTGGGGCCTCCATTAATCTTCTTATAACCTCAATAACTCTTCATGCTTAGAAATTATTTTTTTAATGACTTATTACTTTCTTTCCTGAAAAAATGTACTTGTGTCTGGTTTTTCTTAGGGTACATTTTCTGATGACAGTCACTCTTCTTTGCTAACACTGCACAGTAGATTATCTAACACAATCATTCAGTTACTTCAAATCTCATCAACAATCAAAACAATAAAATCTAAAAGCTTTAAGTACAGAACTCCCTGAGGTAATGTGACTTTGGAGAAGGAGTGTAAAAGAATGCACCTTAACATGTCAATTATTTTAAGAAAAACTCTCATATGCACAAAGATTGGTATAAGTTTAAGTTGTTCAGTGTCCCTTAGACTTTGTGCAAAGAGTGTTAAGGTAGTTGCTCCTTTCCTCTTCAAGCAGTTAACAGAACTTTGCTGGCCAGATTGCTTTCCATGACACCAGAATGTGCTAACTTCCACACTGCGTTTACAAATGTTCTATCCAAGTGCATTTATTTAAAAGCACTTCTGATGGTGTACAAGAAGGAAGAGGATTTGAGGTCACTTCTGGTTTTCTTCTGCAATGCAAAGCTTCTGTAATTTGACTTGACAGAGTCTTTTTTTTTTTTTTTTTAATCTAAAAGCAACATATATGTCTAGTAAGATTCCATATTTAAATTTCTAAAGGTTCAAACCAGATTCATAGATTTACATATATTTTTATTATATGATGCAAATACTCAGCAAAAGCAATGTTGTGAAATTTCATGCTTTATTCCCTTTTTTGTAACTTGCTTTCAGGTTCAGTAATTACATTTGCAAGTCAAAATAATATTTAGTCTGTCCCTAAAGTTTGTGTATATCTGAAGATGGTTTATAGGTGCAATTTAAAAATGGAAAATATGCACACCATTAATTAAGAGATGTTTTTTTCTAATTACAATCATTAAACTATAATCTGAAAATCAAACTCTCATATTGTGGCTAATAGCAATATGGATTCAGCAGCTTCAGATTTTAAGAGAATGTGAAAGGTGTTTGGTCAAAGATTAGTGCCCTTTACTACAGAATGACAATTCAAGGAATCTCAGACGAAGGAAGAAGAAAATGCTAGAGCATCCTACAAATAAGGAAAGAATTAAAAATGCAAACCATAAGCACATACATAGACAGAAAAAAACCTCAGATTTTCTTACAGACTTTGTGTGAAACCTGTGGTCTCCAAAGCACAGAAGGATAGGTGGTCACAGAAATGATTCCCAGGATAGATATCTGGCCTAAAGTCCATTTTTCAAAGTCATCTAGGAACTTAAAAATATAGCAAGGTACTGAGGGAGAATTTCAACACTCCACAAGCCAAGGGACTCCTTAAATCACTCAGTGGTTTTAAAAGTGTCTTGTGGGGCTCACTGACTCCCACCAAATTCACTAGAGTTTAATAATCTTATGTGCAGACAACACTAAAGTGGGAGGAGTGACTGATACACCAAATGACTGTGCTGCCACTCAGAGGGACCTCGGTGGGCTGCAGAAATGGACTGACAGGACCATCATGGAGTCAAAGAATCACAGTATCCTTAAGGCTGGAAAAGATCTCTAAGACAGAGTCCAGCTGTTAACCCAGCACCACTATTTTCACCATTAAACCATGACCATAAGTGCCACATCCACAAGCCTTTTCAAGAGTCCCAGGGATGCTGACTCCAACACTTCCCTGTGCAACCTGCGCTTGATCACCCTTTCAGTAAAGAAATGTTTACTAATAATCAATCTAAACCTCCCCTGGAAGAACTTGAAGCCATTTCCTGTTGTCCTGCCACTTACTACCTAAGAAGAGACCAACCCCCACCTGTCTACAACATCCTTTCAGGAAGTTGTAGAGAGTGATAAGGTCCCTCCAAGCTTCCTTTTCTCCAGGCTGAGTGACCCCAGCTCCCTCAGCTGCTCCTCATCAGACCTGTGCTTCAGCCCCTTTCCCAGCTCCATTCAGCAGAAGGGAAATGTGACATTCTGCACCTAGGTGGGAAAAGCCCCATGAACCACAAGAGACTGGCAGCTGCCCAGATGGAAAGCAGCTCTGCAGAGAAGGCCCTGGGGAACCTGGTGGACACCAAACTGACCATGAACCAACAGGCTGAAGGCCAGTGGCCTCCTGTGCTGCCTTAGGCAGAACGTTCTCATTGGGTTGAGGAAGGCAATCTTGCCCCTGTTTGGTCCTACTGAAACACATCTGGAGTGCCAGGCCCGGTGCTGGACTACCCAGTACAGAAGACACATGGACATGCTGGAGGGAGTCCAGAGAAGGCCTTTGAAGACCTGCCAAATGAGGAAAGGCTGAGAGAGCTGGGACTGTTCAGGCTGGAGATGAGATGGAATGGGGGGGGCGGGGGGAGGGTGGTAATCTGATAATTATGTATAAACAGATTATTCTAAAATAAGGAGACAGAGACAAACTTTTCTCAGCAGTGCCCAGAGACAGGAGGACAGTGAATGTGCATGAACTTAAATGTAGTATATTCCACTTAAATACCTTTTTTTACTCTAAATGTGAATGAGCACTGTTTGAGGTTTCTTAGAGATTTTGTGATGTCTTCATTCTTGAGAATATTAAAAATCTGACTGGACAAGACCCTAAGCAACTTGCAGGTGATTCTGCTTTGAGGAAGATCTGACAGTATGATCTCCAGAAGTCCTTTCCAAACTCACTAATTCTGTGATAGCAGTACAGGTATAGTTTCAAGAACATAGATACAAAAATCTACTCAGGATCTGGAGGGCAGAACTAACATCTGTGAATCCAGACTGAACATGGTTACATGGTCATGTGCAACACACACCTCCTGTGATCGCAGGGTGAGACTGGTTTACAGTCTGTGCCTTCTGCACACACTTTCAGCCCATTCTATCCTCAGGTCCTGGGAGGGACTTGCCTGCAGGCCTGTGTCATAGAATCATGCAATCATTTAAGCTGACAAAGACACTTTGGATCATCAAGTTCAACCATAAACCTAAAACTACAGAGTCTACCATATGTCATCAGCTCTCGTTTCTTCATGAGAGTTGTTCTATGGGCTTATCACCATCATATGGTTCAAAGGTCAAAGCAGAAACCTTGCCTTCCCCATCCCCATCTGGTGACATCAAGCACTGCCAGAGCACAAGCTTATAGCAAACATCAGCACACGCTCCCTCCATGCTTCTTTTGGGGAACAATTCTGTCTCCACCTCCTAGATCTCTGTGGTCTGTGCAGTATTAGAGGTGGGAGAGTTTGAAGAATATCAGTAATACATGTCCTTTCTTTCCACTAGCAAAAAAAATTCCTCTACCAGTACCAGCCATTCAGTTTCACATGGTCAGGTTGCTACATAAGTATTCAGATATGTGATATAAATGTGTGTGTGTACTGTGGTCTCCCCGGAGCTTTCTCAGCAGTCTTAAGTGCCAAAGAAAGCTGGAGGCAGGTTTATCCTTAGGCAGTCAGTCTACCAATGTTAGAACAATGTTTTGAGCAACAGATACTACCCTTTAAACAAAAACAAAAATAGAAACTAACCCTGTCCCGAGAAAGCACTGATGATCTTTAAACATACGGTTTTTATTTGCAGTGGATCCTGCTTATTTTCAGTACTTCCATAGGACAGAGGATTGCTCTAGAGTAAAGGAAAATGAAGAGACAGCTGTGACAGCCTTCAAATAAGGAAGGGGTTGCTATGGAAAGGAAGAAATTAATTGTTCTTTGTTTGATCTGTAGAGATCATGAAATGATGGGTTAAGTTAAGGAATAGTTACGTTAGATAGTAGGAGAAACCTTGAAAAAAAACACCTAATAACAATATCTTAAATAACCTCATTTTCCTTGGAAGGCTTTACCCTGAGGTATAATTAAACAGTTTAGAGAGGCAATTTTTAGGAGTGATTTAGGTAATATCCAGGACCCTGAAGCATGGGTTAAATGACTTATCAAGGTCCTCTCATGCCCTACTTTCTATAATTAAATGATACTTGCTCCTAATTTTGACTATGATGCAAAGGGTTCTCAACCCCCATTTCAAAAGAAGTAAACCATTTCATATATATTATGACTGCTGCTCTGAGGCTGATGGATTAGACTGAATTATTTTCATTTATGTAGCCTGAAATGCTGCAGCTTCAGGTATTTATATTTGTGGTTTGCTACAGACATGTTGGATCAAAAAATTAGCCAATAATATTGTTGATGCTGCAAGAAAATGACAGAATCCTATTGTCTCTTCCAAGAGAGTAACAACTGGTGAAGAGATGGTATTGCCAATAAAGTCATGTTGCAGACAAAGAGAAGAGTGAATCTGTTGATTGAATAGGGGCCATTTTTGCCCAGTGAAAAGTATTTTTCAGGTCATCATCAGCTCATTTTACTTCACCTTTAATCTTCCTCATCTCATGTCATTAACCTGGTCTGATATATTTATTTTCATGTATGTATATATATAAATATATTCAGAGGACCAGTGTCACTTTAGATTCTCTCTATTGTATAAATGTGCATATACAACTTACAAAGAATAAGAATTTTCCTGGCTGTTCCTGCTCTAAGCAAATATGCCAGTAATTGTGAACATTAAAAGATATGTCTCAGAAATCTTTGGGACTACAGCTGACTTTAGGACTATTCTTAGAGATGTGGTACACATGAAAATAATGGAAAAAATGTAGGGATACATAAGTAAATATAGAGATTAATTCATGCTTGCTGAGTAGCTGGACCATCATTAAGAGGTGGAAGAGTCCTGGCTCTAACTTTGCATCTAAATACATCCTAAGCTCTGGGAAAGCTCATGGAACAGCTTTTCTCTTGCCAAGTTTCTCTATGTCTGACACCCATGGTGGGTCCATTAGACCAGAGGCTGCTTTCTGTCTCTGGAGTAACAGAGCACCTTCCTTAGGGCTGAGCATCCCACTCTGACAGGAACAGGGAGCTGGACTTTGGAACAGACACAAAATATTTCCTTCCTTCTCCAGTAAAGAGAAAGGCCTTAGTAGCACACAATTTTAACTCAGGGAACCTGGTGGCTAATGTTCTCTTCAAGGGCAATAAATTCCGACCTTGGCAGAATATTTTAATCAAGTTTCTCATGTTGTGAAGGGCAATTCAGTCTTTCAGCAAAATGCTTTCATTTACAGACTACAAAATCAGTAGCAGCCATTCAGGGTAATTATAGAGACAACTTTAATGAAATATTTTCAGACAACCTTTTCTACTCCTGCCAGACACAGAATATCTTTGAAAAATGAATACTTTGCAAATTATGCTAGATTTTTTGTTCAAGGGAGAGGATGGTATTAAACACACAGGCAAAATACAGTTACGCTTGTTCTTAGTTGAAGTCAGGTCATAAGTAAAGGTAGGACATCCTGGTTTTTTTATCATTGTAATAATTTTTAAGATGTGCACATTGACAGTGTATGGCTTAGGATGCATTTTTCCAGAAATGTCTGGATCATCCCTTCCAAATGCAGTGGTATCGCTGTGTTCCTGAGAGCCCTGACTGGACTGGCTCCTGAGCTACCACCTCACAAGTCCTGCAGATCAGTGATGTCCTGTGATCCAGCAAAGAGTTTTTTTTGAATACTGAGGTCAGCAGGAGCTGACATCTCCCAGAGTAGGGATTTTGCAGCTCTGAGTGGCAATGATTCTTCCATTTCAGTTTTCCAGTTGAACTGAGGCTGCCACATGCTGCCACATGCTGCAGGTGTGTTCTGAATCTTAAATATCTCTACATAGCCACATTTTCCCTTCTGCGTGCCACCAGACATGTATCAACCTAAGAAAGGCATTTGCACACCTAAAAGTCTGAGTTTCTCAGAAATGCAGCTGTTGCACCACTTTACCACTTGCTAGGGAAATATAAAAAGTGTGAGGGTCATGTTTGGGGGTTTTTTAATTCCGCCAAGAACTGAAATTTTTAACATAGAAACACACATACTTTTAAAAAAAATTAGCACTTGATAAAACTGTTCTGGTTCTCTAGATTTGTGTTGCTTGTCTCCAGACATTGTTCTCCAATACTTGTTTTTTTTAACATCATCTTGTGAGGTATTTAGCCACAATGTTTTATTTTTATAATTAATATTTTTCTGCTTAAAAAATATTAATTGGCATGATTTAGAGTCTTTGTCTTTTTTTATACTCTTTGTGTAAAATACTAGATAAGAACATGTCAGAAGGTAAGAAAGAAGACCAGAATGCCTGGAAAAAGTTATTTATGATACTATACAGTGTATTTGTTGGAAAAATAGGTTAGGCTTGTATTCATACAACAATTAATCATGATGACTATAACAAATGGATTTGAATATTCATGAAGATGACCCCATGAAGAAGTAATTTGAACTTGTTTTTACTTAGAATTTAATATAGGTTACACACACAGTTACTGTACAGTGTCAGCTGTGAGATATCATCTTTATATCAACAACTAGTGAGTTCACAGTGCTGTCTACAGACATGGTTTAAATTGTTTTCAGCACCACACTATCTAAACAAGAAGAAAATAGCTTGAACAATGGAGCTTGGTTGTGCCCTATTTTACTTTAAGAACAGAAAATTTCATTTTCTTTTCAGTTTGAAACAATCTGACCAATGCTAACTGTCTGAGTGGCAGAACTTGTGCAGTAAGAGCTGATTTCATCCTTGTAGGGAAACCAAAATATACAAAACTGGTATCAGGAAAGAGCCATAAGTGATTCCCTAGGGTATCTGAAATGCTTTGTTTCACTCATATTCTGATACCTAACAGATAATATTGTTGGAAGAGACTGCTTAAAAAACCATCAGGGCTGGGATGAATATCTCTATCAAACAGATGGAAATCTGGATCAAGTGTTAAACTCAATGAAGTATCTCATCCTGTCATTACCTGTGACCTTTCTCCTTCAACCCTTTCATAGATTTAACTGCTAGAGCTGTCTGGCTTTCAAAAAGTATTAACCAGATGGAAGATCAGTTAATAAACTGATTGTCTTTGGTTTTTTTTTTTTTTTAAACTCACAAGTAATGTTCTCTCCATTGCCTGAAATTCCAGTAAGAAATCAACTTTATCAGCTAATTCTTAGTTGAAATTCTAGGATGGTTTTTGTGCCACAAAACACAGCGACATCAGCCTTGGTATTCATACGCCAGCATGTCCAAAACCACACCCAGTTTCTTTTCAAGCACTGGTCTGCTGAGTGCTCCTAAGAGCACAGTATTTACGTATCCTGACCGCAGTGATATTGACTTAAATATTAAATCCGTGAGCTAAATACTAAGACCAAACACTGCTTTTGCCCAAGAAAATTTTCTTTTGAAGGCAGCTTCTGTGTGAGCAGGTAAAGACTGACCTTGCTCCTTAGTGGGTATCTTTACACAACCCAAGCTGCAAAAAAGTCTGCATCATTCATGGCTGTGCATTGTATTAAACCTTGTACACAGCTGTCTTGCTTTAAATCATCTGAGGGCTTCTCTTGTTAGTTTATTTCCATCAAGTTTTAACAGTCTCCAGCAGTATTCCTTGAATCAGAAGGATTCAGTATTCAACATCAGAGATAGCAGTTGCTTTGCCTTGCGTCATTTATTTAATATTCCATGAACAGTCCAGTTTCTCTTTCTCATGCTTATACAAGCACAGAAAACAAAGGCATGGCTTGTATTATCAGGCAAGAAGAATTTGGCCCATGGTAAATATCAGGGTTTGATATTAATCCCATCCTTGTTTTAAACCTGAATAAGCCACTGCCTTCAAAGGAATTAGACCTAGATCACACCCCTGTCAGTGCAAAATGAATCCTGCTCTATATGTCTCCTCTGCTAGCAAAGTGTCAGGAGAAGCCTAATCCTTCATTATTTGTCTCTGGTATATTCTGTCAGCCAAGGACTGAATCAACTCTTTCCCACAGCACTCTCTGTACTTTTGATGTCAGTTTGACTTCCTCTAGCTCACCGCACTGAAGCGTTCACCATGACTAATAGCAGAACAACACCCACAGGTTTCACAAAGGAAAATGTTTGTCCTAGACTAACTCTCTGAGATAAAGTTTTAATCCAGCTGGTCTGGAATGTTGTAACCTCTCACGGCGTTTGTCTGGTACATTTCCATTTGCTCCCATGTCCCTTCCCTATTTTCTGTCCAGGACATCCCTTGAATGATAGTTTAAAAAACTTGAGAAAAAGCAGACTTCAAAGAAAATATCAAGTGACATTAGATACCAATAAAATTCCTGTTTAACCTTGAGTGACTCATGTCCTCTGCTGTGCCTAAGATGTGTTCAGTTCAGCTCTGGAGGACAAAGTCTCCTGGGCCATATTATCCAATCCCCAGCCATCTTCAAAGTTTCCTTGCAAGTTCATCCATATCTTCATGGGTTCTCCATTTCCTGAAGTCTCCCAAGGTCTTATCAGCACTGGTTCCCAGTGTGGTTAAGGATGCCTGAAATTCTGTGTACAATGAAGTCATACTACAACTACTTCCTTTATTATCCCCAAGATTTCTCCAAAGAGTACATCTCATGCTTGCAGTCCAACAGGGACAGCTAAGAAAATAGGTGTTTGGGGAATTTTCTTGATTGTTTTGGAGTTTTTCAAGGGTTTGCTAGGAAAGGACTCTAAAAACGGAATTGTTGAGTTCTGTCTTTTCCTGGTTTTCAGGAGATCATCACAGTTGGCAACAAAAGCATATACTGAGGGAAAAAAATAAAGACAGGAATATCAACTGCTTTTATTGGTGTTTTCCTCCAAAAAGTAATTTTAAATGGAAGCAGAGTATCCATAATGGGAAATTTGGAGAGAGAATATTATTTCTGGGCTAGCAATACCTAAAGCCTGATCTGGAGTTTATTCTTGTTGTCTCACACATCAATCAGCTGTAAATTCAGTGGCCAAACTCCATCACCAGTGACACCCGTGCAAAATGGCAGCCACTTATACATGTAATTGTGGGGAAAAGGTAGCCTTGAGACTGGGCTGCTGTAAAAAATGCTAATAATAAAGTGTAGTGCCTTGTTTCCAACACTGGTTTGACTTTTTTTTTTTTTTTTTTTTTTTTTTTTTTTTTTTTTTGGGGTGAATAGTTTAAAGAAAGAACAGCTGTAGGGAATGGTTTGTTTGCCAGCAGGTATCACTGATTAACACAGATAAGTGATCAATAGAGCTTCCCATCAGAATACAAGCAGGCTTTGAAGGACAGGGCTTGTTTGAAAAAGGACACTCAGCACTGTGATATCCCTCGTGTATTTTTCATTACCATTATTCTTGGCACTATTTCAGTTAAACTAATTCACTTTTTAATAGGTATTAGTCTCACTCTGACACAGACTAGAGTGGCTTTCAAAGGTGGTCTATTTCTTGATAAAGAGTTCAGGAGTAATTTAAGAACATTACGTTTTGCTATTACTTTCTTTTTTTCCATTATAATATCAAAATGTTTTGCAGAATCTTGCTTATTTCTTTGTCTTATGGCCATAGCTTGATAATTCAGGGGAAAATACATGCGACCTGGCCAAACATAGCTAGGAAGAATAATGAAAAGATTCTCTTTTGCAGTCTGCTGTTAAAGCTCTGCAGAATGTGCTGAGGCAGGGTCACCTGCACACAAATCATGACAATTGCCAGTTCCAGTGGGAAGAGACATGGACTATGTCCTGCAGGTAATTTCTGGGACATGAATATAATTGGTCAGATGAAAAGAGCAATGAGGTACGTCAGAAGAGATGAACAGCTGTCAGCCCTACAAACATAATTATTGCTCACTCCATTTTGACATCTTACTTTGGATAAGAGCCATTATCCAGAGCAATAAAAACAGCTGTGCAGTACAACACCCTAAAACCACTTAGCAGAAATGCACACTACATAATTCTGTTTTCCTTAAAATGCAGTTAAACTCTTTCCAATGCTGTAAAACAGCTACAATTTTTTTTCTTCTCCTACCATTACTCCTAATCAGTTGCATAATCTAATAAGGGAACTACTAGGATTTCTTCTGCTTTGGATGTCTGACACTGGCTTAGGTAAAAAAACTGTAATAATTTGAAAAAAATTTCCAAAAGTGACTTTCACTTTAAGCATCCTAGTTTTAGGTTGTCCATGCTCATCCTAAACTCAGTGATGCTCTCAGACTTTTCCAGACGAGGTGTCAGCTGGAATTTTTTGTCACTGAGATGATGTTTAATGCTTGGTCCTCAAATACTGGTACAACTCTACTGGGAGACAGTTATTTACAATTCAGATATCCATTCATGTAATGCAAAGGAAAAATTTATTATTTTGTAAGGGTTGCTTCAAAAAAAATCCAGGCATTATTTTTAATTCTCAATATCCAGGAAGTCATGGGTGTATTTCCCCACTTCAGATTAATTTCTTGGAAATATTTGTTTAGATGCTAAAACTTTCAATCGGAGTAACTTATTTCTCAAGTGGCTTTAAATGGAATGTTGCTCCTTTGAACATAATTACTTTGATATTTGTTTTTAACAGTAAATATGCAGCTTGTAATGGAGATCAGCTTCTTCACAGAACCATAGAATATCCTGAGTTGGAAGGGACCCAAAAGGACCACTGAAGTGCAGCTCCTTGCCCTGCACAGGACAACAACAATCAGACCATGTGCCTGAGATAATTTTCCAAATGCTCATTGAGCTCTGTCAGGTTGGTGCTGTGACCATTTCCCTGGGAAACATGTTCCAGTGCCTAACCACGCTCTGGGTGAAGAATCTTTTCCTAATATCCAACCTAAACCTCCCCTGACACAACTTCAGGCCATTCCCTCGAGTGCTGTCACTGGTCAGGAGAGTGAAGAGATCAGTGCCTGACACTCCACTTCCCCTCACGAGGAAACGGCAGACTGCGCCTCCTCAAGTAACTAAAGCTGTTCCTCATATGTGTTCCTCTCTAGGTCCTTCACCATCTTCATAGCCTCCCTTTGAATAGCCTCCCTTTTCTAATAGCTTTATATTTTTTAATACTTCTGGTGCCCAAAACAGTACACAGGAATCAAGGTGAGACCACCCCAGCTTGGAGCAGAGTGGGAAAATCCCCTCCCTTGCCTGGCTGGTGATGTTGTGCCTAATACCCCCCAGGACACCTTTGGCCCTCCTGGCTGCCAGGGCACTGCTGACCCTTGTTCAACTTTCCACAGACCAGGACTCCCAGGTCCTTTTCCATGGCCCTGTCCCAGGTGCAAAATCCAGTATTTGTTTTTGTTAAACTTCATACAGCTGATGATTGCCCAGCTCTTTAATATGTCCAGGTAAATCTGCAGGGTCTCTCTGATTTCGAGGGATCCACAGATCCTCCCAACTTACTGTCATCAGCAATAGAAAACTATAGGGAAAATTTCAAAGTCAGACAGAGCTTCATGAGTCTGAAATATGGAAGTGCAGGAAGAGAAACAGCTGCTTTGCACTCCCTTCTGAGCAATGAACTGGGAAATACTATCTCTTTGTTTCCTAATTTTCCCTGACTGCCACAGGCTGCTTCCAGTGTTCTCTATTGCACAGGCAATTGTGCTATGCCTTGGGTTTTGGTGGTTGTTTTGCGTGTTGCTGCAGGATCTACTCCTGCTTAGACAGCAACTTCAAGTAATTTAAGATATTTCTGTAGTACATGTGCTGTGGTTTCACGGTTACATACATTTGGAGAAGAAAAGAGATTCCTGTCTGAGCCTTTTATGTAAACTTAGAAACACACCAAACGAGGTGATGTTTTTGACAATGAAATAATGACATCTGGAAGGTTTGGCTTTAGATTTCTCCCTGTAATACAGCTGTATCAAAGCAGAGGGAGAAGGTACCTAACCAGCACACAGAAAACACTGAATGGAGAAGGTTATTCATGTCAAAAAGATAAGATTGTTTTTTTCTAAATGGGAACATTTCAGACATCTGGAGGTGATGGCATCCTGTATACAAAATGATGACAAAAGGGGCTGTGCTGCTCACTGAACTGCAGATGTAATCACCAGATTTCATTGCACAGTTCAGGATCAGTTCCTAGGTGAGGGTCAGAGAGTTCAGCCAAATACCTTATAGCCATGAAAAACAGTTACTAAATAGTGGTCATTTTCCCATCCCTGTTCATTCCCCTGTATGCATGGGCTATGACCCTGCCACTGACATTGTCCCAGTCATGTCTAGTCACTTTAATATCTATAAAATGAAAAGCACCAAAGAAAGATTATCCAAAGTCCCGAAATAGATTTTTTTTATTATTAGAATTATTCCTGAACTCTACATTTTAGACAAACTCAAGGGGAGTCAGAGGAGGTGTGCTGAAACTTTGGGGCTGCTCGATGGCACTAGCAGGGTTATGTATTTGCTTGACTGCCTCTGTGCACCCCTCAGTTATGTCAGTCCTTATGTGTCCTTATGTGTCTGATATAATATATTATATGATTGATACAATTTTCTTGAAAGATCTCTTGTACCAAACCATGATGCAAAATAGTTGGTAGCTGGCTTACCAAATTTGTGTGGCTTGAACTATCTATAAGCAACTTAATCAGACATTCAATTTTCTACATTTCTAATAGATTCAATGTGAGGAAGAACAAAAAAGGATATAGCTGGTTTTTCTAACAGCAAATTAGACTCCTGTTCTGAATATTAAAGATACATATTTTCAAATTCTGTCTTGAACTGGAACAATTGATTTTATGCAAACTTGTCATTGTTCAGAGGAAAAACGGTTTTTGTTTTCTAAATCACTAACAGGACAAGAGCAAAATTCATGTTAGGTTATTCTGCTACCAGATGGAGAAAACTCTGTCTGAAACCAGTTGTTTTCACTGAAGGTAACCTAATAATTTCTTGTGGTACACCCTATGTTTTGATAAGGCCAATCTGCTTGCAGGCTGCACATTTCATGCACCTTAAAGACCAGACTGTTCCTAAGCACACAGTCATCTTCATGATGGCTCTGGAAGTAGCAAGACCAGGCTTTTTAAAAGGTCTCAGCTCTCCTAGAGGCATAAACAAGATCTGAGTTTTTGAAGAATCAGCCAATGTTCCCATGGGAGCTGTGTACAGCTGAACTACAAAATTCAGTTCTAAACATAAAATCAGATGGTGACACTGGTACAAATGGCTCCTTTCACATGTAGCAAATCAAGGGTGGGTGGGGTAAATCTGTTCTTAGCCATCATAGTCTGTGCTTGCCTAACTTTGTCATAAATAAACATTATGCTATTCTCCATCCCTGTCTTCTTAGGGGTATTATATATCTCTTTCAGTAAAGTATGTGTATGTAGATCAGATAAAAGAGTAGCACTCACTCCTGCTGTGAGTAGGAGTTAAAGAGCTGTTGTACTTATGCATTGGAAAATAGAGAGGATCAGAGACAGGTGAGCTTTCTGGAAAGTCATGGCAGCAGTTTGGGCACCTCTGTGGGCCAGATTGGTTTCCAATAAAAGTTACTGAAGAAGCACCCACAAACTAAAACAAACAAAATTCCCTCTTATCATGGCTGGGGATTTAGAAGTTAGACCCAGGAGAAGTCAGAATGAGTGAACCTGGGGAATAAAACACTCTTTACAAGGTGATTTAACAATAAGGCTGCAATGATTTCAGTTTAATGAGTTGGCAGCAGTGCCAGTTATGAATGTTCACATGCTTCCTCTTCCTGTGGAGGCTGTGCTGTGAACTTAATCAGACGATTGCTCCAGATACGAAAATCACTGCCAACGCCAAATGTTTGTTTTTTAAGTTGGCTAAGTTCCCTGATATAGTTCACAGTATGGTCCCACAAATAATTGATCTGGCATAACAAAGGGGAAGCTGTACTGAGGGATCAAGGTGGGCATGAGGCAGTACAGAGAAACAGGTACTTACTAGTTTCTCTGCCAAGAGCTTTGATTCATAAAACCATACTCTCAGTTGGAGATAGAGGTTTGCTGCAGCCCAGCAGTGAGAGAGCGGTAGAGTCTGTGCTGCCAGATGTTCCTGTTTTAGAGAAAGTAGAGCATTTTGGTCTTCTCATGCAACTCTCAGTTCATTCCTGGTGATCACGAACATTTTATTTTTTCCTCAAATAACCCAAGCAAGACAGTGATCAAGAAGGGAGAGAGCGTTTTCTGAGAGATTTTAATTACAAAAAACAACCTTGTGGTGAACTTCTGTTTTTAGTTAAACAACTACTGAAGAATCAAAATGCTTCTCCAAACTTAATTATCCAATAATAATTACCATAGCAACCAGTTCCTTACATGGTAAATGCTGAAAACACTCTTTAAGAAGCACAAGTTTACTTTCCCAGTTTTTCAAAACAGGCAAGAAATATTCTAATCTGTTGCTAAAGCCCTGAGAATGTCTAGCTGGACATTACATTGAAAACCATTTCTTTACTTACATGTGTTTTGGTGACAACAGCCCCAACACTGCTCTGTTTCTATGCAGTAGAACAAAATTGCCTGCTGAAGAGGTTAATAATAAGTTTATTTCTGCTAAACATTCTAGAGTGTTTTTCTGAATTTGAGGTAGTAACACACAAGTTCATTGTCCTTCTGGATTTCAGAATAATTTCTAAACTTTACCAGCTTTCTCTCTTCTGCCTCCACTGTGCTTTCCATGTGAACATATGCTGTTGTTGTCTCAACTTTGTGATAAAGATAGCCCGTGTCAGTTACAATCTTTTAGGGCCATCTATCAATCTGCATATTTCCAATCCATTTGGTTTGTTGAATGTTCACAAATATTCACTTTTCCTCAGGTTATGTGTTCTTGGAAGTGCTAAACTCAGTCAATCACTATACACTCCATAAACGTCTGTTAATGGCTGGCCTTATGACTCTAAATTCCCTGATGGACAACTGCATATTTCAAAAAAGAAAATTGCGATAAAACTAAAACACAGCTCAGTTATGATTTTTGAATTTTGAAAATTCTGGCATTTGCTAAACCTTCTTTAGCTTGCTTTCAGTCACTCATAAACTCACAGGATTCTGTGTAAACTCCTAATGAAGGCCAACTCAATTAGGTGTTCTTAACAGCAGAAATGTCTAAAATTTCTTGTTATGCTTATCCCAGTATCTCACTTGTACCCATCTGAATTTCCTTTTTCCTGAACTAGATTCAACTCTGCCTTGAACACTGTCTGTGGGTGATTACCTACCACTTCACAACAGACTTAAGAGTTACTTTACCATCTTTTCAATGAATTTTCCTTGTCCTGTTCTCTTGCATTACTATACTTATAACTTCTTGATGAGCCATGTCCTGTGCCTTTGAATTGTTTCTTTGAAACCTGGGGTTTCCAAATCAACTTAAAATGTTTTCTTGGTTTCAGCTCTCTTGGCAAAGCCCTTTTTATATGAGTGGCAGATAAAAGTGAAATTATTTCAATCAATGTATTCTTTCAAATTTAAACTAAACTTATTTGTCTGACTTGCATCCTCTCCTTTCATATCCTTTGGTTTTTGCTAGTTTTCATATTGATTTTTAAAAGGGTTCTGAGGTGCATGTATAGAGGACACTTTATAAATGACAATTTATTTGACTAATGGTTTCTATGTGAGTTAAGTTCTTAATCACCTCCTACAAGAAATTAAGAGCAGAGTTTTGGAGTAAGAATTGTAATGGCTGCTTCTTCCTGGGCCACTCACTTCAAAAAGGACATCAAGGCACCGGAGCATGTCCAAAGGAGAATGGTAAACAGGTGAAGGGTCCGGAAAACATGTCCTGTTAGGGGTGGCTGAGAGAGCAGGGGTGGTTTCACCTGGAGGAGACTCAGGGGTACCTCACTGATTTCTACAACTACATGAGGGGAGGTTTTAGTGAGGTGGGTGTCAGTCTCTTCTGTCATGTCTCAAGTGAAAGGACAAAAGGAAATGGCATTAAATTGTGCCAGGATTAGATATTGGAAACAAAATTCTCTTTGAGAGAGTAGTCAGGCATGGGAATAAGTTGACCAGGGAGGTGGTGGAGTCTGGAAGTGTTCAAGAGGCATCTGGATGTGGCACCTGGGGATATCATTTAGGGCTGATTATGCTGTTGCTGGGTTGATGCTTGGACAAGATTATCTTGAAGGTCTCTTCCAACCTTGATGACTCTGGGATTCTGGGATTCTACTACTTCAGTGATCTTGTCAAGTAATTTCCTTTAGCTCTGTTCATCCTATTTTGTAATTGTGTGTAACTGCAGGTTCAGCAGGGACAGTGATGTTCCTGTTACAGGTATTCCCAAGCAGTATGGTGAAGGGTACCTTCTTTGCATTTTTTAAATCTTCAAGAAGCAGACCTCCTCAGAGCCCTATTTAACATCAAAATATATCACTCATGGCTTTTTAAGATCACTTGCTGTGTCTACTATGGTTCATTATTTAAGTGCTGTGCAAGGTACAAATAGCCTTATAAATGTTGTGAAAATATTTTCTTTTTTCACATTATGCCTCAGCTTCCCTACTGTGTGAACACTGATTACTTTCAGGCCAGTCAAAAACATAATGCAACTCTGTACATCTTCTAAAGCAGAGTCCTGATAGGTTGTAGAAAATCCTCCAAGACTTCTGGAACCCCAATAAGCTCTAGGAAAAAGGAGCAGCAATGAGACTTAAGTCTTATATGTCTTGTTTATTCTTTTATTAACAAGAGCCCCAGATTAGTATGCCTTGCAAATCATATTGCTTTACTCTTTGGAATGGTTTCAATCAGACTACCATGTGTAAGAAAAGCTGGCTCTGCCTCTGCATAAGCTGTTGTTTTACCTGTAACCTGCTTTCCATTATTCCCTCTCTCCAAATCAAATTATGTACTCATGAAATCTAATTGAAGGCCAAATTCTAGTGCATTTACTCTGAGATCTGCTGAAGTGAGTGGAACAAATCCTGAACATTAACAGAGATGGGTGACTGAACTGGGCTTTTCTTTTTTTTCACCCTGTACTCTAACTTTCCCACTATGTGCAAACATACAGTCCAGGTCAAATTTAAAAGTCAGTGAAAAAGGCGTGAAAAGTTGACTCCTCCAACCTCCCACAGCTGATTTCAGTTGTCCTGATGAACAATGCAGTTCTGTGCTAGTCTCAATCTCATGTCAGCTCATCATACACCTCTTAGTAGCCTGCACCAGAAAGGAATTATCTCATAGATAAATTACTGCCTTCTCTGATTTATCTTGGAGCAAAGGCAGAGAGTGTCTGGGGGAAGCTGGCTGCTCCAGGGCAACATGTCTCCAGTAAAACAGGACATGGTAGATAACAGGAAAAAAACGGTAAGTGCAAAGGGAGAATAGTGATACATGCAGAGTGATTAAAGAGTCTCAAATTCCTCTCTTTTAAAAAGTAAAAGTAAGGTGTTATGTTTTAAGTCAGTATAGTCAGAAATAGTGACGAGCAAATTAATTGGAAATGATTAGTCACTGTTTACAAACATGATGCTGCACTCAAAGAAATGATAAAGCTGTGAATTAAAGCAAACAAAAGGAAACATTTTTATCACAAAGGGCCTAATTAGATTGTAAAAAATCCTTATTATTGAGTGACATAGGATCCAAATGTACTATTAACTTGAGAAAGGCATCAGGAAAAGTTGTGCAGGTGCATTGAGTATACCACCTCCAGCTCAGAAGATCCTGGAAGCCAGGGAGATTCAAGGACCATGCTAATCATGTCCTACTTCTCACAAGCCTTGTCTAGACGTCTACTGCTGGAAAAGGTTAAACAAAATTTCATCCGGAGCCAGGATATGCATTATTATTTAATCATGGCATATAAACTGAGAATTAATTCTCTGTACTGTAGTAGAACAATACTTCATATTCATAAATACGGGAATATATAAAGCCGAAATTCCTGCCAGATGCTTTTGGTCTGATATCAGATCTCACTTTCAAACCCTCATGACTATGGGGTTTGAAATCAGAGTCAAATCAGAGATCAGAGTCAAAACATCCCAATGAGATTAAGGAGTCTTCTATTAGGACAAACAACACTTGGATTTTAGGAAGATTGATTATTAGATAATAGTAAGAAAATACAATGTCTAGCCCACGATGTTCTGCAACCGCAGATTGCTGGAGTGTTCAATACTGGTTTGACAAAGCATCACTGAATGTTTGCTGTACTTTTGTACATATTAACTACTGCTTTATCCTTCTACTCCTCCCTGAGCACTCTCTGTTTTCCACTACCAGAGAGAGTATCCTGAATGATGAACACTTGATCTGTTTGGTGTGGCTGTTCTGGTGTTGTTATGATCCTGTAGGTATCACCCATAGCTATCAGGGTCTTTGAAATATCAATCAATAACAAGGATGAGATATTGAATAAAAGTACTGAGGCTGAAGATCTTTGTACTGTCTCTGTGCAGTCAAATATTGCCAGTTTCTTACTCACTTTCCCAAACAATCCTCACTTCAATGGCGTTGATGCGCCCCGCCTTACAAACGTGCAGAGCACAAAGAGAGGTCAATGACAAACAAATAAGCAACTGAAATTTACACTCTCCAAGGATCCACTCCCATTTGGCTCTCTAGAGTTCATATGGAAAAGGAAGAAGCCATGACACAGTTTCTACAAGGAAAACCAGTTCAGCCCTTACGTAGATTTCAGCAAAGAAAAAGTCTGTGTACACAGGCACTGGTTGTGCAAGAATTTGGCTGTCCTTTCAGCTTCCCCTGTTGAATGGTTCAGAATTCAGATTGTGCAAATTTGTGCTTTGGCATCAACTGAAAATAAATTTATTTAATTTGATCAACAATAATACAATAACTATTATCACTGATATTAGATCTTAGCTAACTGACATTCTTTGTTTTCCTTAATATGGCTTGCTTCCCAAACTAAAGCCATGGAGCAAATCACAAAGTTGCTCTTGCAGAAAAGGCAGTACAAAAACAATTTGTTAATTATGTTTGTAATCATTCCTGGCTAGAGCTCTGTGAGTCAGTTTTTGGAAATATAATTTGTGGTTCAACCAGAGTTTAATGCCCCCAAATACTGCATATCTCATCCTCAAGGCAGAGAAAATTTACAAATTTGATGTCTCTACTTAAGATCCAAGACTTTCTTTCATGCAAAGTTTCCTAACTGCTATTTTTGCAGCCTACAAAGCTGTCATTGTCTCTCTTTCTTTTTTTAGACAGATATTTTTGCTTCTCCTGTCTAATCAAATCCTATTTGTTGTTCATTGCAGATAGCAGCTCAGGCAGTGTTATTTATGTGTATGAACACTGCAGGAATCTTCATCAGCTACCTATCAGACAGGGCACAACGTCAAGCCTTCCTGGAGACCAGAAGATGCGTGGAAGCCAGACTGAGACTAGAGACAGAAAACCAGCGACAGGTATGGTCACCAGGAAAAAAACTCCTATTTTTGTATTAACTGGTATTGATAATTGGACAAGACCAGGCTTTTCCAGCCTTGACTGCAGTGTGATACCACCTGATTTGTGGAGGTTAAGTGAGTTTTATGCTGTTGCTGCACTGGTGTGTATTGAGTTGATATGATATCTAAAAGATTTCCCCTGGGAAACAGAATGAATAGAGTGGCTGTTCATCATCCTTTCCCACACAAGAGCCCATCAAATGAAACAGCAACTGGCAGGTGCTTAAAAATGGTTCTTTACACAAGAGGGGTTAAGCTGGGGAACTTCATGTTTCAGAGTGTTGTAGATATTAAAACTTGTATTAGTCAAGTGAAAAATATTCCAGAATCATCTGAACACAATCCTGTGCCACCTGCTCTGGGATGGCTCTGCCTGAGCAGGGATGCTGGATCAGATGACCCACTGTGGTCCCTTCCAACCTGCAAGATTCTGTGAGTCTGTGAAAACTAAGCAAGTTAATGGAAGTGAACTCTCTCTCAACAGAGAAAATACCAAAGCATCACTTCAGGCTCATGGATGGATTTTTTTGTATCTAGGAGGCCACCACAGCAAAGTATCACTGTTCTGTTTCTCTGTTCTTAAACTCTCGAAAAATCAGCTTTTGGCCACTGTGTACATTAGCACACTGGGTTAGGGGAACTTTTGATTGAATAGGTATAGTTGATCCTAGATGATCATCTTTTCCAATCCAAAATAAGAACTATCAAATAAAGAGAAATTTGCTGCTTATTATTTTGCACCAAGGGAGCAGCATCTGTATCATATATGTTACACTGCTGTATCATCCTCAGATGAATTTAGCCTTTCATTTTGCCCTGCTGCATAAATATGTATATTACTTCTCAAATTTATTTAATTTGCCCCCTGCAAGTCATGCTCTTATGCAGAGTTCTAGGAAGATGTCATGTTCTAGACTTCATTGACTAATGACTCAGTATGCATGACTGTGTTGAGTAATGCCAGGCATCTCTGCCAGGACATCTCTGCAGCCATTGCTGACTGAAAAAACTTTGAGGGATATTATCTAGGATGCTCTGTTCTCTTTTTAACTGCAGGATCATATTTTCATGCCTTTTGGGGATTTTGGGGTGTTTAGTTTTTTCCCTTTTTCTTTTTGTCTAATCTTTCATAAACTATTATTTTGTAAGTTTTACTTTCACCATAGTTTTCTTGAGGTCATTGTAAAAAACTTTATAAAACACTAACAAAAGATTCCCTTGTTCCATATTATTAGAAGGTTTTCCCATTAGAATTATTTTATCCTCTCATGTAAAATGAAGCTTGTACAAAGACAAATATTTTGAGAAATTCAATTTTGCTGAACTTGTATTTTCTATTAGGAAAATAAAAACAGATTGTTTCCATTTGGGTGGGCAGGTTATTTTTTGTTGGTTTTTTTTTTTTTTTGAGAGTGGGGAAGTAGTGGTTGGATCTGAAATATTTGTTTTTATTAAGTCAGGTTGACCTGTGCATTTAATCTTGGCCCAGTGCCTTGCAAGTCTTCAGGGCTGTGCTGTTCCCTGAGGGAAGAACTTCCTGAAGTGTTACCTCACTGCAGCTGAGATTCATCTATAACCAAACAAAGTAGTGTGTCACAGGCATCATATGACTGAAAATGCATAAGGGAATATGTCCTTGAGCCAAGGAAAATGCCCACAGGAGAAAAATACAGACAACAGGACACCAAATGAAAGATCTCTTCTAAAACTTAATTTAATAATAAACTAACTCAAAAATTTGGAAAAAAACCCACTTTGAAATATCTCTGATTAGTTTTCTTGGAACTTTGAAATTGTGTTATTATGCTTACCTACATATATAAATATGTTTAATAAATTTTTCAGCTTTTCATTTGTATATGAAACAACAACATTAAAAAAATATTCCAATATTGGAACACCTTGAGGAATGGAGATCTTCTTTCCCTCAGCATTCTATTTTTTCCCCTTGCTTCTGAAGTAGCATCTCATTTAAGCAATTTTTAAACATATCTGCTTTAAGAAGACTGACAAGGTCACATTTCAGGTGACCACTTTTTTTAGCACTTAATCAGCACACATGCACCAATTCAGTGACTGCTAGCATTTTTCTGTCTTGAAGATAAACATTTCATGACACATGGAATCTGTAGTTCACATGAATGTAAAAAATCTTACTACATGTTAAAGTATATCACATTTTAAAAAGTAAGGATTAAATCTTGATAAAGTTTAATAAATTAATTCTATGACTTTATACAAAATAGCTATAATATATGAAAGGGAGAAAAAAGGTGGAAAATGAGTATGCAGGACAATCGAAGAAATGTAGCTTCTGAAAATTTGAAAAATATGGTTGAGGAACTAAAAATGTGCAGAGAAAATAAAGTAATAATTATTTGTGTAATTCTCCCAGACAATAATTTCAGGAATTCAAAATTTTGTTCCGCTTCAATTTATTTCCCCTTCACTTCCCAAAAACTGTCTAAACTAGAGGTTTGTTATAGCAGGGTCAAGTTTTTTGTTGCTTTCAGCGGTGGTACTGCTACTTTTTATAGTAGTGGTTTACTTAATTTAAATCTCTTGAGGCTCCTTTCATCTCCACACATCTTCTGCTTCTTCAAGTGAAAGTAATCGAAAATTAAAGTGTATTGACATGTCATATGTATGGTATGTCATATGAAATGTGACAGCTTGCCAGAAAGGTCCTGTAAGGTCTTTTTTTTGTCTTTACTTTGTTTAAATCAGAAGACCAGTAAAATTAAAGTAAGAACAAGAATTTTAACTCATGAGTTTTAACTCATGAAACAACACGAGTTTTAACCTACAACAAGGAGTGGTATGCTTGTCCATAAGCAATTGCAGAATGAGGCTCCAAGTTTATACAATCATGGAAGCTACATAAATGCTTCAGATATACTTCTATTGATTACTGTGTATTGTTAAAAATAAGAAATCAAGTTTCTGCTCTCTCAAAATGATCCTTCCAATTTCTTAATATCCCTTAGATTTATAATCTCTAATCCTCTGTCATTCTAATAATGATAAATGCTACTGCTATCATTATGCAGTATTGTGCAATGCCTAAAAGAGCCAGTTGTGGAAAGTCACACAAGTGTGAGCCAAACATATTATAATCTGTGTTTTAGAGATAAGCAAGAGGTACCATTAGAAATGTGGAGCTGTACAAGGAAACAGTGATATTGCTAAGGAAGGATTTCTTGTTTTCAGAGGTTTTTAAGGACCCTTTAATGAGTATTTGTGGATTTTCTGGAATACAAATATAAACTTTGTATTATGTCAGCTCCTGCTGCAGGGATAATCAAGAGATTTTTCTGTATTTCCAGACACATTTCATATATATGAGCTGATTTTTTTTCAGTGAAAGCAGTTTCACTCACTCACTTGCAACCATTGCATAAAGAGCAATGAAAATAGGAGGTGAAACCACCAAAATCCCACTAGGGATGAAAAAACTTTTTTGTTGTTCTTCTGTTATGAATTAGATGTGGGGGTTTAAATAAGTTCCTGCCTTTTGCCCAGGCTTCTGGCAGCAGGCAGTAGCTTTATTGAGGTGGCCAGCACCCCAAAACCCACTCTTGTTTGCAAGTTCTTTAATAATGGCTGATTTAGTCTATTAGAGAATGAATTATTTATTTAATAGACACAAAATTAACAGACATAAGACTTAAAACAGACATTACTACACAGGAATAAGACAAAAAGAGACAACTAGTATTACACGCAGGGTTAAAGGTACCATCAATTTTAGAGCTAGTGAAGGAATAACTTAGGATCCAATGTTTCTTACCATCCAATTCATGATGGAGCGCACATCGAAATCCTTTCCCTCAATTTCCAGGAAAGTAACCACAGAATTGCATCCAAACTTCGGAAAGAAGTCTCACATGCTTCTCAGGGTGTATGTAGGAGACTTCTGCCTCCGTGATAGTTCATAGTACTTTCATAGTGTAAAGCAGGCCTTTTGGTCACCTATGTTTGTTTTCTTTTATCTCTTCCCACATCTGCTCTCCATACCAAGACGCTGATTCTTGGTTAGGCTGGCAGACCTTTTGGCACCAGATGATACCTGCTGGGCCTTTGGCCCACCTGGGTTATCTCTCCTATTTGCACTGGCCCCCTGAGGTGTGGAGACAGGGGATATGCCCTGCCACATCTTCATGTTACTCTGACCTGAAATTTGGGCAGTTAGATGTCATAATGTGTTTTCCAGATGTCATTATTTTCCAGCAGTGTCTCCTTTCTGTGGGTTTTCAGGATTCAAGAATTCCTTGGCTATTTCATTTTGGCTGTGAAGTTTTCCAGTTTGACGCTCAAAGCCATTTTGTCATTCAGAAATGTCTGGGCCTGTGGTGTCTGTAAATCTGAATTAGCTCCATAGACTCATTTTCCACAGAAAATATCTTCAGGTGCAAGTTCAGCTTTTACACCAATTGTAAATCTTTCAGTTACTGCACAGGAAGGAAGAGAAGGAAGTGCAGACCTGGATAATGCAAAAGACTTTACGGAGCCTGGCTGGTCCAGGGTAACCTGACTCCAGTTTTGAAGTGACTCAGTTTCCAGTGTCCCTTTCCAGAAGTCTATATACAATAAAGCTCCTACATCTTTTTTCTTTCTGCCTCCCTCATCCCCATTTACTCTCAACAAGACTTGTAGAGAAAATTTTCAGAAGTATTTCAGAAAGAGAGGACTTTCAGTTGTATTTTCAGATCATCAAGGATCTGATTTTTTTCTACTGTTATCCTTTTGATTTTAAGCACCTGGGGTAGTTAAAAGTACATATTAGCATTTTCAATTACAATGAATTTCCTAATTCTAATTACTCTATTATGAAAATGAACAGTAGTGTAGCTACAAAGGAGAATTACTCCTGCAGTCATTGTTAATTATGTTTATGCACTTACCTATATGGTATTATCTGTGTGACACCAATTGGAAATCCCACCACCCTGTGAAACTGAAGGAACATCTGTGTCTACTTATTTGCCAATTTTCATTAAAAAATTAGAAATTTTGTGAAAATCTAAAACATTTCAGAGCTTGGCATAGTTAATGGAGACTCCACTGTTGATGAGTACCAGAAAGACTTTATCATCAAATGATTAAAATATCAGAGAAGCAAGCTGCAGGAGGCAGCACAGACAAATGTGTTGCAAAAACAGCCTCAGTTTAGCAGTTATTGATAAAATAATCAATTTAAATAGTTTCTAATTAATCGTAGTTAGTGGCCTGTTCTTAAGAGATGTATTTATACCAACCAACCAAATATGGCCACCACAAAATGTCCTCGATTTTGTTTTCAAAACATTGCAATTATAAATAAAAAACAAACATGAGGCCCTCTGTTTTCATAAATCTATTTTATTTCAACAGTATCATAGCTTTACACTACCTGTTTGAAATTTTAATTTAATACTTTCATTTTATGTCTACGTGTTTCAAAAATATTGACAAGCAGTGTTATGCTTTGTTAATGACCAAAGACACAATCTTTGTTTTTACCTTGATTTTGTTGTAAGGACACAGCAGGTAATTCTGCTTTCATCTTATCTGGGCAATGAAAATAGATAGTCTGACTCACTTTCTTAATTAGCTACTGAAAACCCTTTAAAACCAATGAGTATGTGATTTCCCTCATTGTGAAAATGCTGTGAAATTGTCCTAATGAAGAGCAGAAACCTGAACTAAATTTCTTTTTCATTTCTATTTCTCAGGATACAAAATCCCTAAGTTTTAAATGAATGACATATTAAATCCAGACACATATTAAAATTATGACTTTATGAAGAATTGCATTCAATATATACGTCAGGTGTCCTAACTTGCTCTTTCTCCAATCTTTCTTTGAAATTTTTTAAATCCTGAAATGCTATAATTTAAAGAGTCTCTCAGATAATTTTGTCATGCTGCCTTTTCCTGCACCACACATACATATGCCAAATTATACATATCTGAAAAAAATTATTATGTAGGGAAGTCAGGAATACTGTTGGGCAATAAAAGTTGTGCAGGAATATTTGACTAACTGAAGCTAAAAATGGAGTCTTAAAAGGACTAGACAGAGAAAATCACAAAAGTTAAATAAGTAAAGTTATAGCTATAAGATTATAAAAATCAGTCCAGCCCATACCCCTTCTCTTGTAATAAGATCACAACACTACAGGACAGCTACTCATAGAAGAGGCATTTAGCCATAATCAGAAACTTCTCTTGTGTCATGGTCACACTTCAGCTCTCTATCCAAGGCTGCTCTAGACCAATGAGACTAATGAAGCCTGGACAAAGCAATAGGAAAATATGGATGGGAGGCTGCTTTCAAGCTAAGCAAAGTTGTTAAAATATATTTTACTAACATGAATAACCTGGAGTCTGGACTAATGTTCAGAAAAACCCAATAAATAGCCTCTCTGAAACATTTTATTTGCATTATTTCTAGTAGATTTAGAGAACCTAATAAAATTTTATGAAAAAGTTGTTTTAGATCAGAGGAGAAAACAGTCCCTATCTGTTTGATTTTTACATTCGTCCTCCAGAGTTCATTCTTGTTGTCAGTGTAGCAGGTTATGCATCATTCATGAAAAGAAAACTCTCTACCTCTTGTGCAGAGCTCACCAACAAGGCTGCTCCTACTGTGATAAACTATTGGGAGGGAGTAAACTCAAGTCAGAAACAAATCCTCCAGGTATTATGTTCTGAAAAGCCAATTAGGGAAAATTAGTCTATTTCAGCACTACATTTGTGCAGTGTCAGTACAGTTACATAGTGCTAGAAGTTACTAGAGCCACAACGCATTAGTTTTTTTAGCTGTATGTCTAAATCCCTCTCCAAGACAGTCCTCAGCAAGCAGATCCCTTTCTATGCACAAATAATCTCAAATTCCACAAAGAGAAGGTCTTCTTATGTGGAAATAAAGCTCCTTCTTAATATCTTCCTTAATCCTTATGAAAATATTCTTGGGCATCTAACACACTGGCAGAAGAAACGGAGCTGAAGGCAGAAGGGTTGGTGGGGCACAAGCACCGCTTGCCTCCAGTCTTGCAAGGAGGACTCGCTCCAGAAGGCCAAGACTGGTATCAAACCTGATCCACTGGGCTTCCAGGGATGCTTCCCATCAAGGTGGGACAAAGATGGGCATCTGCAAGTTTTAATGAAGGGTTTGGTCAGATCAGTGGGGAGCAAGAAGAAAAACCTTTCTACATTAAATGGTGCAATGAGAACAGTCCCCTAAGAGAATACCCTACAGGCAATTCCTCCCTGCGAGTTCTGCCACTGGCTTACTGAACACCTACTTTCCAGGTAATCTCTTTCTCATAGGGGATTCCACAAATCCAATTAAAGCTCATTTCGAAAGTCAAAACAGTTTGGATGTTGTTTCATTTTATTTGCATAAAGGATTAGAGCTCACCACCTGAAAGAACCGTCTGTCCAGGTGAGAAGAGGATAGTTTTGTTGCTAGGTATGATCACACATTCTATCTTTCTAGTATGGGTATCAGGGCTGTAAAATGAGAAGACAGCCCTTAGTCTTCAGAACAATCTGCTGTTGGCATATTTAGTCTCTTCTGCCTGTTATCTTTGGAAAAACTGTAATCCTGCCTTAATCTCTTTTTCCATTAAAAAACCTGTTCTCTTTGACCATTTGCTTCCTTCTACCTCTACTTCCAGAGGATTTTTTTTCACACTTTCCCCTGCAACAATCTCTATTTCCCACGGCTTTAAGAAGCTCTCTGCAGATTGATGAATTCTGGGGGGTTTTTTTGGTTTTGTTTTTTTTTTAAATTTTTTAAAGCAGCTTATATGTTATGTAGGTTTTATCAAGCTCTTACAAATCTAGAATTTAATCAACTGTCAGTACTTTGCAACCTCTAAAATAAGAGCAGATTGGACTGGGATTGGAAAGGACACTTTAAGAGGGTTAAACACCATAAAGTCTTGTGTATATCCATACATATATATGTAGATATACATACACTGGTGGTAAGACTATTAAAATTTCTCTGACTTGGTATGAGGATAAAGTCCAGATTTAGTTTAAAAAATAAAAGAATAATCTTAATTTTAGACAGCACACAGTCTTTCTTTATAAAAATGATTTAAAGTGCTCCATATTTAAAAATTATGATCACAATAACTGAGGCTTTATTTTTAAAGGACAAACAATAAACTCACAATTTAAAAAAAAAAAACTATGAAATCATCTGGTTAGATATTACATTTGAGTATTTTTTTCCCTCTTGATAGGAACCAATGTGTTGACTGTGAGATTCTAAGAAAAGTTTCACATTTATCCAGACTTTCTGTTATCTTTGTATCTTTCTCTAAAGAACCATGGTCCCCACAAAAAGTGTTTCTTGATGTTGCTCCATTAGCACTTAGAGGATCAAACTCTAAGTATAACTTACTGGTCAATCTAGCAAATGAAGGAATGTGAAAAGTTTCTATTGTTCTTCCCAATCCATTTCCATATTCTGATTTAGTAGGTGACCTGTTTTTAAAGTCCAATAACAGACTTTTCTTCCTCATTTTTGGGGAAAGAAATATTTACATGCACTTATGATTTTGTAGATACCAGGATGTATTTTTACTACATCTTGTCTCAAAAAAACCCATTACTTAACCCATTTGCAGTAGAAACCCAAACATTGTAAAGCCAGATTTAAATGTTGTGCCTTCACTTTCACTGCTGGTGTTTGTTTCTTGTCATCAAAGCATAATCCCCACATTTTGGTTTCAAATAGAAGTCTAAGGTAAAATCAAGATAAGAATTATCTGCTGCCTTCTCTTCCATTCCTTGCAAATCCGGAATGGTCACATGTACTCAAACAGAATAATGAGATTTACAGCCAATGCCAGAGACATGGCAGTCAGACCCTGAACTGCAATTCATATAGGGGAAAAATCCCAGAGTGTCAGCTCTTCAGGCATGGGAGCCTCCCCTAGAAGAAATTAGTGAGAAGGAAACCTCGTTCCTAGTAGATGGATTTTTGGATTTACTAAAGATGAAACTCCTGTGTGGTACTTTGATCTCTAAACTAGGTTGTTCAATTGTCATGTTGGTCAACAGTGAGTGAGACTGACAGGATTTTCATGACCTGTGTCTCCTGTGTTTTCAGCTCTTCGCTAAAGAGAGTGGTGTCTGAAAAAAAAGCCTTTTTCAGAGCTGCCACTGACTAGTGACCCTTGCTGATGTGTCAGAGAAGTGGACAGAGAGGGAATGAGTAAGGGGAATGAAATAGTTTCAGCCCCCTAAATTGATGAGACACTTCTACCAGCTGGGCTGCCATACAGTTATCTCTGCTTAATAAAGAACTCCAAGCTCCAAATTCAACAAGTTAATGCCTCTGCTCTCAATATACTTACCAATTTTAAGGTCATCTTTCTTTCTAGTTCAGGATCAGAACTCTTAGGGTACTAAGAAACTTTCCTTTGTGCCCTAAAAGTACTGTAGGAGGACTCTAAAATTAGTGTCCTTACAAGATTCTCAATTAACAGAGAGACTCTGTGGTCCAGGTAGGGGCTTTAAATCATCTGACCATGAGCAGTACCAATTCCAAGATAGACAAAGTTACTGATGCCATTACTGAGATAATCTAAGGCAAGATAAAATATTTGGATTAATATTTATAAAAAACTTATGGTCTTTCACACTATCGGTATTCAAGTGCCCATCTACAAGCCTGTTCAGAGGGGTTTGATTTTCAGGAGGACTATTGCTCCCGCTTACTGAAAGGAAATTTTATCCTGCTTGTGCTGCTTAGTACTGGAGTCTTAAAATTCTCTGACAAAGTATATCCCTTGTTTTGACCAGAATAAATGACCCTGTAGCTCTTATTAATCTTGGTGTTCTGCAGTGATTTAGGCATATAAAGCTGAACAGTACAAGGCATGAAAGCCTTCTTTCTGATATTTTCCATGTCATTAGTTGCCATAAAGAGTACTCTTGAGAAATGTGTATTTTACTGAAGTTGTCTAGCAATTTTCAAAACAGCCCAAAAAAAACTAACAAAATGGAAAAAGAGACGTCTAAATCAATAGAAAATAGAAACAGTGCAAAAGAATTAAATGAAGATTTAACAGCAGATAAGTCAAAGCTGTTCCAGAGAAACAGCACAATAAGCATTAAAGTCAGATGGTGCTATTCTGATATTTTAGAACAAATTTGAATTGTAGGAGATGTTTTTTGCTCATTTTCTATTCCAGTAAAACAAGGAAAAGCTTAAGATTATGCTTTTATGGAATCATTCCCCAGTAGTTTTGAAAGTAGTTATCTTTCTCCTGTTCTTTAGCTCTGACTCCTGTTTTCCTTGCAAACTAATTGAAATTTATGGAAGTAAATACACCAGAAGACAGTACAAAGGTTTTTGTCCTATGTGTCTTATTTCCATATAAATCTTTTTCTTCTGAATATTTGTCTTGCCTACTACTGTTTAATAAGGAATAACTAACAAAAAAATCATCATGATATTTGGAAGAAACAAAATTACAAAATCAGAAAATATGGCTTTCCATTATTAGACAAGTCTAATGGATTATTGTGGGGCTGGAGAGTATCACTTGTCCAGCTCAGGGAACCCCAGCATAAGTATGATATGGACCTGTTGGAGCAAGTCTAGAGGAGAGTCATGAAGATATCAGAGAGCTGGGGCACCTCTCCTATGAAGACCAGTTCAAAAAGCTGGAATTGTTCAGTCTGGAGAAGAGAAGCCTCCAGGGAAACCTTATAGAAGCTGCCAGTACCTAAAATGGCTAAGAGAGAGATGGAGAGGGGCTTTTGATAAGGGCATGGAGAGGTAGGACAAGGGGGAATGGCTTCAAACTGAGAGAGTAGGTTGAGATTACATATTAGGAAGAAAATCTTGACTGTGAGGGTGGTAATGCACGGGAAGAGGTTGCCCACAGAAGTTGTAGCTGCCCCATGCCTGGAAATGTTTAAGTTGGATGGGACTTTGATCAGCCTGGTCTAGTGGAAGGTTTTCCTGCCCATGGCAGGGAGGTGGTGACTGACTGATCTCAAACATCCCCTCCAACCTAAACCATTCTATGATTCTGTGATTAATGTTCACATCTACAGGATAGGATGGTAATACAAATTGTTTTGTAACTCCTGCTTTTCACCACTCATCTTTCTAACAAGTTTGGGTTTCACGATGAAATTTAAATCTAACATGATCTTCATTCAGGACACAAAAAGTCATATATAAGGATTCGGAGGATCTGTAATTATTAACAATTGTGTGTACTCAATACAGACACTCAATTTAAGAGCACTTAATCTGAGACCTGTAGTTCCTACTGCCTAAGCTAAAAGACAACTGAACCAACAAAGCACTTTCAGGAGACTATTTCATGGTGTGCTCCCACCCACTCCCGTGCAAGTTAGTGGTACCCATGTGGACTTATGACGAGTTGATTCATTGTACCAGTGCCATAGTGTAATCACTGCCTGCAGTCAGCTTCATGATCAACTGTGTTACTACTAAATTTAATTTTATAAATATTTTTGTAAATACTTTGTAGAGGAATAATTTTTTTTAATTAAATATACATGCAGCAGCAGTAACAGGTACCATGCCAAGAAAAATGACAGAGAGGGTTGCTCCATGACTTCTCAGCATGTTACAGGATGAGCTAAATATTTATTAAGCCAAAATGATACTGGGAAGGCATAAAAACAAAACTGGCAGCCTTGGAATCATCTTGCTACATCTCAGGAACTTCAGACTAAGGCACTAAAACTGCTATCCCCTTAAACAGCCAACTGGGTAATAAAAAAGACATCTCCTTTTACACCTGGCAGTAGACTGTTAGTCACCAAGCCCTGCCAAAATTTTGTAATGTGGCTTCAGGTACCTGAACCATCAAACCATTCACCATCCAGCCAAAACAAAGGACCAGCAGTACCTTGCAGTTCTTCCCTTCATCATGTGCTACATATATTGTTTTATGCTGTTCTGGATAATAGCATTGAGGAAACAATTGGATAACATGCCCTTCCTATGAGAAGTGTGTGTAAAAAAGCTTTTTCCTTCTTTCATTGCCACAAACTTTGCAACACTTCTCAGTTAATAATTGATTAGACACTGTTATAAAGGGTCATGACTCTCAAATAGTGTGTTATCAGTTTGGTTGAGACTCTAGCTATGTTTTATAGACAAAAGCTAAACAAAAGGAGACCCCAAGACCTCCTGTGTGATCTGGCCTTGTTTCTCTTTGAAAACAGCTGATGCTTGAATGGAACATGCAGCCAAGGATGGGATGATTTGGAATAGTAATTGACTGAGTGATTAAAATAAAACAAAGTTGATACAGCTCATATCACACACTGCAGCAGTAAGTAGGCTAACAGGCAGCCTCAAAACCCCACAAGTCTGAATAGGTATTGCAGTTCCTTCAATATTTTTTAATTAACTCCCATTGTCTCGATGACACACAAGAAAGAACAGCTGCAAATAGACTGTCCATTGTACACTAAGTAAGCACAAAGGAATTTCTCTTCAGAGCAGTTCATCATTAATGAGAGGTCCTAATTTCCATTTTCTAGAGTGGCATCTACAATAATTATATCTATTCTGAACATTGTCAGAGTTTCAGTAGAAAACAATACCATTTTTATCTACTTCCCTTAAATGTAATAAAAGCTTGTGCTCCAGAAAGACTAAAACTCCTGCTCTGAATGGCCCTTCTCACATCCTATTAAGTTCAGTGTTTAAGACAATAAAACCTCTCATATTAATTGGAGATGTTGTTAAAGACAAACTTGATGGTTCTGGAAAAATGATTCTTAAAAATCAAGATGAAAAATGCGAAACAGTTTCTCTAGAGCATCTGTTGTTAAACACTTCTGGGGTACTCCCACTCCAGGTTTACACAAGTGTCTTGGGAACAGCCATAAGCAGCATGATTCAAAATCCAAAGATGTCCATGACATCTGTGTAGGTTCCCCCATTTGGTGGTACATGTAGAGGAGGAAGAGCAGAATCTGAACTGACATGGCAGTCAAGAGGGGCTTTTCATGCCTTGGCAAAGCCATCCCCAATAAAGGTGATGTGAAACAAAGGAAAATCTATACCACCTAAGTGGAGCTTGTGCAGGGAGCTTATGCAGATGGCAGACCCTGCAGGGGTGATGTCCTCACATCACCTATAGGGAAACCTTGGGGAGTTTGATATTCATCTTAGCAATCTCCTCGAGATCCCAAATCGCTTGTTGATGTTTTGTGCTTGTTGGTGTTTTGTTCTCTTTGATCAGCCCAAGTGGAAAGGTCTCCAGTTTTTATTCACAAGACTGAGACCTTATGCACTGGTTAATTGACTCTTCTCAAAAACTGCTGCAAAGGTCGTTATTTATTCATCAGGGACATGTCCCACTTCTCCATGAATGTGCCTAGCTATGTTTGTGCAGTTGTAAGCACTGGTCCCCCCTTATTTCAGTACAAGTGACCCAAGGGATCTGTGCATGCAGACCACAGCGAAGCTGTCCAACAAAGAATGACTATTGCAGATGCATAAAACAGTAAATGGGCCTTAGAGTCAGTATCAGTGTTAAATTACAGTCTTGAGACTTTAAATAGATGTGTGTGACTCATTAAGTTAATTTACTTATCATTGCAGGATTTGTTTCACTGTTGCTAAATTTTCCTGAAGGAGTAGATTGGGTAGGAGTCAGCTCCATATTTAAAAACCTCCTAAACTAGGTAACTGCACACTCTTTACATCTATGGGCTCCTACTACCACTGACTGAGATCTAGTCAATACAGGCAACAGAACCCAGAGAGACCCATAGTGACAACAAAGGGGTCATTTACATCTGACCTGTTGAGTATCTCTTCAGATTCATTGGATGAAATGGAAGTTTGGGCATAACTACATTGTAGTCACAAAACTCAGGTGTCTGAATGCAGACCTGAAATCTAGCATCAGTTTGTTACATTTAGTGATTTTTACTGGTCTTTTTTCTTTACCAGGGTTATTCTTTGGGTTAAAGGTACTTTTTTTTATTTATTTACTCTAAACTCTGCTCCATCTTAAAGGCTAGGGCTGATTCATCTCATGAATTGTTATTAGAAGAATAGTTTACCAGCTCTTTTCTGGAATTCCTTTGTTGCTATTTTCTTTCTTCTATGTCTTTTCTCTTGAACAAATGTATCTCTGTTCCTTTTCAAACCATTTACCACTGCTGCTGCTTACCTTTGAATTGTCTCCACTTAGTCCACTGCTCAACTATCAAGCTTTCAGCAGAGCTGGGTAATGGAGTGGAGTGTTGCAGTGGGGATTAATGCAACATGTATAAGACAGCGAGGCCCATGGAGAAGAAATATGGACCGATTCTTGGTAGATGTTTTCAGAGGTGTTTATTTTCCAGCCGCATGGCCGGAGCTCTGCTGAGGAGCTGCTCAATCACGGGACCGCCAGGGTCCTCTCTGCCCAGGAGAACACAAAACAACCAGTGGGGAACAAGACTGGCCAGGGAGCAGGGAAACCCCATGCCTCTACCCCAGGGCCCCTCTCCCAGGACCCCATGGCAGGGGGAAAGAACCGCAGCAATGGAGTTTCCTTCACCCTAGAGTTCATGACACTTCATTAGGCCTTTGTCTGTAAGAGAAGGAATTTTTTCTTGTGTGTTCCCCTCCAGCTCTAAAAATGCCTTCCAGGAGAGACTGACTAGAATGTGAAGACTCTTTGATCATGCAAATAGTAAGGTACAGAGGACTATGAAAAAATGGCAATTTTTTTCTCCAGGATTAGCTACTGGACTTTTCTATATGACCTCCACACATTTGTGGTGTTCTTCTGCACCACAGTATCTAAATCTGTGAAATAGGAGCCTGGTTCAGCATCCACACCACCTTGTCAGTGTAGTGTGATGTAAGAGCAGCTTGGAATAGCAAAGGACAGCTGATGCTCGTAGAGGGAAAAATTTTCTGTCCTTTCAGTGTTTCAGTACCAGAGAATTGAAGGTAGCTGAAGTGCCTCATAAAAATGTATGTAGACACACACATACACACTTCAATGCTGCTTTTCTTGCAGCGCTCCTCCTTAGCACAACATACATCATACCAAGTAGTGACATGAGCTGTATATGAGCCTTCAACTGTGATTCCAACAAAGGCTCATCACATGCTTCAGTATAAATGGAGGAGGGCTGCTACAGAGGCAAACTAATTAACCTCAGTTTTATGGGTCACTGCCAGATATTATGTGCAGACAAGAACGTTTAACTAACCTTAATGAGTAGCATGAAGGTTAAGATATCAAATGTGCTAAGCACAATTTTCTTGGCTTAGTGAACCTGTGCCAAGTCAACTATGCTTTATTTTAAATAAACTTTCTAGAGGCATTGCTTGATACCCCCTTGGGCGAATGCAAATAAGGAATGTAAGATTTTCCTGTTGGGGAAAAAAACCCATTCTCTATTTAAGCCATATATATAAGAAGGAACTGACCTTTTTTTTAATGTTCTCTTATCATAGATTTTATAAACAGCTCAATAACAACAAGGATTTCCACTTGCTTTCTTTTTTGTTTAATCTCCATTTTTTTTATTATTTGTATTCCAATTTATCGTCTTACATGGATAAGGTAGGAAATAACATATTTCTTTCTATAGTGAAAAAATTTAGTATTATCTGAATGTATCTTCACAAGAAGTCATTGAACACTTTAATCATACAACTCCCTGAAATACTGATCTGATTTGTTCAGAAGGTGGCTTTATTTTTTGGTTATATTGAGCTATGTATCTTAGTAGTGAAGGAATAAGAGAATATATAGCCTAAGTGCCTTCAGTTATAGGAGGCTTAAGGACAAAAAACGTTAAAAATATTTCTGGTTCCTAGACTACCAATCAGCAGCTCTTTGCAAACATGCCCTCTTAAGAAGCCATAGGACATTCGCTTGTGAGTGAAGCTACCTGAGGACTAGATGTTCCTGTGAAAACCTGGGTTTCCAGGAGTGTAAAGGACTTCCTGAAGGACTGGTTTTCTTCTTGCTATCACAAGCATCACATCCAGTGTTTACACATCAGAAGAATGAAGGATAGCAGAATTCCCACGTGGAAAGTATGGAAGAAAGTCAAGACAAAGCAAATGTGCTAAAATTAGAACCACCTTGTATGGGAAAACAGAAAGTCTGAGCTTGGCTATTTCCCAGAATTAAGGATGATCTCACTACTCACAGCGTGCTCTGCATCAGCTATTACTTGCATAATTTTTTCGTCCCTTCCTCACAAAGGCAGGTCTTGATTTAGTAAAGGTTTGTAGAATAGGTGGATTAAATATTAGAAGAGTCTTGGTTCTCTCGTCTTCTGTCAGCATGTTATGCAGGAAGGAGCACAGGAGAAAGCTGCCTTCTCGGAGTGGAGTGTAACAGGTGTGCTCCAGTGGTGAAACACTCCTGTGCTAAAGTGCAGCTTTTGGCAGCTTGTGTTCTCCCCTCTTTAGCAAACATACAGTTCAACTCAGCTGGGGCTGCCATCTAGACAAATGGAAGTGTTTACCCAAAACGTGTTTCCATCAGAGCTGAGGATTGTTTTACTAACTACTGACTAAGACTGCTCAGAGTGAGAATTCTTCATGATCTGTGAAAGTTGTAAGTTAGTAATGATATCACCTCCTATGAAAGCTAGGGAGGGATTCCTTCATTTATTCAGATGTTTCATCTATGGCTACATTTCATCCATGACATTGAATCCTGCTGGCATAAAAATCATTATTGTCATGATTGTATTGCTCGTCTCTCTCATTCCACCCATCATCCCTCTTTGGTTTTTCTTGTTCTCTCTCAACAAATTTTCACCCTCAAGAAGGGGCATAACCCATAGCATGTATAATATGAGATTATTTTATATCCTCCTAATATCAAGTTACCTCAAAACAAATTCAACATCAATTTCTTTGACAGAAAAGGGAGGGGAGGGGAGGGAAGGGGAGGGGAAGGGAGTGGAGGAGAGGAAAGGAGAGAACTTTATCTGTGTTTTACAGTCCACATATGCGCCTGATTTGGAAGTTTAAATCTCGTTTTCCCTAGATATATACTATTCCCCAAAATGTTGTTTGAAATTTGGTGATAAGTAGCTTACATAACTAGCATTCTCTTCTTTAGTTCAAGAATATTTCAGTATTTGCAATCCTGTAAAGTAAAAGAAAATTGAAAAATTATAGCTTTGCTTCAGATTGATTGGGAGTGATATATTCCAATACTGGACAAAGCTTTCTAATCTAAAAATAAAGAGAGAGACTGAGGGCAAGAAGACACAATAACAGTATTTTAATACAGAAGGATTATTATAGAGAAAGGAGCAATCAATAATTATCCATTCACAATTTGGAAGGATAAAAAGAAGTTTTAATTTGCAGAGAAACAGATTTGAGTTGGATACTTGCAAAATCTGTCAAAGCCATTAAACTGATGAATCACTGAAGGAGGGACATTCTAAAATCTCTCAGGGGGATGATCTAGGGCTTTCACAAAAGAATTTGATTACTTTTTAGGGCTTGCCTGACTGTACTTAGAGGTGGTTAGTTAGAGCATGGTGCTAATAACCATGATTGCAGGTTCGAACCCCAAAAGGGCCAGTCACAGAAGAGCTGGACTCAGTGATCCTTGTGGGTCCCTTCCAAATCAGAATATTCAGTGAAATTCTGTGAAAATTCTGTGATTAATTATATTATAACAGGGCTGTAAACAGCAATGGTGTGTATGTGTATATATCTCCTAATACACTAATATTAGAAGTATATGTGCACTAATATGCCCTGATAACACCGTGTTTGCACAGTAATAATAAACAAATATACTTCGATGCTATACTAATATACATTAAAGATTTACATTATAAATAAGCATGTGTATGTATATAAACACATCTCAAATGTTTACTCTTCCTGAGTGTTCTTGAAACACAGACAAAACTAATTAAAAATGTTGAATATGTTCTCCAGTCTTCCTACTTGAGAGGGCCAGTTTGAATGGCTTCATGTGCACTCATTTTATTCTTCCTTACCTAAACCAGAGGTATGCTGGACTCTGGACTCAGTTTGAAAAGGTGAATTATCACAAATGGTCTGAGCTAGAATTTTTAGAGAGGAGGGTCACATCTTAAATAACCAATTATCCAGATCTTTAAACAGGACATTGTGAAATACCAGTTCAGATTGGTACTGAGACTTTGATTTCCTCTTTGTTTTAGGAACGGCTGGTGCTCTCTGTGTTACCACGGTTTGTAGTCCTGGAAATGATAAATGATATGACCAATGTAGAAGATGAACATTTGCAGCACCAGTTCCATAAGATCTACATTCATCGTTATGAGAATGTCAGGTGGGTGGAGTAGCCTCTCTGTAATGTTTAAGGTCTCAGATGCTGCTAAATGACTCTTGTTTGAAGATTTCCCTTCTGTTGCTTTATTCATTCATAAATCAGAAAATGAGTGAACCCTTGTTTAATTGAGCAGAGAAGCATTTTGGTGCCTTCTTGTATTCATCAGGATGGCTGGATGCTACTGCAATGGCAAGACCCATTTGAACCAAACAATGAGCCTGGACCAATTGTGTCTTTTTTTCACTTAATTAAGTGGTCAGGATTGCACAGGAATGTGCCTACATGTGCACACATATTCTGCCACAACCTGCTGCTTCACCCCACACACTGAAGAATGAGATGGAGACTTGTAAGATGCTCTCAAAGACGGTGACCTGTTATATGGTTCCTCTGCTTAGGAGCTATTTTCATTTAATCAGTCTTATTATTAATTTCTTAATCCCATTTCTTTTCTTTATATCTCTCTCTAAATTTTGTTTTTCCTGAAGTTAGTTATCAGAAGGGTGATAATTATCCTATGAGCTGCTACTGGAAGTAATTAGTCCTAATTTTACACTTACACCAGAATGATCAACTTCCACTCCATGACATTACATAATCTTGATTTTATTGTAGTTCCCAAAAAACAGAATTTTTTTTTAAGCCACTAGCGTTTTCCATATTAAATGGAAATATGTCTTTCCCAAAAACACAAGGGCAAAATATTGAGTGACCATCATTAAAATCATCATTGAAGAAAGTGAAAAATAAGCATCCTTGGATATGATGGTAGATAGTTTGCTAGGAAAGCATGTACTTTGCCTTTCAATAAAACCAAAATATAACTTTGTCTGGACAAGTTCAATAAAAATAATTTGCACTTCTGCAGAAGGGTAAATTGATTATCTGCTGCTTCTGTGGCCATGCAGTATTTCAGACATATTATTTTATTAAATCTGGTTGAAAGTGTCAAGGACCCTCATAAAGGTTTGGGTTTCACTAAGTTAAAACCTCTTCCATTAACCTTTTTCATACTCAGACTAAGTGTTGCTGTAGAAGAATCAAAACATGGAAAAGATGGCCTTTTTCTTTTAATGCAAAAGGGTTGTATTCAGGGTGAGAAGTCAAACCTTATTTTATGCTTGAAATAGATTTGAAATTAAGATTCTGCATGTTTTAAAATGTAGATACTGGTTGGCTTCTAGGAATGCTTCTAGAAACTAGATCTTTTCAAAACTAGGTTTCACCTTTTTTTTTTCCCCTAAATGTTGAGTACTGAACACTACCTAAATCAGTGCTATATGAATCCTTAAAATTAATAACCTGTTAGAAATTTTTCTTGGTTTGATAACTAAAAGTGTAGAAATCAGTAGCTGAAAAATTTTAATCTTTATAAATTTAGTCTATTATTACTATTCATTCCTCTTTGAGTCACTTGGTATTTTACCTTTTAATTTTATTTCTTCTCACCGGTAAAAATCTTACCGAGTTTGTGAGCATCTTGTTTAATCCTCAGCCAAACTTTTACCAGTCCATAAATTTGAAGATGAATTGTATTATCAGTAGACAACATGATCATGACTGTATTTATTATTGCTTATATTAGAATTTCTCAGATGTTGTCAAATTGTGATCTTGTACAAGTCACCACCTAAAGTGATAACTTGTGAAAAAAAATCTTCTGCTACTCTTGTAACACCAGTTATTAGTTGACTTTCAAGTGCTAATGAGGTTTGTGCCAGAATGATATGTGTATTTTTGAACATCACTACTTTATAAAGTAGCCAATACTCTCTTCATCTAATAAGTACTGAGCTATTATTTGCTTTGGTCTGGGTGGTATCTTGCACACCAGAGACTTTGTGTGTGCTTATGTTTCTCTATATTCACATGTGGTCATTTTAGGCACAGTGAGCAGTCAAAAGGCTAGAAAAATAGCTGGATGTTCAAACACAGGTTAGAGGTCTGTTTGCAAGTAATTTGTCAATGGAGATTGTACCACAACTGCACGCACACAAGTTGATACACCTAAATTCAAAGTATGACTGCACTGGGCTCCCTGCAAATTCAGTAGAATGAAAAAGGAATTAACCAATTAAAGATTTGTACCTTAAAAAGGGAGCACTATAGTTCTAACTCAGGTACTTCTGTCAAATGCCTAAAATTAGATGGAATAAAACTGGCCTTAGCCAGGTGTATCAACACTGTCACAAATCTGTCTGTAGTCTTAGGATTTGAGTCTTATGTGATTTGAAAATACAGAACTGCATGACTCCCATTTTTGGCAAAACTTTTTCTCACCCTTAGCAGTATCTTTTTAATCCCTTCAATATTTATATTCAGTACTCCAGAATGTACAGAGGTCTAGAACAAAGGTAGTATGACTTCAAATGTAGTAAAATGACCCTTCCACTAGTAAAATACAAGATTACTTAGACACTCAGTAATTAAGTGAAATCGACTGAAACACTAATATATTTTCTCGTTTTTTAGCATTCTTTTTGCAGATGTTAAAGGATTCACCAACCTCTCCACAACTCTGTCAGCCCAGGAGCTGGTTCGAATGCTGAATGAACTCTTTGCCAGATTTGATCGACTAGCACATGTGAGTTAAACACAGTTTATTTGCAAAAAGAAAAAATAAATTCTATATTTGGGAGCTTTGGGAAATACCCTCTGATCACTTTGAACAATATATGTGCAGATTTTCCCCACAGGGACTGTATATCGCCATTGAGGTTGGAAGACACTGATAAAGTTTTATGAAAGATGATGAGTTCTGATAGCAAGTGAAAGCTGATGTTGTTGTCAGAACTTTGGGCTTCTGTAGTGCTGGACAAAGAATTGTAGGAAAGCAGACCACCCACCACATTTTCTAGGGAAGTTTCATACTTCTGGTACTTGCTGGATTTTTTTTTTTTTTTAAGACCATAGCTTTATTTTTTCTTTTCTTCTGTGAAATGGGGAAGGTTAAAAGACCTATTCATTTAAGGTCATCTAATCAGTTCCCACAGCCATTATTAGTTACTAGCAAGGTTTACACTCTTTAGGCTGGATTCTATCTAACTCAACAATGAAATTAATTAAACACAGCAGAGGAAATTATTACATCAGGAAAAGTAGTTGCTACTTATTTAGCACTCATTGGAAAAAAAGCGAAGCACAAAAATACAAGCAGAACACATGCTCAGTTTTGCGAGGCTTGCATTTTTTTTATGTTTCTTTGGTCAAAATTTAATTTGACTATCTTTAAGTGTCAATATCTGAGCTGACTAATAAGGCTTCTAAGTGGAGGCAATGAAGTACATTTAATGGAGTTTATCTTACAATTTATCCAGCCAAATGTAGGTACCTACTACAGGAAAATGCTAATTGCACTCTGAATATCATAGACCATGTTATCTATTTACTATAAGGAGAACCTAAAGTGTTTTAGTCTGATGTACAGATTTACATCCCTCACTGGGTTTTACTCATTTATGGTTCAAGGTTATGGGGTATTTGTACATTTATTGCACGGTATCAGTAGGACCCTTGTGGTTTTCTCTCAGCTTACACATTAAAGCCAAAAAAGACAAGACTTCTGTAATTATTCAAATTTCTTTTGAGTCAGCTATTTTTATCTTAAATAGCAATGTGTTTTCTCATGTACATAGTGATGCCACAGCCTATTGACTGGGCACTGGCAAATTAGTAAATGCAACCTACAATATTTGCTCTGCAAACAAAAAACCCTCATCAACTCTGGTCTACATTGTAAACCAAGCCAGGTGAAAGAATTACCTCAGTCCTGTCTTAGAAAGCTTATAGGGGTAATGTCTGGTTTTTTATGGCTTGATAAAAATAGCTACTTTAACTGAAGAAACATATTTTACGCCAAATTAAATGTGTGTGTGTACATCACAGAAATATTTTAGAAAGACTATGTATATAAAATGCCTTATTGCCTTGCTTTACATTTCAGTTTTAGCTAGCATTCATGATCATTAACCATATTTTCTAATCATTCCATAAGCTATATTTAACCAATACTGACTTTGTATAGAAAGACTATATGCAATAAAGGAGTTAGGAACAAGGAAGGCATTTACATTTAAGTCTAATCCAGTGAATTCTCCCTCACCTGCCACTTAATTCTGAATTCAACTTCCTTCTTGTATTTTTTTTTTTTTTTTAATTTTATGAGAACTGAAAATTTTACTTCTTTAAATGCCTGGACATTCCCCCCTTCTTTGTGGCTTGTCACACATTTCCTACTTAAACCTTCTAGAAATTTTTTTGTTGCAGTTCTAAACTCATAAATCTTCATGGAGAACATTGAATGTGCCACACAGGAGTAGGTATCCCAAAAATGTAGGTGAATTTATTTTAAAGAAACAGTAATAAATATATCAGTCCCTTTTACAGAGCCAAGAATTTCTTATCCAGAAATCTGTGGTTTGGGATGAAAGAACTTCTGTGTCTGCAAAACCTGATCATCAGGATGGTCACCTCTCAAGTGAATGTCCCAGTCAGTAAATTCAAGGTTCTAGGCTCCTTCATGCATTTTCTTTCCTAGTCTGGGAATTTGATTTTCTTTTTAACACATAATTGATTAATCCACTGGTCTAGAACATCCATACATCCACGGGTCTAGAACAATCCTCTGAAAGGTGGAAGGCACAGGGAGGAATCACTGCAGAAACTGAACTGATTTGCTTACAAAGATTAGTGGTATGATCATGAATAATTAAAATTTAGTAAAAAGAAAGGCATTTTGACTGTGTTCCTTATTTGTGGCTTCTGTAACCTGGATGTCACGATACGTGTCTGATGCTCTGACAGTAGAGACGCCCAACAGAGAGGAACCTCTCCTGGTTCCCTAGAAAGGGTTTGGTGTTTCTGTCCCACTCAAGGAGACAAATTGTCCCTCTGCACTTTATAGGAAACCAAGATTCCTCATTGGACTCTTATGGAGGGGACCAGCTGCATAAAATAAAATGGTCTAAATCTTGTATTGAACTTAACCTGTGCCTTTGGAAAATTTTGGAAATGGATACTGACAGATCCTGAATTTTAAGGACTTGTGAATTACATGGACTTCTCAACATACCCAACTGATATTGCATAAAGCTTTCACACCTCGTAAAAGTGTATCTTTTGGAAAAATTCCTGGTCTTCATCTGAATGCACCAAGAGATGGTCTTGTCTAAATAGTTGTCTATCTTGGTAGCATATTCCAGTGCCTTAACACTCTTACTGTTTATTCAGTATGGCTTGTTTCCCATTTGATTTTTTCTGAATTGGAATTACATCTATTGATTCTTGCTATGAACAATCCCAGAAAAAAGAACTGTCTTGTAGCCACTGACTTCCTCCAGGAATGCATCTGGGTGCTTTGATCAAGGTGCTTCTCAGGTTTCCTTTTGATAAAAGAAACAGACCAAAGTCATGGCTAGGTTTTTACTCTGTAAAATTTATTCCTTCAAATAGTTTTAGGGACTACTTTTCTGGAACACCTTCAGTTTTTGAGAATCCCTTTTAAAGCACAAAAACCAGTATTCCTGGACTAATCTCCATTAGTGTGGTGGAGGCAGATCATCACCATTCCTCCTATTATCATTTTCCTCAATCACTGTCCAAATGTCATGTTTCTGAACATACAGTGATAACATTATTGTACTGAAAAATATTATTTGTGTTTTTATGGTCTTGCTGTCATGCTGTAACCACCAACATGTCTGCATGGTAATTGCTCATTTTACTGGTCTGAGTCCTTTTGTAAATGTTATCCTACTTGCCTGTAAATCCTCAACAGGACTTTTGGAAAGTGGCCCTTTCAAGGCCTCCCTAGAAGGATCTTCCACTAAGGAGGATTACACAATCACATCTAGATTTCAGATGTGTCACTTAACTGGTTCTCAATCAGCTTAAATAGAGTTATCATAACTCTTTAAAATAGTCACTGTTAGTCAGACTCTTGGAGTTTGCTAAGAATTACCATCAAAGCAAAGAGATCAGTGAAAGAAAACTTGAGGCAGTTTCTTTAGATTTTAAGGAAAATCCTTATAAATACTTATTTACTTCTAAATAAAAGTATTACTTTATAATCCCATATAAAGGATTGTTGGATCTGCTCTAACATCTTACATAAATCATATAATATTAAAGAAGACATTTTTACAGCATCCTGAAAAATGTAATTTGGCTTAGTTTCTTTTTTCTCTTATTAAGCTTTATTAAGAAAAACAGAAGTAATGAGAACTCTGAGGGGTTTTTTTTAATCTTCCCTAGGTTACATAAAGTATTATGGCATACGTTGATGCATATAATTAACAACAAAAAGTTCATAATATCTGTATCATTACCACAGAACACTTTGAATAAAAATTAGAACTCAGTTCAATATTTCTTCTAAGAAAAAACGTAATATGTTATGTACAGCTACTTCCCATTTCTAATCACTCTGTAATGTTTGCAAAAGATTTATAGTTATTAAAGAGAAAAGTGACATTTACAAAGGAAGAAAAATAAGTTGGCATAAAACAGAACTGAAGAAAACATTTCCTTATATCTGCCTCATCTACTGAAAGGCCTAAACAGAAATTTAATTAATATTAATATTTTCCTTAGGCAGAAATTTTGAGGAGAGAAGGGAAACAAGATGACATTCAGTACGATACTTAAGCCTAAAAAAAGTCCTGCTTTGGTGAAATAATAGTTATTTTTGATGTTTGTTTTTCCTCTGCCTTCTCTGCAGTGCTAGATGTCAGCCAATACCATGATTTAAATTATCATATTTCTAAATTCATCTACAGTTGTTAGATTCAGTTTCAGATACGACAAAGAGGAAAGAGTAAAACCCTAAATAAAGGAGCTTATTAAAGGACTGAGGGGTTTTTTTTAATTTTTTTTCTAAGGAAATAATCTTCTTCTGTAACCTTGGCTAAATTTTCTCCTGTGATGTTGCAGACAAGCTGCCAAAAATTCCTCCAACAGTGTATTATCAATCTTACTTGTGAGTGGTGTTTCCAGGGGTGGAAACCAACCTGACTACCAGGCTCCACAAGAACACATCATGCCATAGCCCCAGTACAATACCTGCACCAACTGGTACCAGGAAGGGAAGACTAGAAGGTGTTGAAGGCTGTTTGATTTGCTTGATAAATACACTCCCATTGCAGAGCTTTACTGTCCCAGCCACATTTCAGCTCTGAGCTGGCAGCGCTTTGTTCCGTGGTGAAATCATCTCCAAGCATGTAACCCACAGGGTTCCAGACATCCTAAAAACCCCTGTTTAAACATATATGCCAGGTGTGAATTTTCTCATTTGTATATGTTTGGGGTACTGTAGCAAGAAGCAGAGTTTCTGGATTATGAATATGGATATATCATATTTATCTCATTATAAAGACATTGTATGAATTTAGAGTAAAGGGATGGAGTGAATGCTCTTTTTGCAGTGCTTAATTCTGACGGTTTTTTTCTCCTAACCAGTGTCAATAATAAATTGTCTAATAGTAATGAATAAATGACCCTGTTCACAATGTTCTCCCTACATTTACAGTTTTTCAGATAGTAAACAGCCCATCAAAAGACCTAAACAGTCAAGTAAAACCCCAGTCCACAAAACACTTTTAGAAGTGATAGTATACAGGCTTTTTATGAAAAAAAGTCAGATGAAAATGGCAGATTAAATAAAATTTGTTTTAAAATTTCCCAGTGATTTATAGACTAAGAATTACACAAATTCAACCTCCCCCAAAAAGAAGCCCCACTTTGTGACTAAATTAGGATTTGAATTAAATTTAGGCTTCACAAGTATATTCTTGGGAATTCTCCAGCTCATCCTTAATAGAATCATAGAATAATTAAGGTTGGAAAAGACCTCTAAGATTATTGAGTTCAGCCATTTACCTAACATTTCTAGGGCCCCTACTAGACCATGACCCTAAGCATCACATCCACGTCTTTTAAATACCTTCAGGGTTGACAACTCATCCACCTTCTTGTGCAGCCTGCTCCAAGGCTTGACAACCCCTTAGATGAAGAAATTTTACCTAACATCCAATCTAAATCTCCCCTGGTGCAACTTAAGGCCACTTCCTCTTGTCCTGTCTCTCGTCACTTGGGAGAAGAGACCGACCCCCACCTGACTACAGCCTCCTTCTTGGCCACCTGGGCACATGCTGACTCATGTTCTAATGTTGTCAAACAGTGTCCCATGTACCTGAAGCAATTAAGTTCTAGAAGATCCTAAGAGCAGAATTTCCATGCAGAATTGTTCCTGCCTTAGCTGGAAAGAAACACCTTGAATCTTTCTCATGGGGATTTCTGTCTCTGAAATCACTCAAAGCATAATTTTCTAATTAACATGAGCTGGCAAAGCAAATTGATCATCAGATGCAACAATCATAGCAGTTTTCTTCTACAGTATGTTAAGGAACAAAGCTGTTGATATAATATATTAGAAAACTCACTCAGCAACAGACCTCAATTCCTTCTGCAGCATAAGAGACACAAAACCCATTTTTTCTGGCAGCACAGAGACGTTCTAACCACCCCATTATAGATTTTTCTAAAGAAAAAAAACCCATTCCTTATATGGTGTGCTAAAATATGTAGAAAGTGTTTAACATAGGACCATATTTATGTACTCCCTAGTTCAGGCAAATGGAAGACTGTCACATTTTCCCTTTAAAAAAAAAATTAAAATTTATTTTATTTTATGTATAAAAATTAGAAAGAATCCTTGTAACTGTGTCCCATATTTGGACTCCTTTTTGCCTACATGACCAGGCTTAGGAACTCCCCTCCATCTGGCTCTCTCAAGGCCCCAGCTCTCTTTTCCAAAGTGACAGAGCTGCAACAGAAAAAATGTGGATGGATCTCTCTCACCAACCCACCCTAAAACAGACTGCTGATTAAGAGCTTTGGCCTAGACCCGATTCATGCTGAGAAATGAGGTTTATCCAGGTTTCCTCTACCTTTGGCACATGCTTCAGGAACTGAGCTATTGTACACAAAGGCCAAGTCCCTGCCTCCTCCCACTCCAGCTGCCTTTTAAAAGAAGACTTATGTGTATGACTTCTCTGTGTTCTGTAGTTCAGTTGCAGTAATTTTTCATCCCCAATGTTCTAAACTTTTAGCTTGAAATTATAAAACTTGCAAAAAATTTTGACTTTTCTGTGGTCTGTTTGCTAGCCTATGGGGCTCCCTTCAAAACTAGGTGAAATGATTAATTCACCACAGGCAGAATTGGAAAAGTGGCGTAGCTTATAAAAGAAAATCACTTTTTTCCCCATGTCAGAAATTTAGCCGAAGGAAACAAGAAATATTAATGAAGTCTATGACTGTGTCTTTCAGTAACTTGATATTTGAGCAACTCATTTCTGCAGCTCCACCTTATGCCAATTTACTTTGCTTCCTTTCCAGTCACTAGGGGTATATTTAATAAGCTCAAACATAAATCATTCACCACATACAAGGTAATTATTTATGAAAAATCTGCATATTTTGTTTTTCTCTGGATTTACGTGAATTGGAAAAAGGTTTCTTGTCAATTGCCACTGAATTAATCTAGAATTATTATTAAAAATAGTTGGGTGTTTGAGTCTGCTCAATATCCCCAGGAAAAATTGTGATTTAAATTGATCTTGGCAGAATCAGGCCCCTTAATCTTCCACTTGATGCAAAAGAAAAGCTGCAAATAAGGGGAGAAAAGAGCCCCTATTTGTGACATGCTGAGAATTTAATTGATCCCTTCAGTAAATGCTATTAATGAATGAGTATTGGAAGGGGTGTGAGGCTGATGGATACTGATGTGAATGTCTGTATAATATCAGCTGTCATTTACATGTCCAAGGACAACTTCTAGAATTGCATATGAAAAAGGAAAGAGGAATAGAATAAATTAAAGAGGAGGTAATAGCCTCACAACAGTGTAAGGATTAACACTGTGGTGAAAAATATTTCCTGTATCAAAGTTCCCGTATGACAATTTTCTCCGATTTAAATAATTTACTCATTTTACAGTTTCTTCATACATATTTAGATTTTTCATTCATTTTCATTTAATATCAACTTGCTACTCTTAGATACCATTTCAGTGACGTGATTTTAGGAAGCGGGCTTGAGCTCTACAGTGTGAGGAAAATCTTGATTGCTACTAATATAATTTTATACCACTGAAAACTGGGCAGGCCCTTACAAAACTCAGTCTCTGATTTAAAACTGTAGCATGGCTGCCCACATTATTCATTAATCTAACCTTAATGCTCTCATACAACCAGTCTGACAAAGCCTCCAGTCTAAATTGTAGATGTGATTAAACTACGGAGTTATCTGAGGGAACCTCATGAGACCAGACAGCGCTCCTCTGCCAAAGGCAGATACCATCACCCCTCTGTTCTTCCCGAGAATTATCTTCCTCTAGATGAAATATTTCCAGTGATAAAAAGCCCACAGTTTACTTTTGAAATGAGTATGATGGGAATAATTAGGGAAGAATAACAAATGTAAAAGCAATGTAGTCAGGCTGTAACACAGATTGCATTTAACAGTCATAATAATTTGATTAACAGCAAAAAAATAGGAAGACAAGGAGTCATTTAAAAGCTCCCTGTGGCTTCTTGTGCCAGCAGAGACACCTTGCCTGACCCCTGCAATGTTCCACAGGACATAAATCTTATGTCATGTTTGTTAGTCTTGTGTGGGTGTTTCACAGACCCAGGTGTCTCACAGATTCATGGTGAGTTTAGGTACAGACAGCTGAACTGAAGCCCAGCCAACTGCTTTAGCTGTGAGCTGAATTTGTCCCCAGGCCCCCCTGACTGCATTGCCTGGCTCTCCCTGGGCTGCAATGGCAAGCTCCACTGCTAGCTGGCATAGGGACACCTGACACAGTCATCTCCGTTTGGATATCGCACTCCATAGATGACTTCCTGAGCTTTGGCAAATGAGTCAGGTGACATCACGTGACAAGAAAAAGAAAACATTCATGACTAGTTGAATGGATTTCCTGTGTCACACACATGCACTCAGATTTGCATATATCAGACCCTCATTATCAGGCCTTGTCGTGCATTAAGATTCTTGTTATGAAAAGCGCATCCCTCTGAAGTTGTTTCATTTGTTCGGAATTTCAGATATACAGCAAGGTGATGTTAGTCTCATCTGAATTAACTGAAATCAGCACTTAACCAGTTTAAATGAGGTATTACAAACCAGACAACAGTCTCGTCCTGTTGTAGACTATGGCCTTTAACTGTGCTGAAATTCTCACTTAATAGGGGTTTCCATATCATCAGATAGGTACAATAAATGTTGAGTGTAAAAATGCAATTAAAAAACTAAAATATAATAATACTTGAGATATATCTTTCTTCTTTCCTTTCTTCCATTCTTTCTTTCTTTCCTAGAAATTGACTGGTTTTCCCTTTTTTTTTTTTTCTTCTATTCTGCTATGAGATTATTATTTGTAAAGTATTTGTAGTGGCTCTGAAGAGTTGAAATGCTGCCTTTTGATTTATTCCACCTCAGTCAAACCAATATGACATTATGCACTAGCCTTTTATTTTGTAGATGTAAAAGCAAACATCACTTAGAGTAAGAAACAATTGAACAGGACCTTTAGAAAAGCCAAAAAAACTCTAGAATCTGTGGTTTATATCTTCATCTCTTTGCATTTTGTCTTAACGAGGAGCACAGAGAGAAGCTTAAGGAAGCCCACTTACTGTTTGACATGCACTGATTTGTGCTATTGAGTCCTACGTATCTGTCAATTAACTTTTGTTTCATAGTTTCACTCTATAGTAAAAACGTAAATGGAAAAAATCAAATCTCTAATTCTTTCCATTGATGGGGAAACTGTATAAAAAAAATGTTTCAGAGGGGTTTAGGATGTACAGTTTCTATTGAAGCCATATGAAAAATGTTCTTGTGTGGGTCTGAAGAGGGGCTGAAAGGAAGGGATTGAGGAAAGAGGAGAGTTACATATGAATTTTGACATTTTAGAAGCCTGAGTTCGCTCTGGAATTTTGTGTGAAACTTGGATAGCAAGGCACTGCACTCTGAAAGGCAGTACTGGTATTAGCTGGAGACTTGAACCAAAGCTTCAAACACAGTCAGTTCCTACTGATGGTTTAAGGAGATTTCAGGGTGAATCGGCTTATTTTGGCCATGTGCCCACGGCAGATTTTACCCTCACTGGTATGCTTAAGGCTTCAGCTGACTTCACAAAAAGCTTTGGGTACAAGTATGTAAGTTCCCTGTGCCACTCCAGGATTGTGAAAGGCTTATCTGACGCTGACCACAAAGCTTCATTCTTCCTAAGCAAAACTTTGAAGGGGACCCATACTCAATCCCTGGGAGAACCAGCACTCACATTTGCTCCTAGATCCTACTTAAATTTTTCTTTTTAATGGTCTGTTACTGGAGCCTTTACTGATTGATTATTAACACTAGACTCAGTATTTCTACTACTCTCCATCATAACAACACCTCCTTGACGCAACTTGTAATGTTCTCTGGTCCTGTGAATTGATTACCTCCTGTGAGGGCCCAACCAGCAGAATACACGGGGCAAATTTACAGGTAATCTTGGTCTCACATGCTGGGCTAGGAACTGCAAAAGTTTCACCAACTCTGGTATTTCTTCTCACGAGAAAAGGATCTTCTAAAATAATGATCAAGTCACAAAATAATATTCTGTTTCAGTAGGTAATGATACCGTTAATATGTATTTTTGAAATTAAACTCCCTATTTGCTCTCGGGGTAAAGGATGTCTCTAGCTGGATGCCAAAGAAACATCATTCCACCCCAGCATGAGCCTGATGCAAGACACCGTTGACATCCTTGACATGCAGATACTTGATCAGTTCCTATAGCTGTTGGGAATACTCGAGTGTGACTGTGGAAACTTTAGGTGGGAAGGAATTCTCAGTGGGAGGAAAGAGGTTTTTCATTTATTTCCAGTGTAAAAATGGGGCAGGAAAGAATGCCCTGGAGGAACATAGCCTAAATTGGGTTATTCATTCTCTCAGCTGGCGTTTCTGAATCCTTGGCCTATGTTCCACCTAGCTCTGATGAAACCTTTCTTCCCATCAGCAAGGACATCTCTAATTACCATAAAAGAAAAATCACTATACCTTTTTTTTCAGCAAAAGTAAAGGACTTTATTTCAAAAGTGATATAAATTACAATTGTACTAATGTCAAGAAGGAAACATCCAGAAACAAGGTGGGGGGGGTTGTTGTTTGGGTTTTTTTACAGTAATTTTTCAACCATTTTTACTTTCACATTAAAATTATGGAAAAACAATGCAAATATTTTCTTTCTCTTTGATACATTTGTGTGTAGGAACATCATTGTCTCAGAATAAAGATCCTGGGGGATTGTTACTACTGTGTGTCAGGGCTCCCAGAACCTCGCCAGGACCATGCACACTGCTGTGTTGAAATGGGACTCAGCATGATCAAAACTATCAGGTAATGCCTTTTTTTCCCCCTGATTCACTGTTTCTGCCAGTGTCCTGAACTTCTTTATGGAGAATGCTATTACTAGACAATTCTTATGTTGGTTCAGAAATCTCAGCATTATTACTGTGAAAAGAACAGGACTTTTTTGATCCATGTAATGCATGGGAACGGTTACTAAATGATTTTATCAACCTGTGCTACTGCAGAGATGTAACACAATAGCTGTGTGTACAACTGAGAGGTTTCACAGTTCTTGGCAGTTCTCACTTTGTACTGTTGTCATTTTCAAGAGGAGATTGAAGAGGAGGAATCTGAATTGCTTCCTATAATCCTTTTAATAAAATTAAATAACAATATAAACACAAAATAGACAGCTTTGGCTATCCTTTAGCTTGGAAACTAGCTCATAGACAAACTCATAAGTACTGAGATTTGCCAGATGAACTAATTTTACCTGCTAAATTAGGTTGTTGCTTAAATCCACAAGCAATGGAAGTGTTTTAATGAAGGAATGTGTTCCCATCACGTAAATATAATTATGTTGCTGATAGATTATTGTATTTGGATGCAATTATAATTAATAACAATCAAGTTTCAGCAGCCTGTGGGTAGAGCTTATCCAATGAGTTACCATGACACTGGCTAATATGTAATAGTCCAAGAGAGGTTTTGTCCATCTTTTTCATACTTATGGGTTTTTAGTGATATATCAATAAAAAAATTACTGAGTTTCTCATATCCAAATTCTTTTTCTGTTGCTGTTTTCCCTAAAACAGTGTTGCCTAACACAAGCATTCTCCTTTTTCCCTGGATATTTTGCTGTCCAATCTCTTTGTCTGCTTCTTTTCCAGACCTCTTTGCCCCTTTTATCTGGGTCTGTCTCTTGACATACATCAGTCAGTTAATGCACACTGCAGCTGCATTACTGAGCTCTTAATAGAGAAAGAATTTGACTAAAATTAATTAATGGAAAATGTAACTGAATAATGATTATGCAACAGTGATATCTAAGAAGGCTGGATTCAATTATCACAGGCTAAATGTTGAACAAAGCAATCAATATTTTGTTTCTGGAATCCCCACAGTGAAAGTGAACCATGAATTAAAGAATACAGAGATAAAAAAAATCTACAAGCATTGTTAAAATTTTTTGGCTACACACATCAAATCTTTTGCATTTCCTTGGTAACACCTGCTGCAGCCAACTCATTGTAAGTCCTTTTTCTGCTAAGAGAGTAAATTTCTTTCCATCTCCTTACACAAGTGAAAGTCTGTAACACCCCATGCCCTTCTATGAACAGGGTCTTGAAGGCAGTAATCCAGAAATGGTGCTCTATTTTCAGTATCTTAAATGACAGTTACTGTCAGTTGGAGCCATGACACCAAAGTCCATCAGGACTTGTGTCATCCATTGCAGATAAATTCAGTTCAGATTACTTCCAATTTATTTCATAATCCCAGTATCTGATTTTCTGTCTATGCAATGATGATGATTCTTCCCTCAGCCTTTTCTTTCAGAGTATAGGAGCCTTATGTCGCTTATCTTAATGTGTGTTTATACAGTTGACAGGGAGTACCAATCCTGCCATGGAATATTAGAAATATCTCTGCCCACATTTCTGAGGGAATTTGGAGTTATCTACAGTCTATTAATTAAAGAAGTCGATATCTCTCACAGTTAAGATGAAAAAAAATTCCCTCTTTAGAAAAGTGAGTTTTTTATCACATTGGTCCCCACTGAATTTTACCATATTTAAAATGTGGTGGAAATGGTATTTTGATGATTAAAAAATTATTTATCTTCATCTGAAGATTTCAGAAAATATTTTTTTTTAATGTCTAAAGTAATAGGGAGATGATTCAAGATATGAGAAACCATCATTAGATTTGACAGCTGCATTGAAGTTATACAGACAAGCATTTCTCTCCACTGACAGGAGAGAACGTTGCATCGATCAGCACAACCCTACTAGTGAGGCAGCACCCAAAAACCCCTATGATCTCAGGAACAATTGCTGAATATTCCTTCCATTGTCCTTGATGACTGCATGGTCAAAGGGAATAGAACAAAAATGTCAAATCCATTCATTACACAACATGTAAAATAAATCTACATGGAGAGATTTTCTCACAAGGGACTTCTAAGTGTTTTCATACAGCACATATCCATACAGCTGAATTGTTAATTTATTGTTCATTCTCTTCAAATTGATTTTAAGCATGAGTCTTGCAGCTCCACTACTGTTTTTGCAGATGAAAGGAACTGTTCAGAACTCAACAAAATAATCCAAGAAAGATCATTATTTTCTCTGTAATTTTTTTATATCATCATGCCTTGTTAAAAATCTCATAAAAGAAGCACTATTATTGTTATTCCAATCTGTCTTCTTGTTCTTTGCTCCCTTAACTGTTGAGAACAATTGATGGGCAACCTTTAACCACAGGAAGGTTCCATGGAATCTGGTATTTACTCCAAAGTAAGGCAGTTTTGCTCCACTACATTTGGGCATGAGAAAAAATCCTAACTCCATCTGTGCTGCAAAACCCAAGGACCTGTAAATTCTGTTTAGCTGCAGCTGGAAATATGAATTAAAGTAAAAAAGACAAGCTCTTCATAAGGAGTTCTTTTATTCAGCTGGTTTTCCTATCTTTTCACATGCAGCATAACTCTCATTGTGTTTAATTTTATTGTATCAATGCTTGTCTGTACTGACTGTTGATGGAAATGGGATACCAGTGGAATGTTTCATCATCAGATGATAAAATTTCATTTTAACAATTATGACCCAAGCTAAGTGGCTGTCAGGGGTAACACCACCTTCTCAGATGTTCTTATTCCTAAAATCTCTGTGACTGGGAGGAGAGGCAAAGGGAGCTTGTGTGAGACTCAGCTCCTCAAGGACTCGCTTTCATGGTGCAGTGATGGAAATGGCACACTATACATAACAGTGGAAATTCAAACAAACCTTTGTGCTGGTATATTTGTTTGGTAAATCAAGGAGTCCTGAGTTGTTTCATTTGCTGGATCATTTCCCACTAAAATACCATCTGAAAAAGTAACTATTATGACAGAATAAATGGTCCCAGCATGCAATATAGGCTAAACTCCAGAAATTAAATAACAGCTTGTCTTCATTAAAAGTCTGTAATTAAGTACTAATATCAAGGCAAATTCATGAGAGAGGGAAAAAAAGGAAAACTAGAAAAACCCAAACAAAACCCACAGCCAAAAATACCTGATTGCCCTGGCAGGTTTCCTGCTTTTAGCATGAAAAAACTGCTTTAACATCATCTGTTGAGTATTAACAAAAATCATGAAGTGATCGATGCTTGTTAAAGAAGTTACTCAGGCAGTAAAAGAGCCAGGAATTGCTTTCATATTCCATTATTAATAGATTTTTAAACTATGTAATTATATAATAATATCATTCATCCAGTTCTGGATTGCTTCCACAGAATATTTCTCCTATGATGTACAAGGCTCTGCCTATGATGCAATGAGCTCCAATTCACAGAAGAGAGAATGTTGTCACAAACCCAAAAACTAAGGCTTACCTTCATTTCTGTGCGGTGGTAGAAAGGGATATTGAGACATATTCACAAGTTCAGCCAGAACTTTTTAGACAGTTCTAAGATTGATTAGGTTTCACACTGAAACTTGATCGTATCCTCACCTCCACATGTCCATTTGAGCCACTGACTGTGAATGGACAGAGCACCAGGACAGTTTGTCTTTCCCTGTTTTTGCTGTTGGATGATGATATGAACTAAAGCAGGTAGAGATTAATGGGTTCATGTACTTCTGAGACCCCTTTCCTTTGAATGTGCCACCAAACACAATCAAGGCCATATTAGAAAATGTGTATATATATAGATATGTATATATATAGATATGTAAGTATGTATGTATGTATATAATTATATCGATTTTTATAATACAATTTTCAAATGAAAAAGCAGACTTCTAATAATACTGTGCGTAGTTCCTTGTACTATATTATTTTCCTGCCTCTCAGAGCAGATTGACATAAGAAACAGGAATGCAGCAGTATTACCTCTGCTCATGTAGACACATGTCTCGGTTTTTGAGACAAAACTTCAGGAAGAAACACTCCAGAGTGAGTGTCTCCTCCGAAGGAAAAAGGGCCTCCCCTCTTCCTCTGCCAATGAGACAAATGGGTCACAAGAATTGAAAGTGCAAAAAAGAAACAAAACTGTTTATCAACAGACAAACAAAACAGGGTAGAACAGGATTAAAAAAAAAACCCTCAAAATACAACAAATTCCCGGAGAGGGAACAGACACGTGGGCTAGACCAGCCAGGGCCACCCCCGCAGGCTCCCTGGACCAGCGAGGAGGGAAGGGAGGCAGTGAGGCAAGGGGAAGAAAAGGAAAAAAAGAACAAGAGAAAAACCAACAGAACCTTTTCCCAGCTAGCTGGAACACACAGGAAACCCAGAAAAACAGCACAGTGCTCCCAGCGCTCCCTCCCGAGCCCCGGCGAGCTCCCCAAGCCCCCGAGCCGCTGGGCTGAGCCGTTGAACCGCCCCGCACTCGGGTCCTGCAGCTCCGGCCCCGCCCCCGGGTCCATCCTGAAGGCACAGCGTCCTTGGGCATTGAGCAGATGGTTAAGGAATGAAGGGACTTCATAACATCACCCCAGGACACTACAGTATCTATCTGAATTCAGAGCAAGTCAGTTATGTTAGTGACGGGTCTGGCAATATGAAACTTCTCCAGATAATGGTTTCTGCTGACATTAGATTTCAGTTCTAACTCCAAGGTAAACTCATCCAGGTGCTTTTTTAAACAGGAACCTTGGGAAAATATCTATGTTAAATTGTAAATTCAACCTATGTAAAGTTAATCTGTGAAGTGTTACAGCTCATAAGTCACATTACCTGTGCTGTATTATTCAAACTTTTCAGTAGTTTAGTGTATCCTGTTACCTAGCTTTTTTAAAATAATGGATATCTCCTTCACAAGCATGACAGTTCCCAGAGTCATACTGAAAAGGTCACTTACCTCACTTCGTCTACTACACTTTCATGTCAGCACCAAAAAGTATTTGCATTACGTTAGGAAAATTCCATAATTCTCTTGAGTCCAACCAAAACGTTCTCTATATAACTGAACCTTACAATCAAAGGACAGTTCAGTTAGCAGAGGACACCAGGAAATCACTTGTCCATCCTTCTGCTCACAGCAGAGTCAGCTAAGATCCTTACTTACTTCAACCAGAATACACAGAATTTCTTAATTCACCTGCATGAGGATGATAATGACTATATCTTGATGGGTAAATTGAACAACCCCAGAGAATTTTAGCTGTCACTAAAAGTGGAACAGGCTGGCCAGCTCCATTCTTCTGAAGTCTTTTTGCTTCCAAAACCAGGCAGTTGCATTCAAATTACCTACTAGAAATGGTCTTCATCACATGCAAACTGTTGAACCTGGAACAGGTTGTGAGAGGGCTTTGTGAGAATGAAAAAAACATTCTGGGGTTGTTTTAAGTATCTCAAAGCATAGACAGAACCTTGCACAGTTGAACTGGTCAGCACAGAAGCAGCCAGTGTGTCACTCTCAATTTTCAAGGCCTGAATTCCAGGGCATTCAGATTTTTGACAGCTACAGAAAAGGTTGAAAAGCAAATTTCTGACTTTTAGCTCACCTTCTCATGCAAATAGGAAAGGTTTCAATTAACACCACAAACATCAAATACCCATCAAGGAATGCTGACCAAAAGGAAATGCCAAGGTCCAATTAAAATCATTGAATTTTTTTATCTCTGGCTAGACTGAAATGAGATGAATGGCAACAATAGCATCAGTCACAGTTACCTCATCCTGGATAAGATATCAAAGCAACTGTGAGGTAAAGAGGGCTGCTTTATAGATCATCAATAATTCATCTTCTAAAATGCACTTTGTCAATGTATCCGCAGAGAGCCTGTGGAGTAGTTGAATAAAATAAATTTTCTAATTAGAAGTTTCACTAATAGTTGAATAAATTTAAGAGAGAGAATAATTAAAAGATGTGGAACACCTGAGCTTATGCAAAATGGACTCTCTCAATTTTTTTATCTCTACATTTTTTATGTAGTACATGCTATTATTTAACAGAAGTTTTTTTCTGAATAAGTTAGAACTACCAGTGTTGATGAAGGTGATCCAGACTTTGTTATTTCAGGCTTTGTTTTTCCTATACCTGTATATAAACAAGACCTCCTAAAGTATGTAGTAGTCTGGCTGCTAGGGAGTTGGATTTGACCATGATTAAGTCCCCTTATTTACATACTTCAGAAATCGTTTTCATCCCGCATCACTCCCAATTTTAAAGGAAAAAAATAATTATAATTCCATTACTTTTTACACACTAACAAATCATCTCACTTTTAAACTTTTTAGTCTTTGCAAAGAAATTTGTAAATAAATTAAACTATTTTTTTTTCTTTTTTCGATTTAATATCTCACAACTACAATTTTGTGAAAACTAGTGTTTCCATAACAGGTTCTCAACACTTCTGCTTTCAGTCTTGTGTTGCAAATAATAAAGTAATTTGAATGAGACTAGATCACTTTTGTGCTTTGATTCCTGTCCTGGACGGGCCTGTTTAAATATATCTCAGACTGTGACTTCATGTGATCAGGTCCCCACCTGCAATTGCCTTCCCACTTATCAACATAGGAGCACATTGCTGTGCATGGCAAGAGGAGGATGCAAAGACAGAGCCCTGCATGTGCACCAGCACTGCAGCAGAGAAAGAAAATGTCCCTCAGCCAAAGGGTGTGGGCAGGAAGCCAAATCCACTCTGTCTGCTGATGAAGAGCTGAGATCAAATATCACCTGAGCAGCACATAAAGAATCGCTGGGAGATTGTGAAAGACAACAGATAAGGCAAGGGGGATAGGACCTTGATTAGTGTCTGCAGCACACTGCAGGAGGTGGTGTGGACAGCACGGCTGTGTGAGGTTTTGGACAAATGCAGAAGTCCTATGTGGCTGATTAAGGATGCCAAAGCTTTCTCTGGCCATCAGCACATTTTTATCACAAAGGAAAAGTTAAATCCAGCAATCCTTAGTGAACACTCTGGAAATAGAGGGGCACAGTTTCTCAGTTGCACCATCATTTGTACCTGGTCTCTCCAGCAAAACCTGTGTGTGTTAGTTCTCATATCAGGTACAAATACAGGACCACAACTTACAGTATTTAAAATTTAGAATAGAATAGAATAGAATAGAATAGAATAGAATAGAATAGAATAGAATAGCAGACTGTTTTATTTGGAAGGGGCCTATAGCGACCATCTAGTCCAAGTGCCCGCCAATTCAAGAGTCACTAAAAGTTAAAGCATGTTAAGGGTATTGTCCAAATGTCTCTTGATCATGGGCTTGGGGCATCAACCACCTCTCTAGAGATCCTGTTTCATTGTTTGGCCACAGCCTTGGTAAATAAATGTTTCCTAATGTCCAAGCTGAACCTTCACTGATGTAGCTTTGAGTTATTCCCATGCATCCTGCCACTGGATCCCAGGGAGAACAGCTCAGCACCTCCCTTTCCCCTTCCCCTCCTCAGGAAGCTGTTAGAGAGCTACCAGGTCACACCTCAGCCTCCTCTTCTCTAAACTAGACAAACCTAGAGCAGGACATGACAGTCAAATAGAAATGAAATTGGAAAAATAGCATGTGTGTCTACGTATGTATAGAGAAAGATTACAAAAATATAGGTTATTAAAACACTTTATTAAACTCAAAGTCCTCTTATTGAGTGCATTTTTCAATGAAAAGCTTTTCACTCAATTATTCTTCTAGATACAATTATCTTTTATTTCAAGATAAGGAAATCAGACATAAAATGAGAAATAATTATCTGAACAAAAGAAAAAGGCAGACTGGGGAAACAATCCTGTGTGACAATTCCTCTGACAGTTATGAGTGTCAGTTTAGGTTTTTTTGTAATGCATAAAAATTATTCAAAATAAATTAAAATCACAGTGGTCTCACTTCTATTATCTGCTCTCACAGCACCTAAAGTACTTCAGTGTTGAGGAGTTGTTGCATATCCCATCTTCCAGAGAAAGGTGATTGCTTGTTTAATTTTGGTATTTCAAGCCTTCTTGCTTGAAAAGCAATGAAGAAATTTGTAAATGAAAACCATAAACTCTAAGAACACAGACAAATGCATTCTCAAAGCTTCTTTTTTATTATTTTATGATTAACTATTTAAAGCCTCTTTCTCTTAAATATCTTATTATGTTGGTTTCCTGATGTGATAAACAGGTCTTGTAGGCAAACTACCGCACTGAGACTTACCACATGCCTGCTTTCCTCCAAGTTTTCATAATACGCAGGAAAGGGATATAAAGATTAATTTCTTATTTTCAATTCTTCACGTTTTTATACAATTAGTTTCTCTCCACTTTAGAACTCTTTTTCTTTCCCCCTTACAAACTGAGCTGATGCTCGGTTGCAACAATGAAAGCCCAAGTATTGAATGCAGTGAGCAATTTACCCTTTTGTCCTCTAGAGAGTATCTGTCAAGTATCTGAGGCATCTGAGGCAAGGGTAGCTAACTTCAGAGCTGTGAAATAGAGCTGTTTATTCTTTGCCTGCTCTGTGGTGTGATCTTGCTGTGCTTCTATTGACTTCAGTGACTGTAGAGCTGAGGCCCTTTACAGAGACACAGCAGGTTTGTAGACCACCAGTAGCAATGTGCTTTTCCTATCCTGAGCACACAATTTAAAGATTAATGAATACAAGCTTTAATACTATTTCTGGTGCAAACACTTATTGTCACACAAACAGAACTGGAAAAGCAGTCTCTTAACAAATATGCTCATATGTGTTTATTTTTGAGAGGTGAAATGGTCCTCACCATTACACAGAATGGACAAAACTGATTTTTAACTCACACAGAGTTTGTTATTTGTCATTACAGAGCAAATGGTGTTCTGGCCAAATCTAATGAAAATAATTAATCATTTGACAAAAAGTAACTCTGGAAAATCTCAGTCAATAAAATAATATTTTTGAAAAACTTAAAATTATTCAAAAAAGGCAGTAGAATATAAAAGAATACACAGGTTTGATGAAAATAGTTCCTGTTTCTGAACTGTCCATGCAGTTTCTGATTGTTCCATACTGTTCCAACAGTTGCATACCATTCCTGAAATGTATTTTATAATTCCAAGTTAAACACTCAATAAGTCCAACAAAATACTTTCACTCAGACACCTTTTCCCCTCTCTTTCTCTTTCTATCCGATTGGAATAATAAGTGTGCCACTGAACCATGCAGGCAATTAAGTGCTTAATGATAACCTGGCTTTTAGAGTAATTTTATCACTACCTGTACCTTTGATACTTAGAAAGTTCTCTCTTCATTTTACAGGCTAGACTGCACTTTACAGCTAATTGACATGGTGTTTTACAACATACCCTTTTCAAAAAGATATGGAAAAGCGTGGCATATATTTTATAAGTCTAGTCTTTTTTATGTGTTTTGTTTAACAGATATGTCAGATCAAGAACAAAGCATGACATTGACATGAGAATAGGGATTCATTCGGGATCGGTTCTGTGCGGAGTGCTGGGCCTGCGGAAGTGGCAGTTTGATGTCTGGTCATGGGACGTGGATATTGCAAACAAACTCGAGTCAGGTGGAATTCCTGGGTAAGGCAGTGTGTATTTCCCACAGTCAGAAAATATTGCCAGCACATTACACTGTGAACCTTGCCAACAGATTAACTGTCTTACGTTATTTCATCAATTGTGACCTGTTTTTTGCTATTTTGCAGCTGGCAAGGGTTAGTGAGACTATGGTCAAAAAGGGTAGAAATGGTCAGCTTGCAGAGACATTTGGAAAGACAAGACAAAAATATTTATTTTGCTTTGTCAGCCTTGATTTTCTGAGAAAGATCAATTTTTGTTTTCAGCCCATATAGTCCTCAGAGGTAGACCAAATTTCCCAGTTAGGTTTTGACAATTCATGAGATTTTCCAGGCTACATTCTCTCACCTTTTCCATTCAAATGCTATCATGAGGTACAAAGCTATAATTTCTTTTATTTCCTAATGCACAAAATGTGGGAAGAGTTATGTGTTCATAGGCCAATATGCTAATAACAAGTTGTTATGAACAGCAGGCTCTCTAGGAAGTCTTTTAAGTAATTTGATGCTTCAGTAGATGTTTTGAGATATTTATCTCAACCTGTCTATATGCGAAAATGTATGATTTTCCACTAAGCTGCCTAGTTTTTTTAATGTGCATCTGATGTGTGTGATTCACCTGAAAGTTGAATATTATTTCTGCCTGATATGACCTATATATCATGTTGATTTGGAAGCTGCAAATCCTAAATTTGAATCAACAGTAGGGATTGCAGGAATCTTCTGTTCACTTTCCATTCCACCTTCCATTGACAAAAGATGTACGAAAGATCACCTACACAATTCCATTTTTAGCTATAGGATTTAGAAGCAATAGCAGCAGACATCTTTATGTGGAAAAAAGTCTAAGTGGTGCTGTCACCTTGAGTGACAGAGATTTTAAGTCATCAAAACTGAGTCATGTGCTGTACTCCCTACAAACACATCAGGATCTGTCAGAGCTGTCATGTTCCCAGGAAGTTGGAAGGAAATGTGCTTCATATATTGCAAATGCAGGCCCCTTCCACAGTTCTACATAGTAAACCTTTATTCTAATATGTATTCTTGGAATTAGCAGAAAATGAAACTCTGCATGCTCTGAGAACAACTTCTGTACTCTGCATATGTCACCCGTGTATAAAATTTCAGAAAAAAATTTCATTGCCTGCTGCTTATCCCACGTGATACTCCCAGATGACTAAGATGATGCTTTGTTACCATTAGCAAATTGATCACTCAAGTTTCACCATCCACACCTGAAAAAAGAAGAGTCTATTGCTGTTAATGTGTGCAAGTCGTACAGCTATTAGGTGTACAGAATAACCCAGAAAATGCACAGCCTTGCTGTAGAAAAAATGCCTGGCAGGTTTTCAGTCTGTCAGAGCAGAGTGATTTTCTGGATAGCAGTGTGCCAGTAGAACAAAGCCTGTACGTGACAGCAATGAACCAAGTCCATCAGAATAGTGATTTACATCAGAGTTTCCTAGTGTGCAGAGCAGATTTAATAGAGCAGTTAAGTCGATTTCAGCCTCTCCTTACTCCTCCCTGCCACCAGCATTCAAATCCCCCTACTTGTTGTAATACCGAGGTCATGCCCATCCCTAGAGCAGCTTCATCAGGAAAGCTGCCCTGGGCTTGTGAGCAGTCCTGCTCTCACCATGTGAAACAAGAGCAAAGATGAACTGCACCATTTTCCTGAGGGCATAGTGGAGGGAGGCAGCTGAGGATGGGGAACATCCTTTCACCCACTCTGACAGCAGCAAAAAAGGGGCTCAGCTCTTCCACTCGATGCCTGCACGTCCCCCTGAGGCCCCACGAGCATGGGTGATGCAGGGAGAGATTGCACCTGAGAGAAGGAGCATACCAACAGCTGAGCTGCCATGAGAGAAGGCAATTAGGAGCACTGAGAAAAAAATGGTAATTTCCAGTTTTCTGAGAGTAAAAAATGTGTCCACAACACCTGGGAAGGAAACCATGTAAGATCCTACAGTGTTATTTCAGTGACATTCTTCTGCCATGATCCCATTTTCTAATAGTCTTTTCTTAGTGTATGTAGGTATTAATCTCCAGTACTGAATTGCATAAAACCTACATAATAATTAATTTTCAATTATGTCTCAATGACAGGTATCATCTAACACTGTGGGCCTGATATGCTTTCAAGAGTAGGTCAGGCAACACATTTTTTATTTCAATACTCAGGTTCCCAAGGTACTATATTTGTATAAAATTAAAAGATATCTCTCCACATTTTAAGGTTTTTTAAGCAAGCAGTACAATAGATGAAGCCAGAAAATACTTTTAATCTGCCAACTATTTATTAATATTTGACCCATTTAAGGATATTACATTAATAGCTATATCCATACTCTGCTTAAAGCTGTTATCATATCCATCATAAAATCCTTATTTCAGGGCTTTATTACACAGTCTTCCCAAATTATACTAGTTGAATCTAAACACAGAGATAGTCACCTTGGCAACTGGTGTATCACTTTCTCTTTCTTTCTTTTTGTTTTTCTTTAGTTTTAGTTTAGTACCTTAGTTAAATCACTTTAGCCTATTTGGATTTCTTAGAGCTAGGAAATGCATCATCTTTCTGAGAGGTCACATGCTTTGCTGTTTAAGTCCAGACCAAAATTGCTTATATTTGAGATACATTTTTAATGGGTTTTATCATGAGTTTTACCGATTTTTTACTACAAAATACTACTAATCTCTGTGATCATTATACCAGCATGACTTCAGAAAGTTGTACAAAACCTGGGAAAGAGCAGGGAAGCTGAGGCAGCTTAAAAAATGGCTCAGACACAAATTTTTTATCTTTTAATTAGATGCTGATATTTAATGCTCCACATAGACAGTTTGTGCCAAGTTCTGATACTCCTGGGCACTTCACACTGCTTAAATGCAACTAGCATTTTATTTTCTGGAAATGCATACACATCATATATGCACTTGTATTCCATCAAAATATTATGCAATTCAACACTCTATTGGCATCCTTTGAGTTCCAGAAGGAAGTTGCCAAAGGGCTATGCAAGGACCATTTCCTTCACAGGAGGAAGCCAAATTCCCTGAGAAGAGCACCTCAGCATGTGTCATCAAGATCAAGAATTTTAGCTCACTCTGAATTCTAGGAATCTGTACGCAAGTCTGTCTTTCAGAAAGTGACATACACCCAAAGTTTAAAAAATTAGCTGGTTTAAAGAGTCACTACAACTATTTGCTTGGGTTAGATAAATGCCTAATGAACAACTCTTGCTGCATTCATGATGTGGCATTGCACAGTGCAGCATGGCTGGCCATGTTGACATGTTCTAGAGGTGTCTGCAATTTACCCTACATGTAGAAACTTGAAGATTTCTTAAAAATAGTTTGGTTGGAAGACAACAAAATGCCTATCATACTATTGCAAAATTTGAGCTCTTTTCTATGTAATCTCTTAAATTCAACTTCAGCCAAAGCTTATTGAACTCATTGCTTAGTCTTAATAGAAATTATTACCTCACTTGCCTTTGCACAGTTCCCCTATTTCCCTACTGTGAAATTAATGGCACAATAAGACCATTAATTTCAAATGTCTAAGCTACCTCAGGAAACTGAAGGAAATCAAAGCCTTCATATGAACTGCTCTAATGCCTACCATTTATTTTTCTCTCAATATATTTCACTGAAGTACAATTTTTTTTCACTCAGAATAGCATTTTACTCAGGAAGGTCTCCCATTAAACTATTAACTATGAGCAAAGGTTTCAGATGTGAATGTCAAAGTGTTTTTCTTGTGACAGAACTTTGTGTGTTAATGACATCTTATTGATGTAAACATATCTTGAGAGTACTTGACCACAAATAAAGCTCATGTTTTTGAATACACTATTTAATTTTCATCATTTGCAGTAGAAAACCTTCTATTTATCCATGATATTAAATAATATGCAGAGTTCAAAACCTTCCTCGAAGCTATGTATACTAGAGCACTAGTATAATAGTAAAATCGGTATTTACTACTACTTATTTCACTTATGCAGGAGGATTCACATCTCCAAAGCCACTCTGGACTGCCTGAATGGGGATTATAAAGTTGAAGAAGGGCATGGCAAAGAGCGCAATGAATTCCTGAGAAAACATAACATTGAGACTTATTTAATTAAACAACCTGAGGAGAGTCTGTTGACTTTACCTGAAGATATTGTGAAAGAGGCTGTCAGCTCCTCTGACAGGAGAAACAGTGGAGCTACATTTACTGAAGGATCCTGGAGCCCTGAACTTCCATTTGATAACATAGTGGGAAAACAAAACGTAAGTCAAACTTCCTTTAATGTCATCGAGTATGAATGCATGATTGAGTGCATTTCAATAATGGAGGCCTCAGAGGAGACAAATTCATCTTAACCTTTATTCTAACATGTACTGTAACAGTAGAGGGTTGAACAAATTTTTTCAAGGCAAAAAAACCCACGTATCCAAACTGGGAAAATGCCAGTGAACCAGAGATTTTGGGTTCATTGTTTTTTTGGTTTTTTTTTCTTTTCCTTTTTCCCAACTGAAATTAAATACTGCACGGCTTAGTTTTAATTGAACCACTCCACGAAGAAGTAATTAAAAATAATCTAATGTCACTAAACTAGCAGGAACATTCTAGTCAGAGAGTATATCTCATTGAATAGCTTTACTGCAGTGCCATAAAATTAAAGGGTTGAGAGAAAGGACATTTTGCCAGAGGAAAAAGTATAAAGTAGTTTATTGATATACAAGGGAAGGAAGAAAAAATAAGCACCTTGTGAAATAATGTTGTGCATTTTTCACTTTTTTTAACAAAAAAATATTAAAAACTCATACTCTAGGACATAATTAAGGTTCACTAGCAGATGAGTTCGATTCTAAAGACATCTGTAGCTCAATAGAAATATGAGATAATTGTAACTTCTCCTAATCAGATGTTTTCCAAAAGCACTGCATGGCTGATTGCCAGCAACCTGGGAACCAACAATTGTACAGTAAAAAAAATCGTTCTGTGAAGTCTGCTTGTTTAGAGGAATTAAAGATGGAAAGGTTAATACGGCCTCAGACTCCACTCTTTTCACTGCACTTGAAAGATTGATGAGTCTTTATGAGGCAAGGTCAGCTGAAACTTTCTTTCATTTTCTTTGAGGGATCCGTAACGACGTGATATATCCTTTCTTCTGCTGCACGTCCTTATTCCTATGTGTCTGAACTGTCTGTTGAACCTTAAACATTGTTGTGTGGAGGTCTTGCTTTTGTCAACTGTCTTCTGCTTCTTACAAATGTGCTCAGAAGTGATAAAATTTCACAATCAATCAGCCCACAGCAGTGTCTTCATCTCTTCAAACTGAATTGGAGCATGGCTCAGTTTGCTGTTATATAAAACACCTGTTTTATATATGTCCTGTACATCTGTGTATCTGCATGTACACTGCCTTAGAGTATTCTCTGTATTTTGTTGACCTGTCTCTCTATTGTCATTTCATTTGGAATAGAGGTATGGGTGCATGCTGCTGTAAACATCTTCTGATCTCTCTCTCTCTTTTTCTTTCCCTTTAAGGCATTTTGATTTCTGTAGTCCAAAAAAATCTATGCAGAGTAGGCTATCATTTTGTTGGCCCTTTTCTCAGCTAAACCTGACCTTGATGCTGACAAAGACAATGAATGAAATAAAGGATTAGTGGGTTTATTCTATTATTGATCAACTCCTGCCCAATACTAATAAAAAGGCCTTGAAAGTAACTGAAATAGGCATAGCTTAACAGTTGCTTTAAAACTTTTTTTTTTCTTATGGCAATAAACAATCTACTTTAGAATAGTTTCTCGCTGTTTTTTTTAAGAATTTGGAGTGGTGGTGGGAAAAGCTGTAATTTTATATTACAGTTTTACAATAAGCCTTTTGGTGGAGAAATGATTTTGAAAATCTGCTGTTCCATGTATGATTCAATTATTATGTAATTTTTAATTTACAGTTGGGGCAATAGGCATTACTGCTCACAAATAATGTATTTGAGCTAAAAAATTCAGATGATAGATTTAAATTATACTAGGATATAGTAGCTTTTTCCAGAGGTATGTCAGTCTTGGACAGAATAAGCACTTAATAACACTAATTAAGCAGCTTAAAGGTCACTGTAAGAAGCAGGCTTTGAGAATCCTAGTAGCAGCAACCCAACAATGAATCATTCTCTATGTTTGAATATTTGGCAATAGAATTTAAATGATTTTTTACCCAATGTAAGTCACAACAGAATCTGAGCAACTGATCACATGTATATTACTTTTAACTCTAGTTATGTTAGGAAGCATGTGAAAAGAAGTCTCTGGTGAGTTCTTATGCTAAACTCTAATTTATTCCAATCCATACTCATTACCTCAAACTCATGTTCTATGGACAGCCTAAATCAGTGAATTGTAGATATGTTTATATGAGTAAGTAACAAATAACCACTTTTTATGTATGCAGTCACAGATATTATCAAAAACTACACCTGTCTACAGCCCAATTATCACTATGTACCCTTGCTCTGATCATGAGGTAAGCAAAGGGTGCAAGTTCCTGTCTGAAATTCAGACATGCTCAATATGGATGGAGGTTTCATTTATTGAAACTAGTGTCTGGGCTTCTTTCTTATAGCAAAGAAAGTTGGACAGAAGTTATTTTATATCAAGAGAGTGAAGGTCTCCTCCTCTAGAATGAATTAACAGCTGATAAAGTTGAATTTCTTCCATGTACATTACAACGAGTAGCTGAAAGCGTGACATGGTCACTGTGTGTGCTGCTGGAGGCAGCTGATGGGCCTGTCAGGATGCGAATTAGGAAAAACAGCATATTAAAATGTCCATCTGCTGTAGGTGTACCTTAGTAGTGGTTGCAGTGGGGCTAAACAGTGAGCACAGAAATTATACTAAAAGACTGCCAAGATGACAGAGAAGTCTAAACAAAAAGGTGGAATTCAGTTCAAAACCAAGGCACTTGCCTGTTGCAGCTACCCCATTGTTATTGTTACTTCTATGCTGAGATACCCCAGCACACCCCAGCACACCCCAGCTGGTCCTCACCACTGACCAGTGGCATGTAGTGCCCCTGTGTCTTTTGCCACATCTCCTGGCTCCTGACTATTGTCCAGTTCCCTAAGGCATCTCAGCTGACCACAGCTACATATGTACATGCCACTGGTCAGTGGTGAGGACCAACTGAAAGCATCTGGAGTGTGTATTGGAAGAAACAGAAGTTTAGACACCGGGCATGTAGACACCAAACATGTAGACACCCTCATTTAGGTGTCTTCCTCTTGAACTGAATCCCACCTGCAGTTTTTCCTTCCAAAACCTGGTCCTTGCAGTATGAAAAAAAAATAATTTGAAACCTTCCTAGGGTTTTCTAAATGGCACTGATTAAAAATTTCCTTTCTTTTTGACAGCAGGATGCTTGGACTTGTTGCAGGAAAGAAGTAAAATCTAATCTAAGCTACCTTTTAAAGTTTCTATAAAATGTGTCTAAAGCTTGAGTTTTATTATTTGTTTGTTTTAATTCATCTTCTTTCAGTTTCAGATGCAAGTTTGGCTAGGCTTTTTTTTTAATAGAACCTTATGTTTGTTCCTATATGATGAATGGTTATTGTCAGCATCAGAAAGCTTCAAAAGCTCACTGTAGAATTCACAGCTGTGACTTCCACAGAGCTGCTCACAAAACTGTAGGAGAGATAATAGAAAGAATCAATATTTTTTTGTGTTTGCATAAAGAAGTCTTAAAAGATGCGGAGCAAAGAGGGGGATAAGAGACAAGATGTGCTTAGAACATATTCTTGAGGGAATAATTTTCACATTTTTTCATTGTTGTTATTTGTAAATACAGGGAAGCAGTTTTCTAAAGTATGTATATGTATGTGAGGGAGAGAAAACTCTATGAAACACGAATGTGAATTTCCTTGTTATATAGATGCAAATTCAGAGTCTATTCCTGCACCAATACTACAGGCACCATGGCCAGAGTGGTGCTATTACGTCATGTTCATCTACCATGAGTTGTAATACACTTCATACACTCAGCAAGAAGACAAGCTTTCATACCAATTGCAGCTTAAAATAGAATTTTAACCAAAATATAGTATCTTGGTAGGATCAATTTAGATTATTTTTCTCATATAAATAAAACAAAATGCCCATGAAAAACATTAGGGAATTTCTCCACCCTCATTTCCAGTGGAGAAGTAGAAATACAAGGTAATTCTGAGGAATCAATTTACACACCACCATCTGATGTGTTGTCATCCTTTAACAGGGACTTCAGACACACTTGTGCCCTTTCAGCCACCAAAAATTGATAAAAGCTTTTCTTCCTAGCTCAGTTTAAAAGAGGTAGTAGTACTTAAACTAAAGTAGCATCACAGCATGTAGTAATATAGCATTTATCCACTTACCTTGATTGTTTTCTCCAAGGCCAAGATATGAATTCAGTCATATCTGGAACTTTAGTGTGAGAAAAGTTTATTTGATAGTGTTTTTTCTACTTATGTTGATGATACTAATTTGCTAGACAGAAGAAGGGAGGAATTGAGTAGAGTATCTTCCCAAACTTTCTCTACTGAAGTCCTTTTTCTACTAAACAAACAGGAAAACTTCTTTTCATTTAAACAGAGAGAAGACTTCAATCCTGATAGACTGTATTTTTGGATCTTAAATTACCAGAAATAAGATGGAATATGAAATACTATCTGTGACTTCACAGTCCGTGGACTTGATTTTAGGATTGTAAGGAAAATTGTCAGTTGAGCTTTGGCAGTGGGTACCTGAGATCCTTCCCATGTTTTAATGTGCTGTCCAAGATTTATTAGAATATGTTTGTTGATTATAGTTTGAATCTGAACAAGGGAAACCTCCCTATAGCATTTGCCCTATGTAATCCCATGATACAAAAGGCTTTCTGGTGTATCTGGTGACAGTACATCCTAAACTCCTGTTTCAACAATGCTATAGGAGATGCAGCTGAAGATCTTTTCAGTAAGGACCTATGGAATAACTTTTCTCAGGCAGAATTTTATTTCCCATCCATGATAATGCTGAAATGTCTTGTGCTATGATGTATGAAGTTTTACATCCTTTCCATTCATCAACATTTCTTAACCCTTGGGAATATTACAGTAGTAGATTTTATTTTCCCATTCAAGTGGGAAAGAGCTGCTTCACTGTGGTTTGTGTCATGAAATGACACCATGAAATGGGAATGAGTTATTCTCTTTATGAAAGCAAACTCTTAACTCTTTGCTGAAGATGAAACACCCTTCATACTATCTCTGCTAGAATTCCTTGGTGAAGCAAAAGTATTTTCATTTTTTTTCTTTGATTAGTTATTGAAATACCAAAGGAATAATGCATTTGAGACAATATTTTAAATAATAATATGAATTACAGTTAAATTAAATCATATAGCCTAACTGTAATCTAGATTGGCTGAAATATACCAGTAGTGAAGAAGAATATATTATCTGAAAACCCATGCTGAAGTAATCAGAAATGTCACCTTCTTCACTCCTGACTAACTGATCTGTTCCTTATCTACACACATCCAGTAACTTTAAGATCAGAAAAACTTCATTACTCCTGTTTTGTGGCATTTGTTTTATATGGCTTCCATTCTTATTTATTAAAACACACCATTGAGTCAGATATCGTGCTGTGATTTTGGTGTGTGTACTCCCCTTATGCATGCTTTAATAATTAAATATCACGTTTGAAAAGGGGAATATAGTCCTAATTCTCAGTGCAGCAACAAACTTCCTAGTCTATAAAAAAGAAGGCATTAAAGTGCTCCCCTAAATGTACTGTATGTGTTTAGTGGAACAGACTTACTATTTTACACTTCTATAGATTTCATTGAATGAATTGCATGGAATGCTGTAATGGTTTGCAATGCAACATGAACTAAAACATTGCATTTTTAACCCAAGGGGACCAGCAGGTTTATTCTGTTTGCATGTGCTTTCCCCTAGACTCTGGCTGCCCTAACAAGAAATTCAATAAATCTGCTTCCAAACCATCTTGCACAAGCTTTGCATGTCCAGTCTGGGCCTGAGGAAATTAACAAGCGAATAGAGCACACCATCGACTTACGGAGTGGCGATAAATTGAGAAGAGAGCATATCAAGCCTTTTTCACTGATGTTTAAAGACTCCAGCCTGGAGCATAAGGTAGCTGGGGCTTGGTAGCTGCATTATTCACAACTCAAACTGTAATAAATGTTCACCGAAGTAGAGAAGCTGTAGGTCCTGGCTTGTGTTGGTTTTTTTTCTTGCTTTGTTTTTCTTTTTCATTTTGTTTCAGTTTTCAGAAGGCGGGGCTGAGCTAGAGTTCATAATACACAGTGGCATGATGCAGGTGTTATAATGCTGAAATGACTGCATTTCATTGTTGGAAAATACATACATTGAACAAACTCAGTTTCTGAAAACAACAGCCACTGGCCGGGTTGAACTTGGTATCAAGTACAAGCAGTTTTCTGTCAGATGACAGGTGACTTTGGCACTAACGATGATTGAGCATATTAATAAACTGACATTTTTATTCAGAAAATATATATCTATATTTATATAGATATGTTCCTTCCATTCAATCATAGAATCCCTCTGATGTCCTCTATGCAGCTGCAATGTTTATTTCAAGTCAATAGTTATTTTTCAACTCTCTGTTTTAAACATCCTTCTTAAAAAATCTGTTTCTAAGAGCTAAAGATTGTTCGTGTCTTTGCTGCTTCTCAACAGCAAAATTATCTCATTAACTTCTATTTCAGACTACATCCAGATGTAAGTTATAAGTTTTAAAAGATAAGGTAATGGGAGAACATCCCTTGAAAGCTGATGGCACAGGGTGAGGCTGCACAGATCTCAAATAATTTCATTGACTTTCATTGATAATTTCATATGCTACTACAGTGCAGCAACAGCAGGTCTGCAATACTATGTGCACTTGACTGAAAGGAAATAAAAACAGTGAGGAACTGGAAGCATGGAGGCTCACTTCTCCATCATCACTTTAACTTCCAGGGGAAAACAGACATTTTGACTTAACTTATGGGAGACTAGACCTCAGGAAGGCTCATTGGTGAGAGTTTTGTCAAGACAACTGGAAAAGAAAAATTCTGCTTGAAGTATATCTCAGCCCTTATTGCACTACTAATCTTGTAGAAGAAATAAGAAATGTTTCTTAAAACAAAAGTACAAGATTCTATTTCCCCCTGAGGATATTTACACTGAGACACAAGTTAGAACTCCCAAAACCAAATTATCCACAAATAATTATCTGCTGAAACATAAAATATTAAAATATTTCTTTCAGTGCAGTCATCATGCAAAGCTGACAGGGAACCAGAGGACGTGAAATTCAAGATCTCCAATATAATGTGAATTACTACATAAAGTCCTCAAAGTCATGAATAATTTTTAATCTCTTCAAGACACAAGAAAAAAAAATAAGGTGAAAGAGTCTGAAATTTTTTGTTCAAAGGAGGAAACAGCCTGGTCACAACTTGCTGAATGAGCAAACTTGTCAATAGTTCACCTCATCTTACGTTGTTTTTTAATCACACAAGGCCTGAGCATGGTCTGGTGTAAAGGGACACTGCGCAGAATCCGATCCCCTATACAAAATATAAAATTTCTTATTACTTTATATTCCACAATTATCTGCCACAAGAAAAACTATAAGGGAAGTGTAGAATTCAATTTAAGTACAATTTAAGGAACTAAAAAAAGAACCATGCTCTAATCCATCACGTTACATAGGTCAGATTTAAAATATTAATAAAGTTTTAATTGCATCTGGATGACGAAAAGTCTATTTAAAAGTTAACATTTTAGCAGGTTTGATACATTTTCTTCCCAGTAGGACATTTCCAATGGAGAACTGGGCTGCAGTGTTTGGAGAATGATGCTTTCATTCAATATTTCCTTTATCTTAGTCCTAACCAGTAGGCACAGGCAATAGAAACATAAAATCCTTTCAGTAAAGTTGACCGAATCTTCTTTCTGTTCCATAAATTAATCTGGTTTCTCATATTATGCAGGAGTAAAGTTTTTAAAAATATCATCACTGCTTTATTTTTTCTGGCACATCCACCTCCAACACCTGGATAGCCTCTGGTCAGCAACTTCCTTGCTTCTGTTCAGGGTGCTGGGACATCATGAGTGTGCTCAGATAGTGACGGGGAATGTACCAGGATACAAAGGAATTATTTGGATTAAGGAAAGATGAATCATAGTGTCCTCTTTGTTGTAGACAGCAGTAATTTTCTCGTGGGGCAGCATGGAAAATGTCCCTTCCCTCCTGCATGCCTGTGCAGTAATTAGAGGTTTGTCATTATAACCTTAGAGTTAAACCATAGGCTACAGGAATTCATGAAAAAAGTAATATTTTAATCATTTTCCTGAAGAAAGTAGTTATTTCTCCCATGCTATCTTATGTTACTACCGCTTTCTCTCTTCTTCCTGTCCCTTTGGGAAACAAACCAAACTCAGGTTTTAACTGGAGTATCGTAAAGTTCTTTCAGCAGCCTTTTCCCTCTGCTGCCCCCACCCCTAACCTTTCAGTCTGGAATTATGGGGTTTTTTCCTAGCCATTAACATTTTGCAACTGCTTACACAACCTTCTACACCAACACCTTAGGCTGCTCCCCTTGGTATGGCTGAGAGAATCGACAGTCAATGTCTGTGGGCCTCCCCTCTCCCACTGCTGCTCCCGTTGGCTGACACTGCCCTTCTGCCCAGCACAGTGACTGCTTCAAGCCAGAGGGAGCTCTGAAGTAACCTCCCCCATGTAAAATCCTGTGCCCTCTCATTTAGCCATCACACTTTCAGGCAGAGCTGGCATCTGCTAAATACTCATTCCTGTAATCTGTAAGTGCCTCTCACCCCAGACTTCACAGGAGGCAGAAGAAACAGCACCTGTAGCTGAGATGCTGGCCAAGAAGTGTTACCTTTACCTTGTTCAGTGTGAATTCTGTTAATGTTCTGTACCTCAAATGACAGAGAAGTGAGTAACCACATGAACAACAAACTATATTTTTTTCCTCCTGCATTAATAACAGGACTACCATGATGTGGGATCATGGGGTGACATGAATGGATTTGAAATGTCATAGTGGAGTTCTGTTTAAACACTCTCGGTTGGTTTGAATCTTTTCACTATAAAACAATTCCAGACATCAGGTTTACACTAGCAGTGAAATTTCTGTTCTTCTTCCTTTAAGATTGCAAAATATTAGAAAAAAAACCAATTCTGGAATCAACATGCACAAAACTACCATGGAGCTAGCACAGATCCTGGTTTAGGCTGGTTCAAGTAACTGCTATATCACTGCAGTTTAAGCCACTGGAACTTCTTCCCACTCCTCTCTTATCTCATTGCTCTTTGTCCATCTATGGTGATAGAATAAATGTGTGTTCCACAGCAAGCAGTAGCAGTTACATTAGAGAAGGGGTTATCTCTCTAAGGCAGTATGTGTATTTCCATATGAATTCTGCAACACTTCATTTTTCCATAGGATTTGTGCAGGATCCCCACCTGGTATATTTTATAGATTATTTACCCAAATTGACTAGTCATTACTAACATGTATTTCACTCATTAACACTCGATACATCACTTAGAGACAATTCACCCTCAATTTTGCTAGAGGTTCTTTTCACAAGTACCATGTAGGCAGATAGAGCAACTCATCACAGGAAAGTACTTCTGATGGTAGCATGAAAAGATACTAAAATTTCCAAATATATAACAGTTCACAGGAAAATCTGATACTACTTCACATTATTCCAATAATTAAAAGATATCATCATGATGATCTACCTAAATATCAGCAACTTGATAATATTCATACCATGTAATTTTATACAGCATAAAGCATAGGTACAGGGCAGGGAATTTTACATGCTGATAGGGTTTTATTAAAGAAAGTTTCCAATGTAAAGGTTTGTATAAAGATATTCAAAGTCTTCCTGTATATTTTTACTTGGAATATAAATCTGGCTGGGCTTAGAAGTGAAGCGTTTACGTATTTTCTGTGAGGTAAGTACACTGGAAATATAAAAGAGCTTTGAATTTGAAAGTACAAATTTTCTTAGTTCAAATATTAGACATAAATATCTGAGTTTCTCTGTTTCAGAATTTCTGGTGGGTAAGATAAATAGAAATTAAATGAGTAGGAAAACAATTTTGCTCTTCCTGCATGCTGTATCCCAGCAGACATAGGCGTCACCTCCTTCCTTCAACCCAGAAACTTCCAGTTGCAAGGAGGTCTGCAAGAGACGCTGGGCAAACTCCATGCCTGTTCAGTGACTTTTCTATCATTGGTCAGCCACTGGAACTCTGTCTACTCTTTGGTCTTCTCAGGAGTTAATTTCTTCTCCTCTCTTAGACTTCTTGATACACCTTCTTCTGTTCCTCTCCTTGCAAAAGCTTTTCCACAATTACTCTGAAGAAGAAAAAACCTGGTCTCCCTTTTCATCCATAAGGTCCCATCTGAGTCAAAGAGAATCAGTGAGGGTAAGACCAAAAATCTTCCTCCCCAGTGCACAAGTATTTTCTTTAGGGGAACATGTGAGGCCTGTCGTTTTCCTAGTCCTCCCCTTTCAGAGAGGCCTTGGGAAAGAGAGGTGAGGAATAAGCAGCACTACTCAACAGAAGAAACCTGGCCTTCCTTAGTTTCACCCAGCTGGCTGGGCAAGCACATGGATAAACAGTTCCCTCCCAGCAGGAAAAGGGCCCAAGCCCCATGGGAGCCTTCAGTGTGCCATGAGCAGGTCACACCAGCACAGGTGGGTCTGTGGGATGCTGCAATGAAGGTTTGCACTGCGGACAAGGTCACATCAAGATTCTTCCAACCACTCTACACAGCTCTGGTTGGCTACATGGGGAGCCATGCTTTTTCAAGGGCCTTGAGGCTTAGTCAGTCCTTCAATTACTTCTCCAAGTCATTAAGGGGTAGACTGCTACAGAACTGCTACATTTATCATTTATGTCAGTGCTGCCTAGGGATGTCAACAATTCCTCATCACAATATTGCTACTGATTAGAACACAGCATCCATCCTTTTGACATAATGCTAAACACAGCAGGCCCTTCTATGTTGGTGTTTCATTTATCTAGTTTGCCTTAATTTCCCTATGGAACAGTTGGGATTTCTTGTTATATTTTAAGGAACATACCTTTCTTTTTCCCTATTTGAAAAAAGCCCTGGTCCATTATTTATGCAGACTGATGCAGTTCTGTTTCCTTGCACATGAAATCAGGGTCAATGCCTCTGGGCTTCCAGCAGCAAAATGAAGTGGATTTGCCTGTGAGCACTATCAAAAATCATGCCAAAGTGATACTGTCAACAGCAGACACAAAGTATAATCACAGGAGAGGAGGAGCCAAAATGAGGGACACCAACAAATAAACCCTATCTCTTACTCATAACAAACAGGAGCAGGGAAGTTAGAAACCTTTTTTCCATCTGGGAGCTTGAGACTGTTTTGACCAGATGTTTATAGCTGAGATGATGTCCCAAACAAAGGTCCATGTAGGGAATATAGGCCAAGTCTAGATAGGATCTCTCTTCAAGACCAAATTAGCTATGAAATCCAGTTCATAGATGAGCTTTCTTAGTGTATGTTCTTGACATATTTCTTAATATTTTTTTTCTGTTATAGTGCTTTCTAGGCATTTATAATTGCTGTTTGCCCTATTTCCAAATTTCTGGACAGACATTCTGATATCTGATATTGCTTTGATTCTGTTATCCTTTTTTTCAGCCCCTTTAAAACTGCAAAGGTTTAAACAAAAAGAAGTTATTGTTTAGAGGAAGAAAAATGACTGGGGCAAGTCTCTGCAGGATTTCTTATAAGATAAAGAAAATTTGGTGGTATCCATATAGGATATAGAGAATTATAAAAAGTATTCCTATGGACTAATCTTCATCTACTGTAAACAGCTGCAGTTTAATTGAATTAGCAATAATAAATAGTAGCTGAGGACTTGGTTAATATTTCCACTTTAACTGATCCACCATGGTCTATTGATATATCTGTTACTCCTTTTCTTGGCAATTCCCACAAAGAGGGAACATGATAGCTTTCTCGGTGGTTTGATATGCTGGAGAAATATTTTCTCAATACATCCTTATAATAATGCACCTCAAATGGTCTTTTACATTTTGAGAATGCCCATATCACCAAGTTTCTGCACAGCCTCTGAATAAGTTAGGATACAGAGTTCCAGCATCCCAGCATCCCAAATAGTCACAGAATGTTGTATGTAATTTTTTTTAAAGAAAAATAGAAAAAATAACAGTGGCCTCAATTTAGCCATCATGGAGACACACCTGTGCCATCATGAATGCAGAGTCACAGATTACTCCAGTGCTTGTCTTCATGTGAGGAAGCTCATGGTTCCCCTGGTTATTAGGTATTTTATTAAACAATTAAGTGTTTGGTATTCTACTCAGCAGCAAGAGCTCCTGGTATCTACCTCAGGATTTTCAAAACAAATAATTTTGAACCAAGCAGAACAACTTTGTATTATCTTGGTTAAAATATTTTCTTGGTTGAATTTCTTGGTAAAAAATATTTTACCATGTTATTATTAATTTATTTGTTGTGTTTGAATTTAAAACAGAAATTCAGGTTTATTGATTTATTAATGCACTGTGCTAATTTTCTCCATGTCTCCTATGTGCGTCAGACTTAATGAAACTACTGCATGTGTTAAGAGCTAATTTACTTTTCTGTGTGTGTTTTTTTTATTCTAGTATTCTCAAATGCGGGATGAAGTATTCAAATCAAACTTGGTGTGTGCATTTATTGTTCTTGTATTTATCACCGCTATCCAAAGCTTGCTCCCTTCTTCCAGGTAAATACAGAAATATATTTCTATATATCTGAAGGCACTCTTGGGGACACAGTGGAATAACATTTCTAGGATCGATGAGCAATGAACCAATAAAATCTGCTTGTTCCCCAGAAGTGTTTGAAAATATTTGTTCACTTTTTTTTGCAATATTAACTACTTTTTTACCACGTTATCTGCAGCTACATGTTTTCAAGTGAGACAGCAGCATGTACTGATGTTATGTTGTTATGTTTTCAAGTAGAACTACCACTGAGTTAAGTGGAAATTTTGTGTTACAAAAATTTGCCACAGTGTGTCCTGGTGAAACATGATCCAGAACAATAGCTGTGCCTCTTTGACTGGTAATCACCTTGGGTATCAGTGATTCTCTCGGTTTTGTTTCATAAATGCTTTGTAAGAGAATTGTACTGTTGGCTTTGTTGCTGACAATGTGATTTGCCCAGCTGGGAAAAGCGGTCTCAGGCCATTAATAAGCACAGAGGTGATCTGGTAGATCTGTTTTCACTTCTGCTCTTCTTTGGGGCTACTCCTATAGAGGTAATTACAGTGTGACATAGACGAGACCTCGGTGTCCACATTTCACAGCCTCAAACCTCTCATTTGGCATTTTTGTGTACAATTCAATAATGAGATCACAAGAGTGTGTAAAAGGACTGAGGTCAGTTTTCTACAACAGGACTGCCACTATTACAAGCCTCTGGTCCCGTTTGGTCTTTGACAGAGCAAGTGTTAAAACAGAAGTGCCCAGAGATGAACATATTTTTCAGGCAGTTTCTAACGCTCTGATGAACCTTAACTTATGGCTGACTGTAGAGTAACTTTGAAAATACATTATTTCTACAAGAAATAAGACATTTGTTGTGTTATAGTAGTGCAGCAAGATTTCTTGGATCATCTCTGGATGATCATGGAAGACATGAGTTACCACATTGATGTCTAAGAGCACCAAACTGGTGCTAAGGTACAGGCAGGCAACTACATTCTGTCACAGTGATGTCTCATACGTTTTGTAATTCTCAGCTGAGAAATTTCCCAGAGTATTATGTGACCTTCTGTTGTTCCTTATGTGCTATATTGCCCCTAGTAAGCTTGCTTGCTTTCTAAAAGCTCTTTTCCCAATACACATTTAAAGTTCTTCACTTCTGGTAGATTTTTTTTTTTTTTTTTGCTTGTGTGTTTGTTTGTTATTTTTTTCCTCAATATGTACAAGAAGATTTATGGATCTTATTAACAGAACCTGTTTTCCAAAAAGATTTCTGCTGCTATATCAATCACTGCCATACCAGAAAAAAAATAAAGAAAAAATAAAAACAACATTTTTTTTCTATCTGCACAGATTCATCTCTGTTAACTCTTACGAGGGTGTCTAGTTCCATTGGAAAGAGGGGGAAGGAGTCACACTAATGCATTGCCTACAGCTGTCTCACCTCCTAGTTTCTCATCTTGCTGGTAGCCTTGTGTTTTTCCCTGAGGACCTTTTTGTCACTGAATGTTGAAGAGGCTGAAAATACAAATAGGAAAATGAAGATTAGATAAATTCCAACAAGAAAAGATCGACAGAGGTTTTTTTAAAAAAATATGGCCTTGGCTTCAAGAATGCCCTGAAAGGTTAATTGCTGGAACCTGGGGAGATATTTAGGGAAAGGATTTTTACCACCATCCCTTTTGTGAGAGAAGTTTTGGAGACACATGGGTGTTTATGGCAGTTCTTATGTTCTGTCAGGAGCTGAAGATCACTGTCAAGGCTTAAGGAGACAAATTTTGGTCTTGTTTTTTCAAGTTCTGATACTCTGCTTCAAAAAATGTGTTTCAGTTTTTAAAAAAGCATGCCTGTCAACAGATGAGCAACCCTAAAATAACAGGATAGGGATTTTGAGTGAGAAGGTTTCAATATGCTTAAACATATTGAATGAGAAAATAATCTGGAAGTTCAAATTTCCTAACTTCCAGTTCTGAAAGCAATTCAAGGCATGAGCAATTGAACCAACTATCACAAATTTAGATAGGATTTGGATTCAGAGAATCTTTGAGATAACTGCATATTCATTTGTTACGCCTCTGGTAAATATCAGAGAAGTAAAATACTAGGGTGGAAAACCATGGAAATAATTTCCATGAAACCACTAACAAACTATAACTCAGTCCTCATGGTAACTTACTCGTTTCCTAAAAACACATATGAGGTTTTTGGTGAATGCTTCATATTTCTATTGAACAAGGATGAAATCTTTTTTTGCTTAAGTAGATGTGTGAATATTTTTTTGAGCTGAGTCTTTTGGTGATTTCTGAAAATTTGGTGAAAATGCTATTTAAATTGTCATAGAACATATATTACTAAGGTTCTCTGGGGAGTATCCCAGAGAGCTTACCTTAGTCTGTGTGTTAAAGAAGGAAATCATATTTCAAGCCTAATGTGTATGGAAGTTTCAAAATTTTATCTCGGTTTATATCTATCTCTCTAAGGATAAATATTTGATCCATTCATATTTTTTTTTCCTGACAGGGCAGATGCACCTCTGACTTTAAAAACCTTTGCAATAATTTTCATTCTTTGAAATATGGAGTAGGGGAAATTACTCTAAGTGACATAAATTAATGCCATATTTTTACCATAATTATCCTCTATGAATCCATTGTATTACATTGCCACCCTTGCAGTGATTCATCGTCTCCATCTGAGAGACCTGGGAGTTTCATTAATTTCCTGCAATGAACTTTATATATGCTCACATGAATAGTAGGTCATACTAGAGTAGACTGCTGAACTATTCTTATTTCTGCCCATTTTTCACTGGGTTGTTCTTGTGAGGGAGAAAAGCAGATTTCAAATTGTTGTTAATTTAAACACCTGCATCTTCTGTTTTACATAAGTTTTCCTTTTGGCTCAAGTCAGTTGATTTGGGACTGTACATGAGGAAGAGGGAAGGTAAAAGCTCTTTTTAAACTTCATGCAATCTTGGCAGTAAGGGAACCCCTAAAAAGAAAATAAATTGGTCTTGAATCTCTTCTTGAATGAAGGAATGATCCCAGCCAGGTGTCCTAGTTCTGAGAGGAGTTCATGGAGAGAAAATTATTATAGTTTTTTGTTGTTATCCCTCTAACCTTGTCTATGTATTTTACTGTACTTGATCCTATCAGCATACTCTCATCAAAATCTTAGCACAGATATTGGATTGTTCATCTGAGAGGTCATACTGTGCCAGCTTCAGTTTTGTTATGATCAAGCAGGCTTAGGCAAGAGACAAGAACATCAATCTTCAATTGAACAGCTACACTGGAAGAGTTTTTGTTTCCTATAAATTTATTGTGAACAAATACAAGGTCTCAGTTTCTCAGGCACCTAAGCAGGTTATGCTGCAATTTTGGATTTATATCCCAGACTTAGGTCTGTAGATGCTCCTTTATAGTACCTTAATAGCATGGGTCTTACATGTAAAGTTTGGCAGTCCAAAATAAGAACTGTTTAGTGTCCTCAGGCATGACCTCTTGAGGCTTGATCGTAATCTTTCTGAAGGCTTTAATCTGGTTTTTTCAGAGCTGGGTCAGGCTAGGTCAGCAGAACTGGTAGGCTACATCTGCATATATAGACGATCTATATATATCTGGGATATAGTTAGAAACTATCAGTTCCAAGTCGGATCACAGCCACTTGGCTTTGCAATGCAAGAAGGCTGTTGCAGAATACTGCTGTACTGTGGGAAATGGAAGGAATTAATCTTACATGACTCTCTGTCAGTGTCCAGAACCCAGGATCAAAGTACAGCCACTGGAGAACGGGTCAATCTGAATCTCAAGGTGCCTTCTACCTGCATAAATCTAAGAGACTGCTATGCAGTGAGATGAATTGTATCCAAAACTACACAGGTGATGAGCCCTCCTCACTCCCTTGAGTTGTTCTCCATGGACACGTTGTGCAGCTTATTGACTGTCCTTCCCCCATTTTTCAGAGGGCTCCAGCACCTCTCCTATGAAGACAGGCTGAGAGATTTGGGGTTCTACAGCCCAGAGTAGACTTCTGAGAGACCTTATAGGACCTTCCAGCACCTACAAGAAAAGTGGAGAGGGGCTTTTTACAACAGCATGTAGTGATAGGACAAGGCAGAAGGTGTTCAAACTGAAAAAGAGTAGGTTGAGATTAGATATTCGGAAGAAATTCTTTACTGTGATAGTGGCGAGGAACTGAAACAAGTTTCCTAGAAAGGTTGTGGATGCCTTGTCCCTGGAAATGTTCAAGGCCAGGTTTAATGGGGCTTTGAGCAATCTGGTCTAGTAGAAAATGTCTTTGCCCATGCCAGGGGTGTTGGAACCTGATGATCTTGAAGGTTTCTTTCAACTCAAACCATTCTGTGATTCCTTTGTATTTTCATAGTCAGAAGCAACTCTCAATACATCATTGGATTGTGTCTCTTCTCAGCATTGGGACTTCCAGCAAGTCCAGAGACTCTTCCCACAAAACTTTGACTCACACAGGATGAAATCTATTTCTCCTGCTCCAAATTTTGTTTCTTTATTATTCACTCTTCCCTTCATAATACAGTTTGTTTTTACTGGCTATGTTGTTCCTTCTTTCAAAAGCAAGCTTTACCTTCTGGGTAAGCTGCTGGAGAGCATGGGACTTTTTGGGGGAAGATCCAGTGTCTTCAACTCAGATACTAAACTCTGACAAACCTTGTTGGAGTGAAATGCTGACCCAAGTGAAGATAACTTTTCATACCAATAACTTTTCTGTATATCATCAGAACAGTGTCAAAGCTATTGCTACACAGAAGCTCTCAATGAAAGTTAACATGTAATTCTTCTTGTTTCAATTAACTTGGGAACAGAACCTCCATTTTCATATTTTTCACATTTCATTCTAATATGTTTTAAAATGTAGTTTAGTACTATGAAAAAAAATCTTTTTATGTATATATATATATATATCTTACTTATAGCAGGTCAACATGTTCCAAAAGTAAAACTCTCTATTAGTGATAAAATGGTTTCCCGTTTGCTATCTTTTTAACCCAACTTCTTTTCTGGACTCCTACATTGCAAATCTCATTTATTTTGAGTTTCTGAGAGTAACAGCTGCATTACTGTAAATTATTCGGAGGTTGAAATTTTGTCTTAAAAATCTTATACCTTAATCATTCTTCTCTGTTAGCTTGATTAATTTTAGTAGGTGATAGAGAAGAAAGTTTGAAGCAAATTGCATGTTATTCTGTCCTGTTACATTAAAGGAGTCATTGTGTGTTTGGATGTTCAAAAATGAATATTTTTCAAGCAAATACTGTCTTTAAAACACCGCCAGATTTAATGTACATGAATCTCAATAGTAAACAGCTGAATTAGGTCATAAAAAATCCAAACATTCTGGTGGAGACAATGTTCAAAATTAAGCAGACTAAAGCATACAGGAGTACAGTTCTGCACCTAAATCTCTTTCATCTTGATACATGTGCCTCCCATGTTTTTATGTCTTTTCCCCCAAAATGACCAACATTTCCCCACATATACTCTGTCTTAAGACTACTTAAAAAACCCCTAACTCTTCCTTTTGAATATAAGCAGTTTGGTTTATCCCATTTTCTCAAGGCAATTTCTACTATCATCAGTACTGTAAGATATACTCAAGTTTTCACATAAAATACCCAGTGCATCTTTGGTGTCTCCTTAATGCAAATACTTTGGACTCTATCCATTAGCTGTAAACATGGTCAGAGCTGAGAAATGACAGCTCCAACACAGACTTATTCTCAAGCTTGTCCTGCTATGTCCATGTATCCTCTTCTGCCATTGTATCAGTGTGGTTTCCTTTTCTCCTTGTCTGCATACCTATTACACTATGGTGAGACTTTATAGAGCTGAGTTACTAGAAATTTTAATTACCTAATTCAAATCTTCAAGTTTAGTTATTCTCCTTATAGTAAAAAGGCAAGGGAAAATGGAGTGAGGAGGGGAGAGGTTACAGAAGCAGTGGAGTTACTTTTATTTTGCATGGGTACGATCTTTGGGAAAAGAGACAAAGAAAGGCAATGACTGGCACAAATGGGGACCCAAAAAACTTGACTTGTGAAGTAAAGTAGTATTTCACTCCTCAGTGAAATAAACCAATTTGCTGCATTTTCCAACCATGTAGGTTACTTGATTGACTTCAGGTCCCATGTTTAAGCAAGAAAAAGGAATAAATTTAAACAATATAATATTAAAATTAGGCTAAAAGAAATTATGGGTTTTAATGGTATGGTCAAAGAAATTGAACTATACTTATTCTGTGTATGCACTTATCAATATTTGACTAAAGATCACATTTGCAAGAACAAAGTTTATGGGGTACACCAGACAAATTTTCAGTTAAACATTTAGATTATGGAACACTTTTTCATATGTTTTATTTTAAAAGACTTCCATGAAAACAGTAGGTCAGTTCTTTTGCTTTTTTAGAAACCGATTATTAGCTGCAGTTGTCCCACTAATAACTAAAATGAGGGGTATCTTGCATTTCTGTAGTTATTTTATCCTGACTTACTCCAGGAAACAGGCTGCATTATTGTACTCACTTTAGTCTATAAGCCTCAGTATGAGTTTGACACCTGTGAGATGATGCATACCAAACAATACTCTACTAAACACCTCCAAACCAGTCTGAGTGGGAACCAATTCATATACACACGGCATCAGGATCCTACAGGTTCAACAGAATTGCTCTAAAAACACCTTAAGGGATGACTGAGTCACAAAAGAAGAGACACTCCTGCCATTTGGACTCTACATAGACAAATAGAGGCACTGGAAATTATTTATTTCCCTGGCTTTTTTCAGTTTCCCAGCAAGGAACCATGGGAAGCAACGACAGACCTATGGGACAGGGGCAAAACTTTGCTCTCTCTGGGCTTTTATCTAAGACTAACTGTCTCAGATTTATGACAACCGAATTTCCTAGCCTTACCTGTTTACACATTTATTTTTGTTAGCTGTGGCATTGTACTGAGATTTAATGCTGGATTCTCTCTTTTTTTTCCCCAGAGTGATACCAATGGTCATTCAGTTTTCTATCCTGATTATGCTGCACTCCGCTCTTGTGCTGATCACTACGGCAGAGGATTACAAATGTTTACCCTTAATGCTCCGGAAAACTTGCTGCTGGATTAATGAGACCTACCTGGCAAGGAATGTCATTATATTTGCATCCATTCTCATTAATTTTCTTGGAGCCATCATCAATATTGTAAGCTTATAGGGAACCAAGGAACATTACACAGGAAAAGATGATTTATGAGTTATTAAGCTTGCTACAGGGTTTGCTAACTGTGTCTATAAGCCAGCTGTGATTTAGATAACATAAAAAAGGCAAAGCATCACAGCTTCAGGAAATTCAATCCACTGCTTAATCTATGTATTTCTAAAATATCTAATTATTTCTCCCTTATGAGTATAATCTATTTTTAAGACCTTTTTTTTACTTTCTGCTCGACATATCCACCCTTTGAGGACCATTTGTAATTTTATGACTTGCTGAAATACTTTCTTAAAGACTGTCAATCCTAAAAATGCTTATGGATATTAAATTCTTCCTCTCAAATTCTCAGATCATCTTACAGTTATACTATTATTTAGATTATGAAGAAAAATAAAAAAAATACTAAAATAATAATTTTTAAAACTCCAGGAGAACCCTGATTATCCTGATGTATTCAGCAACATGAGAGAGCTTTGCATAATTTAGGCAGATTATAATGTCAGACAACCTGACAGGTGCTGATGCCTGAGCCAAGAATGTGGTAAATGTCTCACTGATAGATCAAAAGTATCAGTGATAGGAGAGTAAGTCAGAGAAAGAAAAATGCAGCCACTCATTTCTGTCATTACAGAAAAATATCCAGTAAATGTCTGGAGTTCCATTGGGCTGCAAACTTCCTGAAGAAAAGGACAGTGGTGCATTACAATATAAAACACTAAGCAGTGTTTTAGAATTTAGAGATTTTAAAATCATGTCTAACAAATACCTTTCAGGAAAGATTTTGGTAGAATTAGTCTTGATCTTGAAACAAGCTATCCATGCCCAATTTGTTATCTCCTCTGATGACTTCTGCATTGTTTTGTTAAGATTGTGTCTTCTGCAATCTTCTGGGTTGGCTAATCCAAAAACAATCAAAAAAAAAATTATTACTTTTTACTGTCACACCAGTGGTTTTCAATAAAGCAGTAAACCGTTATATGTATTGTCATATATTTAGATGGACAATGACTTGAGTCACTGAGCCCTGGCCTCTATAGGAAATCACAACATTCATATAATCTCGTTATTTTGTATGTCAAAGTTCTCCCATAAAAATAGTTTGTTCCGGAGGGACCTGCATGCATTTAAGAACAGCTAATGTATCTCAGCCTTGCAGCTTTATGTGTCCACTGAGTTCAAATGCAGCCAGTTTGAGGGGTCTAAGACTCAGATGCTTTCTAAGAAAAGCCATAAAGCTTTGGTTTCACCAGCAGGACAAGTGAGTCTTATGAGTCTTAAGTGCATTCTTATTTTTATAAATTTAAGTTTCTGATCCTGAAAGTCTTTTAAAAAAACACTGTACTTTTTCTTGTGAGATTCTGCCCTGCAGAGAGGTGCTGTACACCTCATAAACTTTCAGAAGGTACCATTAATTGTCTGGTGTCACAGAAGATTGCACAGCCAGCCAGGTAATACAACTGCACTGCAGAGATGGCTGAATTGCTGAAAGAACAAGCAAAAGAGTCCCAAGTTCAAAATTAATTAGAATTTAATGATAATAAATTGGGCCTCATTAAACAAATTCTCTAACTCTGTTGGAAAAAAAGACCTGTAACTAGCTTGTACACATCAGGTTGATGAAATGACCTATTATAAAAAATCAGAGTAAATTAATATATATAACAGGAGACTCAATCTACTTGAAGTGTCAAAATATGAAACAATTAATGATTCTTTTCCTGCATTCTAAGACCATAATATATTGCAACTCGACACTGCTTTTTTCTTTATATCTAATACTCTTGGATGGAAATACCATTAAAATTAATGCAGGTCATAACAGCAAAAGGCAATATTACATTATCAGAACTACTGTTTCACGAATGAATTTTCATTCCCTTCCATTCTAAGCACCACAGTTGCTGTTCTGGGACCACATTATGTTTTGGTACAACCAGTTCTGTGTGATGTCATGGAAATTAAGGATAGATGTCCCATACCCAGAAGGATAACACTATCCATAGCAGATGAAAACAGCTTGAAGAAAGGGCACATATGCAATCTGATTTTATGCTCCCAATTAAATAATTTTCTCTATATTTTTTAGCAAAATCTAAGCATTTCGAGAGGTAATTCTTAAGAGTCCAACATCAGTCCTCTGGAAATCCTGGAGGAGCTCATCTTTCCTCTCTGACAAGAGAGCATAGGGAGGCTGTTAAGATGCTGAATGTCTGCAGCACAAATAGCTCCCCTTTTTTGATTCAATCTCCACAGTGTGTCTTCTTACTGTCCATTTATTCAGTCCTTGGTGCCAGCTGGGGAGCTGGCAAGGAGAGCAGCAGGTCAGCCAGTCCCACCCCTGAACCCAGCCAAGCAGACAAGCAATTAGTCACCAGTGCACAATATAGCCCTGATTTTCTTTTATTTCTTCACAGCTATGGTGTGATTTTGACAAACCAATAGCCCTGAAGAACCAGACCTTCAATTCCTCTGCTTCTTTTACGGACATCTGTTCCTGTCCTGAGGTATTTCTGAGGGTACTTTTGAATCTGAAGTGTGGATCCACAAAGGTTATATGGAAACCACTACCGTGGAGTCAGAGGCTCAACACTGTGAAGAAGGGAACATTTCCATCTAACCACAGGCTGATAGAAAAAGCAGAGGCTGGTTACAGAAGGAATTAACCTTACGATCTAATGGGGCATTGCAATCTAGATTGAACTTTTGAACTTTGTATAGAGCCTTTATGCTGAAAACACATCCAGCAATGATTCAATGAACCTAGTGCAATAAAACATATTACCTAATTTGTTTGAATCTAATGGAGAGCAAAATTTCTCACATGGCAAAACCAGCAGTTAGATTGCTGTGGTTATTTTACGTTTGCTTTTGGAGAAAAAAAAAGATAGAAATCCTCTCTAAGATGAGCAAGCAGGCAACAAAATCAGTGTGTTGGTCATGTGTAGATAAGAGAAGTATGTTGCTTAGAAAGTCATATGGCAGTGTCATGATACTGCCAGCAGTATGCTCTAAACAGCAGGGATGCAGACTTTCCTACAGAGAAGCTATACTAAAGAAAAACTGTACTCAGAAAAATGAATACGATCACTCCTAAAGCTGTGTGATCAGAGTTAATTTAAACTACGTTTGGACTGTGGGTGTTGATGTTGCTATTTTAAATCTGAAGAGCTCATGACCGTGATTGTCTCTCTCTATCCAGTATCAGCTGCATGGATTGCATTTGGCAGATGACTAATCATTGAGAAAAATGAGACAATGAAGAGATTAGAAAATGAGATACGAATAAAACTTCCAGGCATCACATTTAAAGAGAGTAATGTAACCAAGCTAGACCAGCAATATTAAAAATTTAAAAAAAAAAAAAAAAAAGAAAAAAATGCCCAAACCTGTGGCTTTATCCTCTCTTCAATAGCATGGGAAAAATTAAAGCAGAAAAATTATTCTTCCATCCTGATTAATGTGAGTCTTGTGGAAATTCAGAATCCAAAGGAATATAAATTGTTTTCTCCCAGTTAACTTTTTATTAGCAAACTATGGCATGCAGCATCTCTTCCTTTCCTCTTTTAATTACAGAGGATGCCATTTCCCTCATAATGCAAGGAAAATGCCATAAAGACACAGAAGAGGATTTCTGTTGATGTGGAGGTGCCATGAAAAATAGAGAATTTGTAATTTCACATTCTATTTTAGCAAAATGCTTATTTTCAAAGTGCCCTGGACCCTAAGAGGACTTAGCTGAGCACTGAAATCCAAAGCAATCTTTCTATACTTCTGGTCACTTGATTATTTACATAGATGCTTATCTCTGATCCCCAAAATTAACCAGTGCTGTTTTCTGTTCAGTATTTTGTCTTCACTGGTGTGCTGGCAATGGTGACTTGTGCAGTTTTTCTTCGTCTCAACTCTGTCCTGAAGCTGGCAGTACTTCTCATCATGATTGCAATCTACTCTCTGCTGACTGAGACCATTTACGCTTCCCTTTTTCTGCAATATGACAACTTTAACCACAATGGAGAGTAAGTGTTCACAGCCCCCTTCAGAAACTGCTTTTTCTTAAGGTGATGGTTCAAGTCTTGCCAGAAGATAAGTGTATTGGATAGCACCACAGTTAAATATGGAGTGATATTTGCTACAGGCAATGACTAATTAAAAGTTATTTATAATGTGTTTCTTTCTCAAGCCTTTTTATTAAAGTGTTCATTTTGTGAGGACGTTTAAATATTGGGCAGGGTTTGTTTTTTATGTGTCCTATAGTCTATCAATGTTGACTAAAAATATGCATTGCAATGCACATACCTTGAATGTTTCTATTCCTGAAAGCTCCAGAGATATCCATCGAAAAATTCCCCCCAATTTAAGAAAACAGGAGTAAACAATTGATTTTTTAGAATAAAATCCAAATAAATAATGTGAAGTTGTGAAATATATAAGAAACACGGGAGTGATCCTGTTTTTTAGGAGAGTGTTTGAAGGACACACTCCTCCTCCTGCATCTCCCAGGCTTCCTTCCCAGCAAGAGGAACTGAAGAGAAGGACAGAAGAGCCACACTAATTTGCAGAGTCAGAGATGCTATGAGTGTTGCAAAAACTGAATCTAGAGGAGCAGTAAATTAGCTCATTCAGGAAAACAGTCTTTAAATCTTGACCAATGTGGCATTGCAGTTGCTTGTGCTTGTAAGTGCATGCAGATGAAGATGTTCAGAGTCAGAGAAAAGCATGGATTTGAAGTACAATTAATTCTCACAACAGCCACTCCTTACACATAGTGAGGCTCTGCATGCATATCTTTCCTTACTCGCTCCCTACAGTAGCAAGGTACCAGAGATTTGGGGTGTAATTCCTTTTTCTAATACTAGTTACCATCCTACAGACATATCATATATTCAGAGCAGACCCCAGGAAATCTGACAAATGGCAGTAAGCAATACTTTGGCTAAGTAACTAGAAGTAGAAATCCTGATAATTGTCACTAACCAGGCACGGCAAAGATTCTCTTTTGTGTGACAATTTTGAAGAATCCAGAGTAGCCTCTATTCCCCACGTCAGTGAAACTCTTTTGTGACTGTTATCACAGAAAAGCGAGAAAGAGACAGGAATAATCTCTGGAGTAGCCAATAGCCCAGGACATAGGGAAATCATCTGAGATGCTCCTCTCTCACGACAAGGGTATGAACTTGAGCTCTGATATTAAGGAGAATAAAGTTCAAGACTGTGTACCCTGAATTTTTTTTTTGGTTTCTCGCTATATAAACCAGCTGAATAAAAGGGTTTGCAACTCCCTACAAAACTCATCCAGCTATGGTGGCTATACCTACAACACCACAATATGCAATAACAGATGAGTTCATAACTAAGACCTTTAAGGTTTTACACTTTAGCCAGTGTACAAGGGGTCCTTTTGGAATGCACTCTTTTGAAGGTTGTATTTCAGGCAACTTCAAAATAGGAAACATTTTAATTCCAGCATATTTGCAGATGACAAGGATGCTTCCTGCTTGCTCTTGCTCTGTATTGATGACTCAGCCCATAGCAGCATATTTCCAGCACAGTAAATTCATCAGGACCACAAAGTCAGTTCAGTTATCTCTCTCACAAGAAAGTTTCCTTTTGGTTTAGTCTCCAGCAAGTTCTGCTCTTTCTCTCTCCAATTTCTCTGTCATGGGAGTCCTTCTCTGACAAATATCATCCAATACTTCTTTAAAAATTACTACAGAAAACAGATCGAGTGTTTGGACTTTGCTTTGTTCTTAGATCTCAAGGTAGACTAAAGATTGTCCCAAAATCTCTTCCAACTTCTGGTCTTCATTTACTCATTTATTTTTTTTTTTTCAAATTTTCAAGGTTTTATCATCACATAACAACTTCCTTTTCTCATCTCCCTTAAACAAAATAATTGACAAGTATACCTGTTCAATTCATCTCCAAATTTAATTTTTTCTTTCTTTCATTTTACTGTAAGTTTGGCTCTATCAGTTCCCCAACTTCTTTTGTCTTCTCCCTGGGAAACATGTTTTTTAAAAAAACCCTGGCATAAAGAGATACTTTCAACAGTTTTTATTCATCTTTTCACATAACTGTAATTTCTTCATATTTGAAACCCCCTGTTACTGCTTTGAACCCCTTTCACCTTATTTTGCCACATTTTCTTCATGCTCCATACAGAGCACCTCAGTGATTTCATACAGCCAGTACCTGCTTGGCTCATCTTTGCTTCCTGTGTTCTGCAAGGGTTTCCTTTACCTCCCTTGTCACAGGCCTCTCTGGTCTCCACTTTGTAGCTCAGTAAAGTCAGTCCTAACTACTATTTGCCATTTTTTTGATCCTCTTCTAATCCACACTTCGTTCCTGTCATCTCCAAACCCTTCTCACAATATGGGGATGTTTAATTTCAGCTCCTGCCTTGGAGTTCATCCTTTATCTCTAGCCTTATTCACTGGGCTTTTACTTTCACAGCCTGGAAGTTTCCCTTTGTCAGCTCTCCCTCAACCTTTCCCCCTCAAGATGCCACCTCCTGCACTCCACAGGGGCTGTTTACCAAGCTCCCAGGAAGAGACTGACTGACACACAGCTTGCATATCACGCTTGAAAGTGAAAGCTCATCACCTCCTGTGTACCTCCTGTAGGCTACAATTTAGTTACTTAAGACGTGTCACCAAACAGGGAGCTCTCCAATTACACTCCTGTTCTCTTAACTAATTACTGCTAAATTACATTTTCAAATACAGGGGATATTTTAAAGCACAACAAAAACTACCACTTATGAAATGAAATTTCTGAACAATTACAACATTGACAAATCAATAACTGTATTTTACTTTGGATTTTTTTTTTCCAGCACAGACTTCCTGGGCACAAAAGAGGCATCTTTACTACTCATGGCAATGTTCCTTTTAGCTGTGTTTTATCATGGTCAACAGGTAAACATTTTCTTCAACCTTTCCCTTTGTCCTTGCAATTAGAAGATGTGACAACAATTACTTTTAAAATACCAACTGCCTTTCTACCCTCTTGAGCATATGACCTTTCACAATTTAATAAACCATATGCAGAACCTGATTAAAGAAAGCCCACATCTGACACTGCCTAGCACTCTTAAAGAACATGTGCAACATTCTATTCAGCAATACTCAAATTATATTGCATTTTTGAATTGAAGGAACACACCGGATGCCATTATTTTAGACACATGTGCAGTTCTGAAGGGACCTGAGAGCTCCAGTGTACTTGAGTAGTCAAACCCAAAATAAAGAAAGGGAATAAATACCAGTAAAAAATGAAACTACAGAGAAATAGCTTATTATGTTTATAGAGAAAAAACAACAGGCTCAAAGAAATGAGGAAAATTTGGGTTAACCACCAGTACTAACTCATCTGTGTCATGGACCACTTACAAGAATCCTTTCACATGGACCTAGATCTTAACCAGGATTTAGTGGCCTCAGACCTTTAGGATTGATATCCTCAATGAGGAATTGAGCAACTGGGTGTCTCAGGAATACATACACAATGCACAGGGAGAGAGAACTGTGAAAATTTTAGATTTAAAATAACAAATGCATTGAATAAAAACTATCAAAAGCAGGGTGTTTTCTCCACAGCATTTCTGGTTCTCAAGCTCTGGGTGGCAAACATGCTGATTTCTGATCACAAAAAGCAAGGGGGCTGCTCTATTAAAGCAAGTACCAAGCACAGTTGCCTTTAGACATTGTTGACTTGCCTAAAGGTTTTACCCTCAAGACCATTAGGCTGAGGAATACCAGCATTTCTCAATCCTCCCACAGTGAGGCAGTAAGAGAGGAATGATGCTGTGATGAGTAGGACAGCGCTATACACTCTAACTTTCTAAGCTTTCCCAGAAGTTACAGCCTCCATTCCTTCCACAGGAGAGCAAAAAGAAGCCAACACCTAAATATTCTATTAATTTTCCTGCTGTTTATCTTCTTTTTGAGGGAATGAGGTATGAGTGAGTAGAGGAAGCAAGGGATGAAATGCATTTTGCACAATGTGCAGGTTTCAATTTGATAGAAAGCAATGCACTGCGACATATCTTTATCAAAATATACTTTAGGAAAAATATGGAACAAATAAGAACTGAACAACCCAAATTTGTGATAAGCCTTACAGTATTCCCAATGATTATTAACATACGTCAAGATAAAAATCTTAGGCTTGGGAATCAGCCAAGGTACTAAGAAAAACAACACCGGAGGAGTTTAGGGAAAGCAAGAACTAGGCAGAAGCCAGGCAATGCTCTTCAGGATCCCAATCCTGAGTGTAAATGTCTGTCTTCTACAAAAGCCTGATCTGGGGTGTTTAAGAGTATTTTCCAGCCCAGCAGCCTGTAAGCTGAGCAGAAGTTGTTTTCCACGTTATTAACCTTTCTTGTTCCACAAAACAGGGTGGCTGCACTAAAACAGCTTTTGGAAATGGTCCCTGAGATGTGCTAACTCCTGCCTGTTCTCCCAAATGACCCATAATCTCTGTCAATTTAACAGCATCCAACAGTGGTGTCCAGGAACATTTCATTGTATTGCTTAATTTCTTATTATAAAGTTAACCTAAAGATCTCTATATGGTTGCCAACTTAATATATATATGAAAGTTTCATTCAGAGCACATTAAAAAAAGAACTCTTCAACAGTGAGAATTGAAGAGTACATTCAGTCCAATAAAGCTGTCCTGCAGCACATCTTCCCATCTCACAATCTGCAAAAGTATTCTGAAGTGGAATAGTTTAAAACTTGCCTCATTCTAGGTGGATTGAGTGAAAGATATTCTTTTTGTAAGATTAAATGTATGGACCTTCAATTTCTGAATAATTAACTATTGTTTTTTATGCATTGTGATTTAAAGTTAATCCCAGATTTTGCACCCAGAATTTAAAATTAAATTTGAGAAAAAGGTGTGTGACACCATCTTATTAGATTTAATTTAATTGCATGTGGCAATTGTCTGCAGAGTGGTTGGGTTCTGCAGCATGTAGAGGACATAATGTTCACTCTCTGTGTAATACATCTCTCTTTTCTTCACTAGCTATTGGAATTCGAGGCGTTTCCTAAAGCTACATATCAGGGCAGGAGAATATGGACATTCTGGGATTTATGTCCAGGAATATTTCTTTAGACAATCAAACAACAAACCTAAAACTCAACCCTATAATTTTTTTAGTTTTAGCAAATAAAAGAACTTAGCATAGCATCTTCTTAATATTTTCTATTTTCAAACCTCATATGTAGCACTCCTTTGTTTCTGAGCTGACAGTGTGATCTTGGTAGTCCACTGATGATGAAAGAAAAGTATTTCATGCTAAAATGTGATCATAAATAACCAGAATGATGTTATCTAAAATGTAAAGATTAGCCGCTATTCTGAGCAAGGCTTAGAGATGTGACATTTCCCTGTAGAGCAGCATAAAAAATCAGCTTTGAAAAACTGTACCACCATTTTTTTGCAAAGCTCTTATTGTAGTAGTACTAAATGTCTTGAAGCATCAAAGAACTCAAAATCCAGCAGCAGCTCCTATTTGAAGTTAATCTTTAAAATACCTTTAGAAGTCCTTGCAAATTTATAGTTAATGTTTTCTTCTCAGTTAGTTGATAGAGATAAAAGTCAGTTATCTGGTACGGGCTCTGTCTTCTAGCACAAAAGGAAGGGCAAAGGAAACTGAAAAATGGTGAAAAAGTTGTTTAAAATACTTTTTCCTGTTGCCATTAATTCAGGGAATTAATGGTTACAGACAGAAGATGAACATATTAGTAGAAAAGAGATCGTTTATAAAGATGTGAACAGAGGGCAAGTAAAGCACTGCCATGTTGCATACAGACTTTGGAAGTTCATATCAAACCATGGTCACTTTCAGCTTTTAGGAAGGAAAGCTCCCTAGAGCCAACATAAAAGGTCTCTTGCAAAATGCTTTGCTTTTTTTCCTCCTGAGGAGTCTGCAATTCATGACTGCTGCTTACTAAAACTGTGACCAAGATGAGTCACTAAACAATGCCTGAACCCCCTCAGTCATTCCCACCCACTGCAGGCTGCCCCTTTATTTCAGTTTGGTATATGAATTATATTTCAAAAATTCCTTAATCCCAGCACCTTTTGGTAAACCATTTGATATCTCTCAAAATTGTAAAATTTATCTGTTTTCTGATATAATACATTTCTCTGCTGGGTGTTATTATCTCTGGTTGGAGCATCTCAGACCTCACAAATATATTTTCTCTTTCAGTTTACTGACTATATATATATTTCCATCATTTTCAATAATGCTGTAGCTTAATAAGTCACCCCTTGAGCAAGCTACAGTATCAGCTGCCTCAAAATCTGCTTAAAACACTGCTTCAGTGTAATGCACACAATCTCTGGCAGTGTTGGGCCTGTCCACGTGCTGACACACATGTGCCTCTCAGGCAAGCCGCACGATGCTTCAACATGTTCCCTGCTTCAGCTAGCAGACAGTTGCCATTCATGTTTAAATGAATATGAATTTATATATATAAACAATGCATATATATGTATGCATGTATAAGCTCAGCTGTGCACAGCCTTTGCTCTGCACACACACTGCACTGGAAATCACTTAACTTCAGTTTCTAGCTGAGGGTAGCAGGCACTGAGATTTTGCATGTGCTAAACTGCGATTGTAGACTCTGATGCCAAAATCAGGGACAGAGCATTCTAGGGGATGACAAATAGCATGTTTTCCACTATTTTTTAGAAGACTAAATTTGCAAATAACTGCATGTTCCAACAGTATATCATTTTGGTGCCACAGATTTGGAAGTCCTCTTTGGGAGTACATTGGGCTGTTATATAGAGTTTGCTCAAAGATGTTCATACTTGAGAAGGACATCCCTGCCAAGAGTTTGGAGTTACTCTTGTACTATTTTCTCATTTAATTTGAAAACACTTATGAAAAGGGGAACATATTTATTTCATATCAATACCTGCCAATACCTTATCTCCTGTCTGACTCCATTACCTGACTAATAACGAGGTGTTTAAAGGGAAAATAATTTGGTGACAGTTTATATCCAACGACCATAGCAGCAATATGAAAAATATTATTTTGCCCAAGATTAGTCTGAAAATGTCACTGTACATAAGGCAAAGAAATAATCTCTTTTTCTGGCAAAAAAATAAAATTGTGTTAGAGATCTTCAGCAGCACTGAAGGTGGTTACATGGCAGGAGCAGTCTGCCAGGATAGCAATATAATCTCTACTCATCTTGTCAGGTTTTATTTTTGCCTCTTTTTCCTTTCTGAAACTACAGCTTGAATACACAGCAAGGCTGGATTTTCTGTGGCGTGTTCAAGCAAAAGAAGAAATCAATGAAATGAAGGAGCTAAGGGAGCACAATGAAAACATGCTAAGGAATATTTTACCCAGTCATGTTGCCCGTCACTTCCTGGAAAAAGATCGGGATAATGAAGTACGTGTCAGTTTTCTGATATTTTTGTCTAATTAGTAAAAGAAAAGTAGATCTGGCAGGAAATTGTTGAAGCTTGGTTCTTGATAGGATTCATTGCACAAATACTGCCAATATATCTGGTATCTGATCAACACTGAAAAACAATCATGTTTTAAAGTAAAGGTCCACATCTGGAGTGATGTTTCCATGTTCAGACTCACCAGTAGGAGACACACATAGAGCAAGTCTAGCAGAAAGTCACCAAAATGACTGGGAGATAGGGGTACATAATGTGTGAGGAAAGGCTGAGAGACGTGGGATCATACAACTTTAAGAAGAAAAGGCTGAAATATCTCATTGTTATCTTCAAGCACCTAATGAGTATTTATAAAGAAGACATTATTAGGGGTCTGGAGGATCTCTCTCATGAGGAGAGACTTGGGAAGAAAAGACTGAGAAGGGATCACATTAATGCATTTAAATATCTCCAAGGCAGGTACCAATAGGATGGTTCCAGGCTCTTTTCAGGGGTGCCCAGGAACAGGACAAGGATCAATGGCCATAAATTAAAGCACAAAATGTTCCACCTCAACATGAGGAAGAACTTCTTTACATTGAGGGTGGCAGAGTCCTGGAACAGGCTGCTCACAGAGGTCATGGAGTCTTCCTCTCTGGGGACATTCAAACCCCACCTGGAGGCATTCCTGTGTCGCCTGCTCTAGGTGACCCTGCCTGGGCAGGGGGGTTGGCCTGGATAACCTCCAGAGGTCCCTTCCAACCACAGCAATTCTGTGATTCTGTGATTCTGTGAAGGCAGAGCTGGGCTCAAACCTCAACTGAAAAAGGCTGTGAAAGATTTGATCTAATTGGTCCTGCTTTGAAAGCAAACTGTATTAAATTACATTCAGAAGTCTGTTCCAACCTATGAGCCTATGAAAATGTAGTATTCATAAAAACTATATGTGAATTTAACAGAACGTCTGTTCAAGATTATGATAACCCAGTGTTGCAGAAGTATTATTAGAGCCTTGACAGTGACTGTGGCAGGAACAAGCTGCAACAGACCTGAGGCTCTCCTATCTTCAGACACAAGAGAACATTTTTTCCATTTCATATTGCCCCTGAATTGCCTGTTTGTGGCAGATAACAAAACACCCATTTCAGAGACATAGTTTGTGGCTATGTTCCTAAAAAGTGTTTGCAATATACAAAGAAAAACATGGTAATGGAGTCTCTGAATAGTCCTAAAACAGAGTTTGAAGACGGATAAAGGAAAGTCCAGAATTTGCTTCTGAAAGAAGCAGTAAGTCACTTACTCCTTTTTTTGAAACAAAGTAAATGCATATTATGATATTATATGTATATAATGATGTGTACAATGTATATAATGTATGATGAAACTGCAGTTTTCTCATGTAATGTTGGAATTATCTTTTATAATGGGAAGGAACGTTGCAAGATTCACATTGCAGTCCTATTCATCTTGAAACATTCACTGACATATCTATTCATTATGCAGCAAAAAGGAAGTAAGGCTACAATTTTCTGTTGTACATTTTGGAAATGGATGTAGCCAGATGAATTAGACTGCACAATGAGGAATCATTGTGTTCTGATTACAAGTATCACCTAGGGAAGGATGACACAGTGAGAAGCTACAAGAGAAGGCACTTTAGAAATCACTCTTGAGAAATTTTACACTCTGCGGGTATGAAAGTGCCATAGAAAGCCTGCTATGCATGTGAGAAAATGCGAGTGTGAAAGCAACCAGGTTAAAATGTTTCATTGCAAATGTAGCAGACCTCAATACCAGCCAAGAGTGTGTTCTGGCACATCAGCATTATGGATTTTCAGGGAATAATTTTCCCCGCTTACACTCTCATTCACGTACAGTCACATGTATAATAATCTTCAGAAGCAAGCAGATGCCCCATGGATCACTGCTGATGCTTCAATAATTTGCCACTGAATTAAATTCCACCACCCCTGCTTTTCGTAAGGCAATTTCCAGAGTAACTATACTTGGGGATGATTTATGTATGAGCTGGCAGACAGTAAGATCTACCAGATTTCAATGCAATCAATCCTGCAGTTCATGTCTGGCCATTAAGTTAATTTCTCTGGTCTCAAAAAAATGAATTTCCAAATGTGTGCTGTAGCAGTTTCTCATGGATGTATTATTTCTGTCCTGATGCTTCTTACCAAAAATAGAAAAATGGAGCAACTGAAGGCTCAGTCAGTTGTTTTCTATCTTCATGATCCAAGGAAAGAGTATGGCTGTGTGTTTGTGCTGCTAGCACACACTGTCAAATCTTTCATAAGCATCCACAAACTAATGCGTGTATTAGGTTTTCCATACACATGAAAGTGTTCTTAGAGTATGGCTTCCATCAGCCTGAAAATGTTCTTCAGTGAAAGAAAGGGTTAGGGCAGGAAGGGAATCAATCCTTTTTTTCTCAATCAAAGTATTGCAGTGGCTTTGGAAACCAGAAGAATTTCCCCACTTTTACTGTAAGACACATTGCTAAAGAGCCTGCATAAGTAGAAGCATTAGCAGCATATCAAAGAGCAGAGCAGAGGTTCAGGATGCTTTTCTAAGGAGAAGCAGGATGAAGAAAGAAGGGCCTGAAGTGTTCGTGTCAAGTGTATGGCAACCAGCAGTTATTCTTTTTATCATGAAACCAAAACGCTAAAATTTCTTAAAACCACTAACAAAAACATTGAGAAAAAAGTACTTCAGGTCATAATGACATAAGAAATGTTCATAAACAGAAATGGAAGTGTCCACCATTAGGTAAAACTACAGAAGCTGAAGCTAGGGGGAAAAAAAAATCAAAGGAGAATGCCTATGATGGTGGTATATTAGCCAAAAAAAAAGCATACCAGGAGTTGTGGCACTCCCTGGGATTTTTAAAGTTGAAATTAGTTTTGTTCTTAAAAACTAGCTTTAGTTCAGAGAAGAACTGTCCACATTTTCACTTATGCAGTGGCACAAGCCCCTCCATAAATAAACCTGTTATTCAGTACCAGAGTGAATTATATGAATAACATAAGTGGGAGCGTATTCTAGGGCATACTTTATCCTAATAGCCTCCTGTGACTGATCCCTTATAAGCTGCTTTTTGTCCTCCCCAGAAACTCTTACCATCCCCACTTCTGTTTCTCCCTCCTTTTGAACCCTAAGAGCAAGAACATCTCCCAGAGCCAGGAAACCAAAGAGCTCCACAGCCACCTTAGGAGAACCAGAGTTTACCAGAGAGTAAGGGTCTTCTGAAAACTTGTGAATAAACAAACTTGTAAAGAGCTGCAGTAGTGTGAAGTACAAATTATCCACCAGAAAATGTGATAACTGGTATTCGTACTTGGCAATGAACCCTGCATTTCTTTAACTCATTCCCCCAAGAAATCAAAAGGAAAATTTCTATTTCACTTTTGCTGGTGTAGCTCCTTGACCTGAGAAGCAGAAAGAGCAGGCTTTCAAAGAATGGGAAAACCCTGCATAAAATCTGCAATAAAAACTTTAAGACCCATCAGCCTCCTCCTGTTGAACCTGGCTAACCTTTAGTATACTAACGCCAACATCAGATATTAAGGTATTATGCATGGAAAAAGTAAGAAAACTATTCTAATTGCTGCCAATTACATTTTCTCTCCTATGTTGCCACATCAATTCATTTTTCCTCCTTGTTTTTTTAGGAATTATACTCTCAGTCCTATGATGCTGTTGGTGTGATGTTTGCTTCTATTCCTGGATTTGCTGACTTTTATTCCCAGACTGAGATGAATAACCAAGGAGTAGAATGTCTGCGCTTGCTGAATGAAATCATTGCAGACTTTGATGAGGTAATACCAGCTACTAGAGAAAACCTCAAAACATTTAAACTATCAGTTTCCAAATGGCAAATATGTCATCCTAAATTATCAAAATCAGTAATTATTTTGCTTCCAATAGTTCTCTGATTTTTTTCTTTTTTGCTCATATTACAATTGTCTGGTTTGCTTTCTTACCCTTCATCTTGTCTGAATGATCTAATGAGACAGAGACTGAAAGCAATACTCAAGTATAAACATCCATAAAAGCACAAATCTGAACCTGTGTATTTGAAAGTAGAAAATGCTTTAGTTCTGTAGAAGAAAGAAATATGAACGTATCTGCAACTGTTCTGGAAAATAGTGCTCTAAATACAAACAGATAAAGGTGTTGCTTTGAAGGTGTTGGTTGAATGGACTCAATGAATGTTAAAGGATAAAACAGTGGCCAGTTAAATGTGAAGCACAAAGCTCAGAAGCAAATATTGGATAGAGAACAAAAGGTGGTGGTGACATATTAACTGAGGAGACTTGTCTGGTTAGGGATTTTACAGAGAGATAAATGAAGTTCAGCTGCCTGTTTTACTGAGGAATTCAGAGGTGAAAGGATTTTTTTTTTTTTTTTTTTTATGGAAAGGACACAGGAAGGAAAAAGAATTTATTTAGGTATTCTGTCCAGTTAATTTCAGAAAAGGAGCTGAGGAGGGGACAAGATAAAAAGGAGAAGAAGGCAGATCCCCAATGTAGCTATTGCTAGGTAGAGGCAAAGAAAACCTAGTAAGCAAAGAGAAAGCCAGGAGAAATTGGATATTCTGCTAAGTAGTTTGTAAGGAAGCTTTGGCAGGTGGTATCATGTTCTGCAATGAGCCCAAGAGGAACTAAGAAAGGAGACAAAGCATAGACCAAAGAAGAGCTTTAAAAAAAACTTCAAAATGAGAAAGGATGAAAAAGTACTGTCAAAGTTACCTAGCAGAGAGAATTTTAACGTATATACTGCAGGCAGTTTTCAGGAGTGTGCAGCCCTCCTGAGCTCCCTGAGTGGTAGAAATAGAACTGGAACCATCTCTATTTATCAACGAGATTGGATCTATTCACCAGACTGCAATAGTCCAGATAGAAAAGGGAAGGGGAAAATATGGTATCATTGGCCTGTGACTTTCATCCTGGGCACCTGCATGGGGAATCAGTGGTTGTTCATAAAGGCTGGACCAGGGCTAAGTTTACTGACACTGAAATTGAGAGTTTATCCATATAATTGGTGAGATACTAAAATGATGAGTGAGAAATAGAAGAATTCTCAGGGAATGGTTCCCTGTGCATTTTAAGAGAGAACAAAATTATTCCCTCATGAGAAGAACTCTGTCACTCGCTAAGCTCCTGCACTGCTTTCTCTATGGGTATAAAGGCCTGCTTCTTACCTCTGAGATCTAGCACAGCAGTCAGGAGGATTCTTGACTAATAGTTCTGTTTTTATTTCCAGATGTGATTAAAATGATTATCACTCAATTCATAAAAATAGTCTTTGCACTAAGATATTTTGTCATGCACATTCATGTAATCTTCACAACGAAATTCCTTTGCTGCTGTGGCAATTACTGAAGGAAGACAAGGGTTTAATGAAAGCGCTAACACAATATTACTTTCAGGCCCCTAACACCTGCTCTTAATTAATAAAGGACCTAATTAGGGACTGTATCATGTCCCAGACATGTTTAGTTGAAGAAGAGATATGTTCTTGGTGCAGGTAGCAAATGAAATTATGTGATGCCCTGCTGACTGCTAACCTACTTGCAGCATGGTCATGTCATTAGTTTACTCTGTCTAAGCAATCTGAAAGGTGATATGCCAGACAGAACAACTGAAAGGAGTAATCCCATCCACGGAAAAGGAACCAGAAATCATTCCAGGTGCAATGTTTCAGGGCTAGCAATGTTTCCATGTAACTATTGACTGACACTATACAATGTCACTGTTCCTTTTTTTTCCACTATGTTCCTTGTCAAGATTTCCTGCTGTTCCAACACAGCCCTGAGAGCAAAATGCAGATGTGCAGCTTGAGAGCAGAACAGCTCTGTTATCCATGGGGAAACTGTGCTTCTCAGCATCAAGTGAACACCTCTGGAAATACACCCTAATGCAGAAATCTTAACATAGGAGTGTAAGACATAGGCACCTGATGCCATTTGATATATCCTAGGTGATCTGGGATACCCACACAGGATGCCATTTCAAGGGAAGAGTGCTCTAGATCACACTAAACATGTGTTTAGACAACTGAATTGGGTTCCTAAGCTCAGGGCAGATTCTACACTGACTATTTCCTCTTTTCCTTACAGAGATATTAATATATAATAGAGATATATAATATTAGGGATGATGTGTCCACAAGGCCAAAATTATGTTTCTGAATGGAATCTGTGGTAAAAATACAAATTGACCTGGTTTGGAAATGTGATAGGTACACAAAAAGGAAATCTGGATTATTTCTTCTTTTTAGAGGGTTTTCCTTGTTAATGCAACACAGCAAGGTTATAGTCTGGATCTGTTACTTTTCTTTCCATGTAATAGATCTAGGGAGACTTTAATTACTTTGCAGCTGTGTGCCATGTCCTGCAATATTCTTTTTTGTACTATTTCATACATGTGATCCCAGGGTCTGACCTCCACACAACCTTGGCCGTGCATGAATTGCAGCATCAAGCCATTAGTTGCTTTTTAGATACAAACCACATTCTAATGTGCCTGGACTATCATGTTAAATTAGCAGCCTTTTTAAAATGTTTTAGCAAACAGCAGCTGATTTAGGACTGAGTTGGAATATCTTTCCCCAATATCAAAATCCATCATCCTGTCATACTGTGAAGAAAGTAATTAGTAAATAGACCATTATTTGAAGAAGGAAAGAAGCTATTGAACAGGCCAGATAAAGCAGGGGAAATAAAGAAACAAACAGGAGATTTGGAACAATAATGAATGAGGAAAAAACCCATAACTTGGGATCACTTTTCTAAATTATGTCAAAGCCAATGATTTCTTTCCTTCCTAAAGAGTAATTTTAGATATTTATTATAAATTTTAAATTAGTGTGCTGTTTGCTGCTGCTTCTAGCAACCATCTGGAAATGAAAATATGGACTGTTTTCAAGCAAGACCATTTTCTCCCCTTGCCCACACACATGGTGCTCTCAGACTGCTCACAGAGGCAGTGCTACAGGAAATGATCTTTTTCCTTAAGAGAGCAGTTGGGAGAGCTGCCCTTGTAAGAGGGAAAGGTACACAATGGGCCATTCTGGCAGTTTGAGGAAAAATGAGAAGCAGGTCAAGTCGTTGGACTTTCCTGACTTGAACAGGAGCCATTAACCATATGGCTTTGTATTCCCTACGTGCAAGGCTGTGCAGCCTCCCATTAGAGACAGATGGTGCGATATCTGCACACCAACAGCAAAGCTTCCAAGGCCCCGGCGCCCCGGCTGACGTGCGCTGTGGTTACTGCAGTGGCAGAGGATATTTCATGTTATACATTTGGCATGTTTCTGCCTTTGAATGAAATAATCCCTCTAGTGGACAGGAAATTCCAACCCACAAAATGGAAAAAGAATGCACAACAGTGTAGAAAAAGAAAGGGGAAAATATTTTGTTACATTTTTGCGTGACCACAGAAAGACTTTTCTCCATTTAAACCCCAACTAAATTGAGCCTTTAGAATTGAAAGTTTGAAATTCCTTTTCATGGTGAAGTGCTTTTTTCCCCCCATGACTTTCTAACCATATTAATGCCTAAATTTATTAGATACCATACAGCTTATCACAAAGTTTCACAGGGTATTTGGCATTAACACCGGCAACAAACATTTTAAAAGCCTGTGACAAGGTGATTAATACCCATATCCCACACTCTGTTGTCACTGATAGAATCCTGAACTCTGCTTAGGTCTTTCAAGGAATGTAAGGCTCTGGTTTCTATTTCATGGAAAGTCCTAAGTTAAACCATAAATACGGTATTGGAATAGGGACTAAACTTTCACTCCCACTTAATTCAGTGCTTTAGTCACTAGACTAAATTTATTCTTCCTCTTTCAGATTCTCAATCTGACAAGTTCTTTATACCTACTTAACACCCAGAGCTATAGCAAATCCCAAATAGATACAGGGATTTACCATTTCCCATTGGTTCTTGGAATTTTTTGTAGAACAGGAAAATACATAACAAAGGTATTGAATGAATGACCCAATGGACACGCTGGTGCCCAGTCTGAGCATAAGCAGAGGGAAGCAGGGGATATACGAGGACTTGGTCTCTTACAGAATTTCTCTGAAGGCATCTACCTCCATCCATTGACTGTGTAAGATCACAGAATTATAGAATGATTTGGGTTGGAAGATTATCTTCCTCCGACTGACTGGAAGATACCACAAATGTAAAGATACATTCTCACATCTGTGGAATCATTTTGCATTAGGAATTACAGAAGTAACAGTATTTTTCTTTTTGCATATGTATTAGTTGCTAGGTGAAGAGAGATTTCAAGATATTGAAAAAATTAAAACAATTGGCAGCACATACATGGCTGTGTCAGGATTATCACCTGAAAAACAGGTAAGAGAACAGTTTTCTTTAAGAAGAAATTCTTGTGATTATTCTGGCCATTCATATTAGGAAATATAAGTGTTACCTTTATGTTGTTCATAAAACTGGTTTTGCTAAAATAAAATAGACATTTGGGGCTTCTGGCAGACAGCAGTTGCACTTCTTGATGAATTGAAATGCCATCTTGTGCTTGGAACAAGAACCATATGGATTCTTTCCTCAAATTTAGGTTTATAGGAGGAAAAAAAATTCCTTTCAATCACACTAATGTGAATCTAGACCAGGTCTATCTATATCTTCAGACATACTCTAAAGTCACCACAGTAACTCAGACAGGAACATAACTGACAACCTCCAGTAACCAAAGAGAGAGGATGTATTAACTGTCAGCGTACTTATGCAAGCAAAATGCTGAATTTTTACTCTTTTTTGATACTGCATATCTACAGACAGCATGATAACTAGACATCAAAAAGAAAGCAGACCATCAGTTCAACTGAAGAACAAGCAAAACAAGCTGAGGGGATAAAGAGACACAGAGGACACATGCACAGCCACAGCCATAAACCTCATATAAGTCAGATTAGAGAAATCCATTCATAATTCCACCCTAGAATTTCCCTGGAAACAGGGAGTCCAAAGTAGTTAGATGAGGCTCTAAAATACATCCAACGAGAAGTCATCTGTTGCTGAAATCTGGCTTTTTTGGCAAGTGGTGCCTGTCCCCAGGAAGAGCAGCACAAAAGGGGTGTGCTGCCCCTGATCAGTCACAGGCTGGGAATCAGATTTGCCCACGTTGATCACAACTCCTGAAAAGCAGAAGTCAGATTATCTTGAGCTTTATAAACCAGAAAATGTCCATTGTTTGTTTAGAATACATTACGAAACACATGGAGTGTAACTAGCTGAGCATCTCCCGCCCACAGAGTAACAAGTGATGCTGACAGCTAGAAATCCACAAAACTAGACATGCATGGGATTTTTGATTGTCAAAATGCTTCTATGTAGACATGAGCAAAGAAGGACTGAACACCAGGGAGATAGCTGGTTACAGCTACACAGCTCCTAATCACTTCGTTTGACTCCTGACGGGGGCAAAAACTCAAAGGGAGAAAAACTTCACTGTATTTCCAAGACTGATTAACTCATCTCTTTTCTTGAACTATAATAACTTAATGGAATTTTAATGGATGTTTAAAATATACTTGTCATACGTACATGTCTGTCACCTTGTCAGCACCTAAGAGATGCAGGCTGCTGAGGGAGGTTGGCATGCTGTGAACAGAGTGAGTTAAGGACAAGGACCAAGCATGGTGTGAAAAGAACAGGCTGACGCCAAGGAGATGTTCATGTTCAGTATTAAACACACAGGATGATGAAAACTGCAAAGGGATGGACTGCATGACCCAGGGGGAGATTTACTTTGTCTTCAGAAATGGAAATTTGAAGAAAGAATTACCTTGCTTCAGAACAGAGGAGAAGATGTCATACAATCACTGGGCCAAAGTCACAGTTGTTCCTTACTCCACTACCTCTCTTTAGAGTCCCTGCCCCATCATCTGTTCTGTTGGTGTTCTGGGAAGAATAAAACCTACTACTGGTCCCCATCTGTATATCAGCTGCTTTGTAGGAATGGAAATGGAAGGGAAGGAGCAGGGAGTGACTTGCCTGCCCTAAGCAAACACAATTAATGAGCTACAGAAGAGCCTTCTCTCTCTCCCTTAACCAGTCCCAGATTGCCTGGCTTGCTCTGTTGCTCCTGTCATCATTACATCTCTAAGAGCACTTGAATTGGTGCTGTTCCTGGGTGACAGTTTCAGCACAGGAGAATTACACATCCTTCACCTCTTTCTCTTCTCTACTTCTTGCTTACATGGGTCATCCCCTGTTCTCACTAGATTTTGACCCTTGCTTCTGAGCAATTTCAGTCCTCTCTATACTTTCTTTCTCAGCCTTAGACATGCTTCACATGCCTTGTTAATTCTCATGATTGCCTGTCAGACTGTTGACAGAAAGTTACTTTCTTTGGCACTTTACACTAAAGTGGTCTCTATCCAGTTATACAAGTGTAACATCATGGGAAGCATTACCATTAATAGCAATGTACCTCTCTTGCATCTGGAATGCTGAGGCTGTTATAGATTCCAAATTCAAATATTTGGCACCTGGTAGGGATGGGTGGTAGCTGGGCAAATGCAAAACTTTATTAACAGATTGGCGTATAACTTTTTCCTCAGCAATGTGAAGACAAATGGGGACATTTGTGTGCCCTGGCTGACTTCTCCATAGCTCTGAATGAAAGCATACAGGAGATCAACAAGCATTCATTCAACAACTTTGAACTCCGTATTGGTAAGCATGGTTCAAACGTGAGAGTTAAGATGGGTTTTTGTCTGCAAGGATCTGACTCCACTAAGTGCACTCTGGGAACATTGCAAGGACGTGCACAATTTAGGAGTGTCCAAATACTGTATCTGCTGTTTTCAAATTGACTTTGTCCCAGGCAAAGTCAGAAATATGATATACTCCATTTGAAGAATATAGGCCCTGATTTGAGGATTGCAGGAGTTCAAATTGTGAATGGGGAATATAATTCATTTATTGTCTTTAGCAAGTCTGGTACTAAGAACCCATATATGTAACACAGAAAGTGAACAGGACCGCATAGATCCAACCCCAAGACTGATACGCACACAGTCTCTAATTAATCTCCCTGTATAAGATTCTTCTTCAGTAAAAGGGCAAAAGTAGTTTCTCCTAAACCCTGTGAGTAATACTTCAGTTTTGCACAAAAATTGAGTTCCATCTGTGACCTGACCAGGGCCGGCAGCTCTGAATTGCTGTGATGGGTAAGCTATTATTCTGGGTGGAATATCCTGCATCTCTGGTGGGATGGGACATGAAGAAATGGCCTGAATACATAGCACATAGCAGGAGTAAATTTGATGACTTCTCATGCTGACTGGATCACTGGCCAAAACAAACAAAAAAAAAAAACACCTGGAAGAGACATGTCTTTTATAGAAAACCCTGCCTATAGAAAACCCATAGAAAAGATGAAGTATATTCATCAGTCACAGCATGGAAGGTCACAGCATCACTATCTGATCTGCACTTCCTAACAATTTTGAAATCAAAACACCTAGTTCCCAAGATTTCTCAGGGAACAGGAATCCACATTTAGTAAGTGTGGATCACATGCAAAGATTTCATAGATCATGAATGCAAGAGTATTTGATAATATTTCTATCACTTTTTTTAAAAAAATCTTTAAAAAAAGAAAAAATAAATAAAAAGCTAAAATCCTTTTCCAAAAGATCTTACACTCTACCAAATGTATTTTTAAATCACTGTTATAGAAAAAAAAATAGCTATTGCTTTTCTTTTTATGCAACAATCTTACAAAATGCAGTCTTTCAATCACTTCACAGAGTGCTTTAATATTTTCACTTCATGGAACATAAGAATGCAATTTCTTGACTGTATAGCACTAAAAAGGTCACCTTCAACAAGTGTAGTTCCAGAAATCTTTCCTACTAGCTAAGAACAAGTTTTCAGGAGCTTTGGCAATAGTATGCAGAATACAGATGACACATAAATATTGTGATTCCACTGACGTGGATGTCCCATAATAAACACTGTTGAGATCACTTTTCAACTTTTCTAGCTTTTCCAGATTTTGTTTTTGCTTAATTTCTTTATATATACACCTCTTTCTTAAGCTTAGAGGTAAGTGTATCTGAACCAGGCTTCATCTGGTTTTTACGAGCAAATATGGGTTTTAGTCATTATTGTATAACAGTTTAACTTCTTTTTTTTTCCTTTTTTTTTCTTTTTTTTTTTTAATTAGGGATTAGCCATGGCTCTGTCGTAGCAGGAGTTATTGGTGCTAAGAAACCCCAGTACGATATCTGGGGCAAAACAGTGAATTTAGCAAGTCGAATGGACAGCACAGGTGTTAGTGACAGAATACAAGTGCCTGAAGAAACGTATCTGATCCTGAAGGACCGGGGATTTGCCTTCGACTACCGGGGAGAGATTTATGTCAAAGGTATCAGTGAACAGGAAGGAAAAATCAAAACGTATTTTCTTCTAGGAAGAGTTCAACCAAATCCTCTAATCTTACAACCAAGAAAACTGACTGGACAGTATTCATTAGCAGCTGTTGTATTAGGACTTGTACAGTCTCTTAACAGGCAAAAACAGAAACAAATTCTTAATGAGAACAATAACTCTGGAATCATAAAAGGACATTACAACCGGAGGACTTTGCTCACTCCCGGTGGATCTGAGGCAGCAGCCCAGGCAGAGGGGGCTGACAAAACTGAATTGCCATAATCAACATTGTTTGTGGGGTTGTTTTTTGTATTTCTTTTATATATAAAAATAAATATACAAATAAAAAGGGTTTAATTTTTTTTAGAAGGAATGTGTTTGTTTTTTTTTTTTTACTAGTGTGATATTTTAATGCGATTCAAATTCCTATATTTTAACAAATGGCGCCAGCATCTCGCTCCAACCAGCTGTGGTTAACCTCTGAATGTCCAGACACAGTAGGTATAGGCCACCACTCTGCTGTGTCATCTACCCATAGAAAGGGGCAAGAATAAACCCCTGATTGGAGGGATTTAGAACATGAATTGTATAGGGAGTTAATGATGGCGAAAGGAAGGAGTACTGTCCACATTTTTTCTGATGAAAGCAAAGCAGAAGGAAATTAAGTTCTTCTCACTTTTAATTGCCTTCAAGTAGATTTATACAATCTAAGGTAGTTGCCTTGTCCCCATAACCACAGGGAAAATCTAGACAAAACAGCCAAAAGGTTTTAAGGTGTGTCATCTGCCCAGATATGAGGATCCGAAAGACAGAAGAGACGGATCTTATCTTAAGCTCAGCGATTCCATTGAGTTCATTCTTAAATTAGACTAAGGTGTCCTCCTCACAGGTGGTGACTACACTGTAGATATACTGTGTGTTGGTGTCCACCCGACCTCTTGCACCCAAGGCAGGAGGTCAAGGCTCTCCTGTGGGCACAATGACATCAGAATTGTTTGGAGGGCTTAAACACACTGTGGTATCTTGACTGGGCACAGGACACTTATGAACAGACCCTGAATTACATGTCAGCCTACAGCTGAATCAACTGTACAGGCAAGGAACTAATCAAATTCTCTGGTGTTGTTTTCCAGAGCTTAGCTCTTAATCCTGTCACCAGTCTGAGCTGTCACCAAAACAAGGAGTTTCTGAGGCTGTAAAATGAGTGCATGTTGGAGTATAGCAGGAGACAAAACTCACAGCTAAGCTCCCACTCAATTGCCCCAAGAGGGGCAGAAGCCAAGGTTAAGAATACCCTAAACTGTTCGTGTGCCAACACAGACAGTCCTAGTGGGATGATACAACAGCACACCTCAGGGCTACAAGCCCTGCATCAAAAGGAGCTTAACTTTTTGGGATTGGCTAATCAACTTCGCCTTGGAAAGAGTAAATATATAACCCAGGTTTGTATATGCACCGGTGCCATGATTCATACCAGGCTGTAAAGTGCACGAATGAACCTCTCATCAAGTCTGTTCTCAAAGGAGCTGGGTTTGTTTCAGTAAATATTATCCTTAAATCACAGATGGAAAAGCAGAACCTGTAATCACACAGCAATCCCCAGATGAACCACACTCAAACAGTACAGTGCAACATACAGATTCTTTGTAAATACAGACTGGCTTTTTGCAAGCTGTTACCTGGCCCTTAATGAGAACTGGGGATTCTTAGGAGCACTGCCACTGGATTAGCCTCATTTTTAGAAGATGGCCAATTCGGCTAGGACCTCCTGACTAAACATTCTAGGAGACACTACTGTTTACTAATAAAATAGGTACCAAAACATGAAAGTGTTTAACTGTAATGAGATAAAAATAATGCTTTTCATTGTAAAGTGACCCAATGAATGTGTTTGCAGGGCAATGTTTTATCAGTAAAGGGCCATATTCCAAAAAAACAATTCCACAGAAAGTTGTATCACTGAATAGTGGGTCTGAACAGAGAAAGCAATGAGCAGTCTGAAATGTTATACCCAGTGATGTTTCTGCCAGTAACTGAGCTCTCATTCTAAATGTATTAGTCCCTTTAGTCCTCACAAATATCACTTTTATGCCACACAAAGAAAGCCAAACCCCTCAGCTCAACTAGGCAAGTGCTGATACTCTAGGAGATGAAGACATGGAAGTGGTGACATCTGAAGCATCTAAATTAATTTCATGTTTACACTGATACTTCAGGCACTAAATAAGGAAGTTTTGGCTGGTTTAAACAGCTCATTAACTGCTGTCCTCGCCTTAACAGCTTATTTCTCTGCTGGATGGGTTCACTTCTCCTGGTCCTCCAAATATTTAATTCTTGCCAATAGCCCAGCTGAACTGATTTTCTAATTCTCACCACCTCTTTAACGACAATTAGCAGTGGGTGGAAGGTGTTAACTGGATAACAGGATTGGAGACTGGACCTATGAGGGCAACTTCACTGCTCCTTAGCAAAGGCCCAAATCTCCTTCTTCTTATCATAGACCTGGATGGCTTTCTCTGTTATCCCTCTCAAAATCCCCATTATCATAACTGCTTTCCCAAGAAAAATTGCTGGCTAGTGCAGCCTGAGTCTGTGTTGACCAGATAAAGAGTTTGCTAAATCAGCTCATTGCCATGAGCAATTCTTTAGTGAGGAATTTCACCTGTTACTGCAGCAGGTAAATCCCTGCATGAGACTATTTTTCTATGCTTGCTGGCTATTTGTCACCCCAGCAATTGCACTGTTTTTTCCTTTTCCAGTGTGGTAACCTTATAGGTTCAGCAATGTTATTTCTCACTGTAGCATCTGTTTTCTGACTGTATGAGCCATTATTTATGCTCTCAGTCTGCCAGTTGTACTCCACGTCTTTATGGAACCATTAGAGTATTCAGCTTTTCCTCACAACCATCTTCAGGGTTTCTTGTTCACAAAGGATAGAATTGCTCGTACAAGAACCTATAAAGCCAAACACTTTGTAATTATCCCTTGAAACATTCATGCCTGGGCTAATAAAATCAAATTGCCTTGGTATCATAACTCTTCAGCCAAAGCAGCTAGCAAATATTGAGAGCTTTCATAGATTTTCCCCCTTAGAAGAAAGCCTCGGCAAAATTTGACTATACTCTTTGATGTTACCTTATTACTTTCTACAAATGTGCTCTACAGAAACAAACAGCAGCTAGCTGCTTCCTCAGAAATTTGTACCTCAGTTTCTCCAACAAGATCCACGTCATGAGCTCTTAAATGATTTCTACACAAACAGGCTGAAACCCACAGCTTTCTTCTCTGAAAAGCAACACACAATCAACTGCATCAAGGGCAGCTTATGCTTTGAAGTACTCAACCATTAAAGCAGATGGAATATTGACAATCTGGACAACAGTTCTGTACTAAAATCATTACTCTGTAGTGCTCCAAGTGCATTTTTGCAACCATCATGCCTATATTCTAGCCAAAATATATACCTGTATCAAATGTGTTTGTTTGAAGGGCAGTGAAGGGGGTTTTGTGTTGATTAATTTATGCCATTGACTAATTTTTATAGTATCTATTCAGAAATTCACAATTAGGTACTGATACTAGTCAAGGTATCCTCTCTTGGCTCACATTAAGACTCAAACCACTGAGTTCAACTCTACTAAGAACAATGTGATTAGTGTGACATCATTTAGAACTGTGTGCTAACAAAAAAAGCTATTCAAAAGATACCTTTAAAAACAGGGGAAAAAAATCACTCACTGTCCTCAGCTTTAATCCATTCCTGATTATTTCACAGTTGTTTTCACATTTTGAAAAGCACAGCAATTAAACAAAAAAAACCCAACTCATCTAATCCTTTTCTCATTAGCGGAACTTCAGTTGCCTTTCCTAAGTGCACTGGTTGTCAAGGAGTTTATACAAACACCCAGCACAGCAAATGCCTGATAGCCAAGTGTCCTGGGGGTGCCCACCATGGAGCAGCAAGGCAGGGAGCAGAGCCTGGCTCCACAGCTGACTTGACAAACAGGCACCAAAATAATCAGAGGAGCAGGAAATAACCACATTAACCATCGTCGGTGGTACATGGTGAGCGTTATAATTGCACAGTCAACTTATTAACCTCCCCATCAATCTTCTTCTGTGCAGTGACACAATTCAGGGTTTGTGGTTTCCCCAGCTCTGTGTTTTGCTGGAGGAGGGAAAAAAACATGACAGCAGAGCAGTTGGCAGATGGGAGGGAAGAGGTAAAAACTCAATATGCATATCTCCAGGCACTTGAGGCTTACTGCAGTTTTTAAGGAATGCTCTTCCAGAAGAAAAAAAAATTTCATTATTTACATAACTTTAGTAGATAAGGCCCAATTTTTTTCTACAAATTTTCTTTTTTGCTGTCCATTTCTCCGTAAGCTGTTATATATGTGATAGCTGTCAGAGTTACAGAGCCACCCAGAGACTGATTCATACAGCTCTTTCATGTGAAAACAACAGCTATGTGCAGAGCTGGTTAAACAGCATCTCCTGTAAAAAGCCACCTCATGCTATTTCCCCCGACCCAGATCTCCCTCAGCTCAAGATGTTGGGTTTTTTTCTGGTTGTGAAATATTTCCAGATCACAGAATCATGGGATATTATGTTAATATTGATATATTGAATATCTCTCTGTTTCACATTCCAGATACCTTTCGAGGGTCCTGAAATCAGTGTTTTGCAATATTAATCTAAAATCTAAAAAAAACCAAACACCACTATTGCCACATGGAGACAAAGAAGAAGCAATCTCAGCTGGTTTGCTGAAAATCTAAGGTTCTAAAACAAATTACATGTGTGAACTGATTTTTGATTGCAAAACCCACTCCCAGCAGCAGTGACATGGATATGCCAAGGGATTTTATTACAGCTACAGGATATTAAATGTAATTTTAGTTATTTCATCAATTACTTAAAATAATAAAAAATACAACAACCTCTTTCTAGTCATCATTCCTCGCAAAGACTATTTTGTAAAAATCTTTGCTACTCCAACAGGCCAAGAGGACCAGGGCAGTGACCATTCCCCCTGTACTCAGGACTGGTGAGCCCTCACTTCCAACTCTGTGTCCAGTTCTTGGTCTCTCACTACAAGAAAGACATTGAGGGGCTTGAGTGTGTCCAGAGAAGGGCAATGGAGCTGGTGAAGGGTCTGGAGCACAAGTCTGGTGAGGAGCAGCTGAGGGAGCTGGGGGTGTTCAGCCTGGAGAAAAAGAGGCTCAGGGGGACCTTATCACTCTCTACCACTGCCTGACAGGAGGCTGTAGCCAGGTGGGAGTCAGTCTCTTCTCCCAGCTATCAAGTGGCAGGACAAGAGGAAATGGCCTCAACCTGCTCCAGGAGAAGTTAAGATTAGATATTGGGAAAAAATTTCTTCACCTAAAGCATTGTCAGGCATTGGAACAAGCTGTCTGGGGAAGTGGTGGAGTCACTATCTCTGGGGGTATTTAAAAGATGTGTAGACACGGAACTTAGGGTATTGTTTAATGGTGGAGTTGGCAGTGGTGGATTAGTGGTTGGACTTGTTGAACTTAGAGGTCTTTTCCAACCTAAATGATTCTATGATCTTGTGACCACAAAGACTGTCAAAAATATGTTCATAAAAATTCTGTTGTAGGTCAGTGCCAGAACTAAGTCAAGATTAGAGCTTATGGAAATGAAGGCTTTACTGGAGGTAATTGATTTCATTCCAATGTATGAATACTTTCATGTGCCAAAACTAGTAGTTTCTTGAGACCTCTTTAATTTAGCGAAGAAAAGCAGAACAAAAGTTATGATGGGAAGCTAAACAAGATCAAATTGGAAATAAAGCACATACATCTGACAGCAAACATGCCTAAGCACTGGAACAGGACACAATGAAAAACAATGGATCTGTTATCTCCTGAAGAGTTCAAAACAAGATTATGGAGACCTTTGTGGAAATTATGCTTTATTCAAATACAAGTGCCTGAGTCCACTGATGGGGAACAATGTGTTTTCTACAATCTGTGAAATCCCAACAGACAGGCTGGATATTTCAAGCTTTCTTTTTTCTACATCCATAAATTTGGCATTATCTCTTCACCACTGAGATAAACAACCGAAAGAGAAAAAGGCTAAATCTTCAGTCCTGAGGATGTTTCACAGCTCTTGCTAGCACTGAAGATAAAGTACTGACTGAAGATGAGGAAGGCAAACCTTTTCAATTTCATGCATTGATTCAGAGCCTGGAAAAAACATAATTTGTTATATGTCTCCTTTTGTGAATGCACTGGAGACGTTGCAAACCACTGGCTCAGCTCACTGGCAGACACTCCACCAAGCTATTTAGCTTCCCAATCACTTATGTAACTGCTTCATTGATTTTACTAAAGAACCCTGTAGTCAAGAAAGAAACTGAATTACTCCCACAATTGCATTCCACCATTCCACCTCCCCACTGCTCACTCTGCCATTTTTCCTTCTTTACCCCAGTGCTCAGAGCAATCACTCCCCATTGCAGTTGTTCTAAGAAAGGTTGTAAGACCCGCTGGGGAAGAGCATTTGTTTCCTAAAAAGAGTTTCTTCACACAGTGTTCAGTGAGATGTCAGGAAGTGCTTGTGGTAGTTTGAGTTGTATGACCTTGTCTAACTGAAGGTGTTCATAGTTTCCCTTATAACTAGAAACATGGCCTTGACTTAAATAAATGAAGGGTTTTCCAACAGAGTAGTTTTTTATAATTGTGTTCCTGTCATTTTGGTATAAACATATGATGCTACATATGTAAGATACCCAGCCTGACAGGGCTTCTGGAGGCTTTTATTCCACATCCAGAAAAGCCTCTTATGAATAGAAAACACAGGATGCACTAAAAGAAGAATGAAGTGAAAAGCTTCCTCTGAACTTGTGTGGAGGGAAGAAAAAGAGGCACATTAAATGCCCAGAAAACACCTTCCAAACACCCAATTACCTATTTCCAACCTGCAATTCATGGTGTATTTCTCAAACTTCTCACAAAGGCTGACAAGAAGAATTTTTCCTTTTCCCACTCCATAATGCACTGTTACCTAATTCTGACACCAAGATGAGAGTAACTCCTAATATTTCACTTGGATTAGCAGTTCCCACCAAGTGACAGAGGTGAGAGATTTGTACTGGAAAGTCACAATGGCAAGGCAGAATAAAAGTCTCTGCTGCTCTGAATTATTAATAGTGCGTCACCTCAGAGCACAGCCCAGTCACACTGTTCTCTTGCTGGGGGACTCAGGACAAGGGAGCACAGTTTCCAGTGTACTTCAAGCCTTTTAATGCTGCTTTGAGCCTACACAGCTATTTCACACCAGGGATAGTGTCAGCGCAGGGCAGACTTAAAGACTCAGGGGCATGAAACGAGGATTTCACATGGGTTATTTTGGAAAGACATTTTCAATTGCATCTAAGTGAAGGGGGAACAGTTTAGTGCCCTCAAGCCCCTTAGATGTTGCTAAAAAATTGTAAATTTTTTAATCATATAGGCAAACAATTGCATTTGAAATGCCATGCACCATGATTCCTTTCTATTGATTGTCTTTATGCAGCTTATCCCACAGGTTCAGATGTTCGGTCTTTTCCTAACACATCTTACACAATCTTAAATGGCGTTTTTGAGGCAGATAAGCAGCTTCCTCAAGATGACAGGATGCCTGTCATAGGTGTCCTGAAACCCTTATGGCTCATGGGAAATGCCAGCAAGCACAACTCAGGGGTTTGTCAGTCATGTTTTTGCTGTGTCCACATAAATGTTCTGAAATATAATAACTCTACTTTTTAAAAAGCTTGAAGTTTAAGCTACAGCATGCTAGAGTAAGGTGTCTCCATTGTGCCCTTCTTTGGTTGCTCTTGAACTATGTAAAAAAGTTCTTTAGAAACATCTTTATTTACAAATTTTCCTACCTCCTCTGTCTTTGATAAGTGAAAAGATTAAAGGTGTGATGGCTTGCACGGGAATCATGAATATGTTTTTTTATATTAATTTACCTAGAAAACATAAGATTGCATTTCTGCAGCAGAAGCTCACTTTTTATTCCTTTGCAGAAACACTTAAAACCTGAAACAAGTATAAATGGCACAGCAATTCCTTTTTGCACCTGCAGGCAGGATGAAATTATTGGCAAGAGGGATGGAAAAATGAAGTAGACACAGCTGACCAAGTTACTAATTTTGATTCCCATAGCAGCAAGTAACCAGGCTCCAGATAAATCCAGCCAAAAGCTGCTTTTGTAGGTACCCTCTTCACAACGGCACACAAGGAAATGCAGAGATCATGTATTCAGAGCTGTAGGCATCGCCCGTGGCCACAGTCCTTCTGCGCATTATGCACCTGTTTTTATTGTCTTATACTGAAAACATCTAGGGCTGGATAATCTAAATCAATTAGTTTTATTACCCAACCAAAAATTATCATTTATTTCTGACCTCACTTGATTTTAATCTATGACCTGGACCCTGTCAGTCTACGAAGTCCTGCAATTTCCCTCCCAACCTGGGGACAGCTAATACTTTCCTCAGGAGTACATGTATTGCATTTCTTCAAGCATTCATGGAAACCTAACTCCTTCCAGCTGTGTCTGAAGACCCCTTAATCACTTCAGGTCTCCACTATCCTGATGCAAATCTTAGCCACAAACATGTGGACTGGGGGAATGAATGAGCCCAAAGTTTTATTGGAACCCCAACCAGCTCAACTAAGACCTTTCTTCCCAAGACAAACCGCATAAAGTGGCTACTGGTATCTCAGACACTCCTGTGAATTCTCTTCCTAATCTGATCTTTGTTGTTGACTTTCCCTCATTACCATCATCCTGCCAGTATTGACAAGCCACTCCAGGGACTAATCTTGGCATTCTTTATCTTGAATCTTGTACTCTTGCTGGACTGTAGACCTCGAGCATGATGTTCATTCTGTGGTTACCAAAGCACATTAGGGACTGTGAGCTCTAGTTCCAGAGCTGTCAGATCATAACAGGCACCTTCCCTGACCTATGCTATAGCACTTGGCTGCATGATATCAAGTTTGGTGCTGAAACACCAATATGCACACTTTTATAAAGTTATTTTAGCAGATGAATCTTCCCATGCTTGGCATTACCCTTTGTTAGAGTTAGGTGCAAATTCTTCCATTGCTTTTGGTAAGACAGCTGGTACCATGAGAAGCAGCTGAGGTCACTTGATCTGTTCAGCATGGTTAAGAGGAGACTGAGGGGAGACCTCATTTTGGTCTTCAGCATGCTGAGAAGGGGAAGAGAAGGGGTAGGCATTGACCTCTTCTCTCTGGTGCCCAGAGACCTGACCCAAGGGAATGGCCTGGAGTTGTGTCAGGGCATGCTTAGGTTGGATATCAGGAAAATTTCTTCGCCCCGAGGGTGGTTGGGCACTGGAACAGGCTGCCAGGGAAGTGGTCACAGCATCAAGCCTGACAGACTTCAAGAAGGGTTTGGACAATGCTCTCAGGCACATGGTGGGTTTCCTGGGGTGTCTTGCTGAGGGCCAGGAGTTTGACTTGACGATCCTGATGGGTCTCTTCCAACTCAGCATATTCTATAATTCTGGGATGAAAATTATGGAAGTTATAAAGAATCACAGGTACAGAAATAGAAACTATGCAAAACTGCATGCAGAACATACCCATGGGCAAACAAAGGCTCACATCTTATCTGAAACAAGCAGCCATGAAACCAAGGTGCTCTTATGTCTCACTTCATTTATAACTCCATAAACACCAAAATCTGTAACATGTTGAGGATCGTGGGGGTAAAATGCAACAATATAAGCTCCGTTTGGAGGCAGAGTGCTTGAAAAATTCAGAGGAATTCAGTAGGATTGCCTTAAAAAGTGGTTCTGGAAAACAATCACATCTGCTGACTGCTGCAGTCTAATTCATCTACAAATCTGTCATGCTGCACGCAGAGGAAAACCATAAGCATTAGAAATCATTCCAGTATTTTCTGAGGGATCCATTCACTGTGCAATCATTGTTTCGGTAGCTATGAACAACTTTCTCTCTTTCTTGCTTTCCTGTGACACCCTTAAATAGTACTCAGACTTTTACCAGCACAGAATGCTAATGTGCAGAAAGATCTGCTGTTTTCATTCCTCTACAGTGCATAATTTTTAAAAGGAACTCTCAACTCATGTGGACCTCTAATAAACAACTATCAGATGCTCTGCTCATGCTCATTACCTTCTGCCTTGAACAAAGAATGCAGATACGTCCAAAAATATAATGTTATTGTATTTACAGCTGAGCCAAAAATTTAGAATGCAAATTAAAGTGCATGGAGATCATCTGTCTTTACTCAAAGATCATATTAGTTTCCCAAAAGGACATATAACATCAGCTTGAGTGTTGCAGTGGGGATACTGCAACATGCATATATCAAACCAGGAGTCCCGTGGAAAGGAAATATATATGGACAGACAGATTCTTGATAGCTGTTTCAGGGATGTTTATTTCTCCAGCCGCATGGCCGGGGCTCTGCCCAGGAACTGTTCCAGTCACGGGACCGAGGGTCCTTCTGCCCGTGCAGGGGAACACAAACCAACCAATGGGAACGAGGCTGAGCAGGGGCAGGGAAACCCCGTGCCTGTGCCCTCAGGGCCCCTCTGCCAGGGCCGCACGGCAGGGGAGGGACCCCAACACTTGAGGTTTGACAGTAAGGTTGGACGAGATGATTTTTATGGGTCCCTTCCAACCCAAACCAATCTATGACTCAATGCACTGAATGAGATAGAAATTGAAATGAGAAGGAGGGTGGCAGAAAACAGATGAACCTTTCTAACCTAATTTCTTCTGGCAATCCCCAGTATTTCCTGTGTTTCCCTTCAGCCCAGATCAAGGATTTTTTTATTATCATTGTGCTATACAGCAGCCAGATGTGCTAGGAATGCCTAAATGGAAGTAACACTGAGAATAACACCCATGACACCTGGTTGATCTCAGTAAGCCCTGGACCTTATAGCACTACAGCTATCCAGTGTGTATATCCCTGTCAATGTCACACAAAATGCTGCAGTAGTCAACAGCACCATGTGCCAGCTGCACAGATAAATCATTGCCCCCCACAGTGCTTAAAACTCCTTTCATGACATTGCAGTCCACAAAGTGCGGCGACCTGTTAATCCATTGCTTTTCCTATGTCACATGTTCCCCCTAATCCCTGCCCGAGCCCTGGCCACCCCCTCGGTTTCTCCCTATTTGCTTCTGTACCCCAACCCTGCCCAGGGACCGCCCCACGGCCCCTGACAAAACCACCCCGCACCCAGACCACGTTGTTTCTCTTCGTCTGAGCACCGCGGGGACAAGATGTGATTTAAGCCATCTCAGAGACCCTTCTCTGCCTTCTTTACCACCACTGTGTTGTAACACTGCTGGCTGCCGGAGGCAGATCACAGGGCTGTCCGAAATGGACTCTGGGATGCGATTAATGGCATGGCCCTAGGAAACCGCCACAGTGCTCACAGGGAGCTGCAGCCTGGTAGGCAGAGTCCACTGGTTACAACAACAAGGTTCTGGGACTTTGTCGGGGTCCCTTCCCCCCTGCCATGTGGTCCTGGGAGAGGGGCCGTGGGGGGAGGCACGGGGTTTCCCTGCCCCTGCTCAGCCTCATTCCCCATTGGTTGGTTTGTGTTCCCCTGTGCAGGCAGAAGGACCCTCGGGTCCCCTGATTGAGCAGTTCCTTGGCAGATCCCGGCCATGTGGCTGGAGAAATAAACATCTCTGAAACATCTATCAAGAATCAGTCCATATATATTTCTTTTCCGCAGGCCTTCTTGTTTGATATGCATGTTACAGTATCCCCACTGTAACAAATGGTAGGGTAATGCTGGCAAGACACCGATCCCTAAGGACAGAAAATTCGTGAGTAAAATAACCACTCTAGATCTCTCTCTTCTCACCTTGGTTTGGATATTCTCTCTGGACTATGGAAGAATCATGGGAAATGTGGCTCTCTGAACCACAGAAAGAAATGTATCTAGAAGTTAAAAGAATCCTTGAACAACAAAATAAGAAAGTATTTGTTCTGGGAGAGCTAGAACATTTTTTTAACTGGCTTTTCAAAAATTTCTTTTATATTTCTTGAGACTTACTTTTTGATATTAATCCTCCTGGAACTAATCATGGGTGTTTTTGGTTCGAGATCTTGTGCGAGATGAAGGATCAAACAGAACATGCACTCGTGATAGACCTCTCCATGGATCCCTTGTAATCAGTGAAGCTCTTGAGGAGCATTTCTATGGTCCCATTACCCCTAGAGCAGAGGATGGCTGTAATCCTGTGGCTGAGACCGCACAGCAGCCATCCCAGGAGCGCGTGACTGCAGCCGTGCCAGCAGAGGTGCCTGCGCTGGATGAGCCTGACCCCCTCGGGAGAACGCGCCTTGTCACGGACCCCATCCCTGTCTCGGGGTCCCTGGCCACGCGACCGTGAGTGAGGGAGCGACGCCACAGGTGCCGCAGGTGCCGTGGGCCACGTGCAGCAAAGAGGCGGCCCCCACGAGCAGCCAGGAACCGGGGGTCGGCGTGGCAGCCCGCTCTGAGCACACGGCTCGGAGAGCCCTGTGGAGGGAGAAGCGGCGTTTTCCACAGTGACACGAGAAGCCGCGCAGCACCGAGCCGGAACGGGGCCGCTCTCAAAGCAGCGTGGAGTTGGTGGAGCAGAACCGCTCACAAGGCACAGAGCCAGCGGTGATGGCAACGCGGGGCCGTGCAGAGCCCAGACACGCGCCGGAGCAGCGCCGCTCGGGGGCCCGGCCGAGACATTGGGGTCAGCGAGGCAGCGGCCACGCGGGACCAGCAGCCACGACGAACACGCAAGCGCGTGATAGGAGAAGTTGTAGCAACGAAAATCACAGGAACTGTGAAATGGTACAATGTCAAAAACAACTATGGATTTATAACACGAGATGATACAGGGGAAGATTTATTCATCCACAGAACTGCCATTAAAAGAAATAACCCTAAAAATTACCTGCAAAGTGTAGGATATGGCGAAGTTGTACAATTTGATATAGTACAAGGAAAGAAGGGTTTACAAGCAGCAAATGTTACTGGACCTGGAGGTATTCCAGTCAAAGGCAGCCGTTATGCACAAAATTATAAACAATATCCATCCCAGCAACTTCCCTACCCACAACCTGCTTTACCCTTTTACCCTATGCCCAATATGAACCCTTTCCTAAATTTACCCCATCCCCAGTTTATTCCTAATCCTTTTTTCACCCCATGACTTCCCTATACAATTCCCTTTCCCTACAACTCCTCTCTGATGCTGAGGGGGAGATGAAAAGGGGGAGGGAAGAAATTAAACCCTCTCCTGCCTCAGTTTCCCCACAAAGCATGCCCAGAGAGCCCTGTCTCCCTTCTGTCAGCCTTAAGATGTTCCAGAGAATCTGTTTGCACATTTGAAGACTCAGGAGGGTGGCTTGTTTTGTTTTGAAACTGTCCTTGTTGTTTTCAATGTTAAGCTTTAAATCTCTTTTGTTAATAATAAATGGGTGAAATGTCAGGGTCCCTTCCCCCCTGCCATGTAGCCCTGGGAGAAGGACCCTGAGGGGAGGCACAGCGTTTCCCTGCTCCTGGTCAGCCTCGTTCCCCATTGGTTGGTTTGTGTTCCCCTCGCAGGCAAGGACCCTCGGGTCTCGGGATTGAGCAGTTCCTGGGCAGAGCCCCGGCCATGGGGCTGGAGAAATAAACATCTCTGAAACAGCTATCAAGAATCCGTCCATATATATTTCTTTTCCACGGGACTCCTTGTTTGATACGCGTGTTACAGAATCCGCACTGTAACAGAATTTTTGTTGTCTGTGATCAGGAGAACATAGCCTGAGACCCAGCCCAGAAAATACTGAAAATTCTACCCTATGCCTTATATTCTCCAAAACATTATCCTTCATGAGCAAAATACAAGGAAATGCCTCATTCATGCTACTTGTACTTTTGTATTACACCAGATGCTCCTTGATTAGTAATGCTCTCTAGGCAAAATTGGAACCCCACTCCACACTGTGTAAAAGGAGCTTGTTATCTCTTCAGTACCCCTGCAAATGTTATCAGATGCAGGTCCAGGTGCAGTTACACTGTGGATGAGGGGAATAATTCAGCAGTGCTTTTGCACTACTACAGACTCGTGTGGGATGCTGGTACACCAGAAGGCATCACTGAAGGAAGGGGAGCCTCCTTGGTTCTCCTCAACTCATCACTGCACACAGATTGAGCATCGTGGGACTACACAAGGCTTCCTGAGTGGTGTCAGGTTGCACTAATCACTTATTAACTGCTTTTGTAAGTGTGTCTATAATGGCAGCCTTGAGGCGTTTGCCACCAAAGAAACAAATGGGCTGAATATGGAAGGAAGTGAAGAGCTCTAAGCACCAAAGGGATTTTGTCTGATGCTTCTTGGCTTGTTTGTATCAGAGTCAAAATTGCATTTCAGGTTGTTGATCCTAACACAGATCTAAAGGACATGGCTGTTTTACTTTGGACAACACAAAGGTTTTAAGGCTGCTGTTTTGAACTGACCATACACATCTATCAAACTTTTTTTTCTCACCACAAACAAACCCTTATAGAAGAGTTCCTGTCTGAGGAGTTTAATCTTCTTAGAGCCTCAAAAGAGACTCATGGATTTTTGTCTGTTTTCTGTCACTGTTAGAGGATTTGATTGATTCTTTCATTATTCTTCCAACTCAGAACGGAGAGTGGCATTCTACTTGGAGAGATGCACATTGGCTTAAAAAACCACTCCCAGTTCATCCATCTGCTAGAGCTCTGGAGGGCTGAATGGTACTTACTGTATTAGATATTCAGTCTAACACAAAAAAATTTTTCATTTTCTCTTGCTTTAAAGTGCTACACTGTGTTCATAGTTGCATCCCACATGGGATTGATTCTTGGTCTTAACCAGGGCTGGGCCAGAGCCTTCCTGCCCTGGAATAGATATAGGGTTGATTCTTGCAGCCCTGAAGGGACAGGACCATGCCCCTCACCCTAAAAAGCCATAGCAGAAGCATGACCCAAAGACCACAGAGAGATGTGGTGCCCTGGTGTCAGGCAGATGTGCTGAGGAAGCTTCCACAGCTGCAGGCAGGTCCCAGACAAGACCCAGCCTGCTGCTCATAGAGATGCAAGAAGTGAGACGCTCTGCACAAAGTGGGATGCTCTGCAGTGAATGTTGGACTGCATCAGTCTATGAGCAGCAGCAGACAGGGCACACTGGTCAGTTATCACTTTTAGTTTGAGTGCTTAGTTAGCACTTTTAGTTTGAATCTGAAGATTACACCTTCACTAGGAAAAAGGAAATAGGTCACTTTGGAGAAAAAAATAAAAGGTGGGGACAGAGGCACACAGGAGTAACAACCTTTTTTAGAGCAACCTTCCAGGCAGCCAAGGTTGTCTCAGTTAAGACAGCTGCTCTGTATGGCAACATCCACCTCAGATGTCAGTGGGGACAGTCCACTTCTCCATCTGAGTAGCAGGTTGGAGCATGTTGGTGCTTCCCTTTGGGCAGATGCTCAGGGTTTGTTTTCTGGCAATCAGGCACATGGTGGAGGGATGACCAGGTCTTGTGCCCAGACCTAGTAGCCTTGGGACATCATTTTAAAAGGGGATAGTTTCTCTCCATCCTCAGCCTCAGCTAAACTGCAACAGTTTTGGCTGCACTTGTGGCTTGCTGCAATTCACCTCTCATTCTACTGCATTCACTGGAAGACACCAACATGGAGTGAGATCCTGCTTGGAATGAACAAACCTGTTCCTGTGTCCCTGTCCCTCTCACTTGTGTTCTAGTGTCACCCAGAGCACACTTTCTGTTAGGTACAATATGGCAGCAGTGGTAGCAGAAAACACCACAACCCTGAGGCTACAAAACGACTGAGATTTGGGTCCACATCCAAGCTCTAATACATCCCTTGGAAAGATGCCTTCACTTTCCTATGCTAATTTTTGTTGGGTTTTTTTTTGGTTTTTGGGTTTTTTCCCCTCTACTTTCTGTTTGTCATTTATTTAGAAGCTGAAACATTTAAAATGGGGGGAAATCTCCTGTATATTTTAAAGGTAATTAACATGCTGGTGCCCTGGTTGCTTGCAAGGACTGCAGAACACGTGAATGAAAATGCAGCTTGCTGCACAGAACCACTTTGATTAAACCTCTATTTGCATTCAGCACAGGCACTGTGGCTCACAGACACTCCCCCGGCAACTCGAACCAGCTATAACACCCTGACTCCTGTTTGAATAGCTCTGGGTAAAGCTGCCAAAAACCACACCCCAAACCCCCACTCCCCCCCACCCCCACACACCCAGTCAGAATTCCTTTATTACTTAGGTTGGATTTTGGGATAAAATATCACAGAGTGAGATAGTTTCGTTGCCACAAGGTCGTTCTTCAAGTGTAGCCGTTCTTGTTTGTGTCAGCGCTTCCGCAGGCAAAGCATGGTTTAGAAAGGGAAGGAGGAATTTCAGGTAAAACACTTAAATTCTGAGCTAATAGAGCAATAAACACTAGAGATGAGGATGCTGAAGCCCAGGAGACCTTGCTCAGCTGCTGTCCTGTTATCACATGATCGGGGAGCATATTTGAAGGTAATAGCAAATAATTCATCAAGCTATCAATAGGTTGGGAAGCTTGGAGAGCTTTTGGAAAAAAAAAAAAATCTCTTTCTCTCACCAGGTGGCTTTCTACAAGCTCGCCTAGTTCCCACAGAATGGTATTTTCAGAATCTCATTAAACACAGTAGGAAACTTAAATGCTTAAACGTCCTTGAATGTTTTTGTCTTGGGTTTTGGCAACCATTTTCCTTTGCTGCCCTCTTGTGGGAGAAGAGCAAAACCACACCCATTCAGATCAAAAATAAAAGTCTTCATTCACCAAAATATATCCTGACCTAAATTCACCTACACTGGAGATAGATGTCTGTGAAAGAGCCTTTTTTATTTCATGAAGTTTCTTCACGGGAGGAGGTTTACTGTTAGTGCCAGTCTCTGTATGGTAAAACAACTTAATGTCAACTATATGCGTGGAAAAACAGCATCATCCAGGACAGGTGAAACCAGCATGAAACAATCTTTCCTTTAATAAACTGGGGTAAAATATACATATATGCATATATAAAGTATATATCTATATTTACTGTATACACAGATATTATATAAATCTACATTTAAGCACAAGTACATTTAAGCACAGGCTGGATGGAGAATGGATCAAGATTAGAATGGGAGAGAAGGTCACTTTGTGGACAAAAAGCTTGTTATGACTCGGCAATGTGCACTTGCAGTCCAAAAATCCAAATGTGTCTTGGGCATCAAAATAAACGTGGAGCAGATTGTGTGAGGTGATTCTGCCCCTCCACCCTGCTGTGGTGAGATTCCACCTTGAGTGCTGCGTCCAGCTCTGGGGTCCCCAGCACAGGAAGGACATGGATCTGTGGGAGCAAGTCCAGAGGAGACCCATGAAGCTGATCACAGGGCAAGAGCACCCTTCTTATGAGAGGAGTTTAGCCTGGAGAAGAGAAGGCTCCAGGGAAAACTTATAGCACCTTCCAGTACCTAGAAGGGTCTATAAGAGAGCTGGACTTTTGACCTCAGTTCTGAGGTTCTCAGTAGCACTTGCAGTCTGCATTCATCTCACATTATGGATAACTTTCACCTTTGCAAGTACATTTTTATCCAAGATTTTCCAAAAAGAGGTCTATTCTTCAGGGTAATTTAATTCAGATTTAACTCTAAAATGAAGCTGAAGAAAGGTCATTTGGAAGTTTATATGTTTCTAAAACTGCTTGAGCTGATGAATGATGATTATGCAAGACCTTGTTTATAATCAGGTATTTTTTTTTATTTGCACAGATATGATTATGACAATAAAAAGTCCACTTCTTCATGCAGAGAGTCTTTTTATACAAAATAAGGAAGAATAGAAAATACTCAAAAAAAACCCAGAATAATCATACGTTACATGCTGCAAGGATTGGTCAAGTCCATAGGAATGACAAAACTCACAGGCAATTTAAGGGTGTCTTGTTCCTGTGGCATCATGAACACAGAGTGTAACTTCATGGTGGTAAATCATAGCAATTTACCTGAGTATTTTATAGCCATAGTAGGTTCCCTTTCACAAAACCAGTTTATTAATTTCTGACTAACGGTACCACGTGATGTTTATTTGTGAATGGCCAAATGTTATTATCCAATACAGGGTGGCCCAGAGCAGATAATGCAATCATCTCTAGATGAGCTGCAGCCAAGGCTGCCTCCAGCTTGCTCCACTGTCAAAGAAAATATCCAGAGAGTGTGTGACATAAACCTGAGAGGCCTGAAAGTCTTTCTGCCATCCCAGTGAAACAGTGCTGTAAAAGCCTGTGCAACTGCAGGGCTCTGTAGGCACTGCATTGCAATTAAACATGGTCTCTCACCAAGGCACTGAAAACAGCATTAGCTCAGATGCCGTGGTGCCGTTGCCGGCTGGCACGCTGCCCCGAGCACCGGGCAATCTTCTGCCTGCCCCAAAGGGGAGGACGGGGCCGATCTCAGCACAGGACAGCAGGCGAAGCTCTGGGTTGGGTTTGCCTTGCCCACTGATGGCAAAGGTGCGCAAAGGAGGCAGGAAAGAAGTGGAGGAACTTCTTCGTGGGGGAGAGGGTTTATTGAAGAACACAGGAAAACCACGGAGAAGCCGAGTAAATGGGGCTGGCATGGGGTTTTATACCCCTACAGAGTGGGTGTGCAAAACACGCGGTAACCAGTAATACATCAGTTAGGGGGCACTACAAAGGTGGGGAGAAGGAATTGTGGCAAATGGGAGAAGGAGTAGGCAGGGGTGGGAGTAGCAAGGGCCAATCAACTACCGAAGAACATAGAACTCTCTGGAAAGACAACCAAATATGAGAAATAAGGGGAGGGGAGGGCAGTGGCCAATAGTAAGGCACAGATATTTTTCACAGCCTTTTGGGTGCTGCCTGTGACTTCAAGGCTTTTGAGCTGTGGAGGCATCAAACCAATGGACTTTTTGGTCCAGTTGATCCAGCTGACCCTGGGGTTGGCCATGGTTCACCACAACACTCAGACATTTCAAATATGTTACCCTGAGATTATTTCTGCGTCGTTTTTCCTCTCCAGTTAAAAATTATCTCTTTCAGTTGACAAAGGTTGAATTCCACAAACAGCAGGCAGATATTTGCATTTTTAAGAAGTGGCTGACTTTTCCAAACTCTTCCTATGAGTTTTCAAGAAGATGCCCAAAATCTCTTTTTTCCTGGCCATGGCCTGTCAATAGTCTGACAACAAAACCAAACAAAAGCTTTTGGAGTCATCATTAACTGAAGTAGAGGAAGGAGAACTCTCCTGTAAGTCCACCACAAACCCCCTTCAGATGTCACTTTGGGTGATGCTGCCATGTACAAGTTGGCCAAATCAGTTGTTTGAGAGTGCTTAGGGAAATAAATGTCATTCCTAAAAGAGATGGTTTTGTGCAACAGTACCTTCCCGAGCTAGCACGTTGTCCTGGTACCCTGCAAACTGCTGCCTCCCCGAGCGGGACAGATGGGGTCCGATCGCAGCGCGCGGCGGGGCTGGCGAAGCACCTGCTCGAGTTCGCCTGGCTCCCCAATGGCTGAGTGCACGAAGGAGGCAGGATAAAGCAGAGGGCCTCTTGTGGGGGAAAAGAGTTTATTCCAGGGTGAACAACCCACGAGGAGAGACAGTGAACCACGTGGCTTGCGGAGCAATTTTTGTACTCCGACAAACAGGCGTGGAAAACACACAGTAACCAATGATACCTCAACCAGGGGGTGTAACCAGGGTGGGAGAGGGGATTACAGCAGATGAGAAGAGGGAGAGGTGGGGAGGAGTAGCAGAGACCAGTCAGCTGCTGAATAACCTAGAGCTGGCCCTGGGTTACTCTGGGAAAGCGGCCGGTTATGGGGAAGGGAGATATGCAGCTAAAAGGTAAGGCACAGATTTATGTATTTTTCCCAGCCTTATGAATGCTCAGGGCTTTTGGGGCTGGCCCTGGGGTTGGTCATGGTTCACTGCAACAGTTTCGGGAGATTATAACACTTCCCCTCCCCCAAGATGATTGATTCATTAAACTAGTGCATTTTTTGGGGTACTTCAAAGCTACTCTGAAGTAAGACGAAACACTAGACTTTTATATAAAATCCTGTTATCCTGAAACATAGTGAAATCACCTGAGGGGATGTTTTCAAAGATCCCCATCCGCACCCTCCTATTTTCAGAGAAGAGTATCACCACAAGTCTTCCTGTTGGACTGTGCTGTATCTCAGTTTTTAGTGACTTCCCAAATCCAGAACAACTACAAATGTTTTGTGTTAATGGTTCTGTGATCATCTGGAGAAACAAAGAACATTCTTTGTGTAAATTCAGTGAATTACTTTAAAAGTGTTTAAAGGGGGAGACCGCAAATCCTAGAAGAGGACATGTGGTAGTTGGAGTGGGAAAGTTAGTCAGCAAGCAATTTATTCATGATGCTGGAACAATGTAGAACAGCTACATCTCCATTAATTTTTCAGGAAGCAATAGAAAATATCTTGTCAAAAGTGGTAAGTGTTGTGAGCCAGAACCTTGGTTCAAGAGGGTGAATCACTTTAATGGAAGGGATTCATCTACTATGAGCTTGGCACTAAACTTTAAAGTGCTCTCAGTAGGTTCTGCTAGAGATAATGAAGCAGGCATCACTGGGATATTTTTCTAGTAAATTATCCCAAAATATTTTTCAGTAGAGATCAGAAACATAGCCACAATTCTACAGATGAGATAACTAAAGCACTGAGAGGCAAATCAATTTATTCAAGGTCACACAGCAGGCAAGCAAATTCCATTCTTTGAATTGGAGACCTGTACTCTGCCCACTTGACCAAACTGTATAATGTTTGCATTCTCTCAGGCCAAAAATGCTCTATTTGTTCATGTAATGCCTGACATAACAAACTGTGAGTGCCTTTCTAAGGGTGATGAATGCTATCCAGTGTGCAAAATAGTCTGGCAATTCACTGATGCTCTCCACCCATGTGAACTCCAAGCTCCCTTTACCTCCTCTCACCACAAAACAACACAGAGCTGGAGACAGCACTGCCTTATGATGGAACCAGGCAAGTGTAATCATCAGTAATTTGCTACAGTAACTACTGTTTTGTTTAAATCAGTGACACTTATAAACTCATGCACTGCCTGTCACGTATCTCATTAACAAACAGTCCAAACATGAAGAGCAAAAATACATATTGCTTTGACATGTGGGGAAGGTGTGCAAAGGAAATCAGGATGCTGTTTCAAGCCAATGCAAATTTCTGTAAATCACTGATTGGTGCAAATGGGCGTACCTCTGTTGCATTGACTGATGCTACATTAATTAACACCTGCAGAAATTCTAGCCCATAAAGTATCATTTTCCTTGTGTTTAATTTAAGGAACAGCTTAACCAACCTTGTGCTCAGACATTAAAAAGAAACCAACACCTTCAGGTCCTAATTTTCTGCAATGATTTTTCTTATGTCCTCATACAGAATGTGGCAAAATGGGCAAACACAATGTCGAATCACAGTTTTCCACTTACTGGACCCACAATAATATTTAACACCCACAAAACACAACATAAATTATGAGAGAAGGAAGTGATGCCAATTAGCATTTCACCTGCTGATTTTCAGTAATGAGCAACACATCCAGTTCTGCAGCAATTTCTGACTACCAGACTGTACTGACAGCCCTGTTTGTTCATACTTTGTGAATTTACCACATTATTTTGTCTGAGACACCAATGCCCACCTAGTTACAACCTCCTTTCAGGGAGTTGTAGTGAGTGATAACATCTCCAGTGAGCCTCATTTTCTCCAGGCTAAACAAGCCCAGCTCCCTCAGCAGCTCCACACTTGTGCTCCAGATCATTTACCAGCTCCATTGCCATTCTCTGGACATGCTCCAGAACATCTATGTCTTTCTTTTCATGAGGGACCCAAAACTGGACACAGAATTCAAGGTGTGGGCTCACCAGTGCCAAATACAGTCCTGCTGGTCACTTTTTTACTGGTAGCAGCCAGGATGGTGTTGGCCTTGGCACCAGCTGCTGTTCATGAAAGGTGCAGAGGACTCACACCCTATCTCTCTGCTGCTCACCCTGTTTGAGAGACCTGCACAGCAGTGAACTGTCATGTCAGAAATGCCACAGTTGAGCCACTGCCCCTCTGCTGTGGAACTCCTCCCAGCCCTGCTTACACCACCTTATTTAGCTATGTCAATTTGGCATCTTATTTCCTCTTATATCTATATCTGTGTCTTTAATCTATCTATATATCTATACATATATGTATAATTTCTCCATTTTTCTAAATGTCTCAATTTTCTTTCTTTGAATTTTCATTGTCTTGACTGCATGGTCCTGTGTACAATGATGTTCAGGATACACAGACTGACACTGCTCAGCCAAAATACCTTGCTTTGCCCGGTTTGTTTATGTTGACCAAAGTTTTCAGCAGTAGCTTGTTGAAAAGTTGCAGAGTCCTAGAAAGCAGGACAGAAAGGAAGAAAACATCTGGGCCATCTTCCTGATCCAAACCCTGTCACCTATACCTGTAACACTCCCACAGATGTATTTCTGTTTCTACATTTTAACCAGTATAATTAATTTTTAATATTCCTCTACCTACTGCCTAAGCAAAAAATAATTTTCAATGGATCATTTTGTTTATTTTCCTCTAAACCAAACCTAATTTTTTACTTCCTAGCAGCTTTTGTCATTTTATTGTTGTTACTGGTGTTCACATTTCCCTTCAATTCAACGGTCTAAGGACCACATTAGCAGTCAGCCTACTGAGCCTTCTTAGACCATTAACATGGGTGTTAAACAAGATTGATGCTAACTGTAACCATTAGCCATGACTTTAAAAATGCTGCAATTTCAGTGGTTTTTAGCCCACTTGCCTACAAAGACATTTTGAATTTGTGTTTTGGGTAGGAATCCATTCACACACCATGGACAATATCTCCTTGAAATCCAAAGCCGTTTTGGTTTTAAGGAGAGATGAAGAGGACAAACCTTTGCAGTGTAATTCTGTCAAAAGTCAAGTTTTCAAAATATGACCCATGTTTTTCTGCACACAGTATTCTTCATTCAAGAACACCCCTGCCACTTTGTTTGCAGGTTAAGGGGTAGCAATGACCAGGGCCATTTTTCTTTCATCTTCTGAGCACTATTCTTTGGATTTTCAGAGCTACCCCAGTGCCCAATGCTTTTCAAATTATGGTGTTATTCACCAAAATGAATGTCTTTCTTTGTCATTTAGACTTGTCTCAGCTCAAGGGAAGACAGAAGAAAAAATAGTCTCTTTTGTAGTACCTGATGGGGCAGCTGGACCCTGCACGTGGACATTTGAGCACAAGGGAACCGAAGGCAGCCATGGCTCTGAGAGACACCATTCAGCAAAGTAGCACAATGGCTCCTTTTCTGATGCTGAGGAGCTCTAGAAGACTCCTTAACCTTTTGGTGGGTGACAGGTGATTCATAGCTCTCAGAAGTGTGGTACACCTGAGGACCTGAGTGCTCACATCTCAGCAGTCACACAAAGTGCTGGCTGGCCTCAGGTGCCCCTGGGATTCGGTTCTCCCCAGACCTTCACTCACTGTTGCATCATGCCAGGACACCTCAGTGTCAGCCCATTATGAAAAAGTGAGTATAGGTTCCAGGCTATTGCTTTCTAGCTGTGTCTGCATCACCTGGGCCACAAGGCTGCACATTAATGGCTGCCCAGACCTAGCAGATGCCTCTGCCTCAAGATCTCCTGCAAGCTCCAAACTGGAGGGTTTAAAAGCTTGGCTAAGAAGGCCTAATTAGTTTTGGGAGATAATTCTTCTATGCTTTTAATTGGCTTTATGCTTAAGGAAATTTAGGCTGTGAGATATTTAGACTTTCAGACAGCAGATAACCTATTTATTCACAGGAATAGGAGGCTGCACAAATCTTTGTCCCATTCTGTGAGTGGGAAAAAAATATCCCAAAACTGTGGTTAGATGCTTGAAGAACAGCAGCACAGTTATACATCTACCACTCTTAGAACAGGAAATGATCTGTGTAATAGACCCCTAATTCAGTCACCTGTTTTAATTAGGAGAAATGTCGTTAACATTGAAATCACTGTCTTGAGACTTAGGTTTATTGGAAGAATGAGCCACTGGTTGAATTAAAAAGTTAGGGATGTCTAAACGTCCATTTTACATCCAGGAGGTGCTTCCAAACTACTAAACAGTATCTTCTCACAATCTTGACCAGTTATATTTTATTCTTATATTTTATTCTTATATATTCTTATTCTTTATTCTGTTGTTGCATGGGAAACATAAGCAAAAATAGCACTTTCCTAAAAATGTATCAGACATGCACTGTCATCTGCTCAGGACCAGCCCGCAGCAGATATTCACAGGGAACTCATCCAGCCTGGCACAAAGTCTGTATGTCTCCTCTTTCCAGTGCAAGGAGTTTCTGCATAAATTGGCATATACGTCTTTAGATATCTTTAGAACACAAAAATTCCTATTTGTGCACCTCAAGTTTAGGAAGACTTTCTCATGAGATCTGAACTATCCCACTAGGATGTGTGTTTCACAGGACTGGTACAACAGACATTTTCTGGAGAGATACATCAGTAATTGTCCCTGAAAAGGACCCAATTTTATTTCAACAGAAGGCTTCCCATGGCAGAGATACATACCATGATTCTCCTGTCAGCACAAGGCTTCTCCCGCAGCTCATTAAAACCAGCTGGAGCCTTTCTGTCTCTTCAAGAAGCCCCAACAAGATACAAAGCAATTGTGATTAATTTAGCATTGTTTAAACAATTGTTTACGTTGGTAAATTCAATACAAATGACAACACTGGTAGTAATTGACTGTGAGAGTTTTTAATCCCTCAAGTAAGCAATTGAAATTAATTCTACTTGAGGACTTCTGGACTTTATGTCAGGCCTTGCGTGTCATGATGCAGGTCTGCTTGGCCAAAACCTCCAGAATAATGAGGTAAGTGGGCACAAAAAGCTAAGGGTGGGGAGAGCACAGTGAAGTGCTCTCTTGACCAGCTGCTTAAGTGCCCTTGTAGTCAATGGTGACTCAGTGGAGTCTGGTTTGTGAGCCAGCTGGTGAAATGTGGCCGCCTACCTTGCAGTAAGACAATCACATCCCACACTCCTTTAACTCTACCTAACAGATCTCTCCTGATTACAAAGGGGTCTCATGGTCCCAGACAGGAGTCTATACTATAAACACCTAGATCTAAGTGAGATAAATCCCCCCATAGACACCATCCTGGCTTTTGGGAACAGTAGGCGTCGTATAAAGTTGTTGGAAATGTAAATGCAAATCAGAACTAGAATCCTGGATGGGAGATCAGCTCTTCTGTGCAAGAACATCTGCAAGGTCAGAGGTCTGGCTCCATCCTTTGCAGAGAGCTGGTCATTTCAGTACTAAGTGTCCGTACAAAAGATCTTCCAAATTCATTCTACCTTCTCTTATTCTTTAATGGCATCTATCAAACATACTGATAAAATCCTACTTTTACTTTTCAAGGTACAACCATTCATTATCTTTCTGCTTTGCTTTTCACTAAGCAAATTTTTTGTTTAATTCTCTAGCTAACATTGATGCTGATATTAATGTACTTCTCTTCAGAAACTCCCTTTTTTTTAATTGTTATTAATATGATGTCTGCCATTCAAGGAAAATGCAAATTTTTTATAAGGGTTCTATACAGAAAATTAAAGATCATCTCTCACGGCTGATGGAAAAAGGTTCCTCTCTATTAACCTTTGTTATCATAATGAATTGTCACCACTAACAAGAAGCAGTGTAAAATGAGGCTTAAAAATAACCTCAAACTAAAGTTAATCAGGTCATGCCCAGGGGTGGGAGGATTTTTAGTTTGTGACATTTGGAAAACCCTCAACAAAGGAAAATAATCTGTACAGGTATGTTAAAGGGAGACTTGAGACTTCAGTCTGCAAAACTAAGGAGGGAAGTTCTTCATTAACAACAGGATATGAACCCCCAGATGAAATTTAATCACCTTTAACTTTTGTCTTTCTGAGGCCATGCATCAGTTTTACTGTAAACAGAAGACTACTGGTACATCTGTATTACTTCAGGAGTGCTAAAGTATGAAAAACCTCATTTGAGAAGGATCACAGAGGATTTGTTAAAAGTCACAAGAGACCTGAGGCCTGAGGAGTTTGTTGCCTTACTCACAGGACCAACCACTAATATGCATTCTACAGTTCTGGCCCTTGGACAGCTCCCTCTGACCTTTTACAAGGTCAGTTTTGACCCAGGCAAAGAAGAAAGATCCACGGTCCAATCTTTGCAAATCAATGAGTGTGGGTTGCTCCCTCAGCCCACACAGGGTGGGATTTACCAATCTGTCTTTTAATAATGTTTTGGTTACCTTGTATAAGCTGAATAACTTGCTTCAATAGCTCTGCGTACCAACCATGCCCATATACCTTCTTTAAAATTCCAGAAAAACTGCAGAGAGTTAAGGACCGCGCTGCCAGGGTGTTTTATCAACTCCTCACATTTACATAGTCAGCAATCAGTGGAGACATTATACTTGAACAGCAATTATACTTCTTGAAAACTAATCAAGAAAACTGTGATTGACATTGCTAAATCTTCAGAAGAAACAGAGTCAGTTTTCCCCTCATTATTTTACGAAGGCAATGCCTTATGCAACATCATAGAAGTTCTCACACATCACACACAGGTAGTACACTCATGTATTTTCTCATGAAGGAATGGTAGCTTTATCCAGAAGATGCACACCTTGAAAACCTAATGTAAATTCATGTTTTATGCAAAGTGAAAGTCAGAATATTAACTTTTGGTAACAAGCACTTTAATTCACTATCTTGACTCAGATAATGATGCCTCAAATCCAATAAAAACAGATGCAAATATAATTACTGAGCTAAATCATCTTGCACAAGCTGAGAAACAATGAGAAATAATACATTTCAAGATAAACTTTCTGCATTTTCATGGGAAATGAATCTACCAGATGTTCACTGCGATCAGCTGGAGGGGGTAAGTGCTGGAGTTAACAAAGAGTTTACTCTTTTGCCAGCTATGTAGAGATAAAAATGTGTTTCACATGAGCTGGCCAAAGTGTAACGCCTCACCAGAGCAACATCTTATCTTCTATCATTATATTCATCACAGCTTTGATCACATTCTGTATTTGCTCCTTCAGTACTGCTTGCCAGGGACAGTCTGGGTTCACTTGCTCCTATTTTAGTATTGAGGTCTTTCCAGCTAAATATTTTTGTAATTTTTCTCTAGTGACATAGAGGCAAAAAGTACTCTAAAGTATTTACACTTGGTGGCAATAACAAGTTATTGCAGTCAATGTAAACATCTTTAGCAAAATAAGAAATTGAAATTGGAAGGCAATTCTAGCAGGTGATTGCAGGAGTACCACTTTTATTGTTTTAGATAAAAGTTGTGATGATTTATTGTTAAAAACTCATGTAAAACAAACAAACAAGAATCTGGTTTAAAATGAGCACTAAATTTTATTATATAGTTACAGAGCCCAAGGAACAAGCTTATGACCAAATTACCTTTTAAATTTGCAGTCTCCTTATTCCCTTAAGGGTTGAATTGTTCGTTGCCTTTCTAATATAATTTCCTACATCTCCAACCAGCAACCTTAAGAGAAGATAGTGCAACTAGAGGTTTTCCTAATTTTTGCTGCCAGCTCCGACTGATGTTCTACTTTTGGTCAACAGGCCTTCATCACATGTCAGGGCTGCTTCCTCCCTTATGTTTGAAGGCCTTCCTGTCTGACAAGACTATCACATCTCCTTTGTAGAGAACACCACCTTATAAAATAAAATGTGGCTGAGAGTAACCATCTATCTAAATTTCTGCTATCTTTCCGTTTCTGGTGTCTTTCTTTCCGAGAACGTTCTCACATAGGTCACACCTTTTTGATTTGCAGAGGAAATGACATTATTTCTCAACAGATTGATTATATGTTTGATTTTAGCTGAAAGTAAAAAATGCTAATAGTAAAAAATAGGATTTTAGCTGCATACCACTATATAAGACCTTTTTAAATTTCTTTTAGTTCTGACTTCATGAGACCAGAAGGAACCTCATTTTATAAGGTCATTTTTGCAACCTGTGGGTTCAAAAATAACAGTTTTCCATTTTGTAGTTGTTTTCCACCCACCCCTGTGAAATGCCACATGCCAGACAGAAATGCAGCAACTTATTTCCTGTGCAGAACAAGACTGGAGCAAAGGAGGATTTGCAATGTATCATGACCACTTCTGCAGAGCACTTTTGAGGGCATTCAGCGAACAACTTTCAGTGCATATGGCTGAGCCAAAAGACTCGATCCAACCACAACAATTAAAATTCAGATAAATAATTCAGTAGTGGGCTTAATGGGGGATTTTTCCCTCCAGTTTCCCACATGCATTTTTTTTTTCAGAGACAGCTTTTCCATTGTTTTTTTCTTTCACTCCATTATTGTTCCTCAACCTTTGGGTATTGCAGGGAGGCGACCGTGTTATAAACGGAGCCTGGACTTTTTGGGTGAGATAAAAGTCTGCTCGTTTATTTAAAAAGAAAAACTAGGAGCGGAGACTCGAGATAAACCCAAGTTCCACTCGGCAACCCAGAAAAGAACAACAGTGCGAAGCACAGGGCGTTCCTTCACACTCAAGTTCCTCAGGAAGACCGCCACAGGGGCTGAGCCCCCGGGGCTGTTTTATAGTCTCTCTGATGTTATGATTGGTGGAGCTCCAATCCTCCCTCTGGTGGCTCGTTGCTAGGGTCCTCATTGGTGTTCAGCTCCATCAGTCTCTGGGGCGTCGAGTGATTGGTTTGCCCTCTAACCAATAATTCCTCAAGATGTTTACATCATAAACCATTAAGTCATCTTAAGAACATTCCAGAACATTCTCCACTTTTCTATAGACCTACCACTCTTCCCCCATTGGTGTCACCATCTGGCAATCACATAGCAGCATTACACCCATACAGTCGTAATAATAATCAACTTATTAACTGTATATAACAAGTAACTATTGACTTCTTTTTAACCAAAAAAAAAAAAGAAAACTTTTAACCATTTATTACAACTGTAGAACAGTGAAAGTTTGGCAATATCCTCCATAAAAGCATTCCAGCTTCAGCTAGCCCATCCTCCACAGCAGCACACCCTTTTCTGCCTTCATGCAGATTCCTGTAGAGTTCTTCAGGGATGCTGTTCATTGTGTTTCCCCAAAATGAAGTGGTGCTCTCACAAATCACAAATGTACCTACAAATGCTCAATAACGCTCTAACACAGTAGGATATACAGGACCCTATCCTGTTCCTACTGCCAGTTGCTAAGGGGAGCATGTAAGGAACACCATATGCAAAATGAAATAAAGCGTGTTATGAGCAGTGATTAAAAAATTGCAGCTGCAGAGGTTTAATCTGATTCCCACTGCTTTTTATTCATTATTTGACAGATCCCATATCAAGTCTCTACCATAGCAGAAGACTGTAGCTCATACTCCTTTTGATTCGTTGCTGCAAGCATTGCCACTGAAGATAATGATAATATTATTTTATCAGCTTCTGTACATAATAAAGTCAGACTGAAAGATTAGTGGTATGTCTTAGTAGTCTCTTGGCTCCACCTAAAGATGAAGAGGCTGACCTGGCTTGGAGGCATAGCTAACCTTTGGAGATAAGTCAGGAGGAAGGAAGGAAGGAAGTCTTCTTCTGGAACATCCATGTGGGATCAGCCCTCCCCTTCCCACCTTATCCTCATGTAACCACCCTGCACTGAGGGACAAGCCCAACAGACTCTTTTGTATGCAAAAATCACCCAGTGTACTTCCCTGGCAATGTGGGTTGGACCCTTCAACAGGACAACTTACTAGTATATTTATTTATGAAAAATTTTACTTCCATTTAAAATGGCTCATTTTTAGGGTCACATAGGAATCATATACTCATTATCTCATATGTCTTAGAACACTATAAACATAAAGTATCTTTACCCTGAAATATTCTGGTTAGATACTCTGTGGTAAGTAGATCCACTAAATGCCCTCTCCCAATTTGCCACATGCCTCAATGTTTTTACTTTTATATTTTTATACTGAAAATTTATTGTAATTATAAAGTCTATCTCAGAGTTTCCTTTAATCGTTACTTAACAATCCACAGATAACCCTAATCAGATTATGTAAATTTTTAATTCCTGAATCTCTTAACTGATAAATTACTAGCTCAGCTAGTTACTAGATAGTAGTCCATCTACCATTTTAATTACTACATCTCATTTATCAGCTGTAGCCCGGTAAAGTTTTCTTCACAAGTCTGAAAGTGTCATCTGATTCCTTCTGGGACTGGTCTCGAAAGCACAGGCCAATAATTGTGTGAAACAAGATTACTTCCAAGTAAAGAGAAGCTGGGCAAGGCTTCCCGTGGGATCTTTCACAGTCTAAGGCAATGGGCCATGCCTCCTCTGCTGAATGCAGCTTTAACACCAGACTTGTAAATAGTCCATACTGTGAGCTTATACATGAGGTGTGCCCAGGGAAGCATCCCATGATCATGAAGGTTATTCACTCAGCAGTTTTGGGAAGGAAAGCACAGGATAGGCAGTATGTGGTAGAAACACTTCTCACACTGTGTATCTGTAGGACAAAAGAATGAGTGGGAGAACCCACAGTCTACATACTGGGACAACAGCAAACTGACCTCCCACCAAACCCCAATGCTCCTGGGGCAATCCTGCCACTTGCTCTGTGCTCTCCTTGATCCTCAAACCACTGCCCAGCTTTGCATCACAGGGTGCAGAGGCATCATGAAGGGCACCAGCCTTCTTTCTCTCTATCCCAGCAGTGTATAGTATCTGAGGGACAGCAATGGGTGTAGGCTTTCCTCCCCCCAAGTGAATTGCACTGTTCAGGAAGTGTAGTACACCGTGTTGGATTCAAAACCAGCACAGCTTTCCCCAGATAAGAGTGGGAATCAAGGAGCTTTTTGCAACTGACTCAAACATTCTGTCATGAAACAAGTCTGCCATTGCATTTCAGAGATTTGATGAAAACCTGAAGACTGAGGTTGCATAGGCACAAGAAGCTTAAATAAAAATAGCATAAATAGAAACATGTTTTGCAGCCGAGATCTAAAAATACGGGATGGTAAATAAATGGGCTCTGTTAGTTCTTTTATCTAGCTGTGTCAGATTAGTATATTAAATTATTTAGGCTGGATTCATTAACTAAAATACCTGATATTCTTTTAAATCTTACAAACATCTTTTGTTGCCTGAAGCCTAGCACAACTATTTTGCTTCCCCCTCCCCTCCATATGCACTGCAAGGCATAAAGTTAATGTGCTCTTTGCAAACCACATAATCAGCTAGGTGATATTGGAATGCCTCCAAAAGCCGTAGCAAGTGCAATGTGCTCAAATCTCTTCAGCAGCAGAAGAACCCTTTAGGGATAAATGTTAAATGTGGTGTGGTGGGATTTAGCTCCATGCCTCCTATTACTTTTCACGGGAGGCACACAGCTGAAGCTTTCTGCACCATGTTAAAAATTTAGGCCTTGATGTTTAAATATTGAACAAAATGTTTAATGTGAGAATGCTCACTCTTTGTTGTTCAGCCACTACCAAAAATGGATGGAAACATTTTATAAGCTTTCATATTGCCTCCTTTCACTGATGCTGCTAAAAATGAGGGCACCATTCCGGCAATTTGTGAGCCTCTACCGGTGGCACAGTAAATTATCATCTCAGGAGGGAAATTTTTACCTCCCACCGTGTTTCAGAAGTACTGGTTGGAGGCAGTGTGGGCCACCCTGGGGAAAATACAGCTACCATATAAAAGGAATAAGGATCACCCCTGTACATGGACCCCTCACCACTTGCTGTGTCCCTTTATCCGTAATATTATTGATATCTGCCCCTGTGTTGCTATTTCACTGTATATTTGTCAGGCTGTGGAAAAGACAGCAGCCACAGAATTTTGTCTTCTCATTTCACTGTAGAAGTCAGTTCAGGCAATCAGTAGGAGGGCACACAGATTATGTGAGTTGGTTTTTATGTGATAATATAAGTATTTAGTACCTGGAGGCTAATCATGATCTTCCAGGACCTGTGGACTTATGAATATGTGAGGAGCTCCCAAAAGTTACTAAGAGGATGAGGAGTTACAGCTTCACACAAAGGATATAAGCCCATCAGACTCAGTAAATAGTGGAAAGACAGAAATGGGCAAAGGGTTAAAATATTTCTGTTGCTAGCTTGTAATGCTGTGATGCATTTCACTACCGGTTTCCTTCTTCTGTGGCCCTGTGGAGAGAGGAGCCCATGCTGGAGCAGGTTTGCTGGCAAGATTTATGACTCCATAGGGGATCCTCACTGGAGCAGCCTGTTCCTGAAGGAGTGCACCCCAGGGAAGGGATCCACATTGGAGCACTTTGTGAAGAACTGCAGGAGTGTCCATTGGGAGAGACCCCACACGGGAACAGGGAAGGAGTGTGAGGAGTCCTCCAGAGAAGGAAGGAGTGGCAGAAGCAGCATGTGACGAACTAACCTCAGTCCCTGCTCCCTGCCCCCAGGTGCTGCTGGCAGGGAGGAGGTAGAGAAAATCATAGTGAAATTGAGCCCATGGAAGAAGGGAGGGCTGGGGAGAAAGTGTTTTAAGATTTTCTTCTATTTCCCATTATCCTGCTTTGATTTGATTGGTAATAAATTAGATTAATTACCCCAAGTCAAGTCTGTTTTGCCCATGACAGTAACTGGTCAGTTGTCTCTTCCTGTCCTTATCTGCACCTGTGAGTCTTTTGCTTTATTTTTCTGTCCCTTGTCCAGCTGAGGAGGGGAATGACTGAGCTGCTTTGGTGGGCACCTGATGTTGAGCCAGGAATAATCTGTCACATTAAAAAAACTCCAAAACAGAAAAAAGAGAGTTCAGAATAGTTCCCATGCTTCTGAAGGCACAAAAAAGTAAAGTGACGAGATCAAATGAAAGCAAAGAGGAATGCAATTGGTGGGCTTTAAATATTGCTTAATGCTGCAGGTCCCTTTTACATCACCTACAACCCAAGAAGAATTCAGGTTGACTCGTTATGTATATTAGCTTAGGGTAATCCACCAACACTTTAGCCAGAAAGCCTGAAATTTTGTCAGCACAGTCTTCTTTCCTGATTAGTGGTGTAAGAACCTCAGAGTCAGGCAGTAGGAAACAAGAAAGCAAGTAGAGAGTAAGTGATCAGCCAAGCCTTTAGTGGCAAGTGATCAGGAAAATATGTTGGAAACCTATTTTCCACTATGAAATCTTACACATGAGGAGACATTGTCCCATGAGTTCTTGTATACAGATTAATTTTGCTACAAATAGGAGATTAAATAAATCATGTGCTGGTGTCAGTTACTCTATGTATTTTCTGAATAAATGGAGGAATTTTCTGTTAAGCAGTGCAGAGAAATGAGAGTCAGACCTGAGCAGTGCAGAGAGATGAAAGTCAGACACCTGCAGGTCCTTTCACGACTCATGCTTAATGACAATTGTGTGACACCCCCAAGTCAGCTTATCTCTGTGTCTTTTGGATCCCAGCGGATCCCAGCCTGCAGAAAGGAGACAGCAACATTTTCTTCTCAGAGGCCTCAGGGCCTCAGAAGGCAGCTTAACTGCTATTAATGGAACTGAAAATGGACAGAAAAGCCTTTTGCCTTTCCTTTACTTAATGGTATCCTGAACTACAGATGATGCCTTAAAAGGCCTCCTAGAAACAGAGAGTAGACAGGAGCAAGGGATTAAAAGTAGGTATTTATTTGAAAGGCCTTCAAAGGTAGAGCCAGAGAGTCTACTGCCAAGAAACTACTGGAGCCAGAGTCTACTGCCAAGATGGACCCCAAGATGGATGACAGGTCACGAGTTCTTCACACTTTTACAGGTTTGCTTCATTTGCATAGCAGGGTTAATTCTCCAATTAAAACTTCAGTTTAATGATGTAATTTCCCCTCAGCTTGCCCCCCCTTTCAAAGGCTTTTGGTTTACACATTTTGGGCCTAGGACAGTCTGAGTGTCCTTGGAGAGCAGGCCAGGAGAGGTTTTGTTATGTCTACCTAGCATGAGAGAGCAGAAGTTAACAGGCTACAAGAAACTTCAGAGTTACACACTAGGCAGCACAGGATTTGAAAAATATAAAAGTTAAAACCTAAGGCATCACAGATATGCTCGAAGATGGTTTTGCCTGTTCACTTTTTCCCTATTTAATAGGCAACAACTCTATCAGAACCAGTTATGCTTCACCATGTGGATTTCAGCAGGAAACATTAAGATCAATTTCAGTTGCATGGCCTAAAGCTGCAATGCCTGTGCACAACCCCCTGCTGTGATATCAACACAGCCCTCCACTTTTTTAACAACCTCCTCTCATGGAAAGCTTTGTCTGCTTGGGCCGCTAGTTCCTGAGATAAAGGAGCTATATCTTGAGGGATCTGTTTGCCTGTCTTAAATTCTGTCATCCATCCCAACAGAATCCCAGGAGGCAACTGTGCTGCCGTTAGCTCACCAAAAGTCTCCAGCTTCAAAAGCATGAGCTGAGACCTTGCTGGAGACAGGCACTGAAGCCACCTCCAAGTGTAATCAAGTACCTGATCACCTGTGCCAAGAATTCAAGGTGGACAAATGTAAATTCTGGTCATACTTCCCCTGCCCTTGTGTGCTGCTAACTGTGAAGCTGGAGTGTCTTCTGTCAGAAGACAGAGCAGCCACAGAACCTCACTTGCTTGGGGCTTCTCTTAATGATTGCCTGTGTTCAGCAGGATAGTTTAGATGACATACCAAAGTCCACTCTATATTTATAGTCCATGAGCATTAGTTATCAGCTGGGAGAAATGATGGTAAATGGTAAAGAGTAAACGTGTAGAATCACCCAAAACCTGATAAGTTTCTCAAAGCAAACATTAGTTATATAGTGTGATCTAGAACATATGCAAGCTGAACTTATGCAATGTATTATTTAACACAGGCTACACTAAGGTTCATCACAGTGACTGAGTTGCACTTTCATAAGAACTGTGTTTTTAAAAAAGGCAGTTCAGAGTTCCCTGAGGGTAACCAGATGAACACTGACTCTTTTTTGTAATAAATCACTGAAGAGACCAAGCCTCGTTTCCAACTATGGAAAGGAAATGCTGATCAGGAAAAGGACTAAAATATTACCTCTGCCTAAGGAACTCAGTGCTAGGAGACTAAGCTCAATGCTAAGATTTGCATTTAGAGAACAATGGCTTCCACTGACTGCAAAGTTTGGGGGATTTTTCTTTTCCTTTTCTTTAGTTTCCAAGATTCCAGAATAGTGTAGGGAGAGCCTGGAGATAGCACTAGGGAGAATTAAAGAAAGTCAATAGAGAATCTTAACAAAAAATCACAGTGAGAAGATAATTTGATGACAGAATATAAATGTTTCCATGAGGAAAAAATGACCACTATAAAGGTTGTTTAATGTTACAGAAAAGGAAAAAAAAATCAGTCTTTTTTAAAGCTAGGCAAGTTCAGACTGGAAATAAAACAGCTTGTTTTAATGGATAATTAAGCACTGAAAACCTTTCTTTACGACCCGATTGAATAGCCATCTCCCTTTAAATGCATTCTCTGTGACACTCTGCTTCTCTGAAAAGATATTTTTTAACTCAGTTGTGGGCATTAAACAGAATCACTGAGTGATAATCTGTAGCCTGGGTGATTCAGGAAGTCAAATCACAAGGCAAAAATTATGGGTTAAGACAGTGGGATCCAATTCTTCCATGTGCTTGTCAAAACTCCTTGTGTACTATTATACCCTCTAATATTCTTGTACAGACCTAGTCTTTCAGTGTTCTCTACATAACCTTTCCAGCAGGTGAAGTTCCACTGATCTCTGTGCACAAAATATTTGATTACATCACATCAGAAAATATTACTAGTGATATTACACTAAGCCTTAGTTCTGTCTCCAGTAGATCCACCTCCATGTCTCTATGGTCCATTTTTTACTTAAAGAGTATTAAAATGCATCCATCCTGGAGATACCTTCCAGATCCTTAGACTGCAGTATAAATTCACTATGACTAGCAATTTTTTGTGCATCTTCTACTTGCTGAAGCAAGCCAAAATCAAACAAACAAAAAACAAAAGAAAAGGTGGTATTTTTCCCAACAATTTAATTATGTATTTTGTGTTTTGATGTCCTTGACACGATAATATTTAGAATTTCACTGATTATCCTCTTGGTTGCTAAGTGACAGTAGAACTGAGGATGAAGAAAATTCAGTTTGCAGGAGAGCACCCACAGAACACTGGAACACTGTTCTCAAGATAACACTTGTACTATTACAGTACAACACATGTCATGGAAAATGATAAGATAAAGAACATCCAAGAAAGGGACTCCTCCAGGAAAGCTGATGGTTTGCAAATTTGAACTGAAGCAGTCATTGCTCAAAAAAATAAATGTGTTTCAGAGTGAAACCTGTGCTGTCATATACAATTGATACTTCCAGCTCATATAGCAGCCACTTGCAGGGCTCTGATTCAGTGGTTTCTTGAACTTGCTGCCATAACCCAGCCATGCAAGGAAATGTGGGGTGTCACTGGCTGAGTTTATTCTCCAGAAGATTTGATCCCAGTGAAGGTACAATCAATGTATTCTATATGTGGTAGGCTGACATTTCATGATCTCTGGTCCCTGTTCTTGTGGGAAACTTTAGCTTGCCAGATGTCTGCTGGAAACTCAGCACAGCAGAGGGGAGGCAGTCTAGGAGGTTCCTGGAGTGTGTGAAAGAAAATTTATGAGAGTTTCTGACCTTTGGAAGAAGAAGCAGCCAACTCAGAAAGAATACAAAGATGTTGCTAGGTCATGTAGAGAGAAAATTAGAAAGGCAAAAGCTCAGCTAGAATTCAGTCTAAGTACTGCTGTGAAAGATAATAAAAAGCGTTTTATAAACACATCATCAATAAAAGGAGGGCTAAGGAAAATCTCCATATTTTATTGTCACCCAGGAGGAGGAAAAGGCTGAAGTACTTAATGCCTTCTTTACTTCAGTCTTCAACAGTAAGACTGATATCCTCAGGACAAGCAACCCCCTGAGCTGGTAGACAGGGACAGCGAGCAGGCTAGCCCCCCTGTAATCCAGGAGGAAGTCATTAGTGACCTGCTGAGCCACATAAATATGAGTCTCTGGGGCTGGCTGGGATCCACCCAAGGGTACTGAGGCAGCTGCTGGAAGAGCTGACCAAGCCACTCTCCATCATTTACCAGCACTCCTGACTCATGGGGAGGTCCCAATTGACTGGAGGTCAGCAAATATCTATAAGAATGGCTGGAAGGAGGATCTGAGGAACTACAGTCCTGTCAGCCTTACCTCAGTGCCCAGGAGGGTTATGGAACAGATCATCTTGAGTACCATCATCCAGGATAACCAGGGAACCAGGTCCAAAAAGCATGGATTTAGAAAAAGCAGGTCCTGCTTGACCTCCTTCTATGATCTGATGACCCACCAAGTAGACGAGAAAAAAGCTGTGGATGTAGTCTACCTGGACTCCAGTAAATCCTTTAATACTGTCTCCCATTACATTCTCCTGGAGAAGCTGGCAGCCCATGGCTTGGACTGGTGCACTCTTGGCTGGGTTAAAAACTGGCTGGATGGCCAGGCCCAGAGAGGAGTGGTGAATGGAACTACATCCAGCTGGCAGTCACCAGGGTTGTTCCCCAGGGCTCAGTACTGGGGCAAGTCCTGTTTAATATCTTTACTGGATGAGAGGGTCAAGGGTACCCTCAGTCAGTTTGCAGATGGCACCAAGTTGGGGGAGAGTGTTGATCTGCCAAAGGAAGGCTCTGCAGTGGGATCTGAACAGTCTGGAATGATGGTTTGAGGTCAATTGTATGAGATTCAAGAAAGTCAAGTGCCAGGTCCTGCCCTTGGGTTACAGCAACCCCTGCAGTGCTCCAGGCTGGGGGCAGAGTGGCTGGAAAGTGGCTCAGCAGAAAAGGTCCTGGGGGTGCTGATCGACAGCAGCTGAACATGAGCCAGTGTGTGCCCAAGTGGCCAAGAAGGTCAATGGCATCCTGGTCTATGTATCAAGGATAATGTGGCCAGCAGGATTAGGGAAGTGATTGTTCCTTTGTACCTGTGACTTGACGTGGCACATGTGCCATGGTCTAGTTGGTATGGTGGTGTTTGGTCAAAGGTCAAACTTGACAATCTTGAAGGTCTTTCCCAGCCTTAATGACCCTATGATCAGTATTTTTATGGTTCTAAAGAGTGCTCTGTTTCCATGTGGCTGCCTCAGAAAGGGTTAAGGACTGGCTCCTACACTCATCATTTGGGAATGACTGGAGAGGTTCTGCATGTACTGTTGAGGATATATCTAAATCTTTGTTTGCTGGCCCCTGGTATCCTAAGAACACCTAAGCTTCTCTGGGGCTTATATAGTCCTGCGTTCAATCAACAGCCTTGCTGTGGATTTCAATCCTATGGAAGTGCAATGACCCAGCAGAGCAATACCTTACCACACAATTTATTCTTTCAGAGCAGAAAAGAGGCATGTGTGTATCTCTGAAAAATAACAGGAAACCCATGTGAAACTTTCATGTGGTGAGTGATATCTACCAATATATGTGAGGGGAAGGTGTTTTAAAATTTGGCTTTATTTCTCATGATCCTGGCCTGATTTGATTGGTAATAAATTAAACTAATTCCCCCAAGTCAAGTCTGTTTGTCCATGATGGAACTGGTGAGTGATTTCTTGACCCATGAGCCTTTTATTCTCTTTTCTCTCCCCTGTGCAACTGAGGAGGGAAGTGAAAGAGCAGCTTTGGTGGGCACCTGGTGTCCACCCACCACAATCGCAAATATGAACTGTACTTTATTTTTCCTTGAAATTACCTGTGTAATTATTCTAAAAGAATAATTGGAATGTTAAATTAAAAATATGGGGGGTTATATAAACAAATGACATATCCATTAATCTTAACCATACAGATTATCAGTGCTTGAAATCTTACCTTTGTTTTGTGTTTTCTTTTTTTAAAAAAGGTATTTTATAGGAGTGTGGTCTTTATGTTCAGCAATCTGTCTGAATAAGATTAATTTAAAGCTCCAAAGAGCAATTTTCTTTACTTTATTGTTTTGTTTTTGCCTTGAATCTTCCAGTGAGGTGGAATGACTATATCCCATCTGTTTCATTTTACACTTCTATCCTTGCAGCACTTTAGTATTTTCTGTCTTACTTTGCCCACCTATGGGACTGACCAGCTGGCCACAGATCCAATTTAGGCAGCTGCTAGATGCTCCAGTGAGGGAGTACCTGTGCCAGGGAGGATTACTAAACTGATTTGCAACCTTCACATGAAGTTGTGAATATCTACTTGTAAAGAAAGCATTCTCTTGCTGTTTCAGTCAGTGGATTAACACAGTGCTTCTCACATCTCAAACTGGTTCACAGCATGTAATTTCTGAATAATTTGCAAATATGGCTTCAGAAGACTAGCTTGGTTCAATCTATTTATTGAGTGAAACTGTATACTTTATGAACAAGATAAAGATTTAAAAAGATATGTGTTATGAAGTCCTTTGCTCTTGTTCCAGCTTTAAGCAGCCGATCAAAATGAAAGCAAATTTTTAAAATGCATGTTTTCAGTTACTGTTTATTAGTTAATTGCATGTTTTCTGTATCCTGACATAATCTCTATTTGACCATCTAATAAGCAGCTGTACCATTCTACTAAAATATTAGTCATAAATACCACCTAAAGGCCTCCCTGGGTTTTAGCAGCCATCTGGTTATTAGAGAAAACCTGTCTCAGAGGGAAAATAAGAAAAATGCAGAACTCCAAAATAGCTCATATTTGAGGAGGAAAAAAAAAAAAAAAATCAAGTTCTGGGTTAGCAATCTAACAACCCACCCAAAGCTGCTGGGTGAAATATGAAAAAGTGAAAAATTTATCCAGGCCTAATGCTGCATAGCAAAGCATCTTGGAAATTCGTGACACAGCTTATCATGAACACATAAAGCCTTGTGCTAATGGATAGCCAAAATAATGGGTGATAACAGGAGTAGTTGAGACAATATTTCATATTTTGAAAGTGACTCTGGCATTTTTACAATAAACTGTGATTTAACATATCAAACTGCTCATAACAGACTTAAATTTAGTAGAAGATGAATCCCAGCAGAGGAACAGAGCCAACAATTATTTTAAAACTATAAGCTGGTTTTATAAGCAGACCTTCATGCTACCTGCTAATATCCATTTTGTTGCTATTTCACAGCAGTTTCTAGGTTTGGTTTGCAGCAAGGAAGAAAGAACAAGGACTTGTACCTCACCTTCAAATCAGCCACCAGGAAGGTACATCTCTGTAGAACATTTATGAAGTTGTAAATGTTATGTTCCTCCTGTCTTGTCCCTATAGATACACAAGTGAACATTTCAGCTTGTATATGGAGGCTTTCTATTTATGGCATAACTGCAGATTTTGCTATGACACCTCAAGAATTCAATATTCTCTAGAAAAAGCTAAAAGTCACTTTATATCCTTAGACTGGACCATTTAACACATATAATCCATGAGTTTTCTCATCTCTAAAACACTGTGTTGGCAGTTATGAAGTTTATTGAGTCAATGTCATGAAAGTATGATAAGTGGAAAGCAAAAAGTGCCTCATTGGATGTTAAGTATTATTTGTATTATTATTTATGTGTTGAAGGTTTTGGTTGACCTTTAAATGGCACTGGCTGTTGGGTATTTTCAGTCATGCTATGTACCATTTCATGGAAATATTTTACCCAGACAAAGATAAACTTTTTGGGGAGAAGGGGAAGTTTTCATTGTTTTTCTTATATTAAAATAAACCTGCAGCTGGTTCTCCAAGGGCTGACAGAGGCCTGACTCAGCCCCCGAAGCTGTCACATGGTCTGTCAACCCTGTGGGACCAAGCAGGATGAAGGAGACCCTCACCCAGAACCTGTTTGAGTTGCCCTTTAGTTGCTGACTGTGAGAGATAGGATTGAGAACCTGAAATGTTTAGCTGGGATACTGTGGGCTGAATACTATTCATATGAGCTGAAGGAGGGTGTCCCTCTGTAAGGAGAAGATGATAATTTGGAAAGCACATCTGGGATCCAAGACCAAGCATTCCCTCCCCTGATTTAAGGGATGAGAAGGCAAACATCTTTGACAGCTTAACATTTCTCTGTCCTCATTTTCTCTATCTGTCATTTTATGCTCTCCGTGTACAGGTTTTGAGAGATAAAATTGTTACAGCGTGAAAACTGCAACACGCATATCAATCAACGAGGCCTGTGGAAAATAAATATATATGGACTGATTCTTGATAGATGTTTCAGGGATGTTTATTTCTCCAGCTGCATGGTCGGGGCTCTGCCGAGGAGCTGCTCAATCACGGGACCCGAGGGTCCTTCTGCCCGCGCAGGGGAACACAAAACAACCGATGGGAACGAGGCTGACCCCGTGCCTCCCCCCAGGGCCCCTGTCCCAGGACCATATGGCAGGGGGGGGGGACCCTGACATTTCACCCATTTATTTTTAAGAAAAAGAGGTGTAAAACTTAACATTGAAAACAACTGGATAAACATAACAAGAACAATTTCAAAACAAAACAAGCCACCCTCCTGAGTCTTCAAATGTGCAAAAAGATTCTCTGGAACATCTGACAGAAGGGAGACAGGACTCTCTGGGCATGCTTCATGGGGAAACTGAGGCAGGAGAGGGTTTCTTCCATTTGTACCTGTTGGAACGCTAAACAACAATAGTTAATTTCTTCCCTCCCCCTTTTCATCCCCCCCTCGGCATTGGAGAGGAGTTGCAGGGAAAGGGAACTGTATAGGGAAGCCATGGGGTGAAGAACAGATTAGGAATAAACTGGGAATGGGGTAAATTTAGAAAAGGGTTCATATTGGGTAAAAGGGTAAAGTAGGTTGTGGGTAGGGAAGTTGCTGGGATGGATATTGTTTATAATTTTGTGTGTAATGGCTGCCTTTGACTGGAATACCTCCAGGCCCAGTAACATTTGCTGCTTGTAAACCCTTCTTTCCTTGCACTATATCAAATTGTACAACTTCGCCATCTCCTACACTTTGCAGGTAATTTTTAGGGTTATTCCTTTTAATGGCAGTTCTATGGATGAATAAATCTTCCCCTGTATCATCTCGTGTTATAAATCCATAGTTGTTTTTGACATTGTACCATTTCACAGTTCCTGTGATTTTCGTTGCTACAACTTCTCCTATCACATGATTGCGTGTTTGTTGTAGCTGTTGGTCCTGTGTGGCTGCTGCCTCAGCGACTCCAATGTCTCGGTTAGGCCCTCGTGTTGCAACTGCTCCGCGCTCTCCGAGCGGCGCTGCTCCGGCGCACGTGTGGGCTCTGCGCGGCCCCACGTTGCCATCACCGCTGGCCCCACGCCCTGCAAGCGGTTCTGCTCCGCCAGCTCCACGCTGCTTTGAGAGCGGCCCCGTTCCGGCTCGGCGCTGCGCAGCTTCTCGTGTCACTGTGGAAAACGCCACTTCTCGTTCTACAGGGCTCTCCGAGCCGTGTGCTCAGAGCGGGCTTCCACGCCGACCCCCAGTTCCTGGCTGCTCGTGGGGGCCGCCTCTTTGCTGCACGTGGCCCACGGCACCTGCGGCACCTGTGGCATCGCTCCCTCACTCACGGTCGAGCAGCAGGGGACCCCGAGACAGGGATGGGGCCCGTGACAAGGCGCGTTCTCCCGAGGGGGTCGGGCTCATCCAGCGCAGGCACCTCTGCTGGCACGGCTGCAGTCACGCGCTCCTGGGATGGCTGCCACGCGGTCTCGGCCACAGGATTACAGCCATCCTCTGCTCTAGGGGTAATGGGACCATAGAAATGCTCCTCAAGAGCTTTGCTGATTACAAGGGATCCACGGAGAGATTCTATCACGAGTGCATGTTCTGTTTGATCCTTTATCTCATCCCAGATCTCGTACAAAAAATGCTTGTGATTAGTTCCAGGAGGATTAATATCAAAAAGTAAGTCTCAAGAAATATAAAAGAAATTTTTGAAAAGCCAGTTAAAAAAATGTTCTGGCTCTCCCGGAACAAATACTTTCTTGTTTTGTTGTTCAAGGATTCTTTTCTAGATACATTTCTTTCTGTGGTTCAGAGAGTCACATTTCCCATGATTTTTCCATAGTCCAGAGAGAATATCCAAACCAAGGTGAGAAGAGAGAGACCTAGAGTGGGTTTTACTCACGAAATTTCTGTCCTTAGGGATCGGTGTCTTGCCAGCATTACCCTACCATTTGTTACAGTGGGGATACTGTAACACGTGTATCAAACAAGGAGGCCTGTGGAAAAGAAATATATATGGACTGATTCTTGATAGATGTTTCAGAGATGTTTATTTCTCCAGCCGCATGGCTGAGGATCTGCCAAGGAACTGCTCGATCCCGGGACCCGAGGGTCCTTGCCCGCACAGGGGAACACAAAACAACCAATGGGGAACGAGGCTGAGCAGGGGCAGGGAAACCCCATGCCTCCCCCCCAGGGCCCCTGTCCCAGGACATGGCAGGGAGAAGGGCCCCAACATAAAATGAATGTCTGTAAATTATTTTGAGCATCCCAGATGAGTGATTTGAAGCAGGAGCTGGATTATGACTGGGTAAGGCACAGTATGGTCATGGCAACAAAAAGGATCATCTTGACAGATGGTGAAGTTGATATTTCTGTCTCTTTGGTTGTCTTTTCACATTCATTTTAGAGTAAACTGGGTGATTTTTCCTGGAATGATGAGTTGTCTGCCTGGACACTTGTGTGTAAGCCTAGATGAAACATATCCAGAGCTTTACATAGATCCAGCTGTCCTTTTTAAATAAGTGGGAAACCTCTTGCTGCCCATATTAAAAGAAAAAAATGAGGCCTTTGTTCAACTGTTTTGTCTCCAAACTACTTAAATTTCACTCCTGAAGATAAATCCAGTACCCTTGCCAGACAGCTTTTTAGAAGACTGTGGCAATTAGAAATCCAGGAAGAACAGATTTGTTGCTCTTTTTCTACAGCTAGGCCAGACACTGCCAATGAAAAAAGAAGTTGGCTCAGAACAAGATGGAAATTCTAAACTTTCAGACTTATCAGTTCTGAAACTTCCTCATGAAAATCTGCCTTTTCAGGCCTAGTAATAGCCAGATGGAAAAATTATATCTCTTTAAAGACTTAGAGCTTTGTTTTATCATATTTAGATTACTTTTTTTTTCAAAAGCCGACCTCACTTATTATGGTAGAAATATATAGAACTGTTTGAGAGGTTTTCTCCTATTGTGATAGTAGCTAACTGAAGCTCCTCTGTGACAAGGTGGCGCTCTAAGTAGATGAGGGAAAGGCTGTGGGTGTTGTCTGGACTTTAGGAAAGCCTTTGACACCATCTTCTACAGTATCCTCCTGGAGAATGTCTTCCCGTGGCTTGGACAGGTGCACTGTTCACTGCATGGTCAGGCCCAGAGAGGGGTGGTGAGTGGAGTTAAATCCAGCTTGTGGACCGTCACCAGTGGTGTTCCCCAGGGCTCAATATTGGGGATAATTCTATTTAATATCTTTATCAATGATCTGCATGAGGCGATCAAGGGCACTCTCAGTCAGTTTGTAGATGACACAAAGTTGATGGGAATGTTGATCTGATAGAGAGTGGGAAGGCATTGCAGAGGGATCTGGACAGTGGATCAATGGGCTGAGGCCAACAGTATGAGGTTCAACAAGGCCAAGTGCCAGGTCCTGCCCTTGAGTCATAACAACCTCCTGCAGTGCTCCAGGTTGGGGGCAGAGTGGTTGGAAAGCTACCCAGAAGAAAATGACCTGGAGATGCTGGTTGACAGCAGCTGAACATGAGTCAGTGTGTGCCCAGGTAGGCAAGAAGGTCAATGGCACTGGGTCTGTATCAGCAATAGTGTGGCCAGCAGGGCCAGGGCAGTGATTGTCCCCATATACTGGCACTGTGAGGCCACACCTTGAATCCTGTGTCCAGTTCTGGGCCCCTGTAAGAGACGGTCCAAAGATCCCTCATCTGCCTCACGATCATCGCCAAGGACAGACACTGAACACAGGAGTCCTGGCCTGGCTGAGGTGGAGTGTCTGCCAAGTGTTCCCTGCAGGTGTGCCCACTGGGAGCTGGTATGCATTCCTGAAACTAGTGCAGGTCACAATGGACTGCACTGTTCTTGCTGCCCAGGCAGGAAGGACTGCGCTGAAGTGGAAAGGAGTGACCTGTCCTGTACACCTGTCCTGTACCTGTTTCCCAAAGCAACAGGCCTCATAACAACGGCTTTAGATCTCCCCACCTGTTGGGGAAAGGAGGGAGATGAGGAGATACAGCTAGAAAGCAGAAGTGAGAGCACTGCTAAACTCATGCCAGAAGTAGACGCGCTAACGCTGCTAGGCTGCAAACCGTGGCAGGCAGCACTGCCTATGAAAGGCATGCTTGGTATGTACCTGTGATAGTGCTAGCTTCTAGTTTTGCAATGTTATTATGAAACATAGATATGGTCTTGGCAGTTGCCCCTCGCTTCTGAAAAAGACTATAAAGGGACTTTCTGAAATAACTGAGATCAAGATCTCCCCACGGAAAGAAGACGAATCTATTGGCAGAAGGCCACGAGGACTTCATCTCATCTGTTGGTAGCTATTACCTCCCTTTTCTTCCTCTCTACCCTTTTTCTTTGTTTTCTTTATCGCTTTCTCTCTTTCTTTCCTCTATCGCATTACCGTGTTGTGGGCACTTAATAAAGGTGCGCTTTGATTAAAGTTTTGATTAAAACTGAAATCCCTTGTGTCCTTTTGCACTCTGAGATCTATAAACAAACCATCACGACCCTCAGTTGTATTAGCAGATCGTGACAGCCCCTCACTGCAAGAAAGACATTGAGGTGCTGGAGCGTGTCCAGAGAAGAGCAGCAAAGCTGGTGAAGGGTCTGGAGCACCAGTCTGATGAGCAGCTGGTGGAGCTAGGGGTGTTTAGCCTGGAGAAAAGGAGGCTCAGGGGTAATCTTATCACTCTCTACAACTCCCTGACAGGAGGCTGTAGCCAGGTGGGGGTTGGTCTCTTCTCCCAGGTAACAAGTGACAGTGTAAGAGGAAATGGCCTCAGTTTGCACCAGGGGAGGTTTAGATTGGATATTAGGATAAATTTCTTCACCTAAGGGTTGTCAAGCATTGGAACAGGCTGCCCAGGGAAGTGGTTCACTCACCATCTATGGAGGTATTGAAAAGATTTCTAGGTGTTCTTTAGTGGCAGACTTAGCAGTGCTGGGTTAATAGTTGGACTTGATGATCGTCTTAGACATCTTTTCCAACCTAAATTATTCCATGATCCCATGATAAACATAAATATAAAAGTCAACATTACACAAAACTAGAACTCATACAGTAAAGTGCAAATTTTGTTTCTAAATGTACCCATTTCATGTCAAGAAAAATGTGGAAGATTTAAAATAACTCCCAAACATTAATATAAAAATTAGCAGGATATATGTTATGTACACACACATGTTTTCAGAACTTTGCCTGATTCTGGTTTCTGTTCTTCGTCTGTCATACTCATTCTAGTTTCATCAGATGGGAGAGAAAAAGCCTGAATTAAATGTCAGTTGTTCAGAAAGTCCAGAAACAATATCCTGACAGCTCTCAGCAATTCACTTAATGAGAGACAGCTGCTGGATTTGAAGAGCTAAACAAACTGTCTTTGATTTGAACTGTTTAGGACAGAGGCACCTTTGCTAGGAGCATGAATCAGACAGATGTACTCCTTAACAATATCTGCCAGTCACTTATTACAGATCTCAGATCAAAAAGTAATTCTGCTCTAATCCAGAGACAGTACATCAAGTCACCGCTGAATTAAGAAACACATCATGTGTTCTGCTTTCCCTCTCACCTGTTTACCTGCATATATGAACCTGGATATGGACCACTACTTGTTTGTTTTTTCAGTTTAACCTGACTTTTCTGTAAAGCTAAATTACACTTATAAAAACATTACTTGAGAAAAAAGTCACCTGGGCTACCTCTGTGTGTATCAATATTCAGCATCCCAATTTCTAATGGCTAAATTGAACATGTGATAAAAAGCAGGAAAAAACTGTAGAACAAATAAACCTCATAACAGTAGCACATTGTTTCCACTCTGAGGTCTAGTAGAAAGTCAGGTTTACATCTGGAAACTGCAGACCCGTTGCAGACAGCAGCTGGGAGCCTGTCCTTGCTCCACACAACCATTCACCATGGGATGAAAGCAAGTGCTTCACTGCTTGGTGGAAGGAGGACTAAATGGCTCTGCTGCAAGATCCACAACTCCAGAATGCAAGTATCTTGGGATTTTGGATGTCCTAGGAAGAAATATTTATTTGTATTTCAACTATCTCTGCCTTCCCTTTTTTGTTTCTGTCTTGGCCCCTTTCTTATCTCTTAGGGACAAATGCAACACAAGTCTCACTGCTCTGCAAACCGTTGTGGAGGTCAATGATGTTCACTGGTGTTTCAGTCCTCTCGGAGAAGAGAAGCAGAAGAGAAGGATGGAAAGAGAAACTTGCTTAGCATAGCAATGAAACATTTTCCTGTTTTTCCTAGCAAGGGCTGCCTGTGAGAACGGGGCTGTGTTTCCAGACCCGTCTGTCTGCAGGCAGGTCCTACCATCACTAGGGCTCGCAAGAGAGCTGCAGGAGCCAGCCTTGGCTCGCTGCACGAGCTGCTGATCCTCTGCTAAGCCAGGCTAGAAGGCAGCTGCCTGTGCCTGCCTGCTGCCAGGAATGGATGGAAATCTTGGAAGAGCGATCTGCACAGCAGGAAATCTTACAGACCCTGCCACAAGATACAGAGGGATGCCCTCGTACCCCAAGGAACCAGGCTCTGCAGATGCTGCCAGGCATGTCTGTGGAAGTGGATCCTTCAGACCCTGAACATGTCTCTGCTGCTTGCTGCCCTCCATCTGGTTGTGCTGCCCCTGTTCCTGGGCTGTTTATGAGCTCCCAGCAAGCAAACACTGGTGTGACATCTTTTTCTTAAATCTCATTCTCATGCAAACTCTGACAGAGTGAGAAAAGTTTGTTTTTTTTTAAAACCACCATGCTGTTACACCCAAACAAACACCTCTGAGCAGTGACATGCTCTGTCATTATTTCATAATTAATCACATGGCTTCTCCTGGCATGGTGGATGACACCACTGCTCGTATCAGCTCAGTGTGGGTTGTGCCTTGACACCTGCACCAGCATTTCACTGTCATCTCCCTCCCATTCCAGCACCCCAGGAAAGCACTGCTGGGAAGTGGAACATGACCAGCTGCATTTCTGAAGCACGTTCAAAGCCATTTCTGTATGCTGTGTCTCCACAGAGCTGGGACAACTTGACATAATTACTGTGCCACATAATCCCTTTTCTAAACAACACGGTTACTGTCAGAAAGCTCCTTGATAGGCAGTCACTGATGGATTTTAAAAATAATTGGTTCATATTTTCACAGGTGCTGATCTTGTAATCTCAGTCATTTCATTACAGGGTAGAGTACAATGAAGTAGGGAAGTGCCAAGGCATCACCGAGGTAAAGCAGATCACCTGCTTCTGAACTTGAAGAAAGAAAACAGACAAGTTCTCCTATTCCTGCTTAATTAACATCTCATTTGCATTTGGTTATGCAGCTGCTCAGCTGCACTCAAAAATGTGCAGCTCTGAGATATGGGAAACCCTGAAAACAGCACTTGGGCAAAGATTCCACCTTGCCCATTGTGTGCCTCCAGGCCCTGCTAAGCCAAACAACTGATAACTGAGACCCATGTGCTGGGAAGATTTGTGGTTTAATGGCCATAGCAGTGGCTTGAGAAGGGAAAATACATGATTTAATACATGATTTATACCACTGTACTGAATGCTAAGTGCCTTCCCTTGTGCAAGGTGAGTGTCTGAGCACTGTTTGCTGGAAGAGTAATGTAATAGAGTTTTGTCCCTGTTTTAAGACTTGGTCCCCTTGTGACTGTCATTCAGATAAGGACATTGTCCTTAGGAAACACAGCTTTTTTGTCATTCCTAAAAATTGTTCATCACATCTGATTTAGTTGAAATTGCCCTTTGGGGGCACACAGATGATTCACTAGTACAAAGTCAGCCGGAGCTCAATACTGCCTTAAAGAAAGGGGCAAAGCAACATCCATTCAGGCCTGCAGAAAGCAAATCTCTTACTGATGTCAAAGCCTTTACACCAAGGTTTTACAGCACCAGGATCTTCTCGGGCTCCATTTTAGTTGTCTTAGACTGGTCTTCTGAGTTAATGATTACAGGAATATGTAAGAGCACTTTGGGCTTTCTGAACCTGTTGGGTGGTGTTTGTAGTGCCTCTTGACCTCATTTTCCAGAGGAGGCAAAGAGCACAAAAAGACACTAGGAGAGCTTTATCTGATGGCTTCTGAAAAAAATAAAGGAGTAGTCTAGAAGAGATGTGGAAAAGCAGAAATCCTCCAGCAGCATCCAGCAGCTGTGTGCTGCAGTGTGAAGAATGGAAAAATGGTTTGCAGGGGAGTAAGGGTCTTCCAAGGACTGGCATCCTGATTTCTGAGATACCTGCCCAAGCCACTCAAACCCCAAGAAGTTTTCAGGTAATCTGTCCATTTAGTAAATCAATTGACCCAGAGAAGAAACATAGGGACTTCATCAGCTTTCCATTTTTAGGCTACTGGTAGGAACAGGTAAGTTCCTTATAGAAATAAAAATACAAGCCAGTAACAGTTCCACCCTAAATATATCATTGTATGAAACAGAAGAAAGGTACATTGAAGTGGTTTTGGAGTGACTCATAACAGGCTGTTCATACCAGTGAGTGCAAAGGAGGGCCACAAAGACTATCAGAGGGCTGGGGCACCTTTCCTATGAGGACAGGCTGAAAGAGCTAGGGCTATTCGGTCTGCAGAAGAGAAATCTCCAGGGAGCTCTTATTGTGTCCTTTCAGCATCAAAAGCGGCCTACAGGAAAGCTGGAGAGGGACGTTTTATAAGGGTGTGTCATGATACGATAGAGGGGGATTGCTTTAAACTGAAAGAGTATAGGTTTAGATTGGATATTAGGAAGAATTTTTTTACAAGAGGGTAGTGAAAAACTGTCACAGATTGGCCAGAGATGTGGTAGATGCCCATCCCTGGAAACATCCAAGGTCAGGCTGGACAGGGCTCTGGGCAGCTTGGCTGATTTGAAAATGTCCCTGCTCATGGCAAGGGGATTAGAATAGATGACCTTTAATGGTCCCTTCCAACCCAAACCATTCTAAAATTCTGTGATTCTATGACTGTTCCAGTAAGACGCAGAGTAAAGCAAGGGGTCAAGGGAAAAAATCTGGGAGCATAAAGTGAAGGATCATGATGATGAGTCCAAGAGTTCATCCTGGAGACAAAATTAGGAGTTTTCATGTTAAGAACTGGGGTGAATCTTGGACAAGAAGTAAGGATGGTTTTGCTCATTTCCATTCTCCTGCATTCAGGAAAATGGGATTTTGTATATTCATAGAATCATAAAATTGTTTGGATTGGAAGGGACTTTAAAGTCACCCAGTTCCAGCACCCCTGCCATGGGCAGGGACACCTTCCACTAGACCACATTGTTCGGAGTCCCATCCAACCTGGTCTTGAACACTTCCAGGGACATGGCATCCACGACTCCTTTAAAAAAAAAACAAAAGTCAAAAATCTATGTCTATTATCTCTCTCTCCTCCTTAAAGAGACAAAAACCCAGTTTGAATTCTCCAGTCCGTATAGGCTTTGAAAGGCTGATGTTACTTTTCTGGCTTACAGCAATTCTTTGAGCTATTAATTAAAATGATACAAAGCACTTGGAACTTCATATTAGTGACACAGTATCTGTGCATTTTGTCACTTGATCGATTGCAATCCTGGAAGCTAGACAGTAATGTTTCTCTGCACATTTTTGTCTTTTTACATTTCTGAAGCACTGCTCTGTTTTCTGTCCCAGTTTTAAACCATGATGAAGTTCAACTAGCCATCTTTTTGTGTTTACATCCCTGTTCAGCAGTATCCTCATACATTAGCTGTCAACACCAGGTTCCAGCAGAGTTTCATAAACCAGTGGTGCCAATGTCTCACAGTCCCTTATCAGAAGCAATTAGTCACTGGTGAAATCTATCAAGGTGCCCTCCTTCTAAATATATATGCACTGTTATTCCCTTAAACAAACTTCCTGTGTGCCAAGCTGGTATTCAGCCTGTAAAAGAGAACACTCCAGGGAGACCTTACTGCACCCTTTCAGTATCTGAAGATGCTACAAGAAATCTGGGGATGCACAGTGACAAGATAGATCCATGACCGAGTAACCCCCATAGAGAAAAGCAAACCTGAAACGATGAAGCAGAATGTGCTGCTTTTTTTGAGTAATGTATGATCTCTGAAGTTTGCTTATGGAAACAGTTGAGGGCAGGTGCAGCTGCTTGTGGGGACAAGCAAGGTTCAGCACACTGATGAAGGGTGTGCCCACCTTAGAGCACTGGGGACTTGCCTTTCCAAGCAGAAGGCTGGGTCAGAGCATGGAGACAAAGATTCTTGCAACCTAAATAACAATAGTGAGAGTCAGCCCCCACGTCTTCATCCATCTCAAACTCCATGTTTCCTCCAATTATTGGGAAAGGGGGACCAAGCACCACAGTGAAAACTTTCTCCCATGATTCCTGCCCAGACATGCCCTTCTCCACTGACTCCAGAGGGAGTCTGATGTTTTCAAGCTCTCTGAGGACCATCAATTGAATCCTACAGTTCTCACCTTCCCAGACTGGTTAGCAGGTGCAAATGTCTCACGACCTCAAAACTCCAAGGGAATTCCTTCATCAGGATTGAAGGTCCCAAATACAAACCCTGCTGCCTACCAGGGCATCAAAACAGTACATGAAGCATCACTGGGAGACAACATGGAATTGCACAATCGTCCTCCTGATTCTGCTGAAGCAGTTTGTTCATGTTGGGCACAGTCAGAGAAACATCTCCACTTAATACATCCATCAGGCTGCCCTGGGCACATCACTCAAAATGCTTAAATGGGGACTCTCCCCATCACTCATTGCACACAAAACAAAACAAAAACCAAAGCAGCTGGGCACATACACAAACTAAAGGTCCTTCCTGTCTTCTTCATCTCTCCCTTCACAGGTTTTATGATAATTTTGAAGTGGTTTTCTGCATGCATAAATCTATCTTTGTTAAAAAGTAGAACTGACAATATGGAAAGCGACTCTTCTCCCAGTAGAGATAATAATACAGGAAAATGTCATTACAAAACAGTTTCATATATATAGTATCTAGATCTAGGAATCATAAAAGTATCTCAATTTACCAGCTGCTATGAATCAATGCAAAGATGTAGTTGACAAGAACTACAGTTACAAGCTGACATTGGAGTTCATTTGAGGACAAACCTGCTTTTTCAATTTATGGAAGGAAAAGAAGAATGGCAAGGGCAGAGAAAGGGGAAAAAAGCACAGCACAAAGCCAAAATGACCACAAGTCACTGTTGTTTTCAGGAGATCTTTTGGAAGATAAACACAAGATCAAAGATTGCCTAAATGAAAGCAACAGACTGGGTAATTTGTTTACTTCTTATGTCTCCTGCTACCTAGTTGAAGGACAAGGTACTGCCCCAAAGTTTGGATCAGCACCTGTAAATTGTGAGCATTCTGCAAGCAGTGAGAGAGGTAGTCCTTGGCAGCCCTGACCCAGGATCTGCTGTGATCTGAGCCTGATTTGTCATCTCCTGCAGCAACCTCACTGCCTCCCTCGAGCAGTCCAGAGATCTGCCTGTATATTTTTGGAGCATCTCTGGTGACAGTTATTCAGTTTTCCAAAGTACTGGAAAAAAAAAAAAAAGACAGACTTTATAGTTAGAACAGGCTGAGGCCAGCTGAGGGTCCTCAGAAAGAAAGGTTTTTTCCTTCCCCTGTGATGAAAGGCAACCATGAATTCTATTTCTTCCTCTCGTTGCTAGCAAGGATCTTTTCAGCCCTCAGCTGCAGCCTCTGCTTTTGTCAAAACTCAGTCTGAAGAGATGCTAAAGAATCAGGGACTGATAACCTGAAGGGAGCCAGGATGGGTGAGGTGATATCTGTGTGGCCACACTAAGAATCATATCAGCAACCTATGGCCACAGTGCAGCTTTTTGCCACTGTCAAAAAGGAGCAGGATGCCCTTCGGCTCCGCTCTGTCCCCAGTAAAGTCATCCCTGGCAAGAAGCAGAAATAATGCACCAGCCAAAGAAGTTTGCAGGTGCTTGTTCTTCCAGTTCCCATTCAAGAGCAAGGGGGCATTTATCAAAATTGAAAACTGAAAGTTCAGACAGGTTTTCCTAGATCACATGTAATTAAGCTGTTTTCCCTGCAATGCAGCAAGTTCTTAAGGTAAAGTGCACAAGCAATTGCTTGGCAAAGTCTTGATGTCCAAGATGTCCTAAACTGAGTAAAGAGCTCAGAAGAGCCAATTAACATCTGGTAAAGTATTTGAAAATATATGGCTATCAGGGAGCAGGGTGACAGTTGATAGAGGACAGGGATTATAAAGTGACTGCCTGGAACCTAAACCTTCTGAAATATCCAAAAAGGCCCTTTTAAGAAACAGCTGGCATTTTATGCAGCCTGTTTTATGAAAGACTGACTAAAAGGACTGAACCACATTTGCCAGCTTCTAATAGGGTTTGTCAAACTCTGCTTAAACCTGGAATTAAACATCAGGTGGCCATGTGTCTGTGCTATTGTAGTAGCCTCATGGGATGTAACATGAGCTGACACAGTGGCTGGATGACACAGCTTCAGCCTTGAATATTGTGCAGGCCTGTGGCTTGCTGCATAGCCACTTTCCCCCTGGGATATGTGTCAGATGATATAGCAGTAGCAGAGTTTAAACAAAAATTGGTGGAGTTTGGTCCCTGCACTCAGCTGACAGTAGTTACCCCTTTGCTTTACTGGGACATACATTTGGAAATAAGAGTTGCTTTCCATCTCCAACAGCCATCAGGACCTTGTGCCCTATGTGCTTGACACACCACTGGGAAGAATGGGGAAAATTAAGTTGAAAAGGGTGTACCACGGCATGCCACTGGAAGACTTTTTCCCTGGCAGTCAGTCCCCATCACAGAGTCAGGCTTCTTCTCACGCAGTCCTGCCTGCTCCAGGCATTTACACCCATTGCTGCTCCCTTCAGCAAATGCTTGTTTAGCCTGGAGCCCAAAATTTACTGGCTTTTCATGAGGACAACCCAAACATGCCCTGTTCACACTCCATCCCTGTGCCAGGGGCTTACACCTGTCACTCAGTATTTCCCCTAATTCCTTGGCTGAAGGTGTGGGTGAAGAAGTGTGCTATCAGTCAATTGCTAATTAATTGTAGCTTTAAACAGTCAGGGTCACAATGCTTTCCATTTCAGACAGTTCAGGAAGAAAGAATAAGTTTTTTCTAGAGCTGAAGGCTCTCAGTACTAGCTCCTTGTCTAGAAAGTGCTTACCTTCACACCGAAAGTTCTCATTTCTCTGTAGCCTACACTGCCCAGATGCTGATCCCATAAAAAAGGCCACCACCTCAGTCTTTCAGGTGAAATCTTCAGTCCTTTCCCACCAACTCAGTACAAGCACATACGTATGGGGTGCAATTGCATCATACCCACACATTTCCATAAGACTCTCTTGGACAAGAGCTGCTATCCTAACAGCACTGCCTTCACAAATAAACCACACACAGAACATCTTGTTTCTAGCGGCAGCCAAGAGCCTTCTGTCTGTCTGTTCTGCCTGAGGGCAACCCAGGCCCATCACATCATGGCCAAGATACTCCAGAATATCTCTTAATTAGTTTGCTAAGATTCAGGGACAGGTGAGCTTTAGCAAGTCTGCTGTGACTCAACATGCATGAGCACCAAAAATCTCATTTAACCAGCTGTTCCCAAGTGCAAAGTGCAAGGTGATGCTTCTGCAGAAGTTCCACACTCTTCAGCTACTGTAAAACTTCATAGCTCCGTTGAAATTAAACTTCAACAGCCCCTTCAGAAGACTTATGGTCTTATGCTGTTTAAGAAGCCTTACATTATAATGCTAATAAATTTTATTCCTGTCTCTGTCACTGACTTGTTTACCAAAGAAACCTATCTCACCTTTTCTTCATTGTCCCCATCTGAATACAGGTCAAGTAATTTTGAGTCTTTGTTTTTCAAAGAGCTATCAAGCTTGGAGACAATTCATCATACAATATTTAAACATTGTTGTTATGACATTGGCCTACCTTGAAAGCAAGGATTGTATTAAGCCAAGGACCTGTTTTGAAGACAATATTGTTGCTGAGGTGGGTCAAAATAGCCATATTTTTTCAAGGAAGCTACCAGGTAACCTCTCATCTCATAAGTTCTGCCTCTACAACTACAGGGAAGTTAAACAAATGCACAAGAGAGACTCCATATAATGAAACGGGGAGTGGTTTTGACTGGGCCTGATCACATTTATTCCTTTTGAACTCGGTGGTGCTGCATGCCAGAAAACTTCCATTCATCATTGCCAATTCAGAGGTTCTCTGGTATTTGAAGTAAAAAGCAAAGGAAAAGTAAGACAATGTTTAATAAATGGCACACTGACAAACCTGAGTCCATTTTTCTTTGTATAAAGCAATACTGAGTTATTTTATTATTTTTCCTCATGTTTTCCTTCCTTTCTGACCCTTATTTCCCATTTCTGATTTACAGCAATATAATAATCACTGGCCAGTTTAAAACTGATCTTTTAAAGCCTTTTTAAATTTTATATCTTGATGATAAATAGTAATGGCAGGATGATCTTTCTTTGTGTTCCATATTGCACATGAAAGAGCTTCCTGGAGGCACTACATGAGGGACATCCAAGGAAAATATAAGCCATAATTGTCTGTGAGGCTCTTTAGCAGTGCAGCACTTAGGTTTATAAATAGGAAATTAGTTGTTTATATAAGTATATAGGGGAAAGCAAAGTTTGGGAAGAGAACATATCTTCTCACAGACCAGCTGATAAGGTCAGAGAAGGGATGAGCTTCATCAGCTTGCTTAGACCAGGTGGCAAATATTGTTTGCTATTACCAAGGCACAGACACTTAAAACAGACCTGCAGAACTTCACATACTGAACACGAGGCTCACAACTGGCTCCTGACCCACGTTACCCCACGGGTAGGACACAAGTAGCATCTCAGACAGGACTTCCCAGCCACTCTCTTTGTCAGACTTTCCACATCCATCTCTCCCAGTGAATGGGATGGTGCAGAATGCAGTACTTCACCAGTGTGAGACAGGGAGGGGGACAAGCATGTGTCACAGCTGCTGATGTGCCACGAGAATGGAAAGCTGTCTTTTAGAGAAGCCCTGGCTGTGAAAACCTGGCAATGAGCATGAGTCCTGGGAATGAGCAAACCTATTCGTTGGGGGAACTCCTCAACAGGGGAGTGGATTACACAGATCTTGTGTGTAATGATAAACTTTGAGATGTCCAGCATGGACAGGGCTAAACTCACAATTTAGGGCCTAACAGAAACAGAACACCTGGAATTTAACTGAGCTTTCTATGTGCTCTTTGAAACAACAGTGTGGACATATACCAGAAGTGCAATTTGCATGGTTAATTATAAGAACAACCTATAAAGCCAATTAGCTAATTTGCAACACAGCACATTGAAATGGTCAAGGAGTAAAAGAAGTCAAGGCTGACAGGTTTCGTGCTCTGTCATCTTGTCTTATGCCTGCTTCATGGGTGGTTTCTAACCAGCTGTATGGAAGTATTATATTGCTTGTCAGATGGAATAAATAAAACAGAGCAGCATATAAATAAAATAGCATAGCAGCACAGATAATCCCAGTGAGAAGGGTCAAAGCCCCTGGCTGAAGAAGACCATGGAGTCTGGCAAAACATACACCACTAGAAGAAGGCCCAGGCCAAGCACCACGTAACCCAGCATATTGTCCAAGTCCCATGGTACAATGCATAACATCTGCTGCACTTTGAGATTAGATTTGGATACTTGTGAGGTCTGATAGATTAATTATGCCTGTATATAAAGCATCTATGGTTTTCCTCAGTTATGTTGCACATTGACTTTTTGGGGTATATTTTTATCAAAGCTGCTGGAATCAGCACTGCTTTACTGAGACGCCAAGGAGATCTGTTTTCCACCACTGGGTGGAAAACAGTTTTCTGACTGGGTGGTCTTTGGAGCTCACCACTGCTGGACAATACAGCTCTAAGTAGGCTTAGACTGTATTACCCACTGAAATGAGGTATGACTTAGAGAAAGATAGAGGGATTTCCTTAAGTAAAGAGAGGCACTAGGAACAATCCAGCTGCTCCACCATTCTCTCCTACCTAAGGAAGGCATCATGTTGGAACATCCTTTCTCCTTTGATCCATGATTCACTTGAATTCCAGTCCTCTGGGACTAATGAAAACATTGTTTGACCCTTTGCACAGTGTTTGCTGATAGGAAAAGATGATTATGATAAGGAAACTGTGAATTACTCCACCACACCTCAAAATGGTAGGTGAAGATCAACAGCTCTACCCCAAACCCTCACACTTTGTGTGAGACATTGGCCTGCACTGGCCACCTAAATGTGCCACTCCCTCTCAGATCTTTGTTATGGCTGCCAGCCAGGTGTCAAGAATGATGAAAGAATGAAAGTGTTCAGCAAAACTTCATCTAACTTTCTGTCCTCTCCAGTAATAGTCAGCTGTCTCAGAATACCAGCAAGCTGGCCACTAATTTCACTGGATTTCCTTTCTGACACTGTTGTCTATTGAAACAAGCTAGGAACACAATTTTTTACAATATTAACAGCACTTATGCACCACTAGCCAAAATTTTCAGAGTGCTTTGTGAACACGAATTAATTAATCTGCATAGTGGAAATAGAAGTGATGTGACTTTGACTACTGTCCCCTTAGGTTTAAAGCAAGAATGTACAACTTGGTTTTGCATAAATTTATGTCTGGGTCAAGCCTTGCATACATTGCCAGCATTAGCAATGGTTAGAGAAAGGAAAAAATATGCAAGAATGGAAGAGAATGGATAAAAAATTGCTTTCAAAAATTTCCTTGAAATAGAAACCTCAGAAGAGTGTCTTCAGCACTCATGGAATAGAAATAACATTTTAACAAGTTTAGGTCAATAGTGCCCAATCACAAAGGATTTTCATTGATGCTCTGCTGGAATGGAAAGTCATTATAAAAATCTAGATGTGTTCAATTTCACAACAAATGAAAATTGAAACCCAGAGCTGGACCTCAAAATCAGAAGATCCAAATTCTGATCTAGACTGTAGTATGACAAATTGCTTAAAACTTTCATATGTCTATATAACTTCTTATGAGCCTTCATCTTAAGACGATATCAGTGAGGATGAATGATAGTGTTTAAATGGGTTCTTGTCTCTCAGAAGCTGTTCTCTCACTGGAGCTGTTCAGCCTGCATTACTGAACTCAAGACATAACTACCAAATTTGTGGTTTGGTTTTAGCATAGACTTATATTTGAAATTTTTTTGTAATGTTACTTTGGACTTTCTCTAAAATGAGCTCCACATAGTCAAGACATGGAGAGGATCAAGGACTCAAACATTAGGTATGGGTGCTGGACAATGCTGTGTACCAGGGGCACACTTCATCTCTGAGGAAAGACTGGGTGCACTTTATATCAGTAGGCAAATTTCACTAACTTCTGAATGATTATCATGGAGAAACACTGACGTCATGTGTGGCTCCTTTGGACCCTTCCTAATTGCCAGTTCATGGTCATGAGCCCACTGTTTTAATCCTCTCTTCTGTACTGCACTATCCCCTTCCTTTCATTCTATCAAGGTTTATGCAAATTATCACTTGAAATTGTAAGTTTTTGCTGTTCTCTTAAACTTTCAATTTAACTTCTTCCGGAACCATATTTTTCAGTCCCAACCCAACAGCTGCACAAAGATGTTTACAGAGACAAAAGAAGTTGCTTTATGCAAACAATATCTAAAAAGTCTCAAGAAAATGGGGCTCTGCAGTTCTTATCCCTATGGACCAGAGTCAGTTCCTTCCTGATGTTGCACCACAGTCATTCCATCCCTTTTCCTGCTTCTGCACATCCTGACAAGGTCTTACATGCATGCAGCCAGCATGGATGGGTGAATTAATTTCATCACTTGTTCAGGCATTCATGGAAGCAGAGGACTTGAAGGACCTTTTTACCCTAAGGAAAAGTATTTATACTTAGATCATCTGTGAAAAATTTGTGTCCTAATCCTCTTAAAAATTGTCAGTGAAGAAGATCCCACAAATTCTGCATACTGTTTGTGCTATGCATCTTTCATATTTTTAAATATTTTCCTAATGTGTAATTTACATTTTCCTTGATGATTAAATTGATTACTGTGAACTGATTTCTTGCTATCTTACAAGCACAAATGATGACATTCTCATTGGCCTCATCACAACATTTTTCAGACTGAATATGATTTAATCTGTTCTTCTCGAGATTAACACTCTTTCTTCAGCCTTTTCAAAATTTTTTTCTGTACATTTCATTTGGATTATTTTCTTTTTGCCTATATCTTTATTTTAAAGTTACTCTGGTTATTTTAAAAGTTACCCTTCCCTGGTCTTACATCCAAAACCTTGCTCAATATCTCTCAGAAGAAAATTTTTGCAATAATGCCCCTTTTTAATGTAGTTTCAGTTTGTGATCCCCAATATTTACCATACTCTTTTTGGCAGTTGTTGTACTAAAGCAAACATTAGCCACCTTGTATTTTTCCATCTTTCCAAAGTATATATCTTGGCTCCTGGCTTTCATGGAATTTCAGGGGTCTCTTCAGCTGTTGCCTCTTCATCATCAGAATCACTCACAAAATAATGGCCATCTCAGCAGATCAGAATGGGCCTCTCTGAACACCCCTCTTTCACTGTAAAAATCTCCTCTTTCTATGTGAATCCTAAAAACACATTTGCATCCACTGCCTTCATTTAGACCCCGCTCTCTAACCTAGGACCCTCTTAATGGAGGTGGAAATGAAGGAGAAATGACTGACACAACCCATCATTTGTCCTGCTGGGCTCCTGTGTCAGTGAACTCTGGCTGTCAGGGATCTAAACTCTATTCTCCTAGTGTACATTCTAGAATCAACTGGTAGATTGTCAATAGCATCACTAAAGCTGGATCTATTGTTTACTAAACAGATCTCATCTTCTGTGTCCACATAATTTTCCAATTCTCTTCCAAAAAAGAAAATTAAATTAGCTTGGCCCAATTTGCTATTAACACACCTGCACTCGTTGCTTTTCATGATTCATGCTAAGTGGAAGGAAGCACCTTTATTATTCTACAAACCTGAAGAGATTGATTATTTAGTGATCTTTTATTGTGTCTACCTAGGTGACAAAGTTAAAGTAGCTGGTCTTGAAATCCCTGATCCAATGTATGTTTTCCTTCAGTCCTCTGGGACCACAGTGCCCTTGCTGAGTTCTCAAAGGTAATCATGGCTAACTCAGAGCTGTCTTCGATATTCCTTAAATCCACTCAATTTTATCAGGTTCTGCTGAGCTGACAGCATCTATTTTATATAAATAATCACTGACTTTTGGTTCCCTCCCTGATCTCATTTGCATTTCAATCTCTTTGTTAAAATTAATTTTATCATGTATCTAGGTATAAGTAATCTTTTGGGGGGAGAAGAGCGAAGCAAAGATGAAAATTATTTTCAGTCTTCTCTGCAGTGTACTCCCCTTTTTTTGTTCTTCCCATTAATGGTGGAATGCTATGCACTCTCTTTTCCTTCTTTATATTTCAAATCTATTCAGAGAAAATTTTCTTGTCATCTGGGTGATTTTAAGTGCTGGATTAGAACTTAGACCTTTTGTGTTCAATCTTTACTTTGGGAAAGATTTAAAGAGGAACAGGGAAAGAATCAAAGGAGAAATCCAATGAGAAACTGAAGTAAAAAGAAAGGCCAGGGCAGGAAAGGAAGAGTTGGAACACAGTATTAAATAAAAGAACATCTCTGTAAATGCAGTCATATTTTATCACATTCAGTTAAAAGATTTATTCTGTATGTGAAGATAAAAATTATTAATTTAGGAAACCATACTGATGTTTTAAAATTATTTGATTTTCTGGAGACACGTGAAGGGGGAGAGAGGATCTGTGAATCTTGAGTCACTCTGTCATCTTAAAAATTAGTTGCTGTGCTTTCCCAAAGCACCACCACATGAGTCACCCAGGCCATTTTCAGCTCACTCAGTTGGTGCAGCAGTAAAGGTCACTTTTCAAACGGACTTGATGCTGGCAGTGGTCCTCTGACACCCAGCACACTTGTCTAAGCCAGTCTCTTTCAGAAGATCACCTACAAATACACAGCTGATAGAATTGGGTCATTGTTTCACCCAGTCCTGAAGCCTTGGAGGGTATCCTGGCAACACTGCCATCAATTTCACAGGTGCCAGGCTGCCACCATGTCCTCTTCCAAAGGGAAAAGGGTCAGGTTCTCTGCTGATGCCTCCAAAGAAGGAACAGGAGTAGGTCCATTGACGGTGCAGAACAGCCAGCTCAGGGCAACCCTTAATACAAGGACTCTGTTATTTCCCCTATATGGGAATGAGCTGGTTTTCACTGTGTTGGTACTGCAGGGCAGGTGTCATCTCAAAGATGCTGGACTACAGTGACATGCTGGTTTTTGACCACCACCAGTAGCTTGACACTGGACACTGCAGAAGAGACCTGATCTGCTGATCCTACCAGCAAGTTTGTTACCCCTGGAGAATGAATAAATGAATGAATGAATGATAATCGGGTAGAGAATTTTCCCTTCACCTGCCTTTTTAAGGGTTCCCTGACTTTTGTGTGCACAGGTAAAAGGTGTCTGGCTGGCAGGCTGTGAAAATATGCGGGTACCTAAGCATGCACATTGTAGCACTCCTTGAATGGCTTTAGACCTTTGAATTCACTTGACATTTCAAATTTGTACTACAACGTTTAATTTTAGGTACCTGGGAGAAGACTGGCAGGCCATGATTTCCACACAGCAGACTTGGTGAACAAGTCCAATGCGTTTACATTTAGAGTAAAGCTGTCAAATGTTTGGTAGCTGGTAAGTGGGAGATCAGCTTAGTCTATTATTAATTTTCTTTGATATAATTTTTCCCCTAGGGTGCTTTTCTGATTTAAAGCTATGACTCTGAGCCTTACACACTGATATCAGCTATGACTACTATAATGGCCTGAGCAAATTGGGTGATTTAGATCCAAGGCAAAAGGGACAGACCCAGGTCTACAAAGTTAATGATTTTAAAAGGTGTGACCATAGAGAAGTGGGAGCGAGTGAAGGAAAGGTAAGTTAATGGGCTCTGCTATAGCAATTCCTCTTAACCTACATTTTTGTCCCTAAAAGGCATTGGGCTTTTGCAACAGTTTCTTTTTTTAATAATCAGTGATGAACAACTGCTGGAATAAGGTGCTTTTTAGTACTGTGACAGCATTAATCACTGGCATAAGTAATTCAAGGCCAGAGCTCTGTCACAGCAGATCTCTAAATCAAGAAGAAAATTGTGTTCCAGGTCTGCCCAGAAGTATATATGCAATGCAGGATCCAAGTTATGACCTCTTATGGAATCTGGTAGACAGAAGACTGGATTATTTTATCTCAGTGTTCCTTTTCAGTCTCAATATTTTCTTTTTCTGATTTCGATCATGTTCCAGGAAAACATCTCTATTTCAGAGAGCACTTAGCCATATGCTTACTCTGCAAAATGACTTGCTTAATTCCTATGAACTCCTCAGTGACACAAGTACATGCAAAACAGTTCATCTGAATTTGATTTACATTTACATTGGAATTCACCATGCCAGTAAAAGTGATCCTAATTTATTTCTTTTTCCTGCATCATCATTAAACATGATGTGATCATTAAGAGCAGCCTAAGTTTGCACTTGTAACTTTGGCTCAGGTCTGCCCACTCCAGATCCTGTGGGTTCTGGAAAGACAATGTTTGGATGCTTACATAATTCCACAGCTTTGATGTGGTTCAGTTTATTTATAACAGCGAGCTCTTGTGAATAATAATTCCTGCTTCAAAGAGTTCATAGTCAGCTTCAAGTTCTTGGCCCTACACTGCTCCCCCTCCAGAAGAGCAGTCTGGTTATCAGTGCACTTCCCTACCACCCGTGGGGGAGCGTGCATAGGGACAATACCTCCAGTTCAATTCAGGCTGGGCAAAGCTCAGGACAATGGCATCAATCAGTAAATTAATTCACTGGATTGTCAACATTTTCAGACATAAGTTTGATGTTCAGTTTGAGCCTTTTGTCCTCTACTGTGTATTTTTAGAGACTCTTGCCACTGGCATTGGTGAAATATTTACAGATGAATTCTTTGACTTTTGATGTCATCCAAATGCTCTAGGTGGCAATTAAAACTCAAAATAGAGCAGTGACAAATTCAGAGTTGTGAAAAAATTTCTTTGCTCAGGACAATATTTTCACTTCAGTCTATTCACTGAGTTTTATTGACATGTACAGGAAGTTTGCCCAAGGGCCCTTGAAGAAAGACAAAACGTTTTGCCAGTATTGAATAAGGATTCTAAAAGCATTGTGTTTCACCAACGTGATCTGACCTTCTGTCCTAAGAAAAAGGCACCATGTACTCAGAAAAGAAATGGCTGAAGGAAAAAATTCAAAGGGATTTTCCATCCCTTCACTTTGTGGTTATAAAAACATTTCAGGATCTGAAGATTCAGCAAGGAATAAAGCTTGTGTTTCTGGATTAAACTCGACTTTTACATTGCTAACTAACATATCAGAATTGGTATTCACCTACTGTGTGGCCCTTTGAAGCCCTATGTGGTGTGGAAAATCACATGTGGAGCCTTTTGTGGAGCAATTAGCTCATCATTTCATCTTTCCAAGGGTGTACTATAATGTACCTCATCTTTTTTTCCTAGGTCAGTAATTTCAGGCCCCTAATCATTTTTATTGCTCTCCTGAATGCATTCTAATTTCCAGTAGTAAGAACTTAATGCAATACGCCCAGTGCAGTTACAGCAAAGCCTCTAAGAGCTAAAAAGAACTTCAGTTATCTCTTTGGTCTTTCTTTAACTCCAATTATGTTTTGTTTTATTTGTTGATAGTATCAAAATGACAAATTATTTATCCCCCGTCATGGTAATGAATGTGCTCAAGGTATTTTCCACAAACTGTATAGAGCAACTGGCATTTTTCTGACATACATTGTGTTACTTTTTGTCCATTATTTCTAGCCTGTTTCTGTGTCTTATTTTTGTAATTTCATTATCATGCACAGAAACTCTAGCCCATTTAAGAGCTGTATTCATCTGCTCACAATGGATGATCACCTTGTAACAAAAATCTGTCAATTATAAGGAATTAAGGCAAAATGTGTCTGCCATCAAGGAACAAACTGCATCTGAATACAACCCTGACACAGCACACAGTTCATCTGGAGAAAAGAAGGACAACACCACTGTTGTGGTTTAACCCCAGCATATTTTTGATGGGCACTACAGAAACTCTATCCTCTTCCACAGAACATAAAAGTTTTGATTGGGTAGGGACAGCCTGAGTGACAGATCCTCTAGTGTTGGCCAGCCAGGTGGCTTTTGCTACATGTGTACCCCTATGCTTGAAGGTCCCACCCCCCACTGCTCTGAGCAGTCTTTAACAATCCTTTTCATCATTCAATCTTCCCAGAGGCTGGTGCACGATGTGGGATACACCCCTTCAGTGCCAAGTGTCTATGAGATTGTTTCAGAAATGAGTACCATTGTCTGTGGGAACCTAGAATGCAGAGAATATTTCTCTGCCTGTTTTAAAAGGTTTTACCCCCACAGACAGTACTGGTTTTGACCTTTGTCCATGGGAAAATTTGCCTAGCCTCTGGGAAGAATTTGAATCTACAATGGTGTGAATTAGGTGATAGAATACTATGTGAGATTATCACAGGGTGAAAAATTTAGAGTTTTTAGGTCTATTTGCATAGTAAATAGATAGAAGTAGAAAACCTCAAAATGGAGGATAAGTTGTAGTTAAAAGCTTCTTTCTCCTTCACTAACTCCATATTTTGCAGCAATAGTAGTTTGGGATGATTGGATAAAGAATTCCACAGTTCCTGTCTACGTGATTTAGGAACTTGTTGGACATTGGTAAAAAAGTGAAAATATCTTGTGTTTTAAGCTTTCATTGGGTAATTTACCTTTAAAAAGGCTGTGAGATCTTGATAAGTTGTCTTCTTGCTGCATTCTCTGCTCTGTGCTATGTCTAAGCCATGCCAGTGGCTTGTACTCCTTAGATAAGAATTAATAAACACCTATCTGGAGACTGAAAAGCATGAAGTCCCATGTGCCTCCTTTTTTCTCCTGGCAAAAATCTGAATGTCTCCCCATCAGGGAAGACAACAATTAATGATGCGGACAGCATTAATTGTCTGAGTCAATTATTTCTGGGATGCCATGTCTCCCTAAAATTTGCTTTTCAAGGCCCAGTATAGTGTTCTAAGTGGTGGCATAGAGCACAGGTTGTTTCCAGCCATCCAGTGGTTGTTTTCACCATTGTAAGAACATGATTCTTGCCTTGGCAGGTTTTGGGGACTGTTTATATACTGAGTAAGATGTTCTGTGGTGTGGAAGATCCCTTTGGCCAGTTCAAGTCACCTGTCCTACCCATGCTCCCTCATGACTTCCATGCACCTGCTCAGAGCAGAGCACAGGACACTGAAAAGTCCTTGACGGGGTAAGCACTGCTCAGCCCCATCTGGAGTGTGCTAGCAAAGTTATTATCGTACTAAATTCAAAAGACAGCACTGTACCAGCTACTAAGAAGAAAATTAACTCTACCCCAGCCAAAACCAGGACACACACACAGGCGTCAACTGGATACTCTTCAGAGGGAACAGAGAGAAACAGACACTTTCAGGGAGAGTTTTGTCTGGTCTGCTTTAGGCATCTACTCTGTCAGGACATGCCTTAAAGATACTGTGTCTCTTCACTGACTAAGTAGGGCAGGGCTCTACTCTGTAGGTGTCTAATGCAGGGTGAGATGAATCCTGTTTAATTCCTCTCCAGTTACCATTCAGAGTCATGTACAGCTGTAATAGATGCCTGATATCAGCTATAACAGCTAGTTTGGCATCAGAAACTGAGGGGGGTGATAAGTGAGTCGGATCAGGACTCACTTCCTAGGATCTGCACAGACAGTAGGGAATTTTTACAACACCTAAGCACAGCTCTCAGAATAAGCTAATTACCAGCCTCTCTGTCCCACTTTCACAGTTTTATAGCTTTGATCATGAGAGCCTTTGAGCCAGACTCCCGACTCCCACATTACATATGTACAGACTCCTGCACAACAAGCCCAGTTTGCCTAAGAACCCCCTGGGTGTGACTTAAGAAATAATACTAGACTAAAATAGGATTTTCATTTTCTCTAAATATAGTTCAAGTAGCCAGGCACATTGCTGCTAGTGGATACTTGGATCATATGATTAACCATGAACACCTTCTCTAAATATCTTTCCTGCAATAAATACCACAGAATTCAGTTTGCTGTTATTTCTAAAAGAAAATTTCAGCTTCTGGAAGCTGAACAGCCTGAGCTACTTCTCAGGATTAGAAGAATGACTGAAGGGAGTGGGTAGATACGTTCAACAAAAAAAAGCAGCACAATAACTTCATAGAGGTGCTTTATTTCTAGTTAAAAGAGGCTGTTGTAAACTGCCACTGTGCCCCAGTCTCCTTCTCTTTAACTAAGAGATCGTGGCAGAGCAGTGCTCTGCAAGGTGAAAGGTGTTGAAATGGAAAATGCTGTTCATTCAGTGCTGCTCAAGTATTGTGCATCTCTCAAGGTCATTAGCAAATCTGCCTAAAGCCTCATTTGACAGGCACTGAAGTTACTCAAGTCTAAACACTGTAAGGCTCAGTGGAAATGATGAGATTTCACAAGCTATATTCAGCTTGCTAAGATATAAGCAGACACCCTCTGGGCACACACAGGTCTCTCAAGCTGAGCAAGCTAGCCTGGGAGCCAGGGTTGACTTGGCCACTCTATGACATGTTCTCAAAATGACAGGACAAAAGCCAGCAGGTCAGAATGATGGCCATTAAACTGTTTCAATTAACAAAAAAAAGTTTTATTTCACCTTGGACTCCAGATTCAGTATTGCTTATTTCAGGAAAAAGCAGTAATAAATAATGAGCAAAAATACCAGATTTTCACAAGATAAATAGTCCCAAGGGCACATGCAGGACAGATGTCTCTTTTTCCCATCTCTTGCAAAAGAACTGGCTTCATACTCATTCTTTGTTCTTTTGTCCTACTTCTTGCAGCATCTTTGTTGAGACTCAAAAAAATGGCATGAACCATTATTTACACTCCTGAGTTTTCCTCAGTCATCCTTAGGGATGGCTCTTTACCCTAAAAAAATGGGAGAGCTCCCTGGGCTGGCCACACTGGAGACAGTGGCAGGCTTGGTTGTGACCCAGGCTTTTCTTGTCACATGCAAAATGTTGACAGGAATTAGTCTCCACTGGAAACCCCAGCCTGCTAGAGACAGAGGACAACCCTGTGTTTAAACAATCTTCAACAATCCCTAGGAACAGGATATTGGAAGGATCTCCCAGGACAAGTCTCATCCCCAGCTCTCACATATCATCAAGTTCCATCTATAAGCTGATCATCTTTCAAACAAACAAACAAACAAACAAAACAAAAAAAAAAAAAAACAAACAAAAAAAACCCCAAAACCATAAAAACATTTTTATCCTTATTACCGCTACTTGAGGATCTTCCAGAATCTCAGCAACTGCTACAACAATTAGGAGCACTCTTCTAACTTTCAGACATTTATCCATAAGCAGTTAGTACCCAATTTTTCTTATAATTGTATTCCTCAAATTAATTCATTCTGATCTTTGCCTGGTGTTTGGCCACTGGTGTGTTTATAGCCAACAGCCACACCTTTTCTCACTCTTCCTTCTGCAAGACCAGAAAAGCTCCCAGCTTGGTCAGGCTCTTTCCAAGGGGTGAACTTTCCCAGGTCACCTCCATGACCACTCTCTGTGACTGCTGCAGTATAAATTCATCTTTCTTTTCGAAGGGGTGATGAGAATGGTGCAGTATTGCAGCACAACTTAAAACTTCCCTGCTGGAGACACTTCCCTTGAGACACTCCAGAAGTGCCTTTGCCTTCTTCACACCTGCACCATTTCTATGGCTCATGCTCAGCTTTTATCTGACTATTACACGTCTTTCTTCTCCTTAGTTACTTCCTGCCGATGAGCTGCCAGCTTATAACAGAAATCCATTTTATTACTCCCTAATTCCCTGCAACAACAAAGTATTTAGGTTTCTAATTCCCATTTAGTCAGCGCCTAACATCCCACTGAAATCAGTAGGAATCAACAGATTCTACCATCCTCCCACTGAAATCAATGGGCATTAGGTTTTGTAGTACAGAGTAGACTAAGCTATCAGCTTTTGTCTAAGATGCTCATAGTAGGAACATTATCAGCAGGAGACAAGACACCATGAATCTTAATATTTCTAATAATTATTTAAGGAGTAATAAATCAGAAGGTGCTTTTAAAGACCTAGTAATGAATTCAAAAACAAAATAAGTATGCACACTGATTTGACAGCACCCATTCTTTAAAAAAAAAGAACTTTACTAACTGAGAAGCCCTGTTTGGTAAGGGAAAAAAGTGCTAATACAAAGTCAAAAGAGACAAAGTACTACTAATAATGATAATAATATAACAGTCCTAGCTTTTCTCCCTGAGTCAGAAGGGCCAAGTGGAGCTGCACTGAAAAGAAAATGGTCCCTCGTAACCTTCTCATCCCCTAAATCATGGTTGGTACTGCCAGTAATTTTCAGTTTCAGGAGCTCCTACGAGTACATCTTGAAAAAGGACTGCAGAGAGGATGAACTTTGATTATTGTATTCTATGCATCACTATTTCTGCCATTTTCCAAAATTTCCCTGTATTTTTCTTAGTGCTACAGTCTAGCCTTGCCATATTGCTAAATTATTACAGGACAATACTGCTTGGAATATCACTTGAAAAAATAAGGCACAAGAAGGGAAATGTCTTTGATGGAAAAATCACGATAATTTAGGAATGTGTTACTTCCAAACAAGCCAAGACCAGAAATTTATTTGTTGGAAAACCTAGACTGTAAGAATATTGCTAATCATTAGGTTCTGCAAAGTAATAGAAGTGTGTGCTTTACTTCCAACCTGCTTTATAAACATGAAATAATGTAGTAAACTGTGAGAAAAGATTGCATTATAATAATTACATGACAGCTCAGAAACAAAGGCGTGTCAGTTTTCTTCTAAGACAATTTGTTTCTTGGAAATTTACCCAGGATGACTGGCATTTCTTCATGCATCAGAGATAAGGTGTTGTTGCAGAAATGGGTGCAATAAAGGGGTAACCAGAACCTCTGGGGGCTTCTCTGTGGCAGCCCATGCAGAGGCAGGGGCAGTGCAGAACACTGAGCCGTAGGTCTGCGCCCAAACACCCATCAGTTCACCTTTCAGTTAAAAGGGGGGACTCAATTCCAGCATAATTTCTTTTAGTAAAGGTTCAAAATGCTTCATCTAGCTGTGGTGAGATTTCCCTGACACAAGCTTTTTGAAAGAAAATGGAAATACTTCCCTATGAGAAGACCTAAACCAGGCACAAAGGGTGATGACGTAGCCAAGATGTGTCCCAGGAGACCTCAGGAGATTTACACAGCAGCCTGAAGACACAGCTGAAAGTTTTTCCCCCCCATCAGGCTTTTTAAAATAACTCAGTCACCAGAAAAGTCCAGATTTATAGTGTCAGGGGTAACTTTGTGAAGTTAGTGCTGTATATGAAAGAAGCACCATGAAGAAATTTAACCCCAGGAGTGTCATTATATATATATAAATATACATATATATGTGTATATATTATATTTTGTGTGTGTATATATATATGAATATAAAAATAATAGACAACAGTGAGATGCTCAGGTCCTACTTAAAGAAACAATCAGAGATGATACATGGAGGCGTAAGTACCAAAGACATGTTGACTGAAATACTCCAATTCTGTGGATTAATAGCTGGATCCTGCACAGTGGCACAAGCCACTGCAATCTTGCTCAAAATCTGGACTAAGCTTGGGTTTAACAGGGATAACTAATCTTCTTGTAAGGATTTCAAGTGAGAAGAGTTCAGTACCTTTACTGGTAACTGCTCAAATATCTAATTTATCTCACAACTAGGACACTGCCTTTGTTTTCTAATTTAAAACACATCATGTCACAATATAAGAAAATACAAGGCTGAGAGACACCCTGAGAGGCCTCTTGATTCATCTTTTTTCAGGAAGGGATCATTTTTACCTAACCTGCTGTTGTATATGGTGTTAGTTCTCAACAATCTGCAGGGACACAGATAGAACCAAATCCCTCATTCCCACTTTATCGCAAATAATCTGAATAGATTGTGTTCTATAAGTCTTGAAAAAGTGGTTGATTTCATAGTTCTCAATTAGTGTTTGGACCTGGGCCTTTTCTGGACCTCCATTATTTCCATATCTGTTTGGAAGGATGCCAGCTCAGTTGAATGAAATATTTAGTTCATGAACCATCCAGTGTCGTGTCTGAAGAAAGGATCACTCTCCTACAAACATACTTTTTTTTAATATATATATCCTCTGCAGACATATTTGTTTTCTTTCTTTCCTGTCCTTGCACCTTGATTAGGCATTATCAGCCTTAATTTTCTGGATGAAAACTAAAACAACAGACCTTTCTAATCATTCACCCCACAACACGTTAAAAAGCAAATATATATTATCACCTCCTATATCAGAGATGAAAGCATCATATGGTATCTGACCAAGAGCTGGTGACCAGATAAGTCCTCTAATAATGGCTTCATCCAGGAACAGCTATGTTAATAACTCCACTTCCAGTTTCTGTCAGTGAGACAGTTTTTCATCCATCCATTTTTTGCCCTGTTGATTTCCTTTAATGAAAGATTTTAATCAGTGTGTCAGGCAGTATTAAGTGAAGTGCCATGGAGAAATCCAAAGGCACCTCCTCAGCACAGCTGCCTTAATCATCCAAACCTATAATCTTATCAAAAAGAGATAACAGACTTGTTTAAAAGATGTACGTTCCATTAAAACCATTTTGCCTGGCGTCTTCTTCTTCTTACCTTCTTAAGCTCTAACTCTTCATTGACAGAGTCCTGAATTTACTGCCCCACTGTCTGGCCCATAAGAAATGCAGACTGCCTGATGGTCTCTGGTTTCTCCCTTTTCTTTCTAACATAGGAATAAAAAGAGGATTGTCTGAAGATACAGCATTGCCTTATTTACCAGGATGAATTATCAACTAACCACAGCAGATCTGGGTAATTCTTGCCTCAGCCCTTCTTGATGCCTAATGTAAATTACTTTCTTGATTTGTTTATTAGAAGAAATGTGGTATCAAATTCTGTTTCATATCTTCCTTTGATATGGATAGTAAATTTTTTTTTCATCCACATCACTTGGACTAAGACTTTTGGTTTTGTTTTGTATCTTTCAAATATACAACAGAAATATCTGCTGAATATTTTTCTTTGCTCTTTTCAATTTTATATATACTTATTGCATAATTTTATATCTCAATCCAGTAGATAACTTGTACTTGACCTTAGCTTTTCTTTTTGCCCCTAAAATATTTATTCTTATTGTTTGTAGTCCTTGCAGTTGTTGCTATTCTACTGACTCCTCAGCTTTTCCTATAAATCACTTATATTTTAAAACTTGTAGCTTTCATTTATGGTTTTTAACTCCCACATCATTCCTGTTCTTTACATTAGGGAAATGTTTCTTTCATAGGTGCTTTTTTCCTACAGGATGCCTTTAAAAAACCTTAAAAACCAACCAAACAAATCAAACAACTCAGTTTTCTTGTTCTGAGTTTGGAAGATCATGATTTTATGGACCTTCAGGAGTATTCAGATAACCAATTTACAGAGTTACAAATTACAAGCTTTGCTACTTGTGTTCCCAAATTGCAAAAAGAGGTTTAATGAGAAGAAAGGTGTGTTGTCCAATGAAAGACAGGCAGAAGTTGCATCTACTAAACATCTTACACATCAGTATTTCAAAGCTGTATTCCAGCAGTCTTTCTGACCTGGAATCATATATGACTTGGAATTGTATATGAACAATGTATAATGGCTACATGAGCTGAGATGAAAAGTGTCTTCTCTTTTTCCTTTCCCTTCCAAATTTACAGAGCCAAAAGAGTCCCCCTCTCTTCCCCAGCTCCTTTCCTCTTTACAACCAAGAGGGATGTCTCTCCCATTTGCAATGTCTCCCAGGATCTGTGCAATGAATCTTCTTATGATGTCACCAGTTACAGTGCAGGTCACTGCCAGCAGATTTTACAGCCATACCTCAGGATCTCATCTGTAGTTAAAAGAATTTCACAAAGAAAATTGAAACAAACTACTGATATTTCAGACCTAAAGCAAAATGTAGCTTTTTGGGAGGGTTATCTGTGTTTGTTTCATTATAAAATCCTTTATTTTCAGAAACCCAGACAGGCAAATTGCCCACTTTTCTTCAACTGAGCTGAGATGGTTTCTGTAAGTGTTAAAATGTAGAAGGCTATATTTGAGTATACCATGACATCTCTATAAACAAAGTATACTGGGGGAGGAGAGATGGAAATGCACTCTGATTTCCATTTAAGGCTTAATCTTACCATCCTTGAATACACAAAACTTTATCTTTATACACTTTCAGCACATGGATACAGGATGAAAAGAGGGATTGCACAGTGAAACATCCTACCAAAAAATGCAATGTCAAAAGCTGTCTGTTGAGTGACTCATTCTTTTGCGTAAATTGTAGCTCATTAAAGTGTCACAACCAGAGATCTGCTTCTTAAATCTGGACTTCTGAAATGAGCAAAAGGAGATGTGGAATCTAGGTCATGTAATTTCAGAGTCCACAAAACTTCATAATCTGGTGTGATTAACATTCAAGTGCAGCAACTGCTACAAGTAAATTTTTTGGTTTGTTTTTTTGTTTGTTTGGTTGGTTGGTTGGTTTGGTTTTTTTGTTCCAAATCCCTAAAGCTGTAACCATGAAACTGTCTGTTTGTCTGTTCAGCAGTTGTTGATTCTGGATTGGGTTTCTCCTGACTGGAAGGTTCTGGACACAATTTTCAAAGTTCATACATTGATTTTTCAATACTTGGTTTATAAAACATTGGAGAAGGATCAAATGACCAGTAATGAGCCTGTTTGTGTGCATCATTGAATCTGAGGCTTGGGTGAAGGCATCAGGATACTGCATTCTTAGGTCTTTTACAGTAGCTGCACCACCAGGTTGCTGTGCTGTTCTTTCTCAGGATGAGGCCACACAGGAGGGCAGCATGAGTTTTAGTGTACTTCAAAACCTTCATTCCTTCCTTGAGTTACCCTCCACTTTATGAGGGAAGGAAAAGGATGAAATCCCCTCCTGCCTGGATTAGCTGTGGAGGAGAGGTTACTGCAGTTCCCCAAGTACTATTTTTTTGTTCTAGGATGTCAGCTCCACAGCCATGGGCCACTAAATAGGTTAGGTGATTATTTTAGTGTAGGTATGGAGGGAGAGATGAGTCCAAAACTCCTCCAAGGGCACCTTGTGTCTCAATGCCTTCCACCAGCCAGGGTGCACCACCTCAGTCACTGGTGGATCAACGCACCATGCTGGAAAAGCACCAGTGTGGGAAAGGGGCTGCAGTGCAAGAACAAGCCTGGCCCTGTTTGTTCAATTGTCTGTGGATGTTTGGAGCATGGAGCTTCTCCAAGAATGGACCCTAAATCAGCAAGTTATTGCTTGGCAGGCTCTGCCATGTGCAAGTTACTCTTTGCTGGAATTCCTCTGTGTCTCTCTTGCCCTGCCTTGAAGTATATACAGTTAATTTATTACCACATCTGCTGTCCCCAAGGCGTGTTTCAGAATGACCTCTCTTTGACTCGGCATTATTACCATTCCCTCCCATCACCATTTAAGTCATATCCCTTTCCTGCATTTATCCCATCTGAATTTAAAGGGGTTGAGGAAGAATAATTTAATCACTGAGCTTCACTGGCTTTATAATGTTATGGCATTGAACCTCAAAGCTTGGCAGTAAGGGGAACTTCATAACAAGTTATAATGATCCATCTTTTCTTACATATGGTGAATTTTAAGCCCCCTTCACTGATAATTTATTATTTCTACATGGTATATGAATTATTTAATGCTCCCAAGCTCTAACATATAGGAACAAAATGCTATGAAGCAATATAGATCTAGACATGCTTCCACCAAAGACAAAAACTCAGCCCCCGGAAATTTCATTGGAAGCTCACAAACTTATAGGATTGTTGAAATGGAAATTGCTTCATTACCAAGGTGACTTACAGTGTTATATACAGAGTTGTCTTTCAAGACTTATGTAGGCACAAAGATAACATCCAGGTTTAACTCCTAAAGTAAATTCCTGACACTGCAAGATCTTACAGAATTGCTGGAACCTCACCTTCTTCGGTCCTCTCTGGTCTGGTGTCCCACACTCTATCTTGACTATGGTCTGGGGCCTAAGAGAGGGCACTGGTATGGTATTTATTGTTTAAGTATAGAAACAACATGCTGTGAAGGTCTGTTTTGGCTTCAGTCGTGGATTAGGTATGAAAGATCATTCTTCAGGACTGGCATGGACAGTACTCTTCCAGGAAGCAGTCGCTGTTTGTGAAGGGTCCAAGTTCTGTCAAAGAAAAGCAGTGGGTGCCAGAAGGGACATTTATGCATCTCTTGGAAGGCATCTGCAGCTAAGGGAACAGATTCCAAACTTCTAGGCAAAGGATCCCAAAAAAACCCTCTGCAAAGCTCATCCCAGACAGTCAGTTCTCTTCAGCAGCACCAGTCTGAGGGGGATGGAGATGCTGCCCATGCCACACTCCTGGCTTTTGTTGCTATCATAATCCAGAATTTCTTTTCAGGACGGAGCTTTACAAGTTTCATTATTTACATTATGTTGCTGTCTTCATTTCCTTCTACTCATCTTCCTTATTTCCTACTCTCCCCATTCCCATGGACAGCCTGTCCACATCATTAAATAACTAACACTCCTTTGTATTACACACCAGGGATAGCATTGCAAACATCAGCATAAGATGCAATTCAAAAGTACAGAAATTCCTCTCTGATTTGAAATTAAGAAGGGGAAATTTTCAACCCTGAGATCACATTTTTCAGTGCATTTACGTTTCTGTATCCCTCACAGAAAGTAATTTTAAAAACTTAATTGGCATTTCAATTTTTGTCATTCCATACTTACTGTATTTCCCTCCACATAAAGAATTAAAATAGACTGTGAAACTTACTGGAAGCTAAAAAATCTGGCTCTTCATTTCTAGCAAAATGATGCAGTGTTTGGCTGATAAACCCAGCAAGGGAATAATTCCAATTAAAATTGTTTTCATTGGAATGCTTAAATATGGAAATATTTCTGTTGGTTTGAATCTTCATTTCACAGAACTTAAATTCAGCTCTAACCTGATGTGTTGGTACAATTTCTGAAAAATCCATATATTTTCTTCCCAGCCTGCAGACCCTGAAGTTGACTAACACTTAAACAGAAGTTTTTAAGTAAAATTACTGAGGCTAGTCTGATAACAGCAGGACCCCATGTTACTTTTGAGCTTAGCCATAAATTTTAAAACTTCTACAAAGAAAATAATTCAAGCAACAAAAAATCTCAAAATATATGAGCAAACAAGAATATGGGAAATGTATTGGGAACAAACCTGAAACAAGGGAGTCTTCTTTTCTGCTAGTTAGTTGGAAGTGGAATAAGAATTTTTCAGGTTTTTTATCTCCTCTGGGCTGGAATTAACCTACCTTTCAAAGTTCTTTAAATCTAAAAAAATGTAGGAGAAAATCCAAAATTGGCTCTGTGGATTGGTTTCCATCCATTAGGCTATATTTTTTTGCAAAACAGAAATCTCAATTTCATTATTTTCATGTCCAAAACCAACAGAGAATGCTTCCAAACGTAGACATACGGATTTGGTGTACTTCCACTGAAAACATGTGTAAATCTCCAGCTACCTTTCTTTGCCTGGAGGAAAATTCTTTACTCTTCTTAGTCCTTGAAATCCACTGCAACAACAACAAAAAGGATGATTTCTGACAATTAGGAATTGCTTGTGATGGAAGAAGGTAACCAGGAGGTCATCTTAACAGAATAACTACGTTTGAGATGCTCTTTCAGCCCCAGAATGACTCTCAGACCCACACAGAAATAATGCTTGTCCTTATGACATCTCTGCAATGTGTTAATTTTGAAAGCTTGGTTTGTTTGGGGCTTTTTAATCTCTCCAAGGAGAAATTCCAGTGGCAGTCCTTATGTTGGAGAAATGAGTCAGGGATAAGCGCTGGATCTGTGGAACTCACTCTTGCTTCTAATTAATACATATCCTGTGAGAATTTGAAACAATAACACCAATTCTGTCACCAGCAAGAAAATAGAATGTAGCTGTTGTTCAGCAGAGAAGAAATCTCTTTTCCTGACTACCTGCCAGTAATTAATCACAGCATCCTTCAGAGGAAGAGAAGATGGCAAATAGGACAGTTTCTTCATCAACCTGCTTCGAATGAGCAGGGAATCCTGCTTCAACAGTTCTTTGTGTCTTCTATCATAGATCAAGCCAAAGTCCAAGAATTTTATCTCAAAAGCTCTGTGCTCCATAGTAATCATTACTATGCATGTGATATGTTACAGCAGGACCATCGACTGGACCTCAGTCCAGGGAGTTCTGAAGGAATGCATAAGGGAATCTGGTCTCCCATGAGACATGACTGAGATCATTTCCATATTGCTGGCCACTTGAAGGCAAGGTGGGAAAGACTAATTTGTTCTCCCTGCTCCCAGAGCACAGGAAGAAGATGCCATGTGGCTGAGGCTGGCTGTCATCCACCACACTGCTGAGTGCCTTTGGACCCCACTCCTTGGCAGTCCTCTCCCTGAACCAGTGCCAGTTCAATGCTCTGTACTGCAGCCCAGAGCAAGGCTCCAAGCCTGAACTCTGCTGTGAAAGCACTGATTGAGAAACAGAAGCAAAAGATGAGGTCCCAGAGGGCTGGCAGGAGGTAGATTTAAAGATGAAGAGGTCATCCAGCGGTGAGACCACTTGCTTCCAAGGGGAGAATTTGAGCTAAGCTCTTGACCTCCCACAGACTTCCAGTGTGCAAAGACAGATTACAGGGTCTACTTATGTTCCAGGTTTCCATGTACAGCATGGGTGCAATTGTATTTTTGCTTCTTCGTGGAAGCATTGGGAGGATGAAATGGAGAGGTGCTGCCATAGTGCAGCAGTGGCAGCCATGAAAGCTTATAGGATCTGAAGCCCTAAATGGGACACAAGTTTGGATCCTCTGAGAAACTGGAGGGAGCTAGAATGAGACAGTGGCCTGCCAGGCCAGCACTTACCACAGGAGAAAAACTGGGATGCAGAATGATGGCTTTTTACATTCCCAGACCAATTTCAGAAAATGACAATAGTATCAATAAAAACCATTCACTTCTCTATTACACCCAAATAACCAATGCAAAGCTCAGCTACATGTCAGATCTCCTCCACTGTCATAAAAGAGCTTGTGCAATGCTGGCAGTCAGAAACAAACTGTTTAGGGGAATGAGGAAGATTGTAATGAGAAATGTCAGGGAGACAGAAATAGCTGGTCCCCTCACAATTTCACCCTGAAGAAACACTTTCCTACAGCATGAGACTGGGGATGAAAGGGGGTGAAGGAAGGTTATGAATTGTGCCACAGAAAGTCCTTGTTAGAGAGAACTCTATGTAACTATAAATCTTATAAACAGGGTTTTTTTGTTAAGCATCAGCAAAAAGACAGAGAAAGCCACAAGGAATGATGCCATAACTGAGAAGAAATTCAAAGTTTAATTGTTTATTTGAACCAGAATGAACAGCATTCACATTTTCCATCATGCTCACACTTGCATCTGAGACCTTGCTAAGTGTTAGTGTGTTTAACCACATGGAATCCTTCAGCAGGATAGGTACAGTGGGAGGACACACTTTCTAGGAGAGCCAACTGCCAAACACCACCAGGGAAAAGGCAACCATGGCCTGACTGCCTTCTGTGCTTGTGGCAAGGTGCAGCACAGCCAGACAAGGGTGGCAGAGATGGAGGGGACACACGGTGGCTTCAAGGAGCCACAGGCCATACTTTGCCCTGCTTATGACATCAGCCTCCAAACAGAGAAGGAGAAGCAGAAGAGAGGGATGGTTCATGTTCTTCAGCCATACCTGGGGCCACTCATCCAACCCAGTTCTGACCTTAAATGGACACTCCCATCTTAAACCTGAATTTCCACACCACATATATCCACATTGTTCATCGTGCCCAAGGCTGCTGGGCAGTTTACAGCAACCTCCACCATGGCAGCTTAGACCCTGAACCCATGAATTAAATGAGTCTGAGCAGTCACAGATGTCAGCCTTCAGCCTTCCAGCCTCATTAGAGCCCCATTCAGTGAGAGTTTAAGGGACATTGTTAAAATCTCGAAGCGTTGGAAGAGGAAAGAAGCCACAACGGAGAATGCCATGAGTGATATTTGCCCTGCAGCTGCCTTTCATCAGCTGTTCTGCAGGAATGTGCACAAGCTCAAGACGGAGCAGTCAGGGTGGTCACACTGAGGGTGTAAAAGGACATTGTTGAAGCATGGTTGAGCAGACAGGCCCCTTGTCCTGTTCTCTCAGGGGCTTCCTGGAACTGCATCCAACACTAGTGAGGGTTCTCTCCAGGGATTAGCAGCTTTCCTATTTGTAAATAATTTACACAAAAGCATCTTCCTTCCCTAAGTCTGGTTATTTTGAGACAGAGAAAAATGCACACTTTTATCTTTATAAATAATCAGAACCATATGGCCTAAGCATTCTAAAGAGATCAGTTAAACCAGCTTTCCAAGGGAGGGACTTTGTGTGTGCATGTGTGTCTGTGTGTGCTTAGCAGAGATGAGCTGTGCCAGCCTAGCAGCCTCAGAGACTGAGTGCAGGACTCACAGCCCAAGATGTTCTTACATCACTGTTGCAAAGCTGCCTTGGGCTATATAAAGCAGGAGACAGGTCATTTTTTGCATGGTTGTGTTCTGTGTCTGACTCAACGTGACCAGTAGGTGCCAAGATCAGACTTGGAGCTGCTACAAAATCTGAGACAATCTCAGCATGACAAGAGGGTTGGAGAACTTGATGTATGAATAAGGGCGGAAGGGAGTAGGTTTGTTCAGCCATGAGAAGAGGAGGTTAGTGGGAATCTAATCATAATCTTCCAATACTTAATGGTAGTTATAAAGAAGAAGGTACTTTCTTCACAAGGATGAACAGTGAGAAGACAGGAGGCAATGGGCACAACTGGATTTAAAAGAAATTTCACCTGCATATAAACTATATGCTTCACTGTGAGAACAATTAAACATTGGAACAGGTTGCCCAAAAAAGCAGAAGAGTCTTCCTCACTGGAAATATTCAAGACTTGGCTTGGCAAGGCCCTGATAACCTAATCTAAAGTCTGCTTTCAACAAAAGATTGGACTAGGATCTCTAGAGGTCTCTTCCAGTCTAGACTTTTTTGTCATTCTGTGATTCAGAGTTCTTCATGTAAGACAACTCTCCAAGTGCAGTAACTAAAAAATTAAATCCCCTAAATCCATCAAATGGACTCAGATAGTGAAGCAGAGCTCATAGCCTGTGTCCTAATTATCTAGCTCCGCAGGCACAAAGGTTTTGACTCTGAGGGACCTGAAAGTGCATGCAAAAAGGAATGAATTTCCATATTTGAGATAGGTATGCACAGAGTATTTCAGATCAGTTTATAGTTCACCATATTTTGCAGCAGAGCTGCTATGGAGATGCCTGGCCAATAGGGGAATCCCATTGTAGAAGGTCTTATCATCCACCATGACCATTTCAATATCAAATGCAAAAGGATAAGCAAGATCAGCCCTCATGTTTCTACGGAAGTCAGTGTTATTTTTGCTGCAAACACACAGCAACCTCTATAATTCATCTGTTGGCTTCCACTCCCATCCTGCCACTTGGCAGGTCTGTGCAGAGCTCTGGAATAAAAATCTCCAAACAGCCAGCAGGAATCATGCTGCAACCTGTACATGGGAGTTGAGAAGACAAACATATTCCCCAGGAGAGCTTGTTTATTTTTAGGTCTAGAGAACCCACTAAAAATCTGTTGAAGAAAATAAAGACAGAGACCCATGGTGACAGCTGATGCTGTAAGTAAGAAGACAGATGCATCTATGTGCGGAGTGGATTAGATGAGTGATCACTGCCAAAATCAGTCGGCGTATCCTCTTCGGGTCATAAAACTGTTTTTATTAGTAGGGAAGAAACATGCTAACATTGCTTCTCTTTTACTTGTTTGTTTTAATTCCTTATCCCAGGAAGTAGTCACTTTGAGCATTTCACACTGTATATAAGCAGTCAGCAAGCCTAAAAATTAAGAGCCTCCAACTGGAGAGTGAATGAAGGTCTTTGTGCTGCCCGACCTCCAGCTCTCCTTGGCCAGTTGAGATTTACCCTCATGTGGGGACTCTTTGATGGATGGTATAATGAGGCTCAAAGGGGTACTAATCCCCCAGGGTTTAGGAGGGTCAAACAGAGGGTATGAAAGGCCATACTGAACTAGACTTCAGCAACTCTCAGCCAACAGCCACTTTGGCACCATTCCCAGCCAGCGTAGGTTAATGCAGTCTCTGGAGTATTTCTAGCTGCTGATGAGTGTAGGAGTCCAAGAGGAGAAGAGAGAGTGAGTAGGCTGCAGCATTTGTACCTCCCTCAGTAAAAAGTGTAGTGCCAGCCTTCCCTTTATAGAGACACATCTACATGCAGACACTCTCATCCTTGGCCTCATATGGCCAGGAGAAAATGATACCTGTTGGGTTTGATGAGGGGGATGGTCAGCAAACAGACATGACAAGCTGGAAAAGCAGATTCCCAAAGACTGTTGTGTCCCCAGACTCAATAGAAAATTACTGATTTGTGCTTATAAGTGGGCATTATAAAGCCAGTCAAAGTGATCAGCAGAGGTGCATGGAGTAGTCTTGTTAGAGATTAGGAGAATTTCAGATACTCGATCACTGCTGCCAGCAAGGGGCAATTGTACATTTCTAAACACCAAAAGTTAATGGATGACAGACATAGTATTGCCACTGCAGCTGTACAGAGCAGCAAAACAGTGAAAGATGACTGTGTGGCTCATCACTATATGTTCCCTCATCTCATGGTAAATTAGACACAGAACAATTCTCCTTTTCCCTAGCTCTCCTCTGGTCTTTTCATTTCCATCAACATGATTGGAAACTCCAGTCCTTTTGACATGTACTGAAGGAGAGAAAAAATCAAACACACACACATCCCTTGAATTCATTACTTTTAAGTTATTTACCTCTGTTATCTCTATTCAACCAGAGTACTGTAGGGGCTTTCTGTCACAGCAATATTTGTCACTGCTCTGACTTCAACCTTTCTTTTCGTTGGTACTTTAAAATGATTGGTTTTCTTTCTAAACAGGTGTTTAGTTTTAATCAGTGTTTAGCCCCATTACTCATCTAAGTATTCATTATTTCTCAGTTCACTGATATTTAGTCATCCTCATTTGATCAAATTGAGTTCTTCATCTGCTCTTCACAGCTTCCATGCTTTGACTCTGGTCCCTGGTGTACCCAGCTGCTTTTCTGCCTATAAAATTTCTCTATAGACATTTTATTTTTTACTTCATGTGTAGCTAGGATCAGGAGATGAATCTTTCCTTTGAGTGATTGCTTTAATATTCATCCCTTTTTTTGCCTTTTTTTGTGCATTACTTGCTTTGTGTACATGTGGGATTTGTGCCAAGAGGTGCTAATTTCTTCTGACGTGGGTGTTGTAAGCGACAGGCATTAATAAGGTTTGATCTGTGACTTTTACTTTACTCAACTTTAGGATTCTTCTTCTCACTTTAGCTGTCTCTTTAACACCTTTGATAGTTCTGTACAACTGCATATCAAGGGATATTAGCGAGACCTCATTGATATTGATATGTTTGGGATGTGCTCCTCTCACTCTCTCTTTGAACTAATCCTTTGACAGAGGAACTTTTCATTTTATGCCCATACCTTCACATTTCTGCCTTGACTTCCAAGGAAAAGACATCCAGCTATTCCCAAGAGAGCCTTGGGAGGGCAGGACAAACTAGTCACAAAGAAAGCCATGTGGCAAAGGAATATCCACAGTGGCCACACGTGTGTTTAACCCTTACTTTTTCCACAGAAATTAGATTTAATTTTTTATGAGACTGAGGTTTTTCAGTAGTTACTAAAAAGAATTTCCTTCCCAAAAATACTTCCCTCAGGTTGAGACTTAGCCCTAGCAGCAATGAGTCAAACGCTACAAATTCCTAACTGGATATAAGCCAATAATTAACCTGGTTTAGAGTCTTTGCAGAAAATGATGGACAGAAAGCTACTCTGCACTTGACTCTGGGACCCTCACAGATGCCAGCCTTTCTTACATTTATATATTGATCCAGACACCATTGCAGGGAGATACTGTGAGATTTCAGCAGCAAGAGTGGTGCATTTTTCTGCATCATTCCTGCAGTGAAAAATGATGTGGCACAGTGTTAACTTTAGATCTTGTTCCCATTTCCATAAGCTGCTGCTTCTGCTGGTTCACTTAGTGCATTAAATGCTGCCTCGGCTACTTGCAGGGCTTCACTGTAGATGCCTGCAGCTGAACTCTTTAGATTTTCTCTGTAGTCAGTGGAGAGAAAAAGGAATTCCCACAGGGCAGTTCATTCCATCTGGGAATAGGTATCAAATCTGAAAAGCAAATCTGTCAAGACACACGGACTAACCCAGATGTTGACTGGTGTAAAGTAAGTGCTACATTCATACTCAGATAACATGAATCCCAACCTTGACTTCTCTTCAATGACTTTTTGCAATGCTTTTTACCTTCTCATGATATTTCCTAGGTACAGAAGAGCACAGGGTTCTTCTCATCCTCACAGCTCTCTGCAGACACACTGCTTTGGACTCACTTTATTGGTCCCAATTTAAACAGAGTGACAAAGCGTTGAAAAAAATCTTTTAAAATCTCTGTCCTACCAACACCCCCAAAACCTGATGGTTTCTGTGGTAACATTCCAAAATAGGAGTTGAGTTGTTCAGTATTCATCCCATTTGAGCAGAAAAAGCCTACAAGGCCTACAATTATCCACAAGAGCTCAAGTTCTGCATTTTGGGATGGTTCTGAAAACTTCTGAGAGAATGGGAAACTCACTCACCATTAAATCCACCACTATGAGGACTTTCTCAATGGCCAGGACAAGTCTCTGCAGCCTGCAGCATCTGAGCTGGACCAGACAGTTGTTGCTTGCCAGGACCAGGATAAATCTCCTCACAGTATTCTCCTCAAGGAGCAACAGGTCACTAAGTTAATAAGAGCAATTTAAAACTATAAATATCCCACCAACAAGGAAGCTGAGAAAAACTATGGAAGAGCCACTAATTTATTTCTTGCTCCCTGGGATGTCCTAACAGACTATGCAGACTATGCCACCCTGAAGAGAAGGGTCCAGTGAGCAGGAACTCATGTCACAAGGAGTCACATCCATGGCCATAGCAGAGAGGTCAATGAATTTACATTGATTCAGGGTACCAGCTGGAAATGGCAGGGGTTCTTTCCACAGGACCATATCCTGCCGTGCTGTTGCTTATCTCCCATATGCTGTAGGAATAAATAAAAAACTTTAGCCTCCAACAGCCTTTGAAGCCATTAAATGCCACACAGAATTTTTTTTAATAACCATTTACATTTAATTTGTATCTATTGAAATGGGAGAGAAGAGGAAGGAAATGCACCTGTATTTATTTATCTCATGATTTCCTGATGATTTTTTCAGACCTGCTGTCAATTAGTCACCAGTTTTTCTGTCAAAGAGAATGTTTTTCTCCTCAGAGTTTCACTGGGTTAAGTGCACGTTTTGATTACCTGTTGGAGACTCCTTGCTTAAGCTGTTCACTGAGGGGATAAAACCTCTGCAGTCAAAGAGAATAAAACTCCTTAGGACTCAGTTCTCTGCCATCCTGTACTAAATTTGACCATTCGCAGCTGTGCTAAGCAGATGTAAAGCTCACAGCAGGAATGAGCATCCACTTTGCAGTCATGTAAGTGACCCCACAGGGTACCAGGCTCAAGGAGTTGAGTCTTTCTAGTGGAGAATCTACCAATTATGGAAGAAAATGGACTTTCAGCATTTATGTATTTAAAGTAGCTCTGTGTGTATATGTGTGCATAAACAGAGAGAAAATAAGAATTTCAGACTAGCCGTGCTTCACCCCTTAGAAGCTATGCCATCTGAGTCATCAAGAAACTTGTTACAAACATCATGACACAAATGTTAACTTGCCTCTGAAGAGATGTTGTTTTCTATTTCCAACGACTGGAAGAGGATTCATCTGTAATGGTCAGATGGGAGGTAATCAAATGAATCAATGTTGCCTGCGGTGCCTTTTATCCCATCCCAAAGCAGACATCTCAGGTAACTGGAATGAATCATGCCTGATCATTAGTTATGTAAAGACATTAGATACATAAAATTAGGATGAATTTTACCATTGAGGTTTCCATCTTAGTAAGAAAGCTGCATAATCTCTGAAGAACAGAAAATATCCTCAGGGATTTGCTATTTCTGTCCTACCAAAAGCAAACATTATTTGGTTTGGCTCTTACGCATAAATTAGAACACAATAATTTTAGAGACTCCTGAAGTCAGTAAAAGGGATTTCTGTAGGCATTGGTAAGTTTTGAATCAAGCCTGCAAGAATCAGATCTTTACATCAAATACCTGCTTGAGATAGGAGCAGTGTCCCACGTTTTAGCTTTGGTCTTCTGTCCCCCAGGCTTGCTGTTTGCCACCAGCAACAGGGCCCCCACAAGTCTGCTTTGCCCCTCCACCCACCTGCATTTGATCTTGAGCTGTTGCTGGACTTTCTCAGCTGTCTGGGCAGAGCTGCCTGTGAAGCCATGGTGGATGCTGGACCAGGCCCACTTTCACAGAAACACATTGGATTGTTTTTCTAAGACCAGTTTAAGTTCCCTAAACATGTGTGTGCAGAAATATGTCAAGGGAATGTAGGAGGGACAGCAGAAAGGGACAGATGCACCTTGGGGAGGCATTGTTGCCAGTGCTTCAGCTTGGGTGAATCATGAGGGTTTTGATCATGCGGTGGGAGTCTCACGTGTCTAATGGTCAGATCAATCCTGAGCTCTCACCCTTCTCCAAGTGCTTTTTGGTACTGTAAAAGAGAGTTTTGTTCCAAGTGTCATATAATGAAAAAACCTATGGTACTCCATGGTAATGTGAATCACTTGATCCAATATTTAGCAACTTAAACAGGTGCCAAGCAGTGGAGTTATTTGGGCATTTTCCAGAAACACAGTTTATCAGTGGGAAATGCCACTTTGTTGAAACGGAGACTTCTCTTGGCAATGTGCCAGTTTTGATGAAATTTTCATAAGAAAGGTTTCCATGGTAGGGTAGGATTTCTAGTCAAAATGCCAAAGAGAAAGAGAGATGTTTTCACTCCTCTAGGAAAGCCAATAGGTTATTGTTAGGGCACCTGGTGAGGTCAGGACATCCAGCCCCAAATCCATACCCAGAGCACGTCTTTGGACCTGGCTGCCCAGTAATCTGGTTGAGTAGCTGAGCAGTCCATTTGCTGTTCTCAGCTGACCATGTTTCAGCATCCTCAATAAGAGCTATTCTGCATTCCCTGAATAACTATTGATGTAGGAATATGAACCCTAGTCCAAACAAGGCTTGAGACTCAGCCAAGCTCCTTCTCTTTTCCTGGCCAAATATTATTTATTCATTAGGAATGTAGTCATTGGAATGAGTAGCTATTCCTCACTTAGCTTTAGTGTGTGCACCCAAGTCTCACTCGCTGTGGCTATGGAACACTAAAACTTTTACATGTGTCCATGTTTACAGCCACGCCTAGTTTGCGTGCCTCCCATACAGCAGCCGGGTGGGTGCTTGCATGTTGTTTGAAAAGTGTAGAGCAGCAACATGGGAGCCAAAAAGTTTCAACTTGCTCTGGAGGGCACATCCCAGCTCCACCTAAATCCAGCAGAAGACCCTGGCAAAGGTCTGGTGGTAGGTCTGGTCTGAGATGCAGAATAAGGGCCATCTCAGTAAAGACAGCAAATGCAGACACTGACCTCAACAGGAGTTAAAGACATGGAGCAGAGTGGAAGACACCTGCTAGGGTTGTGTGGATCCACTTACTTAAATGAATTAGTTGAAATTAGGAATATTCTTATTTCTTTTAAATTCAGTGAGAGGTGCTAGATATCAACTATTGAGTTTGGCATGTCTCTGATATCTCCAGCTGAGTGAACTTCTAACTTTTTTTTCTGGTAAATTTCCACAGTTTTACATTCTTAATGTCATCTGAGCAGACAAAGACCACAGATAATTTTTTTTTTAACCAAGAACCATTTCATTATACCCAGAGCACCTGAAAGAACCACATTGTGGGCAGTAAATATTGAAAAGTTTTTTAAGTTTTCTCCATGGAGTAAACATTATTTGCAAGTACATCATCCATCAGGGTTCTCTGAGGTATTGTAGTGAACAGCATCATAAACAGAATGGTTTTTACCATGATCCCAGCAGGCATTTTTTCTTATCTGCAGACTCAGTGCTTTGGATTATGTAGGAAAAGGTACAGTGGAAGCTTACAGCATCTGAAACTTTTTCATTTTATTTCTCACTGCCTCATGTGTTGAACCAAGGCAGAAAAAGTATATTTATATACTCCATTATGAGGACAATTCTGACTGTTGCTGAGTCAGAAAGAGTAGGTTTAGCAGGCCAGAAAGGGGAAGTGCAAAGACTGGAACAGTTGTTTTGCCAATCTGATTTCCAGTTACACCACTTGACATGCCCCCAGTCACGAGATGACAGAACGAGACAGAAGCTGAACAGAGGCTGCCGCTGCCCCACCCCAGCCTTGGGGTTTTCTTGGACAGAGCAGATGTTGTGGGAGCAAAGGATACTGATAAAACTGGAGTAAGGGATAGAAAACTACCAAAGGCAAAGTCTTTGCCCTGCAGGTAAAGACAAACCAAGTGGTTATTGCCACTGTCATCTCTCAGTGCCACTGGTATTCGGGCTGTTCCTCAAAGGGTGAATTCTAGGTTCCATACATGTCACAAGTTGCACTAGGCTGGCACTTGACAGTTTTGAAATCTCAAGTTCACAGCCCCCTCACCCCTTACATACCCAGGCAAATATCCTTTTCCTTCTAATGCAACAACAGGGTCTTCAGGACAGTAATAGATTATTGCATTTTTTCCCATTGTTAAATGCAATAGAGGATAGATAGATGGAGCACTGAAGTAAAATGGTCAAAACAAACAGATGATAAAGAAGTTGTATCTAGCAAACAGCTGACTTTAAGGCATGAGTTTGGGACATTCTATGGAGTGTAAGGTGGACATCTATCCTCAATACACCATCAGCATCTAGTCAGCCTGTAATGATACAAAAATTGTCTGCAATTCCATCACCATGAGGAATGTCATCTACAGTATGAGCATCTTAAATATTTGTGTTTGATCATTATTGTATAGTCACATGCATTATTACAGTTACATACACTTGCAAATATTTTTTTAAATAGACACATAAAATTTTAAAAAGTTTTATTAAAATCCCAGTCCTAAAGATGTCTGGACATTTATTACTTCATTTAGTCATTTTAAAGGAAGCATGACAGGCGTTTCAAAGGACCAGGCCTCTATTGCATAGCTTACAGAAAATGTTTTAACAACAATTCAAAGGTCTAAGACAATAGCTTAAAAAAACGTTATTAAATCCAATCCTGATTAACAAAACAGCTAAGGACAGGCCTAAGTTTCATTTTTAAAAGCAAAAAGTTAAGCATGTCCTCTAGTCCCTCACTGGCTGGGGAGCTGAGCCAGGTTAAAGGGCTGAAGGCACTGTTAGCTGCCACATCACGCCTGACCCACATGCCACTCTGCCACCTGGCTTGGTCTCAAAATGCAAGCAAAAGCATTTTCATCTCTCCCCAGCAGACTGCAGCCACACCTGGAGTCTCAGGATCCCACTTGGGAATATGACTGCTCAGGGAAGGGCAGAAGCCCATGTTGTTGTCACAAGGCGGTGCCAAATATACACACACTGCTTTTCTTCAGAACGCTGTCTTTCTCTGTCTCTGAGAAGTTAAAACAAAACAGAAAAAGTGTTTGTTTAGATGAGTTTGTTGACATGTAGCTAAGTATTTGGAATTAAGGCAATATAGATTTTAAATTATGGTTATTCACTTTGCACATTGGAGTAGAAAAAGCTCATTGCACATATTTCAGATATGGTCAAAACACAGACTCTAACTTAGGTCTAAATCAACTGCTTACTTCGAATCATGAAAGGGTATAAAATATGTATAGATGAGAGGTCAGCAGCAAATTTTTATCTAATTATGAGCCTCTGTCTCTACTAATTACTGCATTTGCAAGTATAACAGAAAATGGTCTTTTTTCTCTGACTTCCTACTTGATTATAGCAAGATCTGATGAAATGATTAATTGCTGCAAAGATTGTACAACTAAATGCCTGGCTGTTATTTCATAGGTATGAAAATAAATCAGGATTAATTCCATTGATTTCAAACATGGCTATAAAATGTACATGGGTGGCATGAGCACCAGATTTTATATACAGTACATTCAATTTCTATGTAAGTTTAAACTTTGAGGAACTTCGGTCTCCAGAGTAGTTTATCTGCCTGAACATACAAATTCCTCCAGAGATCCCAGCAGCAATTACAAACTCCACAAGCACTGAGCTATGAAAAAGTTCGTAAATATCACTAAGTTTTTAAGTTTTTAGACATTCAAGTATTTGGTGCCAATTGCATCAAAATGAATCAATCAGCCTTCTGGGTAAATAGGCAAAGTTTTTAGGCAGGAATGAAGTAAATATTATATATATATACCTACATATATACCTACATATATATGTGTGTGTGTGTATGCATATATGTGTACATATATATATAAAATATTTTCACTACTTTGCGCTGGTTCTGAGGTCCAGTTTTTTTTTTTTTTTTTATTTTTCCCCTGTTGTCACCAAAATCAAAAAGATAATTAAACCCTCTAATTTTCCACAGTACTGCCTCAAAAGTGCCTAACCTGATTTATCTAAAACTTCCTGGAGAACAAAAGTGCTTTTCCCAGGAGGCCATGCACCAGAGAGCAGAGCAGGAATGGAGGAGTTCAAGGAAACGTTTCTAAGTCAAGCTTGTAGTGCAGTGTGAACTTTAGCCAGACATGATGAGGAGTTCTGCTGCTTTTTATTTTTATTGTTGAAAATAAATTGTCATTTCATCAAAATGTGAACTCAGCAAGGAAGCCTGCTGATTTTTTTCTGGAAAGATTTTTTGGACATTTATGTGGGGAAAAGTGGTACAAAAGCAGTTACTGTGTTGCTCTGAACATGTATCTGGGGTAGTGGTTTGGAATAATGTGATAACCAGTAGGTTCTGTCCTTCTTAACTTGTGGAATAAAACCAAACCTTGTTTTCCCTCCATTTTTCTGTCTTGTTCATTTAATTATTGAACTTTATAAAATAAAAAACCTTGCCTATCCTTGCATATTGGGCAAAACAGGAGCCAGGTTTGGACTGGGGCTTCTGACCTGTGTTATTTTATAAACAAACACTTCTTTGTTTATTTCTGGCTGTTGCCAACCATCTCTCTGGACACTTGGTGCATGATGAGCTCAATGCAGAGACTGAGTGACTCTGTTGCTGTGGGAGGAGCCACTGGCAAATGGTGGAGCAGAGACTGGAAACATCCCTGAACCAGAGAAAGCTACAGGTGCCATTTCATCGCAAGGACTCACTGCAAGGAAAGACTAAGGATGTGACTTCTCTCTTTCAAGGACAGAGATGAAGACTGGAGCTAACCCTGAGGAATTTGCTCTTCTTAAACACTCTGAGCACATAATATTGTGATGGGTGTTGGTTATGCTAGGATTACTGTGGTAATCTCCAGGTATTTAAATGCTTAAACCCCAGCCTGTTCCTGATTTTCTCTGCCTACGCATGGACTCCAGAATCTTTTATTGCAGAAAAATCTTATGCAACATTTTCTATCGACCTCCAAGCAGTCCATGCCAGGCAGAAAATCTTTCATTGAGAATACTTTGGCAGATAACTGACTTCAGCCTTGCATGCAGCGGGGAAAACATTGGCAGAGGAGATCTGGGGACAGGTGTGGTTATCCTGGGATTCACAATTTACATCTGCTGCAGGTTTTAAAACTTCCCTTGCTTCCACTCCCCAGCTATCAGCTACTTCAGTGACTTCAGCTCCCAGCTCCAAATTTAACAAGTTTCTATAATCTGTCTACAGTGAACCAGGGGGTTTTGACTCAACATGAACTTGCAGAATGTGACACAGACAGTTAAACTCAGCCAAGGAGGATTTGGGTTTGTTTTCTCTCCTAGAAAGAAGCTGTAATCCATTCAAAGAATTACCAAGGTATTTTGGAATCAAGCTAACTCATTTCTGAAGTTCACACAGAGGTAATGTGTTATTAACCTCAGTTGTTCAGTTTTAATCTTCTCTGTCCATGGGAACAAAGTTTGGTTTTGGCTTTGGCTTAAAAAAATTAATCATCTACCATCCTGACAAAACTCAGAAGTGAGTGGAGCTGTGTGAAGGAGAGGACAGCAAAGGACATGGGGTGCTATAGTCTGCTGAGGTAAAAAAGAGAAGGATGAACACTATTTTCCAGACCATTTAATGCCACAGGCTGATATATCATGGGTTTACTCAAGTGAGTGGGTTGCACATCTTACGAGGAGTGTCTGATCATTTCCACCCTTGGTGCTGGGTGGTTAACCTGCCCTGGGCTGCTTCCAGTTAGGGAAGCAGAGAGGCAGCCCAGAGGGAGAGGAGGCTGCTCAGCTGCACACTCTTTCAGAGATTAACGTAACAGGGTGCCTCCAGCTCTTCACAGATGCCATACTTTAATCCCCTGCTTCATTCAAAGGACATGGGACCATGACAAACTGATAGTGACTGTGGCTAAAGAACTTCTCCAGAAGCCACAAGTTGGCACTTAGCAGCAGTAGCTATAATCCAGGTTTACTGGCCAATTCCTTCTGTTTTGATTTTTTTGCCATGTAAAATGATTCTGCCTGCTCTGCTGCACTGATAGGGAGAAGCAAAGAGGTGACAGAAAACAAGTGGGAAATGCCAGTTGGCACTTACAAAAGTGATATGCTTGGTGTGGAAATGCTGGTGTTTCATGTCATTTAGCAGGCCCCAGGTCAGGCTACAGGATCTTAAAGACCTTTCCATCTAGGAGATATGGATTACTATTTTGCAATTTCTTAACAAATAAACAACAAAAGAACACTTATTTACTTCTCCCAATTAGAGCAAGTGTCACAATCTGAAAGTACTTTCACCAGTTCACCACCCCTCCCTGTGGCAGGAAGGAAAGGGTGGGCAGGGCAGATGTCAACAGGAAAACATCTGTCTCAACACCTGGCAGAGCTACAAGGTAAGGATGTGGGTGGAAGCATGTTCCTGAAGGGGGCCTCAGGTCTCAAAAGCTTGGAAAACAATTCTTATGACTGTACAAGAGTAGTTTGAAACTAACAATGAAATATATTCTTGGTAGAATCTCCATATAATTGCTTGTATCTCTTCTCTCTGTCCTCTTGGCAAGGAGATCCAGATGATGATTTCACTGAAGTCAGCAGATTTCACACTCATTCTTCTGTTTCTTGTGAAGTGGTTTCTGCCTTTGTCTTTCTCTCTCCTTAATTAATTATGCATCATCCAACTGGCCCTTTTGGCATTCCTGATTTTTAATGGTCTTAGATTTATATGGTTTTCAATGATAATCCTTAAAACTAAAGTGTACAGCTATCTATTTAATCCAGTTTTCTGCCTTCCTTCCTTTTCATCTGTGTAATATGATTCTCTCCCATCTTTTTTTCTGCAGGCTTCCAATGCTGAAACAAAGCTAGTCCTATTACTCCGGTCATACATTTTTAATGAATTTTTGTTTCATGCTCGCTATTCCATTTTTTAAAATAGATTTCTATCTTTCTTTCATGTATCATTTTTTATAGAGCTTTCTCACAGGTCTCCCTGCTGAGACTCTTTAACAGTAAGTCTCAGAGAAATAGAAAGACTCACGTCAGCCAGCCAGAGACAAGTTGGATCCAGTGCTCAAATCAGCTGGTCCCACTGGAGTTATTGGGAGCCCGAATGCTCAGTGCTGCATCTTCACCCAGGTTCAGCACAGCATGAAACAGAGCTCCAAAGCTTCTTGCTGGAGATAGCTCTGGTGCAGCTCAGAAGAGTCAGAGCGAGCTTGTCTGTGCCCATGGCACACTACACCCCATGGCATTCTTCTCCAAGAAAGATTCCTCTAGGAAATGGCTGTCCAGCCACCTCCTGCAGGATTTTTCCAAGCAGCATTGCATAGTCTATAACCTTGTCCACTTTTCTGCCTCTGCTAGATGTGGTTATTTCAAGAACATGTCATGCATGCTGCCCTTATACCTTCCAGTCAGGCCTAGTTTATGTGAATTTATTATTTTGTATTTGAACCTCTGGCTCCTTGGTTTACCCTTTCCCAAAAAGCCTGCAAGTGCATTTGTTTTCAAAGTCCTTGGATGGAGTAATTTCTCCACTAAGATTCTGTGACCTTTCAATTCTGTACTTGACTGCAATCAAAAAGGTGCAAAGTCTTTGGATTCTGGGTATTTCTGCATTTCAGCAAAAATAAGTATGAGTCTTTTTGGCTGAAAGGAAGACTACACTTTGCCAGAGAAGAACTTGATAATAAAGCCTTTTCTTTTTCTTCTTTCCTTGACACTTATGAACTGAAATATTCCACTGCACAGAGCTGAAATAAATTGGTCAGAAAACTTCAAATGTAACACCTTCATCAGGACCTTTCTTCAGCAGCTAAGCTCAAAACCACTGGTATACCACTCCTTTTCATTACTCCAGCACAGTACTATCAAATCTAATTTTGGGAGCCCTTCATGGACCATGGTTAGCTTATATCACATATCACATCCTGTCTCCAAAGCCATTCTGTCTTTACAGCCTATTCAGATAGCAGGACTTATCCAAGAATTCATATTGAATGGGGTGAGACACCAATCCATGGCTTCGTGTATCATTTCTGTTGGATGTGATGTTCAAAATATTGTCATTGTGAGTAACTTCTCTGCCTCAGAAGACATTTGAAATGACTGGGTATTGTCTAACAAGAAAAAAGGAAAAGAAAGAGAAAAGGTCTACAGATATTCTGCAATACTGTACAAGAAAAGCAAGACTCTTCAAATATATAAATATGGATTTTTCCTTGTATATTATTTCACACAAAGTATTTAACTTATAATTTCTTAACTTCACATTTAAGCTACCAAGGCTGTCTTCCTGAGGTGCAATTATACAAAATCAAATGTCAGTAAATACATTTTATGTGCACAACCTGTTTCCTGGAATTCAGGCAAAAATATTAGAAGAAAAGAACATTCTCATAGTGGGTTTTTTTTCTTTTTTTTTAAGAAAACTAAACATTCTGGAAAATTCTACAAGTACATTGTAAATCTGGCTGTTCTGTTGGCTTCCTCTTACAAATACCACAGCGATAGGGAGGACTTTGTACACAATAGCAGCTGATATTTGAATAGCTTGCAAGAGGTTTTACTGTTAGCATCTCAGCCTCAAACACCCGGCAGTATTTTCATTTCCCCCACAAAAAATGTTTAGAAGGAAAATAATTCCAAATTGAGTTGTCTGGAATTATTTTTGGCCTGAACTTGAATCACCTTTGGCTTTAAACATGCCTTTCATTTTGGCACTTGAACTTTGCTCAAGGAGATGGGGAAGAGCACAGGCACAGTGCCACGTTTCAGAACAAAATACCCATTTTACATTACATTCCCACTGCCTGTATCTAATTGCATGTGAATATCTGACAGGAAATGGAACAGGATACTCAGCATTCAATGCTTTTAGGAAACAGATAATCAGTAAATTGGTCTTTGCTATAGTTAAAGGAACAATTGTTTTACTGGACTGACCAAAACTGAGTTACACCCGGGAGGCCAAAGAATACTGACCATCTGTACTCCACTGGGTGAAAATGGGATAATTCTTTCTCTTTTTTTTTTCTTTTCAGTTTTTGCTGCATTTCTTTTCCTAGTCTGGTGCTCTCTCCTTGTAGGTGCATGACTGGTAAGAAAAAATAATTTAACTTCAAATGCTGTTAAGATAATTAGCTGTCACATACTGGCTTTGCTTATTCCCCAGCCAGGACAATGTCATTTTTAACAAATTTTCGTGGCTGGCCTTACATTACAGAAATGAGCTGTGTTCGTAATGTTCATTTTCCGGCCTTTGAGATAGAAAATGGCTTTGCATTTTTTGAGCATTCTGAGACAGTGATCTATTTATGTACTGGTAATCAAGTGGTTCAAAGATGTGAGAAACCTTTTTCTTTTTTTTTCCCATATTTCCCTGATAAAGAAATGAAGGGAAAGAATGCTTTTGAAAAAGATGATTTCCAAGCAGACACTCAGACCCTCCACCTACTGGCAACAGTAAACAATTTTCCTATGATAGTTTCCCCTAAGCAACTTTCTTCTAGATTATTCCAGGGTGTTTGGTGATCCCACATTTGTTTACAAGGGTCCTTTTCATATGGGCAGTTTCAACCACTGCTCAGTTTGAAGGAACCTAAAAGGTTGTGGTTTGTGGCTGGGTTCTCATAGGTCCATGACTGACCCACTTGATCTTTCCTTTCCCATTTCACTAGAAATCATCTCAATGATTTCTAGTTCAGTAAATTGCATAAATTACTGAAGTGGGTTTTTTTGTTTTTTCTTGTCTTTGCAGGGATCAGGAAGAAGAAGCACATCACCTGGGTGGTAATTTTCCTTGTCTTTATTACACATGATCTGCAAGTGGTGCAGTTATCACTGGAGTGGGTATGGTTTGTGTACCTACCATGGATCCAGCCTAGGAACTGTAGTGCTGTTTTCTCTAAGAGTCATCAGAACTTGTCATTTTGCCTAGTGTGGTTTTGTTAGTGTTCATGACATTAAAATATAAAACACCTATTAAGGAGATAAACTCTAATTAGAGCAAAAACTCCAATGAAACCATTTGTATCTAATTGAATGTTGCAACTTGGTAGGTAAAATCAGATGAGCCTAGGGGACAATTTGAGTAGCTTCTGCAGTTCTAAATCATTTCCGTTATAATAAGAAAAGGAAACAGTGAGGAAGCATATGAAATCTAACAAATACATATGACTTTAAGTAAAGCTTATGGGCAGCAAGATTATGTTTTGTTACTTTGTACATTCCTTCCTGAAAGAAATAAAATATTTATATTAGAAAGTAGAGGTGTAATTTAGATTAAACCATTTGAAGACTGATATTCCAGATGACAATGAATTTAGTGGCACTTTATGGTTTTCAGGATCTGTAACAGTAGGATAGTGAAGAACTTCATTAAAATTTACAATGCTCCTGCCAGGTATTGCTATTAGAGACCACTAAAAGGAAGGTGACTTGCCCAAGGTAGTCCTACATTGAAATCATAACTCAAAAAGCTCAGAAGTCTGAGTTTTATTCCCTGGTCTAACCATAAACCCTAAACTATGTCAGCCTGGTCCCTCACCCAGGGGTCTGGCAATGGTGGGAGGGCTGCACATCCCAGTGTTTATGGGGGCAATCATACCTTGTTGCTGTTTCTGTCTTCAGCCAATTTGGTGTGTCTGTTTGCTTCTTAAACACCATCTCAGCTGGAGATGAGCTAAATTTTGTGGATTTTGCATGGACAACATCAAGTTCAGTACTCCCTGTCTGATAGATGACTCTGTGGCAGCTAAGAGACAGTGCTGCTGCACAGAGTGAGAACATTGGCTTTTTCTAGTAGGAGCAGCCAACATGAGCAGCTCTGAAAAATGACACAGATGTCCATTTGTTTTTTAAAGACACATTAATCTTTCAGAAAAGTGTTTCTGAAGTTGTATTTGGACTTGGCTTTTGTTAATGTCCCATATTGCTAATTGATTTTTCTGACCTTCCCAGCCCATATGAAAACAGGGCGGCTGGGGCTGCTGAGGGAAAGCTCTGTTTGCTACCACAAGAGCCACATGGCCGGCAGCCAGCAGCACAATTACACCACGTGCCTGGAATGATAACTGAGCTATTGCTCCCCTCTTTACTTTTAACCTTGTTGTTAGCACTGATGCAGCCTCGGTGTGGCAGATTGGCAGACAAGGTAGGCCACAAAGACTTTTTATGACGACACTGCATAGAAGGTCCTCAGAAGGCACCACAGTGAGAGTCCACTTGGGTGCACCCAAGGATGAAATAAGATAAATAGTTCTTATTAATTATTATTATTGTTGCTGCTACTGCTGTTACTGCAGCTACTACTGTTACTCCTTGATGCATTCAAGAAGGATCTGGGAGGTGCCAGAGATGATAGTTTCTACTAAGCAGAGAGCAGGATGGACAAAAACATCATGTCCCAGGAGAAAGATCTACCATTTTTCATTCCTTCCATCCCCTTTGTACAGCTTGTATAGCCTCTCTCGTGGCTCTGTTCCAGTTTTTTGCCTTCTCTCATCTGCAGTTTTCTGTAGCCTGACCTCCACACGTCATCACAGGGGCTGTGAACCTCCCGGGGAGCCTGCGGACAGTTTCAGAAGTTGGATGTGCAACAAGGAATGGAGTCCTAAGCTGAAAAACTAAATCATAAGTGGGCCACCAATAAAGAATTTGGCAGGAACTTTCCTTCAGAATTAGGCCCTTTGGAGATCTATGGTGTTCAAGTCTGTATAGCACATAATGAGAGACAGTCCTTTTCCTTGAAAAAAATTTACAGGCAAAGTTCCAGAGAGGAGACCAAAGAATGGGAGGTACATGCTGAGAAATAATAAAGAAGGACACAAAATGAGTTTCTCTGAGGGAGAGAAAACTTTGCTTTAAGATTAGAAATGAGGCAGAGGGGGTAAACAGTGGTAAGACTGCAAAGCATTTAGTATAGATCTAGACTGAATTAGGATTTCACATTATAGTATTCCTAATTTTCAGACCACGTTTTTTCTTGGGTTTTTTTAGTTTACTTTGGTTTGTTGTTTGGCTTTTTGGGGGTTTTTTGGGTGCTTTTGTTGGGGTGGGGCTTTTTTGATTTTGTGTGTGTTCTTTGGGTTTTGGGTTTGTTTTGGTTTTTTGTGTAGAAGCCCCAGATCTTTCCTTTTTAAATTGTACTTCTCTTCAGGCAGAATATTTTGCCTTTTAGGTAATGAGTTGGGTTTTTTCAGTAAATTCCCAAGATTTTCTCTATCTTTAGGCTTAACACATGTAAAAAATACTTCTACATTACTTTAGTATTTCTATTCTCATTGCTGGATCCTTTTATCAATATTTTACATGTTTTACACACATCTCATGGGTACCACGCTGGTAGTTTTTAGGCCCAAATTTAACATAAGAATTCAGTCTAAATTTAAGAATAAAATAACTTAACAATACACTCAGCACCAACTGAAAACAAAGCCTCTGAAGCAACATGAGGCATAACAATATAATGATCCATCACTTGTTGTCCTTTGCTTTTTTCCTCTTCTGCCTTCCACAATTAAATACTAATGGTCATGAAGAGATTCTCTGGGGCTTTTTCACAATGTAATTTTTCTCAAAAGCAACTTCAGTTTCTCATGCACTATTGTTCAAAACATACAAACAATGTTTCATACATACACCTAATGTTTCAAAAGTAGAATTTTACTGCCAGTTGGAGCATGTTTAATGTGCTCTTTACCAATTAAAGCTTAAGAGAAGCCAGGGAAGAGATGTTTATAGATATGCACTGCACTGTAGGGGTGGATTCAGACACAAACTTCATGGGGGCTGTGCAGCATCACTGCCTCTCCTGTCTGACTGAGCACTGCACTTATCACTGCTGATGGAAAGATTAGATCCCATTAAACTGCCACATTTTCTTCTTTTTATTCCCCCTCCACCAGGAATTTATCCAGCAGCAGTCTAGGGACCAAAATATGACACGTGGTTCACATGCAGGGCAGCTCTGCTTTTGTACTGGGACTCAGAGCAGTTCCTACAAGGACATGATCTCCCAGTGTCATCCTGACTCCTTCTCTCTTTGTCTCAGCTCTGCTCAGCTTCAGAAGCTGCAAATTTACACCCACAAGTGAGACAGGAGCTGAGTAAGGATAGCTGATTTGTCCACTCCCATTGGAAAAAAGGGAAATCAATATTGAAAATACATACAATAAATAAAATGCCAGTGCCAATTAATAAAGGAGAATGAATAGTTTTCAGTTGTCCACATAGGGCAGCACTGGTTTAGTGACAATTTTTTCTTCTTTAAATAATCAAAATCATTGTTGATATTTCTGGATGGGATGTGAAGGAAAATTCATGGGTTTCAATACAGAGAAAAAGAGGAAATTCAACATTCTTATGGGCCCAGTCTGGCATAAAACATATAACTCAGCTTAGTATAAGAACAAGAGTTCAAGTTCAGACCAACACTCTGTGCTTTGCTCATCACTGCTGCTCTCTCAAAGCCACAGCCTGACATCTCTCCTGCAAGACTGCCAACCTCAACATTTTATTACATCTCACATTATTGCATTTTTTCTTAAAAACCCTGCTCCTGAAAACATGCATTACACAAGAATCTCAGCTTTCTCTTGAAGAAAATGAAGTTTCCAGACCTCACTGCTGCAGGACAAGGCTTGGAAAACATGAATCTTCAGTCATACATAAAAGCCTCAGAAACCAGATGGAAACTCAAATACATACAACCATCCCTCTGTCTTTTTCTTCTTTTTTTTTAACACCATGTAGTGGTTTAGTTTGAAAATCCATTACTTACTTCTTTTCCTTCTGTGAGATAAGAATTAGGAGAAAGCAAAGCAGGCAGCTTCTGCCAAAGGCTCCAGGACAGACCATGGCTCCTGGCTGCAGAGTAGAGCACATTCTTCACTTCTGGTCCTGTCCTGACTGGGCCAAGGGCTACTGCATGAGCAATCTCCTGCTTGATCTGGGCAAAGGCTTCTTGCTGTTCAGGGCCCCAGTGGAAATTGTTCTTTTAAAACTGTCACAAAATTCTTCTGATACCTGAATCACGATTTCTGAGTGCCCAAGATTGGCACTCCAGCTTCCCAAGATAGGAAGGTTTGCCAGAGAGAAGCCCAACAGTTCTCAGTGAGAGGCAAAATGAACAAAGCATCACCCCTGAGCTGTGCAGAACTTCAGTCCACAGGGATGAGTCCCTCCATGCTTTGGATCCAATTGTCAGGCTGTGTCTGCTCACGGCTCCAGGCTGCCTTCCCCTTAATTGTCCAACTGCATGAGCTGGTCAGGAAGATGGTAAATATTTAACAAAAGCACCTGAGTCAGGAGCCAAAGTGATGCAATCATTAAAGACAAGGAAGAGCTGTCTTCAGGATGTAAATCCAAGGACTGTCTGCAGATATTTCCATTATCTGCTGAGGAAACCTTCTGATGACCATGACCCTAATCTAGGCAAATTAAGTGCCTAAACTCAAATTGGATGAATCCAGGCTGAATCCTCATGTCTTCAACCGCTTCCTCTTCCAAAAGAGATCTTTACTGCAATCACGGAGTGATTCTGCAGCTAAGAGAAAACTCTAAGTGGCTACCTGAGCCTACTCACAGGAGAGTGAAGGTAATCCCCTTGCACTCCTACATATCTCATTTTTCAAAGTATGTCACGTGGATTAAAATTCATGTCTTGCACCTGCAGGAAATTTTGGTGTCATGCAAAAAAAAAAGTCAATAGATTCCTCCAGGTGTGCATTAACAAATGCATGGGGAAATTTATACACAGGGCTTCATACACATGTGCCTTTAAAAAGAGTCCATTTATTTGGGTATTTCAAGGCACAAGCTGTGGTGGTGGTTTGAGGGGTTTGCACCCCTCGCAGCAAGAAGCAGAATCTTTGAGTGCACTAAGATAGCAGGAATATACTTTCTGCTGCTCTCCATGAAAATCTCTAAGATATCTCCTTTTGCACACACTCCTCAGAGCTGCTGAGTCAGCTGGGTTCAGCAGTGGGTCCTTCCACAAAGGCCAAGCCCTGGGCAGCATATGCAGGGATTGACCAAACCATAATCTCCAGTTTCACCCCAGATATTTATGGTTCCAAAGACTGGAAACAAGAACCACACATCTCTCCATGCCCAAGTGTCAGGGAGGAGAATGTGTGGGAGTTGAGAGGAAAAGAGGTTGCAGAAGCCACGGGGATGATTAGGAGGAGGAGAGTGGAGTGATCACAGGCAGAGGGAAATGCATAGATGTAAACAAACAAAACCCGAGAGGCTGAACAGAAGCAAAAGGCTTCCCAAAGCCTGAAGTTTGGAAATACCAGAACTAAAGTTGCTAGGACAACCATAATTGGTCCCACTGTGTATAAGCTTTAATTAGATAACCACAAACTATTTTTTCCACGAGGCCTAAAGATCATTTCCAGTGCTGGGACTGGGCGTGGTGCTGGGCACAAAGGCTGATGCCCCAGCAGTCCCACTCATAGTTAGGGGGCAGCTGTAGGGAAAACAGAACAGAGCTGGGCAAGCAGCAACAAAGATGCTTTCCCTGTAGTGGAAAGCACAACCACAGATCCAGCAAAGCAGAGCTTGTCCCTTGCCCTCTGACATCATGTAGGAAATCACTGATTCCCATATTTTCACAGCTGGTCATTAACTGGGGACTTCTTTGGATATCTGGCTTAATGAAAGTGTTCAGTGCCAGGTTGCTTGGGGCAACTGGGTTACTGGGTGGCATCCATGCCCATGGCAGGAGGGTTTGAAGGATGATCTTTATGGTTTCTTCCAACCCAAACTATTCTATTACTCCATAACTAATGCTCACAGGTCTTGAGAGGAACACTCTCACTTGAAGCCAGCAGGTACTTCACCATGGAGCAACCTGACACATGAGGTGGATCCTCCCCAAGCACCCTGCTCCATGTCACAGCAGGCTTTGGACAATTATGTCCTTCTAGTAAACCCTCATAGAAGCACCAGAGGAAAGTAGTATTTTGAAGTCACATGAAAGCTGGATGCGCACGTTCAGTACTGAGGTCATAAACTGCTCAGAGCAAACAAAAAAGCTGCTGGGGCTCAGCACAGAATCAGCAAACAGAGGTGTTTGAGAAGAGGCTGCACAGCTACCTTCAGCATCAACATCTCCTTTCCTCGTGTGAGCACCACCCAGCATTTCTGTAATACTGCAGTCATGAATATAACATTAGCACCAGCTACGTCAGGCTACATTACACTGTTCCCCATGCTGCTGCTGCTGTGCCTAAAGAGCCAAGAGCCACTGAGTGACCTTACAGAGGTCATTATCCTGGGCCCCTGCACCTCCTCACTTCATATTTTGTCTCTCTTTTTATTAGACTGGTGGCTTTTAATTCAGAACTTATCCTTGCTGCCCTTTCACACAATGAAACACAATTTTAGTCTGTTTTTTCAAGCACTCTCATAATCTAAAGAAAACCATCTAAAGTACTGCCAGGTACTGTCTTTACTGTATCACTGCTGTTACAATGGTATCAGTACCACCATTTCAACATTTCTGTTCAGCTCCAGCACTAAAGGAGAACTCTGGATGCACACAAGCATTTGTGAAGCTGTTTTTGCTGACCGAGAGAGGAGTTTGTTATTTTGGACCTTCCTTTTGAACATCAACACAAACTGAAATGAAGGAGAACCAGAAAGGAAGTAAGTGGCTCACACAGTAATATTGCTTTTGAGAAGAAATGACTCAGCTGTTTTCTGCTTAAATACAAACACATACACAAAAACATCCCTGCCACATTATGCAGAAATCACCCTTATTTCAGCTGGAAAAATAAAGAGCCACTGAAGCATGATGAAAGCAGCCGGACCCAGCCAGCTCCTGTGCCAAATGCCCCACGCTGCCCTCCCCCTCTGCTCTGCTCTTCTGCTCCTCAAATCTGACCAGAAGAAAAGGGTTTTGAAAACTAGAAGGAGAGGGGGATCATTCCTGGCCTGAAATCAGACTTTTGCTGCCAAGTTTCAGCCCAGAAGCAATTTCTTACAGCTGAGTTATAAAAATCTGGGCAGAAAAAGTCTGGGAAACAGAGAAGGGAGGTAGAAAGAGGGAATTTAGATGGAAAGGCAGGCATGACCTTCTCTTCAGCAAAGCAAGGGGGTGATGCTTCCAGGGGTGAGAGGTCTTCCTTTAAGGCAAAAAGATGAAACACCATCTGACAACAATAAGAAAATTTGAGATACTTTCTTTCTTCCTTCCTTTTATATATTATATATTTATTTCATTTCAGGCCATTCTTGGTCATTTATCTGAGTTGTTTTAAAGTACCTGTCAGTTGAAACCACTGAGTCATATAATCAGATATTGTCATTTTAATGGTGACAATATTTCTTGAACTGTGTTTTTTGGTCTGTGTTTTACCTTTGGCAATTATTGAAGACACTCCCAGAAGTTCAACAAGACCAAGGCCAGTAGATATCAATTACAGTTTATCTGCATAAAAACTGCTTCTTAAAAATAATTTTCTGTGTTTGCAAAGGTTCTCTATTAAATGCTAAAAAGCTGGACTTGTCTGACTTTAGACCAGTGGCTCGAATACCACGAATTAATAATTTTGTGACTATTTAAACATGAGACTCTGGTTGAAACTCATTCATTCTGATGCAAGTATATGCACAAACAGTGAAGAGGAAAAATGGCTATAGATACAGGGGAATTGCAAAGTGACTTGCCAAGTATCACACACAGGATTTTGGCAAATGGAGGAGGACCTGTGTCTCATCACAGAATCCAGAGTTGTGCAGTTTTTATCACTGCTCTGACCTCGGAAGAGTGTTTCCCACCCTTGTTAATTTATGGGTGTACTGTTCATTTGGAAACAAAATGCAAAGCATACAAAGAAAAATATTCACAGAAAGTTTGTTGCAGTGTTGCCACAATATTTTTTATTTCCAAAAGAATAAAAAATAGATGAAATGTTAAACATTCATTTGTGACTTTTATATTGCTCCTGTTTTGCTTTCTTGCATGTTTAAGGGTTTCTGTGTAGGAGGATTTTAGATAGGTGGGAACAGGGTTTTCAACATTTGTGGAAACACCTCCAGATACTCTGCACCAGTCAACCTTGTAAATGGGTTTTGCTCCAGAATAAACTGCCTCTTAGTGAGCTTGAGGTTGATCCATGGTGTCTATGCTGGTATGCCCTCAACACGACCTTCAGAAAACACCACAGTACAGGAAAATAGGAATTCTGTCTTCAAGCCATTTACGTCTTTGGTCTTGTGGGTTACACTACTGAGCATAAAAGCATCTGTAATTTAGGGAGAGGTTTACCAGAGATCAGCCACCAGAAGTCACTGGACAGTCAGTGATGATATCAGCTGTGAGGCAGATCTGATTTTGTTGAGAATGCAGATTTCTAGTTACTGATGATCTTGACATGTTGATAAGTTGCATTGTATGAGCATAGGACAGGGGCTTGTACTTTGCACCTTATACACATCTGCACTGGGGCTCGAGGCACCAGGAGCACCAATATTAAAGATAAACAGCATCTTGGCTGGTTGAACAGCTAATTTCTATTCTGTTTTGACAATGCTGTGAGGAGATTTTAGTGTCCCTGGGTCAGTTTGGGGAGCTACTTGCAGAAGGGAACTTGCATTCCTGGACTTTAAGGAAGCAGTGACTACACCATAGCCTACGGAAAAGATCAGTTCAGCCGATGCTCAGGAATCATCCTGCTCCTCTGCTGATAGTTGCTCATGTCCACGGTCATGTGAGAGACACTGACTGAGGGTGTGAGTAAGAAATGTAAAGGAAATGCTCACCTTGCAGTCACTGGGTTTATAAATCATGAAAATATGTCTCCCTCATCCAGACTTGACATATTTTTGTAAAAGACTCTTCAGTGCACTCTTCTGCACAGCAGACACTGGTGTAGCTGATTTCTTTTATACTCTCTAAAAATAGTTCATGGATTTGTATCTTCTGCTCTGTGTCAGAATTAGGAATGGGGCCAAACCATATCCAATTACCAAGTTACCATTGATGCTGGAAAATATGAAAAAATAAAATCCAAATCTATCCTTGGATTTCATTTTATTACACAGTTTTGCCAAACCACATTTACATAGCTCAGAATTTGAAAAAGAAATAGGTCTAAAAGTTTGAAGAATTTTCAGAACTGAAGTCCCATTTTTGTATACCACTTCAGCCAGATCTTCAAATGCAGGGAAGCAAGCAACTCCCACTGAAGTCATTTGAAGGCAGCTGGGTTTTGAATGTCTCAGCTATTTACAAACTCTGAACTTCAAATATACTAGATCTTACATCTCATCCAAAGTCAAAAATTGGGCTTGTAAGTGACTTATCCTGTCTGAAAAAATTTAACTGGCATCATCCTGCTGTGAACAAGACTGGGGATTTGATATAAAATCATGTGTCTCACATTTTTTCCATTGGAAAACTGAAAATAAAGCCCCTCTGACTGTTTTATTTATAGCTAAGATGCTTAGACTATCTTCTATGCAGATTCATGTTCGTATCACAGCCAGCAGAAGCTGGTCTCCATCCTGGACAGAGACTCCAGACTGGACACCTCAGTGAGTTCTAGAGACTTGTATTGTGACTGCTTGCAACTCAGATTCTCCATGTTTACCTCTTTTTGAGGTTTGGTGCCAGTTTCACATGCAAAATATCCAATTCAAGGTGCTGGTTTGACTTTGCAGCTGTGTCAGCTCTGTAGAAAGTCAGAAGCTGCCCCCTAAACCAAACTCAAAATGTAGTTAAAAGTGAAATGTTGTGCAGAACGCTAACAGAAATGCTTCTGTCTGCTCTTAGATTATTCAAACAAAAATAATTTTTAGGTTATCTGGCCACTTCCCAGCCTTTCCTAAATGGAAAACTCAGTCAGCCCTAACTCCACTCCTTTTAGATGTTTGTCGCCGAGTTGAAATCGACTGGAAAGATGCAGCACCAGGGACTGTCTGCCAGGAGGCAGGGTTTTTATCCCACTCCTACGCATAAAGCTATAAATCATATTCTGCCATCAGATCATTATATTTCTTCTGTTTCTTATAAACACAGCAGCAGCATCAAATGAAAGATGAGCCTTCCAAGGCTGTTGGATTTCCTTGTATGTACTGTAGAAGGCAACATTTGCAGACATATGGCATGCAGGCTACTCTTAGAGAAGCCTTTTGAAAACTGAACTTGTACATTTTTGAGTCCAATAATTGTAGGTGGTCTGGGTTACTAACCCTAAATCACTTCAGTGGTAACTATTTCTCCTAGTTCTACACATCAGTCTGCATGACATTAGGTTTGAGGGGGTTTTATTAAATACAAATCTCAAACATAATCCCCTGAAATGAGCTATAAAATATTATCTTCTGGATGCATGGCTCTTTTTTTTATTATAATTGCTTATTTGGTTACAACACCCAGGAGTGTGTGGGTCAAGCACACACCACTTGCAGTGCGCTGGTGAACAATCTGGATCTACTCTCATTCCTTCAGCAACTCGTATTTCTTCCTGATTTTTGCCTCTCACTTTGCCACAAAAGTATTATTAGGATAATGACAAAAAATTTTTCAGGACTTCAGCTGTTATGAGAGAGGAAGACCATGGAAGTACCTCAAATATTTTGTTAGTTTTGCTCTTTTGACTTACATTTATCCCCCTATCTACAGAGAGAGAGAGAGAGAGAGAGAGAAGTGGAGGTCCATACGTATATATTTGTATACATAGATAAATACACACACCATAAATTTTATAATTAATTATTTTTATGTGATTGATTATTGAGGTACCCTTTTCTATGCAGGAACTGTGCTGCATAGGCCTTTTTGGAAACTGCATATTCCGGGCATGGCCATGGCAAAGAACAAAGGAAGAACGGCTTTAGTTTTCTCTGGTACAGGGATCTGCATGGGTACAAGCCCAGAGACTTGAAAGGGTGATGATTGTTGTGGCAGGCAAGCGAGTGTGAAAAGCTCTGTGAAAAGACAAAGAGGCGGGACCTGGCCAGGTGGGACCTTGTGTGAGAGGACAGCAACATCGTCCTGACAGCAAGCACATCCAAAAATCCTCCTATGAACTCTCAAAAGCTTTGCTGCTCGCACGCTCTGCTCCCGGGTTCTCCAAGCTCTGCTCCTGGATGCTCCAAGCCTGCTGTGAGCAGTGCAAGGGCTGAACCCAAGCTCAGAGGTCCCCACTTGCAGGTTTGGGGACGAGACACCCTAAACCACACCTGTAACTGCACATCACATGTACTCAGAGTAATTTCTCTCAGCTTTTGGAGAACAACCCGGGCCTGCTCTGCAGAGCAGGGTGGCCACATTCAAACCACCTTGGGGGAAGGACCCTTTTCACCTGCTGTTCCCCAGATCATGCCCAGGGGAGGTTCAAGAGACAGACCACTTGAGCCAAGCCATAACAGTGATGGGGGTTGGTATTTTTACAGCATGAATGATCAGGTTCCAGTTCCTAGAACTGTTTCCTGACACCATTTAAGCTATTGGTATGAATACAGCCCTTCACCTTGCCCAGTCACAGCGAGGCATGCAGTCAGGAGCAGCTCACCCCTGCCAGAACCCCTCTCTGTGATCCCCTGCCTCAGCGTATGGCAGCTGTGACCCATCTACAGCGACACTGCTCTGAGGACATCCTTTGTGCTGAGCATGCAGCAGGTTTAATCACACTGTGCAACCTTTAACATGATTGCATTCATATTTATTGCTGTACTGACACAGACAGTTCAGCTACTCTGCTGATGGATACCCTCATACATTAGCTCAGTTAGAAACCTGATTTCCTGCCTCTAAGTGAACTGAGAGATGCTCTAGACGCTGATACAAACGTCTTATAATCCAGCTATAGCATACCATTAGGATAATTGTCTTGAGACCGGGTAGTGCCAGATTGATAGTCCCTGTTCCATTTGCCAGCGGCGCAGGTGCAGATGCTATTAACAAATGCATCCACGCCTTTTTAAAACACTGCTGAGCGCTTTGCTCCAAGGCTAACCTTCAGCAAGGAGTTCCTTGAGTTAATTATTCACTGTGTCAGTGCAGATAAAATGGCCAAATTAGAATTAATAAAACGCTGGAAAGTTAACCCTGAAGGGAATATCTCAGAGAAGGATGCTACACTGACAAGGAGATTGAGTAGATGACCTAATAAGAAATATTTAGTCCCTTTTCTAGTTTCTGTTCTAAGACTTTACCAGATGTGCTCAAATCTCAAGCACATTACATGCTTTGAAGTACTCATCCAGCCCTGTGTGCCTCTCAAACTAATTTTTACTCTGGATATAGTATTCCTCACTGTTGTCTCTTTGGCCTTGTTGCTGCTGACAAGACTGATGTGTGCATTCACACCCAATTCCACTCAATTAACACTCTCTGTTTGTGCTCAAGTGTTCGTACGTAGTGGAACAGCTTTAAAGAACACTTTGGATAAAGCACAAAATCCTATTAGTTGTTCACATTTCTTTGTTCTCAGCCCACCTCTGCTTTCAGTTGTGTCTACAGAATTATAAGTACTTAAAACTAATGAAGTAAAGAGCATAAACGGAAGTGAATGATCGAATAGGTCTTCTTCACACTGAACTCTGAGATTTCAAGTGGTGTTTAAAATTCAGTCAGAGCTGCAACCGCATTATCTTCTGCTCACTCAGTCCTTGATCGCGAATTGGAAGCATTCATTATTTATCCACATCTGTCATTCATAAACCTGTTTATTGTGAAACAGATTAGACATTTCCCCCATACAAATCCCATTATCCCATTGGATCTGTAGTCATATGTATTGGGTTGACCCTGAGTTGATGGACAGTCTTTAAGACCAATTACGCTTCTCACAATTTACATATTTAAACCGCACAGAAAGGCGGGACTTCCCTTTTGGTCGGAGCTCGCCTGCTGGAAGGTGGGGGCAGCTCGGGGCCTCCCGGTCCCGCCGGGCCGGGCCGGGGCCACTGCCCCTTTCCCCCTTTCCCAACGCTGCGGCACGGACCCTGGGTGGCTGGGGGGGACTGCCTCAGAGCCACAGGCAGCTAAACCCAGCCATGGACTGCTCACAGCTAAAACCAGCCATGGACTGCTCACAGCTAAACCCATCCAGCGCGGCTTCTGGGGACCGGCGGGTCCCTCTCCTCTCCATGCGGAGCCGGCGGAGTCAACGGGAGCCGGCAGAGCCTCCTGTCTGCAGCCAGCACACTTCGTGCTGAACTGAAGAAGACACCACGCAGCCAGCAGCACAAAGGGAGCGAGGCTTTCCCCACCGTAAAGCCCGAACAAAAAACACCCTTCAGCATGGCGGCATCAGAGTCAGAGAGAAAGAGAAGTGAGTCACATGGGACGGAGCTGGAAATGGCGACGGGAGAAAAGAGGGCGGTGCCACGATTCTGGCGGGCAGCTTAAAAGAAACCTTCTTGCATGCCGTGGTAAGAAACTGTAATACCACAAACTGTTCGTCTCTTTAATCCATTTGAAGAACATGGGGGGATGGAGAATCCTCGTGTGCCTGTGAAGATTGTGAAGAATGCCGATGCTAGGCTTTATAGTAGTAAGAGGCTGTTAAGAGACTTGTGGCGAAGAAGAGCCTTTGTGTGCAGGCCAAAAGAACTTATCCTTAAAAAGATGAATAACCCCATGTGATGGCCCATGTTTTGCAGTGTGAAGGAACTGTGAGATTTTTTCATGGGAGAGATGTTCTACACACAGCAGATTGTTTGTTTCCGGGCGGATCTGCTGTTAGTGGCAGTTTGGGAACCACGTGCAACTGAAGGAAAAACCTTTTTTTCCCTTAAGCATAAGAGAGAGACTTTTCAAGAACTGGAACACTGACTAACATCCCATGTTCTGTTATCCCTTGTGTGAGCTAGGTAAAAGGAGAGAAGTGCTGGCTGGAGGGGGGGGGGGGGGGATTTGTTTTTGTTTTGTTATTGTCTCTTTACTTTTAATTCTATTAGTAATAAAACTCTTTCATTGTACTGCAACTGTTTAAGGTTTGTGCCTGCTTTGCTTTTCTCCTAATTCTTATCTCACAGAAGAAAAATAAGTAAGTAATGAATATTTTGAACCAAAACCACTACATTTAATTGGTGTTTTCTGCCCGGTTTCGAACTCAACCCGCTACATCATACCATCCTTCTCCTTTGAAAACGCCGCTCTCTGTTCCTTTAGTAGCATTGAGCAGTTGCTGTCATTTAGATAAATGCAGGATAAATTCTACATTGCAATGGTCCTTTACATAGTACCAGCACTCAGTCACACTGCCATTCATCTCACCATCCACTTGCACCAAGTAAAGCAGTGGTAAGACCATACAGAGTGCAGAGGAAACTCCTGAGGGTCCTTCCCTCCTCCCCAGCGTGTGGTGGGGAAAATCAGGCCCTCAGACCAGGAGTGTGGATTTGTCCTGGACAACAGATATACCACAACTGGTGTTCTCTGACATGCACTGGGGGCAAGACATGGTCCACAGACTGCAGGGGAATTAAATATTGGTAGGACAGTGATGTTTGTATCAACAGTGAACAGAGGACAAAGAAACAGCACTGGTGGTCAAAACTGTGGCAGTCTTGGGAGTTGTCCTTAGAAAATGAGCTAACAGACAGTTCTTTCAGGCAGCAAAAACAGGCAGACAAACTATGCCAAGTATTTTCATCTGGTGGGAGTTTTATGGTCTGTACCTTTCCAAATGCAGATATTTGGAAGGTAAGTATTAGAACAAGTACCCTTTTGAAATGCAAATTTTCTGTGCAAATGTCCCCAGAGAGAGCACAGATCTGAGATAATATTTATTATTATTATTGTTGTTATTGTTGTTGATATTGTTATCGTTATTATTGTTGTCATGTTACTCCTGGACCAAATGGGATGGCAACACATTGAGTAATAGGGAAAGATCTCAATATAAGTGCAAGGAAATGTGGCCATTCTTGCAACAGCCTTGTTTTCCTTCATTCATTGCCCCAGGATACTGCAGAAAACTACTAATATATTGCCTGGGTTCAACTACTTCTAGGCACTACTCAAAACTAGACCTTGTGGTGCTACTCCCTGCATTTTCAAGCATAATTCTGGCTACATGTCTGAGCTGGGCTCTGCTTCTCTGATCAGCCAGCTCTGTGCAGCAGATGTCTCCTGGGACCAGAGTCATCTCTGCCATAAGTCATTTGGTTTAACTGAGGTAGGACTGCAGCTACACTCATCCCAGGGGTCTGGACCTTGACTGCTCCTCTGCATTGCCATATGCTCCACTATAATTGTAAGCTGCAAAGTAAAAAACAAATATGCAGCTTAAACAAGCCTGCTCTGTGTGGTGTTATTTCACTTAAGGATTAGGTGAATCAGCTTCACTGAAGAAGGCAATCTTCTCACCATATGCCCATCCAGACCCCTGGGGGGCTGCTGCAGGGCAGGAGGGACGTGTGTGCTGTAAGGTGTGTGACAGCTCCTTGTCTCCCTGTTGTTAATGCCTGGCTATAACAAATGGTACTTGAAGAAACAGATCTATATTTAAACAAGGCATCTTTGGGTAAATACTTGAAATCCAGCAAGGACTATCCCGAACTCTCAGAGAAGGAGTCTTGAATGCCCATGTCAATATTTCCACTGTCATCAGTGAGCCCAGAGCATCACCTTCAGACTCCTCTATTTCAATGCATGAATTCAGAGCAATGAAATTTGAAAAGCAGAATGACCTCAGCTCCTGGTGTTTGCATCTCTGAGGCAGCACTTATTTACCTAAAGCTCTTCTTCAGTCAGAGGAGAAGCAATTAGCACAAGGAGTATCACCCACAGAGTCAGGCACATAGATATCACTGAGCATCAAGCTGTGAGAAACAAAGTACTAGGGCACCAGAAGACAAACAGGCAAACATTGCATTTGCTTCTGAGACCGGAACACAGCAAATAAACTTCAATGAGCCTCAAACTAAAAAACCAAAACCTTGCAATCAATGTAGAACAGTAGAAAATGCAAGAAAAAATTATCAATATGTCAGATGGCAAAACTGTAATAATTCTTGAGGAAGAAAAGGTTAACCCGTGTATCTACCATGAAGACAAGTGAGAGTTTCATAGGCAGAAACTATATCCTTTATGAAACCAATCAGAATAATGGGTGAAGAGGAGGTAGACTGATGGGCACACAGCCTTCCTTCAGGTCTGTGAACTTCTGCAGTTGCCTTTCATGGAGACTACAAGCATACCTCAGATTTTCAGATGTGTGCCAGCTCTAACCCATCTCCAAGCTGACAGAGGGTATGGCCTGACTTGGAGCTGTGCAAAGCTTCAGAGTGTTATCTGAGGTACAGCTGTGATTCCACCACTTTTATAGCTCTACAGAGTGAGTCTTGGTGGGAAACTAGTCAGATATTCCCTCCATGAGGCAAAAGGAAGGGCAGAATCTTGATTCTCTCTCCCTAAAGTGCTGTTCTGCACAGTTATCAGAAACAAAACACTATTTATGTCACTAGCAATGGCATATCCTATTCTGAATTCTTGAAGAAAACTGACCTCTAGAGTAATGAACGGAAAATAAAAATAATAATCTCTTTGGAGGAGAGAGATGCTTCAAAATTGCAAAAAAGTACTGGACATTTTGCTCTTACAGGAACCATTTATCTTGCATCTGCTCCCTTAACTTTCTCTCAAGCTCCAATTATGTATGAACACAGCTGTGTACATGAAGGGTAAATATCCACATGAGTCCAATACTCCAATAGCCATGTTTTACTTCTCTTTAATTTCGATTTTCATCTCTCCATGAAGCTCTACTTACCTTATGGGCCTGACTTCAAAAACTCAGCTGGTGAAGGGATAGAAAATCTTTCTGCAATGAGCACAATAATTCTTATTGTCTCAAAATATACCCCAAACATATCCAAAAGCTTTCAGACATAGAAAAGTGGCCGTAGTATTAAAGGAATTTGATTCATTACATCTAGAAAAGACTTTTTTTTTTTCCCATCAGGTTCTACTTAGTTGGCTGTAAGATACTCATTGAATTATTTCACGTAACAGTATCACAAAAACAAAGTAGGTATGGAAACAGTAAACAAATTGCACTGATTTTTGTCTCATTTACTTTAGTTTCATACCACTTCAGTTTCACTTTACCAGTTTTTCATGTCATATAAATCAGTAGGTTTCTACTGCAACCAATAGCTCCAGAGTGATTTCATCAATCAAGATTTAGGTCTATTTGGCTCAGTGAAACTACTGCTGTTTGTAGCATAGTGAATAAGTACAAAATCAAGTTCCATATTTTATATTTTATTCTATTTCTCCTTATGAAAAAATATTACTAAGTATCTATGAAAAAAGTTTCAGAGAGGTAGAAATGGACAAATGCAAAACATTCACAGGATTTCCTAGACAGGAAGACAAATATATTTTATTATGTACAATAATTAGCACTAAAAACATTCTCAGCACTTCCATGGTACTGCTCACACAGCAGCTTGGTAATAGCTATTTTTTGTGTCTTTCTTTTTCCAATGCCCCAGATGGTTTGGGTCATACTTTGTTGCATAAAGATGAAAAAATTAATTTAGATTAAATGTGTCAACAGAGGGCAGTTCCATCAGTGAAGTGCAGTTGTCTCATCTGAGCCTCTACAAGATTTCCAGCAGAGAAATGCCCATTTGCTCGCTTCCTTACTCCACTCTATGGAGCCCTGTAGGGTAGAGATAATTTTCTCGTGCCTCAGTATTGCTTTGATTCTGAAAGGCACAGGCATGGATTAAGGAAACACCCCAGCTGAGCAGCTGTCATTTGTGAATCTATCCTCAGGCTAATCATATAGCTAAAGCCCTAATAAACCAGTGAAACTGGAGCCTCAGTGCTGCCAGGGCATTTTTTGGCATGAATTGTAACTCATCTTAACCAGAAAGGTAAAATGGTAAAAAACCTGAGAGGGTATTATTTTAAAGCTTTAAGACATGGTTCTTAATGAACCAGGCTGTGAAACTCTTACTTGCACGTTGATCAAAAAAATACAGACAGAACCACCCCCAAGAGGCTGAAATTTCAGGTACTTTGGTGAGCATCCAGGAGAGATACTTTTCAGTTAAGGTTTGAAGTAAATCCAGCAAGTCATTTCTGAAACAGCAGCAATAGTCTGAAAAGCATGTGTTCAGAAATAGTCCTTATTTGAAAGGTCTGCTCCCCATGTTCATGGACCAAACAACTTTCATGTGGAATTTCTGTACCCACCAGTTAAGGGGAAATAACCCACAAAAAAAAACCCCAAAGAAACAACCCCTATTAATTGGTAAAGTGTCTATATTTGATCTTATGTCACTGGGAGTTCAAAATTGCCGTCACCTTTCCAAACAGTGCTTTTTGATCTTCATATTAAAAAGCTGAAAATTTATCTTGCCTTCGCCCCAATAGTTTTCTACCAATTTTAACTCAGGAGGCAGTAACAAATTCTTAATTTGTAGACAAACCTGACAAGCTCCAATGAACTAATATGAAGCATTTACAGGTTTTCATGATAGAAAGAAATTTAAAAGCCATAGATTTCACTTTGGTCTCTTTCCTAGGTGAAGGAAAAAAAAAAAAGAATGGAAACTATATGTTTTAAAAATGCCCTAAACAGGCACTACCACCTGTTTATTCAGTGGCTGCAGAGTTCTGCCAGGAGTTAGAAGGCTGGGGTTCAGTTCCCACTTCCCTCCCAGAGATCAGAACCTAGAGAAGCAGGTTACTCTAATTGCACAGGGGAATATTCTGCTGGGAAATATTTTGTGTTTTGCTTTTTTTCTCCCTGTAGATGTTGTTCTACTCTATATAGAATATTGAAATATTCATTAGGCCAGAGAGAACAACTCTATATCATGGTGTTTAGGCCCTGCAGTGGAGAGACAGGACATCACTCTTATGAATATTTCAATATTGTAAACAAAGTAGAACATACCCTATCAGAGGTATTGAAAAAACATTTCCTCTCTCTCCATCCTGCACTGGGGGATACCAAACAGTCTGGTACTTGGGGGCTGCTCCTGGGAAATTAAGGTGGGCTCAGATTTCATCTGGCAGATGAGGAAACTAAAGCCTTCTTTTTTGCATTTTGAATGAGGCCCTGCCAGATGAACTATTGAAAGACAGGAGACAGGTGGCTTTTTAATCAACTGATCTATCTTTATGTATCTCTTTTTCTCTCCTACCTCTCACTTTCAAGAAAGACAAGCTCATCCTGACTTTTGGAACAGCTTTAAGCCCACTGAAATGACAGTTTTGGGCAAAACACTTAACAAACAAAGCTTACTCAAATCTGAGCATGTTTGATGATATTTATGTTTTTCAAAGCTTTAGGTTCATCTCTAGGATTATACAAACAGTATTTTGTCTTCTTTCTACATCTCCTTTTGTCGGGCTCCCTTCCCCCCTGCCATGTAGCCCTGGCAGAGGGGCCCTGAGGGCACAGACACGGGGTTTCCCTGCTCCTGCTCAGCCTCGTTCCCCATTGGTTGTTTTGTGTTCCCCTGCGCGGGCAAGGACCCTCGGGTCCTGTGATTGAGCAGTTCCTGGGCAGAGCCCCAGCCATGGGGCTGGAGAAATAAACATCTCTCTGAAACATCTACCATGAATCTGTCCATATATATTTCTTTTCCACGGGCCTTGTTGTTTGGTACACATGTTGCAGTTTCCCCACTGTAACATCCTTATACTTGGACAATTGTGATTTGTCTCTGATTTGGTGAAGTAAATGGATATGTTGAAGGGAAGGAAAAGGGTGCATAGGAACCCAAATACATCTCACTGTAATGAAACAAAGGTCTATTAGAATTGGCACTTGTGAAAAATATTGATTTCTATGTTATGGATTTACAGATGAAAATTGAAAGTTACTAGAAGTTGTGCTAGATTGGAGTTTGTCCATGATTATTAAAGTCATAGGATTGGTAGCTGAAGTAAAATTCAAGTGAAGTGCATAAAAAAGTCCTAACCACTACTACATTTCTGTCTAAAAAAAAAAAAAAAAAAAAAACAAACCAACAAAAACACAGAAAAAAAATCAGCATGCTCTGTTGAGCAAGGCTTCCTGTTTTATGTGTGAGTCCACTCTGGAAGCACAGCATGGTATTTCTTCACAAGCTATATGGAATGCAGTCCTCCTTTCCTACCAAAAACCTGGGCAGAGGCCGAAGAATTCAGGCCAACCATTTAATTTGATTGTGAATTTTGCTCTTATGCCTACACATTATAACACTGGGGCACGGATAAAGTCAGGTAAGAACTGGAACAGATGAGCCTTTGGATGTTCAAAGCTTTAACTTCCCGGGCTCTGAATGATAGGCATGCTTAGATCAGAATAAAATTTCTTTTGTCATCTCTAGAGCCGAGACTATGCCTTTAGCTGGCTGAGAAAAAAAAAGTTTGGAAAATCTCTATGTGATATTATACTATTTATATTATTTATTTTGCCTGAATTTATTCTGTAGCAAGCGTTCTAGAAGTAATGGAAGTAAAATAGCTCAGCAAGGAATGACATAAATGCAGTGAACTGTCATTGCATATAGCTTCAAGAAACACTTTCCACATACATCCACCTACTTTTCCTCAGTGCAGTTGTCACAGGAGAGTTTGCTAAGGATCCTAGATGATGGAAATTTCAAACACATCTTCCTACTGCAGTTTATTCACCAAAGAAAAATCCCTAGGCTCCTGAATACCCAGGGAATCATTCATGTTCTGGGAGACAGGCTGTCACATAGAGACAATGAGCCTGTGTGTGTTTTTGCTCCTCACAGACACACACGGATTCAGGCTCCATCTGCATCCATAAGTGATGTGGTGCAGCAGGAGCACCAGATTATCCTGTTGCAAATCGCAACCATCACAAAGCTATTTGTGCTAAGGACAGCAGCCACACCATGTGACTCATGGGGTTTTACTTCAGGGCAGCTCTAATCTTGTCCTCAGGACAGAACACCTCTCAGTTGCTGGAGTGCATTGGTGCTTGGTTGCCTGCAGCACAACATTTGTCTGATCTGGCTCATTGTAGCGGGTTGAGTTCGAAACCGGGCAGAAACACCAATTAAATGTAGTGGTTTTGGTTCAGAATATTCATTACTTACTTATTTTCCTTCTGTGAGATAAGAATTAGGAGAAAAGCAAAGCAGGCACAAACCTTAAACAGTTGCAGTACAATGAAAGAGTTTTATTACTAATAGAATTAAAAGTAAAGACACAATAACAAAACAAAATTAAAGCAAATCCTCCCCCCCCCCCCAGCACTTCTCTCCTTTTACCTAGCTCACACAAGGGATAACAGAACATGGGATGTTAGTCAGTGTTCCAGTTCTTGAAAAGTCTCTCTCTTATGCTTAAGGAAAAAAAGGGTTTTCCTTCAGTTGCACGTGATTCCCAAACTGCTACTAACAGCAGATCCGCCCGGAAACAAACAATCTGCTGTGTGTAGAACATCTCTCCCATGAAAAATCTCACAGTTCCTTCACACTACAAAACATGGGCCATCACATGGGGTTATTCATCTTTTTAAGGATAAGTTCTTTTGGCCTGCACACAAAAGCTTTTTCTTCGCCACAAGTCTCTAGCAGCCTCTTACTACTATATAGCCTGGCATAGGCATTCTTCACAATCTTCACAGGCACATGAAGATACTCCATCCCCCCATGTTCTTCAAATGGATTAAAGAGACAAACAGTTTGTGGTATTACAGTTTCTTACCACGGCATGCAAGAAGGTTTCTTTTAAGCTGCGCGCCAGAATCGCGGCACCGCCCTCTTTTCTCCCGTCGCCATTTCCAGCTCCGTCCCACGGGACTCACTTCTCTTTCTCTCTGACTCTGAAGCCGCCATGCTGAAGAGTGTTCTTGTTCAGGCTTTACGGTGGGGAAAGCCTCACTCCCTTTGTGCTGCTGGCTGCATGGTGTCCTCTTCAGTTCAGCACGAAGTGTGCTGGCTGCAGACAGGAGGCTCTGCCGGCTCCCGTTGACTCCGCCGGCTCCGCATGGAGAGGAGAGGGACCCGCCGGTCCCCAGAAGCCGCGCTGGATGGGTTTAGCTGTGAGCAGTCCATGGCTGGTTTTAGCTGTGAGCAGTCCATGGCTGGTTTTAGCTGCCTGCGGCTCTGAGGCAGTCCCCCCCCAGCCACCCAGGGTCTGTGCCGCAGCGTTGGGAAAGGGGGAAAGGGGCAGTGGCCCCGGTCCGGCCCGGCGGGGCTGGGGGGCTCAGAGCCTCCCCACCTTCCAGCAGGTGAGCTCCCACAAAAGGGGAAGTCCCGCCTTTCTGTGTGGTTTAAATATGTAAATTGTGAGAAGCGTAATTGGTCTTAAAGACTGTCCATCAACTCAGGGTCAACCCAATACACTCATGCACTCGGAGGCAGATGGTGCAAACCAAACCTGGAGAGTGGGGACAATCAGGAGAGTCAAAAGCACAAAGCTTGAAGCTAAAAGCTTGCCTATTCCTGACTTCAAACCCATCATTTCTACACTGTTGTCTCAGAAAACCACGTGCTCCATAGAAACCTTCAAGCCTCTTTCTCACAGTGGTGGATAAAAGCAAAGACTTTTCCAAGCCACCAAAGCCAGGACCACAGAGGGCATTACAGCCTGGGTGCAGCTCCCATGGCAGCTGTGAGCCATCCTGGATGCCTCTGTGATGGCAGTGGTACAGGATCTGCCAAAATAGCTCCCACTCTGGAGTCACTTCATCACTCTGAAGAAGCAATTTATATAATCTGCTAGGACTACACAGGTATATGGAGCTGGGGGCTCAACCATCCCAGCTGGCCAGAGATGTCAGGATGGACCTCAAATCAAATCTATGTGTATTGAAAGACAAGATATTAAAATTTAGGCATATTACAATGGCCTGAGAGATGTGAAATGGCAGACTGCTGGTAGTAGTAGAAGGAAAACTGTGATCTTTACTTATTTGGTGGTTGTGCTGAAGGTCCCAGTTTATAGACTGGCAAACATCTCATTCCTTGCAATGCCTAAACTGAGGGACATGGGACAGTCACAGGGTTAGGACATTACCCAGAAAACCTCATTTTATGTGGCTAGCAAATCCTTAGAAAAATTCACATGGCTTTGCTAAACCAAAGCATCTCACCAACTCCACTGGATATTTGAACACATCTGTTTTTATAACCATACACAAAGATAAAACTCCACGGTGTTCAAATTGTCCATGTCAAGACAAAAATACATCCACTTTTCCCTCTGCAGTTGTACCTCAGCCGTGGGAAATACACTCTTCCACTACTCAGATGTTATCAGAAACAGATCCCATAATTGTTTGATTCAACATTTAAACTCAGCTTTTAATGATATGCCAAAAACTACAAATGAGACTTTACTTGAAACTCTCAGTTATAAAAGCAAATTTTCCTAAAAGTGCACCTAAGCCTTCTGGAGATGGGGCCTACATCTTGGCAGGCTCCGCAGGATTGCAGCACATTACAATAGTTCCTCAATATAAATAAAAATAATCTAGATCATTTTTTGGTGTCTGCACATCTCAAACAGCAGGGATCAGACCCAACTGGCCTCCTGATGACAGTCTCATATAAATATTAAATATTAATAGTACTGTTACTGTTAATTTGGCAAAATGTGATACTGTGTAAAGTGAACTTTGTCTCTTTTGGCTGTGCTGCAACAAGGAAAACACATGTTCTAAACATTTCTAGCTGGACAGGTTTCTTTTACAAATGTTTGCTTTTCTTGAATTAACATGCATGAGTGGGTTGGGGGAGGTGGGGGGGAGGGGCTGTTGCTTTTACCTGAAGTCTTTCAGCCCCCTTTTTTGAGTCACATTTACACCTACTGGAAATCTGGGCTTAGGTGACACTTTTTTCTAATTGAGAAAGAGTCTCTTATTCATCAGATAAAAAACCAGGAAAGGCTGTCTAAAACCATTCCTGTCTTTGACTTCAGTAGGTTTTTATGCAGTTCCTGTCATAAATGTAGGTCAGAGACTGAAGGTAGTGGCTGGAGCAATTAAGTGCTCTATTTGACACAACTGCAAATCAAATAAAATACTTGAGAGTTTAACCATTATATAAACAAATTTATTCTTAAGCTTTCTACCCACTGTAAATAGGAAATATTTACTTTCATGCAATCTGGAGCCACAATATCAACAGTAAGAAATAAACCTCATGAATATGGTTATTAGGATATTTGCCAGCATCCTCTCTTCTTTAGCATTAAAAAAATGTTTCTACCTTACCCCTTCATCAGTGTACTTGAATCTTGAAAGGTGAAGTAAAGATAGGAAGAAGTCTGAAGGAGGTATCCCTAACAATCTCTAAGGACATGTGGCAGAGAATGGATTGCACTCTTAGATAGTTCTGCTTCTAAGAGCTTGCAATCAGCTCTCAGTAGCAGAGCTATGGAAGCCTAAATGTTATTAGTTCAACACAGCACAAAAAAGGTGAGGTTTTGTTGGCCATTTCATTTTGAGTGAGGAGAAAATGAGAAATAAACAGGAAAATATAGGGAGAACTGCAACCTCTAGAGAGAAAATACGAAGGCATTATGAGGAAGCACAAGCATGAAGAGAGCAGAAGCTGGTAATGACTCTGTGTTCAGAGCTGGCTGCTGAGTACTGGTGAGAAGACTGTGGAAAACTCCTTCACTGTCTCACTGGGAAAAAGGGAGGAAGCAATAGTGTTAGCTGAGATAGGTGGAGGATTAATCAGCTGAGACAATGCTCTGGCACTTTGTAAACATGATGAGACAGATGCAACTGCCCAAACTGGGTGCCCCTTGAGACGCCCAGGAACAGCAAGTGGAGGGCAAGCAGCCAGCCAAAGGCATCTCAAGTAGCCCCAGACACTTTCCTGACAGTGGGATAACCAGTCTGATGTACCTGCATGTGAGGTAGAAGGATGAAGAGGTTGTGGAGGCTGATATGTCCAGTGTTATTTTAGGTTCTATGAAGTATCTGCCTTTTAGTAGCCTAGAGGTTTTCCAACATAAATTGTTATAATTCTTTGACTCTCTGGTCTCTGCTTGGTGCTCTCTATGATACAGAGATATGATACAGTTTCATGGCCATGGTGGTATTCAGTCCAAGGTTGGACTTGGTAATCTTGGAGGTCTTTTCCAGCCTTCATGATCCTATGATTCCATACTGGCCAATCCACTGCCGATGTGCCAGGTATCACAGGGGGTCTCAAACAGCACTGAACTTGTTTTAAACAGCAATGTTCCCCTCCTTTGTCACTACAGGCAATGTAATTAGCAAAGAGGTTCTCAGCCATTCTGTCTCAAAGTGGGCACTGAAAATTGGCCAGTTGAGTTCTTCATTTAGGTCTCTGGACTGCAGCTTCATTGACTGTAATGTTACCTTAGACATCTCATGCATCTGTAGACTCCTCCAAGTAATGTGTCTTTAAGTCTTTAACTCTGGAGACGAAGCCATCCTAAGCAAACAGAAGTTTGGAGAAATTAATCTTAATCCGGGGCAGTTCTTGTAATATTTTTAGTGCTGATGGTCTGCTAAAGGGGTAGGACCTGACACTAGAAGTCACGAGATCAGCAGTGATAGGTTACAATTAAAGCGGTTTGAGAAACACAACACAGCCTGGGTCAATTGGATTGCCTGATGCGGGCTCATGCTCCCTGGAAAGCAGGCTGCCAGCCACACTCGCAGCCCGCCCACCACGGGGCTGCAGGATCAACAGCTGATTCATTTCCATGCAAACAGCACAGTCAGCTGCAGAGCTCATCCCAGCAACAATAAACATCAGCACAAGGCTGTGAAAATGGAACTATGTGTCGTTGAGACGCAAAAAGCCAGGCTAAAACCATCAGATGAATACAAACCCTCAGTAAAAAACGCTTATAAAAAGCATTTCGAGGGGTTTACAGGACTGAGCACAAGGCAGGACAATGCAGACCCTGATCTGGTAAAGCAGAGTCAGTGAATGTCCTCAGGGTGAGACAGCAGCCACGGCAGGTCAGCTCTCTAATGGACAGGGCACAAGACAAGGAACTGAAGCTACAAATAAGCTTCTCTTCAGCCAATGGGCCATGAGAAATGCACCATGTGGCCACTGAGGAAGGAAGCTCCAAGGCTGCAAAGAAAATGGGTTGTTGCACCTCTGGAAACTAGCACAGACTGCCTCTAACAGCACTGAAAGCCTGGCAGGCATTTGGGTATCTGCACCAACCCAAAGCCACTGAACAGAATCACAACAAAAAAAAAGTGTCACTGCTGATTACCAGTGAGTGAAGCCAGAGCACTTGGGCTGTTCAAGGCAAAACTGTCTGCTGATGATTGCATCAAGACGCATCTTTAGGGGAAGTGCTGTGGATAATGAATTTCTCTGGGCTCTCATTTAGCCTCAGCAAGCCACAGGAAAGGTCTGGTGAATGTTGAATCACTAATGGAAGCCCTACCAGCAGCATTTACACATGATTTTAGAGTGCAGTCAAGAGTTTGCTGGATTAGAGGAACATCTCTGAGCACATTTTAACATAACCTGATGGGACAACGGTACAGACAGCTGGCATTTGGGAATTACATGGCTGGCCAAATCACAGGGAGAAAATCCTCCTGAACGCCCAGCAATACATGAAAAGAGAAAAGCATGCAAAGAGTACCCCACCTCTCAGATTCCAGTCAGGTTCTTGGAAAAGATCAAAACAAATTTAAGAGGGGAATTGCATCATGAGAGAGAATTTTCCCAGCTTCTAGAAGGTGGATAATTTGGAACCCATTCAGGCAAAACTCCAGTGGGGAAACAGAAAACACATTTTGCAAGATATGACATAACCAGGTCCTGCACTCAGACAATCAAGCACATGACACAGTAGCAGAGTTCAAGTGACTCAGCACTCCAGGAGAATTTTAATACAAAACCTCTTCCCCTGGGTACACACAAAGCAATAGAAAAACCAGATCAGCACTAAATAGCCTGAGCTAAACATTCATCTGGACAAAAGAACAATCATGCAGGCAAATCTGGCAGGCTTACATGAAACAGCAACAGGCTTGGGACAGCAGATGAAATGAAACCAGTAGCAATGGAAGAATAATGACAGTGAGGCGGAGCCCTTGTAGAACTGAGGCCAAGGCCAGGAAAGCAGTGCAAGGCATCCAGCAATCAGCTGAGTCAGAGGAGATGGGAGGTATGAGAGGAGAAGACAGGAAGAAGGGATGTACTGAGCTGCGTGCTGCAGCAGAGACACAAATCCTGCACTGGCAGGAGGCACATGCTGCTAGGGGCCGCCTTCTTCTTAAGAGACCTGGGCATGAAAAGGACTACATGACTTAGTAGGTCACAGAAAATTGGCTGTGGAAGGATTAACCACATATCTCAAGCTTCATGTTAGAAAATGCTTTAAAAATTAAAGAAAAAAAAATTAAAACCCAGAGTAGGTAATGCAACATCTGTCATAATTCCAAAAAGAGAAACACAGGTTGCAACAGCATATGTTTTGAAAGGGTCACTAGAGGAGGCAGGCTGGGTGCTGAGCCAGAGACAGGAAGACAAAACCCTTTTGGGACATCTGAGAAGGTCAAACAGAAACAGAAACCCGAAGCTCAGATCCCTTTTTCTTTTTTCCTTCCCATACTCCCTCTTAGATCTGGCAATATGTGCTGCCCCTCTGAGTACACCCACAAATTCTGTGGGTCAGGATGCCAAGGAGATGTCACATATTGTGCTGGGAATGCTGCAGTCTCTCTTCTGCTACTAAAAGTTGCAGCAATACCATTCCTTTTTGTATTTCTTCAGCTTCACACTGTGCAGGGACACATCAGCACAGTTCCTCTTAATCCCCTTTTGCTCAAACATCCCCTCTTGCTCAGGCACATTTAAATGCTTATTAGGCCAGTGCTACCTTAAGGTCAATCATGATTATGTCGCTCAAAATTTCCGAGTGTTCCTTTCCTATTGACTAACCACATCATACAACAGACTAATTAACCCACCGTGTTCTCATTAAGTGGTGTTCCTTCCCTCTCCTCCAGGACCACCAGCTGTGCTGCAGATTTCCTCTGAGTTTAGGAAAATAACAAGATTCATTATCAGAAATGGATTTTTTTTTCCTTCAGCGTGTCACAGGCCCACGGTCAGGTTTAAAATAGCAGCCCCCAGATTCTGGGACTTGGGTCAGGATTTAGATAGACTCCTTCAGGGGATGGGGTTGATGTTTCAGCAATTCTTTGGGGAGTGAAGGAAGGATCCCATCATGAGGAGACCTGAATTTCTACCCATATGCCCAGGTTGAAGAAAAAAAGCATGTTTTATTCTTTCACAAACCATGATGCATTAGATACTGCTGCTTAGGGTTGTAGCAGGTCTGCAGCTGATGTGCTCTCCAGCTCTTGGGCAACTCTTCTATCACTTCAGAGTTCATGTTCACCAACTCCCTTGTTTTCCAGAGGAAAAACTGGAGTACCAACACCAAAACAGAGAGGGGTGCTGAGCCCAAAACAGCCTCAATTTACCCATTCTTTAGGTGGTTAACAGCTTCAGACACTACCCACGATATAGCAATTCCTACACCTGATTTGGGCACCCATTCCTCACATGCCAGCTTTATGTCCTGGTGAAGGAGCATCTCTCACCTCTGTAGGAGCCCTGCCCAGCCTGTGAATTCACACCCAGACTTCAGGCCTGGCAGCACAAAACACCAGAACACCAAAGTCCTCTGGTCTGGCAGGCCAAAATGTTTGATCCTCATGTTGGTGTGAACAAATTAGACATCAGTGTGTGGGCAGGTGCCTCAGAACAGGCTTTAAAAACTGAAAAAAAATAAACCAAACCAAACCAAAAAAAACCCCCCAAAACCTTAAAAACTGGCTTATTCAAATCATAGCCCATTTTTTTTGTCTCTCAGTAAGTTCCAAGTCAGTGTGGACAGTGTCTCTGATATTGCTTGCAACCAGTTGAAGAGAGAAGGTTTCTCAATTTCTCCATCAATAGCTGTAATTTGAGGGATATTTAGATTGTCAATTATTCATCATTTAAAACACCACTGATGTGCATATGTAGTGAAAATTTATGTTAATTTGTATTAAGTGTAAAAAAATGTCTATCATCAATGACAATTTCTATTGGCCTGTTGTAAGTAAAGGGAAGATTTTTTTTAAACTAAATTGGGCATAGAAATAGATATCCCGTTTAATGAGACTCAGCAGCAAGTTCCTATTTTGAAATGAAAGAAGAAAACAAGACTTCAAAAAGTTTCATTAAAACACAGGTAAAAAATTATTTTGTTTTGATGTTCTCCCTAATCCCAGTCACTTTGAAGTATTTATTTAAAACTTAATATTACTCAGCTGTTTATGAAAATATATTACTTTAAAAATAAGTTGTTTTGACTAAAATCATTCATTCTCAGCATGTTTTCATTCAGGCTTTATTTAGTCTGATTCTTTTTAAATGTTACATGTATAAATTAACTATTACCTTTTTTATTAAAAGAGGAGGGAGTTTTATTGCAGTTGGGCCATAGAAAATAAAGGTATACTAGAAGATTGCAAGGCCACTTTTATCTAAAATAAAATGTTTTCCTTCCATAGCAAATTTTAATTTTTAAACTTTCTAATTTTGCAATTAAACTGTGCAAAAGGGAAATACAAGGGATAAAACATTCATAAGAAAGAAAATCAATATATAGCTAAAAGGCTGTATATTGCATGAAGTACATTAGAGTATATCGATTCTATGAAGTTGTCTTTCAACTGCTAATTACACATTCATTACAGGATTATAAATCTTAATAAAGTGATTGAGTCAATATATTAGAAGGAAGAAGCCCTTTCGAGTCCATGATTTGCAAGACCAGACTTTGGTTTCCAGCATCATATCTGGACAGGTCTGCTGTGAGAACAGGACTTCAGACTGTGGAAGAACTTTTTGTGAAGTCAGGAGCAGCCTGATGGGGCTTCTCCCTGCCTGTTCTCATGGGTGGGATTTTCCTCCACGAGCTGCAGAGATGGAGCTGGGGCTGTTTGGAGAAGGGCCAAGATGCAGAGTGATACAAATCGACAGGAACCTACAGGCTTGACGTAATATGTGCAAGAGGAAGCAGCTTCCTGAACACTCGACCTATGACTGAAAGAGCTTTTTTAACAGACACTTCAGGTTGCTTGGGAATATTTCCTGTTGTTCCAAAATCCCTAAACAATCAGAACTCAGTTGCCTGCAAACCATATTGTGCAATGTAAACTGTCGATTTTGAGAGAGACAAATGCACAAATCCTAAGAGTACATCCATAGTCAAATGCTGGTTTTAATCTGGCTTTCACGAAAATCACAGTATCATGCCCTATTTGGTGCTGAATGATCAAAATTAGAGCATTTGATCCTGCAAAAAATACCACTGCAAGCCATGGAAGTGTGGAACACAAGGGAGAAAGGTAGGTTCAAGAAGTTTCAGATGAGAATCTTCTTGCTCAGATGACTCTGACCTATCCCCTGTGCACAGGCAGTGCAAGAAAATGTGGATTACATAAAAATATAACTCTGAAAAAGTAAGGCCTACTTCAGTGAAGTACAAGCTATTCCACTTAGATGCCAGAGCAGTCATCCAGGGAAAGCTTAAAGCAGTAGTTTCCTTATGTGTAAATTACAGTGGCTCATTTGTGCACCCTAAAAGCCACATTTAACCCAACTGGTGATCCCTGCCCAGCTCTGATTTACAGCATGTTCTGTTTTACAAAACCTACTTAGTCAACATATGGGAACAAGGATCAGGGAGGAGACGTGAACATCTGCTTTCCTTGTCCTGGGCTTGCACTATTGCTGCGTACAGTTTTTTACTCTGGAAGACTTTCAAGTCTGTAACAGTCACCAACCACTTGGATGCAACAGTGTGCTCTGATGTTGCTGCTGTCTGTCTTCCTGCTGTGACTAACTCAGGATTTTTCTGGTTTTGACACGAGTGCTGACGTGCCTGGCAGTTTGCTTGCAGTCTTTGCTGGCAGGGCCAGGGGCCAGGGTCTCCACACCCCACACCCACCAGCCACCTTGTGCTCATGGTCATCGATGTTACCCATGAAACAGCTGCTTCTTATTAAAGATTTCCAATAAGGAGACTCCATTAATGACTCAGTTTGTCTCAATCTATACCACTGCTGTCACTTTCTATGTGCATTCCGGGAATGAGAGCATTATTTTTAAGAAAGACCAGCATTTCCGTTTTGGAGGTGGCAGAGAGGGAGAGGAGACAGCCAGATGTGGCATTTGGCTTTGGAATGCGCCAGGGCTTGAGTCCAGCAGACAGAGCAGAGGTATGGCTCTGGTATGGTTGTGCTGCGCAGACTGGCTGGCTTCTGACAAAAATAAGATGTCTCCTCAAGAAATTGGCACAACTTATCAAATACTGTCCCTCAAGCCTCTACTGCCGTGGGATAAAAGGGCTTGAAATGCTCTTTCTAGTCCTCATGGTTACTTTTATGAGCTCCCATCCCCATAATTTGTTTGAACTTGACCCTTCCCTTGACAAAAATCTCGCCCCAGCACATGCAAGTGGAGAAATTTCTGCTTTTCTGAAATGCCTGACTGCTCCTGGTCAGAATAATGTGTGATCAGCAACTGCACAGAAGCAATCCCTGTGCCTGTATTTCAGGCAGAGAGCTTTCCTCAGCCTCCCTGCATACACCACAGCTCTCCCACAAATTTTCTTGCTCCCTGCTGAAATCCCAGCCACAAATAAAGTCTCAGAGTGGGGACTGAGGGGGCTGCTCTGCTTTGCTTTATTACCACAATGATCAATTATGAAATCAGTGTTTCCCAAGGCACAAGGATAAGCACTCTGTGATGTGTAAAATCACCATAAAGATGGCCATGAGAGTTGGGTTTGAAGATGCCAAGAACACAGCTGACTTGAGGGAAAGAAAATGGAGCAGGTTCTATTGTTCCCACAAGGCCAGATCCTGCCACTCGCATGTCTGGTCTTTTGATATCACTGCAGCATTAAATACTGAGTTGCTGATCTGGCTGGGTTGTAGGTGGTGAAGCAAGTTGGGGCCCAGAAGTAACCTTGAGCAGGGGAGAAAATGCAGCCCATGGCCAGAGGATCTGTTAGGAACCACTTGCAAACTGCACGACCAGGATGCTTGAAGAGACACCAAGAAAGAAGCAGCAGCCTGTGAACTGGAAGGGATTACTCAGATGCCACTTGTCCCATGCAAAGAAATCCCTTTCTAGTTCCATGTCCTTTAGACAGCAGACCTACTCCCAAAGTAGTGACCCGGGCCTCTGAGCACCACAGAAAAACAGGAGAACCATGAACTGGAAAATGGGCCTGAGAGCAGCTGCGTGTGCCTCCCAAAGCAGCCTCTGCTCCCACTCGGGTAAGCACACGCCTGTCTGCAGCTCAAAACAATCAAAAATCACCACTAATGAGTATCTCCAAAATCACTGCTATTTTTTGTCTCCATTAGATTTCTCCCTCTCTTTATTTTCAATCTTTCTGGGTCACACAATGACAGGGGATGTCATTTTGGTTGTCACGCGTGTTTTCTCTAAGTGCCACAGCTGAAAAGTTGTCCCAGTCAGTCTCGTCCACGGCTTTGTCATTTCTCTGGCAAGTTATTGCCCCCACTGTAAGGTGCATTCCTGTACTTTTCAAACCACTGAGCTAAAGGAGCACTTGGTCACTACTTTTCCTGTAAGTAGCAACTATGATTCCAGCTGTAGAGAAATTAATGTCTCCCAGGCTTCTCCAGCCCCCTCCCAACTCCAAAAGGAAGTGTTTTTCAAAGTGCGAAGTATAGATCAGGACATTACCCTAGGTGGTGTCATTTTTCTGTCGCTCACATTTTTGTCACACCAACAGTGAAGAAAACAAGGCAATTTGATGCACGAGCCCTTGCCAGGTCTCACAGCTTTGCCCTCCTGCCTCCCTGCATTAAACTCCATTCTCCTTCCTGGTGCATCCTCCTTCTCTCTGCCCAGTGTGGGCTCATACCCTTCCTTCATAGTATTTATATGCCACCAGCTTCTCATGCCCCTCTTTGTTGGCTTTTGGGGCCCAAAGAACCTCAAGGAGAAAGCAAGGTGTGCCATGGAGATGGTGACAGTCCAAGATCTCAGCCCCCTTCCCCAACATGCCCTTCTCTGCCCTACATTATCCCTACATCATCTACTCCTACATTATCCCTCCCCCCATCCACACGTTCAGGCTGGTTTTATTCATTAGTTTCCCCATTAACACTCAGTTTTGTTGCATTTGCCTTAGCAACCCGGCAGAGCCAGGGGGCTTTGGCATTGCTGGTATCAACCAGTTCTGTTTAACAACTACCTCCAGATTTTCAGAAGACACAACTTCTATTGGAATCACTCTCTGCTTGTGCCTCTGTGTGCATTCTCTGAGCCCACAGGCCACTCTCAACCAAGCCTGGAAATGGCAGGACATCCCAAAGTGACTGCATCATTAGCCATGTTAGAGAGGAGACACTCAGCTGAGGAGAAGGCTGAAAAGCAAGCTCAGCCCTTATTGGACACAAGAGAGAGATATCATTAACACTCAAACCAGCATCAAGAAATAAATATCAATAAGCCTCAAGACAGAAGAGGGACGTAGGTGCATCATTTCCAATCATGAAGTAATTACTTGCTTTCAAAAAGTCATTTCAACTCAGAGTCACCAGAACCCAGCCATTAAGAGCAACTGCACCTGTGATTGCAAGACCCAACTTGTTTTTTCCCAGCCCAATCTGATACTGTTCCCTCACGTGCCCCCCATCAGCTCTTTAGGACCAGGGTCTGTCCCACACGGCTCAGTCCTGCAGCCACTCCACAGCCTGTAGTTCTCAGTCATCTCTACCTGCACCTGAGGGAAAAGGGTGATCTTCATCTCTGAAGTTGTCCAGGCTTATCCAAAAGACTGTGTTGTCCAGTGGGATCACATTTGGTTTTCCAGTCTTCTATGCAGAGGAAATCTGCTCTTCAAAAACATTTCTATGGAGGGTGATAAAGAGATATCTCTATTCTGTTGGCATTTTGAGTTTGTTCTCATTTAACATTGCTGTGGCTCTCAGGGCCATCTAGATGACAGCCCCTAAGTCTCATAACTTTTCTTTACCATTTGCACCACGTTTTCTGGAGTCACTGGGACAAGTGGAAGGAAGTGGGAAGGAGGGTTACAGATGGTCACTCCAGAGACCAGCACTTCCTGTTCTCTCACCTCCAGTGACTTCATCACCATGGGCCTGGCCCTCTCTTCAAGACAGTGTGGCACAGTTTTACTTGGGCATTGCTAAAGTAGTAAAAGAGAGGATCTGGATCTGAACATCCAAATTGCACACACACAAAATTATTGCAGACTGGTTTTGACAAGACAATTCCTATCCAGCCTGCTTGCCTTAACACCCTGGATGCTAAGTCTTAACAGCACTATAAACATTAGCCTTGCTCAAAATATTCTCAAATAATTGGTGAAAAAGCATAAAAGGGGGGAAAAAAGCAAGCAAAGCAGTGATCCAATCTGCCCTACCCTGTCTGGGTGACAGAGAAAACTTGGTAGCCTCACGGATTTGTCAAATACAGGACAAAACATGTAGATGTGTCTTGAGGAACATCTGTCAGTCTCAAAAATGTGTGCATGTCTCATCAGGGTGGTTTTCTCTCACCTCCTGACACTCTCAATAAGATTTTGTGTTTCCATGGATACTTCTGCTTTAGTTTTCTATGATATCCCTCCTTCTGTGCTTCTTGTTGTCTGCACAGCTGGTAAGGAGACCTCACAGTAGCCTTCTGGAGGTACAGTGTGGATCTGCAAGGTGGCTTACACACCACTCTAAGGGAACACATTGGTCTGGACCATTGTCTGTGCCTTTACACCAGTGGGGTCCCACCACCAGCCTTAGTAACTCAATGGCCACCCCTTGTGATGCTCCTTGGAAGCAAAGAGCCACAAAGACTAATCCAGATTGAGAATGATGTGGTCTCTGTCAGCCTGCCTAGGTCCTAACATTATCCTTGATGTTACCATGGTATCATCTGCTGAAATACCACAGTATTTTAGCCTCTTCAGGGAAACACCAGAGCCAAGTGAGTTTGTATTCACCTTCTCCTGGAGAGTTTTCTTGTGAAAATTGAAAGGAAATGATAGCTTGAAGGAGAAAGTTTAAAAAAAAAACCTGAAAAAAAATAATCACTGCACCTTCTTGAAGGAGGAATGAACTGGAATTTTTGTGACAGCACTAGTCAAAGGACAGCCCATAGGAATGCAGAAACCCACGCAACCAAGAGAGATGTGGAATGAAATCAAACAAGAGGAAAAGGCAAAATGTTGTGATAAATGCACCAACTGTATTTAAGAAAAATTAGAAGCAATATTTTGCTTGCCTTTTTAAGTGACTTAATGACAGAAATAGTAGAGGCAGACTTGCAACTGAAAACCTTTCATCTTGCCACAGAAATTATTATCAAAGGCTTAGATCCTCCTAACAAAGCTTCTACCAAACATAATCCTGAACTAGTCAGTTTGAAAATTCATCTTCCCAGTCAGGTAGAGCCTCTATGGTAAGAGCTATCAAGCTGAAAGTGATTGTTTTTTACTTAGGCCACAGACTTGATTCAGATTTCAGAGAAAACCAAAATCTCTGTGAATTACAAGGAAAAACAACAAATGACACTAAAATCACTGAAAATAAGTTTTGGGCGTACCATAAATCCAGCTTTAGAACACCCGGTATCAAATAAAGACCACTGCAACTTCACAATACAAAACATTTATGTCATAAAAACTCACTCTGACATCTCAAATTTTTTCAAAACCTTGAGTTCACCCTGGCAGGCTTCAGGCTGGAAAAAATTATCACTGGCTTCCACTGCTTAACTTGATGACAGACCTCTGTCATTCCAAAGTCAAGCTGAATTCCAGCATGAAAACATAGAATCAGCCTAAACTTCATGGCCAGTGCTCAGCTAATTCCTTGGAAAAGTGGTTCTCAGACCTGCTTTCCTACCCTTGGTCTCAGTGGAAGTGAGCACTGCTGGGCATAAACACAGTGCCCAGAGTGGGACTGTGGTCTCTGTGCTCTCCTGTCTCTATCTGTGGTTTGAAGAAGGTGAAATTACTTTTTTTTCCAGTGAATGCTTTAGAAAGATAAACTGAACCAATGCCAAAATAACAGGAAATAGTTCTCACCACAACATTAGCTCACTTTGCCTGGGGTCTATCTTGCAGCAACGTGCCAGGTTGCTACAGTCCCTCAGCAACTTGGATTTCCCACCCTGAAAATTCAGGTATGAAATAAAATTCAGGAATGAGGGTGGTATCAGCTGGCAGTGTGCCACCTCCCTGCCACTGTATGGGGTGAAATCCCCCTCCCTGGCATCCAAATCACTGTGCCCCAGCACCGGGTGATGGCAGCCAGCAGATCTCTCTTTGCCCAAACAAACGTTTTAACTGTTTCATCTGCTATTTCCCTTCTTCTTCTGTTGCAGTGGGGATACTGCAACATGCATGTATCAAACCAGGAGTCCCGTGGAAAGGAAATATATATGGACAGACAGATTCTTGATAGCTGTTTCAGGGATGTTTATTTCTCCAGCCGCATGGCCGGGGCTCTGCCCAGGAACTGTTCCAGTCACGGGACCGAGGGTCCTTCTGCCCGCGCAGGGAACACAAACCAACCCATGGGAACGGGGCTGAGCAGGGGCAGGGAAACCCCGTGCCTGTGCCCTCAGGGCCCCTCTGCCAGGGCTACACGGCAGGGGAGGGACCCCAACACCTCACCCGTTTTATTTTAATAAAAGGAGAATGAAAACAACTGGATAAACATAACAAGAACAGTTTCAAAACAAAACAAGCCACCCTCCTGAGCCTTTAAATGTCCAATCAGATTCTGTGGAACATCTTAGGGCTGACAGAAGGGAGACAGAACTCTCTGAGCATGCTTTGTGGGGAAACTGAGGCAGGAGAGGGTTTAACTTCTTCCCTCCCCCTTTTCATCCCCCACACGGCATTGGAAAGGGATTTTTGGGGAAAGAATTGGCAAAAGCATGGTTTTGTGAGGGAAACCATGGATAAAAAAACGGATTAGGAATACACGGGGGGTAATAGGACATAGGGTAAAAGGGAAAGGTGGGATTAGGAAAGGGAGACTGTAGGGGGGGCTTACAATGGAGATATTGTCTAACATGACTACAATTTTTTGCATATATACTGCCTTTTACAGGAACACCATCAGGCCCAGTGACCTGCGATGCTTGTAACCCTTTTCTACCTTGTATAATTTTGAATTCCACGACTTCTCCATCTCCCAAGCTTGGGATGCATTTTTCAGGGTTATTCTTTTTAATAGCAGTTCTATGCACGAATATGTCTTGCTGGTTGTCACACCTTGTTATAAAACCATAATTTTGCTTAACATTATACCATTTTACTATCCCTAAGATCTTAGTTACTATGATCTTTTCCTTTTTCCGAGTGGCTGCTGTTTTCTGTCTCGCTGTGTCTTTGCTCTCTCTTTCGGTCGCTCCCGTGTTGGAATTGTCGGGGCTGCTGGTGCCTGCGCGCTCTTCCCGGGGTCGCGTTCGGGGCTGCGCGGGCCGGGCCGGGCCGCGCCGCTCAGTTCTCCGTGCGTCGCCTCCTCTGGTCGCAGCTTCGCTGCCGCTGCCAGGCGCTGCACCCACGTCTCGGCCGGGCCCCCGAGCGACGACTCCCCCGTGCCCTGCTCCAGCGCGCGTCTCGGCCGGGCGCGGCTCCGCTCCACCATCGCCGCCAGCCGCTGCCCGCACGCCGCCCCTCTCGGCCGGGCGTTCCCGGGGCTCGCTCCACCACGCGCTGTGCTGGGCCGGGCGGGCACCGCCGGGTCCCGCCGCTCCCGCCGCGCCTCGCTCCGCCACCGACACCGCGGCTCGCTTGGCTCCGCCCGCACGCGGGAACTGCCTCGCTGCTGCTCGCAGAGCGCTCGGTGCACGTGGCCTGGGCCGCACGGTCCCTGCGCCAGGCTTCCCTTCGCCAGGACACAGCTGACATTGCTCAACAGTCTCGGTAATTAAATAATATTCACGAAAATATTCTTCCATCGGCATATATTTTGACTCCAATATTAACTGTGTCCAAACGGTTTTCCAAAAGCCCTTAGTAAGAATTAAATCCCAAGAAACATAGAAAAAGTTCTTAAACAACCATGCCAGGAAGTGTTTCAGTTCTTTTTGAGCTTGAATCAAGCTAAAATTTACAAATCGTTGTTCAAGAATCATTTTAAGATCAATGTCCATATGCGGCTCTGAGAGCCAAGAGTCTTCCCACGGTTCCTCCATAGTTTAGATATGGAATAGCAAAGCAAAACCAAGAAGAGGAATCCAAAGTTTCCAGGGTTTACTCACACAAATCAGTTGCTTAGGGATCGGGGATCGTTCTGCTCACAAATCTCCACCATTATGTTGCAGTGGGGATACTGCAACATGCATGTATCAAACCAGGAGTCCCGTGGAAAGGAAAGATATATGGACGGATTCTTGATAGCTGTTTCAGAGATGTTTATTTCTCCAGCCGCATGGCTGGGGCTCTGCCCAGGAACTGTTCCAGTCACGGACCAAGGGTCCTTCTGCCCGCGCAGGGAACACAAACCAACCCATGGGAACGAGGCTGAGCAGGGGCAGGGAAACCCCGTGTCTGTGCCCTCAGGGCCCCTCTGCCAGGGCTACACGGCAGGGGAGGGACCCCAACATTCTTCCTTCCCTGTGGTAACATAGCCTATTTTGTGAAACAAGATAAAACAAGATGGTCTGAGACTCCACTGGCAATTACCCACCTCTCTGTTGAAGCTCATGTCTTTATTTTTGGCCAATCTCTCTGCTCACAGCATCCAGCAAAACCCACACCAACAGGTGAGGAAACGGGGCTCTCTCACTGCCTTTAAAAATATTTTTCTTTTCCAGCCCGCTATAGTAAGGGTTTTAATGTTGGAACTGCTTGATTTTTGTCTTGTTTTGCTTGTTGGGGAGCTGGACTATTTCTGAGGTAAAGCCCATGTCCTTGTGTGGGGTCACCTTGCATTTCAGCCCCACCTGCAAACAGCGTTTCACAGGTAAATAAAGAGAATCATCCATCTAAAAATCACAATGAGTATTTAATAGACTTATGAACTGTCTTTGAAGGACTCCCCAGTACCCAAAGAGGCCATTCTACACACGTGCGTTTTTGTTAGCAAATGACACTGAAATGAGCTATTGAGCTCAATGAGTTTTTCACATGATTTAACAGGCTTTGTGAAAAATGCCTGCCTGTGCACAGCCTCTGTGTATCCACACACAAATAAAGAAAGCAGCTACCTTCCACATTTCCCTTGGCTGTTCCTTTCTGCCCATCCTACAGCATTTTCTTTTCTTTATTCTTCAGGTGCTGCTGGCAGGAAAACTTTTTTTCTGTTCTTAGGTTGAGCTCTGTCTGTGCTGGCAAATCACAAAATATTTGACAATGGAAAAAGACTGTGTTTATCTTAATGTTGTCAATGAAGAAACTACTACAGAAGGAGGATTTTGGAGGAATATGTCTTATTTGCAGTTATCCCATTTGTAATAAAAGTTATAACTGATAAGAGAAAACTTTAATTTCACTCAAATATTTTCAGGGACTCATAGAAATATACTGAACCAAGATGAAGAGTTAAAAAAATATAAATGCTTCATGGATCAAAATTCCTAAAAATACTTAGGTTCGATTGAAAGCCTTATTTTTAAATATTTGGAAATTTTTTATATAATCTTTACCTTATTTTCCCTTATTTTTCTTTTACCTATTAGTGCTTACTCAAAAGTAATCCATTAATACATATATTACTGTGTCCATAAATTCCAACAGTAATCATCTCAGAAGTAGCTGTTACATGTAATTTTGTTTATTTAGATTTATGCTACTTATAGTAGAACCAACAAAGCGAAAAAAATTCAGAGATTCAGGATCAGCAGAATATATTGCTACCATCATTAGCTAAACGGTTCGCCCTTTTGCGTTTCTCAACACCATGAATTTCCCTCAAACAATTCAAGACACCTGGACACAGTTAGAAAGAAAAATACAAAACACCTCACAAGTATTGCAATTAGGTTTGTTCTGGCAAGTCCTGCATCTGTATTCTGGTGGCAATTGGCTTCTGGCGCAAAACATTGTGCCAAAAGTAATGTTTTCTTTTGCATAAAACATATGGAGGGCTTTTGCTGAATTCCACTGTGCAGCATGCCTCTGGTAATGCTGTTGTCCAGCCTGGGAGGGGGACGGCCCAGCACCACCAGCAAGTTACTGCTGGGAGCACTGAGATGCTACCGGGGCTACTGAAAGCTTGGAAGTTGGTGTGATGGCTTTTACTGCAGTCAGAGGCTAACCAGCAGCAAAAGGCTTTCAGCAGGGGAAATCTCTGATCTACATGTGGTGGCCATGAGCACCCTCAAACCCAGAGGGTATAGGCAGGTAGGGGATTTATTGGAAATGTGAAACAAGGAAAATACATAATTTGCAAAATTATCCAGCCTGAGCCTGTACCTGCAAAGGGCAAACCTGTGCATCATGCTGAATGTATCTGTATCTCTATCTACCAACTGTTTTGTGTAACAAGTCTTTGGCCTCAAACAAAAACCAGATTCTCTATGCAGAGTGCTTGCAAAGAATGCAATGATATTATTTGAAAAATATTTGCATTCTTTCATCTTCTTCTTAAACTAATATTAAAACTTTTCTGAAAATGGTTTTCAGGCATCATCCATGTAGTCATACTACCAAGTTCAGCAAGATGTATGTTGTCAGTGAAACTCTTAAGAAACTGAAAGTTGTAAACTGAATGCAAAAAAGCCAACCTCATAGCACTCCCTCTTTCATAAACTTTCCAAACACTGAGGGTAGTAAATGACTCTGTCACTGCACCAACTAATCCCTGTAGGGGAAGCGTTGTCCTGCCCCCTCTGTGTCCACTCACCCATCTTCCAGCTGGTGAGGTTGGGCTCAGGCTGGAGGCATCACATAACAGTGGAACCAAATATTACAAGAGAAGCTTTGTTGTCCTTTGTCCTGTGCCCACAAAAGCTCTGCTTTCTGGTGAATATAAAAGAAGTGCACTGTTGGGAGAGAGCCTGATGCAGATCAGCAGGGAGCTGGATTAGCCACCTGAAAGTACAGGAAAGGCTTGTGTCTTGGTCCTGGATGGAGCTGGGAGCGAGGCTGTACCTGCTGAGGTCTAACTGGAAACATCTACAGCTCAGGGTGGCAGAAAGCCCTGAAGAAGAAGTTAGGACTCTGTCTGGAGAAGAAACTGGGTAATCAAAGCTGCAGATTAAAACATCTCTTTCATGTTTCAGTCATACCAACCCTATCCAATGACATGTTGTGAGCCAAGGAGGGGGCTGCAAGGCAGATTAAGGGGTTTGGGGGCCTGCAAGGAGTTAAAGGCCAACAACAGCATAGATGAGCTAGATGTGGATGTAGGAGCATGGCAGTAGCACCAGCAGAAAAGCCCTGTAAGTTTGGCTGGAGAGAGAGAAAAGTTTCGTTTTCACCAAAGCATTTCCTACAGCCCTTGAGGTGAACTGAGGCAGGAGCTGACGAGGGCTGAAGAGATGCTGAACCACAACATGACCTTCCTGTGTGCATGAAAGCCCCAGCAGCTGGCTTAAGATAAGGAATGAACACAGTCAGAGGGACTTTATCAGTTTCTGCAATAAATTTCAGTGACCCCCCAACACCCCTAAAGCAGTGGCCTGTGTGTGGTTTTTTGCACATGGAGATTTGCAGTCTGTGCAAAGAGCATGGAGCACTGCAGAAATAGGGAGCTGTATTATTTCTGGGCAAACCTTTCCCCTTCAGACCCACAAAGCTGTTCCCTGTGGGGAACATGCATCATTATCTTTGGGCACATGAGACATCTGATCCCTCCAGGAGCCTAGAGATACCTGTGCAAAATGACCCCAGGTTGTGTCATGTGTCCCCAGCTTCCCTCCTGGGAACAGCAGAACTACCTAAGTTAGAACTACCTTAGAAAACGTTGATTTTGAAAGACTCTCAGCAAAAACTACTGTATTTTGAAAACAGAGACATATAGTGGAAATGTTTGGTAACCTGAGCTGCAGCATGGTCAGTGGCAGCTGCACTGTAAGGATGGAAGAAGACTGTAAATCTGTTTTATCCCTGAGTCCTGTGAGTCCTGCAACTCCTGCTCACAAGCCACAGAGAGGATTCAGTATCCCCAAACTATTCTTGGGCAAATTTGTGTATTAAAATGACATTTTGGTTGTCATCAAGCACAGGGACACCAGAATATTAATGAATCCGTCCTCAGAAAGAGATTGCTGGGATGTGAATGTCTGGCTTTTGGGTTTGTTTGGGTTTTTTGTTTTTTTTTTTAATGCCCAAACTCTTCCTTTAACTCTTGGATTGGAAAAATAAGTCAGTAATATTCACTTTTAAAAAATTAAAAATTGGCAGAGATAGAGGACAGTTTGACAGTCTTAAAGTGATACTCAGCCTCAGTTCTGTTCCAGACCCACTAATCTTGTCATTGACTGAGGCATTCTTAATGGGCCCTTTAAAAAATAAATAAATGAAAATTGGTAGTTCAATCAATGTATTATCTTTAATTCAATATTCATCCCAATTGATTTTCACTTCCAAGTTTCATTTTAGTATGAAGTAGGGCATTGTGTTAAGGAAGTTGTGGGGGAGCTTGTAGGTTTTGGCAGCTGGAATGAGGGGAAGCTGTGGTTTTTAGATTAGAGGAAGGTGTGGGAACCAGTTCTTCAGTGAGCTGTTGGACCAGCAGGGCTTGTGCACGCTGTTTGTGTGCATGTTTGTTGTCAGCCTCCACAAGCTGCCACGGGGCTGAGGTGAACAGGATGCAGAGGCGCCGATGGCTCCCACTTCAGTCCTGTCCTTGCCCTGCACCAGCTCCCTCCACAGCAGTGACTGCACTGGGCCACCCCAACATCACTGAGCTGCTCCCCAGGTCTCCCCTGCTCCCTTCACAGAGGCACCATCCAATCCCCATGCCCACTTTAGCTGCCTGGGGCAAAGAAATTCCCTTTCCCAGCTGAGGCATCTCCATTTACAAGGCTGCCAAACTCCTGAGGACTGCAGCTCTCTGGCAAACATATTTCCAGACATTTTCTGTGGCTGCACTATATATTCTGTGGTTTAGCCTCATGGGATATGCAGGACTTTCCATGGCAACCACAGAGATAGCTTTCTTCTTAAAGAAACAGCAAGTAACAGAAAATGAGAACTTTACCAGGGTAAAACCAACCCATTTAAGGACATCAGGAAGCCCATCAAAACAAATCCTGCTCCCAGGAATGCAGCTCTGTTCTCATAGGGAGCAGTAGTGTGGAAAGAGTCACAGTCCTGGATGCGCTCTGGAACAAGGCAAACGGAGCAGGAGGAGCAAAGCAAAAACCTGCCAGTTTGTGCCTTGCTTGTCTGGGCCCCTCCTCACCTCACCCAGCTAAGTCTGTCCCAGTTCCCTCACCAACACCCTGGGATCAGGTTTTCAAGTGCATTCACACTTATTTCCACAAAAAAAAAAAAAAAAAAAAAAAAAAAAAAAAAAAAAAAAAAAAAGTGGTTTGCCGGTGCTTCACCACGCCTGCCCAAACACTAAACACCAAACACCTATCCATCCACATCAGCATCTTGACCATGATCCCATCTGCTCTCCATCTTGTTTCTCCCTCCATAGTCAATAATTATTTCTCAGTATCTCCTTCAGTATCCCAATTGTTTTATGCAGCTCTCTGACCTCCTCTTAGCCACATCAAGAGCTGCCAGTTATGTGGTTGGGCACTTTGTGCTTTACTAGCCCATATTTTTTTACTGGGAAATCCTTTGGGAAGGCATCTTTCCACTTCAGGACTAGTGATAAAAGGAGGAAGCTTTTACTTCTGAAGTAATCCGTTAGCTGGTATATGTGGTAAATGTCATTAAAGCTTCAATAAGGAATGTTGATAAATTAGAGGTAAATTTGGAAAATGATGGCAACACCAAAGGACCTAAAGGGACTAACTGAGGATCTCTAGAATGTCTAAATCCTCCCCAAGTAAGGATGTTAAAAAGGTTTCACTAATTCCACAAAGCTGCAATGGGTACACAAAGAAGGAAAATACATGTTCAGGGTGGAGCCTGAAAAACACAGGTAAACTGCAGAGGATATTAAGAATCAAAACCTGAGGAGAAGCCTTACACCTAGACATGGTTCTCCATACCTGACCACATGGCACAGAAAGCTGGAGTACCCAAACTAAGGGCAGCCACAGCTGCCCTCCCGTGGCACAATCACAGTCACCCATGTCCCATGAATGCTGAGCATGACCTAAAACAGTCTGGATTTTACCCCTGAGAATTAAACCTCAGACTCTCATCAGAATGAGAAGCCAGTATTTCCATAGGGGGCCAAACAATTACCTTCCCTGCATGTTTGGCCTTTAAAATATGGGTGTGGTCATTTGGAGAAATTTGTATTAAAATGGTGAAAATCATCTGTTTGATACCAGCGAGAGGATGCAGCCACAGGATGCTGTGACATGGTGCACCAAGTGCTACAGCACAGTTTGGAAAGCCAATTACACTATTTGCTTGGAGTCACCTGGAAACAGACAGGACTGGCAGCAGAGCTCTGACATCCAAGGTTCCAAATCTGAGCCATAACCACAAAACTCTCTTTCCTTCCTCCCACGGCTGCGCTTGTGCAGCTTCACTGGGGGAGGGAAAAAAGCCGTCAGCGCTCACTAACCGGAAAATTAACTCAGTAGCAAAAGCAATCCTGTTTCCAAACTTTTAAACTACAAAGACTTAAGGGAGGGAAGGGGTAAATCTATAAAACCAGGTAATCTGCACTGTTCTGCTAACAGTAATCTTTATAAGTGAACTACTCTCCAGATAGAATATGTATTCATCATCACAAAATCACTGGAGTAAGAACCACAATAAATTGTTGCAGCTCTTTTGAAGTCCGCCAAGCTTCTGCAAGCTAGGCAGGCCAAGGACAAACTTTGGAAAACTCTCTCTTCATTTGAATATTAAGAGGACTAATAAAACAAAGAGGACATGGTAAGTTCTGGAGGCTTTTCTTTAGTTGCCAAGGGGCAATTTGGATGTCAGCATGGTTTTTAATAGCTCTCCCCACTCTAGTCCTTTAGTTGTGCTTACAGAACCAGTCGCAAAGAGCATCTCCTGCTGCTTTGCAGATTAATTACCCAATGTTTGGGTGAAGTGCTGTGTCAGTGCTAAGTGTTTTGCTTCCAGCAGCACCACTCTGCAGTGAATGCAATTGGCCACTCTGGGAGGGCCACAGTTGCTTTTGCAAGACCTCCATGTTCCTCAAAGCTGTGTTCCACCCTCTGCTTCTGCAAGAAGGTGGATTTTTCCATAGAGCTGGAGATACTGGCCTGCTCCAGCAAGCATGAACATAAGCAGCAAACACTGCGTGGTGATACAGCATTTCATGCACACTGACAGACCGAATATGAGCCCTCAGAGGATGAATCCTGCCTGATTCAGCACTGGCATACATCAAATCCTGCTTCTCTACCCTTGTTACCCAGCTTAGCTGCCTACTGTGCTTTTGTTCTTCCACCTTCAATTTCCTGTGCAATTGGACCCTATATAATGATCCCCATGGAGTTTATACAGCCACAGTGCTTAGAGACAGTAAAATGTCACTGTAATGGCTGTCTTATGATCGTAGAAGAATGCATGGATTCTGCCATGGTGGTGGCTCCCTGCAGAGCGCCCGGCCATAGAAAGCAGGACTTTAGGTTCAGGAGTAGCTGCTTCTCACTCCACCCAGCAGTGGCTAATGACACCCACAACACAGAGCAACAGTCCTCGGGACAATGCTGTTCTGACTGCAGAAGTCCACACGTGTGCTTTTACAGTGGAAAGTCATAAAAAATCCTCTTCTTGCTTGTTCTACTCAAAAGCCAGCCATCATCATGTCCTACACTCAGGAGAAGTGAACTGTGGTTAGCTGGCATGTTTCCCTTACTGCAGCTGCCTCAAACTCCTTTTTGCACTGATATCCTCTCAAGTTCCTGGGATGCTTCAGCTCCACTCCTCTCTTGTCAGGGCATTATTTGAAAGAATAGCCTTGGCAGTATTCCCTCCTACATATGTTATGAACCAGCTTGTGCACATTCATCACCATTTCCAGGACAAGGAGGAGGAAAGTACAGAGCAAATCAGAATCAGGCTTTGCTTTCTCACCATCTTTTTAGCAGAAGTCTGGGAGAAAAGAGGAAGCAGTCGTGAGAACTGAGGTTCCCCTTTATGTTACCATAGGAATTTCCTATAAGATGGTGTGTGCATTTTCCAAGGAATTTAGCTATTCACTCAACACTTATGCTGAGACCGTCCTACAGAGAAGAGACATGGGAAGGGAACACTCATAGAAATATATCCGTACACAGGACACTTGTATTAATGCAAGGTCATTGCTGAAATACACATGGAAAAAATTTCACATCACTTTTATACTGCTCGCTGAATTATTATATTCCTAAAAGGAGCATTACAGATGTGATGGAGACAGACTTCTCAGAGGTGTACTACAGAGGGACAATGGGCAGCTTGATCTAACTTTGAAGTTGACCCTGCTTTGAGAGACCTCCAGAGGTCACTGACAACCCCAGTTACTCTGTGGTTCTGTGATTAAAAATGAAATGTATGCTATGTAGAATGTTTATTAGGAGGTAACAAGATTTTTAAAGATGCCTGATTTTTTCAGTACTAAGCTTTTATTCGAAGTCATCAATATCTCCCTGAAATTCTCCCTGAAATTGTCTCAATTTTGAAAATTTCCCTGGTTTTCTTCAGAAGTCAAAATAAATAAGCTGCCTCTGCATAAGAGCATAAGCTCATTAGAAATGCCCTGCTGTGTTAGATCCATCATCCATCTATTCCACCAGTGATAGTCAGAGATGCTATTTAGAGAGAACACACAAGCCCAGATACTATTTGTGGTTTATTTCCCACACACTCCCCCAGCACCGACACTCAGAACAGAGATGTTTGAGTTCCCTCTTGGTGCTGCTCATGGCCTGTTTCGCAGTCTGCTCTAGCAACAGCGTCAGAAGTTCAGGACACCCCACAAAAGCAATTCTTTCTTTCTTGTGCTTTTAAAAGACCCTCTGCTGGTTTCAGTGAGCGTCGGCAGTTCTGGTGTTGTGGTGGTGTTGGGGTTTTAAGAGGTCTAGTTTTTTTCCTGTTAAAGGAATTTTCCCCCATTCTGTTACTAAGACGATAAATCGCTGGGTGCTTGAGAGCAAACAAAAAGACCTGGATACCCTTTTGCTTCACCTGGGTGTGGGGTCAGTTCGCTCTCGGTGTTCTCGTTCTCGGGGAGAGGAGCCTGGTTCTTTTCGGCCGTTTTTCTTTCTGCGGAGAAAGATCCCAGGACCCCCGGCCCACCTTCCCTGTCCCGCTGGAGGCCGGGCTGTGGCCGCCCTGCTGCTGATTGGAGCCTTCGCTGCGTTGTAGCCCTGCTCGCCCTGCCTGCCTGGACCTCCGGGGGGTTCTCTGCTTGGATACATCGCGTCTGACACCCGGGATTTGTGCTCGTCCCTGCCGCTTCAGCTTGCCGCTCCAGCCTGCCATTCCAGCCTGCCGTTCCAGCCTGCTGTTCCTGAGGGTCCGGCCGGACACCGGGATCGGCTGCCCAGGGGTTTGTGAAGCCTTTGTCCCATCCCTTCCCGGGATCCCAGGCCGCCAGTGCCGCGTGCTCCCCGAGCTCGCTCCGGAGCGCCCCCTGCAGCCGCGGGGGAACCATCGCACCTGCCCTGCTCACCGGGAGCCGCCAGCGCCCCTGCCGGCTGCGAGCGGAACTGCACCCGAGGGGAAAGGGCCCGACAGCCGAGAAGGCTGGGACTGGGTTTGGGATTGTTTGCTGGTACTGCCATGGTTATTGTTGCTTGTTTGACTGGTTATACACATATAGATATATAATAGTAAAGAACTGTTATTCCTATTTCCCACATCTTTGCTAAAGGCTCTTGATTTCAAAATTATAATAACTCGGAGGGAAAGGGGCTACATCTGCCACTTCAAGGGAGGCTTCTGCCTTCCTTAGCAGACACCTGTCTTTCAAACCAAGACAGGTCTGTGGTCAGTAACTGCTCTGCAGCCACAACCCAGCACCTCCTCGAGGTTCAGTGCCCATCATCTCCCCCCTTCAGCTCTGTCTTCAGCCAGAAGAGACTCAGCTTTTCTAGTGCCTTCTCATATGGCAGCTTCTCCAATCCCTAAGTTATGCTGGTCACCTTCCTCACCATTTCCTCTAACTCTCATGTCCTTGAGATGCAGAAGCTCGGATCATGCACCAGACTCAGAGCATGGAAGAACCAAAAATGTAACAGGAAAATGACTCTGTCATGACTGCAACATCCTTCCTGATGAGCTCCAGCATTTTATTGACATGCTTTGTTTCCACTTAACATGTTAAGTCAAGAATTTCAGAGAGCTGTCAGTTATGGTTCTCTTACCTGAGTTCTAACATCATCTTTTTACATTTGTTACTATAAGTCCATGCAGATATGTGAGAGCAAGAAAGTTCTGTGAGTAGGTGGTGTAAAATCAGGAGAACTAAAAATACTTAACTCATTTATAAATAATGAGCTAGTAATCTGGACAATTAGAAATAACTACCTTAGCTCTGCAATAAAAAAATCTTAGCTGCACATCCTTAATTCTGTCCAATGTTCCTAAGAGAGATGGCCTGGTCTTTAAATATGGTATTGCACATTACCACTCAAGAAATGCATTTGTTCAAGTACTGGAGTTTGGTTTGTGTTTCTTTGCAGAACTGAATTTCATTCTATATATATTTTCCTTAGAAAATTTTTCAGGTTTTTCTTTCTTACGCTCTTTAGAAGGAATTGTGTATTTATGTACTTGCTGTAAAGGTGCCTGAAGTATCAACATTAGTGTGGCTTCTAACAGCAACATGTATGTGCTTATCTGGACAAGAGAGCTATTCCTGCCTTACTTTTCCCCCTTGCAAGTCCAGCACATAAATGTGATGAATCTATTTCTCCTGCACAGTTTCCATGGCTTAGTTGTTTGTCAAGAATTAAACCTGAAGAACATATACTCCTGAGATGTCCAGATCCACTCCAGGGCTGAAACAAAGAAGGATGATCTTCTGGATTCAAAATTTTACTTTCTGAAAAATTCTAAGAATTCAGAGAATCATAGGATGGTTTGAGGTGGAAGGGACCTTAGAGATCACTTAGCTCCAAACCCCTGCCATAGACAGGGACACCTTCCTCTCAACCAGGTTGCTCAGAGACCTAGCCAACCTGGCCTTGAACACTTCCAGGGATGGGGCATCCACAGTTTCTCTGGGAAACCAGTTCCAGTGCCTCAACACCCTTATTTTAAGGAATTTCTTCCTAACATCTGATCTAAACCTACTCTCCATTTGAAGCCATTACCAATTACCTGTCATTATATGCCCTTATAAAGAGTTTCTCTTCATCTTTCCTGTAGGCTGTTTTCCCTCCCATTCCCCTCCCTTGGAATGTCATGATTAGGCCACTCTGTAGCCTTCTCTTTTCCAATTCAAAGAATCCCAGTTCTCCCAGCCTTTCCTCACAGGAGAGGTGCTCTATCCCTCTAATCATCTTGGTGGCCTCCTCTGGGCTCTCTCCAACAGATACATGTCTTTCCTGTGCTGGGAACCCCAGAGATGGATGCAGGACTTCAGGTGGGGTCCTATCAGAGCAGAGGAGCTGAATCCCCTCCTTCCCCTGCTGCCCACGGGGTTTTGGATGCAGCCCAGAACACGTCTGCCTTATAGGCTGTGAGTGCACTTTGCCAGGTCATGTCCAGCATTTCTTCTACCATCACCCCCAGCTCCTTCTTGACAGGGCTGCTCTTGATCTGTTCATCTCCCAGACTGTGTTGATACTGGGGATACAGCACCTTGCACTTGGTCCTGTTAAATCTCATGAGATTCCTATGGGCCCATCAATTGATGAACAATGATCACAGCCTCCAAAACCAATATCAGAAATGTACTGTGCCTTTAAGAGTAGCGTAGCTTTGTAAGAAAAATGTAGGCAAACAACCAGATAATTAACTATTATGACACTGAACATAGTGAAAAAAACACAGCAGGAACAACTTTACTGAGCAGTATCTGCAGTTAAACTAAATAGGTTTATGTCATCATTCAGTCCCAGCAGCCTGCTGCCAGTTCAGGAGATGTTTATTCTCATTGTTTGGCAGCTGCTGAGTTCTGGGCTATGGATTGTGCATTCTGAATCTTTTAGTGACTTTTATTTTGTCATGGCCTACAATTATGAAGCATTTTCTCTGAAGAGCTCTTAAGAGCTTTTCACACTGGTGCCTCTTTTATTGCCATAAAATGGGAACATACACAACCTAAGGCTAAATGCTGCTCTGTACTGGACAATGAATAAGTTACTACAGAGAAAGCCATGTATGCAACTCATTTCAAAATCTTCCTCCAGGCTCTGAACACAAATTAAAATCTTTTTATACTGACTTCTCAGCTTGCAGAATAAAACTGAAGGTAGGTGAAGAGCAGGGTCGTCCATCCTGGAATTTGAGCATATCTCAAGGGAGCCTTGGTGCAGCAAACCTGATGTTTGCCACACCATGATGAAGACACAGGAAACAATACGAAAATAGAAAACTCCATGAATTTCAGCATCAATGAGAACAGCCAGGTCTTTTATAAGCCAATTTTGTTCTGCCTTTGAGCAAGTGCAGGTCATTCTTTCACTGACAGTATACTGGTGGGGCAACAGCATTTCCCTGGTGGTGTTATCTCAGATAACACAGCAGCATTTAAACCCTGGATGAAGAATCACTTGGTTCTGGGAGAGTCCAAACACCCAGTCTGAGGACTCCCCTGTCCATTGCTTGAGCCAAACATAGAACAAATCCCTCCAAAATTCTGTTTTTTTAATGACCTTCTCTTCACTAAATGAGACAGGTCTTTTTTTCATCCACTGAATGGCTTTCACAAACATATGCAGAATGCAAAGGGTGATCCTAGAAATAAAGCTGTGGAGATGGCGTGGAGATCCAGAGGAGTTAGGACCCTGCTGGTTGAGAGAGGCCACCTGTAAGTAATTAGCTCCTGCCTGAACTAGGATGTCCTCTCCTCTGCCTTTGAAATTGCTGTGGCCAGGCCTACTGGTGCTGCCTTCATTGTTACTAGCTTTAAAAAAAAAGGTTATAATAACCAGATTAGCATACTGGCATCATAAACCTGGCTACATGTAAATTAAGTGCATCCATTCTCAAGCTGTGAGGTTATTTAATCAAAACTACCCAAGAGAGGAAATATTTGGGGGTTTATGATGTCAGATCAAGACCTGGAGTGGCAGCGGTGGGTGCTGCTGCTGCCCTAGCAGTCAGTGTTTAAAAGAAGATGATGTTTATCCACAGCCAGCACTGAAACAAGTTGTTTAAAAGGGAAGTTTGTTTATAGCACAGTAGTGTCTACACTTCTCCTAAATCCTAAATAATAAATCTGCTCTGTGATGTGCAGAACAGCTTTAAAGCAGCTCAACGTGTGGGTCACACTGCCTGGGGAAAAAGAGCAGCCTGCTTGACCCTAGTGTCCTTCCTTTCCTCTTCATTTAGCAAAATCCTAACATCAAACAGGAAAGAGAACAACTGCAGCTGCCTTCTCAGAGGTGAAGTACATGAGAATATTTTTTTTCACTCTCCCAGTAAATTTCAGATGTCAGATGATGCCAGTGGATGGAGATGTCAAGCAGGAGCAAGAATGGTCAAAGGAAGGAGTTGCATATCCACCCTTGGTGCTGGGAGAGAAATTTCATGTGGAGATGGAACCTGTGCTCCAGAATGACTTACAGATGTCATACCCAGAGCCAAGGCAACCTTTGAAGTCTCCTACAGCTCAAGCAGAAAAAGTTTTAGAAATGCTGTGGTACTTTAAGGTCAAGGGACAGACAGTGACACTACTAGACTATGACACTACATGGGGGAGACTTGGTCATTCATCAGTGTTTCCAGGCTCTTCTCTTGGTTTGAGGAAAAGCTCTGATCAGCTCAGCATCACACACCTTTCTGAGCATCTGTGCCCACCTTGTTTGCATTCCACTCTGCATGTTGCTTAGTTTGTGGTGTCCTTATCTGTGCAAGGGGAACAGGTCAGCAATCCTCTCCAGAACCACAGCTGCACCTTCCACATTCAGCTGGTCTCTATATTTCATCCCATTAGCTGTCAGTATGACATGACCACAGTCATCATAAGGGACACAGACCATCAGCCTTGTTTGTCTTTACTGGAAGAAACCTCTCTTGATCTATGAGCTGGCTGCTGCTGCAGAAATCAGTATAGAAAACAGCTTGGGCTCAATTTCCTTCCAGTTCATTCTGTTCTCACAATGAAAACTCTTCGTGTCTTCTGTTTAACACCAGTCTGTGCCTTGCCATTCATGGGCATGCAAAAACAAGTGATGTATTGCACAAGACCATATCATATTCAGCTGTGGACACTGTTTTAGTTTGTTTGGAAAAACATGCACCACATCTGGCAAGACTGGTATTCCTTTGATTAAAAACAACGAGCTACATTTTGGTCTGACTCCTGTTTCGCTGAAGTTGTACAGCTGTTAAAAATAATGCATGTGAGTATCAAATAGTGTTTTCTCTGTGTTCATGTGAGCACATGCATGTGGGGAACTGGGAAGTCTTCCTGCCTTAGAAGACAAACAGAAAGCATTTGAGCTTGGGACAACACAAGGAGACCTTGGACAACTGAATGACTTTGTGAGTGAGAGGGAATTTCTCTCTGCTGCACTGTGAAGTGTAGCCAGCCAGCCTTGGTGAGACTTGTCACACACACACAGAGAAAAACAACACATCACTTTTTGCCTCAGCCACAATTTTCATCTGAAAAAATAACTTGCACCCAATAACTGCTGATGTTGTTCTGTATAACCAAACTGCAGAAACATAGTCCTCAGAAGCCATGTCTGACACCAGGTGCTGAAGCAGATAAGCAGAATGCTAGTAGAAGATGCCCTACATCTGCCTTAGAAACCTTACAGCCCACTGCAGCACTTCCTGGCAGCAGTGAAGTCCAAAATAAACCATGCTGAGCATGAGGAAAAATTCTCCAAGGTTGAGCAATACTCTGTGTCCATTGCAATCATATTCAACATCTGTCAGTGTCCTCAGCAGGCTACTGCAGTGCATCCGGCTGTAAGAGAAGCAGGGCTTGGGCTACCTCTGCCCCAGGGCTGCTTTGTTGGTCAGGTCCTGCTAGACTGGCATCTCTATTGGCAAAGTAAAATTACACTGGTAATAATAAAAACACTTCCTACTTTACCCTCAAAAGACCAGATTTTTCCAGCAAGAGCATTTATATCAGGGATCAGGAGAGCTGCGCAATTACAGCTAAATCTCTGCTACCAGCCCCAGTGTGACTAGGCAGCATCGTGGGTGTTCTTCAGCTGGGGTAAAGCCACAGAGAAAACATTAGGGCTCTATCACATCACCCTCAGGCCAACACAACTGGGGATAACCATATCAGTGCTGGGCTTTCTGAAGTCCTATTGAAATACAAATGTGAGTCCCTATCCCCCCTGCAAGTAGAGGTGCAGGGGCTGCCTCTTCTGCTTCTCCCTTTGCAGGCCACTACTAAATTTCTTTGCTTGAAATAAAGTCCAGGACAACAGGGGGGCAAAGTACTCTGTAAAAAGTACTTTCAGCCCCTTCTGTCTTCATTGCTCTTCACTTCCCAGGCCTGGGACATCATCAGAAAATACCAGATTGTGCACCTGGACTTCAGTATTAAAGCATATTTTAAAAGAAACCAAATTCCTAAACCAAGTAGTTAAAAAAAAAAAAAAAAAAAAAAAAAAAAAAAAAAAAAAAACACCACCACATTTCATACATGAACCTATTCCCCTGGACTGTGCCCTGTATTCAGAGGGCATATTTTCTCCATCAATCCTTGAATTACACTGGACACCTTAATGACAACATCTAACATATATATCAATTCTGTTAATTCTTTCTGCATGGTCCAACTTCACAGAAACCTCACAGCAGTTATTATTATCATATTCCACAGCATCCAATCACTTCTCATTGCATTCACACATCCAGAAACCTGTCTCCCCCAGATCTCTGCAATGTTGCCATGAGCCTGCAGTAAAAGAAAAACAAACTGCACCCAACAGAAGAGGAAAGCAAAATATTTAGGTCAGCTCAGAATAAATCAAATTTAAATAAGAATCTCTTTGGCAGCCACATTAAAAAAAAATAATAATTCAGTGGAGGAAAAAGGAAAAACTCTTACTGTGATGTGCTGCTTAGGTAAGTTGGTAATGCAGGTGTTTTGATGGAGAAACTAGGTCAAGTTTCTCTGAGACATGGGCAAGGCCTCAGATGTTATTTAGCACCGTAGGAGTCTGTGATACTTCCAGGCACTCTGGTGAGGAGAGGACACTGAAGCAGAGCTGTTTTCATGTGGGTGCTATGGCAGACAGTGGTATTGGCTGGGAAAAAGGTCTACAGACCTTTAATTTGCATCTCTCCCCTCCCCGTCCCTGGGAAATCAGCTGCTCAGAACTGAGGCTAGGTGCCCTCCCAAAAGAACTAATTTGCATCTAGTAGAGAGCAATAGAAAATGAAAGAGGGTTTCACTAATTCTTTGTTTGGGTTTCATGTTTCAGCTGCTTAATCAGAAAAGTACATTCAGCATTGTAAAGCACCACAGTGCCCAGAGTGAGATGAAGCTTCAGTGTAAACCCAGGTATGTCACACAGGGCACAGACCAGACAGGGCTACCTCCCCCACCAAGGGCACCTGCCTCTCCTCTGATGGGAGACCATCATGAGACCATCTGGGAACTGGCCCCATCCTGCATGGAGACAGGGCAGCACTGAGAATCCATCCCTGCCATCTTCAGCCCACCCAGAAACCACCCCCTGTCACCTTGAATGGAAAGCTGCTGGGCCACATTGAGAGCAGGAAAGGTGCCACAGGTGTTTCCATAAGGCTGCACACCATGGCATGGTCAGAAAGAAAACACATTGGTTTCACACAAACAACCTCTTCTGCTTTTCTCAGCTGTGACATCAGACTGCAGCATCCCAGCCATTGGACCAGACTGTAAAAGAGCAGCATGTCTCATCATGGCATGGGTGTTAACTGTGTCCAAAACACCAGTTCTTAAGGGAATGTGAGCTAGAGGACCCTAGCTGCTGGACTGTGACAATTAAAAGATGGAGAAGCAAACTGGCTGCCAGCGGTGCCAAAGACCCCTCATATTTTGTCACTGCTACTACCCAGGTGCTCTGCCTTTTCTAGTCCATTTCAGGTGGCAATTGAAAGATCTGCTCTTGCTTCAGCAGCCTCTCCATTCACAGCTCAGTGACACAGCCCTGATGATGATGATACTTTTCCAGACAAAAGGTCCTTCTTGACTCAACCCTCCTGACGGGAAACCAGAAGTAAGATACTTCCCCATGTGTGTGACACATGACTCACCTTCTTCACAGATCTCTTTCCCAGAATAAGGAGAAAATAAAAAAGGAAGTAAAGCTGGAAGAAAACAGCAGAAACACATCAGAAAAACAAGTATGCACTGAAGTCGTAAAAAAACTGCTACAGACAGCTCTACAAATCTACAGTATCATCACATGAGGTTATCATGAAGAGGCCTTGGAAATACAGACAGCAGCATGATGTGGCGTGAGTTAGTGTTTGCAAGAGGACAGCGGATTCAGGACAGCATCCAGGAAACTGCTGTTAGCATGATATCTGTCAGGCCACATTCACACTGCCAACATCTTAGTGACCTGCAAAAAGCATTTGAGAAAGAAGGTAAATGAGTTTCCGAGCTTTGTGTCCCTGCCATTTATATCCCGCTTGTCACTAAGTCAGCGCTGCCAAGCCCCAGCTGCCTCCCTGTGAGCAACAGTCACAAAAAGGCACATCTTCCCAGTACTACTGCCAGCAGTACATTAAAATTTTGCCCTTGGTTTAGCCAGGCATTTATCTGGAAAGGAAGGGTGGGATTCATCCAAACGGATGAAGGTAAATAAAATACAGAGAAGTGCATCTCAGGCCATCACTGAGTCTCCTCTAGCAATGAAATGAGAGGAACCAGCACTTGGAAGCAATGATCCACCCACCCTAAAGCAGGCAGCAGATCTAGGGGAGCTCGGAGGGCTGATAACTCCCTAGTGGCAATGCAAGGAGGCCACCTAAAAAGCCCAGGTGCAGATGTCAAAAAGGAGGGGACTATTTCCATTCCCACATGCTGGCACATGCTGCAATATAGCTAGTCCATGAGACCACTGACACCCAGGCCCAGGTTTGATGATTCTCCCCTGAATAAAGCCAACCACCAGATTTCTGTTTAAATTAAAGACACCAAAGAATTGGGGGAATTGTAACATGCTTCCCAATTGGTCAGATTTGCTCTGTTTTCATAATTTCTTAATTCTTCTGAGTTAAGCTTTTCCATTATTTAATTTCTTGAAGCAATAGGGTTTCCTCCCCTTTATGGAGGCTGGCATGGGCCACCTGTTCAAAATCTGACATGAAAACAACCTGGATGACAGAAACAACAGTGGAAGGAAAAGACTGCTCAGAAAAACAACAAAACAAAACTTACTTGGCCGCCCCAAGATTTTCACACCTGTATTCGCAAAGATAATTCCCTGATCAGTTCTGGAATCCTCAATATGTGGAAAGGGTCCTATACTAGAACTAAGTCCAAATAAATACCAGTTTGTGTGAGGTCCTCCCTCCTTACTCCCTCTCTGACGAGCCCATACTGAGCAAACTTGCCCCACCTGCTCTCCCACTATGATCCTTTGGGAACCCCAGCAAGAGGGAGAGAGAAGACCTCTGGGAGATTTGCAAAGCAGAATATGTTGCATTTATGTCCATGAGAAGAGCTGCTCACTAGACACCAGTCCCACTCGCTGGAAGAGGCATCTGCTTTTCTTCTAATGCCACCCCCATGTGGTTTGCACTGAAATCCCAGACTCCTCCTCCAGCAGCTGAGCAGACAAACCACAGCCCAGCCGCTTTCTCTCTCTGTGTTTCAGTTTTCCTCTTAGCAGAAGGGATAATAAAATTACCCAGCACTCAGGAATGCTGTAGTTTTAATTCATTAATATCTGTAAGTAACTTAGAGTTCCTCAGCCATCGGGGGCTCTGGGAATGCCAGCAGAAATGCTTTGCATCTTGTTGCTGTACTTCAATTTTACAAATTTCCCTACTGCATCCACTGATTCCAATAATTTGAGCTCTGAATTTTCTGACTCGGAAAATTCGAATCAGCTTTTCTCAATGATTCTGTGAGTAAAAATGTGCTCTTTGTCAAAGACAGGAAGCGGGGAGCAGCGCTAGGCTTTCTGTATGCTGCATGAGTCAGCCACAGTTTGTGCACCTGCTGTGACTTACAGTCTGAATGCATTGACTGCACTGCTAGATGCTGGTGTTGCAAACAGATGGATTTTGTAAATCCTGTTAATGTTTCTGTGTGTAAGAGCTTCCCAGCAGAAAAGGATCATGTCCATGTGAGTATCAGATCCACTTACACTTATAGATTTTAGAATAGTAGGTTCATTTTACTCAGGCTGGAGATATAAATAGATTTATCGTAGAGTGGGCATCTGGTTGTGTTTGTGAGGATGGCGACTTTCAGCAAATTAAATTTTAAATTAGCTTCTCTAAGCTGTAAGAAGAGGAGAAATGTGTGCCTCTACACACCAGCCCTGGAGAGCTCAGTTCCACCATACTCCAGCAAAATACCCAGCCTGGAGATAACACTATGCAAATTGTTGTTCTGCTCTCTCTCAATCACAGGGTTTTATTCCAAAAAAGTTATTGGAATGTTTTGTTTTCCTAAGGTTTAAGCAGCTTAGGCTGGGAAAGTTGCATAACCCGTTTTCTATCTAAGTTTCAGACTTTCATGTACTGACCTCCTTTTGCTTTGTTCATGTGCAGTCACCTTTTGCATGGGAAGGGACTAGAGAAGTAAATAAGTAAACTGAGCTGGATAAGAAGGGGAAAAGGGTTCTGGGAGTTGCTGCTGTGAATGCAGGAGAAAGGGAAGTGGGAGGTAGGAGAAGAACAGCCCGTGTACACACGAAATTGCTGAAATCTTTTTATCCACCTAGGCAAGGAGGCTGCAATGGGGCAGGGCACACACATGCCACACAGCTGATTGCGCGTGTCATCATCTTCCAAGGGAACTGGCTTTTCTGGATTGAGCAAAAATAGCAAAACAAGGGACAAAAAAGTCATGGAAGTTAGCATGCTCCAACAACCACAGCAGGATGCTCTTTGTCACCCCTGGAAGCAGTATCTCTTGGCCACCTTAGTGGTGGGTTTAAGCATGGCTGTGGTTTGGGAGGAGGAGGAGGAGGTAGGAACTGCTAAAAAAACTTGTCATTTTGTTATGTTTGTGAAGGGACCCTGACACCAGGAGGGACTGAGGTGCTGGGGCAGGGATGTGGCAGTCCAGCCACGACCCCACCGCCCGAGCTCAGAGATTGGCAGAAGGTGCACTTAGAAGCTGGTGTCCAAGAAGCTGAACCCAGCTCTCAGACCTGCCTGTGTTTAGAGAGATACATGACAGTGTACTTCCCTGCATTGCTGGCATCATCAGTAATGGAATGCTAAAAACCCACTGCAGACTGTAAAACCCTTGCTGCTGTTACCGGAATTTATTATGTGGGCAATTAACATAGGCAATCCCATTACCACTGGTGGGATTTATCTGAGTAAATCTCACATGTGTTATTCTTCTACAAAAACAAGCGATCAACTTTTTGGCTTGGCCTAAGTTTCCAAAGATAAATGTCTCCCCTCATTCATTACTAGCTACACAGCTTGTGGCCATGTGGCGTGAGTATAAACAAGCTGAACAAATGTCTAGTATGGGAAGGAATAATATGTTAATGCAAAAAATTGATTCAGTGATCTCTTTGCAGGCAGTGAGATGGATATTTCATTGCCAGGTCTGATGTAATATAGTAACTGTGTGATTAGCACTTAATGACTGGAGTTTGTTTCTTTTCCTTCCCAATCATTAAAGTCAAGTTGATTTGCTCAGAACATATTGATAATTTCTGAATATATAGGCAAGCAAATCAGAAACCACAACAGCCTGCTCAGGCTCTGTTTATTTCTTTGCACTGACAGCAGACCTTGGCAGATAGAGACATCTCCACCAGGGCAGGGCAGAGGACAAGGAAAAAGGGGATGAGGGAGTTCCTGAGTTGTCAGCCCTCAGAATTACCACAAGTCACAAGACCACATCCATCCAGAGGAAGACGACTGGGGCTCTGCTGCTGTTAAATCTGGGGGTCAGCATCCTACACAGCTGCTGAGCCCCCCTTGCTGGGCACCACACACAATTCACAGCCCTGAGCACAAACATTGACTTCATGAGTGTTGCAGCAAATCCCCACCTGCGCAAGACCCAAAGCACTTCTTCTTCCATTCTTGGCCACAAAAGTCTTGCTTTCCAAGGTGGCTTCCTGCTTCCCTCCCCATTACTTTCTGCAGCATTTCAGAGGTTCCAAGGCAAGGCTGCCCTTCATGCAGAGCACCCAGTGTGTCTCTGCACCACAGGTCCATACGCCTTTTAGCACAGCTACTGCTATCATTTTGCTTTTGATTACATCTGTAAAATTTCCCAGTCCGGGGAGATCTGACCTTTCACCACCACTCAGACTGCTACAAGTGGTCCTCAAAGTGAGGCTCTCAAGTACCATGGCTGGGATTTTCAAAGATGTTTAAGAGGGGTGGGTGCCTACCTCCTGAAGTTTTACAGGAAGAAAAGATGGTTAATTCCTTTAGTTATGACTTCTTGTAAGAAAAGAGGCTCTCTGCCCACAGTGTGCAGCAAGGACGCTCTCATGCATGCTGTGAACTGACCTGTGTGAGCACATTTATGTCCCTGCTCATCACTTGGCCCAGGGCAAGTTGTATGTAGGCTTTGTGCCAAAAACACTGCAGAGATTCTTATTCGTGTTCTGTGGGAGAAAAATCCCAAAACAGAATAAGCTACAGTTACGGATAAATATTCATCTGGCATTCAAAAGAAATGCAAAGATGCATCTCGAGTTGGTTTCCATCTGCTAGTGATGATCACGAGCTCCGTTACTGGAAGCAAAACCCAAGCAGCTAATTCGTCCCTATTGCCTCCAATGCCAGAGCAGAAAGCCTGTTTCCTACCCAGGTCTGTGTTACCAGGCAAACTGTCTGCCTGAGTGATGGACTTTATTATGAGCAGGAACTGTGCCAGGGCTTTGACTGTGGGCAGATGATGACCACAGCATGTGGGAGGGTGGCATGGCCAAAGGGATCAGCACAACGCTCCGGGTGTCTCCTTGTTAGGGGATGCTCCTACTAATGTGCATGGATGGACAAAGCAGATCCCACCATATCAGTTAGAAATAGTGTTGTCATGTAGCCTAGATGTAAAAAATTACTCTTGGGTAAAAGGAACTCTCTAAAGAAAAGCTCGTATTGGTAAATAAAGCAAGCCAGGACACTTTGCATCTTCCTAAGGGCAACTGAAGTGATACATCTCCTACCAGTGAACTCTGCACCCTCAAACCAGAGCAGCTTCATCTTTGCTACCTGCTGGCCCCTGCTGTCCTCCCAGCTGTGCCACAGAATCTATGGCAGCAGTGGTTGGGATAGGTCAAAAACCTTTGAGGAATTCATAATTATGGAGAGGGTCTCCAGCCTGTGCCCTGGCCCTGTTTAGCTCACTAGCCTGTGTGTAGCCAAAGGGCCTGACTCAGGAGTCAAGTCCTTTAGACTAGGAAGTCCAAAGCTGACTTTTCTCAGTGTTGTGGGTTGTGCTGAGGCTGTGAGTCTAAACTGGGAATTCCCAAAAGACCTTGAATTCCCCTGTAGTTAGTAAGGGAGCCTGGAGACCATGTACTGTCCCACTTATAGCCTACTTCCACTGGACAGGCAGTGGGCCCAGACGGCTGATTTTGATATAAAACATGTTTTCACTATTTTTGTCACTCCCTCCCTGCTGCTCATGTGCTTGTTTCACCCAGCTGTGGCTCCCTCCTTTTTGTGGCCTGGCTGTGGCCGTGACTGCCGATGACTCACAGCAGAGCTGTAAATACGGGGCTCAATACCTGAGTGTAAGCCAACACACCCCCACAGAGCAGTGCCAACCAGTGGCAGAGAGCTGGGTACATGGCAGGGGAAATGGACAGAAATCTCCCTAAATCCAAATTCAAAAAACTGGAAAATAACTCACTGAAATCACTTTATTTCTGGGTTTGTATTTCCGATTGATACTGCCGTAGGTGGACATGTAAAAAATTGTAGGTGTCCTGCTGAATTACATTTGGAGGCTACTGATGATGTTGTGTTACATTATAAATAGTATCTGCCTAAAGCAGTTGAATTCATTCTTATAATGCTTTTTTTCCCCCCTTAAAATCATGATGCCAAGTCCAATAAATTGGTAGAAGAACTCCCACTCACTTCAGTAAATTTTGGATCAGATCCTGCAGGATTAGCCCACATGCGCTTTGCAGAGCAAGGACTTGCAGACAGCAGTGACAGATTGATGAGACCATTTCTGTGACCACGCGTTTGCCGACAGGGGTTAAGTTTCCATGGCCAAGCACTAACAGACTTATGCCATCATCTTAATGGCCTCCACATCCATTATGTTGAAAGTGAAACAAGCACATCTGGGTGCCTGGACATGACAATGATTAATAAAGGGGGGAAAAAAGGGAGAATACTGAGCAAGTAAAGTGAAGCGTATGGGACTGTTGTTCAAAGAGTTTTGAACAAACATGGGGGGCTTGTGGATCCGATGAGTGGCGTGTGCACAAACATCCCAGGCTGACAATGTGCCCAGGGCTTGATTCCCAACTGAGGGCTGCTGTCAAAGATGTACAGAAGTGCAGTTCCTGCTCACTTTGGTAGGAGCTGCCTGTACATGATGGAGAGTACAGTGGGAGCAGCAGGGCCCAGGTCGAAACTCCTAATGTGAGGAAATTGGGAGTTAAGTCTAACTACCGGCTGCATGCACAGAGAGAGGGTTTAAACAAACATGCTCCAGTGAGGGGACAGGCAATATGTTTGGAAATCTAGATAGGCTCTTTCTGCCATCTGTGTTTTGTTTCTGAATCCAGTGCTATGATAATGAATAAGCTGTTTGCTCTTTCGACTGTGTACCACATGACAGCTAGTTCCCATCCAAAAGCTTTGGCCCCTGCTTGTAAACTGATCCTGTAAAGTTAACTCCTTTGTTCAAGAGGTCAAGTATGTGATGCATCAACTGGGCTTTTTGTGGAAAAGCCACAGAACAATACATTTACTGAGCCATATATGCATTGCAGAATAATTTGCAGTAAAGGTATGTGGAATAGAAAAGATGGATCATAGAAAAAAATGCAGGCTCCAGTTCAAGAAAGTATCCATTCAGAACGGAAGAAAATTTAAGCATATGCCTAACTCCCACTGAAATATGGCTTTTAATCACATGTTTCAGGACAAGAATGTGGTTAAGGCTCACCCCAATAGGGAGGGATGTAGACATACGCTTAAAATGTCTGAACTGGGGCAGGGTTGACAAAAAGCCCTCTGGAGTCTGTATTGACCAGACCAGGAAGCAAACTTGCACCCAGTCGCTACCAAACGTGCCAGGGAGACACACAAGGGGAAAAAAAATTGGAAGGACACAGCAAGATAATCTGGAGACACTTCAGAAGGCCAGAAATACAAGCTCAGTTTGATTCCAGCCACAAAATATGGCAATGACAAGTTCCTGGGATGCAGCAGCACAGCCAGGACATGACGACACATGGGGCTTCACCACTCCTACATGGACACCTTGCTTACAGAAAAGTGCATGCTGAGGACACCAGCCCTGGACTCACAGGATCTGTTTGTTCTTTTGACTCATGCTCTGGGCATGACCTTGGGCCACACCACCCTCACAATACGGTGACTCTTGTATCTGTCCCAACCTCCCGTGTGACAGTAGAGAACCACAAAATGCTCTCAGCCATGGGGGCACAGAAATCCCTTTTGCAGATGAAAAAGTACCTACATCCTGGTTGCTGTAACCATGAAAATATTCCAGGGAGCAAAAAGGGCTTCTGTAAAAGTAGCTTTGCCATCATGGAGAATTCAGAGGTAACCCTGAGGGAAAAAGGAATCTTCCTCACAGGAAACAGGATTGTCTTTGCATTGTCTTCTTCAGTGAAATTAATATTGCCTAGGTAGGATGACATCTCTTCTAACATCTTAATCCCTGCCACTTACCCCACTGGCAGTGGGATCACATGCATCTTTGGCAACAGGCAATTGGCATTTTCAAAGCATGTTAAATTCTTCTTTTCTGCTGCAGTGCATCTGGACATGGAACATACTGGCAGCCTTGCTCAATGTTATAATTTTATCAGAAACACTTGAAGGAGCATATTTGTCTTATCCCTTCAGTTTTTTGTTATTTCTTTCTGGTAGCAAGAACCAACAGCCAGCTAGGTACTTTCCAAAGAAAATAGTGGCACAGTCTCTGCCTTGCAGGGCCATCAATCCCTTTAAAATCCTCTGCAGTGTTGTGAAATAAGAGAATCAGAAACCCAACCCCACCACCATGAAAATGTAAAGGTAGCTTCAATATTTCTCTTTTCTGGGTGTCTCTGTGTGTGTGTTTAACCTTCATCTGTTTAATAAGGAGGTTTATTTTTCCATTGCAAATATTCTTGATTTCCCTGCCTTAATCCAGTTCCTGCTCCAAGGTGGAGCATCACATCAGCTGTGTTGTTAAACACCTAAAGTACTTTTCGTCCTCAGGGAGCCTGGAATAAGCAATTCTTATGGATGCCCCAGCAAAGCATGGATCAGCAGTGGCTCAAGGAATCTGCAGGGATTTCAGGAGTATAGTCAGCATCTCATCTGATCTAAACTGGTAGATCTCTGCTGTGTTCCTCAGAGCTCTGCCAACTCATACCAGGTGGGGATCTGGCCCTCAGCCTCTATTAATTGTCACATGCACTCAGAGATGAAAAATACGTTTATCACAAAGCAGGGAGGAACCTTCATGAGCTGCCAAAAGGGAAGGTGTTCACTCAGCTCGGCTCAGAGGGGCATTGCCTCAGTGGCACTGGGCACAGTTCTGGCAGGAGCAGGGAGGCTCTCACTGATGTTAACCAGCAGTGAGAGAGAGAGAACAGACAGCACTTTGGAATTCCTCCCTGCGCTATTCCTCTGATGTCTGTTATTTAACAAGGAATCAAGTCTCCCCTGTTGGTACAAAATACACCAGCCAAGACCAGGAAATGTCTTGCAGGAGCAGAGGGCTCAGAGGGTTGTGTGACTCTGTTCAGACAGAATTCTGAGGACAAATTTAGGTTTCTGGGGATTAGAGATACGGAAGGGGTGACTGGGAGCTCCCAGTGGAGTAGGGCTACATGCAGTGATGGTGGTGGATGAATTCAGAGCAGATGACTTTCCCTGGGCATTTCTCTGCCTGGTTTGGAAGGTTTCATAGGGATTAGGGAAGGATTTGTCAGGCTGTGGTGCCAAACCAGTGTTTATCCACAGAAGCCTTTTGATTTTTTAATTGTGTCAGAGATCTCTAACTGGCATCTCTCTCTCCAAACCTGGCCAGTCAGTGGAAACGAAGATTTATAACCAGCCTTTGTTTTAGGACTGGGGGTGGGCAAAGGGAGGGTTGAAGTTTCTTTTGTCTGACTTTAAAAAGATACCCCCTCCTCTTCATCTGCTTCCAGCTTATCCTCCTGGCAGGCAGACATGGAAACACTCCTGCCAGAGCCAGGGAGGGATGGGGGAGTGAACAATGGCCCCCTTAGTGCGAGAGCATCAGTAATAACACAAGGCCCCCTCAGATGCACACGAGCCTTTCTGTTGACTGCTGTGGGAGTTGCCTGCATATTTTAGGAGACAATTAGGCCAGCGCTGTGTACACTGCCTATTCACTCTTCATCTCCAACCCTGGGGAGCAGGAGGAATGATTTATTAGGGAGACAGACTTAATGTCTTCTTGCTTTGGTCAGCTGTGATGTGAAAATAGCCTCATTGAAGGCAATTAGTATCAAACCCTAATTAAAAAAACAGTCTTTCATTGGTTTGCTCACAGACAGCTACAGCACTGGAGAACCATTTTGCAGGGGGAGGACAAGGAAGGTGTAAGAGGAGATGGGGAGTGGTGGGAAAAGGCAGGAGCATAGCAGACTCATCATCCTGAGCTCCCACTCATGATGAGGGCAAGTGTGGGCACCACTTGGTAGCATTCAGCTCCTCACAGAGGATTGCCCAGCAACGGCAAAGTCTCTATCCTGCTCTGCTGGGGCTGTGCAGTCACCTGAAAAGCTCAAGAGTGATGGTTTGTATCAGCTGGTGCATATCCAGACAGTTCAGGACAGACTAGCACTGCTCTCTGTGACAAATCCTCAATAATCCCCCAAAAGCAGAAACAAAAACTGAACGAGTGATGCAGCCTGAGCCTGAAAACAGGCGTGGGTGGCATTGTTCGATCTTTGGTCCCTGCCCAAATGGGTCTGGCTAAACCCCAGCACTCCCACGAGGTTTGTACCAGCAGAAAGCCTGTGTTTTCATAGGTGCTGGGATGAGCTTCTCACCCCTTTGCTGTGGCTTTGCCTGCCAGACCTTATGTCCTTGCCCTGAAGCACAGCGTGGAGCCCCACATTAGCTCTCCCATTGAAAATATGCTTGTTCTGCCCTTGTGCCTGGTTCTCTGTCAGGTTCATTTAGTGACACTGACTGAAACCAAGGTAGAGAGGGTGTTTTGTGCCTTTACACCAAAATGTGCCCTCTTTTGGGCATCCCACTTCAAGCCAGAAGCTGCAGAATGGGAGATTGTGTGTGGGTGATGGGGAAGCTCCCGTGAGGCTGGATTAAGTCTCCAGTCCCCATTAACCCTGTGGTGGGAGTGCTCCCCATGCCCACCTGCAAGCAATGCCCTGCCAGGTCTCCTCACTACCTACAGTGCTCCAGAGGACACAGCAGCTGCACCTCTGATAATAAATGAAATATGCCCAGACCTCTTCTCTGTCACTGAGGCCAATCAGCTCTTCGAACAGCCTGCAGCTGTACTTCTGAGTTTTTTGCTCTCCAGAACAGTGTAACCTCTTCCAAGTTGCCTGCTGGGAGAGGTGGCTGACCAATGCTGGTTCCTGAATTGCACTGGAAACTTTTCTAACAATATAACAGTGCAGATAAGTTCCAGTGCTTTGGAAATGGAAAATCCTCTGGCAGTATTTAATTTATTAGTCAAAAAAGAGATTAGATGTCTTCAGTATCTTCAGGTTAATAGAGGACTTCTGTGATTCAAGGAGCTATTCCAAAACACCAGTGGTATGGGAGAATTTTGTAGGGCTGCTGTTCTGGGAAAAGCATCACTGCTTGAGCTGAAGCCATTGCTAATCTGAGCATGAGTCTATTCAGCAAGTTCACATCCGCCACATCTGTGGCAGCCAGCGGCCGTGGGGTTCTCGGTGCACGCCTGCCCATCTGCTGAGCATCCCCCTGCATCCCACACCACTACTGCACTCCCAGCTCGCTGCCCCAGCCCTGCTTCCTACACTACACTTCTCCTACCAGGAAGGAGACAGAGCCGGGCACTGCAGGTGTTCCCAGAGCAGCCCCGCTGGGATGCTGGAGCAGTGTCTGGATCCCAGCAGCACCGTCAGCGAGGGGATGTGCTGATGGCCGTGCCGATGGCCGTGCCGATGGCCGTGCCGATGGCCGTGCTGATGGCCGTGCCGATGGCCGTGCTGATGGCTGTGCCGATGGCCGTGCTGATGGCTGTGCTGTCCCCTGTCACACCACCCGCTTCACCACTGCCTTCAGGCTCACTGCACACAGGGCCTGTGAACAGCCTGAACAGCAAGTCAAAGCAAACCTGGCCCACAAACAATACACATTGCTTCTTACACTAGAAAACAGACTACTCTAAACACAAAACATTGCACCTGGAGTCTGCTCCTTGGACTTATTTAGAACTTTATTAAAGTTATATATATTTCAATTAAGCATCCATATGCCTCATCGGAGTTTAGTAAATCAGATGACACATGGCAGCCAATTAAACCAACCATATTTCAGCGCTGTGCAGTGTGCAGCACCATATGCAGCAATGTATATGGGGGTAAGAGAAACTCGCTGACGACTCTGTACTAAAGCATGTGATCCCACTCAGTTCTGGTAAGATTTCCATATAAAGAAGAGGTTTCCTGTCCTAGTTTCATCTAGGATAGAGTTCATTTTCTTCTTAGTAGCTGGTGCAGTGCTGTGTTTCAGATTCAGTATGAGAATAATGTTGATAACATGCTGATGTTTGGGCTGGTGCTGAGCAGTGCTAACCCTGAGCCAAAGACTTCTCAGAGTCCTGGGCTCTGCCAATGAGCAGGAGCAGAAGCCAGGAGGGAACATGGCCGGCAGAGGTGACTTGAACTGGGCAAAGGGATATTCCACAGCCTAGACTGTCATGGTCAGTGTATAAACTGAGGAGAACTGTCTGGAAGGGGCTGATCACTGCCCAGGGATGGGCTGGGCATTGGTCAGAGGATGGTCAGCAATTTTATTGTACATTACTTGTCTTTCTTGGGGTTTATTCCTGTCTCTCTTTTTGTGATCTCTCATTACTATTTTTTTTTTTTTTTTACTTTACTTTGATTATTAAACTGTTCTTATCTCAACCCATGGGTTTTATCTTTTTCTGATTCTCCTCCCCATCCCACTAGGGGTGGGGAGTGAGTGAGCAGTTTAGTTGCTGTCTAGGGTTAAACCATGACACTTCCTTATCCGAGATTTCAATAAAGATTGGGTTTCTGTTCCTAAGAGGAACTGATGTATACCATCATCTGTCCAATTTATTCTGAGCCGTCCTCAGGTTCCCCTGCATCGCTATGAATCACTTCCCCAGAATTACATGCAGATATTTAAAATGTATGCCTGGAGTATTTTAAAAACAGAGCTAATTGCCAGTTTTGGGCTCCTTTTGCACAGTCTATCAAGAAGATTTTGAAGATTAACTGTTTTATTAGATAGCCAGGATTAGATCTTCAGCTGTATAAAGTAGGGCAATCCCACTGCAAATTCCCATATATGATCCTTATCTCACTTGTGCATATGTCTTCAGCCTCAGGCTACACTCACTTCTTCTGCATCCTGTGAGAAACCCAGTGGGTGGAATAACCTGTTATGTATCCTAGTGTGAAGAGATGCTGTTGTAGCACCTGCCCTAGAGCCCATTGAAGGCGGCAAAAAGCTGCACTTAGATTTTAGGATCAGGCCTAAGCCTGGCACAGCAAAGCACAGCATAAACAAGTAATTTACTTCCACTATGTGCCTCATTTTCAGTGACTTCAATGAGACTCAGAAGTGAAATTTTCCAGAGACTGATTTGAGGCCACGGTGAACAGGTTATTGAATCAGAGCCTGGCTGGGGTTGTTTCATTTGCAGAAAATGGAACAGGGGTTGCACTGAGGGATGCTGCTACAGACCTTCCAGGGCAGATGCTCACACTGCCACTCAGTCCACCACATGCCAGATCCAGACTTTTCAGATGCTGCAGTTAACCTGCCACAGTCCCGATGGAAAAGTCCTTCACAACTTAATAGGAAATTCTAGCCTTGTTAATGCCTATTTTAGGGCTTTTTAATATTTTTAATTTTAACAGGAAATTGCATATAAAACACTGTAGAATAGACAGGAAATCTGCTGAATTTCAGGGGGAGTTCTGATTTTTTTTACAGTTCCCTATCCTTGAAGATCCTCATGATTTCACCAATGTTAACTTCTGCAGGACTTTTCCACAGAGGAAATTTCTCATTTATTTTCTTTACAGTTTCAACTGAGCAAATACAGACAAAATAAAGTTTACTGTGGCACAAGGGAGGCTTGAATCTGAAGTCATTTTCAACAAATACCTGGAGCTGTGAGTGATATCTCATGCTCAACGGCTGACTATGTTGTTTGAAAAATCCTGTTACATGAGCAAATAAGAGGAAAATATCCTGCTCAAAGCTTTTCACTTTTGCAAAATTTCTTTTTTTTTCATTTCTTCCTCTATCTGCCTTGATTTGAAGAGACTGATTCACAAAAAGTGTGCTTTTCCTAGTCAAGAGAGAGCTGTATCCTCAGAATTATCACATCTAATCTAAACTGAATCTTGATCCATGTGTCTCCTCAAGCTCCAGACTGCTTGAGATTCAGGGCTGTAATTCAGACAAATCTTCCTAGTGAAGATTAATTACATCTGGGTTTCCCTGCAGCTTCAGAGACCCAAAAGGCTGCAGAGAGACCAGCAGAGATCTGATTTTTAAATGAAGAAAGACCCACTGGTGCACAGACATCTTTATGTACCCAGTTTGTATCTTGCATATGCAAGAACAGGATGATTGAGTATTTGTATAGGTCTTTGTCTAATTGGGAGACTAATTATTCAGGTACAGATTTACAAAAAGAAAGAAGAAAGAGGGGTGAAAAAAGGTAGAAGAGTAGATTATCAGTTTCATCCTACCCAATCCGTGCTCCTCCATCCCAAACACCTACAGAGTCTTCTTCCCTTCCCAGGGCTCCATCCACTCCTGCCATTCGGGCACATCTTTATGCACACACAGTGCTTGCTTTAGAATCATGAATCATTACATTTGGAAAAGACATTTAATATCATCAGGTCCAACCATCAGCCTAGAACCACTGACATGTTCATCGTTAAATCATGGCCTTTAGTGTCATATCCACACTTTTTGAACACTTCCAGGGATGGTGACTTCACCACTTCCCTCAGCAGTCTGTTCCAATGCTTTACAACCCTTTCTGTGAAAAATTTTTTGCTAATATCTAATTAAATATCTTCTGGTGTAACTGGAGGCTATTTACTCTCATCCTTTCCTTGCTGTGTTATACAAGGTGAAACACCCATGTGCTATCTGGATGCATTCAGCATTGAAATTTGAGCCATACTATCAAAGCTGATTGATAGTGATAAATAACATAAAAATCAAGAGGAGATTTTATGCTTTGAGTTATCGCAGTAGTGCAGAGAACCCTCCACAATTTTGAAGTGGTTGCTGCAAAATGCATGTTTTGATTCAGTGCCCTGGAAATCTCATATCTGCAGCTAATATTTCTTTTCCAATTATTGCTATGATTGGATAAAAGATATTTTAATATCTTTGTGCTAAGAGTTCTATCTAGAGAGAGAGAGAGGTATTTCTACTGCACTGCAAGACCATTACATTTATTTGCACAATTCACTTAACTCTGGTCCATGATATCGCCAGAAGCTCTTGACGGAATTATGGTTTCATAATTATAGCTTTATACATTATAGTCCTTAATAGCCTTAGGGCTGGATTCTCACTTGCAATAAATTATCAGGGCTTCATTGATTTTATTGAAGTATATGGAGGAATGTCAGCTTACACCAGCTGAAACCTGAGGTGAGATCTTCACCCTTGAAGTCATCAGGAGTTCTGCCATCAGCTTAAAGGCAGCCAGAAATTAACCCTTAATTCTCATTTTTCTTAGCCACTCTGCTACCATGAACTGCATCAAGACAATAAATTGTTGAAGCTAATGCTGTCACAAACTGAGATGCTGCTGATGATCAAAATCTATCATTATCACTCATATTCTAAAAGGTTGGGCACTAAAAGGTTTGATTCCCTACCAATCTGCACCTTAGGTTCCCTTTGTACAGACCAATACAGCAACCCACCCCCAACTCCTGCAATATCCTAATGCATTTTTATGGAGGTTCTTAAATATGCACACATAAAGTTTCAGAGTATGTCACTGTGCACTCTCAGCTAATTTACTGTTCATATATGAGCCTCTGTGAAAGGAACAGATAAATAACAAGAAGACATCCAGCATTTCAAATGGTCAGCAAATGGATGGATGAGTTCGCATGGGCTTCTCTGGTAACTGCCACAGCTTCCTGCCAAAAAGCCAGACAGTGGAAGAGGAGGTTAAAATACTGAGTGTGGGGAAACGCATTGCACTGCGGGAAACAAATATATAACATTCATATGTAAGTAGTGAAAATCACTCACTGCCATAGGTCAGATCTGACCTAGTATTGATCACTTGGGGTGGATGCAACAATCAGTCACTTAAGAATAATTACAATATGCTGTCAAGTCTTTCCCATTAAAATAACATATACAGCATCAATGTATTTTAATGATAACAATATTTTTTGTGGGCTTAAATTTGGCTATTTGTATCTTCAGTTATGGAAACAGAGCTACTGAACTTTTCAGTCCATAACAGCCATTGGGTTTTTTTGGCAGCTAAAATGTGGATGTCTGTGCCTTGCCCAAAGTCAGCTTTGGCAGGTACATCAGAGATCACCAGGTCCTAAGTCTGAGCAGTGAACTTTTGATTACAGTTTATTGCCCTCCAAATCTAATTCCTTTAAAAATCAAAACAGATCCTCCAGAGGAGGATTATTAGGGGTCTGCTAAGGATAGAACAGCACAGGCCCAAATTTACCAACAGATGAGACGGCTGTGGCGTAGGCGAAAGAAGACATAAAATGTTTATCCCTTTAAGCCACAGAGACTGATGAAGGGTAAGCTGGAGGGAATGCTCTCTGGAGACCTCTCCTGCACTGCACTGCTCCAGTTTTGCTTTCCTCTCTGCTTATGGTTGTACCTGTATTATTTGTCCTTCCACTAAGATAAACATACCATTCCCACATTTGAATACGTTATGACAAATTTACTGGGTTCACTCGGAAAAAAGTAATCTGTTGCTTCTTGATAGCCCCACCACAGAAAGGTAAGAGTGGGCTGGTGAAAACACTGAGCTTCTCATAACTAGAGAATCATGGCCAAGGGACAGGCAGGTGATGAGGAAGCTCCTGCTCCAGTGTGGGCTGTGCTCTCCCCAGGAGCCTGTGGCAGCTGGAGCACCCTTTCAGCTCTGATACGTCAAAGGTGGTGGCATTTGGGAAGAAGGACCATGACAAACAAAAAGCAACTACAGAAAGTCAGGAAAATGGAAGCCAAACCATTTCCAAGGAGCAGATAACTGAGAAGTTAGAAACACTTGGCCAGATACTTAGAAGTGGACAATTTAGCTTAGAGGATGCCACAAGCTACCCTGAAAGGGTAGAGTGTCTGTCACAAGGGGCAGTTGGAATTCTTTCAGGTCCACTGCAGCACAAAATGTGGTGGCAGGGAGGAGCCCACTCCAGCACGAACTCCTGAACCCACATGCTTTCATGTTAACTCAGCCCTAAATATAACATGCTCTATCAAATGCAAATTGATAAAGTCAGTCCAGGGTTTCTTCTCCTCTGCTGTTGCTTGAAGAATGCTGTAAGCAGTTTCATCTCAGTCATTCAGTGCTAACAGATGCCTCTGCTCCTTGCACTGATGGAGAAAAGGGAAGTTTTCACATAGGGAACACAGTTACTCCAAACTACCTGCAAGGCAGTGGTGAATACAGCCCATGGGACCACATTTTTGTGGGTACAGCACATTAACAGAGCATTAACCAGGGGAACGTTAATTACACATTGTCGCTACTGCTCACCCAAAAGGAATTCAGACTGGCAAAACATGTTCGTAAAAAAGAAGGCATTTGGAACAAATCAATGTGTGTGTGACATAAAAATGCCTAGGAAGGGTCTGCAAGCCTTGCATCTGCCTCTCAAGGTCTCCCCAGCACCATCAACCACACCCTCAGATGATGGTCCAGTGACTCTGCGCTCCACTTAATGAGCACTGACAGGGAGATCAGAACAAAACCCAAAATACCCTCTGGTAACATTTCCACATATAAAACCTCCTTTTCTAGGGAGTTTTGAGCTCATTTTTTTTATCTTGGTAATTCTGTTTTAAGACAGACTTCAACATTCCAGTGACCGAGGGCCAAGACATCTGGGTCTCTGAGGTTAGAATGTGCTGTGAGGACACAGCTTCCTGATTCTCTGCCCAGTTTCATCTCCAGAGTCTCCCAATCTGCTGAAATCCACATTTTCCCCAGGGCCCACAAACCAGATGGGGACAAACCAGCACAGCACACCCCGGGCACTCAGCACAGCACACTCAGCGCTCAGCCATCAACCCTTGGAGAAGGAGACCAGGAGATCCATTCTGCCACGTCTGTGACTGCTGGAGATGACACAGTGTAGAGAAGAAAGTCCCAAAGTGTCAAGTCAATTCCTCTCACCTACAGATGATTTGGTTTCTACTCAGACCAGTTTAATGGAGTCCTGATTGTCCATCTTCAGGGCAGTCTGAATGAAAGCATACCTGTCAGCGCCATCACTACCAAATCACTGTTCAGAAGAGCAAAGTGACCTGGATTTTAAAATCTATACAAGAGCTGCATTCAACAGCTGGTTCTGTTAGTGAAGCACTCTCCTGTTAATGTATGCACACGCACGGGGCAAAGCCTGGTGTGAGCGTGCGACTTTGGGTTAAAGGCACCATTGCTTTATAAATTGTGCACAATCATCTGTAATCTTTGCAAAATACAAAATACAGTTTGCTCTCTGTTGCCTGTTCTGCACAGTCCTTTCATTACAGAAACATCTGTTAGAAGTGCTTTAGCTGAGAGCTCGTCAGAGTTTCCATTATAAACCCCTATATTCAAGGGGTTACTGCAACTGAGCCATAAAAAGTTGCTCCAGGCTCAAACTTGGCATAAAAGGTCTCCAGTGGGAGAATTATTTTTTTCTAAGCCCAAAATGTTAAAATACATGCAGTTAAACAAAAGCAATTCACTTTCCCTCAGACTGCCTCTCCTGATTCTATATGTGTTAGACTTACTTACATGTAACATTACTAACATTGTACATGAGCCTTCAAAAGCAAACTATTGATTAATTAATTCATAAAGCAATTTGTTAAAATAAAGTAACTAACTTCACAGCCTTACTGATTCATTTAAAATATAAGTGGCCAGATGATTTCAGATAGAAAAGCAGCTACCACTTAGAAAATAAAATACCCATCCATATAAAAATCAAGGAGGAGGAAAGTACTTTTAGGTCATATTTTCATCCCCAGCTTTAACTAACTTTCCTCTTGCAGACAATGGATTTACCCTTGGGCTGGCAGTGGGATCTAATGACCAAAATGACCCGAGGGCAAGTAGAGAAGCTATTTTTCTTTCAGAGGCAGCCTGCTCTAGCAGGATGGTAGAGATTAGCAGAAAGATGTTAAGTAGGAGGAAATATGCTTGTTTAGAGAAGATAAGCGGGGGAGGGTGGGTGTGCGCGCATGTGTGTTTCTCTGTACTGTACTGATCAAGGCAGTTAAGGTGATCCAATGATCCACAAGCAGTGGTAGAGACAAAAATCCTCCATGCAGCCTGGGGACAATGAAAAAGAGGCAGAAACCATAGGAGAGTTCAATTTAGGAAAGTCTGGTTTGCAGGTAAAGGACAATGAAGCAAAGCTAAAACCCAGGAGACCTTTGAGTTGAAGAAGGGCTAATTTTTCAGGCTTGAGGCTATGAGCAGTGCTGATGTTCAGCAAGGCAGCCCTTGGGTATAGAATGAGCAAAACTCTCGTTACATCATTAATTGTACTGCACCCGGCAGCTGCAGCAACAGACCTCACTGCTGATCCTGCAGGAATTTAAGCCCATAAGTAATCCCATTTAAATTAATGGGATTATGCCTCAGAAGTGTAGAGTTAAGCATATGTGTATTGGTTTGCTGGAGCAGGCCTGGGGCGACATGCGGGCTCACAAAGAGCCCTGCTTGCAGTGTTGATGCTCTTTGTGCTGCCATCCCACAGCTCCTGTTTTTCCATCCATCCATCCATTGGGGAGGAAGGGTGCAGGATGAGCTCCAAGGTCTCTAAGTAAAACCCCCAAACTGGGGGAAGTCACACAGTGATTAACTACTGAATGATTGCCACCATTGAGTGGCACCATTTCCTCTGAGTCAGTCCTGAACAAATATCCCAGCACCGCTTTAAGATGGGAAACTGTGACTGGATGTGCAGTCCCATGGAGGAGATGGAAAACAAACATCCTGCTGGTGACTGCCACACAAGGTCTCAGTAGCTCATTTGGAGGGTTCGTTTTTTCATCCTGGTGTTTCTGGCCAAGGTCCAAGTGCTGTAATTCCAGCTTTCTGGTTCACCCTCCCAGCATGGGCTCCTGCTGTCTCGAGGCCTTGGTTGCATTTCTGAACACCAACAAGCAGCTGGTGGAGCCCTGACGGGTGAGGGACAATGTCTCTATACACAACAGATGACCCAGACACCCCAAGAGAATGAGCAGGATGCGAAGAAACAACACTGCAGCCTTCACTCATGCTGAGGAGAGCTTTGGTTTGCATTAAAATCAGGAATTGCTCAGCATGCATGACTACAGCACAGTGGCTCCCCAGCCTCCACTGACATTGGAACAACTCGAGATTTCACTACATGCAAATGTTCCCTTTAATCCACTCCAACGCTTCAGCTCTAGCAGTGAGCTCAGGGAAAAGCTGTGAACATGGTGCAGTACCTTATGCAAGTAATGCACATATTACACCCTGCCTATGGATGTAAGAGGGGAAAATTTCTCCACTGCAATCTTGCTATCAGCATGCAGCATGTTTGAGAGGCTCCTGATTCTTGGACATTGGCCAATCTCCTCCAGAGCTCTGGCGTTAACACTGCCATCATCTGATGCCTTGTGTCACACCCTCTCTTGAGCATCAGGAGCTCCTAGAAAGGAAAAACTCAGACAAGGCATCAGTCACTTAAGTCATAGGTTATCTGAAGTGAAGGCTACCCATGGCTTCCTTCCTTTTTCCTGTTTTCTGCAACCTTCTTCTGTGACAGTTGTCACCATATTTCTTAGGTCAAGAACACTCAGATGACCCCTCCTCATATTATTAATTATTATTATTATGAAAATGCTGAAGTCCTCTAAATTAGAAGAGTGTCCCAAATGCCAGATATTTGACTGCCTTGCTCCCCAGAAATTCAGTTTTCCATTTTTGTTTTATGTGAACCATGCAAATAATGTTTTGACTGGTAGGAAAACTCTTCTTGTAAATACAAACAAATATTAAAAATCCGACAACAAAAACTGACGTTAAGTAGCTGGAAAACTGGGACAGGTATGAGCTAAAAGAAATTTCCTGCTGCTAATATGTGTATTTCTACCTTTGATCACTGTCATATTATTTTCTTATCCCTGCTTGTCCTCCATGGCATGGTATGAGGAGATTTCAGACAGGTCCTAAAGAAGCCTTTGAGAATAGACCAGTATTTAAAGATTCACCTTTGCTGTAAGAAGGGAACGTTCACAAAAGTTATGTACTATTCTATGTATTGAAATACTTCTCCTGGGCAGTTAAATGTACTGCCAACTCTACCTATCATTTTGAAATTTCAAACATGCTCATCTCTACAAGTCCAACAGAAAAAGAAACCTTCTCTTTGCACATTCTTTATGTGAAATTGCTGAAAGTCATGTATTTAAAATGAATGGGGATTGATGTGAATCTGTTACTTTAACAAGAAACAATCTGGTATTTTCATAAGCAATTAGACTATGTTAATAGTCCATAATCTATCATGCCAAGAAATGACAGAAGTAACTTCTTAACTATATAAAAGAGTCAGGGGTTTAGCTGATGTTTCTTCTTTAGAGAAAAGATAACTCACATGTCCATCTGGATCTAACTCAGCTGTTGTGAAAGAGCAGCATCAGCATCCAAAACAGCAGAAACAGCAGAGAGTCAGAGTTCAGGTCCCAGTGCCATCCTGTTGTTTCTGCAAAAGCAAGGCAAATGACCCTGGAAAAATACAGCAGAATGCATCAGGGAGAGGTGTTATCCTTGGCTGTAAAGCTCTCTCTGAAGTAATCAGTGGGGGTGTTGATTTGTCTTATTTTGCCTTTAAGTAAGATCTGTGATCCTGTTAGCATTTTGCATGTCACACTGAAACTTCACCCTAGAAAAGGATGTGGTCCACAGCACAGTGGTGAGCTCACTGTGCCTGCAGTATGCTGACTTTCATCCTGGACTTCATCTGAAAGGAACAGAGCCAAGGGAAGAAGAGATGAGAGAAACAGCTAAAGCAGAAACCATGGTCAACTTTTACAGGAAGGTCAATACCCATATTCCTCTAAAGACCTCTTAAAAAGAGGCACAAATGCTTTTTCAGTATGGTTTTCCATGTAATGTAAATTGCCACAGGGATGTTACACAATGACTTGGAGGATAAGTGCCCATGAGGCAATTTCTTTATTGAGATGTGGAGCTCATCACAAAAAAGCTGGAAAACACCTGTAGGTGTGGGAATAAGTTTCTACTCTTACTGGAATAAAATATACTCTGGTCATTGAGCAGGCTTTTAAAGACCCCATAGCATACAACATCTATTTCTGTCTGTCCTCTGAAGGATCCCTTCTTTTTTTTTCACCGATGAGATAATTTATCTGGTATTTAGCAGAAGAAAAACCATTAAACCACACATTAAAGGTGGCCCATGATGAACAGAGGCCAAGTGACATTGGCAAAGGGAGGAAATTAAACATGTGAAATGCAAGATTATGCCGATCTTGAAATGCAGTGTTAGAACTGGCTTTTGATGGACCATGTATGTTGTATTCCCTATGAATAGGTACAGCACTGAACGATTCAGAAATCTGACATGAAGACCAAAAAACTGAGGGAAAGTTTCCCATTGACTTCAGGGCCTTTGGATTACAAGCTTTTGCAGGAAGTACCATTGATTACTGAAATAGCTTCAACCATATGAAACCCCTGAGAAATTTAGTTCACTATACTGTAGCTATTTCTGCCACTACTTCTACCTTAGCTGTCTGTCTCAGGCTGATCTATTTTAAATAATTATTTCTTTCTGGAACTTTAAAGGCTTGAGTCATCCAAGATGATGAATTTGCAGGGAAAGCTCCTTTTCCACCTCCTCCCCCCACCCCCCACATTTCAGCACTGTGAAGGCCTTATTCATGAAACTTCACTCCTCCATTAGAAGAACTTGAAATTTGACAGTGGCTTGAAATTTGACAGTTTGAAAATGGCTCTTCAAACAGACATATACTTTCACATCTTTGAAAGCAAATATATAACCCAGAATCACAGAGTAAGCTCAGTTGGAGACCCACAAGGATCATGGAGTCCAGCTCCTGGCTCGGCACAGCACCATCCCCAAGAGTCACACCATGTGTCTGAGAGCACTTCTTAAACACTTCTTGAATTCTATCAGGCTTGGGACTGTGACCACTTTCCTGGGGAGCTTGTTCCAGTGCCCAACCACCCTCTGCCTCTGGCTGAAGAAACTCTTTCTAATAGCTAAAGTAAACCTCCCCTAAACCTCCTCTGACACAACTTCAGGCCATTTCCTCAGGCCCTGTCACTGGTCACCACAGAGAAGAGAGCAGTGTCTGCCCCTCTGCTACCCCTCACAAGGAATGAGGTCTCCCTTCAATCTCCTCTTCTCCAGGCTGAACAGACCAGGTGACCTCAGCCGCTCCTCACACGGCTTCCCCTCAAGGCCCTTCACCATCTTTGTTGCCCTCCTTTGGACACTGTCTAAAAGCTTAATGTCTTTCTTATATTGAGGCACCCAAAACAGCACACAGTACTCGAGGTGAGGCCGCCCCAGTGCAGAGCAGAGCGGGACAATCCCCTCCCTTGCCCAGATGGTGATACTGTGCCTGATGCCCCCCCAGACACAGTTGGCCCTCTGGGCTGCCAGGGCAGCTCTGACCCATGTTCAACTTTCCACAGACCAGGAGCCCCATGTGCCTTCCCACAGTGCTGCTTTCCAGCATCTCATTCCGCAGTCTGTCCCCACAACCAGGATTGCCCCATTCCAGGTGCAGAATCCAGCACTTGGATGATTGACCAGTATTTGTTGAGGTCTCTCTGCAGGGCCTTCCTGCCCTTGAGGGAGTAAACTCCTCCCAGTTTTGTATAATCTGAAACTTGCTTAGTATCCCTTCCAGGTCTGCATCCAAGTCATTTATTATGATTTTGAAGAGCACAGGGCCTAAGAAAGATCTAGGTTTCCAGGACCAAAATTGCCTGAGACACCCTTGCTCTGCAGGATATGCCAGCCCTGAGTTTACCAGGGCTGATCTAGACTGCAACTGGGTCAGTGCACAGACATTTGAGAACTGCTAAACTCACCCCTGCTGAGAAGAAAGGGAGGGTAAATCAGGGATGAACCAAGAAGTGAAAAACACATATTCACATATCCAACAGGGGTGGGAAGAAACTTAAGTGACCAAAGATGGGGAAGAGGCAGCTCTGCCACAGTTCTACCCACTCAGCTTTAAGTGACTGATCTCCATTCTTACAGTATGGTTATGGTATATTTTACAGTATGCACTGAATTTTAATTTTTCTGTGCAGATTTCACAGCCTTCCTTCCTCCTGTGGCTTTTACTACCCAAGAAGGGAGAGAGGCGGAACAAAAAGCTGCAAACCGAAGGGAGTGTGGGTGTGAGGGGGTTTATGTGTGCTTTGGGTTTGAAGCTTTGGCCTGAAAAGAGATATTTTTGTTAACAGACTACAAAAGATGGATGATTTGCCGTACTGAAGAAGTTCGAAACTCCTGCAACGTCAACACAGTTCATTGAAAGTTAAGAGGGGGCGTGTTATTTTTAGGTGCTAAGTAATTCACAACATTTTGTGTTTAAAATAAAATATTCATCTGTATCATTATGAGTCATCTTTGTTCAGATAGTTTACTAAAATATTGTCCTTATGTAATACTATCATCCAACATGCCTGAGACCTCTGTTTTATTTTAAAGTTGGTGCACAACAGAAAGTCAACAGATATATTTGTGTTTTTAAGGTTAATGGTGAAGTGAAACAATATTCCAGGTATAGTCACTATTAACATGTTGTAAAATGTTGACTTCTCTTGCTATATTTTCAAATACCCTGTGTCTTTTCTATTATTATTTTTCTTCTGCAGTTTATGTGCTGTACTCCTGCAGCCAGGAACATGTGTTTCCAATTACTTGAGCTTTCCATACCAGCTTTGCGTTCAATAGCAACATTTTTTTAAGGTACAGCTCCTCCTCCCACAGAAGTTAATATTCCTCTCCTTTTTCACACAGCTAACAGCAGTGGCTCTTGATTTCAGGCTTATTTTAGAAATCATTTGATTTGGAGCTCCCCCAGACAAGAATATTACTTTCTTCTAAACTTCTTGTACATTTTAAGTGAGAAAACCAAGCTTTCATATTGAATGTATATGAAGTCTTGAAGCAAGGGAGGGAAAACTGATGTAATCCAGTCCGCCTTGCATAACATTTTCTCTAGTTTCTTATACAGCAAAGAATCCAATTTGACCACTAGGGCCATAATGGTAGAAATATGAGACATCATCCCATCCTTAAAATTCATGCTTGTGCCTTACAAATTCCACTCCTGAAGCATGTGTGCAACCTGTGTCCAACTAATGTGTTGTAAGGTCAAACACTGTGACTATGACCATTTGTACATGGAAAATTGAGGCAGATAGATGTTTTTGCCTCAGTGTTGGCTTAGGGTTCAAGCTTGTATTTGATTTTTCTGTGCAGTTCTGGGACCCACCATTAAAGAGGAATCTGAAGGTCCTTGAATGTTTTCTGAGGAGGGCAACAAAGCCAGTGAAAGGGCTGGAAGTCATGTCCTGTGAGGAGCAGCTGTGGGCTCTGGGCTTGTCTGGTTTGGAGAAGATGAGGCTGAGTGGTGACCTCGTGCTCTCTAACAGCTTCCTTAGGAGGGGAGGGAGAGATGGAGGTACTGAGCTCTTCTCCCTGGGATCCATTGGTAGGACATGAGAATGGTTTAAACCTGTACCAAGGGAGGTTTAGACTTGATATTAGGTAGCATTTCATGGAATTATAGAGTCATTTTAGGTTGGGAAAGACTTTTAAGATCTTCAAGCCCAACAATTAACCCAACACTTCCAAGTTACCATTAAACTATGGTAAAATACTACTAACCCTAAGTGCCACATTTAAGTGTCTTAAATACCTCTAGGGATGATAACTCAACCACTTCCCTTGGAAACCTGTTCCAATGCTTAGCCACCTTTTCTGTGAATATTTTTTTCTAGTGTCCAATCTAAACCTTCCCTGGTGCAACATGAGGCCATATCCTGTCACTCGTTACCTGGGAGAAGAGACCAACCCCCATCTGGCCACAACCTCCTTTCAGGGAGTTGTAGAGAGCAATAAGGTCCCTCCTGAGCCTCCTTTTCTCCAGGCTGAACACCCCCAGCTCCCTCAGCTGGTCATCATAGGACTTGTGCTCTAGACCCTTCCCCAGCTGCTTCGCCCTTCTTTCAACATGCTTCAGAGGGTATCAAAACAGTGGAACAGTCTTCCAAGAGTGGTCAACACTCCAAGCCTGTCAGTGTTTAAGACATATGAGGGCATGCCCTCAATAACATGCTTTAACTCTTGGTTAGCCCTGAAGTGGTCAGGCAGTTGGACTAGATGAACATTTTAGGTCCCTTCCAACTGAAATATCCTATTCTATTTATCATCTGCATCAATTAGACACTGGTTCCCACTCAAGCTTCAGTCTGAGAAAGGCCAGGGGCTCACCATACAGAGAAAATTCAGGCACAGAGCTGCAAACTGAGATGCAGACCTTACAGACAGTGCAAACATAACCAACACAAAACACCTAACAAGAAAATGGACCCCAACCTGAGGCACAATTCATCAAGGTAAGAGGTGTAGCCAGAGAGACCCAGGCTCTGTCTTGTATAAGCAGAAGGTACGGGGCAATGTGTGAGTGGAGTGGAGTAGGGTTACTGCACATCCCTTCATCCTGCTTCAAGTTGGGATTAAGCCAAAACACAACTATACAGCAGTTTGGAAGTGCCCTGGGATTTGTCACTTTAAGTGAATTCTGGGTGATTTGACCAAGGCCAGCATAAGAGCTTGAACTTGGCATTATCCATGAACCTGCCTAATGAAACTTCATTAACAATTTAATCTGCTTCCTAGGACTGGACAGGTGGGGCAACCCACTGGGGCAGAGTGTGGTCTGGGCCTCAGGCAGTAGAAAGGCTGGTCAGAAGGTGTTAAGGTGTTTGGAACAGGTTATAAACCTCTGGCCTTTAGTCACTGAATAACCAAAGATTGACTAGCAGATCTCTCATCTGACCTCCACAAGAGGAAAAGTCATGATCCCTCATTTGTATGAGAAGAACCACATGAACACTCCTTTGTGCTTTCCCTGAGCATCAGGAATATGGGTACCTCCTCCTGAAGTACAAAGCTAGTGAGGCAGTGTGTGCTGAAATTACAAGGTAGGAAGGCAAGATATTTAGCCCAAGAAGAGTCATTCAGAAAGGGGATTAATTAATGTTTGGTGTTATATGATCTTGCTCCATGGATGTGATTTGTAGCCCTAAAACAGATATTGTGTTTGAAAGCCCCAATGATAACATGGCAGAGCATAAATGAGATCCTGGCTGAGCCAGGATGAGTGTTTCAACTGTTGAACACTTGCAGAGGGATTCACAGCAAGTGAGAGTGGGATGAAAGCAGCCACCACCTCCCACAAGACATGAAGGAGCTTTTCCCAAAGAGGAGTCTATAACCAGAGTGTAAGCAGCCAGAAGAGTTATGTGATGAGGAGAAATATGGAAATGAGACATCTGCAGAGCCCATTCCTCCTTTGGGGAAGTGCTGCGGTCTCTGTGACAATAGAGAGTCTCTTCTCTAATCATTACTTCTCCCCACAAACCTCTCTGATGCTGGTCCCAGGTGCATTGGTAGTGGAGGACAGGCACTGCAGCCCTTCTGAGGATGGGATACAGCACTTCCTGACTCACTGGGTCTAACAGAGGCCATACTGCCACACACGCTGGTTTTCTCCCTGCAAAAGTCACATCTTTCTGCAGCAGTCCCAGCCTTCTGCTGGGCTATCTCCTTCTCATCTACATACATCGGGGCCATAACAGAGAGGAATTCTATTTTACTCTTTGGCTTTGTTTCTCAGTCTTGTTTCCTCATCAGCATTCAAGGGTTTGGATTTTGATGACACACAGGCATATGCATATGCATGAAAATCTAAACTCCTAATCAATTACAGTCATGGAAAAAAAATGGATTTGAGTTTATTTTCCTCTTTGTAGGCATGATGGCCATCGCCTATTTCCAAAAGCTGTGAATACAATTAGAAATAACATTATTTTCTCAGTGGCTTTTAATTTTCTGGACCACTCTAAAGCTCTCCAGGCTAACAACTCATGCATACAGCCTATGTTGCCTACAAATATTCAGTGCTTAGAGCATGTGATGCTTGCAGCATTTGTAACAGTGTTGACTCTCACATGTCTATGACAAGTCTCATGGCACCCATCCATACTTACAAATGCTCAGCTCCTTGTGATGAGGGATTGACGAGAAATATAGCACTAATTTTTATGTATACATTTAGTCTGCTTAAAATAGCTTAAAATAATTGCTCATATGACCAAAGATCATGAGAAGTTTACGTTTCTTTTTTTTAAAAATCCCCTAATTGCTAAACCAATCTGGTGATCAACTGGGGTTTGTCATAGTGTTTCTTAATGTCTGGAATTCTTGAGTTCTGTTTGTCATTTAACTTTTCTGTAACAAACCAATGACAACACATTAAGGAGACATCTTTTTCAACAATTTTTAGAAAGGAAACCAAGGAAAACTTTGGTGACAATTGGAGAATAAGCCTGGTGTGACGCTTACATGTCCAAGGTGTCCTTCCAACCCAGCCCTTTCAGCACAACTGACATCCTGGAAACCTATAGAGGACAATGTAGGGAGACTCAGATTTCTCCACACAACATTTTTGTTGTAATTTGGTGCATAATTCAATAATTATTGCACAATTCATAATTATAGCTGTCCCTAAACATTATCTGGACTGTCCACATATCTTTGGCAAAAGATGAAGTCAGCAGCTACTCTGACACCATGGGGACCTCTCTAGGTGACATCTGCTTTCTTCAGTACCCTTTACTGTATATATCTATACAGCATTTTTGAGCAGAGCCGGTAAAAAAATTGTTTGTACATGTCTTTGGTTTCCTCCCTTCACATGCCACATTGGAAAGAAAATAGGGGGAAAAAAAGAGGAATACAAAAATATTCCCCATTTTTGCCACTGTAAAAAGGAACAATGAAGGAGAGGCAAAAAAAGAAATGCTTCAGGGTTTGGGTTTTTTTCTTATTTAAAAAAAGAAAACTCTAAAAACAGTTGAAAATGAAACATGCACTGCCTCCTGTGCATTAGTGCAGCCTGTAGCTACCAGCAAGGGTCAAGTGCTTCTTGACAAGGCAGTTTCTACTGCCTGGACCTTTTCAGAACGTCAAGAGGTGCTATTTGCTTAATAAATGTACAAACATTTCGTTAAACCTGTTAGAACACAGCTTCTGCTGTATTTCACTGAATGAACAGTGGGGAAAGCGGCAATGTTTCTCATGTAACCTAAGAGCACATGGTTTGCTGCTGGATGGAGGGGGCTTGGGGCTTGGGGCTTTTCCTAGTGCAACACTGCCAGCAGGGATGCTGATCTCAAAAGTAAACCTCCTTGCCTGCTCATTTAGGAAGGAGCAGGACTAGTAATAAAAGTGGCAGGGATCTCCAAGGAAATGTTAAAATTGAAAGCCGGTGCACAAAGAGAGATGTTTTGTAGCACAGCAAGAAGTCTCTAAACAAGTTAATTACTGAAGTTTTCAAGAAAAGTAGTGTTTATAGCTCACAATAAGTTGTGCCAGTGTTTATGAAATCCTTTTGGATAGTGTTTTCTACTCATTTTCTCTAATGTTTGCAAAGTTTTAGTATATACTGTAGTAAATGCAGATAGAGTCACAGTGTGATTGGGGAATTTGGTTTAGCATGTCACAGTATTTCTCTGGCATCCAGTTTTTAGTAGCTAGAGAGAGAGAGCTCTGGGATGGCTGAGCCACAGGGCTGGCCATGCTCAAAAGGGAAAGTAAATTAGTTTCATGTGAATATATTAAGACATTTTCTTCAAGGATGTAAAACGTCTGGGTGACTGAAGGGTGGAGACTGACAAAACTAGGACCTGCGATTTCTTTCTCCAAACGTTTTATTTATTCTGTTGAAATCTTCTCCAAATCCAATATGTAGGGCAGTAAAGGACTGATCTTTCTTTCAAATCTATAATGAAAAAAATAAAAATTCCTAGCTATTATAATGATAGGGCTTGTCATTGATACATGGAAAATAACAGAGCTTGGGGCCTCATAGGTTGATGATAACTTTCTTGAGCATTTTGTTCATGATCTCAATAATGATTTCATGTGCTTTATCTTTCACATGCATATCTAAACCCTTTTAATTCTGTCTTAATTCAGTAGCCATAGAGTTCTTTGTGGAAGAAGGGACAACTTTGTTATCAGCTCTAGGAATACACAAACTACATCCTGGGGATATAGAACAAGTGATCAGAAAGCTCAGCTGCTGCGGGTACATCAATGGTGGATGTGGTAAAGGGTTTTTCCCATTTAAAAGCAAGCATCTTCACATCTGTACTGAGTAAGGCCCCTTGCTTTTTTTTTTCTTAAGGTGATGGGGGATTTTTTGCAGCTGCTGTGCCCTTCCAGGAATCTTTATCTACTCTTTAGCTTTGATAATTCTGCTTGCTTTAGTTCGAAGATTTCTTTCTGCCCCAATTTGGCTGGAATGTTTCTATATAATTTATTATTGTCAGCTTCATTATTTTGCCTACCATGCTGGACCTGTTCTCTGTTTTGCCGAGACTGACAATAACACCTTTCTGCAGAGTTTTTCAACAGAAATATCTCATAAAATTAAACTTTTAACAATAAGCACAACCTTTTTTCCTACTTATTTTTAACTAAAAAACCAGGAAAGTATAATACTTTTTGTAGTTCTGTATGGAAATTGTTGGAGATGTATTATAAACTGATAGTTTTCCATTGAATAGAAATTATTTTTCCCCCCTCTTTGACATTTTTCCAGACAGAACCCCAGTTCTAGCAGAAAGCACTTGCTCTTCTGCTTATAGCCTATTGAAGGTAGATGGAGGATGCTGGTCTTTTTAATTATTGCTTTATCACCTCTCACCTTGACCTAACTCTGCCCTGGTAGGGAATGTTTGCCTACCTCTAACTGATTTACAGCAGATGTTACTGGTAATAAATTTTATCCCAATTCCCCCAGCTCCTTTTTTTTTCTAGAGCTGCTTGAATGTTTTCCAATGAAAAGTCTCTCAATCTTAAAAGGCTTTTTTTTTGGTCAAAATGCATATTTTGAAGTGTTATGCCTATTTTCTCTTTTTTTTTTTAAATCATTTTTCAGTTATACTGAAAAGGCTGTACTTTATACCTTTTCTCTATTTTTTGCTTTCCTTTTGCTACTGCAAAGAGTGGTGCTAAGGGGAAAATACAAGAAAAGAGAAGGTGAAAAATACCGTGACAACAGAAGAACTTCTATGGAAAAAAAGTGAATAACTGAAATAGCTCACTGGCAAAGCACATGGAACAAGAAAGAAAAGAAATAAAGTTCGACCCCGACATGTTTTAATTTTTCCCTGTTTTTCCACCAGTTTGCTCCTGACATCATCAAGCAACCATTTGGTCCTTGTTTCATGCAGCACGTGCTAGACAAGGCAGACAACTTCATGCCTCTAAAGTCAAGTATTTGTTCTACCAGCTCTTTGCACAGATGCAGCCACCAGTGCTCCAACCATGCACACAGTGACTGACCTCCATCACCAGCCTCACACTTTCTAAAAAGTAGTAGGAGAATGACTGGGAACATGAGGACACAACTTGAAAGATATTTTCTTCATCAAGAATTAGGCTGGAGACCAAAGGAGAGTTCCTGAGGAAGGGATGCCCCCAAAGCCCCATTTTCCACCCCAGTTCTGCTGCCAGGCTTCCTACAGCCAACACAACCTGACTCCATAATCCAGGCATGATGTCCAAGCCTGGCCACTTCCAGGGAATGTTGTAACAAATGCTGGTTTGCCAGAGCTTCCGTCTTTGAAATAATAAGCAGAAACACACTGCAAGCAGCAGAAGGTGCTGAAGGAAGCCTTTTCCTATAGTGCTCCTATTTTGTTCCTAGCAGGAACCTTAATATAATGATACAGGTTAGCATTGCATGTGGGACTTACACTGGGGCCATTTCAGATGAGCTGATTGCCAGTGCCTTGAGCGAGGGCACCAGTCAGTGGATATCACCTCTGTGTCTAATTACTTCCACTAGCAAGTGAAATTCAAGGTAGTAATTTCTATCATTTTTTTAATTTCTAGGAAGTCTTAGGAGAATCAGAAAATCTAAAGACATGATGTTTTCTTTCTAACATGTTTAGGCAGGACTGTCCCAAAACGTCAGGTTTCAGAGAGAGGAAGCATTTTTGGGAGTGGGCTCTCACCTTAGGAGTCCATAACCTCTGGAAAGCAGAGAAGCCTGCAATTGTCCACCTCCAGAAAACACAGTGAAGTCCCCATTCTGCAAACATGCAGGGGCTTAATTGTGTGTGCGTGTGTGTGCTTATAATACTATGAATTTAAATTTGGCAACTCTCATGTAAACTTCACTTTATTAATTACATCTGTGGGAGCAAGGGGTCAGTTCTATGCAATATTATTGCTTCTCCTTGCTTTTGTAACTAGCTAAGAGCTTTACACTAATAGTGTAACCAAGGTAGATCATATAAAAGAAATAAATTAAGAAGCCTAAAAGTGATATTTTTAAGGATGACAAGTGAGCCACAAGACACAAAGAGCAAATTCTAAATTCCAAAAATAACCAACCAAACAGGCTTCATCTTAATTTTGCTAGCGACTGCAGAGTTTGTTCCTCGGTTCACAGAATCATAGGATGGTTTGGGTTGGAAGGGACCTCAGAGGTCATCTAATTCCAGCCCCTCTGCCATGGAACTAGATTTCTTGACATAATGGCATAAAGGGGGTCCCCACTGCACCAGTGTGGAGTAAATCATGGCGGGGACTCTGCAAATATCCCACAGACAGCTGTACAAATCTTGTGTCACAGCAAAAGAGAGTGGAAAAAGAACCAGGTAAGACTACCTCAGGACTACCAGGTATCCAGAGTCAGTGGCACACAGGAGTTCAGGCAGGTTGCTGTGGGGCTCAGGGTGCATCTCCTTCTCAGAGGAGAAAAATTATGCACTTTTTCACTAAAGCAGCACAGTGTAGAAATCAATGGAGTTCAAAAAAGAGAGGGCAGGGCTGAATGCAGGGCTGCCGCTCAGACTTCTGAGCACTCAGACTGTGGAGCCCCCCGGGCAGCTTGTGTTTCCAGGCGTCTCATATCGCAGATCCGATTTCAGGCTCAGCCCTGGGCAGGCAAGGGGTTAACAGGGACACTGCACGTTAACTGTATCTGTGGAGATTATGGCATGTTTATCCAGTGTTCAGATTTCCTGTCTGAGTGTTTGGATTTCCTGAAATCCCTGCTATCAGCCCAAGTGCTGTCCAGTGAGCAGACCTTTTTCTCTCTCTCTTCCCCTCACCCCCCCTTTTTTTTTAACTTTGCTCACATGGTAGGTTTTCCTTCCTGCTCTCTTTCCAGTTGTAGTGCCTGTGTCTCCTCACCGGTCAGGACATTTATGGATGCTGATCAACAGTCTTAGACTCCAAAATTCTGAGGATTGCCGTACATTGGATTTCCTTTTTATTATTATTTCTTTATTTCAGTTTATTTTATCATTTTTTGGCAAGAAAACCTGAAGAAACATGCTCTTTTTCAGCTGCCTGTGGGAGAATATGTTTTAGTCTGAGGTGGAATAATGGCCTTAGGCTTGAGGACCAAATCTGGAATGGGAATTCAGACTGCACACGTCCTGGTGAGTTACAGCGCGTCGGGGCTGAGCGTGGCTGGTAACGAGCAGCTCAGAGACAGGGACAAAGGCTGAGCCCATCCATTCAATGTGGCTGCGGAGCAAACTGCAAAAAGCAGATGGGTGAAGCTGAAGTCAGAACTTTTTCCAAAAAAAACAACTGAAGTCCAGTTTTATTTCCTGAAAATAACACACGCTGCTCCACAGCCCAGATAATGTCTAGGTAAACTTTTTAGCAAAATATGTAAGGCTGGATTCTGTGAGTCCTTTCTCATGTAAGTAACTTTTACTCACATAAACAACCTCAGTGACTTTAAAAAGAGCTCATGTAAGAAAGGACTTGCAGAATGGGGCCCACATTGTAAATTGCAACGTCTCACTCACAGCAAAAATTAATTTTAAAAGAAAAATGAGCATTTTCGAATTCTCTTTACATGTTTCCTTGGCCTTTTACATTTTATTGTGGATCTAGATTTAAGTTTTAAGAAGAATCTGTGTGCCAACTATTTGCCCTATTGTCTCTTAAATAAGTTTGCAGTAGGAGTGACAGTGTATTCCATGCAGCAATGTGCCGGGAGGCCAGAAAGGGGCTTTCTGTTGTTGGAGGGAAAATGCTGAGTGCTGTGCTGCTCTGAATGAACTGGAAAGCTGCATTCAGACATGGGGCTTAGCTAAGGTTTTAGCTTCATTTTTGGATGTGAGAGTTCATGATGACATTATCAGCCTTAGGTGGTTTTAGCTAAACCACAGTCACAAATGCAATGAGTTGACCAGTCTCGAAATCAGTGACTCAGAATTTGAAAAGAAAAAAAATCTTCTTTTCAGGCCTCTTTGAAGCAGATTGCATTATTGGCGTCCATGGAAGTGTTGCTGGAGTAAGTTGTGGAAGATAAAGCATCATCACTGCTGCAACTTTTGTTCTGTCCCATGGCTGGAGGCTGTGGTTGTGCTGAACATTCCTGAGCTACTCACTGGACTCAGTCCAGGGATTTGATTCTCTAATTGTAGGGAAAAAACTTGATTCAGGAATTGCTTAGATGTAGGGAAACATCTATAGGAAAACCAGCTTTTTATCGTAATTTTATTTTTTTATAGTAATTTTACTGTTTTTCTTAGATTATTGAACAAGTCCTGAATTCTAGTGTACAGTACTGCATGTCAAACAAGAGACTTTGATATTTAAATTTTGGGAGGTTAATAGGACAGAATACTTTCCTTCTTATACTAATAAAGGGAAAGAGCCATTTTCCAAGTTCTTTGCGAAGTTTTCAGATTTGAGGTTTTAAGCTAACTGTTTGGTGTGCCAGCTATCTGTACAACCCTTTGAATGTGATCCTGCTGCTCATCTTCAAGGTTTTCTTTGCTATAAGTGGAAGGTTTACTAGAGCAGCCAGACCAAACTAAGGTCTCATATGCCTGGGAATCTCCAGCAATTCAGTTTTAATCATTAACATGGGGCAACACTGAAACTGGCGGCATTTTATGCATTGAAAGGTCAGTTCTTGCTGTGTACATAGGATGTACTCTCATTGTACTGGGTTGACTGTCAAAAAATGAAAGTGCGCCAAGGAACCCCTCACCTGAGTTGGACTGGACCATGGTGCCCTGCCTTGCACTTAACATGCAATTTGATGGTCTGAGGTCATGGGTGTGATCAAACTGGCTGCAGCAGAAATGTGCTCCTCTCAAAGCTGGCAGAAGAGTCACATGTCATCAATGATCCATGAAGTACAGAAAATACAGATGAGGAGTTAGGGGAAATATAGAGACTCATCTAGGTCTACCCAAATCTCCTAGCTTTGGAAATTTTGTTGGCCTTCCTATGAGTAAGATCCTTGAGACTGGGTCAGTTGTGGGGTTTTACCCCCTTTTTGTAGGGCTGTCAGAACTTTTCTGGTTTCAGCCAGGTTGGGAATGCTGTGGGAATAGTTTTTCTGGTGGTATTTTGGTATTTCCTCTTCTGCTCACACCCAGAGCAGGAAGTGCAGAAGCACAACCTTCAGCTCATTGTGTACGGGTTTCTTTTTATAAACCTGAATTCTCTGCCCGCCCCCCTCTTTTTTTTTTTTCCCTAATAGCCCTCACATAGGCTTAAGGTTCTGTTGGATTTAGACTGAGAATTTTTTATATATTTTCACATAATGATACTAAGCACTCAGAAGTTCCTTAATAATTCCTTAATAAGTGATTATCACATCAGTTTTCAATTACCTAAGTGCAATATTCCCAATCATTTACCCATGGTCGATAATGTTAATGTGCCAATGTCCCCCAGCAGCTGCTTCTGCTGGCATTTATTCCTGAACCTTCAGCAGCATGAGGACTAATTGGCCACCAAGACCTACCTACTCAGTTGCCCATGAAGAAATTCTGCAAATTCTTCTTTTTTTGTAATGAACCATACTGTTAAACTCTAAGATTAGACACTTCATGCTTTAATGTTCTTTTTCTCACTCATTTTCTTTTTCTGCATCAGTGAGGAGGTTCGACTCATGCACCTTCAGTCCATGTGTCCAACTCACTCACCATCACGACTGCCAGTCCTCCTGCTTTTCTTGCTGTTGTTGGCAAGTACGGATAAACAATTTTGACAGGTACAGAGTCCTGCAGAGCTAACTTCATAAGCACAGTGATGTTTCACTGCTCAGATGATAAATGGACCAGAGGAACTAAACCACTTTCACTGAAAACGTCCCCCACATCCAAATATTTTTAACCCTTCCTTTTCATGCAGTTTTTCTCAAAAAGCAAATAATTCAATTTTGTTTCACACCTGAGAAAGCAGATCACATGTGGATTGGATCTTCCCCCTCAAGACTATCCTAGTCACTTTGTGAGCCTTTAATCTGCCATTTTAGAAATTAAAATAAAGATGGATCTTAAAGTTGGTCCATGGCAAAGTAACTATCTCTATCTCCACTCGGGTCCACTCTTAGGAACACTACATGAACAGCTCTGCCAGTCATGTTTGGAAACTGTCCCCATGAGTTTGTAAGACAATTTGCTCCTCAACAGTTTCATAGTCTTCAAAAATACAAGGAAACACAAGCAAAGGGATGTTAATTTACTTCACTAAAATCGTCTGTAACGTAAGGAGATTTAAGCAGATGCAATGGAATTACTGCAGGGATTTGAGTTCTGTGCTTGTTTTGGGGTGTTTTTTTTTCTGTTGCTGTTGGCTCCAAGTCTCTTTCTTGGGCTTTGGGGAGCTGCAGAGCTTCAGAGAAGGCACAGGGAGGGGGATGGAATGACAGCATGGGTCATTATTTCAGACACTGATTAGCAGCAGGGCTCAGCCTAGACCACACATCACTCCTCCCACGTGGCACCCAGGAGCCAAGCTCCATCCATGCTGAACAGGGAGAGATGTGAAGCTCCTCGCTCAGTCTCCCCCTGAACCCCAAAGCTGAATTAAGCCCCGCCAAGTGATGCTTTTAGTGCATCTTCCTCTATCTCGACTGGAGTTAACAAAATCCATCTGTCTATGTGAGTCAGCAGAAAAGTATTCAGCTTTTATAAGAGTTAAGGGACATGGGATAGGACAATGTCAAAGCGCAGAAGTCTTTCCCCAGCTTGGCACTTGCACATCACGCAGGGAGAGGGGGTTGCATTTTCAGTTCCTATTCACCAGAGAGCTGGTTTACACCAACGAGGATGTGGCCCGTGGTGTGCATGGCCACGGCTGCTGAACAAGGCTCCTTTCATCAGCAAACAAATGTGCAAATGGCATCACCCAGCACACAATGTGACACGGCGGCTGCTGGCACTTTAGGAAAGTCAAAAGATAACTTTATTTCTTCTCATCAAAAGCAAAATGAGGAAGTCTCCCCTCTCCTCTTCTGCCCCCACTGCTACCACCCTGGCTCGAGCAAGTTGATCCTTAGGCATTTGTGTGGGGGTTTGTTCTCAGTGGTTAACCACATAACAATTTGAAGCATGTGGCTAACTCAAAAGAAACTGCCTTTAAACATTTGCAGACTGTAATTGTGTTGGAGAGAGCGAAGTGCAGGCTGGGCTGCTGGCCACCCTGGGGGCTGCGGCAGGAAGCCCTGAACATCCCACAGAAGGGTCCCGTGAAGAGGGGAGAAAAAGCTGATCTTATGTCTTGGAACTTCTCTCCTTGACAACGCTCTACAGCCAGGGCCAGATGTTCCCACCTCATGTTTTGTGTCTTTACTTTGTGTGTCAGAGCAAAACACCCGACAGGAAACAGAACAGAGAGAAAAGGGGTGGCAATGAGGGGGACAGTGTTTTGGCACACCACTTTCATAAACAAAGCCAGAGAAAAAATAACAAATTGGAGAAGCTTTGCTGTGAAGCTGAGAGTGCCTGAGACTGCTGCATGATCCCTGGGGGAAGGGGTGAGAGGCAGGGTTGGAGAGCCAGGCTCTGCAGGGGATGTCAAGGAGCAACCCTGTCTGGGGTGGTAAAATACGTCATTAGTGCTCTTCCATCCCAAAAACCTGAATTTGTTGGACAGAGAGGAAAGACTGGAGAGAAGAGGTATGCTAACAAGATGAGCAGCTGTGCTTTTGGGGGTAAAGACCCCAATACTGGCATGGTGCCTCAGAGCTTGTTATCCCAGAGCTGTGGGGCTGTGCTAACATCCAGTTTGAAAGAATCTGGGGCTTAACGAAGCCAATAAAACTGAAGATTGAAACACTTCCCCATGGGAAAAGATGTCTGTGAGGCATTCTGCAAGTAGTTTGTGACTCCCTAAGGCCATGGGATAATTGCCATCTGATCCAGTGCATCCTCAGCCCATGGTTAGGAGAGCCTCTCTTTGGCTACACATATACATGCTCCTAAGTGTTAATTGTGAAAACAGCAAGTGCAACTAATCTTCTTCACCCAACTACAAACCTCACTTGTAATTCAGCAGGTAAAAATACTGTATCTGTACAATTACCAGAATGGCTCCTGATCTAGGAAAGCAAATGGCTTTGGAGTGTGGCCTTAAGGTTGAAAAGTTAAACTGATTTGGAGGAAGAGTAAACAAGGCCTTGCCAAGTCTTCTCTCATGGCTGCAGTGACAGAAGCTGTAGCCTGGTGGCACAGGGATGGTATTGGATTCCAATTAGAAATTGAGCTGTGCCCCCAGGTCCTGGGAAGACCTTCAACCCCAAACATTCCTCCATATCTGTTTCCCAGTCTGGGGAGAAAATAAATCAGCTCTTAGTTAGTGGCTGAACGACACCCCTGGGATTTCCACCTTCTGGCTCCGAATTATGACGTGACCACAGGCAAGACACTGCATGGCACTACCCAGACCAGCAGCAGGAGCAGCATGGCCGGCTCCCACTTTCCTTTTGTTCATCTCTGCAGCAGCCAGAAGGGAGCATGTACGTGGTAAATGCAAGGCCCACAGTTGATGCACTCCTCAGAACTACTGGGGCAAGGAGAGGGAGATGTCTCCTGCCAAGCCTGGCACAGCTGCACATCCTTTTTATAGCAACTGGCCAAGTGCATAGAAAGCAATTTTGTCCTGGCCAGAACTGTCAGCCAGAGAGGCAGCAGGACATTTCAGGCACTAGGACAAGCCTTATAGTATCTAGATTCAGCCTAGCACCAAGCCCTTAGCACAGTGCTATGATTCTACATAGGAACATAAAACCATCTGAGCCAACACTTCTGGACCTTGTCTCCAGCAGTGGCTGACACATGAAAGGTGCAAGAGTTGAACAGGGAGGACATGTAGTGGTATTTCCACAGATTATGGCCCCAGCGTTCCAGGATCTCATCTGGAGGATTTTCTGAGCTTTCGTGTTTAGGATGTACCTGTCCTGCAAATATTTGCAACATGCTTTGTAGGCTTTTTCCTACTTAAACTAACACACATTTTAGGCATCCATTTAAAAAAGGCTCTTATAGGTACAAGAGATTGTTAGACAAAAATGGGTAGTTAAAATCATTGAAGGAATTTTGTCCTGAATTTACAGTTATTAAATCATTACTAACAGTGAGGGTACAATCCTAGTTTCCTACCTGATTTATAGCTGGGCTACAAAATGAATTTTGTGGAAATGTTCCAGACTTATTTGTGACTAAACAAGATCTATGCCAGCACTATGGAAATCTAGTGCTTTATTTACCTAATTTAGCATTGAACTATATTGCTACTTTCCTTCTGCATTAAAATCCAAGCAGTTCAATATTCACACAAATTAATATGCCTACTGATGTAATCATTTACATAACAGCATGTTTGTCATAAAATGTGTAAGACTGCATTCTCTGCTGATGGAGGGTACTGACTCCATCCATCTGATAAGAGGCAGGTTGTAGTTACACATCCTTTAATAATTATTTCAGCAGGTGTCCTTTTATTCCTGTTCATAATTAGTAGCTGAGTACTTAGCAAAGCTTGTCAGGATCAGAAATTCCTACAATTCAGTAGTTATCTATATTCATGAACAAAGAGGATCTCTACCTCAGTAGAATAATTTCTGAAGATATTTTAAAATAATTAAGGTTTTTAAAACTAACAGGTACCATAATTCTACATTAAGTATAGAGATTTTGAGTTATTATCAACCAGCAGGGTATAATTCTGATGTTACATGTGTCCTAAATGAATCAGATTCCAGATTTAACCAATGGTAAAAAATGTCTTAGCCAGAATCCCACATCACAAAGGTCATTTAAGCTATGTCATTTTTATTTTCTGTGTTTATGAAGCTGTGGTAGAGAATGATCTATCATATTTCTGTATTGACCAGGATGGGGTTAAAAATTTAGTATCCAAGATGATCTACAGCTGGTATTTATTCTCACTACCTAGACAAATGGGATTTGGCTCAGTGGTAACAAATTTCCTTACTACTGAGAATATTAGACTTAAAGGGCGTCAGTAGCAGAGGAACAAGGATAAAAAGGTGATTGTAAGTCATGTTGTGCTGGAGCAGTGCAACAGCCTACCTGACACCTGGTCTGAATTACAGGAGTCTCTTGATGGTTGAGATTTATGCTTTTCTTCTCAGAGTTCCTTGGAAGCTCAGAGCAGTAATTAGGCTGTTTCCCCTACAGGGCGGTATACACGTCTGCACAGGGTATTTCATAAACTCCTAGGCTTTATCCCCTCCCTTGCCTTCGAGCACAGAGGACAGCCTGGCTGTAAGGTTCTTTATCAGTGAGAAACATCCTTCCTGCAAGGATCATTTCTAACACTACTTCTGCCCATTTTAAGACACTTGGGTTTCCCCAACAGCTGCAAGTGGCTGACACATGTATTTCCTTCTCAAGTCTGGGATCTGCAATAGGCCCATGTCCTGTGAGTCACATCAGCAGTGTCCTAAGCAAAGTCCTACAATAGCTACAGCTTGAGCAAGAGGGTTAGACTTACAGCTCCTACCATAGATTCACACCATAGCCAGACCAGGCACAAGAGGGAACATGACCCAAATCAGGTTTAGTCTCATCCTAAGGAAAACAAGGAGTCTAAGACAACATTTCATGATGCTGGTGCTGAAAGACACCTTATCATTTAAGGGGACCTTATCTATGTTGTGATTTACATCCTGGGAAAAAAGAAAAAGTAACTTATATCATAGGAATTCATATTATTTAAATAGAGTTAAATTATGTGTTACTGAGAACTCTGCAGCATCTGTAGCCTGTCTACAAGTGAGACTGAGGCAATTGCATTGTGTGTGTATGTGTTTCCCAAGACTTTGACCTCCTCTCAACCGAGACAGATGGAAGAACAGAGGTCTCAAGAGCTCCTATACATTTTGCAAAAATAGGCAGGTTGATAGAAGAAAAACAATACTGTTTGAAACCTCTAACTTCCTCCTCCCCAAGGGAAAAGCCACAACTACTATGAGGCCAAATGAGAATTTCCACAGGAGTGTGATGATGTGCTCACCACAACCCAGGAGAAAAGCTTCCACAGCATTTGCCTCTCCAGGCTGCCCATAAGGGGTTTCAGAGTTCCCAAATCCTCTTGGTGTTCATGCAAACCTGCGTGTGCCAACATGGCTTTAGTAATAACAACAGTTTGCTGAAAGACACCTGTTGTTATTTGTCCCAGTAGTTAAAGTCTCTCTCCTTGCAGTACCACAGGCCATTAAACCACCATGTCAATGCAAGAAGTGTTTCCTGGAGATAATAATGTCCTGGCATCAGTATAGCTTCCATACTAGTGCTGGATGATAGTACAGTGGCAATGTTTTGAGAGGACCCTGTTTGCTGAACCCAGCCATTGTAGGTTAAATGTTAATTAGTAATTTGCAAAAACCTAGAACTTCTGCCTAGAATTCAGAACTTTAGCTCATAACAAATTAGATAGATTGGATTAGATTATTTCAATGTCCTTCCGAAAGTGAGGTCGGTTATTTTAGTCCATTAAGGGTTTTGCTAGACAAGAGTTCAGTGCTTCCTCTTGAGTGTCCCAGTGCAGGACAATGTAACTCCACTCTGAGGTGCAGAAAATTTGTTTTTAAAATTCGAGGCCTATTCTAAATAGAAATCATCAGGTGGACCAGGCTGTTGAAGACAAGTCAATTCGAGTCTTGTGGAAAGACACTAAGTTCCCTTCAGAACGGGAACTTCAATAGGAGAGAAACTGGGACATCCAGAAAGGACAGGTCTGTGCTTTTGCTCCTTAGCACCTCCAGTCATCTGCAACATATATGAGGTTACCAGGCTTAGCAGGAGATGAGTGGTGGTCATGAACACCAGAAGTGAGCTGTACCAGCCAGCTCCTACTCCAGAAGCAAACTGCAGCAGGCTTTGCTCTGGTTCCCACAGATAGAGTGCAAAAGAGGAGGAAGACCACAGTGACCAGGCAGAATCTGTGTGAACACTGACAACACCCTCTGGTTTCAACAGTAGTTATCACAAGAAAATATGTTTCTGCTTTGTCCTTTCTTGTGCATGACAGAAACAATCAAGATATTTTTTTTTCCCAGAAAGGAAACAGGTTCATTCTGGAATGTGCTGGGCAGATCAGTTTCTTCTAAGTACTGAAGGATATATATGTGGGATTTCGACATTTTTAATCCCTCCCAGGATATTTGTGCAATATTAATTGTGTCAGTTACAGCACTGGTTTTGCAGAAAACAGTAGACTTGATATAAGGAAAGCTGGCCTCATTTGTGCTGTTAAGCCTTTCTTAGAAGCAGAAACTATTTGCAAGATCATAACTTCCCTCACAGCCACTATGTTTAATTGGGGAAGAGTTCTCTTACAGGAGTAATATTCTTACTTCCGTTCACATCTGTGCTGTATTTTCCTGATCAGGAGATCAAGAGAAAGAGGATCTGAACAACTGCTTCTCTAAGTAATAATGAACACAGAGCTGTGCAGTAAATCATAATGTGCAATAAAATGAAAAACAAAATTTGGCTGGAGATTAATGGCTGGGAAGGGACTTACTGAATTAAATTGGATCAGATGTTCCCTGGAACAAAATCTGAGATATATTCACAGGGCTCTATGGTGTTGGTTTTGGTTTTCACAAAGGAAGATTTAACTTGATTGTTTTGTAACACCCTTGCAGAGTGATCTTAGGGGCTTGTGGGAGAGGACAGACACTGGCTGGAAATTCTGGTCCCACTCAGACAGGGGAGGGGAATGAACACGGAACTTTCCCACTACACAATGCCACAAACTTCTCAAGTGTTGCAGGGGCGCCGCGTTTTTACAAGATAAGGAGGGCTGACTTGAGTTCCCACGTTCAGGGGCAGATTCCTGATTACAGGTCTGCTGCAGAGACTGACACCCCTGAGCTACCTAAGGCTCTGCTCAAAGCTCAGCTGCACCTCTCACGATCCCTGTTAGGTGGTTCAGGTGCCTCCTTCTTACTGTGTCTTCTCTTGTTAACCCAGTTTTAAGTGTCCAGCCTTCCAGATGACACATATGGGCTGCTGACTCAGGCTTTTCAATTTTCGCAGGGACTAAGGCCCTCTAAACCTACTCTTGATTTGATATTTCACTGCCATATTTGCTTGTGACTCCAACCACAAGCAGCAAAACGTTTACACTTCGATAACTGCTCACCAAAGAAACCAACTTAAAACCGTAAACCAGTGACGGGGACTGACATGCTGGTGGTTTTTCTAATCAGAGATGTCTCTTGTTTTGTGAAGATCTGGACTCAGTTCATTAATATATCAGAAGAAGGAAACCAAACCTGAATAAATTGTTACTGATCGTGCTAGAGATACCAAAAACTCTTTCCCCTTCAATTAATTTGCTGAACTGAAAGTGAAACAGACCTGTGAGAGGGCAGATCAAAAGGCTCTCCTCAGCAGGTGTGATGCTGAAGGTAATGCACACACCTCCCTTTTCGCCTGCTCTCTGCAGCCCAGCAGATCTGCAGTGCTGGGGTTAGAGACTTGGCCTTCTTAATGTGTGCTCCTTAGGCTTTTGTAAAAAATGGACCTAACAACAGTTGCCTAGAGCCAGAAGAAGAGGAGAAAGGCTATGTTATTAAAACCTAGAATGTAATACCACTTTAAAATTCATCAAAATGTTCAGAGCAAATTCTCCAGAGATTGGGGTCTTAGTCATCCCAGGTTTCTCCAGCTCATTTAGATAATTGGCCTTGAAATAGCTCTCTTTCTTTCTTTCTTTCTCTTTATTTCTCTTTCTTTCTTTCTTTCTTTCTTTCTCTCTTTCTCTCTTTCTCTCTCTCTCTTTCTTTCTTTCTTTCTTTCTTTTTCTTTCTTTCTTTCTTTTTCTTTCTTTCTTTCTTTCTTTCTTTCTTTCTTTCTTTCTTTCTTTCTTTCTTTCTTTCTTTCTTTCTCTCTTTCTCTCTTTCTCTCTCTCTTTCTCTCTTTCTTTCTTTCTTTCTTTCTTTCTTTCTTTCTTTCTTTCTTTTTCTTTCTTTCTTTTTCTTCTCTCTCCCTCTCTCTCTCTTTTTCTCTCTTTCCCTCTTTCTCTCTTTCTAAGTAAGTAAGTATTCATGGAGCAGGCATCTCAGCTCCACAGCTGCAGAAGGGCAGCAGAAACCTCCAGATTCCCACCATGCATGTCTCTGCTATCTATGGTATGAGCCAACCCCATCTGAGCACATTCAAAATACTCATCTCACTGCCACTTGCAGAGACATTAGGCACTCATTAGCCAGTTTAACTAACTAATCCACTGGTAACATTAATTTTTTTATTAAGCGATTTATTAAATAACAGGAGCAGTTTAGAGAATATAATGTGTTATTTATTCTGCATTTTTAACTACCCTTAAGGCCTGGAGGCTCTCAGTCTCAATGCTTTCCCATCTTCTTGAAAACTATATGATTTGCTTACTTCTGTCTTGGTATAAATTCATGCTGTTACCAAGACAGGCAGCCCAAGTAGTTTTACATGAGTTTGAACAGGAAACTGATACAAATGAAACTGAAAAAAGAAGTTATTTTTCAGATGCATCATTCTCCTAGTAAAAATATAAAACTAACATTACAATGTATAATTATGTTGTGGTTTTTTTCTGTAAATTCTACTGAAGAAAATCCTAAAAATCAGTACAGCTTCCCATTAGATTGCCACTGGAAAATATGTCAGCATCTGTGGTAATGCACCAATTTTTTTTTCTATTGTTTTCCATTGAAAGTTTGGGGTTTTTTAAAATTTGTTTTCTGCCTCCTAATGTCTCTTCTTGACTGTAGAATTAGAGGTACAGTCTTATACCTGCCTGTGGTATGGTTCAGCAGAAATAAGAAGTCCCGGCTGCAATACTTTTAGGCATGCAGCATTTTTGGGGTAGGTGTTTACCTCTGGGATCAGAACCCTACTCTCTCTCTTTCAGTCAGTAGGATGAAAGAAGCAGTTTAGTGTGTGATTCCTCTGACTTTACAGACATCTACTTTATTATCTCTGTTTTAAACTTCTACTTTTGTAGGATGAGGTGAGATGCAACCTACTTTCAGTTTTCTGTGCTGACCATATCATCAGTCACGATGAAAGGAGTCTGGAGTGAACAGCCCAGGCAAAGACACTTTGTCAGATACACTCCACTTTTACAGTCTAAATGTTGAGTCAGAGCTCACTATAGTGGAGGTAAAGAATCATATTTACACAGACTGACTTTGGGTTAAGTTGCAAAGGCTCTGTTCTGTCATTAACTTTTGAGTTTATCTCATTTTTTTATGTAGACAGGACATATGATTTCAAAGACATAAATATCCATGCTAATGGATCTGGGCATGACTCACTGTATGGGTAGATACAGACTTGAAGAGAATACTTAGGAACATCTTTCTATGCCTGTATTGAGGCTTCTACGTGCCTTGTATTTTGGGAAATTCTCTACAGACACTTTGATATTTCTGTACTCTGCCTCTGCTGAAGGACAGGACAGCTAGAAGTATTACTGAGCCAAAATAAATTACATTTTCACAGGGCCGTTAAGTAGAAGAGTGGTACTGCTTGGTGCATGTCAAAGAGGAAGAAATGGCAAACATGGCACTGTGAAGGGCAGAGCTGTACCAAGACAAGAGGGGTTGTCAGAAGCTGGAGCCGGATGGTCTTGTCTTCAGTATGCTGTGGCCATCCTACAAATAGAAATCAAATATATTAACTTCTGTGAGGCGTTCAGACACCAGGACAATGCATGACCTCATGAGTGCCTGACTAATCGATGAAGGCTGGAAGTAGGAGGTGTGCTGCTTGCTTTGCTTGGGTGCTGACAACACAGAGTAGAAAAGCTTTTGTAGGAAGGACATGGAATGTTCAACTGCACCCGACTTTTTGTGCAGAGACAATTTGATTTTCAACACAGACACACCAGGTTTAGTTTCTAATTTTAAAAATGATTCCTTCCTAAAAACACAGATAGCAAATGGCTGATCTTGAATTCAGCCCACAATCAGTGGCTATTGAGAATGAGTGGGGGCAGTGACAAGACAGCTTGATGTCACATTCAGATTATATTATTAATCTATTATCTATATACCATGCACAGGGTATTTTGCTATAAACTATGTACTGAGTAAATAACTAAGCAGTGACTAAGCATACAGGGAAGGTGGGAAGCGCTCTTGTGTGTTATTAGCCCCTCACAATCTTCAGAAGTGGATTGTAAGTAACTCAAAATCTTGGACTGCAAATGGCAACCTTGTCATCAAATATAAAAAAATACTCTTGACAAGATCAGTGAAAGCTTCCAGAGGTCTGAAGCTGGGCAGCAGACACTCTGATTAGCTGCTGCCTCCACAAAATGAAAATTCTTCCCTAAGCCCAAGAAACAGCTGATGGATATATTCGGAAGTGATAAAAAGGTCAGTCTTAAGTGGATACAAGGAGATTTAACTCACAATACCACCATCTTGAAGCCCTTAGATAAATAACAAAAGACAGGCTTCAAAGACTAGATATTCCTTCAGTCTAAATACTTACACAGATCTTTGTCATATATCTGAGTCTTAAAGAAAATTCACCTCTGAATGAGACTGCAGAAAATGACCAAACGAATACCCTTGAGCCCTCTGGCCCGCTCTGGCAATGTGCTATAACATCCTAGGGTAGGGATACAGTGCAAAACTCTTGAGTATTAGAATTCTATTTTGCAGCATGAATTCCAAACCATTATTCTACAGCACTTGCACAGCCCGTCCATGATCGTTTCATAATCATATGACAATTATATCACATGAGATCAAGAACTAATTTCCATTCTAACAGTAATAACCATCTCCTAAAACTACGTTCTTTTTTAATCAGTTGCTATTTCTAAAAGTACCATGCAAGAAAAAGTCTGAATTTTTAAGTTAATTTTCCATACATATTCAAACACATGGGCATTTCAAGATGAATAGAAGAAATCTCATACTTTTTAATATATTTAAAAGTTTGGTGTAATGACCTAAGGATTAATAACCCGCTCAGTCTGACATCAATCCAATGCAAAACACTGGAATTGTTAATTCTAGGTATTATTTATAAAGAATCAGAGAAAAGAAATGCTTTTTTTTTTTTTATTAATCATCGTATGCCAATCGAGATGGATTTAAGGAAAATATATTTTATTTCAAGAAAGTGATCTTGATATTTTTTCAGGTTTTAAATTTTCCTGGGGAAAAAAACCTATACTACTTATGTAATACTTATGAACTTTGGTAGCACTTCTGACACTAAACAAAATTTTGATTAAGAAATTAGAATTCTCTAAAGTCATCACTGTAATGATTGAATAGATTAAAAACTGAGCAATTGACATTCTCAGAAACCCTTATAAGCAGGGACACATCAAGAGGATGTCACTCAGCTCTTCAAGGTCACTCCTGGGCTCTGTGCTGGGTTAGTTTCCCATTATTATTTTCTTTCAGGATTCAGCCTGTGTCTGTAAGCATGATAATATTTTGATAGTATATTTTTATGGAAGCACTGAAAATACATACAGCTAAATGTATGAGGTCAGGATGGAGCTTCTATTGCTCAGGACATACTAAAATCAAGTCCACAGAGAAATATCCTCAGATTTGCTTCACTGAAGTTTGTTAGACCACATCTTAATAGTGTTATCCAAATCACAGATTAGGGCAAAGCCAAAGAACATATGTTTGTCACATCCTGTTTGGATGATACCAACACAGACACAAACAGAACAAGCAGATTTTGGCATGATATGAAAGACATTTTTGTTAATCTCGCAGTTGTTAAAGAACATGTCAGTTATCACTTGGACAGAGTAATTTAATTCCATATTTTGCCCATGAAAGTGTCTTTAATAACCTCTGCAAAATGTGATTTTGAAGACAATCTTTAAATTTGTAAGATCTACTATTCAACAGACCATAGATAGAGCAATGACTTGATTCACTGCAGTTCAAACAACAAGCTTATCTTTTTCATTTGCAGGAAATAAGATTTTTCTACCTGCTATATTTTAAAGCTTTTTGGGATATAAAAGCTTTCTGCTCAGTCATTAGCTGCAAATTGCAGAATGAAGCAATACCCTACAGCATTTCCAGATGAAGTAGTCTGTTTATACAGAAAGCACAAGAGCTATAATTACTACATGATCACATTTGTATATCAAGGTCAGATTTCTGTGATTCACACTATTGTTTGGACATAAAGGGAGTTGATTTTCAGCATGGTGGTGCACAACTACTATTGTTGTTATATCAGTGACTGTAGAAACAATATTAACTTTTGCTTGTTTGAGTTTTTCTAGTTAGGCTAACTCCAGTTCAGGCATATAAGAAAATTGGCTAGTTACTATTTGCCCCAAAATACTCATTAGACATGAAAAATATGGATTTATATTATTGCTGGTCAAGTCATATATTCTATTATGAAAGAAAAAAAAAGTCCTCTAAAATGAAAAGCAAGCTGAAATAGGTCATTAAATGACTTAAGCATGAAATCACACAGAGTTTAAGCAATATCAAATACAGGTAATTTAAGAATGTAAAAAATATTTCCTGATATTTTCCTCTCTTCTGCAAAATTCCTGCATATTTTTTTTCTTGATTATTACCCAATATATTGGCAATTTTTATATTCTCTTCCTGAGAATGCACTGGCTTTCCACATAATTTATCCAGTCCTAAAACCTTAAAAATATAGGGATTCAACTCATTATACTTATTAGTTAGGCATTGGGATTAGTCAAGCACTTAGACTGTACTAATTAATTCAATATAATTGTATGTATTTATAATTAGACACAAGAACAAATGCTTTCCTCATCTAAGGACTAATAGAATCTGCTATTGTATTATTGTATTATTGTATTGTGTTGAGTTGTCACCCAGTTGCCATTAATGTCACCCTGTTCTCAGTTAGGCCCCCTCCTTACTTAAGCCCCAACTCTTTTCAGGTGTAGGTGTCCCTGGGTGAAAGCTAATCGTATTTCTCCAGTTTTCATTGTTCTCTATATGTTCTAGGCTTTTATATTTCACATTCCCTCCCTGCTCCCACTCACATACTGTCATATATAAGGATTTTCCATAAATCTGGTAATGTCTTCTTCACATTTCCAAGGACAGTTGGGAAGCACTGGTTTTGTTTTTTTGGGGGAGTGAGAAGCAGAGTCAAAATGCCATCTTGACACAGCCCAAATTCTACTATTGTCATTGGGTCAAGAGTTTCAGAAAATCTGTATTTAGCCTCAAAAGGCTCTTTACCCAGAGGAATCACTCTAATGGGTGTATGGCTCGAGAAATTTGCCATCTGAATGATGCCCTAATAAATTGTCCAAGGTCACTGAGTCAATATTGAACTCACATGAGTACTTTCATCACTGGGCTACCATTCCTCTCTCCAGGAGAGCCACATGTTTCCTTCTCAGTGCTGTTTCTCATCGAACAATGATGATAACTTCAACCAACCTGCTTTCTTTATAAATATTTTTTTGGATTTCTTTGATATTTAATTTATTTGCTGATTGCTGTTGTATCAAGAGGCCCAAAAATGAGTAGGAGACCTAGAAAGGGTCATAATCATTCAAACCCGCTGAGATCTAACCAAACATGCTCATAAAGCTGCTTATAGCAAATGAGCAATTAAATAATATTCAGTAGCTTATTGTAGCAGACATAAAGAGATTCTGTGAGGCTTTAGTCTTATGAAAAATAAATTGCCATCCATTTAAAATGTAGTCCAATGTCAATCACAGTTACTTGTAAATATAGGTCAGCATCCAATTTAGAAAGTCATGAACGATTACATATTTTTTATTTCTTGCTTTGATTTGAATAACATAAACCTATGATGATGGTGACTTTTTTTGCCTAAGGAGATGAATAATATAATTAAAAGGAAGAGGTGTGCTGTAAAATTAAACAACCAGCAGACATGTCATCATGGGTTGAGTCACATGCAGGGTTGCCAGTGGCTATGGGTTTGCTGTAAGATGGTGGTACTCAGTTATCTGCCAGGAGAGGTCTTTCCCAATCCACAAAAACACAGTGCAGTGCCAGGGCTGCCTTCTAACAACTTTTTCCTGCATGTAAAACAATATTCAAGCATGATTTTCTTGGTTTAAGGCAGATACTACTCCTCTTGCACACTGGCCTTCAAATCAAAGGACACACCTCCTCCTTATGAGCAGAGCCCGTAACCATTTTTCCTCCTATGCTGCCAAGCTGCTGGCATACGTGGTAAAATCTCAGATCCTTTCCAGCCAGCACGTAAAAATCTGAAATCTGCTGGTAAAAAAGATGTCTAACCCTCTTAATAATAAAAGAGCTCTTGACAACATCACTTGAAAATATTCTAAAGGCTCAGAAACAGAAGGAAAAAGAGAGATACTAACATTCTATCCAAAAACTTGTATGTGGCAATTTTTAATTGAATCTCATAAGTCTTCGAGACAGGGATTATTCTATGTTATTTTTAATGTTAAGGGTTGGAAAACCTCCAGACCCACATGACATAGCTGGAAACACAAAACAAACAGGACAAACCCCATAAACAAACTACAGCAGTCTCTGGGGAAATAGGTCAACAGGCATAACAAGGCTTTTCTTAGACAGAAGGTTAAAAAAAAAACCTCATAGAGAAGGATTTGTGGTTTTCCTCATGGAATCAAGGAATCAAGTGATGTGCTCAAATGAAAATGGGCAGACTGATTAATCAAAGGGTGTAAACTGGGGATGGCCTCTCTCCCACTCTCCTGCTGCCTGGGCCCCTCTGTTTGATCTCATCCTTATGGGTCCTTGTTACCTCTCCCATCTGCCAGCTCACTTAGTCCACATCTCTCTGTCTCATGGGGTTGTCCCAGCTTCCCTGCTTTACCATCTCATGGCAATGGCTTATGTGCAGTATTCACCTTCCCAGCACCCATATCTGGCCTCAAGCCCCTGCCAATCTTTTTCCAACTTGTTCCTTTCAACAAAACATGAAGATCAGCCCAGAACGTCCCAAAGTGAAAAGTATGTGCCAGCCCTACTCACCTGCTCAGGGCTCTGCAGTATCTCTAGCACCTTCCTTTCCCCACAGCAACTCAAGTCTTAAACTGGAAAGAGTATGCAATATCATGGCAGAAAAACCTGATGAAAAACAGTGAGAACACTTTTCTATATCCTGCTATGACTGTCTCCCCACACCCTCCTACCCTCTCCTAAATGCAGGATTACTGCTCATCAGAACACTTCTTGCTCCCAGTCTCTTTATCCTTCAGATCTTCTCTCCATCTTCAAAAAAAGATCAGTCTGGTGCATACACCTGACATAGACATTTTCAGCCTGAATGGTTACACTGAAGTTATATCAGAAAACAGGGTCTTCTGAAGTGTCAGACAACTTGGTCAGGCGATGTTACCAGCACTGCACTCAGTCCAGCTGACTGAGTAGTTGGCACATTGAGTTAGACAGGTTTCCCCAGCCAGCTAAATGAAGCTCTCCTCTAGAAATTTTTAACAAGGTGCTCTTTTTCAGGGAATTTCTAATGGATCTGTTTACCACAATGAAACACCCAATATCAAAGGCAGCAATCAAAACATAGATGATAAATTGCCATCACTGAAGAATTAACACACATTTTTTCAAACTGACTGTTTAAATAAGTGACTTTTCCAGTCCCATAGCTTTGGTCAGTTTTACTTACTTGATCTTTTCTCCTCATCTAGGTAGGTTTCTGGTTGTGACAGATGAGACATGAGATCTTCAGCATCCAGGCTTTCAAGTTTTTCTTCAAGAGATTCACTATGGAACCGGTAAGAAAGACAAAAGAAATAAATATAAATAACTCGTTTAAAGAGTAAAAAGCAGACCAGATGTTTTATCAATTCTAATACCTGCCAGTGGGTTTTTTTTTTCTGCTTAATGCCACTTTACTACAGTAGGTGCTCCTCAGAAAAAGTCTAACCTATTGATCCTTTTAAGGATGAAAAATTCCAAGAAATCAGTAAATCCTTACAAATCATTGATCACCTGAGCAAGTATTGGAACAAACACTAACATTCATTATGTAGTTTGGTTTGCTTTCATAGATTTCAAGGCTGGATGAGGGGGACAGGATCTACAAAGGACATTGTAACTCCTTTCAACTCATCTAGATCTGGTAACTGATGTTGTTTTAACTTTGAAAACAACAAATCTCTGAGATCAGCCTGAAAAATCTATGGCAAGATTTGTGTGGGGACTTGAAAAGAGGAGGGACTCTCTTCTGTGCATGATGTAAAGTGCTGAATAGCACACAGTTGTCTAAAAATGCTTTTGTTTTTTCAGTCTCTGGATGGTGAGTTCTCTTGTTTTAAAGTTTTTACTCTCTTTCACTGAACCACTAAAAGCTACATTTCGACTGCCTGACTTGAATCCCCTACAACAACAATACTGATGGTTAAGGCTGAAGTTTTCTTTGTACTGGGTGCACTGGCTGGAGCTACCCTGGCACAGGTCACTGCTCCCTGTGTGACCACGCAGCAGTGTGGGACTTTCATCCTTTCCTCCTCCCTGGGGGAGTCAGTTGACTATATTGCACTCCAGACCAGTCAAGAGGGTGAATCACTGCTGCTGATCTTCTCAAAACTGAATAAATCCTCCTTTGGTGCATTTTCTTTGTCACATAGCTAGACATATTTTTCCTTTTTAAGTCCATGAGGTCTTAAATAAGCAAGAGTTCAGAAGTCAATCAATCATATTTTTAAAAATATGAAGCTATTGAGCTGGACATTTCTATTTGATTTTGAAATGGCACTTACATTTTTATGTCCTACTGCTCCTAGACTTCCTTGAAGGAATAAAATAAAACACAACCACCATCAAGAAAATAAGTAGTGTTAACATCCCTGAAATTAATGAAGCCAAATTTTCTACAGATCTGTGTCTTGAGTAAAGCTCCTGAGGAGGTGTAAACCGTCACTGAAACTTTTCCCATGACTGGGACACTTAGGGAATCTTTCTCCCACACTGATTATCTTAACAAAGAACAAGGTGACAGTGAGCCTTTCCTACTCATAAGGGCAAGAAACATCTTTTTCCCATGCTCATTTTTATTTTCCCACAAAACTTTTAGGAACTGAAGATTTTTGACATCTTTCCTGCCACCCTTTCAAATTTTCTGGGATCAGCATTGCTTTTAAAATATCCTTAGAGGCAGAACACATGAGCAGATGGTCACCCTTTACAGTAGTCAATGGAGCACCAGTTAACTTAGGAAGCTGCAAGCTCAAATTCAATGCTTAAAAGTAGAAGCAAATGAGTAATCAGCAAAAGGAGCTGTTGTGATGGACCTCTAGACTGCAATTCTGCATTTTTTAATTTCATTTAGCACCACGTGAACACTGGCCCAACAGAAATTTGGTTCACACAGCAAGACTAGTTTCCAAAAGCTTCCACATGGTTATCTGTCATCCTGGGTTTTAACAGAACCCTAAGATTCCAACATTCAAATATCTACATTAATAAAATCTGCAAACCATAATTTTAAACATGAGTATTTATGCTTGAGCATAAGGGAGATATGCATAAAATAATTTCAGATCTAATGCATGTTAAAAATACTGATTTTCTTAATAAAACAAACAAATGTACAAACAAAATAAATACGGACAAAATAAAACCCAAAACGCATCACTCCTGAATTGAAAATTTCTTATGTTATTTTCAAGTCTAGAGTCTGGCCAAGTGATGTATCATTGAAAATAGTAGCTTATATAAGGGAAACACAGATGTGCTAGTAAGTTCAGTGGTTGCAAGGACCTTTTTTATAACATCCAACATCTGCAGATTTATTTCCAGCCTTTCTCTAATGAGATGCTATTTAGGAAATTGAGAAATAAAGTATGCTCAGTCAACACTATAAGCCAGCATTTAAACTTCAACTCAGTAGGCCCATACACATTCACGTCTGCAAATTGTGTCTTAGCAAAGCTTGTGTGAAGCCACAAATGACTTCTGAGTATGTGTTTATTATCATAGGGGTCTTAGTCGCTCTTTTTCCACAAAGCAATAAAACTATAAATGTGGAGGGGGAAGCCCCTCACAAACCCAGATCTTTCTGATTCTTATTTTCACAGCATTAACAACTAGTAGGAAGAAACCTTTTCATTTACCTGCCAAACCTTTTTGTCTGTCCAAAAAAGTGCTGACAAAATTGTTTGGCCTGAGAGTCCTTCTCATGCCTCAGCTATTTTTTGAAACTCTTACAATAAAATGTATATTAAAAATACTTAGTTCTGATATAGCAGTGTTCAGCTGAAAAAGCCCAGTATGCTTTCACCTAGAAAAATAAATATAATTGTCTGAATTCCACAGATAGAGAAACGCACACAGACATCAGCTGCGATGTCAGAGCCATGGGTGGCAGCTCAAGGACATGATCCCAGGTCTACAGAGCCTTTATTTAATTCTCAAACTGTTTCATAGTGATATCTTGTTGGGATTACCTAAAAACAGAGGCTAGACAAAATTAAGAGAATAAAAGCGGTTATATTTATTGAAAGGCCTTCAGGTACATTAGGGCAGTCAAAGTCCCCAGGGGCTACCCCCAAAATGGACAAGAGGGTCACGGGTTTTCATACTTTTATAAGGTTGGTCCATTTGCATATCAGGGGTTAATCCTCCAATTATAGCTACAAGTATGAAGTCATTACCCCAAGTTTGCTTCCCCCCAACTCACTTTTGTTTCCATATCTCAGGGCCTGAGACAGTAAGTTTCAAGCCTAGAGAGGAATTGTCTTGTCTGACCAAAATGGGAGAACGGTAGCTAACAGGCTATATTATGGAGTTTAGAATTATACACTAAAGAAGTACAGGATATGAAAAATATTAAAGCTAAAATCGTAAGGCATCAATAGATTCATTTTGGTCTGAACCTTCATTTTCACTGCAGACAACATGCTGCATGCTGCCATCAGCATACATTTAGCAGCTTCGGTAGAACCAGAGTTGTGCCTGGTAATGACACAGCCATATCGTTTCCAGAGGGAAAGAGAAAATATTGAAATGTTTGCAATGTGGGCTGAGGCTTTATTTCATTCTCTTTTTGTTTTGGATAGCCTGCTATGCCAGCTGCCCTGCAACATGTTCATTTCTGCAGTATCACGCTCTGATTTTAGTCATTGCTATTTCTCATATTAAAAAAAAAATAATAATAAAAAAGCATTCAGCTACTATGACTCCTGCTTTGGAAGGACTCTTAATTCTCTTGTTTCAATCAGAGTATCCCTTCATGACATACTGGCTTCATCTTGTCCTTTGCAATCCCACCGGCACAGCCTGCTCTCATGCCAATGTGTCTGCGATGCCCTTCCCAACAATCTTTCAAGGGCTTGCTCAGTGTAAGGAATGCAAGGATAAACATGCACAGGTTGCCCTGTGCTGTTCTTCAACCTCTCCAGTGCAGTGATGGTGGGTACTGCTGGAAGAACAGCTTCCTCAGGGTCGGCAGTTCTTGCCTGACCATCTCCGTGAGTAACAAGCAGGCTCATATTGGCTCATACTTCGGCAAGGGTTAAATTTGCAAGTGGCTCCACTGAAAGTTTTCTTATCCATCAGCACTCATAAGAGTTTGATATCTTTGAACTGTCCAAAAACGAGTCCTTATAGAAGAATATACTGCTGTGCTTTTATATTCTGTAGATGTTGTAAGAGCTGTATTTGAATCTGTTGTCTCCTGACGCACAGAATCATAGAATCATAAAATATCTTGAGTTGGAAGGGACCCACAATGTTACTGAGTCCAAGTCCGGACCCTGCATAAGACCACGCCTGAAAATAACACCGTGTGCCTGAGAGCATTGTCCATATACTTCCTGAGCTCTGTCAGGCTTGGTGCTGTGATTGCTTCCCTGGAGAGCCTGTTCCAGTGCCCAGCCACCCTCTGGGGGAAAAACCTTTTCCTAATATCCAACGCAAACATCCCTGAGACAGCTTCAGGCCATTCCCTTGGGTCAGCTCTCTGGGCACCAGAACGAAGAGATCAGTGTCTGCCCATCCTCTTCCCCTCATGAGGATGTTGAAGACCACAGTGAGGTCTCCCTCAGTCCCCCCCCTCCTCAGGCTGAACAATCCAAGTGACCTCAGCCACTCCTTGTATGGCTTCCCCTCCAGACTTTTAATATGCATTATTACACTTCCTATGAACTGAAGTAAGGCTTCTTAAATGACCACCTCTAACAAAAAACCTCTGTGAAACAGAAATAACAAATTCAGTCCATCTGTAACAAGAAAAAGAGCATGTCTGTCCTGAGCCTGCTGCCTCCTGCTGCAGATGAGCATTTTCTCTTTGGAGAATGCAAGGGTTGCAGGGGAACAGCCCATTGCTTGTTGTTGCTACTGGGAGCCTGGAATGCCATTATGTGTTTGCTTGACTCTTGATCTTGCATGACAAAACCAAAAAACAAAGGCAAAACTGAATCAGCAGATTAGTCAGCTTAATCTTGTGTAACTCCATGCTGCACTTCATTTTCAGTGGTGTTATTTTCAGCTGTCCTTTAAGATGGTTATTTGAACTTATCATTCAGCCAAGCTACTCACCCAGGATATTCAAGTAAATAAGATGCAAAATATATAATTCATCAAAATATTTCTGATGTTTTAATCTTTTTTTCATTTTGTCGACATAGCATTAAAAGCTCAAGATCTTAATGCTACTAAAATGTCATTTATAATGAGAACACAATGGGCTCTCTTTTTGCTATTATTTCAATATTGAAAGAATGCAAAAAGAACCTTCTGTTTAAGCCACTATTGTAAGTGTTAAAAGCTTTCTAAAATAACACTGTAGTTTCTGAGACAGTTGCTATCTCATTTTAAATACCAGATGAAGACAAATGCTGGGAGATGCCAATGTTAAAATTGAAATCAGCTGATTCTTGCATTCAAAACAGTCACAGCAGCAACACAAACTGTTGACGCAGTTCATGTAGTTCATAAGCCACACTGGTAGATACTGTCCCTTAAAAACCACAGAACTGCAATCAGCATGTTTGCTGGAGCTGGATTTTGGTTTTCCTGATATTCAGCAGTGTGACATAGACAAGAAGTTTTCTTTTACTAGAAAGTTACCTGACTATTCTGTCCCAATGACATAATCATTTCAAAGGTTTGTTTGCAAATGTCAAAGGCAACAGCCTTCTTCCTCAAGCAGAAACACTCTTCAGTTTACCATGCAAGTTCCCTTCAAGCAAATTAGCACCAGTCACAATGTGTGATGTAGGCTTCAATGTTTAAAATAGACTTTGCCTCTTCCTGTGAGTACATCATGCACTTATGTGATATTAAATGTGTAAACATGCTGCAGGTTAAAATATGTAGGTGTTACATTTTGTACAAGGCTCAGTCAGCCATCGGGACTGTCCTCTGAGAGGACACAGCTCCTGGAGGTGAAACACCTCCTGACTAAACATTTCCCGCTGAAGTACAAAGTAATGATGTTACTTGTCCTTACATAAATGGGGTGGTTTTGTTTTGCAAAACAAAACTATGAGAGTTCCACTAACAAAAAAAGTTTACCGAGTTTTAGCATGTGAGATATTCCAAAACCAAAAGCATAACTCATCCTGCTGAGATTCTTGTTGATTTGAAGCTTCTTTTATCCTCTAAGCCCAGCATCCAACTCAAATGAGAAGAGCTGGTGTTCAGAAATATTTGTGGATATTCTAGTATTATGGCCATAAATTTAAATAAGCCTTTCCCATTAATTTGTTAGAAGTTATCTGAAAATAAAACTAAAAATGTAGCACCAGCAATCTACCATATAGATGTTGGACGTTTTCCTGGGGAATCTCAAATCAGCTTTATCAGTTATCAAAATGCCATGGCTGTCTTATGTCATACAATGATCTCATAAAGTGAGTTAGGATCAGGAGGAGGATGGGAAGTACTGCTGACTGCTGTGTTTAGCTGAAATGGATGAAACTAACACCAAACCACAGCCATATACAGGATAGTAGTATGATAGAGAACATAGCCTAAGAATATTTTTCTGATTAATTTTAACACACCACTACTTCTGTTGCTATTTGCTGCTGAGCTGGTGACGCTCTCTCCATATTTGTGAAGATGCTAAGGAGCATAAAAAGAACAACTATAGAGTTCACTAAGAAAAGCAGGTGTATTTCAATGATTTGATGTTTTAATTAAACACTATTGTCTATTATATCATGAAATCACCACTTTTATCAGCAGTAATAACTGAGATGGGAACCTTGAAAGTGAAAAAATTAGTGTAGTTGTAAAGCTGTATTTGCAAAAAAGCAACCTTCACGCTTATACTTGAGAATCAAAAACCCTAAATTTGACATGCGAGATCCTGGCATGGCTACACCTGTACTAATCAAAAGGACTCATCTGCACAGCAGCAATGTGCACAGTGGTTTCCTTCTCCAGCTAACAACTCACTTTACCTCCACACGGACAGGTTGCAAATGGCCCTGGAGGCAGCTTGTCTGAGCACGCTTGACAACACATTTGGTGCACAGCCAGGAACTTGGGTCAAGCTTGTTTCCAAAAACCAAGCAGCAACCACACCTGAGTTTGCATCTGTGAGTTTGCTTCCTATGCAACAGGGAAGCCTGACCTCAGGGTGGTCCTGGGGCTGCTCTCTGCAGGCAGTGTAATCATATCCCACAGGAGATCCACCACCAGCTTCAGCCTAGATGAGGTGTTGATACCCTGAAGAGCTGACTTTGCATGACTAAAGCTAGACAGCCACAAACACAGCAGGGCCACAAGCTCATCTGTCTAGCTCCTTATCTACAGTGGAAAGATAATCTTGCTGTTCTCTACCTCACTGCTTCGTGGTTTCAACAGTTAATTGTATTGGTGATGTGAAGAGCTGTGCAAGTGCCATGTAGCTCTTCACCTCTGGCACATACTGGTCATGCTGCAAAGTTTACAATGATGACAACATCATCACCTGCTCACTCCTGCTCAGCTCCTGTGAGTGAACTGATGACCTCAATCTAAATATAAGCTGTCTAGAATACCATAAAATGAGAAATACTTTCATTGCTATTCAGTTTATTGCACAACACCTGTGTAGGTAGTTTGTGCTGTCATTGCTATGTTCCTTGGCCCCGCCCTAAGCATGGTGGCTATCACCAGCATTGCAGAATTATTGTCAATTTGCTGTAATTAACTCTTCTGTTGGCAATCACAATAAAATCCAGGGAATCAAACATATTTATAGACTGAATCACTGGGTGGGGTGGCAAGACAGAACAACTTTCTTGACTGCAATGCATCAGCAGTTAGGAGTGTGGTTTCCAGTGCTGCTTGCTTGATCCTCACTGGCACTAGCTTGTCCAGGATGGACACAGAGATGTGTTTCACTTCAGAATACCAAGAGGAGTGAGATAAGCATAACTTCATTGGCAAACCTTCCATGAGAAAAAGGCCATGGCACAGCCTCCCCCACGATCTAGCACAGATTAAGACAGCGTTAGAGCAGACGCTGTGAAATATAACTTTCACACTCTGATGATTATTCTTTGACATTTGTGAAGTGAAACAGTGATTTCAGTTAATGACAATTTATAGAGAAGTGCATCTTACAAATTTAGAATTGAATCTCAGATACTTATCACAATTCAAAACAGGAAACATGGTTAAATCTGAAATTCACTAAATGCTATTTGAAATACTTACATAATTTGACAGGTTTAAACTAAGCACATTTTTACAGGCAGCTTGTATAATTTATTTTTATTACCATCACATTAATTAACTAATCTTGCTTCTAGTGAGTATAAGTGAAAATAATCCAAGCCTAAAGAGGTCATGCCTATAGGGCTATTTTCTCTACTAACATTTGAATAGAGGAAGGGGAAATGCTGTTTTTAAGCAGCAAAACAGAGCACTGTATTCTCTTTGGCAGAGTAAACAATTTCAGAACTGTCAAAAACAGACCAAAAGGCAATTATGATCCTCCTTTTTCATTTTTAGGCCTTGTGCCATTCTCTTTATTTACCAGTATTCTTCTGCATTCATTTTACTTTTTATATATTTAACATGTCTTTTTAAAAGACCGCTTTTTCCTGATGAGGAAACACAGAACCACAGCTGCAGTTACTCTCTGCTCTGCCTTCACTCCCGTCACTCTTCACTGCTACAGTTTCCCTGGCCTGTCTACTCCCTTTCTTAGTTGAACATGCTCTTCAGTGCTATAGTTTTAATTTTCACAAAATAGTATTGCAAAAAATTATGTCTTTAGCAGTATGCTCAGCTTCAGTCTGCACTCCATATGGTAGGATTTGTTTGGGATACCAGACGAGGTTATTTTACAATCCAGAGATTAATGGTCAAGCTCAATAACTTCAGCCTGAAGAGGAACAATTCAACCCTAACAGTGAGAGTACCCAATTAATTAAACCAGTTTGTCCATCAGTGTGATGGATTTATCCTCACTTGAAATCTGCCAACGAGGGATCAGGACTTTTCCTAACACGAACACTGTGGCTGACCTGCAGACCACAGGTCTGGCCCAGGAACAGCTGTGTGACAGCCCATGATTGATGTTCTGCAGGAAATTATAGGGGATGACCACAGAGACCCTGTTTGCCCCTCGGGCCATATCCCTCACCCATCCAGTTTCCAAGCAGGCTAGGCACGCCGAAACAGCTCTTTTGGATGCTACCAACAGCTCTTCCCTGGCCCAACCCCCCAGCCAGTTCTTCACTCTCCTTTCCATACTGCTTCTGATGCCACCAGCCATTTTTTTCTTCTTGGTCTCTCTTCCTCCTCCACTGCTCTTATGAACACGATCCTCAATTGATTTTCTTCCTACCCCTCCCATCGCTTCTTCAGCAGTTCATTTTTTTTTTGCCCAAATCCATTTTTCAGTGCAACTCCCACACAGTTCTTTTCTTGGCTTCCTCCTCCTCTTGCCTACTCTACCTTTCAGAGTCTCATGACGTTTAGCAATCATCTGTACGAGCTCAGAGCCTTTGTGCCAGAAAGCTGGATCACGTGAAGCAGCAGCAGCAGCAGCAGCAGCAGCAATCACATGGCCATATGGATGGCTTCTACTAAGGAAATGAAATCAAAGAAACATGTTCAGGCAGGACCATTGCTCAGGAGTAGTGGTCATATTTTTGCTGACAGAACTGCATACAAATCATTTTTTATGGGTATACTCAAATCAGGTATCTCCTTTTTATTCTTACTCAGGCATTGCAGTTTTCAGTTGATACTGTCAACTACTTTTGAGTTGCACGTGCATTTTATTAGAATTACATACAAAACCTAATTACATACAAGCCTAATCACATTGTAATGCAGTAGGTACTTATAGAGAGACCATAAAATCTTTTGAAATGGACACAGCCACATAATATTGCTCATTTTCAATTGCTCAGATTTGAGAATATTTACCAGTCTTGAATGGTCCAGCTTCTGTGGAGAGAATCCCAGATACAAGGAGGAGGAAATCACACAGTATGACTAAATAAATCACACTGGTGCAGCAGATGACCACAATTACTTGAGCCTCCTGAGACTTAGCCTTCTTTAGAAAGGAACATATGGATGCCCAAACCTAAGCTTAAAAAAAAAAAAAAAAAAAAAAAAAAAGAAAATCATTAGAGCTGTCTGTCAGTTCCCTGAGTTACATGATGCAACAATGGATAAAGGGTGTGTTAACTATTCAGAAACACTGCTTGTGAGAGGACACAGGACTGTAAAGCCGCGGCTCAGGTCTCGGGCCAGCGCTGCGGCTGGGACACCGCGCTGGGCTGTGCGACCCGGCCGCGGCAGCACTCAGAGAGCTCTGCTCTGGAAAGGCTCAGGAACAGAACTAGTAACGCAAAATCGGCAATAGCAGCTTCAAGGGCTCCTCCGAATCATAGCAGAACTTTTTAAAAATTAACTAAGTCTAAGGAGAGTGAAAACCTATGCAGTCAGACTGCCAAGAGGGATGGCTCCCTCAGCGCTGGCTGCGTGAATCCTCGGCTCTACATCACCGGCGGAGAGGGCTCCGGCCGGCTGTGACGGACTTAGGAAGGGAAAAAAGAAGCAAGAGACCCTCTGACTCTCCCTGGGGGTTCCCTGAACCGGGCGCGGAGCCGCAGCCCGGAACGGGCAGGGTCCCTCCCCGCTGCCAGACAGCACGGGAAGCTCATTCTCCCGCTTAGGGACACTGCTGCAGCCCAGCACCCCCCGACCTTGTCAGCTTCCACCAAAAAGCCCTTTTTTATGATAAGAAAACGAACGAGTGGCAGCCTCCCCCTCTCAGCAACCGCGGGGCCGGGGGAGGGGAGCGGCGGCCGCGCCTGCGCGGAACCGCTTCCTCGTTGCGCGTAGCGGCGCGTGCCCGTCAGCGGTGCCCGTCAGCGCGGCCCCGCCGCGCCCGGCCCGGCCCGGCCCCGCCTCCGCGCCCGGGGGGCGCAGCCCGAGCCCGCACAAGTCAGTGCTCGACGCGGGCGGGAGCGGCGGCCGGGGCGGGGGGCGTGGGGGGGTCGGCGCGGGTGGGGAAAGGGGCTGAGCCCGGCGCGGTCGCCGCTCCCCTCCCGCCGCCCTCCCCGCAGCGCCGCGGCGGGGCCGGGCTGGGCTGCTCGGAGGCGGCCGCGGGAGCGCTCCCCACCGGCGGGGCCGAGCGAGGGGCGCCGTGCGGGGGTCTCTCCCCCTTCACCTCCTGCCCGGAGGAGGAGGGGGCGGCCGGGGAGAGGCTGGATGTAGGAGGCGAAGCCTCAGCCTCCCTCTGCGGCTCCGCTGCTTTGATGCTGCGGGTCTCTGCTGGCTGTTAACATCTTCTTCCCTCTGCTTTTTTTTTTTTTTTCGTTTTCTTATTTTTTCCCCCCTACCTTCCCCCTCGAAACTTGGCTTCCCCTCTCTCCGGATCTGTGTGCCCGGCTCCTCCTGGGCTTTACCGGTGGGGCAGGATCATGCCGGACCAGATCACCGTGTCGGAGTTCATCGCCGAGACCACAGAGGATTACAACTCCCCGACCACCTCCAGCTTCACCACCCGCTTGCAGAACTGCAGGAACACGGTCACACTGCTGGAAGAGGTAAATCGTCCGCACCCCACACCCTATCCCCTGTTTTGTATCCTTTTTCCTTTTTTGTTCTTTTTTTTTTTTTCCTCCTTCTTTTTTTTCTGTATGCCTGTGAGAGAGCATCAGGGACGGGGCAGCACCACCCGCCCAAATCCACGGGAGCCAGAGGCGTTGGTATGCATGTAATCTGGTCTTTTAATTGTGGGACTTTGCCCTTGTGTTGAGCTAGTTACAGAAAGCTTTCCTGCCCTGGTGTCTCAAAGATTAGTGCGTAAAGCAGTTGTCTGAACTTAAATGTTGCTGTGGTACTTCTTGGTGTTTTCAGTGCTGTCGGTTGTTGCAGTAGAAAAAATGTGTGAATGTTAGGATTTTTAGAGGGAAGATGAAGGGTGAGTTTTGTTTGGGAGCGTTCGTAGAGGTTTTCCCCAGCCAGTCGTTACATCAAGTAAGCACAGAACTCTGACTGCAGAAATCTGCCAAGGAAGACTTGGTTTAAGAAATGAGGTAAGGATGAAGGGATGAATGTGGAGTGAGGGAAATAATATGAAAACAAAATTGGTGGAAGGAGAGGAGCAAAATAACGTAGCAGAAGAGATTATACAGTCTCAGCATCTCAACGTTGAAGCCTCAGTGCTGGGGCTTTTTCATGCTTGTTATGAGCATCATTTAAATGTTCACCCTGCTGTGCTGTCAAGAAATAGGAGCGTGAAAATGGGTAAACTTCCAGTGCTGGTTTCCTAGGGATATCAGTCCACTGCTTCCTATTTGAGGTTTCAGAGTGATTTCCAATGGACTAGGTCAGTGGTTATGAAGAAATGTCTTTCAAATGACTTTAAACCAAGACAGTGTACAGCTCTTCTCTTGCCCTGTGCTTGCTTGAAGGTACAAGCATAATGATGCTGAAAGAAGATAGATTTTTGCTATTGTTGCATAGGTTGCAGTTAGTTGTTGTTTTCGATTATACACTTAGTTCAAGTATTTGTCGGTTCTTCAGGACCCAGTGCGTATCTAGGAGATGGATTTAATAGAGACTTTTAGTTCTGCTGAACGTGTTGGCATGAGCAAAACATTTGGTATGCAAGGAAAGAGTATTAATTATTTAATTATGGTGCTTGTCTGATACTCTTGGGTATGGAAAATATAATTCCTTAGGATTCAGATCAGCTAAAGTTGTAACAAAAAAACTATGTTCAAAATTGTAACAGTGCTATTGTCTGCAGCAACTGACTAGAGTGATTGTAGGTTCACATTTAAAATAATGTATTTTATTTTTATTATGTGACCTAGATTAATACCTGTAACTTTTCCATATCTGCCACTGTTTTGGTTTTTCTTTTCTCTTGTAACTAAGCCATGGCCACTGATAGATTGGTCAGAAATCAACCTGTTAGGTTAGTGTTTGACAGAATTGCTGCCCCCTGGTCTTAACTATGTGGAATAGGTACAGCCATTGATACGCTTATTAGTACAGTTGACAGCATGCATAGAATTAAATAAAAATACATATTTTGGCATCACTGGTGACTTCTAGGGTAAGAATACAGTGTAATGCTTTCATGGTTTGGGAGATACATCAGTGCAGGCTAAATGTGATAATGCCCATCCAAAGAGAAACAAAATACAGAAGATAAATACAGAGTATTCTGCTCTATTTGTGTGGACTGTGCATATTTTAAAAGTTTTTATGTCAGATTTGACAGCAATAAATCAGAGGAATAAAGAATAGTGGGTACTTCTGGTGCTTGTGTTGCTCTTCTTTGAATTTCTTTTGTTTGTATAACTGTTTTATGTGCCCTATTTAAACTGATTGCAGTTTAAACTTGACTTGTTTTGCATTATGTTTTTATTATCTGTAAATATAAAAAGGCTTTATTTGGTGGGAAACAAGATATAAACAAGGTCTACTGTTATGTGTGGAAAAAATATGCAACTCTCCTAAATTTATAGTTATTAATTTGCATGGGGACATGCAGACAGTCAGGATGTGGCTAGCAAAAGGCTCTTTTGGAGTCTTTGTGTATGCAAGCTACAATTACAGTGAAGACACAGTTTTGCTACTGCTGCTTTCGAGCTCGGTTGGTTTCTGTACACCTGCTTACCTAAGGCAGTGGGTCCTGTGAAACAGGGGGTTGAAAATGAATGGTTGAAGTGAGTGTGCTGTAGCTCCTGCTGCTGTTGTTGGTTTGTTGTGGATAACCAAAGAACTCCTCAAGCAGCTCCTGAACTTCAGTGTTGAGCCTGCTGTGTTAAGGCAGAGGGGACGATTCCATCCTTAGAGCTGTTTGATTTTTAGCTGAATGTTGCATCTGGGTTGGAGCTCGCTCTGGGCTTTTGCCGGCAGTGTCAGGCTTCGTGCTGTTATGGCGCTGCTGCCTGAAGTATGTTAGGTTGTTATTTTACAGCTAATTTAATTCAGCACAACCTGCACCTACCTCAGTGACTATAAGCTAGCTTGTGAATTAACTATTTTCTTTATTCTAAGCAGGGTTGCAAACTGGAACTATTTTCTGAACAGAAATGGAAGGGAAATTAAACAGATTTAACAAAAGTTAGCTCTGTTTCCCAGTCTCTCAGTCCAGTGTGATTCTTACTGTAGCTCAGATCAGTGGTTAGCTCAGAAACACATTTTCATAAAAATGAAATAGTTTTATGTGCATCTGTCTAGTTCCCTGAAGTTATTGCAAAATTATGAACTTACTGTTCCTTCATCACAACTAACAAGTTTTCTGAAATAATAAGAGGTGATGGACTCATTTGCTAATTTTCTTACTTGCTTGTCCATCAGTAGGAGGGCAGTCTGTTCAGCTGGGTGAATTGCTATCTGTTATCTCCTAGTTATGACTCTTTTCTTATTATAATTAAAATCATTTTCAGAGGAGACTTTGGATCCAGTTAGATGCAATTTTGGGACAAGTTTCAACTAAAAAATCAGAGCAGACATGTTTACTGATTCTGATGAGTTTGCATTCAATAAGTTTTTGGTGGAAGGCCCAACAAAACACGAAGGCATACCTCACAAAATGAGAACCGTGGAAGTTCTTCTCCAAAGGACTTCTCTGTTCATGACTTATTAAAAAAAAAAAAAAAGGCCAAACCAAAACCCACCTCCACCCAAACTTTATTTAAAGCTGTTGTAATATTATCAAAGATGGTAGCAAGAACATGCTACTCTGTAGCAGTTAATCGAATTGGAAGGTTTCATGCTACATTGTTTAAGCTACTGAAACTTGGGAAGATTTGCAAGGTTTTTTCCTTTTAAGAGACCAAACTTAGATTTTTGTCATCCAGTCACACCAGATTCAAAAAAAGGACCCTGCCATATTTCTAGCCAGGCTTAGGCATCTTTAACAATAATTACCAAAAGCTACAAGATTGTTTTATAATGTTTTTTTAAAGCGTGAGTGTTACGTAATTGCCTCAAATAAACACACATTTTACGGTTCATTCTGTTGCTAAAATAATAGGGCTTTTTCTCAAGTTCATAGAGGGAGAAACAACCATTATATATATGAGAGAATTTGCAATCTGTACTCCTTTCTGTTGATTTCTTCAGTGTAATCTTACATTCATGCAAAAAATATATTTTTAACATATTTCTGCAGGCAGGTCAGAGATGTTTTTTATATGCAACACCTTTCCTCTTTAGAAAGGCTGAGAGAGTTGGAGTTCTTCAGCTTGTAGAAGACAAGGTTCTGGGGAGACCTTAGAGCAGCCTCCCAGGGCCTAAAGGTGGTTACAAGAGAGTTGGAGAGGGACATTTTACAAGGGCGTGAAGTGTTAGGACAAGGGGGAATGGCTTTAAACTGAATTAGATACAGGGAAGAAATTCTTTACTGTGAGAGTGGTGAGACACTGGAACAGTCTGCCCAGAGAAGCTGTGGATGCCCCAGCACTGGATGTGTTCAAGGCCAGTGTGGATGGGACCTTGAGCAACCTGGTCTAGGGGAAGGTCTCCCTGCCCATGGCAGGGGGTGGAACTAGATGATCTTTAAGGTCCCTTCTGACCCAAACAATTATATGAATTTATAATGATCATATGAAGAGAGAATTATTGCATATCTAAGTGGGTGGTCAATTACTTTTTTAAAGAAAAAGCCCAAATTGTAAATATAGACAGGTTACTGGTACAGTCTCTTAAAATGCAGCCTCTCCTTTGTTCTGACCAGACATGCTTTCATATCCACAGAAGCTCCATGATTTGTGTTACTCAAATAGATTTTGAAAAGTTGATTTTAATCATTGAGTTAATATTGCTTTGTGAGCTAGTTGGAATTTTTAGTGAATGATGACATCTGTTCTGAGAATAAGTAGTACACATGTGGGATCACCACAAGACTGTCTTGATTATCATTCCGCTGTGTCCCAGCTCCAGCTGAAAGGACATCTTTGCACTCAAGGGATAGCTCAGTTATCATGACCAGGCAGTTCTGAATCTTTCTCCTAAAGTAGCAGATGTTGTACGGGGCTGGCTGGAGACAGAGGTTAAGCTTAAATATTTAAATTCTTCTTAGGCTGGTAGATATGAATGGACAGCTAGAAGCTGGTGATAAAATAAAGAATAGCTTCACTTGTGTCTGATGCTGATTTTGCTGTTTAATTCCTGTTTTACTGTTGTATTTCTGTAATATTTGAACATCTTCAATGATTAATGTTACTTCTTTCTTTCTTTTGCTCTTGAATGAGAAGTTGAAAATTCAAAATGTGCTTTCTGACAATTCAATTGGCTGCAGATATGTTTGTGTCTCGCTTTCAGGGTTTTTTTACGTTTTGGTTTTTAATTTAGAAAAAACAAAGCAAACCACTATTCCTGCAATGATTGTTGCTCATTTTGTTTCTCACTGTGCTGATCTGCCCAAGCACAGCAGTCTGTCAGTCTAGGCTGGTCCTATAACAGATGTGTGCATATACATCAGTGAAGGAATGACTGTCTGGCTCCCACTCAGTCTCATACACATTTTGTTGTTCTCAGTGCAAGTCTGGTGTAATCTGACATAGTTTGAAAGGAGATGACTTCTCATGTTCTTTGTCACGTCATGAATACATCTCTTAAGATTAGAGATGGGAAAGGATAAAGCATGGAGTTGTTACTTTTTTTATTTTGCCTTTTTAAAAATTTTTCTTTCAAAATGTGTTGTGTTTGACTAATTTTCACAGTTTCCCACATGTAGCTTTCCCTTTGGGCTACAATTCATGCATATTTTTCTTATTCTACTGTCAGGAAGGACTTCTGGCATGAGGGTGAGGGGACAGCATTATTCCTCCTTATAATTTTGTTGAAACTTGTGTAGCACTGAAACTGCTATAACATCAGATCCTCTGTGGTGATTTCATACGCTTTTCCACCACAAGATCCTTTTCCAGTGACAAAATATTCAATCAAGAGAGGCAGGTGAAACCATGCACAAGAACTGGAGCATTTCCATTCTGAACCAGCTTTTGTTGGTATTATGCACAGACTTTGTTCATTAGCCTGGACTTTTATAACGGGTAGGATCTATTTTGTGTGTGTGCATATCTCAAGAGAAAGAAATAATAGAAAAATATCTATCACTTAGTTCCTCTTGAAGCATCACTTTTATATAATTGCAACAAATAAATTGTAGCATCCTATTCTTTGTATTTCTTAATTTTTTTAATTAAAAGATATTTTTATTTTTAGGTGGTGAATCCAGGCAACTCCAGCAGCACTAGACCTAAACCCAGCTTTTCCTGACCTTGTAACCTGTTACTTATGGCAGTTAGAAGTAGTCTTGCATCATAGAGAGCTTTGTACTTCAGAGCTGGTTTTTTTACGTAACAGACCACGAGCAATCTTCAGTTTTTGAAGAAATATGCTTTTGATAGCAAACCATCCTAAAAATAACAGATGAGAAGTTTATTTGTGTAGTAAATAAGACTCAGAATAATTGTTGCTGCTTTTTCATTGAATGGTAAATTGCAACAGAGATGTAAAGATGGGCACGTGAGCATTTGGAAATACAGAGGCCACAGTGACAGCACATGGGTGACTCATGATCACAATACTGAAAATGTGATACAGGAGGAGTTGACAGCAGTGTCTTGTATTTACAATAGCTGTCTAGCAAAAATGCATCTGAGGATGCTTTTATATTTGCATGCTACAGTATTTATTCATTTAGTGTGTAATCAGCTTTACCCTTCGTTTGAAAGTAGTCAAAGCATTCAGCTGTAATAAGCAGGCAATCTCCTTTTACTTAAATGTGACTGATGTGAGGAAAAATAAGAAACACTCACTGCTTGCTCAAAGTTTCAGTCATGGCAGATGAATTAGCTTTGCCTTTTGAGAATTTGTGTTCATTTTAGGCATATTTTTGAAAGTACTTACTGCATTTGGTAGTTCATATGTTTTTTTGAGAAGTACTGTTTCTTGTTTTGAACTCCCAACAGGCCTCTTCATGTTTACTCATCAGTTAGGAAGCTGTGAAAGTGCTCTTTGGTGCACTCTGTTCAGTATGCTGTGCAGATAAACCCTGACAGAGTGTGTACCATGTAGTCATGGGAACTGGGCCCCGACTGAGGGGAGACACTTAAAGTGAGATGACTTAGAGTTGGGTTTAATGTTTAGATTTGAGTCCTGTAGAGACACCTTCCGTAGTTGGAAAGCAATGAAAAAGTACTTTGAAGAAAACAGAGAGGGAGAAATGACCCACAAAGCCATGTTTGTATTTCAGCATGGTGTCACTGAAGGACTGCACGTGAATGATTCAGAACAGAATGAGATTGGTTGATTTAATTTCCAGTATTTTTCTTACTACAAAGAGTAAAACTTAATTTTCATAACTATCTTCGTTATTTGTAACAATATGAATGAAGATGGTTCTTAATAATTTTAAACAGCAGATGTGAAGCAAATTTACAGAGGATAATGGTAAGAAAGATCATAACATCTTATTTTGAATTGAGTAGTACCTTGCAATAAAACCATTAGGCAGAATCAAGCCTAGAATGCTAATTATCAGTATTGTCTCAAGTGCAAGGGTAGGCAATATAAGCATGTTCTTAAAAAAGGGCTCTCAACCAATAGCATTTTATGTCTTTTCAGAGAAAAAACTTTTCAGAGTCCAGTTAGTAGCATATTTTGTTACTTCTCTTAGAGACTGTTCTGCCAGGTTTGTTTGATACTGGCCAAGGGGCCCGAAGTTTATTGGTGAGTACGAAGGAAAACCTTTGAGATGATAGCATGAATTTCCTTTCCTGAAGGAGTGCAGCTGGAAGTCCACTCCCTGCTGAGATGTGCAACAAACAGTTATTTTATATTTCCAAAGAGAGAGTGTTGATCTATATTATTTATCTATATCTATATATAATGGGTTGTAAATATTGCTGTCAGTGGGCTAATGCTGAGGTTTTGTATAAACATTGTGACAAGTGAGATTTTGGAGTACAGTGGACTTGATTGTGGTGATTATGGAAAACATTTCCTTTAATGCTCCTGTGAAAAAGCAACAAAATGCTGTAAGGATCCCATTTGCCCCTTTATACACATAAATGTGCATATGTGCTGTTACTATGGTTAAGCTGGAAAGTGTATGCTTTTTCTTTCTTTTAAATAGCCACCTCTTGACCTTTCTTGTTTTATCCTTCTTGTTACATTTCTTAACAGGAGAAATATAAAACTCCTTCTGATGAGGAAATAGAAACTTACAATGCCAGTAGAGTCTTTTCATTTCTTGGTTCTCTTGGTTAAGAACTAAAAATCAGGTATGGTGCTGGAGGTAACTTCCTGTAAAACAATAGTCTGTAGGACTGCAAGACCTTGGACATGGTGTGCTCTGGGAGCCTTCTGTCCAGGCTGGTGAGAGATGGACCAGGTAAGGGATCTGCAGGGTGGGTGGGACATGGACTGGGTTGCTGAGCCCAGAGGGTGGAGATCAATGAAGCAAAGTCCAGCTGGCAGCAGGTTGCAAGTGTCACTGGTGCCTTCCAGGATCAGTTTTGGAACTAGAACTATTTGGTATTTTTTAATTGTGTGGATGGTGGGCTCGAGTGTGATCTCAATAAGTTTATTTGGGCGATACCAAGTTGTTCAATGCAGCAGTCACCATTCAGTAGGACCTGGAGAAGTGGCCTGACACAGGAGGAGCCTTGTGTGATCCACTGAAGAGAAATGTTAAATCCTGCCCCAGGGATGGAGTTGCCATGTGCAGCAGTACAGGCTGGCTAGAAGACAATTTTCTAAGGAAGAACCTTGGACTCAGGTGAATGAGTTGTTGCGTGTGGGTTCACAGTGACAAAGGCCAGCCGCATACTGGGCTGTGTTAGTAAAAGCGCAGCCAGCAGCGATAAAATAGTGATTCTTCTCCTCTGTCAGCAACTGTGAAACCACATATAAAGTACTATGTTTGGGGTTCACCAATACATCAAAGAAACTATAGACTGCCACAAGTCCAGGTGAGGATCACCAAGATGATTGAGGGCACATCACTCAGTGAAGGAAAACTGGAATTCTTCAACCTTAGACAAGAGACTAAGGGAAGGTCATATTGCTTTCTCCAAGTATGTAATGTATGTAATGGGAGGAAACTGAGAAAGCAGAAATTCTGATTAGTTTTGAGGGGGCATATTTGTGGTTCTTTATTACTATTATTGTTTTGGGGACTTGTTTGTTTTGAACCATGAGTCTGGTGAACAAATGCCCAGAGAGAATGTGAAACCTCTTGTCCTCAGAGACATTCAAAACTCCACTTGACTGTAAAAGTAGGCTTCTTAAAATTGTTTGGACTGCATGATTTAATCTTTTAGAACATGAGGAGGCAGAGTAAAGTGGTTGTTTAGTTTCATTAATGTGTTTTTGTGTTTTCAGGTAAAAGTTTACAGTGAGCTTATTCTTGGAAAAACAGCACATTTAAACCTAATAGAAGTGGTGTAAGCGAAATTGATAATTTTTTTTCCTTCAGTGAAAGACTGCTTTAATAGAGGAAATGGGATACTGCTCACACTTCTGCAAAAATGTAGTCGAAAAAGCTTATCACATTTGGGGCTTTGTATGATTTTTAGGAATAGTTTGAATAGTTACTGAATATTAGACAATCATATAATTCTTTTTAAACGATTAATCTGTACTTGTAAAAGTCAGCTAATTTATTCTGTAGAGTTATGACTATATTACAGCTTAACTATGTCTCTACTGGATTAATTTTTATTATTAACTTTTCTTCATAGGAAGATGATTTGAATTTTGAATTTTAGAGCTCCAACCTTGAATTTATTACACTAATTTCCCTTCCTCTTGTAATATATTTTACTTTTCAAGTAAATTATCGTCTGATTTTTTTGATTCTCAAAGCAAGAATTTTGGACTGAAGAGGGAAATACACCTGAAGAAGTGTCCTTAATACAAAATTTGGTCTTTTCCATAGCACTTCAGAAAAACTTACTAGGGGTGGGGGAGGCAGGAAAGAATAAAATATAGCAGGTTTTGTTTGTTGGGATAGTTGTGGCTTGTTGTGAAACCACACTAGGATGTAGATATCCTATTTTGGTTAAGTTTTTAACACTTCATTGCCTAAAATCATAGGATGTGGGGAATTTTTCCCTAATGGCTAATCTAAACCTACTATATTTCAGTTTGAAGCCATTGCCCCTTGTCTTATGGCTACATGCTCTTGTTAAAAGTCTCTTTCCAGCTCTGCTGTAGCCTGCTTTAATTCCTGGAAGCTACTACTGGTTTCCCTGGAGCCTTCTCTTCTCCTGACTGAACAACCCCGTGCCCTCAGTTTGCCTTCACAGGAGAGGTGCTCCAGCCCTCTGATCTGATCATCTTTGTGATCCTCCTCTGGACTCACTCCAGCAGCTCCATGTCCCTCTTATGTTGGGGACCCCAGAGCTGAACACAGCACTCCAGGCACGGCCTTGCCAGAGCAGAAGGGAAGAATCACCTCCCTCAACCTGCTGGCCACACTTTTCTTTGTGCAGCCAAGGGCACAGTTGGCTTTTTTGTCTGCAATTGCACATTGCTGGCTCACTGGCTCGTGTCTGATTTTTTTTTTTTTTTTTTTTTTTTTTTTTTTTTTTTTGACCACCAGAATCCTCAAGGCCTTCTCGACACTGCTGCTCTCAATCCATTCATCCCCCAGTCTTTTGATATAGGGGATTGCCTGGACCCAAGTGCAGACCTTGGACTTGACCCTGTTAAACTGCATGAGATTCACATGGTCCCACTCCTCCAGCCTGTCCAGATCACTCTGGATGGTATCCCAACCCTCCAGTGTATCAGCAGCACTGGTCAGCTTGGTGTCACTGGCAGACTTGTGAGAGTTCACTGAATCCCAGTGTCTGTGTCATTAATAAAGATAATGAATGGTACTGGTCCCAATATGGGCCCCTGAGGGACACAACTCATTACTGACCTCTGGATGTTGAGCCATTGATTCAAACTCTTTGTGGTCATCAAGCCAATTCCTTTTCCATCAAATAGCTCATCCATCAAATGCATGTCTCTCTAATGAGTGACGTGGATGTTTTGTGTGACCGTGTCCAAGGCCTTACAGAAGTCAAGGCTGGTGATGTAAAAACACGTGACGATCAAGCTACGTGAATGCGATGCTCATGCAAAACAAACCAAACCATTTTAATTAATAGTGCTATGTGTCGGTGTCAGTCTTGAAAGCACCACACGGTGAAAGTAGTTGAGCTGTTCTGTGCAGTGTGCAGTAGGGAAATGAAGACAACTGTTAGAAAAATGTAGTGGTGATGTTAAAACAAACTTAGGACTCTTTTGTTCATGATGACACAGTGCCTGTTTACAACCTTCAAAAACTGTTTGTTAGTTGTCAGTTAATGAAACCGTTGAATTTTAATAAAGTGGAATGATGTCAAGATGAGTATAACAGAATGTGCAAATTGTGCCAGCCTGTGACATGTTGTAAGTGAGCAGGACCATTATGGTCCATCCCTCTGTTCTTAATAATGTAATGCACCATGGTGATGGTGTTTGTGAAATCAGTGGGAATGGATGACTTTTAACTAAGAATTTTAAGGAGGTAGCTTAAATCTAAGAATGATGTTGGTTGTGTTTTGGCTTTGTATTTTTCTTCCCTCACTAAATGTCAAAATTATGGGGAAAATTGTTAAATGAAGAGTGATGATGCTAAGACAATGCAAGTGGGATATCCTGACTATGTCTGTTGTCTAACCAATCTCTTATCCTAGAAAAATATATGTATTATCCATGTTAGTCATGAAGTTGAAACTTATTAAAACAGACAATGAGTTTATACCAGACAATAAGTTATAAGTAACTTGAAAGAGAAAGTTGAATGAAGTTGCCTTAAAAGTTTTGACAAAGCTGTTTGTTTTTACTGTAAAACTGGTCTAACACACTACATTTTCCAAATCTTATAAATGATGCTTTGATTTCTTTTGCAAATTTTTTTCATATGAGACTTTTCCAAAATTAAGCTTTTATGATTTGATTTGGGAAAAGCTACTTGGGCAAAACAATACAGGTGTGAGTCTTTTGTAAGGCAGATATATATATATATATATATATATATATATATATATATACACTAGTTTTCTAGTATAGTGTCATGGCTGGAGTGGAGCACTTGCAACGGTATGATTTTTCAGGGAATGTTTTTGGTAGTTTGGTTTTTGTTTGTTTGTTTTGTTGTTGTTGCCTCTTTGGTTGGTTGTGGTTTTACTTCTCCCACCTCTAGCCTCTTTCAGTGAGGGATGAAAGAAGCCTGAAGAGACTCTTTGATGTGAAGACCTGCTTAAATTATTTTTCAGTGTTATGGTACTGGGACTGTTTGCACACAGATTTGGAAAAAATGATGGTGTTCCTTAGGTGATGTGATTTAAGCATATAGAGAAGTAAAATCTTTTGGGGTGGGGTCATCTGCAGAAGCCCAAGTGCCCAAATATTGTCTGCTTACTAGTACAGTTATAAGAAAAGAGATGCTAGTTCTCTATAAAGTTTCCCTTTTAAAAATGTTTATAGTCCTCTGGTGGCAGTTTTGTTGCCAAGCTTTCACAGGAAGTGCTTGGAAGGAGACCTTGTTTAAACTGGCAGAGAAAACATGAGAAGAAATGCAATTTTTTCTTTGCTGACGCTTTGCAGGTTTAATGAAGCCCTTTGCTGCTGACTTAAACCCTCAGATTCACTTCCTGCCCTTCCCTGTCTCCCCATTTCATTTGAAGTGCTCCATATGCTTCCTTGCTTGCTGTTTTCCACCATGTCCAGGACAGGTTCTTCAAAAATGTTTTTGTCTGTGGTTAAAACAGACAAATGGTGTTGCTTTACTTCAGCAAAGCCTGGTCTATTTGCTGAACTCATGTGTAGTTTAGTACAGCTTCCTGTTTTTCTCATCCTATTTAATTAGGCAACAAGTTGCAGCAACGCATCTACCTTTAAAATGAGTCAGTGAATATTGTGCATATTGTAAATATGAAAGCAATTCATGTCTCTTTGAATCTTACAAAATCTTGGGTATTTTTCCATAGCTTTAATGTTTGCGTCAAGGCCAAACCTGGTTGCATGCAAAGCAATTTTCTCCCTTTCTGTGTATTCCTTTTCAATTGGATTTGATTTACTTTTTGTTCTCTATTGCTGCCTTTTGAAGGTAACAATAAAGAGCTGTCCTGCCTTATTTTTTTCTGTCATAATCTCTATTGCTTCATGACTTGTTCCTACAAGTAATGGTGCTACTTCATTGGGTCCAGATGAGTGTATGCCATTAGATAACTCATCAATAAAATTGACAAGTAGTTATTACTGTCTCATTTGTCTTGCAGTGAGCATGGTATAGAGTGATTGTTCTTATAGCAATACAACTGTTTCTTTGAAATAGTCTGTGTGTTCTCTGTGAGAAAAGCAAAGGGAAATGAGGAGTTAATGCAATATAGCTGGTGCAGAGCATAGTTCATATTATAAACCTGGGAAACAATGACAGACTTGGGGATTAGTATGAAATCATTGATTGGTTCATGACTCAAACTGTAGTGGGAAGTTACTGGGTGAGTGATGACATTTTGCTCATAGTCGTAGTATGTTGAAAGCACATGTACAATGTGTACAAAGATAATCTGGATGGATGCCTCTTCTCTGATAGAGTGATTTTTCCCGTTGTAAACATGCACCTGGACCATGTGCCAAAAGTTAAACCAGAAGGCTGTGATTTAGACTTACTCAACAGGACATTTTGGAGTATCTTTATCTCATCAAGTTGCTATATGACTCTCTAATTTGAAACAAACCTATATAATCTTGTGGTAGAGGAAGAAAACCTGAACTTTGTTCATAAAGCAGTGTTAAGTAGAGCTGGAGCTTGGCCTGAGGCTTTAAAAGTAAGTAGATGCAACTGTAGTGAATGTTATTCGGTCCAAGAAACACCCTACATGTTTGTGATTCCTGAACTTCAGCGAGTGAAGTGCAGTGCTTGAAAGACTTGCCAGTCATTATGGAGTGGACTACCAACCTGCTGAATAATTCCACCATTTGGGGAGTTTATGGGGCTTCTGCTGGAAGAATTTACTAATGAAGTTAAAGCTTGACCACAACTGAGAATTCTTAAATAAAAATTGGACCACTCTCAAAACAGCTCTAGATGAGTTAAATGTATAAACTAGTAGGGTTTGGTAGTGTGATTTTTTAACTATTGCTTATAAATGCTGAAAGTCTTCTTAGTGTTGTTTCCTGTCTGTGAAAAGCAATTGCAGGAAAAAGAAATTGATATCTCTTGGTCAGCTGAATGCTAGAGAAGTGGGTTTGTCCCTGTCCAGTTAATGAATTTGTCTGAGGTATTCAAAAAATCATGTAGCGTGTTTTCCACATGACCAGTAATTGGGATTTCTTAATTTCTAAAAACTTGCCGTGGAGTTGAATAGCCTAGCTGAATGAAGAGAATACTGAGGTCTCCACCTGAAGGCAATTGAATGTATTAATTGACCATAGAAAACTTTACAAAATGCTGGTGTACTGGACATTTAACCTTAATGGAAGATCTTTGATAGGTTATCTTACTGGTTATGCCAGGGCCCCAGGTAAATGAATTCATATTGCAAAATTTTGAGGTTATAGTAGACTTTCATAAAATTGCAAAAGAAAACTTAATATTTCTGTTTTCAATGCAGAATTTGAATAGCATGTAGTTTTAACAAGAAGGAAAAATATGCAAGCCTAGAAGTTTATAATGAAAGTAGACTGAAAATGCTTTAAAAAGCAGTTCATTGAGAACCACTCAGCCTTTGGGAAGATGGGCTGGGATAAATTAAAATGAAAGTCTGTAGAGACAGATGATGATTTAGGGATGTGTTGTACATGCGGTAACAATTAAGATGTGAATGGAACCTGCAACTGGGCTTCTGTGTTCTGTACTAACCTTTTTATTTTTACCCTCTGTGTCAGGGTGTACTCAAACACATCAATACAAAAAATGTACACACACCTCAGTATAAAACTGAATGGAGCTGCTGCTTTTCTGTCTATGCTGTGGTTTCTTGCCCACTAAGCAAGCAATACAGGCATTTAATTTGAATCAAGCAGATGTATAAAGAATAAGAGTTGACCCAGGCATGTCACTTCTCTCCTGAAACTTAAAGACAGTTGGTAAGTTTAGGGTGGTATAGAAACATAGAATGGTCTGAATTGGAAGGGATCTTCAGAAGCATCTAGTTCCAGCATCCCACTAGTGAGCAAGAATATCTTCAACCAGTTCAGGTTCATGAGCTTTGGTTTATTTGACTGCATTGTAGTCTCAAACAGGCTTCCAGTAATCAATGGGTTTGTTTGTCTTGGGCTTTGATTTTGTGAATTAATCTTTAGACCAATTTTGAGCATTATTAGGAAGCTTTTAACTGAGTTTGAAGAAGCCCTGCTTCATACTTTGTGTGAAGTTTTAAAAGCATTTTTTCTTTCTTTTTCTTAATAATAAAATTAAATGGAATACAACAATATGTTGGTTGAAAAGGTAGTTTGTCTAGAAAAATGAAAATGCATACAGAAGAATAACAGATGTGCTCCTGAAGCACATATGATATATGGGTGTAATGTGTTGTGCTGCCTTGGATGTTGCTTTCCAAAAAATTGCATGAGTATGTGATGAAGTATAAAGCCAAAGGTAGATAATGAAATTTTATGATCATGTTCCAGGATCTGCTGGGGACCAGGTACAGTTTAATGAGTTGAAACATCATGTTATTGCTCCAGAATGTTAGAGTTAGAAAACTTTAATTTTGGCTGAGGAAAGAGAAAGTAATGTTTAAAAACTTCAGCAATATTAAACTCGAGCAGTATTTTATAAAGAAGTTATATGAACTTCTGCTCAGACTTTGAGCAGAGCATTTGGATGGTACTTTCCACCCAGCTTTCCATCCTTCTGTTTTACCTTGTATCTTGTCCCTTCTTGAAGGGCCTAAAGTTGACTGATATCAAGTCCGTGTGGATGCCTCTTAAATGCATCAGTGCTTGTAGCAAGATCTCCAGAAGACTTAGAAAACAACCCTTTCTATAAAAGCTGCTTTTATTTTGCAGAAATAAAGTTATTATTCAGAACTTGGTAGATTTTGTTTCTGTGGGTAGTTTGTTCTGAAAGACTGTGTATGTTCCTCTAAATTGTACAAGGTCTATCCTAGTTATCCTAGTACTAATTCTATCCTGTTATCCATTTTTGTAGCTGCATTAACATAAGGCTTCTCAGACTCCCTGGCTTATGTGGACATGACCATGAGAAAAGTGAATGGTTAGGAATTGAAACACACATTGTGGGCTGAGAAGTGTTGTTGAATTGTGTGCTATGGTTGAAACAGTAAGAAGTTTACTTGCTCAAGATACTCTCAAAAATTTTCTAGGCTGTCAAATTTTCTACCAGAAACTAGCACTACATTGAGTCAAACCACAAGTTCCCCTAAGCCTGTATCCTACTCTTTAACAATCACTGATCAATAGCCTCTGTCTTGGGGAGAACATTAACAGTAAAACTTACCATGATACTATTTCAACAATTTGTTGCTCAGAAATTTTCTGAGCTGAAGATGATAAGCTATTAAACACAGACATGACTTGAGTATCCCTCTCATTAATTAGAATTTGTTAGCCTCTATGAAAACATAAATTTCACATCTTACCTAAGTGTTCTTTAAGATAAAAAGCAGACTTTAATTAAACGTGCATCCATATGATTTAATTTGGCATTTTAGTAGCCTGAGAAAAAAATTAATCTTTCTCTGTTTATTTCCTCTGTTCCTTACAGATTGTAGACTTCTCTTGCTTTACATCAGTCACTTATTTTTGAGCTTGAAGGACATTAGCATATTAGCACATTAGCATGCACATATTTAATCCCATTCCCCTAGAAAGCATTTCTGTAGTTGAGGTCAACCTAGTTGCCTTCCTATATCCCTCTTTTAACTTTTTGAGATACAAAGAACAAAATGCAGATGTACTATGAACTTCCAGCTTTGTATAATGATTCCCTTTGTGCTGCTCTTATCCTATCCTCAATGGTTTAATATCCTGGTAGCTCCTGAATACTCAAGGCATAGTTCAAGAAAACTCTTAAAACTGCAGTGTGTATTTTGTCTACCATGGTCGTGGGTGATTCAGAGACTCACATTATATATGCAAATTTTCAAAAGTCTTTTTTTATGTGCATTGCTTTATGCCTTTATATATATTTTTCATCTGCTTTCTTAATGGGCAGTTAGAATTTGTGATGTTACATGACCCCTCCACATCTAAAAATTTTCATTTTTCTTACGTCATTAGTGACCTTTGTCACTGCCAGCCGCATCCCTTCTAGACAGTGTAGGATGCATTGAGCTGCACAGCTGGCAGAACTGATTCCTGATACCATCTCTTGAATGGCAAAATGGACAGTTTATTCCTGTTTCCTTTCAAACTAAACAGTTGCTGCTCTGGAAGAATGGCTTCTCCTTGTCTCATGTCAGTTGTTTTTTTTAATCAAACACCCTTGTGTTTGAACATTGGTACATCTTTTCGGAAATTCAGGTAGACTGTGTCAAATAGGTTGCTAACAAGCCTATTTGTCCACCAAAAAGTGGATGTAGTATATTAAATGACTTGGATCCTGTGGTATCTCTTTACAAAACTCATGGTTTGGGTTATTTTTGTTCTCCCTCTCCCCATAGTTTGTCGGTTTCTTTGTTGATTTGAAGTATGGGAATGAGAGAGGAGGTTCACAGCAGAATTAAGACAAATTTTTTTGCTTTTGATGTTTTTGAAAAATATACCGGTTTGTAGGCATTTAGAAAAATTGTTACTGCAAATCTTGTGATTTGTGATTTTTACATTTAATTTGCAGAGTGCTTCTGTGATTTTCTGATTTGTGCATGACTTCATCTTTTTGGAGGATGTCTTCTTTTAGTATCTCTTTTACAGGCTCTTTTGTCATTGTGATCTTTCTGGAAAGATCTGGTTTTTAAATGACAGCCATTCATTTTCTTAGGTGCAATTACTTAAAACATTGTAATCAAACATCTGAAGTTGTGTATCAGGGAGAATGGGAGAAGATCTCCAACATACCTTGTTGAAAAACTGTCATATTGAGAATTATACGTGAGTGCTAATTTAGTGCAAGTAAGTATTTATAGTGTTTCACCAGGAGACCATCTCACATTAAACATAATTTTAATGTACTTTCAAAAAGTTTATGTGTTTTCAAATAAGCTTAGGTTAATAATGCAAATGTTTGTACATTTTCAAGAAAAAGACCTTTTAGCCAGCTGATCTTTGCTAAAAACACATGCAAGACTTATGGAACACATCCATGCTTATGGAAGAATTTTGACTTAGAAGTACACTGAAGACACCAGCATCTAAATTTCTTTTTTTTTTTTTTAAATTGGAAGAGGTACTGACACCCACTAGCAAGTGGGATTGGTGAACATATTTTCCATACATTGTCCCTTTCCATTGAGATGATGTACATAATGTCAGGAGACTTCCTTCTTTCTGTGTGGAAAATTAGACAGAGCTTCTATGGGTCAATAAACATTAGAATATCCTGGTCTGAAGTTGTCATCTGAGAATTGGGCAGATGCTTACTTCAAAAACATGAACGAGTACTCAAAACTGGGCTAATTAATTTAGCAGAATCAGGGGTAAGGTTCACAGTGTTACAATTTTTTCTCTTGCTTAGTTAAATGAGTTAAATTAAAAATATTTATTCTTTACAATGTTATCCTTGTTTTTTATAGAGAAGATTTTGGCCCCTTTTTCTCCTGTCCTTACGTCAGTGCATTGCTGTGTCAGTGCATTGCTGTGGGGCAGAGCCTGTGCTTGGTGCAGCTGGAGCTGCATTAACCACGCAAGTGCCTGCACAGGAAATGGAAACTTTCTTGCATGCGCTGCAAGAGAAGTTGTGACCTGGTTGTGCAGGTGGCACTGCTGACGGGAAGTTCTGCCTCCACAGGAACAATCTCCCTTCTCTGCCCCACTCCTGAATGGGGCTGGTCAGGCAGAAAGGTAGGATTACCAGTCTTCAAGTGTATAGGATCAGTTCGGGATTTAAAAATGTGTAGGTAGTTGCTTTTAGTTACACTATTGGCCAAAGCAAAGGAGAACTTTGTTTTTTTTCATGTTGCCTTTCAGCTTGGTTCTCTCATGGCTTTCTTTTGATCACCTGTCTAGCATGGGAGCAGTAAAGGGTTTAAGTCCTCCAAGCCTAACTTGTTAACCAAGCAGTTTCTTGGTTCTTTGTTTCAGTACAGTACAAGTGAGCCACTGGGGTTACACAACTCTCCTTGTACTGGGGATAGTTGCATGTGCAGCAGGAGTGGTGTTTACTACCACCCTTCCTCCCCAGCCTGCTTTTCTCAACAGGTTTGTGTGCCTGGAACAGGGAGTGAGCAGCACTGGACTGTGCCATAGCAATGGCTACTTCTTGGCTCTTGCTGCTGAAGAATGAATTGCCTGACTCTCCTTGCTTTTATTCCTGTTGATTGGCCATTTGTGGTTCCTTTTTAGGAGAATATTTGTTTACTAGCTAGATGTTTTGGCTGCCAGTTTTTAGTGTGAAAAAAATACCAAAAAGGCATCTGCCTCACAACTGGGATTGCACTGGGAAGGCAAAATGATAAAGTTCTGTGAAAAGAAAAAGGGATGAAAAGGGAAATGAAGTTCTTCAGGCAGGGTGGAGGAATGGTCTTTCATGTTATCTTCAGCATATGGGTCTCCTCATCTAGTTTCTTTTTTTCTTTGCAAGATGGCAAAATGCATCATTAGATTTAACTGGGAATTTGTTTGAGGCCTGAAGGTACGCAGAGTGTAGGATTTTTTGGGATCTTTGATGTTCATTAGGGAGTAGTTCTGTGCCAGGTCAAGTTTACTTTGCTTTTTTTAGTTTCCTTTGCAAACTGCCATTGTACTGTTTCATACTTCCTCCTGTAACTGTTAATGTTTCTTATTTAGTTTTCTTTCCCAGACAACCTCCAAGGCTTTAGAAAATTTGGTTATCTGACTTCTGTGGGATTACATTTAACACAAGAGAAAATGGAGATGATGTAGTTTTGGGGTTTTTTCTTTGTATTAGTGTTTTTTTGGTTTATTTTGGTTTTGTTTTTTTTTTTTTTACAAAGGACTGTAATTTTTTTTCACAACATGTTAATATTAAAGTTGCATATGAATGGATAGGTTATCCTCATGTGGTCATTAAAGTCAGTATTTAAAATATTACAGTCTTGGTGTCATGCTCTGTTCTTGCTTTTTATATTTTTCTTATGATGGACAGTAAATCGTATGTTAATTTTACTTCCTGTTTATGTTCTGAGCATTTCAGTGTTTGTTTTTCAGATAATTTTAAATAAATGTTTGTTTTTTAAGTCTAATGGAAACACTTCACAGTTTTAAGAGCTGACTTCATAAAATTAGCAGACCTTTACGTTTCGTGTCATATTTAAACTGAAATACTGTTTAAAAAGAAAAAGAGTAGTTATTCACTGCGAGTCATTACTTACAGCAAATGGAAACTTACTGTAGTTGTAGCTTGCATAGATTTGTCTGGTTCTTGCTTTTTGATTTTCTTCCCCAGTCTCAATACATTTAGATCTCTCCACTCCTCACATTGTAAACTCCTGTCTGAAATGGTGATCTGCTACTACAGCCAGGTGTCACGGGTGTTTACTAATCAGATTAAGAGAAACTGAAATAGAGAAAGGAACTTGCACAGAAGGTCGGAGTATTGTGACAACAGTAATGAAACATCTACATGGTTTCTGTAGGAAGCTACCAGGTTTCAGCTTAAGTCCAGGAGCCTGTACCAAGGTTACTCTGCATGATTGATAAGAGGATTGTTCTTTGAGGGCTGATGAATAAGCTGGATTCCTATCTCTGTAATCATGTTATGACCCAGACTGGCCTGAACAGGTCACAGGGCACCACTGCGGCAGCTGAGCTCTATTGTTGCTTTCAGCTCGTGATACCACTGAGATGTTGCAGGTTGCCTAAGAGAAGTCTGAGGGGACAACCTGCAACCTTCTGGGTATTCTCACCAGCCTTTCAGGTGTGCATTTTCTTCTGTTTCTTAGTGAATAGCATTTACTGATTGTTACGGTAAAAGGGATTGTGAGAAACATACCTGAAAAACTTTATTTAATTACTTTATTTAATTAATGAAAGTTATAACTTTCATGATAAAGTTGAATGAATGGTGAATTAAATGATAAATGGAATTGTAAATTTATTTTTAAAAATTACTCCCAAGATCAAAACCAAATTCCAGCCACTGAAACTAAAAAAAGAAGTTGCCAAATGTATTGGGTCCTTTGTGGAATCAGAGTTGACTCTCTCCCACATGGAGGCAGCTTCTGGTGTGTTCTCAGAGGAGCCACCACCTTTATTGCCCTGTCCCCAACTACCAAAATCTTGCCATAAACCAAATGCACTAAATAACACATCCACCTAGCAGAGAAGTTATTTTAATGTTGAATTTGAGAATGTCCTTATCCAAGCTGTAGTAGAAAAAACTATCAACTGTGACTGTGGATTAGAGAATAGAGTCGTGAAAGATTGATCAAAACATGTCTGACATCAGCACACCATGCTGATAGTGCAATGCTTTGCGTAAGACTCTCTAATGTGAAATTGCCTGAAAGTATTTGCCAAGAACTAGTTTGACTGTTAAGTGTACTTAAAGGACTTTTAAATCAGTTTTTCAGAGTTATTGCGTGTGTAGCAAGTTTGACAATTTTGGGGGAACCAGACTTCAGTAGAGTTGGTCTGGAAGTGTATGCAGTGCTTTTAGAAGTTACTCTTCATCCCTTGTAGATTTTGCAGAATGAGTATAGAGAGTGGGTGCTGATGTCCAGATTGCTGAGCATGTACAGGAGTTTCTGATGCACATGATGTGAATGGGCACTTATGTTGGGTCAAAAACCCTCTGGGAATTCAGACAGCTGCAGAAAATCCTCAGTTTTTGTAGGCACAGTTTCTGAGTTTCTTAACCTATCATACCACTTTACTGCTTGGATCATCCAGCTGAAGTGAGAACTTGTGCTTCTGATAACTCCTTGAATATTCAAAAGGATGTAATAGGCAGCTGGGGTGTTTGGTAGCACACCCATCTTTGGTAACTTGCTACATGGTGGAATTAAAAATTCATTACTATTTCTTTACCTTAAAATCACAATCAACTCCAACTAGGGTAAAATAGACTGACAATTTAAAACATTCATCATGACTTTGTTAATGGCAACACACAGTGCAAATGTTTCTAAATGATGTAGGAAAAAAATGGGAGAATGATATTTAATCAAGTTGCAACTGACTTGACTTAGAGCTTTTCTCCCCCTCTCTCTCTCTCTCTGAGTCAGCTGGAGAACTGCCTGTCCTGGATTCTTTCTTTCCTTGTACCTCCTGCTGCACCTGGTAGAAAGTTCAACAAGCCTTGATGCACTGTGTGTATGACTAATCTTATCCTTGAAGCCATGGGTGGAAAAGAGGGAGAGGTCTAGACTTAAAATCTTTCTCCAGTTTTTTCTCTTCCTTGCAGCTGCAAATATGGGTCAAGGTGTTTTGCAAACTAGCATGTTGTATTCGACAGGCTGATTAACAAATGTGTTTGCCTTAGAGTGTGATAAAATTTTCTGTCCCTTTTTGTGACTTGCTAAGTATTTTACACTGCAGAGTCTATTGGAGTTGCCTTGGATTTTTTTTTTGATGGTACAGACTGTCACTTTATACACCAGCAATCATATTTTGTGCAGTGTACTGAATGGGATAAGTATGTATCATTACAGGCATTGAATTACGTGTAGCCACAAGGAGGTCTACAGTTTTTGTGGTAACTGACCTCCAGCTTTTTTCCTAAGCTTATATTAACAGTAGAGAGTAAACCATACCTGCTTATCAAGTGTAAACAGGGCGTGGAATGAATATTTAAGAAAAACAAACCAAAAATCCCATTACTTTCACACATAATTGTTTTTCTTCTGTCAGAATGAGGTGTATTCAATTGTTCTTAACAGAACTGTAATAAAACCATCATCTTGGAAAAGAATAGCTCATTTGAGAGTACTCATACTCTAAAGGAATTGTTAAGGTATAATATGATACACAATTCAAAAGAAATATAAATAAATTGTATATTAATAAACATTTTATTGCAAATGTTCCCTATGAGCTGTGATTTATGATGAATGAGTTATAGCAAGACCTGTTAAAAATTACTCCCTTATGTTTACTGATGCTAGTGTTAAGTGAAAAATTTTTTAGTTCATAGTACAGTAACTGCACCATTGATGACATAGCTGATGTTAAGACCACACAGATGAGTTACTCTTCTTGAGAACACTTGCGATGGCTCAGAGGATAGTATTTACAGGCAAAACGAAATCATGGACAGCTTGTTTTTCTTTCTCTTCTACCATCAGTTTGGATCAATTGGGCTGCAAGCTGACAATTATGTTTCATCTTTGGAGGCCCTAAAAGATGCCTTTAAGGTACATATATGTTTTAGTGTCTCTCTTGATGCTGTTTGGAAATAATGCTTCTCCTGACAAGTGAGCTGTTTGGAAACTGCTAGATGATTTGGAAAGTGTATTTTCTGGTCATAATAATCCTTGGTAATCTCTGGTACAGATGCAGTGAAGGCCTGTAAATTAGGTAGCTGCAATGATTGCACAGTGCTGTTAATGGCAACTTGTAAAAACATGGTCTGAGCTACTCTGTGTTTGTTCCAGGCTAGGAGCATGCACAGGGGTATCTATTAATGGTTCGATTTCATTTTTTTTGCTAAGATACTGTATACTGCTTATATATCTTAAGATTTGGAAAACAAAACAACCCAACTTATATTGTATGTTCTATGGACCTTCATACATTGGTAATAACTTACTGATTTTTGAGGACTTGATTTTATTTTTATTAATATCAGTGAGTCATTTCTGCAGAGGTTATTTTCTTTCCTTGTGTCACAAGAAATCATTTAAAAACTGCTGCTTGTGCTAATAAAGAGCAAAAAGCTTTATACTGACTCAAGGCATAAACAGAATAGAGGTCTCAACTGAGCATGCGACTGTTCAGGCATAACAAAATCAAAGCAGCTGGTTGAATAGCTTGGAGGTTTTTGTTTGTGCCAACCTTGCCAAGACATCTGTGTTCTATAAGACATTAAGGGGAGAAGTTGATTTCAAATAGTTGTATGTTTTTGATAGCCTGGCTTTTGAATAAAGGGTTTGTGTAAGTTTCCTTGGTCAAAAATGCAGCATGCCATGTACTGTGCCTTCCACTACAATCTTTCAGAAATTCAAAGTGTTTTAATAAGAGTCAGTTTTAATTTGGAGTGTCAATTTTATATCAGCTGTTCTCTTACCAAGCAGAGAGGTATTTGGATTCATTGCAACAGTCAACCAGCACTGAGTTTTGCCGTATGAAAACTAGGGGGAGAATCTTTGCTTTTGGGGTTTTAGATTAGCTGTTGTATCACTCAGCTGTGAAACTATGAGTTACACAAGTTATTTGGTTTTCAGATATGAATTTCAGTAATAAATGCCAGAAGAGCATCATATGGTAGCTATGAGTGCATCTTTGGAATATCCTTTTTATAGTAGAAAATTGCTTCCAGCTAATTGGTTTAAATGCTTTTTCTTTCAGTTTCACAAAGCTTAGAATATAACTGAGATTTTATTTTTTCCCCCCCCCAGATTCCCAAGATATCCAATACACACATTATAATCCTATACTCAACTCCAGGAGTCTGTGATACCACACTTCATTTTAAATTATACTTTTAGGGATCAGAAGATACTGCTGTATCATGGAAAGTGCTTGCTTTCTTGTAGGACTGAGGATTCTCTGAATTATGTGAGCTCAGTTGAAGTCATTGGCACTTTGTTATAGGAATTGTACCTTATTTTGGCTAGGATACTTAATTTATAAAGTTACGTGCTGCTACAAGTGGTCCAGGAAGTTTTAGTTTTTAAACTCAGAGAGCAATCGAGAAGAGCTAAGATGCTACTAATTTCTCTGGAACAGTGATGTTGCAGTGAAGTTTTTTGTTTTGTTTTGGTTTGGTTTTTTTTAATTTTAAAGTTCCCATATGTAAGAGTATGCATACATTAGTTGCATCAGGTAAACATGTTATTACCCAAGTGAGCACGTAGTTTTACCTTGTTGTTAAGTGAAGGCACCTCAAGGTAGTAGCAAACATTACTCAAGGCAATGTAACAAACAATCTGAAAAAATCTTTGGAATTTAAATTCCTTACTTATTAAAATACTACTTACTTAGCTGTTAGCAGTATGAAACATGTAAGTGTGAACTATTTGTTTGTGGAACTCATAATTACAGGCCAAAACCTAAGTCATCATTTTTTCAGAGTTTCACAGACAACGTTTCTGTAGCATCTGTTCCTGCAGGCCAGGCCTGGCAAGCAGCTGAAGGTGCTGTCTCTGCATGAGCCTGAGCAGGGCAGTCGTGCCTCTCTTCCAGCCCTGGGCTGCACATTCTGCACACGGAAGGCGCAGCAGCAGAGTGGATTTGGGTTGTCTACTAGGAAACCATTTCTGGAATAAAATTTGAAAAATCAAGGAAGTTGTGCATTTTTCCTTTAATTTAATTAGTAGTGCCTATAATAGGATTTTGGGAAAAATTCCTTTTTATTTTTTTTAACTGTATGGTTTTTAGGTTTGTATTTTATCATATTAGTTAGTGGTCAGTTCATCTATGAATTCACTCAACTGTTTTGATAGTCTGTGAGTATGTGGTGTGTTCTTTTGTTTTGCAGTTATCTGCTAAAAAAAAGCATGTTAAAATGTGTTACTTGTCTGTTAGTCTTTTGGGGTAGGTAGTGGAATTCATGGGGTTTTTTGCAAGGATGTGAACTTTTCTTGAGCTCTCAGCCAGAACGGCTGCAGATAAATGTGTTTTGTAAGCTGTTTGCAAGGCACTGATCAAAGACAATGGGAATAATGGAGACTTAAGGAAAAAAACATTAAATTCTCCAAGTGAAAGTGGGAGGAGGAAGAGACTAGGTGAAAGAAAGACTGAACATGGGGTGGGTGAGCTTAGACAAACACAGTAAGGATTCAGAAAAAAAAGAGGAGCCCAGAGAACTTTAACAGCAGGCCGAGAAAAGGATACAGTGTTACGTGAGTTGGCTGTAGATTTTTCAAGTCAGTAAGTTAAAACAAATATAACGAAAAGGGGTTTTATTTTTAACAGCACACAGCAAGGCAGCCTTTGGGAAACCAGGGCACTTTCAGAGGTGCATGTAATGCAGCTTCTAGGAGACTGTTGATCTTGCAAAGGGAACTTGGTGAGATTTTCTGCTTTTGCAGTGGGTTTTATGTCATTTTGTTTTATTTTTTAAGTTCACTTATTTAATCCAGTCCTTGACAAATTCACTGGTCTCCGGGATACAGAGGAAGAATGTGTGTTATCTTGAACAGTTCTTGTGAGAAATGGGTTGATTTCCTTGATTTCCTCTAAAATAGCTGTGCTGGCTTGTATATACACCCTCAGCTTTGCTTTTACCTTGGGGGGAGGAGTGACCTTACAGCTTTCCACTTTTAACCTATTGTCTCTTGCTGTCTTCCACATGTGTCTGTACTAGGCTCTGGCCTTCTGTGTTCTTTTTCTTGTAGACTTAAAGGGATCTTCTTTGACTTCATGTTGCCTCTGATCCATGCTAGGGACTCCCTATGAGTGGGCTCAAATGTTACATATATCTCTTTCATGTTGTCGGTAGAGACTTGAAAAGAGTGCTGTCTCTCATGCTATCAAGTGCTGTCTTGTTGTACTCCTCCTCCTCTGTGTGGGAAAGCATTTTCATTTTCTTTCATATGTTGCCTCTGTCAGATCACAGACTTCATTTGACGCTTGCAGAGTTCTTACCCAAAGGAGTTTGGCTTCTGCTTGGGCACTTTGGCAATATAAGTAAGAATATGCCTGTCTTTGCCATGATTTGACTTCCTCTTTTGTTGTGTGGTTTTGGTTTTTTGGGTTTTTTGGGGGGTTTTTTTGAGGTTGTTTTTTTTTTTTTTCATTTTTACACTATATGATCTATGGGGAAGTTGTCATTAATTGGTCAAGTCCTTATTGCTGTAGAAATTAATTCCTTTTCTCCATTTTTAAGGAGAAATGGAATGGCATGTACATCCTAGTAGGTTTCTGATGATTTACCAGCTTTAAAATAGACCTTTACAAAAAACAACTTTTTTTTTATATGGAATGAAATTGTTAATATTGGAAAAGACCACTAAGATCATCAAGTTCAACTGTCAACCCAGCACCACCACCATGTTCACCACTAAACTGTGTCCTCAAGTGTTACATCCACATGTTTTTTGAATGCTTTTGGGGATGGCAACCCCACCAGTTCCCTGGATAGCCTGTTCCAAATGACATCACCTTAACTCCCGAGTATCTGAGCTACAAGGTGTATAATGATGCTGGCTTCTCTAGCTTTACTCTGAAAGCCAGGGGATTAATTAGGCTGTGTGGTAAAAGACTTATCTCCAAAACTACAAAGGGACCCTGTGGAATGGTAACAGATGGGAAAATAGTCTGAGAAATGGAGCATCCTGACCTGTTTCTTCCCAAGTCTTCCACAGGAAGGTGGTAAGATCCACAAGATTTATTATGGGGTGGAGGGGAAGAGCATCCATAAATTCTTCAGGATGTATTATGGAATGTTTAAGGGAAGGGCAAAAGGCAGGGTTTGTGATTTTGTAAAGGAGGGTTTGAGGTGATTTGAAGCGGAAGAAGCATAGGAGAGCAGAATAGGGGAATAAAGAGGCTAGTCATATATCGCTGGGTGAGGGGGCTCTCTTCTAAATACATTTGTATATATGGAGTATTAAGTGCCAGTGTGAGCCCACAGTTCCAACTGGAAGGGGACCATTGGGTCCTAGGGGGCCCTGCACCTTGGGGTGCAATCAGCTGGAGCATGTGCCCTGTGTGGAGGTGTCAGTGTGCACCACCAGCAGGGCTGGTATTGGCCGGCAGAGCAGCTCAGCAGCTTGGAGCCAGGTATTGAGGCAGCCTTAAATCCGGGAGAGACAGAGAACAGAAGATCTGCCAGTTGGCTGAGAGAGCAACTCACAGGTCCAGGCCAACTTCTGCAGACACAGTGAGGTCTCAGGCCTGGTTGAGGGCCATGTTTGTGTGTGCTGTCTGTGCACGAGGCACATCACACTGCAAGGATGGACTTTTGTCCATGTCAGCTGTAGTGGAGCCTGGCATGAGGAGCCCTTTGTGCTCTCTGTCTTCTGGAAGTACACACTCAACCTTTGTCTTGGCCAGAACTAGGAATGTGGAACCTCACCTTTACTGAGCTGCTGGAATAGGCAGCACATGAGCCATTTGGATGGAGTTTGTGTGCATGGTTGTCTTTTTCCTCTGCTGTCTTTTGGGTGTGGTTAAGAGTAGTACAAGGTAGGCTCTGGATATATCTAACATGCCCATTGGGATCTTTATAGATTTCAGTTCAAAAGAAGTTTATTTGCTAAATTATATGTCTTAAGATAGTAAATCTTCATTGAGATATAACAAGTATACTTACTTTAGGTTTTGTTTTTTGTTTGGTTTTTTTTTTTTTTGTGGAACCCTCTGAATCCTGTTATCAAGAGGGTCTGTTGCCCCTTTGTGTGGTAACTCAGTCATATCTGCCCTTTTCTGCACAACTTGTAACCCACAGTTCCCACTTTCAAGGAATAATGAATGAATAGAATGTATAGAAATGAACATAAAATTTATAGAAGTGGAGGATGAGTGAGCATGGTCATCCAACTATTGCCTTCTGAAAATCAGACTCATCTGACAGTTAGAAGTCTTTGATAGGGGTCTTGATTTTCAACACTTCTGTGTTCTAGTTTGGAGCATGAATGCTGTTTTGAATGAAATTTCCTTATTATCCCTCTTACTATTCTGTGTTTTATATCATGGAGCAGGTTTATAGTAGACAAAGCTGGCTTAATTTTGTATGAAAATCAACTGGAGGATGCACTCTCAGGTGTTACTGAGCATTCAGTGCACTGAGCAGTTTAAATCTGGTCTGCTTTTGAAATGTATCTTGTATGCATAAGTTATTTTGTTTCACAGATCCTATCCTAATACTGGGTTCTACTTGTGACTATAGATATGTTTTCTATTTCATGGAGCAGCACAGATACATGGGATGGTTGTTTGTTTGCTTTTCCTCCATTAAACAACAGCAAAGCTTCACCTAGGAGTTCCCTGCTGATGTTTTCTAAAGGGCTTTGTTTTCGTGCACCATCCTGATGAGGCAGGTGCAAGTCATATATACTCCTTGAAAAGATTCGGGATTGCAAATCAGTTCATCTTTCCTTATTATGGTGCGTATTTAAATGCTTTTCCACTGCGCTGCTTCTTTTTCATCTGTTTGTATTATTTCCTCAGTGCCTATGACTTTGTCAGCTGATTGTAAAATAATCCTCTTTTTTTTGGTCCTCAAACTCTGCCTTTCATCTTTTTATAACTATTGTGAAATGTACCATACAATCACATCCACCCTGGGAGCTGGTTATCTGCAGTTGCCATCCCCTACTGTATTTTATTTAACTATGATTTTATTTTGTATATTATACAAAGTGTATGTAACATTGGCATTAAATCAGTCTATTTCCAAATTCTGGAACTCTCCAATTTTGTGATTAACAAGTGTTGCCTTTTATGACTATTCGGTATATAACTAGAATTTGAACATGTTCCAAATGCAAATGCTTAGAAAAGTAGTTCTTTTCTGAATCTTCTATTTATATTCCTCATGTGAATGAGCTGGAGGTTTTCTTACTTTCTTCCTCGTATTCAGGCAGAATACAAATCAGCAATAGGATTTTTTTGCATCATTGCACACAGCTTTCTTTTCTACTGCTCCGTTCTATTTGTGTCCTGCCTTCAGCCTTGCTCGGATACAGCCCTTAGCATTCTGTGCACTACTGGCTTGCGGGCAGGCAAACAATGCGACGTTCATGAAAGCTTTGAAACACTGCAGTTGCCAGGTGTAGGATTTACTCTGTTCTAGCTTCGTGCTGGTAACTTGTAATAAGCCAAGACAAAAATAGAATCCTACAATATTCTCTTGTGAATTCACAAGGAAAGATTTATGGGCATGGGAATGTAAGTACCTTTGCTTGCTCATCCCGTAGCTGTCGCTAGCCAAGGTGAGAAATGGATGCTTATGGAAAGAGTGTAGAAGCAGTTTGCAGTGATATTTCTCTTGGTATGCAGTTCCACCAGTTTTTGAACAGGAATATTTTCAGCTGGAGTTGCCTAAACGCTGTTGTGATTAAACCAAGACCTTCTGATTTAAAGGTAGCATCACTACCATGTCTTTTCCCTACCCTCAATTTAGTCCAAACCTGTGATGATACAAACTGGAATTTTATTGTGTTTTCCTGGTAGATGTTCACCAAAAATTTTTTTTGTTTGTTTGTTTGTCAAAACATTCTGGGTCAGGGTAGATACTTCTCAAATGCAGCATTACTTCTTCTAATTGGTAGGTTTCTCCAGTGTCTGATGCACCAAGCTTCTTTCCAAAAAAGTGTATGTATAAAAAAATCTATATTAAAAATGTTAATCTTAAAAGGCTAAGAGCTAACTTAATAACAGTCAGTTCATTTTTTTTCTAAAGGATTATGGATTTTATTAAAACAAAATGGCTTTCTGGGAAAACCTTCTACTCTTAGTGTTTCAATTTCATGCATTAGTTCAGTAACTTTCCATTCACTGCTTAAAGACTGGATGTCCTTGAGTCATATAAAGAAGTTAATTAACTTTCGCTCTTGGTCGGTATAGGGCAAAAGTTACAATATCAGACACCTATCCTTGTAAAGACTGGCAAGAAATCACAGCTTGTCTTTTTCTATGATATAAAACATTCTCCAATCTATACATGAAACAATCAGGTTCTGTTCTCTTTTTTAGTTTAAAACATACTGTAAAATATGCAATGGAAATTTGAACAAATTGTGTATTTTGCTTTGAGTTTAATAATTTGATTTTGATGGAGCACATCAATATAATTTGTAGAACTGGAGTAATGTCTAAGGGTTATGTACATTTAAAAACTTAGTTACTGTTAAACCTTTCAGAAAATCTTCCCTCTTCTCTATGTAAATAACTTTTGGGGCATTTCCAATGATATCTGTTTCTCAGATCTGAAGAGCAAAAAATGTCTTAATTTTCTACAGGGCTTTTGTGGGCTTTTTATTTCCATCTTTTTACTGAGGTTTGTCTGGTATTGTGCATATATGGTTATGTGCTGGTGAATTCCTTCTTGTTACAGCTGACATAACAGAAATGCCATTAGTGAGGGGAAGAACAGCTGTGATGGTGTAGTCCAGGAGTTGATAAAAGCTTTTCTGACACTGCCAACAGTAGAGGATAAGAGAAGAGTGTAGGAAAAGGGCAGAGTTGTAGAGATACCTTTTCCAATATGACCTCCAGTAACATGCAGCTCAGGATATGTCAGAATGAAGATATTAAATTTATATTTAAAGGCCATACTGAATTTTTCTTCCATGACTTTACCCATTTTGTCTTCTATTTTTCAAAGTATGCATAATTTTTGAATTCACAAGGAGTTCCACAGCTCACCCTATGTGATACAAAGCAATATACTTTTTTTTTTTTTTTTTTTTTTAAATTTGCTGCCTGCTGGTTTGTTTAAAGTCCTCTGCCCTTTATCTTAGAACAGACTGTGTTCAGCCATTGGATATCCACCCCACTTTGCCATTTGGGATTTTTATAGACCTCTGAGGCCAGGCAGGGTGCTTGGCCTCTGTCTTGCCATGTGCTCCTCTCTAGAGATGGAGTTTGTGCCTGCTGTGGCTGCTCTGCAGAGATCTGAAGGGTTATACTTACTGTCTTGGGTAAGAAAGAGGAATAGGTGAGACTTTTGAAGGAGCTGCTTTGTGAAAGGAAATTCAAGGTGAAGTATTTCTAGAAAAGCTACTGTCAATTTCCCACAACTTCTGTTGCACCACTTAGTGTTTGTTGTCTGTTTAGTGCTCTATTAAGGCCAGCATCTGGCCTCCAGAACTAAACTCCTCGTTATTAAATACCACCTTTCTCTGAGCAAGAAGTGTGCTGAGAGGAAGTGCTGTCTGCTTGGAGTGATGTCTGGTGTAGCAGATAAATGATCTTATAAAAGCAGCAGGAGGTATTTAAACCAGGTTACCAGACAGTTAATAATACAGAACACTGGAAGTTGCATAAAGTGCTTTTCAGATTTTGCTCCATTGATATTGTCAAGTGCAGTAACTCTGTAGCTGCAAACGTAAAACTTCAGACCATCCTTCAGCCATGGTTTATGCACTTGTGAAAATCATGAGAAATGGCGTAAGGAACAGCAGTGAGTTACTGTAGTTTAAATAGTTGACTGAGTTTCTGAAAGGTAGAACCATTTTAAAATCAAGAGAAACAATATGAGATTTAAACAGGAAATCTACAGAGTCACCCCTGCTTGGTGAAGGAGAAGCTGGAATTCAGCCTCTGTGTGCATGGATATTGCTGCCTTCTGGCAGAGTTGTTTTCTAAGCATTCTAGTTTTACAGTCTCATAGTGTGTCTTCACAGATTAAAAGTAGGTGGATTGCAAGGGATGCAGCTCAGATGGAATGGATCTTTATGTAGTTGAAATATGAAATACAATCTGTCTTCTCAGATCACACAGCAATTTTCACAGAGTCCCAAAATGGGTAAGGTTGGAAGGGACCACAGTGGGTCTTCTGGTCCAATGTCCCTACTCAAGCAGGGTCATTCCAGAGCACACGGCACAGGATTGTGTCCAGAAGTTTCTTGAATATCTTTAGTGAGAGAGACTCCACACCCTCTCTGGACAATCTGTTCCAGTGCTTGGTCACAGCACAGTAAGGAAGTTCTTCCTCATGTTCAGGTGGAACTCCCTGGGCATCAGTTTCTGCCCCCTGCCTCTTGTCCTATTGCTGGGCACCACCGAGCAGAGCCTGGTCCATCTTCTGACACCTCCCTGCAGATACTGACAGATGTTGATGAGATCCCCTCTCTGTCACCTCTTTTTGAGGCTGAACAGGCCCAGCTCCCTCAGCATTTCCTCATAAGAGAGATGCTCCAGTCCCTTAATTATCTTTGTTTTCCTCCACTGGACACATTTCAGGAGCTCCACATCTGCCTTGTCCTGAGGAGCCCAGAACAGAGCACAGCACTCCAGGTGAGGCCTCACCAGGGCTGAGCAGAGGGGCAGGATCACCTCCCTCAACCTGCTGGCAAGGCTCCTCCTGATGCACCTCAGGATACCTTTGGTCTTCTTGGCCACAAGAACACACTGATCTATGTGTGCAAGTTTGTGCATCCATTGAAGGGGTTAAAGCCACCATGTGTGCAGTTGTGCATCCTCCTTTGCAATGGCCATAATGCACCAAAAAAAGGCAACTTTAGTCTGATCTAAGTTCTTGACTTTGTGATCACTAGTGTGCTGGTACAAAGAAAGTAGTGGGAATGAGTGGTTGGAAGAGGGGAAACAGGAAAACCATGTTTTTAAAGTCCACCGAGGCAAATGATCACTCTAACTTTCCACTAAAACCTGCAGGGATGCCTGTTGTCCTGTTGCTTTCAATCATAAAATACCAGCTGGAATGTGAAATGCTATTGCTTTTAACCTTCATTCGTTTAACACTTTCATCTTTCCTGTCCAAATTTTCATTATATTACTCACCATTTTTTCTATACATTCATTCTGTGTTTCAAAGTGAATCTTCTAACCATACAGATATATTTGGTGTATATTGTGGGACATCTGTTGTATTTTCTGATATGTGAAGAAATTGTTACTTCCTAAGGGAATGATGAAAAATCCATTTTCATTCATATGCCTCCACTGAATTAAATTACATTTGGAGGTATTAAATTTTTATTAAAAATACTAAGAGGAAGCTGCAGAAATGTAAAAAGGAAGAAAGTGTCTTTCTGTCTCAGTAAAAGTGATCATGAAATGGTACTATATTTATTAGTGATAACATTGTGTCATGTCCCATAGCATCAAAATTTGAAGGTGTTTGTCAAGAGAATACATTGTTGCATAAATTCAGAAGTTTCTGTTGTGTTTACAGCTTCTTCTTTACAACTTTGTGAGAGCTAGTGTGCTGTTACTTAATTTTAAAATACTGCAGCCTATCAATCTCTTATTGTTCTAGTGTCTTAGTCTGTCTAGTTTTTATGTAAAATTATTCCTTGATTGTGGAAACTTCTTGATTGTCTTTAAGACTGATGTTGACTGAGGTTAATTTTATTTAAGCACTAGCTGCATCCATTAGATTTAGCTAATATAATATTTAGGGTGGGCTGAAATGAATAAATCAATTTTGAGAACCAAGGTAATTTTATGATAAATACTATAAATTAATGGGGTTTAGTATTAGTCTTAATTTTGTGCTTTGGGTGGGGGAATTGTATAGTTAAAAGAAGAAAAAATATTGGACTAAAATGTGAATAACTTGGTTTCTGATTAAGTATACTTAAGTATGTAATTACTGGTCTTTTGGATGGATTTTAAATTATGGCATTACTTTGTCCTATGTTTAAGTGGAATCTATATGTTCTAGTTGCATACTATACAAGCATGAAAAACTACATGGTAATAATCAGCTTTGTCCATGCACTTTTGTTACCCTGTGGTAGCAATCCTGGTTTTCATTTGCTTTCCCACTTTCCTTTCTCTATTATGAAACAAAAATTATATTCCTTATTTTAGAGAAGGATATTGCCAACCTCAGTTCTTTTGAAGTGACATATATCGTCTTCATAGAATCATAGAATAATTTGGAATGGAAGGGACCTTGAAGACCATCCAGTTCCAACTCTCTGCCCTGGGCAGAGACACTTTCTACTAAACCAGGTGGCTCAAATACACTTCCGACCTGGCCTTGAAGACATTCAGGGATGGAGCACCCATAACCTCTCTGGGCAGCCTGATCCAGGGCCTCACCACCCTCACTGTAAAGAATTTCTTCCTAACATCCAAACTAAATCTACCCTCCTTCAGTTTAAAGCCATTCCCCCTTGTCCTTATCACTCCACACCCTTATAGAAAGTCCCACTCCTGCTGTCTTGTAGCCCCTTTAGGTACTGGAAGGTGCTATGTCACGCCAGAGCCTTCTCTTCCCCCACCTCTCTCAGCCTTCATCACTTAGACTGTTGTTTAGATAAAACAAAGATAAACACAGCAGAGTTTGGTACACAATTATTTTATAGTCATTGTGGGTGTCTAGTACAAGTGTTAGCAAAAGTGTTTTAAGCTTGAGGAAGAGAAGGATAATTGTGCATGGTCTTCTCCACCTCCACTGAACTTGAACCTTCTCCTTTAGGTCTTGCATATACGGGGAAATTGTGTTCTTTGACTAACTTTTGCTTTTGCATCTGTGGAGTTTGAATGCTTTTTGTCTGAGTATTTTAAAGAAAGTTGTTGCTAGTGTGATTTAGCTATGCTTAGGATCTTGGCTATAAATTATGTCCGAAGCTTAATATTATTAAAAACATTTACAGAATATTCTCCAAGGGCATCTGTTCTCTAATGCAGTAATAAAAGAGAAATAGCATGGGACTCTTTTTACCAAACACAATACTAGGTTAAAAAATGTTGTGAAATAAGTAGCAGTTTGCTTGCAAAGTACTCATGTTTCCCAAAATGATGAATATTGCAGCTAGATTCTTCTAAGTTCCACTGTGGTTTTAAAACAATACCTTTACAATCAGCACTGTATTTAAAGTATGGGAGAGAAGGTGGAAGATTCTGTGTTGTCCCAATGACCTTGGCAGGTCATATACACAATTTGGGGAATTTAGGTTGCCTTTACACTGTAGGATTTCAGTGGTGTTAAAATATCCTCTTCTTGCACCCTTGATTTATTGCTGTAGCTTATACACTTGTACATGAGTCAGAAATTCTTTTCTATGCATAATCAGTTTGCAAGTGGTCATAATGTGTGCCAGCATCCCCAAAATAAACCCTAGAGAGTATAATCAAACACAGGTCTTTGCTTTAGTTTCGATATCCCTTCTCATCTCACTTCTTTTCACTTGTATATTGAGAAAGCAGATTTTACTCTGGTCTGAAGTTGTATATAAAATTTTTCTGGTAATTAAACATATATATCATTAAATCATATGTATTACACACATCTATGGCTTGGTTTTTTTCAGCCTATATTGCTTTTAGAGGTCTGTAGGTTTCCTGTACCGCAGTGAAGATGAGGTATACATCCTCATTTTCTACTATACATTTATGCTATTTTTGCATGTGGATTGAAAGGCAATGTAGAGGAAAATAGAAGATTTTAGATGAGGCTTTTATTAAAGTACTGGACTTGACTATCCTGATTATGGTGTTTCCTCTTCTGTAATTTTCCCACTAAATTATGTATGTCCAGAGAATATGTTTATATCAAAGAACATGACATTGAAATTAAAAAAAAATATTGCTTCACATCTAAATTATGCTCTTGTGATTTTATTTTCCTTTTTTGAAGGGGGGACTCAAAGTCCCTCATTTATGCGTTTTGTAATTCTCTAGTCTAGGCTAAGTAGAATTAGAATTAGATTAGAAACACAACTCCTACTGTATGGAGTAAAACTTCTCATTTCCATTTTTAAATTTATCTTAAAACAGCAAAAAAAATGAATATATGCTTATTTTCTAGATTGGTTCTAGATGTGCTTTTATTTTTCTTCCTGTTATTATCCCATAGTGTCATTCTGTGTTATACCCTGTAATGAGGATTGATTGTAAGATGATAGCTCTTAGCTGGTTACCCAAATGTAGCTCTGAATTTCATAAGTGGTGGTGGTTGAACGTTTAACATGATGTAAGATGAAATCTTATTGAGTCTGCCATCATTGCAGTCCCCAATAGCAGAATAAAACTGAGCTCTAACAGTGTCTGATAATGCTGTAATAGTCTTCAAGGTCTGTGTTGTACTGGAAATCCCTTTTTTTTTTTTTTTTAATTAACCTAATGAAAGTCTTGAAATCTGCAGCTTTGAAAAAAATAGACACAATTTTAAATTTCTTTTTTGGGCACCAAAAAATATTAGTGCATTAATATACTCACTTTTTTCTCTGAATGGAATAATTCTGAAATGGAATATTGTAGTCATCCATCAATGTATGCATTTAAATATTTCTTCAGGAGTTAGGAGGAGGAGGAGCATGAGTTGTTTCTGTTCTCAAGTAAGAGATCATTTCTGGTCCCTCACCTCAGCCAGGGCAATTTTTTTTTTCTTGGAAGGATTTCTACTAGTAGTAGTAATGGCTGGCAGAAGATCCTGACAATGCCACTCGGGATTGGAGTTTATGGACCCATGAGGTTTGAGTGTGCTGTGTGCCTGCAGCACCACAGAGAGGCTGCATTTATCCCCCTTTTGTCACTTTTGACTTTTGTAGCATTCACGGAAACTGTGTACAATATTTAAAGAGTTTTGCTGCCAGTAAGAATAACTAGTCCTGATCTAGTGCATCTTCCCTCCCTGAGCAGAAAATGCCTGTGAGTTACTGGGATAACAGCTTAAATGCAGAGCCTGCTGCAAAATATTTTGTGGCTTCAGAAAAAGAAGGAAAAGAGTTAACGGGACAAAAATATTTTGTAGTATTTAACTCTGGTGCTGCAACTGAAGAGCTCTCCTGTTAGTGAAATTTACAGTCTGATATCATGGAGGAAGAAATTTTCCAGAGATTTCTGTGCTTTTTTCCAGTTCAAGTTGCTAAGAATCACATTTCTAATGACCCTATATCTGTTAGCACATGTATGGAGTGTGATTATGTTTATGCTGTTTGTATATCATCTTCTCCTCACTTTGTTTCCTTTTGAAAGACCTTGCCTCAAATATTCACCATCTTCTGATGAGTTTATTGTTTGATTGTTCTCAAAAATAATCTTGTTCTATTTTTTTGTGTTTCTTAGTGTTTGGCTATGTCTCTCACATATAAGCTTTTCAGATTAGATTTTTGTTAAATGAAAATGGCACTTCATACTGTGTTGGGTTTTTTAAATGACAAGAATCTTCAATGAATTATGCTGGAAAAAATGTTATTTTGTAGGGTGGTATTTGGTAGCCAGTACTCACACCCAAATCAGTGTATTTTCCCTGGCTTTTGTAAAAAGCATAAGGAGAGGTTCACAAGAACACAGGGAGAGAAAAGGCTTTTATTAGTTTAGGTTCATTCCCTTTGTGCTTTTAAAACAGTACTTAATAGATTGCTAATGTGGACAAGCAGGATCACCTCTGAGGAAAAAAGACTGATAGCATGCCATGACTTGCTAAAAAGTAGAGTGCAACAGCACTCATTACTTTTAAACACAGGAACATTTGTATGTAGGAAGATTTTTTGGTTATATTCTGTGCAACCACTTGCTGATGCTATGCAGCCTTAATGCTGGCAAAAGCCGTGTGTGCAACCTGGGGCGTGTACGATGGCATCTTCGGGAGCTGCGGGCCTGGCTATGGGTGTGCTGGTTTCTGAGCTGGAGCCATGTTTTATCCCAGCAGTCATGCCAATGTGTTTATCCAGCACCTGGGGTAAGAAATAGGTGAAATTGTGCTGCAGTGATGTTTAAACTGGGAAGATTTTTTCACGGATTTTGCTGTTCTAGGTTTTCATACTATTCAGCTTTACTGCTACTAATTTAAGGAGGGGGTTTGTATATAGTGAATGATAGCTGTTCTAGCAGTTGTAGCTAGTTCAAGCTGTGTTGTTGCCTGTGTAAAGGTAAGAATATTGTCACTAAGTAGTTGTGGATGCCCCATTGTGCCCAGAGAAGCTGTGGATGCCATATCCCTGGAAGTGTTCAATACCAGGTTGGATGGGGCTTTGAGCAATCTGGTCTAGTGAAACGTGTCCCTGCCCTTGTCAGGAGCACTGGAACTAGATTATGTTTTCCAAACCATTCTCTGATATTTATGCCCAAGATTAGTTTCTACCCAGTGAAACTGGTTTAGAGCCTGTGGGGGAAATTTTTTATCTGTCACTGGATGGTTTCAAGTGTTGTCACTAGTTGTGGGCTTTTCAGCATCTCCTACACAACAGAAATTAGAAAATAAATCTGATCGTTGTCATCAACATTCCTGGAAACAAATATCTTAGCTTATTTTTCAGATATCTCTAAATGTACCTTGTGCACAAAATGAGTTAAACTCAGGAGCATTGATGTAACTCAGCTGAGAACTTAAAGGAAGAAACTGCCCAAAATATTGTTACGCTTTCCCAGGTGTGTCAGAGCATGCACGAAATCCAACATCCAATCCATGTTCATTAGAAAAAATGTGATGCTAACATCATTTTATGCAGAAGTAATCATACATAGATAGTGATTAGTGTCTACATTCTTGGTCTTGCAGAAAAGGCTGCTGGGTAGGAGTCTGGTTGCAAAGAAGGATCTAATTGTCAAAACACATTACAATTAGCAATACTGTACTTTTACAAGCAATATCTACTGTGCTTCCATTTGAGTAATACTTGGGGAATAATTAAGTGGCTAACATTTTTGCAGCTCTTTTAAGAGCCCACACAAATGAGCTGGCTCATCTATTCTGACCTTTACAGCTCTGGAGGTTGGTGTTTTTTGTCACATACGTGGAGTTTGGAGAGCGGCTGTTGCATTGCATCAGACCATGTAGCTAAGAGCTGATATGAGGAAAGTTCAGCTGATGGGATCTCTGTTAAGTTTTGGCATTATCTGAAAAAAAATTTTCTGGAAAAATGTATTTACTCAGTTTGATCACTGAATGCCCTTTTCATTAGGTTATGGTTAAAACACTCAAAGCTTGCAATTTTCAGAGAAAATAATGTTACTTTTTAATTGGTCTTCTTTTGGGAGCAGCTAGTAAATGGCTGTGTATGAAATGATGCTGGCATCAGTTATTACAGTGATAAGTGCTTGTTGATGTGTTGTTTTGGTTTGCTTCCTCTCATTGGGACCCTTTTGGGTTTTTTTAAGTAATTCAGGAAAAGTTCAAACTGGACCTTTCTGTAGCCATCTTTTATACAAAGAGATTGTCTCTAGAAAATTCTTAACACTTTAACACCCCTATTTTTGTCATGTAGACATGTGCTGAGGCCAACAATTGGAAACAAGTTTCGTTGTTCTGTTCATTCACTGGCAGGACCAGTATGAATTGAGTGGAGAAGGAAAGACAAGTCGTGTGGTTTGAGTCACTTCTCTGTGTTCAGAGTTAGGTGGGTTTGGTAGTCTACTCATATCTGACTGAGTGAGCCACTGGAGACCAACACTTGATGCTAATCTTCTCTTTTGGTTTTATTTCACGGTGGCAATTATAGGGGTTTGTGTTGTTGCAATTTCAGTGGCATGCAGTAATTTACTAGCTGTCTAGTCTGTGTTTATTGTATATTCAATTTTACTGTGAGGAAAGCTGATACTGCTTCTGAACAGCCATGACTTTGTAAGGTGCTATTGCTCTGCTTCATTCCATGGGTTCTGTAAATGGGACTTGAGCAAAGTGCAAGCATGTTTTGTAGTATAGACAGCAGTAATTTCTGTGCCAGGGTTAGAGAAGTGTGTAAATTGCTAAGTGAAAGATTTACTGCTTTTAGTCCCTTGAAGCTAATAAATCATCCATGTGCATTCCATGAAATAATTATTCTTGTATCTGACAATACAGGCATGTGACTACCAAGCGTTCATTACACCCATTTGTGTGTATAACCTCAAATATTTTTATATTTCACATGGATTATTTTTTTAATATAAGAAATTAATTTTTTAAAATACTTGGAGGGAGGGTTTTTTGTGATGAGTACATAGATTGTGCATGCTCTAATCACCTTCAAGGTTCTGTCATGGGTTTTTCTTGTGCAAAATGTTGTAATGGTTTAAAACATTTCTTCTCTGCTATATATTTTTGTGGGTGGGTTCTGGTGGCAGTAAGATATGGAATCTTTTAGGGCAAACCTCCTACAAATGGTGTGAAATTCTAAGTTTCCTCTGATATAAGAATGAGCAGTTTGTTCCAGTTGGAAAATGCATCTCCTTTGGATACTAATCTACTTGAAGGGATTAATAATATTCAATAATATATACTGACATATTAATGCGATGGTCAGTGTCTTGAACCACTTTTGTCTTTTATTATCGTAAGGCTGGAACAGAAATTAGTAGGTTTTTTACCCCTCTTTAAATTGTAAAGGTTTGTGAGGTACACAAGATATATTTGATGTTTTAGTAGCTCTAGTGGGCTCAAGGAGCAGTAGCATCCTTTGTGCAAATGTATGCCTCTGGATTGGTGCTGATTTCTAGAAAAGCTAAATTTAATATGCATACAAAGAACTTTTGTGATTGGTTTCTGGACAGTAGTTTTGTGTTAATCTAGAAAGAAAGGTTTATGTGCTTTTTAAACCATGATTTTCATGTGTAGTAGCAATAAGCACCTCACACACTCAGAAGTATGATTACAGTATGTAGACTTTTGTGTACAAACACATCAGGACAAATATAGAATCACAGAATGGCTTGGGTTGGAAGGGACCTTAAAGATCCTCCAGTTCCAACCCCCCTGCCATGGGCAAGGACACCAGCCAATACACTCTAATATATATTAGTATTTGTGCACACACATGCACATGAATATATACATATCTATACAGCATAAAAGGATACAAGGTTTTAAAGAAACAATTAGTGGTCTATCTAGATGTGGACCTGCCAGTTTTTACTACTTCAGAGATAGATAGCAAACCAGAATCTACCACTTTCCACACTGCACTGTAGTATAATTTCTGGTTTAAAATTTAGAAGCTATTAAAACAGAACATGGTCCCAAAATAAAAATACCTTTCACTGAGAAGAGATCAAGCTCTTCAGGGTTGAGGAGAAGGAAGAGCAGTATCTGTCTGTGTGAGCAGCAGTGGAAAATGTCTAGCAGAGAGGACTGGTGTGGGTTAGGGAATGTCAGCATATAGGTCTTCTGACCCAGCTCTGCTCTGTGTGCTGTGTCAGGCTGGTAAAAGTGCATGTGCAGCTACTCAGTGATCTACATCAGTGAAATGATCCACTGGGGGGACTTACCACCCCAAAATGTATTTGATTTTATAGCCTCAAGTGGACAAGTTTTCCATTCACTAGTATGAATAGCTACCAATAAATGTACATCTTGGGAGGGAGGATGCTGCAAGAAGGACCTTCTCTGAATGTGAAATGGTATCTGTAAGTACAAATGTCTATCAGTGTGTACTGCTCTGATGGAAGGTGAGCTGAATCCATAGTGCTCAAAAGGAGCCCCTGGCTTTCACGGGACTGTTGACTCCACAGCAGCTCCTGAGCTGGATCGTGGTGTAGCCAACTGAGTGCTCTGGGATGAGGGAGCAGAGATGCTGCTTTCTTCACCAGTGCAGATTTGAACCAGGTTGGTGGTTTGAAATGGCAGGCTAGGTTCAAAGTAGCCATATTTTAGCAGAAAGGAGAAATTATATCTGGGGAATATATGTGGGGAATTCCACACTGGTTAGTTAGAAGAACTGCTGCTGAATGATCAGGAGATTTTCTTCTTGAGCATAAGCTTCAATATAAGGGAATGTAGCAACTTGAAACCTCAACAGGGCATGTGCCAGAGAATCTGCTGAGAATGAGGAGCAAGGACCTTTCCTTGCTTCATTTTATTTAAGCACATTAAATGTGGTGGATGTTTTGTGTTCTTTCTCCTTTTCCCCCTTCATTTCTCTCTCTGGGTTTTGGGGTTTTTTTGGTTGGTTTTTTTTGTTTGGTTGGTTGGTTTTTTTGTTTTGTTTTGTTTTGTTTTTGTGGTGGTGGTGGTTTTTTTGGTTTTTTGTTTTGTTTTGTTTCTTGGGCTTTTTTTTGGTGAACACTGATTTTACATTATTTTGAGCTTGTCTCCAGAATGACCATTTTCAAGAATAAAGCTTTGGTCAGCTAATAAGGTAGCAAATTTGTGGTGCAGGTATCTTTAGTAACTGATTTGTCCTTCCAAAATGTGTGAGAGAGTAAGAAAATGTTCTTCTGGGGAATTTATAAAGGCCTCCTGCAAGATGGTATCATGGAAATGAAGAAAGAAGCATTTGCCAGGGGTGGTTGGTGGTAAGGAGAGTTTAGTAGGTAGGAAGGAGTGCCACTAAATACCTAGAGATTGTCACAGAGACCCCTTGGTTCTCTAAGACATTGCGATACTCAATAATATATATGTATGCCACTTTTAATGGAAGATCAGATTTTGTGTCTTCTATGATAGGCAGTTAAAATATTTAGTATTCTAAATACTCAAAATTAAAATTAATGGATACTGCAAAAGCTTGTTTTTCCCTAACTAGGGAAAGCAAGGCTGTTCCTGTCTAGTTTAACATGCTGAGAAGGTAATATTACTCTGGAATAATAATTGAATTGAGCATTGAGTGCAGCTTATTTCCTTTGCAGCAGAGTGCAGCTAAAAATTATCAGCAAAAGACATCTAAAAGGAATGTATTATGTTTGGAAACAAACTATTTCCAGTTATATAAAACAAACAAAACAAAAACAACCAACCAAAAAGCCTCAACACCCAAAAGCACCCAAGCAACCCTAGATAACAGGTTTTGTGTACCTGCTATGTAAGTGTGTTTTATTTATAGTTTTGGACTATGAAGAAGTAGTTCACATAAAAATCATATTTGCAAATATAAAAAATACAAAATTGGCCTGTGATGTCATTCTGACTCAGATCACTGGCACCTTTAGGCTGTGGATGTCATCTTTGTATATTGCTTTGCTCCGTGATTTGTCTTATAAAATAATGAATGTTCCCTTTCCTCCTGCTCTCACATTAGTGATTAAATCTAATTCAATAGCAAATTCAATTTGGAAGATTTTTCTAATCTGCTTGTCATAGTCTTTTAGATTGATAACTTTAGGAAAAAGTTTGCTGGAGTTTTTATTTTTGTTTCTTTCTCCTGCGTGTCCAGTTTGCTTCAACACTAGACCTGAGGATAAAGTTTTATCTCTCCATCTCATCAGTGTTAACCATGGTCTTACTTTCAAAATATTGGTTTGAAATTCTTATCCCGTGTTCAAACTCTCAGTAGACAAGTGAGTCATTATTTTTTTCTGGTCATTGAAGGTGGAGAGAGCTTCAGTAGAAATGTATGATAGCAACTGCCTGACATAGCAGGCAGGCAGAAGCAAAAGCTTTTGACAGCATTTGCAGAGAAATCAAAGGGAAGCGCTTGCTGTGCACTGTCTTGGAAAGGAACACTGAGTTCCCAATATTTTATTACATTTAAAAATGGTAACTTTTCCTGGCAAGATGTAAGTTAAGTCAAACCCACTATTTTACTGGGGAGCAAAAGAAGTAATGATGTTTGCAGTTCTTAATGTTTTTATCCATTGTTCTGCTGTAAATGAAAAAAAGCCCAGAGATAAATAACATCAGAATGAATTTATATAGCTTTTGTGGTTCCAAATGTTTTAGTTTTAGCTGCCACAGGAGTGGTTGTGTGATTTGAGAAAGTGGTTGTTTCCAGTTAAGGAACAGAAACACTCAATTTTATTTTGTTACAGATTATCATGTATTGTTCAGCTATAACATTTTTATATGGTTAAAATTGGGCCACTCCAAAATAGAACTATTATATATTAATTGCTTTCTCTCTGTATGGATCTCTACTGTAAGTGTTCACACACAGGAACATCAGTGTTTGGAACTTACTTCTGAGAGGTACCCTCACATTTAATCATCTCTAATGCTTAGCACTCTAGCTTACTTGGAGCTCCTGATGTAGATTTTTGGAACTTCTTAATGCCCAGTGCAATGTTCTTCAATTGTAAAATCATAGAATGGCTTGGGTTGGAAGGAAAACTAAATATCATCTAGTTCCTAGCCTGCTGCCATGGCCACAGACACCTTCCAGCAGACCAAGTTGCCCAAAGCCCCATCCAGCCTGGCTTTGAACACTTCTAGGACCATCCACAGCTTCTCTGGGTAGCCTGTTCGAGTGCCTCACCACCCTCACAGTAAAGAATCTCTACCTAATATCTAATTTCAACCTACTTTCAGTTTCAAGCCATTCCCCCCTTCTCGTCTCCATGCCCTTGCAAAAACTCCCTTTCCAGCTCTCTTGCAGACCCCCTTTTTCAGGTACTGGAAGGTGCTGTGAGGTTTTCTAAGGCTTTCACTGTCAGAACCATCTCAGTTTCGACAGTGAACGGTCTGCTTACGGGGGGAGCTTTCACTCAGTGTTGCTGGTGATGTCCCTCTGTGAGGACACACACACTGCTGTAGGAGTAGCTGACATTCTGCCTTGTTTTGCCAGTCTTCAGACCCCTAGGAGCCCCAGAGTTTAAGCTTTTTGGATAACGTGGCTGTGCAAGGGTCTCTGCAGCGTGAATGGTGTTGTCTCTACCAGCTCCCATGCTCAGTTGGTCTGCTGTCCTGACAGTGGTTCTGAGTGCAAGTTCTCCAATCTCCAGTGATTTAAAAGTGAATATAATATGGCAAACGCTGCCAGCTTCATTAAAACTTGGAATTATTGATCTGACTTTACCTAGGTGATGGGAAATTGCCTGTGATCTAAATGGGGAAAAAATATAGCAAACTATTTAAGCATTTCTATGCATGATTAGAAATCTAATCCTCAATTCATCATTACTTAGTAACATTTTGTCCTGGATTTTGGAGCTATTGCAAGAAATTTTAAATTCTTAAAGATGTAATATTGAAAATTCATATTTGAATATTATTATTATAAATATTCTTTCAGTCACATTACGTTGCACAAAATCAGATATTATTCTTTTATTTCGATTTGCTACTTTTCACCTGCTGTACTTTTGTTATGTTGTGGAATTTGGTACAAGAGGTTAGTGTGATAATCTGTGTCTGTAGTTAAACACTTACTGTGGGAGAACCACAGATGTTAACAAGCAATTTAGTTGTAGTGGAAACTATAGGACTAGTGTAGAAGCATCTGCTATTTCTTGTTGTTCTGGGTTTATTTTCCAAAATATAATGCAATTTGAATAAATGCTTTGTCCTTTGCAAAACTTAAATAGTGTTTTTCTTCTAGCACTGTCAGTACTGCTCTACTCTGTTGTCAGAGCATTTTCAGTTCAATTCTTTATTTCATCTTGAAGGGGTTGAAAGACTCCAGACCTTCCCACAGGCTGAATCAGTTGTACCTGCAGCTTTTTCCAGCCTGTGAAACTCCTTATTTTGTGGGTTTCTTTTTATTTGTTAAAGTATATTCTGGCAATCAATGAAGTAAATATTTAAAGTTTGTTTATTTCTTGCTATTCTAGGCATTGGATCAAGACAGAACTGCACTACAGAAGGTGAAAAAATCTGTGAAAGCAATATATAGTTCGGGGCAAGGTAAGACATTGTTTTCAGTTTTATGTGAGAACCAAAGCATTTCATTTCAAGTTTGAGATGTGTCTTGCAATTCTTGTAATTAACCCTGTTAAAATGTCTGGCATAAGAAAAGCTTTTCTGTTTAGGAGTGTTTGGACTTAAAAAAATTCTTTCTTTACTTCTGGTTATACATCAGATTAATGTGCTCTCCAGTTCTTTGACCGTCATATTCCTTCTCAAAGGCCTCTAGGAGAATTCCCATGGGTAAATTTTCCTGCTGTCGTAATATTTCAAGCAGTTACATTCAACTAGAACAATGCCAAAAAAGTGTTCTCAACTGAATTTATAGAAAGCTCTTACAAGTGAAATAAGATTTAGAACTTGTTTTAAAAGTTTAAAAAGTAGATAAATGAAAAGAAATATCCACAGGTAGATTTTTTTTTTTTGTCAACATTTGCTCTCCCTTCATAACATTATATATTTCCCTTCTTACATAAAAGAGTGGAGATACATAATTATTTTGCTTGTTTGAAGACACTGTTGATGTTTTACTGGAGCTATAGTAATTACTTTGTTGAGAGGTTAGTTGGCTAGAATATAAATTGATAATCAATTTGAATGCAGTAAAAAATTATGATCAAACCTATCAATATAAAAACTCACTTTTAAATATGCTATAACTCTAATATTTCTACCTCAGTTTCTCTTACATTCTAAACACTGTGCCAAAGGCAGATAGGGTAACAGAGCTGTGCACCTTCCAATAACCTGGCTGTAAATACAGGATTTTAGAAAATCTCAGTTCCAATTCCCTAGCAATAATAATCAGTGTAGCAAATATTTTCCATATACAGAGCTACCTTTGAGTGCTCTTAGTTTCTGTGTTTATGGAAGTGTCTGTAATTTTTAATGTCTTGTAGATTCTTAACTATTCTCATTTGCAAATCACTGATGCTGGTTTGTTAGCACCATGCTTTTAATTAGCTTTTCTGTGATTTCGGTTGATGATAAATATTTTCCCAATAGACTGTGAAGCCTGATACAAAGTGAGAATAGTATTTGTTGCATGTCTATTTAGTTTTATGCTTTTAGAAGTATTCAGATGCTCCAAGAAGCTTTTTTATTTGAAAGAACTTAGTTAAGCCGTTTCAAAATCTGAGTTTCAAGACTGATGAGAAGTGTAGAACACATTAAAGGTGTTCTGCCTGTTTTGAAATATATTAATGATACTAGAGAGTTCAGCTATCATTTGAGTCTTGTGATGAAAATAATATTGTTGTCAAGGCCTGTAAGTAGGGCAGTACTATATGAAGAAGTAGTTGCATTGGATAAAAGCAATAGAAGGTGGGTTAATGGTTTTGATTGGGTGCTCTGCATTTAAAAAGGAGCAGAGATGGGTAGCTGGTTATTATTATTTCTTTTACATTTTTTCTTTCTTTCTTTCTTTCTTTTTCTTTTTAAACAAGCCTTGTTTCAAAGGTACGAGTTAGTAGGAATTCTTTTGGCTCAAGAAAGCATTATGCATAATCCTCTGGCTCCCTCTTCAGAATGCTGCTGATATAGGTTCTGTTGCAATGAAAAGCTGTGTGCAGGAGTCAGTTCATGCAGTGATTGATAAACTGGGATTAGTAAAACCAAGATGAAAAACATGTTATACATGTGAAACCTCATAAAAATAAATGTAAATATAAAGTGACTGAATTAAAACTCCAGCTCATTTTGCCTCCTTGTACAAGCAAGTTTCTTATACTTCAGTGATGAAAATTGATTTTGTTGATATTTAAGTAAAACATACCAGAAACAGCTGTAAAATGAATTGGGGTTTATCAGTTCAAGAAAGTATTATGTGGCTATTTTTATATTTCAAAAGAAAGCCTCTAACAACATTTTGAGAACCCAAAACTGGAATTTTGTTTTACAAATTTAGTAGTTTGCTAGAAGTTAAGATCATATTTAATTTGCTAGAGTAGGAAAAATTTTTTAGTACTCTTCTGCTTCATAATCTACTTTGAGAACTCCAGCTAAACTGGTGAGAAAGGGTTATTCAGGGGCAATAGAAATTCTTTCTTCAGTTCAGTAATCCAATTCATACTCTACCAAAAGCCATAGCTAGGTATTTTGGGGTTATAGTGGTTTTGGGTTGTTGGGGTTTTTGTTTCTTTGTTTTTATTTTTGGGCTTTTTGTTATTGGTTTTTTTTTTGGTTGGTTGGTTGGGTTTTTTTGGTTTTGGGGTTGTTTTGTTTTGATAGGGTGTTTTTTGCTGGTTTTTTGGGGTTTTTTTTTGTTGTTGTTGGTTTAGTTTTTTGGTTTTCTTTCTTTTTCCTGAGGTAACATTTGGACAGTGACAGTGACACAGTGCAGTGTCTCATACAGAATTCTTCAGGAAGGCTGAACCTTCTGATGTGTCGGTTTGTTCCTCTTCGGCACTGAATTGTGGACCACAAGGGACTGTGCTCTGTTACAAAGAGCTTTAACGTCACCCAGATACTTTCTGCTCTTCCTGCACATCCCTCACCCATTTGTCATATTTACATTTAGAGCTGCTGCTGTGGAAATGAAAACATACCAACACAGAAATATAGAAATCCATTAGAAAGGTCCCTCCCCTATTTTCATTTCTGAGAGTATTGTATGGGAAGGAACTGTTTATGAAGTCCAGTGAGACACACAAATGGACACCTCTTTCTCACCACTTGCTCCTTGTCTGGCTTGCTGTTTAATTCTGCATGATCGATTGTAATTAGGAACCCATCTTATGGCAATGGTGCTTGAACTTAATGGAGAATCTGTTTTGACTTCCTTTCCCATAACATTTGGATTGAATTATAATAGCAGTAGATTACACAATTAGTTTTGTTGTAGATTTTTCAGTAGCTCTTTTTCATTACTTCCCTGGGATAACTCCCAAATATAATCAAAAGACTTTACATGATGGAGAAATAAAAACTTAAAATCCATACAAGACCAAAGGTACTGAGTTGGATCAGCAGTCTGCATGGTCTCCCACAATGATCAACAGCAGATGCTTGAGGAAGTAGAAAAATGGTGCAAAGATGGAGTGATTTTTTCTTTTTTAATTATTTTTTTTAGGACTTTCTCACCTCACAGTGACATGAAGACCAGGAATTACCTTGAGTCAGAAATTATATTTTCTGTGACGATTTTGAGTGATGTTTGCTACTTCTTAATGGACTTCTACAATTTATTTTGTCCAAGGAATTTGAATTAATGTAAATCTTTAGCATTCTCAGTCTTGCATCAATCTAGTGAAATGCTTCTCTGTGAATTTTCCCAGTGCATGTTCATGTTCTCAGGCCTTAAGTCACCTGAGGAGGAGGCTGTCCCTGCCCATGTTTATACTTTCATTTCCTCCACATATTTTTTTGGCCTGTCTTTCCTCCTTGTGAGGGTCATCCCTCTTAGTCTGCTTAGTTCCTTTCAGTATTTTTTGTGAGGGACAGAATTTCTTGGAAAAGCAGTAATTTGATGTGGACTTCCTCTCCCCATATGCTCATTCATCTCCTGGAGGTGGGAGATTTTCAAAGTAAAATTTTCTTTTTATAAAATGTGTTTCTTGTTCAGCATTTTGTATTCATCCACATGTCCACCAATTCTATTCTGCACTGTAGTTGCTACAAATTTCCCAGGGAATATATAAGCAATATTGCTGCTGGTGCATACTTGAGTCCTCAGTTCTTTCTGGAACTTACTAAAAATAGCTATTATATTTGCTTTTCATTCTTCCTGTAGTGTTGAGGCTGGTATAAATAAGAGGTGTTACTTTGCAGCTACATAGTTTGCCTATTTTATTCTTTTGTACATGAATCTAAGTGATGTGCCATTGCACATGTTATCAGATTTTAAGAATTCTGCTGTTAGATTTGGAATAAATCCTCTGAAGCAGAGAAGAAAGAAAATTCTTCTGTAAGAATTTCTTCAAGCATGTCAGTGATGAGCTGAGATGCAAAAAGAAGTAATTTACTTTTTGGGGCTGGCTTATCTCTCAATGCTCTTATACTGTGATGATCTAGAGAACCTTGCAGACTCACTGAGATGCTCCTTGCCCTGAAATCTTGAAAGAGGCTTTTATTACTTTTTCCTTGAACAATCTCATTCTAGAAGGCGTTACTGTTATCAAGTTCAGACAATTGTATGGTGGTCAAATAATTTTTTTTCTATTATTTTTTTCATTATATTTCAGCTTAGTGAAGAACAAAATGAGAAAGGGTGGGTTTTTATTTCAAATAATTTCTGCCATCCTTTTTAACCTTGCCAGCTTTCTTGCTTTTCTAAGGCCTTTCTGAGTCATCTTTCATTCATAAATGCATCTTGGCTCTGACCTTGGTTATTTTTCCTCTGGCTACCCGTGGAACAAAGCTGTTTTATAAGTGCAGCTTGAAAATAATTTAAAGTTGATCAAAATTCTGAAACTTAATTCTTATTTTTTTTAACTTAACCGCATATGCAGAATTAATTCTCACTAATTTAGACATTCTTTGTCTAAATGTTTCTTTGAGTGCAATTAAAGTATAATCAGTGACAAAAGAGAGTAGTGTTTTTCTTCTGTAAACTATTTAATTTTTTTGTGCTTGTGTTCTTCAGTGTTTGCAGGGTAATATATCTGAACAAAACTGTTGTTGAGGAAGGAAATTTTAAGGCTTTAGTTTTTGTGATGTGTTTTCTAGGTCCAGCATATAAAGGCTATCCTTTAACCTCTCTTCATGGTGTTTGTACTTCTGTTCCCTTACTTAATATGCACAAGTAGACAGGAGTTTTAGTAGGCTCAGAAGCATATGCTAAAATTCTGGTCATTTTTGAGTGGGAAATAAACATAGAATTTAATGAATGCTGTGGGTTCCAGTGAAGAAATATAAATGCTGGGAGCCTGATTTAAATCTTTTGTGTTTTTCCTGGGAGAAGTTTACCACAAGGTCACTTTAGGCATAGACGGCTGCAGGTGACTGCCTGGGAATGCAGTGCAAGGTGGGATTCAGCCCTGGGAGTCCTTCAGGCTGTGCCTCCACAGAGCTCAGAGCACTTGTGCTCCCTGCTCCTGGCAAGTGCTGCTGTGCAGCAAAGGGCTGCTGCAAAGCTGCCGTGGCTGCCTTTCCTTCCTTAGCTGCTTGGATCCGCATCTCCAGAGGCGTTCCTGTTATTTCCTCTTAACACTTAAGGTTTCCTCAATATACCTGTTAGAGCTCAGATGTAAGGGGTGCCACAACTTCCTTGTGCGCTGAGCCGAGGGTTTTCTCAAACCAAAGGTAAATTCTGTGCTGAATGTTGCTCAGAATTGAAGGTGTGGGTTATGGAGGAGATGCACAGCTTTCAGCTAAGAAAATACAACCACTCTATTCAGGCCAGTATGTTGCTTTATGCCACATCTGCCACGCTCTAGTGGGGTTCTCAGCATGGGCTCAGGTGCTGGTGGCCTTGCCAGATCTCACTGGGAAGGGAATGATTAGTGAGGCCCCTTTGAAGGGAGCTGCATTCGTCAGTGGGGGCAGAGCCCATCCTCAGCTGTCCGTGATTCTGGCACGTCTCAGGGAGCTGCTGAAGGAGCAGGATGTTTGGCTGGGGAAGCTGTTCTATTTTCATCTCAGTGCTGAGCGTTGCTTACGATATTGAAAAGACATGATTCAGTTCTGGAAGACAAACCTTATTCCCTGCATGTACTGCTGTCAGTGATCCCATCTCACTCTCAGGGTTATTAAAGTCTTGTATGAGGACTTGTATCTAAGAAAGTAAATATTGTCGTGCCCATTATGGCTTTCTGTATGCAAAGAAAGGTCTATTAGGACACTAGAGAGTAATTTCTGAGTTTGCATGAGGCACCTACAGTGAGATGAAAGGATGCTCTTTGCTCTAAGCATGTCGGGTTTCACATGTCGTATTTTAGCATAGGCCATGTTGCAGATTTAATTTTTCAAGTATGTGCATTTAAGGTCAAGTAGGGAACTGCCTTACCTTTTCAACAGAAAATATTTCATCTCCTTTTACAAGATTTACATCAATACTTGTGTAGAAATTGAAAATTTGTTATTCTTACAGAGTACTTGCATTTTGTGTGCCTATGCATGGTAATTACAGCAGTAAATGCAGGAGTATTCCTTTTTCTTCACCATCGAAGGTTCATTTCTAGATTTAGATTCTTGAGAATTTCCGCTATATTGTTCTAGGACAATGATCTGCTTCCTGCTTCCTCTTTCTGACTGGGAATTTCTTTTGCCTTTCCACAGATGGAACAAGCTTCTTCAACTCTTTGTCACTTTCTTTATGAAGTCATTTTTTAAAATGCTCTGTGAAACAACACAGGGCTTAAAATCAAAATGCTGGGAAATACTGTGGGGTAAGAAGTGCTTCATAAGCAGGGACAGGGATTCCATCTAGGAGGGCTCTTTCCAGCCTTCCATTCTCCTTCCTTTTCCTTCAGCACAGCTGGGTACTCTTGAGCTTTACTGACTCAAGACTGCCTAAGCAAAAGCTCCTTCATAGATAAAGTCCTCTGTGTATATTTATGCAAAAGCTTTTACGTAAAACAAAATGCATATTTTATTGTTATATAGCGGTTTCCTTGGGTTCAGTGTTAAGCTATTTGATTAAAACTGTATGATTGTTTTCTTGAAAACATACAGCTTGAATTGCAGCTCTGTATTAGCATGTGATTAAATATTTGGTCTTTTGAAAACGTTGATATTAATATCTGATCTTTACAATATGAATGGTGTGATGTGTGAGCTTTGGGGCTTGGTAATGGTAAATAAGGATTGTACTTTTTTTTTAACAGGTTTGGAAATTTTTTGTTGAACCTTTGGTGCACTGTTGTTTGAGTATCTGCAATACCTTAGAAGACTTAACTGTTTAACTCTTTATCAGCTGTTTGTTAATGTCCAAATAGATTTGTGCATTGTGAGACATTATTCATGAGACTTGTTTGAAACCTATGACTTTTTTCCTTTTCTTCTGAGTCATAACTTGTAATTCAGATGCTCTCAGGCAATATAACAACTTGAATAAAATAAAACTTTCAGATTTTGGGGGAAAAAACATGATATCTATTGCCAACTACTCCCTCTTTCCCTTCCTCCCTTTCATTGCACAGAACTTGTGCTGTAGCTCTGTGGTTTTGTGTTTGTGGTTTGCAGAAAAAAGCCCACATAGTAAGGTTAGGAGACTCATTAGAGTGAAATATTGATTTAATTAATACCAGTAATATCCTCTAAGAGAGATAAAGGTGTTAAAGTCTTTCCCAAAGGGCTGTAGAGGTAAATTTTCTATTTAAAGATACTAAAATGGAAGTAACGAAAATTATATGAACACATGCCAGAAAGGAAAATAAATAGAAGCAGGAAAGACATTTCAGATACAACAGTCTCTAATTCATTCTTGAGTCAAGGATTTTTCTCACTTTCACTGGCTTCAACTGCATCTTCTTGGTTTTGACCTCTCTGTATGTGCAGTTTGCTATTAAATACATTGAAATGAGTCCTTGGCTGTGTTCCAATGCACATTCCATTATCTGAGATAACTCAGTTTATAAAGCAGGCAGAAAAGGAACCTTTGTAAGATGTTTCTTCTTTTGAACTTGCAGTCAGATTCAGACTTGGTCTCCTTACTCTTATATCTGATACTTTTGACTTTTTTATTCTGTAAAAATGTCCAACATTTTAAAAGAAAAGTTCACATATGCATTAAAGTTCCTGTAGTGGGCAACTTTAAATTCCAATGTTGTTTACAAAACGAGCTCATGTTGTTTCACTGATATATTATTGATCTTATTACTCTGTCAATAGCTGCAGAGATTTCTTCATCTCTGTATTACAAATTCAACTTGCTGATTTTAAAAGCATATATATGTCTATTGCTAAATAGTTCTTTTTAATCTTAAAATTATTTTAATTTTCAGTAAATGTGTTGACTTGTGGCTTTTCTCAAAGTACTGTTTATTACTTAGTTTGCTGCTAAGTTGCACTAAGCTTAAAATTATAATCGACTGACTACAAAAAACCTTTCTGACTTTTGGTTTTTCTTTGCAGATCATGTTCAAAATGAAGAAAACTATGCACAAGTACTAGATAAATTTGGAAGTAATTTTTTAAGTCGGGATAATCCAGATCTTGGCACAGCTTTTGTAAAATTTTCCACACTTACTAAAGAATTATCAACACTGTTGAAGAACCTGGTGAGGAGTTTCAAACTTTCTTAGCTTTTAATTTGTTTCAAAATGAAGTATAATACAACAGCTGCATGATCATGATGACTAATGATACTTTTTGAGATGCTTCCAGTTTTTTTCAAAAACAAAACCAACAATTTCTGCAGAGAGGATCTCTAAAGGGTGTTATTACACACTCTCTGTGTTTGATTGTTAATTGGCAGTTAAGAAGGTAAATATAAATGTTGAGACATCACTTGAGTCATCATTCTCAAGTGATTGATGGTGATACATACCTCATGGACCTTAATTTTAAATCATCCCTTAACTTGAAGTCTTTCCAGTTAAAAATACAGTATCATTAGTTATGGCTGTTTTGTTTTACCACAAAAGGAGAAACATTCACTTTTTGGAAGAAAAAAGAACAATTTGAGCATGCTTAAATGGTGTTAACAATCCCCTCTCCCTGCAGAATACCAGTTTTTTGAAGGTGGTTTAAAGGTTTGTCTCATTTAAAGTTTGCCTTAGGCCTTTTATTTCTGAAAGCTGCATAATAAAACTACAATCACAGCAAATATCTTTGAACATTGAAAGTAATGAAGCCGTATTTCTTGTGAAATCATATTTCATGGGCTTTGTAGCTGTTACATTCAGAAAGTCATAGCTTCAATTTTACATTTTTCTTATAGTTGAACTTATTTCCAAGCTTTTTTTGGTGTGTGAAGTACAAGTGGTATTACAGACTTGTCTTCCTAGAGTCCCTAACACAACCATAACTGCTGTAGGTCACACCAAAGCTCCCTGTAGCAAAGTTCCCTGGCTTTGACAGTTGCCCAAGTTGAGTTTTCTGCTTTCCTCTGTGGAGACTTCTGTCACTCTGGGTTATTTTGACCTTCTTTAATTTAAATTTAGCACACAATTAAAAGTAAGTATTTTAGAATGTGAATTAAAGTGAAGTTGAAAAACAGTTTGGGACTAGAACTCAAGTTTTTTGGAAGCTTTGTGGGCTTTGTCATTTCTATTGGGGCATCCACAGAAAATTTTAGCCTATTTCAACTAACAAACAAGATGTCAGGGTTTATTTATTTATTTAAAATTGTGCTGATCAAAAGGAAAACACACTTTTAATTTAAGAAACCACACTTATTCAGAATTCAGAACATTATACTATTACAGCTAGATTATGAAGCACTATCTATCTAAATTCTTGTTGACAGGATTCAGAATAGGTTGTTCACTAATGTACTTCATTCATCAGTATCAAATAGACAATGAACTTATTTTACAACTGTCTCAGCATTTTAAAACCATTTATTTTTCTCCTTTCTTCTCCCCAAGACAGAAAATTCTGCTTTGTTATTCTTAGGCATCATTCTGTTTAATAAGAAAAAAAAGATATTTATGATATCAAAATAGAAGTTGAGGTCCGGTGAAAGAGCAGTTGAGAGGAGGACTCTGTAGTGTCACTTATAAAGCCCCAAAGTAGGTGCTGAGGCTTATGTTGATAAAGTTAATGGGAGAAATGGCAGGAGGTGTTAAGATAAATGGCAGAATAAGAGGTTTGGGATTTTTTTTTTTCTTTTTTACCTAGAACATATTGTTGATGCCTTATTTAATAAAATAATGAATGGTCTTCAAAGACATAAAGATGACTAAGGACTAGAGCTACACAGTAGACAATGAAAAAAATGCTTCACAAATTTGGATTCTTTTTTTTAAATCTTTGAACTTCGATTATGAATCATTAAAATTTTCATATGAATTGTGATATTATAGCTATTTCATGAGAAGGAGGATACAAAATAACTTATTTTCTTCTTTGTCAATTATAGAGTGACTTCTTTGAGAGTGATATTCACTTACTATGAAGTAAAACCAGCAACTTTTATTAGATGCCCAACTTTTGGAAAGCATAATTTTGAAATGATTGCTCAGCACACAAGGGCAAGAATAAAAGCATGTCCGTTAATCATTTTAACAAGGCCAAATAAGTTGCTTGGCAGTTTTTGCTATTAACTGTTGATGTCATCACTAAATATAATGTCTGAAACTTAAAATCTATAACAGTTAAGTTGTCCAGTCATTATTATTAATATTATCTTATAAGAAGGACACACAAAGACACCTTCTCTAAGATTTTATAAATTTATGTTTTACATTGGTCTATGTTTTCAGCAAATTCTGAGTGTCTGACCAGAATCAGTTTCTCTGTTTTTTACTTCTACTTCCTTTCCCAATTCAGGTTTCATTCTTTATGCAGTAATTGCTTATAGTAGTGCATTTAAAGGATGTATAAAAACCTATGTACATGAAAATGAGTGTGTCAATATCTTTACATTGATCTAGATGAGGTTTGGGCAGAACATTTGTATCACTTGCAGAATACTTTTTTTGAAAATTTACATGGTGCTTGCCTTTTTCCAAGTGTTTAAAGCCTGTTTTCCTCTACCTCTCTTTCCTGTAAATGTCCTCAGATAATCTTTGCAGGCAAATTATCTTTTTTTCTCAACCCTCACCAAACTGTCATATGTGTTTCTGTCTGTTAAGGGTTTTTTTCCTTTCTTTTGCTCTATACATGAGACTGTTTTGCTTTATCGGATGTGTTTCCAATTCATTTGGGCTACTGTTTTATCAGGTCTTCAAGAATATAATAAATGATTCCAATGGAATCATTTGGAATGATCAGTCAATGGAATGGTACACTGCTATTTAGCCTTGATTTTTTTGTTTTTTTCCTATAGCTGACATACTAGCTGGCTATTCTTCAATTGTTTCAAGCCAAAAATTAATGGCTTGAATTGGTTATCCTTAACAGATACACCTGGAAAAATGAAAAATGCTGCAGTGTCTTTTGAATATATGAGGAGTTTGAATGGAACACTAGACCTGGAGAACCCGTTTGAGTGGTTGTTTTGATATTCTTGTCGACATTCAAATAGGCATGAATTCAGTAGGGTGAAATTTAAACTCATGAGAGTTTGAGGAGATGTCAGATTTACACAATGGACAAGGAAAGATCAGTGTTCCCAAAAAGGGGGAGACATTCAAAGAGCTGGTGATTCTGTTGGCTGCTTCTGTTCATGGTTGAATTAACATGTGCTTTGTGTGTTGCCTGCTTGTGGCACAGCAGGTCCTTGCTTCTTACTCAGGAGACTATAGGAGACATTTCTACCCAAATGTTTGCTTCAAGAGGATGAATATTACCTTGAAGTGCTTTCAGAACTTTGCTTATGTGCCATTTGTAAAATTCTGCATTTAGGTCACCTTGTTTAAGTAAATGTTAATTATAATGTTTCTATGTCTCATGCAAGTAAATGTTTATTAATTCTTCCCAGACCTGAATTTAGTATTAATTTAGAAATGTGAGGTGATTGCAACTTGATTAATGAAGTTCAAACACTTGTTGGCAGTAATTTGATAAGATCATAATACATCCTTTTGAATGATAATATTTTTGGTTTTAGCTCCAGGGTTTAAGCCACAATGTTATTTTCACTTTGGATTCTCTCTTAAAAGGAGACTTAAAAGGTGTTAAAGGGGTAAGTGTTGCAAACTAAGTTTTTATTTTATGTTCAGCTGTCTAGTGACTGTTTTCCTTTCACTTATGAGATTATTTCTTACCGTGGCATTTATTAATATTCTGTATTTAGTACAAAGAAAAAAATTGGCATGACTGCAATGCTTCTTGAAAATTTCATTGCAAATTACCATGTTAATGTGCACAGGAAAGCAATACTTTACAAGATTCAAATCCAGTATTTTTTTCTAACCACTGTCTGAAAAGTTTTAAAGTAAACAGTATTTTTGTTGCTATTTATTACTTGATAACTACGAAGACAAAGTTTTAAAAATGTTCTAAGAAAATTTTCTATTTCCTAAGGACCTCAAAAAACCTTTTGACAAAGCCTGGAAAGATTATGAAACCAAATTGTAAGTATTTTTCCCCCAGTTTGCTTTGTTTTTTGTGGTGCTGGGGTTTTTTTAATGTTTCAGTAGTAGTAGTATCATTAGTATTATTATTAGTGGTATTAGTAGTATTATTAGTATTGTTATTGTTGTTACTATTATATAATTATTGATTGTTTTCCCCAAGTAACGCACAAACTAGAGAACAGAGTTGAAAGAAGGGCAGTTTCATGGCTGAATAGCTTCTGGAGACTTAAAATATACAGGATTTGGTAGAGGAGCTGATCTTCAGGATGTCTTCTTTGATATGTCTTCATTATTATTTTTTCCCTAAATAATGCTAGATCACGTTTTAGTAGAAGGAACTTTCTAAAATGTTTTCTAATTAAAATTTCAGTACAAAGATTGAAAAGGAAAAAAGAGAACATGCAAAACAGCATGGGATGATAAGAACTGAGATAACAGGAGCTGAGATAGCAGAGGAAATGGAGAAGGAAAGGCGGCTATTTCAGCTACAGATGTGTGAAGTAAGAAACAAATTTCAGTTTTTAATTGCAACACCATAACTTACTATTAACAGACCTTGTGGGCCTTACTTGAAGGTGGTGAAATCTTCTTTGCTGTTTAATGGGGGTGGAGGGAGGAAATTATTTTAATGTGACAGAGTACAGCCATAAAGATAATTATTTTAGCAACTCTTGTACAAAACTTGGCTTCTTTTTGTTTTATTAATTTTCCTTGGGTTTAGACTATTGTGGGAAGGTTCTTGGGTTAAAAATACACTGTGGAAATATTTCTTATTTTATCAGGTTTATGGCTGAGCAGTATTTTGATATCTTTCTTCTAATATGCTTTCTGAAGCCTTCAAAAATTTCTTATAAAGTGATGAATTATAATGATAACCTTAGTTCCATAAAACTGATTTTTTATATCAATAGTTCTTTTTATTACATTTTAGTGGGGATTACTTTAAATTGCACAGTGTTTGTACTTTCAGAATATTTCAGTAATGACTACAGTAGCATTAAAAATGGGAATATTTAGACAGTTCTAAAGGATGAAACTTTTTTCTTGGATTTACTTTATGTTTTGGGGTGTTAAAATTTTATGGAGTGGCCAGATAAACTGTTATCTGTTTTAAAGTTTGTTTAGCAATGATAGAGTGGTGTTTTATGGGTCAGCATCCAGGTTAAACACAGAGTTTAATTCATTGAGCAAATGATGTTTTATTATTTGAAAACTGTTGAAGGTTGTGATACATGATTGTCAATATGTTTTCCATTGTCTATGCAGTATCTTATTAAGGTTAATGAAATCAAGACAAAAAAGGGTGTGGACCTTCTGCAGAACCTTATTAAATATTATCATGCACAATGCAAGTAAGTGCTGCAGTGCTTTAAGCCTTAGTTACAATTTTCTTTTTTACACAAGATTTTGTTTCCCTTTGTTTGAATGTATCAGAACCTTTTTTTTCATAATTGTGATGTGCCAGGTGTCTGAATCTTCCCCTTCTGAGGCTGTAGACTTCCAGTAGATAGTGTCAGAGTGAGTTTGTGGGGCAGGGCAGTGAAGGAGAAAGAGTCCAAAGGAAAACCTTTCTGTTGCTTACAAAAATTAATTTTAGTTCCTGAGGCATAGATCTGGAATGCATTTCTATAAATGTCTTCTTTATTCTAATTAATAGTTTTTAGTCTTTTATTTAAATTCTAAAACTACTGTGAAAGCCAGTAATTTCTTTGAATTTCCTTGAGGTGAAGCTGGTAAGATACAACCTTGTCATCAGTAGAAGAACCACAAAGGCAAAATACACAGGAACTTAGATTAAACACAGGAGAAAAATTTTAGAAATTACTGAAGGAGAAACACGTTGGCTAGAGCAGTGACAAAAATAAGCTAAGCTATATTCTCTCTAATTTGATATTTGTTTAAGTCACAATGGTGTTTCTCCACTGTTGAAAGATACTGTACTTTCAACTTACAGGAAGGGGTTTTTTGTTGGGGATTTTAGCTGTTTCATTCTTTGTTTAGTTTTGAACATGAAAGAAGCTGGATATATTTTATTTGGGTTTCTGTTTTTCTCCATGAGATAATCTACCTTGTGTTATGAATTAGATATATTCCTGATAAAGCAAAGGTATTTTTCATTCCAGTTTCTTCCAAGATGGCTTGAAAACAGCTGATAAACTTAAACAATATATTGAAAAGTTGGCTGCTGACTTATATAATGTAAGTTTACTTACAAGTGGCTTTATATCTGAAAATGAAAATATTTTGTTTATATAAGTACATTTTAAATATAACTACAAGGGTCTGCATTTCATTTGCATCTTATAAATGAAAGGTGTGTTATTTGAAACTGAACATAGATGAAGAGAAGACATCTTGACTGTTAAACTTCATATGTAGTTTTTAGAGCTATTAGGAAAAGTAGCTTTCATTCTACTACCAATTCAATCAAACATTAAGATAAAACTGCTTTTAAGAGTGAATATTGGAATCAGCTTATATTATTAGCATTAATTTTAGTACATTTTCACGTTTTAAAACCAAATTACTTAATGATAGCACCAGGTTTTTAAACTGAATTAATTTGTGATGTTCATTGAAGAAAAGTAATAACATGGAATCAAAGACCACTTGTCACCCAAGTGTTTTTGTGTTCTATAATCAGAATTACAATAATCTCATTTTCTATTGCCATTAGTTGCTAAATTAAACTGCGTTTTCATTCCTTAAGTAATCCGTCAAATTTATTGGAGTTATTTTAATATTTCAGAGGCTAATTTACTTACATTAGGTATAGTAAGCCATTACAATATGACCGAACAAACAGTGCATGGGGAATTGTACATTCATTTTAATTTGCTTTTCAAGGAGTGCATGCATAGAAGGTGAAGGTATAAGAACAGATTGGTCCATGAAAATAAACACAACTATTACAAAAACACAAAATAATTGAGCTAGTTGTTCAGGACATCTAAAATGGTATATTGAAATGCATAAAACATTGAAGTCCCATCCAGCAAACATAAAATGTCAATCTCTTTCTATAGATAAAGCAGACACAAGATGAAGAAAAGAAACAACTTACAGCTCTTCGAGATTTGATAAAATCTTCTTTGCAGCTTGATCAGAAGGAGGTAAATAATTTAGACATGTTATTCGTGGAGATAATGTAAATTTGTGAATTTTATATTCAGAAATTGGTTTAATTAATGTTCAATTTGTGTAGTTATTGGTTCAAAAGAGTTGGACTTTGAACATTATGGCAAAACTAATATTTACAATGTTCAACTACATATCAGCAAACAATATTTTTACATTCGTTTTCTGTTTCCATTTTATGTATTAAAAGATACTATTCTTTTTTTAATGTACTTTCTTAATGTACTGTAAGAACAGTTGTAATGGGTCAGATAAATGCTTCATCAAGCCCAACATCCTGTCCTTGACAATGATAAAGAATGGTTGTTCAGGAAAAAAATTAAAGAGAAGGGATGCACACTTCCTTCTTGTGTTCTGCTATCCTCCAGCCAGTTTGTGTTCAGTGTTTTCCTGACCCAGGTGATCCCAAGGCAGAATGAGAACCAGAGACTTGCCTTTACCTATGGTTTGCACATTACTGTTCATCTGCTAACTCAGGTGGATTTTGTGCTGTTGTTCTCCTTTCCAAACTCCTTTTGGTAATAGTAACTGCTAAGAAAGAAAATTTGTTTGCTATTCAGACAGCAGAGTCTGAGAGAGGGCAGTTAAAAAGTAAAATTCATCATCAAATGCACTGGTATCAAAAGTGGGGTGACACACGTGATGTCCATTGCAGATGTTCTGGAATACTTCTTGAACTAGGAGATAACATAATAACACACATCAGAGCTTTTACCTGAGATAATACTGTGACTTTTCAAAATCATGGTGCCTGAGAGAAATACTTAACATCCCATGGTGACAGTGACTCTTGGGAGGGTCAGTGTAGCTTTCCTTCAGGAAAAGTTTGCTTACCCTCTGTTCAGTTTTCTTGTTGGTATATAAGACAATCATATTTACAGAGTGTCTGTTACTAAATATGAATTATAACTAAACATTAGACAGATGCCGTTCTGCTGAATATATATGATCATCCAAATATATGACTGGACAGTATTGCTGATATGATATTTACATAAAAACATAATTTACAACCATGTTACTGGGTTGGTCAACTGATGTCAGTTAATAGTGGGTGTTGAAGGTAAAATGCAGGGCAATAAACACTGATACTTCCCCAGAATACCCTCCCATTAGTAGCTTGACTGGCTTGGAAGTCTTTGAATTTGTGCAGTTGCTTTTTAAAGAAGTGTAAACCATCAGCTTATGTTGCAGCCGTGCCTTTCCCACCATGGCTGCATGTCGTGTGGAAAAATCTTTCCCCTTTGATTTGTTTTGAACTTTTAGATCTGCATGCCCTATTCAGGATCTGAGTGTGTGTGAATCTGTGATATCCTCACTGGATAATTTTTGATCATTTTTCTTGTTTTTTATTTTTCCATATAAAACCTAACATTGACTTGCTTTTTGGCCAGAGGAGGTGTGTGAGTTTAGTCCTCTGTAAAGCTATAGCCTATCACTCTGTTTCTGAATCTTCGTGGTGAGCTCACAGTATCTTATTCTTCCCCTCTGCATCACTTGGCATTCTTTTATGCTGGTCTTCACCTGTCATTTGTTGTCAAGCTACTCACTATTGTTGAGCTCCTGAGAAACTCTTCAGTCAGCCTTTCTTGAGTATCCTGAATAATTTAATAGCATATAACAAACTTTGACAGTTTGTTATTCACCCTTTTCCAGACTGTTTGTGTTAGACACCACATGTGCTGGTGCAGCTTTCTGTGAAACTCATTGGGCTGTTTTGTGCTTTTAACCTGTTATCTCACCTGCAGACTTCTCCTCTTGTCCTGTGGCAATTCTTTCCCTTTCATAAGGAAGGATAAGTGCCTGTTGAAGGTCCAGGTACACTGCATCAGTCATTATTTACTTACTGATTCCTCCAGAGAACTCCAGGAAGTTTTTGACACAACCTCTCTGTACAAAAGCTGCGCTGATTTTCCAGTATATGTAATAATAAATATACTCTTGAGAGTAATTTTCATTAATGTCCCTTGTGTGGTGTGAAGCTAAAAAATCTTCATGTTCCTGGAATTCTTCTGGAACTTTTAAAAAATAGAACTTTAGTAACTGGGGTAAGTATTTTCATGGGCTGTCATGTAATTTTATAGATAGCCCATTGCAATTATGGCCATTGCATGTAGATGTGTGGCTTGAAGTTAGTAAATTAACTAATGTGGAATCACAGTAAATAACAAATGATGGATGAGTAATTCCTTACAGTAATGATTTTATTTCTTTTGAATACTTGCTTATGTGTACTTACATAACATAGGTGTACATCATAGAGCAGACAAGCCTTGGCCGGGGGTCTGTTCCACTTCTAATCCCGTCATTCTGAGGGACAACACAGCCTTACAACACACTGTACATGTTTTTTAGAATTTCTTTCATGTCACAAATGCTGACAGGAGTACTACAGAGTCCCTTTGAATAGATCCCAATTTATTGTAAAAGCTGCCAGCTCTTTCTAGTGCTCAGTTTTCCCTTATCTCATACTTTACAGTCTTTTCTGGTTCTCTGTTTGGTATTTTTTTTCCCTTCCATCTCCAATGTGCATGTGGACTTACTAGATCTCTTCCATACTTAGAAAGCTTTCCATACAGGCATTACATTTGTCATCTCCCTATTATCTAAATCACTCTGAACATAATTCCTGCTCATTCTTCATCATGAATTGATTCCCAACACACAGAGCAACAAGAGTTGCTTTCCTTTCACGTACCTTTTCTTTCACAAGCTGATTATTTGGGAAGCAAAGAAAAACATCTCCTCCTCTCCTGGAAGATGCATGTGTTGTTGAGTTCGTGGACAGTTCTTGGAAATAAAGTAGGACAAATGTGTGGTTGTTCTTCACTACTTTGTGCTGTGCATCCATGGCTGTATATGGTTCAGTCCATATAAGTCAAGTTTCAAAAGTTGCTCATAGATTATTATAAGGCAGAGTAACATGTGAAATATAGTGTTTGGATTTTTGGTTACTTATTTCCTGTATGTGTAGTAAAAATATTGTGTTTTAGTGGAAAGTAACCTCATCTAAAATATAAAAGTAAAGTCAAATATCAATGTAAAGTCAAATTTTGAAACTTGAATACATGTTGAAATAAAGTATCTTCACAGTCATCACCAAAATAAACTGTGCAACTGTTCTGAATGTAATTACAATGTGGGCAAATTCTAGGACTCTTGAAAAACTGTGTATATATGTATATATAATATATGTATATAAATTTATAAATATGAAAATAAAGTGTTTGGTTTGAAGAGAATTGAAATTGTGTCTTAGAAGAAAAAGGAGCAGTACTGTGATTCTCAGATACCCAGACAAATCACAGGAGAGAGAGAAATGCTGTAATGAAAGAATCTGCTTTTTTGATAAAATAACCATTTGATCACATTGATGTTCAAGTTTCTCTTTCAAAATCAACATGAGGACTTTGACTCATTAAATTCTGCTACATGACATGAGTTGGAGTGTAATGATGCTGGCAAGTATTGAGGAGCTTGAAAAACAATGTGTTACTTAGGTATTCAGAGTTTAATCCTGAAGCAGCATGGCAGCATCCATTACTCCTTGGTTAAGAGACAGCAAAGCCTGACATGGCCTGAGTTTCCACCAGTCAGCCTCCATCATTATGTATATCCAGCTCTTCAAGTAGATAAAGCTGGACTTTATTATTGTGACAGATGGCCTGGTGGATTATGATTAAGTATACATTTTCCTACTTATATTAGTGCATTATAATCTCATCTCTGGAAAATTTATGGATTAATGGAATTATTGAAGAACATGAAATGAATGGGATTTTCTCCAGTGGATTTGTAAAAAATCAGAAGTACTCTTACCAAACATTACTTTGGCAGGGAAGCAGTTTGAAATAATAATATTGAGGCCCTGGTTGTTTCTAGCTATAAGTTTCTTTGACCAGGAGAAGGAAGTTGAAACTAGTGATTCCTGTCCAAATTGTAAATTCTGCCACCTTTAACCTCTTCAGAGCTGCTATGAGATAAATGAGACATCCTGACGTTTTCGAGGTCTCATAACGCAACTCCCGTTTCCCTGTTGCACTTGTTCAAGGTGTTTATTTAGCATTATGGGCATCTGTAATGGCCTTACACATTTTTCTGGCATACCTGTCCTTTCATCAGTGAAAAAATATTACTGTAATCAGTGAAATTACCTGGCTCCTGGAAAAGCACATCTTGACTGTGTTTGAATCCTGGGCTGTGCAGCAATGCCAGTGCTGCAGCTTCCTTGCAGGAGGTACCATTGGCTCTGTTACATAGAGTGTCTCTTGTGGCCACTATTGTGGCCTCATGTCAAGTTGGGGCAGTTTCTGTTACATGTTGCAAGGATGATCTAATTTTGGAAAATTGCTGTGGTTTACAGCTTTTGGAAAATGTATTTTAATGGATAATAGTGTAATTTTAATTGTGTAAAGCATATGATCTTGTATGTTGCAAAATGCTCATATCCTAAGAAGCTTAAATTTTAAAAGAAACCAGGCCTTTAATACAGGCTTCTGTTCCCTATTTTTTTCTCTTGATTATTTGTACAAATGTAACTTAACAGCTTTAAGTTGAATATAGCTAATCTTCAGAATCATGTTTTGTGTCTGCTTTGTCAACTATTTCTTTACATTTTGATTTATTTCCCCAAATCTCCCTATGATATGCTATTCGCAACAAGAACTATATCTCGTTGTGTTCTTTCCTATGCTAATACCATCCTACCCTAATTCCAATGGGGATTTGAAATTTGTTTTTAACAAATGAGCTTCTGATTGTGGTGGTGTGAGCACTGCTGGCAGCCCCCAGCTTGCAGCAGCCTTTGTGCTGCTTCCAACCACAACTGCCAGTTTTACCAAAACACTTCTCTAAACTCTGTGGCAAACTTGTTACAAAATGAAAAACAATTGTAAGCACCCTGAATAAACCATGGAATTATTGAAGAACATGAAATGAATGGGATTTTCTCCAGTGGATTTGTAAAAACTCAGAAGTACTCCTACCAAACATTACTTTGGTAGGGAAGCAGTTTGAAATAATAATATTGAGGCCCTGGTTGTTTCTTCAGTATATATTGATTGTGCTAGTAAGAAACTATGCTTTAACGAGGAAAGGTTATTGACAAGGGAATAATTGAATTTCCCATTCTTTTGGGTTTGGTTTTTTTTTTTTTTTTTGGTGGGGAGTTGTCAAATATTTTGCAGGTTATTGTTTCACAGTTACATTTAAAATCAAACTGATGTGCCCTTAATTATAGCCTTTAGCATACACTTGCAAAAAAAAAATTTAAAGTTAACTTTGGGCCTGATCTTTTTCAATGGAAATTCAGAGTTATTTCCAGTGGTGGAGGATACAATATAACTATTATTTCAGGCAATTTAAAGATTATAAAGATAGAAGGCATATTAAAATTTGATCCTGCAGTCATCTTAGTTGTTTTGTGAAGCCAATGTCAAATATGCCAGGTTGCCTGGAATTTTGTTACGATGTTTTGTTACTTCATGAGAAAAAACACCAATATGCCTAAAAAAGTAGCTCTTGCCTTCTCTCTAGCAGTGTCTTTAGAAAGGGGAAACATTGTTTTAACAATGGGGGCTATAAAATTTATGTTCAATGAACATGTTTTTTTAAATAAATAATAATTCTTGTTTTAAATTATTTGCTTTCTCTTTCCTCTATTGCTTTTGCCTTTCGTGATCGAAGTCTAGGAGAGTAAGTCAATGTTTTAATGAATTTTGGGGATTTTTTTGTTTTCTGATGTGCTTGTAACAAGTTAATCCATTTCACTTAATTGTTTCACTAGATCAGGCCAAAAGTTATTTCAGCTGACTTCATTCACTAAAACTCATGAATTTTACATATTTTTAATTTGAAAAAAAAAAAGTTATTATTAGCATTTGTCTTTGTTTATGTATGTGTTCCTAAATATATATGCATGCTGTATTCTGTTGTTTTCTTTTTGAATTTTTATCTTAGCCTTTTACTCTTTGTTTATAAGTTTGTACAATATTAAATATCTGTATTCTAAAAGTCTTTGTTTTGAGGTGCATATTTGCATCAAAGGCCTAATGTATTAATTAAATCTTGAGCATGTATCTAGTTCAAGATCACGTGGTGTAAAAGCAAGCTCTCCTATGAATGTAAAACGTGCTGTAGGAGTTCTCTCTCCTTTTTTTAATCTTTATTAATTTGTGATGTTGTAGAGAAGAAAAAATAGGCTTAATGGTTAGGAAAGTTTACTGTGCACATCAGGAGAACATTAATGCTGTTTTTCCCTTTTTCAGGATTCACAGAGCAGGCAAGGAGGATACAGTATGCATCAGCTTCAGGGGAATAAGGAATATGGCAGTGAGAAGAAAGGTTATCTTTTAAAGAAGAGTGATGGGTATGTTCTGGTAGCACGTAATAGTGAAAACTATTACTACATTCATGCTCTAATTTTAGCTGTTTTCTACTGTGGTTGCTTCAGGAACATTCTCCTAATGCATGTGCCATGAGTACTTGAGAGTTCCAAAGTTCAAACCTGAACACAGAACTAAATTTAATACAGCAAATATAAAAAGTATGACAAGCAAGCATAAAAAAATAAAGTCATAGTTAAAAGAAACCTATTGTCTTATAACTCTAAAGAGGATTAAGATCTGTCAGAAATCTCCAAGTTTCTTTTGGTGAGGCATTTAGTAAAATTTTGACTGCATCTGTTTGTTTTTTAAAGCTAATCATCTCAAAATGATAATGAGATTAATATGTGTTTTGAAGTCAGGTCTGGTTACTGAACTTGGTATGATATTCTTATGTAGGTTGAGGAAAGTATGGCAAAGAAGGAAGTGCACTGTTAAAAATGGAATTCTTACCATATCACATGCAACGGTAAGTTATTTTTATACTTTTATATGAAAAGAATAAATTAACATCATCCTTTCCTGGTGAATCTGTTGCTGCTGATCTGCTATTGCAAAAAGAATGCTACTTCGGCTTCTGACTGCTGAAGTTTTGTGAAACAGTAGCTTATGAAATTAATTTATCAGTAGTTTTATGAGAAAATGGCAAATATACTGAACAGACTTCTCAATTAATACTTCGGATGGATTTTCTTATAAGGATTTTCTTGGTATATATATGAAGCATGTAATTTGGAAACTTGGGAAGAATTTGGTATTTAGTTAGAGTCTGACAGATGAGTGAATGTGTTTGGTATTTTTAGTGCTTTCAATTAAAAGTTTGAAATGCTAGGAAGTTTTGATCACAGTAAGTTCTTGGAATCAGGCATATATCTGAAGGATTTTCCTAGGAATGCTCAGTCGTGAGATAGCTCCAATGTGATGATGGTGGAGGCAATGCTAGAACTGCCTTGTGGAAGTAGGATAATGAACTTGTTATAAATGACCACAGGAGTTCCTCTCATTAAAGGAGATGGTCCCATTTCCTCACCCTTTTTCCCTCTTTGCTCCAAATTCCGCTGACAGACATCAATTTCTAAAATTTACTACCTGTATAAACCCAAAATACCTCAAAGATGCATTTAGTTATGATGTCTTAAGTGACTTAATTACCGCACAGAGTATTGGTATTGGTATTTATTCTGAGTTCTGAAACTCCAGCTCTTCAGCTTTCCACTTTCCCTTTTAAAGTTTTAGGACTATGTCTTTGATTTATTTAAAATGTGAGGAAACTTGGAATATGGGCAGGCTGTAATGAGAAACTGCATTATCGTTTTGCCATTGTTGATGAAATGCAATTAAAAAATATTTATTATTAGCATATTGTTTATTAGGGGCTTTTTTTTTTCATCTTTCAGATAAAGTGTGGCCATGAAGTTTTTAATTTTGTTTAGATTTAGCAATGTGTCTGTTTTGAGAGACCAAGTCAGACCAAGAGCTGCCGGTCTCAAGCTTTTTGAGGGTGGATATGTGTGCATGTCCAAGCTTTAAATAGTGTCATACATGCCCACTCCCCAGAAAGGGAAAATAATCCTAAATCAAGACATTTTTAAAGTAAAATAAATTTTCTTTTTAGTCCAACAGGCAACCAGCTAAACTGAATTTATTGACCTGCCAGGTGAAGCCAAATGCTGAAGATAAGAAGTCCTTTGATCTAATATCACGTATGTAGCAACTCTAGCACCGTCTTGCATTATGTGGGATTTCTGAAAATGTCATGCAAGATGCTTTGAGTAGAACACAAGGCTAGAGCTCAAAGTTCAGGTCTATCCAGACACACACAGTGCCTCATGAGTGTCCAGAGCCTCTAGTTCTGATGATGGACAAATGGATATAGAACCTCTTCTCTGTGTAGGTGTGACATGAATACTGTTTTTTTGTGACAAGCCATGAAATGCAGCATATGTGCTGCTCCCTAAGTTCAGAGAGATGTTTAACAGCTTACTGGAACATGCATTAGCTATATCCACCAGGAGAGGGGAAAGACCTTTGGCTTTATCCAATTCAGTCATTTTTCTGCTTTTTGAGTGCTATTTGAAGGAATGAGGAAGAGAAGGAGACATAATTTCTCTTTCTCTCTTACCATACATTAAAAATACACTTCTGTTTCTCTGAAAATTGGTACTGCCTTGTCTTCTCAGCATTAAAGCTCCTGTGGTTTCCCTTCTTCCCATTTTGGTCTTGTGCAGAAGGTATTTTTATTCAGTCTGGTTTTAAAAACTCTTTTGAAGGTGATGAGTCAACTTACTGTTTTCAGGCTTTGCATAGAGTATTAATCAACAAACACTTCCAACATTCTGTATTGAAAAGGACAGTCTAGGAAACCTTTGATTGTGGCAGCTAATAGCTACTTCATGTCTCATCTGTTGGTTAGTAAAAAGAATTTTCTTGGCTCAACTGAAAGGAAAAATTATATAAAAGGAATAAATTAATTTTGCCCTCTTCTCCTAATTATGTTTCAGTTTTGACTTCTGAAAGGGTAAAATTTGATCCATATGTTTATTTTTCTGTAATATTTCAAAACTTAAGACTTTTGAAATACCTACAACTGGTATGCATCAAAATTTAGAGTTTCATCTTCCTTTTTTCATTTTTTTTGGAATTGTTATCCATAGCTATGAATAAAGGATTAATGATGCCTTTTAAGAGAAATTGCTCTTGAAGGCTTTAGCTGCCAAATAAGTTTTAGTACCAAATATGTAGACACATTAAGTTTTTTCATGTGCCAAATGAAAAGATGTATTTCTTTATTTCAGATAACAGAACATACCACTTTCAAGCAGAAGATGAACAGGAATACGTAGCGTAAGAATGTTTACATTTTTTCAAGTTTATTTTGCCAATAGAGATGTATAAAATCACACATAACAGCAGAAATCATTTTCTCAGCTGATGCATAAGTAGTGCTTATCGTCTCTTTTTTCTGCTGTTATGAATCTGTAAATGTAAATTATTTTGTGTCACGCTACAGAGCTCTTTTAAAACCTAGTTATGTTAAAAACAAAACTAAACCAAACCAAACTAACCAAAACCCCATTTAGATTGTGTATCCTGCCAGTACATGGTTTGTGTGAAGTGCTTGGTATGAAATTGTAGATCAGATTATTAAGATTCAAATGAAATATTTTAAAATTCTTCTCAAATCTTCTGTGTTAACCCTGTTCTGCAGTTACTTCTTTTCCTCTTGATCCTACCTTTTCCTTGAAATAAAAGATAATGAATAGATAAAAGATTTCCATATGACACGTAGAATATATGTACAGGCAGTACGTTTTTTCTTCTGTAGGCGTAGAAATAAACAGCAAAGCACATTTGTGTACTTCAGAATACAGGAACTTATTTCATTAATGCATGTTTCCAACCAGATTATTTCCAATAAAACAGTCTTTCTTCCTGCTGCATCAGACTATTTCCTGAGAACCATGTACCTCTGTTTTTTCCTCCTTTGTCACCAGACATGTGTTGTGCATGTTGTCTAATGCTCAACACCTGACAGTTCAAGGAAAAAAGTTACTTCTGAAGAGGACAGCAAAGGCTTCCTCATTCTTTCCTTAAATATCCACGTTCTAGTGGAAGACTGTGTTGCTCCATGTGTATTTTAAAAGTACAGGGAATGTTTGTAGGGTGTTTCACTTGTTTGGTAGTGATGGGTGGCAGTGGCATTGACAGCTCAACCTTGGGACTCATGGGTAAAATAAAAGGGCTGAAGAATTCTTTGTTGTGCAGCTATTTCCTTCTGGTCTTCCACAGCTTTATGTTGGTTCTTAGAGTGCAAAGCTGACTTGCTAGTCATGATTACTGCATTCATCCTGGAACTTAATTATTCCAGTAATTTTCTTAGCCGAGAAGAAAATACTGTTGTTTCTGATGAGTCATAAGTTTTTGGTACTCTGCCATAAATTAATTTTTACTGTGTTAGTTGGTTTAAAAGGTGAAGTGCTTTGTTTGGGGTTTTTTGTTTTAACACACGAGCAAAGTAGGGAAGAATGATTAGCAATAACCTTCTTCTGAGAGGCAGATCAGTAAATTTAGTTTAGCAGGCTGCCTGTTGGACTGTTTTGAAATTCCAGGCTGGTTTTATTTCCCATTAGAAGCACTGAAGTTTTGTTTATCACTCTAAAGTCAAGTGGCCAAGGAAATTACTTGCATTGGAATAAAGAATCCTAGAATATCTTAAGTTGGAAGGGACCCATAAGGATCATTGAGTCCAGCTCCCTGCTCCTCCCAGGACTACCTACAAGTAAATCATGTGACTGAGAGCATTGGCCAGATGCTCCTTGAACACTAACAGGGTTGATGTCCTGACCATTTCCCCAGGGAGCCTGTTCCAGCGACCAACCACCCTTTCAGTGAAGAACCTTTTCCTGGTGTCCCATCTGAACTTCCCCTGATGCAGCTCCCTTGCTTTTCCACATGTCCTGATGTAGATCACCAGAGAGAGGAGTTCAGCACCTCCCGTTCTGCTGCCCCCCTTGAATGGGTGTAAATGTGCTGATGAGCAACTGCAATACAGCTAAACATTCTGTTTTTCTTGTGCAGCCACTGAGTGGACGCTAAAAGCTTTACTCTCTAAAGTATCATGGGAACAGCATCCCTTGGATTTCCAGCCTTAGTGATTTAAGGGTGTTCTGCAGGAACTACTTGATGTAACTCCTCAATTAGAGTTGTCATCCTCTTGTTTCAATTTCCTCCTGACTGGTATAGGTGTGCCTCTCTCTTTTTCCTTTCCTCTTGTGTTTTGTCCACACAGTTTTAGTGCTGCCTCTGTTCTGTCCTTTTTACTTTGTGGAACAAGGGAAAAATAAATGTGTAAATAGATTTTCAAATCAGCTTCCTTACAGACTCACATCTAAATAGAGACAAAAGAAAGATGCATCTTTTTATTCTAGTTTTACTGACCTTGCATACATTTTCCTAGTGATCATTTTACACTGCTTCCATAAATAGCTCCTCAAACTGCATAATATTAATAATAATAATTTCTAAAAGGAGATTTAAAAAAAAAAAACATACATACAAAGCACTGTAGCCTACATTCTGTTACAGGTTTGTTACCGCTTCACCTCAAACATTTCCTTCAGGCCAGTGCCTTTCTTCATTTTTATCCAGGCAGCTGTTTGTTGGCCTTTAATTACTGATTGACAGTCCTTAAGTTCTCAGTGGATTATTAGTTTCTCTAGTACACAAAGTACAGTGTGTAGGGGGAAGTGGGGTGTGGGTAGTGTGTTTCTGTATGTGCATGTAAATATATATTTATGTGTAGATTGTAAGAAAAGTAACCTGATTTTTTTAACATATGCAATAGTAGTTGCTTTCTGGTTTTTATAATTGTGGATAGGACTAAACATACTCTGGTGATGAGCTTTGGGTTCTTTTCTACCCTCTTTTTAAAGATCAAGAGCATATCTTTACCTGCAGGAAATGCCTGGATTATAAACAAACCTAGATTTAGAAAGTTTTCTATGGAGAAACAGACATCTAACTTCAGTCTAATTTTTAGCAACAGTCCTCAGATGTTTTTCACCTTGCAAAGACTGAGTTGAAGGCATTGATACTATCTGATGCTTCTTCCATACAAAACAAGTTATATCTCAATATTTGAAAAACGTTATGCTATTCTTGTTCTGATTGTGCATTTACCTGGAAACAACAATAGTGGTTGCAATAGCGATTGTCAGAAGAGACAGACAAATTTTTTCTGCAAAATGAAAAAAACCCCAACTATTAGACTAGTTCTTATTCTTGGGGGAGGGTTTTTTATCAACTTGGAAATACTGAAGAAAAATAAGAGAAACCTGAGTGACGGTTTGTTCCATGCAAGGTTAATGAACTCCTTCCGTTTCCTGGTGGAAATGGAAAAACCTATGATGCCAGATTTTTGTTTAGCCTTGTTTCTTCAAAACTTCAAAGCTGAATCTCCAGCAAACAAAATGCCTTAAAGCATGATAAGAAATTGCTTATTCAGAAATTGATATTCAGAAAAACAAGTTTAAGAGATGATTGGACCACCTGTTTATTGTATTTGGTAGAATAGTATCATAGACTTGATTAGGTTGGAAAAGACCTTTAATATCGAGTCCAACCATTTATCAAACACTGCCAAGCCCACAATTAAACCATGTCCCCAAGTGCCTCATCCACACATCTTTTAAAGCCCTCCAGGGATGGTGGCCCAACCACTTCTCTGGGCAGCTTGTTCCAGTGCTTAAAAACCCATTTTGTGAATTTTTTTTTTTTTCCTAATATCCAATCTAAGCCTCTGCTGGCACAGCTTGAGGCCATTTCCATTTGTCCTAAAACAAGAAGACAAAGCAATTCTGTAAGACTTCATTAATCTTTAAATTAATTGAAAGAACACCACGAAGTATTTGTTACCAGAAGGTTTTTGACTATTCATTTGGCACTGGCAGTATTGTGAAATAAAGCAAATACGTGGGGTTTTTTTAATAAAGGAAGAATAAGAAAGACTAGTACAGATTAGAAAAAGAGAAGAAGAGCAGTTAGAAGGAGTTTTATAAACTATTTACATTTAATTAACATACCATATTTACTGACTTAATTGTTTATTTTTGAGTATGCAGCCTACTAGGAAGGCCTGGTGACCAGATGGGCACTTCTTGATAAACAGCACCAGTCATTCAGAGCATGTCTGTCCTTGTGCTTGTGCTTGTCAGGGAAGAGCTGCCACTGTGGTGCCTCTTGCTCTGACTCAAGGGTGACCCCGTGACAGTCTTGGATAGAGGGTTCCTTCTACCTGGGCAAACACAACCAAAGTAATGATTGCTCTGACAGTTTAGATGCTCGTAATAAGGAAATCTGTATCGAACTAACAGCTGGCTCAGTTGTGTTGTGTTTGTTTTATTGCATCTAATAATTTTTTAATTGTTACTGCTTAGTTGAGTTTTATTCAAGTTCTGCCTTTTTAACAAACTAATCAAATTGTAAAGCTGAAAGAAATTGTCAACAAATGTCAGGATAAATGTTGTTTGTCTGAGCTAAATTATTATTTTACTCTGTGTATTTAACCAAACATTGATATAATATTAGAAACAAGACACCACTGCCTTTTTTTTTTTTTAATAACATTGAATTTGATCATTAAAATTGCAGAAGAATGCCCTCTAGTGTGGGTTCATCTCATGTAATGAGAAAGGTTCATGTACCTTTATTGTTTTCAGCATGTAAACTATGGAGCAAATTTGTGCTCAAGACTTTCCGTTTCTCTTTTATTTGAAGGTTGATTTTTCAAAATTTTTAAATCATTTTAAGCACAAGTTCCTAGATTATATTCTGCACAAAAAAGTTTTAAAAACGTACATGCATGAAGTATATAATGTAGACTGACCATATGTTAATTCAGGCTCTGAGTCTAAGACTACACACATAAATTTCTCTCTGAAATCCTTTAAAGCTAATCTTTTCATTGTTATTTCAATGAGAAGTTATGAATTTCAATCTGAAGTTCTCTTAGTTTGTTTAGATGACCATAACCATTTCTGCATATTTCAGAAGACTGATGGTTGCAGACAATCTGAACATTGTAAACATGAAGTACCTTGAGGACGTGGCCAATTTAAAATATTTCTGCATAAAAAAAAATAAAAATTATTTGCAGTAGATCTAAAATCATCTAAAATCACTGTACCTGGGAGGATTTCTTTTTAACTTGCTCTTTTTCTAAATTAGAACACTGAATCTGCAATGTTCTTGTCCTTAATGGAACTGCTTTCCCCTCTTTACTTCTACATGTAGCACAGCAGCTACTGAAAATGTGTTTTGTTTGATTTTAATGAAAACATTATTGTGTAAACAACAACTTGCAGAGTGATTGGGAGGGAAGGCAATAGTGCCTGAGATACAATTAAAGAGTCTTGATTTGTTGCACTCAACTGTTGCTCCTAAAATTTTATGTTGGCTGTTGGTAATATTACTCTCCTGTCATCCTTCTCTTCCTTAGCCCCTTGGTTGCCATGGAAATTCTCATTAATTTGGGTGTTACAGTCTGACTCTGATTAGTGCACAGAGACCTGCATTTTAAAAGGCAATGAGACATCAACACATTCACCAGGGTTCTTGCTGTTTCCTCCGTGAAGAGAAAGATGCACACTGGAGAAAGTAGGGGGTATCATTTTCTCCAGGATAGACTTCAGGAAGATTTTGGGCACATTTTAAAGCAGTTAAATTTACAGGAGATTAATTGCCCCCTTTGTCTTCCACAACTTCTGCTTATTTGAGAAACCTGAGAACTGACTTTAAAGCTGCTCACCAAAGGGATGTTAGAATTAAGACTGTTTGTCTCTTCTCATTCTCACTTACCTTTTCTCAAATCTTTCCCTTTTGTCTCTCACTGTTCCCCCTCTTCAGTCTCTCCCACAATACAGTCCTTCCCTGTAGTCCCACTAATATTTTGTTCCTGGCAAGATTTCTACAGTTTGTAGATTAACTTGTATTTGCAAATGCAGATCTTCATTAAGGTCTTTATCTTGTGCTAGATGGATATCAGTATTGACTAACAGCAAAGAAGAAGCATTAAATATGGCATTCCGTGGAGAGCAGAGCACAGGTGAAAACAGTTTAGAGGATCTGACAAAAGCCATTATTGATGACATACAGAGATTACCCGGAAATGAAGTCTGTTGTGATTGTGGCTCACCAGGTATCTCCATTTGTTCATGTCATCAACTTCTTGTTGGGAGCAAAGTAATTTCTTTAAAGAAGTGTTTGTAGAGTGCAAACTAATTTTCTAAGTGATGTTTCTCAGTCTTCAACCTGTTTTTAAAAGAACAAATATGACTTTCCTACATTAGTTCTGTTTAATTCACTAAAATATTTTTGTGTGTTGTCTGTGCTTACTTCCAGCAGTTCAAGCCCCTCTGGAGTTTGAACTGTTCTTGTTGCACTGTGTCTAGATGCTTGTTGCACTTGAATGGAAGTTGCTTGGCATCACTGATCCTGTGCATGCTACTAAGTAGAAGTGAGTAATATTTAGACAATGATTGTGGAAAAATTGACCTGGCCAGGATCTTACTCTGAGGCTTTATCTTGGCATGAGACTACGGGAATTGCACTATCAGAAGTATTCAGAGGTGGAAAAAGTAGTCTTGTGCAAAGAATGAGACCCAGAGTTGAAATCCTATCACATAATATCTTCAGAAGTACAGAGTTACAGGTCAGTTATGCGTCACTCAGAGCTTGAGAAGGGGCAGCTGGTCACAGTACACTGAGCTGGTGTGGGAGCTGTGGGAGCTGGCAGCTGCTGCAGCTTTCTCATCTAAAGAGACACTTCAAGAAGGTGATGCTCATTTGGAACTGAGTAGATCGTGTTTATCTTGCAGATGCTTGCTGATGCCGAACTGATCCAAATTTGAAATAGCTAGAGAAAATTACAACCTGGGATATAATTATGTCAAATCCTGGAACTGGTTCATTCAATTATTTCATTATGTAAAGCTATAGAAACTTCAGATTACAGTTCTCATTCATCTTTTAATTTGTAGTAAAGTTTTAAGCTTCACCTCTGTACTCCAGCTTGCTGCTTTAAATCTCTTGGCTTAATGCTTCAGCAGTTACTATTTAATGTCAAGGAAAAGATTAATTTGAAGACATGTATGTGCACAAAGTATGTCTGGAGCTTTTTCTTTTCCTTAAAAACTGGTCATGCTTCTTATGTAGCATTCAATAGTATAAAGTCTATTCTAATATTACATGCAGATCTCCTCCATGACAGCATTTTTAATTTTTTTTTTCCTGGACTAGCCAACACTCCTCAAATTTTTTACAGCATGCTGCTGTTTTACATACTGAAAAGTGCTATGATTAATCTTTTATGAAGGACTATTTAAAGTTTAAGAAGTAAATTTTAAAACTTCAGAGGTTGTTGAATTTAGGAGATCTGTTACTTTTAAAAACAGGAAGTAATTTGTACAGGAAACAAATCCTAAATGAATCGAAATACATTAATTCAGTATGAATTAGTAAGTCCAAATTCAGTGCCTTTAGGACCATTATTAAATCTCAAAAGCTTCATTCCATTGGTAGCGATTTTTGTGGTAGTGGTTAAATTTGCACTTGAGTTTGGAGAAAAGTATGGAATATTCTTAGTTTATTTCCATTCTTTGAAACATTAAATAAGGAATCATTTCAGAATACATTTCTTACCACGATTGAAAATCTTTCTTGGACTTTGATTAAATGCTTTGTTTTTCAATTCTACAGATCCAACATGGCTATCAACTAATTTGGGCATTTTAACCTGCATTGAGTGTTCTGGAATACACAGAGAAATGGGTGTCCATATTTCTCGAATCCAGTCTTTGGAATTAGACAAATTAGGAACGTCTGAACTCTTGGTAAGTTTCTTTAATTTATATTGAGGTTTTTTTAGTCAAATGTTGACCTATATGTAGGAAGCACTGAAATATACAATTTACTGTTAATCTTTTTCAAGGAACGTGTTTTTGCAGAATTCCTCATTCATATTTCGGTAGATATTTTACAGGTGCATAGTTATATATTATTACATATTATTGATGCTCTTGTCACTTCTCATTTCATGTCCTTAGGTGTCGCAGAATGAGTATTAACATCCATTGTAATTTATTTGTGCCATCAGAACTTTGGCTCTCAGTAGATGATCTTAATCCCAAAATCAGGGCGGTCTAAAAGCTCATGCAATTTGAAACATGAAGCTAATTTGACTTGGCAAAGGAGAATGACTGTTGCTAATTCTGAAAGAAAAATGTTGGAGGAATCTTAATTTGATGAATGAAATCATGTGATGTTGAAGTTATGAAAGGAATCTGATGTGAGACTACCAAAAAAAAAAAAAAGAAAAAAACCAAAGGAAAAATATAAACAAATAAAAAAGAAACTGTTGCAGAATTTTTATCTCCCTAGCTGTGTTTGGCCTGAAAGAAGACACTTGTTACAGAAATTTTATATGGGAAAATTGAGAGAAGATGTAAGGCAGATCTGGATTTGGGTATAGGTTCAACATTACCACTTGCTCTCTTCTAGAAATACTGAGTTACTTTGAAAAGTTACTATTAATTTAAATCAAATTTTACTATGCCTGATCTTCAGTGGGTCTGAGCTTCTTTCCCAAAGCAGCTTCCTCATCAGTGTCCCAGCACCATTTCAGTGTTCATGCTGCTGGTTCCTCATTCCAGTTTTGTGTTGGAGGCAGATTGTCTTGAAATGCAAATAATTCTGTGACTGTGAAGTCTATTGTACAAGTTATGACATAACAGAATTTAATTTTTTTTAATTGCTCTGTATTTACATGTAATCATTATGCTTTAACTTTGCAGTCCTGTGTGTTCCATCTTTTATTAATAGTGTGGAAAATGCACATTAATAGTCCAGTTTTTAGGTTGCTGCTAAACCCCAAAAGTCCTCACCTTCATTTATTCTTTTTCTTATTGCAGCTGGCCAAGAATGTAGGAAATACTAGTTTTAATGATATTATGGAAGGGAATTTACCTAGTCCTTCACCTAAACCCAGTCCATCAAGTGATATGTAAGTTTTGAACCGTTAAACTCTGAAGTTTACTGTGGAATATATCTGTGATGTAAAGTGTCTTAAACACTAACCAAGCCAGGGGAAGATTAGGATAGCAGAAGGGTTTTACTCCCACTGCAGAGCTTCATAGAAGTTCAGTCTCCAGTCATATAGCCACATTTCAGCTACCTCAGTTTCTCTGTGTATAAAACTCTTAGTCTGGGTTTCAATTTGATTGTTTGGATTGTTTTGAGTTTTGTAGTAAACCCTCAGATGATAAACATAGTGGACTAAATGGCAGTAGCTCCGCTTTTGCTTTGATCTTAGGCCCCAGTCAGAGTAATTTTTATATAGAAGACAGGATAAAACTGACAATGTTCCAAATTTTGGGCTTGTTTGCAAGAAAGATGTGCAGTGTAGCAATAAATAACACACATTTTATCAGATAATTTCCTTCTTCCCTCCTCAGCTTCCAAGTTAGACAAGGTGATTTTAAATTATAATCATTGACCCATTTTTCTAAAAATTTCTAAAGCAAGCTCTATTTTCACACCTCACAGGACTGCACGTAAAGAATTTATCACTGCTAAATATGTAGATCATAAGTTCTCTAGGAAGACTTGTGCATCTGCAGCAGCTAAACTGAGTGAATTACTTGAGGCTGTCAAATCCAGGGATTTACTTGCACTAATTCAAGTCTATGCAGAGGGGGTAGAGCTAATGGAGCCACTGTTGGAGCCTGGACAGGTAAGCTTATCAGGTAAACAATGATTATTTTAAATCATATATGTTTGTAAAATGCCCAGGATCTGGGGCTGCTACTTTAGATGATAAAACAAGAGAAATAACATGAAAATGGTGGGGTTTTTCTTCCTTTCCTTATCGTGGCATCCTTATGGAGAGGGAAAAGAATACTTTATCTTTTGTCATCAATTGGTCTAAAGGAGTGTGAAATGTACTAGTGATATCATACACTGTTTTGGTGCAACTATAATGTGTTTAAAAGCACCTGTCCTGCAGTGTGCCTTCTTTAGAAAAAGTCCCAGAGAAGGGGGACTTGGCTTGATAGCCCAGGGTCACCTGATAGCACATACAGTTTCATACCTGCTTTTAAAAAAGTGGCTGAAGAAACACATTATTGATTGTCTGCAAGTCTCTGTTTATTGTAGATGAGGAAAGAATAAATCTTATGACTTCACAGCTTCTGGTGAGACATTTACAGAAGTAAATCAACCAGGAAGATTCTTTTGTGTGTGTGTGTGTGTGTATCTGTTCTATCAAGTTTTGAGTACTTGATCTTCCTTCTGAAATCAGTAACAGTTTTTGGAAAAATTGGTCCAGGTTGACCTTAATTATCCATGGGCACTTGTTAATCACAAGCAAAGTAACCAGTTTTTATAGATAATCAATGCCATGTAACCACTTGCTCAGCAAAGTTTTCTCCCATCACTTTTAAACCCAACCTGGAGAAATGTCAGAGAATATTTTCAACAAGTTGTGTGAAAATAGCTAAGTTGGCAAAGGACACAGTGCCTGTCCGTGTTCAGTGAAAGGGATAAGTTCAGTATAGTCTCAGCACTTGAGCTATCACACAGTGCTTATCATGGAAACACATCACAAATTCTCTGACTGCAAGGTCAGCTTTCTGTGTTTGTCATCCACAGCAGTTACAACAGAATTAGCTCCTCAGTCTTCCCAGCTATTACAGGCAGTGATATCTAGAAAGGTATGAGCACCAATTGAAATGTAGTTTGGACATTTATAGAAGCATTCTCCTCTGTAAATTCTCTGATGTTTAATTTTATAATATCTTTTAAATTAGGACTTTAAGTATATATACTGTAATATGCTTTTTAAAATGTTCTTTATGATCAATAGGAATTAATGAAATCTAAATTTAGATTAACTTCTCGTGCAACTTTTAAATGGCATTAAAGAGCATTTCTATTTCTATTTCAATACATTAATGCATATGATATGTATAGAAAATAAAGTATGATTCAATTCAAGCTCAACAAGGAGGAAACCCTATATATGGAGGAAACACCCCATGCACCAAATATATTCTGGGAACCACCCAGCTCTGCCTAAAGAGACCTAGGGGTCCTGATGAACACCAAGGTGAAAGTGAGCCAGCAGTGTGCCCTTGTGGCAGAGGTGGCCAGTGGTATTCCAGGCAGCATGGAAGCATTGCCAGCACATGAAGGGCAGTGATCCTCCCCTGCACTCAGCACTGTGAGGCCACAGCTGCAGTGCTGTGCCCAGCTCTGGGCTCCCCATAACAAGAGAGATGTGGACATACTGGAGAGAACACAGTGAAGGGCTACAAACGTGCCTGAGTCTGGAGCACCTGGAAAGGCTGAGAGATCTGGGATTGTTCAGCTGGGGGAAGGCTCGGGGGGATCTCATCATTGTATGGAAATACCTGCAGGGAGGGTGGAAAGAAGATGGAGCCCAACGGTGCCCAGTAATGGGACCAGAGGCAGTGGCAGAGGATGGGAGCACAGGAGGTGCCCTCTGAAGATCAAAAACCTTTTTGTTTTGTGAGAATGACCAAACACTGGCACAGGTTGTCCATGGATATGGAGTCTCTGTCCTTGGAGATATTCTAAAGCTGTCTGGACGTGGTCCTGGGCAATTGGGCCTTGATGGCCCTGCTTGGGCAGGGAGGTTGAACTAGATAACCTTCACAGGTCCTGTCCAACTTCAACTGTTCTTCAAGTCTGAAAGAGATTTAATGTATGTGGGACTGTGATTTTTGTGATGCTGTTTTTGTAGGAAATAATGTTGGGACTTTGCTTGGTGCTCACCAGGCTGTCATAAAGCAACAAGTACTGCAAACTTACCCAGTATTCCTTGACAGGATCCCTTTCAGTTACTGGTAGCTAAAATGGTTAAAGACTCCTCAGGATTGTTCCATCCAACTGGGAAAAGTGAAAACTTGGTTTGGGAAAGCTGAGATCTCAGAAAGTGTGATGCTATTTCCTTTGAAGCACATGGTGTCTTTTAGAGATAAAAAAAGACAATAATTATTTTCATCATAATTTCCTAATATTTTTCTTTTGAAAGACTTGTAAAGAGTGAATGACGTGTGTCATAGATCTGATATACAAGCTTTTTAGAAATAAGACAGAAATCTAACTTCTGTTTACATGTGTTTAGGAGCCAGGTGAAACAGCACTTCATTTAGCAGTCCGGACTGCTGACCAAACTTCTCTCCATCTGGTTGACTTCCTCGTACAAAACTGGTATGGATTGCTAACTTTTCATTAAATTTTACATGAAAAATGTGGATGTTCAGAGCTATCCTGGCAGTGCCTTGGACAGCATTTGCTCATCACTTATAACCTTTCTCCTTAGACATATTTCAAAAAAGAATAGTTTAGTACCTTTGAGTTGACCTTTGTGCTCCTGAGGAGTAGAGAGAGGGAAAAATCTGCAGATTAAAAACACTGAAAGCAGTTACATAAAAATAAGATGAAAGGAAAAACTCTGTAGTGCACAAGTGGCATTGATTTAGAGCACATAACAATATGAAGCAATGCAAACAAATAGGTACAGGAGGGATGGCAAGTAAATGTGCCAAATACAGGACCACATGCAAAGGAATTGTAAGAGTAGAATACAAGGATCTTTCTCAGAAAATTGTGAACAGATGCTGGATTGACTTTGAAAGAAGTGTTCCAATAGCTAATAAATTGTATTAAAGCTATTGAAGAGCGTAAACGTCTGTAGTGGTTTGGTCCAAAATACTCATTACTGTTTATCTGCTGTGAGATAAGAATTAGGAGAAATGCAAAGCAGGCACCAAACTTGAAAGAATATAAAGAAGTTTATTAACAGACCTAAAAGAAGGAAAAGAAAAAAAAAAATTATACCACCTTCAGAACTCTCCTCCTCCCCCCACCTTCCTCCCTTCTCCCACTGACAATGTGAAAAAATAACCCTTAAGATGTTCAGTCTGTTTACCACTTCCATAATAACCTTGTTTAGTCCATTTAGAAAGAGAAGTCTCTTCTTGCTCATGCTATGAAAACATTATCACAACGAGACAGCCGCCCACTTCCAAATATTGTTCAGTCCATTTAGGAAGAGGAGTCTCTCTGCCTGCGTGTGAGTCCCTTCCCCCGACTTGCAGCTTTTCCCGCAACTGCTTTCGAGGGTCCACTCTTGAAGTTTTTTGGGGTACAATTTTAAGGTTGAGCCATTCAGAAACAAAAACAGAGGCCCTTCTCCTTCCCTGGGAGCAAAGGGTCTTCATCATCTTCATCGTTAAGACTATCTCTGGGAGCATCTCTAGGAACTGAGGTTTTCTCCTTTCCCGTTTGGAGCAAAAGTCCTCATCTGGTTCATCTCTCCCTGTCCAAACTTCTCATGAAATTACAGCTGCGTCAGCATCTGCCTATCTCAGCGCAGGTGCTTTTGCTTACGAGTTGAACACTCCACCCCCCATATCTTCATGAAATTACAACAGGATACTCTGATATATCATAGCTTCACAACAGAATTTCAGCTTTAAGCATCTCCTCTCTCTCTTCCCTCAGGTTTTCAGCTCTTCACAGCAGTACAAGGGTTAATCTCACCTCGGCCTTGCAGCTTTGCAGCTGGAATGTTGAATTTTTCTTATCGAAGTGGAGAGGGGGGAGAGCCGAGCCGCTCCGGCTGCCCACGGCAAGGCAGTGGGGGGGTTCCATGGCTGGAACAGGTCCATGGCTCCAGGATGGCCGTGGCCTGGCCTGGCCTGGCCCAAGCAGGGCCTGGCTGAGCCCGCTGGCCCCCACACGGGGCCCGCAGCCACCTGTGCCAGCGCCGGAAACGAGAGAGAGCTTGGGGGGGAGTTTGTCTATTCTTAAATGTGGATCACAGAGGTGGTCACAACTTTAAGTGGCTTAGAGAATTGTCCATATTCAAAGTGGCCAGCTGATAGGTTCTAAGGTCCCAGAGGAAACTGTAAGCACCCCTTAGCAAGGACATCCCTTCCGGGACTATGCTTGCTAACCTATGACAACGTCTTAATTAGTAATTTTCAGCATCTAGTTTATTGGCTGAGTTGTTCTTTTTTGTCAAGGAGTGTGTTCATAGAAGTAAAAAACCTTCATGAAAAGTGTGAGTGCTGAGTAGAGGAGAGTGTTATTAAATTTAAAAAAAATAACCTACTAATATATTCAAGCTGTTTGAGATCATAATTTGAAAAATGCTTAGAAGCCCGAAGTATTATTTTGAGTATTATTAAAGGATTTTTTATTTTGGATGATTATTTGGAATTATTTTGTTTAGTTCTGAAGCTTCATAGTTTCTTCAGACAGCTATAATCTTGTATGTGTTTCTGTCTGCTTTGTGGTTTTTTGTGTCAGTCTCAAGTTTAAGAGCATCTTTGCAACCCTGTATGCTCTTTCTGTCCAATATGGGTAACACTGGGAAAAGTGTTCATCTCCTGAGCTTTGTTTTTCTGGTTTATGAAAATACTTTCTTGATCCCAAAATGTCAGAAACAGTTTTTGAGAAACCTGGGTTTAGAACTTGAAAACTGAAGGAAGGGCAGTTTTTAAAAAGCCCCTTTGCACAGCTGGTCTTTCCCTAACTTGGTGTGTTGTCCTTAAATTCCCTCTTACAGTTCTTTTGTTCGTTCTCACAGCCACCCTCTTGATAGTTCCTTGACTGCATGGGACTTATTAACCTCTTTTAATTGTATCAGAATTATTTTTCAGATATTTCTGTTGAGCTAATGTAGCATGTTTGCAAAAAGAATTCCAGTAAAGTAGCAGGTGGGAAACAACTGGCATGACCTTAGAGAGATCTAGGTTTGAGTCTCTGAGTTTCACTTCTTTAGTTTTTTGAATGCACATCTGTAGATTCTCAGTCCTTCTAAATCACAACTCAGGTATTTCCAGTGTCCTTGGAACAATTCTTAATAGACTTTGAAAGTAATGTTTAATTTAAAAATATTTTTTCTCCTACTTCATATTTGTCCAGTAAAGTTATTATGCATTTATTATTTATAGGTATGCTGGATCTGGAATGAATAGCACAGCTACTACACTTTTCTTGATTATTTGTTCTTTTTTTAGTGGAAACCTGGACAAACAAACAGCATTGGGTAATACAGTTCTACACTACTGCAGTATATATAATAAGCCTGAGTGTTTGAAATTGCTTTTGAGGGGGAAGCCAACTATTGATGTAGGTAAGTACATTATCTAAAACCAGGAAATATAGATTTCCTAAAATTTCTTTCCATTATTTTAGCCACTTCTTTTTATTTCTCTGTGGTAAGTAAACCTGCAATATAAAACCGTGTTAGAAAGATGAAGAACTTGTCAACAAGAAGCCTAAAGGAAACATTCAGTTAAGACAGTTTAAACTGCCTGGAATTTAGGTTTATTGTTTAATCTAGAACTCGTATGTTATAATGCTTCAAATCTTTAATTCCACTCTTAGATACGTGGGCTTTATGTACACAGCACTTAATTCTTCTGTTGATATTAATGGCAGCTGGTGCTGTGGTTTCACCCTGCACATCCCAGCCAACACTGCCACTGATTAGGGAGGGGAGACCATCTAGAAAACAAGAATTACCCTAACTGTGAGCAAACAGAGATTCTATTTTCAACTAAACTTTTGGTAAGCCGTTATGAAAAATCAACTGATACAGGTACAGCAAATGTTACAGCTATCTTACACATATAGGTGGTAAAGAGAAGCAGAAAGACAGCTGAGAAAGCTGATCACATGTTTCATGAGTTAGGAAGGTATCCCATGAATCCAGCTTGTTAGACCCAAGAGTTAAGTGTGATCAGCATGTCTTTACATTCAGTCATTTAATGGTATAGAAGGTTTTTTTAACAGCTGATGCAAACTGGAGGGTATGAAATTTTATTGCTTCCTTTTTCTTTATCACCATCACTTTCCTCCACTGCCTGGTAAAGAACTTTTGTATAAACTGAAGTTCACAGTTTAGTTGCAGAAGTCACTGGTTTCCTTTGCCTTTTTATAAACCCTTAGAATATGTTCCAATATTATCATAAGTGAGAGAATTTAATGTGACGTTTTTTAGCAGTTATAGTGGGAAAGCTATCTAAAAAAGTTAAGCAAATTTTATTGGTCCTTTCATTGAACTCTCTCATAGGTAGATGCCAGAGGAGCGTTCACACCTTTTTGGTGTCTTGTTTTTTGAGATTATTCTGTGGGAGAGAGGGAACAAAAAGTGTTATTTTTGTTGTTTTGTCAAGTGATCTCATATAGGAGCTGTATAGTCTTTAGACCTTGAAACATCAGGTGTATACTTAAAAGTTGAAAGTTTGGAATTTATGTAGTCCTTAAGGTATCTGGGTGTTCACTTAAGAAGTACTGTGTTTTCATACCTTTTCATATTCAACCATCTCAGATAGATCTTTCCATAGGGAAATCCTTCTTCTAGGGATCTGAATTCTTTCAAAGTCATAGGCCTTTCTAGAGGACTGCTTTGCATTTTCTAGGATTGCTGACAGGCTTTCTCTATGTAATATTTCACACAGACATTTATGCTTATAGATCTCAGTTTGATCGTTTTCAGTTCCTGATCACAGAAATGCTTTACAATCTGGTTGTGCTGCAGAGCATTCTCTGTTCCATCTCCATGGCATTTACTGATGTACTGTGAGAGTACATTTTACATAGGTTTTATCCACATCAAGTGTGTTGTTTATTGAGACTTGCTATTGAGCATCTAGGAAGGGTTCCATTAGATTCTGTGCCAGAAGACTTTCCAGAGGGCTCAGATACTGCCTTCTTTCTGATCAGGTGTGTAGACCATTTTATAGCTTTGATAAAGACAAAGCTAGAAAGTTTTAAATTCATTCTTGTTCAAATGTCTTCAAATTACGGCTTCAAGCCTCTACATATTAATCAAAGTAAAATCTGTTTGGATCACCATTCACCTTTTTTTTTTTTTTTTTTTAAAGTCTTAGGTTAGGGTGGGGTTTTTTTGAGATATCTTACCCTGCCTGCTTGTTTCTCCTGCTTATTCATGTAAGAGTTTTATGGGCAAAGGTGTAGAGTGGAGATTGAAATTACTGATTTTCTTTATATTTTCTGCTGGGATGGTTTGGAGGGATTTGGGAACTGTCCCAGCAGATGCTGCTGTTCAGAAGGAAGCTGATGATACATGAAATGCTTGAGCACTTGGAGTGGAATCGTAAAGAGCTGCAGCCGCTATAGAATAAAGATGGTTTTGATCACTTTTAGAAGTTACTGTGCCACAAGTAGTGAAATTTAATAAAATGCTTCTTAAGACATCTCAAAGAATCGCTCTTTTCTGTATTGTTAATTTTGTAGTAAACCAAGCTGGAGAGACGGCTCTGGACACAGCAAAAAGAGTGAAAGCTGTGCAGTGTGAGGAACTGGTAAGAACTGAGCCTGAGGGCAAAGGCAGGGGGGAATGTTTACTTCTTTAAAAATGTGATCTACTTAATATATCACTACCATTGTATCTCACATGTGGTATTGCTGCCAGCTGGCTGTGTGCTGGGCTGAAAGCCCTACCGCAGGTGACTATTTTCTTACCTAAAACATAGCAGTAATTTTCTTTGTAACAGTTTAAGAAAAAGATCTTTCTTCTAGTGGCAGTACTAGTTATTTTAATGAGAGTATTTGAAGACCTTAAGTACTGGAGGATCAGATGTATCAATAAATACATCATTCAAGGAGATTTGGGCTTCATCACCTCAAAAGTTCCTCTTAGAGGCTTTTATATCAGGAGTCTAAGCAACCCCTGTACTATTAAAGCTGTCAAGACCTTTGGCTTTTTTCAGATTATTTAATGGGACAGATAGTTCAGAGATGGTGAAGTCTTTTTATGAGGAGAATTGAAACAACTTAGAATTACCCTCCTCAAAGGAGAAAGAAGCTAAAGTGTAATGTCTGAAAGTTGGTATATCAAAAGATGTAGAACACCAGCTTCTGTGGGACTTTGTCCCTCTACTGAATATGATCAAAGCAAAAACCTCCTGGAATTTTGAGAATGTATGAGGTATGTTAACAGACACCACTCAAAAAGATTATTGGTGTTCAAGGAATAAAGGTGTCAAGGATTTTCCCAGGTACTCCTCTGAAGCATTTAGCCAGGAAAAAGGATTCTACATCAGACCAACAAGCTTGTTTGTTCTTGACCCTCTAAGGTGCCACCAGCAGGCATTTAGTAAGCAAGTGAATTTACTTACTATCAAGGGACTAAAAAGTCTAACTACTGTGGCAGTTTCACAGTCAAGACAAAACCAGGAGAATTTACAAAACAGTAAACCACATTTTTTTACAGTTTGACACAGTTCAAAACAGTGTCACTTGCCACTTAATTCTGTTTCCTCCTTTTCCTCATTTTGATGATCTGAGGATCATCAAACTTTTGCTCTGCAGCTGGTAATTTTAATACCTTTCCTGTGACAACTGAAAGTTCTTGTCATGAATTAATTATTGAATAATCAAAAGAGCTTGTCCTTCACAAATTGAAGAAATTTTTCTGTGTTTCTGGGCATGCAAGTCAGCATTTTGCTATGGTTGATAAGGTGGGACTACTTCTCAGTTACTGCCATGTCTGCTGTGTAAGTAAGTGCTATTTCCAGTGGTTTGAGTCTTTCAGCTGGAAAACAAATTACCTGTGCAGCACACAATGGGGATGGATTGCTTTTAACTTTATAATATCTCTTTAATAAAGTGACATCTGCCATTAACATGGACCAACTGGCTGTGTTACAGAACAAACAGTCAAGTGGATGTTATCAGTGAACTTATCTAGCAGTTAATCGTTTAGTTATAGTAATCCAAATTCCATTAATACCTCACTGATTATTTCACTTCAGTCTTATAGAGCATTTATGCCTTTTCTCTTTTTTTTTTTTAATTTTTGAAGAGGAATATAATTTCTGCATTTTTTTCCAAAAGCAGCAATGAGTTAAAGTTAAGAGCGAAAAAGAAACATGAATGAGCGCATTGTTTGCCGTGGGCAATAAAAAAGTACAAGATAAATAACTAGGTGTTTGCATTATGATAGATGTACTAAACCCATTTCTGTTGCATAACTGGAGTCTTAACTGTTTAATTAAATTCAGTTTCAGCTCAAGTGGGTTCATGAATACTTACATAATAGATTGGAAATACTTTCTTTATTCCAAATTTTATTTCAGGAAGATGGGTAAAGGCGCCCCTGAATCAACTAGTATCAAGTAGACTACATTTCAAAGGATGTGAAGGAATAAATAATGATGGAAAACCTAGGCACTGGAAAGGAAAATTTATCTCCTCAGAATAACCATGAACTGCTCTATTAGTTTTTTTGCTGATCATTGAGGTAGTAGTTTTTCAAAGAATGTGAAATACACTATTTGGGCTGGCAAAGTCAAGGAATTTTGTGCTTAAGACATATTGGCCTCATCCAGTGACAGAGAGAGACAAAATATTTAAATAAAGAGTAAATATATTTTCATTTGTCTCAAGTACAGGGATGGTGATTTTGGAGGGGCAGCAGTTGTATGTACCAAAATTTATAAATAGGTTTACTTTTCCTTTTTGGAAAGGAGGGCTCCAGATCAACTCTGCTTTTGTGCGCGTACCTTCTCTTCATGTCATCTTTCCAAATGCTTGTCAAACATGGCAACTTCTGCCCATTTTGAGAAGATAATTCCTTTTGGCCTTTTAACTGGTTTTCTGTACCTCAAACAAATGGAGGATGTTTGTGTGATTGCCCTGAAATTGTTTTGTTCTTTTTTGAATCCAGAAAAGTTTTAAACTTTTAAATATTTCAATTTATTTCTTGCCACTAAAAAGAACTTAGCACCAAAAGAACAACAAGTACTTTAACAAGAATTTTTATTTCTTTCAGCTTTCTCAAGCCAAGGCAGGAAAGCTAAACCCACACGTCCATGTGGAGTATGAATGGAATCTTCGGCAGGATGAAATTGATGAAAGTGACGATGACTTGGATGATAAGGTGAGTGTGAATTACTGATACGGCTTTGCACAAAAACTGTTAACATCTCTGCTCCCTGGAAATAAATGGTAATTAGAGACCCACTGTTACAGTGGACAAACTACTTTAACCTTTCTTCTCTTACAGGTATTTTTGGGGAAAAAAACCCTAATTTTGAGGCCTGTGTTAAACACGGCCTAAGTGCTTTTTGAATATATTTTGTCAACCTAGTTATGGGCTGTTTCAGAAGTTTGACTTTGACAAGACATACAGCATAATATAAATCAGCAAATCTGGACTGCTTTGTCCTTTTATCTGCTTTAGATTTTTAGGCTGTTAAATTTTAGCTGGAGGAAGTCCAAAGCTTACATACTTAATTTTTTCTATAAATTAATTAAAAACCTAGTTGTTGAATAAATAACTCTATTTTTCATAAACCATGCTGTTCTATTTATTCTGTTTTTTTTTAAAAAAAGAAGTAATGGAAGGGCAAAACTTGAGGGCATAGAATAATTGCCATCCTAGAGCATGTGAAAAATTAGCCTCGGTGTCCTACTTTAGCAAGTCAGTTAATTACTGTGTGCTCTATTTCTGCAACAAATGCGAATACACCTCTTCTATTTCCTTTGAGTGCTGCAGAAAGAAATGTGGACAACTTCTCATTTTCTGTGACACTTGGGACTGAAAAATTCAGAAACCGAAGTAATTTGCATGTCCTCAAGGACAGTAGAGAACAAAATAACCATCTGTGTGAGGAGCCTCAGGAGGATGAGGGATGCTGTGCTGGAGATAATAACCTGAACCAGAGCTGCAGGGAAACAGATCGTGCTCCATGTGCACCCATTAACGTACAGCAGGCAAAAACTGATGTGTAAAATTTCTTCAAAGAGCAATTAGATGCGTCCAAAAAGAGCTGCATCACAGATTGTATTGCTAGTTCAGGGACCAAATAAATCTGATCTGTCAGAAGTGTTTGTTCATTTTTACTAGGCATCAGTGGGGTAATGATACTTGAGGATGATTGTCTAGTCTGAGTAACGTGCCGTATGCATGGGAAATTACTCTTATATTCCAAAATTTTCTAGGCTTTTATTGGTATTTTATTTAGTATGTTACTAGTGTGTATCTCCTGCTTTAAGATTAAATCTAATTTTGTGTTCGTGATGATCTGTTAATGCTAAAATCTTAATTTTCATTTAGAAGAGAGGACCTATCAGGTTGAATTGCTGAAAAAGGGAGGAATGAGGGCTTATTTGTCCAACAAAGAAAAAAACTAGGCTCATGTTCACTAAATTATGTTCTGGTATGTTATTTTCCAAACATACAAACTATAATTAGTGTTTAGACAGCTGTATCATATCTTTGTTTTTCTATTCACAGCCTAGTCCTATAAAAAAAGAAAGATCTCCAAGACCCCAAAGCTTTTGTCACTCTTCAAGCATTTCTCCCCAAGACAAACTGACTCATCCTTCATTTAGCACTCCCAGAGACAAGCAAAGACTCTCCTATGGAGCTTTTACCAACCAGATCTTTGCTTCTGTAAGCACAGACTCACCCACCTCTCCAACATCTGATGCTCCTCCTCTTCCTCCTAGAAATGCTGGCAAAGGTAAGTCTGTCTCCAAACTACACTTGCAACTGTTGCCCTTCCTTTAACCAGGGCCATTGCAATGTTTCAAGATGCAGCATGTTCTCCTTGTTGATGCAGTGGTGTGGTACAATGCATGTTCTAAACCTGGGGGGCACCTTCTAATAGACCCATTCATAACACTGAACATGAATGGGTGAGGAATAAACTAATACTCTGCTAAATGAAAGTTGGTTCATTTTATGAGACTTACAGCTGCAGTGGATCATGATGGTTTGACCTAGATATCTCTAACCTTCAAGTTTAGAGGATACATTTATGGAAAAAACTTTCTACTGTATTATAATATGTGCGGATCTACTTTTTAGGACAAAGAAACCCTTCATTCCTTTTTACATATTTAATTTAGAAATTGATAAATTGTGTTTTTACAGTAGACTTGTTAGAGAAATCTTTAGTTAGGATGAGGGTTACAGTATAGTTTAACACTTCAGCAATTATGCTGATGCTCCCTTTTGTTAGCACTACTATAACTTAATTTCTCAATTAGTAATTGACTTTCTTTAGCAAAAAAGCAGAGATGCTCTCACCAACAAGAGTGAGTAAAAGGGACGGGACAGTGTTGGCATCAAGTGTTTGCTTTTACATGGTTCAGATGCTGTGCTTAAGCACTACAGTTCCATCAGCCTTTGTCATGTACTGGCAACTTTCATATGGATTCCTTGGCTCTCTCTTTTAATCAGGTTTGTTTGCCTCTACAAGGCAAAGCAATTTTGCCAGGGTTTGCGTTTTTCACATGAGATTTTTTAATCTGTGTTTCACTGGGGACTCAGTTGTATTCCTTGTAATTTTACTGTGTCGATCTGCTCATTGGTATTGTAAGATTCTACTTTTTCCTTTCACTCTCCCATCCCCTTTACATGCTCTGTCTCAGTCTGCTATGGATTGTTCATTGCAAACACAATGTACTGGCTTAGATGTTCCTTCATGACCTAGGATAACTTCTTTTTTTGTCATAAAGTTGCAAGACTTGGAAATTAATCATGCATCCCATTTCCTGAAGAAGGTTAATGAGGTTGTATCTGATGTCTTTCTGTTCACACTGCTTAATATATTGTCATCTTTCAATAGATTTTAGTGAACTTTATTTCTTTGTCATTATATAGTGGAGATCTCGTACAGACTTACCTAGAAAACTGTCTTTTTCTCCAGGAAGTGGAATATTTATGTTCATGTTTCATTCTAAGTATGTATATTGGTTTCTGAAATGTTAGGCATTTTCCTAGGTGTTCCTGGAATTTCTTTGTTGTTCCAAGACCAAGGAATCAACACAACACCAAAGTTAATCGGAAAGAATTGAGGCACTGAGTTTTTATGTGTTGTCATGTCAGAGATTATGCAAGGAAATCTTTATTTATATTACAGTGAAATAATATTATCACAAAATTGCATTCCAGTGTAACATTAACTGCTTCATCAGAGTGGAAAATGCCAGATTCACAGAGTAAGTCAGAGAGAGGTTGGATGAAATTGCTGCTACATTAAAGTCACTATGCTTCTCTGCTTCAAACATGCTGAAATTCTACAGTCAGTGTATGATGCTGGAGTTTTGATGTATATCCATTCAACAGTATTGTGAAATCAGAAATCTCCATTGTATACATGCCTGTGTTACAGAAATAATTCAAGACTTTAAAGTTGGGGGGAAAGTGACAAATGCATAGGACAATTTATCAGTGTGGAAAGATTGCTGTAGGTGCATCATTTCAGATGCACTTATGGTTCATTTTAAACTGTGCTGCTCCTTGTTATTTCTCCCCTTCCAGCTCTCAGATTGTTTAAAAGAAGATGAATCAGAGACTCCCCACTTCCATAAGACACTGTTGACACATCTGAATTTTGAAACAATCAGAGTTAATTTTTTGTGTTGGAAAACATAAACCTGTAGACTTTATTGCCTCTTTTGGCATGAGTAGTAATACAATATATCCCTTAAATTGAAGTTTAAGACACAAGCTTTCTTATCAGATGGTGTGTTTTTGTTTAAAAAGTTTATTTTAATGTCTTATTTGTGTTTAAGATTATATGAAAACATAGTGTTACTTTTTTCACTAAGCTCCCTGAACAGCAAGAGTAAACAAAAGCATTGAAACCGTATTTAAATTTAAGATTTCCTTCTGTCCCCGAACATAATCTGATCTTTGTCCCTGTGCTGCTGTGAGGCCCTGGCAGATACCGTGGGCCCCTGCTAGGACATGGAGTCTGCAGGGAATGGATAGCAGGTGGACCTGCATTTTAGCAGGAGGCAGAGGATTTTTAAGTTTCATGGGTTTTCATCCTTTGGGACATGCAGATGAAACTGTCTTTCCAAAGCATGGGGTTTTTTTAACAAAACCCCCTCCCTGCAGCACTCTGTAAGCTGGTTTCATTGCCCAGAGAAGTTCCTGAGTAGCAAAGTTCTGTGGTGTTCCTGAGGGGCCACAGGAAGCCATCCACTGAACTTGTGCTGGGGAGAGGAGGTAAGTTTAAATCAATTTAAGGCACATCACTCTTGCTCATGGCTTTCAGTGGACATGCTGGCTAAAAATAATTTTAAAGGTACAATAGTTGGAGGAGGTGATATGGGGATGTTTAAGTTTCTCCATACATCATTATAACTCATGTCCAGATTTTCCAGTTTGATAACTTTTCAAAATATTCCTAAAAATGCTGGAACCTTCATGTATTTTATTTTACCCCACAGTGTCTCATTTGTGGATACATCTTACTTGCTGCTATCTCTGCTGCAGATTTAGTTGATCCTAACAGAATGAAAAGTACAGGATGAGTGCAGTGGCTGCCTGAGCCAACCACTCTGTGCCTTTTTCAATCGTTTATCTAAGCTTATTCAGGTTCAACTTACTTGTGCTGTCTGTCAAATCTTTAGCTTGTAACATTCTGAAAATCATCTTTGTTTTTGCTCTTTCCAGCATTATGGCTCCAGACATCTAGCAGGTCTTCTGCCTATTGTTTTACAAAAAGCTTTCAAAAAAAAAGAATCAATATTTAAGTAGTTGCATGACTTGCCACAGTAGCTAAATAAAATTTTGCACAACCTTCATTGAAAATCCAGTGTGTGGGTAATGTTGCTAACTAGTTTTAGAGGAGTGTTAGGCAACCTAAGTCAGGTTTTCTTCACTTTGGCTGAAAGCTAATTGATTTTTGCTGGTTCTGCCTGTTTATCCCAGATAAACATGAAGGTCAGGGATAAATTCTGTATCATGAAGTTAAGCTTGGATCTTCAATACCTACAAGTTTGAATATTTTACACTGTCTCAGCTCTAACATGAGGTACATAGACCCAAAGGCACTTGCTTTGTGGTTCCAGTCCACTGCTGCTGCAGTCACATCATCTGTCACATCATCTGCTCCTTCACTAGATCAGACTCAATTTCTAACCAAATTAGTTTATTTGAATTTACTAGTAACTTCTAGAAGTTGTCAGACTGCATTGCATACAGGATTAGGAATCTTCCTGAGTTCACTACGTTAGTTTGTGGATGTACCAACACTGCCCTTCAGCTTTGGTGGTTTTTCTGTGGCTGGTGGCCATGCCAAGGCACTGCCTGGATGGAAATCCTACAGGTCTCCATGTCTGGGTTGTTACACTAAACAAACCAAGCATATTTTACCTTATCTGATTGAAGAGTATTTTCATTCTCCTGGGGTTCAAGTTATCCTTTCATCACACTAACTCTTCTCTGTACCTTTGCTGTTTAAATCAGATTTCTGAAATACAACTGGCTGGAAGTGTCAGGACAGCAGTAAAATTTGCTCTTTCTACTGGAAATACCACATCAAAGAATCCTTTGGTCCTACTTATTTTTTTTTCCTGATTGTATCATACTGTGGCATAGCAGGCATTATACAGTCTCTGCTACCATTTGCAGCTGAAGTCCCTGATTTATAGCACAAATGTATTTATTCTCATTTCCATTACCTCAGCCTTTGAGGTCATCCTGTTTCTTCTGAATGCTTTCAGGATTCTATACTTCTCTTGCATGTACTTGGAGACTTTTTTTAATATTCCTATAAATGTCTTGCACATTTTGATTAAATAATGTTATTTATCCCGCTAAGACTTTGTATTTTCTACTGCCATAATAGGGAGGGAAGACTAGTTAATGACTGTTGGTTTCACGAGCTCTTCCATTTCTGAATCAAACCAAAATACAGCATTCTTTAATATAACTTTTATCTTTTTCTTTTTAAACTGAACCTTTTTTTTAGCATTAATTATATAATGTACTTCAAATGCTAATGTTGAATCAATGTATATTCTTAGCTTTCTTATTCAGAGTGATCATGATCATTTTGTCTTTAATTATGCTCTTATTTTCAGTACTGAAAGTGTATAATCTAAAGTAAGACAAACTGAAAAGTCTTTTAGTAATATCTATGTAAAAAGTCACTCATGAGAAATTTAAAAATAAAAATAGCAACACTTGTTAATTTTTACTATAAGTTACTTTCCTTTGCAGTGTCCATTCTACCATTAGATGGAATTCTGGTTTTTCCCCCTATGTCTCCCTAAGTGGTAAAAAAAAAAATCACACATGAGGTTTTTACACTCTAAACCCACCATTTGTTGATTGGGTGGCAACACCTTTGCATGGTTTCACAAGTACACAGATGAATTGTTACTACTCTAACCGCACAAACCCTGAAGGACAATGCACTACTAATTGTACACCTTATCCAGTTATTTATCTTAGTACAACAATTTTGAGACTATTTGATCTATTTACACATGAAAGCCTGATCTTGGTAATACAAAAAAGTGATAAAAGATTACAACAGTTAGTACTGTAAGCATGTGCTTCCCCGTAACTGAGGAAAAGAAAGACCCACAGAAGCAAAAGGAAAGACTTCTAGGTCAAGTTTTTTTGGGTTTCCTTTTTGGTTTTTGGTGGTTTTGTTTGTGAAAGGAAAATATCCTTTATGAAATGTGAACTTCTCAACTATGTGAGAAATTAATGATGATTAAGACCTCTGTTGGAGAGGAAATGACTGGTTCAATTGCTGCCTGGTTAAAATCACAAAATACCTTTGATCTAGTAACTGCTCTGATTATTGCTTAAAGATGTCTAGCCTAGCCTTGTATAATTAAGAATATCACACAGGAATTGTTTTGAGATGTTGGTTTTACACACACATTTATGTGAATATATGTGTGCATATACACAGACACATGCAGTTGCTGAGGTGAGCAGCTCTGGTGCAGGGGAGGGTTTACTTAACCAGGGGAGCCTCAGGGAAGTGAGAAAGCTGCAGGAGCCACAGCAGCTCATGGCACAGCAGCTGAGAGGACCTGGGAAGGGCCAGGGGCAACAGGGCTGAGCCCAGACGTGTGTAAAGAAACTCTTGGAGAGCACCATGAACAGTGGCAGTGTGGCAGTTTGATGGGAATTTGCATGGAATAGCCTGCAGGAAGGAGCTGTAACTGCCAGCCTGAGCAGGGAGCAATGGTATCTGCCACTGAGTTATCAGTGCACGTTGAAAGAGCTTTAAACTAGATATGAAAAGGGAAAGGGATGACAAAACCTGGTTCACTCAAGATAACCCTGGGGGCAGCACACCAGTGTTTGAGGTGTGTGCCCACAGTGAGGCCCTTTGGGATGCTCTCTCAGTGCAGCTGGGGGATGGAGAGCCCTGTGACAGCAAAGACATAAGGCATGGAAATGCCTCCAAATGGTCATGTAGAAATTAGGGCTTCTCCCCCCAAAAAGGTGTCGGGATCAGTATCCCAACTGAGGTGCATCTACATCACTGCACACAGCTCAGACAAAGAACAGGAGGAGCTGGAAGCCATTGTGCAGCAGGAAAACCATGGCCTAGCTGCCATCATGGAAACAAGGTGGGATGACTGACATAACTGGAGTGTTATAAACTCTTCAGAAAGGACAGGCAAGGAGGAAGAGGCAGTGGGGTAGCCCTGTATGTTAGGGACTGTTTTGAGTGCCTGAGCTGAATGATGGTGGCAGTAGGGTTGAATGTTCACAGGTATGGATAAGAGAAAGGCCAACAGGCAGATGTCCTACTGGGAATCTGTTAGAGACCACCCACCCAGGATGGAGAGGCAGCTGGGAGAAGTCCCACAATTGCTGGCCCTTGTTCTCATGGGGCAGGAATGTCTAGGATGTGTCTGGAGTGTGTGGAAGAGAAGTTTCCAACTCAGCTGGTGAGGGAGCCAGCAAGGGAAGGCACCTGCTGGACCTGCTGTTTGTGAAGAGAGAAGGACTTGTGGGTGATGGAGGCCATCTGGGGCACAGGGATCACAAATTCTTGGAGCAGTAAGGAGGGGAATCTGCAGAACTGCCACCTTGGACCTCCAGAGGACAGACTGTGGCCTATTTAGGAGCCTGGTTGACAAGAGTCCCCTGGGAGACAGTGTAAAAGGACTCCAGAGCATTCCTCAAGAAGGAAATCCCAAAGGCACAGAAGCAGAGATGTGGTTTAATGGTGGACTTGGCAGTGTCCGACTTGAGGATCTAAAAGGTCTTTCCCAACCTAAGTGATTCCATTATACAGTGTATTTTATAATATTTGTACAGATATCATCAGGTCTTGTGTTATTTCACCAGTTGGTTCCAAAAACTGATTTAGATTCAAGAACTTTCCCCATGTTTTCTTCAATCAAAGCATGATGTCACTTTATGCCTCTTTCTGAAAAGATGTTTTGAAGTTTTCCTTTATTTTTTGTTTATTTGAAAATAGGTTATTTTGTATTTCAGCCATGTAATCATTAGTGTATGATTTTTGTATTCGTATTTATTCCTTCTGTGACTTCAATACAGAAACAAATGCTAGGAGTCTGAAACTAAGATTTGTAAGATCCTAAACACCTTTTCCCTGTGACTTTTGTATGCCATCTGAACTTCTGAAAGCTATGAAGTGATTTTTTTCAACTCCTCTATAATATCTGGATATATACAGCTAAGGTGAAATCTAAAACATGTCCATATAACATAAAGGGGTTTTTTTTAATTCTACCAAAGTTTATTTTTGTAGAGAAAACTTCTTCCTCTTCTTTACAATTAAAAGTACAAATCTTACTTCGTGTCTGAAGTTTAATTTTTGCAATAAGCGCACAGTACTGTTTCAATACCTTTCCTCCGCTTTTTTTTCCGCTTTAAGCCAGGTTTGGGTGATTTGGGGCCGCTGGGTGCAGGCGGGGCGGGGCGCGGTGCAGTGCGCGCAGCCGCCGCCAGGGGGCGCTGGGACATTCCCGCTCCCCGGCATTGCGGCAGTGGGAAAGCTCCGGTGCCAAATGTCGGGACAAGGGACAGACGCTGCTGTTAACAGTGGGTATTGACTATTCCCTCCCCTCACCATTCCTAGATACACTCGGAGTTACATCCCGAATCAAACCAACTTTGGGTTCCTATTTCTTGAAGCAAAGAAAGAGTTGGTAACTTGCAGGAGTCAGTCAAAATTTAGCATGAGTAAAGTTGGTTTTGCTTTCAGAAACATTTCAATGCACAGTTTAAGTCATCTTGCTTACTTAAGCTCAAGGAAAAAATTAAAATGAGGAAGGGTAAGGATGCAAACTAGGGAACAATCACTAAATTCACTGGCATTTGACTTGTTGTCAGTTAATGGTTTTGTGAACTTGGAAGTAAATTGAGAGGAAAAATTGTAAAATACATAATTTGATTTACAAAAGTAACCAAGTAATTAAGCCAGGCCCAAAATATCTGCCAGGCTTGTGGCTGAGAGATTCTCCTGCACAGGAGAAGGCCTTTCAGGCTTGAATTTGGAAGAGAATAGATGGAATTATTAACTCATTAGGGGCAGTTCTATTAAATTTTTCTTTGCTGTTTATAAGAAAGAGAAAGGTCACCTGCTGAAAATATCTGACAAACAGATTCATGCTTACAGAATCATTGAAGCTACTTTTGTCAGTGTTAAATGTTTCACCTAAGGAATTTTAATATTATTTTTCACTGATTTCAATACTTCTATGATATATAATAATTTGGGAAGAAGTGCAGGTATTGATCATTTCCAGACTACCTACAGAGAATATTCATAATCATTTTTGAAGAAGGCAGCTCTAGTTTTGTGTGCTGCAGTGTAGGGTATATGTCAAGAAATGAAGGTTTTATCTCAAATACTGTTCAAATAAGGTAGTCTTTCAAAAATAGGCAAGCTGGTTCTACAGCTCTGAAAAATAGACTGACAATAGACTTGAAATTTCAGGTATAAATAGACTTTGCTTTTAAAGTTTTATGTCAATTTTCTGCATTTATCCAGACTGATGGCAAAGCTGTCTGACCTGCAAAACTTGTTGCAAGTGAAGACTGCAGTGAAGTTTTAGTTGTTGGTTAGATTAAAAAAAAGACAAAACCAGCAAAACCTACAAACTAACAACCCCAGCAACAACCCCTCTGGAGCTGTTGTAGCCTAGTGTAGAACTAATGTAGAGAAGTGGTACCAGTAATTTCTTAGGGTGGTGGTGGCAGCTGACTCGAGCAGTCGTCCCCTCGCTGCCGATTGTGCCCTGCTCTGTTTCCTTGAGCTTCGTATTAGAGATGTTTGTGAAGGTCAACGGTGAAGCTGATTAAGGAAAACTCTTTTCTTCCTGCTGGGTTATTTTGTCTTTCGAGCTGTATCTGTTCCCATATTGTGTAAAACATGCATTGTGTTGAATACTTGTGCCAGCACTAATTCAGAGGGAAATAAAAGTGTTTAAGGGTAGGGGTGACTGCATAGGCTCTTATAAGCAATCCTATCATGAAATATCTAATCTCAGTCCCAGAAAGGACTTCTCTGATGTTTATTTTATTCATACCATATACAACAATTTGCAGTGCTCTTGGTATGCATAGTTTGATGTATTCGATCTGCAGAAAAAAAGAGAAAAGAATTACAGAAAATCTTCTCAAGCTAAAATTCCCATTTTGAAGGTGAAAGGAAAATTTGTAGGCATATTTCCATTTCTTTCTTCCTGCCTTCCAGTTTATTAACAATATTTGTATGGGATGGTCTGGAGGGCTAAAAAACCTCCCCACATATTAGAACATATAGAAAGCTCTTTCATTCTGGTATAAATTAACAGCAATTTTAATCCCATGTGCTAAATATTACTTAATTTTAATATTTCATGCTGCTTTTTTTTTTTTTTTAACAATGCCTAAAATTAGAAATCTTGGCGTGATTAATCCTGTATTTTTTAAACATAAGTACACGTGTCATTCTATTGTCAAGTTGCTTATATTCCCACAGCTGAGATAGTTAAAAATGTGGTGAACATGTCGTTTAATCTAAACAGTGTTTTGGCATGGCTTGTCTTTTTATTTTAGTCTTTTGCTGCACTTCGCTGTGGGTCTGACTGTGAATTTTTCAGTGCTGCTTTGACGTTTATGCACATGTATTTGTAAGAAGGTTGTTTGTTATTTTGCAGGCCCACCTTCAACCCTCCCTCTAAGCACTCAAACCTCTAGTGGCAGCTCCACTCTTTCCAAGAAGAGACCACCTCCCCCACCCCCAGGACACAAAAGAACCCTCTCTGACCCACCAAGCCCACTACCTCATGGACCCCAGAATAAGGGCCCAATTCCTTGGGGTGAGTTTTGAATGCAAAACAAAAGGGCAGGGGAAAACCTTTATGATGGCTGATATATGATCTTTGGTTTCTTTTTACCTGGTGCTTGCTTTCCAATGATTGCAGCTTGATGGAACATCAGCTCAGATAAATCAGCAGTTCTATCTTCTGTCACTCTGCCTTCCAGGCTGCTGCAGCCGAGTCTCACTTGAGAAAGCTGAAAATCCTCCACGCTCCCCTGGGGCCCAATCCATCCACTGCCTCCCTCTCCTGCTGTAGCTGCCCAGGCTCTGCCCTCACCCCGGCCCCTCAGCCACTGCTCTCCTCTGCCTCTGCCCCTGCCCCCTCCCCTGCTGCTGCTGTGCCCAGCTCAGGGACCAGCTGCAGGGATGCAGCTTTGGGGCACGCAGACCCCAGTGTGTCTGTGCAGGTCTCACAACTGCCTCAGGAGCTTTTTTCCGTGGGCTCTGGGCCGCACCTCTCCTGTAAAGTGTTCACACCTCGCTGGTGGGAATGTGTTGTCTTGATATGTATTTGGCTTTTGTGATGTCGTATGTACATACATAAAGACTGATAGGTTTGCATCCTTCTACCAGCAGAAGTTACACAGAAACAGTGCTTTTTAATTTTTTTTTTTTACCAGGATACCTTTCTGACAGATGCTTTTTGGAAACTATTTTCCAGACTGCTCAGATTCTTCCTCTTTTGAATAAACATTGCTCTATGCAGTCAAATGCTCTTGGTAGCTATAAATCTCAGGCCCATGTAGTCTTCTGTGATTTTAGTCTTGGTGTCAGGATTTCCATGAATCTGTAAATTTTTTAACTGGAATCCAGTGTTTACATAGGTGCATCATCCATACACTACTTGTATCTTAAGAGAATCCTCTCTCTCTTCTAGTATAAAAACACAATTACTAGCCTAAAATAAAAAATTGGTAACCTAAAAGCACCAGTTTTTTTCAGCAAATTGAGTTAAATGTAGTAAATCATGAAGTATTCATGTGTGATTTAATCTAGGATTCAATATGAAGAAAAGTATAGAGTCCAATGAAAAGCAAAGACTTCTTCTCAAGGAATACATGCAATGGAATTTTTTCACTTTTCTACTTCTCAGAGGTCTGGGATATGGAAAAAAAAATATTTCCTGTGTTCTGAAGTCTAACAGCCCTGTACTTTCTCAGAGATATTAAAGACATTTTGAAGAGCTTGGACTTTAAAAATGTAAAAAATCCCAAATATTTAAGTCCAAAACAGCACTTAAAGTACCATATACTAGAATACTCTATAATGTAGCATTATTGGGATGAACAGTGTGATAGGATTAGATGCTAAGCAAGTGCCAGCTTCTCCTTAAACACATTAGACAACAGATAAAGGAAGAAGAAAATATGGGAAAGGTGCAGGTGTGTAGTTGAAGGTGAAGAAGCCTGTAGCAGTAAAACACCTTGTCAGAGCAGGGCCAGAGAAGAAAATTGCTTTTTCTGTCTCTTCAGTGCTTTTCAGGGCAGGCTAAACTTCAGTGGATGGAAGAGGGACCTCTTCTCCCCGTTTTTCTTAGCTGAGATCTGTACAAAAGCTTGTTTCAAAGTCCATTTGGATTTTTAAGCAAGTATTAAATTTTCTGTTTATGAGAAGGAGTTTCTTGTATCTGCCTTTGTGTTTTTTTGCTTAAGAGTATTGTCAGATGTTCACTGCTTTTCCTTTCAGAAGCTTTCTTCTTTGTTGTTATATTTCTTGCTATGTTGAATTTCAGCATTTGCTTTCTAATCTGTGCATTAATTGAAGTTTCAAGCAGAGCAATCCTTAGCTTATGTCTAAGCAAAATGAGTTACTATTCAAAGATGTTCTAAAAATGTCATACAGATTATTTTGTATTTCCATAGCAACCATGAGATATTTTTCCTTGCTTTATCCATAGGATCGACATGTTTGCTGCTTTACCTTAGTTCCTTTTTTGCACCACTTTTAAACACAAACGTATTTTTAGCAAGGCACAGCATGAGCCTTTTCTGCTGTTTCATTTAGACATCAATGCGCCAAGAATGGTATTTAGAAAAATGTGTCATTCTTTTGAATGAGAAGTATTTTGTGTTCTTGGATCATTAAATGTCACTTTGCATCTATTTCAATGACAAAATTTACTAATGGTTGTTGAAGCTGGTTCTAAGATTAAGATATGCTATAATAGGAGAGGCAAAGGGCGTGAAAAGGCATTAAACCAAACGAGTTGGTGTCATTATACCTTGAAAATGGTGATGGCTAATGAAGAGAAGCTTTCTGCTGAAGGAGTCCAGAGCACTTGGGTTTGGATCTTGCTGCCTTTTGACAGAATTCTGTATAGCCAGGATCTTTTCTTTACCAATGGCCAAAGTGCAGATTATGGGAACATACAATCACTAAATCAGTAAAGGCTGTTCTTTACACAGGATAAAATACCAATGCTTAGAAATAAAATGTTTTGTGAATAAAATCAAATTCATGGTGGTTTTAAAAAGACGTGCCTTATAATGCAAAATGCAAACATTTGTGATAAATTTATCTGATACTGGCCTGCTGTATCTCCTTCTGTACAGAGCAAATTGAAGCACTATTTCAGAAAAATGCCCTACAGCAATGTCATTCAATCTTCCCTTGCCAGGAGATGAGAGCTACCAGTGATTTGTTTTAAAACATGTTATATGAGAGGTCATCTTGGATTATTTTGGTCCCTCCTGCTTTTTCAGCTGCAAAATTATTAATAAACAATAAAGTTAAAAATGATCTTTTAGACATGTTATATAGAAGATACTTAGAGGAATACATGTTTTGCTTTAAATTGCACCCTCTGCTGATTATATTTCAGTTATCCTAATTTTTTTAAATTAATTGTCCTTTTTTCACCTCAGGTAATGATTTGGGCCCACCTTCAACTAAGACAGCAAACAAGTTTGAGGGGATGTCTCAGCAGTCAAGGTAAAATCTGCATATATGAAGGCAAAGATGAAAATTTAAATAAATATAACTAATTTGTAAATTAGAAAAGGAAAGCCTTTCACAGGAAATAAAATCCTAGCTATGTTTCTTCATTAGTTTTCTGCATGCCTTACTAGCATACAAATACTTTGGCTCCATTGAGCCTCCTACGCTTTGTTCCTCGCTGTCCATGCACAATCCATCCTTTGAGCAGGATGGACAGAACAACTTGTACCCGAATCTATCCGCTGCTCCTACAGAAGTGCTCTCCCAGCTGGGGAATGCTGCCTCAGACCGCAGTCCAGCAGGACAGAAGTTTTATTTTCATGTCTCCTGGCATTTCATTTTATCTGCTTCAGTGTGAGGTGTCCTGCCTTTAGCAGCAGTGTCACTCTGGGTACAGGCTGGCATCAAAGATGGCTCTGTAAGAGAGAGTTCATCTCAGTCTTCCAGTTTAGCTCTTTTCCACTCTGTCAGGCTTATGTGCTGCCACACAGTCTGCAGTAACACAAATTGCTTTTAGCTCGTAGTTCATCAGGTCTGTCCATTACAAGTGTCTTGTTCAATAGCTGGAGTAGTAAGGACAGCCATACATTGCTGTCACTTAGAGTTTGCTACTCCTCTGTCTGTGTTGTGATTCCAAAATCCTGGGGTTCAGAGTACGGTAATTCCAATAAACACCTGCCTGAGGCACACAGCCTTGCATGACCACAAGTGTGTGGGATGGGCTGTGACTGGGGATGGATGTGTAACCTCAAGCAGGGCACAGCAGAAGATGTGTAGGAAGTTTCTGGACGCCCCCAGACTGTGATCTGCCTTGTCAGGACAGGCAGGGGACCTGTTGTTGGTAGCACAGCTGGCTTCCCATGTTTGCTGAATCCATCCAGCTGGCACAGGGCATTCAGGGAAAAAGTGGTGATGTTCCACAGCACGGAGAGCTGGGCCCATGCTAGCTACTTGTCAGACAAGGGTAAAGGTGCGGTCCTTGTACTCCATGGCATTAGAGAGAGGACAAGGAGCTGGCCTTCAATGATCTTTGTGGATCCCTTCCAACTCAGGATATTCTATAATTCTATGATTTATTGAATCAAGATTGAGCTTGGCTGTTCTTTCACTTTCATGTCATGATGTATTTTGGCTATTTAAAAAACAGCTAGAAGTTAAAAGTGTTTCATCATGCTCATTTTGAAATGTTGACTGCAGAGACAAGCAATACCAGAATCAAGGCTGTTAATGCAGAAGACTCTCTGCTCTGTTGAACATACTCTGGCAGCTTTCTCACTCTTCTTTTTTTCTTTTTTTTCCTTCTTTTTTGAGTCATTATTTTGAGCTGATACTAATTTTTATTTATTTTTAGATTTTTATGCCTTAAATCAATTTGCTTTCTTCTCTTCTTCCACAGTCTTTTTCTATAGAAGTGACTTAGGTGTGGTTTTAGAGGAAAAACTTTGATGGGAATAGCTAACACATGTGTAATACAGGTTGACAGAGTAAAGCATGTTGTTTTCCCACAATAATCAGTATTTCCTGGGAGCACCAGAGACTTTGTCTCCTCCTGCAGCAGAGTGTGTGTATGATACAATATCATGCATGTGCAGGAGGCTACAAGGCACAGGCTCAGTCCTGGAAAACTTCACTGACATAAAGCACAGATTATGTTTTGTATGTTTCAGTTTAATTATTTTAGAGAACAAATTTTCCTTAAAGTTCAGAATCTGCCCACAGATTTGGTCTTTCAGCTTCACCTATTTTCAGAGTACATTTTGCATCTACCATAGTTCATAGAATATCTCTGCCCCACAGCACTGAACTTGTGTGAGGTTTGTGTGTCTTTTTCTCTGAAAAAAAACCCAAATTAATTCTTAACAGTGCTTTAAGTTTTGAGATTTATCCACAGACAAAGTGATTATACAAAAGAAGCACAATATATGTGGATTTGTTTGGGGATTTTTTACTTATGGATGTGTAAACGGGAAAAATGAGAAATAAATATGTAACAGTTGTAAGCACTAATAATTCATATCTGTTGATTTAGCACTGGGACTGCAAAGACTGCACTTGGCCCCAGAGTTCTTCCCAAACTACCTCAGAAAGGTAAGAGATTTCTTTGTGGTTGTTCTCATAATGGCATCTTTGAAGTGTGGGTGAAAGTAGATACTTGTTTTAAATATATGTATCTTTTCAGCAGAAATTTTATTTCTAAAATGCCACAAACCATGAAAGCTTCACAAGACTGAAAGGATTTTGGAAGATGGGGAAGGCTTTTATTAAACTGAAAAAAAATACATCTAGGGAGGGAAAAAACCCATTAACTAATTGAAGCTGGAAAGACCTCGGGAGGTCCTGTGGTCCAGCCCAGCACTCGGAGCAGGGCCAACTTTCTGCCATGAGAGCAGGTTGCTTAAGGCCATGTCCAGTCACATTTTGAGTATCTCCATGAATAACTTCTCTGGGCTTCTGTTTCTGTCCTAGACCACTCTAGTTGTTTGGTTTTGGTTTTTTCCTAATAACTCTAAATCAAATTTCTTGATACGTTGGAGCAAACTGTATCTGTGCCATGTTCTGGCAATCAGGGTTGTGGTCAGTGCAACTACTTTGGAAAGAATCAGGTATTGTTACATGCTCATTTATATATCAATGGCAAACTTGCTGAGACCATCATCCCAGGGAACACCTTTCTTTTGGAAATGTTTTTTTCTAATCTCTTTAAACTCACACAGCAGGTTTTATTTAGTTTTTTTGAGTTGTTGCATCAATTGACTATAAAATAGAAAGTAGACCTACTTTGTAGTTTTGTCTGGATACAGAATCCATCAAAAATATATTATATCCATATGAGTGAATGATCACAATAGGGCCTGAAGATCAGGAAATGCTCCTTGTCCAAAATTCTGAAGCTAGGTGTCTGAAATTGAGTGCAAATCATTTTTAATAGAAAAATAGAAAAGAAAATGTAAAATTTCAGCTTTATTAAATTACAATTATTCTGACATGGTATCATCTTTTGAAAGAGACATCAATGATTTGCTAGGGTGGCACTGTGAAGGACGTCAACATTTCCTTGATTTAAAATTATATAGGTGAATATTTAAGAAGGGCCAAATCAAAGCACTTTGATAAGGGCTGCTATCAGGATTTTTCATATCTCTTACTTTCCTCTCAAACCCATGTGGATAACCAGTGTGTGTACATCTGCTACGAGGTAAGTCTAGGACACAGAGCCATATACAGGGATCAACACAGACTTTTTTTAAAACAAGACATCTGATAGTAATTATACAATTTCTTCCATGGAAACTGTGCAAATGGGGTTTATTGTTATTATTATTTTGATATAAGTAACCACAAATATATCATGGAAGTGTTTTACCAGTGGGTGATATCCAAAGGGAATGTTGTTGCTTTCATAGTCAAATGTCAGGCCACCTTTTTGGCTGGTAGAATACAGTACTAAAGTAATGCTGAATGCAATAAGAAATTGTTCCTGCTAGTCAAAATGTGTTACTTTCATCACAGGTTGTAAATTTTTTCTCTCCTGTCTCCCTTCATCTCTTTTAACATCAGGGTTATTTGGTTTAGGAGGTTGTGGGTTGGGGTTTTTTGTGTGTACTAATCCTTTTGGTTTTGAGGTATATTTCAGCTGAGTTTTCTTAGGGAGCTTAGCTTAGCTTAGGGAGCTTAGCTTAGTAGAATCAATAGATGACACTGACAAAAAGAACTATTTGAAAATATAATTCAAATTTCCTTCCATCAAATCTGCAAAATACATGTTTTAAAACTTTTTGTCTTTACTTAATTGTAAATATATACAATAATTCCTTTTTTTTAGTTTTAGTTTGAATGTCTATAGTACAGTATATTCTATACACTGCATAGATATATGTGCTCACTCTCTTCTGAGCTATTTTACAAGTACTAATCTTGACAGTTAGGTGTTTTTTTGTCTGGAATTCAACTGTATATGTGAATAGTTGTCATTAAAAAGAAATTTTGTTACAATCACATCAATTGGTCCACATATAGGTGGTTTTGCAAAATCTTTTATTATATTTCATACTTTTTGGTTTAGGTCCAAAAAGTGATCACTTTATTTCATTTTAAGTAGATGATCTATGAATTGACATCTAATAGCTGTTGGAATAAGCACTGCTGGCCTCCAGGAGGAGCAATTAAATGAGACCGTAGTGAACAAGGGTTATGTAAAGTTGTATTATCTTGTTTTTTCATCATAGTCTAGGAGGATTTATGGGCAGTTATGGGGTTCAGTGACTGTGTGATCATTAACACAATTGCAGTTTTGATATATGCCTAACTTCTTCAGTATTAAAAATATAAAGATTGTGGAAAACATTGTTTTACTCTTTTGTTTTAGTGGCACTAAGAAAAATAGAAACCAGTCATCATCTTTCAATAGATAAATCCCATCAGCACATGGAAATGTTTCAGAAGCCCTCACTGTCCATTGATATACCACAGAAACCACAGCCTGCAGACTTGCCCCCAAAGCCTCTGCCTCTGGAATTAACTCAGAAACCTCAAGTGGGAGATTTACCCCCAAAGCCTGGAGAACTACCCCCAAAGCCTCAGCTAGGAGACTTGCCACCAAAACCACAGCTTGGAGACTTACCTCCAAAGCCACAAATGAAGGACCTTCCTCCAAAACCTCAGCTAGGAGAGCTGTTGGCTAAAACTCAAGGTGGAGAAGCAGCACCGAAGCCTCAGCCCTCAGAGGCAAATCAAAAATCTCACTCCATAGATCTTTCTCCAAATGTACAGTCCAGAGACACTGTCCAAAGGCAAGCATCTGAAGAGTCTAATGACATAACACACACCCTGCCAGAAACCCCTGTGCCACTTCCCCGGAAAATAAATATGGTAGGTATTACTCCAGCGCCTTGGAAGTATCCATGGAAGGCTTTGAAGTTACTGTAGGACTTTCTGTGCACCCTTGGGCTATGCACACAAGGCAACATAAAGCTATGGGCTGGGGTGGGGAATGAGGGGCTCTTTTTGTGCCCCAAAGCAGCTTCAGCAAATGTTGGGGGTTTACAAGGCCTCCTGCATGCTGAAACAAATACTTGCAACATAAAATAATTACCTTGGGAGCATGACAGTGTATTCAGATTTGCTGGCATTTATTTATTTATTTATTTTATCAATGCCAATCACAACTCTGAATTGATGGTTTTCTCTGTTGCCTTTGCTCACAGGTCTGTATGCCTTAGAGTGCTAGAATATTTATATATTTGACTTTTGTAAGCTTTAAGATGGGAAGTTAGCATCTGTTGTCAGTAGATGCAAAATTTAAAGTAAAGTCAACTGTGCAAAAGGAGTAAATGTTCCTGTCGTGAGTATTTAATGTTGATGTACTGAGGTGGTTGAGATGTAGGTTGAGATGAATGGATGAAGTGGCAAAATTGACATTACTGTGTGGTGTGTAATAGCAGAGCTGGAACATTAACTTGATTCCAACCCCCAGTTCAACTTACTGTTCATCTTGCTAACCAGTGCAATTTCCAACAGAGGACTCTTAATGCATATGTAGAGTGAGATAACTATGAAACTCCAGGGTTCTCTTAAGATTTTTGTCATGAAGAATACATCAAAAGAGAAATGGCTTTGTTTGTCAGATTGGCTATGCAAAGCACTTATGTAAAAAGTAAATAAGACTTCGTTCTAGTGAAACAATGAAAGCAGAGGGTGAGTTTCTGCCTTGTGCTTGTCTGAGGAAGAGCTCTCTGGAGCCATCATTCTGCTTGGCTTCTGGCATGGACTTGCCTGTAAGCTCCTGTCTGAACTGAGAACAGGGATGTTGCTTGGGCTTCCTGAGTGTTCTGGAATTTAAATATTACAGGGATCTGATCAAAAAATGTTTGTTTACTTATGTACTTTTAAATATAAGCAGGAAAATCATGCTGGTCAGTCTCAGCTACTTGTCACTTTATTAAAGAAGAAAAGAAAGCAAATAATGGATTACCTGTTTGGTTTCGTTACATTTTGCTTTTTTTAAAGTGTCACCCTACTGTATACAGAAAAATTCTGAGGAAAGGCTCTTTGTTCTCCAAACTCAGCCATTTTCACATGTGCAGTAAATTAAATAGTTCCACTGTTGTGCATTGATTGAAACTATTATATACCTTCCCAGTATATATATATATATATATATATATATATATATATATATATCCCCAAGTTTTTGCATGTGTTTGCATGCACACTTGTATTTCTTCTTGTTCAGTGCAGCCTTTTTTGCTTAAGTGATAATGTGCAAGAATTCCTCTTTGGAGGTATCTCGTCTCCATTTTCATCCTCTGGCTGTATCCTCTCCACAAAGATGGTGAAATGCTTCATCCCAGTGAGCAGTGAGACCTACAACAGCAGCCACAGTACCTGTGGGCACCTCTCTCTTGGGCTTGACTATTTAGCCACAAAACAGAGAAGCATAGATTTTTTTATTGGAAGTTTTAGAAAATGAATTGTTCTGAAATATAATTGTAAGATTCCAATGCTGATAATTTATAAGGATTTGAAAGGATATTTTTAGTGAAACAAAACTTGCACTGACTGCTTCTGAAATCACACTGAGCACTTAAGTGTTCTTTTGTGCGTGTGTGGTGGTTTTTATAAAGGAGACAAAATACTTATTTTTAAAGAAAAAAAAAGTGTTGAATGTAAATAAGAGCATGGTCAGATTATTAATGATCACAGCATCTCATTATTGTTCAGTCTTAAGCATAAAATCTCTTGTTAATAAGCACTTGTTGGGTACAGGGAGTCGGTGGGAGGTATTTGTTTTTTAGTTGCAGATTATATTTTCTGGAATTGCTTCCATTTCTTTACACACCAGTGCCACAAACTGTTCTGGAACACGAAGAAAATATGTTCTGGAACATATGTGCTCTCTACATATCCATCCTTTTTTATACCTTCCCACAATTAAATACACCTTGGGCTTGAATGCCGCTTTTTGCTGCTCTCCATAAAAGGAGTAAAATGTTAAAATCTGACAGAACCAGAGTAATTCCCAGCATTTTTCATGTGCTCTTACAAGCTGAGTTCCATATAGTTTTCTAAGTTTAGAGGAATGGAAATTTCTTTATTCTCTTTATTGACCAAGACAATTTTTACCTTGCAGAAGTAATTGCTTGCCTTCATCACTGGAGGATTGATTGGGAGGGAGCACTCTTGGTTTGTAAATGTTCTCTGGAATTGAAAGTTGGGACTATCCCCAAGTACCCATTCCTGTTGAATTCCAGTCCCTAGTGCTAGATAAGATTTTTGTTTAAATTATATGAATATATTTTTAAAAGAGAGGAGGCATTCTTTGAAGTGACTTCTTACTGCAGCAAACCTTTGCTGCAAAAAAAAAAAAAAAAACAAAACAAAAACAACAAAAAAAACCCCTTGATCTCATATAAACTTCATGTATTTCTGTTCATTTGTCTTGAGTATGGGGGTGTTTTTAGTTTTATGTTTTGTTAACTGCTTTCTCCCTTAAATCCCTCTATATTTGTTATTTTTCTGTACCTTGAGTTTAGTGTGAATTCTTTTTTTAGTGTGTCTGTTCTGGTATTGAGCTGCAGGGATTTTTTTTTTTTTTGCCAAAACATGGAGGAATTTCAAGTGGGTAGGTAACAGCAAAGAGAAGACTCCCTAGGAAATTTCTCTGTGGAGTTAGTTTTGGCTCAAATTCCTCTAAACCTGCTGACTTTTCTCTTCATAGCCCTTCTGCTTCTCATCTCCTTCTGCTTTTCTTAGGTTTTTGCATTCTTGTCATCTGATTACTTCTCTTAAAAGAAGTAACTGTAGGTTTTGAAGAGGTGGGTATGAAAATACAGGAATATAAAGCAGCAAGAGTGTTTTGCTGTGAATATTGCTTACTTACTCTATTTGGAAATAATTTAAGTCATCTTCCCTGCCATAAGAAACATATGTTTGGGGAGGAGTCCATGGCTGAGGCTTTTTTCATATGAATTAGCAGTATGCAGCAAAGTATGACCTAGAAAATACTTGGACTCAGAATGGTAGAGCTGTGAGAAAAACTAGTGTGAATTATCATCAGAAAATAGTACTGCCATCTGACATTAAGGTAATTTTAGTAAGAAATTGCTAACATTTGGATGGAAAAATTGCTAAAAAAATAATTTCCAGTCCTGTAAGCAGATTTGAAATCAAAGAATACTGTATTTTTGCGCTAGATCCAAACCCAAAACTGTAAGGAATACTGGGATTTCAATGCAGCATTTTCTTCAGTCCTTACCTCTGTTGGAACATTTAGAGGAGAGTGGATTTAATTTTCTGTTCATGGTGGTTTTTTTGGTGAAGTATGTATTAAAGGAGAAAGAGGGTGTTTGTAGACTAGAACAGTGTAAAGACATTATTTAAACTTTCTTCACCAGAGGAAGCAGAGGTTACTTAACATGTTAAGCACTACACATTAAGTTCTGCTGGGAGTTCTGAATCTTAAGAAAAAGAAAATCTACACCTGTATAGGTAACTTTTTATTTTTTTTTTTTTAATATCCTTGTTGAAACAGAGTTTTTGGATTTCTGTATTCCCAATTGCAGGGAAAGTAATTGATAGTCTTCACTTTCTTGTAAAACAAAACACAACTAAAAGGCAAAATTCATATCATATCTATTTTTATTCTGTTTCTCATGTCCTTTATCTCAAACTTCATTCTATTTTTAGGGGAAAAACAAAGTTAGGCGAGTGAAGACCATTTATGACTGTCAGGCAGATAATGATGATGAACTCACATTTGTTGAAGGAGAAGTAATTATTGTAACTGGTGAAGAGGACCAAGAGTGGTGGGTATGTATCTTTCCCTTTTACAGTTCCACATAATTTCTTTATGCCTTTATAGGAAAGCCTCTTTTTCCAAATGTGTAGGGTTTCTTTTTATTTTTGTTTGTAGGTGGTGGCTTTTGTTTTGCTTTGATTTTTTTTGTTTCTTTTTCCTGAGCTAACAGCCAGCCCTTAAACTTCTATTAGGGAAAAGCCCTTTTATCTGGGAGAGAGAGTCTGTTAGAACCATCCCCGCTAGGTTTGGCTTTATTGCTGCCTCATACAGCACATATTTACATGTCCCTCTCTGTGTAATGCACACAGCCTTTCATTAAATGAAGAAGTGGTGATTCTTACTTCATTTAACAAACTTAAAACCTCCATGAAAATGAGATGTGTAATTACTTCAGATCACCCAAAATGTTAAGTTATACCTACAGGGGTTCCTGGAAATCTGAATAATAGTTTGTAATTGGTGCTATAGGCTGATGGTTTTCTCCTTACGTGAGGGGCAGATAACATTTTCTTTCTCTTCTTCCCTCTCATGTCCCTGTTTCATACCATACTCTGCCTACTATGGACTGTCTATTCTTCAAGTGCTAATAGCAGGTTTTTCTCAACCCCACATGAAGGCTCTAGCCTTTCTTGACAATCCAGCTCATGTCCCTAAAGCCCTGCTACATCATATTTCCCTGCCAAAGAATTATTGCTGGGGATAATGAGACAGATTTCATGTGACTAAAACAAATTCTAATTGCATTGCTGCCTGTGATATCCTAATCTGAGTGCAGCACAACCTTTGCTGTTTTGTTTCCAGCTACGTTTTCCTCTCACTCATCATGTAAGTGTGGAAGATTTTCAACTGAAAAGCTGGTATCAAAAGGGCAGTGCCCAGTGAGAAGTGTCTGTGTTGCCCATATCACCCAGTCCCTGATTACTCCTGCATTCCTTTCTGGATCTGTTTTGTGAAGTGGCTTTTTAAGCCCCTTGGGGACGTGCCCAGCAAGTCCCATGAAGCGCCCCAGTGTGAGTGTTTCTGAGAAGGGAAACGAGGGCTGTTGACTCACATGCTTCAAAACTTTGGCTCTTCAAGAGGAAATGGCCAGCCCTGTATGTTTCCTCTTCCCATTTTGTAAGATTGTGGAAGAGGAAGGAAGGTACACCATTATTCTGAAAGTAGTGAGCAGCACTGTAGCAGGGTGAGAAGAGGGTTATGTGGTCAGTCAGGGCTGCTGCTCCAGTGCTATTCAACAGTTTATAATTATGCATTTTAAAGATGGAAAGTTCATATAAAATACGCCATTATTTTTTATCCCTTTGAATAAGTTTTTTAGCTATTTCTTTATAAAATAATCATTATACAGTTGAATATGAAGGACACTTAATCAGACAACACTGTGATTTGTTATAAACACTACTGTGCATCTAAATCATTAGGTATCATACTAATTCAATGAGAAAATAGCTGGGCTTTTATCACCTTAAGTAAGTGAAACATGCTGACTATCATAAGTAACTTCACAACTGTAGCAGACCATTCCCTTCAGTGAGATGTTCAGGATTTATTCCCTTAACTAAGATAAGTGGTTTTCAGAGATGTTACTGAAAATTGGCCTATCAGACAAGAGAAAATCAGGCTTCTGTTTTGGTGAGATTCTTGAAATTCAGTGATGTATGTAAGTTTTCTTAAAAAAAAGGAGTTTTGTTCTCTTTAGATTTAACTGACTTCCTTCATCTTATTTAAAATATGCTTGTGCATAGTTTAATTTTGTTCCTTTACACAAATTCAGATGTTAACTAAGGTCTGCTTCAGACTGTCCAAGAGGTTGCAGAGCTTCTGTGAGCAGTTCTGCGGCTTTTGAATGAAGTGAATGCAGTCTGTGAAGTCTGTGTGTACACATGCACATCTATATATCTTCTTCTCCTGTGTTGCAGATTGGCCACATCGAAGGACAGCCAGAGAGGAAAGGGGTCTTTCCAGTGTCCTTTGTGCACATTCTGTCAGACTAGTCAAAAGAAATCAAACAAATCCTAAACTTGAGCATTGCACATTCTTCATGCAAGACGGGCTTTTTAGCAAAAGCGAACGCTGCTGCCTCCCTGTAATCCTGTGCACAATTGTATATATAGCTGCTGTTACAAATTAAGAATTCATTTACGTTTCACCTCATGAGGTTGAATTATATGTATTGTAAATATACTGTGTTATTCTGCCTTTGCCAGTATTATGGTAGCCTTGGAACCTGGCACGCCTTATCGGGTTTGTTGAAGCCATCCTGGGCATTTAGCACTTCCATCTCTGTCCGTGCTGTCCCAAAAAAGTGGACTGCCAGCTTTCCAGCATAGGTGGTCTCTGTCACCCATGTAACTGTACAGAAATGACTGTTCCTAATAACTTGGTATTCTCAATATACAATTAGCAGAAAGTTAGAATGAGTGAATGGTTTTGGACAATTTAAAGATCAGTCTGCAGTTCATAAGTGTATGCAGTTTACAGCTATGAAACCCACTTTGGTATTTATTTAATATAGTGCTCAGTTAAGTGTAATTATGAAGACAAATATTCACTGACTTTACAGATAACAGTAATGTTTTACAGTGTGCATACAGCATTTCATGTTTATATTACGTGGACCTATGCCAAACTGTGATTGCAGTTCCCCTGTGATATTACCTCACTATAAAAAGTTACAAATTTATTTCATTCAAAAACTTATTTTAATGAAAATTAGTCATATTGTTCTTTAGTAGATATATGTGAAATTTGCTGGTTTCTTTCACTGAATTCTTAGTAACCAAGGACTTGTAGCAAATGTTAACTGTTGCCATTGTGCATGCATTTAGATGCTTACTTGAAACCTGCCTTTGTACAAAAGTAGTACTCTAGTCATATAGCTACATTTGAGGAAAAGAACATTTTAACTTAATTGCTATTCAGATTTAATGTGAGCTTGCAACAGTATTTGTTTATAGCTAAATTGGCTCTTTGAAAAATGATTTTGTGGGGTTTTTTTCCTCTGTCTTCAACCTTGCTAAAAGTTAGTTACCTAAAATAAAAATTTTTAGTGGTGAAATAGGATAAATTTAAATTATTTTTAATGCTCTAAAAAGTGAAAGCTAAGATGACCTCTCGTGCATTTGATCAGGCTGGTAATGATAGATCTCAGATCACAAGGATCAGGCTGGTTTTCATGGAGTTCACCAAACTGTGACAGTAATGGTCGTAGCCCAAAGCACAAAGTAACAGACATACTGTCAAAAAGCTAATTTTTAAGAAAATCTTTGGAAGGCTGCATTTGACCTGAGGTTTCTTGAAAGTTGGTATAAAGTTGCATTGCCAGAAAACACTTCAATGTTTTACTGGAAACTTTAATTTCCTGTGTTACTTTCAACATAATTTTTAATCTTTTGAAACATCATGTGGTTGTGTTTTTCCCATGGTTTGTCTGTAGCGGGTTCCATGACTTTCATATGTAGTTTTGTATTACTTGCTTTAAATGTTATTTTGGCTTCAGTACCTAGTGCTGCTATTTCAAAGCAGATTGTCTTGGCTGCATGGAAAGATTTTCATTTCATAAAAGCACATCTCAGACTTTCTGAGGGCTTTCATTTCTAATACAGTTTTACAAGACTGTAGTCAGTGAATATTTAATTCTGTTTGTGGTTAATTTAGAAACAAATACCAGTCTAAATCCCACACAAAAATATGAAAATCATTTATCAACTGTTAATGGTTTTATCATTTATAAAAAAAATAATTCAAAAAAAAATTATGCAATGAGTGAGCGAGCCTGCTGGCATCTAATCTTCAGTATTACCAGCTCCAGTATTTCAGACTTTATTCTGTTTTTATGGAAAGGAAGTCAGGTTTAGCATTTATTTAGCATTCCATTTTATCCATTACTACAATGTTTTAAGTTGCATTAAAGAACAAAACCTATTCACTTTTGTGGTCAATTGTATTTTTAAGTGATCTTGAAATAAACTGATAAATGCAAATCATATAAAGAAAACCTAGGCATGTAAAATTATGTAGAGTCAAATGTCTATTCTTTTCTACGCTCTTTAAAATAGTATACATATGCATTTTATAAAATTAAATGAGTTCCATCAGGAACAATAGTTCTGTTTATTCTGGCTTATTGTGGGTTATAAGAAATCTGAAAATGTATGATATTGATTGAGTTTAAGTACAGTATTATATTTGAACTCAATGAGCCACTGTCTGCAATTTTGTATATGACATAGTATTTGGAAAGTCTAAATCTTTATGGAAAATTAGCTGATAAAGGGTTGGGGGGAGGGGCAGGGGAAGGTGCCCCCAGAGGGGGAAGTTTGCTCTGCAGATGATGTCTTATTTACTGTTGAACAACAGTTGCTATTTATTTTTTTATTACATAGTACATCAACGTGTACAGAAATAAGATCTGGTCATGCCACTAGTTAAAATCTTGAGTTCTCATTGAATGTTAAGGTAAAACATCAGTACACATGTCTATTCACATGTATTTAATGTGACAGTTTTTGAGTACTGTATGTGTTAATTTCTACTTTTTTAATATTTAAAATTGCTTTTAAATAAATGTATTCAGTTGATCCCAGATATCTGAACAAGGCCCTTTTTGTCAACTGGAATATCTTCTAGGAAGAAAGTCTGGATTCCAAACAGGTAGAACTAAGACACTTGAAATGTTTTCTCTTGAATATAAAGCACTCCTTATATAATGCAATTAAATGTGTATCTCTTTAACAGCTGTTAAATATGGATGCAATTGCCTTTATCTGGAAAACTTTACTTACTAAAGTTAGCATCAAACCACTTGTTTTGTCCCTGAGTTTCGATTGCTTTCCCTCTGGCCTCAGCAGGCTCTGTGGGCTCCCAGCCCCCTCTGTGTTGTTTCCACAGCAGCCCGTGGGGTAAAGGAACCATCCACAAACTCTGTCCGTGGGCAGGATCTCCCAACCCAACAGCAGCTCTCACACCAACTAGAGCAGTACTAGCCTTTCCTGGATGGAGTGGCTTTGTTGCTTAGAATTTCAGTTCTGACGCAGCTTGCAGAGGTTATATTTCCCCCTGACTCAGTTCTTGGATGTTTCTCATTTAAGACCCATTCCTGTCAAAGCTACTCCGAAATGAACAAATCACTTGAAATTGCTAGAAAGCAACGGGAACATCCTTTAGCCAGAGGAAAAGCTGGAGTGTGAAGCTTTCAGATCTGGTTTGTATCAAGAACAGTAGCTGCCACAGCACAAGGCTCAGGAGAGTGCTGTGGTGAGAGCTTCTTCAGACTGAGCTGTGGTACTGGTGTGGTGTCCCACCGTCACAGAACATTCTGCTTGCCTTGTTTGCAGCTTTCAAATCTACATAGGCTAAACATGGAATCTACATAGGCTAAAAATGGGAGTTGTGAGCAGGGACATATGGATGTGGGGCAGGAGAATCAGTCTGGTTAAATATCCTGCTCTTTCTCAATTTCTACTGTGTCACAATGTTTCAGATAACAGCATTCAGAGAGACATTAATTCCAACAGCCTCAGTTCTCTGTCCTACTTGTATTACGTGTTCTTCAGTGACATGTATTGATTTCCTTTCCTAAGTCACAGTTAAGGTGGATATCTCATACACTGGAGCAGCAGAGAACAAGACAAATTCTTGCCCAGAGAACTCCCTTGTTGTTCAAAGTTTCAGTCTCCTTACCCTTCTCCTGGCAAACCTCAAGCTCATAATTAAGCAGAAAATTGGCAATCTATATCGATGAAAGTAGTGCAAGTATTAAATACCAAAGAATGAAACTCAAAATAGCTCCCTACTGCACAACAAAAACCAAACAGTTCAACCCTATAAATCTGATTTTTTTTCAAATGCTTCCCCTCCTCAGCTCTAGTTCTGTGTGACAGTTCACCTGAGCACCAACAGAAAACAACTTTATTTTCCCCTGCTCCACACTGTTACAGTTTCATGCCACTTCCTCCCTAGACTTGGAACCCTTCTGTGCTGTGGAACCAGAACATGACAGAGGAGCAAATGTCCCTAAATAAATAAAGTTCCGCTTCATACCTTACATTCTTACAGAGAGGTTCTCACCTTAAGAGTTTAAGGCTCTTGGGGATGCTTTTATTAGACCCTTTAGCTTTTCTGAAACAGCTGGAGGTTTTTCAGGTGGATGCAAAATGCACACACAACTGTAAGATGTTTTCCTCTGCATAGCTGCAAGACAACAGTTGTCTTATCTAATACAAACTAACCATTCTAAATTGTCCTAATGACACTTTTAGGGCTATACATAACATGATTTACAGCTCTGTCATCTGCTGAGGGAGTGCTCAGGTTTCTTCTTGAGATAAGCTAAGTGCTGTTTGTCAACTCGTGCTTAAGCTGACTCTCCCCCCTCCCCCCCCGAGCTGCGGCAGGCACAAAACCTGCACGTCTTGGCTGGTTCTGGTCAGCTGCTGTTCGGGAACAGTAAAAACGATAGTGTGTTACGGTACAGGCTCTGCCTTGTTCCTCTGCAAATTACAGAACAGATCCCCCCGGCTGCAGCAAGGCGGATGTCTGCTCCAGTCCTTTTGTAATGGTGGGGGCAGGGAGGAGCAGTTTGTGACAGCTGTCACATCTGTTAAGCTGTCAGAGCAGAGAGGAAGCTGATCGGTCATTTTCTGCACCACCTGAAGAATATTTTGAACAAGGTTTAAGCTTACCTGGAACTTTAAAACCAGTGTTAACTCTGTTAATGATGTTCCTACCAGTTTGACCTTGGTTCTTGTAGTGTCTGATTGAAAAAGCCCTTCCCCTTGTGCTTTTTGCTCTTCTCTGAAAGGCTATGTGGGACTAGGTCCATTTCCACGTGGGATTTTTTCCCCCAGGGCTTAAAGATAATTTTGTGCCTCAGTTACCACCAGAAATTATGAACCTGATTTCTCTCTCGCAGTACCATTGAGTAGATGAATCAACCGTGAACAGTCAAACACAGCTGTTCTAGAATGGCTGTATTAGAGGTTGTTTCATTGTATTTAACTTTGTTCACTTCAAAACAGTAGCATTAGGCTTTGTTTTTTGATAACTAATTAATTTGTCCAGTCTTTTCTTCAGGGAATGCCCAGGAATAACTTAATACCTCTGCTGGTAAACTTACAAGCTTAAGTCTTAAGCTGCTCTTAAACCTAGTTCAGTAATGTTTTTCATCTCTCCCTGCTACAGTTAAGTGTCAACAGTCCCTCTGAGCTGGAGTTCTTAGTCTTTAAATAAAATTCAAAAACTGAGGTATCAGAAAGGACTGGAATGTGCTCCTGAAATTCAGACTGAAGGAAAGACAAGCCACCTTGAGCTGAATGTGCACAAAAGAGGTCAGCAGCTGCTTGGTGATTAAGCAGGGGTTTATCAAGGTTTTCTGGTGGAGCCTGCAGATTTCCTTAATGACCTCGTGACACCAGTGGCCACTTGCTGCTTTTGACACCTGAAAGACAAAGCAGACTTTTTTTTCAAGTAAGTAAAGGTTCTACTGCCTGTAATCACCTGTCTGTTCAGCAGACCATCCCATCCATGGCTTCAGATCTACATATCCAAATATCCCTTTATGCACTGTAGGGTTTGAATTCAGAGCTGTAGCCCTCCTTCAACAACTGTAGGCAGGAAAGCAAGAGCTCCAGGTAGCTGAGCAGCAAGTGAGCTGCAGCGAGCCACATGTTGTCATTTCAGCTGGAATTTTTTACCTACCCAAGAGCTGGAAAAAAAGCCTTGGGGAGCAATTCCAGGACCACTGCAGTCGTTCTGACCTCTGTGGATAGAAGCATAGGGATGAAGGGCAGATTTGTGATCCAGGATATTCCTCAGTCTCTGTCCTCCCTACAGGAACTGGGCCAAGCTCTGCAGAAAGAAACAGGAGAACAAATGCTAAACCTGCCTTGAGGGTGCACAGAGCTGCTGGTCTGCTTAAAACAGAAGTTTGACAGTCTGGACATCTGGAGAGCAAGCAACAGCTTCATCTGAAGTGAACTGACACCAAGTGACTGGAAGATAGGGAGATCCAAGGTTTTTGCGGAGTATGGAAATAAATCTGAGCTCTACAGGTGTTTCAAGGTGGAGGTGTGAGAAGAGCAGGAGATGGGGGCCATCGCAAACCACAGCTTGGACACCTAGGAAGGAGTATAAATTACTCCATTGTTGATGTGAAGATCAATCATAAGGAGTCAGCAGCTCCTCAGTGAGCGTTGCCTCTAGGCTAGCCATAGCCATTACCTGAGATGTCAAGGTAATGCAGAGACTCCAGTGAAGTGAAGGTTCCTTGTCCAGAAGAAGCAGCAAGATCTAAGCAAACAACACTTGGTGTGGGAGGGCAGCAGGGCAGTGAGACCATCTGCTCAGCATTGTGCAAGTAACTGCTGTAATTGCTGGGCCCTAAGAAGGAGCAGAAGGGCCTGTGCCTCCACTTTTGGCTGTAAGCAAGGAGGTGCTGCCGCCCTGACAGAGCAATCTCTGGCTGCAGCCTCACACAGGACCCAGGTCCACCCTTAGATGTGGTTCTGGTACTCCCACTACCTCCTTGGAGGAGATCTGGAACAGTCACCTTGCTTAGGGACGGATCATCCTTTAACTCAGCACTTATGTTTCCAGACAGGTCTGTCTGGATGAGACGCCACTGGGTCCAGCAGAAAAGTTCCTTCTGTTCCCCCTTCCCTGCCGGGATGCAGAGAAATTGAGAGAAAAAAACCACAAACCTAGAAATTTGGAGGTGGAAAACCCCTCTCTACTTTAAAACCCTTGAGAGCAGGATTTGTTCCTCTCACTTGCCCATGGCAGTGTTCCATCTAAATGTTTTTCATGCAAAGTGTAACCCCTGGTAAAGTTTATTTAGATGGGGGCTGCCAAGGGCCATCGCTTCCCTCTGTCTGTAGAGCAGGCACCTGCTCTGCCTATGATCCACAGCTTTAGCTGCTAGCCTGGTGGAATATAAAAGAAGGCACCTAAAAAAGAAGGAATATAAAAGAAGTGTAGTACTTCTGCAGAGGGGTCCCAATACCTGTGTGACTTCTCAGCACCCCAGCCTCACTGCTGCCCATGTCTCCATCTGCTCTGGGCAAAAGACAGGACTTGCAGCCATTGTGGCAAGACCCCAGGCCTCAGGGGCTGCAGAGTGAACTGGAGCATCACAGCCCCCTGCCAGTGACTGAGAGCAAAGCTGGGCAGCAAAATGCCATTTAGAGAAATTACCTTAAGACGTGTTACCCACACCTAATCCCTGTCCCTTCCTGAAAGGGATTGATGGTGCAAGAGAACAACAGCATCTGTTGCTGGAGGGAGAGCTTCCTGAGGAGCAGATGGGGAGGCTGTGTCCTGGGGGGACCCTCACTCCTCCTGCAACCAAGATGTCATCAGTTGTCAACAGGATGGACAAGATGAAGAAGAAACAGAGCAAGGTGCCTCAGAGATGTCACAACTGCTCTGGACTCTGAGTGATGGGATGGAAGGAGCTCTTGGGGTTTGAAGGAGAAAATAGGCCTTGATGACTTTTTTCTTTGATCCTCCAAAGCTAGTCTTATAGACAATGTCTCACTGAAAGTGGCTTGGCTGCCAAGCTGGATAACCAGGCCTTGACCATAGCAGGGACCAACACCTGCATTTGGGGTTGCCAACAGCCCTGTCCTGGGATGTCACTCCTTCCCTGGGCACAAGCCTGCAGCCCCAGGTGCTGCTTGGGCCAGGGCAGCTCCAGCAGAGCCTGCAGCCAGGAGACTGGTGGAAATGTCTAGGTTTTGTTACACGCATTTGAAGCCTGCAAGGTGCTCCGGCATGTGGCTGGTCCCCTCCCATGGCTGCAGAGCCTCGCCCGTGCTCTGCTATGCTGTGTGTGCTTTGTGCGTGCTCGTCCAGAGCAGCCCGTGAGGGCAGGGCCATGGCTGGCTCCTCACGAAGGGTCTCTGCTGGCCCCCTGGGCTGGATGTGGGGGCTGATGCGAAGGCTCTGACCGGCGCCCCATCCTTCACCCCCGGCCCGGCGGGGAGAGCACCCGGCGAGTGCCGCTGCCCCGCGGGGGCTGCCCGGGGGAGCCGCAGCCGCTGCTCCCGGGGCGGCGGGGAGGGAGCTTGTAGGGGACCGGGATCGGGGCCGGGCGCGGCGAAGGTGCCGGGGCCGCCTCTCCCTCCCCCCGCGCCGCTTCCTTTTATATCGATGCGGCACCGCCGCCCGCAGCCACAACCTGCGGCCGTGACGCCGCCGGCAGCCGGAGGGTCGAGGCTGCGCCCCCGCCCAGGTAAGGGCTGCCCGCGCCCCCCGGGCGGGCGGGCGGAGCGGGGCGGGGAGGCAGCGCCGAGGGGCGGCTCGGCGGGAGCGAGAGGGAGATGGGGATCGCCTGGGGAGCCGGGAGGAGCCTGAGCGGAGCCGTGGGGGGGGGGGCACCCGTGGGGAGCGGCGGGGCGGAGAGGAGCCGGGGAGGACCGGGGGGAGCCCCTGCCCCGCTGTCCCCCATCCCCGGGCGGGAAGGAGCAGCCCCGCACAGGATGCTCAGCGCTGCCCGGGCAGCCCCGCGCCTTCCCGGCCGCCTCCCGCGGCGCCGGGCGGTCCGTGGGGCCGCGGAGAGAGCACAAGGGCGGCTGGAGGGAGCGCTGGCCCAGCTCTGCTACCCCCAGGGCACGGGGGCTGCGAGGCCGCCCGGGTCAGGAGAGGCCGGGGTGGATCCCCTCCCGTCTGCGAGGGGGGTGACAGGCCAGGGACGGGAGGTCCTGTGTGCCCTGGGTCCAGGCACGGACGTGGCAGATCCAGCGAGAGGTGTGACAGCCCTCACGCTGACCCACACCAGCGCCAGTCACTGCCGGGCTGAAGCCGAGCAGCAGCACGCTGGGCTGGCCGGCCTCGGGAGGAAGCCATGGTTTGATCCTGCACGCCATGGGTGCTGCTTGTGGCCGACCTGCGCCGGCAGCAGCAGCAGTGACCATGTTAGATGGAGGCTTCTTGTACTGCCAGTACAGATGCTAGGTGCCAGGCCGAAGACTTATTCATTGTCCTCGTTCATACAAATCTTGTACCTAAAGTTCAGCCCAGCAGCCAGAAATGTGCTGGACTGGCTGGTGAGAGGGCGAGCACTTCTGCTTTGGGGGATCTGGTACTTCCTCCTCTGGGCAGGAATGGTGGTGTGGTTGTGATCCTGACTCTGTGTGAAAGCTACCCCTCTCTTGAGCAAGCTGTTGTGTTTCAAAAGTGTTAGTGCTGAAACAGAAGAAATAGCACAGAGCAGCTCAAAAACCGTGAAGATTACCTGGCTGTATGGTTTACAGGAGAGTTACCCTTTTGCCATTTAAAAATGAACTCTTATCCCTAATAACCACTTTTTAATCTACAAGACCCAAAAAGCCATGAGGGTGATGTTTACTCAGTGGTTTGTTAGGTATGTGATTAAAAGAGTAGAAAGGCCCTTTTTTTTCATTCAACCCACATCTGCACCCCAAACTGAGAAGTGCTTTGAAGAGATGTGGGATTTTGGTGGAAGTTTAATGTCCTCTTTGTTTCAGAGCTTGACTGAAACCGAGGTTGGCAATGGCTGCCACCTGTTTAATGTCGAGGAGGCCAGAACTGATGCTCTGGGGAGTGGGGGAAGTGTTCATGGTGCCTAGGTGTGCTTTGAAGGACCCTCTCAGGTGCACACAGACGCCCTTGGTCATTTCAGTGCTTGGCACTGCTCAGGGTCATCTTTCCTTAGAGAGAGGCTGCATTTGGCTGCACAGCTCCTTCTGTGTTTCCTGCTCAGCAGGGATCAGGAGTCCGTGCCTGTCCAGGCAGCAGGATGCTCTCCAGCTGCTGTTGCAGACAGCAGTCCCTACCTGCTGCTCACTCTTGCCCTCTTGGAGCACTGCTCAGGCCAGAGGCCTCATTAGTGCATTCTCTGACAGTTGTCACCGCTTGCTTTCCCAGGGTTGGTGATGTGGTTTCCTCCATGGCTCAGCAGGAGCCCCTGGCATTCAGGAGCTTCTGAGCAGGACTGAGGCAGTGCTCTGCAGGGACACTAGGAAGTGCTCAGCATCCAGTAGGAACAGTTGTACCAACAGGACTTTTAAAGGCAATTCCAATAAAGTCCAGAGCATCCTTTTCTCTGAGATCGATAGTTCATACCGCTCAGCAAGGAGCATGTGCAATGGATTTTCAATAATCAGCACAGCTCAGGCTTGAAGAAAAAATTATTAGGCCTCATTCTGTGCCTCTAAATGTGAGTGTGCCCAGCAAGAGCACTGATGCACTGAGAAGCTGATGCACTGAGGAGAGTTAAAATGTTAATGCCGCCACCGAGCATGGAAGGGCACAGCCACTCTCAACTACTATTTATTTCTTTGTACTCAAAGTTATCAGAGGATAAATAGTGGCTCACAAAAATAAAGACTGGTATTTGAGATACTTCCTGTGCTTGTTGGAGAACAAGGCCCAGACTATTTTGAAAGTAAAAGCATATTTCCTGTGAAAAACTGCTGAAGTGACGTGCGAGATTGTTTCAGAGCTGGAGGCACAGCTGCAATGATTCAGGCCAGCAGTGTTGGCAGCTGGATGGGGGGGCTGGGCTGGTATGAGGCAGAGTGGAGGGTGCTGAGCACCAGCCTGTCTAAACCTGCAGACAGGGCACAGGCACCACATCACGTGCTGCTCTTGCTGCCCTGGGCACAGGAACACAGGCTGTGTCCTCTGGCTGCAGACAGCCTCAAGGGCTTGATTAGAGACTACAGGTTGGTCTGCCAGCAGGTAGAAGCAGACCTGCTCTGGTTGAGTAAGTACATGCTCCAGAGGCTCCGTAGAGAGCCAGTGTGGGTCTCTGGGCCACCCAAGCACAGAGGTGATCCCTTTGTGGTTATCAGGACTGTTTCTGTAAGCTGAAGGTCATTCCTGCCTTGCTCTCTCCACCCTGACTTAGAAAGCTTGTCTCTGAGGTTAGCTCCGTCCAAGACCTGTCCTCCTGATCATCTGCTTTAGGTATTCGTTTGGTGCATTCCATGGCAGCGAGCTTGCTTATCGGCTAAATCACTGCCCCCATGCAGATCTGCACGGTTCTGCTGGGAGCTGAATCCAGCTCTCTGGCTCCCAGGCGCCTTCTCTCCCCTGCAGCAGCTCAGCTCCAAGGGAGGAGGTGGCTGGGAGCAGAACACAGCCCTGACAGTCTGCTGGAACACAGTTGCTGGAGCCGGTTTTCAAATCTGCAGCAGGGCTGTATCTCGCAGTGGGTAGGAAGCACTTTGCACGGTGTCTGCAGTTACTCAGCTGTTGGAAACCTTTGTTCTGTGCTGTTCTGTGTGGAGCTTGATATAGCTTGAATTTTTTTTTTTTTGGTGCCTGAGTTCTATTACTGTCCTTGCTGGGTATATTTTAAAACAAATACTCCACACAGGAATTTATTCCCGTGAGGTCTTTCTGCACTAGAGATGCTCAAACTGATTGTATGTGTGACCTTGTGGGATAAGTCTTACAGGTAGCTTTGATTTCCATTCCCAGCAGTTTTTCAGGTGGTGAAAGCTGATTTTCTATCATCAAAAATGCATTTTTTTCTAAAATTTCTTTCTAGAGATGGGTTTGCTATCTGTTTTGCAACAATAATATAAGATCTACTCCAGGGTATCTAGTGAACAAACTCATTATTTCTCAAAGGCTTGCTAGATAGAAAGGGAAAAATACCAAGTGTTCTGACTACAGCAGAAAACTAGGAATTTTGTCAGAGTCCTGCTAAGACAGGACATAGAAAGACAAGAAATAGGACTGCTCCAATCCCAAGCATCTGCCTTGTTCCCAATCTTGAGGTCAAACCTTCTGGCCACATACCTCTCTATTTAAGAAAAAGATGTAGACACAAGTTGTAATCTGTGCTATGAAAATCTAATCTGTGACCTAATTTGTTGTGATACCATGAAGAACCTGTCAGTAGCAATCATTGTAACCTGTGGCACGGATGCACTGCTGGCTTTCCAAGAGTGCTCGCTTGCTGTAACCCCAGAGGGAGCGGTGTCATGCCAAGTGAGTACATTTGGGCTCCTCCACTGACAGATTTGGGGAATAATATACAGACAGCTCTCAGATTACTTTTGCTTTTCTCTTAAAATGGATGTGGTATGGGCCACTATGTGTGGAAGGGAACCTCTCCTGAGGATCCCTATGGAACAGGCTGGTTTGAAATGTGTGGGAAGGAAAATGAGATGCAACTAAAACTGGACAATTTTCTGTGCATGACATAATAACTGTTTACCTGTCTGTCATTCATTCCCCATGACCATGGCAGCATCTTGGATGAAACCAACTCACTGGGTGAGTGGTTAGAGGAGGGACTTGTCTGAATAACTTCTCGCCAGCGGGAGCTGTGGTTGCGTGGGCTAATTCTCAGAGGGCAAAACTGACTGGTTTCTGGTACATCCCCTTTGGGCCAAGTTTGTTGTCCTCTAAGGAGAAAAAACAAGGTCTTCTTTTGTGTGTTACTGAAAGCATAGCACCATCAATCTTGCTCTGCAAGGCTAAAGAAGGAAGGAAGGGTTTATAGGTCAGGAAAGCACAAGTAATAGGCTGAAAAACTGGGAAATGTATTCCTAGGTCCCTGCACTGCTACATCTGTCAGGGAAAAATCTTAACTGAGAAAATGCTTCTGTATCAGAAACAGCAGAGCTGAGCTTCCATTTTGATTGTTCTAGAAATAACAGTTCTTCTTTTTATTTTTTTTTTAAATATCCTTCAAATGCTTTACTTGAAAGTACTAAATTAAAATTTGCAGGGGCATGCAGTTTGTTAACAACTGCTAAAATCCATGTCTGGTTAGTGAGATCATCAATCCATTTACACATTGAGATCCAGTAACCTAGATCCAGTAAGATGCATGTGCATGGTCTTCTGCCTCCCCTGCTCACCCTCACTGGAGCTACCTGTGCTGCTGTTAAGGCACTAGATCTTGAAACATCTTCTTTATTTTGAGCCTCCTCTTTATTTTCAGTACTTTGTTCCCTAGCATACATTAGGTGTATGTTAACATAGAACACTTGCATTCTGCTAGTAATTTGTGTGTTCTTTTTGTATTTCAGTGTACTTTTACCCACCCTGAGCACTCAGAGCTTAAGTTTCAATGTGTTATATGTTGATTTTTGTTCACTTCAGGCTTTTCCCTCCACCCACTCACTTCCTCTCACAAATGTTTCCTCATTTCACCACATTTTCACACCCATTTCTAGCAGAGGGTTGCCTCCCACTGAGGGCAGGCTCAACACTTCATCTACCGTTCACCTCTGCAGGAGATGGGTGACAGATCCAGGTGTGAGAGGAGAAGCAGAGGCAGGAAAAGGTGTTTGCCCATGTCGGGAAAGGCACAGTGGCAGGGAGAGGAGGTCTGGGTGCAGGTGTATTTTTGGGCAGCAGGAGCAAAGGCTTGTAAGCAGGGTGGGTGCATGGGTGGAGGGAGTGAAGGTAGAGTGCAGATGGTTTTATGTGTGTCCTCATGATGACGCACAGCACAACCTCTGCATGTGCACAGCTGGGACACAGCCGGGTGTGCGGGGCTGGGACCTCTGAGGATTGAGGAAGGTGCATCTCCAGACCACAGTGCAGCCCGGCCAGAGGCCCTGAGCCCAGCACAGGCAGCTGAGGTGGCACTTGTGATAGTTCCAAGTTTTAATGTGCAATTTTCTTCTGTCTGCTTCTTATGTTTAACAAAAGATTTCTCACCTCCCCTTGGACAGCACCAATTTCTTAGCTACAGGGAGTGCATCTGACAGCTTACAACCTGTTAAAAAGAGGAAAAAATACCACAATGAAAATAACATGTCTGTAGTTTTAAATTAGGCAAGGGCTAAAATTAGTAGGAAGAGGCCTGTCTGTGGCTATGCAAACCAGCAGAGAATTAACATTCATCTGATGCTGAGCAAGGCAAGCAGAGGTTTGCAGCTCACACTTCCTTCGCCTTGTCCCACTCCTGTCCTTGCAGCTTTGCCTCCCCGCAGGGCTCAGTCACCAGTTAGCAGAAAGCTGTGCAGATGCCACTAACCTTGTGCCAATATTGAGTGCTACTTTCAGCACTGTGAAGTGTTAGCAACAGCCAGAGCATTTTTACCACACTCTAATTTCTTTGCTCAACTGCTGTGAATGCAGCTTTGGATGCATCATGCTAAGGTCACTTGTCAGAGCCTTGGATGTGGTCTGAGTTCCATTCTGGGGCCCAGATCTACCCACAATTTCCTCAGTGAGATAGGAGCCCCCAAGACACTTGTTTCCTCTTCCCAGCTGTGGTTTACTTTCCTCTTCTGTAATTGTGTTTCTGTTAACAGGGCTGCAGTAAAAACCCGTTGCTGAATTATTCACCTCACTAGAATAACTCTCGGGTGATTTGGTTCTTTGCAGACTATTTTTCATCCCACATCCTGGCATCGTTTTCATTCGCAGCATGACCCATGCAAACAGGTTTATTGGTGCAAGTTAAAGTGTGCAGCAGACTGGTGGAGTGATGTGCTTGAGGAATGGAAAACAGCAAGAGCCTTCACCTCTCTCCCCCTGTCCCTGGGAACTGCCGTGTTAGGCCTTGTGCCCACTGCCAGAGTCAAACTCCTGGGAGTGAATGTTCTTCCACCCCTAGCATATCCATGAGGAATCAGAGGTCACTTGGAAATCAAAATTAAACAACGCCTTAGTGCAGCTTTGAAAAGTTTACTTAAAGGTCTGGAGTTGCTCCAGTGCGGTTGAACTGGTGACCTCCTGCCTGTAACAGTGCAAGAGAGGGCTCTGGTTTGGCTGTCAGCAGCCAGGGGTGGCTGCAGAGCTTCACCCTGGGTGGAAGGGCTGGATTCACGCTCCTTGCACCATGCTGCCAACTGGAGCATGCAGGGTGCAAAACCAGGGAGGGCTGGACTGCACTTTGCTGCCCAGAAGCCACTGGCAGGGGTTGTACTGGAGGCTTGTGAGGGTGCCTGGGCTGCTTCAGGCAAGGGGCAGGGACCATCCCCAAATGGCAAAAGCCACGGAAGACCTGAAGTTGGCTTGTGTCCCTGGGTTGCACCTCCTCTGAACCAGCCCATGGAGGGACAACTGGAGGCTGTCTCTGCAGGCCTCACCCAGCAGCGTGCTCCTGGCAGAGGACAGCTGCTGGCATCAGGGCAGTTATGTGATGGATGATTTATGTTCCCCCCAACTCAGTGTCTTGCCAGAGACATAGGGACAGAGTGTGATGGGGAGTATCTCTGCAGTCTGCAAGCTCCAGGGACGATTTTGGCTTCCGTGGTGGTGGGTCTGGACTAGTCAATAAAACTCAGAGGTAAAAAATATGAGCCCAATTTCCAGGACTCTTCTGGCAATCCCAGGACTGAGGAGGGCAGGTGCTCCTGCCTGTGAATCCTAACTCTCACTGAAAGACTCACTGATGACCAAATACCATCTTCTGTGCTTTACTGGGTCTGTCAGGCCTCCTGCTTACATTGAAGCCTTAAGAAATATTTATTGTATGTGTTAGTGTTCTCTTGTCAGTGCACTCTGAGTATGACTGATATCATTGCCAGATATCACTGGCAATGGCCTACAGCAATCCATCAGATGTGAATGAAGAAGCCACTACCATCTCTGCTTAAGGACTGCAATCACGTTTCTTTCCCAGAATTACTGCCTTGAAAGGAGATGGTTTTAGGAGTGCCTCCAAGTTACAAATCTTATAGCAGGACTTCTTGTGCTGAGGATCCACCACTGATACATCCTGGTTATTGGTGTTACTATAATTGCATTTATGAGCAAAACCTGCTTTAGGTCCACTTGCACCTGTTCTAGGTCTGCTGCTACCCCCTTGCATGCCTGGACATAACATGAATCACAACATTTATGTTACATTTATGCATTGAGGTATGAATGCACCCAGGACCTGTTTCTGCTGTTCATACAAAAAAAAAAGATCTTTTAAACTTGCTGAGGTTCTGTTTGGTCTCTCATCTTTTTCTTAAAAAATAAACTACCTGATGTGAGAAGCACTTGGTGGATGTACTCAGAACTTTTGTTCTGCGGGAAAAGGCCACCTGGGTGGTGACTGTGCCACCCCACATGCTTTTGCACAGGGCTCCCAGGAGATCATATAGCTGGGACAGGACCAGTAAATTTTTCCCCCTGCAGACTCCTGCAGACACCAGTCAGTTTGAGGAAGCAAGAAAGGAGAGCAGAGGCCCAGAAGGAGAATACTTTGTTCAAGTGAGCTCATAGAAAAGGACCAATCCTGATAACCTTGTGTGCCCAATAAGCCCACTGGCAAATTGGAGCATTTATCCAGAGCCCTTGGAGAGGACCATCTGATCCAAGGCCACCAAACAGATCGTGGCCTACCAGCACATTGCCCACTGTTGCGTGGGTTCGGAGCTGTTCCTGGGCAGTTTTCATAGAGCTGAATACAGATATTTGCATGCTGCACAGTGTCTGGGCTTTTCTTCTTCCTCTTAGCCCTGTTGGGCACTGCCGTACGTGTGTCTGCGAGGGAAGTCACGTTCTCAGACAGTGCCCAAATTGGTGTAACTTCCCCTGGACAGCAGCGCCCAGAACTGCAACCCCATCTGCACCAGCCCTGCTGGGGAAGGGGAAGGGCAGAGGCTCCTCTGCAGGGGGACTTTGGTGAGGAACTTCCCCTGTATTTGTTCTCCTCCCCTAGTTCCTCATGCATGAGATGATCTGAGTCCTCATGCTCCCCCTGTCATGTGACATTCACCAGCTGGGGTTTCTGCAGCAGGGGATGCTCATCTCCCCTCAAGAGGAGCCATGGGTTTCCTGTGAAATCCCCCTGTGGAATAATAGCACGCACCCCATCCACATTACTACCCATGTGTCCAGCATGCCTCAGCCTCTCATCAGCCCTGCTGCTGGGGGAGCTTTTGGGGGAGATTTTGGGGAAACCAGAGCCAGCCCCTGCTGGCCTTGCCTGCTGGGGTTCAGCACAGGGAGCAGATTCCCCACTGCTGGGAGCTGCACTACCTGCTCTAGCACAGGGGGACAGGAGGAAGGTGAGCCATATTTCTGCCCCCAGCGCCCCGCCTGCAGCCATGGCAGTGCCCTCCAAGCCTTGGTCCAAGGGCAGGTGGTGGTAGTTCACATCCAGCTCAGACCCACCAACTTGCCAAGCTGGTCTTTCTCCAGTTGCTTCTTATCTTCCTTACTCTCTTCTGCAGGATGGAGCCCAGACCAACATTCAGGTTTCACTCTGCTCCCTTAAGGTTTGACCCACTCATTATCTGTCAGGCATTTGTGAGCATGTTCTAAATATTTGTTTTAGATCATCTTTCTCATAGTGTGCTGAATAGTTTCTGAGCTGGAAGAGCAGGCAGAGCATTGGCCTGGGAACAAATTAAGCTACCCCCTCTTGGTATGTTTTTACTTTGTTTTGTTTTCTTTCCTGCACTATTTTGTTGGGCTCCAGCTGTACTGTGAATTTCACTAACATCAGTAAAACACTGGCAAGTTCCCTGGTGGATCTCGGCAGGATCAGAACTCTTTGGAGATAAAAGCATATCCGATTGTGTGAAAGAAATATTTTCAGAGGTCACTGAAATTCAGTCCCTTATCCCAGAGCCTCCTTTTGCCCTAGACACTAATATTTCAAGTGCAGTAGGTGAATTTAGGTTCCAGCCCCATGAGAAGATACACTAGATAATATTGAGAACTTTAGAAATTGTCCTTCCTCTCTCTGATGTCATTTTTATCCCTTGAGTGTACAGAGATTAAAAGATAGTTGATGCGCATACTAAACATTCATTGTACATTTCTCTTCCAGTATCCAACTGACCTCGAATCTAGAATGAAATGAATTTGCATTTGTTTCTAAAAGTATCTTATTTTATGAATCAAAATGTCAACACATTTGAAAATGGTCCCACATGAGACATTTGTATCTCTTAGAGTTTAAATTGCTGGATCAATGTCCCATTAATACTAAGGGTGTTTAAAGGACAAATCCTCTGCCTACTGCAGTGAAAATTTACCCCGAGGTATGACATTTCACCTGCCACTGAGTGTAAGATTGTTGAATATAATGGACCGGAATAGCAAGATTTGCACACGCTGGTAACAAAAGTGGGTAAGCAGAAGATCCCATTACCCCTTTCTCCTTTTTTTTTTTTCTTCCCCCTTTTTTAGCCATTAAAACTTGCATGCTCTTTGCAATTTATATTACTGCACTATTCAGAAGCCCATGCCTGAATCTGGGCATAGTTTAGTCATGTAACATATGGGTGGATAAAGAGAGCCCTGAAGAACTTCCACTCAAAAGGGTGGGAGGAAATGAGAGCACCAGGGTACACCCAAGGTCTTGTAGCACAAAGCCTGGCTCCAGCTTCACCAGTTCCTGCGCTGGACCACAGAGCTATGAGCCCCATCACATGCTCTCCTGGTGGCAGCTCTGCTGATGAACAGGGCTTTGTCACAGCTTGTCTCTGCCCTCTGTGTTGAGGGAGCAGGAGAGCAGTTGGAAAGTCAATCCTCTCCTCCTCAAATGAAATACGGAGACAACTGGACTGAGCTATCGGCAAACTAAAGCGCTGCAAATAATCTGAACCCAGGGGCCTGGTGGAGCTGAGCCTGAGGCGAGGCATGTTTACCCGAGGAAGTGCCAACATAACCCAGGAGAACATACCATAAAATTGCACCATACTGTCCCTCCCTTGCGCTGTCACGGAAACCAGATGCCAGGAGGGAAAAGCACCAGGAGATGAATAAAAAAGCTCTGAGTGCCAGAGAGCCCTGCTCAGCCCTACCTTCTGCTGCAGGCCATCTATGCTTCCCGACATTCCCTGGTCCCCTGCCAATTCCCATCAACAGCTGTGGTTTGTGGTTGTAATGCTCAGCATTTGTCTCCTCTTTCTCTTAGCAGACCTGCCCAAAAGCTGGATGTGCAGCATGCAGCAGTTCAAGAGTCCCAGGACTCTTAGAACTGGCCTCTAATCATGAAAACAAATCCTTCTTTACTCCTTTTCCCCAAGGCCTGAGACACTGCAAGTGTGGATTTTTAAGGCTTCTGGACCCTTCTTACGGCGTTTGTGAGGAAAGGTTACATAGCACAGTGCTTTATAATACATCATTTTCTTTCTTTTAAAGAACAGGGAAGTGCCAGCAGTAAATCTAAAGATGGATTGCCAGCCCAGAAGCAGCCTGCTTACTGCATTTAGCAGATAAAATGTTCTTCACCATGCTTATTCCCAGTTTCTGTGTCTATGTATTGCTGTTGAGGCTGCAGCTTGGGTAGGAGCGGATCCAAGATGTTAGCAAGTGTCTGTTAGGAATCCCACTCCCTGTTTCAGGAGGCCCCAGAAGTTCATTAGATGTTTAATAGCTTCCAGTCACTGCTGTGCTGGATGGACCTGAACTGGTGACGGAGGGGGGAAAGGTTCTCTCACACATTTACAAACCCTGAGGCATCTGTTCCCCAGACACAAATTTGTATAATTCCCCTAAACCACTGATGATCTGCCCTGAAATGATACTCCCATTCCCTTAGGAAATCCCTTGGGTTGATATCAAGTAGATAGTTATTTTTGGATTCTTTCCCAGAGAGAGTGCACTGTATTGCTCTGAACCCTACACACCAAATAAATATATCATCCTACTGTAGTAAAGGTCCAAAAAGTTTTATTGAAGGGAAAACAGATTATTAATAATTAAGGGTAGTTCACTGTATTGGTTTTAAGCCAAGTAAAGCTAATAGAGGGGTTTTTTTTACAGCAGAGATAAAAGTGTAGAATATTGAGACAGAATTGATTGCAGCATTTAATGCAACATAAAGTCAATTAATGAACTGCAAGGGTTAACTCTGCATTTAAGTGAAACATGAAGCTCACAAGCAATGTATTAAGCATTTTTAAAGATTAACAAAAGCAAACAAACAAACACCCCCCCCCCCTTTTGATTAGTAAATGCCTGTATTTTTTTTTTCCTGAGGGAGAAACTCATATGGCCAATATTTTTACTTCTTTTATCCTAAAGCTCTGGGTTCTTATATGTATGTGTGTGCTTTTCCCTTAGCCCCTTTCAGAATAAAATAAAGCCTTTACAAGAAGGTGAGCAGTGATTAATTCTAAAAAAATTCTCCTACGGCTGCCTGTGATATTCTCGTGGCAGAGATGGACAGTAGTGTAGAGGGAACAGTCTTTGACAAATACTTTTGGAAGAAAGGCTCTAAATGAGGAGAGTTCTAAACTGCTACATGTTTGGACCACCCCAAGTTGTTTATTGTCTACCCAATTACAGTTTCTTAATTTAAAAGTGTATTTTCTATTTCTCTGCAATAACAGAAGAACATGACACTGAAAAGAGAAAACAGAATCCCTGGGTGATTAGTTGTATTAATGAGGAGGAGGAAGGTTTTAAAATGTTCTGCACTGAACAATTTAAATGTTTATTACAGAATAAACCTGCAGCCATTCCTTCTCACTGACAGCCATTATATTGTAATGTTGTCCCTTTGCAGCCTTTCCCAAACCATCCACTTCTTCTGAAACCTTTGTCCAAGTCTCAATATGACATGAGGTCTTTTCCTGCACCATGGTCTCCTACTTTCTGCCTTATTTCTTGGTAGCCATTCAGTCTTCCAATGGGCACACGTGCCCCTCTTTGCCATCTGGCCACATTCAAGTCCTGAGTGCAGCCCCCTCTGTACTAAACCCAAGCTTGTCACAGTCAGCTGCAAAGCCTTTCACAAGCTCAGGGGCAGAGTCTGTCATCTGAGCAGCAGCGTGTTGTGCCTTAGGACAGAAGTGACCCCATTAAAACCATTTAGAAGCATGCACACTTATGACTGGCTCACTGCCCTTATGCTTCTCCTTGCTCTCACATGGTTCCCCAGGCCCTCTCACATCCCTGCTTAACCTGGTCTTCTTTGAGCAAACCACAGAAATGTTGTATTCTCTACATCTGCCCCTACCAGCCTTTTAAAGTAAAATTCAACTGATAAACAATTAAGATTAAAATAATAATGGGAACATAATGGGAGCATGAAGGAGCAGGTACTATTTGTCTTTTCTTAGAAGAGAAGAAAATATAATTGAAAAATAGACTCCTGTGAACAGTGTAACTAATGAAGTGTAATTTTCTCCTGATTTGTATTCTGTGTGCATTGCATTTCCCACTGGATCTTTCTCAGTGTGAAGCTTCTGGGCTCCTCCCTGTTTCCAGCTCTCCCCTTCCCTGCTATGTTCCCAGTGCTTCCACTGCAGTTCCCCCAGTCTCTCTCTTACCTCTTGCCAGGCGGGCAGGAGATGACCCAAGCAGGTTGACTGGGCAGTATACACATGCTGTTGACTGTCCAGCACCATAAACCAGATTTCCTGGGTAGTGCAGGCTGTATGTCCTGGGACAGGAAAAATGGCTACCTGTCACAGGCCAAGGGCTCACAGGCAAGCTAAAAACCAACTCCAAGTGATCAGCCTCACTGCAAAACACGTAGTAGAGATGCTGTGCTCTCCAACTTTTGTGCCCAGGTTAGTTGGTTTAGGACAAGCTTGGTGGTAGAAAGCCAATGTGTGCAGCAGATCTCAGCATTTGTGTTTTCCTCTCATCTGTGACTTAGTCTGCAAGCTGCTTGGAGCAGGAATTGCATCAGTGTTTTTGTAAGGCACTGTACAAATATTTCCAACTTAGCTTTTTGCATTTGAAGTTACTGAAGTTTAGTGGTATCACTTTAGGCACTTAGAAGGTGTCAGAATGGGAGGTACCCCTGCCTTCTTGCTTAATGTCACACAAGAAGTCAGAGGTCAGAAACATGGTCTAAGCTTCAGAGTTACAGGCTGGCACTCACAAGAGAAGACTATTTTGCTTCTTTCCGTTTTTTAGCTTGTTCACTGCCTGAGACAGGAATAATTTAGAATCAGGTGGATATGACCATGTATTTAAAAGGTCCCACTGGTTTGTGACACAATCCTGCAGAGGTGGCATGGTCATGGGGAAAAGCTGTGTAGTCTGATCATTAACATAATAGGCACCTAAGCTGCGACTCCAGGAACCCAGATGTCTCAGATGGGACTGGATCCAGATTGGTATAAACAGGCACAGGATGTTTCCCAGCTTGTGTGTGAGGTTTATCAGCTGGACATAAAAAATATTCTTTTAATCAATTGGGAAAACTCAGAAAAGTTTATGCAACTACAGTGTGCAATACCAGCTTTACTCTCTTTTCTTGCTAACTGAATATTAAACAGCTGTATCTGGTGCTAGATTTAGCCCTAGGTGCCATAATCCTGCTCAGGAAAAAGGAAGAGAAAGACGTCTGGTGTGCAGTGTTACAGTTGCTCAGCAAAGGAAGTGTTTAAGTGCCTGCCTAAATGCTTTGTTTCATGGCAGCCTTCATCTGCACCCAGTCTGTCTCTCACAGATTACAGCACGGGAAAGTCCTGGCTTTCCACTTCCTCTGCCAGCAAACTCTTCCTTGCAGCTAGAGGGACTTGTGCTTGTGTGACCAGCAAGGACTCTATTTCTGTCCCTCTAGCTACCCAGGCATCTTAAAATGATTGTGCTCAAAGACTCTGCTTCATAACCCAAATATACCTACGATGAGGGTGATTGGTGACTGGGAATTTCTTACCCCACAGAAAAAGAGTGCTACCCAGCCATTTCATACGAGGTCATGGGAGAACCTACAAGAAAATGTGTGTACTGATAAGGAAAGGGTTTCTTCAAAGCTCTTTACATTCAGCAATTTGGTACACTAAAATGATTTTAATGTCTGCTGCTCTTTGGAGCATATTGATGTCATTACAAGAAGGAAGCAGTATAATGGGATACAACAGATGACTGCATCAAAACAGTGTATTTTTAAAGAGGTAGATGTAGTTGGTGAACTAATGACTAAATTATAGTCTATTTTTTCTCTCATTATTCAGTAGCCTTGTACTGAATATCACTTAGATCACATACAAAGATAAATTTGGTTTATAGAAGTTCAAGGGAATGCTGCAAAACCAGTTGAAGTTTTGATTGACTAAATTGAATTCTAGTTTTCAGATGGGACCAAATGGTCAGGTTCTTTCAAACTGAACTAGTGGTGCAAGGGCAGAACAGTGGCAACAGTGACACTGCAGTCCTGTGAGGTGCTGAGCACCCTCAGCTCGTGGTTGTGCCACTGGAGCTCAAGGAACACATCCTATGGGATGTGGCCTGAGATGCTGTCCTTGCTCATGTCTTGCTCAGCAGTGCCTAACACTGTTATTTTATGAAGTCCATATTTACTCACTGAATTTTGAAATTGTCCCCTGAGACTGATACTCTGCAGAGCCCTTCCCTGAGGTGCTTTAATTAAGTTACCTATTTCCCCAACAGAAGATTGCAACTCCCCTGTGATATGAAGAGGAAACAAAGAACAGCTGTAGCAAAGGAAACAGCTGAGGCAAAGTGAAATGGTGTCTTGACAATGTCCCTTGGTAACACCTAGACACAGCCCAAAAATCACTTATGAGCCAAATGCTCTTCTGAGGGCTTCTAATAACAATTGAATTAAGCGCTTTGGGGAAAAAGAAAAAAAAACACCCACCAATAAACAAAAACCCTGCAATGATTACATCATGACAAAGGATGTGATCAAAGTAAAATACCAGTCTCATGCTCCTGAGCTAGGCAGAAATCTCAATGAAATCAATGAATATTTGTTTCCATAAGGGCAGTACAACTGTGTTTGGCCAAAAACACCCAAATCAAACCAAAACAAAAAATTGTGTTCTCTTCCAAAATGTAATGAGACAGTCTAGCCCGCCTGGACATTGTCTTCACTGTTCTCTGAAACATTGATTCTGTCCATTAACTGGAAGTACTATTGTGCTGCTGATTGATCTGAAACATTTTGTGGGGGGAAAAAAAAGTTTGTGAGAAAGTTCCAGTTCAGATATATGTTTTCCTCCTGTGGTCCTGGTGGTTTACTGTGTTTGATAAACTGGCTTGACTGGGGTTAATGGGAGATCAAGTGAAACTCTGCTACTCTACATCACCTGATTTGAAGCCTCCTCTGACTTGGTGAAGCCCTTACGTAAAGGCTGCTACCAGAATGAATAAATACAGTGACATTTAGGAGCTTTGCTGGAGAAAGGCGCCTCTCATACGAGCAAAGGTGATGGCCCAGCACGTGCTGAGGTGATCATTTTCCACTACACTGAGCACACCTCTGCAGAAGAATAGGTGCAGCCGGGGCTTTCCCTCCACTGACTTCCATAAGTTCAGAAGCGCAGTCTGTGGCCGTGACCTCCTAAACTTGGTAATGCTGGATTATCTCAGTTGCTTAGCAGGTCTCTTCCCTTGCCTTTTTGCTACCAGCATAGGTTCACCACTGCAAATACTCAAAGTACTTGTCAGTGCAATGGTGCCCATGTGCTGATCACTGAAGAAATTCTGTATTTCACAAACTTTTATAAGCAGCTTAAAGATCTCAGAGTCTAATACTGTATTCTGCTCTATTCTGTAGCAGGTCTACTACTCTAATTTATCTTTCTATTTTCCAGTAGAGATAAAACATGATTAAAATAGCTGTAGTTCCTCTTTCCACCTTCCTCTATGCTTACTGGTCTGTAATCCTCTAATGCAGGCTTAACACCTGACATTTTATCTTTTTTCATCTTTTTCTTCCCTGCCTCATATAGGTGAGCTGTATTTTTGAGGCAAGGCAGCAAAATGTGAAAAAAAGTTTTATTCTGTAAAATCTCCATTATTCTTGATCACAGTCCAACTGACATGGCACTGAACCCTCCTGTGTTATTTGACTTAAAGAAGTGTTCATTAATTGGGAGCATGCTGTGTGTTTTAGCTGAGACTCCCACATGAAGAGGCCATGCTGATCATTTGTAGGGAAGAACTGCATCACCAGATGAGCAAACTCGGAAATAATCTTGGACTTTGTGATGGCAGAAGAGGAGATGACTGATGTAATTAGTCATGTGAAGTGACTGGGGCATAGCATGAGGAGATGACAGGATTTCACCAGGTCTGTCAGGGTAAAAAGATTGAACTCCAGAAGCATCTCGGTTTTCCCACTTGCCACCTAAATATCAAAATGACCTTATTTTGGTGTGGGGGGAAGGCATTCTGAGATTATGAGTGCCTGTCTGCATGCAAGTATAAAACATTGTAACTGTTTGGCATGACAGTATCTGGAAGCACTTCAGGGATCCTTATGAACATCCAGTGATTTGACCTTGGCTTTTTGTTTTGTCTGTGCTTCTGGAAATTTATGTAGATCCTTCATATTTTGTTACAACTGTTTATATTCTGAAGAGCGACATTCATATCAGAGGATTTGTACTATCTAAATGAAAGCCCTGAAGGACTCTGTGGTATAAATGTGACTGCCTCTGCACTCCCTCATCTACTACCGTGGCACTTGAGAATGTGGGGAAATCTGGGCAGGGGAGGGCAAAGCTTGACATTAGTTTCATCTGAACTGAAAGGTGCTATGAACCACAGCAGTGTAACAAGGCAGCCCTGCAAAGCTGCCTTACTTCCATTCTTGACATTTTCCGTAAGAAATTTCATGTCTTTAACCATTTTAAAAAAGAATAATCTTTGGCCATAAGATGTTTACGTTCTGTTTTCATCCATGAAAACAACAACAGAAGAGCTATTGCCATCCTCTCCCCCAGAAGAAACAAGGCTGCTATCAGTGGTCAGGGCGCTCTATTGTCCCTTCTGAGTAACATGGCACAGGGTGATGGTCACTTCTTTTTCTCTTTGGACTCTCTCCCCTAGGCTACCATTAGGTTAAAAAGCAGCCCAAGTATCCTAACAGTGCATGGCACCTAAGAGCAGGTTTGCTCCTGTGGCTTTATTTATCCATCTGGCCATCCAAATATATAAAGAAAAGTCATCTTTTGTCACTGGTATATACACACATATATGCAATACATATACATCTAATAGTACATTTGGAGCTTATTAATCTTTTCTTGATGAAAATGCTCTGGCGTATTTTCTTTCCTGTCAGATATATGTACCTAGCCCCAACACTCCTACTAACAAAACAATCCTCAGGCATTTAGCAGCATAGGAACAGTTAGGTTCCGTTACCAGTCTTTTATTCTATGATACTAATTGACAAATATAATCTTTAATTCTGTTTTACTGGTGTTGTTTTGAGGGCTTGTTTTTTGGGGGCAGTTATAATATTCATTGCAATGATAGCCTGGTAAAATAATTTTGCATTCAGAAGAAGCAATTAAGAAATTAAAAGTGAAGGGAGAACTAATAGAAAATTGCTGAGTTTTTTAGTCATGCAGCATTTTTCACAGTGTTTAATAATTTTTTATGCTTCAATTATTATGTGGGATGTGGATGTCTTAGTGTGCAGCTGTTGTTAAAGCATCAGTGATGCTCAGGGTCTGGGCATTCTTGTACTTCTGAAAGATGTGAGATCCAAATCAAAGGCATCTTACAATTTTTGAGAACCCTGAAGAGTATATATTATTATAAACCTGCTTATGGTTTCAGTAGGAAATTTTCTTTGTCTACCCCACCCTGCCAAGCCTCGAGTGCTTTATAATGTAATGTTGTGAGCAACAAAAACTTTCATCCTTGAGGCTGGTTATGTGTAGTTCTTTGGCTCTGTGTAGCAGGACAAAGTTCTATAGTATGACAGGTGAGACCCCCAGTTTCTATTAAGCCCAAATGGTAATGAGTCCAACATTAACTTAGAGCACAATCCTGCTTCCCTTGAATTCCGTTCAGGGGGACCTTGATCACCTCCTGGCTGGCACACAGAGTTTTAAAGCTCTGTGGACTTTAGAGAAGATGAGGATGTCATAGTGACCTGCCTCATCTCAGGAAGGAGTGTGCATCGATTCACACCTCAAAATTTGTATCCACTGCAAAAAAATCCTTTCTGTGGCAGAAGTGAAAAGCCATGTCAAGCATTTGTTCAGCCACTTACACAAATCACACACAGGCAGAACTGGAACTTCTGTCACTCAGCTGAAGGTGCTTCTGTGAAAATCTTTTTTCATATCTTCTTGGACATCATCTCTGTTTGCTCCAGTCTGTACAAACCTCTCAGAGCCTCCAGACCATTTCCTTGCTTAGGTGAAGGCAGTGGGCAGGTATGTGATGCACCAGCCCTGGTCTTGCCTGACTGCCACCCAAGGACCAAAACTCAAGTGTGGTGATTTCCTTTGAGTTCACCAAACAGGTTTTGCAACTGAATTATGCTCACAAATTGCTTCCTTCATATCCCAGGATGCTCTTTTAGCTAGAGTAGTTTAAAGTTATTATAGTCAATCCATACATCTTGAATCCTAACAAGTTAAATACAAATGAAGTTTATCAGATTAAGTCAACATATATGTAGGTATGAAAATAAAAAGAGAAATCTATTGACACATAAATAAATCTCTGAGCTGTTTTCCATTTTTGTGCTTTCTCAGTGGGCTTGGGGGTAGCTGGTATTCACTAATATTTGGCAGTTTTCAAACTGCTATCAGGCTTCTGAAGGGAAACTAGTAGAAGTGGTTAGACTTTGAGGTGGTTGGTTTGTCTCTTTCAGATTGAGAAATACCCTTTGATTACAGCTCTAGTGATAATGTTTTTCTATTAGAGGATGCAAGTTTTGTCCTGGCAGTATCCCTATGCTATTGCCTGGCTACCCCACCCAGTCTCTGAACCCCTCCCAGTGCAGCCTCACTGAACATGCTGTAAACTTCCCTTGGTGTCAGAATAGCTCAGTATGAGGGCCAGGTGAGACTTCATGGCAAAATTTAGAAAAGCATTGTCTAGATTCCAGGTTACTTTAAGGAAAAAAACCCAAAACCAAGGCAAAAAAAAAAAAAAAAAACTGAGCAGAATTTTAATTTTTTTCTCTCTCAGTAAAGTCTATGTGGATTTTTACTAAAGCAGCAAGCCCTAAACTAAGGTATTTGTGCAATCCCTCTGCTTTGGGGAATTTATCCACAGCAGGAGAAGCAGTTCAGGGTGTGCATTGTCCCTCTGTGAGGGTACCAAAATCTAGGGTGTGATATGGAAGCTGAAACCTTCATAAATCACAGAATATGTTGTGTTGGAAGAGACTCCCAAGGAATATTGGGTCCAAATCCTAGCCCTGCACAGAAGGCACATAATTAAGCCCATCAAATGTTCTTAAAATATGTTTTTGTGTTTAGAGTAATTTAGAATCATTCATGCTGGAGAAAACCTTCCAGATCATTGCGCCCATCCATAAATCTGTAGCAAAGTCACCACTAAACCACATCCCCAAGTGCCACATCTGTATCTTTTAAATACCTCCAGTGACGGTGACTCCACCACTTTTATGGGTAGCCTGTTCCAATGCTTGACAACCCTTTCTATGAGGAACTTTTTTCCTGCTGTCCAATCTAAACCTTCCCTGGCGCAACTTGAGGCCACTTCCTCTTGTCCTGTCACTTGTTACTTGGGAAAAGAGAGCGACCCCCACCTGGCTACAGCCTCCTGTCAGGGAGTTGTAGGAAGCAATAAGGTCTCCCTGAGGCTCCTTTTCTCCAGGGTAAATAACCCCACAACTCCATGTGGGTTTTCTGTGTTTTTTTAAAACACATTTTGCATGTCTTTTGCGTTTTCACGGAGATGGAGGTGGAAAGCATTCCAGGATCAGCCTGAGCGCAATGGTACAAGGCTCTGGCAGTGCTCACTGAGGGATACAACTTTCCACATTTTTATTACTTTTTTAAAATTTATTTTTGCTTTGATCTTACAACACGATCCACCTGGGAAGACATTTCTACACTGCTTTCAGCCAGCAGCCCTGCTTTTCCCAGAGAAGGAGCACCCCATCTCCCTTCCCAACCTGGCTTCGCCAACTGCAGACACTTAAACCCCCGAGCCAGGCCTTAAAAATGCACCAGAAGCACGCAACTGGCTTAATCAATAGCGTTGTTTGAGTGACTTTAATGACCAGCTCGTGGGGGGCTGCGGGAAGACGGCGGCCCCTTTAAGGGGCTTGCCCCACTCGGCGCCTCACCCGCCCGCCTCTCTTTCGCTCCCCCGCCCCTGCCCGAGACACTCGGAGTCGAAGCAGGTGCATGCGCAGTGCGGTGCCGGCCGGGCGCGCATGCGCAGTCACCTGCTGCTGGCCGCCCCCCGGTACATCCGGGTCAGCGCACGCCCGCCCGCACGGCCGGTGCCCGCGGTGCTGTGCGGCCGCTCCCCCCCCCCGCTCCCCCCTCCCCGCGCGCGCTCCCGCCGCCCGCGCGCGCTCCCGGCGCGCTCCCGCCACCAGCGCGCGCTGCTCCGTCGCCGCTCCGGCCGAGCGGGGGAGGCGGCGGCTCCGGCTCCGCTCCCGATCGCCGTCCCGCTCCGGATCCCGGTCCCGCATCGCCGAGCGCGGGGCGGCTCGGTGAGTGCCAGCGGCGCGGAGGGCGGGAGGGGCCGGGCGGGGCGCTCTCCGCTGCATCCCCCGTGTTACCTCGGCGCCTGCGGCGCGACCCCCGCCCCGTTCCCGCGGGGCCCCCGTTCCCCGCCCGGCTCCAGCTGTTGATCTCCCCGCTCCCCCAGCGCTTCGCAACTTCTCCCGTCCCGCCGCCGCTTCCCCTCGCACGGCGAGGAGGGGCCCCGGGGCGCGGGGGAAGCGGCGACCGCTGCTCCCTCGCCGGGGGAAGCACGCGGGTCACCAGGGACTGGCTGCCCTGCCCTGGGCTTCCCCGGCGCTCCGGCGGCTCCTTCTCCCTGTCGCGGGCACGGGGTCTGGTTGGCACCCGGTGCGAGTGCGGGCGGCTCCCCTGGGATGCAGGTAGCGCCGCGGGATGGAGTGACAGTGTTAATGGATAACGGGAGCAGCGGGAGGGGGAGACCTCTTGAAGGGGCATCTGCAGTCTTTCGGAGTGTGGCTGAGCATGCAGCGGGTTAAGCGGAATACAGGGATCGTAGCATATTTGTCATGGTTAGGGTGTATCCTGCAGGTTTGTGTGCGGCGCTGTGATGCTGGGACTGTAATTACAGGTGGGGTGAAGGTGAATTTGGAGTCTGTAACAGGAGAGTGTTGTTTCTAACCTATTCATTATATAGCTGATAAAGTCAAATTTTAATTGCATTATAATTTTCTCCCGTGTAATTCGAGAATAAGGATGCCTGCAACTTAATTTTGTTTTGTTACTTGTTAATCTGGTGTCATATCTCACTTGGTCGTAAAGTATAAGAAGCTTCTTCACAGAAACATTTCAGATACCAAAGAAATCAAGAGACTGTGTGTTGCGAAGGTTTTTGAAGTTTTTTTTTCTTTATCTGTTCCATAGCATCAGCATCCTGGATCCAAATGTCAGCAATAGTGTGACAGCTGTCATACTACTGTGTTAGTGGAGTCTTACTAACATTTAAATCTGTCATTCTGAGTTTCTGGTAACATAGTATGGAAATACAAGTGTACATTAGCATGAATGTTAATCCTTAAACCAGTAAAACATTTTCTAGATTGATCTGATAATCTGGATTCTTCCTTATTACTGTTTCTAATGGTAAAAATTGCAAAGTCTCTTTTGCTCAAATTCTCTCCCCTCTCATTGGAAGAATCTTCTTTCTTTGTGCTCTGACTACTTGGACTTTAAATACAGCTATTAGTTAATGAGCATTTTCTGTTGTAGGTTGTAGCAGATACAGATGTTAGACAGTAAACAGCCTGAGATTACTGTTGTCAAGGTTGGAACATGGATCCAAATTTGAAAGGTTCTCCCAACAAATACCTTTGTTCAGCAAGGTGTGTTTTGCAGAATGTACCTTTGGTTCTGTGTGGCAAGCTTAACAGCAAAATCCTAAACCACATGAATAAGATACTGCTGTTACATGAAGTTGGATTGTTTCTTGCCTGGCATACAGAGAGTATTCTATTGTTGAAACAGAAACTTTGAGTAGGAGAGAAGATAGCTTTTTATCCCAGTCAGACTGTCAGATTTGTTACTGCATATATTAGCTGTCTGAGAGCAGGGGCTGTGGAAAGAAGTGATCCCAGGATCTGTTTTAAAATATCCCTGTCAAGAAGTACCACGGTTGTATGAAAGTAAGGAATGAATTTGATCCCATCTGTTGTACGACTTCCATTTGTCATCAGGTGCTCTAGATTTTCTTCCTTGTTTGCAGTTTAGCTGGGGCCACCTGAGGGGACAGATTAAAGAAGAGATTGTCTTCTGAAAGTCTCTGCCTCTTCCTGTGAAACCTTCCCTCCACTGGCTGTGGAAACCTGATGTCAGCCAGTTCTCTTCTTGCACACAAAACTGTCCTGTCCCTTTATCTGAGTTTTGTGTGAGTCTTAATCTCTTAATAAAAAGAAGAAATGAATCAATTTTTTATTGTGTCTATCAATAGTTATATATATTTGCAAAATAATTAATTGTTAAATTAATTGAATGCAATAGTTTAAAGACACTTATGTGGGGACCTTAAGGTATCTGTCACCAGATCTCTAACAGCGCTCACTAAACACTTGGAATTAATACTGTAAAGAGACAGAAGGGTGGGGAATATTTGTATTGCAAACTACTGAATTATTGAGTAATACAGTAACAGAAATTGTCTCTGTCATTTGGAAAAGCATATGTAGGGGCCACTTTGGATTTTTGCAGCTGCTTTGGCATGGTAAACATAAATGCAGATTTTTTTCCTCTCACTGTGTATTTTGGAGAATACAGACACACAAACAGCCTGCAGTCCACTTTTTCTTGTGCCTGCCTGCCAGCTGGGGGCATAGATGGAACCAACGCATATCTTGATGTAATGGAGACAGGCAAAATTAAAGCTTGTGTGCAAGGAGTTGGATTTGTTTCTTCAGCAGATTTGTGTGTGGCTGCTGTAGTTCATTTGTTTGGTGGTTTCTCAGAAATGATGGTGCTAGTGTAAGTCAAGGTTGTCACCTTTGCTTGTCCTTCCTAAAGGCTTGTTCTCTTTAATTATACCAAGAGTTTCTGTAGTTGATGTTGATGGGCATGAGTTGAGAATGACTCCTGTTCATTAAGGTAATGTTAACTACCCTGAAGTATATTACAAATCGATTTTATGAGACACGTTCATTGTAAAAATACTTGAAAATGTATCTTCAAAGCTGAAATATTTTGAGTGTTGTCAAATTGCATCTCATGGATTATCAGCTGTCAAGCAAATGTGCTACAGGCAAGGCATGCAGCTCATGTGAATATATTTGCTGAATCCACACAAGGCTTGAATGTCAGTGCCAGCTCCTGTGCTTAGAACCAGGATGCAGAGAGTCATCCTGGTAGTCATTTTGGTCCAACTGAGTCCCTCTGGCCTCTCAACATGGCTTCAGAGGCGATTGAGAGTGCAGGGACTGGGGATATGAAGGCAACTGTGCTTGGATTGGAAAGAGTTAAGCTCTGGGGACCCTGAGGCATTGGCACTGCTTATTAGCCATGGCACCTGAAATACATGCATCAGTTAGGCAGGGTAAGAATTATTTCAAATAATTTTCCAGCTGTAAATGTTGGCCACTTGTATGTACCATTTGATGTCTTTTCTACTCCCATTCATTTCCGTATATTAAGAGCGGTTTTAAATAAATGGATGGTCCTCTTGCAGACTTCTTAAGTTTTCCTTTATTATTAATCTATGGCCATATAAACTTTACTTAGGAGTATCAGTATTTTCTTCCTTGGGATCGTGGAAAATTTAGCACCTCTACCCAATGCTGAGAAATCTTCATTTCTCTTCATGTGTATGGAGACAGGGACTTACTTGATTGCCTTTAATTTCAGGATCTTTTATAAAATCACCTCAGTTTCCCCCCATCTGTGATTCAAGAATTTTCTCTCGAGTGCCACAAGTTGGCTGCTGCAGCTGGCAGAGTGTTTCCAACTGTCTAAAATTTGCTGAGAGTAATAGGCTCTTATATAGGCGCTGTTTTATATTTGCAGTTCCAGTGCTTACTGGGGATACGTGTATTGCAATCATGTAAACAGCAGAGCTTAACAGAAACCAGTAACAAACAATGAGCAGTTTTAGAATTGACTAGGTAAAGCTGAAAGTGTTTTTAGTTGCAGCATTTTCTCCTGTGTTCCCCATCCCCTGTGGTTTTAATTGCATTCTGCTTTGTAGAAATGGCATTTTGTTCTCTCTGTCACGTGAAAGTCTGATGTAGAGAGAATAGCTTCACTGTGGAAACAGTGGAACTAGTTACAGGCAAAACATAATTGAAAGGTGCGGGGAAAATAGTGAGTTCTTTGGCCTTTCACTCATGATCATTTGAATTTCAGGATAGTTGTAAGACAGTCAGTAAGGGCTGACCCTGTCCTTCTCAGTCTGTTTGTGTGGGTTATTCAGAATTCAGATCGGTTGTTACAATCTTTGTTGTCTTGTTATTCTGCCCTTTTCATTTACTGTTGCTATCGAATACAGTGATATTGATGAAATGTTTAGTAATTTATTTCTGGTGAACTCTAATGATGTTAATGCTGTTCATGAAATTGATTTGTAAAAGGATTTTTAGTACCAGACTTATTATCTTTGAGTGTTCTTTAGCATTGCTTTTTCAGCACCTAGAAGAAGAATTTTCATGTTTCTAGTACCTGGACAAGTATTGACTAATTTGTGTGTCTTGGGAAAGGCTGTTTGCCTTATTTGCACTAACCTAAAGTTCTGATGCTGCATTTAGGGAATGGTATATGACTGACCAAACCTGCCATTTTTTTTCTACTACATGAAATCATTGGGGGACTGTAGGAAAAATTGGGGACCAAATATCTCTGAAACAAAGAGATTGTACATAAATACAATATTCAAGTGTTTAAAACTAGTTTTCTCTAATGATGTTTGTTTGGGAGGATATATTTTTATTCAATTACTCCCATTCAGTGAAAGTGCTCTATGGTTTGTGGTCTTAATTACTAAGTGCTGGACTGTTTCTCTGGCTTGTATCTACAGCACTTGGGATTCCCAGGTGGTCCCTGTGCAAACAGTGTGACTGGGTCTGGGACAGCTTAGCTTGTGAGATTTGAGTGTGTTCAATTTGGTATGGCTGTAGCTACAAAAATAGCTTGCCTTGCAAAACAGGCCTTCTGTCTGCCACCCACACCAAAACCTAAAGCTTGATCCTGTAGGCAGTTAATACGTTTTATCTGGGAGGCTGATTCCATCAGCAAATGCTTTACCTGAAATTGGTGTCCACCAGGCAAAAAAAAAAATCTTATATTGGTAATCACTTTATATATAAGAAAGTGCAGCAGAACGCTGTCCTAGATATATTTTTAAAAGCACTTTTTACTTCAGACTACAGGGCTTAAATGTTCCCCAGTAGCAGGAGGCTGTTCTGTGAGCAAATTCTGTTTAACTGGCGTAGTTCAAAAGACTCTTAAATTCAGCCATGAGGCAATTCTGGTTCTCCTTCAGTCCTAGATGATTAAATTAAATGGAGTGTTAGCGTGAGTAACTTTTTCTGGTGTACTACACAAGGTAATAGACGAGTTCCTAGGAGCCCTAGTTGTAAATTAGGTGACTGGAAAGCTCCGTTTCTGTGTCTAGTGGCTGTAGCAGTTGAATAACTTCAAAAGTTAGATCTAATTGCGTATTCTTCCAGTCAGGTGTGGCACTGGATGATGGCTTGTTCTCCTTTTTATTATAGCCATCTTGAGGGTAACATCCTCACGGAAATGGATTTCTTGCCTTTTTGTGTTGCACAACAAAGGTGTTTGTTTCAGTCTCTGATGTACAAATCAGTTTGACCCTCTCCTGAATAAAAAAAAAGAGAATTAAAAAAAACAGAAAAAACCAACCAAACAAAAAAAAAAACCCAGAAAACCAGACACTTTTCTGATTCTAGCACTGTCATTTTGGAAAAAAAAAAGCTGTGAGAATTTATAAGAAATACATTCATAGCAGGGTTGTTTTTTTTGTTTGTTTTGGCGGTTTGGTTGTTTTTTTTTTTTTTTTTTTTTTTTTAACAAAACCTTCCTGTTTAGTGTCCTTGAAAGTGAAAATTCTCAAGCAAAGTGCATTCTGGGCATGAAAAGCCAGTTCATTTCTTGTTGTATTTGCACCTTTTATGTGCTGAGACATACAGTTACTTGAAACTGTTCCCTTCAAAGGTGGAAGTGAAATATGTAACCACTAGACTTCATGAGGCTCAAAGATAAAATTGCTGACCTTTTATATAAATGAAGATCATACAGACAAGAGAGAGCATTGTGTAAGGATTGCTTATGGAAGCAGTTAATTGATTCGGAGTTTAGATTTCCTGCTTCTGTGTAGAAGCTCTGTGTGGAGATGTGGATTTGTCAGCTGAACAGGCAATTGAATTGTAATGATGGTTTTGAATCTTTTGCTATGGCTACTTTGCTTGTTCCCGTGTATAACTGACTAAAGTCATGTTCTTCTAAGCACTAAAATAGTAAATGCTTTACCTGTTCTTACCTTTGCATCTCGGAGTTCAGAGCTGAATTAGTTTCTTAGCAGGAGTAACAGAATAGCATAATCTAGTTGATATCTCCAGCCTTGAAGTTTGGAGAGCAATCCTGCAAGAACTTTCAACTAGCCTAACAAAGCCCAAGTTGTTTTCTTATCTCTTCTGAAGTTTCCGGTTTTAGCAGTGTTCGAAGCTGTTATGGGGAAACTCTCCATTATTCTGTGACTCTGGCTTCTTAATAAACATAGGGTAGAATTGTGTCCCGCTGGGAAACTCACTGTAGGTGTGACTGGCAGTAGAGTCTAGTAAATGGCAGTGTAAGAGACTATTGATTAAGATCTAATATTTTGAGTGTGACATAATATTGATGTTAATATTGTGTCAGGTTTTCAAAGGAATTTCAGTCAAATGACTTCAGTAACTGCCAAAAGTGAAGCTTGGAAACAGATGTTGTAATGGGAGTCTTAAAATTTGACAGCTCTTCAAATAACTTTAGTGCGTCTCAGCTTTAGAGCAGAGTGTTTTTGCAGGGCTGATGCCTCTTGCTTTGCTTTTCTCCCTGTCCCTAGTCCAGAATGGGCCTCAGTTTGACCCCATCACAGTCCTATGAAAACTCATGCTCTAATAAACATGTATCCAGGCAGGCAGCATGGAAGAAGAAACAGGTTTGGATGGAGAGGATGGCTGAGGTGAGGAGAGATGGCAATTAATTAGGAGAAGGAGCAGGTCACTTTGAGTTGAAAGAAGGGAAGAATATTAATTAGAATCTGGGACTGAGTTAGGCCCAGGTTGATGATAAACTAGCAGAGAGGTTGGGTTGTGAGCTCTTTGGCTGTGTGGAAAGTGTTGGTCAGTACTGAGGAAGTGTGTAGGAGTGATGCTGCATCTCACCCAGCATCTTGGGGACATCATGGAAAATGAGGACTTGCTGGACAGAGAAAATATGTAAAAGAGAGCTGATGGGCAGGGAACAGTGGACAGGAGGAGTATTTTGTAAAGAAATAGGTCTGTTGGACAAGGAACTTGTGATGGTAAAAGCAGAGTTAGAAAATCTGTAAGGAAGGGACTAAAGTGAAATAAAACAGTTTTGTCCATTGCCATTAGTAGCCAACATGTCTTCACTACTTTAGCTTAATATGTATCTCTGAGTGGTAAAAATTGATGTTGTGAGCAAATGGTTCTGATTCTGGTTGTGTGCTGTGTAACCAAGAGGATGAATTGTCTGGGCTCATTTCCTGGTTAAGAGTTTATACCGCTAGGCTACAAAGCAGTGCTCAAAAGTCCAGAAATTGCAGAAAGCAAGCAGCCGTGAATTAATACATAATTGGAGACCATTTCTTCCATTAGTTCCTTCCTTCATCCCCCCCTCAGGTGTCTGGTGCTAGTTTAGCCAACATAGTGCTCAACAGTATGTCTTCATTGCTTTAGACTTTAGTACCATGCTCTTGCTAGATTGCTCCAGAGATACAGGTAATTTCCTCATGGATAGTCTGGTACTGCTTTCTGTAAAGTTATCTATTATCAGAATGGTCTAGTGAGATGAGGAAGTAGTTTGCTTCCTATTTTACACAAGGAGCAAAGGCACAGAGAAGTTCAGTTAGTTTTGCATGGTTAGAAATGACTGTAACCTGACTCTTTTTAGACTGGTTTTACATATTGCAGTCACATCTCCATGGAACTTGCTACTTTTCTTTTGCTCTGATTCCTTTCTAATAATGAATTCTTACTTCACACTTGTTTCTTGTTTTTTTTAGTCTCTTTGGGCATGTAGCTGCCCTAATCGAATCGGAGAACCAGGCAGTGCTCCAGGTCTTGCAGGTTGTTGCAGCAGCAGCACATGGCCATCAAAAGGCAAAGTTGTTTCTACTTTCTTCTCTTGTAACTATGTAGCTTGCTCAGAGAAATGAGGAAGTGTTAATTCCGGCATTGTGTGACTCTGGAGAACTTGTACTCTGGTGTTAGTAGCTCCTTTAAACATTTGGTATTGATGCGTTCCTTCTCTGTGCAGTATTCACACAGCTTTAGGGCCAAACAGGCACATGTTGTGAAAAGACACCTACTTGGTGTTTAGATGTTATGGAGGAGTTAAAGTGCTGCTGCAGCCTTATTAACAGAATTGTGGGCAATGAATTCCTTTCTCTGCTTTATGGTGAAGGAAGGAGGAATGGGCTGGTTTTTATTTTTCAGGTGGGAGTCTCATAATCGTCCACACTGCTCTGCTTATCTGTTTAATTTGACAGTTCTGTCCTGCTGTCACCACTGGACCTGTAAGCTCTTTCTGTTTTGTAGACCCTTGTGACTCTTGAGTTTCTCTGTTGAAATGAAATTGTATCAACCAACATAAGAAGTATAAAACTGTTGTTCCTTCTGTCAGTAGAAGGAATGGTAAAAAACCTTTTGCTACCCTCTTGGCTTTCTGGTGGTTTGTGTGTGTATGAGTTTTTAATTTTTTTTCATTTTTATTTTGAATCATGATCATCACTCAGTTTTTCTTGGAAACTTCATTTTTAAGAGAAATGCTATGAATTAATGTTATTCTGGTTAGAAAACTATGTAGTTTAAAACAACAACAAAAAAACCAAACAAACAAACAAAAAAAAAAAAAAGAAAAAAAGAAAAAAAGAAAAAGTGTTTATTCCTGGGTAAAGAAAAGACCAGTAGCCTCTTTGGGTGGAGCTGTGGTATTTTGCCTTTTCTTACCAGACCTGCTGTATTGGCTTATGTTCAGTTAATATTTGGCTGATCAGCTTTGCAGCTTGGAGGACTAGAAACACTTCTGCTATGGAATAAATTTGGTGGAAGCTTGCTTTCTCTTGAAACTGTGGCATTCATTGGTAGCAAATGTCTGTTCAGTCTTAAGGCAGAGATCTTTCTTCCCTGTCAGAGAAGGAAATGATCACGGGAATGCTTTTGCTCTCAAGAGTCAGTCTGGGTTTCTCAGAAGCACAGCTGGCTTCTGATGTGATACTGGGAATGTGACAAACATTGGTGTTCAAACCTGAGGTACTTTCATGTGGAAAAGGACACATAAACAAAATCTTTAAACAATTAGAACCTCAGGTGCTGTGTCTGGCCTTACATAGGCTTTTTGTGTATTTAGTTGTGTGATGTCAGCTCTGCCCACCTATACCTCTGTGGGTGGATTTATTCAATTTGAGTCTCTTCAGTTCAAGTAAGAATTGTAGTGACACTTTATAAAAGAACACGAACTACAACATGCTGAAGCACAGCTACGTGTGGGTGAGTCAGGAGAGAGCTGGAGTAGCAGCACTAAAAAGAAAAGGAAGTACAGTCATGATAAAACTTTATTTTAAAAGGGGAAAAAAGCAACCAACCCAACAACAAAAAAAAAAAGGGCAAATCAAAAGCCATCTGTCTCCAGAGGATGGGACATAATAGTGCTATAGTTTGTATCTTGGTTACTCTCCGTGTGTATAGATTTTTGTGTGTGTATAAATCTGTTGTTACAGATGTTGTTATGTGCTTGGTGTGCCTGTACACTGTGCAGGTAGTCAGCTGGATTGTGTCTCAAGACGCTACTCAAGCAGGACAGTTGTATCCAAAGCAAATTCTACATCTGAGCTGATGTAGAATCCACATATACTTTCAGGAAACTAATATTTTAATTGCTGACCAAAATACCTCAGTGATTTTTAAGACCCTCTTTTGGTATATGAGTGATACAGGCTTTGCTTATGCTCATGTTCCATCTGTTGGGGGCAGGTCCTCCCTGCCAGGGGACAAGCATGCACACACTGCCTCATCAGGGCACTGTGTGTTGCTGACAGTTGTCAGGAAATAAAAAATGCCATGTACAATAAATTCAATTTCTTACAATTGTTGGATTTACAACACTGCCAGAATGATTCAGTAGTGCATGATTTTGTGTTTTTGATGTATATGCAATAGTTTCAGTAAAGGAACTAAAAATCACTTACTGAGTTCCAGTAATTTGTGTTTAGCTTCCACAGTTACATAGCTTTTACTTCCTAAGAGAGCATGTCATATTTGGTTTTAGTATTTTGGCATGTTAAAAAAAAAGTTGAAAGTCAGACTTTTTCTTTAAAATGAAGAGCACAATTGTGCCTAGAATTGGTCTGTTTCCTGGTTCTGAATCGGTGTTTGAGAAATAGAGAAAGCACAACAAAAAAACCAACTAAATGCATTTACTTGGTAAAATGTTGTTCTCTGCAAAAGGATTGGTGTTTTGTTTTTGTCATGTGTTGTAAAAAAGCAAAAATTTCATTTCACAGTTCAAGATATTTTTTAAAAACTTAATCATGAGAAAGATAAGCTATTTTATGTTGGTACTTCAGTGTATCTGTTTTCAAGGACAGTGTTCAATCTTATGCTACAACTTTTTGGAAGTCTAGAGACAGAAAAAAATTGAAGACAGTGAGTGAAAGCTGTGTTAGATATGTCTGAGCAGTCATCATAGTCCTTTATAAATACCCTAATTCTTTGAAGTGCTTGTGCTTATGTGTAGTTTTTTGCTTGATTTAGAGCTGGTTTATTTAAGGTATTCTTTTTACCCTTTGCCTTAGGCAGTCCCAGAGTATGAATTTCTGCGCTTCATCTGCTGCCCTTCACTGAAGGAGGGCACCTTGTAAAAGTATTTTCTGTCTTATCAGGTGGTTATTTTGTGTAACATCATCTCTCCCTTACTGCTGTCAGCTGTGCTCTGCTTTGTAAATTGCTGAGGCTGCTGTTACAGGACTGGCCCGTAGCGGAAATGTGGAGGCTGTGTCCTGCCTGCAGTGCTGTAATAGAAGTAACTGGAAGGTGGGGTTCGTGCTCTTGTTTTACATCTGCTCAGATAGTTTCACTCTCACTGCTCTGTCCTTCCTTATCATCTTTTATTTAGCACTTGTATAAAAAGCTCTTCTTGCTTGTCCTTCAGGAAATATCTGACATAGATAGCATTCTTTGTGTTTTCTTTTGCTCTTACCAGCCATACTTTTCTCTGCTTTATGCTTCCCCCTGAATGCTCCTAAACCAGAAAGTTTAGAGTAACTAAAAGGAGCTACTGGTAGAGTTTGAGTAGTACAGTAGGTCTGGTTGTTATCCTACTGCTTCTTTCATTTAGCATCATTAATATTTGTAATCATCTCTGCAAAGTTGAGGTTAGAACTGCCCGAAAAGGAAGTTGTTTGAATTTTGTCTTTGAACTTTCCTTTTTCTTCATAGAATCGTAGAATTATTTGGGTTGGAAGGGACCTTAGAGATCACCTAGTGGCAGGCCCCCTTCTCCTGATGGAGGAGGTTCAGGGGTTTTGGAAGTGTGCTCCTTGTAGCCTGTTTATCAGTTTTGAATGCAGGGCCAGTCAGGCCAGGAGTTCAGAGAGGTTTGTTTTGAACTGTGCTTTGGAACTGGGGAAGGCTTGTTGAATAGGACATGGCTTCCTTTCTTTCTCTTTTCTTTCTTCCTATTTATGCTGTTTCTCACGGTTTCTCAGTACTTGTAATTGGGGCAGACTGTAGTTGTCTGGTTTGCATATCTGACAAATACTCCTTTTGGATCTGAGTAAAGTTTACTGTGCAGAAGCAAACTTTTCTTCTTCGTGAGGAGCCGTGAGACACTACTCTTTTCCAAAACAGTGCTTCCAGGGGAAAAAAAAAAATCATCTTACTTTTGCAGTGAAACTGATCTTCAAGGTCAGTACTTGAAACTTTCCTAGTATCATTTGAGAAGAACTAAATTCAGCATCTGTTGCCTGTGATTTTACAATAGAATACATTTATGCATTTCTTAGTTATATGGGAGTAATTCTGAAAATCTGGCTTGGCTTTTGTAGTTTTTCTTGGACAAGTTTGAAAAAGGTAATATTCTTTTCTTAGACAGGTGGGGTCAATATCCTCCCCCCCTCCAAATTTTGTAAGTTGCTTATGAAAAGAAGCCTTTAGGGGAAGTTTGTCTCTGACACAGTAGCTGTGTCCTCAGCCCGGAAACTTAGTGATTAGTTCCTCCTTTGCCTACAGCACCTTGCCTATAGTGCCAAGTAGTTGACTCTCTGTACCTTACAAAATGAGACTGATTTAATCTTTAAATACAAATAGTATGGTCATGGTTTTTAAACATGCTGCATTGTTGTTATAATAGCTAGCTAGACTTCAAAGAAATTATTTTGGAAAACACTTGTGAAAGGTACAGCTCCAGAACTACCCCATCTTAATGAGACTTGCACCTCTTACTATTGACTTACATGTATTTTATCTAAACCTGTGTTTATAGAAAACTGCAGCACGTACAAAGATTGAAACAGTAATATCAGTACTTTTGACTTACCGAGAGTAGAAAGGATGGAAGTGTATTATCTAGTCTATTTGCCTGCTAATAGGGGATCGGTTCTATCTGCTTATCATGTTTATAAGAAAATGATTGTTTTTGCATTTGTCGCATGGCCCAGCTTCTGACTCACTGGAAGGTTTGGATAGAAATGCATCTTCTATTGCATAATACTTGCAAGCATACTATTTATAATACATCAATGTAAAATATATTGATATTAATATTGGTATTAAACACGCGATATGAAATACTCTGGGCTATGCAAATAATTATTTCAGAATTCAATAGGTGGGCTATGCAGCAGAAACAACTGTACCAGCTGATCTATTATTTCCTTTTTTTTGTTGAGTGAGATGCTCTAGTCCCAATTGCTTAATTGTTCTGGTCATACAGGTGTGCAGGGTAGGTGATTTGAAAAGGTCCATCTGTTCCAGTGTGATGAAACGAACTATAATTGTATATTGCATAAATAGAAGTAGTCATCTAAAGCTTGGACTTACTTGGTTTAACAGTTCTGCTTGCCCCAGCCTGTGTACTGGTTGGGCCACACAAAACAGGCTTGTGAAACTGGTCCAGACTTCAAACAAACAGCTTGTGGGCTTGTAGTAGTTTTAACTAGTGAACTTACCCATGTTAGTCCAGTGGTGTTGCTGTTGGTAGAACAGAGGAAGTAAGGCAAGAACTGTTTCATCTCTGGCAGTCATGGCTTAAAATATTTAAAGTGCTAGAGAGACCAAAGGACATAAATACAGATCTTAATTTTATACTTTTGAACCTGCTGTGTAGAAAGGCTTTGTCTTATAGCTAGCTGAACTTTCTGTTTTCTGCCATGTGATGGTGGTTGGGTTTGGGTATTTTTTTTATATGCAGTAAATAGAGTAATTTGTATTCCAAATGAGGAATTTGTCTGCATTATTCACTCATAAATGCTAACGCCTTTTATTTATCTTGGAAATCCTTTGACGAAGTTGTCTGGCTGTGAAGAGCATCAGGTTTTGCTTCTAACAAGAAAAAAGGTGTGCAGTTCTCTTGTCTGACACAGCAGAAGATGAGCCAAAGAATTGAACTATGGCCTTTGGCAGTTCTGTATCTTCTCCTGAATGCAAGGCTTTTCTGTTAAAGGGTGGGTTTTTTTGCTTCTACCATGGTTTGTTAGCATTCTAAAAGGAGACCTAGGGATGTGACTCAACCTTGCAGAAGGAAGGAAATATGAAATGCAGGCTACTCTCCTGTTCTGAACTTACAGCAGACCTTTGCAGAGGGCTCTGTATTGTTGCTAAATAAGTGTAGAACTGCTGTACTCTGCATGGCAGGGGAAGCACGGCACTGTGAGTATTCTGGCTTTATGGAAAAGACACTGCATTTAATGACATCTTGCATGTCAGTAAAACAAAAGTAACCTACACCCTCATTTTAATAGTTTCAGTCCAAAGGAGTATCAAATCCCATGTTTTTAGGTTGTGTGAACAAAATGCTCTGTATCCTTGTTGTGAGAGGGGAGTTTAAGGTGGTGGATTCAGGTTTGCTGACATTGGTGTGCAAACAGGAGAAGTGTGGATAGGAGGATGATAGTACTTCTGGTTCTCCATTTTTATAGATACTTGAATCATTTTGTCACTTAAGAGGTCTGAATATGATTATTCCTGTCATCTGTTGTTCCAAAATAAATTTGTATTCAATACAAATTTAGAAGCCGAAGTGGCAATCATAAATATTAAACTTCTTGGTTTATGGTACTCTTCTTTGTTTAAAAATAGTGTGCTAGCTAAGGAGCAGAAGTTGTCTTTATTCCACTTTTTATAAGATAGGCCATAGTCCCAGGATAGATATCTTCTTCATGGCATTACTCTAACTGGTTTTGTTTTTTCCCTGGCTCGGGGATGGACAGTGTGCTGAAGTACAGTTTTATAATAAGTAAAAAAAGCAAGAAGAAACCCAAACAAAGTCCAAAAAACCAACACAAATCACAACTGGTGGTACCTCTGAGCCAGGGGAGAGACTTGCACAGCCATACAAGCAGTTTCTCATGGCAGCTGAGGCGAGTGGCAATTCCCAGTACTTTGGTAGTAGGAACAAAAGGGTGCGTCTGAGACCTGATTGATCGCTGATCCAGGACTTATACACTGTAACCTCGCTCTTGGTCTGTTGTGCTCCAATTTGAGCTATAGGGTGAGTGAAAAAGGGGAGACCTTCAGGAAAGTAGAGATGGAAGGAGAACTGGTGGCAGAAGGTGGACTTTGTTAAAGCTGCAGCCTTGTGGGCTTAGTATTTGATTAATGATCTGTTCAGGTGCCACCTAAAAGAGTACAGTCATCCAGGGCTTTAGGAATGGATTAAAGAAACTCCATGAAGCTTCTGCAGATCAGCCTTGTTCTAAGAAAGGTTGAAGAGTCCAAATGAACCAAACAAAACCCCACCACACCATCACTGCCTTTTTCTGCTTGTTTGCAGAGATTGAGTCTGCATGGATTTCAGTAAACGGTTGACCTAGTTTGTTGGCTAGCAAACTAATATACATGTCTGCTTTCTGTAAAAGCTGGTCATAGATCAAGGTAATGTGTAAGGTGATTGGATATCTTAGAATGTATATTTAGTTTACTAAACTAAATACCTTAGGCCTTGATTTTAAGGAAATTGAAAGGCAATGTGATAAAGGTATATTCAATAAATGATATAGCACAGGCTGACAGAATGGCTGAGGAACTTATGGCAATATCTGTAAAATAAATGAGGCTCTTTTTTCTCCCTCCCCTCACACAGAACTTAATTGCACTGTGGCACTTGCTGTCACTATTGGTTGGAGAGGCTGAAGATGTTCATATCCAATGTGCAGAGGTAACCTGTAGTTCAGGCAGTCTCTGCATTACCTCTGAAGTGGTCCTGAGGATATTTCCTTAAATACCTGCTGTTGGACTAGGTAAACACTTGGTGTGAATCATTTTGGCTGTTTATACACTGCAAAAAACATCCATTTGCATTTAATATATGTGAGTGTAATGGGTAATAAATTGTCTGTGTTCAGTGTCAAGGTCCTTTAACGTTTAAAGAGAAAATTCAGGGCTTTTCTTTGTCTTTGGATTTTAGCAAGTATAAAGACAAAGAAAGGCTATTCCATGAAAAAAAGCTTCTGTTACAATGAGGATGTTCAGCTTTAAGTAATGCTTGAGTTTATAACTTCTGTAAAAATAGGAGCATGTCTGTACTTATTCTTTTATCAGTGCTGAAAATCAATGTGTTTAGAGTTAGTGATAGTGCTGGTTGTGATACTGATTGTGAGATTTTTTGACACCAAAGAATAGAGAGTGAGAGAAGCCAATCACCTTTTTTTTATTAAAGGCCACTAGATACAAAATCCTGTACCTTGAGAGCTGTTTCTGAAGTAGTCCTAAGTCAGGATCTTGTGTCATTCCTGTGGCAGTTTTCTTTATAAAAGATGCTGAATGATTATTCACATATCACTATTCAGGGTGGAAGGTGATTTTCTAAAGCTGCTGGTGTCAGGCTCTAATCAAACCCCCCATCACCTGCATGCTGGCATCAATCAACTTGTTTTCATTTCTACTCTGCAAAACCAAATTCTGTGACTGGGTTAAGCTTCAGTTGGAGTCTTTTTTGCTATTGTGTACAGCAGGAGAAACAGGTTAACCTGCTCAATGGAAAAGCAACAAGTTCTCTCTCTTTTGTTTGTTTGAGGCTAACAGTGCTAAAAGTGGGGGGAGAGAAGGGCAGGAAGAAAATACTTGTTGATTAACAGCTACGGTAATTTTCAAACAGAGCTGTACTTACCCTGTTAGTCTTGTTTAGTATGGAATTGTACAACTCTGTAAAGGTGGTGCTGTATTTATTGGGTGGTTACATTTTCATGCCAGTAGTTTTCTTCATTTTATGAGAGTGCTATAAAAACTGTATTGTTGATAGTGGTCTGCATGAAACGGAACTTGATGGGTTTTGCTGCTTGAAAGTGGGACTTTTCTGCTAGCAGATGTAGTTCAGGGTTTTTAGTTATAGTGATTCCTGTTTGTATTTAAAATATTGTGTAAACTGACTTTTTGTAGCTATTTTGGTGGCTTTGCTTTTTTTCAGAAGTTAATAGCCTACGTGTGGTTTAGCATGCTACAAGAAAAGATGAAGAGTAAAGGTATAGCAGGAACTTATATAATATAACACAACCAACTTCCCACTATACCACAGCTTCCTACCCACCTCCAGCCCCGCAAACTCCACTGTATCACTGCAGTGGATTTAATTCCCCCACCCTAGTGCTGACTGAGGGAGCCCTGCACTTCCTGGTGGATTTAGAGAGGTGTTTTATGCTTCCCCCCCCTCCTTCTCCAGCCTGCCACGCTGGGTCAGTGACAAGGCAGTCTGCATCCCATCACAGCTCCTGGGGTCCTGTCCTGTCCTTGAGGCTCAGGTCAGTGTTGGAGGTCTCAGGGATGCTGTAGTCAGCAGTGAGCAGCTCTGGGCAGTGAGAGCAAGCTAGTGCTGTAGTGGGAGATGCCTCTGCCAGTGCTAGTCCCATGAGGATGTTTCTTGGACCATCCTAGCTGACCAAGAAGCAATCCAGTACATCTCATCGGGCAGTGGAAGGTCTCCTGCTGGGTTCCCAATAGCTTGGATGTGGTGGGCAGCACAGTGTCTGAGGATGTTGCTGCCAAGAGCAGTATGAGGTTCAACAATGACAAGTGCAAGGTCTGTAACCTGGGTCCAGACAAGCGCTGGTATCAATGCAGGTTGGGGGATGAAGAGGTTCAGAGCAGCCCTGAGGTGAAAGACCTGAGGGCTGCATCCCCAGCAGCAGGGCCAGCTTTCTACCTCTTTACTCTGCTCTCATGAGACCTCATCTGGAATACTGTGTCCAGCTCAGGAGTCCTGAGCACAGGAGAGACTTGGAACTGTTGGAGTGAGTCCAGAAGAGGCCCACACAAGCAATCAGAGGGATGAAGCACTTTACCTATAAAGGCAGGTGGAAAGAGCTGGGGTGGTTCAGCCTGGAGAAGAGAAGGCTCTGGGGAGACCTTAGAGCACCTTCCAGTACCCAAAGAGGACTTGTAAGGTGGATGGGGCCAGACTTTTGACATGGGCCTGTTGCACTAGCACAAGAGGCAATGGTTTTAAACTAAGAGGCCAGATTTAGACTTGATATAAAGAAGTACTGTTTTGCAATGAGAATAATGGAACACCAGCACAGTTTTCCCAGAGGGGTGGTAAATGCTCCATCCCTGAAGCATTCAGGGCCAGGTCTGAGCAAGCCGTTTGAGTTGAAGGTGTCCCTGCCCATGGAAGGGTGTTGAACTAGATGACCTTTAAAAGTCTATTCTAATCCAAACCATTCTGATTCTGTTCTTCTTGGCAGGAAATGATGCATTGGGAAAATCTGTTTTGAGATTCTCTTATCTGCTGATTTGTGTTGACTTTGCATTATGTATTCATGGTCTGAGTTGCTTGTTTCCATCTTGTTCTGTTGAGTAGTTAAGAAGCAGAAAAGTAACTTAAGTTAATTTTTGGACTTGTGAATGTTTTTATCTGTTTTGTAGTTTTTGACCTCCTTTACTATTTGGAAAGAAGCAGTAGTTAAATCTCAACCAGGAGAATTGAAATGAACTTAACTTTTTTGCAGCTAAAAATGATGAACAGTTTGGCCTAATCTGAAGTCCATCAGAGGCAGTCAATAACATGTTGTCAAGGAAAGCTAGAGTTTAACTCATACTGGTTATGCTTTATATATCCTCTGTGCTGCTAGGGAAAGTAGCCTGGGAAACTGTAGGCATATGTAATGCTGGCAGTTAGTGGAATATCCTAAAGATCCAAGATTTTGTTGATTTGCATTTCATGTTAAACATAAGTCCTACCAAGAATTTAAGCAGGCCGTCCTTCCAGGATCAGGTTTCTTTCAAACCAATGCTGTACTTCTGATCCTTTCAGAAATCTGTTCCAAATATGACATGTCTCTGCACTGTAGCCATTATTTAAGACCTTGGTTTACTAACCTGTTGTCTCAAAGCAAATTTGAGTTAAGTATTGGTCTCCCAGATATAGTGCCGACAGACTGTTCTGTTTAAATAAAATCAGGAATCACAGCCTTTGTAGTTGTCATATTCACAAGAAACACAAGCTCTAAACTGCATCTTAGTGTAAAACCAACATAAATTGTGCATGTAACTGAAACAGTAATTTGGTAGTATTTGTAAGTGACTTTTTTTTTTCAACTTACAAGGATTTTGATTGCTGAGTAGCAGCTTTTTGTGCTGGTGTGTAAAGATGAGCAGGAAATGATGGCTGTCCTAACTGCACAACAGCACACTTTGCTGGCTACTGTTAAAGTAACTGGCACGGTCCTATAAAAGGTGTCTGGGGAAATGAAAAAAAAAAATTCACATACTAGCAAATTCTTTTTGCTGTAATCTGTGTTGTACAAGGACAAAGTACTTTCTTTTTTTATCTCAGTATTCATTAAGCATCATTTGGTTGGACCTGACTTTAGACAGCTACATGTAAAATTATCTCACAAGAATGGACAGTATTTTTCCTCCCGGATACAGCTTGAAGTGACATTAAATAAAAGGACTAGACTCAGCTGTGTGAAAGATAGGGCGGAAGGTTAGAAAAAAGTAACCAAACCAAAACTCAACTGATAATAAATCTCTGGTGTGTAAGTTCAGAAGATAAGACAGTCTCACTACGTAAGTGTTCATGGTGGCAGAACTGAGTTTTCTGGGGAACTTCTGAGCACTTGATGATCTCTCTGGTGTTGCAGTTTTTAACGAGTAAAGCCAGTGGGAGAGAAATCTTGATTTATTCTTAGGAGTTGGGAGGAATTGTGTTGAATAACCATGAAAAGTAAAACTGAAACCTAAGGGTGTAACAGTAACATGTTGACTGACTGTCATGCTTTTTGTGTCACGGGCTGTGCTTGGCATTGGAGTTCGGCTAAAGCATTGGTGTGAATGGCAATTCCTTTGGAATTAAAGGTGGTTGATGAAAGTTGCAGTTTTAACTCTAATCTGTAAACAAGAAAGTTGAGATTTGTTTTTAATGGTTAGATGGTGAAAAGGTGCAAGTATATACAGATATTAAATCCTGCAAGTATGTGACAGGCAGAACTCCTCCGTTGTAACACAAACATTGATGGAATTTTGACTTTGGTGAAAAGACAGGCTGCTACATAACCCATAACTACAGCTGCTTTCTTGGAACCAGTTACATCGTTTACAGCATGGCTTTAACCGTTCCTGGCATGACAGCCTTCCCCCTCCTGATTTTTATAATGCTGTTTTTTTTTAAATTTCCTGCTTTCTCAGAGCTAACCTTTCTGTGCTGTACAGCAATAAAAGATGTGTCTTCCTGTCTCCCCTGGGAGATAATGGGGGCAGGTGATAAAGTGGTTAATATTGCCTCCTACCACTACCTCTGTCCAGTAGCTCCTTCTAAGCTTAAATAAATTTATAGTAGTTCTGTTCAGAGTTTATAGTCCATTATGTTCATTTTCAGTTTCAAGGGTTTTAAGTCTCAAAACCTTCTATCTCAAGGCTTTTCCTCAGACGGTATCAGGCTTGTAAAGAAGTAGCAATAATTCTAATAAAATTTCAATAAAGGGTTGTCACTGACAAGTTACTTGTGGGGACCTGAATGAGTTATGTCTGTAACTGTCCTAGGAAATTCCAGCATCCTTCCTGCTTTTAGGTGTTTATCAAGGAGAGAAAAAGCTGGTAATTCAGGCCAGTTAATCTCATTTTTCTTGAGAGGAGAAATGGGCCTTTTCAGGTCTGATGGCAGAACAGATCTTTAAGGTAGGAGCCATTTACTGTCTTGAAGATACCTTTTATAGGATATCCTCCTGTCAAAGTTGTGAAGGCAAATGCTTTAAATAAGTTTACAGATAAATTTAATCCTGTGATCTTTGTCACAAGCAATCTTCACTATCAATGTGATTCAGTAGTAACATGAGATTGATTGCCCTGATGCTTGCCTTTGAATTCTGTACAGTTGTGCCAGTTTAATATTATTTTTGTGTGTACGTTAGAATATAATGTTTATACCTCCGTTCACCTACAAGGAGGTATAAAATTCACCCTTTTTCTTCACCTGTTCATATATATACAACAAAATTTCCTTCTCAGTTTGTGTGTTATCTCCTCACTGAAAGCATCCAGGAATGGCATTCCTTGATTTTTATCTCCTTTTTGCCATGGAAAGGAACAAACTGCCAAGACTTCTCTACCAATTAAGAATACTCTTCTGCATTTCTTTGTGATTATAGCTATCTAGAGACAGTGTAAATTAAAGAATCTTTTAAAACTCAAAGTACATTAGTCTAGGTTGACTGAATAGATATTGGAACTTGCTTAGCTTCCCCTTTAAGTCAAGTAACAGTGGTAGGCTGAAAGCCTGCCTAGTCTTAACTGTGATACAGTACAGGTGTAAAAATTAATGTTGGAGTAGTTCTGAATTAAGAGGTTTATAAGAACAAGGCTGGTAGCTACAGATACTACTTCATTTTCCCATCAGGTAGGTGCAAAGTTTATTCATGTTTGAATAATTTGCAGGGACTTGCTTCCATATACAGAGATTTCTCCCAGACTTTTACTATTTTGCCTGGTCTCTTCTCAAATAGTTGTAGGACATTTTTTTTGTGTTCTTAGCTAAGCTGTGGATCTGGAATTACTTGCTCTTTACTTTCAGAAATGGGGAAAAAAAATGCACGTGGACAGGTTTTGGTTTTTCTAACTTAAAAGAGTGTCTATTTTAGCCTCTGAGTATCCATTCTATAAACAGGGGAAAGTAGACTTGGTTAGAATTTTTGGAAGCGGAAACAATCTTAAGGGTCAGTCATTTCAGAAGTGCTCATTTTCTAATAAAATATCCAGCTAGGCATTTTTAAAGAGTAAACAGGCCAAAAGTAAGTTTTTTATTCTTCAGCACAGAGCTGCACACTAAGGAGAAGGCTGAAAGCTATGAATTTACATGTTGGGAATGGTGTTTATGGTGTTGACTTTAAACTGTGTTGCAACACTTGAGTGCTTTATTGATTTGAATATGCCTGATAACGATGCTTGCACACCAGAGAAGTGTGTTGAGGGTGAGGGGGCATGCAGCTTGACGGCAGATTCAAAGTCATGAACATTGGCACAGATAATATAATATAAAAAAATCAAGCTTTCAAAAGATTTCATAGTTAAGAAAACTTTTGTGGAGCTCTGATTTCTGATGAAATGTAGCAATAAATTCAGGTGAAAGCACTAAACTGTTGTGTTGTTCTCTGCAGAGCACCTTTCTAAGTGCTAACTTGTGAAGGGTGCTGATGTGGCTGAGTGTAATTTAGAGCAGTTTCTGTGTAGAGCACATGATGATTAGGATTCTTTGCCTCACTTTTTTTTCATGGTAAATATCTAAAGTGGTGTGAAATGTGTAGCCCATATTTAAGCGTTTTATTTACTCGCTAGGACACACAATGGAACTTTGACAGTCATAAAATTGATAACATGAAATACTAATTCAATTTAAACCAGAAATTCTAAAGCTGTCCTCCTTTTGAGAGTGTGAGAGCAACTTTGTGGGAGCTCAGATTACAGTGACTATAGTGAAAAGCTTCCCATCAACAAAAGCGTTCAAAAGAGTAGAATGGATCAGGTACAGCCATCAGTGGGCTGGTTTCTGTCCGTGTCTCTTTTTCTGCCCCTCTCCCCCACCCCTTTTTTGTCCCTATCTGGTCTTAAGTATACTTCTTTTCACCTTGTGTGTCTTTTGAACTTCCATGTCACTCTGTGTGTGACTTAATCCTACTTGAGTTTGTGGGCTGGGGAATGATCCCGTTTGCCATTCCCCTGCTCTTGCAGATGGATGTCTCAGAGGAAGTAAAGTAAGTGTTCTGCCTATGGGCTTATTATGCCAAAAACTAGGAAGGGCTGCAGTTGGAAGGAGGTTGAGAATCACTGCCTTTAAGCAGTAGCTTTTATTGTCTAGTAGAAAAGTTACAGTTCTGTTTTCTGAAATAAATCTGCTTCAGTGGCTTGGCACTACCCCAATGTACCTTTTTGGAAAGTGATCCTTGACATAAGTGAGTGCTGAAGCAGCTCTTTCCCATTCCAGGCAGAGATTGCTCAGTGGAAGAAATTAAGTCTGTAAAATACTGTTTGATAATTCCTTCCTTATTATAGTCAAAACTTTGATAGTGTGTACAGGAGTTTAAGGTAAGGAAGACATTATTTCCTCAGAGTTTAATTTCCCTACCATGTGTTGTTGCTCTTGTGGTGCTGTGTATGTGCACAAAGGCAGCACATGGGGCTCCAGGAACTGCCTCAAATATGAGGTTTCTCAGTGAATTAATTCTCGTTATTGTTGTATCCTGGTATTAAAAGGATGTGATACCTTTTAGGGCAAGGTCTGTGTGCCTGAAATTACAGGTTTTGAATCCACTTTTGTGCTATGTTTTATTTGCAGGTTTCAAAGTAGGCAAAGGAGGTGCAGCTGCTCGTGCCCTCTGCTATCTTTTAGGAATGTGACACAGAACCAGAGTTAGAGATGCCACCTTTCTGAACTACTCATTTCCTTGCCTGGTTCATGAGAACTTTTTTTATGGTCTTCCTGCTGAAGGACTTCTCTACTGTGTCATAAGCGTGGTGTTCATGATCATGGAGGATACTCTGGCTGACCAGCAAAACAAAGCTGGTTTTACTTTTCTAGGTGTGGTTCATTCTTCACTAGCTACATACACTTGTTACAGATTGCTGTTGTATGAAAGAGGATAGAATCTGTGGATCCTGTTAATGGTCTGAGCACAAATTTCTTTTGCTCTAAGGCTTCTTCCATGGGAGCAGCTTTTTCTATAAACTTGACTTAAATGCACCTACTAAGATGCAAATTGTACTTGTACACTCATTTTTCATCTTAGAAAATTGTCCCAGTGTAGGTTCAGCATTGTTTCTTAGTAAGTGTGTTCTAACTACAGGATGTCTTATGACACTCCTCTCTAATAATCCAGCCCTAGTCAGTGTTGAAGTTGGTTGATCTGGATGAAACTTTATTTTTCCCCTCAAGCACGTTGTTTGACATATGCATCTTTTCCCTTTTTTTTTTTTAATTACTTTCATTTGTTATCTCTGTGAAAGGATAATTTGATCAGCAGTTTGGAACACTTGAATGATTTTATAATTCAAAATAGTCTTAATAAAAGATTTTTTTTAACTATAACATGCATATTGAAGTGAAGTTACTGTTTATGTCCTGGATTAGACTAGACTGTCTCAAATGATTAGTTAACTTCTTACTGTCTGTAGGGCCTTAACTTAAAGGCTTAAGAAGCTCAAGTTTTCAGCAGTAAAACAGCAAATTCCATTATTTTTCAGGCTGATGGATGAGAGTTTAACATTAATATCTTTGCTGGATAGGAATGCAGTATCTGATTTTTGGAGTCTGTACTGCTTCAGCAACTTCTGTCTGTAATGTGATGTAGTGCAGAGATTTTGGAGGTATCCTGCACGTGTGCTTCACCCAGAGTATTCTTACTGCCTGGAGAGTCACTAAACAGCCTCTTCTATGCTTATGCCTTTATCCATTGCTGCCCTTACCAACTCTTGCTGTAGCAGAATTCAAAGACAACACACCTGGCTAAAGTCCTTCTCTTCTTAGTGTTGAATGTTTGGCCTCATCACTAAGAAAGATAAGATAAGGAACTGAGGTATGGCAGTGTTAATTACCTGGAAGCAAATAGGAAGTTGTAGTAAAAACAGGGATCAAATGCATGTTTCTCTAGTTACTGAAGCACTGGACCGAATTTCAGTAGTTGAATGACTCCTAATAAAACATGTTTATAAGATAGAAGCAAGGTTAGTAATAGAATATGGGACTCCTTTAGTTTCTCTGCAGTGATACATTAACTGAAAGTACATCCAAGTGAAACCTTTTCATATTTTCAGATCTGGAAGATCTTAGTCATTGTTGGTGGCTTTCTTTTTAATACTATTTTTGCTGATACTTGTATTTTTAAGAAAATAACAATTTCCACAAAAATATGAGATGGAGGCCCAGGCAGCCAACGTCCATTTCTAGATTTGAGTGGTAAGACAATGAGTAAGTTTCTATTTGTCTTTTTACTAATCTTTGAAAGCCAGATTAATTTTTATGGAAAGACAAGCTACTGGAAGCCCCTTGATCAGCTAAAGGGGTTTTGCATTGCTCTTTATGAAGTCGCCCTTCCCTTTGTTAGTGAGCTTTCTGTGGTGCTTATGACAATGCTGTAAGGCAAAAGAAATTTTCTAGTTCAGCCACAGTGACAAGCATATCTTTATTAAAAAGATTTATTGTTATATAAGTCTTTTTACTTCCTCTGTCTTGTTTTTGTCACATTCCAGTATTCAGAGATTGCTGGAAAATGTCTGTTGTTGGAAAGCTCCTGCTATAGGAGATTTCTGCTATAAGAACACCCATAAATCATCCAGTTCTTCGTCAGTGTCTTTGCCACATGAGATGTCCCTGATAAATTGTGTAAGTTCATGAAAGGCAATACAAATGATTCCATAGTAGGTAATGTTTGTTCTGGCCCATGCTGGGCATGGTGACCCTCAAACTAAACCTTGTGAAAGTTAAGTAGCTTCAATTTGAGACTCCTTCCGAGAGAGATATGGAAGCTTTCTGTAGTTGCACTGAGTGAGGCCAACAAGGCTTCAGTCAGTCCTTTTAGAGCAGATGATTTAACTTCTCTGAGTGCTCTTAATTGTGTATGTGTGTGTGTAGCCTTCTTCTGTCAGCAGCCAGACACGTATGCGGGGTGCAATTATTCTGTGCATCTGTACTAAATCCAACACACCCTGTAGGCACTGAATCATAGTCCTTGAACAGATGAGTACTACAGCACCACGTGATGGATCCAGCTCCTTCCTAGAAGTTACACATCCATGGTGCACGTGCACGCGCTTTCGTTTGTACCTCTCACCAAGCTGGAGCTTGCTGCTGGGCTTCTCTTACACAGTTCCTGTCACACTTCTCCGGTTACCGTCTTTTTGAGGAGCTTGGGAGCCTCTGCCTTTCATTTGGTTGAACATTAACCTCATGTGTGGCACTGCCCGTGCTCTGGTTACACGGTGTGGTAAAGGGCCCTGTGGGTTTTTCATGGAGAAACAGCCTAAAGCATGCTCTGCCTGCAGAGCAACTCTCTCATCACATGGTTTGATGGAGTCCCTGATCTAAATTTGGAGATTGCAGAAGCCAGGCACCTTAATTTCAAGTCTGGTTACACATACTAGTACAATTTTTCCCTGGTTTTTGATGATACTCTTGTAATTGGTGGTCCTAGGACATTTTCAGGATGCTTGAAGTGCTTGAACTGATGATACTCTTGTTGAATGCACTGGCATCCGCCTGCAAATTAGTGGTAGTTGAATAAAGGGAATTGCATGTCTGTTGTTGGAGCTTTACTTAAATACAGCAACTTTGTGTCTACCAGAATTATGCTGGCCATGATTCCATAATTTTATGTAGCACAGTTCCTTTTCTTCATGTGTGTACTGAGTTTTCTGGCTGCATTTCTTCGTGAAAAGTGGTTCTTCAGGATCTCTTAGTCTGAAGTCTTTCTAGCCTTAGAATAGCAAAACACCTTTGTAGTGTGATATGTCTCTAAAGCAAAAGTTTTTTGGGTATTTTTTGGTTTACAATATGACTTCTGTTCCAGGGTAGTTTGATTTCAAAAGCATGAGCTAACTGCCTTGCTGCAGTCTCTAGAACATGTGTGTGAATATTTGAACACTGGTGTTTGTTATTTTGCTTAAGGAGAAAAATGTAAGACTTTTTCTTAAATGCTTCCTTTGTTACTCCAAATACAGGGTAATATAGAAAAACTGTTGTGCTCCTGTTTTGACTGAGGTTGTAACTTGCACATTAAATGTAGGAAAAATGCCTCTGGAGATGATGGCATCTACAAGTACTCTTTGAACAAAGATCCTGTGCTTTCTCAGTACAGATTTAAATGAGAGGATGTGGGAGTACACGGATGATTTAAAATTCATCAGGTTTCCTGTGCAGAAATAGGAGTCCAGTTACCTTTAATGTCTCGGATAGTGAGAAGTGGATGTAAAAGCTGAGAGTCGGCAGACAACCTTCTGAGGGTGAGATTTTCTACTCAAGGTCTCACACATCTTTGCAGTATTTTTTTCTTTTCTTTTAACAAATATTGGATCCTAAGAAGATCATTCAGACTGCTTAAGCTAAGAGCTTAAACTGTTTACACATCAGATAAAGTTAGGTACTGTAAACATCACTAAGAGCTGGAACTAATGCCTGCCTCTCTGTGGACTAGATAACTTGTCTAAATCCAGCTGATTAGAAAATGGGAGGAAAAAAGGATATATTGACCAACTACCCAGAGCAAGGGCTTCATAGCATCTTTCCTAGTCTCTCTTCCCCCTTCAGAATTTTTAAATTATGGACTTGTTGGCATGATGATGGGTAGCATAAGGGACATCTGACTTGATCCTCTATTTAAGGAGTCTTGAATTGATCATCTGCCTGAGAGCCAGGCTCATGCCTCCCTCCCAACTGAAGCTGGGACACTTTATAAGTAAAAATATGAAGGACACTGAAGCTGGGACATGTTATGAATACAGGCTTAAGGTGTGTATCCAGGAGAGACTAAGCACAGCAGAGCCTGGTGAGAAAGAATTTTTATGGAATGGGAAAGTCTTTTGTGTTTAGTCTTTGCTTAGGAGAGATCTCTGTCCAAGGGAGAACTTAAACTGTCCTTGCAGTTAGATATGCAGCTTCTCTCCTATAGTTACAAGCTTTAACTTCTTGAAGAGTTTGTGTAGCTTGCTCATAACTTCAACAGTTAAAACTCTTAGAAAGCAGAGTCCACTGGTTCTGGTCACATGAGAATCTTCTTTTAATGTGCCTCTGTAGATAGTAGAAGAGACAGGACTGATTCAGTCATCATTCCATGGGTTAATTTCTGGTTTCTATAATGTAATTCAGTGCCTAGGTTGAGTGTTGTGTATTCAAGGAGAAAAAATAAGCTGTCTGAGGTCAAAAGATATGTGGCATCTGTACTTGAGAGTGAAGAAGTAATTCTAGGTTGTGCTTTGTGCCTGTTTCTCTATATGGCAAAAAGATTATAAGTCAAAAGAACTTGCTCCTGGCATCTGTTACAAGAATTATTAGACTTTTTGCAAGGACTGTGCACTTCTGACCAAGTTTCTATAGGTTACATGATCCGAACTTAATTGTTCTCCTCCTTTGTATTGTACGAAGAACATCCTCTCATTAGAAATAGGAAAAGATAGTCCTGCCTCAGTCTGTGTATAACTGTATGTACGTGCCCTTTTCACCCTGCTGTGGAAACCTACTCCATAGCTAATCTGGAGAACATATCATCTGTGTCCTGCCTCTTCATCTCTGAGTTGAGTCACTCTAAGGACTTGAGTCACTCTCAAAGGGGAGTAGCTCTGTTTCAAAAGGGAACTGGAGAAAATACTCATCGTGTTACTTCAAGTCCAGCATCGAATATATTCTTCTCTGCTCATAACTAAACTTTAGGCCTGTCTAATGTAAGAGTATTCAAATGATTGGCATATTTACTGCTTCTCCATTTGTCTTTGAAACAGAGAAATATGCTTATTGTATGGCTAAATGGAGTAAGTATTTAGCAATTTCATTTTACTTTTTTTTTTTTTTTTAAACAAAAGCTGCTTTCTTCTTATTGCTGCATTTACAGTAAATACAGACATAGGTTCCTGAGCTCCAGGAAGGTCAGTAATGGTCTGGTGGGAGTCAGAATTTCTGCAGTGTGAACAAAGTCTATGGAATTGGGGCACACACTATTCCCAATTGTTATTAGTAAATAATAAAAAAAGGTGATAAGGATAATCATCAACTAAAATTCAGCCCTTCTGTAATACTTACAGTTGATTTGAAAACCTGTATTTTTAAGGGGAGTTGCTAAACCATGCCACAGTACTGAGCATGAAATACCAAGTCCAGTGTTTGAAAGCTGCGATACAACTGACAGGAGAAAGTGTTCACAACTGGAAATCCTTTCTATGACTTTGGAGTAATTATCAGAGGAAAAGCTGGTCAGTGTTCTGTTTGGTAAATTACACTTCAGTGAATGCATTGTGTTGGGCTGATAATACTTTAAACCTGTGTCAAATATTTGCTGTGGGACAGGGGAAGGTTATTATGTGTGAGTCTTCTCCATCTCTGTCTTTGCAACTCTTAGTTAACTGGGTGATCTTAATTTACTCACAAAATTAGCTTCTAGTACATGAATAAATACTAGAGGTACATTTTTAACCATATTTAGTGGTTTTGCAGCTCAAACCTGTAAGGACTAGTGTGCTTAAGTCCTGTAACTGAGGCTATTCTGATGAATGAACAAAAGAAATACTTTGATGTCTTAAATGGTCAGGGTGTTGGTAGAGTGCTCCGATGTTGCATGGAAGCAGAGCTGCAGTCTTCTGAAGGCAAATAGTTTTAACTTTGGAATGTGTCATAGCATCAATATTATTAGCTGCATGATGTACAGTTGCAGCTCAAACTGTTAAGTTTCAGTGTAATTATTTGATCTTAAACACTTGGTTTCGTTCCTGTCCTGGAAGTAAAGGAAGGAGAACTTACTTTATCAGCTGTGCAGAAGCGATTAACTGGGGATCTTTGAATAGTTCTCAGACTACCAATTCCTCAAATCACAGGAGACTTTCCTCTTTTAACTGAAAATTAAAGTTTTGGAATGTATGTTCGTAAGAGGAAAAAGTAGTCCGTATCATTTTAGTGAGATATAAAATTCTCAAGTTTTGCTTGCCACAGAGCTATTAGTGAATTCTAGTATTTGTATGTTCTCCTGTTTTTGTAGAAAACAGCACTGATGGTGCTGCTTTCTGCCTGTTTTTCCATAGCTGCCTTACTATGAAGAGTAGCCTGCCAGAAGCTCTGCAGGGATTATTTTGACTGCTCAATGTGTGTGCTGTCTTATGTCTGACACCAGAATTGTTTGTAAGCTACCATAAGCCTTCTGACACTTAGTTATCTTTATGGATCTTTATGGCTCATTTTTTCTTCAACTCATTTTGTATACTCTGCATTTCAGATATGTCTTATGATGGGCTGTTGTGTCTAGCAGTCTGTTGTGATCTGTGTTAGGGAGGATACATCACTTTAAATCCACATTACTGTCTCTCCTGTGCTTTCTGTGTTTTGGGCTAAGCAAAATCAGGCATGGGCAAAGATGATGTGTGTAGTGTGATTTTTAAATGTGGTTCATATCTATACAACAGTGTTGGGTATACAGGCCAGGTGGAGTTACTACTAAATGGAATTCAGGCAAAGCTTTTGAGTTGAAATAACCTGCCTGTTAACTTGTGAAATCTACATTTGTCTGGGCTTTTGAAGATGCTGTGTAGGTTACCAATTAAAAGGGAAATGAAGTGGAATCTCAGGCCACCCCAGGTGGTCACTTCAGTAGTGTCCTTGGGATGCAATTGTCTGACTGAGGCAAGGTGGAGAACTGGAGTGTGGGTTATTGGGTCAGCAGCTGAGGGTTTGGGCAGAATTTCGGGATGGGCTGACCTCTGCATGTTTCCCTCTGCTTCTCAGCCCTGAGTCACCCGTGTTGCCTGCTTGTGAAGGCATGTAGCCAGCTCTGACACAGGGCTTACCTGGGCTGTGAGTGTCAGTCTTGCTTTAATGGTGGCAAATACTGCAAAATTATTTAACTTGGAGCCCCTATGTAGACATTGCTGTATCTTGATAATAACGGCCTGTTCTGCCTCAATATTTCAGCAAGCTGTCTTGAATGGAGTACCCTGACCCCCTCAGTAAAACCTATTAAGCCCTATGTCAGTGGCTTTACCCTTTTCTCCCGAGGATGTAACCATTAATAAATTTCTCAGAAGTTTTCTTCCTTGTAGCTCAGATAAGTGCTTGGGAAGCATCGGCCTGTTGAAACATGTACGCCAGGGAAAATCAAATACCATGCAATTCACAGAAGGCTCTTTGCATCTTTAGGGATAATAGTTTTCTTGAGCATGAATTTTGTGTGGAGAACAAGGTTTAATCAGTTGCTGTACTAATTCCACCTTCCCCTGAAGTGACAAAACTAATGAAGTAAGGGATGGTCGCTTAAATGAAGATGTGAAGTCTCCCTAATTTAGCAGGAACAAGTAGGTTTATTGTCTGCTTCCTTCTTTTGAGTTCATCATCCTGCAAAACTATGCCAACACAGTGTGTGGAGGGCAGGCAAGGATATCTCCTGGGAATGAGCTTACTCTTTTGTTGTTCACCTGCTAGTCTCATTAGACTGTCAAAGAAACAGTGTTAATTTACTCCACAAAGGTCTATTAAAGTAAAAAAAAATTAGTTAGTGAACAAATCTTGTCTTTAAACTAAGATGGCAGCTAGTTTGGTTTTTCTCAGCTGTGCTGTTTATACCATAGGTTATAGTTTGGGGATCTGTTATTTAAAAAGAAAAAAATCGCTCCTGACAGGTTTTATGGACTGAACTGGGTTAATGTAGATCATATATAAGGAATCGTTGCCTTGAAAACTGTAGAGATCTTCCAAAGGGGCCATGTTTTCTGCAGCTTTTTCTGTGTGTGCTCTTACTTCAGCTCCCTTGTCCTTTCTGGGTGCAGTTCTGCCCAGTGCTCCTGTGCAGCAGCCTCCTTCTTCTCCAGTTCTTCTTGTCACACCAGCTTTAATTCTTTGCCCAATGCTGGCAGATGATGTCCTTCCACTGTTTTTCTGGATGTTTCCATCATCCCTTCAATCCACTTGTTACATATGGCAGTTCTGCCAGGTGGAATTCTCCCATCCAGATTTGCTCCACAGCTATTGCTGCTGGCTCTTGCTTCCCTTTCTCACCTGAAGCCAGCCTGCAAGAATGGGTTGTCACGGAGGAGGAACTACAGCACAGGAAATGCTGAGCAACCAGGAGTGGGAGCAGTGCAGGACTGGAGGGGGCAGAAGGGTCTCCAGTGGGCTTAGGTATTCCTTTCAGTAAACCAAAATCCTGCTTCAGTAGTTGTGGCTTCAGTAGTTACAAGGAGGTTTAACCGTTCAAATTTGGCAACGTGATGCTATGTGTCCTAACAGTGCAACAGTGGAAATGAAATAATTTTTCTGTTTAATGAAATGATCAATTATGCTTGAAAAAAAATCCATTTCTGGTCCTGAATAAGAAGCTGTTCATACTGCAGTGTAGCAGTATGAAGGAAGTGTTTTTGATTGAGTGCATTGAAGGAACTTGCACATGTTGAGTTTCTTAAATGGTCACTCGGGCAGCCAGACTTTCAATCCTGTTATGGGCTGTAGGCAGTGATAGAACTGCTCTGCGCAGCTCTTGCCAAGCTGAGTGAAAGGATCTTATGGCTTCCATTCAGTTTTTAAGGGAATTGTTAACCTATGCAGTTGTCTGACAAGAGGACCATGAATGAGAGGGGCTGAATAGGGTAGTGGAACAATTGTTGAAACAAAACCTATGCGCTAACGGAGTGAATGTGTTTTGGGTCTTTTTAGATTTCCCCTTCTGCAAGAGAGAGAAATAGTGCTTCTTACAACGTTTTCAGAAAAAAACCCACCAACACATTAACTTGACAGGCACTTGCTTATCTTAAGTGCTGCCTTGACACAAATTCACAAAAGTTATCCTTAGTTAACGTTACTCTTCTTTTGGTTTTGCTTTTCAACTGACTGTCACAACTGTTTGCTTCAGTGTAGCTGTGCATAGGATCCCTTGGTTTTATTTGGCCCTTAAATTTTGCGTAGTATCTCAGAATCTTTGCCTTTTCTCCTAGCTGTGCTCTTCAGGTTGCAAGTTTTCCTTTGCAGAGAGGCAGGAGGCAATGGGTAGCATCTTTTGATGGCAGTTTTCACTGTGACTAAAATCATTCCCCAGCCCCTATATTTGTAGCTCTTCCTCTTCCCTCCACCCTTCCCAAGCTGGGACAAATCAGTAATGTTATGGCCTTTGTGATTAGAAATTTAACTGCAAAGCAGCATATTTTTGTTAAATGCTCGTTAATCAGGATTACCCGATGTAAGAGGAACTGCTGATAGCTGATTAAATACAAATTAACGCTGAATATTTCATGCCTCTTCAGCTGGATTTGAAATGACATGACAGGGATTTTATATTCCTAAACCAAGTTTGGGCTAAAAACAGACACATTGCAGAATATGCTTGACTTTGCTTTAAGAAGCAGAAAGAGAATTGGAGGACAAAATGGGAAGATCACTCTTTAAAAGAAACTTTGAGATGTGAGATACTAAAAAGAAGGATTCTGGTACCAGGAACACCTGAAGCAGGAGCAGCAGTGGTTTTACTGGAGACAGGTTAAGTGACAATACTCAAGTATTTAAATTAGCTGAATTCCCTGAAAGAGAAGGAGCGTACAAAACCCCAAAGGCTTATGAACCTTTCACCACAACAGAAAGGTACCAGTTTTGGGCAGTTCACCATCCAGTCACTGTACCAAAAAAGGAAGGCTGTTTGTTATATAAGTCTACTCCAAATGAGCTGAAATGCCCTCCAAATGCTTGCAATGGAATCTCAGTGCTGCATTTCCGTAGGAAATGCTATTTTGTCTGGCCATACAAATACTGATTTTTCCGAAACAAACTTAGTTTTGAAACAGAAAATCCTAGTGATCCTAGAGAAGTTCAGATAGGTAAAATCTGCCATTGGTGACATTTTTCTTTAACTGATGAAAACTGTAGCAATGAAGTATTTTTCCCTGTGTGCAATGTATGTGACACTGTAAATAAAGCTTGAACTGAGACCTACTTTTTTCTGCTGCAATTATGTGTAACTTGGCTCTGTAATGCAGAGATGTAATGCTCTATTTTTTGTGCTGTAACTATATGTAACTTAACTCGGTAATGCTGAGATGCAATGCTCTATTTCTGATGCTTGTGATCATGGCTAGCTAACAGCCTTACTGACTCACAGAAGAGTTTGTAAGGATGCTTCTCTGTTTGCTTGTAATATCACTTCCATAAAATCACCAGGCGTTTTTGAAATTGGCACGTTTTATTTGCATTCCTAAAGGATTATGTAGGTTTCTTGGCACTGCGGGATTAACTTTGATTTACCCCTGGCACTGGTTTATGTGATTAAAATACTGTGTATTGTTTATGTTTAATGGAGTTCTTCTGTTTTTTCAGATTTTGAGGACGAGCTGCTGTATCGATAATCTGAAGAAGGGAGTTCTCTGTTAAGACTGCAAGAAGATACTACTAACTGGTAAACACTTGCTTGGGTTTCTTTGCTTGTAGAATATTTCTTTGTTTTCCATAATATTTTAGGTCAAGGAGTACAAAGAATTTTGATCTATTGAAAACAAGAAGTAGTTCATGCAATATTTTCTCTTTCTAACTGTCTGTAGCTTACCAGACAAAAGACTCAGTAGCAGTGGATAGCTACTAATACTAATAGTGGGCATTTAAATTGGAATACAAATTGATTAAATTCCTGCTCTCTCAGTAGGAGAAAAAAGACTTGTTTTTTTTTTCCTGTAGTGGCATGTTAAACATAGTCTGTTTGCCTCTTTAGCTGAGACAAATACAATGTGTCTGTACTGTGTCCTATATAAATACTATTTGAAATGTGATAGTGCAAACAGTGAAACTTCAAATATACTGCTTCAGTATCAGAGTCTGGAGAGAGAAAAAAGGAAGCCTTAACAGAAATCCAGATGCTTTGGAAGATGCCATTAATGTGCTTGTAATTATTCAGTGGATGTTTGTTGAGGCCTAATTTTCACTGAGAATAATGTTTGATAATAAAACTAAAGATATCTTGTGATTCCCAGACACATAAAGTCATGTGCAGCCTGCTTTTAGGTACAGAATGATAAAAGGATCATCACTGAAGAGCTATGACCAGTTAATAGCAATTTGCCAGCCCATAAATTAAGATGTTGAGCTACAGTATTACACAGCAATCACAAGGAAACCTGAGAAGTTAGGACATTTGAATGTCTTAACATAGGTAAATCATATGCACACTGATGGTGGGTACCAGAGTTACAGCTCTCTTCTGAAATACTTGATGTTGTAGATGAAGTAGCAGTTTTCCTCTGTAATTATACCTTACTATACACCTTTTCTAAAGCTTGGATCCTACCTTTCTGTTTACTGCTGCCACTTGAGCTGCAGGGCTGATTAAACTGGTGTCAAGAGAGTGTTCTTAGCCCCAATGGGCTGATGTGGCTGGGTTCAGGGATGAATATGGAAAGAAGCACATCCTAGCCAATAAGAAAACATTAAGCGTTCATGACTTAAGCGTTTACAGATGCTTTATTAGTCTTCACTTGCCAGTTAATTTGCCTAAATTTTATAAGCAGTCGAGGATAACTTTATAAAGTACTTCTGTGTAGCTGTTGCAGAGAATATTAAAATGCTTTGTTTGGTTACTCTGCCAAACCTAGATTAATGATAGGAAAGTTCTGAAAGCTTATAGTAGTCACTAATGTGCATCTGTCAGAATGACACAGAAAAAAAGTTAGACTTTTTTTTGGGGCTTCTTTTTTTTTGGACTTTTTTTAGTTGTTATTTTTTTTTTAATATATAAAGATGACTTGCATAGTACAGTTATTTCTGTGTGATGATTTCAGTAGTTTTGTTGCCTGTAAAATTGCAGTTCCTGAAGCTAAAATACATATGAGACTCATTCTTAAATACCGGGTTTGAAAGTGTATGACCTTCAGTGTACAGGAGAAAAAGCCTCTGGCATGTACCTCATGCCACCGTTTGAGGTACCAAAGCACTGTATTGACAACATAAGTTTTGAACCAGGTTATAATTATCTGATAGTAACTTTTAGGATAATACTTCAGATTATTCTGATTGTATATATGTAATGCGTCTGTCACTAAATTTGGGTGTATAGCTTGCCCTGTACAGAAGACTGAAAAGCTCATTAGTCTAGAATTGAAGTCTTCTGTCTTTTTCCCTACTTTGGCTTCCTTTTCCAGCCCATCATCTCCCCATCTCTCTCGGAGAGAGAAGTTTAACAGGATGGCCATGCTGAGTGAGACTGGGTAGTTCTATGAAGTAGTTCTTTGTCTGCAGCTGTGGTAAAGTATTTGTCTTAATTCAGTATTTCCTTTAGGATCAGTAAGTCCTTTTTAGCTTGGGGTAGTGCTGCACAAACTTGGTTTCACTGTTTCCAGCATTAACTTTGATTTGGGAAGACAGAAGCTGAGAGCCTGCTGAGCTCTACTGCATTTTAGACCTGACCCAGGTTCTCAGCTCAGGCCCCCAGCTCTGGGACTGTGCTGAAAAGAGAATGTGACACATGGATGCTGTGTCCCTTGGGGCAGAGTGTGTCTGTGTCTGGGGCTTGCACAACTGGTGCCAAGATAAAAATTTTAACCCAGCTGGTCCTTGATGTGGTGCAGACTAGCCCAAATGGTTGTAGAAGACATGCATGCCCGTTTTATCCAGGTGGTATTTCTTTTGGTTATGATGTTTCAACTGTCTATTACCACAGACACTGAAGGACATGTAACATTTCAGTGTTTGCCCTATTTTTCTTGTACTAGCTGTTCTCTTTCATTACGCTAACTTAACTTGTATGGGATTATTTTTGCAGAGTATCAGTCGTTCAGAAAAGATCTTGATAATTGTCTTCTGCTTTCATGTATGATCTCTGATAATTATTCACTCTCATTTTACAGTGTTATCTCTTACATGCAGCTTGAACTTGTCTGCATGCTTGAAGATTTTTAAATCTTTCCATGCAACTTAGAATTGTTCCCCTGTAATGATGATGGGGAGATGTTTTGAGCAAACTGATTACCATGTTGGGAAGTCTCTGTTCCAGTACCGATATTGCACTGTTGGTGGATTAACAGGTTTTGCATTTATGCGAATTTTAATAAATATGAAAACACCTTCAGTATTATGTTTGCAAAGTGGAAGCAAATGTATGCCTGTCATTTTCTTATTAATTTTGAAAACACTTTGTTGTGGCTTGTATAGTTCTTATGAAAGTAATATTTGTCTGGCTGACACATCTTTAAATGTTTTGCTTCCTTTTGTGAAGAATCTTGAAAATTTCTTCAGTAACAATGTGAGTCTTTTCGTGCAAATCCCTTAATATGTGTTAAATATAAAAAGAGGAGGAAGGTTTGTTGTTCCCATACCTATGTGCCTAAAAAAGGTTTGAAGTGAAGGATTTCATGCAGAAGAGATACTGTATTGAGTAAGGCCCTGTTTCACGTGTTTAGAGAATTCTGTTTGGTTTTGACTGGTGGGGAAGTTTATATAAAGTCAAATATGCTGCAAGAAATACAAAGTTAGGTTCTGTTTTGTTTTGCTCAGTACTAAATGTTTCCTCTATTAAACAAGGAAATAGGTTTTATAAATGAGCAGCTTTTAATGGCTGCTTTCAGAAGGGTTTGTTTGTTTGAGGAAACCTACGTAACCAGCATAGAAAGTGGTGACATTACAAATGCTTCTAAAAGCTTTCAGTGCAAAGCCCACCAGATACCAACAGCAGAGTAATGTGGGAACATTAGGGGTAAAAGAATAATCTGCCACAATGATGTTAGAGACTGTAAATACATGAAGAAAGATTGTCTTTTTGACGACTGAAACCACTTGTACTTCCCATTTGTGCCACAAGTTAAAAACAATCTCCCTTGGATGTGTTGCTCCAATATATTGTTGTAGGTTTGCCTGTAAATTCAGCAGAACCTCTTGAATTGATTTCTCATCCATGTGAAAGTGGGTTCGTGAAAATGTCTCAGTACGTGGAGGTTGAGTATTTGTGATTTTGACACTCAAGATGGTGTGGTAGAAATTCTCATCATGATGCTGATATTCTACCAGCATACATTTATTTTGTATTAATGGTGGTGTCTAAGGCAAAGAAGAAGAACAGCTGACTTGTTTTAGGCTGAACTGAGCTGTTTTGTATTTATTTGCTGTATTTTGTCTTGGGGCTTGTTTAATGTGCCCCACTGCAATAGCACAGGAATAGATTGAGGTGTTAGAAGCTTTTATGCAATGCTGTGTTTTTAGAGTTTAATAGTGCGTATCATCAATGTAAATAATGTGCCTATGCTGAGGAAACATAATGTGGTATCTTTTCTCCCACAGTAGGTGTAAAATAAGTTGAACCTTGAATGAAGATCATAGTAATCTGCAGATGATCAGTGACAAGATTTTTTCGCTGTAATCAAGCAGAATTAAGTGTTGAGCTCTTCCAAAATATCCTTACTATATATGTAGTAGTCCTACTTCAACAGTTAATAGAGTAAGTTTAAAAATAAGTGAGTTTTGAATTTGGTTTAAAGACTTATTTAGTAAACTGTGCTCTGCTTGAGACTTCAGCCATCCTGATTTGTTTATGAAGGTAAAGCTGCTATTTTTCTTTACCTGTAAATAGTTGCTCAGGACAACATGAACTGTTTAATTCAGTTTGTCCAATGAGCCTTCAAATCAAAGGCATTAATTTTAGCGTTGTTTTGACTTTTCAAAAACCCACTTTTAAACAGGACAGCAAAATATGTAAACTTTTCTCATCAGAAAGACATTTGGCCTGAAAAGCTGTGCTTGTTGAGACAGGTGACTGAACGCTCATTTTGAGATTCATGTGGTCTGTTCTATTAGGTTAATGTCAGATGTTGCTTATTTCACTTCCTGACTTAAAGAACTCTTTAATACTTGTTAAATGATAATTCTAGGTTTTTGGAGGGAGGGTTGTTGGTTTTTAACTCTGTAGGCACTTAAACTATAAACATACAGTCATTCAGATCTTGTTAGTGTTCAGCTTACTGTTTGACTACATAACTGCAGTTTTATTATTTAGAATCACGGAATGTCTCAAGTTGGAAAGGACTCACACAGATCATCAAGTTCAGCTCCGTGTTCCTTGCAGGACTCACTACCATTAAATTATATGACTTAAGAACATTGTCCAGATGCTCCTTGAACTCTGTCGGGCTTGGTGCCATGACCAATTCCCTGGGGAGCCTGTTCCAGAGACCAGACACCCCCTCAGTGAAGAAGCTTTCCTTAATGTCTCCTCTGATGAAGCTTGCCTCCTTTTAGGTGATCATGGAATTAATTTGTGAAATTATTGAACACAAATATTGTGCAGCTGTTGAGACTCAGTGCCATTAAATTACAATTAAGACCTTGTTGTATAGCTCCTGTTGGACAAAGCTGTTGAGCATACACAATGGTCCCTAGGAGCTGAACCTGGACATTCCCATGTTTTCTCTCTCATGTTTGTTACCCTGTATTCTGTAGTTTTTGTACGTTTTTCCATCTCACACGCTACCCAATGAACATTTGAGATCACAGGTTAAAGTGACATGGTTAGATTCTTCCTTTCTGGACAGCTGATGATTCATACAATTGCTTTTAGTATTCTAATCACCCATGTTTTTACTAGAATAATTTCAAAACTGTATTACTGCAATGTTATTGTATAGCTGATTGGAAAAGCTTCTTCGTACCCTGCCCTCTTCTTTTTATTGTAGCTGCAACAATTATTGCAAATCATTGTGTAGGTAGAGCTCACAGAAATCCTGGACAAGGTGGAGGCACTTTTGAAGAGTCTCAGTGCTCTGTGTCAATTCCTCTGGCAGGAGCAGAGTTCCTCTATCCTTCTCGACAGAAATTGCTGCTTGTCCCAAGGCTCTCATGGAGTCACCCTTTGAAAAGTCCTGCCTCCTTTTGTGGATGAGTTACAACTGGAAGGAGCTGCCTCTGCTGAGATTTGCGTAGTGGGGCAGCACTGGGGACCCTCGGGGGAAGGAGTTAAAGTGAACTGCTGTAGTATTCCCCAGAAACTTCTCAGCCCTGAGCCTGTGGCAAAACTTACTGCTGCTGGTGCCCATAGGAAGGGCTTTTCAGGCTTTTAAAAGTCTAAACTGTGTTCTTTGCCATCTGAAATAAACACATCCATTGTTTCTGAGCAGCAGAGATGCTGTCTGGGATACTTCCACAGCTGTGGCATAATCAGCTTAGGTCTAAGTTCATCTTAGAGTTTTACCTATCATAGGGGGTAACTAGGGCTTCAGTTCTCAAGTTTTGATACTGTTGATGGATAGTTGATGGTTAGAACTTACTAAAACCAGTAAAAAGACCTTTTAGGTGGTAGGTTACTGTAACTCTTCTGTGGCTGGGGTTTTTTTGTGGTAGAAGTTCCTTGCTGTTCATATGACCTAGTACCATCCTGACAAAAGTGGTTTATTTTACCCTGAGAGTAGAAATGTAGACTATTAGAAATAAGGACTCCTGTTCAAGTGTTAGGGAATAGGGCTGTGGGTCTTGGGGTTGCTCAGAGCTGCTCCTTCACCACTAAAAATGTGAATGGCAAAGCCCTGCTGACCTTTGCTTGTCTTACTGTTTGTGTTGTGCAAGTGGATGAACGCTGCTGCAAACTTCCTGGGACAGGGCATGGCTTTAATTTCTGTTATGATGATATTGAGCCAAAATTCTGTGTTAAACTCTGCCATATTCCTAATAAATTATATCATCTGTGTATCTTAGATAAATAAGCTGTTGAATCACTTGGGTGGTATTCAGGAACACTTCACAACTGGGTGTTAACAGCATAACAACAAAGGAAGCATCTACTGTGGAAAAATAGTGATGCCAGTTAGTCATGGAGAAGTTAAACATGCAATGGAGAGCAAATGCCAATATCACTTAAAGGTGTAGGGATGATATCCCATATCTGTTCCTAGCTTAGGAATATTTCAGTATCTTTTTTGAGGAGTGGATGCCTGAATTCTAGATAGTTCTTAAAAATTCTACGCAAGTTATATACCTGGTACTAAATCATTTCAGGATTTGGATTTATGAATGTTCAAAAGAAGTACAAGATAATATGCTACCAAAAATAGAAAGTTCAGTTGTTTGAGTAATTGACTGTTAGACACAGGACTAGCTTTAATAATTCTTGCAGGCTTTTTAAACATTTTTTTTCTTGCAGTAAAACCAGAAGCTGTGTAGCTTGGACTAAAGTACCACAGCTCTACCCCCTACCCCGCAACCAACCACAAACAAAAACCCAACTCCAAATTAAACAACTGACAAAGTCCCATCTCTATTTTACTAAAATCCCTTATTTGTCTTCTGGTTACCCAACATTTATTTTTCTTAACTTGTTTTTAGAAGTGAAAAAGTTTATTTAAACAATTTAAATTAACTTTTTGATTTGGTTTAAAAAATCCTTTTTACTTGATGTTCAACTTAGAGGGTTTTTTTTCTGTGTAGAACTTTGAGATGCAAAAATTAATATTATGATAGTTTATTTTATGATTTCCACTAAGCCAAAGTAATGGTTTGTTGTGGAACACATATGTGTAAATGGATGAAATAAAAATTTCCATGCTGAATACTAATTTTGTGTGAATATCCTCTTCTGCCATGCAAGCTTCTCAAGTATCTTTTAGTTTTCCCCTTTTTTTTTTTAAAAACTTGTTGAAAGGGATATATGTATAAAACCTTGTGTCCCTCCTGTTGGTCTATAATGCAGCATCTAAACTTTTTTGAAAGCTTTCAAGGAATTTTTTAGTTTGGAACAGACCTGTAAGATCAAGTTCAACCAATAATCCACCACAACAATATAAGGTGATACATTAACTACAAAAGGTACTAAAAAAAAAATCTTGAAATTAAGGTCACATAAAGTGAAGATGCTATGCAACAGTATCAGTTTAAAGATAATGTATCCTATGAAAGTATAATAATAAGGAAAAATTAAATAAGCTTGAAAAATTATAATGGAACACTAAACCCTCTGATACATTCACAGTCCATTTCTATCATTAAATTACAAATTTAAAACATGAGTTTGAGTGTAGCAAGTAATATTAGGTACTGTGACAGCATTGAGAAATTATATAGTATAGGGAAAGATTTAATATAACACATGGACTTTTAGGATGCAATTTAGCTTCAACAGGATAGATGAAAATGGAGAAGAAAGATTTGAGCTGCAGCTTTACAATCAGAAGTCCAAAAAGTGGTTTTATAGCAAGCAACGAGTACATTTGCTCTTTATGAAGAGCTAAGGTCACTTTGCAGTAGTGATAGACTGCCTTTGCTAATCTTAGTCTCATATAAAATTGCTATGCAGATATAGAAGAATCTCTGTCTGCAGTCAATGATGTTAAGCATTGGAGTTTGCATCCATTTAGCATTGAACCATGGGTTCATCTGCAGATGCCCTGAAACTTCCTTTGAAACATGATCTTAGCAATGAATTTTTTTTTATAGCTTACCCATCTGTTATTGTTACTAAAGTAAAAATCAAGTTTTATTACTAAACATTTCTTAGTTTTCTCTTTTTATTGCCCACAAGATGCGGGATGTATTTGACTTGCGGTTCTGTTTTGGACTGAGCAGAGTTTTGGGTTTTATGTTTTAGGGTGTGCTTCTAAGGGTAACAAGTTTTTAGAGCTGTTTCCTCAAATGTAATTTCAAGTCTGAAGTTGGACCAAGAGAGCAGGAGCATCTAAAAATTGCCAGGGCAGGTAGTCTTTGAGCTAGATCCTGTTCTGTATCCAAGGGCAGTTTAGATTAATGGGCTGAGAACATCTGTGCTGTAGTCCACAGCTGGTTCACATGGATTTCAAGCTGATGATGCTTACCAAGGAGAGAAATAGTTCAAGCTTGAACTGCAGACTAGGAATTTAAACATTTGCTCTGTGAAAGCAGCAGCCGATGGTGTTCTGAAAATGACTTTAGTCGGGGTGCCAAGTATTTCACATGGAGTGCATGGATCCTGTGAAAGCTTCTGCTAGTAAGTGTTGCAAGCTTTGTGAAGTTAATACTTTCTGAAGTTCCCTGATGAGCTGAGATACCAATTGAGTACAAAGTAATTTAGACTCGGAGCAAAGTTGTTGTTAATTATTTCTTACCAGTCAGTGTTTTCATTTTTTAATAGGAACAAGAACCTGAGTATTGGAAAGCCTGAAAAATCACCATTCTTGTAGTAAATCATGACCGAGAGTCACTGACAAATCTATGCTTGAGTGTAGAGGCTTCTTAGTTCAGCCAGAGTTGGGCAGAAGACAGTGGTTTCATATGGGAAGTTAATGGTCAGCTGTTCTCATGTGAAATCCGTTTTCATGTATTGCTGAGTTAAGCAACATCAGTTCAACATGAGGTGGATGCCCAAAGCACTGGGCTTATTCAGTGGTTACCCAGTTTTTATAGGGGCTTTTTTCTCCAGTTTCGTTATTCACAATGATGCCAGGTTTACTTCATCTTTTATATTTGGGTACCATTTGACTTGTGTCAGCTACAGACTTTTCCTCTGACAAACTGAATGATGCTTGGTTTTGTTTCTGTTATGCTGCAGTTTAGATGATTCACTGTCCCTCTCTGATGGCTCTAGACAGTTTTCCATTTTTGTTCTCCAGCTGTTGTGACAATTCTTTGAATTTCTGTTGCAGTTGGCCTGAGATGTTGGCATATGCTTTGCCCTATTTCTGCTATGGTGAAGTTAGGCTGCAATTCAAGGGAAGGGGTTGTGTGTCTAAATGAGATCCCTGGGATGGGATCCATTAATATTTCTGCTGTTTGACTCCATGAGCTGTAGCCCATTAAGTAAAGTTAATTTTCCTGCTCAGAACTGCTTTTCTCTGTAATGTAACATTAAATATTTGACTACCTCGGAGTCACAAGGAATTGAAAAATGCTGAATCTGTATTATTCAATTTTCACTACCTACTTATTTATATAGTATACATGTCTCATCTTATGCCTGTTTGTGGTATTTCTATATTAATCTGCAGATCTAAACCTTGAGAATAAGTCAGAAGGATGCTCAGAGGTTTTGCAGATCCTCTATCCCAGCAGGAAAACCCAACTAGTGCGCTCTGAACCCGACAGATTTGTTCATTTAGATATTCCTTTCATTTGAATTAAGGTGCATCTGAAGTGCAAAAATTAATTCTGTAAAGAATCCGTTCACGCCATTAATTTCACATCTGGCCGTTTTTAATGCATCTTTGCTGATGTTCCTCCCCACTAAGTCAATTTCTTATCCATTTAGGCAATGCTTTATTATATTGCTCAATGCTAACCTCTAAACTTAATATACCCTGTGATGTGATGCAAAAAAATCAAATACCTATCAGCCCGCCAGTATAAACCAAGCGTCAGCATCGGCTGTGCTCAGTGTGAGCTGTTTTGCCTGAAGGCTTGCTCACAGGTTCTAAAAGATAGGAAACCAGTTAATGGATTCCTGTGCTAACATCTCTCTGCCTGTTATCAATGATTGTCCAGCTGACCTATAATTCTCAGCTTTCCTGGCTGCTTCCCTTTTGCCTAATGGCTTTTTTTTTCTCCTGCCTTCATTACCACAAGAGTCCTATAAGGCTTTGTTAATTATTAACTTCTACTCATTCATTGAAGCCTTCAGGACAAGCCACCTGAGGATCAGCACGTTGTTCTTGCAGGTGGTAAGTGCTTGTGTCTTTGTGTGCAGCATTGTGTCCATAAAGATGGAAAGAGCTGAGCAGTCCTCACTTCTTTTTCTAATAATTCTGTCAGTTGGAAATATGGGTATTTCTGTAGTAATGAACTAGTACCATTAGGGCACCTTTTTTTTTTTTTTTTAAAGTCACTAGGCTTGCTGCCATAGTGGGATTTTCTTGCTCATTTTCAAATTTATTTCTATAGTCTGCTCATTCTAATGAATTTAGAGTTTTTGTTTATAGCTCTGTCCTATCTGACTGTTCTTTCACTCTTTTTCAGGAAATTAGCTTTTTGCAGTAGTGTTGGGTCTAACTTTGGTTTCAGTTTCTCTTTGCACTGTCAGTTGTGCTCAGCTCCGATCTGCAGGGGACCAGTGATTTCCAGGGTTTTATTTTTGTTGTGCTGTCTCAAAGCACAAATTGAGCAGTCTGAAGTCATGAGAAGGGGGAAAAAAACAACCGTATTTAAAATATGCCTAGTGAGAGGGGGTGTGTTTTAGGAAATTGCAGCAGCTCCTACAAAGACAGTGCTGTTAACCATCTTTTTGTCCTGAGGTACTGGCTGTTGCTTATTTCTGAGAAAGTAAGGGGATGCTGAAGTCAACAGCCAAAGGCAAAAGCAGCTGCTACCCAAACCTAGAGAAGCCTGGTGAAGGGGAAGGCTTCTGTGAGGGAGATGCATGCTCTGGAAAGAATAGAGAGTTAAATTTCTACAGTTACAACCATGTCAGATAGTCATCTTTTTGCTTATATTCAGTTCTCTGGGCTGTGAAGAGTCATTCTTACTATGCTCTCTGCTTTCTTGCCTGTGGTGCTGTAGATCTTCAGAGCCTTCCTTAGCTAATGTTAGACTATTATTTCCTGTGAAGCTTTGAGTTACTGTAATACTCCATATCTTCTCCTTTAAACTGTACTATTAACATAATTATTTCACCATGTTAAGACAGTGGTAATGATGTGTACAGCACACTGAAGCTGTCCAAGAACACTAGTTTTGTTTGTTAAGCAAATGGTTTTCAGTGGTGGCTTGAAAATGCCTTCTCTGAAGGTCAACATGCAAGCCTTGAATTTTTTCAAGTGCACATTTGTGTGGTTGGTTTAGAATCTTGTGTGATTTTCTTGTTAAAGCAAAGTGAAATGCAAGCAGAACAGTTTGCCACTGGTATTTTATTGCAGCTTTGACTCTATAGTTATTAAATTTATTCTGGGATATATGTGCTTATGGATTATTTAACATGGCAGCCCTTTTCCCTGGAAGCACATTTGTTGCCAAATAATGGCATTCCCTATGTACTTGTATGCTTAGAGATAAAACACAGTTCTGCATTATATTTTCTTAACATATTTTTTAAAATTCCCAGTGGTGTATGGATCCAGGACTATGTTTATGAAGTACATACACAAAAACAGTGTGTCTGGATCAGATGTGTGCTTGCTTTTCCAAGGTCACACTGCATCGCATTTAAGACTTTTGGTGCAAAAGAATTAATTTCCATAATCTCTTTTTTCTTTTAAAACAGACTGGAGGCCAAGAACAGAGTGCAGCACTGGCTGTAGGTAAGAATTGAAATGTGACCTGCTTGAAAACTGCTGACAAATAAGCAAAATTGTAGTGTGTTAAAGGAGAGAAAGTGGGACCGTTTGAATGTTAGTAATTTTCCCTTCAAGAACTGTTTTCCCTCTCTTCCATCAACAACTCTTGAAATTTGTGGTGTTCACTGGGATTCCTGATCCCTGACTGAATTTATGTCTCTCTGTTTAAAGGTGCTAAACCAGGTTACAAGGGTTTGGTTTTTGCTTGTACAGGGCCTCACCACACAGCCTAGTGAGGCTGATTTTGAAAACTCTTCACCAGAGTGATGTGAAGTCCCATTACTTCAAAGAAGGCATTTTTACTGTGCACAGAGTTAAAGTGGTTTGGCCACTTGTGTGAACTTATCCTAGAAGACTGCAACTTCCTGAACAATTTGAATGAAGAGATAATGTTTTGGTGGTTTTTCTCCCTCTCTCTTTAGTAAAGCTACTGTGTAGCTGAACCAGATGCCTTGTGCCAAAAACCAGTACTCTGAATCAGCTTGTGAGACTGAAGAGGTAGCACATGCTCATGTGAAGGTTTTAGCTCTTAGTTTTATAGCCTGCTGCTTGTCATCTAAGCTGCTGCATAGTGTCTGTGTTATATTTTGTGTTTATTGTGCTTTGTCAGCACAGCTATCAATCTTCTGTCACACTGGGAAGATAATGGTACCAAATGTGAGGTAGGATTTATTTTTCTTCTGTTTTTGATTAATCATCAAAAAGGCTTTGAATTCTGGGGAGCTGAATGGATTTGTGTGGTGGCTTAACCCAGTCTAGATGCCAGGTGCCCACCAAAGCCACTGCCACTCCCTTCTCAGTTGGACAAGGGAGGCAAAATGCAACAAAAGGCTCACAGATTGAGATAAGGGTGGGGAGAGATCATTCACCAGTTACTGTCACAGGCAAAACAGACTCAACTTAGGAAAATTAGTTGAGTTTATTACCAATTGAATCACAGCTCCTTCCCTCCACCCCTCCTTCCTTACTAGACGTAACTTTATCCCCAGCTCTTTACCTCACCCTTTCCCACTCAGTGTGGGGAGATGGGGAATGGGGGTTACAGTCAGTTCATCACAGGTTGTTTCTGCTGCTGCTTCCTCCTCAGGGAGAGGAGCCCTTCACTGTTCCTGTGTGGGGTGTCCCTCCCACGGGGCACAGTCCTCCAGAAACTTCTCTGACATGAGTCCTTCCCAAGGGCTACAGTTCTTCACAAACTGCTCCAGTGTTGGTCCCTTCTATGGGGTGCAGTCCTGCAGGAACAGGCTGCTCCACCATGGGCTTCCCACAGGGTCACAGCCTCCTTTGGGCATCTGCCTGCCCTGGTGTGGGCTCCTTCATGGGCTGCAGGTATATCCCTGCTCCCCTGTGGACCTCCGTGGGCTGCAGGGCACAGCTGCCTCACCATGGGTGGTAGGGAAATCCCTGCTGCAGTGTCAGGGTCACCTCCTCCCCCTTCTTCTTCTCTGACCTGGGTTGTCTACACCATACTCCTGGTGTCTTACACATTCTCACTTTTCTCTTCTCTGGCCACAGCTACTTCTCTGCCATAACTCTTTTTTTCTTCTTAAGTACATTATCCCCGAGGCTCTGCCAGTGACAGGCTCAGCTTTGGCCAGCCGTGTGTCCATCCTGGAGCTGGCTGGCATTGGCCACTTCCCACAGAAGTCCCCCCCATAGCCCCCCTGCCACCACGACCTTGCCACACAAACCCAATACAATTTGTCATCAGTTTTGTCAACAAGAATAGAGAACGTTTTCTAGTGCTATGTCCAAAACTATTTGACTCCTTCATTCAGATTTAGGAATATATGGCATATAAATGTGTTACTAAAGTAATTTATTTCAGTGCAGAATTCATGTTTTAAAATACTTATTTTGCAGAATTGCAGGTTTTGATGAACTGTCACATTTTTGTCATTCTCAGGAGAGTTTATGATATTGCTGGTTCAGGCCCACAGTCCTTCTTGCTTACTGGCTTGTGTCTCTGCATTAAGGAATGAGCCTAGGAACTGGGCAAGCATACAGCAGTATTTTCCAAGTCTTTAATGAACTGATGGAAAAACATCCAGTGCTAGCAGCAGTAGTACCTTTTTCCTTTAATAACTTTTATTTACAAAGTCATTGGGGGTGTTGTTAAATCTGCAGTTAAAAGTGCAGCTTTTTAATTTACAGGATCGTGTGTACTTGCAAAGGATACATTATAAAAGTCACTTAACTGAGTCAGACCATGGGTCCATCTAGGCAAGTCCAGGCTCCAGGATCACCATCTTTCTTCCCTCTGCATGTGAGCACTTGGTTTTGCACATCCTTTCACACCCTTCACTTACTCCTCTACTAGAGCAGTGCTGCTTCTGCTCAGCAAGCTGAGAGTCATCCAGAAAAGCTAGGAAAGCTCAAGGAGCATTGCTGGGAATGGTACTGCCTTCAGGAAGAGGAATGCTGTCCAGCAAATGGCTAGAGCACATGGCAAATAACTTCTGTTTTCTTTGAAGAAACTATGAACCAACAGTGTTTCAGGTATTGAAGGGAGAATGTTTGCAAGTTAAGGTGGTGTGGTGTCTGCTTCAGCAGAAGCTGGGGTGTCAGACTTCTGATTCTTTCAACTTCTCCAACTATGCTAAGACAAAGTAGCTGCCAGATGCTTGACAGCATCATAAATCATCAGGGAATCACCAGTGTTCAGGGTTGGGAGGGACTGACAGAAACCCTACCCAAGCATCACGTAAAGTAAAGAACTGGAGACTATGGAAATTTTTGGTTAAGCTTTAAAGAATGGGACAAACTGAACTGGATGTTGCTGTTGAATAAGGTTAAAAACTGAAAAAAGCTTAATATCCAGTAAAACCTGAACTGTTGTGTGAGCAGGTGCCTAGGGAAGAGCGGGAACAGAGCTACCATGTATATTTGTGTTCTTCTAGTATGTAAGTATTTTCAGATCAAGTACTTTTAACAGCCAGATGTTATTATTAAATGCATTCTGTATTCTTAATGTGTTTCCGTTCTGTGTATGTGCCTGGTTTTCCCCAAGAGCTGCTGCAGACTTCTTGTGAGATGGGATGGGATGGACCTGTAGAGTTCACAGATGAACCAATGCAGAAAATCATAACTCTTTGTCACCCCAAGACACTCTGCACGATATTCTGTATATTGTTACTGATCTTAAACGATTGCAGGTTGTGTGATACCACTGAACAATAGCAAATGTTTCCCCATATTTCCAACAGGTGGCTGAGAATTAATTGTCTTATATCTTAGCCTTACTGGGCCCCTTTAGTTTGATTTTTAAGGTTAAAATAATATTGGTGATATGGTGGGAGAAATGGAAGATGGGGTAAAAAATTATCATATTTGCACAGCTAGAGGAATCTGGACCAGTGTGGTCAGGTGGTTTGGGGTTTTTTTGTTTTGTTTTTTGGGTTTTTTTGTTGATTTTTTTTGGGGGGGCGGCTGTTTTCTTGTTGTTGTTGTTATTGTTGTTTTGTTTGGTTTAATTTTTTTGGTTGTTTGTTTGCTGTTGGGGTTTTGTTGTTGTTTAGGTGGAATTTTTTTAACGCTTTCTAACACGAAAAACTGTGCAGGTTCAGTAGAAGTAGTTGGTGCTATGTGTTATAGGGGATCTGAAAAAGTAACTAGATGTAACGAAGATGGCTGTATCTTTGATCCTTATCTTGCAGTGAGTCTCTTGAAACTTCATATAAATAAACAACCATGTGGCAACCAATTTTATCCCTCTGCCCTGCCTAATGCCTGTCTGTTTGTTACTGTTTCTGAAAACAGATGGAATGGGAAGGAGCATCATCCTGCTACTCATCCTCTGTTATACCATCATCATCTTGATGTGCTTCATTAGCCTTCTGTATTCTGCAAACATATTGTGTTTGACTGGTGTCTGAGAAAAAGGAAATCCACAGAGTAATCAGAAAGCTGTCCCGAAATATGGAAACCTGCCATTCCAGCTCTGTGATCTGGAAGGCCATAGCCCTTCCCTTCTTCCTTGATACTTCCTTGATATTTCAGAGCTGCTGTGTTGCTGAACTGAGTTCTCAGACAGACAGTCAGTGTCAGGTTCATACACACAAGGTTTGTGGTTTAGCACTGTGACATTCCAGTAGAAGTCCCTTGAGATGGAATACGTTAATGGCTATTTATATCTGTCAGCTTGGTGACGAGATAATTTGTCATGCAATTGTTAGTGCAGGATTACAAGCCAAGGCACTGAAGGGGTGCAACATTTTTGGAATGAAACTCAAACAGAACATTTTACCTGAGTGTTGCAGAGCAGTTTAGGTGCTTGTACTCCTTGTCTTGGTGCATTAGATGGCATCACTGAGATCCCTCAGTGCAGCTGCGTCCAGCTCTGATACCGAAACGTGTGGCAGTGATAGATGGGAATTCAACTGCTCTGAAAGATAACCATTTCCAAATCAAACTAGGCAGGAAGAGGCATGCTGTCTCACATGTGAAATACCAACTGAAAAATGGTACATCAACTGGATTAGTTAGGAAGTAATGAATCGAAACAGTACTTCCTTTTTTTAGCATTTAGATAAAACTTAGAGATTTGGTTTTGGGGGTTTTGGGCTTTTTTAATTTTTGGTTGGGGTTTTGCTTTTTTTCTTTATACAGAGGTGAAAAGTTGGCAGGAGAAGGACTTACCATACAAATTACTGTTGGGTTTGGTTTTTTTTGGAGACGAGAGCTTGAGGGTTCTTAAATTATAGGCTGACATCCTTGAAATACGAAACTGTCTTAGTAATGTGGTAGTATAGCACAGTTTGAAAAGGCATGCCATCTTTTGTAGAGTAAGCAGCTTTTCTCTAAAAGAATTAAAAACCATGTAAATCTGCCACAGCTCTTAATAAATAGGCTTTTTGTTTCTTTATGTACCTGATAAAAATGTTCCCAGTTTACTTTGAAAAAAAGGCAGACTTCGAGCTCAGCCAGTGTTTCCAGGATAATGCCGCAGTACTGAAGGCAGTGCTTTGACGGGAGGGCCGTGGCCGGTTCCGAGCTGTTGGGCTCTGGGATCCATCGGGCACGCTGGTCCCGGCTGCCGTGTCTCTGGGATATCCAGCGGTGGGGCAGCGGCCTCTGTTGGGGGAATCGCAGCGCTGCAAGAGGCTCTGCGCATCTCCAGCGCTGGAGGAGAAAGCAGAGTGTAAATTGCATTGCAGAGGAAATGTCACTGAACTGGAAAAGGTGGGTTTTCCCGATGGCTGCAACGTAATGGAATTAAAAAGAGCATTTTGCAGAATTAAGTTAAAGCATGTTGGGCTTGTGTTATTTTGAAAGAGGAAAGCAAAATTAATTATTTTTTAGCCCCAGATTCACTCTTGGAAAAATTGTGCGGTTACTTGCTGAAGGGTAAATCAGAGCAGATTTTTGGAGCATAGTCTCTACTCTGTTCAATACAAGTTCTGTTTTAAAAACAAGCGTAATTCTTCCAGACAAATTGGGTTCATTCCAGACTTGTGTGAGCATGCTTAGTTATTTTATTGTAGCTCCTGTCAAATGCGTTATTCAGTGTCAGCTGTGCCACTAAAATGTTCCCAAACTAGCAAGGCTGTAAGACTGCTTCTAAAGAAACTGTGGATTCTTCAGGGCCTTTCCCTTGATTTCCTCTAAGAGGAAAAATGGACTGAATAAACACTGCCCTGACCGTACTTCACAATTCTGGTTTTGAGGAATGTGAGTCTATTCACTAGTCTGTTTTCCCTGGCAGACCTCCATCCTCCTGATATGACAAGTTTTGAATTCAGTTTTGTTCTAAAGGAGACTTTATTGATGATGTGTGATCTCAAAAAAAACCCAAACCAAAACAAAAAACTTCAGTTTCAACTAAAACAGGTTATTGTATCAAAGTCAGTTTAGCCAAATGAGCTGACATCAGAGGCGGCTTCAAACGGCTTTTCAGTAGTCTGAATACTTACCTTCTTATACAAAAACGTTTCCTATCTGACTGTATAATTTGTTTTTCCACTATTGAGATAAGATGCTAATGATTGAAGCCCCAGTAATTCAGTGATATAGGCGGGGTGGGGGGTGGGTTGGCCTGCATATCTTTTACTCTTCTTGTGGTTGGTTTGCAGTCCCTGGTTCGTGACCACTGGGTGTCAGCAGTGCAGAGCCGTGTGCAGGTCTGGGCATGGGTTTGGACTGGGAATTGTGTCCCAAAAGCGTCTGTAAAAACTCCTGGAATCTTAATTCTTGCTCAAAAAACTTGTCCATTGGTGAATGAAACTGTGGGGTTTGTGCAGAACTGGGGGTGGCTCTGGCACTTCATTCATGTGTTTGATTCAGAGCATTTACACAGGTGACACAATTTGAACTGTTACCTTTAGTATTAGTGATGTTAGAGCTGTGATGGATCCTGTAAATGAAACCAGCTTATCCAAAATATAACTTGTTTCAAGCTAATGGCACCAAGCTTCCCCTTCCTAAATCTGAAGGTGCTAATGAATGATAGCTACTATTTTTTTTTAATATTGACTCTAATTATTTATTTTCTGGTACGTATAGTATTACTTTGGGATTTTGTATAATGGCAGATCTTTATTACTTGCAACACCACTAACATCAATAGTAGGAATTGGAATGTGTCAGAAGGCATCTCTGCTGCTCCAGCACTATTCAGAAGAGAAGTAAATGTGCGTTAGTCTAGGAAAAACATGTTTGTATCCAGGGAGAATGTTACAAGTCAGAAAAGAGTGCTTCCTGCGGTGCATTTTACCAGCTTGTTTCCATCTCTGCAGCAGTGTCTAGCATTTAAGGTTGAGAGCAGAAACGTTCTCACTGGTTGTGAAGCTTTGCTGCTTCATTGGCAGAGAAAGCGACTCGGGATCCCATAGGCTGCCAGGTTGTGATGCCATGTGTTGCTAAGGGCTGCCTTGGATTCAGCTGATGTGGGCAGACACCTATTTGCTGCCTCATTTCTTTTTTCTTTTTTTTTTTTTTCTTCTCCCTGTTCATGGCTAGATACTGTTCAGTAAGCCTTGAAACAATTGTCAGGCTGATAGGATTATCCTTCTAGAAAAACAGTATAGGGAAACATTCAGTGTTTTGTTCATGTAGTAACACTGTGAGTGTCATAACACAGTAGTATTCCGCTATAATGCTAGGCTTTTAATGCTATAAATGGGGTTTTTTTTCCTTATTATTTTGCCAGAAATATCTCTGAATTGGAGGTTTATGCCACACTTACATGACCAAATGAAAATTTAAAACTCAAATCCCAGAAACAAAATGTTTGTTGTTCCATTAGATGTGCTTTCCATACAGTGTTGTGCTTAGTTACATATGAGATTTTCAGGGAGCACAGTTTTCATACTGTGGATTTTAGTATTGGGAATAGCATATACATTTCCAAAAGATGAGCTGATGTTTTCTTGAAGCAGATTTTCTTCAGGGATCAAAACCAGATATTTTAAAATTATTTATTTAACTGTTTTTTTAAACTAGTTTGAAAACATGCTATTCTCCCAATAGAACAAAAACTAATAGAAAATATCATTTACGAACACCTTTGTAGTATTTTACCTGTAATGAGAGTAAGTTCTCCAGCTGCTCACCAGTTGCAAGCAACATCCTTGTTAATGCACAGTTTTTTCTTTCAGGTGTGAGAGGGTAAATGTCTTTGGTTCTCAGATGAATTTACTTGCATTGTGTATTTTTATTAAAATTCCCCTGGGCTTAGCCTGGGGGGGGTGGGGGCACTGAAATGTGTCGGGGATGTTTTCCACAGGAAGGGCATGCGTGCAAGACTTGTTTTGAAAATATGCCTTTGTTTTCCGCTTGTCTGATCATGGCTCCACGCGCAACATCATGCAACCCCATAAGGCTGTAATGGGCCAAATCATCCTAATCCAATGTGGCATTCCGTATGTCTTCCTCTGCAAGTAGGTCAAGTTTAAGCCTTGTTCCTGGCTTGCGCTCCGATTTCCCATAACCTGCTCCACGTGGCTCGAGTACTGTGCTGGAGTGCAGAGCATGCCAGCAGGGATTCTGAGCAGCCTCACAGGGACAGCCAGTTTTTGGACAGAAATTAGTGGTTTTGTTCTGCTCTAATCTTGTGATGTTGGATTTGTAGCACGAGAAAACTTCAGTGGTTTAAATGTGTGCTTTTACTGAGTCCTAGGCTGTTAGTTTACCTAAAGAATTGCCTCTGGACACTGCACTATAAAATTTTAAAATCAGTAATACCCATGAGCGAGAAACTGGTTTTCAGCTTTCGAAGTGTACTGAATTCTGAATGAGAATACCAAATAAAATTAGACAGAGGTTGATGCTCTGAAGCTGTGGAAAAACAAATACGTAGTGACCTAAAGTGTACTTCAGGCTGAGCACTGACTATTTTGATGTTAGAGATTGCAATATGCAGAATTCTTCTTGATGAGGATTACAGCTTCAGTGTACATTTTGTTCCAGTTGTGCTGGAAGAGTTGTGGGTGAAAAGGTGGGTTAGCACCCACAGAGGTCACCTCCAATCAGTGCTCTGAATCAGGTATTTAGCTCCAAGACAAAGCCCAGCTGCAGGACATTAAAATCAACAGTAGTGCTTGCTGATGGCTTTGGTCTTCATACAGGCTTAACTCGTTCTTGAATTGGGGCTGATTGATGTGGCAACTTGCTCAAGAAGGGTGCAGTTAGTGCTGGGAGATGTTCTTGACTAGGCAATGGTAGCTCAGTGTCAGGGCTACTTAACTGGGATGACATCTGTCTTTTTAAACCAGTGATTTTACTTACTTCAGATGGAGTTGTGGACTTGCAAGGAAATTGGAAGAGTGCTTGGTAAATTAATACTGGCTGGGCATGCCACTATCTGGTTAATTACCAAGGTAAGTCTTCATAGAACTGCCAAAATCATCATGCTGGTGATGCTTTTACAGGGCATCAAATAGCAGAAGAGGTCACTGAAGGTAGATGCAATGGCTGGGTTTGTAGTCTGCTTCTCACGCTATGGGCAAATTGTCATCATCTTTAGTATTACAGCCAGTAGTGGTCCTTCTTTCATGTGTTTTGGGCCCAGAAAAATTGCAAATGATGAGCCACTTGAACAAAACAAGAATCTTTAGTAAATCTTTTTCTTATCTGTCAGAGCCTGATGCATCTGTGAGCTAGGTTGCTTTACTCAAGATTGGTCCAGGTATTCTGCTGACACAGCAGCTTCTCAGAAGGGTCAGGTTTCATTTTCCTCTCTGTAGTGTTTCTTCTGAGTACAACAGGTCAGCTCTGCCTGCTGCTCAGCTATACCTTCTGAAGGAAAATAATGTACAGAAGTGTAGGTCTGTTTAACCTTAGCTGTGACATACTGACCTGCAGCTGCTTCCACAAATCTGGGAAGTTCCACAGGTGGCACCATGGTCTTGTTTCTAAAAGGTCATTTCAGAGCTCAAGAAGGGAGTGCTTTGCTTTGTCAGAAGAGTAGATTCTGACCTTTTGGCTCTTGCATTCATTACCTTGAATGCTAAGCTGAAAGTGTCCTCCCAAAAAATGCTAAAGAAATTACATCTTCTCAATATCTGTCTAAATTGAGTTTTCAACTTCTTCGAAGCCTAAAGTCTTCTTGGATTACAGTTTTGAGAAATTTTTGTTTTCACAGTTCTTAAAGTACAGCAGGTCTTCCAGTTTTAAAGAATGCTTGAGATCCTTGAGTAAATGTTACAGTGCATCTTGATTCAAGTTTCAAAAATACTGGGTTTGTCCACTTTCAGCTAGATTTCCATGCACTTCATAGAAACTGAATATACAGTGAACGTTTTGCTGCTAAGAAAGCAAATGTGATTGCACGTCTTGTGTTTATCAAGATGTTTTCAGTACAATGAATGCACGAGGAGAGAGGTTTGTTAGGAACTTTGTTATGAACAAGTGTTCAAGCAGCTTTGTGGTCATGTAAATTGATATACATTCCTATAGCTCATCTTGTCATCTTGCTGCTGTCACAGTTGAACTAATCCATTATGATCGGTTTCTCTCCTTTGCTCAGGGAGGCTCTTCACTGAGCTGTTACCTTTAGGTCAGTTGCATCTTCTGCTTGAATATCACACCGACTGTTCCATTGTAGTGCCAAAACTTTTACTGTGCTTTTCTATTTGTTAAACTTAACACCTGGAAAAGAAACCATATATTCTTCCTGGCAAACCTTCCTGAGGGATGAAGGTATTTGTATTGCAAAACCAAGTCCCCAACTCCCTACTTGTTTTAGGAGGTGGTAGGTGCTCAGTGAAACAAGCTGTTCTGCAGTACCTATGTGCTCTTCTCTTAGCTTCAAAATATTTCAACCCTATATGCATGCCCCTACTCTGACCTTCACAAATAATATTATCCAATATTTAAGCCACATGCATGAGCCTATAAACTCTTAGGAGACCAGTTAGTATCAAAACAAAGGCAAAACCTACACAGAGGCTTTTTTTTTTGAGATATGGAAAATATTTTGTTGGAGGAGGGGATGGTGCAGCTGAAGCACAGCAGTAATTGCAGGTATAGGAGATCTCTTTAGGCCATGAGCACTATTCACTGCCACATGTTTGCTGCTTGTTTGTTAGTGTTGGAATTGAAATATGTAATATGCTGTTCTGAGATTGAGCTTTGGTTTCTGAATCTGTAGATGGATCACCATTATGCAGCTCCTGTTTTTTTAATTGGCCCTGTTGAAAATACTTGTTTAAGGATGCCTCTCTCTGCTCCCCAACAAGAAGAACATTCATAATCTGGAAAACTCTGAAATACAAAGTGGCTTATTCGGTCTTGTGCTACAGAACACGCTTGAGAGAGATGGAAAAGTAATTTCTCTGCTTTCTGCTGTTATGTGTTTACACAGCATTGGTGCACATTTAGCTTTAAAATAGTTTGCTAAGCTGTGGGATAGAAGATGCTGGGAAAGCTGTCTCTTTGAAGAACCATGTTTTAATGGATTAGCTGTTAAGAAGAGTCTCTCAGCTGGACACCCTAATTTTAAAATTCCTTGAATTCATAGGTGCTTCTCACAGGCTAAGAAATCTGATCCGAATTTCCAGGAAATAAGTTCAAATTATTAGGAAGCAGGTCTCATGTTTTCTTGAGTTTAAAGGAGAAGGTTGAACATGTGAAAAAGACAGCATACACCTCCTGATGAAGTGCTGTGTGCAGAATCCACTGTGGTCAGCTGGGTTACACTCAGTCACGGTGCTAAAAGTCTGGATTCTTAACAGTCATTTGGTTGTTCTGTAGAAGCTGTTGGAGCAAAGACTTGGGTTATTTTCAGCAACTTGGGATTAATTGTCCCTTCCTTCTCAAGCTTTGTTTGATTGCTGAATCTTGCAGATCCTGAAAAAGAAATCGTATGCTGTTCTTAGTTTGATCAAGAAATCCGTCAACACAGGTTCTGCAAATTTGTTTCGCCAGACAATTTGTTTTGAGTTCACATTGCTTCAGTTTCCTTGATGCCTAATAAAGTAATGATTCTTAGTGTCGTGCTACCTCCCTCAAGGTAAATATGAGTCTTGAGTAAAAGTAAAAATCAGGAAAAAATAGAGCTGGTATAGTTACATTAATTTGAAAATTGATTTGTTTATATCTTGTGCTTGAATCTAAATGTCAGATTATTGATGGCTTATTCTTAAATAATTTGAGGTGAGATCTTTGGGTGGTGTCTTGCTTGTCTTGCAGCAGCACTCTAGTGAGCTCTTGGCATTTCAGAGCAATGGTTATTAGGTATATTTTCAGCCTCTGTAAAACATGGGAAGGTTCATGAAAAGGCTGCTTTGTTATGAAATGCAGTTTTCATACTCCCACTGCAGGTATTGATTTCTGAAACTTATGGTAACATTTGAAACTGTTTCGATAATTAATCTGATCTCAAGTAATCTAACAACTATTTAATTTTTCTTTTACTTTTCATTTCTTTTAGCTGGGATGTGACAGCAAACATAAGAAGAACTGTTGAAACTTGATTTTTTTCTCCTGATTTCGGAAAAGTCTAATTTGTGCTTTACTTGTAACTCTGTGATTTAATGGGAAAACTGTTCATTGGCCACAGATGACTACTATTGAGAGGCTTTCCGATATCTGTTTTGGATTACAGAGAGGTAGTGAAAAAAGTGTTATGATGACACCAGTTCCCTTTGAGGTTGCTTTTGTCCTAAACAATAATGGGTTTGTTGGGCACTGAGTGCTGCAGTTATGCAAAACAATTGCTCAGTCATCATAGGTCACATGTTCTTTATATGTATTAAACAAAGATGAAAAAGAGCCAGTAATTCACATCTTTGTTTTTGTCAAAGCTTATAACTTTTCCAGTTTTTCAACAAATACTGCTCCCTAAGAAGAAGGGGCATGGAAATGCACTGTATAGTGCATGAGTTCTGCTCCCCACCAGAAACTGATGAATCCAGAGTGCAAAACTCAAGGGGAGCCCTTCTCCAGTGAGACCCAGGCGTGTACTTAAAATAGGAAATGGTTATTGGAACTAAATTATTTTGCCATTTTTATTTTTAGGTTTGCTGGCATGGGTAATCTCATTAAGGTGCTAACCAGGGACATAGACCACAATGCAGCACATTTTTTCTTGGATTTTGAAAGTAAGTCTCTCAGCCCTTCACAGCTGGTGCATTTCAAATGGTAACAGTAGGGTTGCTTATACCTGCTGCAGTGAAGGCCAGGGGACTCAGTTGTAAAGTTGGAATTTGAAGGAGTTGCATGTGTTTTTTCTGTTCCTATTTTTTTTTTCCTCCCTCCTCCAGTAGTTGCCAAGCCACCATCACGCTGCTGTGTAAATTTTCTTTCCATGTGCTTACTCATTTTGAGTCTCTGTGGTCAGTGATGTCCATCCATCTGCCTGCAAATCAAGTAATCATGAAATGAGAATTCCTGTTGGTATGCCATAGTAATCTGTGCTGAGCAGTTGTTCCCTATAATCCTCTCGTACACAAGAGTGAGTGCTAAATCATTCCTGATCCTGCTTTGGTCATTCATCGTGCAGTTGATGTGTTTTTTTACATCCAAAAGTCCAAAGTGAAACTACCTGAATTTCACAGATGTTTTAGGTACCTTGTGTAAAAGATCTGTGGCATATCTCTGTTAGCATTTTCTGCACACTGAAATGGTATATCTTGATGTGGTTTTCTATTATGGCCTTCTGACACAATTATAAGGGCTAACAAAATTAAAGCTCTTTCCTTCTGTTGTCCCATCAGGTTAAAATCTAGCATGGCTAATGCTTTCAAATCTGGTACTTGGCTCTCAAGGCAGTACTCCTGCTCAGGACACTGGTGCTAGGATGTACTGGGACAGAACAGTTCCTGGCAAAGCCTTCGGTTGGATTCTGTCCCTTTCCCAAGGGGGCAGCTGTGAGGATGTTGGTGACATGGTCACTCTTACAGGAAAGCTGCATGGCTGGAGTCACCAGCTGTGCATCCTTGAGGTGGGGATCTCCCTTCACCCAGCCTGAAGGATGGGTTCGTACCTGATGGAACTCTCTGGTCTTCTTTTCCCACTGCTTCAATCAACTACATTTGGGCTGTTCTTTCTTATAAAAAGAAAATTTTCTTTTCTCTCATTCTTGTCTTGGCAGGTACCTTAACATGGGGAACCTTCTAAAAGTTTTGACATGCACAGACCTTGAGCAGGGGCCAAATTTTTTCCTTGATTTTGAAAGTGAGAAGATGATTTTATATATTTATTACTCTTTGCCTGCAGTAGACTGCATTTGTCATGTACTAAATGTATGTTTTTATTTTGCCATCTTTCTAACTGCTTTGCATGCCTGAGCTATGAATAATTGTTCAGCAAACTTCGGTAGAAAGCAATAACCTGTTCTAAAATATCCTCAGGTCCTTAAATGTAAAGCCTTTACTCCAGAAAGGGCTTTCAAATTACATTTGACTCTTGAAACCTTGATATGGTTCTTATTTTTTAAACCAAAATTCTGGCTACTTTTAATCAAAATGTTAAAAATAGTTGTAATTATTTGAAGGCTTAGTGAAATTCCAAGGGGATACATGCTTCTTAAAGGAAAAACTGAAAATGAAACCTGATTCTTGTAATTTCCAGTGTGACTTAATGATGCTGCATACCCAGATTGGCTCACAACAGCTATTCATAGCTCCAGCATCATCACGTTAAAGGTCTATATGTGAACCTTACTGGATCTGGCACAGAAATTTAACCTCATGCCTTCTTAAAAGGGGGTCTCAATGTGTATAAAGATGAAATTGATTTTGAAAAGAAGAGACACGTAGCTTGTCTGATCAATGCCAGGTATTCTAGAAGGTTCACATATGTCAGTGTCTTTTAGTTTTTGTTGCATGATACAGTATAGCCTAAGAATGGCAGGTAAGTGTTGCTGGCTTCTGCTATGCATGTTTTATTACTTTCTTTTGAGATGTGCTGTTTCTTTACCCAGCTGTACATCAGCAAGCATAAAATAAGGAAATTAATGTTCAAGTACATTTTGACCATGTAATAAAAATACAATGGAATAGCATAATAAAAATACTGATGAAGTATTATGATATGGATAATTTGAGGTGCATTATATCTTTTTTTCCCTTGAATTGTTTTTCAGTTTGATGAAACAGTAGCAGTTGTTTATATTAGTTATAATACAAAAGAAAATGCTTGATGAAATACGGTTTTGCTTCAATGACATTTAAAGTTAAAACTTCTCCAAACCCTTACCCTGTAGTGTTGATTTTTATCGCTTGTCTCTTCTGAATATATTGGTATTAAAAGATGCTAGTCATACAAGTTATTCATAAAGGGAAGATTATCAAGGGCTGTGTTCAAAAATCAGAAAGTAAAATTTGTCTAAGACCAACTCTCGCATATTGTCAGAGTAGGTAAAATTTAGTGAAGTGGGAGAACTCATGTGTGAGACCACCGGAGTTGTGAAGCTCCAGCTTAATCTGCAAATATTGAAAATTTAATTGGAGTAAATGAAATTCAAGTTAGCTGGATAAAAGAGGCATAGTTCTAAAATAAATTGCAATAAAATTACTGGGTTTTTTTCTTTTTAAATACAGATTCTTTAGCTATCAGTTTTGTTTTAAAATGCATGTTTTGAGCATGAACAGGATTTGGCATGAGAGTAAGCAGGTTGCTGACATGAAATGCTTACATATGCAGTCAAATTAAGTGACTTATATTATGGCCGAATTGTTAGACTGTTCTTTGTTCATTTTGGACCCTGTTCTGCGTTTGTCTCTGCTGCTATACTGTGTATCCATGCTTCTTTTTCCTCTGTTTCAGATAGCTTGCCTTGACAGGATCTTGGCTTTGACACAGCCAAGATCTTTCTTCAAGACTTGGCACTTAATCTTGTGATACTTAATGTTGTGGTTTTGTGTGGAAGGACAAGTAAGCTCTGTATTAAAAACAAATTTGCCGATTCTGTGTTACGCCTGGCCCAATAATAGGCAGTTTGAAGTCTTTTGTTCTTAAAGCCATGTATGTCTTTGGACTGAGCAGGCTCCAGTGTTTCTTGCATAGTACCATAAAGAGCTAAAAACTAATGTTCATAAAGCTTTCTAGTGCTAGAAACTTCAAATTTAGAAAAGTTTTAGACTTCTAACCATTATTTTTCCCCCAGATGTTTATCTTGGTGCTAGATTCCAGTGATTTGTGTGACTGACTATCAGAATCCATGCAAAAAATATGATGAAATGTTGGCTTTTTGCTTGCCTCCACGCTGGTTAAGCTTATGCGTTCTTTGGTCATTAACCTTACCTATTTGAAACAAATAGCTGTCTTGAGTATTGTTCTAAAGTCTGTGCAGTGCCTTTAGAACATGAGCGAAGTGCACAGGTCAATATTGTTTACATAAAACGGACACCTAAATTGTGGGAAACTTCCAGCTCAACTTTTACATTGGTGTCATTACTGTCACAGTTGCAAATCCTTTCCAAATGTACTGATTTGAATAGTAGCTAAAATGTAGTGTACTTTGAGATGGCGATCTCAGGCTAGTGCTGACAGTATCCTGCATTATCTCCAGAGAACTTGGCCATGGTTCAGAGGAGCCACAGAGACAGCATTCTCCATAGTAATGCCAACAGAGATGAATAAATTATTTCATCTCCAGTAGTCTGGCATTTTTTCCCCCTTGTTTGTGAGTTTTGTCCCAGACAGTTTCAGATGACTTGATGTGTTCTTCCCTGGGAAAAATCTCAGTTTCAATAGTTTGCTGTGCAGTGTAAACTTTTAACCCCAAATTTCTCTCCCTACTAGTTCTGTAGGCTAGCCAAATATTATTTTAATAGTCACTAAATGTGTGTGTTCCCCGCATGCAATATGTTGTCTCACTTTTGTAGCATTTAGTTCACATAACAGCGTTTGTATATTGTTTTAAGTCTCCTCTTCTGTCTCTATTACCGTGTGAGCATCCTGCACTCTAAATGTATATTGCATCTAGTGCAGTAACATTCTGATTAAATTTAAAATTAATTTACAGTTGAACTCCCCATTTACTTGCAGAACCTCCATCTTCCCTTTTCTTCCTATTGGATTAAAAATAGTAAAGTTGCCCTGAATAACCAGGGGTCAACTCCTGTGGCCACAATATCAAGCATCAGAACATCTCGGTGAGCTGTGCTGCACTTACCGGGTTTGTTCTTTCTGTGGAAAGCGTTGCTGATAAAGGCGCAGCTGTGTTGTAACATTGTAGCAGGAAGTTAAATGGACATGGAAATTCTACACCTCTTTCAGCCTCCTGTTTGGATGCCTGGCACTGCTGGCTGCTGTTGTTTTAGCTGCCAAGAGTAACTCCAGAAGTACAACTCCCTTTCCTGCTCTGTGCACGCCCAGGTTGGGAAAAAGGAGTTCCACAGTTAGTGATTCTCAAGTGAAGGTCCTGTAGCTTGAGTCCTCAGGTACATACTGAGGGATGCTGTTCCCATAATATGGGAATGCTGCCTCCATCTATTCAAGATGATAACAGTGCTTAGGAAGAGGGACCTCTCCTTTGTTCTTCCCTGTGATGGGCTTACGGAATACAGTGCCCTGACCAGCACTGGGAAGCAAATAAACTAATTTTGCTCTGGGTCAGCCAGCATTAGGCCCTGAAGATTTTTTATATCATGCCTTTTAACCCCTAATAACATCTTAAATATTTTGTGAAGGGATAATTTAAATTTATTTTAAATTAAAATAATTTAAATTTGCTTTTTAAATTTGATCTCTCTTTTAGAGATGGCAGAGGAAAGGAGTTGGGACAAATCAGGTTTACGGATTTCTTTTATTGGAGAGGACTATGTTGACTGAAAATGTGATACCAACCAAAAGAAATAACTCAGTACCTACTTGGTTTTAAAACAGATTGATACTTAGAAGTTGGTAATAATCAAAACAAACAAAAAAACAAACAAACAAAAAACAAGCAAAAAAAAAAAAAAAACCAAAGAAACAAAAAACACCCCAACAAATTAAGTACCAACCATTGGTTTAAGTTTACTAGAACATTTTAGGGAAATGAAATACAGTAGTTGGCTGATTACATCCTACACTGAGAGGTGGTGATGGTGTTGATTTGCCTAGCCAGCTGTCCAGTGAAGAGCACTAAATTTGTATCCAGAAGATGATTTTCATTTCTAAACATGGAGGGTCATAGTACTACAGCTGTTCTGCTCACTGGTGGGTTTTGAAATGAGGAGCAGGAGTTCTTGTGGGCCCTCCTGCTCTGCCCCTTCCAGTGTTAAAAAATGAACTCTCCTTGCTACACAGGGTAAAGAAAAAAATGGCATGAAAAATTAAATAGGCAGGAGATGTTCTCAGTGTGAGACAATCCAAGTGACAAGTCTTGATTGAATTATTTAACAACACAATCTGGAATGCTACAGAGCTTCACGTCTTAGTCTGTATTTCACTATAGCATTTCATGTTCGTGCATGAACTGCTGCCAGTCAACTGGTGCTTCCCTGTCTGCTCTTTTCCCTCATTTTTTGTCTTCATTTCTTACAGCAGTCTTCAGCAGCTTTCAAAATTATGTGACCTTTGTGATGATCTGAAAAGCACTGGCCACTTTTACTCGATGCCTAATCAATGTGGTGCTCTTTTATTTATTTATTTTTAAAGGAGCGACCAGGTTCTTTTTAACCTGTGCTAATTCTTTGTTTCTCAAAAGATGAGTTAAACTGTTGCAAGGTCTATATATAGGGATATTTGTTAATAAAGCCCACTTTTAATGCATTAAACTATAAAACATAAGAGATATTATGCAAAAATTACAGCAAAATCCAGACAGGCAATGCATGTGAAATTTATTCTCTCCTAATACAAACTTTGTTTTCTCTTGTGTTTTTCTAGTGTGTAACACTAAGATACTGTGGGAGTTTTATTTCCAATGTAAAGATGTACCTAACTTCCATGGGAAGTTGTACATATGGATCATGGAAAAAGCGCTTCTAAAAAGACATTTCCCAGACTCTTCAAACAACACGAAGTCATGAGGATATATTATCCTTAATAACTTTTGTTTGTCCCTATAAAAAAGAATCTATTGTTAATACCCTGATTTTTGGCATTGGAAATAATGGACTAAAATACAATTCTATTTAATCCATAACCTATTCTGACCGCGTTAACAGAGAAGTGGGGATTTTTTTACAAGAGCTTCAGTAACTAACAATTATTTTTTTAAATACGAGTCTATAAGGAACTAACCTTACAGCTTCCATCAGAATTTTAAAAGAAAAAAAATGGTTTCAGGTAAACCATGTTTGAGATATTTGTACTAGGTGATTGTTTTTAAAGGGTAAAACCTTTTGTTGATTCTTCTCAAAACATACTTCTTACAGAATCACATTTAAAAATGTACCTGTAGCTTTTTTAAATTATGACCCAATATACTTTTGGGAAGTCCTTAACTAATTTGAAAAAAATGGGAGACAGCTTATATCTTTAAAGACAGGGGACAAGAAAAAAAAGCCCTACACAAACTCACACTAGATCTTTTTGTTCTCAGCTCTGATTGTGCAATAAAGTGCAATAAAGAATATGTTTTGAGAATTAAATATATTTAGAAATAAAAGATACAGCTCCTTTCCCAACCAGTTAAAGATGAGGCAGACAAGATGGAAAATAATCTGATGCAGTGTTTCTAGATAACAATAGACATGGATATCTCCTGTGCTGTCTGCAGTGAGTGTGTCCTTTGAGTGTTTAGCTAAGTTTCTTCCAGCCTCTACTGCACCCCAAGGTGATGTTATATGATAGTCATAAAGACAACTCATCAGAATTTCTTCTCCTAACTCGGTTTTAAATAAGTCAAGAAGATAGAATCCAGGTGAATTTTTGGGATGGTAAATTAAGAGACTACTAAAATGAATACAATTAGTCTCTTGGAGTTCCTTATACATTGTAGTAGCTCTTCAGAGAATGAAAATTCTTGATGAGTTGCTGCATGAAGAATTTGTCCCATAGCTGATGGTGTGCCTATTGAATTCCATGTTGTTGTTAAAAAAATATATATATACATTTAATATGTTCTGCTGTTTAGATGCCCAACCTACAGAATCTGAAAAGGAAATTTATAATCAGGTGAATGTAGTGTTAAAGGATGCAGAAGGAATACTGGAAGACTTGCAGTCATATAGAGGAGCTGGCCATGAAATACGAGAGGTGAGCTAGAGCGCTACAATTGTGCACAACCTGTGGTTGTTCATTGTCTGATCTTAACCAAATACTGCTGGGGTTTAACTTTGCTTGCAGGAGCTGTTTTGGCAGAGCATGTTGTCTATTAAAATCACTGTCTTGAATTTCTGCTCTGGAATGTTTCTTTTTAACAGCAAAACAGATGTTGCTTGTTTCAATCATATTAATCCACATATATATTAGCAAATGATGCTTCTCAGAGTTTTTAGTGAATTGTTGCTATTGATTTTTCTTTGTATTCCCACATACGCTCTTTTTGAGTTAATAGTGAATTTGGAAAGAGCGTGGTGTGACTACAGTGCAATATTGAGTAGTGTTGGCATCCTCTTGTATGGTAACTGGAGAAGCCTGGTTTGGTAATCCTAACACAAAGGGCATCTCATTTTCAATCCCTTTTAATTAACTTTTATTTACTAAAGTAGATGTTTGGATCAGAAGCAAAGTTCCTGTACAGAACGTCACTCCATTTTTCCTTTGTTTAAGAAAGGGTGGGATAAATACTCTCCCAACCCCCTTTCTTTCTTCCTCACATGCAGCAATGGGGGCTGCTTTGCTCCTGAAGGAAGGAGTTACTCACTGTAACATACCCTTAAAAAATAGTATTAGGTAGGAGGAGTGTCTGCTCACTCCATATGACTTGAGATACTGATAGCCATTCAGCTTTGAGAGTTCTTCTCTTCAAGGAATTCGTAAGGTAGGTTTAAGAAGGATAACTGTCACACAAAACCCTTAGGAGGGAAGATAGCTTACTTGTTCTTCAAGGAAGGAGTGTGTTCAGGGACAGGCTGTAGGATCAGGCAGGAATGTGTGCCTGCAGATCCCAAGGAGAAATGAGAGATACTCTTCTGAGAGGACGTAGACATGGCAGGAAGGAAAGTTTCTAGGACCAGAGAGGAGTGTGCTGCAAGCCACAGCCCAGGGTTGGCCGAAACAGTTTTTGTAATCAAGAACTTGACAGTGAAAATGTTGCAGGAGAGTTATGAGCATTTTATTTGTGTTTTCTTAGTATATTTTCAGTTGCTAACTGGAGAGGTTGCATTTAAGGTTGCATTAAGGTCTGGGAAGTTTACTGCAAAGACAAAGCCTATAAATATATCCCTCAAGGCTGTGGTATACATTATGTCCTGGCGGTGCTTTATGTTGTTGATTCTGCTTAAATGTTCCTACTGTAATATTTAGCCTGAATTTCACAGCCATTTTTTTTCTTTGCAAATTTGGGAATTACTGATAGATACCAACATTAGGATGAGGCTTTGATCACTAAATTTTTTTTGCTTGGAGTAACCACAATAAAGTTGTTAATTTTAATTAACTAGATCTGGTTATGTAAATTTTCTTATCTGAGTAACTTGATTTTTAACCATTTCTTTATACTCTCTCCAAGCTGTTTTCCTGTTCAGGATGCTTACTTTCAACACAATTATTTAGACCTTTTTGGAACAGACATGGGTTAGTACATGCTTGTCTCTCAACTGAAAACTTCTTAGTAGGTAGATTTTTAATTATTAGCTCTTCAAACAATTGTTCTGCATAGGTGTTTTGGTTTTTTGTGTTTTGTTGTTTGGGGCTGTTTTGTCAGCAGTGCATCAGTTATTCCCAATCTAAGCATACTTTTCTTTTTTTTCTAATTTAAGGCAATACAGCATCCAAATGATGAGAAGCTGCAAGAGAAGGCATGGGGTGCAGTTGTTCCACTAGTAGGCAAACTAAAGAAATTCTATGAATTTTCTCAAAGACTAGGTGAGTAGAAAGGTGTTAAATAAAGGGGGTTTTTTCTTCATTAATTAGTATATTTGGCATATTCATATGTGATCACATCTGGGTCAGCTCCTTAGTGGAAAAAAGCTCGTATTGCATAGATTCCTCCCGTACACTGGATTGGATGACAGCAAACTTGCTTCAGTGGATACCTGAGAGGAGAGAGAGATTGGGAGCATACTTGTTACTCTTCCTGTACTCCTTTAGTTACTCTGGAAAGCAGTAACTAGCTGACTGACTCGAAATGAATGGACTAAATAATCAGAAATTAATTCTGTCAGTATTTTTGTTACCAAGACTATTTAAAAGAGACTGTATTATTCCTCCCTAAACACCAGAAATAATTTGATCTGGGGAAATGCCTGGTCTTGGTTCATACAGATACAATACTTGAGATGGTGCTTCATGCCTCTTTTGAAACTCACTGATGTGGTGGCTAAATTGATAAAACTTAGTAGACGTGTTTTTTCACCAGCTTTCTGTTGTTATCTCATTTTTTATCAAATTTATTAGCATAGCTTGTAAAAAATGTGTTTAAAACATGGAAACTTTGTGCAAGCAAGTTCTGCTTTTTTAAATGGGTGAGGTATTTTTCTCAAGAAGATGAACAGGAAGTTGGATTATAAATTTATCTTGAATAATGTGACTTGTGCTTACAGTTAAGTGCCTCTTGAATTCTGTCTTCTCGTAAAGGCTGAAGTCTGCTAACACAGGTTATTGAAATGTGTTTTACACAAGTATTGCAGACAAAGCTTGAGTAAAACTTTTCAAGAAGGTTTTTTGGTGGCTGTCAGTGCTGATGAGACCTGGTACAGCAATTTGTAAGTAAATATGACAGCAGTGACACATAGATAAGCAATCAGTCAAGCCTCTTTATTATTAATCACCATGTATTTTGGCAGACGTATGTTTTAAGTCTAGCATGCAAATATCAGCCAATATTGATACAAGAAGCAGGTGCAGTTGTTTATTGCAAAATTGTCTCCTGTCACTGCAGAGGCAGGACTGCGAGGCCTGCTGGGAGCCCTGACGAGCACTCCGTATTCCCCAACACAGCACCTGGAGCGAGAGCAGGCTCTTGCTAAGCAATTTGCAGAAATTCTTCACTTTACACTCCGTTTTGATGAGCTCAAGGTAAGAGTTTGTAATCAAGAAGGCTGGAAAAAGAAGCCAAGTCTGTTTAGTGAAGCAGTCTGAGTTGTGTTCTATTCTGGAATAGAATGTGCAGTGGGTATTCAAATATCCAATATGCTTGGCTTGCTCTCCTGACCTAGAGTTAGATTAAACTGGAAAGCAGATGAAATATCATATTAGCTTTAGGCACTTGTTGTATTTCAGCTTATATTAATCATGTTTCTTCACTCAAATTTGGCATATCTCTTGGGATAATGCTGCTGCTTTTAGCTCGTGTGCACCCATAGTCCAGCTATTTTCTTGCTAATGTGCAAAGAAGTAAGCTGAAATGATAATTAATTTGCTGGTCTGGTCCTTGGAGTCAAATTAGCAAAGCAATGTTTTTCAGCCTACTAATTTCTAGCTTTTATTTAGAAGACTGATCCTTTTCTCGTTCCTGTTAGAGCTTGTTCTGAATCTGAGAAACCAGAAGGCTTCTTGTTGTGGTTCCCAGTTCCCAACATGTCACAGGCCTTTTTGCTTCAGGAAGTTGAATGTTTTCTTGTTGGGTATATTATATTTTACAAAAACTTGTGCTAATATTTTTCTTGAATTTGTCACAACTCTCTTGCTTCTGTGTCTACATAGATGACAAATCCTGCTATACAGAATGACTTCAGCTACTACAGAAGAACTCTGAGCCGCATGAGGATTAACAATGTCCCAGTAGGTAACCCTTGGATGAGATGAAATGTAATCTTCTGCTACCACCTCTCTTCTCCATACACAGAACAACTAAGCCCTTTCTTCTGTTTTTTAGGCAGAGGGAGAAAATGAAGTAAATAATGAGTTGGCAAACAGAATGTCTTTATTTTACGCTGAAGCGACGCCAATGTTGAAAACCTTAAGTGATGCCACAACAAAGTTTGTGTCAGAGGTAAGAGTATAAATTTATGGCTTGGATAACGTGCTTCAGAGCACTGCAGGGCCAGACATAATGGGGAACACAACTTCCACCATCTAGAAATAAAACTTAGGGTTTGAAGCCTCAAGAAATGTAACGTCTTTCCCAGATGTTGTAGGGTTAGGGACTTCAGCCAGGCACTTAGTGTGTTGCCAAAAGCTAATGGATAGTGTCACATCAGTAGTGATGACTTTCCTCAAAGAGGAGGTGGGACAGGTAACTATTTTGCCTGTATTGTGATGGTGATATAGAGCAGAAATTTCACAAAATTGAAAGGGAAACAGCTTGATTCTTTGTGCTCGAAAAGGAATGGAATTGAAATGTAGCTTGCTTTTCTCCTTCCCAAGACACTCTTGTTACACTGTGTAAAGTCAAGTATACTACATTATTGCAAAAGGGAGGAGGAACCTGAACTGGAAAAGTATTTCAACATTTTGAGACATCCCTATTTATCCTTGACTACCCAGTCACTACAAGTATTGTGCTTGCCCTCTGGTAACTGGGATGATTTTTGGCTTACATGCAAAAAATGCACACTATTTCTTAGTAAAAAATAATTGTACTTTACATAATTAATACAAAGTTACATTTATCTTTTAATGGTTTTTTTGCTGAGTTCTGCTTTATACTTGAACTGCCTTAAGAAAATTGTCCTCTTATTTTATATTTTCTTTATGATACTTATCTGCAACAATTTTAAGTTTTACTATTACAGCAGATGAGTATATTTGGCTATAGAAATTTTTGTTTTTGTAGGAGTAGGTTAGATGATTCCTTCAAAACTTTACAAAAGTCAACCATGTTAATGGTGTAATTTTTTGACTACAAACAAGCAGGCAAAGCCTATGTGGTAGCCTTTCCTCTGTAAATTGCTAATCTGTATGGTAACATTTAAAAAAAAAATGCAAGACTACCTGACTTACCATAGCTGTGTTGATGTTTTTAATTGCTCCACATTGCCATGCCAGCAGATAACTGGTTTGACTTAGGTTTTGTAGTATAATATTTCACAGTAATTGAATTGGAAACTGTTAATCTTCTTTTGCAGAATAAAAATTTACCGATAGAGAATACAACAGATTGCTTAAGCACCATGGCAAGTGTGTGCAGGGTCATGCTGGAAACCCCGTGAGTACAAACAGTGCTTGGGTTGGGTATGAGTCATCTCTCTATTTCAGACCTGACTAGTGATGTATGAGGTGAAAGAAATATAATCAGGGTAATTAGGAACTATGGTGTTTCCTTTTTATCAGCCTAGTTGTTTACCTTGACACGAAATGCCCTTGTCTCATTTTGCCAGCCACGCAAATCATGCAGTCTACTTTTCTGAACACATTAATATTTAAAAATAGAATGGCTATGGAAGCTAGACAACTTCTTGGCACTCTTTATAAGTGGTTTTCTCATGTATAATTCAGAGGAATAGACTATTTGAGCATGATTGCCTAGGGCCTCCTGAAAGTGGGGGCTGTGGGCAATGCAGGGGATTGTCCTTGCAGGCTGGCCTGGCTGATGGCTCTAACAAAATGACAGTGCTCCTCTCAGGGGAATTAAGAGACAACTTCTAGGCATGAAGGCAGTCAGTTGTCTACTGTACATTGAGAGGCACTGGGAGTATGACCAAAGTCAGACTAAACTTTGATTATTTTTTTAAATCTGTTTCTTCTGTGTTCTAAATAGTTTTCTATTGGTAAAATTATTTGGGCATGAGCTTTGTCTTTTTCAGTAAGTTTCTGTCCAAATACCACAGGACATTTGTTTTGGAGTACATTAAGAGCTCCAAGCATTTATACTCCTGCCCTTCTTAAGAAGGGACTGTTCCATTAAAAAAAGTAGTTAAATGTTGTCCATTACCCTGCCTTTTTTTCTTCCTAAGTCAGAAGTTTGGATGTGTATTAGAAGGTGGCAGGGAGAAGTGTAGGAAGCATTGGAGACCAAGTTAGTATGTATTGTTTTAATGCTTTTTGTCTCTGAAAAAATCCAAATGGTATAGCAGCAGGATCCTGTTTTAGGTTTGAGAATTTTTATTAATCTTCAGGTAACTTTCTAAACAGTCATCTGGCTTTTGTCAGGTTATTGAAAGGAATAAAGAAAACTCTCAAAAGTTTGGGGTTGGTGGATTTGGTTGGGTTAGTTGGTTTGTTTGTTTTTTCTCTGAGGATTTGTAGTGGAATTTTTGTCTTTAATCTTATTTTGGGTATTACTAGTATGTACTGTTATCTTGTGTTTCATAGATAATAACCTGTGGTTTTGAATTACAGTGAATATAGAAGCAGGTTTACAAATGAGGAAACAGTATCATTCTGTCTGAGGGTAATGGTGGGTGTCATCATACTCTATGACCACGTGCATCCGGTGGGCGCTTTTGCCAAAACTTCAAAAATTGATGTAAGTTTACTGTTGCTAAATAATCTCCTGAGTATTTAAATTCTATGCAGGCTCCTTTTCTGTCTTCCAGGTTCTAGTGTCAGATATATACACTGGGTTGGTGCTAAACAGGTAGCCGTGAGCAAAAAGATATCTTTAAGTAGTGAAAAATACAAACTAGGCCCTCAGATGTGCAAGTGGGTCATGAAAAATCTGGTTTTTATGTAATTCAGGTAGTTTCTAGAAATATTTGTAGACAGTGCTTGTGTTGAAAGATCCAGATCAGAAAGGTAATGGCTGAATGTAATAATTCTTAGTGGATTTATGATAAACATATATTTTTGCTCATGGTTCCATTTTTTTAACATTGATAAAGCAGAGTTTCACATGAAAGTTGCATTGTCTAAAGTTATCATAGAATGGTTTGCGTTGAAAGGGACTTTAAAGATCATCCAGTTCTAGTGCTCCTGCCATGAGCAGGGACACCTTCCACTGGACCAGGTTGCTTAACCTGGCCTTAAACACTTCCAGGAATGTGGCAGCCACAAGGTTCAAAGTCATTCTCCCTCATCTTACCTCTCCATGCCCTTGTAAAATGTCTCTTTCCAGCTCTCTTGTAGCCCCCTTTATGTACTGGAAGGTGCTCTGTGGTCTCCCCAGAGCTTTGTCTTCTCCAGGCTGAACAGCCCCAGTTCACTCAGCCTTTCCTCACAGGAAAGCCTTCTGATCATCTTCATGACCCTCCTCTGGACTCGCCCTGGCAGGTCCATGTCACTCTTCTGGGGACACCAGAGCTGGGTCCAGGTGGGGTCTTACAAGAGCAGTGCAGAGGTGAAGAATCTCCTCCCTCACCCTGCTGGCCACATTTCTTTTGCTGCAGCCCAGGACACATTTGCTTTCTGGGCTGCCAGAGCACATTTCCAGGTCATGTTGAACTTCTCATCCACCAATACCCCCAAGTCCTTCTCCTCAGGGCTGCTCCCAATCCATTCTCCACCCAGCCTGTATTTGTGCTTGGGATGCCCTGACCCAGGTGCAGAACCTTGCACTTGGCCTTGTTGAGCCTCATGAGGTTCTCAGCCTGTCCAGGTCCCTCTGGATGCCATGCCTTCCCTCCAGAGTGTCAGTAACACCACACAGCTTGGTGTCACCAGTGAAGTTGCTGAGGGTGCACTGATGCAGCTTTTTAAGTAGCTAAGCCAGTCTGTCTTAGGAAAATGTAGTACTGAAAGCTTAATTCCTTTCTAATACCCAGAAAATGTCTTTACACTGCTGCTATCTTAAAATACTTATTTTTGATCTTTGACAAACTGAATACAAAACATTCCTGTAAATTCAGAAGGTATTAGCATGGAAAAAACTAATTTTTTTAACTCCTAGATGAAAGGATGCATCAAAGTTCTTAAAGACCAGCCTCCTAACAGTGTAGAAGGCCTTCTAAATGCTCTCAGGTACTCCTCTTTGTTTCTTGGGGTTTTGTTTTTTTTTTTTTAATGTTTTGATATGAGTTTTCATGAATTGTTCAGGATATTTTCTTTATAGCAAAGTATTCAGTGACTCTTACAGGGAGAGGTGAATGTGATTATTGCAGGCTTTTCTTCCAATGTGTCTTGAGACAAGGATGTATGAAGAAGCCTCTGGATTTTAAACTGGTTTGTGAGCTTGCAATTGTTCATTCTAAGATAACTTTTTCTATGCATGCAGGTTGAGAATGAGTCAGTATGGCGTGGTAAGTAACTAGAAATTGTTCCTTTTGAGAAAGTACTTCAGGCACAAGTCTCTGTGTTTTGCTGTAGAATAGATGAGACAGGAATTTGCTACGTTGATTGGAGAAGAAAAACTAATAATGCAGTATATTAATCTAAAACCTGCTAATTTGGGCCAATAAAGCTGTATCTATAGTCAGTAACATGTTCTTTGCATGGGTGTCCAGCATTGGAGGAGTGGCAGAAAGTGCCAAAATGCGATAGGCAGATGAAGTCTTCGTTCTTGTCCTGACTTGGAAAAGTATCATTCCTTTGGTAACAAATAACTGTAACTGGGTGTTGTTACTCATGCACTTGCTTGGAATGTGGAAGCTTTAGTTTGTCTTGCCTGAAAGTGTCCAGTTGTGATTTGTTTTCCTTATCTGTAGTGAAACTGCTTTAATTTCATTTGCTCTCTTTTTAATTTTTTTGTGTTATGAGGTGGTTAGTAGTGAAATAATGTGGTATTGTAGGTGGGTTCTTTTGCAAAGTCTTTTCAGATTATTAGTTAAAATAAAAAAAATCCATGCCTAATTTGAAACTTTATGTGATTATTTCCATGCTAAAATCATGTTCATCTCTGAACTTCAGGTACATGACCAGTCTTTGAGATGGTGGTCAGTAAAAACACAGGCTTCCAGAGGGAAAATGCTGCATTATCATTTATTTTCTGACTAGTTTATTGTGATTGCAGCTGCAATGATCACCAGTCTTTACTAGTACCCCATTTTTTCCCATCATTGTTGACACCATGAAAGTACCTGGAAGGTGTAGTTCAGTTCTCACTGCACCGAGCAGTGACATTAACTTTTGGTTTATTACACAACCACAATTAACTTAATGGTTAGCAGTGTAAATCCAGTCCCTGCTCTCAAAGCTGTTCTTTCCCTGCTCCAACCCTTTCCATGCATGGATGCTGTAACAGTCCTGGTTTTGTACATTTGATTGCTCATCTGGGTAGGGTATTTAAATCTTTTCTAAACCTCATTTGGAATTGTTAGAAAGAGATGCAGAGGTGAGCTGCTGTGTGCTTGTGTGATGAGAACAGGTTCAAGATGTCATCATGACAAATTAAGTCCAACTCTTAGTCTTTGATTCTGGAGGAACAAGAAGTTCTCTTGTTTTCCCAAGAGACAGATAATATGTTTCCAAAGCAAATGGAAGGTGGTATGGATTTTGGAGTGAGATCAGCTCTTTGTAATTTCAAATTCATCTGAGTACTGTAATCATGTTCAGCTTTTCCACATGGGCAGAATACCAAATGCAATAACTTTTCAGGATTTCAGAGAACCTTAGGCTACATGTTTGTTGAAAGTATAAATTACCAAAAAGTGCTGAAATCTACAGTGGTCTTAACTTCTGAACTAAAAAGTCATTATATATTTATCAAGTGAACAAGTGAAATAGTACTGCATTTGTGGATAACAATGAAAGTGCTAATTTAACATGTTAAATTTAAATTACAAAATAAGTTTTTTTTGCTTTTAGGTTAGTTTGGAAGGAGGATCAGGAAATTAATCATAAAAAAAGGGTGCAATGAGGATATATTTTAAAAATAGAGATAGCTAAGTTTTTTATAGTGATTTAAAAATGTGCTATTGTTCTAGAGAATTTTGAAAGGGGAAGGAGCTGAAATAAGCACGTGTATGCTCTGTAGTTTTAGCAGCACAGTCACTTAACTAAGCAGCAAATTAAGCTGAAAAGTGGTTAAATCCATTGTCTTTGAGGGATTTTAGAAAGGTTTGGTCACTGGAAGTTTTGAAGAAGAATTTCTGAAGCTGCTTTATTTGACGATGTTTCCTGTGGGCAGAGCCCTCAGCATTAGTCTGGTGGATAATTACCTGTCACAAGTGCTACTGTGAGTTTACTATGAAAGCCAATGTCCAGCTGCAGCTTATTTTGAGCTCCCCTTGGTGCAAGGCTGCTGGGTTATAATTCTGATTGATAATAGTATTTTCTGATCAGAATGTCTGATTTGTGTTCTCAGTGACCATGGAGTGGGTGATGATCCATGGCTGAGGGTTTTGCTCTGGTGTAGTCAGGTTGAGCCATAAACAAAGAAATTACACATTTGTAAGCCAAAGCGCAATAGCATTTATGCTCATCTTGACTTTATTTCTGTGTTTAGGTACACAACAAAGCATTTGAATGATGAGACTACCTCCAAGCAAATTAAATCCATGTTGCAATAACAATTACCTGGAATTCGCACCTGCTGTAGACAGTATTCTGCAATGACTGAGATGCACAGATTTTTTTTTTTTTAGTGATTGCAACTACTATCTCGTTCATTCTTGCTTTTTATTTTCTCTCTTCCTGTTTACCTTTTTTTTTTTTAATCACTTTCTTGTACCTAAGTAAGCTCAGACTTCTTTTCTGTGCCAAATCAATGAAAATTATCAATTCTGGAAAGTATTTCTACTTCTCAGAATAGCCATCCTAAGTGGCAGCTAATTATGCGTTGCATTTGGATTTCTCTGTACTGGGGAAAGATTTGTGACTTGAACTAAATATTTTTAAACTTGTGGTTTTTTTCTTTTTTTGAAAAACTAATATTTAATATTGCTTCTTCTGCATGGCAAGACTGCCTACTTCTGCTATTTAAAAATCCCTTGATGACTTCATTTTCTATTGCAGCTTATTTTCATGTGCAACCATGAGGAAACTAAAAGCAGATTTGTTTAAATTAACTGTGTTTGTACAAAATGGTACCCAACACAAAAGTTTTTTTAAATGAGTAAAAACTGTTTTGTTTAAAAGTTACGTTTGCATTTTGACTCATTTTTGTAAGGATGTATGTTGTATGTTTAACCTTTAATAACTAACGTTAAACTGTGGTGTGTGCGTAGCAAAATTACGTATGCATGTTCATGTCAAATGATTGGCTGTGGATAAGATAATAAAATCAGCTTTCATTTTTCTAAGTGTGGTTTGATTTACCAGTATTTTGAGTGAGATGTCTTCGTGCTCTTTGGATTTTTACAAAAAAATAAATTTATAAATTTTATATAGTGAAAACTCTTCTGTTTCATTACCAGTAACCAGTTGCCTAATCCACTGATTTAAGCCTAGCGTGTTTTAGGGTTCTTACTCTTCACTCTGTGCTGCTTCCCTGTCTCCAGAATTATTACTCAGATAGGGTTTGTGGTGAGGAACTTGGTGCAATTCATATGGATCCCAGTGGACGTTGCTGAAGAAGCTGCATCTGGGCTACCCTTGCTCCTCAGTACAGCCATCAGAAATGACACTGGGCTCTTTCCATACCAGGGGTAGGGAGATGAACTCCCCTTGCTCTGTACTGATGTGTACTCTTATGGGTCTAGGTATTTGTACTGTGTAAAATCTGAATAATCACAGCATACTAAATAATGTTTCTTCTTTGGGTGACAATTTATAGCAACAAGTCTTACATAGGTTGGTGAAGAAATAAAAGCCCTTTTGGAGGGGAAAAGATTGAAGGGGAAAACATAGTGCCCTTCTGAAGGACCTTGGTAGTTTGGAGAGATGGGCAGAGAGGAACTGTCTGAAATTCAGCAAAGGCAAATGCAGGGTCCTGCATCTGGGGGGGAACAGCACAGACTGGGGGCTGACCTGCTGGAAAGCAGCTGTGTGGAGAAGGAGCTGGGGGAGAACAGCTGTCCATGAGTCAGCAGTGCCCTGGGGGCCAAGAAGGCCAATGGTGTCCTAGGGTGCATCAGGAGGAGCCTTGCCAGCAGGTTGAGGGAGGTGATCCTGCCCCTCTGCTCAGCCCTGGCAAGGCCTCACCTGGAATGCTGTGCTCTGTTCTGGTCTCCTCAGGACAAGGCAGATGTGGAGCTCCTGAAATGTGTCCAGCATAGGGAGTGGAGCATCTCTCTTATGAGGAAACGCTGAGGGAGCTGGGCCTGTTCAGCCTCAAAAAGAGGTGACAGAGAGGGGACCTCATCAACATCTGTCAGTATCTGCAGGGAGGTGTCAGAGGGTGGACCAGGCTCTGCTCGGTGGTGCCCAGCAACAGGACAAGAGGCAACGGGAAGAAACTGATGCCCAGAGAGTTCCACCTGAACATGAGGAAGAACTTCCTTACTGTGCTGTGACCAAGCACTGGAACAGATTGTCCAGAGAGGGTGTGGAGTCTCCCTCACTGGACATTTCCAAGAACTATCTGGACGTGATCCTGTGCCATGTGCTCTGGGATGACCCTGCTTGACCAGGGAGGTTGGACCAGATGACCCACTGTGATCCCTTCTAGCCTTAGCCATTGTGGTATGCTGTGTAAACAAGAATTGAGAATGACTAGAAAACTGGAAAATGGTATGTTTTGCCCTGATGGGTAAACATTAGTGCTCCTCATGTGTTTGGTGCTGTTGTGATTATGTTTAACATGAGTTGTCAGCGTTCTGGAAAGGAGACTTGAAAGCTGCAGGCAATTGTGAGCCCCTCAGCTTTATTTGGTGGTCAAGTAATGTTTTGTAACTTTGCAAGCTGGCTCCAGATAGAACGTATCAGTGTGACCGTGGTGGCTTTCCTATGGATACCCCTTCTGCACCATCAAGAAATGTTTTCCTTTTTATCTTTTGTTTGTTTGTTTTGGAAGGAAGAGATCTGCAAACTTGTAAATCATTACACTTGAAGACTTTGGAGGAGGTTCAGGTGTATTCTGGGTACCTGTGTGTCCATCTCTGTTAGACAGGGAAATACATTTTTTCTTTCCTGCCAAAGATGCTTAGCCAAGGTCTCTGCCACAGAGAAGCCAACCCATGTGCTTTGCTGGCCACAGGAATAAAATACTCTTGCTTTGGTATGATACTACTCTAGTCCTTTTGACAATATCACAGTTGAATCAAGCTGATAAAAAACAAAATTGGATTTGTTTGGGGTTTTTAAAAAGGAAAAAAAATATTTTCCCCAGCATCATGTGATTGTAACAAACTGTATGCAACCAACCCTTCTCCAAGGATCTGAAAAGGAAACTGTCCTCATCAGTTCATCACCTTGAGGAAAAGTATTTTTGTGTCATCCTTGTTGCTGCAAATACAGTTAAGGAGTAATAATCCCAGGAGGAGCAAATCATGCTCCTGTCCAGTGTTATTTTTTGGAAGTAAAGCTTTCTAAAGGAAACCTAATTTACAGAAAATGGATTTTAAGCACAGCTTGTGTATCTGACTTTTTTTTTTTTACTTCTGATCTTGTTGAAAAACACTTGAAACAGTAAATCAGGCTGGAGTGCTGTTGTGGTAGAACCAGCCATACAGCAGATTCCTTCTTTGTCTTGTCTCTGTGGCTGCTGACTAAAACAACACAATTTCTTCAGTCGACTGTTTTGGACAGATCTTCCTTTCTGCTGCCCTGACAGCATCTTTGCTTTTAAACATCGTTGTTCTTGTGGTCTGAGAATAATTTGAGCTTTCCTTTATTTTCCTCTGGCATTTGTGTTTTGCAGTTTCTTTGGGTACACAGCTGGGACGGGAGATTAGAGCTGGCTTGCCTTGGAGTTGGCTGGCCCACAGCTCCACAAGCTTCCCCACTCATGAGCTTTCCAAGAAAACAGGCTCTTCCAGTGCACCAGGCATCAGCTGTTAGCAGTTTTGAGCTGAAACTGCTGTGTGTTCCTGCTCAAGCTTTGGTGCTTGTTCCTTGCAAAACCGCTCTTTAATCTTGCCCACTTCATTTTGTCTGTGCTGGTGGGCAGGAGAGCAGCTGGCAGGCATACCCAGCACTAAGTATTGGCCACTAAACAGCCTCTATGTAAGTTTTGGGGGAAAATCCACACAGTTTGGATGGCTCCACCCTGTTGTGTGTGATAGCCTGTAATTTTGGGGGGCTGGGCTGGGTGGCACTCAATGGTTAAAATAAATGCTATGCTCAAGTTAGCCACCCTCCCTGTGCTGTGAGCTGGTGTAACCAGCCTGTATCTGTTGTGGGTGAAAGGCCTTCTCCTTGTGGTGCTGTGTCTCTTGAGTGTAAACACTATTGCTCCCTTCTTGTGAGCCTCAGATTCCAGGCACAGATGGGTCTCTTGGGGAAACATCTACTGTGGTGTATGTCACAGACAGTAAGGAGGCTGCATGGCTGACAGTGTGTGCTACCCCCAGCTCTGGAATGGTTCTGCAGTTCTCTAGTACCTGCTTGAGTGATGCTGATTTTGGTTCCTTAAATTTCACTTCAAATTATGGAACTGTCTCTCCTAAAAAAATGTCCTTTCCTATCCATATCTTATGTTTATAAACCACATCAGGATTTCACTTTGCCAGAAATGCTGCCTATTTCCACGTAGTTTTATTATGATTGGAGCAAATCTGGAGAGGAGGACCCTGAAATGGCCTTCTTGCATGTGGACTTGGAGCATTCCTGTGCAAACATCTCATTCTGGATGAACTGTCCTCTGGCTGCTTTCTCCTGGCTTGCAAGGCCAATGCCAGCATGTCTTTTGCAGCAGGGATGTGATTACTCTTCAGATTGCTGCTTCACTAGAAGGCTGCTCATCTTCCTTTTCTTTGGGTTTCTTAAGTTTGATGTTGTCTTTCTGTCCCTGCAAAGACTTAGACTTGTGAAATAACTAACAAGGAGTAGTTAAGGCAGTTGCTGTGAGTTTATAGTTAGTTGTGGGATTTGAGGAGTCTGTCAATAGGAAGTTCACTGTGGTGTTCCCTGGTGCCACAACTTGTAGTCACAAGTCCTGCTGGATGCAGGAGGCATCCTTGAGGGTGCCTTTTTTGGCTGTGGTGATGGTGTTGCTTATTTCTCAAAATCTTGAGAAATAACACTGTGAAGCTGCTTCTTTTATCAAAACAGAAAACTATCTCTAAACTACCAAGTTGTTTGCCCTTTCTTGCTCTTTTGGTCTTTTTATCAGATAAGCCTGAAGAAAGTTTTTTGAGCCCTTCTCCCAAGCCCAGTGTAGTGCCTGCTGGCAGATCAATAGTAGCAGCTTGGGGGTAGTGGAGCAAGGACTAAAGCAATCCCAGTATAAAGTTCATGGTATCAGTTTGTATATGAATTTTGTAATGAATGCTGTCACACAGGATATTTAAAAACTGGATGATTGCAACCAACTTGTTGCCCTGGATCTGGCCAGTGATCTGCTTCCCCCTGTGCTAATGACCCTTTCAGGCTGGTCTCATCCCTCAGTTTTATCACTGTGATAAAGGTGCCTGGACAGGGTTACCTCTTCTGCCAAGGTTACAACAAAGGGGGCTGTATCTGGTGAGCACATCTAGCCAGGAGGTATCACCTGGTCTCTTACATCTGTTCCATGCTGTGGACTCTGTCACAGCTACAGCAGTGAGAAGCGGGCCTTTGTGGGGTTCTAGGGGACAGTGGTGAAGTTATCAAGCTACTGCAGGTGTGTTACAAATTACAAGACTTGGCCAAGGGGTAGAATTGAGCTTTCTCAAGGGGATCTGCCAGATTAAACACTGCTCTTTCTGAACGTATACAAGGATACTGCATTCTGCAGATAAAGTCGACACTGCTGAATTGCTTGAACTCTTGGATGTTTTATTATGTGGATTCACTGCTGTAATTATTTCACCAGCAAATGCTTGAGTGCAGCTGGTAACAGGATACATGGACTTGGTGAGTCATGAACATGCCTGCCGAGGTTGCCCTTCTATGTGAGTGGTCCTGGAGCTCCCAGGGCCACGCTTACTTGAAGGCTTTCCTCTATTGCCCTGCTCAGTCATGTCTGTGTTTCACAGCTACAGCTACACCCAAGACCCTTTGTCTTCCTTTTGAAAGTGTTCATCTTACCTGTCATATATGGAAGTGTGTTGGTGCTGTTAGTTATCTTCCATGTGCTTCTAAGAAATTATTGAGGACAGGTCTTAGGATAGCTCCTGAGACCTCAGTTGGTGCAAGAGGAGTTGGAGAAATTCAGGAGATGTACTTGTCTTCTTGCCCTCAGCAGTGTGCTGTGAACTGCAGCGGTCTGCTACCCCCTGCAAGCTCCTGCCCCAGGGCCCTGCCTTCCCTGCTCATGCTTGAGCCCTGTCCCAGAGCCAACACATTACTGCAGGGATCAGGGGTGTCCAGTAGTTGAGGTGAGGAGTTACAAGCACCTGGTGACCGCGATGATTAAGTGAGATACAGGAGTGCTGTGCCCTATCCTGGTTCCTGCCATGGGGTTCCCTCCTTAGAGGTGGCAAATTCCTGTTGATCCCAAGGTCTCTAGAGGAATGCTTCTGTGCATTCTCCCCTTCCTTGCCATTCAGGGTGTGTCACTGATGTCCCCATCCTCAGAAGCAGGGAGAGCTCCTGCTGCAGGTAACAGAGGTGGCCTCTGTGGTCATGGGAGTCTAAGACAACCCCAAGTCAGAGCTGGTCTGGCAAGAGCATGTATCTGGCCTGATCTGTGGCCTGACCCATCTCTCCCTTGGATGCAGCAAGGAAACAACTGAGCTGCTTATTTTGTCCTGGCTCCCCATATTCCTGCATTGCGTGATTTCACATGTGCCTATTGTGTCAAAGTGATGCTTGAACATTGGCCAAATGATGGGCCAGTGTCCAGGCTTGGGAAAGGAGTATGTGCACACATCCAGCTCATCCAATGGGCTGGAAACACACCCATCATGTGAAGGGGCACATGAGATGTGTCCAAGTGCAGGGTGGAGGGAGATGAGATGTTGCAGTATAAAACTGATGTCCCCATGGCCAGCTATGTGACCCCTGATCAGCATTGGTGTGATTAAACACAGCGTGGGAGTGCATTACTGGAACATGTGAGCTTAAGTAATGTGGCCATCCTAACTGTGCTCTTTCTGGCTTTAAAGCAGTTGCCTTTATCATCTTTAGTACCCTTACTGTTGTTTTTAAGGTGATGGGCTCTACATTCAGTACTGTACATCTTTGAAATGACTTGTAGTGCCTGAGAGTGAAATACCGCTTGGAGGCCCAGGCTAGAGATGGTTTCTGTGTGTGGCATCTGACTGACTGTTCTGGCTAGAAGAATGATGATTTAATGCCACTGGAAGGAAAGTTGGCTGATGTCACGAGGAGTTTTGTAACGCTTCTCTTACGCTAACGTAAACATCTTGCAAGAGAAGTGGAAGGGGGTGGCTCCTTGGAGACATTTAATCTGGATTGAATAAAGGGCAAGAGGTGTCCATTAGGAAATTTTACTGCACTGAAGTGGCCGAGACTGACTGACAGGTCTTTTTCATCTTAAATTGAAATTTGCACTGGAAATTATGTTTATGAGGTGTTTCTGCATAGGCAGTTCGAGGCGTCAAAATCCAGAAGCTGGAAAGAGTTGGACCAAAACATCCTCCACAGAGCATCAATAATAACTGAAAATATAACTTTGGCTGGAGTTGCAGAAAGCTTTCTTTTGTATTGCATAAACCAAAAACTGTTCCCAGAAAAGCTGCTTCATGTTGGGAAAGAGAAAGCAGCCGTCCTGAAGATGGCAGTGATGCTCTTCTCAAACAAGCCCTATTTACTGGCTGAGCACCGCTGTTCTTTGAGAGCAACTGTTCCGCCCGCAAACTCGCCCTCCTATACATTACTGCAATTTTACTGTTCCCTTCAAAAACTGAGTGATCCATTGCTCTCTTTATTTCTCTCCCCATTTTGACACATTAACACAACTTGCTTCATGCTCTGGCTTTGCAAATGAGGAGCAATTGAAGCAGGAACGTAATTGTGTGTCTGCTCTCAAGGAGGGAATGCGTTTCGAAACAGAACGGCCCTGGACTCCAAAGTTGTGCCTCTGCTGATCTGCAAGTCTCTAAAGGATTTTGAAATATGTTGTTAATCAAAAGCTAATTAAACATTTTAATTAGTTTTTACGGAGTGGGTTTTGTTACGGAAGGCTCTGTTTAGGTCCTTGTCATGGGAAGCTCTTGCCCAGAAAACAGAGCAGGAGGGTTTCAGTCAGGTGCTTAGCTCAAGGACATTCAGCCTCACAGACCATCATCTTCAGCGTCTGTCCCTCTTCACCTATAGCCGGGAGAGCTGTCTCTTGTCAGTGAGGCTTTGGGAATGATGCTTTTCACAGTTCAGCAGCTGCTTCCCTCCACCCAGAAGTTGCTCTATACATGGCCAGCTCACGGTCCCTCCCATGCTTTGGACTCGTATTTACCCTTCAGGTTTCAGGTCTGAGTCCTGGTCTCTGCAGCCCCAAACAGCCCCCCAGCACAGGGATGGCTCATCTGGGGCTTGGATCTGGAAACTCTTAAAAGAGTGATCTGAAGGGAGACCAAGCCTACCCCATCTGCTCTGGGGATAGATTTCTTCTGGAGTCTAGGAAAGCTGGAGATCAGACCATAGGAAATTTCTGTGGTCTGAACCTAGATCAGCATTTCAAGCAATTACTATGAAGTGCTCTGTGCATCTGTGTGTGTACATCTATCTCATCACCTTCTGTGCCACTCTTGTCAGCATTATAAGGTTACAATTAAATCTTTGCTGCAGGTAAGGGAGGAGCTGATACTGGGCTCTGCAGGGATTTCTTTAGCCTGCTACATCTCCCTCCTACCCCTGGGCTGGAGCTTTTGCTGGATTCTTATTCCCCCCAAAAAATTTGGTGTTTTTGTTTTGTTTGTTTTGTGTTTCAAACAATGTCAATAACAACAGCCACATCTTGAGACTACATGCAGTGCAGGGAAATTTCTGGGGTGTGATTATCCTGAGGCTGAGAATATCCCACACTCAATTTCTCCTGTAAAGGAAGAGTCTAGCTCTCTGAATCTTCACTGCATTCTCGGGTCTGAGCAAGCGGCCAAGGCTGTGCTGAGACGTCCAGAGAGTGACTCGGAGGGGCTGTGTAAGCGGATCGGAATTCGGTCAGTCTGCACCGCTTCCTCCTCAGCAAGGCGCTGGAGATGGAGGAGGGCTGCTGGGGCCAAGCGCTGGGCTCGGTTTTGGGGATGCACCTAGGAGTGGCGGGGGCAGCCCGACTTCAGACATATCCTGATGCTTTTATAAACCGTGCAATGCCTGAGCATCAGGGAGCAGGGCTCTGGACCTCAAACAATGTCTGTGTGACCCAGTCACTGATGAGATCTGAGACACCCTTTTTAAGGAGACTTTTGTGCAAGGATAACAGATATGCTGATAGGCACAGTGTAAGCTCTAAATGGGGAAAGCAGACAAATACACATTGCGTGAGTTTCTGGAGATGCTAATGGAACTGTATTTCTTCTTCAGGAGTGATTTGGCTGCTCAGCAGTTCTGTCACCTCTTCTAATCAACATCTTGTTGCCAGAAATGCCCATTTCTCAGCAGACAAACATCAGTGCTTGCCAAACCCCAGGTTTCAAGCATGAGATTTGGATTTGGGCCAGGAGGAAGGGCTTGTAACTCTTTAGTAGCATCACTGGAAGATCAGAACCAATCAGGGTGCAGAGCAAATGCTGCTTCCCACCCCATCAGTGTCTATTAGTGCTGTTGACCATGAGGTGCCATCTCACAGAGGAGTAATTCTTCAGGAAAATGCACAAAAATAATGTGAATTTTTCATAGGGAGTCTTGCACAGTGAACAGCAACATCAAATGGGCTGCCCAGGATTGGTGTTGGTAGATTTGCCGAGTCCCACAGGAATCACCCTCCTTTCACTTTTTTATTTTGCTGTCTGAATGCAGCCACCAGAGAAGCTCATTAGGCTGGCTCAGCCTGTGCAAGTGCTGCAGTGGGAGTGTGTTGTGTTGCACGGTCTGTACCAAAGTCACGCTGTTGCTCCCAGCATTCCAGCTTGTGAGGGGGTGTGCACAGCCCCAGCTGGCTGGCACCACTGCTTTGGAGGTAGTGGCACACCATGGTGGCGTTGTCAACGAATGTCAGTGCTGCCACTGTACCCCTTGCCTGTTGGTCAAGGCACTGCCTGGAGTGCTTTGCTTGCCATGCTTTGATCAGCTCCATGGGCTTGGCAGATCCTAAAGAAACCTGTCTGCTCCTCTTCTCCTTCAGTTCAGCCGTGGCTCAGCAGCGCCCCAAAAGGAGCCCCATCAGACACGTTTGTCTGGGCATCTCTGCTGAGGCTCCCTGCTCTCTGTATTGGTGCTGTCTGACTTGCACAGCTCAGGTATTTCTGTACCTCCTTCTTGCAGAGAGAACACACTCACCCTTGGTGAGACAGTGTCTGTAAATCTGGCACAGCCTGCAGCATGTGGGGGCTCTCACTAGTCCAAAATCCTGCTGTGTGTGACTGGACCAGCACTGGCTGCTCCAGCACATCTGGTCTGGCGCCTGCCCTGTGCGCTGCTGTATCACAGAATCATAGAATTGTTTGGGTTGGAAGGGAGCTAGTTCAGCCCCCCTGCCCCTCCTACTAGATCAGGTTGCTCTGTTGAACGTAGCCCTGTGCAGCCTGGTCTTGAACACCTCCAGGGGTGGGGAGTTCACAAGCTCTCTGGCCACCTCTCTGCATACCTGTGGCATTCCTCAGCTTGCACCTTCTCCAGGGATGGGGGGGGGGCTTGGGGTGGTAGTAATATTGGTGGGCTTGAGCCTATAATACCCAAGGAATTGCTAGGTGGTGTAGACAGAAGTTTGTGGTTTACCATTAAATTCCTTTGGTGACCTGCTACAGCAAAAGAGTACACGTTTGGGCAGGAGTGAAACCGTTCAGTGTTGAGATTGTGGATCTGAGGACCACGATCAGCCTTGACTGCTGTAAGGAATACCTTTTGGCCCTCCTCTGTATAACACCAAACCCAACTGCTTCCACAATAAAGCACTCCCTACATTCCTGCCTTGGCAGACTGAAAGCAGAAGGAGCTGTAACCTGGGCACACAGTGATGTAATGTCATGAGGCTTTTGTATTGAGGAACCCAGTCAAGGTTGCAGAGCTCTTGCTTTGGCCATTACAAAATGGGTGGTGAAAATGAGTTGGAGAAAAAAAAAGCCCAGAACAATAAATGGATCCAACACTGTATGGAAGAAAGAGAATAAAGCAGACTGCACATTAATAAAGTTTCAGAGATTTGAATAGATTATACTGTATATCAGTTAATCCTATGGTCTTCCCTTATTGCTTTATACGGTCGACCTGTAAAAGTGTTAAGGCTTGGGTCTCCTGCAATGGGAAGCTGTTTTCTCATTCTGCCTTTCTTATATGCTAGAAAAACACTTTAGTATAGTTTGCAGCAACTAAGTTGTATATTTATGTGTGTGTATAGGTATATGTGCATATATAAACCCCAGATATTTGTAATGGACAAGCTATTAATTGCAATTCCTGGGAGAGAAAAAAAAGGTAGCTATGGTAATTTTTGCCTGTAACAAAACATCTGGGTTTAGATAATAATATATTTCTATAATTACTGTAGAAAATCAAATGTTTGTAGCAAGCAAAGTATATGTTACAATTGCTTTTCTAGGAATTTAGGCGCTGCTAAGCTCCCTCAGACCTGCAAGCCTTCTAGCCCAGGATTTTGACAATGACCAGAGCAGGGCAGACCAAGGGTGTTCCAAGAAACCCTGCAACAAGCAGTTAGGTTATCCTTTATCTCACAAAAGTTTCCATTCCTCCCCTTCCCTCTGTAATTAGAGGTTAACTAATGCCTCTCAAATCATGAGAGTTTACATCTTTCCTCAGAGTTCATTTCAAAAATAACATTCAATATTTACGGCTGTAACTCTGGTCATGCTCATTACTCATCAAAATGTCTAATCATGGCTGGAGTCTTGCCAGGGCTTTGTTATCTTTCAGTTTCATCCCATTTTCCTTCTGCATGATAATCTAAGGATGGGTGAGAGCTGTAGAATGACCAAATAAAGAATGGTAAGAGTTTGTGGAAATTACTGGAAAACAATAAACTTTTTCTCTATATAGTTTTTCCATTTCACGTAACATGCTGTTGCAGGAGCACAAAAGCATGACAACAACACATTTTGGGATTATTTTCCATCCTGATAACTCTGTGTTGGTGGCAATCCCAAAGCATGTTACCCAGAGCTGGCCCTTTCTGATGGAAGCTGCAGTGTGCTGCTGGCTCAGAGCCACCTCAGGTGCTGGGGTCCAAGACCTCAGCTGGACCAGCCCCCTCCTCATCCTTCTCATGTGCTGAGGGTGGTGCTTGAGGGCAGAGCTGCAAGTATTGCCCTGCAGAGACCAGACAAGGGGACCACTGGTGACCCAGGCACGGAGCTGCTTGGGCACATGGGATTTTGGAAAGATTGGGCACAGTGTGCTGTGGAACCTGTGCCATCTGAGGCAGGTAAGTTGTGCCAGTATGGAGGCAGATGTGGCCCTGGTAGCTGATATAGCCACTTTTGGCATAGAGGGGAAGTGGAGTCAGACACAGAGCTCAGCTTCATGGAGGTGCTCAGTGGGCTGCACACACCCGTGTGCCTGGGAATGTGTCTCCGGTCAATTACCAAGGATCATCCCTGTGCTGAAATGGGGCACAGAACAGCCCACAGCTGTGTCTGATTTTCCTGTGAGCCACAGGCTGGGGCTCTGTGTAAAGGTGAGAGCAGCCTCATTCCAGCCTCAAGGTTTGAAGTGGCGATGGTTCACTGCAGCTGGCAGCTCGCTGGAGCACAGAGCTCTTCCAAGACGCCTCGGTCCCTCTGGGATTAGCCCCATGGGAGCTGGACTGGTGTCTGTGCCTGGCATGCTGATACTGGGATGAAAGCAAGGCGCTGGAGAATGAAACAGAGCTCTGGTGGGATGATACCTCATCACAGACTCCCTGTCTGGAGTTAGTGACGGATGAGATCCTGCTGATAAACTATCTACTGTGATATTATCAGGATGGATCTTAGTGTTAAAAGCTGGTTTGATGTAGTGGAGTTTAGTTTCCGTCCTACTCCTATCAATGATAAGACAGTGATGTTTAGCTGGGATAAATACTCTGCTGTATCCTGCAGCCAGGGCTTTTTTTTCCCCTTCATTTGTATTAATAGCAGGCATTATTATAAATGTATTACTGTGTTCAGGAGGGAATTGGGAAACTAGCAGTCAAGAATCTCTCAGTGTCTCTTGTAAAAGGGAGGCAGCTTTTGTTCAGGCTGAGTCAATATTTAATCTTGGATCCATCCTTTCCTGTATCTGCCTCTGTGGTCAAAGCTGCTGAATAGACGGGAAAACAAATTTAAACTTCCTTTGGAAGTTTAGTGAGCATTGAGTAAATATTCTGTTCAGTATGGAGGAAGCTTTGCATTTGGAAGAAAAATTCATAGGCACTTTCCAATGTTGATAGGTGGATCTTCAAAAAATAAAGCACCTTTCTAAAAATCTGCTAAAAATACTGGTGTGTTTATTTCTATTTGAGCACAAATGAAGGTGTCTCAGGACTTTTGATTTAAAGATTGAGCACTCACACTGCTAGGAATTGTAGAAAGGGGTAAAAAATAAGAGAGCAACTGTTCTGGTGATCAGATCAATGTGATTATTAGTTACAAATTGGGATACAACATGGAATGGAAGAGACAAATGAACTGGAAGAGCTGACTGGTCAAAAACCGAAGTTTTTCAGAAAAGATATCCTAATTCACAACTTAGTGGTCGCCAGGTGGTATGATTTACAGGAGGGTTGTGTGTCCATATAGCAAATTTTGGAAGTCTTCCAAAAAGTGGGAAAAATCTGTGTGGCTCAGAACAGACGAGCCTCAGAGGTGAGGAACGATCTCCCAGATGCCTCGTGACCCCGTGGGCTGCCTCCACAAACACTTTAAGGTAAAGAGAGGCACACAGGTCAGCTCTGGAGGGGGTGCTCAGAAGTGAAGCTGAGGCTGTTCGGAGTGGTGGTTTCATCCCATCCCAACCGTTGCTTAAGATCACACTTGTTCTTCAGGCTTCGGTTATTGCTCCAGCAGCAATTTATCCCAATGAGCAAAGAGCCCCACGCTCCTTTCCTTCAGCTGCAGATGATTCAGATCCTATTACTGTCTCTGACGACATGGAATGGCTCCTTGTCGGATTCATTGCTGGTGCTTTCCTGCACGCGAGCGTGGCGGCTGATGCAGTTGAAGTACAAGGCTTTGGCCTCCACCCCCAGCACTCCTGACAGAGTGGCTGAGGTAGCACATAAACCCATCCTCATGCATTTAGATGTCTTCATCAGCAGAGAGAACCATTTGGGAAAGAGACATTTAAAAATCTCTTTGTTGAGTTTATAGGTTCTTTAAAGCCACTTAGTCATTAGACAGCAGGTTAAAATTAGTCCATACAAGATGAGGCATCAACAGAGTCTTTTCCCAAAGCTCCTTATTAGCATTGATTTTTCAGTCAGGAGAAGAGTTGGGTAGTGGAAGATTAAATTAATGATGCTGCAGTTGGTACAGTTTGCCGGAAATGCCTGGCATCTTGTGCGGGGATCTTGTCACGTGTTTTTTCACAATACAAAACCTGAAGATTCAGCAGCAAGAACACATAAAGGTCATTCTCATTTTAGGGTGTTATTTTGACTGCTGTGAAAACTATTTTTCCCCCTCTGTCTTTCATTTCACTGCTAAGATGTGGATGATATGACACAATCCTCATTTTTCAGAACTTCATTGAGATAATTTCCTGATGATTGTGGCCTTTAAATTGATCCAAACACTTAGAAATAGTAAACTGATTCTTTCAAGAAAATCCAGTAAGAATGATAATATTTTTTTTTGTTTGGTTGCTTGGGGTTTTTTTTGAAAGCCACCTGTGAGGGAATGCTCTGCAAAATGGTGTGCTGGAACGAGGGGATGCATTCCCAGTCCTTCTGTCTCACTGCTTGGCTGTTGCAGACCAAAGGGCTGATGTAACATCTTGAAATTGATGGGACTTTTTCTCCTGGCATCAGTGAGCAGCAGAGAGGTGGGATGGGAGGAGGCAGCCTGGCCAAGGCCGGAGCATGCCCTGGTACCTTCAGGTATCTTTCTCTCCTTGTGACTATGGGAGAATCAAGGGGCTGTGGTCAGGTGTGTCAGATCAATCCACAAAGGCATAAAGCAAGGGGGAATGGCTTTAAACTGAAAGAGAATAGGTTTAGATTAGATATTCAGAAGAAATTCTTTACTGTGATGGGTTTATTGCTGCCATTTTCTGAAGGGCAACACTTGAGTCAGCACAGGTGCAGATATAAACTCATGGCACACACCCTTGGGTTGTAAAGTGTCTGCAAGACAAAGAAGTCACAAAATTCTGGTGTAAATATACCCTGACATTTTCCATTTTCTTTTTTTCATTTTCTTTTTTGGAAGCAGCAAAGACTGGATAGCCTGAAGTCTGTGTACTGGTGGTGTTAAGTGATTGGACCATAGAGCTTTATAAAGAAAAACCTGAAGGCCAGTTTGTTTTGCACCAGTGAAATCACCAGAACTGTAATCTTGTGCAAAGTTGTAATTACAAACTTCTTAAATGAGAAACAATGATGACAAAATATTAATCATGATCTTTGCCTGACAGTTGACCAGTCATCAGTGTTTTCCATAGACATTGTCAAAGTCCTGCTGGTAAGTGAGAATTCCTCTTCTGGATTGTTTGTTTTTCCTTGAAGCATTTCACAGGCCAAGTTCCCATTCCACAGGCCAGTTCCAGCCCATCACTGGTTGGTCCACACCTTACAGGCTGCAGACCACTGGTTGGGGATTGGACTAGTGCATCCTGTGGGAAGGAGATCTCAGAGGCTGTGGGGGGACTGATGAGGTGACTCCTCTGAAGGAGCTGGCCTGAAGGTGACCATGGAGGGGTCGCAGTAAGGAGCCAGCTCTGTTTGTTGATGGTCAGTGTGGTGTTGATGTGCTGAGCCCTATGGGGGTGGTGGCCTCTCTGAAGAGAGGGGACAGTAGCTAAGAAGAATTAGAAGGAAGGAGAGATTGTAAATAACAACTGTATCTCCCATTTTAGTTATTTCTTTATGTCTTCAGACTCTCTTTTAGGGGGATTATGCAGGTTTCCAAGCCCAAATTTTTGCCTTGTGGGAAAAAAATGTGTCCAATTGTTGTTTCTCTGGATGCTAACATGCCAAGCTGGGGTCCTTGAGGAAGATGTGACTGCCTGTCACTGCAGCTTCTTTAGCTCTCCTTCTGCCTCTCCCCAAAACCATGTGTTTGAGCACTGCAGGAACATCATGTCATCAACACTGTAGCAGCCAGTTGCTTTATTCTAGTTGATGCCATCATTTCATAAATCAGATCAGAAGACAACACTGGGTCATTCTGTCCTGACTGAAGTGATTAAATAGATCTGCGTTATTAACTGCAGTTATCTTCTGAAAATGTTGGACTTCCTGCCAAGATCTTGCCATGAATTAAATAAGCATCTGCTGGCTGAGGATTCAAACTCCGAATTGGAGGCAATCATTCGTAACTCTGAAATAAAAACCCTTGGACCACCAGATCCTTCATCTTGCTGCCCCTTGGTGTTGTACTTCTGCACAGAAAACTCCTGTGCCCAGCAATTTTGTACCATCTTCATGGTTTCTTTCCAGCTGAGATATCACATAGCTGACAGTTGTTTATTAGGAGGCAGTGGTGGGGAGAAAGAAGTTCTAAGGAAATTAAATATTCTTTTAAAATGTCAGATCTTTTTCTGCACATTGACTCTGTTAAGTCAGTGGCTCCCTTAGACATCTGGCAAGTATTTTGATTCTGTCTGAGAGATTTTGAAGGAGGAAATAACCTTGGCACTGGCATTAAATGTAGTAAGACAAAACCTAGAGGAGAAGAAATTGCTGCTCTAAGGAGGGAGAACATTTGCCGCATTGCAAAATGGCACAGGGAGCTTTTACTGCAGGCTGAGCTGGGATTAACATCCCTGCAGCAATGTTTTGAACTGCCTCCTGATTGTCTGGAGATCGCTCAGGACCTGCCACCCCCCTGCTGTGGCAGTGCTGGCCGTTAGCATTCTTCATCCACAAATGGATGCTGAATCACACATCGGCCCTTTAATAGTTCCCTTTAGGATCAGAGGACATAAAAGATTAGGAAACTTGCAGTGCTGTAATAAAAGCCACTGGGGATGTTTGGTAAGACAAACTGTTAGAGGTTTTCTTCTGCATAAGTAGTCTGTGTGTGTATATGTATATATATATATATATATATGTGTGTGGGTGCGTGTGTGTGTGCACATAATGTTTGCTTCAAATGAAGTGCACAGACAGAAAGTGAAAGCTTACTGTCCTCTTCCAGGTCAGGGCAAGACCTCTGATGTTGCTAACATGTGAAAACACAATCAATGCTGAATTTTGTGTATTGGGTTTTATTGTTTTCTTAGGATTGCTTTGCAGCCTTATGAGGATGCAGCAGAAATAAAATGCAGAGTCTTTACAACTGAAATGCCCTTTATATTGACAGTGGAAAGGCAGGGCTCCCAGCTTTTATTTCCCTTGGAATTTTGAATGTTATCTCGCCTATTGCACTAAACTTCTCCAAGATCCAGTTAACTTTATTGCTGCAACACGAATATTCGCCTGGTGCTGTGAGGCTGCAGGAAGCAGGTCAGACTGGTGGGACAGGAGGGGAAGGACGATTGAGTTGTCTGGCCTGTGCCTGTGTCCTCACCTGTCACTGTTCCAGAGCATTTGCTTTATTTACCATTGCCTTTGCTTCCAGTGGAAAGATTCAAAATTGTTGATATTTGGAAGAGCGTGTTCACTTGCAGGCTGTTAGGCATAAGGTCATTGTCATTCAATTCCTGAAGTGGTTTAATGGCAAGGTTCAGCTAGGTTTGCTGGGTTCAACTTCTTGTTTGTAAGGCTGTCTGCCTTAGGAAAGAAAGAGCATCTCCTGGAGCAGAACTGCAAGAGCAGCTCAGCTTTGGAACAACCACGGTGGGGCCTGGGACAGATGAGGATAGTAAATCCTCCCGCCTGCATTGTGTTAAGGGAGTTCTTCCACACGTCCTGCAGCATTATCCTCTCTCTCCAGGTGAGGATTTTCCATTTGTGAAGGTAAGAGTGCTGAGCTGTGCAGGACATGTTTCTTTCCTGTTAATTCAGTGCTGTGCCAGGAGAATTGGCCCCTAGTGGGCTGGTGTCAGTGGCTCCAGGCATTTCCCCTCCTGGCACGCTGCAGCCATATGGACACAAGGACACACTCCGCTCTCACGGCCGGTGGTTTTGCTGCAGCTGACTTTTCTTCCCTTTAAACTTTTGATTGCCTGAGATAATACTCGAGCTCAGAAGCAGTGTGGCAGTGGTGATCCTTTCCTTGTTGGCTGTAAGAATTTATTTGCTTGTTTATCACCCACCCTTGTAATACCTTAAACCCAAGGTCAGGACAAGAAAAGATTAAAAAGCCTATTTTATAGTCTCATGTAAATACCAGGGCCATCAGTGGCATTATCCCAGTAGGATGTTAGACCTCAAACTCATATGTTCTTGTATTTTTGCCTAACTTTGTCAGTGTTTGCTGGGAGTTAAAACTGTTGTGTCACATCCTCAGCTGCTACGAACTGGCATGATGCCACTGAAGTCAAAGGGGAAACAATAATTTACATCCACTGAGTTTTCTGGCACTGTGAAGTGGTGAGGAGGGGACTCAAATGGTTTCCCCCACGTGCCCTGTACTGAGTGACCTGCTGTGTCCAACTTCTGCATGGGAGATTTATAATTTTCTTCTGCTGCTTGGCAGTTTCAATCTAATCCCTTTTCTCCACTTCTTTCTGCCAAAAGCAAAATAAAAGAAATTAGCCAGGACTCTATCACTCTGGATGCATCTCAAAATGCCTTGGAAATAATGTTACTGCATTCTAGTAATATTTGGGGTGGATTTTTTCCATCCATGGTGTATGGCTACTAATTATGGGTTTTTCAGGCAGTTGCAGAGGGCTGTCTGTGGGAGTCAGGAGTACTGAGCATTCTAAAGCAAGTAATTCATCTCCATTACAATTTGGGGTGACAGATGTTGTTTTGTGAAATATGGCAAAGAACCCCAAAGTTCAGTGGGAGATGGAGGCACTGTTTTTGCATCAGGGTTTTTAACAAAGAAGTGAATATATGGATGGCTGTGGGTAATTTTTTTTTTTTTCACCTGTTTCTCTGGTTTATCATTTACACATCATCTCCAGTAAAGTTCCTGGAGAAACTTGTTTCTTGATCATGGAATTACTTTTAACCACTTATTTATTTCCTTAAAATAATTCATCTACCAATTATTTTTTGCTGCTTCCTCCTCTCAGTTCTTCTGCTTGCCACAAACAGAGTCATTCCCAGCCTCTAACATTAATGATATCCAAGGGTAAATATGAATTTGGTGCAAATTTGCCAGATTATTACTGATTTCTCTGGGAGAGAGAAAGGAGAACATTACTCATGAGCTGTGAGGGTTCTTTAGCCTTTTGTATGAGTAAAAGTGCTTTTTTTATGGGCCCAGCTACCACAGTGATGGAGCACAGACGGGGCTTGGACACAAAGGTACAAAGTAGGAGCAATAGGGGTGCCAGGATCTGCACTTTACCTAAAGGCTGTTACTGCTCTGCACCTTAGTGACGAGTTCTCACCTCTTTGGTACCAAATTGTGTGCAGTTAAAGGGAAGAGCAAAGAAGAGCTTGTTTCTCTCAAGCTGCTGGTGTCAAATATGGGACCTCCCAACGCTGGGCCAACAATAGGGAGAAGACATGCCATCAGATGGGGTCAGGCAGAGAGTGAGGCCAACAGAAATCTGCTTTATTTCAGCCTCTCTCACCTGTTTGATCTGAACCTCAGCACTCTTTCAGCTGAGGCTTTGAGACACCGTGAAACACTGTATGAGAACCTGAATCTCTCCAGATACCTTTGTTGAGAAAAAGCTGCAGTGTTTTCTCCTCAAGCTCAAATTGACTTGGGGATCAGTTACAGATACACTCAGCTTGGTTTGTGTGAAGTAATGAGTTATTTTGTTCCATTCAAGTCGTGTGCACACTATATGCTGTGGGTGAAGAGAAGGCAAGTTGTGCTGGGTTTAAAGTGCAGCCTTTTCATGTGCTCCCTTCCTTCCTCCTGTCCTTTCCCCAGACTGGGAGCCCTTTTCACTCTCTTGCCCTTAACCTGAGCTCTGTAGGACACCAGCTAAGGGAACATACTCACTTTGTATGGTGAATTAATGAGTTCAAATGGTCACCTTACACAGCAGAGATGTGTGGGAAAGAAAACCTATGTCAATGTGAAACATGTGTATGCCTGTCCAGAGGATAAGGCATCTGATTCATAAATCAGTGGAAGGGAGGTAAGGAGAGATGTGTGGGTTTGGTAACAACTGTCAGACTTAAATGGTGCATTTTACTCTTTTTCATCTTAAGTCTCCCAAGAAGATCATATTTTTGACTTACATGTTTTCTCTCTGGTGCTGGCCAGAGTTAAAAGCGTCCAGAAGGTCAGTGTGTTCCCATTTCTTGTCATCTTGTGATTCCTGGTGATGCTCTGGGCACACAAACCTTTTCAGGATCTGTAGAGTACTCATTTGGGGAAACAAAAAAAGGCTGCAAAAGCTGTCTGAAAACTGTGTCTTGTCTGCCCCTTTGGGGACAGGTTGGAACTTGGAGTGTGTTGATGCTGCAGTGAGTAGGATATGAGGAAATTCAAAAACTGCTTATCTGGGCTGGAAGCATTTCCAGCAAAGACACGGGAATATGTTGTAGGGAAGGACATAGAATATGTTGTCCTGCCTATATCAATTGCCCCTTTAATAAAGACTCTGAATTTGCAGTAGTTCCAGACATCAGACAGGGAGTCATCCCATTGCAGTGAAATCTGTAGCCCATGAAGAAGCTGCCTGGGGCAGGCAACTCCTGGAGATGGGATCTGAGACCAAGAAATAGTTTTGGGACTGAGCCTGTAGTTGGCAGGATCTCTTCTTCCCTAGTGTGATTTCATGTTAGTTGTTGAAGCTGTGAATATTGAGGAGAGCCCCAAACCTGGGCGCTGGGCTTGCTCATGGAACCAGTCTAAGCTACAAAGGACTGGTCTAGGTCAGAGAGAATATAGGTGGAAAGAAACCTGTCCATTTTGCCAGAAGACAGCAATTCCATCTGATGTTTTAAGGCTCTGTTTTTACCCTTGTGCTATCTGCATTAGCAGTCTTTGAGCATTGCCCTGGGCTGAAGGAGAGGAAGGCTGTGCTGAAGCAAACCACATCATGTCTTCTCCCACACCACAAAGGTCAGGCAGGTCCTGCCATAGCTCTGCAGTTCCTGTTTACGTCATACATGACATTCTCAATCCCTTCAGCATTTGTGGTGCAGTTTCTACATCTCTTCCTCAATAACTAACTCCAACTGGCACAGCTGAGACAGCAGCAGGATGAATCCTTGGAGTGCAGCCAGCTCTGGCTTTGATTTTGCACTTGTGTCACTGATGTCAAGCCTTTGAACAAGGCCTCAGGCCCCCATTACAGTGTGGGGCAGATGCATGCAAGAAGGGCATTCTTGTCTTGTGGGGACAACCAGAGTCACAAGATCTCCAATGGGATGCCAGAGTGCAAGTGTTTGTTGTGGTCCAAGCCACGACTTATTTCCTCCTCCAGTGATGCAAACTTACGTCATTCCCTTTTGGTGGCTGAGCTTGTGAGAGGGGAGATGCTGCCCACCCCAGCACTCCTCCACTTGTACATGTGCACGTGTTTGTGCAAACCCAGAAAGGAGGGGCTTGATGAAGAGATGACTGGGTGGGGTCGCTTGGTCCATGGGCTGCCAGAGCTCTGAACCAAGAGCTGTAGGGCTGGAAATCTCTGAATGAAGATCTGGAGAGTATGGGGTGTGTAGCATCTCATGTTGCTGAGACTGCCAGAGGCTGGTTCTTAAACTTCTTCAGCTGCAATCAAGAGCTTCCCAGCAAGAGCCAAACATTTGCCATCAACATCTGTAAGAGCTGTGGGGAAGAAGTAGCATACTCTTGCCTAGTCTGTGGTAATAACAGCACTCCTGCTCCCTGGTTTTGTTGTAGGTGTGTGTTTTGTAGGGCAGGACTGTGTGTGAGAGCGGAAGATGCTGCATTGCCTTACAGAACGCTAGTAGTGGAAAATGCACCTGCATTGCACATGCAAAGGCATTTATCATGTTGAAGAATATTCTGTAGAAGTTATTATTTTCCAGGGGACACTGATTGGTCCCTTCCTTTTTGTGACAATGCATGGCTCCTTGAAAGCACCAGTCTGTTCCTGTAAATCACAGCAATTCCCACTGAGCAGGTGGAACAACGTCTACAGGAAATCTTTCTGGTTTGGAATGACAAAGACCTTTTTCTCTGTCGAAATCAAAAATCTAGTATGTGTAAATTCTTCTAATGAGAGATGATTTCTTTTGTCCTATATATATTTTTTCCCCTCTCTTTCCTTGTAATGGAAACTTGCCAGTGTTTTACTGGTTTACTGTGGGAGTGAAAGCTCCTCTGGACTCAGGCCCAGAGGAAAGCCAAAGCACAGGGGTTGAATTAAAACCTTTGGACAAGCTGAGCTACATGAAGCCACACCAAAGTGAAATAGGAATATAGATTTTTAACTTTTAGTAGAAATATATGCTAAGTGCTTTAAACATTGAAAAGCTGCAGTAGAGACCTTAAAACACAGTTTTTACTGCAGCACTGTTACCTTTTCACAGAATTTCTTTGCTTTAGACAGAATATAGATAGAACTATACTGTTCACATATTTTAGACAGAGTGTTCACATAAACAATAAGAGCTGATAGAAACTGTACACGCAAATCTGTGTAATACCTATGCAACACTTGTGTGAGATTTATGACTATTAGAATTAGACCAGGATAGGTCAAGAAAAGAAAAATTAGTATCATGTGTTAATTTTATTGGTGAATTAACAAATATAATCCACACTTCTTTAAGAAAGAATTAGAACTAGAATTAGAAGAAGAGGCTGTTTACTACTTGCCGTTTGCCTGCTGCTGCTGTTGCTGCTTGGCCTTATCATGTAACCCCTTCGAACTCTGCCTTCAAGAAAGCTATGAGACTATGAAATAAAGAACTTAGCATAAGAGCAGCCTCCTCTGCTCTCTCACCCTCGTCCAAGAAGGAAGGGTATCCCATCAAAAGCTCAACAGTTTACTATGAAGATTTCTAGATGCTACAGCAATAATGAAATTTCTCTGGCTTTACTGTGTTTTATGCAGACAATTGCATGCAAACCGAAGGTCTGACTTGATATCCTCAGCAAGACATGGGACAAGTTCAAAAGCCTGTTAAAACCCAAGTGAAAATATTTGTCTGAGATATTTGGCCCTGTCATCTGCAGCTGTGAGGCTTCTGTGCAGAATGACTCCAACATGCTGAAGGGGATGTGGCTGTGTCTTAAATATCTTTTCCAATAGAAGCCTTTGCTCTTATATTTGGGAGAGAATGTTTCTACAGAGCCAAAGCACCATATGCTTTGATTTGCCATTATATGAGTTGGAAAATATAAGTAGAATTACATAATTTTATATAAACATTTTTCTTGCCTGACTGATAGATTTCCCCCTACACACGCTTTAAAATATTGGGGGTTTATTTCTTTAAGTCTCAGATCTGATGCTTGAAATAAATATTTTTTTCTGATTCACAGAGGTTGTAAAGAACTAGATTCTCTGCTATTACAAATTAATTAAATTACAGAGCAGACCAAAGTATTGCTACAGGTGCTGAAAGGTTTTCTCTGCTTTCCTAACTTCTCCAGTCTTATTATCTGGCATGACAAATTTCTGACATTGACTTACCAGCTTTTTAGCAGCTATGGACAGTCATTCTTCTTAGTGAAAATCAGCCAATCCTTTTTTAACATGGAATTAATGAAGTGATGAAAATTTACTTCAGCAAAGGATTTATCACAGATCCTTACTACTGAATTAAAGGTATTTATGCTTCCATAAATACCAACCATTGTTGATAATCCAAGACTTGAAGTCATAATTCTGTCACTTTATAGTTAAGCTGCTAAAGAATAAGAATGAGAGAGAGATATTTTCCCCTCTTCAGTTAAAAATATGCTTATTTTGTTCCTCCAGTAAAGAGAAATGATTACTTGAGCAAAAATTACGATCATTCTAATTGGTGATCTTAGAAATCTAGCAGGCTTATGCAGAAGGTTTTCATTGTGTGCAATAAAAAGGTATTTTGATATCCCTAAAGCTTTCTTCTTTTATCTTTGCATCTGCTGTACAGAGTAATCAAGTGTCAAATCCCACTATGCATAGGGCCAAATGGGCCAATGAATCCTCCTCCTCTTCACTCACCCTGAAGTCTTCATTTCACTGTAACGAGTGAAAGTCAGAGGTAATTCTTATGGTCTGACACATGACTAATCACCTATCGCTTAAATGTGACCCTGAAGAACCTGTGTGGTCATTGTGAACCTACTCAGGAAATCCTGAGTCCCAGAAATAGCATTCCTAAAACATATACTGAGCAATTATTCATTTTTTTAGTTGGATGGGTGCATGCTGCAGGGTGTTGCTATTGTAAGCTATTCACAATTCTCTCCTGCTGTGTTTAAAAAAATCACACCTGGATTTGTGCTTTTCCCATTGGATTTTGGCAATGTCTTTGTAAAGTATTTCTTGGAAGAGAGGGAGAGCATGCAGGTAGGTAGTGAGATAAAGACCAGGTACTACCTGTACTCTGATTAAGCCAGATCAGGAGACAGTGAGTGCTTCTGCATTAATAATCAAGTTCAAGTCCCAAATGTTGTGGGTAAACTATTTCTTGTCTTCTTCCAAGGAGAGAGGACATATACAAATAGTCCTGAAAATACATGGAAACTTACTAAGAAAGCCCTTCCTATAGGAATGAATGTTATTTTTATATTGGGGTGGTGCTCTGAAAAGATGCTTCTGGGTATGGAGAGAAGGGATGATGATGTGAGAATGTACCCACTGTCAGCCTTAAGTAACATGGAGTGTTATAGGAATGCCTGGTCTTGACTGTGCAGAGTCTCATGTAACTTCCCACTGCCTCACTTTCTTTTTGTTCCTCAAATAAAAGCAATCACTCTGCCTATGAACACATGGGATTAGAGGTGAGTATTTAGCAGCATTAATTCATGGTCTTTGTGAGAGCTCATTCCTTCTTCACCCCACCCCAGAGCATTTAAACCAAAATATAATAAATTGCAGGTCTGGCCCCTAACAATTCCTCATCTGGGAAGCCAGGGATGAGGGCAATTTATCTCTTAACGATTAAACCTGCAGAAAAAAAGGGTGAATTGCCTGAATGAAATTACTACCCATGCATTATTCAGCCACCCGTTGGGAGCTCTGCAGGAGAACAGGCAGAGACCAGCATCCCATATCAGGTGCATTCCTCTGGGATGGACAACCCATGCCAGTCCCCATCCTGTCCCCGTGGGGAGTCATGGGGCTGTAGATGGCAGCAAAGGCTGCAGGATGGGAAGGCACAGTCAAAGCTGGTTTCAGGGGCTCCCAGGGGGACGGTGGGTGGATGCATGATGGCCCGAGTTTTGCAAGGCAGCGGGAAGAGGAAGGGTGTTCACCCCCTGTTGGGGTGAAGAAGAGAAGAAGATATCAGAGAGGATCTGTCCTGCAGACAAGGGGAGTGTGACAGAGAGAAGGGGAGAGGAGAAGAGAGCTCTGAGCATTGATGTGTGCTTGACTGCCTCGTCTGGACTGTGCAAATCCCGCCTGTGCTTTGCTGTTGTCAGTCCCTCTCTTGGCCAATGTACAAGGCTCGTGCTGCACGCAGTGGCCAGAGGGCTTTGCTTCCTCCCCAGGTGCAAAGGGACCTGTCCACTGCTCAGGGACAGGAGGGGACAGTGAAGGAGGCGCAGCAAATCATCTGTCGTGCTGCTCTCCTTTGATAGCTGCTAAATGACTTTTTTCCCAGGTTCAATTATAGTGCCCAACTGGATATGCAGATATTAAAATTTTGGTTTTGAGTGCAAGTTATGGAGCCTGCCCTGAACTGCACCTGTAGTGTCTCAGCTTCTGTGGCTGCTTTTCCCTTGTATTCCCAGTCAGACGAAGAGCCAACAGGTGGGACAGGGTGTTCTATGCTGCACTCCCTGACATTTGCTCCTACAAAAGACAGGGTTCCTAACTGAGCTGGGGCTAATGATCAGCGTGTCACGAGGCTTTCAGGAGCATCACTCATGCCCATCCTGGTTTAGGGGTAAGCTCTGCTGGCTCTCCTGACTGATGGGTCAGCTTTGGTGCATTAACCTCACACTATACCTTCCCTGCAGGGTAACCGAGCTGGGAGCCATCTTACCATTTAAACTCAGAGTGTTGAGAGATGCAGGGGAATACATCCAGATAATTGCTCCTCAGTGAACTCAGCTGTTGGCCTGATGCTGACTGTGGTGTCCCTGGCACTGCTGCTGGGCAGCAGAGGGAATTTACCCACTTGACTTCTACTTTACAAACTCTTCCCTGAACTGTCAGTTGCAATGCCCTAGAAAACTGATCAGGGGCCAGCATGTGTATTTGACAATATGAAAAGCTGTATTTTCCTCTTGGACAATCCAATAAAAGATCCACATTCAGTCTCCAGCAAAATCACCTTAAATCTTTTTCTTTATTCTCCTTCTAGCTTTTGCTGATGTAGGACTAGGGCAGAGGGTATGCACAAGTGCTGGGGAGTGAGAGCTGCAATGGTTTCACTGAAGTAATGTTACTCGGCAGGCTTAGTGCAAGCCACCTTTAAGTTGTGCCAACTGCCTATTTTGAGTCTAGGAAACAGGCAATACCTCCAGGGTGTTAAAAGTTCATGAATTTTCTTTATTTTGATTGCAATACATAAGAGAGAAACCAATGCCCTTTGCTCCAGCAAGATGTAAGCAAGTTTTCAAAAGTAGTGGGGTTCTGGCTGATGTCTCTCCACAGCGAAATGTGTCTTCTACTTCCCAGTCTCGAAGTATGACAAATGGTTTTGGCCACTGATCAGGATCAGGAAGAGTTTTTCATCCCAGAGCAGTGAGGAAAACTGTCTGACTGTGGGTGAATGAGCAATGGCAGTGCTGTGGGAAGTAGGTTAGCATCCCTGTACCAGGAATGGATGGCAATCCCAAATGGCTGCTCCAATGCAATGTGTAGCCTCATCCCTTGTGAGGCAGACCTGCCTCATATGCGAATTTCCCTTGGGCAACTCTTAAATGGCCTCTCATGTCACTGAGACTCATGCAGTTACAAAACTCAGCCCAGCTGAGAATGGGCAAGGAGTGCTCTGGGGTCTGTCATTGAGCCCTTCTGTAACAGCCTGGGGACTTGCATGGCAGGGGTGGGTGTTGGTCTCACTTACATCAGTATCTATCCATACTTGCTGGAATTGGTTGAACGGAGGGTCATGTGAGGGCTGGTGAAACTGGATGGATGCATTGTACTGTGAGAGCAAAAAGAAGTGATATTGCACCCATCAGCTCTGGTCCATGAGTAATAGAGATTCCTCATTTACAGGATGTGGGACAATTGTTTAATTATCTCAGTGTTTGCTGGCATTTTTCTTCCTTTTTGTCACATCTTTTAAAGCAGCATGTTTAAAAACAAGATTACAGGAGATGGAGTGAGTCCATGGAGCCCTCATGCCCACTCCTGGAGTATGGACCTCCACCAACAGTGACCTCCAAGAGCCATCCCAGGGGACATCACCTTTCCCACCTCCATGCCCAAAGGCCCAGTGGGATTTTTCACCTACTCAAAGGGCCTTTGAAGGAGACAGCGAGGGCTTAGGGAGAGCTAACAAATGATCCCTCCTGCTCCTCCTCACCCTCCCGGCAGCCTGGGGGGCTGTGTGGCTTTAATTAATCAGTCGATTCACATAGCAACACTGACACAAATGGCACCTGCTGTCATCCTCTCCCACATAAATGCTGGTGATAAATGGCACGGGCTGTGCTGGCCAGTGATTCCAGTTGGCCAAGCAGAGATGGATGCTTCTGTCCCTCTCTGTGACAGAGGAGTTAATCATGATGAAGAGTGAACATGGAGGGCAAGCAGCTCCAACCTGCTCTTCCAAGGAGGGTGCTGTGGTCCAGTTCACAGACAGCCTTTGCCAGGTACCATGTTCTCCCCCGTGTGCCACCAGATGGATTTGGCGCAGGTTAGTCACATTTTAGAGGATGTTTTAGGTAAGTGCATATGGGAGCCTGGTAGCTGCTCCTCATCCTTAGCCCTTCCTGGATTCAATGTGCTTTGAGTTCCTCTTCCAGCAGAAATGTCCTGGCTGGTGCCACCAGGAGTGCAGCTCTGATCCAGCCTGTGGGAGGCAAAGACACTGGTTCTGGTTCCTCAAGGTTCAAGACTTCAAGGTTCCTCAGCAGAAACGTTGATTAGGTCTATCTTCAGGTCCTGCTGACCCAAAGGGTTTTCTTGGTCTGTTTAATACATCCAGAGGGAGGAGTCTGGATTTCCCAAGTTCCCTGAATCCTCAATTGCTCCTCTCTCTGTCAGCACTGTCTTGCTGTGAAATCACAAAGCTCCCTCAACCATGCATGTATCTTCTAGGACGGGAGATTCTATGAACAGGAGTGTGACTTGCCATAGAGCCTCTTGTGAGGTGATGCAGCAAGGACTGTCTCCAAGCCTGGAGTACTGGGAAAAGGGTCAATGCCATCAGATGGTCACATACTCCTCTGTGTTTAGCCAAGGACATGTGCAGGTCTGTGTCAAGGATCTGCATGGCTCTTAGGCCAGTACTTCCCCCAGCACCTGATCTCAGCCACTGCTCACAGTGACTAGCAACAGTAAAAAGGAGCCAGGGCAGAGGCATGTGCCAAATTTTCCCTTTGCAGAAGTGTTTTACAGGTATCAAAGACACTAAGGTGATGGGGTATCTGGTGGTGGAAATGATATGGGGGCAGGAGGAAGAGTGTAGTGGGCAGAGTGGAACTGACTGAAATTCAGCAAAGGCAAATGGAGGGTCCTGCACCCGGGCAGGAACAACCCCAGGTGTCAGGACAGGGTGAGTGCTTACCTGCTGGAAAGCAGCTCTGTGGAGGACATGGATGGACAACAAGCTGTCCATGAGCCAGCAGTGTCCTTGCATCCAAGATCAGTGGTTCTCTGGGGCACATTAAGAAGAGCATTGCCAGCAGGTCAGGGGAGGTGATCCTGCCCCTCTGCTCAGCCCTAGTGAGGTGTATCTGGAATGCTGTGTCTAATTCTGAGCTCCTCAGGACAAGACAGACACAGAGCTCCTGGTGTGGGTCCAATGGAGGGCAACAAAAATGATTAAGGGACAGGAGCATCTTTCTTATGAGGAAGGGCTGAGAGAGCTGGGCCTGTTCAGCCTTGAGAACAGACAACTAAAGGGAGACCTCATCAAGGTCTATCAAGGCTGAGCTCTGTGGGAGTGGTTTGGTCTGGGGTGCAAGGTACTGAATGGGGATACAAAGTCTAGAGCACAAAGCCTTGCTCTCTGGTGCTCAGACTGGCTGCGCACAGTCTGCAAAATCTCCAGGCTCTCTTTCAGGCCTGGCCTACCAGATCGAAAATCACAACCTACTTCCACTGAGGGAATCATTGGAACCTTCTCCAGCAGCCAAGGAGAGCACTTTTAGTGTCTGCAGTGTCCTGGTGGCTGTGGTACATGACTGAAAAGTAGATATAGTATTGTTATTGACTTCTCCAGAATGAATTCAGCAACCCCTATTAAGGATCTCATTCTTGAACTAACTTCATAGTTATTGAGAGTAATCTTCATAAATGGTGTTACACTTCTGTGTAATCTCATCCAATAAATCTTACTGCATCAGCTATGATGTTTTAATGGGGGAATTGGTACAGAGTTCCTTGTTTTACTGAAAGCAGACTTTGAAAACTCTTCCAAGCCCCAACTTTTTTCAGTCTGTGCTGAGCAGTGTGATTTAAGACTGAAAATACATGTTTCTGTCTTAAGCTTTTGACAGTGCAATTTGAATGTGAAGAAGTGTCTAGTCTTTTCTGCTCTGACAGCTCATTGTCCAGGTCTGTGTGTCAGTGCACCATATGGGGACATTACTGAGACTGGGGTCACCAGGGCGACCTTTACTCATCACTCTGCCACTGAGCTGGACATGCAGGGAACTGGAGATGCTGTCTGCATGCCAAATGAGATCAGTGTTCTCAGTCTTCTCTCTTCTACTTTGGGACCCATTGATCACTGTCAGTGAGTATCTGCTGGGTCTCCTCTGAAATAAAGCTTTTCTCTGTTGCTCTCTGTCCAGACTACATCAAGGCCTAAAAACTCCTTTTGACTTCAGTTATATTTGGATATTTTTCTTTGAAAAAGCAAAAATAAAACACATTAACGCTGCTCCAAATCCCCTGAGGAATTAGAAATAATATCAGAAAAAAGGTGGGGTTGACTCCAGAATGAGTTGTACTGCTCTAGGGGGAGAGGAACAGGGTTTGATTTGGAATGCTGTTGCCGTGAGAAAGTGGAGGACCAGGTCTTCCTCAGGCAGCCTTGTTAGTCCACATCCATGGCCCAGCTTGGCTCTCCCACCACCTTCTCAGACTACAGCTTCTGGCTGCTGTCCAAGATGGGACACAAAATTGTGCCTCAGACTAAATGTTCTGGATCTCCCTATCCATGTGAAACAGAGAAAGCTCTTTCTATCCTCTTATTACTCCAGGCTAGAAGTTGTTGAACCTCAGTACTGGGTGTGGGTTGCCTAGACTTTTACTGTTAACTTTCTTTGTACCTATGAGAGCTGAAGAAAATGTTGAGATATGTGTTTGATGCTGATGTCTAAGTGCAGAGATGTCCCTGCCATTTCACAGGTGACTCCTGAGAAAGCTGACAGACAGGATTAGAACTGGATGGATATCTCTCATTTCCGGCCTGCACCAACCCCTTCCAGGCAGTGGTCAAAGTTTTCCTTGGAAACTGGAAATGGAAAGTGGAATGAGTTGGTAGCGTTTGCTCATGTTTCACTGATCACACCTGTTTTCACCCTAGGGTACAGCAGTCTTGTGGAGGTACATTAACAGCATTGCTTGTGCTTTCAGCAGGGACCTTGATGTGTCTTGATTGTGGAAAATGAACTCCTCCTTCAACCACTGTGGTCTTCCTGGGGGCAGTACTGATGTGGTTTTGTTGGACCAGTTTTGTGGGTAATCAACATTTTTCATTACCTACTTGAGGGAAAAGTAAGAGGCACATTTGATCCCTTAATAGCTGAGCTTGCTTAATATTCTACAGAGATCTCAAAACACTTAGGATTAAACTTGCACATGTGTGTAACTAGAATTTCCCAGGATTTCCCACAAAGCACATTTTAGTCTTTTCCCTTTGGACCACTTCTAAAGTGTGAATCTACTGTAAAGAACCTTGTAAATCAACATTTATGCCTGTGGAAAGATAATTTAGTACTCTGGCACATTAAATATTTTGTTCAGGCAGTGCCACCAAAGCCTCCTTAATGAACTGAAGAAAAATTCTCCCCAGGAGGAGGAGAAAGTTTGGAGAATTGAAATAACTTGAGCAAATTCTTTCCTTGGTCAATATGGCCATGTGTCACAGTGAGAGGGGAGGCACTGCCAAGACTTCCTTTCACACAGTTCTTCTTGACCACACAGGTGTCACTTCATGATTTTTCTGTTCCTTCCAGGAATGTGATGTATGGTTCGGAGATCAGAAGAAATGAAGAACAGACAAAACCAAGAACTGGCACAGTGCTGCCTTTGTTATCACCTCCTGAGCTATGGGAGTGAAGCATGACTGTAGAAATATTACTGGCTTAAATCGAGAACACGTACAGAATCCTGGATTTCAACTCTTTGTGCAAATCCTTGTGGCTATGTCAGGTTCCAAGCAATGAACTATCAGTGTTTCTCTTCAAGGAGTCTTGGGTTTTTTATTCCTCCATTTTAGGTTCCCAATTTGAGACACTTAGATTTTGTCTTCCTGGAAGTATTTAAGGCCTGGTTGGACAGGGCTTTGAGCAACATAATCAAGTGGAAGATGTCCTTGTCCATGGCAGAGAGGTAAGACTAAAAGACCTTTAAAGGTCCCTTCCAACCCAAACCATTCTATGATTCTATGGTTTTCAGTGAGTCCAAGCATCCACAGGTTCTGTCACTTTTAAGTCATGAATTTTTATCCAAATACCCCTTTATATCACTTTCTCCCCAGTTTCAAACTTTGGTGGAGCTGTGTTTTGGCACTGTTTACACAAAACAAACATACAGCTGCTCCCTTGGTTTTTCCCCAGTATTTTTCCTTTATTATGTTTCCCAGATGTGTGCATTTTAAAATCCCTTGTCACGTTACTATCAGACCCAGGGGAAGCACAGACCACCACATTAAATCACACAGCAGCAACGAGCCAAGAAATACCCAGTGGTGGATGGATGTGCCAATTAAGAGTGCATCCTACTTTCTCAGTCTGGCCACTTTTCTTATTCAAGGGGATCTAATTGTTTGCTTGCAATTATTTGTTGTGTCTAATGAGGCTGAAAAGAGGTCAGATCACCTGTAAATGTCTTGGAAGTGTGGAAGCAGATGTGATTTTTTGTCTAAAAAATTTAATGTTCCGAAGACTTTAAGGTAAAACAAAAAAAATTCCCCAGAGTCCTGACTCTGCAGACTGAATATAAAAACAATTGTCTCCTAGTCTACATAACCTTCAGGACTCTGGAAAGAAACTGCCTGCCAGAATCAAAGACTTGTTGCATTCAGTCTGTTCCTTGTAAAACCTAATGCTGACATTTCTGAATAGATACTAATATACTGATATTTCTGTTCATCATGCCCTGACTGTAGACTTCACTGCTGGAAAAAAAACAACCCACAGGGATAATGATAATTTTTTACTTGGGCCACAGGTGGTTTCCTTGATGTTTGTGCAAAGTTTCAATTGATTTTCCTAGAAGTACCATGACCTGTTCATCTGTTTATCAGTCACAGTAAACTGTACTTTATGCAAGACTGAGGTTAAAAAAATTGTGGCTTTCTATGGTATGTCCAGGGAAGTGTTCCTATCCCAGGGAGTTAAGGGGGCATACATGAACCTTAACCCTGCTTGGAATCAGGCCTTCTTTCACCTTAGGAAAATTGTGATGGCCTGAGCTGGAGCATAATCATAGTCGAGTTTGTCCCTTTAAAGATTACTTAATATTGCCTCTTATAATTATATTATTAGTAATTATTTGTAAGTTTTTTATTACTTTGCTAGTTTGTTTTAGGCACAGAATGGTTTAGAGTGGAAAATGCCTTTAAGGTCGCTCATCCAACTGTTAACCCAGCACTGCCAGTCCACCACTAAACCATGTCTCCAAGTGCCACATCTACTCATCTTTTAAATACCTCCAGGGACAGTGAGTCAACCAGTGCCCTGAGAAGCCAGTTCTAATGCTTGATAATGCCTTCCATGAAGAAATTTTCCCTAATATCCTATTTAAACCATCCTGGCATCACTTTAGGCCATTTCCACAACTTGAGGCTTGTTACCTAGGGAAAGAGACCAATCTCCCACCTTACCAAAATCTTCTTCCAAGTAGTTGTAGAGAGCAATAAGGCCCCCCCCAAAGACCCTTTCCTCCAGGCTAAGCACCCCCCACTCCCTCAGTTTCTCACCAGACTTGTGCTCCAGACCCGTCCCCAGCTCCGTCACCCTTCTCTGGACACGCTCCGGCCCCTCAATGTCTTTTGTGCAATGACAGGCACAGAACTGGACACAGGATTCAAGGTGTGGCCTCACCAGTGCCCAGCACAGGGGGAACAATCACTGCCCTGGTCCTGATGGTGATGCTGTTGCTGATACAGACCCAGTGCCATTGACCTTCTTGGCCACCTGGGCACACTCTGGCTCACATTCAGCTGCTGTCAACCAGTATCTCCAGGTCATTTTCTGCTGAGCCACTTTCCATCCACTCTTCCCACAGTCTGTATCAGTGCAGGAGGTTGTTGTGACCCAAGAGCAGGACCTGGCACTTGGCCTTGTTGAACCTCATACTATTGGCCTCAGCCCATCAATGCAACCTGTCCAGATCCCTCTGCAGATCCTTCCTATCTGCCAGCAGATCAGCATTCCCACCCAACTTGGTGTCATCTACAAACTGACTGAGAGTGCCCTTGATCCCCTCATCCAGATCATTGATAAAGATATTAAATAGAATTATCCCCAATATTGAGCCCTGGGGAACACCACTGGTGACGGTCCACAAGCTGGATTTAACTCCACTCACCACCCCTCTCTGGGCCTGACCATGCAGTGAACAGTGCACCTGTCCAAGCCACGGGAAGACATTCTCCAGGAGGATACTGTAGAAGATGGTGTCAAAGGCTTTCCTAAAGTCCAGGTAGACACATCTAACCTTTCTCTTATTCTCCAAGTGGTCTCCTTGTCATAGAAGGAGAACACATTGATCAGTCTGGACCTGCCTTTTACAAACGCCTGCTGGCTGGGCCTGATGCCCTGGTTGTCCTGCGTGCGCTGTGTGATGGCACTCAAGGTGATCTGCTCTGTAACCCTTCTGGGCACCAAGGTCAGGCTGAGAACTGTAGTTCTCTGGATCCTCCTTCCAGCTGTTCTTGTAGATGGGTGTTGCATTTGCTACCTCCAGTCAATTGGGACCTCCCTGTTGAGCCAGGACTGCTGGTAAATGGAGAGTGGCTTGGTCAGCTCTTCCAGCAGCTGCCTCAGTACCCTTGCATGAATCCCATCTGACCCCATGGACCTGTGTCTGTCTAAGTGCTGTAACAGATCACTGACCATTTCCCTTGGATTATGGAGGCTTTATTCTGCTGCCTGTCCCTGTCTTCCATCTCAAGGGGCTGAAAACAACTGGTCTGACTCTTAAAGACTGAGGCAAAGATGTTGTTAAGGACCTCAGCCTTACCCTTTGTCACTATGTTTCCTCCCTCATCCAATAAAGGATGGAGGTTTGCCTTCGCCCTCTTGTGTTAATATATTTATAGAAACATTTTTTATCGTCTTGCGTGACAGTAGCCAGATTAAGTTCTAATTGGGCTTTGGCCCTTCTAATTTTCTCTTTGCATAACTTCATGACATCTTTGTTTCCTAGGTCCCAGACAAAACTCCTTGTTCAGTCAGGTCAGTCTTCCCCACTGGCTCATCTTTTGGCACAGGGAGATGGCCTAATTCTACTCCTTTAAAATTTCCTTCTTGAACAACATCCAACCTTCCTTGATTCCTTTACCATTCCAGAAATTCCTCCCAAGGGGCTCTCTCAGCCAATAAAATGTAGGTTACTGACTGTCTTTGCTCCAAAAATCTCCTAAACATGAGAATACATGAGAAGACAATATTAATAACTCTAGTTTTCAGAGAGAGATCTAAGCACAAGCTTACACATTGGCATATGTGTAACATGAAGGACATGTATAGGCTCCAGGGCTAATCACCAGTGCCAGATTCAAGAGGTGCCAGTTGGTTTTTTTCCTCCAAAGATTCCTGAGAAATTTCATACTATCTTCTCATAAAACCAATAATCTCAAGTTACAGAGTATTTAAAGTTTTGTCTGGGTAATCAAATTTTTTAAAATGTGTTTGAATTTTGGGCCAAAGTAGTTTTCCTAATTTCACCTTGTGTATTTCTGTTGGGACTGACATGGGAATCCAGGTTCCTGCAGTCTCATTCTATTACCTTACAACTTCTCATCCTCCCCTAACTTTACACAGATATGAAATAGAGGCTCTTGTACCTGCTCAGCATCCTTCTTGGGGCTCTGTGGAATCACGTTGCACAATGTTTGTAGGGTTCCTGGAAGATTTCTAGTTGAAAGAGCATGGTATTGGAGCTGACACCTTTTCTTCTTTTCTTCCACTTTTTTTTTTTTTTTTTCAAGAGTTATAAATCTTCTTGCCAGTGTTCCATCTTCCTGTGGCTTGGTCGTTGGTCTGCTCCACATCAATGTGTTCACTATATAATATGCTGATGTGGAAATTGCCGGAAATTACTGCTTCCTATTACATAACTGCTGCTGCGTACCTGATGTGTTTTCTGATGCTCAGGGGAACAGAAAGTGTGGTGCCTCTAATTGCTGCTATGCTTTTGCAGATCCTTGACTATAGACCATCACTAGCCTTAAACAGTTGCACAATATGATTTTATTGGAATGTTGCAGGTGTTTCTTCGAATATCTCTATGTTTACAGGTTCCTTTGCCCTTCCTATAAATTCAAAGCTGGTATTTGTGTTTTTGCACATGTATGATGGAAACTGTGGAGATCTAGATCCCTGTAATCCATGGGGATCTCATGCAATGGGGTCAAACAGCCTAAATCAAGCATACACAGGGCTCAAACATGGAACAGAGATGTAACATTTAACCCACTGAATTGTAGGGGCAGAGTTGATGTAGCTCTCCACAACCCTCAGAGCACATGCTAATGACCTGATAATGAGGTCAAGTCTTTTATCTTAAACTTTGATAAAGAGCATTAAAGTTGCATTATATTTCCACATATCTGCAGATAAGCAATCCTCTGGACAGTCTCCACAATTCAGCTGAGCAGCGATAACTAATGAAACCACTGTTTCTCAACTGTGTGCACCAAGTCCTTGGTGATATCAGTACCTGATAGGGCTACTGGCTTCTGTGAAGTGACAAAACCTCAAGGTTGTCACAGTGGTAGCCCATGTTCTCTCTTTTAATATGCTGTAGAATGATTCTACACCAGCATCAGACTAAAACTGTGCCGATGAAAAGGATGTCAGTTTCACATTTCAGCAAACAGAAACCAAAGTTGTGTGGATGGATTTGAGTCAGTTTGGAAGTCTCCAGCCAACAGTGTAAGTAATGAATCAAGCCAGAGTGTATCCTATAAACTCTTGTGTCACAGATCATGGCACATTATCCAGAAAACACTGCATCAATCAAATGTGCCATACAGGAGGGACATATAATTTTGGGAAGACGGTCACAACAGAATCAAAGTTTTCAGGGTCAAATAATATCCTGCATCTGGACAAATAGAATACGTAAATTTCTAGTAAGAAGCAAGAATGATTTTGTAGATTAGGAACTTTGAAGTCCTCCTGATATGTGTTGAATATTAATGAATATGCCTAGTTAAAATGTGGGACCCTTTATAATAGGTATTTTTAAAAAACATAGAGGACAAAGTCTGTCTGCCTCAAGTGACATTATGTAAGGTAAGACACTGAAACTCACTTCTGTTATGGGTTTGTATCCTATTGCCTTGCCCAGCCCTTACTGCTTATTGAAAAGATGCAGCCTCTACTGCCCATGTGTTTTGCAGTTCAAGTTTGTTCAGCAAATTCAACATATTTCATGTGAGACCAGTGTGTTTGGCTACATGCACAGGGCATTGAGCTTTGTGGTGCTTCAAGTGGCTCTGCTGGGTGCGTGAGTTGTTACTCAGGTAGGCAGAGAAGAGAGCACAAGATCCAGGATGGGCCAGGAGATCAGGTTTCAATAACTCATTTATCACACTGCTATCAGGTTTCCTAGATAATTCTAGGAAATCACCTGAGCCTTTCTGAATGCTGTTGGAAACATCAATGCTGGTATCAATGATACAAATGAAGTTTTTGTTTGGTATCAAATCAATGTAGAAAGAGATACTATTATTTCTGTTTCTTCCAGTGAGTCATAATTTTAACTAATCATATTGCAGAATTTGGCACACGTTTAAATGAAGAAGCCACTTCCAGTACTGCTGAGAATATGTTTGTCACAGTAATATCATGAGATCATGGGATAAATCCAGGCTGGAAAAGACCTCAGAAAAAAATTTGCCCAGTCTCCTACTCAAAGGGCCAGCTGTGCAACTGGAGCTTCATCCCATTGGGCTTTCAAATCCTTCAAGGATGGAGAGAGCAAAACTTCTCTGTTCCAATGCATGGCTGTCCTCATCATGATCTCTTTTTTTTTTTTTTTTCAATAATACACTTATTAAAAGTGTATGTCAAGGGTGTGATTCTGTTTGTTTTCTTCAGACCAGCCAGTCCAGACACTGCGCTGGCACCAGTCATCTGAAAAAGGTAGACAGATCCCTCAGACTTTAGGTAAGGGATGGAAGTGTTTAGAGGAAGCAGGAATAATTGGTGAGCACCTAAAGAGCCCACAGTCAATAGGAAATCAGGGATCCTAGGGTCAGGAATTAAGATGGTGTCTAAGATCATGGTTAAGTGGGTTTTGCTAGAACTAAGTGGCACCTTTTAAATTTTTTTTTGTTTTTAATATTCATAATTTAAAAAGTGATCAGATTTTTTAAAGTTCTCTGTAATGTACTTTACTTTCCATTTTCTACAAGCAGTAGAGGACTGAATAAAAAAGGGAGTTGAAGTCAGGGAGGGTTAATATGTGGTTAATGTGCTAGGTTGGGTGATTCCTGTATCAGCAGTCATTCTCTAGTGACTGTGACCAAGGCACCATGAGTGCCTTGATAGTGATTTCTGCAATGTCCTAGGGCATGTTTTTAAATTTCTTTTTAGTTTCTCATGCAGAAAATTATGCTGCTTACTTTCTCTCTGTATTTGTCATGTCTATTTAAAAAGACAGTGTGAAGAACCTAACACACAGAACCTTGTTCTTGGAGATCCCTGTCCTACTGATGTACAAATAATAAAAAGAACAAAATGCTTATTTCTTGCTGGTAAAAGATTATTTTAAAACAAAGATTTTTTTTTAATATTGAATTTTTTTCTCCTTTCTCACCTGAACTTTGTGTGCTTCAGAGGATCCCTCCACTCCTATCTAATTATTTTTTTCCTAAGTGTATCAGGACATCCACTGTATAGGAAAACTCCAGTCATTCACTCTCTCACAAATCTTTCTTCTGCAGGTGCCTTAGTGAAAGTGAGGAAAGCTGCACAGCAGATCTGTTTGGATTTTGCTCCACTGGATCATGGTTTCTTTCAGCCACTTTCCCCAGGCTTTTCCTGGCATACTCTGATTACATTTTATGTCAGCTGAGAAGCAGAATAGTTTTTCTGACTTCTCAAAATGCTGTATAGGAAGGTGGGAAAAAATCTCTGTACAGGAAGGTGGGGAAAAGCCTGCCAAGGCTGACCACAGGTCCCCAGGACTTCAGGGTTCAATCTGTGATATAATTTGTGAATGGCTTTGCAGAGAAATGAAAGGAGGAGAACTCCCTACTTCTTGCATTTCTTCCTGGAATATAACAACATCATTTCTCAGACTGGTTCCCAAGATTTCAGTGAAAGTGAAAACAAAAATCCAACCACAAAACCTTTAATCAGCTACATCTCTATAAGGAATATTGAAGTAAGTTAGTTCCCCAAACCCTCTGAGTGTAAGGAAGATCATCCTTTTAGGAGACTATAATTAGGGAATCTCACCAGAGTATTGGATGTTCTTGTTGGCTTGGTTCCATCACTTTTTCCAGAGTCCCTCAATTTCCATCAGTGTATTTCTTGACCAAGTCATTAGTTTTGCAAAATAGGATCAGAGGGTGATACGTGTACCCCTGTATATCCCTGTCTGTTGAACCCCTGAGGGACAGAGATGGTGCTGCTAACTATTCAGGTGGGATTACCCACAGAAATCTTGCCTTGAATAATAATATTTTGTGTCTACTGTTTCTTAATTTGCATTCTATCATTTGTTCTTTCAGTGATAACTAGCTAGATAAAGACTGTTTTTTTACTGTTCTGAAATAAAAATGTTTCTAATGGTAACAGGACCCCATGTAGAATTATTATGTCTGGTAGCTACAGTGCTCAAGACTTCATTTAGAACTACTTTAAATTTATACCCATATAAACCTCATGAAGGTGATGGAATAGTTTATGGGTTAGCACCCGATACTTGATTGAATATCGAGTAATACCTTTTTCCAGAGGATGCACAGTTCGCTTCAGTCAGCTGTGAATGAGCTGCAATGTCACATAAACTCATGTCTTAACAGCTCCTTGTCTTTGTGAATAAATGCCTTAGCATCTTGATCCTGGTTTTCCTCTATTTATAAAATTTAGTTGTAAAGGGAGATGTTCTGCTTTGGGTTAACACCAAGAGTTTGACTCTTGGCCTTTCTAAGTATTGTCTACTTCCTGATGGGGGGAGGGAAGCACCATGAGCAGTAGAACTTCAGAAATCTTGTTTCTTACATGTTTGTCTATTGGCAAGAATGAGAGGTACCATTTCTATGGATTCTTGGTATCTAAAATAAATTTCTGCACATCGACCTTGCTGTCAGTAACAAGCCTTTGTCCCATCAGTTACCAATATCCAGAAAAACCATAGGAATTCAGCTTCTCTGAGGCTGCTACTCCTTTGCCACATTTGGTTGATGTGGATTGACATCTTCAAGCTATTGGTGAAGGACTGTCTGACAGAAGAGATCATTATCTAAGCCTTATTTATTTAAGGAACTAAGTTAGAAAGAAATATAAACTTTTGGATTAGATTTTCCTAACCAAGTGTCTTAGACCCTTTCAGTTGTTATGTCTGCTGCATGGGTGACATAATATCTTCTATGGGTGCTCCTGATTTAAACCACGAGGACTATTAGTTGATTGAAAAGAAATCCAAGGCTTTCTGGAATGTTCTACCAACAGAATACTTGGAAGCAGATACTGGGTTAGTGACACGGAACTACAGACTGGAAAATCCTTGGATAACTGGAGGTCTCCAATTCTGACTTGTGTGTTCCCTTCTGCTGAAGCCCCAGTAGTTGTGGCACAAACACAGGTGTCGTGCTCTGGTAAGAGGCATTCTGGCCACAGACACTGCGACCATATTTGGCATCTCCTTCCCACTAAGTGCACACAACTGCCCTGTGAGCAAAATTCAGTGTAACTCCTGTGGGAATTGCTCCTGCAGAGTCCACTGTAGTTTTTCAAGCTGGTTTTTGATGAGTCTTCTCTGTGTCAACCGATCAAGTGCTGAACATTAGAGGAAAGGGTTTTCCAGGGAAAAATATGCTCATAAGAGTAATTTCTAGGATGTTATAATGCTCACAGGTTTATCAACTAACCAGCTAATGCCTTTCCTTTGCTTTTATGCTTGACCTTTGGATGGCAGAGTTTTAGTTTCACAGAGCACCAACAGTTCTCTAACAACAGAAATGAAGTGATTGGCAGGACTGAGATTTTGGTCACTATCCAAATGGTTTAAGCACTTTGCTTACCTGCAGTTACCAGTTTGTTGAGACTGGAATGACTCAAACATGCAAAGTTTTTCTGTAATAAAATAAGGAAATAAGGCAATTGAGAGGCTCCTGTGGAATCTTTATGATTTTAGGTTCTTGTTCTTGTAGTGCCTGTCCTTTAAGGCTTAACTTTTCTACAGTCTATAAAGTGAGAAATCTAAGTTTTGAACACAAGTGTGTTACTTTAATGGTGGGAGGATAACAGCACAGGCAGATCTGGAGGCAGAAGCAAAAACAAACTAGAAATACACATAAATACATTAAACATGCATTGGGAAGTGGATGAGTCTTATTTCACTGATATATTCTATTTATAGAGTTGTTCATGTGTGTATATGCCAGTATATACACATCTCTACAGATGCACCCATACTTTAACAGAAAAGCACTGATTGCTGGGTTATGCTAGTATTTTTCCACAGATGGGCTGTAGGATGAGGAGTCAGAAAAGGGACAGTGTTGAATAATGCTATTTGTGACTTGGTGCAGAGATGCAGTGTACTGGAGGTCAGGAGGACCAGCTCAACTCTATACTCTTCGTTTCAGGTGGAGGTGAATCTTGCTGATCACCTCAAGGCTGCCTGATCTGTTTCCTGATTTCACTACTGACCTTCATTAAGGTCCTCAATGTACTTTGATTCTGTGTAGGACTGTCTCAAGGACTGAACAGGTGTTGAACACATTGTGTTTCAAAAAAACCACCTCTGTCATCATCAGGTCTGAAAAATCCTGCAGCATTGAGCTGTGTCACCCATGACACTTATTCTGTGTCTCCATCTGAACTTAGAGTGTTTCATGTCTGATCAGGACTTCACACAGAGACCTCACTTAGACCCTGCAGTTGCCACAATGATTTGGTGCAACAGTTTCAGGTGTCTGGATTTTTGGCTTTTTGGTTTTTTTTCAGTATTCCACTGGATGGAATTGATTGCATCCTTTCAGCAGTTTTTTTCTGGCAATTACACTGGAAGATTTTTCAATTTGTTCAGTTTTGCTACTCTGTTGGAGACTGGTTGGGCTTTTTCTCTTTTGCAAACAGGGAACTTATGTTTAAATAGAAGTTCAAATAAAGTAGATAAAATAAACTACACTATATAGCCCAACAAAATTAATTCATCTTTTGATAAATTTATATTTCCTTCAGCTTTGACAAGAGGAATTTTCCAATTTTGTGAAAAATATGTAATTTTTCCTTATCTAAGTCCAGTGTAGCTATGATCCATCATTTCATATTCATAGCTGCTAAATGTTAATTGATAGAAGAAAATGTGTTCATTGTGCTCTGGAGAATTTCCCCATCTTTCTCACAATATAGCTAAAATATTTTTCAACAGCTAGGATAATGTTTCTTCAATCATGGAAGAAATTAATGAAAATATACTATTGTTTCTAGAGTGCTGCAAGCCTGAGTGGGAACAGACCAAGGCAGCCTCTGACAGATATTTCGAATGCATGTCTCATATATTTATGACATTGTTCATGGAGGTGTAATTTTTGTTTGAATTGTGGTGGGGATTTCTTTGTTTATTTGCTTGTTTTGTGGTGTTTGGGGTTTTTTTTTAAGAGTATTATGAATAAGCTCAAAAATACAAATTTTATTTTAGAAGTTTCAATGCAGAACATGTTGAGGGTAGGATTTGTGTGAGAAGTGTTTTGTATCACGTCAAAATGTTTGCCTTCCTTTAATCCCATTTAAAAATCTGAAGAACCAAGTGTCTTTAGCCAACCCACCATAATGGGTTTTGGGGAAATGATGAGAAAATAATGTCAAGGCATTTGCAACCATATGTAGGTATTCACACTGATGCTTGAAGAAACAGGCAATGGGGCTGCACAGTCATTGGGGCGGTTACAGGAACCAGTTATGGGGGCAAAAACACTGCTGTGATGAGAAAATGTTGGTCACTGAGATTGGTAGAGGAGTATTTGGAGAGCACAGCCTCATACAAACTTACGAAACAGGGTACACTAGATTTGGATCAAGTGGAAGGTGTCTCTGTGATTTGAACTCATTCCTGGTATGATGTTTTTGAAATTTGGGATCTAGGCAAGTGGATGGAAATTGTTGCTTTTAGAGTTATGTAGTGAGGGTGAAAGAAGATGAAACTTCCGGAAAGTGAGAAGGAACACTGGAAGGTGAGAAGGAACACTGCTGAAACCTTGCTGACATCTGCCTTGTCTGTGGTTTACACTCAGCTATCATGAAACTACCACTCTGTAGCATCCTGTTTGTACCACTAGCCAGGAATATTTTGGCACTTTAATTCCTGTTGGCCACAGGTGTTGTTCTGGTGCAGCAGACAGACATGGGACCCCATGGCATCATACCTGCCTCTCTTCTGGGCGGTTTGGTTTCCCTCCACTCTGCCAGCATTCCCACATGTGAAAGTGTGCCCTCATTTAGAGCTTGAGGGGTCAAACAGGAAGCAATGCTTTGACTCAGATCTTTGGAGGAGACCAGTTTAGGCAGCAAATACCCGAGCAGGTTATTGGTACGTCAGGGAGTTGACTTCAGATGGAGGGAACGGTGACAGTGATCTTCTCAGGGTAGGCTGGGAGAGTAACCTTCTCCAGGGCTGACCTGCAGCAGAACAGGGTGTGCTGCTCCTACATCCTGCTTGTTTCCACGCTGCTAGACAGCTCACAAGCCTCGACCCTTTCTGTCTGTGCAGTCCTTGGATGCTTTGACTCAGCCGGCCTGCCAACACACTCTCCCTTCTCCCTGCTCTCTCCTACCTTTTATTCCTTATACCCTGTGGCTTTGCAGCTCATTAGACACAAAATATCAGCTCAACTTGACACTCTGGGAACAGCAATTTACAATTTTTTTTCAGTTGATTTCTCTGCTGCTTCTCCTGGATTTCTGATGAAGTGGAGGGTTACAGACACTTTGACCATCTGAATGGTTGGCAATGACCTCGGATTGAGGAGTACCCGAAACAAACTCCTTGAATGGTGAAGCTTAGGCAATAAGCAGAGCAAGGGTCACCCAGACACAGGCATATTTCCCCCCTATTGCCTCAGGGTTAAAAGTGGGTAATTGGTATTTCCAGTTTGACTTCTTTCTCATTTTGTGTCATCCCATCACGACATGCCAGGATGCATTACATTAAATGGCATCAAATAGCTGGGGAGTGTGACACTATACATTATCTGACATGTCATCTCACACCCTGTCATAACACAGTGTACTCAAAGATCAGTGGGGACCAAAAATTCATTTGTCTGATTCCATTTTATCAGTCAACCCAAAGGGAGGCAAGCGTATTAATTATTTGCATGGTGGTTTGCATCCAGTGCTGGTGGGAAGAGGATGGGGCATGATGGCAGAAGGGCAATTTCTATGCAGAAGGACAATTTCTATGCTTCAGAACAATTTTACATCTACTCTTTTTGTGTATAATGGTGGTCAGCGGGGTGTGATAGTGAAGGATCAGCCTCTAAAACTTGATGCACGATGCAAAACTAACAAAAATAATGAGATACCTGAAGAAATGCTGGTTCCTCAACATGAGCAGGCACTGGAATCTGAATTAAGTATTTGCGCTGCAAGAAAGAGTGATTACACAAGTACAAATTGCAAGGATTTTTTGAAAACTTTGTTGACAGCAGATTTTAATATGTAGATTTTTGTATGCTTCAGAAAATTTGGTTCTATGGGTACAGAGTGTCTGATAAATGAACCTCCAGTGGATTTAGTTAGGGTGCTTTAGGACATTTGTTCCTTATTTTTAATGTCCAAACTGTACAGAGGCCAGCAAGTGTTGATCTCAGCTATAGCCATATATAACCTAATGGGTGAGCTGATAGTCTCCAAAAAGTTGTCTCATGGCATGAAACTCTGCATATGTGGAAAAGGTGAAAGCATGTGATTCGGACAGCTGAAAAGAAAAAGGCTCAATTTCTAACTGATTTGCTAAACTAGAGATGTCTGGGCTCTTCCTTATTTCTTGATGTGCTTTTTTGTGAGTAATTTTATTCTGAATCCAGAAGTTTGGAGCCCCAAACTGAGATTTTTATGAAAAAATGAACCGAGGTTGTTTGAACTCATCAAACAGATGAATGTCACAGCATCTTAGAAAGTGTTCCTTTGTAAGTTACAGCTGTCACGTGAACTCACAGACATAGTGTATGACCAAAAGAAGCAGTCACACATCTCAGTGAGTGAATTTAGATACAGGGATATGTGCTGCAAACAGTGTGAGCAACACTTACCTCTACGATTGCTTTTAAAGAGGGAGAGGCTGAATTGTGGAGCACATCCCAGGAATTTTTGCCCTAACCTTGCTGTAGAAGGTGTTGCTGGTAACTTCCACATGTGAACAAACCACTGGGTGTTCTCTTGTACCTCTGGCTCTGGGATGAAGCTGCTCCAGTGTATGGTTAAATTATATCCCCCGCATCATTCTTGTTCTGTAATGTTTTAGCATTAGTTTTAAGGCACTCCTTGAAGTGGCTTATGCAGTACGGTGTAAGTAGTAAGCAATGTTAGCACTGGAGTAACTCAAAGCTGTGTCCAATGCCAGGGTATTTGCTCCTGGCCCACATTTCCCCATGCTTTTCAGAGCAGTTGTAGTTTGACTTGTGGATGAAGGTTCACATCAGTTCTTCCACATGAACTGAGTAGTGCTTCCCTATTTAGCACAGATCTGCAGAGAAGAGTACACACTAAACATCTGCACTGGCAGCTCTGTTCCTTGTGGTAGGAAACTGCATTCCCCTCCTTTGGCTGCAGATATCTTTGGCAGTGTCCCAGGTTTGTGGAGTGGGATGGTGAAGAGACCATAGTTTGCCTCTGGGAAACAGGATGGGGAGGCATTGCTGATTCCAAAGATGAGGCTGCAGTGGGGAAATGGATTTCACTCACATACATCCTTCAGGGAAATATCCCTGAAGTCTTTCAGCTTTATGAATTGGATCCATGCAGGCTGAGCAGTGGAGAGATGTGTGAATTCAGAATGTCAGTGAACAGTATATCCTCATCCTGTACAATGAGTGTTAAAGTATATGGGAATGAAAAAATCTTTTCCAGTAGATGACAGTTCCAGATGAGTAATTTATTTTGGAGATGAATGCTGGAGCCATGGCAGACATATGCAAAACTCCCAAAGACCAGGTCTGGTCACAAACTTCTGCGAAAAGACATTTTTGGGTGGAATTTATAATTGCTTGTAGTTAGACCATTCTTTCATCCCCAAACTGTTGGGGTCCCTTCCCCCTGCCATGGAGCCCTGGGAGAGGGGCCCTGGGGGGGAGGCATGGGGTTTCCCTGCCCCTGCTCAGCTTCATTCCCCATTGGTTGGTTTGGGTTCCCTGATAACGCCAAGGACCCTTGGGTCCTGTGACTGCAGAGTTCCTGAGCTGAGCCCCGGCCATGCGGCTGGAGAAAGAAACATCTCTGAAACATCTACCACGAATCTGTCCATATATACTTCGTTTCCACGGGACTCCTGGTTTGAAATATGCTTGTTAAGCAATCCCCGCTGCAACACCAAACCAGACCAAAAAATGTACCCCAAAACACTCTGAGGATGGAGTTGTGTTCCTGAGTTGATAAAGCAAGTCATGAATAATGACAGATGTACTGCACAGGGTATCCTCAGCTGTTTCAAGAAGAGAGCTTTCCTCTTGGTGGAACTTGCTTTGGTCCTGATGCCTTAGGATTTAGCTTTTATATTTTTCAGATCTTGTACTGCTTTAGTGTGTAACTCTAAAACTCCATATAGCCTGTTAGCTCCTGTTCTCCCATTTTGGTTGGACATAACAAATCCTCTCTAGGCCTGAGACTGAAGGACACCTTGTCCCAGGCCCCAAAATATGTAAACTAAACTGCTACAGTGGGGATACTGCAACACGTGTAACAGACGAGGCCCGTGGAAAAGAAATATGTACGGACCGATTCTTGATAGATGTTTCAGAGATGTTTATTTCTCCAGCCGCATGGCCGGAGCTCTGCCGAGGAGCTGCTCAATCCCGGGACCCGAGGGTCCTTGGCATTAACACAAAACAACCAATGGGGAACACAAAACAACCAATGGGGAACGAGGCTGACCAGGGGCAAGGAAATCCCGTGTCTGTCCCCTCAGGGCCCCTCTCCCAGGGCTCCATGGCAGGGTGGAAGGGACCCTGACATTTCACCCATTTATTTTTAACAAAAAGAGATTTAAAACTTAACATTGAAAACAACTGAATAAACATAACAAGAACAGTTTCAAAACAAAACAAGCCACCCTCCTGGGTCTTTAAATGTCCCAACAGATTCTCTGGAACATCTTAAGGCTGCCAGAAGGGAGACAGGACTCTCTGAGCATGCTTTATGGGGAAACTGAGGCAGGAGAGGGTTTCTTCCATTTGTACCTGTTGGAACTCTAAACAACAATAGTTAATTTCTTCCCTCCCCCTCTTCATCCTCCACTCAGCATTGGAAAGGGATTTTTAGGGAAACAATTGGCAAAGGTATGGTTTTGTGAGGGAAACCATGGGTGGAAAAACAGATTGGGAATACACTGGGGATAATAAGTATAGGGTAAAAGGGAAAGGTGGGATTAGGAAAGGGAGACTGTAGGGGGGGCTTATAATGGAGATATTCTCTAACATGACTACAATTTTTAGCATATATACTGCCTTTTACAGGAACACCATCAGGCCCAGTGACCTGCGATGCTTGTAACCCTTTTCTACCTTGCACAATTTTGAACTCTACCACTTCTCCATCTCCCAAGCTTGGGATGTATTTTTCAGGATTATTCTTTTTAATCGCAGTTCTATTAACGAATATGTCTTCTTGGTTGTCACATCTCATTATAAAACCATAATTTTGTTTAACATTATACCATTTTACTATTCCTAAAACCTTAGCTATGGTGATTTTTCCTTTTTCCGAGTGGCTGCTGTTTTCTGTCTTGCTGCATTTTTGCTTTCTCTTTTGCTTTTGCTCGCTCCCATGTTGGAATTGCCAGGGCTGCTGGGGCCGCTGGAGCTGCTCGTGCCTGTGAGCTCTTCCCGGGGTCGCATTCGGGGCCGCGTGGGCCAGGCCAGGCTGCGCCGCTCAGCTCTCTGCGCTCCGCTGCTTCTGCCCTCAGCTGCACTGGTGCTGTGCCCATGTCTCCGCCAGGCCTCCGAGCGACGGCGCCCTGCGCCCTGCTCCAGCACGTGTTTCAGCTAGGTGTGGCTCTGCTCTGCCACTGGCAGCCGCCCATGCGCCGCTCCTCTCACGGGGCTCACTCCACCACGTGCTGTGCAGAGCCGGGCGGACTCCTGCTGTGCCTCGCTCCGTTGCTGACACTGCAGCTCGAGTCTCTCTGCCCGCGCACAGGAACTGCCTCGCTGCTGCTCGGAGAGCGCTCGGTCCACGTGGCCTGGGTTGCACGGACTCTGAGGCACGCTTCCCTTCACCAAGACACAGCTGACATTGCTCAACAGTCTCAGTAACTAAATAATATTCACAAAAATATTCTTCCATCGGCATATATTCTGACTCAGAAATTAACTATGCCCAAACAGTGTTCCAAAAGTCTTTGGTAAGAATCAAATCCCAAGAAACGTAGAAAAAGTTCTTAAACAACCATGAAAGGAAATGGTCCAGTTCCTTTTGAGCTTGAATTAAGCTAAAATTTACATATCGTTGTTCAAGAATCTTTTCAAGTTTAAGATAAATGTCCGTATGTGGCTCGGAGAGCCAAGAGTCTTTCCACGGTTCCTCCATAGTTTAGAGATGGAACAGCAAAACAAAAACAAGAAGAGAAATCCAGAATTTACTCATAAATCAGTCGCTGTCCTTAGGGATCAGGGATCGCTCTGCCCGTATTAACCACCATTTGTTACAGTGGGGATACTGCAACACGCGTATCAAACAAGGAGGGCCGTGGAAAAGAAATATATATGGACGGATTCTTGATAGATGTTTCAGAGATGTTTATTTTCTCAGCCGCATGGCCGGGGCTCTGCCGAGGAGCTGCTCAATCACAGGACCTGAGGGTCCTTGCCCATGCAGGGGAACACAAAACAACCAATGGGGAAGGAGGCCGACTAGGGGCAGGGAAATCCCATGTCTCCCCCCCAGGGCCCCTCTCCCAGGGCTCCATGGCAGGGGGGAAGGGAGCCTGACACTAAACCTCTAGAAAGAGGAAACAAACTTGGGGTAATGACATCGTTACCTTAAATTGTAATTGGAGAATTAACCCTGATATGCAAATGGACCAAACTTATAAAAGTGTGAAAAACCCATGACCTGTCGTCCATTTTGGGTGTAGCCCTAGGGCTCTGTCTGCCCATAGTGTACCTTAGTGAAGGCCCTTCAATAAATACCCACTTTTGTTCTCTTAATTTTGTCTAGCCTCTGTTTTTAGGTAGCCCCATTAAGGCATCAGTCCAGATGTGGTGTATCATGAAAGGGAAGAAAGAAAATTAGTAGGTTTTATCAACTGTGGTACTAAGCCAGTATGGGCAAAAAGGAAATTACTTATATTTTCCCCAAGAAGATTCTCTGCAAACAAATGTAGAAAGTAGGAGTGAATTCTAGGAAAGGGGAGTATTTTATACAGATTATGAGTCTCTTGTGGCTCAGACCACAGTACAACAGGGCTGAAATTGTTAATATAATCTCCTATAGGCATTGTAAAGGAGAGAGTGGGAAGGAGTGTGGCATGGAAACTTCATGATGTATAGACTTCTAGAAGGTCAGAGGAGAGGAAGGGATTAAATGTGGGTAGAAGGAGGAGAATAAAGAAGACAATACACTTGGTGCTTTAAGGTGTGAGTTTGAGTGACACTCCTGATGGTTGCCTATGCTATTTCAGCTTTTGGTGGGATAATGTATCTCTGCAAAAGCAGGCAAAGTGCTGGGATTGTGACTGGGACGTGTTCTGTAGAACTCGTACAGATGACAGGTCCAGATGCTGCAAAAAAATAACTGCAGAGAACATCAGGAATGCAGAAGTTTGGGCCACCTCATTTCAGCCATTCAAGTGAAGTGTCCCATTTAGAAGTCTAGCAACTTTAGACCCTTTCAAGAACCAGCGAAAGCAGGGAAGGATACAGGTCTCACACAGCATGAGCATCCTTCTTTGTTACAGCGGGGATTGCTGTAACAAGCATATATCAAACCAGGAGTCCCGTGGAAAAGAAGTATATATGGACAGATTCGTGGTAGATGTTTCAGGGATCTTTGTTTCTCCAGCCGCATGGCCGGGGCTCAGCTCAGGAACCCCGCAGTCACGGGACCCGAGGGTCCTTGGCCACACCGGGAAACACAAACCAACCAATGGGGAATGAGACTGACCAGGGGCAGGGAAACCCCATGCCTCCCCCCCAGGGCCCCTCTCCCAGGGCTCCATGGCAGGGGGGGAGACCCCAACATCTCACCCATTTTATTTTAATAAAAGGAGAATGAAAACAACTGGATAAACATAACAAGAACAGTTTCAAGACAAAACAAGCCACCCTCCTGAGTCTTTCAATGTCCAAACAGATTCTGTGGAACATCTTTAGGGCTGACAGAAGGGAGACAGAAGTGTCCAGGCATGCTTTGTGGGGAAACTGAGGCAGGAGAGGGTTTAGTTTCTTCCCTCCCCATTTTCATCCCCCCCTCGGTATCGGAGAGGAATTATAGGGAAATGGAATTGTATAGGGAAGCCATGGGGTGAAAAACGGATTAGGAATAAACTGGGGAAGGGGTTCATATTGGGTATAGGGTAAAAGGGGGAAGTAGGCTGTGGGTAGGGAAATTGCTGGGATGGATATTGTTTATAATTTTGTGCATAACGGCTGCCTTTGACTGGAATACCTCCAGGCCCAGTAACATTCACTGCTTGTAAACCCTTCTTTCCTTGCACTATATCAAATTGTACAACTTCCCCATCTCCTACACTTTGCAGGTAATTTTTAGGGTTATTCCTTTTAATGGCAGTTCTGTGGATGAATAGATCTTTCCCTGTATCATCTCGTGTTATAAACCCATAGTTGTTTTTTACATTGTACCATTTCACAGTTCCTGTGACTTCCGTGGCTACGACTTCTCCTATCACGTGCTTGCGTGTTCGTTGTGGCTGCTGGTCCCGTGTGGCTGCCGCCTCGCTGACCCCAATGTCTCGGCCGAGCCCCCGCGTTGTGGCTGCTCCGTGCCCTCCGACTGGCGCTGCTCCGGCGCGTGTCTGGGCTCTGCGCGGCCCCGCGTTGCCATCACCGCTGGCTCCGTGCCCTGTGAGTGGTTCCACTCTGCAAACTCCACGCTGCTTTGAGAGCGGCCCCGTTCCGGCTCGGTGCTGCGCTGCGCGGCTTCTCGTGTCATTGTGGAAAGCGCCGCTTCTCCCTCCGCAGGGCTCTCCGAGCCGTGTGCTCAGAGCGGGCTGCCACGCCGATGCCCCGTTCCTGGCTGCTCGTGGCCCACAGCACCCGCGGCGCCTGCGGCATCGCTCCCTCACTCGCGGCCGCGTGGCAGGGGACCCCGAGACAGGGATGGGGTCCGCGATAAGGAGCGCGCTCCCGAGGGGGCCGGGCGCATCCAGCGCAGGCGCCTCCACCAGCATGGTGCTCCCAGGATGGCGGCCGCACGGCCTCAGCCACGGGATTAGTCTGATCTTCTGCTTTAGGGGTAATGGGACCATATAAATGCTCCTCAAGAGCTTCCCTGATTATAAGGTATGCACGGAAAGCTTCTCTTTGATCCCTTACTTTATCCCAGATCTCGTCCCAGAAACACCCCTCACAAGATACAGGAGGTTCGATATCAAAAAGTAAGTCTCAAGAAATATAGGAGAACCTTTTGAAAAGCCAGATGAAAAAATGTTCTAGATCTCCCGGTTGCATTACTTTTTTTGTTTTGTTGTTCAAGGATTCCTTTTACTTCTAGATACATTTTTTTCTGTGGCTCAGAGAGCCCCATTTCCCATGATTCTTCCATAGTCCAGAGAGAATATCCAAACCAAGATGAGAAGAGAGAGGTCTAGAGTGGTTTTTACTCACGAATTTCCTCAGGGATCGGTGTCTTGCCTGCATTCCTCCACCAGTTTGTTACAGCGGGGATTGCTGTAACAAGCATATATCAAACCAGGAGTCCCGTGGAAAAGAAGTATATATGGACAGGTTTGTGGTAGATGTTTCAGGGATCTTTGTTTCTCCAGCCGCATGGCCGGGGCTCAGCTCAGGAACTCTGCAGTCACGGGACCCAAGGGTCCTTGGCGTTATCAGGGAACCCAAACCAACCAATGGGAAATGAGACTGACCAGGGGCAGGGAAACCCCATGCCTCCCCCCCAGGGCCCATCTCCCAGGGCTCCATGGCAGGGGGGGAGACCCCAACACTTCTTCATGGTCTTAGCTCATGTTTGCTCTGGTTCAAAGCCAAGTTAAGTCAATAAAGTGGATTTCAATAAGCTTGCTGTCACATCCATTGAAAAGTGCCTTCTGAAGTCAGAAGTATGGATGAAATTCAGTCCACCTAGCAAGTCCATTTGGTGCATATATCATTAATAGAGCAAGATAGACATCAACCTGAGACACCACTGCTGGAGTGGACAAGTTATGCTAAGATGTATCCTTCTTCTTTGACTCAGACTAGATAAACAGCCAAAGACGGACAACAGAAAGGCGATACTAGAAGTCATTGTATGATGATCTGCTCAGGACTAGTCCATATCATGGGCAAAATATATGGTTTCCTAAAGAACTTCTCAACAGATGACATCTCTCTTCGGTGACTTCTGACTGATGTGGTGGATGTGAGTGAGAAAACATGTCGTACTCATGGCCAAGAACTAGCCAGGCTCAGTTCAGATGAATCTTTGGCCCACATGGCTGAAAGTGATTTGAAAATTTGGGCATTTGGTTTTCAAAGAGGCTTTCTCACAAGCAGCAGGGATGGTTCCAGGAACAGTGCTGTGGTGGTAGGGTGTGGAGAAGACAATGTGGTTCCTCATGCTCGCCTCATTGTTTTGATTATGCAACATTCCCCTCTGCCCACAATGCTTGGGTCACCAGAACTCGTGAACTGTTTTTCCTCTTGGCCACATTTTATTGCTGTTATCCCTCAAGACCGTCAATATCTAATTGAATGTGGGTTTTGTTGTATGCTTGATGAATTCCATGTGTTCATCTCTTAAAAGCAATTTGACAACAATTAAGACAAGAAAAACTGCAAAAATAGTGAGGACTCCTTTTCAGGGAAAACTAATTGAAATTATACAAGCCCAAGTGCTGGTTGAATTTCTCAGTCCCTGACATGGCTTTAGCAGAAGGTGCCAGAAGTTCTGGCAGGGTTTGTTCCAGAAACATATGAAAATGTCCAGGAGAATCTGTATCTATTGTTTAATACTGTGTTGATTCACTAAAATGCAGATATGGGTTTAACCTCTCTATCTGTTACTAAGCTGAGAAGGTAAGAAAGGTGTAAGTGAAAGAACTTTATTTATGTCACATGAATGAATGTATAACAACAAAAATCAAAACACATAGGATACCCTGATCAAAAATGGAAGTTAAATAATGCATGAAACCGTGTAACTGCTTGAGCAGACTGAAAAAATGATGTAACATTTATACTGGGCACCTTTCACAAAATACCAGCTTTCCATAACCTGGGATGTTATATCGCACTGTTTCTGGTCTTGTGTGATCACTGACCAAATGGCAATACAAAAGGATAAACACCAACTCACACACACAGAACAAACAAACAAACGAACAAACCAGGCAGGGGAAGCAATAACCTGAGGGGTGGTTGGAGACAGAGTATATTTTGCTCTGAAGAAGAATCAGTTTCTTGTGTAAGGGATGAGAAGCCATCAAATTCACCATTTCTCTCAATTTCTTAATTAATCATGACCATACACAAGAATTTCATGCCTTTCTTCCCACTCTGTTCTTTCCCTCTAATAGACATTTTCCCTAACGGCGTCTGGCTCATTAAGCACTCAACAGCCTATTGCACGATAGTGCTATCTGACCATGGACTTTGTGTAGATTTCCAGTTTATCATATTTTTCTCTGCTCAGTGCCTGTGCTCCATGCAGTAGTTCCGGTGATAGCCCATTCATTCCCATTGTGTTGAAGGGCTGACTATAAAATTCTTCTTTCTTTCCCCCCTCCTCTTCTTGAAACTTAATGCCTTCTCTTGCTCTTTGATTCTGGTTGCATTCTTCTGGGATTAAGGGTTTTCTGTTTCCTAGAAGGAATAAAATATGGCTATCTGAGCCAGAGGAGTAGGAAATCTCTCTGTAAAGTCCTTAATGGGAGTTTTTATGGGATATATTTTCACCTCATTTAGTTTTTATTTCAGTATGGCTCTTTCATCAGTCTGAGCATCTGAAGGAAATGACAACTTTATGCGAAGGCAAGAAGGAATCATTGGATTAAAAGAAGATATGAAAACAGAACTCAAAGAATAGAAAGGTTTAGAAAGAATAAAGGCCTAATAGGTGGCTCACTGAAGTAAAAATATAAGGTTTTTTTGGATGGAGAGATTCCTGAGACATTCTACATGACAACCAAGAGGCTGTATGGGATGGTTCATAAAAGTGGGCAAATTATCTTTCTTCACACGTTTTAAAATCAGTAAAGAGGCTTTGATCTCCCATGCTGCTTTCTTCTCAGCAAGGGCCCTGATCATCCCCATATCAAGGTGAATACTTCCTTCAGCCAGGTTATGGCATTATGGGAGACAAACTGGCCTTTCAGATGTCTTGAGGTTTGCAAATCTACTGCTTTCCTGGGTAAGTTATTTCAGTGATTATCTGAACTCATTATTAATATATATAAAATGTATACTTTATCTCACCTGTGTGATTTCAAACTCTAGCTGATCAGACATTGCAAGCCTTTTGTCTGCTAAATTGAGCGACTTTTTATTGTCGGAAATATTTTCCAGTCGCAAATACAGACTATGATTTCATTGCTTCTCAATTTTTTCTAAGACAAGTTAAAGAGGCTGAGCTTCTTACGTCTTTTGTTTTAAGGCAGAATTTCCAGACATATAATCATTGCTGTAGCCTTTTTCTGATCCCTTTCCAGTAATTCAGCTACCTGCTTGGACTGTGCATGTTATTTGAGTAATGGACTCACCAGCACTGTGTGCTGAGGTAATAACAACATTCCATTTGGCACAACATGCTCTTTGCATCTCCAAGTATTGTATCTTCTGTTTTACAGGATAGTATACAGGAATTTGAGTACCTGCTTCTGAATATGCCCTTAGAGTGGCCCTCCTCGTTGTAGAAATAGTGTGCTTCACTGCAGGTAACAGAATAATGGTGTCAAATAAGCTTTGAGGACAGCTGACCGATTCCCATTATTGTTTAGTGTTCTCCAAGTGTTTGTGTCCTCTGAAAACTTCACCATCCTGGCTAAAGATGTTGAATAACTTTTGACAAAAGGAGATCTCTGTAGGATGCACAGAAAATGCCCCACTTTGATGATGATTTCCTATTAACAATTGCCCTTTAGGAGTATAACTCTGGAAGAGACCTCCTGGGTCATTGAGTCTAATCCTCAGCTATTTCAAGTAACCACATCATACAGTTACTATTAGAAATCTAGTTCAAATTTAATCCATTCAATATGTGCTGTATTGGTTTTTATATAGTGCTGCTTTTGTAATCTGAATGCCATGTGATAGTAAATCATTAAGTCATTATTTTATTTCTAGTAATGACAAAACCCAGCTGAAGTGATTTTTATATATTGCAACTTCAGTCTAGAAACAATGAAACGCACCCCCAAAAAAGTGCCTGAGGTTTTTCTTCTTTGGTCATGTCAAATGAAATGTTTTAAAAAATTAAAATAACAACTAAAATGACACCAATAATGTACTGAGACACATTGCTGAAAAAATAACGTGGGATGTTTTTAGTAGGATAGTTCAAAGTTCCAAATGGATTTTTTCCTAAGGATGTTGATTCATAAGAACAGGAAGATAAAACATAGATGGCAGAGTTAATTGCCTTCCCCAGTACTTCCTTCCCCCCTTCTCCCAAAGGTTGCTCCTTTCCTTTTCCCGGAAGCTGAGTTTCATGTGAAGTAACTTTTGGACTACAGCCATTTGCATCTGCTCTGTTAAAATCACCCAGATTGGAGATGGTTGGAGATGATTGGAGATGGTTTGGGAATTGCAACACACAGAGTTTGACTGTAACCTCTGCAGTGCCACAATCTCTAGGAAACGGAACAGGTGGTTGAGGGAGGTCCCTTTTTAACCTGCTGGTTGCCATGAGTGAGCAGCCCTAGGCCCAGGCTGCTGCTGGGCTCATGATGCTGGAGAAGGCCAGGCAGTCTCTGGCTCAGTGTCCTGCAGAAGTGACAATCTGAAGGATGAGATGGCCAATGTCACCTGTTGCTGTGTTCAGCAACAGCTGATGGCAGGTAGTGATGTGCTTCCTCCTCTGGGTTCCATGGCTACCAGTGATCAAACAAGATGCCTTTGTGTGTTTTGGGAGGAGTGAATGCAGCACTCAAGCTAGATGTCTGTGTGCTCTGAGGATTTTGCTATATAACTTCCTTTCCATTTGGTAACTGGGAACTAGATGGAGCTTAGTTGTTAATGGAGACAATACTTTCATTTTTATCAAAGTGGATTTAGGTAACATGTATATCCTTCTCACAGTTTCATCCCAGCCAGCAAATCAGCCTCACAGAGCCACTTGATCACTCTCCCCTGGTGGAATAAAAGGGAGAAAACTTGCAGGTTGATATAAACACAGTTTGAAGGCAAAACAAAAGCTGTGCATGCTAGCAAAGCAAAACAAGGAATAGATTCCCTACTTCCCATGGGCAGGCAGGTGTTCAGAACCTCCAGGGAAGCAGGGCTCCATCACTCGTAACAGGGACTAGGGAAGAAAAATGACATCACTCCAAGTGTCCCACCCTTCTTCTTCCCCAGTTTTATATGCTGAACACGATGCCATACAGTGTGGAATGTCCCTTGGGTCAGTTGGGGTCAGCTGTCCTGACTGAGACTGCTCCCAACTGCTTGTGCACTCCCAGCCTCCTTGCTGGTGGGGTGGAGTAAGGAGCAAAAGAGACCTTGACTGTGTATAAACACTGCTCAGCAGTAACAAAACATCCCTGAGCTATCAACACTGTATCCAGCACAACTCCAAAGAACAGCCCTACACCATTTATTGTGAAAAAAATGACGCTACCTCAGCCAAAGCAAATACATTTTCTTGAATGCTGGAAACAGAGAATTTTCAAGCTCATCTTTAGAGATGGGGATGGGAGAAGAGTGGGACAAATCCTGGGTCTCAGACAATCTACTCAACCTCATTTACTTAATTAATTATACTTCTGAAAATCAGCCCATAGTATGCAAGACATCCCTGCCTCACTGTCATGATCACATGTGCTTACAAAGAGATGTTTTCATGCCAGTGACATTTGTCCAAAAAAGAACAGGGTTTTGGAAGCTTCAAAAGGAGAGTTATTTTCTCCTGCTCAGTAACCTCAGAAATATCAGTCTTGCTACTTCTATTAATGTATTTCATCAGGGACCTGCTCAGATTGGGCGTCAGAGTGGAAAACACTTGGGTGGTAACTGAGGGGAGCCATTCCCTGCACAGCTGAGTGCTGGTGGGATGAGGGCACTGATGTGATGGTGCGGGACTGAAGCCAACGGAGTAAAATTGTAATCTCAGAACTATTCCACTTCCATTTGATGGGACTGTTGCTGCTCCTGATAGACAGCTTTTACAGAGGCTAATTATGCAGAATTTAGGACCCAAAGGATCTTTGTGATCTGCAAAGATCTGATGCAGTTAAAAAAAAATCAGCTGGTTTCTAGATCTGTATATTTACCAACTGCATTTTACTTGAATTCTGCTCGGTGGAAGGACTCTCGTATTTCGTCAGTGTTCCAAAATGTGAATTCTCCAGGAAATTTAATTTTATTTTAGATTATTCCCCTTGTTCTATCCAAGGGAGCATGCAGTCTTTCCTATTGGCTGGTTAGGAAACTGTCCAGATCAGCCTTTTAAAGCACTCTGATGTGGCCATATTTCTAAGGCATCACAATATCCAAACTAAAGGCAGCTAAGGCACTTTGCTGTCCATAGCCTCCCTTATGCCTTAGTTCCCATCTCAGCACTGGTGTAGCCCATTCTCCCTTCTAAGGATGGTGTGAGGATAAATACATTAAAAGGGATGCAGCGCTCAATTATTATGGTAATAGGACTCCTATAAATACCTAAGATATATATGTATATTTGGATTTTAGCAGAACCTAACTTACAACTGCAGCTTAAAAAAAAACCTGCCATAACCCCCATATAAATTCCATCTGTGAATATTTGATCAGATGCTATGTGGGTGGAAAAGTATGTTTCATTGCTATTGTGATTGCTTTCTTTCTTTAGCTTTTCATGAGTAATAAACGTGAAGAATGTCCCAATGCTTTTATGCTCTCCCGGTCAGTAATATTTTCTCTGAACCTGTATGTGAATGTTTAATTCATTAAATAGTATCATGCAACTTTATGGTGAAATCATAAATCTGTTCTGTTGCACTGCTTATTGGAAAATCTTCAACCCCAAGCAAGCCCTTAGCACTATAGCTTGCCTCCCTTGATTACATATGGGTTTTTTTGGCTGCTTCCCACTTTCTCTTAGGTTGTTTTCTCCCTCTGCTTCCAAACTCTTAATTCCACTTTATAGTGGTGAATCCCACTGGTTTGAGAAGAGGACTTTTTTACAAATGTGTGCAGCTGACAACAAGGGAGATACATCTTGTCCTGCCTTTTACTTCACAGGGCTTTTGTGCTCAATACTGCCCAGATTTTCAGGATGATTGTCAGTGCAGCAGTGCTGGAAAATTCCCTGTGGGTGTGAGACACCTGTGAAGGTACTTGAGGTTAAAAAAACCCAAAAGTGTTTTTACTTTCTTGTTAGCCATATCCAGTGTTAGAAAAACTGTGCAGGATAGTGTGCCACATACAATATCATACATTGCCATCCTTCTCAGCATCAATCTTTGCTTTTCATTTATTCATGATTGTGAGTTATCCTATAGGGCCTTCAGGAAATGTCTCTGGAGACCAGGAGATAGGTATCACTAAACTGAAGAGTTCCTAGGAAAGCAGTTGGATAGAAAGAACAGAGGCTACTTAAATCTCTGCAGAGAAGACTAGCATGCAGCCTTCACAATCTGCCAGAGGGGTCCAAGTTTTGGCCATGATTATAGACCAAATACCTGTCCAGACTGATGATAAATGAACTGCTTTTTCTAGACTTCTGTGGCCATACTTTTTGCCAGCATCCCAGTCAAACAGTTAAAGCCAGCATGGCTGTGAACAGCACCCCAAGGGACAGATGAAGATGCTCCCTTCTTGTGGCTCCTAGCAGCTGCCTTGTCTGTGAGACTATCAGCATGTGCAGCTGTGAGACAAACAAGGCAAGCTGTCCAATGCTCAGCTATTCCAGATTCTCTTGAACACTACCTTTGAATCCTTCTTCCTGAGCTGTGTTGTGCTTTCTGTGTTCATAGCTGAGCTAGCTGGGCAGTAATTACTGCTGAAGGCTTGTTGGGGATCTTTGATGAATTCTTAGTGGTCCAATGTCCACATCACAGAAACTGCCCAAGCAATTGGAAATAGCTGGTGGCTTCTTGGTAGTGTCAGCCGAAACACTCAAAAGAAGAGATTAATCCTTAACTCCAAAGCTGGCTCAGAGGCCCATAAGTTACAAGAAAATTGCCTTTCTCCTGTTATGTCTACTGCTCGTGGCTGCTACTGCCTTGGATCTCTTCTGTCCCCATGCTCTAATTTCCGGAGTGATCAGCAGAAAGGTTTCTATCCAACAAGATATGATGCCACTATGGTATCATTGGGCATAACAGTACAACTCATGTCTAAAAGCAGCTTTCCTAAGTGCCTAGGTACTACCAAGAGCCATAGGATACAATAATGTTTAGGCATCTAAATGCACAGACTAAGAAAACACTGGTTTTTAAAACCCAGATGTAAGCTCATGCATTGCATTATGGAATCCAGTTAGCTCCTTTATTTAAGGTGGGCAGGTGGGCATGTGCTTAAGTGCTTAGGTCTTTTTTTTTTTTTTTTTCTTTTAAAGTCTCCTGTATTTTAAAGGAATTATTACATTTGCACTGAGGAATGTCCTCTGTACAAAAGGTGGGATTCCAGTATATTTTCAGGAAAGTGAACCAAGCAATTATCTTGCAGGACCAGTGTGGGTGCCAGAACGAGGAGGTGTGGTAAAGGGGAATGTATGATTGATTTCTTTCCTACTCCAGAGCTGGATGAAATGCCTGACACAGCTGTTGGCTTACACTGCTTACAAGAACGAGGAATCAATCTCACCAGATGTTGTTCATTTCCTCTGTTGCTGTGTGGCCAGCTCTGTTGTACAGAGGATGCGGGGGGCAGAGGGGAGGGAGGAAGGGAAAAGAAAAGGGAGAAAAGCTTAGTCTAAATTACATAAGAGGGCCCAGTGTGGGAATTCAGTGTAAACGAGGAACACAAGAATGAGCCATGACTAAGAAACTGGAAGCTAGGAAGACAGCACCTACTCATTTGTGAGCCTGATTCATTCCTGGGGAGCACAGCAGACTCCTATTCCCTGTGGGACAACACATGAGCATCTTATGAGTTCTCCTGAAAGTTAATGTTTTCAATTAAAAGGATGCAGGAGGTACATGGGGAGGCTTTGGTGACAAATGATTCAAGGCCACATCTGCCAGCTGCATCATGTGCTGTGTCGGGTGAGCCTCTTACTCACATGCATAGAGTCTTTGGGCAACATTCAAGGATGGGATCACAATGACAGTGCGATGTGCTGCTACCACAAACAAACTACCTGTGTGCTTGGGGTCCTGTGTATGCCAGCACAATTTCCAACCACCTTCTTTTCTGAGGCTGGAACAAGCTCCTGTGCTAGGAGATGCAGCTGGGGACACCAATGCTGACATGAGAGGCACCTGGTGCTGGGAAGCAACTGAGATGTTAATTCCCTCTTCCAGCTTTTTTCACTAGAGCAGGTGTCTTAGCAGATCCCTAAAAGATTTCTTTGACCGTGTGACTGGTTGACAAGGAAACAAGCAGAGGCAGAGGAAAGCACCTCCAAATGAGGAGGGCACTTAAAGCTAACGGTAAATATTTCAGGAAGAGAGATATGAAATGAGCAACGTTTGCAGATGAGCTGTAGAGGTGCCACAGACCAGGAGAGGGCATGGTGATATCTGTTTCCAGTGGAGAAAAGCTGTTTTATCAAAGCAGTTAAACCCTGACTTAATTATCATAATTTGTTCCGGAAAATCCACTCCACAGTGAATTGATTTCTCTTGTACACTTCTTTGACACCTTTTTCTGCGTATTCTCTATTTCTTTGCTGTATGGAGCATGCAGGTTACTCCCTCTGCTTCTCTACCATCCTTAGCACGTGTGAGGAAAAGGGGAATGCTCACAGGGCTGCTGCCATGGGAGGTAAGACCAAGCAACTGCTCACAAAGAAGCTCTGGTTTGAGGTCTGTGAGGAAAGGCTACAGTCACGCTTTGTGACTTCCCATCTAAAACATCTGAAAACAAGCCCATCTCTCTCTGTTGTATAGCATTTAATGCATTATTGCTGAAAACAAAAAGACCTAAAAACCAAACAAAAAAGGATACTACTGAGGAAAGGACAGCCAGCCCCCTTCTCTTCAGCTGTAGGACAGATATATTCTTGCTGAGGTGAGAACTGGGATGGAAACCGGGCCATAATGCTCCCAAAAACAGTGTTGTGTTGCATGATGTGTGGCCATGGCTGGCCTGCAGTTATGGACCAAGATGGACCTGCTCTAAGATGTCTTCTCATGAAGTAGTTACTTCTGCCCTGGGTGGGAGACTGGGTTCTATGGAGCACTCCTTTCACTATTGTGCCAGTTCTGGTTAACAAAGGGAGTATAAATTGACTGAAGAAACTTTGGGCTGAAAGTAATGCAAAGATTCTGTTCACCAGCTGCAAGGATGCTAAACTCTGAATCAATCTGTTGACATCAGAGCAGATAATCTAAATTTTCACCAGTGCAAAATGTGATCATTCAGATGGGTTAGCTGAAGTGACTCTTTAAGGGTGAATAAAATGCTCTCCCAGGGCATGTTAGAGGTTCTGGTGAAAGGAATGATTGTATGGTTCCTGGGAATGTGGATGAGGCATCCTGATGTTCTATAGTTACATTGATCAGATCTCCACTCAAGGCAACCTGGGAGTTATTCCTTGAAGTTCATCAATTTCCTGTTTTGTTGCAATTACACCCAACCGAATACTACTTTTTCACATGGCTTGAATAGACTGCTCTGAACATCACCTCAGATATTCCTTACTCGCTGTAATTTGTGAAGTCTTTTATTCAATCCATGAGGTGTGCCAAGGGGACCTTTTCCTTCAGTGCCAAAGCTGGCAACGTCTGGTAAGTCCTTTGCTCGATGCAAACCTCCTTTGCCATCGCTGAAAGGCAGAAAATGCATGTGCAGTTTGAAGCAACGGTTAAAATTACATGGAAAGAAAATGACAGGAGCAGCTGTCATATTTTTAACAAAACTTGGTCACTGCGGATATGAAACCTGAGAACTTGCATAAGAGACCTGCTCCAGTGAGTGTTGGTTTAGTCCACAGAGCAGCTGCAGGAAGGGGGGCATTTCATCGCTTCCCTGGAGCTCCTTGTCTGGGGAATTGTGGCTGCAGGTTCCCGAGGCCCCCCTGGTGTTTTGCGCAATCTATCTTTAGAGAACTGCAAGTTAATTTCTGAGAAGGGCACTGGCTTTGAGCAGGGACTACCTCCAAACTGACAAACCACTTCCTGCAATCGTTAACTGAATCAAGAGCTTGCTGTCCCCTTCACTCCCCTGAAAAGACCCCACTTCCCATCCCTTCACCACCACCACCACCCCCTTGGCTTGGCATCAGGAAATATTAGTAAAGAGAAAAGCGCAGGGAAGGTCGAAGTGATACTAATTCATAGATCTTCCCCTTGCCTGTGTCTTCTACAGAGAGCTCTGATATCAGTCCCATTGGCTTTCTGCAGGAGCTAAAGCTGTGATAATTCCAGACTGTTTTCCAGTCAGGGGAAGGAAGGTGCCTGTGCCTTTGGTGCTTCCTTTGTATTTCTACCAGCATAACCCTCCTTTGACACGGATGCAAAAGGGTGTTGTAATTTTTGGTGAAATCATAGGGAGCAAAAGAACATTTGCAATTCCTGGAACAGGATTTCCTTCTAAAAATATCCCAGATCTGGTCTGTATCAGCTTCCATTAAAGGATATGGCAAAACCTTCCAATCATCAGTGTTGACTTCAATGATGAATTCTTGTAGCCATTGAAAAACAGGAAAGCTACTCTGAATTCTTTCTGTTTGATTTTATACTTGATAATGGTGGCTGTGGGTCTTATTTTCATTTTGTTTGTTCCAAAATGTGTAGTCTTTTAACACCTACTTCACTCGGTCTTGGCATATGTGTGTCTCCAAAATGTCCTTCTACAGGGTGGGATTTACAAGTGGTTACTTAGTACAGGTTGCTCTCTCCCTGGGTTCCTGGCCCTGACTCTTTGAAAGTGCCCAGGCATGTTTATTCCCTGTGGGATTTACAGATGCCAGTCAGTATTCTGCAAATCAGTGACTGAAATGGAAATGTTAGCTAAGTAACATTTTTCAGTTATGGACAAGGTAATTTATCTGAAGGATGATTTTCTTTCATTGCAGAAATGAATTGATTCTATACACATGAAACACACAGGTAGTTTTAAGACTGTAAACACACTTTAAGACATGCTCTTCTACTTCATTTTTATTATATAAGCTCCATGAAAACATAACCCTTGCTTCATAACTTAAATCGTCGCAAAATATATTCTTCCTGCAGACATGTCTATCTCAAAAAAGAATAAAAGGGTTTTTACAGTTTTCACGTACAAATATAAAGAAAAGTTTGTTTTGCAAACAAGTGTTCTCTCTCAAAGCAGCTGTTTTCCTTCTACTTTGCCACAGACATGATGCCAATAAGAATCAAGGAAGAGCTAAATGGGGAACATATGCTCTATATTAGTATCCAAAGATGGAAAATGCATGGAGGAGTGCATAGCATGAGCAGAAGAAGCCAAAATCAAGAATATATGCAAATCTAGAAGAAGCTATTTGAATTTCCCATTAAACTTTGAACACTACTTGCAGGTGCTTTCTTTTTTCACTGATGACATTTGCAGGGGTGAGTACTGTGTGTTAGAAGACCTTCCAAAAGTTGCTAACTTCTGTCCCAAAAAACAGACAGAAAAGGATCTGGAAGCCTCAGCTTCTACTATCTGTGCAGGATGAGCAACAAATGACCAGGCAGTTTGTCATCCCTCTCCCTCTGGAACTGGGACCCTTAATGGTGCATTTTTACTCTTGCAGAAGATGGACTGAAGAAGCATGTAGTCACCCCAGTATCAGAGGTCTTGATCCAGTATTTCCTGAGTGTGTAGGGCATCTGACAGCAAGGTGAGCCTTTCAATTAGCCCAAAAGACACAACTAGTGAAAATTTTTCAGCAGAACAGTTTTTTCATTAGGAAATAACATTTCTTTAGAATAAGAACTTTCCCTGGGAACGTACCAGTTGGAATGAGACTTGTCATTGTCATTGCTGACAAAACTGCAAACTCCAGAGGTTTATAAAAACTGAAACTGCATAAGAAAGACATACAGGCATGTAGCTTGAATACAGTCTACAATATATACACCCCAGGAGTCTGGAGTGTATAGAGTGAGGCATTTGCTCCCACCAAAAGCACTTGGATTGTTTCCATCTTTCTTAATGGAAGCAAGATCAGACCCTGAGTATGAAAAATGCAGAGGCAGACAGTGTGAGCCCAGGGAAGCTGCTCATTTGTTTGGCCATTGCTGCATGTCTGCTGGATAGTCATGCTAGCTGCAATATTCCTTTTTCAGTAGGAAGCCATTGATGCCAAGGATGACATTTTTACACCTGTCTAAATCGCAGTTCAGTCCATAAATGCACTGAAGCCTTCACTGACTCCTTGGTAAAGTTTGGAGTGAGAGTGATAACCATTTCCAGTGCTGTAAGCAAGGTTTTGGAGATAAATAGATAAAACTTGCTATGAACACAAGCAGGATTGTGTCACTGTGGTTTGCACGGGCGTTGGCTACTGAGCTGCCTCTCTCCCACGTAACTCACATGAGATCAATAGGTTGTGGCTCACAGCCAGTCGTGCACCCTGGGCTATCTGAACCCACTTCCCTCACCTCTGAGAAGTGCATCCTGCCAAGCCTGCCCAGGGGGCACTTGCAGCAAGAGCAGTGCAAGCTGAATTTGAATACTTCACTAGAAGTGGAAGGTTCTGAGAAGAGCAGGAAGCATGAGTGAGACTGTGCAGCCCAGTGACCATGGTGGCTCTGGGAAGGGAGCCCAAGGATGGGCACTGGGGAAGCCCCAGATCAGCAGCATCTGGGCTTAACACAGCAGCTGCCTGGGATTGCAGATGGAAAGGAGCATTCACAGAGACACTGAAAGGAAGCAGGTGAAGAACGTGTCTCTGTAAGGCTTTTCTGAACCCTGCATCTCCAAATTATACATTTATCACCCCTTTTTGCATTTTTAATTCTAACTTGCAGATAATGGTGGGTTTTTAATGGTATAATTTTCAACTAAGCACTTAGTCGGTCATCTAATGGAAAGATCTGTATTAAACTGCTCTTACAGTCTCTGACCTAGGACTACAAACCTCTGTCTCAAGAGGCAGACTAAGGTTAGACTAAATGCAGGTATGCTTGTTCATGGGTCTGTGTACTAATGTATTTTTCACCCACCCACTGCCAGTCTCCCACCTGGAACTTGATGTGATGTAAAGTCCTTTGACTCAAATTCCTCAGCAGAAAATGTAAGCAGAAGATCTACTAAGACATTCAGACCCCAAGGGAAAGCTCCACTACCTATGATGAATTTTTCTGGGCTACCACAGAGAGCAGCAGTGACTTTTGAGAAAGGTACCTCGATCTCACTTTCCCTTTTCAAGAAGCAGAGCTGATTTTCAGCTGTATGGGCCAGAGGTTGTTCCCACTGCAGCAGAGGTTGTCATTGCACGATGTTACACTCCCACATTGCTTGTGCCACCAGCCACCCTTGGTGCTCTGCTTTCTTGGCTACTCCCCCAGCCTCTCCCCATCTCTGCTCCTATTTAAGAAAGTTCAGCTTCTCAGTGTAAAACAATAGAAATAAGTGCCCGAAGGGATTTTGTATGAGCTGTCTAGCCCATCCCCCTTGCCCACAGAAGTGCAGCTATACCTAAATTTGTACATGAGGAAGAGGAAGAAGGGGCAGAAAGGCTGTCAAGCTCCAAGCTACTTTTGGCTTGGCTCTGATTAGCACCAAGCACAGGTGTTAAGCACCTCTTTGCTGTCAGATTTTCCATGCAGTGTGTGTCCTTAATACAGGCAGAAACTATTTTTGGTTACAACACAATCAGCTATCTTTATCAAGGGGTTTTCTACAGGACCCATCTGTAGAGCAGCCAAGTACTTCCCAGACAGTCTTCATGGCAGGAATGAGAAAGCATTTCTCTGACAAATTATTTAAAAATAGTATGGGCAGATTTATTAACACCTTATAAAAACTTAAGCAGCTGCTGCTAAGTATAAAGTCAGGCAGCAAAACGATGGGTAAAAGCCGGTTTATGTTTTACAAGAAGTTTTCTAGACATAAAAGATCACTTTTTTTAAAAGTGATTTTTTTAGAGAAATGATGAGTTTGAAAAGTTTTGTTTGCAATTCACTTATACATTCCAGACACACAACCCACAAAATAAACATCTTAAACTTGAGAGCCTCATTTCAGTTTACTTGATTCCAGTCAGTAATTATAGATATTAAATTTCTGTAACATCTAAGCTAAGTTTACATTGTCTGCAGAAAGGTTTGCACCATTTAAATCTATTTAGAAATCTGTTAAGTAAATCTGACTCGAGTTTAGTTATAGCAAATATTTTAGCTAATAAATTTCTTGGGACTGGGTTTTATCTTTTCTGCACGCATGGATGAAACTCAAGTGCTCTCAAAGCCTCAGCAGATAAATAATAAATGATGCAAAATAGCTTCTTGATATATAATAATATCATAACTTTAAAATGGTTTTTTTTTCCTAGGACTAGAAATGAGTGTGGTGTGTCCCTCTGGGAAGTTATTAAATACAAAGAAAAAAGAGCTATTTCTAGTGTTGGAAGCTGGTCAATGCATCTCTCACCACACCCTGGTTCCTGGTCATCATTTACACTCATCTCTTACACCCTTCCAAAGGGGTTGTAAATTATTGCCAGCTCTGTATGTTGCATCTCCCTTATCACAGGTGAAAATAAATTTCAAAGCTGTGGAGATTCCAATCTTTGGTACACACATGCACGGAAAAGCTGCTGCTTTGGCTTATCAGACACCTTTATTTTGCTTTACTCCATTATAACCTCAGATTTAATACTCTTAACCCTCTCTCAGCTGATATTTGAACCTGGGTCTGCTCTCTCTCGTGTGTCCATAAAGCTTTCTTACTCAGATTAATCTCCATTTAGACTAAAAGTGTTCCTCAGCTCACTAAACTGATGTTTAGTGATCCCTTGTGGTTGTGTGGCTTATTCTTGGTGCTCTTGGGTTTTTAAGGCAATCCAACATCTAGCCAAAGCTGAAATCACTTAGCTGATGTGGTCAAGTGGAGTATAGTCAGTGTTACAGGTGAATAATATTTCTTAATCCATTTTCAATTCTGTATGATATGAGTAAATTAAAAATATCTCTTAAAATGGCTCTGTTATAACCTTAGATAACCACATAAAATGCCAACTCTTCCCCTCTGTGATAAGTTTAATTGGAAATTAGACTTAACCCTTGATTTTCCTTCCTGGCAGGAGCTGAAGAGGCTGAGGGCATTATACCTGTTCCTCTCTTTCGCCTTCCATTTGCAGGAGCAATGTCCTTCCTTTCAACAAACCTGATGTCCCCACACAGCCCCCTGCAGCTGTTTTAATGTAAAGCTCAGAAGCCAGGAGCATTTTCTTGGCACCTCTCAGAGGTCTTGCCTGCTTCTCTGCTGCTGCCATGTCCCTGCTCCTGGGATACTCATTGGACAAAGAGGCAGCTATTGGCCATCAGCTTTGATAAATGAGACCTCCAACCTCAGGCACAGTAATTCAGAAATGTTCCTTGCAGTATTTGTTAAAACCTTTGTAAAAGTCCCTTTCATAAGTATTGAAAGAAGCCTGCAATGGTGGCAAATTTAAGTACTCCCAAATTAGGAGATAAAGAAGATAAAATTGTCTAGGCAGCTCCAACTTGATCTCTTCATATCAACAAGTCATCTTTAATTATGTGATTGCAGACCCCTGCACCTCCTGGGGATCCCATGCCCAGTGGTCATTTAACACTGGGCAGTTCAGTTCATCATGGTCAGTGTGAGGCTCATCTTGCCAGACCCACACAAACCACCCCCTGAATGCAGCACCACTCATTTTCCAAGTGTTCTTCTGTCATAGTAGGAGTCAAATGCTATGCTAGCTTTAAAAGAAATATTTACTCAATAATGCCAAAAGAGTTAAGCTGTCATTCTCATTTTTGGTGGCAGAGAGATTCAATAGCTTTTAATACAGGTCATGATTTCTCAGGGCCCTTGGTGCATTGTACATGCTCAGGATATGGCTCCCTAAACCTCCGGTCACAGCTGAGGATTAAAACAGTTTTGTCCTTCGCACTGAATGAACACAAGAAAAGCAGGCTGAGTATGGCATTATGGATTTAAAAGACCTAGAAAATTTGCAGAGAGAGGCTAAATACATGGTCTTTATTTCATCATGTATTTACTAACTTTGCAACCTAAATATTCCTTTCTATCTCTAAGTAGGAACACAGTGCATTTTTAGATTCTATTTTCAATAATCCAAAAATTTGAAAACACGACATATAATGTAGGAATCTGAACTTGCTATTGGCTGGACCAAACACTTTAAATTCAGTGTATAAGCCCTGCCAAGTTAATCGACAGAATCAGTGGGTCCTCATCTCCCCTACAGCCTTGAAGAAAATGGAACATGTGGCCTATAAGTGTCCTAGATGTTTGTGGAGAACAGAGGAATGAAGAGATTTGAAAAATAGGAGGCTCAGACCATGGAAGGGAAGTGGATTTAAGACAGAACTAAGAAGAATTTGGGGCTGGAGTGTAGAACTATAATGACTGTTTGATGCAATCACATCAGAAAAACTGGCATTTTAGGAAAGAGCTTGGAAGGAAGAGCAGGGGATCTTTGTGTGCTGCTGAAGCCACTGATATCAGTGCTGGCTCCCTCGACAGCTGCTTTCAACTCACACACAATGGGAAGGATACTTTGTATTTTATCTCAAGCTTCCTAAAGATCTAATTACTCTAACAACTCATTCCTACTCAGAGGCAAATTAGGGATTTCTAATGAGGCATCACCAGGTTTCAACCAGTCTCTGAGCTGACCATCTCTGTACTGTGGATGTCTGAAGCACCTCATGAGTTTTAGCTCTGCTTTGCTCAGCCCTGTGCCTTCTCTTGCTTTATCCCTCCCTTCTGTTGGTTTTGGTTTTGATATAAAGAGTCCAGATTCTTTCTTCTTTTCCATCTTCCTTTTGTTATGAAAACTTCCATTAGTAATTACCTTGTGGGAGGGAGGCAACTGCACAAAAGACTATTGTCCTCTGATGTAATATAATAGTCCAGTGTCCTGCAGACCCATTACATTCATGTTATCCAAGATCATGGTAGATTTTCTGCTTCACTTTTTTTGGTGAATATGCTCCACTTTTTAGCATTGGCACCTAAAATAACCTGCTGGTCTGGACAGAAGTGTTCTCTGCAGTTGGCAACCGTGTTCAGAGGGTACTGCTCTGCTCCAGGTCTGATTCTTCATCTCTTTTAAGTGCCCTGTTAACAGTTTCTTTTTATAGCAGCAATAAAATATAACTACCCTAGAGCTGAAATAATGCTATTTTTAAATCAAACTTTCTTTTGCAAAACAGAGCCATGGCATTTGTGGTCTGTGAACCACTACTGCTATAGACGGTATGCTGTGGCTCACAAAGACAGATTTTACATGTGAGGTGTCATGTTTGGGGTTATATTGTATAATAATGCTCTTTATGGATAAAAAGGGTAATGATCTAGATGTTTTTTTTTCCTCAGCACAGCCAAATAAATTGATATCAGTCTTGGATCATATATTTAAGGATTTTAGAGTTATCATTCTGTGCTGCTTCTCTTTGTCTATTCTGGCCCTTTAAAATGGCCTTTTCTTTACAACATTACTCAGATCATATTAGTCAGTATTGTTCTGTGTATGACATTTCTCTACATCCTGGGTATTTTAAGCTTTCTTTTGTAATTTCCATATTTAATCACTTCTCCCTCCTCCTTACCTCTCTTTCATTTTTTGCTTTCTCTTTTCCTATTTCCCTGCCTTCCTCTTCTGACCTGTGGTCTCCCAGTTTGCTATGCCTCAGGTGCACCTTCTGACAACGTAATTGCAAACCTCATCTTCTAAAGATTTTGTTTCATCTCAACATTATGTTCTCAGGACAGAAGGGTTTGTTCTCTTTTGGTTTTCACCAGCATTCTTATGATCCACAAAGAAGATTGGCTGAATATTGTTCCCAACACTAGACACTTTCCTTCTCCTTTCCATGGAGAGCAACCCAAGGCATTAATGGGTAGAAAGGCTGTGGCATTATTGGGGATGCAGCTGGACCCTGGGAGCTTGCAGCACGTGCTGATACTGTGATGAGTTTGGTTAGGCCTCAGAAATGAATGGGAAAACTCCCTAGGGAGCAGAGGGCACTGGGCAGTGTTTGCTGCCACACAGCCGTGATCATGCTGGCTGGAAACAATCCAGCATGACCCCCAGCAAGAGCAGAGGCCACGCAGAGGAGCTCATTGTGCATAAATATTGCTTCTTTCACTTGGCTTACCAAGCTGGGTTTTCTTAATTTAGAAAGTGAAGCCTTCATTCAAATCAGAGATATCTTTTTGGGTAGTACACCTCCCGGAGGTCTCTGGGCAGTGCCACCTCTCCAGCCAGGTGACTGTCCTATTACACTAACATGACACCCCTTCAGGAGTGATTTGTCTCCTGTATTAGCTAAGCACTGGTGGTACTGGTCTTGTCTTCACGCTCTGCATTGTAAATCAGGTATCACCCTGATCTGTGCACCCAACTTAAATTAATAAAGGATCTGCTAGTGTGTGACATAAAATCTACATCATGTAGGTATTGCTTAAATCTTTCCAATAAAGAATGAGGCTTGCTTGTGTAGAGGTAATATAGTTTACACCCACTTGTGTAAATTCTGTTTTATAACAGGACTTTGCAAAATTATTATGCTTGTTACAAAATATAGCAGCTCTTTACAAAGGATAGATGTATATTTGGTTTATGTTTTCTTCCACTTTTTATGCAGTTCATCGTGATCCTTCTTTCAAATATTTTGCAGTTTTCCTATTCCTTTCTGAGCTTTTGATTTTCTTCCTGTTGCTCTTCGGATGAACCCAACCATCTCAATAAGACCTGTTTTCCTTCAGAGCATTCAATCTGAAAATTATGTTCTCCACTTATGGTCTAATTGCCTTTTCCAAACTGAAGTCAGAATCTTTTCTGCAATCTTTTTCTTGGTTTTGTCTCTCCATTGCAACTTTTGCCTCCAATTAAGTATTCCATAAACTCTTAAAACAATACAATTGATGCAATAGTCACAACTCTGTTCTCAAAACCTCTAAAGCCTCTTTCCCTCTCTTTTTGAGTTCTCTTATATCTTGTCACATATCATAATACCACTCTCAAGAGTTTCACTCTATCTAGTAAGAAGGTTTTTTTCAGTCTTGATCATAATCTCATCACTAGTTTGATCTTCACTTACATGCATATTATCAAACAAGGCCTGTGATTCTCTAATGGAAAGGCTGCTTTTAATCACCCATTTCAGTATGTTTGCTTGCCTTCATGAAGGCTTGATCCAATTGCTTCCTGTGGATTGACAGAGCTATTTTGGCCTTCTATGTTCCACATTCTTTGCTCTTTTATTTCCCCTTCTGTTTCTAGATACTGTAGCAGCCTCCACCTCTGCTGCCATGTAGCACTGCAATTTTAGCAAAACTGCTATTTTGGTCCCAGAATTCTCAAAATAAAATGGCAAAAATCTGCTACATCCGAAAGAAATATTCTCTTGTGTCGCTTTTTTTTGGTTTTAATTTTTAAATTTTTTTAAAAATTTTTTGTGTATTTTCTTACTCAGTTAATTACAATGTGTTGATCAGCTGTTCCAGATTTTCAATGGTTCTTATCTATGTGTAAAAAATAAGCCAAAATAACATGTAACCTGTGCTCATGAGGTTAAGGTTCTGCAAAGTATATGATCACCTAAAATAGAGTGGGAAGTATAAAGCATCTAATATACGCTTCCAGCCCACCATAAAGGGCACTTCTCTCACAGAAAAAAGGACCTTGGGCAGGGTGTGCTGTGCTTGTTGAAATGTCAATAATGAAAATATTCACCTGCAATACTTCATCACATTTCTAGTTTTCACATTTGGACTCAACCCTACATCCCCGTCTTTGTTACATGCTCTGATTGTATCACAGTATCTGTATTACATGTCTGTAATCAAAGTTGCGCCAGGCTTTATCTGCCTAGCAGGCAAATGTAGGAACAGGCACCTTATTCCCCCACCTCATGCTGAGCTGAATTGAAATATAAGTAATGCCACCCCTTTACTGGTCTGGCTGCAGTCCTTGGATGCTAAGGGACCAGGTATCTTTTCTAGAGCAAAATCATCTGAGGTCTGTTATAAATTCATTGTTCTCTTATATCATTTTGTTGTTTGTAGAGCTGTTTTGCTTCTTTATTTTGCTTAATGCAGGCAGAACAGGGAGAGAAGGAAGTGATCTCAAGCAAATATCTGTGCAGCAGGGTTAAGGGGAGACACATCCTCAGTGTGAAAGGTTGTGAGAGTTCACATTCATTTTGAGATCTAATGCATGCATAATGTATTTATAATACTGGAAACAAGTAGCAGGTCATGAGGAAAAACTCAAGTGTTTAGAGCTGGCTGGACGCTGAAGCTGTTTGTAAACAACTGAAGTGAGCAAGAGTCACCACTTGCATGCATTAGGATAAATGCAGAGCTCATAAATGCAGAGTTCCTCATGGATCATTGGGCATTTCTAAATTTGTACTGATAGGATAAAGGTGCCTGTGATTCCATGGCATTTCACTCACTGAAGATAATGACCTCCTCCTATCCCCACACTGACTACAGGATATGAGGAGATTAGGAGGTGAACCTCAGCGTAAGAAAGGTATGAAATGGAATTGAATTTGTCAACTGTAACTAAAAGCCAGGACAGAAGCTCCAATTCAGAGTTAAGGTGACCTTAATTCACATTTGTTTGGCTAACTCTAAGTGCACTAACCATAGGCTCTCTTGTGCATAAGGACATCCAGGTTCAGCTGTTTCATAAGGAATAACATACTCAGGATGTGCAAGACAACTCCAAATTTCCTTTTAAACAGCTGGCGTTTTACATAAATTACATCTAGCCATAAATATATTTTCATCATCCTTCAATAAGAACAAAGAACAGCTGTACTGTCGTTAGTTGTAATGTGAGTATGCACACATCTCTAGAGATTACTCCCTCCCAGGCCTATGTGGTCATCTCAGATCTGACTTTGTGAGATAATTTGTTCTGTATTTTGTATCTAGACTTTTCAAATTTGCTTCATGTATATAAACATATGTTGTTGTTTGGGTGTTTTTAATATATATATATATATCTTTATAGGACCACTAGCAGCATAAAACTGTTTTTGACACAGCTGTGTGGCAAGACTATTCCTGCTCTGGCCAGTGTTGAGTTATTGTAATTCAGTATCACCAAGGGACAGTGTAAAGAAAAGTAGTTGCTAGATGAAAATGTCCGTTTTACTTCTCACTAGACTCCAGACAAATGAAGTGAGCCCTGAGGTTGTGCATCTCATCCCCCTGTCCTCAGCACTTGGCTCTGTGTTCTGACAGTGGTTTTTTGAAGCATGCTCTTGGCATGATGGCAGATGGCCTCTAAAATTTACTGTAAATGAAATTTCCTAATGTCCTCTCTTTCTTACCTCTTCCTGATAATCTTGCCCTTAACATCTGCTTGCCATGACAGAACTTTCTAGCAGATGTCTCTAACTATAACATTGACACAAGGAACTTACCATCTCACTTGTCACAGAGGAGGTTATGGTTGGTTGATAGAGTGGGAACCAGGTTGCTCTTCCTCAGCAGTGATGGTCCAGGAGTCTGGAGTGTGGAGATACTTACAGCTTTTTACCGGCTAGGCTCATAGTTCAATGCCTTAGAAAGCCTCGGGCAGCCTAGAGAGGTAGCATGGGCAATCCAGCATTTCAGTAGCTCTAAAAGCTGCAATAGTAGCTGCAAAGCTGATACCACCAGTGGAAGCAAAGAGGGAGAAATATAGTCTTCAGTTGCCTAATTTCTGCAATTAGAAGCTTTCAAACAGAAACAAAAGCAGACATTCGCAGAAAGAGTGCAAGCCAAAGACGGCGGACCCCTCTTGTGTCCTTCTTTTATTCGGAGAAGGGGAAAGGGGAGGACTGGGGGCAGACCCAGGGTGACCAGCCAATCAGACACTGCTGAAGAGTCTGAGTTACATTTGGTTTTGCCCGTGCTTGGAACAAAGGGGGTTAGAGCATGTGGCAGAGGCAAGTCCTGGCTTGTCTTGGGGAGGGGGAAGGGAAGCTCGAAACAGGCAGCAACACTGGAGGACACAAGTTTTGCAGTTATTACCTGGGGTAATAACTCCCAAATAGAAGAGAGGATTGAGATCACCCTCAGTCAGTTTGCAGATAACACCAAGTTGGTGGGATCTTCTGGAGGGCAGTAAGGACCTGCAGAGGGATCTGGACAGGCTGGATCAATGGCCCAAGGCCATTTGTAAGAGGTTCAACAAGGCCAAGTGCCAGGTCCTGCCCTTGGGTCACAACAACCCCTGCAGTGATACAGGCGGGGGGAAGAGTGGCTGGAAAATTGCCCAGTGGGAAATGACCTGGGGGTGCTGGTTGACAGTAGCTGAATGTGAACCAGTGTGTGCCCAGGTAAGCAAGAACGTCAATGGCATCGGGTCTGTATCAGCAATAGTGTGGCCAGCAGGGCCAGGGCAGTGATTGTCCCCATCTACTGGGCACTGTGAGGCCACACCTCAAATCCTGTGTCCAGTTTTGGGCCCCTCACTGCACAAAAGACATTGAGGAGACTGGAGTGTGTCCAGAGCAACAGAGCTGGGGAAGGCTCTGGGGCACAAGTCTCATGAGGAGCAGCTGAGGATGTTCAGCCTGGAGAAAACAAGGCTCAGGGGAGACCTCATTGCTCTCTACAACTCCCTGACAGGAGGTTGCGGCCAGGTGAGACTGGTCTATTCTCCCAAGGAGCAAGTAAAAAGATAAAAGGAAATGGTCTCAAGTTGCACCAGGATGGTTTAGATTGAATATTAGGAAGAATTTCTTCACCAAAAGCATTACCAAGCATTGGAACTGACTGCCCAGGGAAGTGGCTGAGTCACCATCCTTGGAGGTGTTTAAAAGACATGTAGATGTAGTGCTCAGGGACGTGTTTCAGTAGTGGAGTTGGCAGTGTTGGGTTTACAGTTGAGCTCAATAATCTTAAAGTTATTTTTTAACCTAAATTATTCTAAGGCTTTCCTGGAGAAGGTCATGGCTGACTGGTATTGAGTGGGAACCAGGCTGCTTTTCCTTTCCAGTGATGGTCCAGGAAGCTGGAGGACACAAGTTTGGGCAGACACACCTGACTGACATCTGTATGGGGTGACACTTGGAACTTCCATTTCCCAAGAAAGTTTGAAATTATTAATGAAATGAAATTTCATTAATTAATGAAATTAATGAAAAAATTAATTTCAAATGCGACAACAAAGTAGAAAAATAATTGCTATATGAATATGTGACACTGAGTTAAAGAAGACAAGCTGACTACTCTTACTGGCTTAAAAAGCCAGATTGAAAAGTGACACTAGTTCTCAGTTTTTCTGCTGTATTGTGACAGGTGAGCAGTGGTAGTGAACTAAAAAATTTCGGAAAATTCTCTAGTGACGTTTCAAGGTTTTTCCTCAAAATTTTTCTATAATAAGATTTTTAAAATTTTAAGTTTCAGTGAACTTAAAATATTTTTTTTGCTGCAGGAAAAGGAATTCAGTTTTACATAATTTTACAAGGAAATATGTTTGGTTTTTGTATTTTTCCTTCCCTGAACTAAAGCTCCCAGGTTGTTTTGCTGAAAATTTTCCAGTGAATTCCAATCCTATAAAAATGACCAGTGATGTGGCAAAATTTTGATATTTGGTGTAGACAATACCACTGATGAAACAGAGGCCCTTAATCCTTGCACATTCAGAGAAAATTCTTAATGGAGTTGTTTGGAGTAGGGTGCAGTCAATTAGATAGTAGGACTTAAACCACACAGATTTTGGAAAAAATGTTGTGTGTTATAAAACCCTACTGGCTTTATGTGTTTGTGCTCACACTACCCTCCAGGAGATACAAATCTAAGTTAAGTCAAGTGAGATAAGGCTCTGGTCTCTAGGGAATAGCACAGGAGTTTCTGGCAGGGGGTGGGTGATCTAGCAGGAGCATTATTTCTGCACTGACTGGAACAGAAAGCATTAAGCTGATGGAGTTCCCAGCTAACATACCAGAGATAAAAAAGAGTCCTAAATATTTGTGTTTATGAAAGATCTCCTGGCATTTAAAAAAAAAAACCCAAGCAAGCTGACACTTCAAATCTGCATCCTGGCTGATTGCAACTTGTATTCTCCTCCTACAGACACCCTTCCTCTATCAAGAGGAGAAGGGTGCTATGCTTCCCATCTGCAACTTCACCTTTTATTTCATCGCAGTGGGAGCATGTACAGGGAGAGCTGAAAAGGTCCTCTGTTCTGACAGTGGTGTTGTAAACACATGGCACATGTGAATTCAGTCCTAGAATTTAGGTGCCATGGCTGTTTGAAAAAGGAGAGTTGAATGCTATAGATTTACATTAGTGAAAGCATGAGAGAGGTAAGATTACAGAATCACAGAATCCCAAAATAGTCTGAGTTGGAAGGGTCCCACAAGGATCATTACAGTCCAATGTGGACCTGCACAGGACAGCCCCAAGCATCACACCATGTGCTTGTGGTTATGGGATTATCTTCTCTGCTTTTGGTATCCAGGCTCTAGTCAAGGTAAATCATGCTAGTGGGCATCCTGTCCAGATTATTAGTAAGTATTAATTCTTCTTGGGCCCCCAAACAAATATCTGATTGAATTTCAGTCTGTTATATACTGTGTACAGGTTTTGATACCTTTTCCTGTCCATCGTCATTCTAAGATGAACTGAACTGAATGCCAGATCTGCTGATACTTCATGTATGTGAGACACATTTTGGCACAATCCTTGGGTTCACTGACCATTCAGACTCCTGCTGTCTTTTCCTAAACTCTACACTGCACTTCTAGAGGGCACCATTCAGTCTTTTAACCATCATACCACTGTATGATTTGCATCTTGCGCCTTGTTTGAAGAATCAAGCTTAGATGGGACTGGCTATAGCAAGTACATATGTAAGATGAGGTCCTTTGCATTTGGATTTCAAACCTGTGTATGGGTGAATCCTATGTTAGAAGTGGGGGAGACTGAAGAACACCATTTGTTCCAGTCCCTCCATCTTCTTTGGAGACTGCTGAGGCACTGTGGGTTCTGTGGACAGAACAGGTACATTCCTCAGGTACAAGAATCACCCACTGTCTGTGGTCCTCTGGGGAGCTGAGCTTGGTGTTACAGAACCCAGGCTTTATTCCGTCCTGTGACATGCATCTCCTTCCTGACCTTGGGCAACTTGTGGTCTTGGGCACTAAAAATGCAAACACAGTTGGACCTCCTTTTGGAAGGGCCATGGGGAAAGGAAAATATGGAATATTCAACCACCAAGATAATAGAATAATTACATGCAAGTGGTGTTTTGTTTAGTCTTACCAATTCACTATGAATTCATCAAAAATCCATGACAATCTTTCAGCTGGCTGTGTCTGTCTGATGAGTGATATTTATTTTGAGTGACTAATGGATGAGGGATAAAGATAAACCACAAGAGCAAATGTGTTTTCACGATTATGTCTAACAAAAAATTCCCTTGGACAAAACATTTTTCAGAGATTCCCAATTTCAGAAATACCCATTGCAAAACCAACTGAAATTAAAGCACATTTGTCTGAATACATTTTAGTTTTTCATTCTCCAACTGCTTTTGAGCCTTCTTTTCTTTTTTCCTGTTACATTTCAATTCACACTAACAAATTTTCTCTGCCTGAAGGATGTAAAATATTGAACGTTTTTCCAGTGCTCACTGCAATCCCTCGAGGGATCAGCAGGGGCTCCTCTTGGACTGTGGCTAACCAGGCTCTCTGCTCTCCTTCCTTGCCATTGACTAGCCCAGGGGTTTTCCACATTGGCTACCTGGTGCAGATTCTATAATGCTGGGGAAACACAGCAGTGCAAATATGTTCAGCAATTCTCTCATTTTTCATCTCACAAATCATCCAAAAAGTGTAATGGACGGATCACTATAGATGTGTTGTCAAAGGAGACTGTGTGTACTCTAAAAGCCAGGCAATGAAAGAGCAGCATCACCACCACATTCAGGAGATTATGATCACTGATGATGTGGGCAGACTTTGATACAGTTTTGCTACACCTGCAATTAATGAATTATTAATTTCACATCTGGATAATAGGGAAAAAATATCCCCCACAGATATCTTCCCTGGCAGTAGTACATTTTCACGAATGTGGAGCTGAATATAAGCCTATCTTGAATCTAATGCTCTTGTTTTTCTGCAACATGTTTAGTTTAGCTTCCTCCAGCTCAAGGATATTTGTACTCAATGTTTGGGCTTTACCTCCCTGGGAGCCAAAAATTTTGACCCAGATGATTGGGAGATGTAGCTGACTGTGGTGGCCAAGGTGGCTCATGATAGGGTGACCCACATCCTCATGGTGACCAAATGACTCAGATGCTTTCCTTCACGTGCTGCAAAAAACAGGAACAGAAAGAATTAGCTCCATTCCACCAACAAGATGGACTAAATGGTCACAAACCTGTGTTACTGATAAACAGACAGACTGTACAGTTGGTAAACCATGTAATTAAATTAGGTGGGGGTTAGGACAGAACCAGCTTTCAGAAGAGAACTGAAGATGATGGAAAAGGTGAGCCTTTACCTAGTTTATGTTGAATAATTTATTTCATTACTGAAAATCTGAGAGGATAAATTATTTATGCATCTACTCTCCAGCAGACAGAAACCCAAATCTCATACTAAGATACATTCCTTGAAGGCTATTATGATTTATCATGAAAAAAATTAGACACTGAGAGCAGTTTCTGTAAAGTGAGTTGTAGATATACCATACAATGCAAACTAATGCCTCTCCATTTTTGTTACAGAAACACAAAGAACAGTAATAATTGATGGCTCAATCTTTCTAATCTTTAGTAATATAAAATTCTTTATTTTTTGTAGTGGTGAGGGAGAGGAGGGAAGGAACTTTTTTTGGAACCACCACTCATGTGGTCTTAACTGTGTCACTCTGCCATTCTCTATATGGTTCTTGTTAATCAAGGTTCAAACAAGAGAAGCTTTTAAGGGTTTCAAGTCTTTTAACTTCAGGTGTTCACAGTGTAGGTGTCTGGATCCAAGCTGGCTGTCAGTAGATCTCTGTGACAGTCTATGATGTCCCAGTGAGGCCAGTGGAGTTCACGGTGAGATCTGACCTCCTGAGTCAGGGATCTATCTAGGCTGGGGTCTGTCTAGGCTGAGGTCTGTCTATCTTGCTCCCTAAAGGACATACATGCTATTGATCAGCTCTTGATTGACCTTGCAGACGTGCTCAGGTTATAAGCCTATGTTATAAGCAGCTAGATTCAGCACCACAGCTCTTAGGACTTTCATTCCAAGTGCCACTTTGGGACTCTGGGCTCTTTGGAGGCTGCCCAGTCTGCCAGAGTGGACATGGATACCTTTCCTGGATGAATGTCAATGAAACCTCTGGGTAAAATTCCAGCTTTCATTACAATTCTCTATGATTTGCTGTACTTTCAGTGAGGGTGTGATTTCATTCCATGGCTTATGCTTCTCAAGCTGGAAACTATGTGCTAAACATTACCTAGGGCAAAAATAGTGGAGACTTTCACAGCACTGGACCTAAACCTGGGATTTTGGCGCATAAAATACCCATAACAATCCAGGCTTATGCATTTGCTATCAGCTTGTCTGAATAAAAGTGATGACTTTTTTTCTGGCTTGCTTAGCCTGAGATTGTATGGACCAAAAGTGAGGGGGCTTCTTTATGGATGTAGAGGGTGAGTTTGAGGTTGGCTCCAGGCTTGTGCTGAAGCTCATTCCTCTTGATTTGCATGTGTGATAAAGCTGGCCAAACACCCATCTCTAGAGAATTGCCTGTGCATCAGAGTATTCAGACCTTGCTTTCCGCACCTTCATTTCCTCAGACCTGGGCTTTGTCAGGAGGAGTGCGGCACCAGCTGTCTAACATGGAGAGACAGTGGGAATCAGAATCAGGAGCAACACCACTAGATCAGACCTGGCTGACTGCTAGGACCAGCCACACCATCTGATGTGGCTGTTTCTGTTTGTCCGTGGCTGGGTAGGTCATTGCCTGTCCCAGCTCCTGTAACATGTCTTGTGTCATGATCTTCTGTGGACTTGAATTCAAAACAGTTTGGAGGAGGTTCTGCCTCTTGCAGAGTTCATCTGCAGTACTGCTCATGCTGGGAAATGTAGACACTACAGCTATGCAAATAATGTCTGGCTAATAAAAGCAATCCCAAATGTTGTGGTTATTGCAATGAACACAAAACTGTTGTATCCCTTCTTTCTTCATACTTGCAGTGTGCTAGAATGATAAATATGAATTACCAGGTAAGGATTTGTTTTGAGTACTGTTATTGAGGAATCAGCCACGCTATTCTCCTGACAGGCAGTAGGATATGCATGACTAATTCCCTGAGAAATGAAAGGACAATGTCCTTTGTTAATATTAGATAGAAGGAAAACATTTGCATTATGAATGCAATGATTTTGTACCTGAATGTAATCAGCTTTGCTCAGTCTATTGCACTTAAATGATTTCTCTGTCTTGCATGCAGAGCAAAAAAACTATTTCACAGCTCCTCCTGAAAAGTCGCCAGTCATTACTGCAACCCTTGGGACAACCCAGGCTGTGATAACATTAATCATGATGAATTGGTGGGGCATCTATGGGACCTTAACACCTCTGGGTTGTATTTCAGAGTACTGCTGACTGGTTTATATTTTCCTCTTCACTCACAGAGGAGTTTTTAGAAGTCACTAAAATATCTTATTCACATCATCTCGGCTGACTATTTGTTACAGTGCAACTGCAGATTTTTGCTTTTGTGAGGTCAGAACCATGAACTTAGCTCTTCTGATAAAAAATAGCTTAACCATAAGCAAACCGGAGACTATATGATCACTGAAGAAATTAGAGCCCTGAGACAGTTCAAAAATCCAACAAGCTGTTCGCTCTAAAAAAAAGAAAAAAAACCAAAACCAAAGAAAAGAAAGAAAAAAAGAAAGAAAGATCAAGGGGAAAACTTATCTCTTCCTGCGTGATTGATCTTTTTCTCTTCCAATTGCCCTCTGACCTACAATAAATCATTTTAGAGTGTGTCAGGAAAACCCCTTCAATAGCTTTAGAGCTGGGAGGAGAAATGTTTTGTCTCTCAAAGTATTATCACAAAAAACATCCAAACAATAGCAGCTTTTCTGTTATTTTTCCCACATCCAATGAGATGATGAGGGAAGGTTTTTCCCCATGCTGCTGTGAGTTGATAGTGTTTAATGAATATTCCCATCTAAAATCTATACACAATTTTAATGTTGCAGGAGATGCATAGAAGCAGACTTGGATTTCCTTATGGATAAAGAATCTAAGAGGAAAAGACACGCTGGAGAAATTATTGCCCTGCTTTATGGAGCTGGTTCTCACTTGGAAATAAGGGTATTTTTGAAATAATTCTTTATTAAACAATCAAAAGTATATTGCTGAAACCATTGCTCCACTTGGTGTCAGGAGGCAGGAATGGGTATGAAGGCTGACTTTGATCTGTTTTCAGGTAGGGTGATCCCTCATGGTCATTTTTGTGGTGAGTTGCTTCTAGAAAACCACTGTGTCTGCAAAACCACCTGAGCTGCTGTGAGGGGTAGCAGTGCCTTCTAACACATGTTGGCCTCATAAAACCTGAATTTGGTGTCCTTTGATGAATGCATCCTGCACAAGCATTAATTTCACCAGTAATTTGGAGGTGGGTGATGCCTCTTATAATGATAAAAACCTGGAAAAGGCTTTCTGTAGGAAGCTGAACTAGTTCCCATTACAATATTGTAGAAAGTTACTATTATTATGCTGGGTTATTAAACATATTTTAGGACATTTGGGATGGGATTTCTGTGGGTAAAACAGGCATCTAGTACACACATATCTACATGTGGGCTAGTGACAATGCACTCTCAGTAGCCACTGCAGACCAGAGAAAAGTTGGATGCATTCTGAAGAAAACATATAAAACTGTCAATCTAAAAACATCCTAAAAGTGCCTATTTCTTATAATGGGCTTTTAATTTCTCTTTCTGGAGCTCTCAGAGATAGATGTCAATGTTTAGATGTGTGGTGTTAGGAGAGATGGATCAGTGTGGATCACAAGCAAATTTATAGACATTTTAAAAGCAGAACTCCAAGTCTAAACACGCTAGTAGATTCAATAGCTTTTAAATACTGACTTGCTATATTTAATTTTACAATTATATGTGTTTGTTGCATGTTATATATTAAAAAAATTTGTTAAATTGTTCTCCCATTTAAATTCAATTTCTTGCAGTTTTGCTATCCACAACCCCCACCCCTCTCTTCAAAGAGGCCCCCCACATATTTACTGTAAAACAGCCCAGAAATGTCATTATGTAACTCTGATACCCTCCTAATCAGTTGAGCTCTGGCTGGGTGGGTAACCCCAGAGGCAGCAAGAATCTCCCGCACCTACAGCTTGTCCAGCTTCCTGTTCTCAGAACTACTGACCACAAGAAATTCCTGTGGTTGCTAACAGAAGAAACAAGTTCCCTCCAATCTCCCAGTGCACCTTGTCAGTTGTGGTTTGTGAGAATTACACTCTGCTCTTATCCAAGGCAGTCAGGACCAGAGCAGGCTTTGCACCCCTTTGTGCTGCCAGTTTGGGGTCCTCAGCTCTTTGGCTTCAAACTTTCCAGCACGGTGGCTCCATTCTGTGGGAAATTGTTCAAATTAGTCCCACAAATAAAACAATTGCCTTGGGAAAACTACCTGTGCTCAATCACAACCACTCTGTGGAAATGAAACAATGCTTCCCTTGAGATTTTTTGATTTATTTTTCATTTATGTGTCTACAAAGTGTGAGATTTTTTGTGGTAAAGATCTTGGTGCCTTCTTCCTTCTAACACTTTCTGAGCAGCCTGTGTTCATTTATATCATTACCTTTGGTGTGAGAACGACAGGAAATGAACCATTTAATGGTAGTGAGATGGGAACTGGGTGATGTGAAATGACATGTTTCCTAATTAAAACACTAATGACCATAAAATATGCCACCAGGTTCTTTTATTATAACACATAGCTACAGCATGAAAACCTTTGGAATATAGTTAGTCTCTCTCTTTTCATTTCCTTGAACCTTTGTGTACATTTGTTTCTCAATATGATCTGAAAGATCAGGCCTCGCAAAACATCTTCATTTTTAAAAAGCTACCCTGTGCTCTGTCAGTGCATCTCTCTCATTGCTGCTTTTGTCCTGTGACTGCTTGGCTGTGCTCCTGGTGGGATTACACCAGCCTCTAATGGGCATGTTTTCCCTGGTTGCTCCTGGCTATTCTGCAATAGCACCACTCAGCTCCATCAAGGAAATAACTGCAATTTTCTCTTCTCTAATGAATTTCATAATGTAATCAGTGTCAGACCATGACTGAGAATGAAACTAAAATTTGATGTAGTGGTCAGGCAAGAAATTTGACTTGGAGCTTTGTTTTGACTGGGTCCCAAATGAGGAGAGGCATTGCTGACAGCTCTGAATATACTCTGTGGATGGTGATGGCTCCAGTGGCAATAAAAATGTTCACAGTTTTTTGTTTTTGTCTTGTTTTCATTACCACTGTCATGTTGCTTCTTTCTGTGAAGTTTGGGTTGCCAGCTAATGAACTGCTTCCAGGGACAGGAATGGCCTTTGGCTTCCTGCAGAAATTAATTAAAGAAAATACAATAAAATCACGCTGTGAGTTCTTGTGTGGAGGCTCAGCCTCCACCGGGTGCTGGCTGAGAGCAGGTAGACAGCTGAAGATATTGCTGGGCATGCAAAGATGTCACCAGGCACCCAGGGGGTCTCAGAAATACTCAGCTGTTGAGTGTGCTTGAGATGTTCAATATGAGTTATTAGGTGTAAACCATCAGGGAAAAACTGGTGAAGGGGCACCAAGCGTCACCTACACAAGGATAGCTCCACATTATTTTTGTACTCTTCAGCATGACTCAGTTTAGGTTGGACCTAGTACAGTGAGCAACAAATGGTCAAATAGTGACAAACCTGACTCCTCCTCTCTTCCCTGCTTTTCCATATATTCAGGAGCAACTGCCCATTTCAATAAGTCTGGGGAAAAATTCTGTTTGTACCTGCACATCTTTTTTGGATTTGGGACAAAACATTTCAGGACTCCCAAGCCAAACATGTGTGGGAATCTGAAGACTTACAAAGTGCAGATCCAGAGGGTTTTAATGTAAGAAACAATTTGGCTTAGTCAACATGTTGGCATGGGAAACATCTGAATGATGCCAGACCAAGAGGAGACCAATGTAGCAATAAGTGGGCAAAGCAGCGTGACTGTTTCTTCAACACGTCAGCCCAGCACAGGCCAAATACCACCAGAAGTGCTGCAGCTTCTCTAAGGCCCCTTGGTGAGCCTGAGCCTGGTTGTGAATCACCACGACTTTCGTCCCTCTGCAAACACTGATTTCCCAGGAGGGTCAAAGTGGATGAGGTGGCTGTCTGGGAACCCTTGAGTTTGCAACTGGAAGAATAAAAGCCACCCATAGTTCTATTGTGCTCAGTTGTGGCTGCAGTTATTGTGCCAGCCTTCCTCCCTCAGAGCCTCATCCAAATGCTATGGTTCCTTCCCCTGGGGCTGGTGGCTTGGAGCTGGAGCAATGGGAGACTTCTGGAAATACAGTTGGGATTTCTCCTTGCTACAGGCGAGGTGGCTGCTGCTTTCACACCACTGAGAGTGGTGGTGAACTTTCCTGATGGGCTTTTGCTGGCTCATTGTGCTGATAAGCAGAATCCCACATTTCTGGAGTGCTTTGAAAGGGCAGGGCAAGCTGCAGCACTTAGGTGAAGTGCACACAAGGCTTCACAGAGTCATTTATTACAACTGCTGTTCCACTGCCAAAATCTCTGCTATGGTCATTTGGCACTTGTCTGTGGAGTTGAGCTCAACAGAGACTATAGCCACCAACAGAGACTTGGCCCTCCCTGCTGGAAAATCCCAGCCTTCCAGGATACACTTATCTTGCTACAGCTATTTTATTTTGTCTGCAGTGAAGCTGGACAAGTGATTTGGCATTGATGGGCCATGCTGTTAAAAGCATTCATAAATGTGAGGAGTTTCATTACTGCAGAGGACCCAGCTCCACCCCCACTGAGGACAGCACTCTCACTTCAGTGAAGACAGGCAGCCAACAGTGCTGGCCCCTCTGGGTTCTGAGCCCAGAAGGAGGTTAATCTTCCCTGCCTCTTATCCTAATATCCTTTATTTTGGGTATGTCTAACCTGACACCTTGCATTTCCATATCCCATGGGTCACCAGTTTGGGAATATTTTTCATCCCCAGTGCTGTGATGACCTGCTCTCCTCCCCTTCACTGGGATGCTCTGATGCTTTGCCCCTGGTGATGTGGCTTCCCCTTCTAGGCAATGGCTCATGGCTCTGGGTACACCACAGGTTGCACAGTGTATGGTTTTGCTCATAGGGAAAAGCACTGTAAGGGTGCTGATGTTCATGAACTATTTCTGACTGGGTCCCAGGCAATCTCTTGGGTGGGTTAAACTCAGAGCTGGTCCACAGGACAGTTTAGGAAGGTGGTGTTTCCAGAGAGAGCCACCCAACACAAAGCAGAAAACCAAACCATTCTTTCTGAAATATGCAGATAATTACATACTTTCTTCTGCTTCTGAACTGAAAAGTGAATATTGGTGCTAGGCTGTGCTCAGGACCTTGCTATTTTGGTTTGATGGTCACACATGCATTAAGAGACTCTCTTGGTGTTCCCTTCACTTGAGAGGGAGAGAGACTCTTGTGCACTGTGCAGAACTCAGTGCTCTCAACCTGGCAAGGGTTATACTGATGAATGCAGAGTGCACCAAAGTTTCACATGTAATTTTTTAGAATGAAAAAACCGTTCAATACAATACACATTTGATGGAATACAGCAAATCCTATGAGTAATGGCAAAGGTAAGCCTCGCAGGGCTGTCACCTCCACACAGACTTTCTCCTGTAAAGAGGAGAGGTGAATTGCCGAGATGAATGAGTCAAAATACCTGCAATAGTTGTGGATTGTTTTCTTGGTTCCACTTTGGGATAATGTGATTGCTTCAAGGTACACACTGCCTTCTCTCCCAGGACTCCAGTCAAAACATGGCTTGTGGAAAGCAGTTCCCTTTTACACTTTGACTGCCTGGTACTAACATTCTCTGCTCATTGTTTGTTCTCACTTTCCTCTTGCCTCCGTCGAAGTGCCTGGGAAGTGCTGAGAGTTGTGCCATTTGTTAGGGACAGCCAGAAGATGTTGACTCTACTGCCTTCCCTGCAGGAGTCTTCTCTGCAGTAATGCTCATGGCAGCAGTGTCCAATTTTCTGAATGGTGTTCAAGGCAAACGTGTAACAATTAGGTGTACTGCACAAGTGATGGGATCACATTGCTGGGATGCATTGATTTTAAAAGCAGAAAGGACTCTTATCATGTAGCCTGACCTTGCATTTTTAAGGTTTTTTTGCACAATTTATTAAAAGCCCTTTCCCTCCTTTGTGGTATGTAGGAATAGGCAGTACTATATAAAAGGCTGATGCCCACATCCCAGTTTCCAGAGGCAAACCCCAGCAGGAGATGTGAAGTTGGAAACCCAGTGAATCAAAATGGTGTTCAGCTGCTATAGCACTTAAATGCCAATTTCAGTAATTAGCTGGAATATCTGGACATCCTGTTTAGGCACATTGAAAAATAGACATCATGCACTGCAGTTTGCTAGCACTAAATTTTAGAAATTCAGGCTGATAGCTTCCAATAGATTTTCAGTTTCAGACCTATAAGTGTATTAGAAAGATTATCTGTATGTTCTACTGTTAAGCATATTTTTGCAAAGATAGAAAACAATCTTTCACACACAGCAAATTAAAAAGGGGTTCCTAAATAACAATCAGAAGTTTCTACACTTCTTGCAAGCAAACATTCTCCCCTCCTCAGTTAATGTCTCCCTAGGCAAATTACTAATTCTAAATAAATGCCTGCTTTCTCAAAAATCTTGTTAGAATAATAAAATATCCTGAGTTGGAAGGGACCCAGAAGGATGATCAAAGTCCCACTCCTGACCCTTTATAGAATCATACCATGTGCCTAATAGAGTTATCCAAATCTAGTTGAACTCTGTCAGGTTTGGTGCTGTGATCACTTCTGCAGGGAGCCTGTTCCAGTGCCCAACCACCCTCGGGGTGAAGAATCTTTTCCTAAATTTCAACCTAAACCTCCCTGAAACAGCTCCATGCCCTTCCCTCAACCAAATGTACTAGTTAGATTTGGTCCAAGGTGGCACCCATGGGGGCTTCATGTGACTATATTTATACAACCTTTGATTTCCTAAATCTTCAGATCAGGCAGCAGTTGCTCAGGAAACAGAGCAGGTGGGAGACTGTTTTGTTTTGGACAGTTTAGACAGTTTTGGATTTGCAGGATAAGTCTAGCTGGGAGGAGAGGATGGTCTTCACTACACATGGAGTGTGGACTACCAGCACCTAAAGACTGGGAGTGGATGTGGTGTTCTGCCAGATCAGAGCTGCAGCATTTTGTTTCACTTTGTTCTGGTGTAAAGGTCCCTCACACACCCTAGAGCTGTGCACACCATGCTGCATAGTCCAAATTAAGCTCAGCTTACTTTCAGCACCAGAATAAAGAGTGCTGTTGCTGTGGGCTGCTCCTAAGTCTCTTTCCTGACTGATTGAGGACACAATTTAAGGGGAAAAGTTTCTTGACTTAGTAATCTTAACAGAACTCCACAGTTGTGTGGGCTGATCCCAGATCTTCTAAGTGTTTGCTGCCCAACATGCAGCCCTTATTAACATAGGTAGAAGTAACTAGTGCTATTGGGAAAATTGATAGCCCCAGAGGGAAAAAATTCAAAAGTCTTCTAGAAAGGGAGTCTTGTAACCAACCCAAATGTACCAGAGTGGCAAAGATTAAAAATCACTGAAATTTCTGTGCATGTGATAGAGTTCTGTGGGGCTTTCTCTATGGCTATGTGAATCAAGAGCTATTGTCAGCCCCACTCTCCTTGAGACCACCAGGAAAACTTGCTGATTTCTCTAGATATGAGATCAGACCTTCAAGTGTTGCCCCAAACAGGCAGAGATAAATGGGAGGGAAAAAAAAAAATCTGGAGTGGTGTTAGCCAGCTGGGTCAAACACCAGCACAGCCTGGTCAGAAATTACCCTCTCTGACCTAAGTTGTGGCTATCCTGTGCAACTGCAGGAGCACTTGGCTTTTCTTGTGTTACACAGGCAGCCTTGTACAGGTATACAGGTACCTACATATGGTTAGTTTGCTCTGTGTTGGTAAAGGGGGTGCTTCCAGCAACAAATGAAACAAAGTCAGCCTGAGCTGCCAGGGCCACAGTAAATAAAGACAGTGCACGTGTGTGACCACAGCAGATCAACCCCCTAATCTGTTCCTCCTGTCAAAATACTGTTAATTGCTGCTTGTCAGTAAAGACTGACCAGTAAATGGAGATGCCAGCTCCATCTGGGTGCCAGATTACCGGGAGGAGAGCTTCTTCCTTTGGATCTTCTTTACAGATTTCTAGCACTTAAGCAAGGATCTCTCCTTCCCCGAGACTGACTTCCAGCTATCATTAGAGGGAGCTGTTGCCCCAGCAAGCTTGAACCTCCCTTTGAGTTCCTCATCAGACCTGCCCCGAGCCGCCGTGCCGAGGAAATTCCCTTGAATAGTGAGTTGGCACCTTTCTGTAAGCACTGTCAATCATGTCAGCTCTCGAGGGTGCCTCGCAAATAAAGACCTTCACTTTCATTTGTTTGGTTTTCTGTACGCAACAGAAGAGAGATATCTGTGCTGAACCGTGGAGGCACTGGGATCTTCCAATGCTGGCTGGGGAAGATGGGGAAGCCTTTTAGACCTTCTGTTAACCTATGTTAAAAAAAGCAGGGGAGATCCTTGACACAATTTTCTGTCATTTCAGCAGCCTTTTGTTTGAACTATTAGTCTTTTCCTTCATCCTGACCCTGTTCTCATTTCCATTGCGACTGGAGTAATTAAAACCAAGCCGGGAAGTTACATGAGTGCAAACCATTGCTAATGAGATCAGAGTTGGTCTTTTTGTGAAAAGTAACAAAGGCCCGTGACTAAAACTTAGAAAAGTCAAGCATCTTACTCAGTGGTAAGCATTTACTTTTAACTTGTAATGATTTTTCTTGGAAACAATCATCAGGATGGTGGCTCTGAGTGCTCTGTCTCTATGCATTCCATGCTTGTTTTCCTACTGGGGATGGGCACGTTCTTCGGTTTTGTTTTCTGACGAGAAATGTGTGGAGATTAGATACACGATGTCAGTGGTGTTATTCCAGGCTGATAACATCACATGGTGTGTTTCATGCTAAGAGAGGGCGTAGATTGAATTACAGCAGGCCCAGCATGGGTCGTGCAGTGAGTGTGTAAGAAAGTATTTCAGCTGCATGAAGCAACTCGCGGGGCATTGTTTTAAATGTGCATGGGCTGAATCAAAAATGTCAGCTATCACATGAGGTTTGATTTTAATGGACAGGAACAATTGTGTAACCAGATCCCAATGGTTATTAAGACAAATTCAGATTGGTGGATAAAATTTAAATAGGAATTTATTTGCCTGTTTACTCCAAATATCTCAAAGCTGAGAGTCGGCTCACATGCTGCAGTAGGACTGCACTCTGTATACCTGTAAACCACTGTTCTTAAAACTGTGCTACTCATTTGAAGCAGATAAGGTTATCTTGGTGTTTGCAATTTCCCTTCTACTCTTCTGTTTTTCCTGGGGAGAGAATTTGGCACTGTCTCTGCTCTAGGTAATAGTATTTAATTTTCCAAAGCAATTTGTCGGGTTTCTAAGTGTGACCATTCAGCATGTAAATTCGATGCATAATCCTTGTGCTGTCATCTTACTCACTTAAATGAACTGAATACAAGGCATATTTTTGTAATCTGTCTCTGCTCTCTTGGGACATTTGTAAATGACATGTTACATTCCCAAGTCTCAGCCAGGCAAAGAGGTTTATTCAGTGCCAATAAAGAGCAGTTATTTCCTAATATGTATATTAACTGCTCAAAACATTGTTGTGAAGATCTGAAAAATGCTCTGTCAACAGAAAGCAAGTGTGAGCTAGTGGCAAGTGGCTCTGCTTAGGGTGTGTATCCATCAGGGTGTGTGTCCATCAGGCTGGGAGTGTGTGTCTGTCAGGATGGCATCCAGCACACTACTGACAGACCCGGCCTCTTTGCCTCAGTGAGGTGGCCCAAGTGATGGCTTGAGCTGGTCTGGGGTCAAAGAGCACGCCACCAAGCAGAAGGTGCCCAGGAGTCAAGGGCTGGGTTTCTGTAAGCCAGCAGAGGCCACCATTGTCACTCAAAGAAGCAGTTCTGCCTTTCCCTGCCCTTCCTGTAGCCATCACCAAGATGGTTTTACGCAGTTCTGCAGGTAACAGGGTCTTGGAAGTTACCTGGTTTAAAACTGCCCAGGAAATAGCAACCAAAAATCATTTTGACTGATCTGATTTATTGTAAAGCCACAGACACTGGCCCCAAGGCATGGTGAATGAATTACAGAAATAAATTGCATGGAGCAGCAGCAGGACTACTTCTTCTGGTTGCAGTGCTGGTTTATGGTATCTTAAAGCAAGCATTAAGCTCCAGGTTAAGATACCTATTGCAGACAAAAGCTTCTACCTGCTTCAGTGCTAAGCCATTAATTCCCTAAGTTAAGGGCTCTATCTAAATGGAGGTCTGCTCTGTCAGCCCCCTGGCTATACCCCTGCCCAGATTTGTACCTCCTCTCTGTCTTGGGTAGTTTGGTTCAATCAGTGCCAGTATCTCCTCTAGTGAGTTCTCTTTGTTGCTTCTTCTTTGACTGCCTTGGTCTGTCAAGTCATGGCCTTAAATTCCAAGCAAAGCAAAGCAAATAGTTTCACAGGTTTCAGAACTGACTGGGGGAAACCACTGCCAAGGGATATAGATGGCAAAAGCATAAAGAAAGTATTTTTTAAAGGCTTGTAAACTTATGAAGGAGGCCTATAGTGACAATGATTACATATGATGATCTTAGGAATAATTTTAATCAATTATTAGTCAATTGATTAGAAAATGGTCATTCTGCACATACCTGCTCTGCTCTGTTCCTTAAACCTACTGTACCCCCTCTGTCTCCTCCTTAATATGACAGGGGCTAAGATTCAGGACAGCAAACTGGAGCGTTCAACTTTTGGTTTGATCCAGAACAGCCATTCCTACACTTCATAAACAATATTTTAATAATCTGTGAATGGAACTGAAGATCTGAATGTGCATTGTCACACTTTGTGCACAAATTATCACCTGCAAAAGCAGTAGCTTATCTGGTAAACTGCATGGTCGGGTATTCTCAAGAAAGAATAAGATCTGGGTGTTAGCTTACAAACATGAAGCTTTCCAGTCCTGCACAGCAAAGATAAGGCCAACTATGTCAAACTTCCATGTCCTTACTCCAGATGGTATTCTGCTGTGGACACTGAGCTCTTGAGGAGAAAGCAGGAATGTGAAACCTGCTGTATTTGGTATACAGCTTCAATGATAATCATTTATTTATCCCACAAGCAAATGTTTGCAACTGAAAATCTGCACAAACTATTTGGAGACTTGCTTTTATTTGCATGAGGATAAACAGAGAAGGATTCCTTTGCAGCTGGTGGATGTAGGACAGTGTGACAATGAGAAGAATCAGGCCTTTAGTATGTCATGGTGTCGTCTTTCCCTGAGTCAGACACAGCAGAGCCAGGGAGAGCTCCTCCTGTCTGTTCTCTCCTTGTCCCACTGGCAGTCTAGGTGTAGCTTTCAAATGGCAATTGGGAACATTTGGATCAGTGTGGGGTTTTTTATAAACGCTCTTTAAATGTATCTCCATAAGTGAGAGGAAAAGACAAATATTTCATCATCTCTGCACCTCCAAATAGTTTGCAGGTCATCTGCAAACTGTGAAACCTGTGCCATTACTTATTGCTGGCCCAGTGTACTTACAAACACTATCACCCTTAGTGATTGTGGAGCTTTATCAGGTGAGAAAGGGATTCCTCCCTACTGGGAAGCCTGTGGCAGCAATGCCAGGTGGTGTGTGAGGAAGGGAGTTCTTGCAGCTGGCTCTGGGGTTCCTTGAGCTCCTGGAGGCAAGAAGGAGACCTCTCAGAGTGTGCTTCAGATATGTGACCTCAGGACCTCTTGGCACACTCAGGGCCTGTGGGATTTATAAGAAAAAGAGAGATGTTGTATCTTTTCATCATATGATTTGGAAACTACACACAGCATGGCATCGCGATTGCCAAGTGAATCTGTTTTCCAGTGCAGTGCACTGCACAAAGCCCATTTTTAGTAGCAAAATGCACAAAGATCTCCAAGGTCTTCTGCCACAACAGCCATCAACAGAGACACGGGAATTTCAGGGCTGAACCGAGCTGCAGCAGGACATGCAGCAGGGTGGGGATCCTGGCTGCCCAAACATGGCAAAGAAAGAAGTGGTTTCTTTCAGAAAGGCAGTTTCTGCTTTTCATTCAGAGTGGGAAGTGTGTGACAGGACCCAGCGAGGTGATGGAGGGAAGTAACCTGGAGGGAAGTAACCTTTACACACAGTGGGAAACGGAATTCATTGAAGACATATCTTCCCATCCTACCCATCTCCTAAACCCATCTTCTGCCCCAGGAAAGATAATCTATCAGATACTGGCCATGCTCTTCTTTTTCTCAAAGAAAAGTAGGAAGCTCCAAGCACCAGACACACAGGTCCTGCTTCCTCCTGCGGGCCTGGGTAGCAGGCGCTTTCAGACCACTTCTTGGCAGGGAAGAAAGTGCTCTCTGTGGGGTTTGGCCTTCAGGGCAGCTATAGCTATCGCTCTTGTCTGGGAGTCATGTGCCTTAATCCCCCAAAGTGGACTGCCCTGCAGTTGAACATTCCCCACATTCCTGCCGCCTGCTGACACGCAGCCCATTCAAAGGCAGCTCCAAGGCTGTGGGAAACCTTTGCACCAGCTCTGGGGGCGGCCGCAGCTCTTGCCCGTGTCCCTTGTACCAGGCGTGCCTTTCTATTCGGAGCTGCCGGGCCACCCGTGCTGGGGACAGATATAGCTGGGGAGCAGTGGGAGAAGGCTTCTGGAGAGTCGCCAGCAGCACCCATGGGCTGGATGTTCCATGCTTCCAGAGACCTGATGCTGTGTAAACCCACTGCTTGCTAGAAAGAAACTGAGGCAGGGGCCAGGAAGGATTTTTTTGGGAGGCTGGATCTCTGAACACAGGAACATGGAGGTGGAGCTGGGATGGAAAGGGAGGTCCAGAGAAGACAAGCTATGGTGACTGTCTGTACCTCTGTCTCCCTAATGAGACCTAGCAAGGTGGGAAGGGTACTGCTTCTGTCTCGAGTGTGCTGTGGGCACGGTCTCATAAAGCCTTAAAATTCAGGAGAAAGTGACATTTCTGCTTTTCCAGAAGGGTGGAATGTTTTCATCTTTGTCCTAATTGAGTTTTTGGTAAACAACATAAAACCTGGTCCTGATCAAGGCTGAAAAGGAAGGCAATCCTTCTCTTGTTTCTCTGTTTGGAAAGTGGAAACAACAACAATAATAATAATAAATAATTCTGTGACATAAGGAGTGTTCTAAATTTGTTTATAAATAAAAAAAGTAATGCAGGTGTTTGCATCCTTTGGAAAGACTGAGAAGTCTTGAGAGTGTCAATAAGATGGCTCTGCTGAGTAAGGATTGTGCTTAATGAGAAAAAGCTAAGGACCCAGGCAGTGGCAGAATAGGAAGGATCACAGGTTTTTTTTCTCAGGCTGTTATGGTTTCTCATTTTCTAAGAATTTCAGTGACAGGTAGGAATTTGGAAGCTTTTGTGTGCTGATAACAATGGCCGTTAGGATTTGACAAGTGTGAAAGACAAGCATATGTTGTCCCCAAAGATATGCAACACCAACCCTCAATGCATCATCTGTGGACGGGTGTTTACATTGTACAGCTTTCTGAATCAATTGTCACTTTTTCTCATTCTGTCTCTCTTTTTTTTTATGAATGAAGTCTGAAGCAAGCCAGACAGAAAGGAAGGCTGCAGCATGTTTTATAGCTTGTGTTTCCTTCTGGTGAGGATGTTGCATTTGCTGAAGCAAATTTCTGAAAGAGATGTGGAAGGGTTTTCCGGTCAGGGTTAGGGGATATTTCATTCATGCAGGAAGTTGCAAAAGCTGAACAGAAAGTGTATATTCCAGAAGTTTCAATTAAAAAAAACTAGGCTGAAGGGTAAAATTGCAAAATACCAGCTGAGGCTCAGCAGTTGAGTTCAATTCATAGTCCTAGTAAAGTTTAATATTAATAGTAATAAAGAAAAAAATCTTTAAATCCAAGACAGACGAATATTTTTTCATTCAATCTTCTAGTGTAAATTTTTGAAAATGGTGTTTACTATAATGTATTTCCGTGACAAATAATAGCTGCCTCTTATGCAAGCTGTTCCAGTGCAGAAACCTTGGACTGAACATGGGGAATTCTTCAAAGCCAGGGTGGATGGAATAGACATAATATCACCTGAATTTGTGTTTAGGGAGTTTCAACATGTTACTATCAAGCAAATCAACAGAGCAGCAAGAAATTGAAGTGCTGCTCTGTTGTCCAGAATGGATTCATGAGCTGATTTGAACAGGGATTGTGGTTCAAATGCCTTTAATACTCCACATACCAGTGCATCAGGGAGTGGAAGCTGATGTGTTTTAGCTTTGTTTTGCTAAGCAGTTTTTCCCATTCATTTGTCCTAGACCCACAGCACACAACTTTACTACAGATGTGTAGCCTCAGTGGGCCAGATGCCAGGGGAATGGGAAGAGAGTGTTGGTATAGGCAGTGAATTATACCTTACAGAACCACAAGGATTCACAGTTTTAAAGGTTTTGATGTCAAGAACAGTTCACTTAGTTCACTTTGGCTATCTAGGTTGACTCATTGTGTTGCATGGGTGAAAGAATCTCACCCCAAACTTTCTACACCAGGCTTAAAATTTGTTTGAATGTCTGTGTGTTTTAGAGAGACAAAAGCAATCTCTATTTAAAAGTCTTCCAATGAATTTTCCACATCTCTAGTTAAGGTTATGCATAAATCCAACTCAAGTTGTGCCAGCCCCTTATGCAGAGCAGTTTCAGCCAGTTCAATCTTCTCTTGCATCGCTATTCCAAATGGATAATTTCCCAGGTCTGAGCACATAAGAAATAATTGAGTTACTGAAGATGCTCATCATATGAAACCTGCTAACTAACCATGTGCATGCCTTAAGCTTGACCCACTGAGAAGTGTGTTAGTTCAAACTGCCTCTACAGTGGATTTCATTAGGAGCTAAGATGTCACAATTTACTTTGCAGCTGCATTATGCTAAGGACACATGCATGGTCAGGCACCAACCATTACCATGGCTTAGCCGACAATCAGTAGCTTGATTAACTGCCTGAATTCACTCATGCACCTCAGCCCAAAAGAAGTGGGTGGAAAAGATCTAAATATCTATATTGTTATCTCATTTAGTTGTCCCTGGACAATTTTTATAAGCTAGAGGAGGCCTTGAATGTGCTTCAGAAGTCAGTTTACTGTGCTATTGAAAAGTGAAGGGCAAACAGAGGCAAAATTTACATTTCTCCAACCAGAAACAGGACGTCTAACTTAAGCTTTTTTTGTTAAAGCAGTTTGTGATCTTCAAAGTTCACAGGTGTTCACGACAGCAGCTTAGCATCTCATCCAGAAAAAGGATGTTTTCTGTAGCTTAGCCACCTCCTAAAATCACATGAGGGTACTGCTGTGAGGGCTGTGACTGCTTTGCCTGTGTGATCTCATGGAATCAGAGCCTGGAATGGCATGTAAAGTGACAGGCTGACCCAACAGATGGTTTCATTAGTACTCTACAGGTCATGACAGCAATGCCTGCAGTAGCCCATGAGCATATTGAGAACTGAGTGCCAGGATATAGGGAAAGCAAAGACAAGTTGACAAAATCACCAGAAAAAAACTTCAGATGAATAAGTAGTAAAGCAGCTGAAACCTGCAGGAAGACCTGGTTTTCTGCTGGTGTGCACATCTGCCTCTCCAACACACCAAGTGCCTGGTGTGGACTCCAACAAGCATTCAAAATCATTAAATGCTTGGAGGTCTCTGCCTTGTGCTTGCCTTTGCCATCGTTCCTAATCATTTGCAGGTAGTTTACAAAAGGGATATTTATTCAACAGCTTGGTGTCTGTCAGTGCTTTGCAGCCTGACTGAACCACCCTGCCCAAGTCACAGGCCAGTGATCCCCATTCAGCAGGGGTCCATGATGTTTCATGGTGTGTTGTATGGAGCAGGGACTGCTCCTAGCTCTGTCCGTGCTCCAGAGGATTGAAGAAATGGCTGGTGGAAAGGAGCCTTGGGGGACAACTAGTCCTTCCTCCCTGAGGAAACAGGAATATTTTCAAGTGGAATGAAATGCAGAGCCACTGTATGGATGGAAGCATAGCTCAGGGCTTTCAAGAACAGAGCATCTTAATGTAGTCAAGAAACACCGGAAGGGAAAAAAAAATAAAGGAAAGGGGGAAAACCCTCATAGTTTTCCCAGGAGCAAAAAAAGAAACCATGAGAACACATTTTGACATCTATCATGCAGAAAATATACAGGGGAAAGGTTTGAACTGGGGAGAAGTAATTTTTGGTGTAATCGGGGTATAAAAATGGAAGATTTCCCTTCTCAAGGGATGAAGCTTTGGGGTTCAGCAGAAATTTGCAGCCAACATCCAGCTGCACTGAAAAAAAAAAATACCCACTACTGGTTATCAACCCAACTGTGCCTGCATGCCTAGTGGAGAAAACTAGCTCAAAAAAATAGTCTCTGTCAAGGTTTTTCCTCTGCTGAATGTGAATGCCATCGATCTGCTAAGCTTAATTAAACTGTCTGTCTGTTTCAGCTTGCACAATTTAGATAAGAAAATGACTATTCGTCCCAGAGTCAAAAAGAAACAACTCACTCTCTTCCTTATGTGGTGTGAGCCTGTCGCTGTCCTGCTTGCCCAGTTTGTAACACTGAACTGCCTGTAGTCAAATCGAAAGCTGCTCCCACCAAAGAACAGCATTCTGTTTTGCTTCCCCTCTAGATGGCAAACTCTCCTTAATTTTGGGAGGGCAACAGCCACAGTGATTGCTGCTGGCTTTTGCAATCATTAATTTGCAGCACAGCTTCAGTTTCTAGTTTTGAATCAACCAAAGAAGACCCAAGAAGACAGATCCCAGCAGTGGCAATGGAAGAGGACGGGAAGGGGGGATGATTGGGGACATGCATGAGTTTCACAGATTCCTCGAGTTGAAATGGGAACTTACAGACATTGATACACTGGTATGTTGGGAAGTGCAGTCTGTCCCCTGCAGCTGGGTGCTGTGGATCTCCAGAAGTTACTCCTCCAGGAGTGCTACACAGTACTGCTTAGGTGCTTCAGTTATGATTGAATCAAGAATAAACCTGAAGTTTCATTTATTTATTTATTTATTCATTCATTCATTGTGCCAGTGAGAGGAGCCTCAAGTAAGGAGTCATGGATCCCAATTTCTCTGTAGACAGCAAGTTCTCCTGTTCTTCCCTTGACAGCCCATCCCCATGGGTTTACCTGTCATCCTGTTTCAAATTCCGTTTCTCCTTTTCAGCTTCCATCTCCTGCCAAATGTTTTCTATTCTCTTTTTTTCAACCATAATCCAGCCCTGGAGCTCCAGGAGTTGGGCTTTGAACCTTGTGGGTCCCTTCCAACTCAGGATACTCTGTGATTCTGTGATTCCTTAACCCATCCAGATATGCACCCTATTCCCAAACCCTACCTTCCCTCTCTGCTCAGTTCCCATCTTCCCTAAACATTCAGATCCAAAACATGGTCAGCACTTGTTCAGAGCACTGTGGCAAAGTAACAAATAACCATCTCCCCGTTGCATCTCAATATCATATGGCCCAGAAGATGCAAATATTTGAAGTTCTACAAAATGAAGAAAGTTTGTTGGTTCAGGTCTTAACCATGTCCCCTTTCCCTGAAGCACAGGTCCAGGGAGGGATTTATCTGCTTAAAGTGATTGTCTACAGTGCAGTAATCTATATCTGAGCTAGTCACCTGGGCTGCCTTTACAATCAGTGGAGAGTTGTCAGCAGAGTTCGGGGAATCTAGGGCACGTCCTAAGGTGGTCACCCACATTAGATAAAAGTGTGTCACACATAAAACTGCCCATCTGCTTAGATGGAAACTCATACCACAGGCAGAGTTAGGGAAGAGGAATATCTTTTTTTTTTGTGTCTTTAGTCAGCTGAGGTGACATTTTTATTTTATCTATTTCTTGGAATTCAGAATATTTCACACTTCCTCTTTGTGCAGGAAACGGAACAGCCTTTGACATGACGAGTAAGACTTCCTCCTTCCTTTCTCCTTGAAAGCCTTTAGAAACCAATTCTCAGCCCCTCTAGTGGAGTTAAAAAAAAAAAAAAAAGGTGAGAAAAACCCTCTGGAAAATAAAAAAAGAAGGTAAATGTAATGTTTTCCAAATCCGAATTGGATAAATGTAATTTCTTATGTATACCCTTGATTAAAAACCTAGGCAGGAATACGAGGTTTCAGAAAGGAACTCCTTCTTCTTTCATTTTTGGTATGATGAGGGGGATGAGGAGATCCAGCTGAGTGTCTGTGTTTGCTGTCTTAGCTAGCACTGCGATATTTTCCTGTGGCAAGTGAAACACCATTTGTCTTTTCTTAATCATCAGTTTTCAGGATAGAGAAAGAACAAGTAATTTCCAGACTATATAGAGTCAGCTTGACAAATTGCTCCCCTACCCAGTGAAAGATTTGCTAGTTTCCTTTGTGTTGATACGTTGGTACCAAAGAAAGGTGCTAGGCATGTTCCTGGATGGGAACATGTTCTCAGGATAACAGGGATTTCAGAGCTGCACACATCCAGTGACTTCTCTGTTCATGACATATTTAGTGGGAGCATCTCCATTTTCAAGCAGCTGAGTCAATGGTCTTTTATTGAAGAGCTTGATTTCTTATGCTTCATGTAATCTAGTTTGAAAGCAATCAGTTAATAAAAGAATCAAAATTAAAATTGCTTGTGCTAACAAGCGCTACCTTCTCAGTATGTTCAGGCTACAAAGTAGTCACATTCAGGCCTATGGAGATTTAATACAGAGCTGTGGTAGAAAGGAAAGGACTGAGGAGTGTGAATGTCTGGAGCTTACAATGATGCATTAGAGTGCTCCTGTTGAGGTGTTACAAAAGGCAGTGAGCAGCTGCTTTGCAAAATGCATGTAAAGTCACATCAGCATCTGAGCTTTGATTGTATGAAAGTCTTGCTCAACTGTATGTGAGTTTTTAATTGCAGATTATGCTTAGTTATCAGGCAATTGTTATCTAGTTTTCAAGTTATAAAAGATTTGTATTTTAAATATTTGTTAGGACTCCAAAATGCAGGCTTACTCTGTATGTAAAGAAAAATATTAGTGAAAGAAATGTAGCTGTGTGAAAAGTGCCAATCATTGATCTCAATTTAAGCAAAGAGACTCCCACCAGTAATTACATTATTATGAGCACACTGCCGTAGAGATCCTATTACTCATGGGAAACTATAACTTTTTCTTAATTGATATGTACTTAATAATTTCAGCCGTGACGCAATGCCTGTGTCCCAGAGATTGTATGGGTGCAGAGGGAAAAGACATAAGTCAGAGGGGAGAGCCTAAGACTGTCTTTCCTCAAATTTGCCTTTATATTTACAGATGGTTGGGAATTTTCCTACTAGGATATGCTAGTTTTGCAGAATTAAAATTTACAATAGGGAAAACATAAGTTTTGAATGAAAATGTTGAGTTTTCTTTTGGGACCTTGAAAATATGGTGGGTACCTACTGATCTGGGAGTCCAGTGACATGTTCACTTGCTCTCACTCACACTTGCCAAGGACACAGCCTGTCTTACATCTGAACTGGAGGCTCAGAGGTAGAAGAAAAGGTGAACAGGACAGTCGCACATAAATCAGCTTTCCTAGAAATTGTAATGGCCCAGTACCTCCATATACATTCACCTCTGGGAATGGGTGGATAAGGGCATTTGTCCTGTTAATTACTTGGTGGGGGTTTTTTAACTATTGATCCCACTGGACAATTTTTTTTTTCTGAAATGCTGTTGCTTTCTGTGGAGCAGAAATTTCACTGATGGCCAAGTGTACAGTACAAACCTTGCTTTTTATGATGCCAGTTACTGCTGGCTGACTGTCTTACAATGCAGGCTAGCAGGTACATGGCTTAACCATTCCTCTCAACTGGTCCATCATATCTCTGCAAACATCTTTAAATCCAAATTGATTGCCTTTACTGCTATCTGAGGATAAACTCTATAGAAGTTGGTCCTTCAGCGCTTTGTAAATGCATACCTCTCCATAGGCTGTTTATTTGACATGTCGTATGGAATTAATGATGTTTATTCCCAGCTGATCAATTTGCATCAGTGCCACCTTTACCCAGTTGCAGGATATGCTTGAGCTGACCCTCCACAATTAATCACAGCCACCAACAGGACCATGCAACATTCACTCAGCCCCATTAACCAGCTGGCAACTGTTGATTCCTTATAGATGGAGATACTTATAAGAGTCCCTGTGAAGAAAAGCAGAAATTCAATCTAAGACGATATTTTTTCTAGATACGTGTACCTTAGAAATACTCTGGGCTAATTCTGGACTAAAAAAGGAGATAATTTCTCATGCACACGGCACTGGCAATTTTGACTAATATGCTCCTCATCCACACAGTTTTATCTACTTAATTCAGAAGCCAAACTAAAAGATTTTACCAGCAGAGCTGGTTGAGAGGGAGAAGAGAGAGAGAAATGGCCTTCTCCAGACTGTGCTTTAGCTCACTGACAATCAAACCAAGAGAGGTACCTGTACCTTTCCACTCATGACTCTTCAGTTTACAGACAATAATCATGGGCCAAAATGGGTGGGAATGGCCTAAGAAAGGGCAGAATAGAAATCTCAGGAAATCTTTATAGGCATGCTTCCAAATGAAAGAGGATTCCTGAAAGAAGAGGAAAGTCAACTTTGCTGGTAGAGAAGAACCTTGCTTAGGACAGGTTTTGAGTTACCTGTATTCCACATCAATCATTAGTCTACATATATGGTCTGGTGACATTTGATGCCCTGCCTTGCCCACCATGACCTTCGACTGCTGGAGAAGGGCACAGATTTCATGTAGTTTGTGTGTCACCTCTAGCAGGGCGACCACATCTGTCTACTTCAGATACACAAGGGCATCTCAAATGGCATCAGATACTTAGGTTTAGGTAAACTAAATCTGCTTGAGAGTTATATAATAGTCTCTTATCAAAAGGTTAAAGACTTCCTCAGACTGAAGGAGATGCCCTGCTATCCAGATTCTTTTGGACAGGTAAATTGTTTGTGTCCATCCTCCATGCCTGCAGCCTACTGTGGAGGATATACCCCTGCCACAATGTTGAGTGACTGACTGATCTCTCATCATGACTGGGCTCATCATACAGTGGTTGTGAAAGGTGTCTGCTGACACATTGAGTTCTGGGTGGGTTGAATTACACAGATCCCAAAGACCAATCAGAAGACGACAAAGGGATAAATGTGTATTTTTAAACATAGTACTGTGGGGTGACTTTGTTTTGGCTGCATTATTTAAAATTAGAATGGCCAAAATTTAAACCACATCCTGCAACTTAGTTAAGAAAAAGAAAAAATATTACTTTCTTCTGTTTTTATTCTTTCTCCTACATTACCTCTCTTTTTCCTAGCAAGATCCTTTTTGCAGGGGATTGTCCCTTTTGCCAAGGTGTCACGGTTTTTAATGGTGTAGGTCTTTGGCTGTCAGATTAACCCAAAGTTCAGGACCTTACCGCCCATTTCACATAAAAGGAAAAAACAGGGATGTGTGAGGCTTCTCTTTGTTTTAGTCTGCTTATACCAAGGGGAGACAAGGTCCTTGCTAGTGGGATCAATAATAGATACTGAGGATGCTCACAACTTTTCAGGTACCCGCCTTTGAAGCCTCTGGCAGCTGTCAGTTGTGGGCACAGCTGGATGGAGCCTAGACACATCTGTACAGGCAATGGTTAAATTTCCATTGGAGAAGTTAGATTTCCTAAATCAATGGCTTGAGTGGTGTCTGTCACATACAGTATCTCCTCTGACACCTTCTTTCTGCACTAGCATTTGCTTCCTCTTTGCAAACTTAGTTCCATAGTTCTCTCTGGATTGGATCTGGTAATTTTTACTGAATTTTCAGCCAACCTTTCTCATAGAACACATTACTCAGTAGAAGCCTCCTGGTCCACACATGCTTTCAATGCACCCATGACAGGAGCAGGCTCATCTACCCATAAGGTGGTGGAGGTGGCAATTGCTTGTCTTTTGAGAGAGGCTTGGGCCAAATCAGCACAAACTATTCCTCTCGAGCAGCGTTTTCCCCAAAAGACATGGGATCAAATGTGGCTTCAGCTCTCCCTCCGCCCCCTCATTAACTTTGTTGAACCTATTGGTAGTGTTTTCTGTTAGCAAGGTCAGTAACAGTGTGTATTAGTGCATTTTATATTAATGCATCTGTGTATCACATCATTCTTTCTTCACCCCAATAAGTTCACTTTCCCAGGCACACATCTAAGTAAATCCCTTGGCTGCAGTCTAGTATTAAGCCAAGCCTTTGAAACTCTGAATGCAAAATTTAGGAAAAAAGCAGATTTGCTGTTTAACTAGAAAAGCAATAATTTGGTTTTTTACTAAACTTGTTAATATCATGATTGCCCAAGTAGTTTTCACTGGTCTGTGAAAATTCAGTCCAGAATTATTTGGTTAACAGCTGCTTCACTAGCAGGCTCCAGAAGATTACCAAGGCTATGGGAATTGCTCTACAGCAGTGTAGCCACCTGAGTCGAAAAGAGTCTTTGTGGAAAGGTGGAGACAATATATATATATATCTAAGAAGACTCTCAGTTTGTGTAAAAATGAACTAATTCATTAGTAGATTGAGGCTGCCAGCCCAAAAGTGTGGGTTTTTTCTTTAAAGGTGACTCCAAGAGCTGTGTAAGTTGGGGAGTATCTGTGGAATAGACAGGTCCCTGAAGTGTGGTGACATTACTGCAATGCCTTACACTGCCACCCGAGTTCAGAAGCTCTGCAGTGCTTAAGTGCAGTGGTGATTACGCAATTTTTCATTTAGTAATTAGTGCATTTCAGGGGCTAGACATGTCCCTGGCTTATGACAAAAGTTGGATTAATCTTGTTTTGGCTTAGACATCCATGGTGTAGAAGCACATGCATACTAGCCAGTCATCCATGGCTTTTTCATAGTTGATGGAGAGAAGTACTGCTTTTCAGAACAGTGTTCTTGTGAATGGTGGGACAATCACTGTGGGCATCACTGTGGGACAAATGATGCCCCAGAAGAGCCTGTTTCTCTCCGCTGGTGATAAAGGAAATCTAGGTGGTTAGTTCAGAAGTAAACAAATACAAGGAACTAACCAGAGTGCTTCCCTACAGAATATGCAGAAAGCATGAGTCTGATGGCTTCAAGCTGTGTGTGTTCTCTGCACAGCCACATTCTTCTGGCAATGGACCCCTTTCCATTTTGTTGTGATTAATGACACATTTTCTGCCAAGTAAATTTTGTCCGGGCCATTTGCTGACCTTTGCAGCCCTTCTTTGCACTTCAGTATTCATTTTTAATTGGATTTATTTTGGTCTTAGTGAACTTTTCATTTGGAAATCAGAATTTTGACTTGACTTACAAGTATCAACCCTTTTTGCAAAGTCAAGCCCAGTGCTGCAATAACATTGATCTGACCTTGTTATCAGTTACATTATGAATAATCTGCTAACTAATCAATTTCCTAAACTGTTTTTTCTCAGTGCTCTAGTTTTAGAAGCCTCCAGTAGTTCTCATGCTTCTTCTGAAGTATACTGTCAGTTTCCAGTGCCTTTGGAGCTGCCACATCCAATACTGGGGAAGATTTCAGTCTAAATTCCCTGCAGTAAGGCTTGCTTCCAGGTACAATTAGGAAAATGACAATCATTTCTTCTAGTTCTGTGCCTCAAAGAAAGGACCTGAATTTCTTGGATCACGCTGTCAGAGTTATAAAAGTTCACTGCTTCTATTATGTCTGATACCTGTCATTACACAGCATCCTCTTCAAAGTTGGTAGAAATTCTTGAGTGCCACTAAATGCTAGATGTATCAGACTGGAAGGATTATGTTGAAGATTCAGTGCAGACCTTGGAATCAGAGGTAAGGAAGGTCCATGGAACACCCAGTTTGCTCCATTCCTGACAGCCTGCATCCATGATAACTTCCCAATGATTTCATCTATCAGTGCCCTTTAGGAAAAAAGCCTGATAGCCATCAGAACTAGCATGATGTAGAAACTGAGATAGAGAGGAGAACAAGAAAATGAGCAGAAAAGATCAACAACATCAATTATCTTCTGTATCCACAAAACTGAAAAAGGGAGAGGCTGAGGATGTTTGGACCACTACATGGAGAACTAGAAATTGCTGAAGTCCTCTGCTTCATGAAAGATCACCAGATGTGTGAAGGTATGAAATCATTTACTCAACAATGAGAAGAAACCATGGTACTGAAAATTGCTCAGGATATAAAAAGAAGATTCATCTCACTGAACTGTAAGGAAAAAGTCAGCCATCAGGTGTGGCTAGCTCCCTTGTAGTCAGTGGAGAACTGATTGCTAGTATTAGCAGAGTTTAGTGTGCACTGCAGCATTTTCTAGGGAGACTGATATTTGGCCAAGTGTATTTCATCTGGCCTCACTCTTGCAAGACCAAATAATTCCATGATGCCTTGGGCATTTACCATTAGAGGGCAAGCCAAGTACTGTCCTCACTGTATAACCAATTTATAAATGTTTGTTTCCTGCATTGTAAATGGAACTTTCATGTGTTCTTTGCCAAACACACTGACTTGAATTTTATTCAATTAGTAATGAAGAAGCATGGAACACTGAAGACCAGGAACTCTGCTGATTTTATGCACCAATATTTGGCACTTCATCAGCAAGAAAACACTGGTTTCCTACAGACATAGCTACACACTGGTGGGGGCAGAACCAAAGTCAACAAACATCTTAATTACCCTCGGTACCATATTCACAGGTATCACATTACAGCCCATGTACTTCAGAAAAAGCTGCAGCTTATCTTCAAGGAGACCAGAACCTTTGCATCAAGCAAGGTCAAAAGTCAAAGGAAGTGCCAGTAGAAGCAGTAGTCACAGTAAAGGAGCTCAATAAACCCCTCACCTTCTTGTTTACTCTTGATTTCTCATTTATTGTATAATAAAGGCAAATCTAAATGCATAACGGCACAAGAAGCAGCTGGACTTTGTTTGTTCAAGGGGACTCAGCTGATGACAGAGACAGGAACTTGGTTAATCAACCACACTGTTGTTCTGCTCCTCAGTGCCCTGAGGCCATGCATGCAGTAGCTGGAATTAAGTCCTCACATTTGCAGTGATGGAAAGGAGGATGTCTTTGACAGCACCACCACAGAAGGAAAAAATTGCCAGTAGTATTAAGTATGTAAATAAAGCCAATGGATGAGATTAATGCAACTGCATGTCTAGTGCATATACATGGTTTCTTTAATTGAATTTGGGTCCCAGATAATGCTGGATTATTGCTTGACAGCTGCATAACCACCAGGCTGCCTTCCTACCTTCCTGTGGCCAGCTGGGACAGACTCTTGATCACAGCTATGCTAGTATAGTCTTTCCCTCTTAATGGGTTTAATTCAGATCATAGATAATAAATGCAGTTACAATAAGGCCCAGATTTACTGGGGCAGGTCCTTGAGTAGATGTGATCACAATGTGTGTGGACACAATTGTTGTGGCTTGAGGTCTTGTGGTATGAGTGGCTGGAGCATTGGGCAGCTGCCTTTGCAGACTTTGTACCAAGGCCCAGCTGCCCCCAGCAGCTGCAGCCCTCATCCTGACCGCTGTCCTGAACCTCGTTTGTGTGTCATCTGCTCTCATTGGTGTCTCTCATCTTCTGCCACCACTGCCAATGTGAACACGCTGACACCACCACAGTCTCTTTCTGTTCTGCTTGACATGTTACCATGGGCCATCCCAGGGACTGCCAGGAGGTGCATCCTGACTGCCAGCACTTTCAAGTGGTCCCGTCATTATGGTGCTGATGTGTGGTATAAATCTAAAGCAACGGACAGCCCAAGTACATTTTCTTCTGGTTAGAAAATGTTCCTTTTTCTCTGTCTCTCTGGTGATCCTTGCTTTCTTCATTCCTTGTAACTTTCTTCCCTGAGTGACTCCAGGGGATGCTTCTGGGATGGAGCATATATGTCCTTACACAAACCCAGAGCTGAGCTGCTGGGCAAAGAGTGGTACAGGGTCTCAGTTAAGTCTGGTGCCCTGCCATCATTTCTTGTGTGGCATTGGACAGTGCTTAGACATCCATAAACCACGAATAAGTTGTGTGTCTGTCCATGTCTCAGACACCCTGTGCACAGCCTATTCTTCACTCCTGCTCATGCTTCCACATTCAAGGAGTGTTGAGAGGGTTGACATCCTGCTGCACTGGGCTAAGCAAAGAGCAGAGACGTGACAGCCATGATTAAAGTAGCTTCTCTGGGGAAGTGATCTGAAGATGATGTCTTAGGGACTCTGAGGTGTTCAGGTGCTGCACTGACTGATTTTAAATATCCAGAATTTATCAAAATCTTCACAATATTTATGTGGATTAAAAGATTAATTTTAATAATAAAATTGCCCATTTAGTTATGCAACCATTTCAAATAGCCTGTTATATACTAAATCACACACCTGCTTTCAAGTCAGTAATAGTTACTTCCATTTTGTGCTCTCTTAATGTAACTCACTGGCATAAACAGATTCATCCCAATGACTAAATTTATCCTGGTACACAATCTGAATTTTCATAATTACTGAAAAGAAAGCTGATCCTGAGACTAACTGCAGAATTATATCCTTACTCTTACAGAAGGAGATGCTGGTTGTTTATCAGTATCTCATGGAATTAAAGCTATAGCTTATATATTATATGTTAAATATTAAATAATATATGTTAAATGTCATTCAGCAATTATTCTGGGTTTCAGAATCTGGGATGGAAGTGCTTACATGTAATGCCTACCACAGAAAACATGAATGGGCAAAATTACTCTTTTTCTACATTCACAAAAAGTTTAAAAAATTGCCAAAGCTGCTGTGAGGTCACCTGTAACAAGTTCCAATTCCCAGAAGCATGTGGGAGAATTTTCAAAGTCAAAAATCAATGGCTATGAAATTACTCATTAGTCTAGGGGAGTGTACTTTGCCTGTTTTCACAGCTAACATTCATCTTCCTATAGTAATAGTGACACAGACAATTTGACACAGTAAAGTTGATCTATAAGTGTTTTAATTAAAGCTCTGACAGCAAATTGAAATCTTATTTTACTTACAGAGCAGACAGAATTCATCTCCTTCTCACCTGAGGACTCAGGTTTGGAGGAAACCTCAGGACTGACACAAGTCTGGGAGGTACATTAGGAAAACACATACTCATCAAACTAAGCTAATGCTTTTAGGTTTTCTCTCCCATGATGTTATTATGGTTTGGATACTTCTTGGACATTAAGACTCATCAGCTCTTTAGCAGAGGTCTTTGGACACTTCAAGTGCTAGTTCGTAAGAGCTGGGGGGAGATTTTTTAGCTGGCTAATGCACAGGCAAGAGATGAGGACAGCACCCTGTCTGAGCAAGGCATGGAGGCTGCACAGAAAGAGGAGATGACAAGGAGAAAGTGTTGTATCTTTTCTAAGGAATCTTTGATCTTTTCCCTCATGCCAGAATAAGGCAGTAGCCCAGGGGAAGGAGAAGGTTAGCACAGGCTTTGAGAGACTCCAAGCAAATGCTCAGGAATGAGAAGGAAACTGAGGCAAGACCCTATTGCAAATTTTATTGGTTTCTGTGGCTCTGCTGGGCCATGTAAGACACAGCACATGTTTGAGCAGGCTTCAGACAGAGACCAAGTAGGTAGTTATCCAAAGTGCAGAAGTGAAAATGGCAAAACTGCAGTTTGGGGAGAGATCCCCTTGGTCTTGGAGCAGCATTAAGGTCTCTGTGAGAGGCAGGTACAGCTCAGTGAAGCAGGATGGAGGGAAATCCCCAGCAGTGCCAGCAAGTACTTGTTCCGCAGGGCTGCCACCCTCCTGGCTTCTTTTCCTCTTCCACCACTGACCAAAAGTCTATGCATGATATAGGGCTGCATCTGCTGAGAAGGCAAAGTCTGGGAGCCCTGGCTCCTGGCTGCATTCATTGCTGCCCCACCCCACGGCACAGCATACTCACCATCAGCTCTGGCAGAGGGATGGGCTGGGGACAGGGCACGCAGGGCCATGCCAGACTGCAGCAAGGGTTTTGCCCTCCTGAGTTACTTAAGTGATGCTGCTGCTCAGAGGAGTTGTTCTACTTCCTGTGCCTACATGAACTTTGCCTTTGCTAATGAGAAATCCTTTACTCTGTGAGTTTAGAGATCCCACCTTTCACTGATTTAGGCATGAGAGGTGTCTGTCTGTTTCCACTGACTGGAGAGGGCATCTATAAGGGCGTGGAAAGACACTGAAGAGCTTAGGATTCTGAGAAAAAGCTAATTATCAATCAAAATGAATAACCAAAGTTTTGCATCAAAGAAAGGACCATCTTAACTCCTAGGAGTTCAATGAGAGAATTGGGTGATCTATAAGAGGATGTATATCAGTCTCCTACCTTACCAACTAAACTAAACTCAGTTCAACTGACATAACTCAACTTTCTTTGTTCCCAGTTTTCTGTTCTCAGTTTTCCCTGTGCAAAAGCAAGTATAGAGAATATATATATTTCTTACAAGGCAGAAATCTCTGATGGGATGGATGCTAATATTTTAATTAAGCTTTGATTTGAGAAGTTGCTACAGTCCCGTGCCAGTTAGCACAATGTCCCGGGCATCGAGTAGCCTTCTGCCTGCCCCGAGCAGGGGCTGGATGGAGAATGGGCGAGTCCCCATCTAGGGCTCGCCTTGCACCCCGAAGGCTAGTGTGAGTGAAGGAGGTAGGATAGAGCAGAGGGACTCCCTCATGCAGAAGGAGTTCATTCCAGGGTAAAAATCCACGGAGAGAGACCAAGACACGCGCCTGGCGGGACAGTTTTGTACTCCTACAAGCAGGCATGGAAAACACACAGTAACCAATGATACTTCAACCAGGGGTGTTACAGGGGCGGGGAGAAGGGGTTACAGCAAATGGGGAAGGGGCAGGCGGGGAGGAGTACCACGGACCAATAAGCCATTGAAGAGCCTAGATCACTCTGGAAGAGCGGCCGGCTATGAGAAACATGGGGAAGGGAGGACTGCGGCTAAAAGTAAGGCATGGATCACAGCCTCTTGGGGGCTCTGCTAAGGCTTTTGGGCTGCAGAAGCATCAAACCACTGGGCTGTTTGGTCTCCATGATTTGGCTGATCATAGCTCACCGCAACAAGCAGTGATCTGAGGATTGGCAAACTGTAACACCATACACCTTTGCCATCAAAAATTCCCTCTGCAGGTTATCTCCCTCTTTCCCTCTCCCTCTCTTGTTGGGGTCTCCCCCCCTGCCATGGAGCCCTGGGAGAGGGGCCCTGGGGGGGAGACACGGGGTTTCCCTGCCCCTGGTCAGCCTCATTTCCCATTGGTTGGATTGTGTTCCCTGTGTGTCCAAGGACCCTCGGGTCCCGTGACTGGGAGAGTTCCTGAGGAAAGCCCCGACCATGCGGCTGGAGAAATAAACATCTCTGAACATCTACCAAGAATCCATATATACTTCTTTTCCACGGGATTCCTGGTTTGATATATGCTTGTTGCAGTAATCCCCGCTGTAACACTCTCTCTCTCACTCTATCTATTTATCTTTTTTTTTTTTTTTTTTCAGCCAGGGTAGAAAAACCTTAGGAAGCCACCAAGGCTCATGCTTAATTTTCACAAAGTGTGAGGCCATGGTGGTTAACCCACAAGCAAGAGTCATGACTCTTTTCTACGTCTGGCATATCCTTTTGGGACTCACATAGCAGCTTGGTTTTGTAATTATTTATAGAACATTAATTTTCAGTCAGGAAAGAACTAATTGTTTACTATTAGCATAACACTCAATTTGAAATAATTAAGGAGAACTCTTTTTTTTTTGCACTAATCTTAATCTAAGTCTAAAATGTATCCCCAAAGTCCATTAAAAACCAAGCAAAATCCACTGTTAATTAGCAAATTGCTCCATTACAATAGCTGTGAGTTTTAACAAGTTCAACCAAGGACTATGCAACATTATACAATAAGTCTCCTGGTTTGTCATGTTTGAGAGTTACTAATAAAGAGGATAATTTAGCATTATAAAAGTGCCTACTTTTTCTGGGAAGGCCTCACAGTATGTCAGTGTTGTATAATTCACATGATGGCAGATCAGAAGAGAGAGATAAATTGTTTGGTTGGGTAAATTAACTAAGGATTGATTCTCTCTGTTTTAATTTAGCATCAGAATGCTAGAAAACTTCTAAAAGCAGATGGGCTATTGATCCAACAAGAGGATAATCAGTGCATCAAAACAGGGGGAGGACAAGAAATGGGTACTCTTGAGGCTCCTCAGCAATTGCTGCTTTAGACAGAGAGAGGTCTTATTCACAGTGAGTAAGGAGGGGAAAGAGGAAACTGGGGGAGGAGAGGCTGCTTTGGGACAAACTCTTACCCAAGTAAGTGAAGCTGAAAAAATACATCTAGCAGGAGAGGAAATGTAAAATTGAAGAGAGAAGATCTTAAATCATAAGAGTATGGGGGAAGGGAAGGCCTTACAATCACTCACTGAGGACACACAATCCATCAATGTCCATCCTTTCTGCAGGGCACTAATTGCCATGTCCATGAAAGGAGCTTGAGAGCTCTGAGGGGATGGGCTCCCAAGAAACCAAGAGTTTTCTGCTCTGTGAGGTCCAAGTCCTGGCATGAGCTTCCATGACTATTTCCTTCTCTCTGAAGTTTTTGAAGGTATGGGAATAATTAATGATCTGGTTGTGTCTCTTTGGCTCTGGAAGCACAGCATTTCTGTGGCCCTGTTAACCACACAGAAATTATGCTGTCCGATGGGAGGCCGTGTTGCAGCCAGAGTCAGAACGTTCTGACTCCTGGCACAACACACAGTTATGTGCAGTGTCCTAAAAGCAGCATGGGAGCATCACTTTTTGAGGAGAAGAATAGGGAGGAGAAGAATAAAATTCTCATGTTCAGCCAGTAGTGCTTAGCACAGGTCCTGGAGGGAATCCAGGAGGACTTAAAGCAATATTTCTGTTTCCTTCGTCTCAGTTACTTTCCTGACACAGCTTCTTTCTGGCAAAATTTGGATGACCCAGAAGGGGCTCTGTCTTGTGTGTGCCCTTGTAACTCTGTAGTCCTAATACAACATTTGGGGAATAGTTAGGGAAGGCTGTACCCCTGTTCCAGACAGTTTACCCTACTACAGTGTGTCTGCACACACAGATGGGGGCTATGGGAGTGTGGTCTTTGAATGATGCACCAGAATGAGACTGGTCTATGAACCACAGACTTCCTCAGTGACTCTAAGTAAATCACTGTCTCTTTCTGCCTATTAACATAAAAACAGGATGAAAAATTCTTTCCCCTTAACCCTCGTGTGGCTGTTTTGATTATAAGTTTATCTAGGTAGATATGCTTTCTCACTGTATAGAACACCTCACACAGGAAAGTCTGTCATCAGTTGTCTCTCAGTTGGAGAGGTAGCACCATTTCACACATCCCTGGGTACACTGCAGATCATGGTTTGCTGAAGGTCCTGCATCAGACCTGTCAGCCCCCTGAGGACATCCTGGATACCTTCGGGCTCCTCACAGTTCTCTGACTCACACCTTGTTTGCTGTGGTGGATCCATTGACAGTCATCAGTTCACTTATTTGTGTTTCTAAACACTTCTGAGGCATAAATTTGGAGGAAGTGGATGTTCAATCCTTGGAAGTATTCAAGGACAGGTTGGATGGGGCTCTGAGCAATGTGGTGTGCAAGGTGTCCCTGTCCATAGCAGGGGGGCTGGAACCAGATGATCTTTAAGATCCCTTCCAACCCAAACCATTCTACAATTCTCTGATAAATCTTACAAAGCAATAACATTTGGAACTTAGTGACATTTAACAATTTTTTATGACATTGAAGTAATTCCAAAGTGTTTACTGACTCAATGATACTTACAATAGGTTCCAGCATCTCCCAAAGTTTGCTCATCATGGGCTTGCTTTTAATAGTGATGCATTCATACAGCTATTAAGCCATACCCTGGCATTGGTGTGAGCAGCTTCCCAGTTACCATAATAGTGTTGGAATGGAAGGAATGGCTGACACTCAGAACTCTGATATTAGGAAGATTGTGGAATGTTTTCACTTCTTTTGGATTCAGGACCATCCCAATCCCTTAGAGACAGTAATAGTGCCATTGACATCAGCTCTTCCTCTTCTTCCATCCGACACCCAGAGGAGGAGCCGTCATCATACACAGGACTGGTGTGTGAGAAGGTGCTTTCCTGAACACATAATTCTGTGTTTGAGCTGGGCAGCCATAAAATGAGTACAATTTGTCCTGGTCTTGATATTCTGAACCAGCTGCTCTGATATTGCTGGTTCAGAAATGGCTATGTAAAGAACAAGCAGGAAAGGTTGGAGATGCTCCCTGTAATTCTGAGGTTTGCCCCTATCTGGGACATACAGTTTGTGATCGCCAGAGGAAGCAATTTCAAATCACAGGGACTCTGGAAAGAGCAAGTGAAACCTACCTCCTTCCATGGGCTCAAGCCAAATGCTTCTGCCTGAGAGACATCAAATAGCTCTCTCTTATTTTGCTCTCTAAGTGGCAAGAGTGCAGTTGGTTGAAACTAAAATACTGTGCTTGCTAATGTCTTATGGATTTGAGTCTACAAGTGAGCTACAGGCAGAAAGAATGCTTAGGGATTCACAGAGGAGTGGAAAAAATTTTTTGATTCAGCATTTTTTAATATTGAAAACTCAAAATGTTAAAATGTTCTTTAGAAATTTCAGATGTTCTGTAACAAACTAAAATTGTATTTATACCTACATTAAAAATTCCAGTCTCAGTGTTTACAAGGAGATTTTGAGTACTAACAGAAGGCAAAAGCAGATAAATCCCTACCCTAAACTCCAAACACTTTAAAAACCCTTCAATTTTTTACAGGATTTAGTGGTGTAATAACTTTGAAGTAGGTAGATAATGCCATTAGACAGAATGTAAACCTCTACCTTCTGCTGCTGGCTGACTCAGCAGCTTGTCACTCAGTGCTGGTTTCTCACATCACAATCTCTTCCCTTTCACTGTGTTGACAACTTGGGTGCTTACCTTAGCTCTGACACCTCTCTTAGCTGGCACAGAGATGCTTGTCAGAGAAGAACACTGAAATGTCTGTGCTCCAAAGTGGTAAATGAGGAAGGGAGATGTTAAGACCTCAATTTTAAAAGTATGAAGCCAAAGGACACCGAAAAAAGTAGCAGAGACAGGTTCAAACCCTCCTTGCACTTGTTCCCCTGTTCACTGATGGTTGCATTTAAATGTTTCTGCCAAAACTAGTTGTAATGAAGTTTACTTTTCAATTGTTTTAGTTGTCAATAAAAGATGTTTGAAGAAGGTGAAACTGAAATAATGACTTTAAATGAAATGGCTTTTTCTGGGGGGAAAATAGGCACTTGTGTTAATAATTATGTGTACTATAATTGTACATTCAGGCTTTATGCAGAAGCTGCCTTTGCCAGGGAAGAATTCAGAATTAACATCCTGCAGGGTGTTAATCCAAGTAGAACAGACAGACAGAGAAATTATTATCCCTTACTTATCAATGGAGATTTGAGGGATTAAACCTTAGTTCCAGAGACCCAGGTATGACCTTGATGGAACTAAACCCAAGTAATCTAAAACCCTGTTCAGTGCTATTGGCTGCTAGCATTATTTCTTTTGCCTTACTAGTCTGAAAAAAAACAAACAAAGAGCCAAAAATAAGCATTGTACAGCTGTCCAAAACCAGTGATAGAGCCAATTAGGGAAGCATGATGATATTGCATTGAGCACTTTGGTTCATTCCTCAGAGGAAACCTCAGGGAACTGCTGTTGCCTCATTTATGACACTGAGGAGTTTATTGTTATGGATGGGTATGAGGGATGCGAGGAGTACATTTAATAGTGAGGGGTAAAATAATTTCTTAGACCAGCTGAGATAGATAGATAGATTAGATAGATAGATAGATAGATAGATAGATAGATGAAGCAGACAGTATTTCAGGCTGTCAATCCCTTCCATTGGTTACCATGTCATAATTTGAGGATAATAGGACTGCTAAATATTCTTTAATGGCTTTTAAAATATCACAAGTCATTCCCTCCTAGCTAAGCAGTTTCTTTCCAACAATCACACAGTCTTTATTTTGAAAGGGTAACAGAATCCCACTGCAAGTGGCTCCCTGAATATAAAACCTGGCACTGTGGCAAGGAGTACTTGTGGGTTCCAGAGGAACATGGATGTGAAGGTTGAAAATATTTGGCTTGATGTTCCTGGACCACAAAACAAAAAAAAGTATTCTGTTTGTCTTGCATGGCCCAGTTCAGTACATGATCTGGTTCATGTGGTGGAATCATCAGTTTAGCATAATATCCACTGGAGCAGATTAATTTATCAAGGAAAGTGCATAAGTATAGGAAAAAATGGCCTGAGTGTGATGCACTGCTTCTGATCCAGAACTGGTTTAACTGTCTCCTTTGTGCTCTTCTCTAGTCCTTTAGGATGGACATGCCCTCCTAGGACCTGAGCTGTATCAGAGTCCTGAATGCTGCCCAAGCACTCCTGAGAAAGAGAATATTTATCTTCTTGGGCTGGCATTATCAATAAAGGGACACGAGAGAAATGGGAGGCACAAAGCCCAACTACATTGTAGGCGAGTGAACCCTAAAGAATTCTACAGGATCAAACTGTGAACCCTAAAGATCTCTACAAGATCAGACTGTGAACCCTAAAGATCTCTACAGGATCTAACTGCCTCTTCATCAAGTCATTTTCAAGGACACTTTTGCTCTTGCAGCTGCCCTAGGTCTTCCTATTGAGCACTGCATGTAGGGACAGGTAAGTGTATGGACAAGGTGACTTACTGCACACTTCCAAGGAGCATTGTCCCTGGTGGATACCTGACTGTGAATGCTGCCTTCTTTTTGGCCCACCCGAAGCACAGTATATGAACCCTCTGCCTGAAGGATGAGGTGTGCCCTGTGTTGCACAATACCAGGAGGAAAAGCTTATGATGGTGAAATCTCTTGGCTCAAGGCCTTGGTGCAAAGTATCCTAGAGCTGACTCACACCTGAACTTCAGAATTTGTTGGGAATTTTTTCCATTTTCACAGGGAAAAGTTACCCACATGAATAAAAGTTGCATGCATGTTAAAACACAGGAGGCTTCTTGAATGCCTCATTGAAGAAGGGATAGCTAAATTTCTTTAAGTAACCATTGAAAGTTTGATATTTATTGCCTTTATTTTTGTTTTTTTATTAATTGAGGCACATGCCCAATTTGGAAGAATTTAGGACATATCTGAAAGAGCAATAGGAGTCCAACAGCAAAGATTCTGCATTTCATATGCATTTCAGGGAAGAAAATTAAAATTTTCCAGGTAAAAATCTGTATTAGTATCTGTGGGATTCTTGCGAATTTTTTTTAGGGAGTAAGAACCTCTAAGGACTTACCTCCTTTGTTATCTACTAGCTTGTCTATGCTATTGCCCTGTGAATTGAGGCTGCCTGGAAACCAGAAGGAGAAAGGCAAAAAGAAGGTCTGGGTCTTCCAGGATTATAGATTTCTTTTTCAGTAAATAAAACTGCAAAAGCTTGTGGACACCAAAATGGTAGCTCCTGGTGTCGGGTGGTGTTTGAATACTCTGCCCACTACATCTGAGTGAGCAAATAATTTCCCAGTTTATTGTGTTCAGCTCTTCCCTGTTCAGTGGCTTATGGAAATTTATGATTCTATGATTCACAAAGGAAATAAAAATACTTCAATTGGCCTAATGCATCTAACATATAAAGTTTATAGCAATTCTTTCAGTAAGTAAAAGCATGAGTTTATTGGCCAATATTGAAGTCAGAAACTGAGTTTGATTGCTAAATCATCGTGCATCATTCAGTCTGGTTTCTTTGAAGATGTCCTGAAAATTGCCACTGTAAAACAATGCAGAGCATTTGTGGTGCATTGCTCACATCACAGGCCATTGTTTTAACTGACACTGTAGTCAACTATTTAATTATACCTAAATCATCACCAGGCCTTAGGCTTTGAAAGAAAGCATCCTGATAGAAGTTGGATGAAGACCAGTCCACCTCTCGGAAAATTTGCTTTCAAAATAGGATTATGCCTTGCTAAAAAGCCATTCTGGTCAGCTCTGTTTGTGCCTGTTTGTGCCTTTGGGCCGTTATTCATAGTTCCCAAACAGGACTGCTTTAGTGCAAGTGAGATCACAAGTCCTGCTCTGTTCAGCAGGGCAGGAGTTGCCACTTCTGATGAAGGCTTTTCAGCACCAGCCTTCACCCAGATGTGGGCTGCATCACACTCCCAGAGGTGAGGAATTCCCTGAGCACAGAGCATAGTGGTGGGGATGTATACAAATCTCAGATTGGTTCAAATTGATGACCCTCTTCAAAAAAACCCCCAAAACAAACCCAATGACAAAACTCAATGCAGACTGTAAGACCAACACATTTCAAGATCCAAACAAAGGTAGTGCAGTGTAGTGCATTTGCATCCTTAGGGCTTTGGAAAAGCCTATTACTTTTAAAGGAAAAACACATTAGTGGAATTCCTGTTCCTTCATTCTCCTTTTCTGGGCAAATCAAAAACTAAGAGCCTTTTACTATCCTCTTAAGGAAGGAATGTCTTGTGGGAGACGCTTGTTAAAATCTTGGCAGTGTATCCTTGCAATGCACCTTTCCAAACAAACCCACAAACCTTATGATTGCTTCATGGTGTTTAATGTGTAACAAGGAGTTCTGCTGCTATTGTAAAAATACCAGTTGACTTTTAACAGGACCATTAATTGATACAGTATCTTATTAGAACTCTTGTTTAAGTGGCAGTAAAATGTTAAACATTCTTGAATGTATTAATAAAGAAAGGCAATTAGACATGCTTGTTTCAGGAGTCTTGATAAATGAATAAATCTTGAGTTAATTACAGTGCCGGGCACTGAGATTTAGCTCTCAGAGGCTACAATCAGTACATTTCAAAAGGACTTTTATCATAGTTAAGTACGTGTATGCACAAATGGTAAATCTGGTAGGCATGATTGTAAGGGATAACAATTCTATTCTTTTCATTATTTATTATTTATTTTCAAAGTACAGATGAAATCCAGTTAACACTGCAATCTGAACATCTCCAGAGGTGTGAGAGGAGGTTTGGCCACTATTTTTCTTTAGATCCTTTGGTACCTTTCCATTACCAGATGGCTTTACCAGAACTAAGTCACGTGAAATAGGGTGACATTGTACGTAAACCAAAGCCATCTCCTACCTACCATTTTTATCTCACTCTGCCTTTGAGGTGGAAAAGAGATTAGACAAAGCTGAATATAGACCTGAAACACTGACTCCTTCCTCACTGGAACCATTTGCTCTAGAACTGTATCAGTAAACACAGGAGGTGTTTGCTTAAATCTTGGTATATACAGGGTGAATCACCTTTCACTTACTGTTTTTAGCAAGTACATGTATTTTTACACATAACAACTTTGATACAATACACCCTTGACAGCATTCTGAAAATCTTTGTGCTGCTGTTTTTATGCCTGTTTGCCTGAACATCTGGTGACAATGTTCTAGTTGATTTTTAAAGGTTTTTATTGATTTAATCTATAAATTTATGGGTATCCTATATCCAGTAGTAATGTTTAGTAGCCTTTCTACTTTTACAACTGGTTCACACTCTTTGAAATGTTAAGTTATTCTCTTGAACTCTGCCTGTACTGGCCGAGACCCAGTGGCACTATTCTGCAGAGTACAGGGTAACTAATATGTGGATTATTCACTTCGTTATTTATCTGGTCAATAGCACTCCTCTATCCCTCTGATCACCATGAAATTCTCCAGAACTCATTGCTTTTCAGATCTTGGTTTCTTAGGCGGAATTTAAATACAGCTTGGTGGAATTGCAGAGAGGAGAGAACCCTGGCTCCAGCTGTAGGATTCAGGAAACCTGGACTCCATAGTACGATTCCTCAAACTCGGAATTAAGAAAACCAAGGTTTTGAAAAGATGTGTGTGGTTAGTAACAACAGTTTCAACAGTGTATTTCTGACATGTTGCAAACTGGGAATGACCCTGTGCTGAGTACAGCTCAGAGTATAAAATTCAATTTAAGAACACTATTCTGCCATGGTCATGCAATTTAAATCATACATGTTGCACTGTCTTTGCATACTAAAGATAACTTTTTTTGACAGACAGAGCATGGGTTTGAAGCTGAAGAAAAGTACAAGGAGCAGAACACAAGCAGGATCCTTTCTTTTAAGTCTGTGTGAAGAAGAAACAAAGGCTTTATTAGCTTAATGTAACTCAAGGCTCATTGAAAGCAGATAAGCTGTATTACTCTGAAATAAGCATGGCAAAAACTGACCCACCAGCAGTCACATGGAGATCACATTTTATTAATTCTGCTTTTTACTAGGCAACTGGCACATAAATGAAAAACTTTGAGTCTTCAACCATTTACTACAAAGATAAGACTCTTAAAAGAAGCCTTATAATAAAAACCTTTATGAAAGGCAATCAGAAGAAAAGTTGAAGATCTAGTTTCTATTTTTCATAATCTCCTTTTAACCAGATAGTTATTTGCATTTGCATTTAATCAAGCCACACACACTATATTTTGCCTTTGGTAAGCCATTGCTTTACCTGGGTATTTTTCTATTGATTCCTTCAAGCTGGAGACTCTCTTTGCTGGATTTCTGCAGTAACTAAGTCATGTCTGATGATAAACTGTTGGTCTGTATCAGCTCTTAATAAAGAAGGTCAGCTGTTTACAAAGCCAGCAGAGAGATTTCTGGTCTCTCTCCTCTTTGAACACAATGAAGTTGCTTCAGTTTTACAACAATCCCTTGCACCCTGGGATCTGTTCCAAGAAATTTACTTTTGAGAGGTATGGATGAAGAATGATGATTATGACTCTAAATTCTAATTGTTATAGCCTAGCCTAGCAGAATGACAACTGTGGATAGCAACAGGGTCATTTCTGCAATGAGAAAGACAGTGCTATTTGTATTGTGTGGCTTTTTATGATTAGAGAAGCAAATCTAAGCAATTTGTAAGGAAGTTAATTACTTTACAAATGTGCTCAGATTTGCTTGTGTGCAAAGCTGTGTGCCAAAATATATTTACAAAGGTTTTGCTTGGATTAATGGTGGGAGGCCAGAGGGCCAGCATAGTGCTGGTGCAGCGCAGGGCTGTGGGAGGGAGCCCTGGGCTGTCCCTGAGTGGGTGGCTGTGAGCACTCAGGGCAGTACTGCCTCATGCAGAGATGTTAGAGCCCAACACAAGCAGGTGTCTTGTTCCTGTGAGCAATCACAGCCTCTGTTCCCCTGACTGTTTAAGAGGTGGGATCAGGAAACCCTTGCCTCATTTTGGGGCAGGATACCACCTACTCAGTGCTGTGTTTTCTCTAAGGTGGGGAGTCCCCTTCCTGCCCCAGTTACAATCTTTGTGTCTTGCTGGGTAGCAAACTGGGACATTCAGCTGGCCTCTGCTGCCCTTGCCTCAGAGACAACCAGATGCCTCAGGCTCAACAAATACAAGTTATCCTGCAGCTCATCAAGCATCACCATGTTCTGTATGTAATTATTTCTGTCTGTTATTGTGGATACCTGTTTAAACACTGCTGGGAAGAGAAGTCAGTGATGATAGCAGTCATACATCACACTGCATTTAAAACCATGGTACCCCACTGGAAGCAGATCTGTGCACTACTGGTGCCTCAACACCACCCACAAACCAAAGGTCTGAGCCTCTGGATCCATCCACATACTGTGGCAGCTTCCTCACTCCTAACCAAGGAAGTGTGCGCAGTGCTAACCCACAGCCAGGGAGGGTTCACTGTAAGGCTATGGTGCCTTATTTATCAGAGGGTCTGGATCTGCAGTTGAAGGGAACAGAAACATTAAATATCAGAATTGTTCAGCTCAAGTGAAACCAGTTGAGGACTCTCAGTGGTCTCTATCCAAATAAAATGGGTAAGTCACAACACTTCTGTCATATGAACTCAGATTGTCCTCCAACAGCAGAATCTGCAAAGGGCAGATATCTGATCTGGTATCTTTTACCCTTCTTTTGCCCACCCTCTTCTATTAAACAAGGAATTATCATTTTCAACACAAATGCTGAAAAATAATGTGTTTAGCTGAAAAGAGGAGAAAGAAGAAAAACTGTGAAGTTTCCCTGACCAGCTCAACATGCCACATTTCTCCTGAATTTAATAAACAGGTCATTTTAAAATGGAAAGGGTTGAGGTCTGATTTTCTTTAAAGCCTGTATTCCTTTATACAGACCAGTTCCCTTGTCTAATGCTCCCTAAAGCTTGGTCACTGAGGTAATGCCTTTCTGAGGCAGTTTTCTGGCATGATGACAATGCCTTTTCTAGCCTGATTTCCATGTCAGATCTGACAACTCTTCATTTGTGCTGAACCATCCGGCTGATAACAGAACAACCAAAGTGAAACATCACCCACTGCATGGGGGAAAAAAAAGGTCAGAAAGGTTCATGCTTTAACACCTTTCTTAAACCTTTGCTTTCTTCACCTCACTTACATCTTTGTACTGGCTGTGTCCTCTAAACTGATATCACTTGGTTTTTGTCTTAGAAGGAAGCTTTTTAAGTGAAATGACTGCCCAGGAAATTTTCTGCCTGATATTCCCAGGCAAGAAGATACTTCTTCCACCTGAAGTCAAGGTCTAAGTGGACCTTAGGTCACTGCTTTTTGTTTTATATTGAGGGAAGAGCATGCAGTCTACAGAGGCAGTGCTGTCCTGACTGCTGTCAGGTCTTCCAGACAGTGCTGCCAAAATAAGAACTGCATGTCTACTCTGGATGCCATTTCCCACTTGTGAAAATCTGCCTTCCTCCCACAGATGTCACACTCCTCCCCGCATGACCCTGGATGAATCTTATCGTTCTTTGGTCTGGTGTAGCTTTATGTGTTCAAATAATAGTTTTGTGCTATTTCTATACTGTATGTGCTGCTAATAATGTATTGGGAATAATAATTATAATTTATCCATGATTATCGTGGCACTGCCTGTGCTTGCCACCAGGATGGAAAAAAAGGTTAAAATTTAGAACTTTAGAAGTAAGATTAGTTAATTAAGGGGGGTCCATCCTGTAGCATTGGTGAAGAAGTGAGAAAGGAAAGTGTTGATAGATTTGCATGGAGGGAACCACAGAACCAGGAAGAGGACAGGTTGCTGTCTTCAGTGAGACCTGCATGGCCACAGATCTACAGTGGACATGTGTGCCCAGTGTGCATTGTCCACATTCCACAGCTGGGGCTTGGGATGAAATCTGTGCAACCTCCCCTGATCTCCTACATCCTCTCACTGTCATTAATAGAGCAAGACCACAAAAATGTGAGGTGATTTGAGTGGCATCAGTTGGTGTGTGCTGCTCTCCTGTGCTGCTCCTCATGTTGAATTCAGGTTCTGGGAGAAGCAGAGCTGTCACTCAGGGCCCCCTTTGCCTGGCTCTGAAGGGCAGTGACAAACAGCCATCACAGCTTCCCTTCCTGCATGTGACACCTGGCATATACCATGCCACTTGGGGCTGAAAGGAGATTTTCTTTATAAAGCCTCAGCAAATCTGCTCTTTAGGAGCTGTGTGCATCCAGTTTGGAGTCTGCAAGGGAGAATGTAAACCTTGTGTTGTGGTCAGAGATCCCTCAGGTACTGCAGATGTGCCACATCTGGCAGTCAGGCTGAAGTATGGGACACTCACATTCCTGTGTCTGGTTGTGTCTTCTGTGTGTATCTTCTTAAATGCACCAGTGTAGCTGTGAACAGGACTGAGAAGCTTTCTGCCACAATGAGGGAAAGTGAATACTTTGTGCTGCTTTTGCAGCAATGTAGCAGAGACATTTCTTCCAGCTGTGGGAGTACCTATAGGAATAGTATAAATTCATCCACCTTCAAAAATTGCACTCTTTTGTGCAGTTTTGAAAGCATCACTTTTGCTGAACATGTAGTCCAGACTCCAAGGAAGATGAGCAATAAGCCTTGATAGTTGCATCTTCAGGTAAACTGGGCGGCAAATAGAGATGTTTTTCCCCATTAAAAAATGAAACTGAGAGTTATAGATGCTGTGATAAATAGGGATGGACCTGTTGAAGGAAAGACAAATTGGAACCTAGTGGAAGCGTGTCTCCATTTGTTATGGGACTGGTACCCACTTCCACAGTCACACTGGTGCTGCCTAGAAAAAAACTAGAATTCCAAAATGATCACATATAATTGCAACAAATGAATTCATTAAGACCTTAAAACTACAATGGACACTGGCAAAACAGACAGATGTCTGATGTAGTAAAAGTTAAGATACCTTTTGTCATCTCTCTGTCTGTAAAAGGTTTCTTGCTCCATATTCCCTGGGACAGCCATTTGAGGTCTCCACTTCAAACCAGACTGAAATGTAATCTCTACCATAGACAGCCATCAGCAGGAAGGTCTCCAGACAAAATAATGAGGTTAAAAAGGGAGAACATTCACCTTAAAATCAAATTCACCATACACTTTTGGCCCTGCCAACAAGCTGGCCCTTTTGAAACTGTAGCCCGGAGCAAGAGAATCTAGATTTATTTCAAGACATCTGGAGCTATTTGTGCTTTTATTGAGGTTTTATTTCAGAGTTCACAGCCACTGAAATTCAGGCTTATGTATGTGGTCCATGTAAGGTAATTTGTACCTCACAGAGAATGAGGACAAATCTCATGCATGGGAATAATTTTCAACCACTAAGCTTTCCTGCAAAACTCTTAAAAGTGTTCTCAGCATCTTTAGTTCTTGTTTTATATTACCTAAATATTGCCCACTACTCCTTAGAGCTGGATTTCCCCTCAGATAAGGGCACTGCCATTATCAGCTGTATGTTAGCCAGGCAGCAAATGAAAAAGATGATGAATTTCTCTGATGCAGCTGATAATGGTTATCTAGGTATTCAGATTAATACTAACTCATTGATAGTTACGCACAAAAAAATTAATGAGATTAAATATATGAGGAAAAATACAGGTTTTGAATTCAAGGATTTCCTTTTCCTCTGAAAAAAAGTCAACTCAGTATTCAGAAAGAGAGTTGCATAAAATTACATGTCTGCCCTGATGTGCTGAGAAGGATGAAGCAATGACATTTGCAGGGCTATATCCTTTTCCTTCCCTGGATAGCCAAGCTGTAAATGTAAGGCTTCAATTTGTCAGGCAAAGTTAACCCAAAGTTTAGAACAGAGTTAAGATCGAGACTGAGAGCTGCATTTTTAATCTCTCATTATTTCAAGCTTCATAGATGTAGGGTTTTGATTCAAGGGCACTGCTGCTTCCATTTCTGTTGAAAAACAGTCAGGCTTTGAATGTGAGCATCTTTTTAAAAGGTACTGTAATAATTTTATCAATATTCATACTGACAATTTATAACTAGTTTCACAAGTTTCAAAACCTTTAGGAGTTATTTACCTTCTGGATCCTGCTGTAAAAAACATCTACAAACTGCTACAGATCTTTTAAAAAGCCCAACCTCTTATTGGTGATTTTACACTGGCAGCAGTCAAATCCTCTGTGCTATAAGCCTTCTGGGCACTACAAGTTAATGACTGAAACTGAGTAGCAGCAAAAGAATGATTAATGGAAAAACCTCATGTCTCCCTATCGAAGCTGTCTCAAGAGCTATGCTCATATAGCAGCAGATACAATATTTCTTAGCTTTGCAGTCTCCAGACAATGAAAAATGGCATCTTATGTATTTCTAAGATATATAGTTCCCTTAATATTGGCTCCATTATATGAGAAAACTATGCTTTAAAGAAGGATAAATATTGACATATTTTATTATGGAAAATAAACTCACATTTGAGTCAAAATGCCACTACTATCTTCTTCAGTGAATTATATTTTAATCATTATTTAAATTTTGGGTTGATTTACTAGGAAAAAAGGCACTTCAAAAGCAGATAGTTTAAGAAGCTAAAGCAGTGCAGAAATGACAAGAACCCAAACGTTTAAAAAGCACAGAAAGTTTAGAGTGTCATAACTGGGAAAAACACTGCAAAGGGGTTTTAATGAGAAGAAATAATGACATGTTAATACCTCTTAAAACACGTGCTTTGGGTTTAAAATGTTTCATACAGGCAGTTTAAGAAATTATATGTGTGAGGTTCTCAGGAAACTACACCAGACTTTAGTCTTCTGAAACCCAGGCCAGTTTTGAAGAGCCACAGCTCAGAGAGCTTCATGCAGTTGCCTCACAAGGTACCACAACCTGGTTACTGCTCTGCCAGGAGCTTGATGAACTCTGCAGTCACACACCCTGCTGAGGACAGAAAAGGAGTTTCTGATGTGGGGTCTGGTGCTGTCCATGGGTCCTGGATCCAAACATAAGACTACAGAACAGGAAGACTTCAAACTTGGAAGACACTGAATTATTGATGGTATAAGTTAGAATCTAAGTGTGCTAATGACACCAGAGTCTGTTTAATTGTAGTATTGGTCACTGGATTTCTCTTATTCCCCAGAAAAAGAGTGTCTTGTCCTGTCTTGTCCTGTCTTATATAAATTCATTATTTCATATTTTTTATATTTTCTTATGTTTTGTTTGTTTTCTTTAATTTGTGGAATTGGGCTGGAAATGTTCCCACCACACCAAATGCTTTATGTTTTTGAAAACAAATCCACATCTAATATGGAAAATGACCCTTAATTCCTTGGTGTTCTGTGTGCAAAAAGTGGGATGTAGCTTCTGTGCCCATGTGGATTAAGGCACTCAGAATGCAAGAGTTTGGTGCTCTTGTGATTCCTGGGCAGATGACAGATCTGAACTGGATTTTTCCAGGTTATTGATTGTAACTACTTCCAGTCTCCCACTCTTTGAGCAGAATTAGAACTCTTATCCTCATCTTTGCTGACAGAACTTCCCCAGAGAGATTTTTATCTTTCTGTAAAAGAGATTTCATTTCCCAGACAGGTGCTGTCATTTGGACAGCATTCTTGCACTCCTCAATCTGGAAAAAAAAAAAAAAAAGTTTAATTAAAGACATTTCAAGCCCCTTGGAGAGCAGGAGTGTTCATTCTGAGCTGGCAGCATCCCTAATTTCAGCAGAGACTTCTGCTAACAGAAAGAAATGGGAGCTGCAGAGCAAAAGGTGAATTTCCATGTATGCAGCACCTGACTCTGAAAGGCTTTGAACAACAACACAAAGACACAGATCTTGATTATCCTTAACAGTGAGACCACCAAAATATTTTGGTTTTAGGACATGTTGAGATCTACAGCATTTCCTCAACAAATTGCTACAGAAACCTGGACAGAGAAGTGGACTCTGTGGGGAGGTTCAGGTGAATATCCAGATGGCACAACCAAGTCTTGTAATTGCTACAGCCTCCAGTAAAATTAATTTGTAAGCCATTGGCTTTCTAAAGGCCACATGTCTACAATTATTTTTTTCTCCTTTGTGCTAAGATACAGTCTTTCAAGAAAAAAGTATTGCTAAGCAAAGGGCACCTGTCTAAAATTACTAAGGCTCAAGTAAGAGATTTGCAGGTCAACTTTGTTGCCCTTTTCCCCTTGCAGTAAAACTATATGCTTTGCCTACTGAGAGCATGAGAACAAGAGAACATGCCCTTGCCTTGATTTCTGAACTCTAAAAAATGCTGCAAAAGTATCTGAGAGGGAAATGCAAAACCAGCCTTCAGCTGTGAAGGATTTATTTTTCCTCATTTTTTAAAAAGAAAATGAGGATGCCATAAACAATCTGTCTTTATTTATTCTTGTGGTCCCCTGTTTTTCCCTCATATAATTACTGCAAGGTTTATTTACACCATTTATTGATTTACACTCTAGGAAAAGCTAATATATTTTCAATATTAAGAAAAAAAAATTCTACATTTGAATTTGTTTATTTCAGTAGTTGTATTTAGACCTAGTCAGAAAATAGAATTTACAGTCTACATGGAAGTGTGGAATATCTGTATTTCATTTTGGTCTTCACTCAGTGTAAAAAGACCAACTATTGGTGGCAGAATAAAATGCTGCAGAATAGCTTGATTTAGAAATAATAACAAAGCATTCTTTATTTTCACATTAAAGTTGAAAAGTTTTCTGCTATGAAATAATCATCTGCCCACCTCCTTGCTATGTGTGCCTTCTCTTGTGCAACTTTCAACTGAAGGAAGATTTGCTGTGTAACACATTTTTTCCACTGAAAATAATTTTATTAAACCAGCTTCCATCAAAGTACATAATTGCCAAATTATAATTATTAAGAATCTAATTAAATCTTAAGAATAGTAAAACTTGGGGTTTTTCCCAAGCTGATTTCCTACAGCTGTGTGATCACTGTATTTGCTCCAGTCCTGAACTGCCACAGGACAGGCACAGCTGTGCAGGGCCAATGAGGGTGTTTTATGTGCTGGGTTCCTGCACCACCTTCTTCAACCTATTAGGAGAGAATCATAAAAACAAAAAAGAGAGAGTTTGATGAGTTGGCATTATAACACTGATGACAAAATACCATATCCTGCTACTGATAAAACCAGTCATAAAAGGAAGCAGATGTTTTGGGCCTTTGCAGTGGATCTCTCATGATTCAAGTGTGCCTAGTGTTAGCCCTTACCTGGTGCACAGAATTCCAAAGAATTGGTTCCTGAAATCCTCTGCAAAGGAAGATGTCACCAAGTAGCAATGGCTCCATCTCTACTACAGTTTCTTTTGTAATAGTAAACATTATTATGACACTGCTTTGCTCCCATGATAACACCAGCAAAATCTGCTGTGCACTGTTGTACGTTACAAATTACTTTTCCAATAAAAATATTCATTGCAATTGGAAGTATCAGGAAAAACTTCAAGAAGGTGCATGGCTTAGTTGTTGTTAGTATATGTTAAACATTGCCACTCTATGTTGCACATGAAAATTAAATGTACAAACCTGAGGACTGAGGGTCAGTGTTGTAACTGTGCAACATTGTTCACAGTCTGCTGATATCCTTCAAATCTGTGACAATATCTCTTCAGCTGCTGTAATCAGCTAAACTATGGCAATTTACTTCATTGCAAGATTTCTGCTCCAATTCAAATTTTTAAATTCCACTGGGTTGAAGATAGCTGTGCATCAGTCTCTCATGGTGTAAAATGGTGCAGCTTTATGCACACAAGTTTTTGCTCCAAACCTACTGTTCTATGAAAGGAAGCAAACAGCTTCAAAATCTAGAAGCTGCTTTTCTCACCCAAAATATAAACAAGTTTTTCACTTCATCCCAATGTGTATATTCACCTGAGGAAGAATTTAGCTTCAGTTAAGTCAAAATGAGTCCCAAATTTTGTAAGACCAAAAGGTTCCTGTGGGCAATTTTCTAGAAGTAAATGTACATGTTGCTTTTTCAAAAAGTGTGTGTGTCAATAATGGGGTCTACACTTGTACCTGCCTGTTCCTAATACATAAGAGTCAAGCATATAAACTCAAGCCACTTCCAAATTTTGCACAAATATATATTCTCTAAGCTGCTCAGCAGGCACATCAGATACATAGAAGTGGTATTAGGGCAGTGCTTTTACCTGGGCTTAAACCAAAACAAAATAAAATTGCTTTGCAGGTTGTCTTCTTTTTCCTTCATGCTCTCTACAACTCTGTGCAAAGTAACCAAGAAACCAGGCTCAAGCTGCTGACATGAGAGATGACTCAAAGTGTGACAATCAGTGAAGCTGGGAAGCATTTCTCTCTCATGAAGTAATGTGTCCTGATAATCCTGGATACCCTTCAGTGGGAAGAACAGCCTTTTACAGGGCTCAATTTTCTGCTTTGAATGAGATGTGGGGAGTGTCTGGGTCACTCTGGATCATGGGAGACATTTTCAAAGGCACCTCAGGCACCAAGGTGCTCAAATATAAAGAGATTTGGTGGTGCCTGGATCCTTTATCTGTTTCTGAAATGTTCTCATTAAGAAAAAAAAAATTATATAGAAAAACTCTCAAACAAATCGAAGCACTTATAAAGGACAAGTGATAAGTGGTGTGAGGACAAGAAGTGCAGCAACAGGATATAGGTCAGTGTTTTAAAGCACAGATTCAAAGTGTCACTATATTATTTATTTTTTTACGATGACCTTTTGAACTGGAGATAGCAAGTAATGAAATAATACTGGTAAAATAAGACATAAAGGTTCTCCCTATGTCTAGTGCAAGTCCCATGATGCTGACAGCAGCAGTCTGTGCCCAAACCTTTTGATTCCCAGGGAGCCCTGGCTCCCCTGACAATGCCCTGCAAAAGATGCTGCAGGTCCATGAGCAGTTTGCATCAGATCTCCACGCACTTGGATTTCACTCTGTTTTCAGTGCATTAGCTCAGCTTTACAGATTCAAGCACTGGTGCCTGGTGTGGTTAGGAGCGAGCTGGCACTCTCACCCACTGGCATTGAGCACTGAGCACATTGCACCCAGAAGGAGCCAGTAGCTGATCCAGCAGTTGCCTGCTGCTTATAGGAACAGCTCAAGATCCCACAGTAAATTGCCAGAAAGCCGCTTTCATGACAGACCGCATTCCTTTCTCCCCATCACTCCCCTCACTACATGACATAGCTGGATTTCCAATTATGGTTGAACACCGATGTGTCTTTTATACCCCTTTTTTTTTTTCCTCTAACCTCAGAAGCCATTGCCAACCTGCTCTTCTCTTAACTAACCATATTCTTCCCTCATCAACACGAACAAGTGTGGCACCATTGAGCCCTGTGTAAATAGCCACAATGACATCTGAAACAACAGAAATGTTAGTATTCGCTTGATGGGGGTTTTTAACAACATGCTTGGAGCTGTCGAGGGTTTGCTTTACATCTGCAGTAAATTCACTATGTGATCTGTTGATGGTTTGCAGATGGCATCATGACCCACTGCTTGCAGCAGAAGTAACAACCCTGGTCACATTTTACCACATTAAACAATTTACTTGGGTGGTAATTACACAGCAATTAACTTTGCTGCCTCACAAATGCTATGTGAGCAGTCTGGCTTTTGCAGTTTTTTCTTCTCTGTCAGCTTCAGTCTTTTATCTAAGGCTGGGTACAAGTGTTCCTGCCAGAACAAGCCATTAGGAAATGAGGGCCAGCCATGATCTCTGTGGGAAATAATGTCTGCTCCTCTGGGCAGGGCTGGGAGATGAGCTACCAGGGCACATTTTAGCTGTCACTGGATTACTGTTACCACTTAAAGGACAGGCTCTGTCTTGATCAAAACACTTGATGTCTACTCAAAATCTGTTGCCCAGGCTCCTTCTGTAGTCACTGGATAGAGCAGTATCTTGACTGGGTGATTCACACCTGCTGTCTAGTGGTGAGGTGAATTTCTGATGCTGAACACAGAGGTGATGTGAGTAAGACGCTACTTTTTAGGTAACTATACATTGGGTGAAGGGAGCCCTGTTCAGCCTGGCTACAATCTGAAAACATCTAAAGAGCATACGGAGTGTGGAGAAAGTCTTACAAAGAGAAAGAGCTTGACATACCCATCTCAAAAACATTTACTTACAGGTGATAAAAGTGCCTCTCTGGTACTGTTAAGGTTTATAATCAAAAAACTTACAGTAGAAACCTTTGTGTGGAACAGAGGTGTTATCGATCACTGGGACCTTGGTGGTGCTCTGTGGTAGATTCCTGAATACCTGACATGAAGACTGGGCATCTTTCCAAAATATATGTTGTAATACATACAAATGATGTGCTACATATTAATGGATGAGTAATGTACGGGTATTTTCCCATTGAATGGCCAGTGTAATCTTTCTGGAGCAAAGTCTATGAAAAATTTCTTACGTATGTACCTTTTGTCTACAAGTTTTGCTGATAACATATCTTTGTCGTATTAATATATTTTCATCACTAAAATTATTAATGACCATCTTTAGATAGGAAAGGTGATCATGGAGGAAGGCACTGCATGAGAACAGAATTAAGCCAGTTTCCATTCTGCCAGTGACTCACTAAGGTTCAGAACTTGCAATGTTTTTAATACTGCTTTTGAAATCTGTAGATTGATCCATAATTGAGCTCTGGGCTTTATAGTAGGCTTATAGCATGTAGGCTTTCTCCTATAAGAACACAATGCCACTGCTGCTTGTTTGACATCAACACTCAATGATTATCTACTGTGGCTGTCTCTTGTTCAGAGCTGCCAGACCTTTGCTCCTTAATCAGTTGAGAGGGAGTGAGTCTCAGCTCATAGTTTACCACCTCCAGCAGCAGGTCAGAATAGGATCTCTTTTTTTTTCTGATTTTTTTTGGCATTCCTCTTCTTTTTCTGCTGAGACTGTAATCACATTATGTGTAGACATTTTGAATTGCAGATGCAGCTCTAAGTGCCACTTTACCTTAACTAAAAGTCAGCTACACAGGGCAGTCACACTTGCTAAGTTTCTTTCAAAGGCTTTGCCATTTTGAGCAGTGTTACTGGACATTGTGGAATTGCTTACATTATAAAGCATGGACTGTAAATTGATAGATTTTGCAGTATAGAAGAAAGGTGGCATCTGCAGAAGCCAGGAGTTTAAAGTCCATTAAAAATCAGAAGCATTGTTGTTTTATAATCTCCTTGTGTAGCTTTTACTATCTCTGACCATCTGTTCTGACAGAACTTCTCTATGTTCTGAACAAACCTCTGATAAGATATTTTTCTAGTGCCATAAACTTTATGCAATCTAAGCTCTGATTACAGTAGGGTTATGGAGTTTTTTACCTGTGTTTAGATAATTACTATGCCAAAATTGCTGTAAAGCAAATGGTGTGCTGACTGCCTAGGAAACTCAACTTCAATTTTTCTCCCTTTCTAATATTTAGCAAGTGTCATTTAGCTCTGTGGCATCTGGACAAGAGCAGTCCAGCAAAATCTGTTAATGTTATTTTTGATGATATGTTTTCCTTCCTGACTATCTTGATTCCTATAACAGCTGCTGGAAGCACTGAAATGCAACTTCTACCAGTCTTTAGAGATGTTATTGTTATTATTCTTGTTGCTATTATTATTGTTATTGTTATTATTACTATTTTCCTAGTGTGACACACCAGCAAAAAAAGTTTTGTAACAGGCAAGTTAATTTGTGAATGGAATTTCTGTTGTGGCTCATTTCTTCTAAAATGACAAGAGTCTTCTCAGATTTATGCCAGAAACATATCTGGAAAGAGGGTAATATTGCTGAGACTTTTACTAAGCTATATGAGCCATCACTACTGAGGGAGATTGGAGTTTTCCTAATTTATATCAGAACTGGCCAGGAATTATTTTGGTTTTTTTTCACCTAGGCCAAGCTAGGTCCTTGTGGAAGGGGAGCTTCAAATCCAGCCTTTGTTTGATTTGGAACAGATCTTGAGGGTCATTTTTCTTCTCCAAAAGCAGTGAAAATAACAGTCCTTCTTGTGGAAGAGTTCCACTTTATCTAGAACCACTCTTCACTTGTATTGGTTTGGCATGGCCTGGTTTTAGGTAGCAGGGGGCCACAAAGATGGCTCCTGTGAGGAAGCTGCTGGAAGCTTCCCACCGTGTCCGGCAGAGCCAATGTCTGATGGCTCTGAAGATGGAAATGCTGCTGGCCAAAACTGGGCCAATGAGAGAGGTTGGTAACGCCTCTGTGATGACACATTTAAGAAGAAAATCAAAACAAAGTCACAAGATTTTGGATTCTAGTCAGAGAAGAGGAGGAGGTGAGAACATGTGAGGGAAACAACCTGGCGGCACCAAGGTCAGTGGAGAAGGAGGGGCAGGAGGTGCTCCAGGCGCCGGAGCCGAGGTGCCTCTGCAGGCCGTGGTGCAGCCCATGGTGAAGTAGCTGTGCCCCTGCAGCCCCTGGGTCCATGGGGGATGCAGAGATCCATCCACAGCCCCTGGGGATCCACGGGGGATGCAGAGATCCACCCGCAGCCCCTGGGGATCCACGGGGGATGCAGAGATCCACCCACAGCCCCTGGGGATCCACAGGGGATGCAGAGATCCACCCACAGCCCCTGGGGATCCACGGGGGATGCAGAGATCCACCCGCAGCCCCTGGGGATCCACGGGGGATGCAGAGATCCACCCACAGCCCCTGGGGATCCACGGGGGATGCAGAGATCCACCCACAGCCCGTGGAGGAGGTGCCCGTGCCAGAGTGGGTGGATGCCTGGAGGAGGCTGTGATCCAGTGGGAGACCTGGTGGAGAGAGAGGGCCCTGCTCCCAGGCTGGAGCAGCCTGTCCTTGGAGCACTGCACCCCGTGGAAAGAGAGAGCCACGGCACAGCAGTTTTGGGAGGGCTGTGTGCCCGTGGGAGGGGCTCAGGCTGCAGCAGGGGCGGTGTGGCTGCTGCTCCTGAGAGTGGACCCATGCTGGGGAAGTTCACAGAGAACTGTCTCCCGTGGGAGGGACCCCACAGCCTCACAGGGGAAGACTCCTCTCCCGGAGCAGAGGAAGGAAATCTCAGTGATGAACTGACCAGATCCCCATGCCCTGTCTCCCTGTGCTGTTGGTGGGAAGGAAGGAGGGGCTGGGGGGAAGAAGGTGTTCTAAGGGCTTATTTTGCTTCTCATTATCCTCCTCTGATTCTGTTAGTAATAAATTCACTTCGCAACTGAAGTTGAACCTGTTTCACCCTTGAAGTGTTTATCCCGGTCCTTATCTCACTCATGAAGTGTTTGTTAATTTTTTCCCTCCTCTGCCCAGCTGTGGCAGCAGCTGTGAGTGAGCGGTTCTTGTGGGGGCCTGGCATTGGGCCAGTGTCAAACCACGACATCACCATGGCAGCATCTGGACTCCACTAATTCAATTAAGGACCATGATGGTCAGGATGCCTTTCTCTTACATTATACAGCCTATAGGAAGAGAGGACAACAGTCTGGTGACTCAAGAACTCTCCTGGAGCTGATTCATGTCAGGTTCCTGCTTTGGTCTGGAGAGCGAAAAGCTGTGTTTCTTCTGATGGAGACAGGCTGAAATAACTGGGTGAAGGAGGGCAGAAATGGCACCAGCCTTGCTGTCAGACTGCTCACCACCTTGGGTGTGGCAACAGAGAGTAGCACACAAATTGTGAGTGCCGAAGAGGCTCTGCAGATCACCAGGTCACTTTACATATTGCTGGAAAAATAAATGTCATTGCTGGAGGGGTTCCCTGAAAAAAAACGCTTAGGCGCTTTCAGGGTAGATAGAAACTGAGTGGCAGGTCTGAAATTTTTGTGATATTAAAATGTTGGACTTTTTCATTTAATGGCCTGAGATTGATGCCATGAAGATTTTTGCCTTTTCTTTTATACCCCTGTTATACCTTTTTACAACTTCTGTATTCTTAGTGCTTTTTGCCTACATTCTTGGACTTGTTTGTTCAGCTAGGAGACTAAACGTTTTAGAAGCTTCATAGGTAGGGATCAGGGTGCCCCAGACCCCAAGGTCCTCTCCAGAACACATTCTGTAAACTAAGACAGAACCATCCAGGGGAAGGTTCTTTGGGGAGGGGGGCTCATTCAAGCCTCTCATTGGGGAATTTTTGATAGATATGCTAATTAGTAAGACTAATGTTACACCAGATCTTTTGGGGGTACATTGCAGTGTGCATTTTGGTGCATTTGACCTGGACATACTGCACCTAAGGATCCTTAAAATAAATACCAAGGTAAAATCCCTTTCTCCTTTCTAACTGTGTTTGACTCTCGATTTTAAGACCAGGAAAAGGCATCAAGATCAACCTGAAAACTTTAATCAATCTGCTTTAGAAGCAGGTTGGTTTTTATGATGGTGGTTAACACCTTAGGTGAAAAGGACTGTAACACTATCCTTGTTTATGGACTCTCTGGAAACACTCCAGGATGTGACTTTGTCCCATGACTGTACTTCGAGAAACTTCCTCTTCTACTGTGGTCTGACTATGCTACGTGGCTGACATTTACCAACTGAGTTAAAGCATAGGTGTGTCTGCTGAGGTGTCAGCTTGGAGATAGAGGCACAGAGCCATCCACAGTGCAGAGAACCTGCGCTGCTCCCTGAAATGATGGTGCCAATGCTGCCCCAAAGATGGGCAAGAGCAGCAGAAATGAGCATCTGAGAAGCTGGATCTCTTCTTGATTCCTGACTGCAGAAGGTGGAAAATCTTTAACTCACCCTGACAGTTTCAGAGCAGCTGAAACCAGAAACAGGGATGTTACCTAACTTGCCACGAGAGTTTCATTTCTCATAGAACTTCTCCTCTACCTGAGAAATCCCAGTTAAGCAAACCTGCATGATTACTGTCCAGGGAAGTAGAAGAAAGTGAAGAAAATAATGGGAGCCACATGAAGCAAAATGATATGCTAGGAAAAGCTTCACTCTTTGGTTTTCATGCTGCAGTCACTGAACTTAGCTGTTTGTCCCCTAAAATAATAAGATAATAAGTCATAGAATAATTCAGGTTGGAACGGACCTCCAGAGGTCATCTGGTCCCATCATATGTGTCTTATATCTCATTCAGACATTCTTCTGACCTGAGTGTGGCAATCTGTCAAATAACATCCTTGTTATAAGGTGTCTCACTGTAAATACATAACTGTGATTTGTATCTCTGAGACGTAATCCTGAGGATTTTCCTGCTCCAACAAAACAAATACAGCCTCAGTATTCATAAAAAGTGAGACATTGAAATAATGTTGAGTAATCTTTTAACTGTAAACAATGTGGTCAAGGGGATTCCATGTGAGAACAGCAGGGAAGGGCAATAAGGACTCACATCCGTGTTATGCATTCTCCCTAATGTATACATGGCCAGAGGAAGAAAGCTGTGCATGGATGACTGCTCTGACTCAGAAACATTAAAAAACCAGGCCTGTGAACTGTAAACACATGACTAATTCTGTTTGCCTTAATCTGAATTTTCTCAGTGATGCCTGCTATTGTGTCTATATAATTTATGCCTAATATCTTTGCATAATCTGCATATACATGACAGGATATATTTAACAGACAGAATAAGCATGTAATTCTAAACACCTGCTAGAAGACATTACATGTTCATATATGTGCTCATATATTTTGTAAGCACGAATTGCTGTGAAAATGTATATTATTTAATTCCTTCATCTGCTGTAGAACTGAGGGTACTTTAGAGGCCTGGTAATCTTACATTCATGCCATTTAAAACTGAATAAAGTCCAAGAAAATAATATAGGAAATTATGCAGCACTGGAGGAAGAGGGACAGGCTGGCTGCATTCCTTATACTCATTAAGAGTCTTCTGTTCCAGATCTCAAAAATGTAAATAAGATGAGCTCTCAGAGGAGTCAATGAGAGTTGAACTCCATAAGGGGTCAAAATAAAGGTCTGTCTAGCTCAGCATCCCCCTCCTGTCCATCTTGTGCTCAGTGTACAACAAGCAAGATATTCCTGGGACCTTGCAAATGGTTCAGAAATTCCATATAAGAGAAAAATTCACTGGCTCAGTCTTCTACATGGTGTTTCCATCATTTTGGGGCAAGGCATGGAAGGAAATAGTTTCTGTTTCACAGGTGCCTAGACAAGGTATCCCCGAAGGCTCTTTCTTCTTGTCTCCACCTGACAACTCAACTTCTCTGAGATGCCTTGAGGCAAAACTAACTTCCTTGTCCTCCTGAAGCTTCCCGAACGTGGTCCTTTCCAGACTGAATTATTCTCTGGTACATAGGGGTGGATTCAGTGAGGAGAGAGGAGCAATTATTTGTATCTTGCCCTGGTTTCTGCACCTCGGGACCAATCACTCCAGCTTGTGATGAAGCAGAGTTTCGTCATGTCATGCCAGAGTCTGCCATGTGGTTGCTTTCATCTGCTCAAATTAACACAGGGTTGGGTTCAGTTGGCCAGACACTGCCACCAGCTGTATTTAGTTCTCACAGCCTTGGCAGGTGCAGTAATTTGATGAGGTTAACCACCAGTTAAAGCGATGCAGAAACCACTTCTCATGTTTCAAGCTATTGTATTTGGTGTGGTAGGAAATGTCCCTTCTATCTATATGGCTATTGATCATATCATTAAAACGTAACAGTGGCTGGAAACTAGAGCTGTGCGAAAGTATCAGCAGTTTTATTTCCCAGAGATATTATCAAGAAATATCACCTCCCATGCCCTCCATCAGGTTAGTATTTAGATGAACCCAATATGTCTAAATTTAAAAAGAAAATGCTTAACAACTAGTATGCATTGAATTTAGTGGTTTTTTTCCAGGCAAAAATTTTACAAGGATGAAGGAGTGATCAAAACCACAGACTAATCAGAGTCAACTTTGAAACCAGCTCATATATCTATTCTTTTTTCAAATGTTGGCCAAAATTTTGGATCGGGAATGAAATAAAAAATCAATCCAAACAGCTCCATTCCATCATAAATTAACAGCAGGATCGTGGAGGGAATAACTGAGATCACTGTATAAACTCACCATTTAGCTCCCTGATCATAGGTTTGTTTCCCTGACAGCATGAGCCCCCTTGATTGGTCTCACCTCATTTTTCCTACTCCTGCTAGGGAAGAGCTTCTTTATTGCCACTGGGTATAGTAGCACTTTTCACAGTAGTGCCTTATAATGTTCTGCTACACATGTAGAGCACCCCTCACGTGGTGTGACCAGCAGCCCTTTGGCTGGATTCATAAGTTCTATGGAGTGCAGCTTTCCCAAGTTGTCTGATTTATATTAGGTTTTTTGGGTTTTTTTTCAGAAATATACTATGTGCAATTTCTGAAGTTATGATCAAACAAATTAATAAATGTTTAAAGCTACTAATTTCAGACTGACCCAGCATGGTTTGAGTTCTGCTGAAATGTGTGCTGTGTGTCCCCACACAGGCCAGAGCTCTCACAGCTCTCGCAATGTGCTCACTAAAACCAGTCCTATGAATCTTCATTAAGCCAGAAATTATAGGCACTATCCCAGGTCTAATTCTGACTTTCCACATCTGTATCTGAGATTGTGCATAACAAAGATACAATTTCATTTCCAAATAATTTACAAAGGGTGTATTTTTCCCCACTGAGAAGTTGCATCGTAACAGCAATCAGCAATTCAGAGCTTTCAATTAAACATTGTGGCAGTAAATGGCAGTAAAAATGAAATGGTTGAGCAGAATAGGAAGGAATCTAAAACCAGTTGCAATTACATTCATTTTTATTTCAGACTCTTAAATTTTAATGCCTTTTACAGGCAAATGAATAAATGAATTATGCAGGATTCACAACTGTTGGGAATTAATTCATACCGTTCCAGAAAGCTCTAGTTCAGCAGAAGTAGAAAGTGGAATAATAGGTTCTAAAGGTGCCAGCTGTTGGCCATAGGTCTCCCAGTGATTCCAGCCACATGCCAGCAGGTTCCAGCACCTGCTGTGTGGCTTGGGATCAGGGGGAGGGATTGCACCACGCCCTGATAAAATCACTCCGTATGAATATCAGTGGGAGAGAGCTGGCTTCTTATTTTGTCTCCAAGAGAACTGTGGTGCTCCTTATGACTGGCCACACTTTCCCCCTCTATCCTCAAAGAGTATTGACAATATAAGTCGCTTTCTCTTGCCCTTGTATCACTACATACAAGGGGATATACTGATAGGACAAGGGGGAATGGCTTCAAATTGAGAGTCAGTTTAGATTAGATATTAGGAAGAAACATTTTTTTACGACAAGAGTGATGAGACACTGATACAGTTTGCCCAGAGAAGCTGTGGCTGCCCCGTCCCTGACAGTGTTCAACACCAGGTTGGATGGGGCTTGGAACAACCTGGTCTAGTGGATGGTGTCCCTGCCCATGGCACGGGGACTGGAAATAGATTATATTTAAGATCTCCTCCAACACAAGCCATTTTATGACTCTAAAACAACAAGTTCAGTCCCATACCTGTGACATTGGTAACTGTCATTATTAGCTCAGCTGCCTGTCATGAAGATCCAAACATCAATTTGCACTTAGATTCACACTGCATAATTCTTATCTGTAACTTGGGACCTTTTCACTCAGGCTCCTTGTGGGTTGCAAATTTCCTTCAATTCAAGGCTATTTACACCTAATGGGATTTACGACTGCTAATTATAATTCAGGAGCTGAGGCTACTGCTGTGCTCAATGAAAGTTTCAAAGTTCCTCTGAGGATCTTAGATGTCTGAAGTCTGATGATATGAATACTCCTCCTTTATCTGTCTAAGGCAAAGGTCCAAAATCACAGCTCCAAAATAAAACACTGACTTGCTTAAACAAGCAAGTAATTTCTCTTATCCATGAAAGAAATGGGATGAGGCTTTACCTGGGTTATTTTATCATTTTGGGCAGGAATTCAACCCTTTATAAATATCAGGGAACATCAGTTGCTGACCCAAATCATACCAAGCCCTTTTTGCCATGTTTTGAGTACTCTCTGTTCTCACCACTCAGTGGAAGTGAAAGAATCTGAGAAGATCAGGTGGGATTTTCTGAACCCTGCAAAACCAGGAGTTTATTAACCATTGTTCCCTACCAATTTCTGCAAACAGCTGCAACTTCCCAGACTGCCTCTCTCCAGCACTTCTCTGAAGTGAGCCAGGGCTGTCAAAGGAAAAACCTGTTTTCCAGGTCTGTTTACAACACACACACACATGCCTTGTATTTGGGTATCTTTTCTCATGTGAGAAGTAGCAACGAAAGGTCAGATGGCCACAACACTGTTTTGCAGTGTGAGTTTTGTACCAGACATGAGATGCTACTAAGTGTCTCATGCTCAGCAGCCATCACCCTCATAGAATCATAGAATAGAATCATAAAATACACTGAGTTGAAAGAGACCCACAAAGATCATTGAGTCCAACTCCTGGCTCTGCACAGGACCACCACAAGAATCATACATGTTCTTGAGAGCATTGTATAAATGCTTCTTGAGCTCTGCCAGGCTTGGTGCTGTGACCACTTCCCTGGGGAACTTTTTCCAGTGCCCAACCACCCTCTGGGTAAAGAGTTTTTTCCCAGTATCCAACGTAAACCTCTCTTGACACAGCTTCAGGCCATTCCTTTGAGTCTATCACTTGTCACCAGAGAGAAGAGACCTCCTCTTCCCCTCACAAAAAGGTTGTAGACTGCAATGAAGTCTCCTCTCAGTCTCCTCTTCTTGAGGCTGAACTAGCCAAGTGACCTCAGTTGCTCCTCATATGGCTTCCCCTTCTGACCCTTCACCATTTTTGTCCTCCAATTCCACAGTCCTGTCCACATCTATTTGAAGGTTGGCTCAGAGTGAACGCCTGGCACAGTGGACCTGGAACATGAACAAGGCCACAGAATTCCCCATTAAATTCTGCTGAAGCTGCAAAAGTGTGTGAAGAAGAGACACAGACTCAGACACAAATGCAACTGATTTGTGAGGTGGTGGGTTCAGTATCTTGGCTTGTGTTATAAGGTTCACACAGGAACAAACAGGAACAGAAAAAGCAGCTTTGCTGTTCAGCTTTACCTACATCCACTAAATGAGTAACATTTTGGTCTCATGACCCTCATGACCTCCCCTCCCCACCCCTTCCCCAGCGTTGCATTTCTTAGTGTTACTGTACTTTTCTAAACTTCCATTATTCGTCAGAGCATTACACTGACATCACTGCCACTCCCATCACATCAGGGCAAACTGGCTAGATAAAAAGGTGAACCTGTCTGCCCTCTGTACCAAAGACAACTGTTTTAGGGCTAAATTTGAGACTATTAAGAGTATCACGTTCTATCTGCAAGCAGCAGTGTAACTTCACTCCCTTTTTCCATGGTGCTTTGTAATTTATTCTCGTCTGAGAATATCCTTGATTCTGGGGCTTGGAACACACGTGGAGTTTGCAAAATTTGTGTTTCAGTTAAACTTGCTACATCTCAGATAAAGAACTGAGATAGCATTAAGAGGAACATGGAGTCCTCCCAGTACTTCTCTCCCTTCCATCCTTTGTAGTGAGATCAAAGATCCCTGGAGTCTAACAATAGTTTATAGAGTGGGGAAAGGCAAATCTTCACCCCTCTCCTGTTTTTCCCTGATTTCTGGCTGCTTTCTGTGTGCAATGTGATATGTAGAGTAGGGTGCTCCCAGAAAAGTCCTAAGCTCTTTAATCCCCAAATGCTCTGGTTTGGCATTTTTGACAACGTTGTAGAGTGTGTTTGCAGCCACAAGACAATGTGCAACCTTTAATAGGAGACTGGCTGATGCCTCTGGAGTTGTTTTCACACTGATAAGGATTCAGTTAAGGTAAATATAAACTAGGAAGATTTTTGTAGCGGGTTGAGTTCGAAACCGGGCAGAAACACCAATTAAATGTAGTGGTTTTGGTTCAAAATATTCATTACTTACTTATTTTCCTTCTGTGAGATAAGAATTAGGAGAAAAGCAAAGCAGGCACAAACCTTAAACAGTTGCAGTACAATGAAAGAGTTTTATTACTAATAGAATTAAAAGTAAAGAGACAATAACAAAACAAAATTAAAGCAAATCCCCCCCCCCCCCCCCCCCCCCAGCACTTCTCTCCTTTTACCTAGCTCACACAAGGGATAACAGAACATGGGATGTTAGTCAGCGTTCCAGTTCTTGAAAAGTCTCTCTCTTATGCTTAAGGGAAAAAAGGGTTTTTCCTTCAGTTGCACGTGATTCCCAAACTGCTACTAACAGCAGATCCGCCCGGAAACAAACAATCTGCTGTGTGTAGAACATCTCTCCCATGAAAAATCTCACAGTTCCTTCACACTACAAAACATGGGCCATCACATGGGGTTATTCATCTTTTTAAGGATAAGTTCTTTTGGCCTGCACACAAAAGCTTTTTCTTCGCCACAAGTCTCTAACAGCCTCTTACTACTATATAGCCTGGCATCGGCATTCTTCACAATCTTCACAGGCACACGAAGATACTCCATCCCCCCATGTTCTTCAAATGGATTAAAGAGACAAACAGTTTGTGGTATTACAGTTTCTTACCACAGCATGCAAGAAGGTTTCTTTTAAGCTGCGCGCCAGAATCGCGGCACCGCCCTCTTTTCTCCCGTCGCCATTTCCAGCTCCGTCCCACGTGACTCACTTCTCTTTCTCTCTGACTCTGAAGCCGCCATGTTGAAGGGTGTTCTTGTTCAGGCTTTACGGTGGGGAAAGCCTCGCTCCCTTTGTGCTGCTGGCTGCGTGGTGTCTTCTTCAGTTCAGCACGAAGTGTGCTGGCTGCAGACAGGAGGCTCTGCCGGCTCCCGTTGACTCCGCCGGCTCCGCATGGAGAGGAGAGGGACCCGCCGGTCCCCAGAAGCCGCGCTGGATGGGTTTAGCTGTGAGCAGTCCATGGCTGGTTTGAGCTGCCTGTGGCTCTGAGGCAGTTCCCCCCCAGCCACCCAGGGTCCGTGCCGCAGCGTTGGGAAAGGGGGAAAGGGGCAGTGGCCCCGGCCTGGCGGGGCCGGGAGGCTCGGAGCCCCCCCCACCTTCCAGCAGGCGAGCTCCGACCAAAAGGGGAAGTCCCGCCTTTCTGTGCAGTTTAAATATGTAAATTGTGAGAAGCGTAATTGGTCTTAAAGACTGTCCATCAACTCAGGGTCAACCCAATACAATTTTCTTGAGTGCTAAAGGATTAGTAGCATCCAGGGAGGCAGCTTCTTGTTGGTCAATCACTGGAACATATCTTCCGTTATTGCAGTGGGATCTCCTGGAAGTGATTCTGCCCCTCAGCCAGCTGATCCAGAGCACCTTTGTCCTTTGTGTGCATTAGCAAAGGGGATAAAAAAAACCCCTACCTTGTTCCCGAGGACAAACCACTCATCTGTGTCAGCTTACTGTCACTCTCCTCTTGCAGTTAAGCTTCTTTAGCAAAAGCATAAAAAAACTCTAGCTCAGGCTTTCTCTCCCAGAGCTCTCAGGTCCTCCCCACCACCCCTCTGCACTGTCTAGGGAGAGGTCTGCCAGTTCTTACACAGCCCAGTGATACATCCAACCTCCCCCAGGAAACCTGTGAACCCAACACCCAACACTTCTCTCAGGGTAGGTAAAGAGGAGTCTGCTGCTCTGCTCTGTCATCTGTGGCCAGGACTGGATTCCCTCCGTGTAGAGACTGGATTGTGTCCTTAGCTTCACTGGGAAAGAAAAGTGTTCTGAACAGAGGCTGAAGACATGCTTTGGTAAGAGAGATGAGTATAAGCCCAACTTGTGTGCTTTCTGTCAATGTTTCAAGTGTGAGACTCCAGTGAGTGTATTTTTGTAATTTCCAAAGTACACTTTTTGTGAGCCGACGCCTGTGAAAATCCTTCAGCTCAATTGTATTCTGATGTTTTTCACAGAGGGCTAAAAGTGCTGGCCTTAGTAAAGATTTCTTCTTTTTTATGTCATCACACTGCTGACCTGATGTCAGAGCCCTATTGTATTTTCTAACACATCTGAGTCACAAAGATTTTATTTATGAAATATTATCTCCCTTCCTGATAACAGTAATTTTAAAATATCAAATTTTTCAAAGCACTCTAAAAAAAATTAGAGAGAACTGACTCTGTGGACTCTTCAAAAATAGCTCTTTCTAGAAGAACAAATCATCTGAAAAGAAGAATTTATAGAAATCTGATTTAATTTCTTTTACTTGTTTGGTAGCTTATCAACCAATGGTGGCACATAAGTCTTAGCAACATCTATTAAATGGCTGTAAAAATACAAAAATTAAACAAACACCTCATTCCCACAGCTGCAAACAAAATGGGAGAAGTAATAGTGTTTTCAGTGTTCAGTCTGATCCTTATTTGCTTTTAAATGACATGTCACTGGGGCAGCATTGCAGAAAATTGTCCTAAGACTTCCTGCAAAAGGCGGCATTTTTTGATTCAAAACAGTTGGAAAAACACATGTCTAAATGAAAGTGCATTCAGAGGACCAGCTGTTGAGATGACTGTACCACTTGAAGTCTTGGAGAATATAGTGGAAAACTGTCTCAGAACTGGCAAAGAAACAAACTCAGGACTGATCTTCCCACCAGAAGTCAGCATGCCAACAGGAGTGCAATACAAGGGTGGGCAAAAACTTGGATGTGAAGCCACAGCCACATCAAAGCAACAAAGACCTATAAATGGGATTATTTCTTGAAACGTTCTAGGGTTTGTGCTTCTTTTAATTTGGAAAATTTCACCAGGCTATGACTGTCTTACTAAGGGAGGTACTAAAAAATGACAATTCAAGGAAGAACCATCAATGGCAAGAAGAATGTGACTTCAGAGACATGACACAGATTCATTACGCAATTATTAAACTCCACTGATTTATATGAGAAGTCACGTAAACTGTCACCAGAAGTGTGCAGTTGCCAGCCGCTAATGGACATAAAATAAAAAAAAAAAAAGTGAGTGGAGGTTATGTGCAAACAGTAAAGAAAAAGAGAAATCCCTCTTTTTACAGTTTTTGAAGGTAACAGCAGAAATTGAAAAAAACACCTGAAAATGAAATTCTATCAGGCTGTCAACTAGTCTCAAAGGAAAATCTCTGAAAACCACAGAAGTGCAAACAGTGATTCCTGTTTGATAACTTATGGAGATCTGCTCCCAACATGCACCATTCTAATACCCAAATTTCAAATCCCTGAGTGACGATATGCACCTGTATGGTGGGCGAGGGAGGGGCAGGGAGCATTCTGCAGCCATCTCTTCTGAGAGAGCAGAAAAGCAGTGCTAATAAGCAGGGGGAGAAACAGCAGCAGTGTCCAGGTGATGCCATGAAGATTTTTGCCTTTTCTTTTATACCCCTGTTATACCTTTTACAACTTTTGTATTCTCAGTGCTTTTTGCCTATATTCTTGGACTTGTTTGTCAAGCTAAAAGACTAAACATTTTAGAAGCTTTGTAGCTAGGGATCAGTGTGCCCCAGACCCCAAGGTCCTCTCCAGAACACATTCTGTAAACTAGAACCATCCAGGGGAAGGTTCCTTGGGGGGGGCTCACTTGAGCCTCTCACTGGGGAATCTTTGATAGATATGCTAATTAGTAAAACCTATAATGTTATACCCAATGTTGGGGAGAGGGAGAGAGACACAGACACAGACACAGGGAGACACAGAGAGAGACACACAGGGATAGACTCGGCGGGGTGCATCTCGATGCATATGACCTGGACGTGTGCACCTAAGGATCCTTAAAAATAAGTACCAAGGTAAAATCCCTTTTCCCCTTCTAACCGTGTATGCATCTTGATTTTAAGACCAGGGAAAGGCATCACAGGCATTAGAAGCAGAAAGTCACCATATCACTGGTTCAGCTGTGCTCTGCACACCGAGGAGCTGGGACTGCCAGCACTGAGAGGAGGAGGCAGGGGGAGATGGAGGAATTCAGCTGATGCAGTATGAAATAACCAGATGTGGAATTTTAAGGCATGAACAGGTGTAGACATCTCTGAATGCACTTTTGTCTGGGTTAAGTGCCCTGCAGAGCCTCAAGATCAAAGTTAGGTTCTAGTGGAGGAACAGAGGTTTGTCTTTTGAAGAACTAGGAGAAAGCTCATTTTGTGAGCAGACGGTAAGTGAATAAATGCTGGGAGTGTTCAGGGCTGAGAAGATCAGAACAATGAAAAGTTTGCCAGGATCAAAAGCATCATCCTCGGCAAGTTTCCTCATTATGTTCTTTCACTCGACTGGCTCTGATCCAGCATACGCTTGGGTAGAGCTCAGGGTTACATAAAGGAAAACACCTGTGTGCACCCACACACGTATGGGTATATAACCTCCAGACTTAGAACTTGTCCTACTGGGAAGTGAAGAATTGCCACTGGACTTGCTTGTGAGGCATCACCCTTGCCTTCATCTCTATCCAATTGCTTTGTCTGCAGCATGACTGAGGTTGCAAAGGGCCTCACACATTTGTGTGTCTGCCACTAGAAACAAACATAAAATAAAAAAATTTGGTAGAAGGAAAACAATGGGCTTTATTCAGCTCCCAGAGTTTCTTTGTTTTACTGCTGACCACATGTGTGGGCTTTGCTGCTATCCTGATTTTCACCAAGTCAGTTCTCTATTGGTCCCTTCTTGCCTGGATAAAACTTACCAAGTCCATACATGTCTTTCTGCACATGCATTCATTGGTGATTTCTGCATGGTCACAGATTTGCTTGATATGTAGCTTTGCATTTCATCCCACTCTCATTACTGTTGTTGTGATTGCTAAGCATGGCTGCAGTTTCAAGCACTGCACAAGCACAGAGGGTAAAACTGGCCCTGCTTAGAAGAATTTGAAGACAGACAGACATCAGCAACCACCATCACCACAACAACAACAAAACAATCAAAAATTGAGAGAGCAGAGAATTTTTTTCCTCTTCTTTTGCCTTTTGCTAACCACCCCTCTCATCTCTGTCCAGCAGCAAAGACACGTGCTCCACCCTGCTTTGTCCATGCAGAATGCTGCCCCTGGCACAAAGGGGCCTCATGCCACATCTGCATTGTGCAGGGAAGGCAGAGGGAAAAGAACAAGCTGGAATGCTGCTGACTGACCCACGTCATTGGTGTGGGTAACATCAGCACACAGGACTCTAGCAGGCAGCAAGTCTCAGATGCATGTTGCACACAAATGAGGCTGCACTGCTGCTCTCTCAGCTCTGCTCAGCAATGGTTTATGTTGGCACAGGCATAGTAAAGGTATATACTTTTTGAAAAGAGGAAAAAGAAAATTGAAGGGTATCCCAGCCTACTCTCTCCAGGCTCACTCATCCCCAACTCCATTCTTCCCTGAAGTATCTCTCAGAAGGGCAGAGCTGGGAACTCCCAGCTTTCATCCCTCTGTCATGAAACCCACACACCAGGGATGAACGAGTGCTGGCACGTCTGACCAGAAGATGTTCTATGGATATGGGAGGGCCTGCAATCTGAAGAGCAACTCCCAGCTCTTAGATGAGGGACAGTCACTGCTTTCACCTCTTCCATGCGATGAATGTGGATAGTATGATGACAGAGAGACAGGAATAATTTGAACTTCAGGAAGTCAGACCTTGGTTGCTGATGATCATATTGCACTCAACATAGGGCTTGCAGTCCTTGCATTGCCATTTTCCAATGTGCCACAGAGTTTGGACTGACAGATTTTAAACTGCATCAAAGGAACTGTCAGAAGTGAAGCTACATGTTTTGACAGCTGGAGAGTTGACAGCTGATGCTTTAGACACCTGGAAAGGCCTTGGGAGCCAGTTTGAAGCTCTAGAATAAGCACATTAAGTGGATGTATTGGCAAAGTAGCAAAGTTATTCAGAATAGTGGGATTTAAACTGTCATCATAAAACCTTCACCACCGTGGCTTGCATTCCGTTCTTGTTTTGTGGGCTACCTGTGCAGGGACACACTGTTTCTTGGTACCTGGTGATTTCCACAGTGGTGGAGTCCCACATTATCATGGGGAGAATGTAGGTGACCTGCTTCACCTGTGCTCCCACTAATTACAACCCTGGCCTGGTTTTTATACTCTTTAACAGGTGAAAGTTTGAAGGGTCCCACTTCCTCTTCTGCCTCAGCTGGTTTTCTTCCCCATTCACACACAGTCATTCTTCTCTGACTAGCCTGCAAACCTGTTTTGCAAAGATTGAATGTAATAAAAGAAGATGATTTAAAGCAGTTGGAGATTTTGTCTATTTCACTGGATTTGAAAATTCAGTACTAAATCTCCACCAACAACCTTTTTCTGCTGGGCTGTGATAAACCCTTAGAGTTCCTAACTGAAATACATAACATTTGTTGCACAGATGTCAGAAATACATCTGTGGTGACACATACACACACAACCTAAACTCACTTGCAGAGCAATCCATCATCTTAGTGATTCTTTTCCTTTCCTTGTTTTCCCATGGATATGATTAATTTACTTCAAAACTCATTCCTTCATCTTGAGAGCTAATGCAAGGCTTGTTTAGGAGTAGGTCTAACCAAGATACGTGAGGACATTTGTAGCTGAGCCAAGAGGCCCTACTCCAGCTCCAGCTGACATGCAGCCCTAACAGCTGATCCAGGCATCTACCAAACAGCTGCCAGGATGCAGCCCACAGCTGTTGGGAAAAATGACAAGGAACAGTGTCTGTTTAAAGAGGCAGAAGAGAGAGTTTAAATCCTATGACACAGGGACTAGCAGTACACAAAAGAAGATGCTTCCAAGCACACAGAGGATGTGTGTATATGCAGACATGCTTATTTTCAGTGGGCTGCAATAAAGGAATGTGGGATGACTGCAACCTCAGTGCAGCTATCCATGGTAAAGCTGTGTTGAACAATAAGAAGAACTCCCAACTAGTAGAAGCAAATGGGATCATGCCTCCATGTGAGGGAGATAAAAACTGGGGGGAATGGCAGGGTGTGTGGGTGTGGTTGTTATAGGTTCTAAGGGTGAGGAGTTGCATTAGTGAAATAGTTTCCTTGCTTCCATGTGATGCAAAGCTATGCCAAGTGCTTTGACAGGTTCTGTGTATGCTCCTCTGTGTATGTCAGGGAGCAAAAAAGACTGAGGCCATCTGTCTTGCTGCTCAATAAGATCTCTATTTAGGTCTCAGAGTGGCTTAAGGTCAGATTTGAAAAGTTTAGGAGTCTAGAACTAATGTGCTGTAATGCTTTGACATTTAGAAGCCAGGTCTCTGGAGTAGAATCCAGAAACTGAAAATGTCTTTGCTCCTCATGTGAAGTCTGAGGAGCACTGGTGTCTCCAAGCTGCTGCCCAGACAGGGAGAATATAAGTTACAGATACTGGGGACAATGGCAACAGTAGTGTGTATGGAGTCCAACCCTCCAAAGGCCTCACTCCAGATAACAGGGAAGAGGCAAGAAAAATATTGTACTGACCTGATCTGGTCTCTGAGTTCATTTTCTCCAAGTGAGGTCTCACCATACTCTGCATTCGGCTGACATGGGATTGTACACAGGCCATGTGTGAAGATACACCCGTGCACAGCTTGCAGTCTCCTGTACTTTGTCACATAAAAGCTTGAGGATTATCTGTAGTCAGAGACAGAAAAGCTGCCTTAGCTGCTGAACCCCAGCCCCCTGCAGTATGGGATTATCCTCTTGGATAGCTCAGTCAATAGGGGAAACAGAAAAACTAATGAAATGAGATATTTGGCTTCACAGAACTCGGTTTGGAAGCTGCACTTTTATGAACATCTGGTAATGTTGCCTCCCACTCATAAATGTCAAATGCAAGACCCTCTGTGTCCTTTTGGTCAAGATCTTCTCCTTCTGCTGCAGTACTTTATCCAGGGAGGAACTTAGAACATTTCCTCCTTCCCAGCAGGTTAGAAACTGTGGCGACCTGTTTACCCATTGCTTTTCCCATCCCAGATTGTTCCCCCTTTGTTCCTTGCCCTTAGCCCTGGCCACTCCCTCAGGCTCTGCCTATTGGTTCCTGTACCCCAACTCCGCCCATGTACCGCCCCTGAGCCCCTGACAAAACCCTCCTGCCCCCAGATCACAAGGTCTCTCTGCCTCTGGAGATTGCTGGGACGAGGTGTAATTATTAAAAGATCCTCTTAAACCCTTATGGAGAGACCCTTCTCGCCTCCTTTACCATCACTGTGTTGTAAGGCTGACAGCTGCCGGAGCAAAAACCGCGGAGCCATCCAAAATGGACTACGGGAGGGTGAAATGGTTGCACTGCCCTAAGCGGCTCTGCTGAGCTCTCAGGGAAAGCTGCAGCTTGCTAAACTAAACCTAGCATTACAACAAGAACTGGAGGCTTTAAGGTAAAAAAGGTTTCCCACTGCTTCATTTTTGCTTTCTGGTCAGAAGGGACAATTTTATATCTTCTCATTTGTTAAAAGTCCTCACACATTTTCCTGGTGTTTGTATCAAAACCAGTAAACAACTGTAGGTCAGAGCTTTTAATTCAATATATAACAATCATTTATTTAACTGGAGCTTTTTGAAAGGTCTCAGACTGGAAGGTCAGTTAAGATCCCAGGGTTGACTCTGGCCTGTGGAACAATTTCCCACAGAGGAGACAGGGACATCTATTTTGACAGTGAATATGCTGACATAACTGCAGCTACTCCTGTGCCAGCCCTTGGTAGACACGTAAGCCCAGACACCACAGCTGGGAACATGGGAGAACACAAGCACCCTGAGTATGACATGGGCCTGGCAGTAAGCTCTGGGCCACATCTCTAATTTGGCCTCAAAAATAGGCCAAATTTAACTAGGATTTGGGTCCTATGGTTGGCAGAGTCAGATGTTCCAGGTTAAATTATTGCTGATCTTAAGTACAATGAAAGATTTAACAACTGTTGTCATGTGGATCATATTGTAGACAAAGGATGGGCTTTAATACTTAGGTTACAATGGATGAAACTTAAGTAGTTGTAAACATTCCTAACCTCAGGGAAGTCTCTCCTCCTGCTGTGCTTTGTCCTGCCCACATGTACATAAGACCAACAAGATTTCCATGTCAGCACAGGAGCAGCAAAAGAGTATGTGCCCCTTGTTCTCTTGTTGGGATAGACAGTTGATCTCAGCTCCAAATTCACTGAAATCATTGCTAATTGCCTACCATAGGTGTTGGTTTAAAAGTGATTAAAAAATAAAATATTGTTTAGGGGAAAAAAAAATGCATCCATTGACTTCTCGAAGGTAAAGAACAATAAAAACATGTCAGTGTGAACAGACAGAGATAGAAGAGTTCTTAGCTTGATGCTAGTACAATGATTCCAGGCTGCGGAGGATTGCAGTTCCCAAAGGTGTTTTCCTCCCTTTCTCACCACAATCAGCCATCCTCTAAGACCCTAATTAACTGTCTTGTGAGGTCCTTAATGGAGTGGGTAGAAAGGAAACAAATTCATGTGATTAGACTGTGCATAAAGGTTTAGCTTCACATTTAGCATTACTCCTGTTACACAAGACTACCTGGGTGGTGTTTCTGGTTGCTCCTTGGAGGTGTTATATTAATGGTGGTGTGGGCCTCCACTGGAGGAGCACAACTTCCATTAATGAGCTTCTGTGTTTAACAAAGGAAGACATTCTAAAGGATAAAATGCTAACTCTCCTACTAACAAATTTATGCAGAGATAGCCCAGATGAAATTACTACAAATCAATTTATCCAAAAATCGGCATCCTTTGCATTTATAATTTTATCACTTTTCTTAAAAATAGCATTCAGTGGTCCAAGCCCAGAAGGTGTAAGAGAGACTGCCCTTGACTTAAAAAACTTGTAGACTAAGTTCAACTGCAACATAATATAAGAAAACCACTAGAGGGGTCTAGTAAGAAAACCTTGCTGAAATTCTATAACTTAAAAAACCGTGGAGAAGTTTCTGCATTCCTTATTTCTGTCTTCATGAGGAAGGATCTTCAGAATCCCTCCCACCAATATTCATAGAATCATAGAATATCCTGAGTTGGAAGGGACTCACAAGGAACATCGAGACAGGCATTTGCTTTGGCTAACTTCATAAGGGTGATAATTGCCCAGCCCCACAATTTGTCAGGGTCTCTCTGCAGGGCCTTTCTGCCTTCATGTCACAGCTCTTTCTGTCTTCTTGTTCCTCCTCTCTGGCTAAAAACTGTCTTAAGAAGAAGATATATTCCTTCTTTATCCTTCTGTCAAACCATACACAGGCCTGGCTGAATTCCCCCTTACAAGTATATGCTACACAGTTCAAGTGAAATTTCTCACTTCTTGTTGTCTTTTACTTACACAAACATGGACCAGAACACACAATTGAATGTTGCTAAATTTTGAGAAATGTTAAATTTTTAGATACACATTTCAGCAGAGTTTAGTGTTTAAATTTATGGAATGCTGCTGGAATATTTTATTCATTACTTCAACAGTTCTTTTCTTGACCTTTCTTAGGGGCTTCAAGAAACCTCATTCAGTCTTTCCCCAGAATAACCCACCCCAGGCCTGCAATAGGGGACACAGTTCAGCCCTGTTCATCACATTCACCTTAACAATGCTGCTGCGTTCTGCCTAGAGCATTCCTAAAGCTGTTTCCATGGGTTAATTCATTCTCCAAATATTCCATGGCCACAGCAGGTGACAAAAAAGAACTTTGGATATTTTAATGGTGGCCAGTACAGCCCGTGACATAGCTTTGAAAACCATTGTGTCAGCAAACCACTTGCTGATTTCTTCAAGGCATTTTTGCCTAATAAAATCCTAACTGAAAAATGTAAATTTGTAGTTCTGGTGTAGTTCATATATTTTCATGCCTACATCTATATGCCTTCATCTTTCTAATTTATATTGTTACCTCTTTGGACCATCTGTTTATTTCCTTCTCCAGCACAGTCATGACCAGCATGCTTAGGCACATACGATTATTTAACTAAAAACAGTGGAAAAATTGGCCCATGTTCCTGAGGCATCCTAAAAGAGAATAGGAGATTCTTAAATTCCTCATGGCAGCCAGTGAAAGATCAGGCTGTTAAAAAGTACTACAAAAGGCAACCTTTAAAATACAGTTAAAAGTTCCCTAACAGTCATCCACCCCCTCCAAATGCCCATGGCAAAATACTAATAGTCACCTAAGTGTAAAAGATCATAAACATATCTTCATGTAAGCCTTCATTATATAATTATTGATCAACATCCACAGGGACAGAATTATTTTTGTACATGGGCTGGTGTGAGAGCACTGAGATATGATGACCTCCCCTTGATGTTGCTTCCTTGCCACCCCAAAACCAGCCCTGAGAGGTTTACCCTTATGTACAGCATAGTGCCTCTGTAATACCTCAGCCTTCAAGATTTAGGTATTTATCCCTATTAAGTAAAGTTGTGTCATTTTAAGATCACAATCTGCTAATGGAAAGACATTAGGTGTTATTAACCATAAAACATGGAATTGATCAGAACTGGCAATATTTTTATGGAGCATAATTTTGGTAAAATCATAAACAGTTTCCTGGTATCATTTGGATAAAATTTATGCTATTTATTTCCTTTCCAAACTATAAGTAACTAGGGAATTACTTATCTAGGCTGATTAGGAATGTGGGAAAATGATAGTGTAAAATACTAGACTTTCACTAGAAGGGAAAGGGCGTGGTCACCCTCTCAGGAGTAGCTCATGTTTCCAGGCTAAAGAAGTTCCATTCAATACAGAGAAACAATTGAGTGGCTAAAGAGTTGTTATTAATTTTTTAATTTACATTGGCGCTTACACTGGCCTCTTGCAGCTAAGACCTGTATATATACCAAACAGCTTGTGAACAAAGGATAAACTAAAAAACAACACATGAATACAGATAGAATGAAAGACTGAGGCAGTGAAAGTTATAGAACTAGACTAGAACTAGACACAGTAGGTGACTTTGTGCCATTTCAGTGTCAGATTGTAAATATTTCTATGGTTATTTTGATGTATAGAATGGTAACAAGGTCCCATCTCTCCCTTCTTCTCCCAGTATTAGTTTGGAAGACCTGTGTATTTCTGCTTCTAGTCCCAGCAAAAGTCATATCATGAAGACCTGTAGAGAGAAATTAATTTAGAATAGCATCAGTTTTATTACTTCCATAAAACAATCCAAACTGGAATGAATTCTGTAGGAAGATTTGGATTGCTGGAACTCTTTCTGTCAGAGCTGATCAGGCCATACAGTTTAAACTCAGTCTGCAAGATCACATCCTCAGCCACACAAGAGCACCAGGTTGGAGAATGGGTGATAAAATGGATGGACAGCTCCTGTTGGGTAAATACTAAGTGATTATGACTCTTCAGCCCAGAGAATAGACAGTAATAATAAAAGTCCATAAGATCATAAACAATACAGGGGAAGTGCCTCTTGCAGAACAGGGGGATGTCATGTGCACGTATTAGGAAGCAAGTCTAGAGACAGCTCTTCATAACTCACACTGTTAAGCTGTAGGACTGCTTCCTACAGGATGTGGGGGATCTGGGTTCAGGAAGGAATTAGACCAGTTCATGAAGGAAAAATCCATTGAGGGCTATTAAGTATAAAAAATTCTAAATCTGGTTTAGAACATCACTAAATTACAAATTATTGGCAGCTGGGGTGCTATTCTGGGAAAGTATCCCTGAATGTTTCCCTAGCTCTTCCATAGGGATCTACAGTGGGGCTAAACTGACCTTTGATGTGAGATAGTGTAGTTGCTCTTGTGTACTTACATCACAGAATTACTTTAGACCTAAAGGAAAAAGTGCCCAGCTTGTACAATTGTAAAACCATACATTTCAGGATTTGCCTTCTGCTTCAGAAAGCAAGGCAAGTCTGTGAGGCAGCTTCCCACATACATTTAGGTCCAATGAAACTAATGCCAAACTTAAAGCTCTCACTTAAGCTAAACCAGAAAATAAGCTGCAGGTTCAAAGACACAAGAGTCTGTGATGAGAGCTATCCACATTCTCAGTGTGGACACTTCCAAGACTCTGTTGTATTCAGCAGCATATAAATTAAAATATGATTGACAATTGTTCTTTTAAAGGCCTTGCTTCAGCCCTGCATATTTGTTTTGAAACTTAGAAAGCTATTTTGAACAATGAACCTGGAAGATAATGTGGTTAATAGCTGGGTTATGTTAATGTCCCTGACTAAACTTCCCAGGTGATGAAGCATCAGTGGGTTTCTCTTCTTTAACTGAAAACTCAACCATGAAACCCCGAGCAATTTATCATCAAACAGATTTTTCACACCTGTTCGGAAAAGGTAAAAACCACCAAGGAACCATCTGGTGTTAGAAGCAGCATCTGGAGTTGTGGGGACTGCTGATCCACCACCCAACTAGGAAGCAGAGGTGTTATTTTTTCCCTAGGGTACTGACCTATGTTCCACCATCCTTTTCTTGCACAGTTGAGAGATTAGTCTCTCTCTGCCCTCTCCTAGATCTACGAGGAAGAGGCCTTCGTGATGTGCAATGGCCTGGTTGCACTATTGTTAGTTGAAAATGATGGCAAACAGGCAGATTGTTATTGCTTGAATCTGAAGCAGAATCCTTCATTCCCCTTGAAGCCAGGGCTTCTTAACTTTGTGACAGGTGTGAATAAACAGATTCACCTTAGTAAAAACATATATGAACTTTTTTACTATTGCTTTATTTATTTTTTTATTTATTTAATGCATTTTGAACAATGGAAACCTGTATTTAATACGCTTTTTATCTCTCTTCAATTGAGATGTTGACACTTTTGATTAAATCTTTGATTGACCCAAACCTGAACCCATTTTCTCAAGTACAGAACAAGGAAACACTCTTTTTGTTTTCCCCATACCTTTTAGGATGACTGGCAATTTTCTGTGTCATTACTGTAATATTTCTCAGCATGTGCAATCTTGCAATATCAACTCAAGCTTTTAATTCCATCCAGAAAAATAGCTTCAGCTCACTGCAAATTATGCCAGATAATGCCTCTTTCCACACAGGATAAAAGAATAGCAAGTGCAAACAACAAGAACTTAGATTATTTATTTAGCCCTCACAGTGTTTAAGGCTTATTATTATAGGAACCCACAGACAAAAAACATCACTGGATTTTGAAGAAATCAGTGGAAGGTATCAGATTTAGGAAGAAGTCAAGGGCAGTCAATCAGTGCTCTCAGTGCAGAGTTATTTGGAAGGTGTGACTGTAGTTATCTAACAATGTGTCTAGTATAAAGACCACTAATTTAGGTGCCTAACCTCAGTGGGGAGAGGTGGAAGTAAGGAATTTAACCCTCTGTATTCAGAATTCCACATTTTAGGGGGTGGCTAAACAAGCTTGGGGATTGTCCTAGAACCTTATGGAAAAAGGGATACTCTCACTGGTATCTGCAATGTAAGATATTCTGCTGTGAAATAATAACCAAAAAAGCATGTAACACTGGAGTTTCAATCCACTTGCTATTGTTATAAATGTACCACCCATTGTCGTCAATCCAACCTTTAGTTACTTATTAATACTCCATTACTTGCCTAGATTTTATGGTTATGGGCTGTCTGATGAAACCTTCAAGTTAAAGTTGGATGGTTTCTGGAAGATTGCTAGCAGTTATCACAGGAAACAGGACTCAATACACCAGAGAAGCTGAGCATGATATATATGGGATTGTTATGATATAATGTATTCATTTGCATATTTTGTACTTGTCAGAGTAGATGAATTAATAATGATCCTGCCTGGCCTATTTACAACAGCATCTCTGTGGAACATTATTCATGTAATTTCAGTCATTCAAATCTAAATTTTAGGCAGCCAACACTGCGAATTTAGTCCAGTGCTTTTTTCTTTTCCCCCTCTAGGTAGTTTTAGAGCAAATAGTGCTGCTTTTGTTGTTTTACTGGATTTTTAAAAAGCCTTTTATTTGCATGCTGAAAAAAAGCTCTGCTTGCATCTTTTCCCTGCAGAACCAGCCACACCGTGTTGTAATAATAACCAAATCCCTCCCCACATCAATGTCACAATGTTTGTTTTAGCAATCTTAAGTTCAGCTGCCAGCTGTTCTGTTCTTTGGATTTTATTGCAGGAAGTATAAATTCCCCTTGGTTTGGCTGGAGGTGATTTTAGAAGCCTTGGAGTGAGGGGGAAGGGTAATGGAGGAGGGACGGGAGAGCAGGGAACAGCATGTCTATTTTTGTTGGGGCGGGGTGACAATCAGTTAAGGACTATTAAGCTTAATGGCCTTGATGTTATAGCATTGCATCTCTTTTTACCATTTCTTAATCACTACAGAGTAATAACATCTTTAAAATTTATTGGGGCAATTAGAAGAAAGCACAGTTCCTTTGACCCCAGCTGTTTCAAAGACTTCTATGGTTTTCTCTTCTTTTTCTCTCTCTCTTTTCTTTTTTTTTTTTTTAAGGAGGAATAATCACTGGATTGAACTTCTCAACCAGTTTCTACCTGGAGATTTATGTCAAGTTCCAAGTTGCTGATCAGATGATAATTAAACTCAAAAAGAGAAGGAATGTATTAATGAATAACATAGCTACCTTTATGAATTTAAAGCTGTGCGATGAAGATCTCACTTGGGTAAAGAAAAAAGTCCCTCCAGTTCTTTGCCTGAAATTTGAAGCAAATAGTTTTTTAAGAGGTTGGAAGAAAAGGATGGAAATTTAGTTAACACTTCCCTTTGTTTACATTCCTGGTGGCACTTGAAGTCAAGTGATACTGAAACACAGTAACAAAGTTTGCTTCTTGTCTTTTATCAGTCTAAGTGTGCCGTCCCATGTCCATCCATTATCTCCTTTCCTCCTTCCAGTTCAGCTTTTCCCCTTTTCAGTGCACTCTCTTCGATTTTCTAGAAATCTGTGTATTTTGTGTCTCTGAATTCCTCTCTCATTTTCTTTTTTCCCCCACCTCATGTCCCATGTAAAGATAATTGCCATTGTTCATTTTGTCTGTGTTCCCCACACTAAAATATAGTTTGCTTCTCCACTCTGATGCCAGTGGAGAAACAGCTGAATCAGGGTTTTGATCATTTTTGTTATTTGATTTTTTATAGCTTCCATGTCAGGGAGAGGAAGAATTACACATTTTAAAAGAAAAAATGAAACTCATAGATGAGAACCTTAAATACCTAAATGACACATCTAAGTTATGAGTGTAGTCAACACTGCTTCTCTAAGTAGCTATCAGAAAAAGATAATTATCTCCTGAGTACTACTCAGCCCAGCTAAGTATTAATCCAAGTTGTCAACTACTATCTCTTTCCACCATCTATATAAAAATGCCTGCAGAAAAAAAAAAAAAGAAGAGACAGTATTTGAACTCAGCCCAAAGACAAAGACCTGGACATATGCCAAATTGCTGTAGTAAAAATTGTGTCAAGATGCAGTTTTTGCTCAAAGTGAAACATCCTAGATAATCTTTATGGCTTTTTCAGAACAGACATATGAACTTTGGGTTCCCACTTTCCACTTAAGCTTCCTAGCAGGTGGCAAGGCCCCTGCTAGACCCCCTCTTTTGGGACATGCTCCATTTTGAGCAGTAAATTTTAATTAGGTCAGAGTGAGACAGACTGCACAGCCCCATTGATCACACTTGGAGACCCTGTATGTTCATTTATTCACAGGGAACCCCCCATGAGTGTTTGCATCAGAAGAGGTGTCCTGACCAATGTCATCATTCAACCTATTTGATGATAGACTATTTGATGATAGAGTGATCTTGTTTTTCCCTACACTATGTTACGAAAAGTATATCCCAAAGCAGTATGGAAACAAATGTTAAAATAGCAGCAGTTTGCCAAATACACTTTTTCTTTTCTAGCCAGCTTTTTCTTCGTGTTTCTGCCTTTAGTCACTGCTTTCTTCTTAGTCTTCCACTGACTTTCTTTTTAGTCACCAGCTTTCTTCCACTGCAGTCTTAGAAATAGTATTATGGGGCTGTCATCCTTTTATGACCTTCAAGACTGAAATCATATAGTGCCACATTGTTTGAGAAGTGCCATGTATTTTCAGAATGTAGTACACATTGTATCATCTTCTAGGTTTGATCACACTGAAGCCCTATTTATTAACCACCTCCAGCACAAATCTAAGCAGTTACATGCAAAGATTCACTATATTGGCTATGTAGTTAAAAGCATGGAACATGAACATGGAACATTTTCCTGTACTCCTGTTGAGAGATCTAATTCAGTACTGGGAGATCAGGATTCATGTATAAACATCTTAACATCTATATATTCCCCCAAAAGTCCGTGCACATACAGTCAGTAGTCAGTCAGTAGCTGAAGTTGGGCAAGATAATCCAGCATCAATCCATAATTGTAGAAATTTTAGATTAGAGAGTTAATGTCATAGCCTGACAAGAAAAAAACCGCAACAGCATTTTGTTCTCTTTTTCTCTTTCTTTTTGAAGACTATAAACTCACCTCTCTCTACTGAAATCAAACTGTAGACAGAATGTCACAAAAAATTTCTGAAATATTTCTCTTTTAGAAAAAGAAACACCTGAAAGTTTTGAACAGCAACATTTGATGATTTTGATTTGCTCTAATTTCAGCTTTTTCCCTTCCTGTCAGAAGATTCGTGATCTTCTGGCCTAAGTCAGGATTCCAATCAGCTAGTTAAATGTTATGGATTCAATAAGGCTGTGTAAACAGACACTATGGAAGTGGCGTATAGAGAGCTGGAAGATCAGTGGTATAAATAGGCACTGTTATGGTAATTATGTAGGGAGAACATAGATGTGTCCATTTATATATAATGTGAACAGTATTTTGTTATTGTTATGCTTTATGGAGCCCATTGATTACATTTACATAATGTCATTAAATCTCCGCAGAGGCTCATCTGCATCAATATTGTCATAGCTCTAAATCACCATTGGATTGGGCTTCACAGTCACAGTAAATAGCTCCCTTTAAGATATGCTACAGAGAAATAAAACCAAACTGAAAAACTGCAAGACATTGCTGTCCTACTAATTTAGTGGCTCGGTTACTGCTGAGAGCTGAAGTCTGTCTAGTTGTACAGGCAAAGAAGTTAATGAGAAGGAAGGAAAAAATACCGGTTATAAACAGTCATGAAGTCCTGGAAGACCAGTGGAGATCTCTGAATATTCATTCAGCAGTAACTTTAAGAGCAAGAGACTTGAAGGAAAGCAAAGACTTCCATGAGCATGGAAATGAACTAGAAAGGCCATGATATCAAAAGAGTAGAGTGTATAAATGGAGCTTGAGACAATTATCATTCTAAAGGTAGCAGTGAAAACCTGTTTATGTAATTTACCAGGTAGAATGCATGTGCTAATCTCAAGACCCTGAGTGAATCCCCTTTCCTGAGTTAAGGAGCTCATCTGTTGTTGGCAAAACCCATTGTGAAGAAAGCTCAAGAGATAAGGTACAAGGCCAGGCTGAGACACAATGCAGCACAGGTGAGGGCCAGTGACAAAGCCTCAGTTTAAATGCAAATTCCAAGGGAAGGGAGGGGCAGGCTATTACTCTTAGCTCTAAAGAGGTGTGCTCAGGGCGCTGACAGTAAGGGGAACATGGCATGAAGAGAATAAAGCCCTATATGTACTCTCTGTTCTTGGTCCACACTCACAAATGTTGAGCTAAGTTTGCATATGGTTTTTGGTGAGCTTCACATCAAAAATGGTAGGGCCATTCCCAGCTCTGAATCTCATTATTTTCAACGTCTGAAATGGAGAAAGGTGATAAGTGGTGCTTCTTTTAGAGAAGTGGTCCAAAATGTTACAAAGGCTATAATTTTCAATGGAAATACAAGCTTAAATTATTACAGCTTCTGTAAGTTGAGTTCAATAATGGCTACTTATACATTTGCAGAAGCCAGGGCCATTTTTTTGGCAGTTTGTTGAAAGGATATTCATGGCTCTGAGTTGCCCTTCCAGGGAAGCAGTAGGCTTCCCTTCCTGCAAGTATTCCCTTCCTGCAGAGCATGGCTGTAATGCTACATACACACAGTATGAAGCATGTGTCTGCAGCATTTTGTACAGTGCTGGAAACTCTATTTTCTGCTCCTTGAAACTCAGAAAATACGGGAAAAATCACCAATTGAAACCTAAACACGTAAGTTAATGCATAAGTGTAATTGTGTATGGGTTCAATAGCACTGCATGCATTTTATGGGGTGTAAAGGACGTATTGTTTGAAAATAAATAGTGATGTTTGTCTGACATTTCACACTGACTCTGATTTCAGTACTTTAGCTTCACCAATGGTAAGCATTTTTAAGTTTTTGGACAATTTTCTGTTTAAGGAGATTCTTTTTGTGTGCATGCCTGAGAGGGATTTACTTATAAGTTCCAGCAAAAAGTGGTTTAGTTATTTTCATAAAAAAGATTAGGGTAAAAAAATACAAAATTTTGTTACTGTGGAACCACATTTTATGAAAACCACGTTTTGTAGCAAGTGCTTCAAATTTGGAAGTTTGTGAACTTTCTTAGCGATAGATCTCTCTCTGCTGTCATGTTGGAAATGCCAGCATAAGTAGCTAAGCTATAAATAAAGGAAAAATCCTAGTTAACAGTTGCTCTGAATTGTATTTTGGACAGATGACCTTAGAAATCCTCTCTCCTCATGGATATCATGCTAAGCTGGCACAGGACAAGCTGAATACACCTTTCCCCACAACTTCTGATCCAGACTGCGCCGGTGTGATCCTTTCTCCTCTGGCCTGATACCCAAATCCTGGTGTGGTGACAGGAGGTTATCTTCCTTCAGCTTCGGATGGGATAAAAGCCAGACAAACAGAGAAAAACAGCAACATACAGGTACAACAAATGTGTCTGGATTTATCAAAACAACACAGGCAGTGGCTGAATTTAGCTGACTAATGAATTTGTTGGTTTCTTTGCCAGGACTACAGCAATTTCTACCTATGCTTCTTACTGTTCTTATTGACCATTAAGTACTGCAATGTTTCAACACTGTTCTCAGCTGGGAAGAAACCCGTAGTACTGTTTTTTGTCTGAGTAAATGACCTAGGGGACTTTGGGGTAAATGAAATGGTTAGTCTTGATATTTATGCAAAGGGTGAATAGGGCTCATTAAGAGGTTGTTAAGTAAGAGCAAACCTGGCAGGAAAGAAGGCTGAAACCATGAAAAGCCCCGTGTTTTGATCCAGACTCCCCTACTTTGCTGTCCAGGTGAGCAGTCTGTTCTGAGAACCTCACAGCTATGTTCCGGCCTACAACTTGATCTTTCCTCTCATGGAATCCAGGTGAGCAGCTGCAGAATGTTCTCTGCTCTGTCACCTCAGTTTGGAGGGGGAGCATGTACAAGATATGAAACTAACACTCCTGGGAGTGATCTGAAATTGAAATTGGTTTTCATAGACTGGGAGAGGTGGTGCACAAAAAATTACCTGGGCACCAGGAGGCTGATAAATCATGATGACTATTTTCACTTTGTCTACCTGTAGAAGGAGAATAACAGCTTCTTCTCCAAAACAGCTGCTGAGTGAAGCAACATTTATAGCCTTGTTTCATTTGGTATTTAGTCTAGGTGTTCAAAGGATCTCAAATCCACAGCTTGGGATACTCCTTCTAAAAAGCATCACAAAAATAATAATGTTCCAATGTCTGTGAAGAAATGAGATAAAAGCCAGAGCAGCTATATTTGGAGCAGTATTGGTAGACAGAGTGCTAAACAAACTTGAAAGCAGACACTTATTAGTGAGGTTGGAGGGTGAAAATGCAAGATGTAAATTCAATGAGTATAATTGCTTTTTGTATAGTAAAGAGGGCACATGAATAAAAAAACCTGAAAAATCTGTCATTGTGTATCTGTAATTAAAGGATATTGGATAAAATGCGCACACAAGGTATAACTGAAGTTGTATATTCATCCTTAATGATGGCATTTCCTAACTGATGATTACTTGATCTTACCACCTTTTTGCTCTTCAAACAAAGGGGTTGGATTTAATGTATTTATACACTCCAGAATATGCACATTTCTCTAAACTAAATAGCTTTCTGTATTCAGATCATGTACAGATATTCTTGACCTAAAGATAAATAAAAAGTGTGGGAAATCAGGTATTTTTTAGTATCAAAAAAATATCAAAATAGAAATTAAAACCCATGAAACATCGTGAACCAGGAATGAAGATGAGACCAACACTGTGTATGATAAAACAAAATTATGTTTATGAGAGTTCAAATGGCTGATGACTTTTAGTCAGGCAGGAAGGCAAAAAGATTTTGAATAAACAAGTTTTAATTACTAATGTGATAATGTTACATTAATAGCATGGAAAAAACAAATGACATATTGAAACTGTTTTCAAAATTAAGTTTGTTATCCTACTGTTTACACTGAAGGTGTCTGGTTATCAACAGGATGTGGAGACATGCTTCAAATCAAGCATGTGTTCAAGTGTTTTTCTTCATCCTCGAGACAGTGTGAATGTAGCACACAGCTACTCATCTCTCCATGGGGAACAAGTGAGCAGCACAAGGCTGCTAACAAAGGCTGCTGTTCAACCAGACCAAAGGAAGACCAGTGATAATCATTTGGTGGGAATAATTAGTATTTAAAAGGAGAAAAAACCCCAAAGTATAGGGTTTCTTTTTCTTCCCTAAAATTGGTGAAAACCAACCATGCCAAGGAAAGACACATTTAGACATACTATGTAAGTATCAGAAGTAAAATTAAGTTCTAAATCTAGTGAGACATGAAATGCAAAGCCCCTATCTGTAGAGTAAGCCCATAGTACCTCGTATTAAGAAGATTATCTGGGGATTAGTTCCAGTGTAACTGCCATATTTAAATATATGGTGACAGGTGTTTCTAAATTACTGTAACAAGGTGGAACCTTCTCTCATACCCAAAAATTGTGGCAACAAAAGAAGCTGCGGACAACTGGAACAAAGAGAAATCTATTGACAACAAGTGGAAGACTTTGGTGTATATTTATCACAGAGACTTGAGTGTTTTCCATAAACTTGGCCGTGTATTGTTAAAAGAATAAAAAGATAAAGAAATTCTGCTGAAAAATTCCCCCCCATATCTGTTGAAAGTTCTCCTAGCAGCACATTTCCAACCAGCTTCCCTGAGATTATTTAATATTTCTGTGCTGTCTGGTGATGAATAACAAACAAAAAAAGGAGAGGAAAAGCCTCAGATGTGAGCTCTGCATCAAGTTTAAGAATTTTGATCTGGATGCAACAGCTGAAATCCAGCTCTAGAGATAAACAGTATCCAGTAAGTGGCAAAGATCTGTGCCTGACTTACTGTGTCACTGGGCTACAAATTAAGGAATTTATAAGTCACTGGCCCATATAAAGGAGTGACCTGACTTGTGTGATGTCTTTCCTACATGGAAGGATGGGTCCAACTCCAAGTGGCTCAATCCAGAGTGAGCTCTGAAACCCACATTCTTAAACCTGTAATGAGACACCATCTTTGGGGAACCACTGTGATTCAGGAAAAAAAAAAGAGACAGCAAAACTGGTTAAGATTAGTTTTGGTGACTTCCAGATGAATTGATGACTTTTAGTGTTAGAACCAAACACTGCAGTGTTAGAGGGAAGGGAAAGGACAGTTAAAGTAGTTTATCCCTAAGGCTGCATCCTGATATGGAAGTGGAATAATGAGAAATAGGAACCAAAGGTGGAGTCAAAATACTCATATACTAACTATTGCTGCACTAGTACGTTGCAGAAACTTCACCTTGATCACACATTTGCCTGAACTCTGCGACTATAGGCCAAAAGGTTTTCTTCCATCTAAGATATATGTATTGAAAGTCTCCTTTAGTATATTAATATGTACTTAGTAAATACAGCTTAGTTTAGAGCATGGATCTTTGCATCTGAGCCACCTGTCTGACTCCTGCTAAAGCTCATTAAGGTGTAATCAATATCAGCCAATGGAGGCTGATTGGCATTCGTTTGATCTCACAGCACCTATTTAAACAGAGATAGCTTTGTATATTTCAGTGGCAGGCTCTTTACTGACTATAAAGGCATCTAAGATGATTTTCTCAGCTGTGAATACCTACATTGTAGGCATTCTGATTTAGGGGAATCCCACAATGTGACTTTTTCTTTCTTCACAGGTATGCAGACCTCTTGACTTTCCTGTTGTGGTGCATGACACGCCACGTGCCGGTTTACGAGGTAACAAAAGAGAAGCTGGCTGTTCCGTGATTGCTGTGCCTTTCTTGGCAGGGCTGCTGTGAATTCCTTCCTCCCCCAGGCTGTATTGATCCTGGGAGCTGCCCTGACCCAGGGGCAGGTCCTTAAACTTGGCCTTGCTGAACTTTTCCCAGGCTGAGAGGAGTACCCCACTTCAATGGAATATTTCTTAAGTATAGACTACAAATGTTGTTTTCAGTCCAGAATATATATATATTCATGTGGCTCTCAAAAAAGTCTGCAAAGTATTGGTAGTTCAGAACCCCTTAGTAGGAGCTGAGTTTATAAATGTCCTTGTGCATTTTTTCAGCTGGCCTATATCCAACAGAGGTATCTCCTCCCACCTTCATAGTATAACGACATGGAAATAGAAGTCCTTTGGTGTAGTATGAAGCATTGCAGGAAAGGTCTCCCTGGGTATTCATGCAGCTCCAGCAGTAGTAACAATCACACAGTGTAAGTCATTTAGACAATAGCTGAGAGAAAGTTGTTTCAGCAGAGCTCAACTCCAGCACAGATACAGGTGTCTGGTCCGGAGGTATTTACATAGCACAGCCCAAATTAGCCCAGGCTGATGGAGCTTTGCTGAGACCAGCAGAGCCATTGGATTTAGACTGCTTGAAGGTCTGCCTTACTAGTTTTACTACACTTTAAACATTTGTGTTTATACATGTGGATTCTTTTGATTTTTAACACTTTTTGCCATTGCTAACCTCCTGTAGTTGAATAGTTAATTACCCTCCCCCCCTGTGCACTTAATAGTATAAGTGGCATTTGCAGGGTTTTTAAGAGCGTGTGCCAAGCAAAAGCACTTTCAACAACCACAAGAAAGTGAGTTGTTATGATCTCTTGGCTGGAAGTGTATGCAGGGGCCTTGCGTGGTGGCACTGCAGTCTGCAAATCCTGGCACCGTTTGGCTTTGCATGTGCCTAGGAATGCCTGCCCTTCCTCTGCATTCAATTTTCCTGTCTCCAGCTTTATTTAGTTAGATGTTTCTCTTGTGCATCCAGTAAAACTCGACCACAAGAATGAGTAGTTGCTGTTTATAAAATCAGCACATTGTTATGTAATCCAGATGACAGGAGAAGTGTGAAATGCTGTTAAATACTTGACTATAACCACAGCTCAGTTAGATCTAGACAGTTAAAGTGTAGTGGCGTCTAGGTTTCCTGAAGGGCTGACTCTAGAAGTGGGAGGCCCACTTCACTTTCAGGGTGTAAGAAACAGAACAGCTTTCATTGAAGTGTACACACTTATTCTGACTTTTCCCTGGTAAAAATGAAGGAGCGAGTCTATCAGTGTGACAGAAAATATTAGATACATTCATAACATCTCTTAAAATACTAAACTTCTGGGAAACTCCAGAATATTTCCATTCACTAAGAGAATGATCACACTGATAATACAATAGTTTGGTTAACAGAAGTGTTTTGACAAAACTCTTTCATCTCCTTGTTCTACTGGGAAAAAAACCCAAAAAACTTAGGCGTTCTGGCCACTGGGTTTCAGCTCTGGCATTCTGTTCAAGAATACAGTTATTAATGTACAAATATCTTCTTTTTCACAAATGATTTTTTTCTTCAGTGCTATTAGCGTGGACTGGAAGAAATTTTGTTTTTTCTTTACATACTCAATTTCTTATGATGCCTTATAAACTAGCCAGTATATTTGATTCTGTATCCAAGGAAGATATTTAGGGCTGAAAATAATTGCTGAAGGGAGACACCTCCCTCCTCCAATTCTATTGTCTGCCCACTGACCCCACCAAGATTTATAGGGAGGAGTGGTGAAAAAGCTGGGTGACAAACTTCATGTCATTCTGCATTTTTTCCTAAATTGAGTCCCATACTACCTGGTGGAAAGTACAACCTGCTATGACCCACTATTCTTGTCAACAACCCCAATAGACTTACACTTACCAACACTGCAGTGTGCTAATATGAATAAGGTGGGGTAGTTCCTGTTAATTAACTCCATACCCAGACGCATTTTCTTTACTGGCAATGTATTATTGAAAGAAAGAAGAGGTGAATTTAAAACACCTACATTTCTTTGTAAAACAGAGAAATACTGCTAGCTTGAACCTCACTCCCAGGAAATACCCGCCCAGGTTCTCTTCAGAAGTGGTGTTTCTGTAGCCACAAGTACAGGAATTCTGTATAAAATAAGGAAATACTTTATAAATTAGAATGATCTTAGGATTTGGGGAAAAAATGCCAAACACAAGGTGGTACTCAGACATTATTTCATTTCCCTGTCCAAAGGTGTGAATTTCCTAAAAGCAAAACCCACTCACCTCCTTTTTTTTATCTCTGCCACATTCACCTCATGGTTTTGGAGGTGGATCTCAGCATGGTCCAAGTATACTGGGTCTGCCTTCTGTCTCTAAAATTGTTTCTTGGATCACTGTAAGAAACAGTTGCACTTACTTTAGTTTTACTGATACTGATTGAATTATTACCTGGATTTACTCGATTTTGTTGCAGTCATCTCTAACAAGAACCAGAAGCATCTTTGATGCTGCCTCCTGCTGCCGAACCATCTTCAAAAAATCCCATTACCAAACTCTCAGGGTGTGATATGTCAAAAGCACAATTTGTCACATAGTTGGTTCCTACACCAAGATGTGAGTCCTTGCTTCTCTTATACCTTGTCCTGCTCAGTCCTGCTACCTCCCAGCTCTGAATTTCTGTCTGTTCTTGGGGCTCCTCAGGTTATGAGTCAAGGTAAAAGAAGGAAATTTCATCGCTTAGCTGAAATTTCTGCTGTCCTGTCATAGGTTAGCAAGCATAGTCCCGGAAGGGATGTCCTTGCTAAGGGGTGCTTACAGTTTCCTCTGGGACCTTAGAACCCATCAGCTGGCCAGTTTGAATATGGACAATTCTCTAAGCCACTTAAAGTTGTGAACACCTCTGTGATCCACATTTAAGAATAGGCAAACTCCCCCTCCAAGCTCTCTCTCGTTCCTGGTGCTGGCACAGGTGGCTGCAGGCCCCGTGTGGGGGCCAGCGGGCCGGGCCAGGCCCTGCTTGGGCCAGGCCGGGCCGGGCCACGGCCATCCTGGAGCCATGGACCTGTTCCAGCCACGGAACCCCCCCCACTGCCTTGCCGTGGGCAGCCGGAGCGGCTCGGCTCTCCCCCCTCTCCACTGCGATAAGAAAAATTCAACATTCCAGCTGCAAAGCTGCAAGGCCGAGGTGAGATTAACCCTTTTACTGCTGTGAAGAGCTGAAAACCTGAGGGAAGAGAGAGAGGAGATGCTTAAAGCTGAAATTCTGTTGTGAAGCTATGATATATCAGAGTATCCTGTTGTAATTTCATGAAGATATGGGGGGTGGAGTGTTCAACTCGTAAGCAAAAGCACCTGCGCTGAGATAGGCAGATGCTGACACAGCTGTAATTTCATGAGAAGTTTGGACAGGGAGAGATGGACCAGATGAGGACTTTTGCTCCAAATGGGAAAGGAGAAAACCTCAGTCCCTAGAGATGCTCCCAGAGATAGTCTTAACGATGAAGATGAGGAAGACCCTTTGCTCCCAGGGAAGGAGAAGGGCCTCTGTTTTTGTTTCTGAACAGCTCAACCTTAAAATTGTACCCCAAAAAACTTCAAGAGTGGACCCTCGAACGTGGGAAAACCAATTGCTATCTGTGTGTGACCTTGAACAAGCTGCAAGTTGGGGGAAGGGACTCACATGCAGGCAGAGAGACTCCCTAAATGGACTGAACAATATTTGGAAGTGGGCAGCTGTCTCGTTGTGATAATGTTTTCATAGCATGAGCAAGAAGAGACTTCTCTTTCTAAATGGACTAAACAAGGTTATTATGGAAGTGGTAAACAGACTGAACATCTTAAGGGTTGTCTTTTCACATTGTCAATGGGAGAAGGGAGGAAGGTGGGGGGAGGAGGAGAGTTCTGAAGGTGGTATAATTTTTTTTTTTTTCCCTTCTTATAGGTCTGTTAATAAACTTCTTTATATTATTTCAAGTTTGGTGCCTGCTTTGCATTTCTCCTAACTCTTATCTCACAGAAGATAAACAGTAATGAGTATTTTAGACCAAACCACTACATGTCCCCATGTGGAATGACAAACAACTCATTCCAATGTGCAGCTGCTGTCCATTGTTCCCTCTCTCCCTTAGAGGACTGTGGCAAGCTCAGCATTTTATGCATCACAAGGACATAGAGTTAAGCCCAGAAAAGTCCTATTTGAAAGGTACTATTCCCAAAATCACACAGAGGGATTACAATTTCTATCTGTCCACAGCAGCCATTTCCTATGTAAGAGTGAAATATTAAATTATACACCAAACAAATATAGGGCAATGCTGTGCTTTTTTACTTAAAAAGTGAGCAAACTTTATCTGCTCAGATGTAGCAGTGAAGAGAGAGCAGATATTGGTGCCCATGAACACCAGGAGTGTGGACAGGTGCATAGGTGTGGGCTGCCCACTCTCTCTTGCTTTCACCAACTTTCATCCAGGGAAAAGTTTTTCCTGTATGTATGGCAGCATCTTCTTTCCTTCTGAGAGCTGAACCTGGTCTACTTCGAAGATTGTCTCTGATACATCAAAAAGTTTAACCAAGTGGGGTGCTTCACGTAGCAGTGAGCAAGGACTGCATGTTTCTGAAACTGGTCAAGATCTGCTTTAATGATCTCCCAGAAACTGCTGCAGATTGTATTGATATGTTCACTATCTTTCCATGATTCTTCTTCCAGTTATTACAAGGAGCTCATCTTCCTCTCCCTCTCCCCTGTGCTGATTGCTTCAGTGAGCTGGAGCAGCAAGACAGGCAAAGAGGTCTAACCATGAGTAAATGCCATGTACTGGTGGAGCAGGCAGGCACTCTAAGCCCTGGGCTGGGCTGTGAGGTGAAGCTGATCCCCGTGGGCCAGCCACATATCTGTTTTCTTTGGGATAGATACCCAACTTCTCCAGTGGCTGCCTCCCACCCTTTGGCCTTGCAGCAGTCCCCTTGCCGCACTCCTGTTTCCAGGAAGTGCTTTTAGAGACAGATGGGATCAAATGTTTTCTCAAATTTAATTTTTGGATAAGTGCATTATCAGGTCAGGCATCATGAACAGAGATTACTTTCATTTAAATGTTAAAAAAAAGAGACAATTTCATAGAAGAACATTCTGATGTACAATTCCCCCAGCAAATTATGACTCAATATTTTGAGTAAATGAGTACATCAAATTTATGAAACAGTTCTTTTAAAGGTAGGAAATTAGGGACCTGCATGAATTTATGTCACAGGCTCCATTTTATGAGCTATATTTTGTCATTCACAGTACAAAATGAAAGTAAAGAGCTCTGTTTCATCAGTTACTCATATCCAGCTGCTATGAAAATAATATGTTCGATATAATTCATTTGACATTTGATGGGTTTAAGGTTCCTCTGACAAGATATAATCAACTCATTATGGAGAAACAGAAACCTTCCTTGTTACAAATAAATTATTCCTAGTCATGATTGAATTACTGTGTATTCAATGAAAATGGGATGGAGGGGCTTCCAGTAGAAGTTGATATTTTATCATCAGGCCTGTGTGATAAAAGCCAACTCAAGTCACTTTATGTTTTCTCTCTTCAGTGCTCTGATTAATGAGTGGCATTACTTTTTTAAATCAACAAATTAGGTCTTTCCTCTCAGTTTTTTTCACATTAAAGCTGTTAGATCAAAGTAAAAAAACCTGTATCTTTCCTTTTTATGCACAAAGCCTGGATAAACCGCTTGAACAGAGCAGGTTTTTTTTTTACTTTATTTTGTTAGTTTATTTTTAAAAATCTCAATGGTCTTTGTGAAGCAAGGCTAGCTTTATGGGTGGGGTGTGAATTGTCTGTTTTAAGTCAGAACATGTGATTAATTTAATTTTGGTCTTAACATCAAATATGTTGCACACTGTGTTCTGCACCATTACTCTGGAGGAACAAGAGAAAGTTGTATTTTTCTAGAATTAATTAATTAAAAATGCATCTCCAAAGGGAGCTGAGGCAATGCAGCCATCCAGGACTACAGAGTAATGCTGAATGTGTTTGGGACCGAAGGAACAACACAGTGTGCACCAGCCTGTGAGACCAGCTTCCGTGATTTCAAAAGAATTTGCACATGCAAAACCTTTTTGCAGTTTTTTATGGCTTGTAAAATAGATCAAAATAATGTTACATGGTGGAAACATAAAAATAGCAATGAAAATAAATCTGCAATGACAAGTTTGGGGAGCAGAACAACACATGAGGTGGAACCCAGCAAATACCACAATATCACCAGAAGACCAGGCTGCCTGCTTCAAAAGCTTCTAATTACAGCAGTGCTTCTTAGACACTAGAACAAAAAACACTAGCGCCATTTTGAAGCAAAGGCACATAAATTACCCAGAAGCTATTGATTGCTTCTGTAGACTTCCAGAAATATTACCTCTCATAGGAGCCACTTATTATTTCTGTATGTCTAAAGCATAAAAAAGGTTTCACATACAGTTAAAAGGAAGAAGAACAGACCTGAGAGCTGTGCACCATTTCCTCTGTTCTTTCTTGTTCATCTTTGGCAGGAAAGAAGGAAAAAACTATTTCTTTGTTCTTTGCCATCATTATAGCATAAAATGTATTATATGTGTGAGGTGATAAAAAAATTGTCCTGTACTGTGCTTAGGTCATGTTACTATACAGAGTCATCCTAAGTCTAAACAGATCCAAACAAACTAAAAATGAACAACTGATGCCACTAATACTGTAGAAAACTAGAATGATGCAATACACATAAAGTCACTCTAAGTCTCACTAATTCCACATGTGCCAGTCCTGACTCTGCTCTGTGTATTGTCTTATTGCCAGTTACAAGCAGTGCAATTCACCATGACACAGGGAGATTTAAAAATTAACCTCCAGCTATTCCACTAAGTACCATTCACTAGAACGTGATGATCACTTACAGAAAGTTTGCAAGATCTTGCAAACTGCCTGTTGAGACTGAATGGTAAAGTAATATACTCTCATGAGTCCCTGCTGCTTTTCAAAATGCAGCTCTGTAACCCTTGCCAAAAGTCAGAATAATCTCATGTTGCCATACTTTTAACTCTCTTAGGTGGCTTTGAAAGCCGCAGCATCCAAGGTCTCCATCATGCTGACAGGTTTGAGTCTGCAGTTTCTTCTTGAGGGCTGGAATTCTTTGTAATTTTTCAACTCTATTGCTCAAGATAAGTTTGACATCTTTCATTTGGTCTTTGTTTCCTTCTGCATTTTCTCCCTTTCCTAGAGCTGTGAATCACATTTCTCACCTATTTACAAATGTTTTATAAGGGTTTTTCTTGCCATGGGTCAGCTGATGACACTTTTCAGAGAGGGATGTGAAAAAAAGTGATAGAAGACACCTATATACATCATTAATATACAGATAATTTATAGCATTGTTTTCCCCATTTAGACAAAATTAGATAACCTTCACTATGTGAAAATACATGACTGCAGTCTATGGAGACCAGAGACGTTAATATATATGTAGCTAACCAGAATTTCTTCAGTTCATTCTTTTGTTTCTGCTGTTGTTAGTAACCAGACATGACAATTTTATCTCTCTCACTGAGTTAATTACACGTGATAACTATTTTCTGGAATTCAAGCTCTTCTGAAACATAAAATTTTCTTGGCTTTTGTGCACCTGAACTGTTCACACATGTACATGTAGACAGAGGATATGACCTATAATACAGGTGTTTTAACTAAGACTATGAAAGAGGGAATCTGCTTTTTTAGAGTGGTCATTTCAGTCTTCTACACTATCTAGTAGCCATAATTTAGTTAGCAGCCATAGCCTTCATCAGTGAAATTAAAGCAGTTCCTGGACAGCTGGGAGAGGATTTGAGAGCAAGACCTCTACAGATACTTTCCTTTAGGGGGATGAACGGCCAGGCCAGTGGTGGGAGGGAGTAAGAGTTGAAGGAGAAGGGAAGAAAAACTCATGGGAGGGGTACAATTTATCTGCTGTTGATGGTAAATATGTTTGTAGAATAAATTTGTATTAAAACTAAAAGAAATAAAGACTCCATTCCCACCATCCTCTCTCAACAGGAAAGGCAGTTGAATCTGGTAAGAACAAAAATATAATCTTGGCAGCGAACACCTGGAAATACAGAAAATTTAAAATCTAAGGAAATGAGACCTGCTACATTGCAGTAATGTGTCTACATTGCAGGAATTGCAGTGAAACGAGCAGCTCAGAGTGACTCCTTTTGTTACCATGGGAATAAAAACAACTGATTTAGCAGCACAACAGGCAGTCAGATTGGGTTAATTTACGTGTATTTCACAAAAAGATATATTCTCAGCTTCATGATCTAAATTGTCATAAACATTAGTCTGTTTACTTGGCAATATTCAACAAAAAAAAAATCACACACCTTAAAAATTATTTGACATCAGGATTCGAAAAATTGTTTAACATAGTATGAACCTGAAAAGTCCTTTTTTTTTTTTTTTTTAGAAAGCAAAGCAAGGTTGGTTGATTGATATAGATTTTTAACTGCTTCCTGCTAAAATCTATTGCATAGACAAGTTGATGCCAATAGCAAGGCTATTTCCTCTGATCAGCAATAAAAAAAATTATTAGGGATTGGCAAATGGATTCAATAAGATAATTTAAACAATCATTATTTTATAAATGATGTTTTAACTGTCCTCAATAACTGTAGAATGTGATTAGCTTAGTTCCCTTCAATCAAGGCTTACTCTGTTTTCCCCACTTGAGACCTGAGAAGATTTTTTGTCAAATCAGAAATTACCTCGAATCACAGAGGCTCACATTTCTGTTTTCTGAATTAAGCTTCCACTGTAGAAAGAGGTTATAATTGAAATGGTAGGTGTGTATAAAGTTCCTTAAACTCAATTTTGAGAGAAAAAAATTTGACCACCTCAGATTCATAGATTTGGATTGTATATAATGGAATTGCTATTGACATCATTTTGTTTGACTTTTAACAGGGGTAGTTAAGAACAAAGAACCTAAAAAATTAAATTTTGAGTTTTCCATTTGAGACAGAATCCTTTCTATTATTTTATACAGCAAATATAGATCAATCGCTGAATGCCTTTGTAATGATATTCTTGATGAAAAATCTGGCTAATAAACCTGGATAACAAACTGGATTCTGGATGGTAAATTCATTAATTGCTTAAAAATTCAACTAGAATTTCATAGAAGAAAAGGGACCCAAACAGCTATGAAATGCAAAGCTGTGGTCTCTGTATGGGGGAGCTTTTAAGCCACAGACTTCAGAAGAAAAGTTCCTATCTCATAACTCTGCATGATGTCCCTACTCCAAAGAGGGGCAGAACCCATTCAGGTGTGTGAGATTGGCTGTGCATCTCATGCTACAGGAATTGCTATGGTTTGGTAGTTTGTGTCTCCTAATAGCAACAGGACTGAAATCTTCTGCATTAAAAACCAGTTTTTCTTGAAACTGAAATTCTTTCCAAATAATTTTAATCTCCATGAAAAGTACTCTGGAAAAACTTGTAAATTAAACTCAAAAAAAACCTCTTACAGGGTTTGTTTACATTTGGGAAGAGTTTTAAAGGGTTTTTTGACATTCTTAATTTCAGCTTGGAACATTTTTCATTTTATGTCTCTTAATTACAGACTCTTATTGTAATGACATTATAATTTTTTAACTTTATTTCAGAATAACTAGAGAGTTGCTACTTATGTTTTAATACTTGTCCTACACCAAACTACCTCCTTTTTATTAAATTGTAGGAACTCCACACACAGCAAATAAACAAAAGGGACATGGTAACAAATTTTTTTCCAGTTTGAACAATTATCATTAAATAGAAATTTCCTGTAGTTATGTTATAATAAAGGAATACTGATAACATTAAACTTGAATAAAATTCTAGATTCAAAATATTTTGCAGTTAAAGCATCTCATTATATGTGATTGAAATATTTTGAAACTGGACAAAAACACATCTCATTATGATGGAATTTCTTCAGAAAACTGGGAATTCCCATTTATCACCAGTTTCATTTTGTAAGCTCTTGCTCAGCATCAGTTATACATCTAAATCTCCTAGATGACATGGAACTTATTTAAAACATAACTCTGAGGGATAAGCTTTTGAGATACACATCTCATTTCCGAGACAGGCCCAGTGGGACAGCAATTAAGCAATCATCTTCCAACTCGGTTCAATAATGGCAAATAAAGGATTGAAAATCAACCAAAACATTACTTGAACATATATTAGTGTTGTTTATTATTAAATAAAGTTGTAGTTTATAATTTTCTCCCGCCTTTTAGTCATTCCACAAAGGCCCAACACAATGCCTGGAGCATCATTTCTATTAATACCTTTCTCAGGCAGAAAGCTGTAAATTTTTCTGCACTGTGGAAAGTATATCACACACTAAGGAAACAAAAATCCTTACTGGGATATTTCAAGTCATACCCTGTACGTATTTTTGCTGTTGTTGCTGTTTGGCAATAGAAGTGGAGTCTTACCAAGTCCTGTGAATGCCCTCAAGTCCCATGAGTAACTTGCCATGGGACTTCACGTTGCTTCCATCAATAGCAATATCCCAAGACCATCCAGGATCTCAGCTAAAGCAGCCTGGAGACTTTGGCTGATTGAAGTTGGGTCATCTTGATCTGTAGGGACAATTCCTATGCTCAGATGGTTTTGCTTTCAGCCACATCCATTTTCTCCCTCTAATTCTGATTCCTTAGGCATTCACCCCTCACCAAGCACAGCCAGGGAAATTCCCAGGAGGACAAGTCTGTTGGCTGCACTTCCCCTCTGTGCTGCTGCCATGTAGAGCTGGGCATGGCGTGTACACTCTGGTGTTCTGCTGGAGGACAGGGCACAGCTGCAAAGCTTCTTTCCAACCAGTTGCTTTTGATACTTATTTCTTTCTTGTCTGGCTCCTCAAGAAGGAGAGCATAATTTTATGGACTGTACAGAATTTTTGCTCTAGGAGAAAAAAATGAAAATATTACCTCCAAGGGAAAAAGACAGGAAAAAGATTTTGGTATCTTTGTCCTTATGTTCTTTCCCAGTAGAAGTGATAGTGACAGAAGCACAGAGAAATGTTTTGTTCACTAAACTGGATGTTTCAGAGAAATATATTTTTTTCCAAATAGTTTTGGAAGGGATTTTTTTTTTTCCAGAAAGAAAATAGAAAAGCATTGAAAAATATTTCACCATTTGGGAAAGTTTCTATCTTCTAAAGAAGACTTTACCAATAAAACTAGTGAATTTTTCATTCTAAATGAAAGAATGGCATTTAACTATTCCAAAGAATAACGACAATGCCTATTCCATTCATAATTTACAAGAAATGAGAAAATTGACACCATTTTGCTCACTGGGTTTTCTAACATAGAATTGTATCACTTCATTTAGTGAAACATGCATTAGGACAGATTAGTGCAACTAGAGTAAAACCTGGACTTTTAAGAAGAATTGTTCCAGTATCTTTAGAGTTAACCATCTCCATTCCCAAAAGGCTTTTCTCACAAACGTTGTGCCCTGTGCATCTGATGTGACCAGCCAAAGAGCTACTTATTGATCCAGAAGCCTCATTACAACTTGTACAATGTGAACTTACCATCACTGGTCATGCCATTAGTGTAATTATCTTATTTCATTAGCGATAATGCCATTTTACATTACAGTATATTGGCTCACTTAAAAAGTAATAAAGATTTGCAATCCGGAGATGTATTTGTTAACTTCAGAGCATGCCTCTGAACTTGTCCTTGGCCATGCTAACTACCAGGATGTGCAGCAATACCAAAGGCTGTGTGGTTCTGAGGGTGGCAGCCCTCCTACACTGATGGTGTAATGCAATTTAAATAACTGTAAAGCACTGATATCCATGCCTAGCTTCCTGGAGTTTAGGAGAGACAACTGCATCTCTGGGTTTTGGATCCTAGAAAGTAGTTTATTTCTCATTAATATAATAATTTCTCATTGGTATAATTCTCATAACTATAAGCCAGACCCACTGAAGAAGCATTTTTGCTCCCAGCATCACAGTTTCTATCAGGATCTGACCTTTCACAGTGGCTTCCGAGCAGGATGCAAAAACTGGTAGGTGATACTCCAAAAACCTAATGTATGTGATTATCTTCCAGGGATTTCCTCATCTTCCTTTCACACGCTGACTAGTAGAGAAAAATGTAAATTCCTGTGGAGACTAGCAAAGCTCATAACCTGCTTGGGTTCATGAAAGTTAACTTGAGGCTATGCCTGGGGTGCTTCATTGCAGGTCAGTAGAACTGTTGGCTGGATCCTGAGTATTTGTTAATCTAAGTAGGCAACCCCCATTCTCAGTCAAGCAGAGGTTGTCAGATGTTTTCTGCTTCTCCTTGGCCTCCTTTTCTGTGTCATACCTGGGAGTTCAGCAAGGAAGCAAGCTCTGGGATGGCTCCATCTCTTGCATTTTTGCTCTCTAAGCTTTTAGTCAATGAGCAGAGGATGCTCACAATCCTCTTACAGGACTTGCTTCTGCAGAGACAGAAAGGGTCTTTCTCACCAGCAACCCGCAGCACTTGGGTTTTGAATCACAGATCACAAATCCCACTCAGGTTTGGCACTGGAATTGTTACATATGTGAATACATCAATTTTAGTTTGATATATTTGATTTACATTTATGCATTTTAACAGTGGACAAGCTGATCGGTGTTTTTCAGCCAAGTAAAAAGCTAAAGTACTTGGAGATTAGACTGGAAAACTGTTCAGAAGAAAAGCAGAAATCTAGCACAATAACAGAAAACACATGTTTCGTCCTTGCTTTCAGTTATGAAAATACCCCACAGACCTTCTCTACCATAGATGAGAAGCAACTTTTCTTAACTCTGAGAAAAAGTTTTTCAGAGTGGACAAAGCCTGAGTTCTCTCTTGCAGTTACGTGCAAAAATGATTCATATTTTAAGCAGTTCATGTGGTCTCTAATTTTATTTTTTCTAGCTAGTTAGTATTAATGAAATCTGCTGCCTTAGCCCTTTTGATTTCTTCTTAAACTTTATGACAACATGAACAAAATTACATTTCAGATTACTTATTTCTGGCCAGTCCTTGGAACTACACTGACACTAGTGTGTTGTTTTCTTTCACTGGGCTTTTGTTCCTCAAGGATTGCCATTAAAACCACACTTAGCAGACTGGGGTATCTCAGTTTGCCAGTTTGGTCAGCCTCAGGCATTTGGCACGGCATGTAAGAGATGCAAGAATTGCCACCTTCAGTGTCAGCTCTGAACTGTGTCTTGTCCAGTGTCCAAGAATATTAAACCCAGGAATTTTGGAAAAAATATAAGTAGATTCATCATATGTAATTAGCAAATCATGCTCAATCATGACACCAGTCTGAAGCTGGAACAGTATTTAGTAGTTGAAGAACATTTGAAAGATGCCTTTCATCTTAGTAGCAGTATGAATCACTTTTATTGTCACAGAAACATTGAATTTTACTCTTTTCTCTTAGTACTCTTGCCACTGTGATCGACAAGTACAAATTTGTACATAGAAAAAGAAATTGAGAGGCTCAGAAGTGGAAAAGAGTTTATTAAAATTAATATCTAATAAATGCTTTTAACATGCTAATAACTTGAACAAGGATGACTTGGGACTTACCTCTTGCAACAGTGTTCAAAAAGAATTTTAAGCCATTTCATGGCAACTTAACTTCTCAAAATCAATGAGCCTCATTATCCTACTGTAAGGTTGTAGATGCTGGTAATGAATCTCCCCTAACAGTTGGTAGTACAGGTCTTTAAATGTAAACAGATGCTGTTCTTTCATGGCAGATGGATGCAGTAAACTCATATTCTAACTCCTTGACTCCAGGATACAAGTCAAGAAACATGAACTTTCAAAGTATTTGCAGTGAAACATAAAATAAGAAACCTGAACATCTAAATCTTTTTGCTTATCCAAAACTGTCACCTTATCATGTTCTTGTCATTCAAAGAAATTGTCTTCACTGAGAAAACACATGGGATAAACACCAGAAATCATCATGCTTTTGACACATACAGACAAACACACTCACAAAATGGTCTCAGTTCTGCACAGCTGATCATTTAATTCTGTAAGTCTAGACAGTATAGCACTACACGCTGCCAGAAATAATCTCACATAGTCAAAGTGATGGATTAGCAAATTTCATCACTCTTTTCTAGTGCTGAGATTTTATGAATTGTGCATTGTGGGTTTTGATTTGATGTTATGAAAGATGGACTTGATAAATGCCTTGTTTGTGCGCATTTAATTTTTCACTGTAGTTCTAGCTGAAACATTGTTGATTTCTTCAGAGTACATGTGAAGATAGCACTGTTGAGGGTAAATAATGGTGTGATATGTATGCAAAGTGTCTAATTGGGAGGGGGGGAAAGGGGGAGAGAACAGCTGCTCCTTTCAAGATCAATCTCAGGTATCAAGAGTGTGAATTACTACTTTCTAATCTCCTCAGTCATGCCCTGAGACTGTAAAACCAAAGGCTTTATTGCAGAATTACTCCTAGAAAACCATCTAATAATTATCTGATCTTTGAAATGGATACAAACTCACCATATCCTTGGGAGCAGCAGGTAAAGGTCACACACTGAAATTGCTGCTGGTACAAACAACCAGACATGCTGTCTGTTGCTGGCTTAAAGATATTTGTAATGACTACTCAAATCTGACTGAGCCATCAGAAGAGTGTAAAATATAATGGTTAGAATCTGGTCAGGAACATATTGCAAGTAACCCTGATTGAATTAATGGCAGATATGACAAGAGGATGATACTCGCCTGCAAGTACTGCCCTAAAATACTTTACTGCATCTTTGCCTCTAGGATTTTTCTGTATTCAAAGGAAAGAGCGAGAAAGAGCAGAAAATTATTTAAAGCAAGAACCTTCCTTTGATTCTTTGAATATGCCTTTGAGGCACCCTTCCCTCTGCAGAAGATAGTGGTGAGTCATGAATATTTTATAGTCTCCTGCAAAGCTCTTGTGTTGGTGCCCACCCACACCAAAGTGCAGCCAGTGCTTTGTGAATCCACACCCTGATTCTCCAGTGTGAACTTCTCCCTGAATCTGGCACAAAGCTTTCCAGTGAAGCTGCACTTTGCTGTTGTAGGGCTGAGGTTTAGACCTGTCAAGAAGAGACCAACTCTTCCCGTTGCCCCTACAAGAACCTGTCATGGCTGAAAGGACTGAGCCTGGGAGGTGCAGCCCAAATTTCACACATTGTGTAGGTACTGCTGCCTCAGACACTCTCATATGTATTCTCAAACTGGTGTCTCTATCTCCTGACGTGTGGTGGGGACAGGGGGATTGTGCTGCTCAGCTTTGCCAGTCCTGTTTGACAGAATGCTTTCCTTGAAAATCTGTGGAGCAGAGTTGTGCCCTTCTATTTTATAAAAATCCATCCAAAGACAATGGAAGAAATAGTCCGGTAGATTACTAGATCAATGGCTGAAATTACCTGACTAGTGATGAGTGCCCCTTCCTTTGCAGATTATTGTTTGGGAAGAGGGTATTGGAGAAAAAGATCCACCTGACTAAAAGATTATGGTAATATTTGCTCATTAAGTCTTTCCTCTGAGATTTGATTAATAGAAACTACAACCACCCTATAAGAGAAAAGAAAAAATAACTGGAGTGTATAAGAATAACGTATTGACACAAAACACATGCAGGAGACATATCAGAAGAGTATAAAGTCCTGCTGCTGGCTGTGTTTGGAATGATGCAGTACATGAGCAGGAAGTTTGCTTCTGAGTATCTCTGTCTTTAGCAGAATTACCTAAAATCTTTGCAAATAGCAAGAGGAGGCATGCTGGAAAGGGCAAAGTGTGGCAAGACAACTAAACAAAGCACGAGATGATAAAGCAATCATTAGCTCACACCTGAAGGAGATATGTGGCAGTGTTTTACCCCTGAACAGAAAATACACTGTGAGTGTCTTCTTACTGTCTGAGGTTTTCAAAGGATTCCTGAGCAAACTACCATGGGTAGTTCAACATCCTAATTATAGCCTGCTCACCCCCCATTCTCGAAGTGTTGCTGAGTTCTTTGGCACAACAGCTGTTTGAGTGTGCTTCCCAGAAGTCTTGGGCTCCCTGCCATGGTAACACACTTGATTTATATCAGACTTTTACCAGGGGACTTAGGGGAGACTTGATCATGCAGCCGATGATGATTTTTTCCTTCAGACCTGGGAGCCAGGAGCAGTCCTTGTTCTGTTCATGCCTGTAGGTGTCCAGAACAAAGGTCCTGGAGTCATCTGCTCCCTTAAGTGTTCCTTGGGGAAGTGAAATCTGCTTCCACGTGGGATGAAGATCTTTTTCTTCCTCTTGCTTATTCACTTGACAAAGTACTAGACTAGTTAAAATGGACTTCTTTTTTTCTTAGGTTACTGGAAGGTTTAAAGCTTCTAAGCACAAGTCACTTTTTAAAAAATTATTTAAAGAAAGAAGTGAGAACATGGGGCCAAAACACCTCGCAGCTCCTCAGGGTGCAAGTTCCTGGCCTCAGCCCAGGGAGGGAACTAGACTGAGTCCCTCCACACTGGCAGCAGGAGGATTAACAACAGTGAGTCTTGGCCCTATGTACACAGCAGACCCTGTGCTCTCCACATACCACAAAGCCAACCTACTGAAAAGGTTTACAGCTGGGATGAAGCTGGCAAGGCAGGATTTCTCCTTCCTGTATATGGAGTATCCCTTAAGTTTCCACTGTGTCAAGACTATTTGTTTCTCGGAGACATGGAAACGTGTTCGACACATAGTGCAGGCAAATCGCATCACTTGAAGCTTTCTTGGCTGGAAGGTCCAGAGTGGGACTGTAGCTGATTATAATTCCTTTTATATTCTGAGAAGGCTCAACAATCCTTAATTGAGCTTCATAAATAAGAACTGATCGTTACTTGCCAGTAAATAAAATTGATTTTAAAGTTGTGACTACCAAGATTCTAGTGACCATAGCTTATTTATGAGCACAACACGGGCTAAATGCTTCACTACAAAGGATACACATAGAATAAGTATCTAAACTGTGAATGAACAGAGATTGCAAAGTACCATGAGCCTCAAGGCTAAGTGCTCTTCTGAGTTAAGCACAGTTCAATTGTTTGCTTCTGCACTGCACAAGTGTTGGTGGAAACTGCTGTGATGATGTAAGAATAAGAAAAAAAATTCTTGGTAGTTGCAATGTAGTTGAGCTCAAAAATAAGAGCTGGTCATAATATACAGCAAAAGCCAAGAGATGAGGAGCTTCAGATTCATGCTTTTCTCTCAGAAGTAGACACCAGTAATATCCACAGCTGAAAACACAAGATCTGAGGGTTGGTGGACAGATTTCTAAAAGTCACAGCTAACTTTGGAGGTGTACCTTGGGAATATTTGACAGCTTGATTTGGAGAAGGGAAATAGTAAATGCCAGCTGCAAAATCAAACCCAAGATAAACCATCCAAACCTGGATAAATATCCAGTGAAATTACAGCACAGCTGGCAACAATCTGCCCCAGCATATGGAAGATGTCCAATATCTTTATCTCCAATCCCACCCAAATAACCTTCTCTTTGGTGTAGTATAAACGTGGAATTTTCCACAAAACTGTCACCTTGAGAGATTCAGTCTGATCAGAGTAAATGCTACGCCTGGGTAATTCATTACAGTATAGTAGATTCTTATCCTTGGATAAGATCAATGAAACTTTCCCCATCTTCTTTGTCTGTACACAGAGAAAGAAGAAGTTTGTCAGAATAAACCTTAATAATTAACTCAGAGCCTTTAATTAAATGCTAAATGCATGCATATATTAGACACACACATTGTACATCTCTGAATAGTACTAAAAGTCAGCACTGGAACCTCCATCACCAGCAGGTTATGTCCAACACTCCTCTGAAAGTGGATGTTGAAAGTCAGATGAGACCTGCTCATTTCAGTTACCTGAACAGGTACCCTTGTGAACAGACCTAAGAAGTCAACAAGAATAATGTTAAAGGACAGTGCTTGAATGAAAGTAAGTATGTACTTTTCTCAACTTTCTATAACTTCACAGCTGCTGAAGAGTAAAAAGAATTTGGGTAATGTAGGGATTATTCTACATTGTTTCGAATGATGGTAAATTGAATTACTAGCAGGGTATTACATTACCAGCATTGTTTATAGTGCTAACTTTTCAAATGCCCCTGAAGCACCAGGTATAGACTGTTACTGAAAGGAAGGAGACCTACAATCATTGGTCTGTTCCAGTATGGCATCTCCTTTCTTGAGAGTGCAAAATGAAACATTAACCTATGATCATATGGCTGAAATTCATAAAATAAAAATCAACAGAGGTCAAGCAGTATAATCTGAAGGAGGGCAAATGAAAAAGAAATCCATTCAGCGTATGAATTTCACCCAATTTTAACATAGGTCATGGCCTATTATGTCTAAAAAATTGCTAGAGATGTAAAAAGCTTCAAAATGCTAGGAGAATCTACCATGGAATGCAATTTAAGGGTGTTACTGTTTGATTTTTGGCATTTACAGATAACTAATGTTTTTCCTCTGATGGCTCTATCTTTCTTTAGTGAACTTCTGTTCCCAGGAAAGTGTTGAAAACACCATTTTGGTGCCTTTCATCACCAGCTGGTCTAAATAGACACTTATCAAGGCCCTGTGGCCATCCATCCCAGAAATAACCCAGGTAGAAGGCAGTCGATAGGTTTGACCACTGTACTACTCCAATCATACATGTTGCATTTGTGGAATCACAGCAGACACGTCTCTGTGTTTTGCCAGTTTACCTCAGCCAAGTTTTCTGAATTGTCAGGTTACATCATGTTATTTTGTGAGCTCTTGGAGGTTATTTGATAACGTTTTCTCTGCTTGAGTCAAGGCTAGTAAAATTGTCCAAAGAACAATTGAGGGTAGGGACATTTTTTCCTAGGCTATATATTTTGTCATCATTGTTGGATAGTGAAGGTCAGTGCAGAATAATGATCCCACATTTGGTGGAGAGAGAAAAAACATCCTTTTTGTTTTTAACTGCAGATTAATTTCAGGTAGGAGAGATTAATCACCCTTGCAAAATGGCCACCCAAGTAAAGGCTAGATAAAAACTTTGGCACAAAAGGATTTCCTGTTAGGGTGGATTTGATTTCACTGTCCTGGCTTTTGCATGTCATGTAATACATGGGATGGCTGAAATCAAGTGGAGAGAGTCAAAATGTTCTGTTCCCTGATTCCAGTGAGGTGGATGACCTCTCTGAACTGCTGGTAGTCTTTGGAGAAGGAGCAGGGCTGAGGCTGAAGTAAAGGCCAGGAATAGCAAACTGTTTTAAACTGATTTCTTAGTCTTCAAAAAGTTGAAAAAACCCCTCTTTTGCTGATTTATTCAATCTGATGTGCAAGGGAGAAAAATATTTATATCAGAGCTTCAGTCATCCAAGTTCTAAGTCATGTGAGTAGCAATTTATTCATGTTAATTCAATGAATGCATCAGCTTCAAAGACAACGCTCATATGACTCCAGATTTGGAGGATCAGGTCTTATTTATGTAATAGCTTGTAGAGTGAGAAAACGAAGAACTGTCTTTTCTAATATTCCCTCCTTGTATCATTTATTTACATTTTTTGTAAACATTGATTAGCACAGATGTTCCTAATAAGATTTTAACATCTGATCTGAATACAGTTTTCTATTATTTTGCCCTTGAGAAGCTAGAGAATAGGAAAAAAAAGATTCCCCGCTCCTCAACTTCCTTTTAAAAAAAGAGAGGGTTTGTTTATTGTATGAACAAAAAGAAAATCTATTTGTGGGTATATCTTGTGTGTATTCTTTGGCTGAACTACCTTTTAGTCAGAAACAAAGATGTAACTCCAGAAACAAAATCTAAATCAACATGTGTATAGCATTACTTTACCAAGTTATCTTTATTATGTATGAGATGGAATAAATATTAATACTAACCCTGGGCAAGAGACTTTAAAATAATTTTCAGAAATAATGGTGTAAGTAGGCACAGTTACAATTAGCTCATTGTCTAGCCTTAAGTATCTTTTAAGAGCCAGCTTAATCAGGAAATGCTAGCAGGCTTTTCCATAAAGAAATAATCCAAGGACCATTAGTGCAGCACTGCAAATTTCTCTCCTACACAGATACTGGCTCACTGTGACAGAGTTCTCTCTGTGGTTGGGATCTATCAAACACATGGTAAAATGGCCAGTGGATTTAGCTTCGTGTACTTACAGATTTCAAAAATAATGAAAACATTTAAAAACAAATTACTTTTACTTCCTCAGCATGAAATTTGAAGGATTTTTTTTTCCCCTGTGGACTGTGTTAATGAGAATCAAGGAAAAAAGACTCAAAGGAAGCTATAGCACTTGGGTTTCATTTCTAGAAGGGCAGGGAAGTATCTTTTACAGTGCAAAATCTCCTTCCTGTGCCTGAATATGTATCTGGAATCCAACTAGGCTCAGACACTGAATTGCAATTTTGAGCATTTATTTCTGAGAGGCAAAGAATAAAACATATTATAATAATCACTGCTTAGATTATTAACCTTTTATTGAAAATGTCTGCTTAACTGCCAAATATCTTATACATGGGAAAACAGCTTTAATTGCAAAGATAGTGGAAAACCTGTTTTAGAACAAGCCCTTAAGCAGTTGTTTTGACACTCATTTGGGTAGAGGAACATTCAAGATAAGAAGAGGTCTGAACCACAGTTCCTCAGGACAGGCAAACTAAAATACCTTTGCCGCTGAGATCAAGTCATATGCACTGAGAATCAACCAGTAGCTCAGATTTTATCTGTAAGATCTTTGGTGGGGCAACAGAGCATCTGAACTGCGTGTCCTGCCCTAGTTAAGGGTTAATTATTCATTCAGTGGAAGGTGCAAGGTTAACAACAGTAAGCATCCATTCTCTTCCTTCTACCCCCACATTACACTGATGCTTGAAATGAGAAAATGGAAATCGAGGTCCACATCCACCTTCTGTCTATAACAAGATGAAATCACTTCAGGAGGTATGCAGAGGGATTCCTTGTGGAACAGGGGCATATGATACCCCAGGACAGTCTGGGCAGTCTGGGCACCCCAGGGTTGCTGCAGAACTCCTGAAGGGGCCTCAGCCTGCAGACAGGCTTGCAAGACACCTGACAGCAGGCAGCCTTGAGCAGCCTTGGGAAAAGCTACACGCTGGTCGGCTCCCCCGCTGCTTAGAGGCTGTCCCGTGGGAATAGGGCGTGAATCTTTGTAAGGTAGGTATAAGTGAGTGTAAGTAAACAATAAAGGAAGCACGATGCTCAAATCGTATCGGTGTTCGTGTCGTGACTTCGGCTGGCTCCCCTGCACTTGGAACCCCCCCCACTAAAGATGTAAAAGGAAATGAAGGAAGTTTTCCTACATTCAGGGAAAAAGTCCTAACCAGTCATTTGATAGAAAATAAAAGGACAACATCTTCATTGTGCATATTTCATTGATCTGATTAAAGAAGAATGAAAACTCTTTGGTGAATTCATACTGAGTAAATTTTTTTCTTTTTTTCTGTATTGCAGCCACTATGGAGAAATTAGAAAGGAGAAGATACATCTTTTGTTTTTATAAAAATACAATGGTATTATTACATTAGTCCCAGTAAAGTCTTATAATGAAGTAGCAGTATTCACAGAATACGAGACAGTACAACTTAATCTTCCTCAAAACCTCATTATCAAATTAAAATTAACATATCTTTCAGATTACAAGAAATTAATTTAGAATAATGAGAATTGATGTAGAGTTTGCTAACTCTGTTGTCTGGCACTGGTTTTATATACTGTAGAAGGGTCTTGCCAGCCATTCTGGATTTGCTGAGCAATGGCTCAATAGCAAGGTTAAACGAGCAGTTGTGAATCCCTCTGTTGATGTCCTTTTTACCAGGCAGGCATTGACTGTGTGGTTGTGGGACGGTGGTGGCATTAATGGCATTGAGATCTGTATACAACAGAGAGTAGTCATGAACCTACAGAGTTTAGAAAAGAGAAAGATGACTTAACTTTTACCTGAACAGGAACTTCAATTCAAAGTCTGTATTTTTTATTCAAAGCATTGTTCTGTTTCACCAGCTCAGCTCTGAATCAGGAATGTGTGAAGCTAAAATTCAGCTTGTTTTAGTTTTCCTGGGACACAACCTGTGCAGCAACAGTTTGAAGTCCTTGCTCAAGAATCTGATGATTAGAAGTGCTCACTGAAACAATGTATTTTGTAGACATCATTGTACTTAAATTGCTCCAGGAATACACCAGCCTTCCAAGCTTGCTAAACAGAGTGAAAAGAAATGTAACTTAATTATGCAACTGTGGGTAAATACAAATTTATTTTACCTAATTTTAACCAGATAGAAGAAGCAATATTTAAAATTTGACAAGGACTCAAGATACAAGCTTCAAAGTTTAGTGTTAGGGTGTTTTAAAAGGTCTCTCTGTTTCTTAAGAAAGCACATTATTAAGCTTTCTGGTTGTCTTAATATTAGAAGGTAAGATTCACCCTCTGTTCCCATTTGAATGCAATTTTTCATGTTAATAGCCTATTTGTGAAATTTAGTGTCCTGCTTCCCAAGAAGAATGTGGAACTAAGAACAAATGTCTCTGTATAATAAATACTAGAGAAAATGTGAAAGCATAGAATTTCATGAGTATTTCTCCAACTTATTATATTAAGAAGGTGAGGTCAAAGAAACAACTGTGGTATCCGTCTCTGCAAAACTATGCTGCTGCCAGAAGCTCTGGCCTAAAGGAGTCATGGAACAGAGACCTGTTAGGAAATAGGGATGGAGGAACTAACAACAGAGAAATACACGTTGTTGAGTCCAAAGCTGGAGAATGAGACTTGAGGATAGCTTAGTAACAGTGTACTTTGTTGTTTGTTTATTTGATACTCCAAAAGGCACAAGACCTTTTGTTTCTCACAGGGAAGACTCGCTACAGACCGACTACAGTCTAACAGAAAAAACTGAGCAAGATAAATGTGGCAATTATTTAGAACTATGCAGTCAGATAAGGAATAGGGAAGTCTTTGTCCAGGCTCAATATTTTCCCATTTTCCATGCATACATCTTCATTTCTTTTCTTTTAAAGTTTTTACAGCAAGACCTGAAGTCCAGCTACAATAATGGAAAAAAAAACGTTTAGCAATTATTTTAAATTTCACTTACTATATATGGTGGCAGAACAGTTTATCTTTGTGATTGAGGGATGACCACAAAATTCACAAGTGGTGAAGTGCAGAGAAACCATAAGTACCAATTACACAAGGCTATATCCCTTGAGTGAAAATAAATTGGTTATTCCAACCTCCGCACGTTGTACGTTTGATTTATATAGTTTCATACTCTCTCTTTATTATAATAGTTTCAGTACTTTCAATTACCAGTGCTGGCTACTGTCCTTGGGTTGACACTTGAAATAATTTTGTATCTAACTGATAAAGCATTGACAGGAGAGATTTACAATATTAGTAATAATAAGTATTTGTGCATAGTGTTGTAACTGCTTCACTCTGAAAATCTCAAAGCACTTTATAAAGTGTTGATTAAGCTCTATAGCTGGGTCCTTTGTGAGATAGCAAAATTTAACTCACACTCCTTTACACTGCAAGATTAACAAACAGTGTTTGATCCTTGATAGTATAAGGACCTCAGATAAAAGGAGGAAGCAGACAGACTCTGAGATCTAGCTGCTGTAAGAAGACTGATATGGATTTGTGGTCAGAGGTGTTTAAGATCTTAGCTCATGACAAAATTCAAGTGACTTTTGTAATATGGTAGTGTGACTGCAATCACTGTGGAAAAATTAGAAAGAAGAGGATACTTTTTTTTTTTTATATAAAAATACAAAGATATTATGCTATTCTCAGGAAAAGGCAGTCATAACCTGTCAATTCTTTAGAGCACCACAAAATGAAAGAAGACAGTCCTGAATAACAGGAATCAAGGAATATCTCCTTTAGCCTCTACCTCAAGTATCAGGCAAGAAAGATGAATAGAAGTTGAAATACCATGTGGGTGTCGTCCTTCTCAAAGAAAGGCTGGGGCTTTTGCCTTAAAATAGTCCATGAAGCATAAACCACATTGGAAATATTTTGGAGGTCTCAGTTTTGGGACAGTTCAGTTTTCTGCTGATCTCTAAAAAGATCCTTGAAAATATCCCAAGTTGGAATGTAAGACTGCTACATGATATAGTGTATGTGTCTACAAATCTCGTCTGTCACTGGGAAGGCAATACCAAATTTCTCACCGGTGCTAACACCCAGCTGCACAGCTTGCAGAAATGCTTGCTGATCCAGGTCAAAATTGTCCAGCATTTCAGGTGATGGAGATTCAATGTTGGAGAACATTTCTTGACACTTGATAATTGACTGGTGCACATGAGACTCCTAATATTGAGGAAACCTAAATTATGTCTTCTGAGTTGGTGCATTCACTATGCTGTGTATTGTGCATGGACTTGTTAAGATACTTCTACACATTCTCCATGAGTACTGCACAGCTAGGCCCATTCAAGGTAAAAAATGGTCTTAGGAAAATTCCTGGCAAAAAATAAAATTAAATACTATTTGAGCATAAAGAGAAAGCTATTACAGATTTTCACCAAATTTGCCTTCAAAAGAGTAAGATGAAGTTTTCTGAATAGTTCTGGTTTTATTTTGGTGGTTTTTTGTCAGCATGAACATCTTGTAAATTAGCATCAAGAGAAACAAGAAAGTAACATTTTGTATGGTTGGAATACATTCTATTAAATGAGAGTCAACAGAGATACATCAGAGAAGGGATTAAGCTGTTTAAGTGGCATTAAAGATTAAACAAACTCCATGACAAGACAGTATCTGTTTTCCATGTGAGTTTAAATATGAAGGATCCCAAAGAGAAGCAGTGTGGCCAGTGCAATGTTTAAAGCATCTCTTGTCATCAGTGAGGTTGCTCCAAGTCAGGGTTAGGATTAGGATTAGTGTTAGCGTTAGAAAAATATCTGTCCCTTAGCCAGACATCCTTGCATAGAAATTACAGCTGTGAAAACTTGCAACAGGCCTTAAAGCCGATAGATGGGAAAATGGCTTAAGTTGGTTCACTGATATATTGTTCTTGTCTCCCTGATGTCAGTGGGACTTCTGCCACTGATCTCAGTGATGCCAGGAGTTGTCTCATCTTAATTTGTTTTCTAATTTTTATCTACATTTTCCATTAGGCTGGCAGCAGTTCAGGAAAATTATTAAACCAGTGCATGGTTTCTCATATTTTTGCCTTCCTCATTCATCTCAGTAAGACTGTTCTTAATGAAAAGCTATTGCAACCACTGCAGTGCAGAGCAATACTTATTACTAAAGCATATTTGTAAAAGAGAGAAGTATTCCAGCTAGGATAAAATCCTCTTCTTCCAGAACAAACCTTTACACCTTCCCTTAAAGCTTATTCCCCTCTCATACTAGTCCCCAGTCTCGCACTCCTGACTGAGAATGCCGTTTTTCTTTAGGAAAGGGGAAAAAAAGAGTCAAGTTCCCTTTAGAGTTAGGTCTCTTTATAAAGGTTTGGCTGAACTTTGCAAACTTTACCGAAGGGGGAACCCTTTCCCACAATCCATTTCAAGACCAACCCCTTTGATGTCACAGCTGGCTCAAGTAAACTCATTTCCTCCTTCCCTAATGTGTGTCTGATGCAATTTTGGCAAGCCATCTCTCCCTGCTGTTACTGCTGCCTGTTTTGAGAGGAGGCCAAGTGCAATGTTTAATGTGAATGTTTGGTTTGGCCTAATCATCTGTGCTTTGTTTCACTGGTACTCCACATTATATATTTATATACCCAGATCTATCTATAGAGATCTATAGGCATTTCTTTCCCTCTTTCTCTCCTCCTTTGCAAATAATTCACACCACATGTTTTCATTTTATTCCTTTGTGGTCTACTCCACCCAGTTCCTAAATCAGTAAATCATCTTCATGCTTCTTCCCACACTGAATGAAAGTAAGTTCTCAATTACAGAGACAGAATTGGTTTTTCAAGCCTTTGTGGTAGATGTTGATTAGTTTCTCAGTGAAACTTGAAGGTGCTTGAAAGCAGTAGAGAAGGTTTTGGAATTGCAAGGTTTGCCCAATATTTTACATACTGCTTTAAGGTCAATGACAGTTTGAAGATGTGAGGGGCATGTCAGGAGCAGCTTGTGAAAGAAATGATATAGCACATCAAAATCATGGGGACCATTTGCTTCTCCTGACACGATGACGTTGATAGCAGGGGGAGCTCATCCACTGCAAGAAATTATCTGAACAGCCCCAGAGTAGATGTGAGCCTGCAGAGCAATGTGTGTTGAGGGTCATCTGCGGGACTCCCACCTTTTTGGCCTCCTGCAAAGCCTCTTTGTCTAAACGCATTTATTCAAATTTGTTTCAGGGATTATATTTGGCTCTGAAGTTACACCTGTATTAGGAAATCAAACAGTATTAGGGAGCATTCCTGTGCCCTGGGCCTTGATTGCTTATATTGCTGTACTGTTAGCATGGCCCTTGGCATTGCTTTGGCCCCAGTCAACCTTCTAGACTATTTTGTGTATTGTTCAGGGAACAGTAGGGCCGAAGGCCATTCACATTAAACAAAAAGAATACAGCCCTCACTGTTTTAAAAGATAAGGGAGTTTAAAACAATCTTTCATGTTGCTCAATATCTGTGCCAGAGAAGGTGCTGGGAAATGGTGAATTTCCCAACACAGTCATAGCCTAAGAGGCATTTTTTTACTGTACCTGGCATTAAATACTTTCTTTGGAGCTTAAATGCAGGAATGAATGTTTCCCTCTGCATGTAGTTCAGAGAAATGTATCCTCTGTCTCCTCCTCTCCTCTGAAAGTAACTCCAGTGTACCTGAGGTAGGTCGCACGGAATGACCAAATCCATTCTAGAGGACCCTTCTGCTCTCCATTGACTGTGAAGAAGAAGCAGGCTCCAGCTCTCAGACAGTAACTTTGGGATCTAAAAGACATGCTGCAATTGAACTCTTCGGCAAAACTATAATGAGACAGAAACTAGGGGTGCTCCTGAGTATGCATAAATAATATTGTAATAAACCAACATGGCAGGTTGACCTTGGACAGCTTCCAGATGCCCTACCAGCTGCTCTCACAACAGGGTGGGAGATAAAAAGGATGGAAAAGCTCCTTCACTGAGATAAAGACAGGGAGATCGCCTACCAGTTCCCATCGCAGACAAAACAAACTCAATTTGGGAAAAATCAATTTAATCATTGCAAATTAAAATAGATTTGGGTAGTGAGAAAAAACCACACAAAATAATCCACACCTTCTCCCCACACTTTATTCCCATTGCCAGCTTCCCCTTCACTCATGACTTATGTCCCCCAGGAGGTGCAAGGGTGGGGAAGGGGCTGTGGTCTGTCCCTCCTAGCCCCTCTCAGCTGCTCCCTCCAGCCCCTATGTCCAGCTAAAACTGCCCAGACACATAAGCGGGGTAAAATCAACACTCAAGGAAAGAAGGCGATACACGGGAAGAGGAAAGGAGCCTTTTAGACTCATCTACTACAGCTTGCTTTTTTTCTGGAAGCCAAGTGAGACTTGACCACAAATTTTAATGTCCCACACAACTGAATAGAAACAGCAAAGTGCCCACCCTGATTTAAGGGAAATGGGAAGGACTTACAAGGTTCAGGTCATATACAAAGGTCTATCAAAATTGCCAGTTTTTGATACAAAGGTCATGAGCTAGAACCCTAAGTTTAGCAGCTGGGTTTGAAATCTCCTAGTTTTCCTTTTTTTCAAATGGGCACCTTTAAGGAAATAACCATTGCACAATAGTGCATCATAGAATACATACAGACCACAGGCCCAAGCTCTTCTGCATAACAGGAGAGAAGGGAGTGAGAAAGGAACGTGGGAATCTCAGAGAGCTGACAGAAACAATCCAAAATTAGATTGTCAGGGTGTTTATATGGTTTGTTCTTAAAATAAAACAAATAATCACAGACCCCTGAATCCCAAAGGACTGTGATAGAGAAAGGCACTCCTGTCCTACCTTTGCTCAACCAGCCAAATCCATGTTCTATTATCTTTAAAGTTATCTATTATCTGTTTACACTCGTATACACTCACCATCTTCAGTCAACATCAGGAGGGGATTAGTGTGGGAGGAAATGTGAACTCAGAGTGAGGTCCTCAGCTATGAATGAAGAACATCAGTGCATAAGCATACACAGAGCAGGAAGAACAAAAAGTCCCAAAGCAACAGTAAAATAATAGTCACTTTTATTTAGCTAATTACATCTAACTGATTATTTTTGGTGATTCAGTCCTGCCTGTTTGTCTCACTTACTTTTTATCAGTTATATTAGAATGTAAAGAGACACAATCAATTTTTTGACTGGACTCTGCAGGAAAAGACATTTTAATGAAAATCATGGCATGTAATTGGACAATATCAATTTTGGTGATTGGAAGTAGAAATAATTATTGAAGGGAATTGGCTTTTTCATTTTAATAAGGTATCTTTCTGATTTGTGCACAGAGTATACTTAGTGTGTTTTAAATAATTTTAATTTTATTCTGACACTAGGATACCAACTGCAATAGTAACATAGCTATTTTCTTGTACTGAATATTTTGGTTTGACCAGATGAATAATACCAAAGAAGAGACGTTTCCTAAATTAGTTTCTATTTGCAGCTGTATTTTAGATTTCAGCTTTAATTCAGGAAAAAAAAATACTGAATTTTGGAATATATTTTCAAATTTATGTGGAATATACAGAATAGATATTTCTGCCTTGACTAGGCATAGTGGGAAACAGTTCAAAACAGAATTGTTAATTTATAGCAGATAGCACACAGTGGCTGCAGGCATACTGATCACTAAGAGTGATTGGAATGGATATAGATCAAATAAGAATTTATGAATTGGGTAAATGTTCAGAAGATACAATACCTGACAATTTTAATTACCTGCTGTAGTTCTTATATCTCCTGTAAGTCAATGACTATGTCATCTTTATCGCCTACTAAGGATGAGGCCTTTTAAAGAGACTTGCAGAAAGCAAAGCATATAAGACTTTGTGGGGATGTTAGCTACGTTTGTGAGATTGGACTCAGACCTGGGTTTGTGACACAGAAGTTGGTGCACAAATGTGGCCTCCTTATAGTCTGAGGAAGAAAATAACAGTAATGTCATTTTTGTGCTGAAATTAGTCTTATTTGGTGTTTATAGACACTGACCACAGCCTGAGAAACAGAGTTAAATAGATGTGTTTGAAAAAACAAAACAAGAAAATGGAAGTTTAGAGAAATTCAAACTTGGTGAAGCCATGTGTTCTTCAAAGAACTTGAGCCCCACAATCAAATGGATAAAAGCAGTAGTGGCATCAAAGTTCTGAGACTAACTGCAAATGTGATGGAAGAAAAGTACAAAAAATCAGAAGAGTAAAGACGAAAATTAGATCAAATGGTAAATGAATATAGCACAATATTTCATAATGCATTGTTATGAGAGGATGGAATAATGTTAGCATGAGCCTTCATAGAGAGGGAAAATGATTAGTAGAAGGAGCTGAATGGATTTAAGCCCTTTTTGTTGTTAATTCTGATTATGACCCTGGATGAACTTGCTGGGCTGACTTATGTGTGAGTTGGGTACCTCTTATCCATGCCTTAAGAAAATTCTTCCCAGCATACTCAGGTGATTGGCAAAAGAGATTTCCAAGGAGACCTCAAGGAAGCTGAAAACATTTCATATTGTTTTGTGAAGAATTCTACCCCAAGAAATAAAATATTGCTGTTGCTCAGTAGGGATGGTGCAAAAAGTTACTGTCTTAAATCACAGAGGGGATGACTTAGGTTTGGCAATCAAAAGTGACTTATAATAATAAGGGAAGTTAAGTTCTGGAAGAGCTTGCCTAGAGAAATGTTGAAGTTTGCAGCACAAGGAAGTTTTAAAGAATATGGGAGATAAATATCATGAGATATTCAGGAACAGTTAATCTGGCATTTGGAATACACCTGGCTGCATAATCTATAATATCTTTTAGTCTCTACACTTGGTCAAAATGTTTTACTTTGTGTGCTGCTGGGGAACTGTCAGGATACAGATCTGCTATACCTTTTCTAAGATGTATATTCCTATACACATTTATAGAAATAGTACTGGGGGGGAAATTTGCCAGAATATTGCTATTTCCACACATACACACATCTCTATATATATGTTTCCATATAGATGAAAATAGCAATATCATGACACAGTAATATATTTACATGGAAATTGAAGATACTTAAACATACAAGAGGAATGTTTAGCAGGGCTTTCATGATATACATGTGTATACAAGGGGCTTCTAATAACTTTGTTATTGAAAAGGAGCTTGGTTGATGTGCACTATCAGGCACAGCTTTCCTAGTTTCATCATCTTTCTTTACTTTTTACCTAAATATAAGGTGATTCTTTTTGAAAATAACCCTCTGTCAAATTTACTTTTTCTTTTAACCTTCTGTAAGTGGAAAACTTCTGCCTTTTGCAATGACTGAAGCCCTATTGTGTACAGAAGATGAGCACATGAAAATCTCCAGTAGCAGCAAGACATTCACACATTGAGGAGAAGACTTGATAATTTTGTAGCTTTGTCACAGGTGGATAAATTTATTTGGAAAAACTAGAACTGATCTGAATTTTCATCACTTTAAATTTTAATCAGACTGGGTCTTTCAGTGATAAGTTCTAGTAAATTTCTGACTCTTAATTCACCAGAAACTCTGCATCACCTGGGCATAATTAGCATCATGTCTGAGCACCACCTAGTATTGGTGCAATGAAATAAGGGAATTGCAAAATTCTGAATGAAAATAATTTTTGATACTAACAGACAGTGATATTAACAGACAAAACTCTAAAGAGAAAACCTGAAATATGATTTAGGTAACAAAAGTACAATCTAGGGAGGTTGCAGCCACTAACTTCAGAAAATCCACCTCCAAATATACCAGTCCACTAGAGCCTCTACAGCTGTGCTGTAGGAGTGTCCAGCTGTGAGCCAAGCTGAGCACTAGAATGTCAAAGCACGGTGCTCCCTGTGAACACCCATATCTGCCTCCACTCTCCTGTCCTTCAGGTGGGAGAGCTGGATCCAAAGCTTGTTGAACCTGAGCAGCAGGAGGGCATCTCAGCACAGCATGTACAACCTGCCCATGCCCTTCACTCCACAAGAATTCCTACACACCCACCCACTGCTCAGCTTTCTCACCTCACTGCCATGTTGCAGTACAGTATATGGGTGTTTTCTTTGTTGTCCAAGCTGTAGCCCAGATTCTGCCAATATCTGTCTGCATGTCTTGAGGAAACTGAACATTTCTGTATCTATTCCTTTATCTTTTGCAAATAACAGTACAGAAAGATCTCACCCACTTCACAGCACTGTTGTGAGACTGAAGTCATTGTTGTATTGTGACTTTGAAGAGGTAAATGGTAAGCATTATTATTTGATCATCGCTCTTGAACTATAAAGAAAAAAAAAAGGAAAACCACCCCTTCTGCAGTCAGGTTGCTCAAAAGAAGAGATAAATGCTGTGATGAAAGAAAGGCCTTGAGTGCAGATGTGAAATATCTCTTGAAACCTGTGTGATCTCCCCACCTGCACATCTCTCTCCACCTGCTCAGCAGCCCCTCCTGTCACTGAACAGAAAACATTTGGGTTTTTTGCCAGTGCAACAAAGGGAAACAGTGTACACTGAATATTCTCAACCCCTCCTCTACATCTGTCCTTACCATCTCTGATATATAGACTGAGCCCCTCTGAGAACATTTTTCTAACCTCCTGAGTAGGTGTTTCAAGAAATGCTATGCAATAGATCATCTTGTGAGTCTGCTTGGTATATGCAAAAGGGGCAGCAACACCAACATTTTGATTATGACAGTGAAAGTAAAATGAATCTCTACTCATGTTCAACAGGATTCAGACAAAGCAGAAAGCAAATCTCCATCAAGCTGGAGATTTATCTGTTAAGTGATCACTCTTATGACTGCTGCTTTGGTCAGACTTACTGAGTTGTGAAATAATTTTGCTCCATCAGTATTAAGAAAGTAGTGACCAAATAAACAGACAGCCATAAACATGCACATTTTCCCCAGGAAATACACCTGCTTGGGCTGAGATTGTCATGGACTACAAATACATTGATATTTTGGCCACCTGCTAGGCACAGTGAAGAGGCTACAGCCTCTCTTTGGCCAAGTACTTCAAAAAGAGGACTATCTTTTGTCACACCTATGGTATGCTGTTTTGTACTAACAGTGTGGGAACATATCACCAGGGCCAGGGAAATAGATCCATGGAAAAGCAGTAATGTTGCATGAGCTCCTGCACTGTTAAACCATGACCTCAGCCCTCTCCCTCTCATGTGGTTATAACTTGATTAGTCCTCCATCACCAGGGAGCTTTTTAAGGTAGACAAGACAGGACTTTAACTGGTGAGACAAAACATTTGTTTCCTCATCTCATATGATAGAAGACTAGAACAAAACCACCCCATTTTTTCTTCCTTTGCAAGTCATAATTTATAAGGGTTCAGCAATGAAATAAAGAAATGTATCTTCACCTATTGGTTTAGGAGAAAAGAAATTAAGATTCTTTCTAGTATTTGTAACTGTAAGATTAAGTCAGTAATCTGGTTTCTTATCTGGCTCCTACCTGCCATGCCTACCTCTTCTTGTACATGGGAGAAGTCAATAGCACTTAACTCTCTAATTGAAATCAGCCTGCTGACTGAGTCTGTCCATGGATACAGAAGCTGGACTGTAATAATCTGTTCTGCAGAGAATTAATCTCCTGGGAGTGAGGCAGACCTAATTACCAGCCTCAGTGAAAAGTCTGGATTTGCTATTGCTGCTTGTTGGCCCAGCTGGAGGAAAAGGCCCAGCATACCATTTAACTAATCTCTTCCTGAAATGTTTGAAACATGCCTAATACTGCATCTTGTGCAATTGGTTTTAGCAGCTCCAGTAACAGGGTAGAGGCTCTTTTTCAATCCCACTTAACATTAAAAGAATCTGGGCCTCGGATTTGACTCAGGGCAATGGCCTGAAAGTCTCTAGAACTTATGAGTAACCCCAGGCTTACAAATGGCACTTAGACCATGTGTTTTACAATTACAAGTCAGCATTTATGTGGGCCACAGCTATTTCACTAGAAAGAAGAGTCTCTGCCAATGGCAAACTGAGAGCATAAATATTTCCCTTGCATGAATGGTGTATCAGCATATCTTTTCAGCTTTGTTCAAAGTGATGTGTCCCACAGGATAAAACACTAGGAGGTTGCAGCCAGCACATCGTTATCTGGGCTATTTTTCATGAAAGGCTCACTTTTTCATGAATTTTCTTCCATATTTGTCCAGCATAGGCTGCTGAGCACTCTGAAGATTAATTGATAATATTAAAAAAAGAGTATCAAATATAGTTTCCTAAGTGTAAAATGAGAAGTCAGATGCAAAAGCCAGCTAAGGGCAGGCGGTCCAGGAAATAAAACTAACAGCTCTTGTATGAGCTACCCCACATCTCTTAGAAAGTATTTTCTTGCTGTAAAGAGCCTAAATTTGAACTTCAGAAGAAACTCTCATAAACCTAATGCCTTTTAAAGGTGCAATAATGGTAAAGGTGGTATAAAATGTCTCATATATCATAATATATAATTCTTAATGCAAATATTAAATCCGTGCAGGATTTATTAGCTCTTTGTGGACTGTGAGAACCCTGTCGTTAAACACCTCACCGTGTTTTGATATTATTAGACTGTTCTCAGTTCAACAAATTGAAGAGACCCAATTTTGCAATATAATATGATGGTTCAAATGCAGTAGATGCAGGTGGAAGCAGAGTAGTACATCCACATTCCTTACCTGCACCAACTAGCTAGACTCTGGGAAGTTTCCTATAGGAGAGGAAGTTTTTCATTGCAAGCCTCTGGAGTCAACATCTAATGAAAAATCAATAGTTTTGTTGATGAAACTGGAGCCTGACTGATTTTGGGCAGTGTGTGTGGTGCCACCAGAAGCAGTGACAGATGTCAGCCAGGCAGTGCATCATGGATGTGTTTGTCCAAGTATAGATGAACCTTTTTTACTGCAGGGCACTGCTGTATGGATGAACTGACAGCAACCAAAGCCAGTGTTCTGGAATTACATGGTAATTCAGACCACATTTGCTGCTGCGCTTTCCCCAGTTGTGAAATTGTCTTCTATTCTCTCTTTCATGTTCAAGATCTCACAACCCCCCTGCTGGAAACAGGAACTCTGTGTGTGAATGGAGATCAGAGACTTGCGTCCTGCTGTGTCCATGCAGGTGCTTCAGCTGAAAGCAAGCAGTAACAAGGTGCCTAACAGGAGGTAGCTTGCAAAGTAAGGAAAAAGGAATCAGAAGGAAGAGTCTGAAGATCTCTTTAAGTGATTGGCTTAACTAAGTATGGTCCCATTAGGCAGAGGCACTACTGAATCTAAAGGCTAGAAATTCCCTGACACCAATGTATGCCACTTCTGGTGCTGGAGTTCCTTCTCCATGTTTTGCCACTGTGGCCAGCTTTTTCGGGAATAGTAATATTGTTTCCTTTAATGGGAATTTGCAAAACATCCACAGAAGAAGGCCCTGAACCACAAACAGGACTAGTGAGTTCATTATGTTGAGCTCAGAATCAGCAAGTGTCATAGTGATACAACAGGCTTAGTTATTAGTAATAAGTTTTACCTTCCACAACAGACATGTCTGTGAAACCAATCTTTTATATTTCCCTTAGTGTACAAATATTGCTTTTGCATCCATGTTTTATTTAGTTTGTTTTACTTGGCTATATGCAAATCAAACCTCAGCCACCTTCAGTGCCAGCTCTCATTTTACAGTCTGCTCTCCCATGGGCATTTATGTGACTCCAGGTATCAGAAAAAAGTAATTGTTTTAATATTTCACTTTATCAATAGACAGATGACATCCCTTGTCACTTGAGAACATCATAATTCATTCTGGATTGCTTTATTACTGTGTCAACACTCAGGCATCTGAAATAAGATTTAAATGCCTTATTTATGAACCTGGAGAAACTGACTTGAAAGTTTAGGTTGGAGTTAGAAGTCTCAAGGTTATAGGGCTTTGTCCAAGGTGAGTCAAGACATGAGTTCATTGATCAGTGTAGGAATCCCAGGCCTTAAGACAGGACCTTTAGGGCTAAGAACTGAAAGAGATCTTCTTTCCATTAAGAGAATCCTTGTAAGTCGCGAAATGGCAGAAGAAGGCATCCCAGAAGGTAGCCATTGTTAGCTTACACCCAGCTGGTAGAGCTCACTCGAGAAACATGAGGACAAAGAGACATAAGTCCAGGGCAGGGCACTTTTCTAGAATAAAGGCATTATCTGCAACAATGATTCAAATTTTGCACTGATTTATGATGGTTAGATCTTGTTAAATTTACTGAAAGGGCTTACTTTTATTGAGGCCACGGTAATACCCCAGTTCTCTTTATGTAAGTTCACAAAAGTGCTATGAATTTGCAGAAACTGTAAAAAAAACCTAGGCAGAAAATCCTGTAGATATGCCAAGATTATTACAGCCTCTCTAGCTTCCTTCTCCTACACACAGAGACACTTCTCTGGACACATCCCTAATATTTCCAAGAAGCTATTCATATATCATTAACAAAATTATCTTTTAAAGCAAAAATGGGTATTAATTTTCTTCATGTAAGAATATATTGTCCTAATAAACAGATCTTAATCATGCTGTTAGATACAGTTGCAACACAAGTGATAGAAATAAACCAGAAAAATTTTCATTTATTTTCTCTGGCTTCAGAGGAGATTGCTTGTATGCTTTGGAAATAAATCCCTCACTGTGCTGAAACTTGAATATTACTTAGTCAGAGGAGACCATGGGAGGACATGCTAGACTTTTATTGTGGCTTCCCTTTGTTGAAGCCCTTCCAGAACTGAAGTAAAATAAAAGCATATTGCAGTGTTCTGGCAAAAAAATAGAAATAATAAAAAGTGCAAATAACATGACTGTGACTAAACCAGGAGAGAGATGACAGAGTTGCTCTTTAGAGGGTAAGCATATTTGTGATGAAAGAAAAATTATCCTGTAGGATTTTCAGCTGAAAATAACCTAAATTATCAGAGTTGATGATAAAAACAAAATCTAGTATCCAATACCTACCTGAACAGAAAATTGGAGCTCTTCTGGGGGAAAAAAACCACAGAAAATCTCCTTCCCATCCTTTTACAAACACATATGTATTAAAGTCTGATTTTATCAGAGTGAGGCAAATATTAGCTGAGATAGAATCAAAAGCGTCTATCAGTGTCACTGCTCAAGTATTAAAAACTAGTGCTACAGAAATTCATAAAATAATTACACAGATGCAGAAATATTAAAAGATTGAGGGGGACGTAAATGGGGCATATTGCTATCCCAGTTATTTCAAAAATAGATTTTTAAGTAAAATATTCTAAACCTAAAAACATAGATAGGAACCCAAAAAAGATACAGATGGGGATTTTTAGAAACATCAATAATTGCTTTATGTTGATTCAGAAAGGATTATTTCATCCAAGCACTTTGGCCAGTGCTTTCTTTCCCTAGCAAAACCTTCCACTCTCAGAAATAATAATAAAAAAAACACAACAAAAAAAGAAAAACAGTATTAAATTCAAAACCAGTAAAAGCAATGTAATAAAACAAAGAAAACAGTCTGAAATGAAAAATTAAAAGGTGATTAAAAATTCTGAATAGAAATAAGTAATTATCTTGAAGGGACTTTCTCTATCCCCTATTTCCACAGCTCATTTCTTCTCCTTTTTTGTGGCAGAAACCACTCACCATTTCCTAATTGCTTCAGTGACCTCCAGAAACTGCATTTTTTTGTCAATTTACTATTCAGTGAAAAGATACCAGCAAACTAATTATAAAAGCATTTACTAATGTCAACTTCATTGTTTCATTACATCATTTTAAATTGTAAGGTCTTTGAGGCACAGACCACTTCTCGACACAGGGAGCTGAGTTCCCAAGATAAGATGGCATCCAAGGCTCCCACTTTGGAGACCTTGGGTATGGCTGCACACATGGGAGAAATACTGCCACATCTCACTTTCTCTGTGAGATTCCTGCATCAGCCCTGAAAGGGGCTCTGGTTGTGATTAGACCTTCTTCCTGTTGACCTCTTTCTGGTGTAGGCAGGAGAACTGAGATAAAAGATTTGAATTTAGTCTTCTCCTTTTCTAAGCACACACTAATCTTTGCTTAGTTACCTTTGGTTTTACCCACTTTCTCTGAGATGTGGCTGTGCATCCACCCTTCACCCCAAAGGAGATAGTAACTTGTTGCTGCTTAAGCACCTCTATGTTGTGCTTATGCACAACAATAGAATATTTCGTGGTAGCATTTAGAAAACTGGCTAAGTAAGAGCTGAGAAGGAGAGGGGAGAGAGTTCTCTGCTTCCCTAGTCCTTATCTCCGTTGGAGGGTGGGGCTGTGTTTTATATATTTTAAACAATCTAGCTACAGCTGTGAAACTGGTGATAGAAATGCTTATCAAAGCAACTTGAACATGCCTGCAATTTGTGCAAGTCTCCCCCAGGAGAGGAGGGGGAGGAAGGAATTCCATGGTAATCCATGTTATAGAAAATGCTCAAATGTATGTAATGCTGATTATTACCACCTGCTCAGCCTCTTCTATGTTACAACCCTCTTGGGAGAATCATACTTTAGGGTCTTGTCAAAAAATTTCAACTTTATTTTTTTCACCAGATGCAATAACTTTCCTTGAAGACCGCCTGCTTTGGATCCCACGTGAAAATACCATTAAGCCTTCAGAGAATGGGTTTGGGGATGGCAATCGATTTGGGACCAGTTTACGGCTGTTGCAGAGCTCTGAAAGGCCCATTGCACCCCCCTGCTCTGACTGAAAAGGCAAGGCTGAGGGAAATTCTATCTTTGTCATTCCTTCTTTAATAAATAAAATACAAATAGGAAGCACTTGATTTGACTGTCTATGATTTCTTTTAATTAGAGCCCTGAAGCCATCCTTTTCCCAGAGGCTAATGTTGTTAGATAATCTTGAACAATATGTCTGTGCATTACAAAACCGGCAATTCAACCCCTTTTTGACTACGGTTACGTGTCACGAATGAGTTGACAGCAGGCATTAGGAGGTGCCTCCCATGAGCCAGGAACAAGGATGTTAGACATTTGTATATAAAGAACTCAGGCAAGCTTTTTCTGACCTCGGTAGCTTGCAAACAGAGACAGTGTGTTACCAGGATTTCCGCACCTATAAAAAAGTCCTTTCACCTTTATGCCTTAAAATGATCCTGTCAGTGATATTCACAGTGGAAACTGGTCCTCTGTAACCCATTGTTTTCCTTCATTTTATTGCTTGGTAGTTCCTTTTGCTTTCTTTAGCAGTTCAAGGAAAGAAAACTTGAAGTAGGATATGCCTATTTAAAGGGTTTCAAGCGGTAGCCTAATGCCAAAGAATAGATCAGACAAGAGCATCACTAGTGATTGCTTGTCTGTCTCTAGCACATTGCATGCTATTGTTGATCCGTGCTTCAGACCGGCCCCTTGCAAGGTTTTAGTTCTTTGGCTGGTTAATAATTAATGTTACAAGCATTTGAAATGAGGGTCAGGGTGCGGTCATTGCTGGTAACTAATTGGGTTTTCTTCAGACTTGTTGTGAGTTCACAGTGGTGAGCTTTGAACAGTCCTTCCCTTTGAGCCTGGCAGAGGCAACTGCAAGTGGAAGGCTTAGATCAACATACCTGGGGACCCGAGACTCAAATCCTGACATTGATGATGACTCTCTGTGTGGCCTTAGGCAAATATCCTACTGTCTGAGGCTCATGAACATAAAAATCCAGCAGTTTTTATTTCTTTTGTGTGACCAGTTATATCATCACCTTCACAGGGCTGACATGCAGACCTTGAAGTTAGTTGTAGCATCTTAGGCACCGTTGTAATCAAATAGCAAATGAAAAGACAAGAACTCATAAATTTTGAGGCAGTTAAACAATCTCTTCCATCTGTAACCAGCCAGGGCAGTTTTTGGCTTTCTCGTCAGTCTTGAGGGCCAATGTGATTTCCGTGAACTCTAAAAAAACATTTGTCAATACAGTTATATCTTTTTGACAGATGGAGAGGAGGAAAAGTAATTTCAGCATGAATGAGACATGTAAAAGGTCTTCATAGAGCCATAATTGTCAACTACCTGGTACTGAGTTATGCTCATCTTTATGGCAGAAGATGGAAATAGAGTCTATGATGTGCTACTGGTCACTGATCCAGTCCCAATAAAAAGGTATTCTGTATTAGCCTCTGCTAAATATAAAGTTTCACCAGTGAAATCAGGAAAATTTTGATGGGTAATATTGAAAAGGTTTAAAACTTTCAATGAACTAGGTTGTAGTCAGAGTCAAAGTCTATGCATCTACAGAAGAGTTTTGCGTGAGTCTTCCAGAGCTACCCACAAATGCTTGGGAGAAACTTGAATACATAGTCCATTTGTTTCTCCATCATCACCCTGTACTTAGTTCAAGGGTAGTTGCCATTTGACAATAAGTCATTCCTTTTTTATCAGGAATCCTGCAAATTTTGACATTCCTGTACAGGTTTTGCTAAAAACTTTTTCAATTTCAGTCAGTTGTCTGCAGTTTCTTTTTAGAAAAGAAAAAATTAAAAAGGAAAATCACTCTTCCTTCATATAACGTGACTTTTTATACTACTAGATAACTACCAGAAACCTGATTTTCCTGAATGGAAAATACAGTCAGAGTCTGATGCAAGTGTGTGCTGGGTTGACCATCAGGCATTTGGCTCTTTGAGAAAGGAAGGAAGGATACAGTGTGTTTTTCAGCTGTTGAAAGAAGTGGGGGAAATTTAATTCAATCCCTCCCATGGGACATCTCTGTGATCATCCCAAATGGCTTGTGGCTAAGTTGCTGTGGGAATTACTGGAATTCTGTGTGAGTCTGGTGCCAAACTGAATGTATTTTCTCCTCTTGACAAAACAGGGAAAGAACTTTTCAACTGAGAATCCACCAGAAAAAGATTTTGTAGTTTTGAGACAAATAGGAGAAAAATAGACATCACTTGGAAGAAATCAGAGAGATATGTTTGTGCTAGCAGTGCATAGCACAGTCCCACATGATCAAGTCCAAGGCCATTTCACTCAATGCTGGAATTGAGACCATTACATATAGGAAAGTTAACTTGGCAAAAAAATGATCCTGTGGATATGGCATGATAGGAAATAAACATTCATAGTGTATGAACTCTTTGTTGGTGATCCAGGATACTTTCAGTCTTAGTCCATAGACACCCAAATGAAGACTTTGAATATCTGTATAATTTTATTTTATTATTCACTGTAGAGGGATTGACAAATAATCTTGTGGTTGTAGCACAAACCTGGAAGAAAGGAGATCTGGGCTGAAGCCAGACCACAACTGAAAACTTCAGAAAATAATTATGAGTACTTACATCCGACATCCAGAAACAGAAGTATCCCAAATTAACTATCTCTTTTCTAACTGCTTACTTAACTTCTTTTTAACTCCATTTTCCCCTGCCCCCTGGAAATGAGTTTAGTAGTAAGGAGGACAATTTTCTTCCTTTTTAAAAAATTGCTTCTCTATGGAAAGGAGGTCGTAATACTCTCAGCATACTACCCCATAATAATACTAAATCATTTGCTCCTTATTTGTTATCCATTGCAACTGTAAGGTATGCTGGGATGCAGAAGGAACCCCCTAACCGAATACATCTTTTCACAATATAGAAAAGTTTAAAAAATACTTTGAAGTATTTTGAATAAATATATTCTTCAACTTTCAGGTTTTTGAACAATTCCACTCACAGAAAATCTTCTCTATTTGATGTTAGTTTTAACCTTATTAAGGTAACTTGGTCTTGCTGTTGTAATGCCTTGGCTTCTGCCACATTACAAATGTTGAATGTTAAATAGAATTGATGGGGGCCATTCTTACTAATTGCCACTTGTGAAAAGGTAATTATATTCTCTGTCTTGGATAATATACTGTGGCATTTGGGACTAGCTAGGCATGACCTACCTGACCTTTCCTGTTGTCAGTTTTGGAATGAATGGTGTGGAAAACAAAGGCTAGTTGAGACTAGAAAAAGTGACTGCAGGTCTTCAACCTACCACAATTCATTTGAAGGAAATATGTTTAAAGATAACTTAATCAATAAAAATTGATGGTCTGTGTTGCAAGGAGTGACCAGGAGATGTTAGCATTGAAAGCAGTTCTATTTTATTTTGTCATATAATTTCAGTATCTTTTTGAAGTCCAAATACATGAAATTTATATGCCCATGTTGCACAAAATTTTTATCAATAAAAGAGTACTAAGGGAAAAAATTGATGCCAACCTGCACTGCATCCTGACAAACAAGGACTCAGAGCAGGGGGAAAAATTTTTATTTTTTACAGAACAGTTACCGGGTGAAAACTGACATTTCATGAAAGCTAAAATGTCCCATCAATTTTGTGGACTGTTTTTCCACCTCTAGGATGACTCTGCAAACACAGATGAACTGGTGCAGAATTTCAGGCCCTCACTGGTAGCACTAGTCATTCTAGTTCAAATCCCCTCTTGTTTTCTGGAACATCTGTGAGCCTGGTCTCCAACATCACATAAAAGTACCTATTACCAAGTCTTCCTGGACCTTCCTGTTCATTTGTTTCCTCCTAGAAATCCTGGAAAGCTTGGCTTTCCTTCTTTATAGAAGTGAAAACACATTTGAAGCTTGGATATGTTTTATGAAACAGAAGTGGTGTTTTCTGCTCTGCCATACTTTGAATGTTCTTGTTCTACTTCCAAGGCACCTTGTCACTTCTGCATCCTTGATTGTGACTTTTGAAGTCTAAGGGACCTTAGTGCTCCATCTATAAACTAGGGATGATTCCGTGCTCTATTTCTAAACTGGAGAGAGTGCCCCTTCCTTTCTTATAATTTTATTTGACCTGTTGTTGTTTTCTTTTTTGTTTTGGGGTTTTGTTACATTCTTGACACTTACTAGCATTGTGCAATGCATGTAAGTGAGAGTCTGATATTTGACACTCCTTATTCTATTATTGTAATACAAATAATTAACAAGATGCAGAAAACGTTATTACAAAACTGCAGGGGAGCACAAACAAGAACTAAATAGAATTAAATTACTAGATATTTGATACCATATCTTCACATCATTTTTGAAGTACTGTAGGAGAAAAGAAGATAAAAAGAATTTTTCATTCATCCACTGGTCTTTTGTTATAGAAATTGGCACTTTTCTAAGATCCTCGCAAGTTTATGGTCTATTTACTTTTGATTAATTTTGGCACTGTTCTACTTGTTGCTCTAATGTTTTGTTATTAGACTTCCGGCAAAATTTCACTTCTACACTTCAGCAAATTAGCCCTGTTTAATTCTTGCTTTCATGAAGGCTAAGCAGATCTACCACCACTGCCTTTCTTTACCTCTCCCAGAAATCCTCACTGACAATTAACATATGCTTATTTTATGTTTTTGGTAAATTACTGTAAAAATCCATAAAGCTCTACAATGAAGGAAACTCAAAATTTTGTCTTTTGTAGTCAGAATGAGCTAGTCTCTTCTGACAGAAAATTTTTGACAGGATCCTGGCATCTCCCTGTTTACAATTAAACAGTTCTAGATTTCATTCCTTCAAAAACCATTGAATTCCTGAAAACCAATCTAGCCAAAGACATGAGTCAACATTTTCTTCATTTGCTTGGCTTCTATTGCTCTTTCTAGAGCAATGACTATTTCCAGCTGTGCCTTGCTCGCCTCTCAGTTAAATGTGGGTGGCAACATGTACCATTGCTGACTGGTTTATGGGCCCAAGCCAATGCCGAAAGAAACCACTTCAAAAGATGATACCACAACAACTAAGTGATATCAGATGGACATTGACCTAAATTTGGTCTGTTTCGAAACAGTTCCCAAAAATGCTGCCCTTTTCCAGGTCTAAGTGTGGTGTTCTTTCTTACAGCTAAATTGGGTAATTATGGGGGACATGTATCTCACAGCTATATTCAACCAAAGGCGTTTCTTACTTTTATTTTAACAGAACAAGAATATTTGAGCAGCTCCAGGCCCTGACCCCCTGGGTGCTGAATACTCTCTGCTCACTGTCATATCCACGAGAGAGGAGGGAATGATGCCTGCCAGGATCCAGCTCTGAAGGTGTGTGCACTATGGACAAGGTCATGGTGTTGAGCCCTGCAGGCTCTCAGTGAATATGGACACTAATACTGCGTCATTTAAGCCAGACAAAAAGTTCCCACTGATGTCAAAGGCTGACTAAAATCTTGAGCTGTTATCCAGCCAGTTTGCCTCCTCTTTATTTTGGCTTAAGAAAACTCATATCCTAGGATGTACATCCAAAGTGACATACAGCTTCAGTAAGCAAAACTACATACTTTGAAGTCTCCTTAGTGTCTTCCAACTCCTCAGGCTGTTAGAAACGGCATTCTGGGAAAGGATTAGCTGCCAGAGTTGGATCACCTGCCTTGGGACCAGAACATCAAGCTACTTGTCCCTGACCAAATATGTGAAGAAGACACGAAGCAGTTTGGCACACTGAATTCCAGTTTTGCAAAGGCATCTCTCTGCCTGCCTGAGCTCACTGTTGTTGTTCAAGGGAGAGACAGTATTTTTCACATAAACCTTCAAACGTTTGCTGTTGACTGGTGCCAGGCACTTATCTCTCCTGAGATGGTGCAAACAGAACTTAGATGCCTTTTTCATTCATTTGAATTTTACTTCCCCACCGTGTAGCTCCAAATATCTTGAAATCTATACCCTCATGTCATGAAGTCTAACCGCCCCCTTTTTGTATCCCAGCTCCCATCTTTGGCCATCTGCATGTATTTTTGTATTAGGAAAAGGCACAAGGACTTTGGGAGCAGAACAAACTGACACCTTAAAACCTTAACATAAATTATTAATAGCAGAATGAATTGATAATAAAATCACTAGTAACTGATTTCAATAGGAAAGAAAAAACATTAAGGTTAAGAGCAAAGAGGAGAGCATAAATGGGAAAGATTTGAGAGAAACAGCAAATAAAAGTGAGGATGCAGAAAGACAGGCAAACAGAATGAAAAAGATAGGTAAAAAGGTGAACCATAAAACTATATGCATAAAATAAGGCAAAGTAAGGCTAAGGAATAAATGTCACAAGTGAGCCTAGGCTGTGCTGTTTTGAAAGTCTGCCCCCTGCTCTAGATGCCTGTAAATTTAGCTCTGAGCTCTCTCGGTAGTTTGACCTCACTTGCCTGAAGTGAAACACTTTCCTAATACTATAGACTACGTCATAGAGATAGATGCAAGACCATTTATAGGAATATTTGTGACTTTTCACCTTGTCCACTCTCCTTGTTTGTGAACTTTAGAACAATAGCAAACTCACATTTCAGCAGCGTCTGCGCAAAATCCCAATGTTGACTGAATCAAACTGATCCGAAAATCCCATGTCATTTTAGCTCTTTCAGCAGGTAACTAATGCATTTCAAAGCATGTTTTTTAATATGCTTGAGTCATACTCAGCATGACGAGTGTTTATATCTTTCTTTTCCAAGTACATGAGAATATAAGCAAAGAGGCAGCTGACCTGCTACTTTGCTGTGCTCCTCTGCGCCCACTAAATGTGCTGCTGTAATTTATAGCCCTTCTTGTTTGTGTCTCCTCACAGCAACCTCAGCATTGCCATCTTGGAAAGTGATGTATGTGAATCAATTACTAGCTGAGGTTACTAGGATAGCAACACCTGAGAAAATGCTTTGTCTGAAGCTGGGAGGTAAGTGTCTTGAGACCTGACCAGAGAGCAAATAAAATAAAATGAATGAGAGAGAGAGAGAGAGAGAGAGAGGAAGCAACAAAAAAAAAGGAAATGGAAAGAAATAATGCTGTTTAATAGCCTGGATTAGGAAAAGTCTTTAGCTTTTCACTATGAACTTGCAGAGTTAACTAATAATTATGTAAAACTCCTCCTATAAAAAATGCTGACAATCGCTTGGACCTGAGTGATCAATTTTGTTACATGGCATTGGTGGGCCTTAATTTGAGTCCATTTTCTTTCAGCAGCACATTTCAGTGATTGCCTAAACTCAGGTATTCTAAAGTCCTAGTGGTCAGCCCCAAAGATTTTTACCCTTTGCAAAAAGAAAAACTTTCTCATCCCCTTGGTCTTTATTTAAAAATGGAAGAATAGGGAACATCTGGACAAATATCTTGGCATCTTTTTGTTGTGATGACTCAAACTAAAGTTTGAGCTTCAACAATGCCTTGTAGCATCCAGTCACAAGGCACAGTGTGACTTTAGGTCCTTAGAACTGAAAGATTTCGGAAAATTCCATACAAATGAGCTGCAGACATATAAGTCTTAGAAGCAATTGTGGTGTTTCTTTCCACTTAGCTTTGAATTAACATTTGTTTGAAATAAAAAGGAGTTTTATTTTTCCCCCTAACTGTGTCCCTTTTTTTTTCTTCTGAGTTTTGAAGACATCTTCTTCTTTCTTTGCATTTAGGATATCAGATTCTGACTGTTTATGATTCTGTGAGAGGGCACTATTGCTTCTTTTGACTTGTTACCTTAACCCTATAGTAAATTTTTTCAAAGTCAATCCAGATAAATATAAATGTACAATATGGAAAAAAAGATGTTAACAGAAACAGCCTCACTTTAAACCAGTAACAAAAATGTCTCTGCAATATAGGTATAACGCTTTGTTATTATTTTTCTGTGTACATTAATTAATTGGTCTCTGTATTCATAAGTTGGTGAAATTGAATTTGCCACAATTTTTATTCTTATTTCCTTTAAACAGCTGTCTGAACAGATTACAAAACTCTTTTTTGAACTACTGTGGAATAGGTAATGGCAAATAATGTCCTGTTGAAAGCAAGTTTCCATTCTTATAAGCTTATAAGGGTGGAGATACGCTTTCCTACTTCCCAGGGGTGAAATTCTGCCCCACTGAAGTTTTGCTGTTAGTTTCAGTTGGGCCAGAATTTCATCCCAGGTCTTCAAAACCAGCTTCCAGATGTACAGTAAAATACCTGAGTTTTGGCCAGCTTTCCTCCTCTTTGCCAGCAGCATGCATAGAACAAATACATACAGAGAAGAAATCTTATAGAAAGTCTCACAGACCTGAACACAATTTAAGCACAACAGCTTTAAAGACATGTGAAGGGAGAAGAAAATTTTGTAAAGCTATTTGAAGCATAGATCACCAAGTAGACAGGCAAGACATCTAAGTCTTCTCCCAGTTCTGCCACTTGTGTATCTGGTGACTTTGACTGAATCACTGCAGTTTACTGACATGTTCATCTTGCATGTAAAAAAGTGAGCAATAACTGATTTCCTCCAGAAGATACTTAAAGAATTACAGAGTAATCCCATGGCATAGTTTGGCTTGATTTTTCCTCCCATCTATTGAAAATTGGACATTCGTGGATCATGTTTAGCATTTTGCAACATGCAATTTAAAGAGTTGCCTTTATCATGCATATGGTTAAAAAGTTAATTATTAGATATCTAGATGATGCATAGCAGAGATCCAGTTTCATGCAGTATTCCATCCAAAGTGTCCTATGGAGATTTATTCCACCAAAGCTGGTTTTCACTATAAGAAAATAAAGACACTTTTTGTGCAAAGAAAGTTGTAGGGTATGTGTCCACATCCCAGTAGACTGTGAAGAACCAAGAAAGTGAAGAGGGCTCAGACTCACAGCTTTTATCTGATTTTGTGTTCACTAGAATTTATACAACAGCTTTAAATGGAGAAATCATTTTATGAGAAATATAAAATAACACTTAAAAGTAATTGTTGCACTTTTCTTTTTCTTAATCTGCAACAGAAGTAGATATTTGAAGTTGTAATCTGCAGTCTGGAATGTGTACAAAAGATTTGCAATCACCAACCATAAGAAGTTCAACAAGGGAAAGTGCTGGATTCTGCACCTGGGATGTGGCAACCCTGGAAGTACGGACAGACAGGGGAATGAGACACTGAAAGCAGCGCTGTGGAAAGGGACCTGGGGGTCCTGGTCTGTGGAAAGTTGAACACGAGTCAGCAGTGCCCTGGCAGCCCAGAGGGCCATCCCTGTCCTGGGGGGCATCAGGCAAAGCATCACCAGATGGGCAAGGGAAGGGATTGTCCTGCTCTGCTCTGCACTGGGGCAGCCTCACCTCGAGTCCTGGGGGCAGTTTTGGATGCCTCAGTGTAAGACATTAAGCTTTTAGAGAGTGTCTGAAGGAGGGCAACAAAGATGGTGAAGGGCCTTGAGGGGAAACTCTGTGAGGAGCAGCTGAGGTCACCTGGTCTGTTCAGCCTGGAGAAGAAGAGACTGAGGGGAGACCTCATTGCAGTTACAACTTCCCCTCATGATCTCTCTGGTGACCAGTGACAGGACCTGAGGGAAGTTGTGTCAGGGGAGATTTAGGTTGGATATTAGAAAAATGCTCTTCACCCAGAGTCTGACTGGGCACTGGGTAAGGTTTCCCAGGGAAGTGGTCACAGCACCAAGGCTGGCAGAGTTCAAGAATCATTTAGAAAATTCTCTCCGGCACAAGGTGTAACTCTTAGAGATGGTGCCGTGAAGGGCCAAGAGTTGAAGAGATTCTTGTGTGTTCCTTCAAACTCATTGTATTTTTTTGAGATTCTGTGTGTGTAAATCTGCCTTGTGTATTTACTTTTTGCTGCCATTTGACTTTGTTTATTTGATTGATTTTTTTTCTCAAATGGTGTGTGTTTTCAACATCAACCTATTTTATGCGAAGGAAATAAATACATGTGTCACTAATGGAAATTATTTAACAGAGTTTAAGACTAAGAGGTACCATTACACTATTTACCTAGGACTCTGGTATATTAAAGTTCTTTAAATATCACCTACTTATTCTTATATGAAAACTCTATCTGCTTCTACTTCATCTTAAAGAGACATTCTAGAAAGACAATCCATCTGTGCTGCCAGTAGTTTGTTGTCCTGGTTAACAATACTCACTGTTAAATATTTGGCCGTTGTTTCTTGTAATACGTGATGCCTTTCTCTCCTAGATCAAAGCACTTCTTAGTACCCACTCTCTTCTTCCTGGGAAAAGGATTCATACTTGTAAACTCACCCTCTCTTCTTCTGATCAGATAAACAGATTGAAACCTTCTAAGTGTCTCCATGGACAAAAATTTTCATTGTCTTCAAAACGTTTTACATTTTAAACTTTTTTTCTGAACACTTTCCAGCTTTTCTGAAACAATTAAAAGGTGTAGAGTGCCAGTGAAGTGTGCATCATTCTTCCACAGAGGGTAGCAGAAGACTCTGCTGCACGTGGGGCATGGTCTCCTCTCTCTGCTGGCTCAGTACTTGCACACTGAAGATGACATTGATCTATTTTGTCACAGAATATATGTTGTGTTTGCACCCAATGTACATCAGGTCCTCTTCAGACTCCTGATGCTTAGGAGCTTAGCTGAAATGTTGAACAAGGGTAACCATCACACCAAAAGTACAGGTTCATGATTACACATTTATTTACCACAGTCCAAGTCAAATAATGGGAATGGTTCCACAGGGTAGGTATAATAGGTAAAGTTTATAATTTTTACTCCAGAAAACATAGGAGGGAAAAGGCAGTATTTATTATCACTGATCTTTTATTATCATAGAAAATCTACAGATTTTCTATGGGTTATACATTCCAGGAGTAGCTAGATGTCTCAGAAAGTTCTCGGGATATTCTGGTACTGTTACAGAGGTTCAAGCAATTATTTGTATCATCTTCTTGACCTGATCTCTGCCAAATTCTGCTGGAATGCTATGATTTTCCTGGTTGGCATCGGTGCTGCTTTAACCAGAGATGTATGGGGAATTTTTAGAACTTGAGAGGCTCAGAGATGAACTGGCACTCAGACCAACCCTTCAGTGGTCACTTGACTTGTTTGCCTTCCTGCAATATTTCCCCAGAGGAGTGCTCACCCTGGGGCCACTGCAGCAGCTGTGCACCTGTTCTCCACAAAAGGCACTTCCTTCAAAGAAAACATCAAAGCTCTGAGAAATAACCATGAGAAACATTTCTCTCAGCATCTTTCTAGCTATTATCTTGACACAACTGCTGTGTTCTGGGTACTTAACCCAGGAGATTAAATCTTTATGCGCCAGTGCAAAAATATCATATCCCTGTAATTTTTCATATATATAATTTCTCAGCTGCTGTAGTTTAAACTTGTCATATTTATGGCACAACTGCAATTTAGGTGAACACTTTAAAATGCCATTCTCAAAGGACAATTCTCTAGAACTACTACAACAAATACCTTTCCTTGACAGTATATTGGGTGGTGGAACTTATCACTGCAGTCAGTTATATTTCTGAGCTAGTGACTGCTTAATATTCTCTAAGAGAAAAATCTTTAGAAAATCCGTACTAATAAATTATAGAACGGTGTAATCGAAGTAGGAACAAAAGGTAAGATTCTGTATGTAACTGCATTTGCTGCAGAAGTGAGTTATACAGGAGTAATCCACCCTGGATGCCTAGAAAAAACTGGGCTGGAGGAGGTATAGATAAAAATTGGTTTAGCAACACCCTGTCTGCTTTTGGTGATCCTGTACCTACTCTCCAAACTATCCGTGTCTGGTGATAAGCTAATAATTTGCATGTCTCCTATGAATCATTGTAGTATTTCCTGTATTGCCTACTGGTAAGAACCTTTCTGTACTTTGGGGATCATTAAACAGGACACATTTTTGGGATATTCAAATTGTGGTCAAACCTGTACCATGGTAACTGAAAGTGGCTGGGATGACTAATGTGGCTAAAGGCAGATGACAAGAGCCTGTGCTTAAATCCCACTAAATTCTATGTGATTTAGGCATTTAATTACTTGCAATGCCAGGCGGGGGGGACTGTGTTCCTGTCAACACTGAATCCTATATTGAGCTGATTCTGTTCATCAGTCCCTAAGGACCGCAGTGGTCAGGAAACCACAAAACTTTGGGCACACTGAGAAACACAGCCCCAAAAGTCAACTGCCATTAAGCACTGAAGGAGATGTGGGTAGCTACCAGGCAGCAAAATGCACTTCTGGAAGAATGCTGTTGGTTCATAGAATGTTTCTGGTTATCCCCTTTAAAAAAAAAAACACAGAAAAAACCAGAAAAAGCCAAACCAATTTGGAATTTCCAAGAATACTAGAATAATGAAAGCATAGACAGTTTTGGAGTGACAGAGAGGATACACCACATCACACAAACCTCCACCACCAGTGGCATTCTTGCTGTTGGCCTTGGATGGCAGCCCAAGGGCTGAACAGGCAAATGAATCTTCACTCCTCCTTGTGACCCCTCACCAGGCTTGAAGGCCACGTGGAGAGGAAGCTCTTATTGATGTTGCTGTTCAGTTTGCTTTTAAATAGCTCAATGTCCATGGTTGTTGAACTAGTTTCTGGATTCTCAAACTCACATAACTGAAGACGGTCATTTTTCTGCACAGGCTACTCTGTAGGGCAATTCTGTGAGCCTAAGTTAGGTTCCTGTTCTTCTTCTTGTGGAGCTTTCCTCTCCATGAAAGCCTCTGCAGACCTGCAGCTTAGACACCTCACTCACCAAAAGTAAGAACTTGAACCAGAAGTAGATCTTCAAGGATTTGGATGGAAAGACAACTATTTCCTGTTTAGGTCACTAAAATAATTAAATTCTTCCTTACTGGAAGTTGGCAATTTTGATTCAGGATATGCTGCTAGATTTTCAGTTCAAAAAATCATGGAGTCTGTGCAGAAAGAGTACATACAGGCTTTACAAGGCAAGATTCTGTTCTCTGTTTTCTGAGAGGAAAAATAAAGAGAAAACTAAACCACAAAAAAACCCAGTGAACCACTGTGTTAACTGTGGTATGTCATGAGCAGTGGGTTGTGAATGGAGAGCTTCACCAATACAGTGCTAAGACCAGCATTAAAGTGTTGTTCACAGCAAAGATTCTGGAGTTGTCATTCTCCATATGCTGCCTCAATATCTGCAATGAGAGCTAATCAAAGTAGATGCATTGGGCTTGTCACTGGCCTAAAACACACTCTTTGATACAAGACAGCCTCCAAGGCAAAGGGAGATATATTCTCTAGTCAGAAGGGCTAAGAAGAGGCTGTTCTTCAGAACTGCTCTTTCAGTATTTTTCCCTATGGATTTTATGTCTGTTATTTCAATGTGGCTTGCACTGCACACAGCTTGTATTCAGGTGTGGATCTGAAGCTGGGACTGATTTGAGGTTATACTGGTATAATGAGTTCTGGACCTAGGTTTTCTTTGCTGAACAAGCAGATGAGGCAGCAGATCCTACATCATTGCATCTTGGAGCAGCTCTGTACTCACCAGAGCATTTGTCTCTAAGTGAAGAAAAGGCATCACTTTTTCAGCTGTCAAATATACAAAGCACTCCCACTGCTGATCAGCTTTTCTAGGTTGTATCATAGGCTTTGTTACCATGTAAAACTTTCATTCCAACTTGCTAGATCAGCAGGAATGCCTTCCTTGGGAGTGGACTAGGAACTCACAGCTTTGTAGAAAGCAATATTTGGAATCCTCCTGGGATGCTTCTAAAAGAGATACCTGTAGATGCAACTTGCCAGTATAACCTCTTAGAATATTGTTGAGCTCAAAAGCAGATATCCATATACAAAAAGAACCACTAAAAAACCCCTGTTGAGTAAGAAAAAAATGATATAGCTGTAGTACATAAATGACTCACACCACTGAGTTCAAATTTGATTTTTGGTGATAGTCTTAGCAGTCTGCAGTCTGATTTGTCTGCCTTCTGAATGTAGTACATGCTAACTTTCAGTAACTTTCTTTATTCTCTGCAGGACTGTTGAGAAAGATTCTCTTGAGATTTGAGAGCCTGGACTTTTGTATTACTCTTCTGCCAAATCAATAAATGATGATTAGAGCAAGTTAATTAGGATGAGAGGTTTTGCAGGTAGCTAAGTCAGACATTCAGTCTGTCACCCAGTCTCTCTCCAGACTCACTGGGGTGAGAAATGCAGTTCCATAGATTCATATCATGTGTTAAGATGGGATGAATCACAGTTTTGGAGATGTCCATCCGTTTTTCTTGGGGTCCCCCTCAGTTCTATACTTAGATTTTGCACAGCCACGGGAGTATGGAGGTCTGTGGGAGTTATTCCTCAACTTGCTGGGGGTTTCTGCCTCTGTTACTGGATCATTTCCATTACCTATTTAGTTTCTTCAGGCTACCTGAAGTATGACAGATTTTCTGTCTTCTTCATCTGTAAATACTTCCCAGACGACCACAAACACATAAATATTGCAAAAGTTATGACGTGCTCAGGCACCTAATGGCTGTGGTTATACAGCCATTACCATGTGTCCATGGCAAAATAAAAGCCAAATCAAAACAAAACAAAAACCCCACCCAAACTAGGAAAAAAGACAAACTTAGGCTGGCTAATCAAACTTAGTTTGGCCAAGCTAAAGTGCCATGGAAAGATGGAGCAAGTCTAAGGCAAAGAGTTGAAGGTTCTTTCCACTGATATTGAAACAGCATTTAGTACTTTGAAGTAAATCCCGAACTTTATGGATATTCTACTGACCTTTGGTGAGACAGACAGAATATCTTTATGCAGTTTCATCAATATTTTAGGTGGAAAGCATGAAAATTATACAAACATTTTAGACAACGAAAAATGCAAATACAGATACATGTAAAAGGAAAGATGAATGAACTGTCTTTACAAAGAAGAAAAAGGAAAAATCCTGGCTTGTGTAGGCATGACACCATTGTGAAAGGAAAAATCTCGATCCTGTAAATTTTAGACAACCTTGATTTTAGTGGACTTCATTTAATATTGATGAGAGGCTTAATTATAGTTATCCAGCTCTCACAAGCATTGACAAATTTAACCCAAAGTTTGAGTATTTTCTTTGCTCTGAATGAGCTACAAGTTCTGCTCTCTTTTACAGATATAGGGTGCCATGGATTTTGCTTAGGCAGCACAGGTGTAGCTGGAAGATGAATTTGGCCCAGAATGTTTTCCCACATTAACAATTCATTTGACATTTAAAATGAGCTACACAAAGGCAACAGATTAATCAAGCCAGATATTGTAGATATGCCTGGAGCACAAAGGAAAACAACCCCACTGAGCTCAGAGATGCATTGCCTGAACTATAAAGCTGGTTTTCATTAAGTGTGTGTGATTCAGACAAATTAGGAACTAAGTACAAGGGAAAAAGAAAACCAAACTATAATCATTCCTGCACACTAAATTAAGATTTAAAAAAATTGAACTATTTGACACATTGCTGACCATGCAAACTCCTGTATCCAAATGCTTAGACTATTTTGTGTCCACCAGAATCTGCCAAAGATTTTTAGTTGTTGGATTTTTCCCCCCACTCTTCTACTGAATTGTCAGACTCTTTCTTGGCTCACAGATTTCAGGCACTAATTAGAATCCCTCGTAAATAAACGTACTATGCAGTCACTAAATCACCATGATTTCCCACATGCCTGCATTTTAAAATGTACACAATATTTTCAGATGTGGCTGAAAATGACATCCCCCAAAGATGCTGTTATTTTATATAACACTAAGAAAAAAAAATGTAGTAATGTGTGTTCCTAATTTGAGAACTTTGTAGTAACATCTCTATATATTAATATACTTTTGAATTTATTTTTCAAAATACCATTGGATTTTACCACTATAGCAGTTAAGATGAAAGATATTCTACTGAGTATGGGACTAACTTAGTTCAGGTCCCCATTCTCTTACAAAAGCTTTTTGACCTTGGTTAAGACATTTAGAAATCAATAGGACTGAAGCCTAAACTTCACTGAAAATCTGGAGCTTTTTATTCATCTGTGTTCTTGTTTCCATTTTTTACAATCAGGGTTCCAAATATCTTGAAAAGGATAACAGTGAGCTATAAGAAACAATTAGCTTTTTTTTAGTTTGGAAAATAAATTAAGAAAAATTAGAATTTTTGCTTTTTGATTTTTTAAAATGCTTCTCTTTCAGTGAAAACAATTAATCCCAATCACAAATTATTACAGTCAGAGAGATTACACACAAAGGTACTATGAATGGTCAGTAATGTGGGTCACTCCATTTTTTCAGGTGCGAGCTATATGAAGAAGAAAGTTATTAGGTAAGATATTGTTCCTTGTGTTTATCCTATTTACAAAATTAAATCTTTGATTTCTTTCTTTCTTTTCTTTCCCCTCTTTTTTTTTTCTTTTTTTTAAGGTGCCAACTATTGCCTTTCTGCAGGAGATTTATTTCTGCGTAGTTCACAAATATTTTTTGGCCACTCAAGCTGTTTGAATCTAAAAAACCGTTCCTGCTGTGAGTGGCATACTTCTTTGGAAGAGGTCACTTTTTCTTTCCTTTTCAGAGTTGGAAGACTCTAGGTGCAAGTCCACATGTTTAAACAGAAATGCTTTCAGGCCTTGTAGCAAAAATAAGTTATTTAGGTCTTAACTGCAACACCACAGAGCTGCCATATGCCTTACCCTTTCTGATTTCACAGAATCCATTGGCTGCAGATCTCATGGATGTGGGATCAGTAGGTGTATTCCACTTCCCCTGAAGGCACATTTCCATAAATGCACATGCAGCTGCAATTGTTATGTCCAAGGAGATTGCTACTGGGAAATAATGGAGGGTGAAGCCCCACGCTGTACTCTCTTTCTGAAGACTTTTAGAATACTTCAGATGAAGTTCACAAAAGCATAGCAGATTACTTTTAATAGAGTAATAAATTACTCTTTCAGCCAGAATGCAGGGCTGAAATAAGCTGTTGGATCTCTGAATACAGAATCCAAACATCACAGGCAACAAAGCCAGCAAGTTACTTGGAAGGATCTGCAGAACACTGGCTCCATGAACCTGTTCAAAGCACCAGTCACAAAATGCTTCTAACAAAAATATAGTACAAAACATTTCCCAGCTCTCTAAGACAAATCAAATACCACATAACCACTATAAATCTAACACTGTCCTGGGTCTTTGAAGTATAAACTTTTTTAGCTTATGGCAACCATTTATACAAAATATCACAGGGCATATGAAACCAAAAATCACCTCAGTCATTTGGAAAAGGTGTAAATCATGGTGAAATATTTGTTTATTTTATCACTACAGTAGGCAGCGACTGACAACAGATCTTGATGATACATCATAGAAGTAAAGCTGCTAATTTTAAAATTACAATTTTTGTACAATGCTAATAAATATCACTGAAATTTGCAGTTATTTTTATTGTGGTTTTATTCCAGAGATAAGACATAATGACATAATAACACTTAGTCATTCACTTAAAACTCCTTCAACCTCTAATAAAGAAGCATACTGCAGGATATCACGTTAGAAAGGGCTTCTACTACTTTTTGTTGTCTCACAGTCTTCTGGTGCAGTCTCGTTCTGGAGCAGTTTGCCACAGCAAGCAGAGGAGTCACAGTCATCTGAGAAGAGGACACACTGAGGGCAGATGGAGGTCAACTGTGATATTTTAGGAAGAGGTCGAGCCACAGTGTTCAGATACCGATTCAGTCTTCCCCAAATTACAGTGGTTTCCAGATCCAAGGGTTGGCTTCAGGCTCAATTCTCCTGATTTTGCATTTTTAAAAACACAGAGTTTAGTATTCACAGCTTGTGTTGATCTTGTGGGAATACTCAGAGGAGAGCACATAGAGAGAGTTTGCAGTGCAACTGTTCTGTTTCTTCTCCTCCCATATCCACTTAGGAAACTTCCCTTAATATTAAAAGACTTAACATCCATTTCTGAGTGTGAAACTGAAGTTGAGGGTGTGAGGATAGTGATTATAAACAATCATCTCTGCTTTTTCTTTCACCTTTAAGAGAAAATAATGGTATTTTTCATCTGTGCTTCTTTAGGGGGGTGCCTTTCAGGACCTCATGGTTTTGGTAAAGAATTGCTACTGCTGTATAAGCTGAGAAGGTCTAGTCTCAGTCAGAACCCATTAGAACCCCAAACACATCTTCAAAATATGTGTGTTGCAGGGCATCATGAATGCAAATACTTTTTTCCTTTAATGCACTTGGAAAACATTCACAAGCCACTTTAAGAAAGGTCATTGGTGATTAGAAAGTGTATATCTTCCCCGACCATTTTTTTTAATATGTAGATCTCTAGACTATCAAGTTGATGTTCATTATCTCTGACTGCCCCTTTCACCTTTCCATGTGGCTTATCTCAGTCCTCTCTTTGATGAGTTTACTGAAATGAACTGTCTTACTAACTGTGGTGTGAACCATGTGCATTTGAAAAGGGAGAGTAAAACAGGGCTTAAAAAGGACTTTTCAGTGATCTGACAGTGATGCTTGATCTGAAGTTCTCAAATTTGGCTGCTGTTCTGAAAATCTGGAGCGCCCTGCAAACATTGTTGCTTAAGCAGAGCCTTTACCACAAAGGGCCGTCTCAGGGTGTCAGATCCCTATCTGGGGTGTGTTCAGAAGGAGCCGAGTCTTTTTTTTCTCCTTCATCAGGGGGAAGTAAACTTAGATGTTTATAACAAGACACAAGTCACTGGCCCCATACTAAGCACTGTTTGCAGTACATCCTCTTGTCACTGGCCCAATTTTTAAGAATATTTACAAATTATTACACTGTGGCTTGAACTTAACATGCTACCCTAGGTGAGGGATCAACTCTGTCAAACCAACTGCCACAACTGTGAGCCAGCTGAACACATCTCTTTCCAACAGGACAGGAATTTCTCACGAAAGATGAGAAGGAAGGGCTAGGCTTCTCATGAGAGAGTAAGCATTTCAGAGTAACTGTCTTTCTGATTCAGGGCAGGGATTTCAACTACAGTTTAGGATTACTTGCAACCTTATTAGCCCATTTTAACTACCCCTCTTCTGAGGTGTTGCCATTTGTACAAATCCTTGGAGTTTCCAGTCCAAAAGTCTATTTTCATTTTCCCTGTATCACAGAAACAGCAAAACACACAAGTAAATATTGAGGCTGTGGCTCTCAGCAGAAGCAAGCCTCTGAGAAGTAGTAATTCTTACAAAGATGCTAATGTGACCATACTTCAGGTTTCCAGGTGAGTTTTCTTCCCTGGCTATCACACATTATAAAACAAAGACATTGCTCCTTTTTTAGGGAATATTTCATTATAGTTCTGAGACACTGAGACAGAGATGAAGGAAAAAAGTGCATACCTTCTCTGACCATTAGGATATGTATAAGGGCATATATATACGAGGTCCAATCCTTAAATTTCAGATGTTTTCCCTGAAAATACTTAATAATGCAAAGTATCCACAAAGGTAGTTGAGACAGTTTGCGTGCAAAAACCCTTGACTGTCTATTCTAATGCCTGACTGACTTCTTTTCCCAAAAATGGGGTAATGGCTGCTTTTTTTTTTTTTTTTTTTTTTTTAATGGGAAGATCCCTTGTTTTTTTTGACCAGTACTAATGTACACATTGCTCTCCTGGAATACTCATCATTCTGACTCCTCACATTATTTCCAAAGGATACAAACTAAGGTGAACAAACTCAGTTGATATTATTTCTGAAACACAGTTTGAAACACTAGAGTTTAGATATATTGGCAAGAAAATGTCAAGCATTACTTTGTGGGGTACTTTTACTTATAAACCACAGTACACAATAAAATATTAAGAATATCTCTAAATATTTTAAAGAACACTCATACTCTGAAAAATGAGTATAAAACAGCTTTATAGGTACTGTGCTTATGTTATCTCATAAATTTACTTACTTTGTCTCAAAGTGCAATACTTTACATAGATCCACTTTAGAAGCTGCAAACTTCTCCAGCTTCTCCAGAGGCTGCTTGCACATCTAAAAACAGAGCTGCAAGACATGGTTTTCTTCCACAGCTGAGAGCTCTGCAGGAGAAAAGAGAAGGTGATATAAACTCCTGGGTCTCACCTCTGTAAGCCTGAAGGTCTGAGGACAGCACATGCTTAAGTGCAGCAGGGAGGCACTCAAGGGACTCAGTGTAACTAGCAGGGCATGTTGCCCAAACTGATCAGCCCGAAGGCTGTCCTGCGTTCTGGACTTGGAATCCTGTCCCAGAAGAGCACTGGACCATGGCCTGGGGAGGTACAAGTTTCTGAGGAGCTTGGGTGATTTCTGCACCTCACTCCTGGTGAATATGGACCCACTGCTACATGTGCAATGCACATTAGTGGAGATAAGCAGTGCTGTCCTGGAGCAGCCACAGTCCCTGCACACAAGCGGATCACATGTGTGTATAGAAGTGGACATGCAGCATTTTTACATCCAGTCAATTATTTTCCCAATGTATGACCTATTCATTGTCATTTAGGCTTGTAGCATCTCTTAGACAAGAATATTCCTGAATTAAGCATGTGGTCATGTGAGCTGAATTTACAATTTTATGTAAATTTCATTTACATAATTAAGAGTCCAATTTATAAATTTATTTGTATTTGTACCTGCATATGGAGAAACACTTGTGCTGTTGCACACGTACTTCTGCCTTTAATTATCTTTGTCTTGCCCATTTGCATACTAATGTTTTCCAGCTCAGGCAATTATTTTTAGCCTCCTATTAAAAAATTGAAGCACTAGGTAGAGAGACAATGAGCTGAACATCCTTCAGTCTTCTTCAACATGAGAACATGTCTGACAAAGCAGAAGGTCTGATCCGTCTCAAACTTAGAATGTGCAGAAGCTCTGTATAAGGCATGAGTCTCCACAAAGCTATGCACCCATTCATTCATTGAAGGACCAGACCCAAAATAGATTTAAAATCCTATTTGTACGTACCATATATGAAAGCTTTGTTTGTACTTCTTTCCATTTTTAAACGCAATTAAAAATAAAAGACGCTCTTCAGAGAAATGCATACCAGCCTGCAAAATTCCCCTTTCCCAGGGCAGAGGCCAAGAAAGAGACAATGTTTCTTTTCCCCGAAATAGGTTCTGGTTGCACTAAACCAAATCCAGCAAGACAAATGATTGTCTGTGGTCACAGACAGATCAGGACTCTCTTTTGGTAATTTGGCTCAAGATACAGGCAGACAAATTTACTAAATGGAATTTTAGTGCACATATTTAAAAAGTAAAAGCTCTGCAAAGTACATGGCTGAAAGTGGCATTAATTACAGAGGATGAAAGAGTCAAATAACATACACATACAAAAAATGTACCTGCAATCCATTTTGTGGGAAGTTGCAACTTTGCACTCACATACAGATATTTCAAATGCTAAATTAACGGCCATTAGCCCAAGAGGAAACAAACACACTTTAAAGGTGGAGCATAAAGGGATCAACAAATGACGATGGAAAAACAAACTTGAGGTGTGGGGATACAGGTCATGTTTTTTGAAATAGTACACAGAGAAGTTTCAGAGTTGGGATTGGTTGCTGAAAGTAGAGGGTGAGTGTGAGACATACATTTTTGAGGGAGTTTTTGCTTACCATAGAGACAAATATGGCTGGGGGCTTAATGGCTTGACAACCAAAGGAAAGCGGTAATGTTGAACAATGGAGTCCCTCTTCTGTGAGGGAGAAGAAAACCTGTTGACCAGCTGATAGCTGGAGTCATGCATTACAAGGAGCTAAATGCTCATAGCTTACAGATTCCTTCCCACAGGGAGCTAGGATATCTCCCACTCTCTCCATCTGTGCACTGTGGCAAGCATGAAAACAGTTCTCTGAAGCTCCTTCCCCTATGCTGAGCCTTCTCAGGCTCCTTCTGTCACCACTTGAAATAAGAGTATGCTTTTCCCTTGTTAAAGAAGATTAATCTGCCATGATGTCAGTGACTGAGTGGACTTCATGTATTTGGTCTCAGTCATGGTGTTTTCACCCTAATTGGAGACAATGTTGCTGATTTAGACCATCTGCTGAAAGATGACATCCTTTTGAGGCACTCACAGACCATAAACAATAATGTCTCAATATGCATAAAGATGTTTTACATGTCTTCCCAGCATTTCCATAGAGAATCTCAAAGCTCTCTGCATACCAGTGTGTTCAGCTTCCCAGAGGCTTCAACCAGTGGACAAAACTCCTGCTTTACACATGGCAAGATGAAACCCTGAAGAAGTCAAGAAACCTGAACTCAAGATCACCCAGCAAATCTTTATCAGGATGGGGAATAGAAACCAGGTCACCTTACATGTGGTTCTGCATTTTATTCACTCCCCTGGTGCTCTGACCTCACCATGCTCCATGAACCTCATCATAACTATATGGGAAATGCAGCTGTTAGTTCAAACATTACCTGTTTGAACTAAAAACACAGCAGCAGATGGAAATACAATAGGTTAATAGCTATTCCAAGAAGCAATCGTTTAAGGTACCAAGAAATCACTTCTGTTAACCTTTTCCCTTTGTGACATTTGACCAGTATATATGCAGGTTATAAAGGTCACCCATTATCACCATTTTATGAGACTTGGATTGCCTCTGATCTTTCTTCACATTTTGCATTCAATAGCCTTTACCTGATCCAGCAACTGGTAATATTAACCAGCCACAATAAGTTTTTTTCCTTTATGAGCCAGGGTCCACGGTCTTAGAGAAAGTATAATGTAGCTTTCTTTGCAGTTAGATACTTGTTCTTAGAATCTTATACCAATTTTATGGCAAAATCTTCTTGCCCTACATCTTTGATTCAGCCTCAATTTCATATGTGTTTTTAGAGTTTGATATTACATTACTAAATATATTTTGGGTGTTCTTATTTTTTTTCAGTTATGCATATTTTGCTGATATATCCCTTTACTGTCAAACTAACCTGCCTGTTGCGCTCCTTGTGTCAGTCCCAGACTTTTACAGCTTCTCCTTCATCAAAAGCTTAGCATAGATCTGTGTGCTATCTAATAGAGTTGTAAAATATTGGGGTGTGTCTGGCTTATCAAGTCCTTTTGAGATTCAGGCAATCAGCACTGCTAACGTCCCAGCCTGATCTGTATGCCTTCAAGGACAAGAGTAACTCCTGAAATAATTTTCCAGTGTGATATAACAAAGAACCCTTAGGGGAGAAAGGGTGTGTTTTGATCTAAATTCACATCATACAGGAAGTTTTACAGAGAAAAAGGAATGTGGTGATGATTTAATTATCCTCTTCAAAGCAAAAAGCATGTTATTAGCAGGAGGCTGTGACTCAGAGGTTTTTACTTGGTTTGAGTTCTTATTAGCAGTTTTGAAACAAGGGAGATTGATTGATTCTTGTTCAGTCATTAAACTCGTTAATTTACAAAGATTCATTGCACTGGTGTTAATTTGAGAGTTGCAGGAAGTTGCAGAAAGAAATTGAATATGGTGCAGATAATGTTATTTCATAAAGGATGATCATCCATTCCCTATAAGGCGTCCTTTGAACCACATTTTGGAGGCTTTTCTCTTCTTTTAACATGTCTAACTAATGAAGGGGGACAGACACGGGTACTCACCTCCTGACCCAAAGCATTTTGTAAAATTGTCTCCAGAAGCTGTTACTCCAAGAAATAACATTTTGACATCTAGATGTTTTATTGCTGTTATTTCTGCCATGGGAAAACAAACACTAGACTAGACTGTTCCAGCTTTAACAGTGCAACCTAAGGATATTGTGGGATTATCTTTCTCTGAGTTAGGTCATACCCAATACAATTTCTTTGTGAGATGTCCTATCAGCAATAAAAGATGTGAATACAGGGTCTGTCATGCAGGAAGATATTGAGCTCCTTCACAAGGCTAAAGCAAACTAAGGTGTGGACTACAGGAGATTAAAATAAAAATATTATTTCAGCTTCTCCCCTAAATCAAAACCAAAGAGAATCAGCAAGTGTGTATGGTAAAACACATCAGATTAAACCATCTTCCCCACTGACAACTGCCTGTAATTTATTACAGCCTTACTTCACAATGTTTAGTACAAACTATTAGGATTTAAGCAACAGGCAGTGATTATGAATATCCCAGTTGAGATCTGTTTGCCAGAGAACAAGTGCTCAGTGCTTTATATAAAAATGTAACACCTTTAAAATATCTTCATCTGGTTACAAACTAGCAAATGTCCCCTCTTCCCTACTAAGGTTTGTTTCAGGAAATATTGGCTGTGGTGTGACAGTTAAGATGCCCATGATGAAAAGAGTCTGATCTCTGTTACACTCTTAATGGATTAGTATCTTGTTGGTTGAGGCAACACTTCTCCTCTCCTGTCCTTGATGCCAAAAGGTTAGGTAAGAGCACAGGAGGTCAACTCTGTTACTTTTTATGGAGGCAGAAAATGGCATAAAATGAAAATAATTTCCTGTGAAAGCTGAGGACATTCCTTCATTAGATTTGTTTCCTGTGCTAGGTCATATGGCTTTTTTTTCCTTTCTTTCTTTCTTTTTTTTTTTAAACATGCATTTGCTGGTTTCCTGTGCCCCAAGGGCTTTAGTGATCTGCTTTTATGAGACCAGGCCCACCAATGCTGTTTTTTATGATAAAAATGAATTAACTAAGTGAATCAAAACCATCAGAGGCGTGCTTGATAAGGGACAACAGGTGATATGTGTTTGATAGAGGCTAAGTTACTTAGGTTATGAAAAACGGAGTTATTACAAACCCACATTCTAAATCGCCACCTCACCTCAGTACCTCACAACAGGTGACACATCCTCTCCCAAACAGCACCAGCTGGACTTCAAACAATCCTTGTTAGTCAACTCCCTCTTTTTTCACTATTGAACATAAAATGTCTAGCAATAATAAGATCCAGAGATCTTTTATATTTTTTTCACCCTCATAAAAGCTGATGTTGCCTGGCAGGAAGGAACAGCTGGTCACCTCTTTCCCTGGCTCTGGTGGAATGCAGAGCGAAATGGTGTCCTTCGTTCCCACTGCCAACAGACCTAAATCCCAGGCAAATTATCAGGAGAGTCCCAGAGATTCACACTAAACACAGCATGTGCTAGACCAGCACAAAGGAAGGAGATGAGGCAATATGACAGATCATGCTGGCTGGCTGATTTCTCTGCAATATCACAGCTAAAGATCACTCTTTCCTATTTTTTTGTGCCCTTAAGAAAAAACACAGCAAAGATGAGCAAGTAAAAATGTGTAAATGGGCACTACCTCCAAGAGATAAAATCTTGTGGTTATAATAAATGGTTGGCTCCTCACCCTCAGAAGGGCAAATTGAATATTAAGCTGTATTAGGAAAGGAATAGGGAGCAAACCATTCCTACTGTAAAATACACCTGCATTCTAGTGATAGGGCTCAACTTAGGATGCTTTCCTTCACTCTCTCCCGTCCACCTTCAGGAAGGATGTAGTAGAACTAGGAAAGTTTTTAAGAAGGACAAGGGTAATCAGAGGCATGAAGTATTTTCCGTATGAGGAACAAATAAATAGACCGGGACTTTTCAACCTGGAAAGAAGAAGGTGAGTGAAAGGAGATATGCAAAAGCATGAATGACATGGAGAAGGTGAATAGGAAATTATTGTTTGCTGTCTCTTCCAGTACAAGAACTAGTACATCAACAAACCAGGCAGCAGGTTCGTAGACCAAAAGGTGATTTTTCTTCAACCAGACACGAAGAACTTCTTGTCCCCTGGAAACTGTAGATGTTGGGAGCTTTCATGGTTTCCAAAAGTGATTGGAAAAAATCATGAGAAGACAAAGGAACAGATAATTTTTTATTAAACACAGAGTCATGACTATCCATCTCAGCCACAGAGTTGGTCTAACCTGATTCAGCTGTTCATGTGCTCTCATGCTGTGTTCTCTGAGAGGGGATTATGAGATTTCTTGTAGCTCACCTCTAAGTATGGACTATTTTGATTCTGACTGGATTTTAAGCTCAAAAACCTTTGCCCAGTTCAAGCAACAATTTTGTCTGAATATGTGCTTATTAAAGACTGGAAAAGAAAAGACATCCCCAGGAATTCATGTGGAATGAAATACTCTGTCAATGCAAGTGGCTGTAGGTAATCTTGAAACCCTGAGTAATTACACCAAGAGTCTAAGACTTCATTGATTTTAGTGCATGAATACATACAGAACTGCTTCCTAAGAATTTTAAATTGATTGTGTCAGGCATATCATACAAACCCAAGGACTCTGGGAAATGTTTGCCTTACTCATATTTTTCTTGCTCAGTAGGCTAAAAATACACTGTCTGAAGTAGTGCCTCTGAGGCATTTCATTCCTTTTAACTTCACACACCTTACCCACCATCTGAACTCTTGAACAAAAGCTGCTGTAGAACTCAGATCATTATTTTGTGTCCTACTGTACACTAAGTAAGTTCACTTCTTACTCAAGGAGTACAAGGCCTGCAATCTTGTCACTATTTTTGTTTAGTAGCTCTTTTTCTTCCCTCTGAGTGCTTTAGTGGTATACAGAAAATATTTTACAGCGGTGCTTAATGAACTGCTTTCCTTCCATAATTTTGATGGACAGGCCATAAGGACACAGAGTGGTCGGAAGCAGAAGAGTCTGTATATTGTCTTTAGCTGGCAAATACTAAGAGCCCCCACAAGGAATTTCAATATGACATATTACTTTGTTACCCAAGGAAGAGGCCTCAAAGGACAATGCATTTTGTTGCTAACAGATCACTTCTTATTCCTACCAGTCCAATTCAAGATATTTCTGTACAGCGGTCAGCTGTTTGTGTCATTTTTGACAGCAAGCTGTAATACCTTAATTTTCTAGAATTGTTGTCCCAAAGGGAGGTGACATTGAAATACAAATTATGTTACAAGCTGAATAGGGAAACTGCAATAACATTGAGAGTTAAAGCAAAGTGAAGATATATTAAATAACAACTCAAGTACTGCTATAATGGTGTTAACCACTACCTTCCAGAAAGTAGTCAGAGTGGGTCAAAAGAAGTGAGTAATTAAACTCATGGCTAAACTGAATATGATTAAAATTATTGGATATTAGTAAACAGCAAATATATCACAATAAAAGAATAATTTGGACGTGAAGCTGATATAAGGCTATGATGCAGAAGATCAGTTGTTTAAAATGGCCTATTTATGATGAAAAAGAATGGAATTCCAGTGGAAAGAGCAGGATGGAACTGGGCAGGGATATGAAACCAAGTACTTCATGGCACGCTGCTTTCAAGTAATGAAAGGAAACCTATGAAAGGCAGAGACACAAATCTCCATTTAGAGATTTAATCATAGGTAGGGAAGAGTTACCAGGGTATAATAAAGAAGACAAATATGGTGGAGCAGTTATTATCCTTCCCAGTCCCAGCAGTGGACCTACAGGTGCCTTCTTAACTGGAATTTTCATCTAACCATAAACTTCAAGGTGACCTATTCTGCAGGTTTTTGCTAGAGAAAACATTAGGGTTTTGCTTCCAAAATGTGGTGAATGAAATTTGTAGCTATATTACATATTATTGACGAAAATAATCAACATCTCAAGCAATCTGCACTTCTCTAAAGATAGAATTTCATGAATGTAACCATGCACATACATCTGTGGATAATTTACATCATCAGGTAGTTCACCACAAAAATTCATTAAAGAAATAATAATAGTATGAAGTAGTGTTAGCACATTTAAAATAATTACTTGATGAATAAATAGTTCCATAATTTAACATAATTTTAGAAAATGACAGATCAATCCAAAATTTCAACCATACATATCAAAATAGAGTCAATTATCTTGTTTCAAAGCATATGCTGGATTTTGTCATCGAGAAGACCTCAGCCTTTGCCAGCTGCATCATACTCACAGTTGGCATTTGGAGACAGAGAAAAGTTTCATCAGTTTAATTTCCTGAAGTGTTGGCATGATCTTCAGTTTTGAATTCAGCCTGCATGAATTCAGCAGCATTGGGGAAGTTTTTTATTTTTTTGTTTTTATTTTGTTTAACAGACAGGCATTTAACCTCTGACAACACAAGTTTTCTGCAATTCTCCTAATTTTTTTGCTGCAAGTTTTTTTTGTTGGTTCTTCTCATTTTTCATCAAAAATGATTCAAAGCTATAAATTACTGGTTGTGACATGGCTGTAGTAATTTTATCTGGCCTCTAGAAATGATGAGTCTAATTCCAATTCAGAGAGATTTTCTGTAATCTTTTTCACTAGCCAAGGTGAGAAAATTTTGCAAATAAAAGCCCCCAATACTAGTTTTCAATGTCATTTTACACCTTTTTTTTTTTTTTTTTTTTTTTTTTTTTTTTTTTTTTGTGGTAACTGTGGAAAAATCCTTTTGGCAAAGTTTCAAGAGGCATAACTTCATGCTTTTAAAGAGGTTTTTTTTTTTATTAGAACAACTTGAAACAAACAGTTTTCTGATGAATGGTGGTAGAAATAATCATGCCCCTTGCATCTGCTTCATCAGCTGCTTTTCTTACAGGGTTGTCAAACACAGGGGAATTCATCAATGGGGTACAAACTGCTTTCTGCAAGATCTGAGTTCATTGTTAGGTCAGTGAAATATGAAGAAAAGCTCATCATTTTTCTAAGGAGACATCAAGCATCTCCTTGCCCGAGGTTTTACAGGTATTCTTGGATGACTTCAATTTCATCAGCATATGCACTAATTTGGGCCACCTTTAAAGTTGCTGATTTGTATTTTTTTAGGCACTCATCTGAACAGCTGCTGTTACAATTCAAGTATTGTTCAGCTGAATTGTAGCTACACACCTTTTCATCTGAAAGGTGAAAATGTCTCCAAAGTACTCTTCTGGCAGAAACATTTCCCTGGGATGATGTGTGCAAAGGAGTTTTTTCTCTCCACTCTCTGCGGTGAGAACACCACTTGCCTGTGCTAAATTCGTGTTTCCTTATTGTAAGGCACAGGCTACAGCTTCTACCTTGAATTCAACCATAGAAATTTAGCATGCTTTTCTAATGTCATTGAAACCACTGCATCCTGCTCTCAAATAGCTGGATGGTATTCATTAACAACTTGCGTGTCTCTCTATAGTTGCCACTTTCCCTGGGTGAGGTAATGTTGTATAGGCAGTAGGAGGGGGACAGAGAAGTGTATTTCAGCAATAAGAGGCAGGAATACAGTGCAAGGAAGGGCTCAGGCCAGAGAAAAGTGATCCTGCTCTTGTGTAAATCCCTCCTTCCTGGGGCAGCTGCTGTGTCAGAGTCCTTCATTTTTTCTTGGAGGTTCTGTGCTACAGGGAAAGCAAAAGATATAATGGTGGATCTCAGGGGCAGAGAAGAAAATTACATGGAGTAAGAGGCAGGTAATGGCTGTGCTTATCTTACATTTGTACTGTTCTCTCATTCCATGGAAACATCATGACTGGCTTTTTTTATAATCCTTTTATTTTTATATTGCATGTTGTAATCTTGAAAGTACGTTACGTGTGAAAGAGGTTCTCCCTTTGTTTGTTTTAGCAGCAATGCTGTTATCAATGCATGTGAACCCTTGATTCCTTCACTATGAGAGAGACTAATTGCTCTGCACTCACCTTCTTCATCAGTCAGTTCTTTGTAGATCATGTAAAAGGTTTCTGTGCTGTTATCATGCCCAGACAAGCTTTTTCTCACTGGACTTGTGGTAGGTGAACTTTCCTCAATTGATGGTTGATGTGGGGAAACTGCCACATGCTCACACATATCCATGCAAAAGGAATAGATTAAGCATGTCAAATCAATTATTCCTCACTTACAACTCCTTGGTACTTCTCAGAAGGTTGAGGGATTCTAGTAGCCATGGTGGGATTTAGACTTCTCCTCTTAAGCAATTTGCCCACTTCTCATATAAGGCTTAGAAGAAGAAGGGAACATTTTGTTGGAGGGTAAACAATAATTCCACTGTCTACAATAAATGACTCCAGTCAGCAGTGCCAAGGTTCATTCCTGATCCAGTAATGAGAAGTGCTCAAAACTCTGGCAGTGGAAATTCCAAAATGTTATTTTTACCTCAGGCTTTTAAGGAAATGAGGCTTGTTTGATCATACTCTGTGTGCGTGCATGTGTCTATCTATCCATCTGACCTTTCCTAATAATGTTTGAGGTCTTTGTCTAATTTCAAGAAAATATGATGAAGAAGTAGAAATCACAAGCAGTGTTAAGTACCAAAAAGCGTCAGAAAAGTAAGTGGTTCCATAAAAAAGGGATGTTTGGTGTCTCCATCGAGGGAAGGGCAAATATATTTTACAAGCTATCAGAAAGGGCTGCTGAAAGACAGGCTATATTAGCTCTTTTCCACCTTGAATGACTGCTTTTATTTCAGTTTTCTTTTTCCACTTAACTTTTGCCCATAGGCTTTTTTTGTAACCATTACATGTAAGAGTGGTCTGCATACTGCAGACACTCAGCCAGAGCATCCCATGGGAAAAGCGCTCAGTCTGAGCAGCTCAGTTCTATAGACCTTCAGTTTGTGGCAAAAGGGAGCTTCTGGCCTGTGTTGCTTACAATGTTGAGAGTTCTCTTCTGATTCAGCATCCTAATACATTGTTGAAGAAGTTAAGCCTGGGAAATGCCAGTGGAAAGCCATATGGCAGGGTTGTCAAAAGAAAATATTTAAATGTCAAAAGTTGAGCCATGAGAAAATATGAGATTTGTTGAAATATCTCAAGGCTATGCTGCATTTTGCTTTCTTATACCTGTGATTTGTCATAACACACTAAAAATAAAATACACACCACACAAATTCAATAACCAGAATATATCTATCCATCTATATCTATATCTATATCTATCTATCTATATTTATGTCTATACAGGAATACCAGCTGAATGATTAGGCAGGTGGTATTTTCTCATTATAATTTTTGTTAAAATTTCTGAAATTTAATCTAAAACCTCTGAAGGTTCCTGTTGTAGCAGTTTTACTCCAGAAGATATGGAAAGCAATCCATTGCTGGTGTCAGAAGAATTCCACTTCACTGAGTGTGTTCCTTAAAACCATTTAGCTTACTTCTGATAACTTTTTGTATTGGGTTGACCCTGAGTTGATGGACAGTCTTTAAGACCAATTACGCTTCTCACAATTTACATATTTAAACCGCACAGAAAGGCGGGACTTCCCCTTTTGGTCGGAGCTCGCCTGCTGGAAGGTCGGGGGGCTCCGAGCCTCCCGGCCCCGCTGGGCCGGGCCGGGGCCACTGCCCCTTTCCCCCTTTCCCCACGCTGCGGCACGGACTCTGGGTGGCTGGGGGGGACTGCCTCAGAGCCACAGGCAGCTAAAACCAGCCATGGACTGCTCACAGCTAAACCCATCCAGCGCGGCTTCTGGGGACCGGCGGGTCCCTCTCCTCTCCATGCGGAGCCGGCGGAGTCAACGGGAGCCGGCAGAGCCTCCTGTCTGCAGCCAGCACACTTTGTGCTGAACTGAAGAAGACACCACGCAGCCAGCAGCACAAAGGGAGCGAGGCTTTCCCCACCGTAAAGCCTGAACAAGAACACCCTTCAGCATGGCGGCGTCAGAGTCAGAGAGAGAAAGAGAAGTGAGTCCCGTGGGACGGAGCTGGAAATGGCGACGGGAGAAAAGAGGGCGGTGCCGCGATTCTGGCGCGCAGCTTAAAAGAAACCTTCTTGCATGCCGTGGTAAGAAACTGTAATACCACAAACTGTTTGTCTCTTTAATCCATTTGAAGAACATGGGGGGATGGAGTATCTTCGTGTGCCTGTGAAGATTGTGAAGAATGCCGATGCCAGGCTATATAGTAGTAAGAGGCTGCTAGAGACTTGTGGCAAAGAAAAAGCTTTTGTGTGCAGGCCAAAAGAACTTATCCTTAAAAAGATGAATAACCCCATGTGATGGCCCATGTTTTGTAGTGTGAAGGAACTGTGAGATTTTTCATGGGAGAGATGTTCTACACACAGCAGATTGTTTGTTTCCGGGCGGATCTGCTGTTGGTGGCAGTTTGGGAACCACGTGCAACTGAAGGAAAAACCCTTTTTTCCCTTAAGCATAAGAGAGAGACTTTTCAAGAACTGGAACACTGACTAACATCCCATGTTCTGTTATCCCTTGTGTGAGCTAGGTAAAAGGAGAGAAGTGTTGGGGGGGGGGGGGGGGATTTGCTTTAATTTTGTTTTGTTATTGTCTCTTTACTTTTAATTCTATTAGTAATAAAACTCTTTCATTGTACTGCAACTGTTTAAGGTTTGTGCCTGCTTTGCTTTTCTCCTAATTCTTATCTCACAGAAAGAAAATAAGTAAGTAATGAATATTTTGAACCAAAACCACTACATTTAATTGGTGTTTCTGCCCGGTTTCGAACTCAACCCGCTACACTTTTGAATCAGTGCTACACTGATATTGATATCAAGCCCAAATAAACCGCATTAACATATTTGGTCCACTTAGAATTATTACTTTTAAACAGCAACTAAATTAGCAAAGAATCCTGAAACACAAATATGAACAAAAGTATCTTATTAACTAGAACTAAGTAAATCATTACAATACATTGATAAGAAAAGGTTAGGGTGCTAATTGTAAAAATACAGAAGAGGTAGAAACAATAATATAGGAACTGTTGTAAAAGGATAGGTCTGAAGTATTTAGAGTGGTTAAAAGACCACACTACAGAGTAAACATCTACTTTTTAAATGGGAAGAGTGGAGAAGAAAACAGTTGAGAAATTAATCTTTGAAAACTTTTTCTGTCTATAATGAAAGAATAATTTGTAAATCTTACTGTTTTTTACTATATTTCTTTTAAAATCAATACCAAAGCATACTTAAAAAGTAGATTTTCTTATTTTAAAAGGACCAATTAAAGGTCTGCTTATGAGATAATATTTTCAGTTTATCAGAATAAAGCTTTTTCATTGACCTGAAGTGCACACATATTTTTGCATGTTATTCTGTAAAAGAATTTTTCAAGATTCTGTTTTGGTTCTATTTTCCCCTTGGTTGGAAAATCCATTTGCTGACCATTTGCTGGACTACAAAATAGTCACGAAAGCAACATTTTTCTGTCAAGCAAATTCTTCCTTGTATTTTGAGCAATGATATACTAATCTTTCGTGTCTTATGGAGATGATGCATAAAATATTTACCATGCACTTAGTGTACATCATTTCTTTCAACTCAGGATGAGTAGTCCTAAACTTTGATTGCTTCTGTTTAGAACCCGCTGTGGATTAGTGAGCAGTTTGCAAAGTGGGAGTCAGCAGGTACAGGAGTAACCTAAGAAGTAGGAGAAGAGTGTCCTGTTCCAATTCAATCTGCTGGGAAGGCTGGACAAGTCCTTTCGTTAATCTCTGCACAGTCCCTGCCCCAGATCTGGAAAACAAAAGTAATGCGACCTTGTTAGCAATGTAGTTTGAGATTGATGGATAAAACTGTTACCTAAGAGATAGATAATAATAACTGTTTATTGCTGACCCTGTTTAGAAAATGAGGGAAATACACAAGAGTGCCTGTGGTCACAAAACAGGATAGGGGCTGGGACTGGAGTGTAAGATTTATATTTGTAATACCCTATGTCTCATTTTCTCATGTTTTGAAAGAATAGTTTAGGCAATATTAAATATTCTAGTATATGTAAATGGTTTCTCAGATTATAAAAATAATTATTTTATTTTCCTATCAGGTCTCATATCTTTCATGTATGATCTTCAAATTCAGACTGTCATTTTTTTGTATCTTGATCTATGCCATGAGATTTAATAATAATACATCCATCAAGGAAAACAATAATGCAATCTAGAGCATTCATGTTCTGCAGTGGTCTGGAAGTTAAACCTGGCAAATGAATCTAAATGCCTCAAGATGGTGACCATCAGGGGCCCTGCCATTCAGCTGTAAGTGGGATCTGTGTGCTATGATAAGTGAAGCAGAGGTGTGTGAAGAACAGCAGTTGTAAGTGATCTTCTCCTCCTTTCATGGACTTTCCCTCGGATAACATCACTGGTCAGGAGGCATTGACATCCCCACGTGTAACTGCCTTTTTGCCCTCTATAGTTAATGGACCAAAGCAGGGACTCTTCCAGAAGGGGATTTTAAGCAGATATTAGATTAGGTGCCCTGAATTGTCTTCCAGGGATGTTGTTTTGTCTTTGCTGACCAGAGATGAAGTCAGAGAAGACTAGTTGGAGGAATAAGCCATCTCTGATGCCAAAATTCAGCAAAATTCCTTTCTTTTCCACTTTTCTTGTATCTGTAACTCACAGTTAATTCACAGTGCTGACACTATACTTCCCATGCAAGCCCATCCTAAGAACAGCCTAAGCAACTTTTATGGAAGGTAACACAGAAGAAACTGCAATTTTAGCATTCCCTGCATGGACACTTACTGGGAATGGCTATGCCAGTGAATACCTAGAGCAGCATGACCTGTTTGCAGAAAAGAAACATGCATCTTCATTTGTACTGCAACTGGAATCTTTAAAAACATTTATAGTTCTTTTTTTCCATCATAATAAGCTGAAATAGTCAGTTCACCTAGTTGGTTTCTCATCTAGAGGACACATTATTCTGTCAAAGCAAGTTTGAAAGGACTTGTGTTTGATTTCAGTTCAGATTGAGCCTTGTGGAAGGATCCAAGACAACCACATGGAATAGATGGCACTCATCTTCACTTAGCACTCTTGAAGTGCTATCCTTCTAAGGCATGATCAAATCATTCGGTAAAGGGAAACAGAAGACAGATGGGTTTTCTTTCCACTGAAATCAGGGATGACTCTGAGCAGTGGGAACATCTCATCAGTGACGCTTGCTTTGACCCTAGCCTGCAGCTTTGATATGAACATCTCAGCTATTCCTTCCTGCAGGGAGTAAGAGATAAAATTTGCAAGCTGGGAGGAAGGTGATGTGTGTCTGACTTTGGAAAAATAACTGAAAACAACTTTTCCTTTTGTTGCATTGAAGATACACTAAAAGACAGAATGTGCCTATATGCCTCATGAACATACCTTAAATCTCTTCTCCCTCCCATAGTTTTCCCAAATTGAGCAATGGCTTCAAGAATTATCTTCTCAGCTTTCCAGAATTTGTGGTGTGTTTCATTTTGTTTAAAAAACTAGGGCAAACCCAGGGAAATTACTTCAACTGTGTGGTGAGAATTGCTAGCTGCTAACTGAACCACAGAGTACTGCTGGGAAATTTCATGCTTGCATCTGATAACCATTTTATGGGAATGTGTGCTGACCCACAGCTGTGGCTCTCCACAAAATACTGGGAGCATGAGTCCTCTTCTACCAAACATACTTTAGGGTCTATTCTTAGCCTCTTTTTTTTTTTTTTTTTTTTTTTTTTTTTTTTTTTTTTTTTTGTAGCAGACTCGTTCTTTTCTAAACACTGAGATTAAGTGGAAGAAAAAAATCCTCGACAATGTTTCTTGTGTTTAATTGTGTGTTTAAATGGTTTGTAAATGGAGGTAGCTCTGTTAACCACAGGTCTGGTGTGAGTTGGTTAAGGACTGAACTAATTGTATTTATTGATTTATATTTCCACATCTGTAACTTCTGGTGAATGATTATTAATTTCAGTTATGGCATTTATCAACTCAGATTGTACAAAAATTTAAGGAAAGAAAAAACTAACCTGCCTTTACTACAAATATCTCAGTGATATTAAGACAGATGTTCCTCAATCTTCCTTCTTTCCAGGACACACTTCTGTGGATATATATATATATATATATATATATATATATATATATATATATATGTAAAATAAAGAACATGAAGCTAAGATTTTATGCTTGACTTCTCTGGGGCAAAAATTGTATATTGAGTTTTCCCAGTCCGTTCTCCTCTGTGATTATTGGAAAGGTTTCAGTGTTCCAGCTGAAAATGATCTGATACTTCAGTACTTTAAAATAGATGAGACATAAGTTTTCTAAATCAGGCCTAAATGCAACAGTGTGTCAGGTGGGATTCTGAAAAGCCCCATCAAGGTAAAACTTCTGGGAGAAATCCTCAGCATGAACAGACCTTCCCATAATTTAGCAGGTATGAAAGACCAAAGCAGTCTTTTGAACTCTTCTGTCACCTGTTTCAAAGAATGATGAAGGTCCCAAAAATCCACTGAACATAGGTAGTCTACCTGAGGATAGAGACTTCTTGTTCCCAGCTGTGAAAACAGTTGTATCTCTTGTTTTCAGATTAGTTTGGTTGAGATTCATTGATTTAGTCATGGGATGTTCCTATGAGCAAAGATAATCAGCACTAAAGAACAGAGCAAACTGAGTGTACAAGTGCAATCTCACCACACATGCAGCATCCTGTGCACAAGGACACACACATATTTATACAAATTACTATATATTAAACTGGCAAAGTAAAACAATATGCAGAAGGTCATTAAATTCTACTTAAAGGATCTGTTCTTCCTTCCCCTTTTTATTGCCTCTAGCAGGTACTTGGCTGCCTTTATAAACAATTAATCTCTGGTCTGATAGCACTGAGCACAGCAAACTGGAGCAAACTATTCAAATAGAGTGAAGACAGCTATAAAGTTTCCCTCCTGAGCTCCCTATCTGACCTAGAAAGGCTCCATTCTTTTTTCTGCTTGAAAATGCACTGGGGTCTCATCAGACATTTTCAGTCCACACATCTCATGGGATTGGAAACTGGCCTGCAATGTCCCTCCTTTTCTCTATTGCCCTATTTGTCATATCTTAAAAACCTTGAGGCTACTGTCATGTATTCACCCCTCAGACAAAGCTAATATTGTGGACATAGGGTGGGGATGAGTACTGGTAAAATGCACATGCTGCTTTTAAGGAATGTTGATTTGGAAAGAAGAAGAAAGCCCCCAGTGTGTGTCATAAGGCACCTCCTGAGATTTGGACCTTTCTTCCCTGCCTCACTCCTCTGGAAAGGTCCCACCAAGAGCCTCACATGGGAAACTGAGGCACAGTGACTCTGCCACAAACCAACACTTCCATTCCTTCAGGAATCTGTTTTATACTGAAAAAACAGTTGCAGTGAAGACTAAAGGTGCTCATGTACCATGGTGACAGGAACACTCAAGAGAGGAAAACCATCAGGCAACAGTTCAGATTTCTTGCAAACACTTTTGGATTCTACACAAACTGTGAGCATGGACCTGCTCTTCCCTGCATTTGCTGTGCTAGTGTCCGCACTGCTCACGTGCAAGCTGGAGAGATGAGGTGCTGTGTCTGTCTGCACCATTTAGTGCCTGCTAACAGAGTCACTGGAGAGAGCTTGGGCTCCCTTATTCCAGCAAATGGTGTAGGTAGAGCAGGGATGAGTCTGGATCCAGCCTGCCCACACAGCAGCAGTGGCAAAGGAAGCTGCTTGCCACGGTTTCTTCCCCTAACTCCTCTCAGGGCACTTAAGGCAAGAAAAGTTTGCCGATTTGTGTGCTTTGGAGTCAGCAATTTCACTTGCATGACAGTCTAGTTCAGTGAACAAATGAAATGGTTTATTTATAAGCTTGCTTCTCACCAGGGAGCCAATTTATGCTTAAAATTAGCTAATTGTCCCTTTGATGGATTTCTACTTGAAGTAAATAGAGGTCATTAAGTTTCTCTGTTAGGTTGCATTCAGAAAATAGCTATCTGACAAGAAGTTGACCTTACTGAGAAATCCCAGGTAAGGTCAACTATTTGGAACTGCTATTTAGCTTTACACATTTGCAAAGTGCCCAGGGAGGAAGAGGATGTCATTACCCTGACAGTCTCCTGATACCTCATGCCTTTTATGACTGGAGGTACGAGTTAGAATAACTTGAGATACACTTATAAACAAGTCACTTTTTGGGGTACAGAATTATTTTAATTTCTCTCCTTGGAAACACTAGTACCCTATTAATGACTTTTCTTATCAGACCTCCCAAAAGAGCATTGACTTCTCTTGAGAAGAAGCAGAAGTGCTAATAAAACATTAGGCATTCTCCCAAAGTCAAACAGTTGGCTCAATCTGTACTTTCCAAGCACTGCCAAACCCATTAATACGTCTCCTCTGTCTACTAAGATATGGTACACCTGCATTTCAAACTACAGATGTGGAAGGAAACTTTTGAAATATAGCCTATTTAAACCTAAGATATAAGAATATTCTAGTCTACTGTTATCTACAATTTTTCACTACAGCACATCCTCAGCACTGGGGGTGCACAGTGCAAAGGAGCACTCACCGAGGTATAATTTAAACAGCAATGCATCATGTTGTAGGGAAGTGCTGTGGCAATGGGAATTTGGCCCAGCATGATCCAATGTTTTTATTAATGACCCTGAAGAAGGAGCATACACCACATTTGTTAAATCTGAAGATACTACTAAATTAGGAGGTGCTGCAGGCTGTGGGGAGGATGGGAAAGCAACAGAGAAGGAACCAGAGTTGTCAGATATGTGGGCTGCGAATACTTAGCTGAAATCTATCCTGGACACAAGGCAAGCCAAAAATTAAAGAAAAGTCCTTTATTCTGTATTTAGAAGAAGGGGAATGCTGAAGAGCTGGAGAATGAGAGGAGGTCATATTTGGTTAGATAAAAATGTGTGAATATGGTATAGATCAGTGAAATATGAAATCCCAACCCTGACAGTAGCTCTCTGTGACCATTGTCTTTTTGTCAGAGACTAAGGAATGCTTCCTACATGACACTGATGAAACATTTCTGAGAGCGATCTTATGAAAAAAGCATAGTGGTCCATGTAGCCAAAAATTCTGTCTTCAAAAGGGACTAATCCTAGATAAATGAGGATAAGGTGTAAGGAATTTTGGAACAAAGAGTTGTTTAAGGGATGAAGACATGGCATGCCCAGAGATGCAGAAAAAGTCTTACATAAAAGTCTTATAAAATCTTTCAGTGACTGGGAAGACCTCAGTTAGTCCCAGTGAGACTGTCAAGTGGGAGTACTGATGCAGGAAGTTGTTGTCCTGCTAGAAGCAGAGTCAGTCTCTCAATGTGACTCCACACTTGGGCACAGGGCCTGGAACTCTACCACAACATCTCCGTCTGCCCACAGGGAGAATTCCCTACCCAACTCTACTCATTGGAGGTTCCTCAGTGTCCTGAAGACTGACGACTTACATCCATTTCAAAATTCCTTAGGTAAAATATTAGTCACTTGGAAATTACTGGTAAGGTCCCACTGAGTTCAGTGGAAGCAGGATTTCTTCCAGTGGATATATATATACAGTAAAGTCTGTGGAGGAATTGAAATGTCTGCATAGCAGCCTGCATAGATTCTTCCTCTTATAAATCTGCTATCTCCCTGTTGCTACTCCTGTAACAACTTACTGTCCCAAAGGTAATGTCTGAAAGATATCAGCTATCCATGAAGAATTACAAACTAATTAATCAGGAAACTGGCCATGGGAATATTTCATAAAACTCTCTGAGCATTTTTAAATCTCAGTGCAAAAGTGGCTTTGTGGAGAATAAAACACAGCCATAGGAAATTAAAGTGTATTATTTGATCACTTTTGTTTTAAAATACACAAACAGAATTTTCAAAGTTACCTTAAACAGAACAAAAATGTTGAGTAGGCATTTGTGGTTCTTCTCTCCCATCCTTTGATTTAACTACTACTGGGAAATACAGCAGCCAAATGTACTTTTTCCTTCACTGAGGAGAAAGACACAGAGAGGTGCATTAGATAAGCAATTTCCTCTGAACACTTACTTTTAGGATGCTGTGTTTTCCCCAAAAGCATTATTTTCTATATTCTATCCCACAGCAGCTGAAAGGGACTGCAAGGCTGCAAAGAAGGAAAAAGTTCCCTGTTAAGCTTCATTGCTGCAGAAGATTGTGTCAGGAGAAGAGGACAGCCGTCCTGGGACAGCCTTCATTCTGATACTGGCACAGACTGCAAAAGGAGCTTTCCATGCCTTTTACAGCCACACTGACTTCACATATCCAAAATCTTCTCTCCTTTTTTTTTTTTTTCTCCTCTTTTCATTATTTTTCAAAAAACTTTGATGTGCTAGGAATTTTTTAGAGTAATAAGGCTGTAAAACTGAGCAGACCCTTCAGTAAAAATAATCTACTGCTACATAGTTTTCTTCAGTCTTGTTATCTCTGCTTTTCTGATGCTACTGCATCATATGTGTGGAAACTGCATGAAAATAAACACTGCTTATGAAGTGTATCCTCTGTACAGATTTTATGCAGCACATTTAAGCAATAACTATTATTTGATTTGCATCAGACAATGATTATTCGTGGCAACACTCCAGCTTCTAAATTGACCAATTGTGATTTCTTCTCTTACAGTAGGATGAACTGACTTCAAATCTAATTGTGTGGAGCTTAGATAGAACTGTTCTGATCAGTTCTAGAACCAAGGCAAAGTGAAAGACATCAGCTTAGTTTCATCTTATTTTGCTTCTATACTTAATATTATAATTTATTTTAAAATTGAGAAGAAATCTTTATTTTTTAACTTGAAGTGCAGAAAATATTTATTCAGCACTATTATGTTGAAAATCAATAAGTGCACAGAAAATGTTTCTTCAAAACAAATTATTACAAAATTATTGACACAGGTCACTACCACAAAGCAGCAGTGTTGAGATTTAGGAAGTATTTCTAGGAATAACTGCTATTTATGACATCTAAAATTTTTGCAAAGTGAGACATATAAACTAAAACATGTCTTACTTTCATCATTCATAAAACTCAGATAATTATAGTTTTCTTATAGATGTGGTAAGAATTTACTTTTCTGAATATTTTAATGTGCAGCACGTTATTAATTATTTCTGCATACAGATTGAACTGTTGGACTCCTATTTTCTGTCTGATTTTCTTAATGTAGAGCTTTGCATTTTTCTCTAACAATAACAGGACTCAGCAGAGAAAGGAATTGGACTCCAATGTATTCTGGTGAAGAGTTAGGCCTTGGCTGGCTCAGTCTGAATGAGGGAAGATGGACTCACAGCTTGCAAGTCGTGGTGCTCTCTGGAGGAAGCCCAAATCAATGGACTGTACAGTCCTCTGGGAATGGGGCACTCTCAGTCTCACTTGTTGAAATTGCTGCACCTTCACACTGAATATTCAAAAACCCATTGGTTATTTAAAAAAAACTTTCTCCCAGGTGTCTCTCCTCTTGACACCTTGCATTTTCTGAACCTTTTTGTTTGTCACCAACTTTTCTGGGTGTTGAATGGGTGAACACAGGCAGCTTCTGCAATTCTCTGGACTCCATCCCAAGGCAGAACAACCCTTATCTAATCCTTGAGACCCCTGGGGATACATCTCTTTTACAATATGTAGAAAAAATGGCTACTTTTAACTGTTATTATGGAAAATAACGTTATGCACAGTGGTTGTTGAAAGTGTTTTTACTCCAAGGGGTCAGATTACGATGCCTTTACTTCAAGCTTTTTTTTTTGTTTGTTTTGGAAACAAACATTGTTCCATTGATTTTTATCACATTACGCTAATTTCCATTTTCTTAGGTTGATTGGCAGATTGAGGTTTTGTGGAAAGAGTGAGAGATGAAAACTGCAGCTAAAGAGAAGCAACAGACTAACTGCAAAAGAATGCTGGCAGGTAGAAAGCAATAAAAACCTATATACCTACGAAGTGTCAGTCTCCTTAGTAGCTAAGAATAGTTTATTTTTCTAAATACTTTATTATTATTATGTCTTTAATTCTATAAACAAACAAACAAAAAATAGCTGGCTGTTTTATTGAAGCAGCAGCAACAACAAAACATCAAGAAGGAATTAGATATCTCTAATTTTCTCCTCATGGGAGTGTAAGAGTCCAGCAGCTGCTGCAACTGGCAGTAAAGTCACCATTTCAAAGAACTTATTGAGCAGTAACAGTTAAAAAGTCCAGGTTGCCACTAAATCACAATTCCTCACTTGGTTCCCACACTACTGCAATGCCCTAAGCTATACACAGCTGCCACACATCTCCCCAGAGGTGGCTGCATTTCAGTGGCATGCAAAAGAACACCCAAATTACATCAGCAGGCAGATTAATACACTCTCTGATTCTACATGACAAGCAATAAACAAATGCAAACTATCATTTTATTCAATAGGTGACAGAATTCCTTCTTGGACAATAGAAGCTAGTGTCCCAGCATATTGCTAGGAAATACTGAATGGCTACAAATATTTGGCCACCTCTCCAGCCTCACTGCACTGTGTGTGGTCACTTCAAACTATTTTGATGCAGTCATGTAATGCTGCAGAATCAGCGTGGTAACATTTTATGCTAACTTTATTTTGATTACCACAGAGGCAAATAGTCATGAGATGTGAAATGTAATGTTGACTGAAGTTCAATCTCATTGAAAACCCCAAAATATCAAATATGAATGCAGGGCAAAATTCTAAGAGGTCTGTTTGTACTGGAAAGGAGTATTATGTGTGTTAGAAATATGGTAGGGTCAAAGGTGTGTAAGAAATGGTGACAAGTGACTTTTATGAACACCAGTGAAAGATTCATCTAATGTATACTTACATCCTCTAAACACAAAAAAGTCAATGTGTAAAAATATAGATTGATAAATATACAAAAAAAGTGCCAGTAGCTCATGTTGCCATAATAAAATTATTTTGCCATAATTATTTATCAAATTCCTTTTCTGTGCCTGGAAAAGCAAACAGTAACCAGCATTTGACTTTCCAGCAGACACAATTATCCCATGAAATAATGATATGCAAGTGTTTGTGATAAATCAGAGGCTCAATGACACAAAGGGAAAAGAGTTCCTAAAGGCAGAGGTAAGAGGCCAAAGGCAGCTGAAGAGAAAATGAAAACCAAGTTTTTGTACATCCCACCAGAATTAAAAAGTACCCTTGAATATCTCCATTATTATAAAGTGCCAATCTACTTAGCAAATCCCATAACTGCTCTAAAAATGAGTAAGAACTTACTTATATGAGGTATTCTGCAAAGCCCCACATTGCCTCAAAAATAATATCACAGCAACTCTGGTATCATTCCTCCTGGTTTTTTATACAGGTTTTATTAACTCCATATTAGATTATTAGAGCTCCAGTCTGCAGGGCGATTTTTCAAAAGGAGGTGGTGTTTAACCTCACAATTTACTTCTTCCAGAAACATAAAACCCCCTCCATTAGCAAAAAGTTCACTATAATTTGAAAAAAAACCACTCCTCTAGCTTCTCTTAGAGCAGAGATTCAGGCTCTAAACTACAACTGAAAGCTCTGTAGGAGTGATATATTTGAGCTACTGCCATTGAGAACCTATTCTTTTAGTAGTTCTTTGTGTTGAAATTGTTTATATAATCTCAGTTTGTCATTTTTAGAGTTTATTTTTTTGGCATCTGTACATTTGAAGTGAATATCTGGAAGGACCTGCCTCCCCTTGAACTGCACTTAGTGACTTGAGGTGTAATAAAGCAACTTTCCTTGCTCTGATTTGACAAGTTTGGTAGCCAACAAACAAGAGTAGTTTAATGCTGATTGCACAGCGTCAAAGCCATGTATTCACCAAAATGCTCTTTTTATCCAGACTCTCTTCCTTTATTTGCAATATGGGGTGAAGAAAAGTTGTCTCCAAAGTTAATCTGAGTTGGCAAGCTTCCTTCATATTTTATATGTGCCTGAAACTCATACAGGCACAAAGCAGCTGCTTTCTGCTTACAGTGCCAATGCACAAAGGTCCTCCCCCAGTAACTGAGCAGGAGTAACAGGACTGACCCTGGAAAACCATGGAACAGCAGCAAAACACCACAACCTGTACACAAGCTTTCTTCAAGGCTGTCTGGGAAAGGAAAAGGTGCAGAGGGTTTGAAAGTGATGGTCAGAGAAGACTGTGCAACCAAAACCCAGCTTCTTTAGTCACATATTTGGCAGACATGTTTACACAGTATTCATTCAAGAACAGGTTTCCAACCATGAAAATGATGTGTTAGTTTTTTCTTAGGTGGTTGGGGTAGGTCTTGAGTGTGCCTTTAGAGGTTGTGGCCAGGAGTGGCTACTCTTATGGATATAATAAAAATGCTAATAAGATTGGAATAATGAAGGGGAGATATGAATCATAAGGAGGGTAATTGGTGACTTTGAAATGGTAGAAATATTATTAGCCAAAAAAATTCAGAATTTTAAAACCAGTGGCTAATCACTTGCAAGGTCCTGGTTAACCCTGGCATTTAAGTGGAGTTTTATGTTGCCTGTGCCATCAGTAATTCAATATGCTCTCACAGCCATGACACTTTCATGTTTTTTTCTGTGTTTGACTGTCCCAGTCTGCTTCAACCACATACTAGAAAATGTACAAGAGAGTGTGGCATTGCATCATTATTTCTTATTCATATCACCAGGCCACATTAAGACAGCTACAATCAATTCACAATTCCAGATGTTGCAGTTACAAATAATTTGAAGGTGAAAGCAGTAAAAGCATGTGAAAGCAGGTGAAAGTAGTAAAAGCATGCGCAAGGTAAATATATAATTGGAAAGTCTTGAATAACAATTTCCTAAGAGAAAAAGCATTTGAATTTGGATGGTTTGACAATGCGTAGTTGTGCAGTTTCATTTCTTATTATTCATTTTTCATAATCCCTCCTTTGTCCAGGCCCATGGCTTGTGTACACATTCCTACTGCATGTGCACACTTCCACAAATACACATGCAAATTTAAGTCTATAAGGAAAGAATATAATAGGAGCTTCCTTAATCTAACAGTCTTTGGGTGTCGGGTGTATGTCCTTTTGTGATTGAACTTTGTGATCTGACGCTCTTCAGTCTGATATTTTTCACTGCCTTTTTGACAGCTCCTGCTTGATGCTTACAAAAAGTTGTGCATATTTAAATTATCTGAATCAGAATGAACCAGGCCAGCAAAATCTGTTTTACACAGCTTCAGCTAGCTGAACTCTTTTGCAGCTGAGTTAGGTTAGGGGGCATTCAGGTGGGCAAATTCGCTTGCAGACCTGCAAGGGCTGTGGTCTCTTGCAGACATGTCAATGAGCAGCAGGGAGCAGAAGGCAAGGTTTTCTGCTTGCCTGGAATCTGGAGAGTGTCTGGACAGTTCTCAGTCTAGGCCAAAACTTGGCTGTACTTAAGCCATCTTCACTAGCATCTTGTCAGTAGGCAGAGGCCCTGAGTCTGAACCAAAAAAAAATGTTTAGGTCAAAAAACCTTTTCTCATATCCAGATCCCCTACAGCTCTCTGTACAGTCTAATCTATGTGTTCTGTCCTCAAATATTGCCAAACATACACATTTTGTGTTGTTTTTAACTTGCAGATTTCTCATCACACTCAGTCTCCCCAGAACCCTCCTCAGACATACAAATACTGAGTCCTTCAGGCAGTTCTTCAAAGGTGAAAGCCATTGCTCTTGCAGTGGTGGACGGTGAGGCAGGATCTTCCTTCTCCCCTTCTCTTCTAAGAGGTCTTGTTTCTGTCTTGCTGTTCCACACTGTGAGGGGAAGTGATTGACATAAGACCAAGTCCATGGTCTGGCAAAAACTGAGCCCAGGGGCTGGCACAACCTCCCCAGTGGTGCCTGAAGGAAATTCTCCTTGTCTCGGGGATATATAAAGTAAAGAACACCTTAAAATTTTAGGTTATGCTGACTTCCTATGCATATTGCTACAGCATTTATTACTACAGTTGCCATGATTCATATAGAGATCCTCTTCATGTAGAAGTCTCTTTCCACTGCTGTGGTGATGGTGAAGGTGCTGAGCCTGAGATCTGCACATTCACCTGATGCCAGAGCAGAAGCAGTGCTCTAGACCACTGCAAGACAGCTGTAGCCTGCTAGAAGTTTTGTGGGTGGCTCAGAGCAAAGCTTGGTGACTCCCTAAGTGTCTCAGTGGCAGGAGGGAAATCATTTCTCCAGCTTCAGCAGCATGATGAGTGTATTGTGGCTGGGGTAAGGAGGTGGCCAGAGGTGAGCTGCCTGCCGTGAAGGTGTGCAGCAGAGGGCAGCAGCTCACAAACAGACACACACCTGCACCCACAGCTGCCACACTCAACACATATCCCAACAACGCTTCTTCCCATCAAACACGGACTGGCAAATTTTGGATCTCTGCAGGTGAGTGAATCACTTTCAATCTGAACATGTGAGTTCATAAAAATATGTTCCTCACACCGGGCAGAGGATCAGGGCTGTTTGCTGTGCTTTGCTTCTGCTGATGTAACCTGCATCCACAGTGACAAATCACAGATGTGTTCAAGCATTCAGTGCTGGCTTTAGGGCAATAAAGGATACACTTCTACAAAAGAAGCAGGGATATTTATTCTGAGAGTTCTCCAGGCATGCCTTGATGAACTTTTAGACAACCAGCTCTAACAAGACCAAGAGGTCAGAAAGTGTTTTGTAGACCAGAAAACTGATCATGATGCTGGACTCACTAGTCAGTTCATTTGTCTTCCTATTTGGTGAATTTTCTCAGTCTGCCTTTCTGAGGCTACCCTAATAATCACAACAACACACTGCATTGAGGAGAGAGACATTACTTCAGGTATGAGTCAGGTTCTCTTTGTACAGAAAACTATAAATACTATTTCTTTCTATGAAACAGAGACAGAGGTGTAGGGAAAAAAAAAAGCCCTGCATGCATTATGGGCCATTTCACCAATTCTGAGGTTTTGAAAAAGTTTGTGGGAGTCTCCAGCCCTAGAGTGTTCTTGAAGCATATTCTCCTGTCAATAAAGGGTGCTGTTGTCTTTGATAAGAGTGATTCAGTTGTTTGAAATACGTCTAAGAAAAATGGTTCTGAGCCTGAGTGAAAGGCTCAGATATCAAGTTTCTTCAAACTTGATGCTGGTTGCATTTAGTCTCTGGACTGCTTAGAGGTTGAAGCCAGCTGGAATCAAGTAAATGCATATAACTTTTTCTTTAATTTGCAAATTATTTGGATTCAGAATTTCAGCCTGTATCTGCCTGATTAAAAAAAAAATTGTTTGGTTTAGAATTTCTACATTGTGTTCTGGAACCCAAGAAAAATTCTCTGTCTTGCCCAAACTGATGAAAGAAGTCTCTGAATGTTTAAAGGAGAACAGTCTGCTCACAGAGAAATTACTTCTAAATGTCTAGTGATTAGTGACTGATTTATATATTTCCTTCAAATTGTTTCAGCAGCAACATTATTATCCAGCTCACTGTTTTATTCTTACTCATATGGAATTGTTAGTCTCCGTGTTACTTTTAAGAAGTAAGATTTTTCAGGATACTTGCATTTAACAAAATTTATTCATTTTAAAATTAGGTAATTTTAAGAACTGATTCCAAATATAGAGGAGCTAAAAAAACCCCTTTGATTTCTATGGTACCAGAAACCCTTTAATATATCCCTGTATTGTTACAGGAAAAAAATGTTTAAAATTCCAATAAATTCAGTCTAACAAAACAAAAGACAAAACAGTATTTTTTTTTAGTATTATAACCCATAATTTAGTAGTATAATGTCTTCATTTTAAGCCTGTTTCAGAATCCTTGATGAAAAACCGAGTGCTTATTTCTGCATTGGAGCCATTCACAGTTTAAGACTCTAGCAAGCAAAAGTTACATGGGAAAGAAGTGAGTTACTGCTGGCTTTGACTTGAATAATTTTCATGGACACCCAGGCAGGATAACAATGAGTGGTGGTTGCAATGCAACCAAGAAGTGATGAGGATCAACAAAAACTAAATCCAAGTTTTCTGTGGGAATTTCCCACTGACCTCTCAGACACAATTCCCTCAACTTTTGCACTGAAAGTCTGGCACTGCATTGATAGTGCGTTGAGATTTGTTCCAGTTTGCTCATCTCCTTTGCCTCATTCCCCTGTGTGCGGAGACTTCTGTAGGGTTCTAAATCATTTGAAGGATGTGACATACGTGCAAACCTGGCAGAGTGAGCAGTCCAAAAAAGGACAAAGGATTTATCCATAACCTTCTGCTCTTTCTGGCTGTATCAGTCACTATCATCAAAACATTTTCCCACTGAAACTTCGACACAACTTTCAGAAGTTATCCTGCCATTCATGCACCAGTACTTTCTAAGATTTGTCCATCAGTACTGTTTTCTAACTGTCACAAACTGCAGGAATTCATTCAGATACCATTTACACTTTTTTTTTAGCGCACTGATAATGCATCAGTTGAGCAGGGTGCACTGTGCTTACAGAACTTGGAGGGATCTCAATTAACCTTGGTATAGCAGAGATCAGAATTTTAGCCTGATACATAAGACCAGTAAGTTGAGGCCATAACATTTTCTTATTTCAGAATAAAATTGTATCCTTTGGACTGACTCAGTACAATGAGTAAAATTTCTTTTGTTTCATAGAATCATAGAATGGTTTATGTTGGACAGGACCTAAATATCCTCTAGTACCATCCCTCCTGCCATGGGCAGGGACACTTTCCACTAGACCATGTTGCTCAAAGCCCCATCCAATGCAGTCTTGAACAATTCCAGAAATGGAGCACCCATGGCTTCTCTGGGCAACCTGTTCTACTGCTTCACCACCCCCACAGGGAAGAATTTAATTTAAACTTACCTTCCTTCAGCTTAAGGCCATTATCTTTTTTCCTATCACTCTATGCCCTTGTAAAAAATACCTCTCCAGCCTCCTGTAGGTACTGGAAGAAATAGTCCTAATTATTGTTTGAAAGACATTATTTATTTGACAAAACCAGTGGCCTGATTGCAAGTAAAGCATTTGCTCCTTATAGCTCAAACATTAAATCTGATCTTGATTGAAGTGGCTTTATGACTGTTGAACTGCAGGAATTTATACTGGTTTTATGATTTTATGTCCATTGCACAGGACAGATGCCTCTTCCATCAAAACATTAAATGTGGTGCGGAGACAATATTTTGAATAGCTCTGAACAGGCAGAATGAGTTTATATCACCTTTGAGCTTTCGTATATACCTACAGCATTTTTCACTTGGCAGTAGTGGAACCTGGCTATACCACAGAAGGCCAAGAAAGCAAATCTTCAACCAACAACAACCCTTCACACGTGCTCTGATCAACTTTTTGCTAACACTCATTCTCTGAGATACATGCCACTTCAGAGTTCTTTTAGATACCAGGATTCTTTCCAAATCATGATTTCATGCAATCATAACTGTCATTGCCATAGCTCAGACCACTACTGTGGTCTTGCTGCCAGCAAACTGTGTCTCTATTTCAAAACGACAAAAGACAAAAGACAAAAAAGAATAGGATAAAAAGGTGTCATTCTATTACTCAGAAAAGAAAGAGGTTTCCAATGCCTTATTTTGGAGTGGCAGTAGAGTAAGTCCTCCTGGAAGTTCTTTCTAACCCTGAAGCACCTAACAACTTCAAATAAGTTTAAGGACAAGAGGTCATGAAAATGGATAATTCACTTCAGATTTTTCTTCTTCACCAAAGTTCATAAAAATAAGTTAGGAATTATTCCCCAGAGTGAATTTCTTCTCGCTATCTTACATTTTGTCTTCCTGTTTCCTTATTTAAAGTTTAATCTTAATATTCACAATAATTAAAACAAATAATGTCCTGCGCTTCTTCTATGCTCCATGTGGGAAATGGAGAGGCTTTCATTCGTAAGTCTCACCACTCTTCACCTTCAGAAAAGTTGAACAGAATGGCTTGGTCCATCGTGTGAACAGCCCTTGTCCTGTCCCATCCCGCACTGTCCCATCCTGCACTGTCCCACCCTGCACTGTCCCATCCTGTCTCACTCTCTGGGTCCAGGCACTGTCTGGCAGATTGTTGGTTGGCCCAGGCCAAAACTTCCAGGAAAAGGGATCAGCTTCTCTGGTTTCCCTAATCACTAATCCATGGGCACAACAGTGCCCTAGGCCAGTTTAGTTCAGAAGCAGGAGATTTCCAGCTCTCAGGCTTCCCCAGAAATCTACATTTTTTATTTACTGAGATCTGATTCTCATGCAAGTTAAAGGAGAACCAGAGCCAAATATCTCAGAAATGTTTATAACTCTCATAAAGACAATTAATAGCAGACATCTGAGTAGGAACAGACAGAGCATGGGTTATAATACAAACTAATAAAAAATACCCCATATATCACATGAAAACAAAGAGTGAATAAAGCCCCAAATCACGGCCTGTGAAAAACACCACATCAAGAGTAGAACAAAAGTATTGATGGCAAGAAAATGAGAAAAATAAGGAGCAAGTTAAGCCATAGCCCAAAGGTTTTAGTTTCATGCTTTGAAAGCCTCTTGCTTCTCCCTTTCCAATTGTTATTTCAGTTCCAATATCCAATCATAAATTAACACTGCCCTTGTCACTCAATAGCTACACTGGATGAATTAAACATAGGGAGGAATGCCGATCCTTGGCAAGAGCTAAAGTCCAATTTAGAGTCCAACAACAAAAAAATGTTGTGAATTAGGCTGCTGAAGAAAACACAGGTGAGAATGTCTTTGGAGAATCATGCAAATTATAATAAAAAAGAAATTAACCAGGACAGCATTCATAGGATGTGCACAATTTTGTTCACTATAAAAACAGCACCAGAACTGTAATTTCAAAACCAGAGCTGTGAACTGCTTTATCCACTCTCCTGACCATAAGAGTAGCCATGAAACATTACTTCCAAATGACATAAAAAGACATTGCCTTGAGCAAGCAGGGAGTGGGGGCTCTGAATGAATGAAGCCAGCCAACTTCAGTATTTACCTCCACCTTCTCCCATCACTGCTTCTGGCACCTGATATTCTCCAGACACAATGCAAGATGCCATCACTGGAACGTGATCTGTGTGAATATTGTTCCTTCACTTCCATGAATTATGTGAAGCTTGTGTGCTCATCCCACTTCCAAACCTATCATGAAAACAGTGAGCGAACAAGGAAGCTTATGAATCTATGTGTTGGTTAGCTTGTAGAGTGCACAGTGTTCATGTCTGTGCTCTCTGGATCATCCAGCCTGAGGAAAAATATCTGTAGAGATGCAATTTTTTTCTTCCCTCCAGGATGCTGTTGCAGTCAGAATATTAGTAGTGTAGGAGAGTTTTGGATAAGCTCCTCTCATCAGTGTGAAGTAATTACACACTCATACACTGAAAGGTTCGGAAACCAGCGAGAGGTGTGATTTAGTCAAGAAAATCATTAAGTGTTAGGCTGAAGATCCAACCATGTCATCCTTTAAGCACTCTCTTCATAACACAGGAGCATTCACTTTTTGCTAAAAGAAAAAACCTAAACCCATCAGAAATGGCCTTATGTCTTTCGGTAAAACCCAATGCCAATAAAACAGGATCTTCTTCTTTTTTTTGCTGAACGAACTGTCTAGTAACCAGCAGTGGAAAAGAGGTACTGAAACATAATGGAATGACATATATAATATTATACTGCAATCACTAGAGGCAAACAGCTCCAAATAATAAATCATTTGGAGATCCTGGGTTCAGAGAACCTCAGCAACTTGATAAATGCAAAGCCTGATCCCAAATACAGCTCATATCCAATACATAATTTTTAAAATTTCTAATTGTAATTTTGAAATTATCCAAAATTATCAGGAAAGTCTGAAGAAAATCTAAAACTTGGATCAAGAAAATAAATATCTTTCAGTCTTTTGGGATATTTTTCATCAGCTAAAATAATAACTACAGTGACAGTCATCATGCTGCCAGTAAGGCTGCTACTGGGATAAATGGATCATTCCTTGTCTGTATTGTTTTGCTTCAGCCCAGTGGGAGTATTTAATTTGCTTCTAGAATTATTTCAGACAGGGAATGATGATTACCCAAAAAAATGTTTGACTTGAAAGTAGAGCACAAAGCATTTAATGAAGATATCTGTGTTTTATCTGACAAATAATCATGCGGCCAATCAGTCAGAGAGTGTTGGAAGTTTTTCAGTCGATGATACAGAGTTAAAAAATACACAGATAATTTCACTAAAATTTTATTTTAACTTAATGTTTTTCTTCTGCAAAGGTTTGGCATACTCCAACTTGTTAGTTTTACACCAAGTGTGTGAATTATAAGATAATTATACGATCAGTTCTACAGATGGGAAACAGATATCAACAGTCTAAGGGATCTGCCAAAAGTCACAGAATGCTTGACCCACATCCTCATGAAGCTAGCAGTAGGCTCCACATTCATTCTATAGTTATGCTTAACCCCATGGGGAGCCGTGACTGGAGCTCAGTTAATTGCAGGGTCCTAGTACGGGCGTGTAACTATTGCCATTACAGGAAACCCAGGTCATTTGTTACGCCACTGGAGCATCCAACTGATCCTGTCATTAATCACTATGACATCACAGGACAGCTACCATATGGTGCAAAATAATCCCCTCCCTTGCTACAGAAATTAGATCTCTTTAAAGACAAAATCATCTCTTATACTTCTTGGAAAGTACATTAGACTTTTGTTTCCTTTTCGAACTTTGTCCTTAAAAGCTGGTTAAGACGATTTGTGAGGGAAAAGCGAGACCTTCAAACACTGTCTCCTAGAGAAAAGAGGGTCAGCCAATGCAACTCTTGCTGTATTCAAGTCTAACCTATCCATAACCCTAACCATATCAATCTGATCATTAAAAATCCATCCCTTCTAATGAACTGGGAAAATACCAGTCAGAAACAATCATTCACACATTCTCACACACATTTAGCCTCCTATTCACTTCTTTCCTTCAGATGGAAAGCCTTGTGAAAAGTTCTCCAGTGGTGGCTACAATGATTCTTCAAGTATGGGCCTTTTGCAATGAACAGGATGATATCCCACCATATATTACTCAGATACAGTTTTACCCCCAATGCAAGCACATTAGTTACACAGTTTTAGTTTTGATGTTATATTTCACTATCTGAATCAATGGCCTGGATGATGGCACACTCTGGTTTCATTGCATTTCAAGCAGCAAAGTCATTGGCAGCTTTCAAGACTTGACGAGTCTGCCCTCACTAAAAAATATCTTTCCCTTTGCACAGGAAAGTTGTGCCAAGTCTATGTACTGCAATACCCTACTTTGGTGCTAAGTTTTTGCAGGGGAATCTGGGACAGAAAATACATTTGTATACCATATTCAAAATATAAAACTTCTTCAAGAAGGAGGTGCTGATGTCAGCCAGAGTAAAACATTGAGCATTCCCTGGTACTTTATAGACTTAGATTTATTAGAGAAGAGGTTAAATACCAGAGGCTTGTTTCCATTTCTTGTTAGTCCCTATAATTTTTTCTTCAATAGGTTGCTAATAACTCACCTACTTGTAGGCTTTAGGTATCTCTTCAAACATTGCATTGTGCTGCAGTTTGGCATTTTGGCACCCATATTTTTCTGAATTCTGCCTTTAGTCTCTATGTAAGGAGTGAGAATGTGGGATTAGGGGGAAGCACACCTGTTGTCAGTGATCTCCATGCTCCTATAGGAATATCACTAATTTTCAGAAACCAAGTAAGTGTGATGAGCTTCCTGTGTGTGCACACATTTTGGATGGATTCTGGCTTGGAAAGACTTGTAACTTAAACAGAAAATGGGAAAGGAAGGGTTTAATTGCTGTTTTATTAATGGAAAACTGAGGCACAGAGAAATTAAATTCAACTAGAACACCAGATCATCCAAACCAAGGAAGAAATTGAATCAAGACCTGAATCAAGTATCTTAACCACAGGATCATTCTTTTTTCCTCAATCTTTTGTAAAAGTCTTGATGACTATAGTGGGTTCATTTCTTTTTTCGTCTTCCATAGGAGATTTGAAGCACAACTGGAATTCCTAAAGCTCTATTTGATCAGACTCAATTTGGCCTAATTATGAGCACAAATGTTTCAATAATTTATTCTTATTTCTCCACCACAATAAGTCAAAGACATAATGTCTTACAGTACTTCATTTTGAAAGAGAAAGCTCGTAGGAGAAATTATAATGCAAACCATGTGATGTCTCATCTCTGTTTACAATCTTGCTGAAAACTCTATTTCCCAAGGAAAAGAGGGTTCTTCATGTATAACCAAGTCCAGATTCTTATTTCATTTCATTTGGTTCAAATATACTGTTAACATCTTGCAGTATTTCATATAGATTTTGCATACATACGTATGGCTCCAAGTTAAAAAAAATTCTCCACATCTGTGGCTGTAATTGCATTTGACTTAGGGTGAATATTCATTAATAGCTCTCCTAAATCTGTATCAGCAGGACTGAAACTCAGCTGAATAATGGAAACCTGTTTAGATGCTTAGATATTACTGGTGAGCATTGAATCAGTATTTTAAGGTGATAGAAATTCAGCCAAACTAAGTCAGACAAATAACTTTCCATCAAAGTACTAGAAGAGTCATGCTAAAGGACTACATGTTAAAGCAGGTGAAATACCATGGGATTTTTGTGGACTTGTGGTTAGTTTAAGAAACAGACAGGAGCTCCTGTTACAGGGATATGTTACTCTCTTCTCTTCTAGCTGAGAATCTCCAAAAACAGATCACTTCCACTGTCTTTCCTCTGATCTACAAAATAGACTTTAAAATGACATCTTACAGGAGTAATTGTGGTGTTGATTTAACATCTATGAAAATATGGTATACAGAGGTGAACCTGTCAGTTGGAGCAATGGTGCATATTTGTGACTGTTTAGATCCCTGGCACCTCTTCAGTGCATCCAAGGGGCAACAGAGGATATACTTAAAGAAAACAAGAGAGGTGTTATGACAGTGATCAGATGTGGCCCCACAGAGCAGAATTGTGACCTGAAATCTTTCTGGCATGCACTAAGTCCTCAGGAAGCTGAAAGTTCTCAGAGCATTTGTCAAAAATAAGTTTTCACAGAACCACAGAATGGGTTGGAAGGGAGCACAGTGGGTCATCTGGTCCAACCTCCCTGCACAGGCAGGGTCATCCCAGAGCACACGGCACAGGATCATGTCCAGACAGTTCTTGAATATTTCCAGTGACGAGACTCTACAGCCTCTCTGGACAATCTGTTCCAGTGCTTGGTCACAGCACAGTAAGGAAGTTCTTCCTCATGTTCAGGTGGAACTCCCTGGGCATCAGTTTCTGCCCCCTGCCTCTTGTCCTATTGCTGGGCACCACTGAGCAGAGCCTGGTCCATCCTCTGACACCTCCCTGCAGATACTGAGACATTGATGAGGTCCGCTCTCAGTTGTCTCTTTTTGAGGCTGAACAGGCCCAGCCCCCTCAGCCTTTCCTCATAAGAGAGACTCTCCAGTCCCTTAATGATTTTTGTTTTCCTCCACGGGACCCACCCCAGAAGCTCTGTGCCTGCCTTGTCCTGAGGAGCCCAGAACAGAGCACAGCACTCCAGGTGAGGCCTCACCAGGGCTGAGCAGAGGGGCAGGATCACGTCCCTGACCTGCTGGCAATGCTCCTCCTAATGCATCCCTGGATACCACTGGCCTTCTGCTGGTTCTGAGAAGTGTTTTCTCCAAATATACAGAGGAAATTTATTTTAATCAGTATCAGTCATGTCCAGTGAATTTTTATTTTACTGTTGTAAGATAAAGGTCTCCCAGCTGCTAGGAATTTTGTTTCAGGGATAAGTGACTGAAATGCTTTGTGGGAAAGACAATCATGTTGCAATGTATTTGTAATAAGCTTAAATGGTCAAAAAGACTCACAGTGAGATGGTTTCTCAAATTTAAAAACACTTCCTTTCATTTGCATAGATACGTAACTATAACTCACACAGCTATATAAATATGCAGTAGACATATAAAGATATATAAATATAACAACACTTAAATAAAATAAAATTTTATTAATAAATGTTTGATTTTGATAAACCAAATATTAACTTTTGATCAAAAATTTTATGTGCTTCTCTTTCCTATCTGCATATTTTTTAAATAACGTGCTCACATCAGTTATTTAGGCTTACCATAAATATAAATTTTCTCATGTTTATCAACTATTTTTTGTTTTCGTGGTTAAAGAGTGTGTGACCCAGGTAACTAATTGCCTTTTTTTTTTTTTTTGTAAGTCTTCTACAGTACTCATAAGCTTTAGTTATTTCAGTAAGTAAAATTCTGTATTACCCCAGCTGAGACAACATTCTTTGAGTTCAGCACTGATGTAACATCTGGAAAATTAATTCATTCTACATTAATAGTTACTTGTAGTCTAGCTCTTCAGGTCCTAAGCATATTGCTTACAGAGAGGAAATTCTCACTACTTATGCTTTTTTCAGATGATTCCATTTTAAAACAATCAGTGACATAATCTTCCTCTTTTTCAGGCATTTAAATCCCCATATCCTCCGTAACTGATTCATTGAATAATCCAGAGATAGTATTAGAACACAATGCTAAGAACAGGAATGGCCAGGCTGGGTCAGAAGTCTTGGTGTCCTGCCTCTAATGGCAAGCACCAGCAGTGCAGAAGAAGCAATATGAAAATAAACTTCTAGTCGAAAGGAAATTGGGCTTACAGAGATTGACCAGCAGTCATTCTCTAGAGTGTTTGAACTTGAAGTTTTTTCCAGAAAGTGTATCAGACCTGAAACATGCTCCATGGAAATACAGGGGTTAATGATAAATAGAAGTATTTGTGTAGGAAGGGGAATAAGGGGAATTTTAGGCTTACTGATGGCAGTTAATTAGCTTTGAGTAAATTACCCTTAACATCTGAAAATCCTTCCCAAGCCCATATGCCACAAGTCACTAAACAAGTCTTGATTTTCAGCAGTGATGAAATTTCACTTGCAATTACCAGCACCTCTGGAAACCAGGGCAGCTTTTTCTGTCAAAGACAGATGACATTTATCTCCACCAAACAATTTAATATATATTAAATTTAATATATATTAAAGAATGCTTTCCAACATGCCTAAAAGTGCAAACTAAAAGGAAGGTCTACATGCTACATGTGGAAAGTTAGCACAAGTTAAGTAAAACAAGGTCTAAAACTCAGAGCCTGGAAAGCCCTGTTTATCTGATGAGTCTGATGTCTGAGGTCTGCTCCTGTTCAGCTGTACATATCTACAGGTAGCTGACGTCCTGCAGCTGCATGTACCCAGCACAATGTTGTCGTAGACAAAGATGAGTTTAAGCCAACTACTTTGTGGCCAATCAAATACCTTGATGGTAGTGCCACATCCTATTTGGATTTCAGCTGTGCTTAAGTAGTAGGAAGGTACCTGGGCTGCTTCCATGCACATGCTGATGACTAAATTAATGTAACTTAGGAAACAATGAGTTAAAGGAAAAAGTGCCCAATTTCCTAAGCTATTGGTTACTGAAATTATATATAAAGCACAAGGGAGTCTGGATGTCAACACAGGATATGGATAATAGAAAGATTCCTTCCTGAGAACTTTTATTACGTCTAATTTCTTAAAGGAAAAATAGAAATAGTGAGTCATTTGCAGTATTTTTTTTTTCAGATAAGCATGAAATGCATCCAACAAATAGTAGCTTAGCCAGGTGCTACATCCTGTGTCATGTCCGTCAAGTCCACAGCCAGCTATATGTGGGTGGGGGAATGTGTCCAAAAACTCCATGTGAAAGGTTGGAGAGATATATAAAAGCTTGAGATACACTACTTCCTTATATTAAAAATAAGTCTGTGATGCAGCATGATTCACCTCTTAGGTGTATGGCCAGGTCAGTTCCACTAGTTCAGCACCATTATCACAGCCAGCACCTGCCACGCTCATTTCCCTCTGATCTGAAATCCAAATGTGTAAGTTGCTGTAAATTCAGTTGAAAGAAAGCTTCTCTTTTTTTTATTGTTATACAAGACTCCAAGGTATAAATTTGCATTTGGCTTCCAGAAATATCCTGCTTCCTAGAAAATTGGATAAGCATGCTTAATCCATGAGGTCTCTCTCCACAGCATTCCCTGGTTTTGTCTAATAGCTGTGAGGAACAGTAGAGGGTTTCCTGACAGGATTTCAGATATGTTAGCAAAAGTAAGGCTGGAACAAGCCAGCTCTGCTGCAAAAAAACCCCTTTTCTGGGCTTGCAGCTCTTCTATTTGAACTTTATGGTCCCCAGATAGACCAGCTGATTCCTCCAAATGCCAAGTATAGTTGTCATTGTTCAAGTCTATTTCCAGAGAACACCACAGGAGGCATTAAAGCACAGAATGCATATTTATCGTGTTACACACTGTTGGACGAAAGCCCACATCTGTTGCTTGAGCTGACTAGACAAAAATGGGTCAGAGTGAAGGGAATAAAATCACTAATACAGACCTCTCATATGTAAAACAAAAATCCAGAAAACTTCTGACCTTTAAGTAGAGCATTTCTGGTTCCTTCTGCCTATGCCTGCATCAGAACACAAGTGCCTAAGCAACCCCACGGAACACTGGCTGTTTCTAAGAACTGAGAAAGTTCTTCTCAGAAGAGAAGAAGGTTGATGCAATTTGGAGGCCACAGATCAAAATACATTTTCAAGGAAAGTGTTTTGTAATCATCACATCTCCCTATGCTTAGCTCAAATTCTACTGCACACAGAGAAAACTGAGAGGATGAGCATTTCTCAGCCAGATCGTTTGCCGGGGAGAACACCTTTGTCTGCTGGTGACAACAGTTGGGAGCTCTGACAGGGATCCTCACCTCTTTTTCTTGACAATAGGAGGCTGTTAAGGCCTCATTTACATCCATCTCAAAATGCTTCAGGAGGGGAAAAATAATGTATAATTTCCCACCTGCAGTGGGGGAAACCAAAGTGTGTGAGGCTTTTTCATCATGGCAGAAGTCCAGCCTCAGATGTGCTGTTGCAAAACTTTTTGCTAGTTCTGAGGTGATGCAGCTGCTTTTAGTCTGAACAGAGACTAAGGTGTCTGTGCTCTCTTGTTCTCATGGAATACTTGGGAGAGGTTCTTCATACAGACTTCACTCTATTCTGGCTTTGTGATCTTTTTTTGAACATCCCAGGATCTTTTTTGCTTTGCTTTTTAAGACTATTGGGTGTTTGGAAAGATGATCAGTCTTCCTCAGTGCTGGCTACTACACAGGTTATTGTTTGAAATTATAGCTGAATACCTGAATATATCAGAAGTCAGGCTGCTGATAAGCTTGCCTGCATGTGTACACAAGACCATTTGGGATTGTGTTTTATGAGTAATAAGGAAGACAATAGCAGAAAAAAAAAACAACAAAACAAAAGGTCAAGTAAATATTAAAACATAATTTTTATACCCAAAAAAATGTTGTTTGCCTGAAAACAACATTTTTTTCTCCACAAAAGCCCATCACTGAAAATTTTAGTGAAAAGACAGTTTTAAAAGCAATAAAGGTCACTGGAAGCTGTAAATATAGTCTTCTTTTAAATTAAAAAACAAACAAACAAAAAGAAACTAAAAAAAGATAACACAATTCATACTTTCTGTTTGACAAAACCAGGTAAGATTCATTAAAAATAAATAACTTCTTCTTCGAATAATACTTGCTTTTATATTGAAAACAAAAGTTTAGAAGAAAGAGCAAAAATCCCATCTTCAGAAGATTACAAGGTAATCTCATAATTGAAATACATAAAAGAAAAACATAAAAGAAACTCAGTGGAAAATATCTTCATAGTGCTGTCACTGCACCCCTGCATAAGTTTTCAGTGTCTCAGTTTCCCCATGCAATGCTCACATTTTCCAGCACCTTCATTCACTCACCTTCACAGGACACTGAAAAACTCCTCTCTGTAAGTGAAGGTTGGATGTCTGGACATCCTGGGCATGTGCAGTGCAAATGGATAGTGCTTCAACTGCTAGATGATCGCAGAATAATGGATTTTTTCTGATCATTTAAGATTATCCTTAATATTTGGATTTTTCTAAGTAATGGGGAAAAATTACATTGATTTCCTATGCAGGAAAACCAAGACAAAGTTGTTTAGTGCTCAGTTTCCCCTTCTTTCTGTGTGAGATAGAAAATTAGATATCACAGAGGAGAGGGCCTAAGAATTTTGTGCAAAATCTCACAGGAAACCTGTGATAAACCATCCTTGAACTCAGGGGTTGCAAGTCCCTATCTTAATTTGGACTCAGGGTTGTCAAGGCTCTCTGCATGTGGATGGCAAGATGGTAACCTCTAATTATGGGTTCTAGGACAGTTGTAGCTCACACATTCCTTTGGTTTAGGTTCATGAGAGACACCATATACATTCAGTCTGCCCTTCATAGATGAACAAGAAAAAAGTGAGAACAATGCCAACATTTAAAATAATAGTTATACATATGACATATTAAAACTTGTTAAAACACAATACTAATTCAAGGAATAATGTAGAAGTGAAAATCATGGAGCAATCTGTGTGAACCATGCTATTGAAAGAAAATCAATATTCATTACAATTTAAAAAAAAAGAGATATAGTGGATTAGTGATGTTTAGTTTTCCAAAGGTAGCTCTGAGATCAGTGTATATTTGTATGGATCTCTTTGTGCGAGGGACCACCCTTGTGCTAGGACTGAGGCTAGCCCATGTCTGGAGCCAGAGCTGTCACATCAGTGCCCTAGAAAACAGCAGTCTCTGGGTGAGCAGAGGGAGTGAGTACAGGCAGAGATAGCATGTCATGAGTTGCTTGCATTTGCATTTTGATGTAACAAAAGGGGATTACCCAGCTGAGTGTAAAAGCTGCTGATTTAGTAGAATGAGGAGACACCTTTGCTTGTGATTTACTTTGCTCATTGTATAGAACAGCTTCATGAAAGGGGCCCCCAAAAGCCATTGAATGCAACAGAGAGGATCCAGCTGATTTCAATGATTGTGGATAAGCAATAAAACTGAATTCATGCAAAATCTTCCAGGGCTACATATTAGGGACCCTCAGCAAAAAGCAAAAGGGAAAATACCTGTCACAGCCACAACCTGCTGACTAGAGATGGTGAGAAAATGAATCATCAGTATTATCCTTGTGCTATCACTGCCTGGAAACTTTTAGCGAAAATGAAAACAATGAAACAATAACTGCATAGAGAAATCTGGAGAACAGCCAGTCTCCCACACTCAGAAAGGGAGGACGTAGTGGCAGGAGCTTGCAAGACAGTTTCAAAGATAATAAAATATACCAGCATTTTCTCAGGAGAGCTCATATTTTTAGCAAAGAAGTCAAAACTGAAGTGTTCTGACTGTGAGTGCCATTGTTTCTTGTAGATCCTGGAATACTTTCCCTAGTAAGTTAACTCTCCTGGTCAATGGCCTGTGCTCTAATGAACCATGGTCTTTTTGTTAAGAAGTGGGAAGGATGCAATGGAGACAGTCTTTGTGGTGAAGTATTCAAGTAATGGGACACATAATATGTCTAAGGAGAATATATAAAAGAACAAGGAGGTGAAGAAATGTGTGGAACATCAGCCAGGTAACTCAAAAGAATTGGTTCAGTCTCTTATCTGACTGAAATATTTTGGTATCTGTGGTCTCATTATGTTTATAATTAAGGAAGTCCAGCACATCCAACAAAAATATACCGTAAGAGGAAAAATCCTTTATTGTTAAAAAAAAGAAATTTCTTAATTTGAAAGCTGTTTCAATACATTCTTAGTCTGAGAAGGTCAAGATAAACTACTGTTGATTTACTTTTTCTCTACATTTGGCAGGATAAGACTGGAAACCTTTTTTCGTCCAAAGTTAGGGATTCCAGTTGTTAACTTTGAGCTTAAGGTGGTGTAAGCTGCCAGTTGGATTTTGAGGCTCTGTAATTTTTCTCCAAGTATAAACATACAGCATTAAATGTTCCTTGTCTCAGGTGACTATGGGGCAGTGATATACACACTCCATTCCTGGGAAGGGTTAAGAAACCTGATAGCAGGCATAGAGAAGGAGAGACACTATCAGTGGCTTGTATCTAGTCATATGTGAGTATTTCTGAAAGGAGATTAAAATCAGTGGATGGATAATATCTCTGTGTTTGTATCTTGCTGAAAAAGCAGCCTTTTCCTCTCCCTTTACGTCATTGGCAGTGTCACAACTGTGAATGCAACCACATGAAGAGAATGACAACTTCCAGCTTTGATGGTCTGCACTCCACTTTCCGCAGCATCACATAGGAAAGTACGTGGGATGCTCGGCCAAGCCAGGAGGCACATGAGCAGCACTCTGCCCTGCAGTGTCACCAGTGCAGGGGACACTGGTATTGTGCTGCTTCTTCCTCATGGCAGAGTCAGACCCATGGTGAAAGGGCTGCATGGCCCCACCTTTCTCTCTCACACATCTTAAGACACGGTTTCCGAGGTGACTGTAGAAGAGCGCTGGTATTAGTAACCCATCATCTCTACTGGTGAATTATCAGCAAAAATACAGTTTGGCTGTTTCCTTTGATAGATGCAGAATGGCCTTAAAGATAATTTTATGTTAGCATTCAAAGCCTTTCATATATCCAGCTCAGAGGGATATGGTTAGCCCACACTTTCAATTAGCTCTCAGAATTGGTGACCTAAAGGAAGAGTGATGTGAGACAGACACTACTGAGAATGGCTCTTCCAGAGTTCGGAGAAGTGCAGATGCTGAAGCAGTGACACACCAGTCCCTCATTAAGTGCAGCAATATACAGCATAGAGTTTCATGTCAGACACGTGCTGGGAACAGAGACACCCAGCAGTTCATACAGACTGTGGGCACCAGTGGGAGCTGAACGACTTCTTACTTCAAAAAAGATTACTAGCCTAGGTCCCTAGCTATATGTTTCACTGGTCAGGAAATAAACCAAAAGTCTCTGTGTGCAGCAGTCACAAAAACCAAAACTTCCTGTTAATCTTCTCACGGTCTTGTTGTAGTTATTTATCAGCTTCTTAGATCTCAGAATGAGCCAGACTGTGAAGTTCATAGGAGAGTGATTATTTCATATATGCTAATATACCAGTAAGCATGGTGGGACCATAATTCTTCACGTAAGTCTAGGTGCAGTATAATTCTCAGTATAGGAGGTATGTACCCTTTGCAGCTTATTTCCTTGGGGTTAATAACAGTCAAATATTCATCAACTTTTCATTTTAGACCAGACTGATCCCTCAAAATATCACACTGAAGTTTTTCCTCTCTTTTCATTTCCTAGACCTACTTTTACTTTTCACTTTTAGTCCACAGAAGTCTTGGAAATGTTGTGAGGAAATTCAGATTCTCTGAGCATTATTTCCAGCCAGATAAAGACATGCAGTAGGCCTGTGATGTTCAGTTCTATTAGATTTTTACATACTTCTTCCACAAATCTTAAATTCAAATGAACTTTCAGGGCACATCTAAATTGCTAGATACTTATCTGACCTGTATCTAACCTCCCAACCTTTTGTGGCTGACACCATCACTTAATATCATCTGTGGATGTGCATGCACACCAGAAATAGATGCATACACTGCCAGGACATCGTTCACTTTTGCTTTTTTTTCCCCCGAGCTCCATTTACTCTTCATGGAGAAGTTTATTCCTCTGCATCATCAGTTTCTGGGGCTGCCTGCCCTCAAAGGATGACAGGTTGAGGAGTATAATCTGTTTGGTTATATGCCAAGAAGAAAAATAATCTAATTTTAGCAAACAAGTGTTGATACAAAAGGTCACCGAAGTCTGTCATCACTTACGTGGGAATTGGGAATGAAGCACTGTAAAGTGGGGATGTTGCCAAGAACATGACTCTAATGGCTTTACATACTGTCAGTGACATGTGGGAGGGGCAAAGGCAAGAGGATGGAATCCTTGAAGGACAGGGGGTATCTTGCCCTGGCTGATCTGGAGGAAAAGATAATACATATATACAATATATAGTGATCTTTAAAAGAGAGGTAATAAAAGCAAAAGTAAAACATCAGTTCTAGTGATCTGAAGTAATGAATGCTCTTGGCCAGATGGTAATTAAAAAGTTTTTTCTTTCAAAAAAGTCTCTTTTTTCCTTTCAAAGGTGAAATTTCTCACAAAGATATAATTTTCTGAAAAAGGTCTCTATCCTAAAAGTTTTCTGCATTTTTTCGTTTGTCCTATCCCCATATGCCTGGGCCAGCATGGCTGGCAGTTGGCAAACTCTTTCAATATCTACAGTGAGAGCTGCTCTGTTTGTTTAAGAGATTGGCAAAGCGAATGAGGAGTGGAAGCACTTCAAATCCCGCAGCATGAAATCAACACCAAACTTTTTCATTTTTTAAATATTCCTTAAAAAAAACCAAAAAAACCCAACACATTGCTTTTTATAGCACTTTCCTTCTCAAATACTGACTTTAATGGGTTTGACCTCACCCACTCCTACTGGGAGGCAAACGAGACCAAGGTCAGTTACTATGTTCTTTCCTTCAATGGGAGATCACCTGCTTGATCCTTAAGATTGTACCCATGAAACTCAGCTATTCTGGATAAGTCTCTACCAGTAAATTAATGTGCCCAGTACTGGTCTAATGATGTAAGTTCATAGGCAGTCCCGTTCCTGTGCCCAGGAAGATTTTCTGGAACTGTTTTATTTATTGGTTCATTTAAAAAAGTCCTGGGCCCCTCCTTGAATGAAAGCACTTAGTCACTGCCCAGCCAACAGACCCTCATAGTCTCCAAGTAAGGCATATTCCTCACTATTTCAGATATACATCTGCTGATAACAGTTTTGATTGCTTTTAGTTACTTCTGGGGGACCTCTTAGAAAAGATTCAGGGGCTGTTGTTTGAAAAGCATCATGTGACCCACCTCAGTCTGCAACCCTGCTCTCAGTGTGCCCCAATTATTTCTTTCCCAAATTCCCACAAAGATCCATTTGTTGTCATCCTCTGAGCTGCTAAGGATGAAACACAGTTTGTGTACAGTCTATCCTGAGACTTAGACCATGGGAGATTTATATAGTTAAGCAAAATGCTTTAAATTTGTCCAAAATAGAGAGTGAGAAAACTCAAAGTAAGCAAGGATAAAGGAACAAGCAGGAAGAGAGGAAGATCCTAAACACATTTCTGATGAGAAATATCGGGTGAAATTTATGCTAAATTATAGACCTGACAGCAACTGGGATCTATTGCCCTATGTCCACTGAAGTCAGAAATACCACTTGAGATTTTAACGTTAGCCATAACTTGTTTCTTGATTCCTTTCCTTATCACAGTCTTTAAATTGCTTGCCAGATTCTAGGAGAAGCCAGTACAAGCACTGCTTTAATAGAAATCTCTTTGGTGACTTCCCCTCTTCTCTCCTTTTGTGCACACGCACACATTTGCTATATATAAAACCAGCTTGGTTAAATTGATAGAGCCAAGGTCATAATTTCTCAGGGAAATGGCAGACTAATGGAAAAAATGTTATAAATATAATAAAACATGAGTCCTGTGACATTTACCAAGGACAATAGTTTCACAATAAACTATCGGGCACTTTGAAGCCTTCAGTTAGGCCCCCAAAAGACATCCTGCACCATCAGCAAGGAGGGGGGTGGGAGAAGGAGATGGAGGGGAAACCAAGAAAACTTTGAAACAGCCAGGGGAAAATATGCCTGTGGTTTCCAAAGCGGCCTGAGCTACTAATGCTCTCTGACGAGTTGAAGGATTAAAAGTTCAAAAGGGCAGGTCACGTCAGGGCACCAAGGTCGTGCAGTGCTGTGACCTAGGAAATACTGACTGGTCAGAGAGTGAACCCTTCCACAGCATGTTACCAATTAGTGTTTAATGACCAAATGTGGAATGCATTAGTGCTTCTGAGAACTGAATAAGATTTCAAAGGGTCCAAGATGTTCTTTACAAACATTCCTGTGTGGTTTGATTCACACTCTGTTTGGGGAAATCTTAAAGCTTTGTCCAGACTACAAAGCAGATATGTTGAGAATTCCAGTGGATGCGAGAATGGAACAAACATGGTTTAAATTTCTAAGGAGACAAAAAGTTTCAGCTCAGGGACCCAGGAAGGGCCTCTAGGAGTTAAAAAGGAGATTCTGTTGTCATTATTCAGTTGCTAACATGCTTGGTACTTAATTCAAGACTAAAAGAGTATGCAGATTCAATTGAGCTCTCAGTTTATACCAGCTGACAAACTAGGCTGTGCTCTAAGGCCTTGCTATACTGAGGCCTGATGTTGCAAACTCTTCCTACTATAGACACTTTTTGTACATCACATCACAGTTGCAAATTGCACACATTAATGGATTTTAGGAAGCATACAGGGGAAGAAAAGAAGACAAATTCACTAGAATCCGAAGCCCTGGTTGTACCTTCCTAAAGTCCAAAGAAAAGGGCAAAGAATTGGGCCAAAATCAGCATGCTTCATTGATCCTTAATCTTCCACTTCCCCCATTCCAACCTGACCCTCAGTTGCTCTTCTCCCTTCCTTTAATCCTTTTCAATTCCATACCATTTTCTACTCACCTGTTTTTTTCCAGGCCTTTCTTTTTCAGACTTCTACCTCATTTTCAAAATTTTATCTTGCTTCCCTCTTCAACTTCTTCTATCTTCTGAGAAATTTTTGTTCCTATTTGCTTCCCAGGTTACCATGCATAAGACTAACACACCTTCAGGTCATATATCAGGCTAAATTTTGTACCCACTGCACTTTAAATGCATTTTTCAACAGGCACTTGTTCTGGATGAGTATTTCTTGTGAGCTATACTACAGAGAGAGATCAGGAAGTCCAGTCTTAACTAGTGAAGGGCAAAAGGCAAAGGATGAGGCTTCTTGCTTCCTGGTTCATTCTGTTCCATTTTCTTTACGTTATCTGAAAGTGGTATAAGGTATTTCCTAATATCTCTATCTCCTGGAGGGATGATTCTCTCAGTGTATATGCTACACAAAATAAGTACAACACTGCTTTCATTAGGACATCCTCGGAAATCTTGGTAAGGGTCGAGATGGGGGAGTGATGGACCCATTTTTGTAGTGGATAGTAATGATGCTTGACTGGACTGGCCTTGGAAAGGCCAGCTAATTTGGAGCTGCCTCTGGGAGGTCCCTGGAAGGACAGACAATAACCACTTAAAATCACAATGGCATCTCTCTCTGAGTTCAGAAAAAATACACTGAAGTGTTTCATATCTGTGGAAACAGACCAACAGCGATGCTGTGCTCATTCCTCCTCCATTTAAGCAAAAGGTGCAAAATTTAGTTTAAACTGCATGACTTCCAGTTGCCAGAAGAAATAGAGGGAAGAGTTTGGAAGGTCAAAACTTGGGTGAGAAAATGAAGACATTCATAGAATCATGGAATTTGATAATGATGTTACAGAAGGTGTAGGAAGCTTCAGCTCTGTGTATATATAGGAGAGCACAAACAATCCACGGACTAGGATTTGCATACCTTGTCTAAGCCTTTCTGCCTCAGGTCTGCCACAGAATACATGCATTAATGATATTTAAATAGTCCTTGTGTAGTGTTGTATAAAGCCCATTCCTACAGGGACAATAAGATTTTGTACATCTCTATGTTAGGATGCTTGAAAAAAATTTTTTCAGGGTTTGTTATTTAAGGGGCCTTGGGAAACAAAACGCATCCTTTGTATTTCTTTGAGGTGTTAGCTGATAGAGCATAGTCAGACACAAAAATTGGGGATTTTTCTGGCTGTAGAGGAAAAAAGAATTAATTCTTAAGGGTTTTTAGCCCTGTTTTTCCAACTATGTAATAGGTGTTAGCAGTAGAACAGGCACTAGAACAAGTTGAAAGTTAGTCAACCTGAACAAAAACTGGTTTTCTTCTGATTTTATCATTCTCTTCATTCATAAGTCATTCATAGCTTCTCCACTCATTTATAGATTCTTCCAAACACCACCCCTTTCCAACTGTTCACGTAGTCACAGCTACGTGGGTACTTCCCAGAAGAAACTCTGAGGCACAGTGACAGGGTGCTACCATTTTGGATGAGAAGTTTAAAAAGCACACCTTTAAATGTCTACCTTTATTCGTTTTCTGAAGGTTGAGTTCTGCTAAGACAATTGTTTGTAAATGAACAGAGAGTGGCAAACAGATCAAAAGCTTGGCCTTTATGAATATTCTCTATTAATAGGTCTGATTTATTTCTTTTGTTAGAAAAAGGCATCCTATTAGCAGTCATCTGAACTATTATGCTTTCATGTGATAGGAACAGCCAGCTACGTGTGTCTCGTAACACATCCAATACCTCTGGAGCCAGAATGTAGGCTCAGCTCCCTTTCAGAGAAGCACATTACAGACTGTTGAGGACCTAAAATAGGCTTTAGAGTAAAATACTGCCTATGGGTGATAGCACACTCTGTTCCTTCATTGCAATCTTCAGCTCTCAGTCCTTGTTTCATTGGAAAGGATGAAATGCCAAGTCTGGCTGTTGAAAGATGGACCAGAACTTGGCCTCCCAGAATGTGTTTTGAAAAGTTGCTTTTCCGTGTTCTTTTCTAATTGCATAGGAATATTTCTAGTCTCCAGAGCACTGACATATGTTGGATACAAAAAACACCTCCAGTCCAGTCAATATATTCTAACACATTTCAAGTATCTGGATTCACAGGCACATCTCTGTGCTTGTTCCAAAAGGAGTTTATGTGGCTGAGCCACCCAGAAACTGTTCAGGGTGGACTCTCCACTCAGTTGGAGGATGTGTATCAGAGCTACATTTCAGTGTGAGGGTAGAAGAAGGATCACTGACTCAGCTGACTTGACCATGTGCAGCTGACCCTTTCATTCAGGGGTTGCTCAAAGTAGCAGCTGGTGAGTGCCAGAGTGATGTTAATGGCTGTGCACTCAGGCAGCAGCTCGTTAGGAAATGCACGAAATGTCTGCTCACACTTTACTGAACTGTTCCCTGAGCTGCTGGAGATCAGAGTTTGTGAGACACTGCTGTCAATTTTCACTTACAAACTTACACTTTCTTATTTGTGGGGACTTACAAATAGAGCATCAGGCATTTCAAGCATCATAGGATGGCACTGAAGGATCAAGCAAAGTTAGTGATAGCAGTAACTCCAGAGACAGTTTAATGGAATACTGAGATGGCATGGACAAAAAGCTCAGGAATTACTGTGGAATTTAGGAAGCAGTGATCTGATTCTTTATCACATCATGTTTTCTGTGAGACCCTGAGCAAACCTCATGAAGTTGATCTAAGAGAAGGGTCAGGGTAGATCTCAAGAGACATCCTTACTCATCTTGGCTCTGTCCACCACTGCAATGACTGCTGAGAATGGCAAGCTGCCTTGATGCAAGTCTTCTTGTCTATTAACAGGAATAAAAAATTTAGGGATCTATTAGATCTTTCCCAAGATAATATGCATTTAGGGGCAACATGATTGGCAGTGAGAGACCTAAAAGGGAGGCCAAGAACAGGATGTTGATCTTAAGCAATAATTAATGAAGCATGAAAACAAAATCTTCACAATTGCAGAAATGGTAGAATAAGCCATCATGACCATGTACTCTTGCTTTCACCAGTCTGGGTCACAGGTTGGGCCCTCTCCAGTTCCCTGGTAAATGCTGAGAAGTGTTGCAATGGATGGCAGTGCTACACTATTACAGTACCTGATGATTTCAACACATCAAGTGGCAGTAACTGCGTAGAGTTCCCCATCACATACATGGGCCTGTACTTGGCAGACCATCACTTGATAAGAGAGGGTTGCTTTCTCCTTCAGTCTGGTCCTCTCCAGCCTGTGGCAAATCTGCTCTTTTCACAGGAATAAAATGCTGATTATAAAGGATTCTCTGATCTACTAGAGAAAGATGTAAAAAGTTCATGGATGAAAATCAAAGACAGGACACTTAGAAAGGTAACAAAATGGGTGAATAACCATCGGGTAAGGATCCCAAGGGAAAAACTCCTCATGTCTTGAAATCAAGAGAAAGGTCCAAGATGACTTTGTCTTTCTGTAGGGATTATCTGAGAAGGCCAAATTTGGAGTCTGTTATGCTGGGTCTCTGCTGAGAGTAATTCAGATTTCTCCTTTGGGACGTCACCCTATGGAGGGAGTTCAGTCTTTTCCATTGGAAGTGGAGGAAGCCTGTGCTTCTAACTTAGGGACTGTTCTACTAACTTAGATACCAGTCAGAACTGGATTTGATTATTTTCCTGGATGAGTGATGCCACTTATAAATTGCTGGGATATTTACAAGAATAAATGGATGAAAAATAAGAGGCTGTGACTGAAAGGAAGGCAGTCTGGATGCTCCAATGATTTTTTTCAACTTTAAATCTTTTACAATATTAATACAGCTCTATAGAGGTCAGGTTTTCTGTATCGGGGAGTACTACAGGCAGCTCCCTCATCACCCTTCCTCTCTGTTTTACTGGTGTGACAGACAAAATAGCTGCTGTGACAGACACATGGCTGTAGCTGCCTCTTCTTCATCTTCCTGTATGCAGACTAGGCAACCCTGACACTGAAGTGGAATTCCTAATGTGCTGATTGCAGGGGAAAGTTCATGTCAGCCCAGGCAGGCAGCCAAACACTGAGCTCACATTAACACTTCCACCCCGGCATAAGAAGAGCTACACTACAAACACACAGATTGATATCAGCATTTGGTGGGAACAGGTCCAGAGCTTGATGTGGATTTTGTGACAAAAAAGAAAAAATAAAATATTAAGAAAAAAAATTAAAGAGAAGATCATACAATCATACACAGTGTTCTGGCTCCAGGTTGCTAAATTGGAGAGGGTTCAGAGGAGAACCACTGAAGTGATTAAGGAATTATAAACATACTTTGCAGAAATACTCAGCAACTCAACTTGTTTAGTTTAATCACAGAAAACGTTGAGGGATGACTTGATTACAGGCTGTTAGTACCTACTTAAGGAATGAAACTTCAATAATTACATCTTTTGTCCACCACAAAAAGATTTAACAAGATCTAATGGCTGCAAACAAGGCCAAGAACCTCACCCCACTCAAAAACGCCAAGTCTTGTAAACAGTTCCCATAACAACTAAATTGAAAAGCAAGGTTAGGTTATTTTTTTCTCCATAAAATATTATATGATAAAATATTATCTGTGTTGATATGGCCTATCTGTTTCTCTACTCCCGTCAAAGTGCCCTAATTTGACTAAAGATATTAATTTTACCCAATATAGATATCTACACTGGAGACATCTAATCTAATCTAATTGTTTTTCTTCTATTTATATGGTCAGAAGAGAGAAGTAGCCATTTTAAGTGTATCATTTGCCTTACACTCAAGCTAATTTTCAACTAACCTCAATAACAAACCTCATGAGGTGAAGGCAAGTTTAGAGAGCTTAGGTAAAGGTGGAAGCATTTGAGACTCACATGCAGAGTTACAGAGACAGGTGCTTTAACTCAGGCATTAGCTCAGAGGAACTTGCAATATGTATTAGCAAGAAGACTCAACCAGCTAGAGTATTGCAAAGTTTTCTTCATCTTTCTAGAATTTCTTCATAGGCCAAGATACTGAAATCTTACAGATGTATTCCACAGTTCTTCAGGGAAAGATGGAGTGCAAGGAGAAGTTAGAGACAGCATTTCTTAACCTTTTCCATGGGGGCCAATCTCACCTCACATTCTCCTCCTGGTCCCTAAACAGACCCCAGAGGGGCAACGCTTGTCACTGATCCTCATCTGGCCATGGAGCTGTTGACTGCTACCCTCATACAATAACTGGGTGGCTGCCCCAGGTCAGCTTCTTTATGTTGTTCACCCAACACCTACTCTCCTGGAAGAGAGACTGGGTTAACAATCTGTCATTCCCTTTCTCTCACAATCTCATCAGGACTACATCAGAATAATTTTGCTAGACAGAGCATCATAGTGGAGGCCTTCTGTTATGGGTTGAAATCCTCTCTGGTGCTGAACTGAGAAAATAAACTCAGTGATTTCCTCACTAGCCACATTTAGAATATGCCAGTGGAGTATGATGTGTGCTGACGTCTGCTAACTCTCTAAAGCAACCCGAAGTTGCATAATTATTTTGGCACAGTAATGATTCCATGGCAATAAGCCATGCTGAATGGCAGGCTATGTTTGTTCCAACATAGCATTCAGATAACATGATCACACATCGTTTGGATTTGGGCTGACTGACACCCTGCCATTTTGGAAAGAACTCACATCTGTGCAGATTTATGTGTCCACTTCCCTTTAAGGACAAGGCCGTCCTGTCCCCCAGGGTTATCTGGCATAGCTACAAACTGAAAAAAGGTGTTCTGTTTTCCTTTTATCAACTTGATGGGTTAGAAACTGGAATGAAACAGCAAAATAACACCAGTCTTTCCATACTCACCTACCACAGTCTCTATGTCAAGCACTTTTGTGGACACTGCACATATAGGAGACATCACACCATATGGAGGAGGGAAAGGGAGAGATTTTCAGATTCAGAATGTCTGATTCAATATCCTGCCTCAGTTCCTCTACAGAAGCAAGGAAATACCATGCATTCCAGTTAATCATTGTTATTGTATATAGAGATGTGATAGTGTGCTTCTGAAATGTCAAATATCCCCACAAGGCAGGCATTTTTTGAAGACAGAATTCCTACCTACTTTGTGAAAAAAAGAAATAGGGAAAGGGGAATTAACACATTCTATCTCCACCTCTAAAGCTGTGTACTCAGAGGTTTCATACTGGTATGTGTAATGAACAAGAGGAGAAAAATACCATTGGCTTCATTTATTTCTGTTGAAGAGCTCAGAATCTTTCAGAATTGGACAGAAGCCTCAGCTTTTCAAAATAATCATAAGATTGTAGTTGGTTGACCTGTGTTGTTTTAATGTTCACTATTTGATACTGAAGGAAGAGTTTATCTTTGGCTAACTCCGCTCAATGCACATTATTTTATTTAAGTAAAGGAGATAAGGTATTGTAGAAGCTGTCTGTACCTTCTTCCCCTTTTCTTGATCCTTCCACAGGAAAGAATGAGGAAAATAAGAATGAATTACCCACTCACTTCTTAACCCCTAAGGAGACTTAACTGAGACTAAATGGGCAGCTTTCTTCAGATGTAAACCAGCAACAATAATATGATGTGACTGCAGTAAATCACTTCCAAAAAGTCCAACACTGGCTTAGAAGTGATCTTGGAATCACTTAATAGCTTTGCCAATTCTAATTATATTTTTTCCCATTCAGGAGGAGGTGCTAGGCCTCAAAGACAGTTGCCTCTAGACCAGGCAAAAAATCTCAGCCATTTTGGCTACTTGCCTAGTCAAAAGTGTGGTATAAGTTTGTTCCAAATACACATCACCTCCAGGCAGAAACCAACATGGAGAATTGCCAGAAAGATTAATGCATGAGGAAGTTATTAACATGTGAGAACAGGAAGTTATAAATGAAGGCTATATTGCAACCCTTATTTTGGAGGGTGTTACCAGGCTCCTCCCAGCCTGGTAAATATTTTTGTAGCTATCTAGGAACCTGATCCTTCTTCCATAGGAATTCAGACAGTACTTACTATTGCTTTCACTAGTACAAGAGTCAGGTCATCAAGTATTTTAAATAAGCATTCAATTTTTTTCTTTCTCAAGTAAATGAATTTTGAAAAGCAAGTATAGATGAGTTTACAGAGACTCTCTTTCTGAAGTCCTTATGGCAAGAAACTCTGTGGTTTTCTAAGGAAACAGAACTTGTTGTCATTTGGAAAGAGGTTTTGAAAAACACACATTAAAACCTGAAATGAACTGATGATGAAATTTTTGGTTTTCTGCTTTATATCCATCCAATTCTGTCCCCACAACAAGGCTTGATATGGGAAGATGTTTGAGCCCTACCTATTAATAGACGCACACGCCCTCAGGAAGACATGTCACATAGCTTGAAATGCAATTCTCCAGTCAATGTAATTTAAAATTAGAGGGGGAAAAAGAAAGGACAAATGGAGATAAAGTTCATTTTCCATTTATGAAGATCTCACGTGGATCTGGTCAAGGGCATCCAGCCCAGATTCCAAGACACTGCTGCTGCAAAACAAAATTGCTTTTTTTAAAACATTTACTTGAAATACCAAATCTAAATGTTCTTAAGACTAAAGAGCCTCTTAAGTTAATTTTAGACAAGGCTCTCCTATTTTGGTTGTGGACTGGAAGCAGAGAATAATAAAATGTTTACTCTGAGAACAACAGTGCTGGGCATTGAGCCCAAATACAGCTATCTCCCATAATTCTCTCACCAAATAAGATATAGCTCCTTCTAGAAGTATTTACATCAATCTGTACTACTGCAAAATGACCATGCAGCTCATTATCAAACAGCAGATCAGTACAATCTGCTGCACTTCTGTACACTGGGGTCTTGCCACATTACTCAGCCGCTATCCAGAGGAGTCAGGGCAGAGTGTACAGATGTGTAATGAAGAAAGAAAAAGGGGACTGGTCCTGAGACCTGGGTGAGTCCTTCAGCTTTCAACATTGTGAAAGCAAGGACAGAGGCACTAAACCTGATAAACGCATGTCTCATGGAATGAATGAAATGAATAAGAGAGTGAACGTGTGTGAAACAAATAAGAGAGAAAGCGGTCTCACTCCAGCAGTTGTACACAAATGATAATGGAAAAAGATCAGTTTTGGAATGAACGAAAAATTCACAGGTTCATATTGCCGACCAAGTACAAGTCTGTCAGAATGGGAGATGAATAAGAAATACAGGGAAGGAGACAATTCATTCTGCAGATGACCAAATTCTGCCAACAACCAAGGCCTTGGTTGGGTCTTTTGGCCTGTTGTCTTTCTGTGAATCATGTAAAACAACACTTTCTCAAAAACAGGCTTGTTGTATTCACTCTCTAGATGCTGCTTGTAAAAGACATTGATCATGAACACAACTGTAAAAATATCAGACATATTGAAACAGTGAGCTACAGGCCTTCTATGGTGGAGTGACTATATCAGCAGACAAGGGAAAAGCTTCTACTGTCATCTACCTGGATTTCAGCTAGGCCTTTGATATAGTCCTCTACAACAATCTTGCCTCGTAGTTGGAGAGATAAAGATCTGATGGATGAACTGTTTGAAGGATAAGGAGCTGGTTGGATGGTCATGTCTGAAGAGCTGGAGTTAAGGGCTTGATGTCCAAGTGGAAACCAGTAAAAAGTGATGTCCCTCAGGGGTCTGTACTGGGAGAAATAGTATTTAATATCTTCATTAATTATATAGACAATGAAATCAAGTTTGTGGATTACATGAAGAGAAGTGGTGGATTTGCTTGAGAGAAGGAATGCCTTCCAGAGGCACTTTGTGGGGCTGGAGGGGTGAGACCATGTGAACCACAATGAAGTTCAACAAGGCCAAAAGCAAGGTCCTGCACTGGATCAGGGCAATCTCCAATATCAATACAAACTGGGGAATGAATGAGAACAACCCTGAGGAGAAAGACTTGGGAGTACTGGTGGATGAAAAATGGGATATAGACCAGCAGTGTGTGTGCTTGCCTTCCAGAAAGTCAACTGTATCCAGGTCTTTACCCAAAGAAGCATTTCCAATTGGTCAAGAGAGGTGGTTGTCCCCTTTTACTCTGCTCTGGTGAGGCCCCATTGGGAGTAATGTGCCTGATGCTGGGGTCCCCCATACAAGAAATACATGGACAGGCAAGAACAGGTCCAGAAGAGGGTCATGGAAATCATCAGAGAGGCAGAACATCTCATCTATGAGGAAAGGCTGAGAGAGATGGGATTTTTCAGCCTGGAGAGGAGAAGGCTCCAGGAGACCTTATTGCAGCCCTTCACTACTTAAAAGAGGCTTATGAGAAAGATGGAGAGAGCTTTTTTACTAGGACCTGTAGTGACAGCACAAGGGGGAAATGGACTAAATCTGAGAGGGTAGATTTAGATTGTACATAAAGAAGAAATTCGTTCAGTGACAGTGGTGAAACACTGGCACATGCTGTCCAGAGAAGTTGTGGATGCCTGGTCATTGGCAGCATTCGAGGTTAGGTTGGATGTGGTTTGAGCAACCTGATCTAATGAAAGGTGCACCTAACCAGGGCAGTAGAACTGGACATTTAAAGTGTCTTTAAAGGTACATTCAGACCCAAACCATTCTATGATTCTATGAATCTATCAAATATCTAAAGTGGCTTCTTCACAATTGAAAAAAAATCAAATATTTCAAAGAAAGAAAGCAAATTCAAAATGCTGGTCATTGTAGGACAGTAGCCAAAAGAAGTGTTAATTTTAAGTAGCAACAGCTGGGGATGGGGAGGGGAAATGTTTGTTTCTCTATTTACTATTTCTCTGTTTTTATTTCACCCAATAATGGTTTTTTTTTTCTTTTCACAACTTTTTTCTTACTTGGGCCATTCCAAAAGTAAAAACGAATAGTCAAAATGCAACAGTAAAAAACTTAACAAAACAAACTAAACTTGTAAAGACAAAATAAAAGTCTTGATTCTCATGAAAATTCATCATTTTATTTCCAAATCACCTGAAAAAAGACTCAACCACTGTTGCAGCGGGGATTACTGCAACAAGTATATTTCAAACCAGGAGTCCCGTGGAAACCGAAGTAGATATGGACAGATTCGTGGTAGATGTTTCAGAGATGTTTATTTCTCCAGCCGCATGGCCGGGGCTCAGCTCAGGAACTCGCCGGTCACGGGACCCAAGGGTCCTTGGCCACACAGGGGAACACAAACCAACCAGTCGGGAATGAGGCTGACCATGGGCAGGGAAACCCCGTGTCTCCCCCCCAGGGCCCATCTCCCGGGGCTCCATGGCAGGGGAGGAACCCCAACAAACCACAAAAACAATTTTTCCATGTAAGCACATCTGCTTTTTTTATTTCCATTTTGTCTTGAAGTGCCACTTCAGTGTTAGGATAGACCTGGGACTTCATAATTTTAAATATACCAAATATGTCCATTAAAAATGAAGCAAAAGTATTCAATTAAGGAAACAGCACCTGAGTCCAAGAGAGATCAATGGACTTTAATTGCCAATGCACTTTGTTGCCATTTTAAACTATATCTTTATGAAGTCCATCAGAAAAGTCTATGATCATTTATCAAGGTAAGCAAAGTTTTCTAGCAGCCAGAGATCAAAGAATAATGGGCCTTTAGTCTACAGACTGCATCAGTGCTGTTCTTCAAAGGCAACTAAACTCCTCTGCCCATGACTGCAGAGCACTTTGAGGTCCTTTGGGATTATAAATGCTGTGTTTCAAAGCACACGAAGAAGTGTGAAAGTCACAATTACAGAACAATGCTCTGTCATCTGGGAAGAGATTTTTAAATTAACTAGGGACAGATTCTTCATCATCTGTGTGAACTCACAGAAAAGTTTGCTTTGATATTTCCAGAAAAGGCCAGTTGTGAGTCATGGGGAAAAGAGCATTTGACCTTAGTGAGCATCTTAGTGCATCTTAGTGGATGAACCATATCTTCCCCTTCTTCCCTGGTGCCAATCACAACATCAGGCACCCATCTCTGCCCAACACAAAGATGTCTCTTCTAAGTGGGGACTTATATCTGGTATAGTAAGAGAGAGATGCTATTTTGAATACTGCACAAATATTCTGTCCCCAGTACTGAAGCAAGACAGAGAGGTCAATTCCTAAGGCAAGAAGGATGCTTTCCTCTTCAGAATTTTAGGAGTGGGGGAAAAATACCACTAAGCTTCATCCCTGGGAGAGCAACAGAACTCCTCTAGGAAAGGAAGTGAGAGGCTTTAAACTGGACATCTAATAGAGATTTGACTAGATGAGCAGGAGAAAGATGAAGATCACCTAACTACCTTTGTGAAACATCACGCTCCCGAAGAGAGTATATCCTGACTGCAGGGATACAAAATCATTCAGGATAATGTCTCTTAACATGATCAATTCTAAATAGCTTACTGTGCTTTCTACAATATTTCCCTGCCTTCTGTCCTCACTGAGAGATCTCAGAAAGTAAATAAGTAAACACAAAAAATTAGTGACTGTGTGTGTGTGTGTGTAACTCATTAGTATTCCCAACATTTGAAAAGGAATTAAAATATCCTTATCTTGGTCTGCAGATGAGGTGCAGGAAGGGAGGGTAGCTTGCTAGTGTTAGAGTGTATCTACAATACTGCTTGCACTTAGGGACAGGATGAAATTTCTCTGTTATCCTGACTTCCTTAAGCACCACAGACTGTGCGAAGTATGGAAGTCAGTGGGTATTTCAGAAGTGGCAAGCCCTGTTCCTCTAAGCTCTGGGCCTGCACTCCACTCACTGAGCCACCACTTGCTTTCTGCAAACTGTTCCTGATTCATTACGTAGTGTCATTTTAGATTAAGGTCTTGTCATGAACCACTGAAGTATATGAGAAGGCTTTGTTCAAGAATACTTGAGTATTAGACCCATCTTTTTCCCTACTTGGTTACCCATCATGAGTTGGTGATGCTTTTAGACCCTTCCCTACACAGAGCCAGAGGCTTCCATTATGGCAGTCCTTTCCAAACCACACTTCCTTGTATATGCAGCAGGTTAATAGGCTCTGCCCATGGAGGACAAACATGAAAATGGTGAGTCAAGTGGTGAATGAATATGTGGAGTCTAGAGACAGAAATCATTCCAGTAAAAAAACCATTTCTTCTTTCATTTAGTTCTCAACACTTTTAGCCTGTGAACAATTTCAGTCCCTAAACTATCCTGTCTCACAAAGTGCACAATTCCATTTCTTCTTGAAAACTTGTTTGCTGTTTGGGGCACGTTATTCTATTGTAGCCTGAGATCAGTTTGTCCTTCATAAAGGATTGCTGCTTCTTTAGAAACTGTTTCTGGTCCAAGACTGATGTCAGGGCATTTAAGATAAAGTTTCATAAAACTTGTGAAACAAAGAAACTGTTGTATCCTCTCAACTCTCCCTTCATTTCCCCAAATGAAATCATGTATGAGTTAATCTGAAAAATGTTCTTTCTCAGTGAGAAACTGGCTGTTCTCACCTCCAGCTGATCAGATTGTGGTTGGGAGTATGTGGGCCCTCATTGCTGTTTGAAATTTCTAGCTCTTCCCAGAGGAGACTTCCTGCACTGAGACTCAAATAAAAATTAATAATAACAGGCACTTGCAAGAAACACATTATTTCCTGCTACTGTGCTGGAACATAGATGTGCAGATATCCAGCAAGAGCAGAAGCGTATGGTAAAACTGCAGAAATCACCTTACTTTTTTTTCTCCCTCTTGAATCTTATTTCGCAAGAATACATAATCAATGAAGCACTGTAAATAAAAAATAGTCACAGAAAATAATCTACCATCTTTTAATTAACAGTATAGGGAAGATAGAGTCCTCATGTACTGGAACATTTTTCTGAAAGGGGAGTATTAATCTCACTCAGCTAGAGTGATAATGAGGAAAAATACTTCTGAGAGCTTTTAAAAAGCTGAACATCAAAGTCCCACTTTTAGTGTTTGATAATATGTGAACTGTGTTGCTGTTGGAAATTTCTACCTGTTCCCAGGGGATACTTAGTGTTCTGCCAAAGACCAGCAACCTTAAGACCAACTTCTGTGTAGTTAGTCCAGGATTTGTTTGATGCAAGGACATGAAACAAGGCTTCAGAGAAGGGGGCATGTTCAAAAGCTCCACAGCAACCTCTGTTAAACAGAGGCAACATTATCCCCACTGGTATATTCCATTCAGGGGGTTATTCATGGCACATTTATTCCATAACAGTTGATGATATTACATAACTCATTGATCCAATAACTATTACCTGAAATAGGTTGACATATCTCATCTAAGGGGTGGGATTTTAGTACTTATTTTCTTGTCAGATAAGGTAACAATATGTGCAAAATTAAAGTGAACATTTCTGTTATCTTAACCAAAATACAATTGATTTACGTCAGCTTAAAATTTTAAAAAATACTCAAATAAGAGTTGAATACATACAGTTTTATTGGGGTTTATCTGAAAGGTAGTTTTTACCATAAAGCACCCCAGAATATACTTTTTAAAGTCAGATCTTGTTTCACAAGTGTCTTTTCACTAGTCAGGCTGGGTTAGCACTTCTGATGTTTCATCTCTCAATCTTAAATGGTTACCAGCATTGACAGTGCACTCCTCTCCTCTCTCTCTTCACTTGAGACCCCCCAGAATAGATTGACCACAGAAATTTCTGCCTCAGATTTCTCTCCCTACTACTTTCTTTCTACACTACCTTGAGTTGAATCACTCCGTAGAGGAAACAACATGGTTTTCTTATTGATTTCCAAAATATGAGGCAGCAGAAAACAGCCTTCCTTTCAGGTCTTCCTCATCCCTGGGGTCTCAGGGAAAGGTGAGGGATAACGCCACAGGGTGTTTTCTCCCTTCCCTACTTTTACAGCAAGCATCCGGGATTGCAGAATTTTCACAAGAAAGCCAAAGTGGCCAAATCCAATGACATTATATTCTGATTTAAATCCTTTTAACTACATCTGTAGGAAGCAGTTTCATAGTGAAGAAAGGAGAAAAAAAAATTAGACTAAGATAAGAGGTGTGGGAAGCAGAGTAGAATGAAACTGAAGCACAATTTGAAGTCTAACACTGAACAAATTAGTTCAGCGTATCAAAGTTTGACCTTGCTTTGAGTCTGTTATGTACTAGTTCTGAACACCCTGGAATCAAAAATATAGAAGCTCTTTTTCTGAAGAAAAAAATGGGTGCTCTATACCAGGTGGTTTTCTTTTTCCCTGGGAACCAGACTTTTCAAATTTTCTACTACTGACTGATTAAATAAACCCATGCAGAAGGTCATTGTTGAAGAGTGTGAAAGTGATAAATAAAAGATAAAAAACTCACAGGTTTTACACAGTCATCACTTCTTGTTGAATAAGAAGTGAAATATTTAAGGGATAAAAAAAAAAGGCAGCAGAAGAAAAATACAGTGATTCCTTAACAGCTGAGGAGAATCATTGGAATGAGATGCAAAAAGAAAGAACAAAAATCCAATTCTGAGATAAATTCATTCTTCTATGAATAAAATTGAATATAAAAGTAACGACAACTCTCCTTTCTCCCTTTTGTGTTTCAAGGTTGTAAGGAGAGTACAAATCCTACTAAGTAAGCCCTGTGAAGAAAACTCAGGATGTTGCAAAGCTGAATGGTGGGTATCTTGATGCATAGGGAAAGCTTTTTTGTTACTCTTAGGGACTCAAATGAAGGTGAGTTCTTACACTGCTCTGAATTTCTGATGATATGCTTGACCCTAATTTATGTGTGGTAAAACAGATTAACACCTTCTCCCTAGTTTTAGTACCACCGTTCTTTAAAAGATCTTAAATTAACTTATATTCTGTTTTCCTAATATGTAATAAGTTAATTTGTGTTTGAAACTACTATTGTGTATCACTAAAGGCCAAATCAAAACCACCACATTTTTCCTTCTAGAACTAACAGTTGGCTGAGGTGTGCAGGGAATGTTTCTATAGGCCTTATTTTGATAGAATATTTTAATAGTCTACTGCACAAGTCACAATTAAGGCTATTTGATTAGTTATAATTATTGCTGTGATGTCCTTCAGCCACAAGTATCTAATAACTTAGCTGTGGAATGTGACAGTAAACCAATTACTGTTTCACTGTGACTTGGGATTCATATCCAGATTTATTCTGTTTTGTGGTCCTGTGTTCTAGCACTATTTGTAGTTCCAATTTGTAGTAATTTTGAGTCCCAATTCAGCCTTCCTATCATTCAATCATATTTCAGTACCACTAATTGTCAGTTAATGTCTCTGTCATGCAAATCCTATCTGTGAGGATTTTCTTAAATAAACTTCCTACATTTGTATATGAATTTTTATAGATCAAAAATCTGTATTCAATCAAAGTGAGCTTCTAGTAATATTCTTTAGTTTTAAAAATTCATTGTTTAATGTTCTTCAGGATATTTGCTCCAAATTATCATTTTTCTCCATCTTATACTTCCTTTGAACTCTGCTTTTCATTACAGTAAGTAAACTAGAAGTTTCTGAGCAAAAAAATACAAGACTTGGTCCAGTATTTTGGTTAAATGTAGAACAATATCTTACTTTTTAGCTCATAGCATTCTTCAGGAAGGTAAGAAGCAAATGTCAATTGTGATGATGAAACAAAGCAATCCAGTTATTAAGGAAGAGACAAAAAATAGTTTTACTATATGCACTGATAGATTAGAAAAATTAAGTAAAAATATTCTTATAATAGGTACAGATATTCAAATACATATTAGACAAACAGTCAATTTTACAGATCTGTCACATTATTTTAAAGAAAATGAAAGAAATGTCAAAAAGTATGAAAACCAACATATTGGGTTTTGATAGTAGCAGCTCATTGTGAGTTAAGATGTGCAAGGTAAACATCAATTCAAAACTTCACTTACTCCACATAGAGAAAAAAATATTTGATGTGTTCTGAAGAGCAGTGTCTAAAGCCCAGTTCAAACAAAAGAAGTGAATTATTGTAGTGCAAAAGCTTGAGACTAAGCATTTATTGTACCGCTTGCCCACCACACCCCTGAGATCCTTCACTTGAATTTTGTGAAGTGGTGGAGTGAGACCCCACACCCTGTGCCCTCTACAGCATTACCATAGAGATGTCCCACAGCTCCAGCCACACCCTGGAGAAAGTTCTCTAGACCTCACTTCCTCCATCCCCTAGTCCCCAGTGCTGTCACACATATCTTTGATGGAACACATTCACAAGGCCAATCATAGATTATTTATTCACTTTTGCCTCTTCTCAGTTCCATTTACATCTAAATCCTTTTTCAGTGCTTCCAATACAGTGGAAACTTTTTGCAGTATTCTGGGACAATATTACATTTTCAGTGCTTTGTCACAATCATTCTGACCAACCACACCTGTCTCCATCACGTAGCACATGGCTGTTCTGATTGCCTACCTCATGGTTTACCAGGTGTTCACTGCAGGCATTTGGGAGGATGGCCAACATGAAAATTCCTCTGGAGACCTAAGCTAGAAAAACATCTTTTTCTCCCCATTTCCTACTGACAGGTTTCTTAAGACAGTTAAAAATACTGCACAGAATTTCTTCATCATCCTCTCCTATGCTACAAGCTGCCACCACTATTATTCAGATTTTGCATGCTGTATTTTAAGCCTTCTGATTGATTGCATCTCTTGTACATTGTGTGATACAGCTCACCTACCAGTTAGAATGGTAGCAAGTTCCTTGCCATAATTCCTATTAGCTATACATGCTGGTATTAATTGTATGGGGAGAAGCAGATCGTTGCTCTTCAAGGGCTAGAGTTGTCACTGCTGAACTGATTTTAAGACAAGCTGTTTCTCAGAAGACCTGTCATTTGATGCTTAAACAAGGTTAAAACCCAATCTGAAGGGTTTGTCAGAAGGAATTACTTGTGTTGGTATTTTGTTAGTTTTGAGATGCAGCTTAATTAGGTCTTTAATTCCTGAACCACAAACTTTTCTTAAATTAATGAAGAGAAAAAACAAAACAAAACAAAAACCCAAGGCTTTATGCCACCTGGAAGAAATTAAAATAAGTGTCCTCCCCCACTAATCTTATTTCAAGTCACAATAATAAATATGTTCTGTATTCAACAGCTTTGTTAGCCTGCAGCTGAGGGGAGTCCTCTGTGCAAATGAAGTATTTCCAGCACCGATACTTGACAGCAACAAATTAGCAAATCCTGGTAAAATCACCAATATCTGTGATGTATCCCAACTGGTGCTATCAAACTGTGGGCAGTTCTGGGAGATTATATGTATCCTGAGTATTTTGCTGCTGGTTAGAAAGGTATCAAGGGAGTTTAAAAATTACTGCAAGTAGAACATGAGTTTGAAGATCAAATTTTAAATGATGGACAGGAAAAAGGAAGGAAATACTGAGTTCTGCTTGTACCCGCTAATCTCTGTACCTGAGAGACTCCACCCCAGTGGTTTCCCTGGCAGCAAGGAGAACACAACAGCCCTACTAGTTCAGACTTCTCCCTGCTGCTGGCAGCAAAGGCTCCATATAGGGCAATGTCCTTTCTCCTGCACTGACCAGTTACCTGCTGGTTAAAATTACACATTTTCAGGAGCTTTCTGCCAGTTTTGAGCTTTATCATCAGGACAAGGAGTTGTAGCAGGACAGGGGTTCCCAGCAGCTGTTGAAGCCAGTTTGTTCCCTGTGTCTTCACGTCCCCATGAAGATAAGCTATGTTTCTTGGATGACGTGGGGTGCAGTGGGTGCCATTGATACACATTATTTTCTAGTTCCGCATTTGAAGTCTATTGTATAATCCCTTTTTACCTATGCTCCCTCTCTTCCCTCACTGCTGTATCACTGAACTCACTCAAATTTCTGCTTTGTACCCCTAGTCTAAGAGCCTTTCTGGCTCAGGGTGCTCCTCTGACCTTTCTTTTCCGGAGGAAATCAATAGGGACAGACATTTACAGACAAATATATGAACACTGCAGAGCGTGAATACGTTGGTTTGTGTCTTCACAGGTTTAACAGCTGTATGGTTAAAGTCAATATGAAATACCTGAAAACACTGAAATGCAGACATCTGATCATCAAAATATAAATCTGCTATGAAAATGCAGACACTGTTTGCTGGTCTAGGAGCTTGACTGCTTTATAATTTAGGTGTCGGATTCCTACTAATACCTTTAACTCCCACCTCATGCTCATTAATTCCTTTTATTTAACAATTCATGACCCTCACAGTTTAATGACTTCAGAGAAAACCTTTCATCCCATTGTTAACCCCCTTCTTTAGCTATTGCCTTTTGCAGAGAGAACACGGTCTGCTAGAGTAGTGGTGCTCATGTTCCCCACATGCTCTGAGGGAGGATTCCCTTAGACATAATTGTAGCTGTCTACTTTCCCCCTGTGGACAAATCAGTCCCAAACCAGCTCAAGTACAAAGATGCACAGTTGGGAATCCAATTGTGCTCTGAAGTCATTAGCAAGACAAAACACTCTGTGGAATTTAGGCTTTCAGAATCTCCTCTGCAAGGAGAATTTCTAAGAAAAACCTGGCAGTTCCAACTGGGAGAGGAATTCCTTCTGCTAAATAGAAGATAAGGAAAGATTAGTTTAGTGACAACAAGCTTGGAGTTAATGCTCTTCAAGTGACAATGTGCTCCTTCAGTGACTTCTCTTTCAGAGGACTGAATCAAACTATATATATATATATATATAAATTTATCTTCAAATATTGGCATTTCCTATTAAATAATGCTCGCTTTAACTGGAAACATCTTTTAACAAGAGATACCTGTTGTTCACAATATTTTGAATTACAAGTACTATTACCAGCACTATTAATAACCTTATGGCAGTATTCCAAACTCAGAGCAAAATAATGAAATGCCTACATTTGGTATAACATTGAGAACACCAAATTCTCTATGTGGCTTGGCTAAAAAAATTGGTCTTTTCCTTCAGTTTCCAATTCACAGGGAAACCTAAACTCATGGAAAGTAAAAGTTCCTGTCACAAGGCTGAAAGCAACATGTACTATCAAAAAAAGCCTCCCAGAGAAAATGAGACAATTCTATCTGTACCCTGAACAGCTAGCCAGTCAGAGTAAAAATTGGCATCTGGTTTATAAAAAAGACAAATTATTCAAAAAATTTGCCCTTGGATCTCATTTGCCCTCGCTGCATAATTCCATCACTAAGTGACTGTTACCAATGGGAAGAAATATCTGTACACATTAAATTTGTTAGTTATCAGTGCTCATGGATCATTTCATCATTTGGTTATACTGATGGAAATAACGCCAAAAAGAGCCTGTGATTTCAATGTTGTTAAAGGGGAATGTTGACATAAATATAAAGAAGAGGAAATATATATGCAAAGCAAAAATTGCTTTTCCCCTGGGCTGGGCAGGAGGAGGGAATGGGTTAAACCATCCAAAAAAATCCATGTCTAACACTTTAAACAATGAAAAGAAGCGCTCAAATTCTTAATGAAATCATGTTCTGAAAAGGATGAAAGTGTTAATATACTTAAGGTTACATTTGCAACACAAATTGCACTGCAGTTGATGGGAAAGTCATTATTTTGGCCACTTTGAGCAAGATTTTTTCTTAGTAAGAGTCACAGTGGAGTGTTGAGCATGCCTTAAAATGCGAACCTCATGTAAGTTCTTCGTTGAGAATCACACACTTTGTAGGCAAAGCAAACAAACAAAACCAAAAACCACCACCCCTTCACCCTCCTTACTCCAGGTTACAAGAATTTGAATAAAGAAGAAGTGGAAGCTGAGGCAATTTGAAATTTGGCTAAAGCCAAGTCAGAGGACTCTCACAAAGGCAACCTGTACTGGCTCAGGAATTAAATAACTCTGTGATCTCCATTTTCTAGGAACAATGTTGTTCTCTCAACTACACCTTTTTTCCTAGACGAAATTCTGAAATATTCCTAGATTAGAGGGATAGTTGATGTAACATTTTTATCACTGCTTTTAAATAATCTGTAGATTATACTTTTCATTTTAAGTAATTTATTCTGTGTTTATTACAATGAATAGGCCATATATTTACCTAGACTGGCTGCATTACATTGATCCATATTTAAAAATTGGAAGCAAACTACTGTTACTTCATTAAATGGCAAAAATTTTGGGAAAGAGGATTATTGTTTTTATTGTTGTTATTATTATCTTCAGATACCACTTAACTAAGAGAAGAAATTATAAAATAAAACCCAGGTCCTTTTATAGGTTAAAAATTGGCATTTTTTTGGCCAGACTTTAAATTAGTTTCTTCCTCCCAGTTCATTTGAAAGAGTTGATTTTAACTACTGTATGAAAACAAAATTGCATCTGTTTCACACAAAAATTATGTTTATTTTGGCATAGCTTTCAGATGGAGTTACCCAACAGGGGTCCCACTCCAGCTGAAGAGATGCTCCTCTGGGCCTAAAGCTCCATTGCAGTGAGTTTCAGCTTTCCTTGAAGCAAATGACTCACAGCAGGTTTTATTTCAGCCTTTTATCATTTTGTTTGTTTGTTTGGGGTTCTTTTTGTTTTTTGGTTTTTTGTTAACTTGAATTGTTAGAAGTTTAATTTAATTTTTTTCTGTCCATTTTCCAGCATCAGCCTACTAACCACAGTGGATCTGTGACTGCTTCATGAGCAACAAAAACCCCATTTCAATAGGATACAGGTCTCCAGAAGGCTCTTAAAATAACCACATGTCCTTGAGTTGATTCCAGTAAGCCAGTGCTTATGGTTCAGAGCTCTTAGAGCTCTTAGGTCCTTGCACTGCAAATACATTCATACAAATTTAGGTGAGTATGAATAAGACAGACTTAAAATAATTTAGATTCTGCCTACCAGTTTAAGTGGTCTCTTCTGGGCAGTTAAATTTATTTTGGTTATGAATTGCTGTGTGTTTCTTAGTGTGGAGAAGGTCTGGCATGCTGGTAAGTTCTTAAGGTGGAACCGTGTCCTGATAGAATTAATTAATGTTGCTCGTTCATTATGTTAATACCAATGTGTGTGACAAAAAAAGAAAAAGAAAAAAGAAGGAAAAAAAAGGCATGAAAGGACAATTTAAAAACATCAGCAGACGGGTGGATCTGAAGGCTTTTCGGTGTGAGGCTGCTATCTGTAGATAGTTATCTCACATGGCAGCCCTGTGTTTTAAGAAGCAGAAAAGTTTTCAGTTTGTGATTACATACATATGGTAGCAGAAGAGGCCCTTGGGGCTGTTGCAGAGACCTCACAGGAAGCTCAGAGCTTCAATCCAGGGCATGGGGGAGGAGGAGGGATGCATGGAACTCAAGACTCAGAGATAGGAAACAATTATCATTCAGCTGGCAAAAGGCTAAAAACGTCCCTCAGCAACATTCCCGGGATACCCCAGGGCAAGACTTGCCAGTGGAGGGAAGACAAGGAAAACAGAAACTAATTGTTTCACCCAGGCTGAATTTCACATCCTATTACAAACTCTAGCAAACCCTATTTTCAGTGAGTGGGTGCTCCAAAACACAATTTGAAAGAAACAAAAATTAGCAGCAAATTGTGGCATGTTTAATTTTGAGTGACATGCTCGTTGTGTGGCTAACTTGTGTAGTCTGGGTAAAGAAATAAGCATCATATGGGCTAAGGATATGATTTATATGCATCTATTTCTATGCAGGTTTTGGGGCTGACCTGGTGCTTTGCAAAGAAAATGAAGAGTTAATAGTTTAGCCTCGATAATTTAGAAAATATAGAAAGTATCAAAATATTATTTAACAGTGAACTAAATGACTAAAATTTGACATAAAAACAAAAAGTTTTGAGAAATTAATATTCTTTATTGTTTGACAGTGAAAAATATTTGTCAGAATCAAAAGTAATCATTAATGCAGTTGGAGAATTGAATAACCTATTATTTGCACAGCTCATCTACATATATGTCATCACGTAAAGAGAAAAAAAATATTTCAATTTTTCTTTAAATTTTCAATATTCAATTTTTCTTTAAATAATGCAGAAGTGAAAACAGATCTAACAATGGTGTGTGTCTTGTGGAAGAAAATGAAATTTCTTAGATGTATATGGTTTATGTGGAATATGAAGACAGCCAAACCACCACATAGATTTCCTGGGACAGCCACAATTTTTCTCAATAGTTGCATTTAAGTGTCATTCCTTCTTTTTTAACAGTTATTTGTGTCTCTTAGTGTTCCTAGAGACTGTTTAAACAAAGATTTCGTTTAACATTATTGTCCGTTGTCCAACTATGACAATCTTGAGGCTTCAAGGATAAAATAATTCATCTCCATCTGAGGAAATCTAATGCGAGAAGCTCTACAACAGGAGAGGTTAGGATGAGATTACTGCCCACTTAAAGATACGTTTTTCTTTTCTACCTCAACAGATACAAACAGAGGAGTTCAATTTTTCTCCATTTAATTGTCAGAGGCAGATGCTGTAGTCAGATGAGGACAAGGTCATCAATTTGAATTATGCATTGACCTCCTAGGACTGTTGTTTCCTTTCTGACAAAAATTTCTACCAAGTATTGCAGCAACAGAAAAATGGAATAGGGATGATAATCTGTAACTTCCCACCATCTACTAAATCACTGTCCATTCACTTTTCAGGAGTGTTTTTTAAAAAAACATTCATTGGACCAGAACACTTTTGTTTCTCAATGCCCCCCTCATATTTGTCTTCCCTTAGCAATAAAAATGCTGAATACTATTTGAAGCTTTTGAAAAAGTGGTCTTCAGGAGATATTTCAGTCTTCTACAGTGGACTCAGATTTGTCACAGGAAGCTGGAAGATTACTATGCTGTAACATCAATGAACCCAACCAAAAATTAATGAATAGTGCTCCAAGAGGCTAATACTCACTATGTTTCATGAGTCTGCAGATCACCATTTGCAATGCTGTGGCTAAGTCTTGGATAATAATTGTCACAAAACTCTGCTACATTCTCAGTCATGGAAAAACATATGGTGAATATATTTATTTTTTACTCCAGTGATGTCAGTCCTATATTAGCAGGATGAGAACTCAGTCCCATGAGCCCACTTCCATCCATGTGATCACTAACATGTTTCAGCAGACAATCTCCATCATGTTCTGATGCAACAGGACACTTTATCCAGAAGCTGTGTTAACTCATGGGGAGGACGTGTTCTGACTGTGCTTTCTAGACTGAATACTGAAACATTTCTTAGACTTTCTCCTCTGTCTGTTGTGTAATGCCATTGCCCCATTTTTATCCTGCGTTTTATCCTACCACCTTATTGGCCAAGACACCTTTCCTCCACTGCAATTAACTTTAACATTGGGAACTACCAGTCTTGCTCTCTTGTCTTCAGCATAGAGTAAGCAGGTCTCCAGCTTTGATTTGGAACATTTAATGCTATCTTTCCAAAAACATTCAACCTTATTTTTCCAAAACATAAAGTGTACTTATTGCCCTCCTGAAGATTTAAATGCTTATATCCAAGTACTGGGATGATGCAAGAGGGGAAAAGTTCTTTATGAGCCAAAGTTTGTGAATTTTTTAAAGGACTTATCTGGAAAATGCAATATTTCTGAAAAATAACCATGACTATTTTAACTGAAAATTTCCAGTATTCCACATCACCCAGGCTCAAGGGTCATGCTCTCTCAAGTTTGTCACTCCTCTCAGAAATTACCTCTGTTCATTGGCATTTATTTAGAGGGCCTGTTAACTCTTAATGTGGTAAATGTCTCAGGAAGTACAAGTAAGGACACACAGTGAATATAGACACAAAACTGCTGTTATGCAGCCCTTCCACCTATTTTCACTTAAAGAATAAAAATTCATGAATAATAAGCTACATTACATATTTGCCATCCAGGATGCCTATCTCAGATCCACAAGTGCATTATGAGAGACCTCACTAAACAGCATTTTTCTTTCAAGTCCTGATGGGTGAGTAAACGTTCACCTTCGGGGAGATGGCCCAAATTTTTAAGTTTCATTAAACGTGCCTCAGAACAAAACCTTTGTTTCTTAGAAAGGAAATCATATGATTAGTGGAAAAGCATCTTTTGTGCCTAGAGTTCCAGTTTGAATCATTTCCATAGGTAGAAAAATAATTCCCCAGAACCTGGTAGAAATAGCAATTCGAGATACTTAATTTCTCTGCCTGCTGCACTTGTTGGCGCCTGCCTTGTAGCTCCTACACCAGTTGAGTGAGTTACATACATTTGCAACTCATGCAAACCCTAAACTTCTTTTCCCTTTTAGCTCTGGAGCAGACAGAAAAGGTATCAGACATCTTAGGGGAAACAGCAGTGAGCGATGTTCTCCTACATGGTTTCACTCACTCATTGATAATCTGTTATTTTGGGATATGCTCTGTGCCGAGTGCTCTTACAGCAGCACTGCAAGGCCTTTTTATGTGAGAACACTTCATGAACTGCATGAAGGGAATGGTAATAGCAAATCACAGAGAATACATATTTAGCATATTTTCCATGAATTCCAGAAAGAGCTGAGGGATACTCACAGTAGCTTGGCTTGTTCAAAGTGAGTATTGTAAGCACACTACTGCCCTTCATTCACTCCCTTCCCAAACAAGTTAAGATCTTTATGCTAGAAACATACTGCTCTTTAAAATCTTGAAGTTGAATTCTGTTGGAATTTGGGGGTGTAGGATTTTGCTTGTTTGTTGGGTTTTTTTGTGATTATTTGGTTGGGTTTTTTCCTTAAGAAAACAGGATTATACAACTAGGAGGAAGCATTATAGTTTTCTTGAAGAGCTGCCAAGCACAAAAAACTCAAAGTAAATTTTGAAGTACAACCAGTAGAAAGTGAAATTAAGACTTCATCTCCAACCCTGGTAATATCATTTTGTACCTGCAGTAAAAGATAATTCCAGAATGCAAAATGCAGGCATAGCTGTCAGTGTATGTTCTTTTGCCCAAACATTTGTGTGTGATGATAGGAAAGCCAAAAATGGGTTGACTTTGAGATATTCATCAACATATTTACTTCTTTTGAAATTCTGGGTACTTGCAATACCTAGAAAGTTAGCTTTGTGCTTGCTTTATCTCAGTATTTATCCACTAGCTGACAAGAATACTTTCCTACTTTGTAAAGATAATAATCAGAGCAGGTTTGATTTGATTTAACCCATCTCACTTTTCCACTAAGGCAGCTAGATTCTGGCATGGAATAAACTTCTATTTTCCCATTTAAATCCCACTTAAAAAAAATTACATATATACATATAGGCATTCAGATAAACATTCAGATTTTAAAGTGGGGGTTGTGAAGGAAAGAGATCAACAGCAAGGAAAAGAACAGCCACAGAAAAGATCATCTCTGTACTAAGAATTTCTGCTTTGTTAGTGACATTCAGAAAAACACATATGAAAGTGAAGGAAAAATTTCTAGTAGAAAAATAGATATTATTCCCGTATAACTAGTTAGAGATATGTTCCCATTTTTATATTCATTATGCAGTTATCGTGGATTGCTGTGTTATTTCACCACTCCAACATAAGTGACAGCCTTTTGCATGAGGAAACCTGCCTTCAAACTAGTCCATGCTGTGGTAGAATACAAAACAATATGCAAGTTAATTATGTTCACAAAGTTCTCGCTGTTTTACAGTGTATCAAGACAGTTTGATCTAAAGTTAATTACTCCTGAATTTAACTTCCCAGCTGTGATTTGTGTATTGATTTATAAATAAATCTATAGAAGATGCAAAGATTTAAGGCTTTGCTATGTTTGGCCTTCAAAGTTGGTAATTTTTGCTACTGATTTATGTGACATCTTGCTTATCAGTCATGTCCTTCTAACTATTCAGCTAATAAAATTGCAGTTATTTATTAGGGACTATCTTATATGCATTAAATGTCACAAACTGGCAGTAAAGGTAAGTTAAACCAATTGGTTAATCAAAACACCAACACGCTGAAAACAAGAACTTAGAAACTGGGCTTCAGAATGCACAATGAAGTCTTCAGCTTGATTTTAAAACAATAAATCTTTGCGGGATTATGGTTTCAGGCACCTGAATAAATCACCTGCTCATTCTACATGCTAAGCATCTATCAGGTCCCAATGGCATGAAGGAAATTTGTTGAAGGCTAAACATTTTTTTAAATTGAGGAATCTTATTCACAAGCCTAAAATAAAGGTTAGAGAATTAGCTGAAAGGATCCACTATTTCTTTTAGTAGCAACATGTGCTATAAAAATAACTATTAACTTCAAGCTTTGTATATTTTATTTGGCAATGGGATCTTTAGGCTTGGTTGATCTATTAGCTTCCACTTAGTTAAAATTAAGAAAGAATAAAAGCTTTTATGAAAAATAAATATTAAAAATATCAGTTAAAACATCGCCTGTCTCTCACCACCCACACTTCACAGCTTTGCACAGAAATACAGCTGAAGCACAACACATGAAGGAATGGAAATGGAGTGTGCCATTTTCCTTCTCAAGCTGCATGGCGTGGTGAATGTGAGAACATGTATTCTGAAAAAAAAAAATTATAAGCAAAGCACACAATACTCACCTTTGTGGAAAAAAAGTAGGGAAGAAAGCCACAGACTAACCAGCACAGCTGTAGCAATCTGTCTTTTCTAAACTTAAATGAGCAGCTACCTTAAAAGCATCCTGGAAAGAAATGTCAGCCCTTCAGTGGAAAGCTGAAGTAGGGAGTTAAGCAGTGAGAGAATATCTGTAGTAATTTAATTCCTAAAGCTTACTTGCTTGTTAGTTTTATTAGAAAATGAAAGTGAAATGTATAGTCAAGACTTCCTATTTCCCCCTCCCATCCTCTCTCTCTCCCCCCCTCAATCTCATCCTCTTTCCTAAAAAAAACACCCACAAACTGCCTGGGACACAGCACACAGATTTTAAGAACTTGATTTGGCAAAAGTATAATTGTCTGCTTATTGCCCTTAGATTTTAGTCAAGGGATAGTAGTACTAACTTGGTTATCAAAGAGAAAATGGAAGTAAATATGGGGCAGCCCTGCAGGGATTTGATCTCAATGGATCAATGATCTCAATGGATCTCTTCCCACCTCAGGAACTCCATGCTTCTGCAAGTACAGTAATCTTCATGTCCTCTGGTAAAAGGAACCACTCACTCCTGTCCACATGGAGCAGGACACTCCTTTCTAAGAAAATTGGTCAGGCATGTGTGGTCTTACCTCATACCAGATGGCTGAGCTTCTTCCTGCCCATCTTTGTTAGAATCTACAGAGACTTTCACTAAACTTTGCAAAATCCATATGGATGGAGGATAAAGGTTCACTCTGCTTATACCTATAACTTATAGGTAACCAAAGCAAGTGCTTTGAATTGCCCTCTGGAAGCACTTCCCTCTTTCCATTTGGTTATTGGAGGACAAAGGTTTTGACTCAGGTACTCTGAGGCACAATCAAGTTAATGGCCTGATTCAGAGCCTGAAATAGCCTGGTAAATATACCCCACATGAGCAATGGGCAGGCTTTCCTCACCTGGTTGCATAGACAATTTTATTTGTGTAAGTTCATTAGCTCTTAATAAAGAACCTTGTCTAGTGCTGTAAAACTGCTTAGCCCAGCCTACATAAAGCAAAACTTTCTAATGAAGTGACTCTCTAACGAGGAACTTTCTCCAGAGCGCCCTGCAGATCAAGAGCCCTGAAGGCAAAGGGTGATTATGACAAAATTACACATCACCTAATCAATTAGGTATGATCATTGCAATTGTCCTTACCTGGAAACCATTATGCCCCACATCCCTTTAGAAATTTACTCCTGCAGTCCTGGGTCTTCAAGCAGGTGCTGTGACAGCAATAGATCAGCTAAAAGGCAGCAAGGGGTGTTTAGTTACCAGTCACCTGGGGTGAAAATCAGGAGATTGTATTGTCTCAGGAATATGGGTTTTTTTGTTTGTGACTATGAGAGGTATGTATTTTACCTTGCTGTCCACCTTTAAGTGGAGAAGACTATGCCATCTCTGTGTTGCTAGGAGAGAATAAAGCTCTAACTGCAAAGATCAGATAATGTAACAAAGATGGACGCCTCAGAAATTAACACAGAACACTGATCTTTGTCAAATTTAAATATTTGATTTCCAAAAGACACTGAATTACCTCCAGGGGGATCTTACAAAAAAATGGTGAGTTAATCAACAGTAAAGGAAAATCTAACAAAATTGAAAGCAAAAATGACATTTTTAGTTTTCCTTGACAAAGATCCAGGGTATTTTTCATTAGCATGCCCATCAGTACTAGATGCAGAGTATTCATCAATATGTCATGGGAGGATGGTAATTCACGCTGGACCAGTTACTCCTTCCCTATGTATTTATGCTCTTTCTTAATTGGACATGCTTAAGCATGACATGAATTTTTCTGTTTTCATTCTGTCTTTTCAACAAAACAGATTCTTTACTCTTGGTTTCTGGGAAGGCATCATAACCAGCCATGGGGTTTTTTGGAGGAGCTGGCCTTGCTGGGCATGTAAGTAATTTTGGAAAAAAAAAAAGTCATTTACTAAGTGCTAATACAAATGTAGGAATCTGGCCTCTGTTATTTCTAGCCTTCTGACATTAGTCTTGATAAAGGCAGTGTTCACACTGGGATAGCACTCTAGCTGAATAACAACAGATAGCACTGGGACAGATCTGTTGGCTGTAGCAGAGACAAGATCTCAGGCCTGGAGCAGAAATACTTTGGTCATTCAAGAATACTAGAAAATGAAATTTTTAAGCAGCATCTGAAGAGGAGAGAAGAAAGTGTTTGGAGAGCAAAGATTAGATTAATTTAGAGAAAATATAGTTTCTGTGTGTGTATGGTGCATCTCTGAGGGTACGGCATGAGTTCTGAATATGTGTGTGGATTATAGATGGGCAAAATGTGCTGGTTTCAGACCATGAAAGGTTCAATGAACTTTTGCATTGGTTCCAGTTGTGATCCTTAATGCCAACAGCAAAGTGATACAGTGAAGCTTCAGACATTATTAGAAGCTGTGTAATGTCAAACAATGATTTGTAGAGGCGCTTGCATTTCAGCGCTTGAAGGCACTGAGGCCAGGCATATTTTGATGCCAGTGAAGACAGGAAACAACAAAAGAGGAGCAATGTCTGGGGAAGGGAGAAAAGAGGAGAAACACAGAAGATGCACATTTGAAAGGTTCTGTTCTCAGTAAGATTTCCAAAACCCTTCACAGTATAGATAAACATATATCTATCTCCCTTTAATTCTAAATTAGCTTCTTGGTTTTCTACTGAAGAAGAACATAAAGGAATGTCTTATAAGTGTCAGTGCTGGTAGGATGTCTGAAGTGAAAAGGTGAGGTAAGAAAGGGAGGAGGTTTTAGGGTGGAGTGAGAGGGGTAAGAGTGGAAGGAGTGAAAAATCATCTCTAGTTCTGATTGATAAGATAGAAAGCATGTATGGGGAAAGGAAGGGTGAGGAAAATGGCCTAAGTTTGTTTCCAGAGACTGTCTGGAAGGTAAAGGTAAGTCCTGGTTAGAAATTAAAGAGGTCTGGAAAATTTTACCAGGTGCCAAAAGATGCGGGAGAGGAGGGGGAGAAAAGAAAGATTAGTAACTGTTGTGATAAGGACGTTTCCGCTTCTGAATCATGTCACAAGTGAGTATGATGTTTGAGGCAAGAGAAAACACGTATAGGAAAAAGGCTCACACTTTGAAACCCAAAATATCATATCAGTCCATTGCAGTAACACCCTGATTTCCAGTGAGAAGAATCACTCTGATAGCTTCTCTCTCAGTCCTCGGAATCATTAAGAATTAGCAGATTACTTCCTTCTGTAATTACTTTAATCATATTTGTTCTGTGGTTATCTGTTGTTAATAGAGCTCTTTGATCTTCTTAACTGCCTCCCGTGCAATTAGACAGTGGTGTAAAACACATGGATAATACTTTGCTAACGATGCAGTATTTGCACAGAGGAAGATGTGAGAGCACATGGTAACTCTCTATGAGGTTTTGACTGAAAATGTTGCAGACATATTTTACCATGTTTATTTTGTTGTTAACTGAACATCACGCATAATTGCTTGTTACATCGTTAATTGCTTTGCTTACAGCCAAGAGGTTCAATTAGATCCTGCTAATATTACAGAATGTTTCTTTGTTCTGAACTGGGTCAGATTCCAGCATGTTTATGTGTTGACCCTGTTGTCTTGTTTAAATGTTGCGGTTTTGCAGCAATGACATTTCGGAGAATTGCACTCCTTGCAGCAAGAAACATCACCCAGGAATCTCTGTCCTATTGATATTTGGTGTCTTCTTTTGGGTCATATAATCCACTCCTATATCCTATGCTACACAATTTTGGGTGGTCATCTTCCCTGGAATTTTTAGATGTAGCAGGTGACTAATTCCTGATTTCTTTTTCAGAAGCTGCCATCTTGACCTTCTCATCTGGAATTAAACTACCCAAACAACAAAGGTATTGCACAATTTCACATCCAAACCACCTTGTCAAGACATTCACTCTCTATCTGAAATCTGTTCATGAACTTCAGAAAACTTACAGATGGATGGAAGAAGCCAAATGTCACAAGAACTTAAAAACATGCTTGTGAGTCAGAACAATGGTGCACCCAGATCAGTATTCTGCTTCCAAGTTCTGCACAAATAGATGAACATGCACACTTGCAAGAAGGGCATGAAAAAATGGTCACTAGTGTAATGAAAAAGAGTGAGAAGAAGACAAAGGAGAATATGGAAGAATCTTAGGCTATTCATGTCTGATGGCTAATGTAGGTCTACCTGAGTATAAGAATTTCTTTCAAGACTGAACATTATGAAGTGATACATGAGTTACTCTGGGGAATTCTGGTAAGGAGGTGCCACAAACTAAGAATTCAGTCCATCCTACACTCAAATCATAATTGGACTGAATAACTCAAAAGGCATGTGTGTCTCCATGTTGAATAGAGAGGGAACCCATAGTTAATAAGTTCTGACTTTAATGTTTCTGATACATGTTTCAAGCTCCTGGCCTGAAGCTGGTTTCCCAGTATTTTGCCCATCTGGAATGTTTTCTCTGTCAGTAAAACACATAATTACTAAAAGAAGAAGAAGAAAAAAACAAAACCAACAAATCAACCTAGATTTGATTCTATGGGTATTTCTAAATGTACCTTTATAACAAAAAAAAATTCCTCAGTGAAGACATGCTCTGTAGCAACATTCCAAGCAGTACACAACTAGTTGTCAAAGCAGTATAATTTGTTTTTCAAAAGGCAAGTCTAAATATCTACTAATCACCATGTTTTTCTGCAGGAGAGACAAGCAAGATTTTTCTCTGCAAGTTAAGGGCAGGCAGACAGTAGCAAGAAAAACAGAGAATTGTTTATAACTTGAACCAGAATGAGCAGAGCAGTCTTTTATCTGAAATGAATAAAGTAACATAGCCCAGAATGTAAACTACTGAGTTTTACAGTGGAGTATTTAAGAGCTGATTTTTTTGTTATAGTAGGCACTACAGATGAACCTTTGGAAAGGATAAATTAATCAGGACCTTCCCTGAAATAGTCAAAATACACAAATTCCTTGCCTGGATTGTGGAGCAGCAGGAAAGAGTGATATTTCATTACTTTTTAATTAATATTTCTATACAACAGGGTGGAGATTTTGTCCTTTCTTTCCTCCATCTTTTAAACAATACTCCTCCTTTCAGCTAGAGGCTTTCTGATCAGGGAAATTTGATTGCTTTTATGTTGTAGATGGACCTGACACTCTGTCAGAATACAGAAGAGGACACAAAATGTAGGAGGTAGTATACTGAGACGTTGTGATTTTGTAGTAATTTTATCAGTGTTGAACCTGCACTTTGTTGTGTAGTCTAGAACAGATTCTGCCAATATAACTCACACCAATGCCAAAAGGGGGCTCTAATCCAATGGTGTCATTCTTAAGTGCAAGCTATGACATTGTATCAACATGGCAGAACTTAACTGAGGTTATTCACCATCTCTGTGCTTCCATGGTGGGTTCTACTGTGTCTGCTGCTTTGACAGTAGAGTGTTTCAGGTCTTCCATCCGATATTACACTGTTTTTCACCAGCTTCTCTTCAACAAAAGGCTAGACTGAGCTACTCTAAACAAGAGGTCAGCTGGACAGAACCTCATTGGTTTGCAAAGTAATCAAGTCACTGGATTTTATATTAACATATTTCCTCTAAATGCCATACCATGGAATACAGTAAGTGGGATTCCAACTGAGCTGATGGTTTTGCTAAAATATGAGGATACTCCTAGTGCCCCAGCTGTTTTGCAGATCACCGTACGAGTGCTGTTCTGATAGACCTAAATCACTGTAGCCAGTGTGTGGAACAATGTCTCTGAGAACAAAATCTGAAGACAGCTGAAAGCAGGCAGGGCAACAAGCTTTTTGTTTATGAGTCTAGTGAGCATGATGGATTCTGTTCTACAGATTCCACTGGTTACTTCAGCTCCAGGCTGCAGTAAACATGAAGGTGGGTATTTTCCTGAAGGCCAGGTATTGGCCTGTTATTCAGTGGATAACATAGTATAATTAATTTTAGTATAATTAATTTTGGCAGTAAGAGGGTTCAAAATGAATTTAAGCCTTCAGTTAATCCTAATAGGTGCTGCTGAATCCATTTATCACCACCCCTTGTGACTGGCAGCCAACACAAAACCCTGCAGTAAATGCAAAACTGGCTGCTTGCCCACAGAACTGGCAGGCTCTGAGACACTGAATGAATGAGAACATGAAGCAAGCAAGAGAACTTTGATTTTATATGCAAGAGCCCACTGGAGCTCCAGCAAAACTGTTGTGTTCAAATGTCCCTGCTAACACAACACAATAAGCTGACAAGACACAGCAAATCTACTTGACTAAAAATAAAACTGAAATCCAGCACAGTGTGCTTGCAATTGCAAGATGAGCATTTTTTCAGCCTAAGAGAAACTCTGTAATTATTCCAGGGATAGGATGGAGGCAGAGGACAGTAAAATTGGGATGGCTGGATTATTCATTGCAGTCTGTCCTACTGTTTGCATTATACTTGGTTTATGTTGTCCATCTTACTTGAGAACTGGATGAAGATTTAATTTGAATGGAGGTTGCCATTTCCATGGAGAAAATCAGTAATAGTTGTGCTTTGCTTGGATTCACAGGTAGCATGCTGAGAAAATGGAAAAAAATCATTATATTTTATTTTATTTTCAGGAAATAGGTATTCTTGTTTTTATAGTAGTGCTGAGGAGTATCAAACAGGAGCAGAATTCTATAGCCAGATACTGCACATACAAACATTAAAAGAGAGGTATGAGGTATAAGCTATTGCTTTCTTTATGCTACACTTGATGGGCAGAGAATGACTGATAATTTGCACAAGATCACACTCAAGAAATACATAGCAGAGCCTAGAACCAGACCCACATACACTAGACAGAAATGAACCATGATCAGGGGTTGCAGCTGATATCCAGTAAATCTAGGTCTATGGCTCCAACATGTTGTTTTTTAAAATATCTCAGCACCAATCACTAAATTAATTGCTGCCTAATCTCAGACTCTGGATGATTCTGTTTAGTCCATGTAATACGCAAGGAAAGTCTGAGGTAGGGGTACCTGATGCTTATCTACACCCCTTTACCTATTACCAGGAATGAGTAAATGCCCTGAAAAATTCAAGTTGTTTACTCATACAGTCTCAGTCACATAGCAAACATTTCCAAGAATTTCCTGAAGGTTAAAATAACTGGTATTTTCAGTGTCCTAATGATGGGAGGAAGGAGGACCTTCCAGTAACTGAAGGACCAACTGAAAACTTCTGTTACTTGTTGGGATTCAGGAAACATGACATAAGTAAACAAGAAGTGCTACTTTCTGAGGTATGTTCTGTATTGAAACTCAGCTTTTAGTCCTAGAACTGTCACAACTTATTTTTCATTAATAGTGTCAATGATGCATAACTCATCTCCCTATCTCAAGAAGAGGGAATAGTCTAGCTTGGATTTCACTTTCTGCTCCACTTCATTTCCTGGCTGTATATAATACTGAACCTTCTAAAAATAGCCTGATAATTAAAACACATTATAATTTCCTGACTCACCATTTGGATTTGACCTACTTCTGGATTAAACTTTGACAGCAGCGGGGATGGTGTTCAGGATCTGCTCTTGCAAAAAAACACCTGCATCATAGAAGAGAATTACTTAATGTGAGATTGTAACATAAGACAACACACTGGATTGCTGAGTCAGTTTTCAGCACATGGAAATGACTGGATCATCAAAATTCCTTCAAATTGGATATCACATAAGAGGCAGCATCACCATTTGAAGTAAAATAGTCTTCTTGGACTGTGTGAAAGGTTCAATTCTCCATATGAAAACACTTCCTATGCTAGTGAAAAATTTCCCTTGTGACTTCCTGCTGACTCCAGTGTGGTGACTCTTGAGCCTTGTAAATAATGAAAGAATTCCTTCATCCAAGTAAAGCCTTTCCTATAAAGTATACCTCATTCAAGCCTCCAACAAAAATGTTTCTGCAATAATGAATACTTGGTTTCAGCTTCTTAGACTTCCTGATATCCTAAAGGCTGTTTAGCATGCTGCTTTTGTCCATGCCTCCATGCCCTGGAGATCTTAGTAATTAAGCCAGAAGGATTTATTAAGGTTTCCTAGGGTGGCCCAGCAGTATATTTGAGGTGACAGTTTCAGATCAGTTCCACTCCTCTGAAGCACATATTCAATGCACACACTTCTGATCAGAGAGAGATGACAGTACCAGAAGTCTGTATGCTTCCTTCTCTCATTTTGTCACAAAATTGCTATGGGTACAGGTAGGTCACATAGAGAAGCAAGCAAACCATAGATATACAGTTCTAGTTCCTATCTCTTTTACTCCATCATAGTAAAGATATCATGTTAGTGCTAAACTGAGCAGCTCTCCATCATGCAGGAAAACAGCACACTTATCTGGAAGACACAAAACTATCTGCTAAATTTTATACCCTGACACTGAATTAAGAGTTCAAATGATGACTTACTGATTAGTGCTTTGGATAACCCATGTGCATGTGGTGGAACTTGATGGTCAGAGGACAAGCTGAGGGCTACAGAAATCAACAAGTCTCTCTTGGTGAGCACAACAGGTTATGAACTACACACTGAAGCTGAGTAATCCAGAAAGAGCTCAGTTCTGATTTAGCCACCACCATTATTGTCTTCTTTCCAAAATAAGAACCAGGATGCTGTGTTTGGGTGTTTGCACTTCCCACCTTGCTTCCCAGGCATTTCACCTTGCATGGGGCACCCACAGCTTCTGGGATCTATAACACTTTGAGCAAAGGTCAAAAATCTCAGTAAGTCTGCTCAGTACCCTCAAGGTGTTTTAGTAACTTTCCAAACACCAGTTTGTAATGTAACACCCATTACCTAAAAGACAGGGGAAATATTTGCTATTTTTTTTTTCCTTTACCAAATTTCTTTTTCACCGCTACTGAAGAGAGGAAAAAATATATGCTCAGATGCCTTTTGTCCTCAGAAATAATGACATTGTAAAAGTCTGGGATCTGGAAAGGAGTCATGAATACATCAGAGGCTGGAGACAGAAGGCTTTTCATCAGTGTGGCTGGTCCCTGACTTCTGACCACACATGATATAAAATGACAGGAGTCTGTCTTTGGAAGAACTCTTTTCTTTCTTTATCCTGGCAGGGCAGGGAAAACTCAAGACATCTGGTTGAGGGATACATCAGTGTGGTGAAGTGGAGGATGAAATCTCTGTCAAGCTTGTCACTTCATGGGGCAGCTAGTCATGTACAAATCACAATCAGTTTACTTCTATTTGGGAGCAGCTGTTTACATTAACGATGAAAAATGTCCCTGAGTGAGGGGAGAATGTTCACTCAGAGACACAGGCACAGTGTCAAAGGTTTGGCTGGCCATGTTACAGGCTCCTTGGGAACTGGGATCCTCGAGGAGGCCACATCCCTCAGCATCTCCCCAGAGTGTGCAGTGAGAAAGACTCGTAGAAGCCCCAGACCTCTACCCTAGGAGGTCCAGCTCTCCTTTTGGGCTGCATTTTCCTATCCTTGATGGACACAGCTGATCTCTCAGGTTCTAGAGCCACTGATCTCTCACAGAAATATTGAAGCCCCTCTGCTTCCCTTTGCTAGTCCTCCCCAACCCTGGCCTGATCTCTCACATAATCTCAACATCAGCATTTGTCTCAGCTGATGCAGCAGGAAGTCAACATGGACCATCTCCCTGTGTCAGCTACAGAGGAGCTGCAGGACTTGGCTTGTCTCTGATCTCTACTGAAATCATGTGTTTGAATTAGGAACAGAAGAACCAGAACAGATGGAGGAGAGTAAAATTAACAGTATGCAGAGCTGAAAGAGAGTGTGACCTAGCACTCACTCTGGTGAAACATCTGTGAAAATGAGGAGGTCATTCAGTTCTCAGTATCCTCACTACTCTATGCATAAGGATGACATCCATTCACGGTGCTGTTGCCCATCACCTTCAAAGACACCAAATGATGAACTTTCAAGTTATTTGTATTCTGATCGCCAAGGCTATCCTTCTGCCAAGAGCCTTTCAAGTATGTCCTAGCAGTCCAATTTATTTTGTCCACATTTAGGTATTGATTTTGCTCTCTCAGCACCCATAGTTCTGTGTGACACTGAGAGACATGGGCATGCACGGTCTCCCAAATATATCCCTTATGTCTTAGAAACTTAGACCTAAGGGAAGAGAAGACTCTAGATCACTGACAACCAAAAGAATGTGACAGCATTTTCTGATGAGTGTGTGGAGCATTGGTGACCAATCTTCCTTTCCAAGCTGAAGCAAACTTTCCCACTGCTGCATCAAATTCACCCTCTGCTTGCTCTATTTGCAGCTACCATCACTCCTTGCACTACTTCCTTCACAGGATATTCTGAGCTGGAAGGTGCCAGTGATCTCTGACAAACAGGAGGGGGGGCTCGGACAAGCATTCCAGGAGCTTTTATTAGTTTATCAGTCTCACATACAGAGTTGAGACAAAGTGGGTACAGAGCTCACATTGTCACAGAGACATCCCCCGATTTCCTGGTTGCAAAGCAACCTGAGGCCTGCTTCTATTTCTCACACCTAAAATCCTTTCCACCTTTTGTGATTGCCCACAGAAGGGACACTGAAGGACCATTGAGTCCATTCACTCTTAAGTGAATGCCCCAGATGGGGCTTGAACCCACAGGCCACAACCCTGGCATTACTAGCACCATGCTCTACCTAGCTAAGCTAATCTCAGGGTCCAGTGTATAAAGTCCACAGAGGCAGTAACTGGGATAGGGATGTCCTGGGGTGAGTACCTAAAGTTTATGAGAAGATGCTTAGGTTTGTAAGAACAGCTGAAATACGACGGAAATTATTTTCCTTGATCGCATTTTTTACTTCACAGAAAGGTCAGATATGTGTCAATGACCTAGGAGGGACTGGAAAGGAACTTCATTCTTTCACTCCTTGCTGCATGGTGGCAGTCCTATTGTATTTCCCTTCACATACCACCTGAGAATCAAATTAGCATGTCTTTGTCACAGCAGCTTGGTGTTAATGGACTGACTGGGTTACAGTCAGAAAGGAATTGGCTCCCAAAATAGAGGAACCGCTGGGATTTGCCCACTGGTTTTCTGGCCTTCCTTTGTAACATGACTTGCTTTCAAGAGTCGTTTGGTAGAGATGGAGCCAGTCCTGCACTGTCTACAGTCTATTTCCCTGCTCACTATGAGTCCAGAAGCTTCAATCTCTACTGAGTTCAGATAGTCCACTGGAAAAGTCTCACACTGCTTATAAATATAGTACCACCTGTCCTTGAGTTTTACAGGCCACTGGAACTTGATGGGATTCTGACATTCAGATCTGATTTTCCATGCAGTTTATGAGCAGTTGGACCCATGATTACTGGATATCTCTAGTGTCAACACAATAAAATGGATGTGATAAAATGAAATGAAAAACCAGCAGTGTTCTGTCAAGACCGGCCTGGTTACCACATAATAGGAATTAGTCCTCCACAAAGAGTTTTGCTTCTGTAGTGCCCAGAAGAGACCTTGTGGCTAAGATAAAGCCTAATTTGTTTAATGGTTTTCATGCCCAGAAAGAGTAAAGGCAGGCTCTATCCATACATCAGCAACTGGACCTCTGTAAGCCTTTGCTTGGAAAGAAAAATTAAAATGGATAATCATCTTTTTGTCACAAGATTTTCCTGCTTCCTCTCTTTTCTCGGGGCAGTCAGCAGCACTTTGCAGCTAGTAAATCTGTTTGGCAGGTAATCTGCCACCCATAGACCAGATGCTGCCTTGGCAAGGTTAGCTTTCCTGTTGCCATGGCAAAGCTCAGGCAGCCAAATGACATGGATGCTATGGCATGTTGCCAAGGTAATCTGATGGCACAGGCCTTTGTTAATTGAAAGAGGGAAGCAGGCTGGTGCGGCCTGCTTTTCCCTGCCAATCAAGGCTGAACTTTGAGCAGGGCGAAGGACTAATTAACTGCCTCCACCAGCTGTTGGCTCCAGCATGCCAAATCTGACAAGTGGCCAGGGCCATGCATCCTTAACCCTTGCTGTCTATGGAGGAGAGGCAGCAGTTAATGAAGCTGTTGCAACACTCGTAAATTTGCTTTTCTCTGAAAGACTGGTAGAAAGGAAAAATAAGTAAAGTGGTTGTGTTCCTCCTGAAGAACTGCAAACGTGTTTGGTTGGCTCGTGATTCCCCTTTGAACTGGTGAAGCTGTCAGGACACAGCAGCACACAAGTCATGGATATACTCTCCAGGTGCCTTGCAGAATAAAAATGTAATGTGCACTAAAAGTTTCAAGGTTGACTAGTTAAAGGGATCTGATTCAGCAGTTGCAAGGAGAAACGTTTCCAATGCTGACTGTGTTTGCCTACAGACATCTCTAGTTCCCACTGTGCTAGGAGAGCAAAGCAGTTTGTGTCAAAGGGACAGTGAAAGGAAGCCTTTCTGAAAGTGACTGGGAATAACTCTTAGGTCCTGAGGTTTCCTGCTCTCCTCTTGGGCAGACTCTTCCAGCATCCTTTGCCTTTCATTGTCTGTAGTGTCTATCCAATGCATATTACAGTAACTGTCCATTTCCAGCATTCTGGATATAACTCTTTTAACTATTCATTTTCAGGTGAATTATTTTAATTTATTCTGCTAATAGAAGAATAGTTATCCAACCTGCTTCTCAAGTTATGGGCAAATGATTTCTGGTCCATCCAGTTCATTCCTTTATCTAAACAAAGGGAAATTTTTTTGTCTCTGGACATCTGACTTGCCTGTCTTATTGTTCAGCAGCAAGGATCAACAAGATTCAGCCATTAATCTTACAGCTGCAATGGATGAAATCTCTAAACTAACAGCATCTTTACTCAGAGGTTAGTTTTGCCAACATATGTCTACGTAGAGAGAGAGAGAGACACTAAGAGCTATAGTATTCTGTTGTTTGAAATAAGTCTGTTGCTTAAAAGGCTCTGGGCAGTGTACTTTTTTACTTTTATAGGCATGTCCTGGATGTGTTTGACTTTTCAAATCCTCTCTTCAGAGATCCAAAGGGGTCTGTTTATAAAATCTGCCTCTCAGGCTCCTTTCTATATGAAGTTCAGAGAGTAATTTCTACTGCTATGTGTAAATGTGTCCCTGATGTTTTCTCCTTGGAGGAATCTTCTTCCAACTGAAACACTTCCTTTCACAGACAAAAAGGGTGTCTCAGGTTCTGTTTCCTGCACATGTGTGTATGTGTGTGTGTGTACAGAGAGAAAGGTGCTCTGGCTGCTGTGAGAGCCTTTGCACAAAGTCTGAAACGTTAACTGTAAAAGCAGCAGAGGGAAATCAGTGCTTCTTCTGATCAGTTCATTTGTCCTGCCAAGAAACTGCCTCTATCCTTTCCTGCCTCAGGCTGCCTGCAACAGTTGTCAGGTGTCAGAGGGACTGAGCTGATTCCTACCTTCTGTTCCTACCAGAATAGGAATTAATGCATTTACACCGCAGCACCACCAGCAGCTCTCTTGTGCTTGTTAGCTAGCTGGAGGTCTGCCATGGAAACCAACAGGTCAGGGACTGAGCTGAGGTTGGAAAATGTGCCATACCATGGTGTCCTGTTTTCAAGAGCCTCCCAGTCACTGGTGGAACCTTGTGCTTGGTGTCTCCTCCAAGTGGCCTGAAACTTGACAAATACATGCATACATACATGTAGGTTTTTCCATACCCATTCTGTACCTGTGCTTAGTGGGTTTGGGTGATGCCATGAGCCCACTGACGAAAACTACCTGCAAAGAAAGTATGGAAGTTTACTGTGCTTATTTAAACTTTTTATGTGCTACAGTAATGCAAATATTTTACCACCTTTCTGAGTAAGCAGAATTTTTTTCAAGTTTTTTGCCATAATAATAAGAATATAAAAGTTCAAAGAGTTTCCACTAGCACTGTGATAGAATAACCACCTTCCCCTAGTGTAGACATGAGGTCCCTGTTCCCAGTTCTTCTCTTTTCTAGGATTGATTGGGGTCCTTAAACTTTCTGGCTATCCAGGGATCAGTCACTGGAAGAAAAAGGTGAAAAAAGTCTCAGTCCCCAAAAACTTGTAAGTACTTAGAAGAATACAAATCACACATGAAGAATCACAGCCTAGGGAATAACAATGATGTATTTTGTCTACAAACCACAGGGTAGAAGGATCTGCCTTTTCAAGATGATTAGAGGGAGGGAGCATCCCTCCGATGAAGAAAGGCTGAGAGAATTGGGATTGCTCAGCCTAAAGAAGAGAAGGCTTCAGGGTGACCCAATTGTGGCCTTCCAGTACCAGAAGGGAACCTACAGGAAAGATGGAGAGAAACTTTTGACAAGGGCATGTGGTGATAGAACAAGGGGGAATGGCTTCAAAGTGAAAGAGAGTAGGTCTCAATTATATATGAGGAAGAAATACTTTCATGTGAGGTTGATACTGGAACAGGCTGCCCAGAGGAGTTGTGAATGCCCCATCACTGGAAGTGCTCAAGGCCAGGTTGTCTGGGACTTTGAGAAATCAGATCTAGTGGAAGTTGTCTCTGCCCATGGCAGGGGAGCTGGAACAAGATGATCTTAAGACTCCTTCCAACCCAAGTCATTCTATGATTCTATGGTGATCGAGCACAAGCTGATATCAGATGTACATGTAAGAGCTGAGGCTTTTGTTCTAGAAAAAATTTAATTTACCAGAGAGCTATAGGATACACAGAAGTTTATGTGTGACATCATGTTGAGCTAACTCATGACCTGCATTGTTATTGCTCACATGGCTGATGAAGAAATGATTAGGCCACTTCCTGCTCCTTTGGGGCTATGATAGTACAGGACAATTTCATACACTAATTCTGACACTTAAGGCCATGGGCTTGCTATGGGTGTATGAACAGCAAAAATCAAGGTGTAGGTTAGGACTGTCACTGCCTCAAGATTCAATCATTTCTCTGCTGTTGCTAAGTTCTTGGATCAGTCTCTCAGTCACATAATGATTAGAAACAAAATTCAAGGCTTCATCAATGTCTTGCATGTTCTTACTTGTTGCGTGCACAAGGGTTTCCATCCCCACCAGCATATTTACACGTGGAATGCATCCTGGGTTTGCCAGGGTTATAAGGCACACGTAACCAGTGCTCACTTCAATTTGGCCCCCAGATGCAACCACTGTTGCTTAAAAGGTCATGCATGCAATGCAGATTCTGTGAGCCTGTCAGAGGCCTGTGCAGTGTTTGTGAGTAGTGAATTAAAATAATACATTTAGACACATTAGCACGTCCCTCTGTGTGTTAGTGTGACCATGGTATCGGAAGAAAGGAAAGTGTTAAGCTATTAGCAGCAATTTCACCATGTGTATAGATTTTATCATAATGTCTTCACATTTACTTTCAGTCTATTACAGAAAACTTTCAACCCCCTTATCCCTACAAGCCTGAATCATAGCATATATTTTATTCACGTAAAACAAGATCTTCTTAAGCGAGTCTGTTATTCCTGGTTGACATGACAATTTGGGCATGTGCAAAACTAAGAGCAGATAAACCACATTAGCAGAAATGCAAAAATCTTGTCACAGTCAAAATACTGCAGCATTTCTTCATCTTTCTGTGAATTAATATGAATTTGAAGAACTTAAAGAAGATAAAAAGTCCATTTAAAAAAATAAAACCCCCAACTTTTTTACTTTGCGTGGTAGCTACCACTCAAGATTGCTCAGTATCTCAACAGTTCTGTTTGCATTTGGTTCTTGATGTGTATCAGTAGACAAACTGGAATGGGTGACAAACTGTTGCTGATGACACATAAGAATCAGAAGTTAATGACAGAGGAATGTTTTTAAGATCAGCTGACAGTGACAATATTTTCTTGGATTTCAGATCTGAACATGATCCCTTTGAAATGTAATTGAACACAGGAGATTCCATTGAAAGTTGTTGTGATGACAAATCATTTTTTGTTCTGAATCAGATAAGTTGGTCATAATACAGAAATCAGAGAAGCATTTCCTGGTTTTGAGCTCCAATATCAACATTTTGCATGGCCCTGGGCTTCAGAGTTGTGTCAAAACTCATTATTGCAGAAAAGGACCATTTATAGACATTCCTTTGAAATGGACATCTTTTTGTAAGCACAATTTTAATCAATCAGAATAAGTAAAACAGATAACACTGAACAAAAAAGGTTCTGATAGTCACTATATTTTATCAATGAATATTTAGCTACTACTGACGTGTTGTGTTTCAATTTTGAGCTGTTATCTGTTTTTTCTTTCATTTGAAATTTACTATTGGTTATAGATGAAAGCAGACAACTCTTATTCTCTGGAAACCTAAGTATAACTGACCCAATGCTGTACAACAGTCAGGTAACACAACGTGAAAACATTCTTGGAATTGACCCATAAGTACTGCTTGTTCTCCAATTGAACATGGTTTTGGTTTTACAATTGTGGTTTCTTTGCTTTACAAACTAACTGGTTTCAAACCTGCTTAGAACAGGAAAACCTAATGCAGTTGCTTCCTCCACCCAGTATGGTTAAAACACAAATTTACAGAAGCTGTGAGGCTGTTATAGGTGGCTGGAAAGTTAGGGGAAAGAATTGGCTGAAGCTTTATTGATGGAGTAGGTTGAAAATGCATCAGAAATTCCATCCACTTCTACAATCAGCTTCAGCACTGGGTGATGTTGACAATGGAACTGGTGCTGGGAAAAAATGTCTTGTTAATTCCCACCCCAAACCTCAACACTTCATTGTCATTCATAGAAGAAAAACAAATTATTTCTTACAAATAAAAATTTTCTCTCTCCCCCTCACAAACCTTGTGAATTTTAGGGTGAAGAAAAGGTCTTTTGTGAGAAACAATTCCTTGTATGATGAAAGGAGAAGGTTCTAGGATTCACTGAGCAGGGGAGATGTATCTTTTAAGGAAAAATATTATATTGGGAAAAGGGTGAGAAAAAGGGAATGGATGTGCTAAAGTTTCTGATCATTTGCTAGAAGTTTTTACCATCCCCATGCCATAGTACTGTTTTACTTCACTGTGTTACTGACCAAAGGATAACCATATCTACCACTGCATGGTATGTTGTAAGGATAAGCTACTTTTGTGAGATTATAAACAAGTCTAGGCTGAGAGGAGTTTACAACAACCTGGATTGATTTACAATAACGATGTACATGATATGGAAGAGAACTTTTTACCACTACCACTGGTGTCTGTCCATTGGGGGACTAGGAGCACCCAGCAAGGACCAAGTCTATTTTTGTGAGACACTAAATTAATGTTTTTAGAGTGAAGCCCTTACTTGGAATTTGGTGTTTAGAGGAGAAGGACAGGTTTGGTTGGCTGAGTGAATAATTCTAATCCTTCATCAGCTCAGGTAATTTATAATACTTATATTTCACTTTCACTCTCCAGTCAGTAGCAAGGAACATATCCACTGATTAAAGCAAGACGGTCTTCTGGCGACAGGCAGTCTTAGCACAGACCTGCCATTCTGCCAGGGTGTGATCTTTGCTTATGTTTACTCTGAGAGATGGAAATCCACTTTCTGTGATACTGAGTTACTCAGGATTCCCTGTCCACAGAAACAAAAAAATAACTGGACCCCAGGAAAATCCAAAAAAACAATGGTGTTGAAATAGGTAATGATTTATCTTCCTCTGAGATTAGGGTTTCATTTTTCTTCTCTGGCCAACAGCACTTAAATAACAAAACATCCTATTGCTTCTGACAGCAACAAAGGACTGTACATAAATCCCTCTCAATTTCCTTCCTGCTCCCTCCCACAAAAATAACTTAAAAAATCTCTGCCTCACAAGTTTTTCACAGAGACACTGAGCAGAGATAAAAGAAAGAAAAAAAAAAAAAAAAAGAAGAAAAGGAGTTTCTACTTTTTGGTTACCAGATTTTTCAATCTTCATTTCAGTGAGAATGTTCATTCTGTGCATGAACACTTTCATTATCTCTTCTTCCTCCTCTCTGCACTCACAGAACCCCTATCCCAGTTCTAAGACTTACAATGACCCTCAGAGAGGGCACATTACACTTCACTTCCTCTGCTGACCATCACAGTCTCCCCCACTCCTTTTATGCCTCCTTCCACACAAGAAGGACCTATTTCCTGAATAGCTTTTCTGTTCATCAGTCCTCATCACTTTGGAAGCAATTCCAGAAGGTTTAGATTTCTCTATAAGCAGCATTGAACTAGATAAATATCAGTGGGCAGCATAAAGGCATCTAGAGATCATCTAATTCTGCCCTTAGCTCCTAACAATTAGGCAGGGTTTGGTTGATTCCTACAATTTTGTTTTCATACAGTAAAAATCCTTGTAAATTTTGCTGTTACACATGAACAACTGAAGACTGTGTCAGCACTGTACATGGCAATAATCTCCTTCTTTGTTCAGCCAAATATATTGAGTGGCACTGAAAATGTGTAAAAGCATCAACGTGTGCAGGACTCAAAGGAGGATGTCTCCACTTGGTGCATATACAGACTGCACCTGTGCAGACCTTCCTTACTCACGCTTTTATATCATACCCATTGTGTTGGTGAGCACCCTCGCAGTCATTATAAGAAAAAATACCTGTTTTCTTCAGGATTTCCCTGTGGAGGTGGATCTCTGGATGTTTTTGCCCTGATTTTTTTCTAAAGGGATCTCTGAGAACTTGTGGTTGACTCTCTTAGGGTTGGTATGGGTTCACTGTGGAGATTAGTTTTGCAAATGTGGCCTTGCAAAGAACTGTGTATACTGATTCTGGTGTGAACAAGTTCTGTGCAATAAATAAAAGAGGCAAGGTGAAGTTCTAAAAACAAAAATTATTTCAATTTCCGTAAAATCCATTAATGTTTAATGAGAGTTGGATGACCATGTGGGTGAAAGCTGACTGGCAGCCAGTAGAAGATTGTATGTGTATCAGACAAAGCAGACACTTGCTCTAGCTGGCCCAGAATCAGATAAATTGCACCCTGTCACACTCAGCAGCTTTTACCACTCATGTAATGGATATCTTAAAAACTCTGTAGATGTAGATGTAAAAGAAAAGAAATGTGCATATAAAGATAGAAAAAAATTATCTCCCTGACTGTTTTTTGGTGACTATTTGAGAGTTTCGGTATATGTCTTTTGTTGGAAGTATGATCATTTTGTTCTTTTTCACTAATTACTGAATGATTTCAGACCAGTACATCCCCTACAAGTCAGTAAAAGCTCTGTCTATAATGTGCATATGTAATGCAGTGTAGATGGATTCCTTTGTTTGGGAAGTCACATGTCTAAAGCAGAAAACACCTTTCCACTTCTTTCTGGGTCACTTTCTACAGAAAGGAAGCCAAACCTCTGACTTCTTGAGAAAAGAAAGGAAAAGCAGTGTCAGTTGAGACAAATTTAATTTTCTCAGCTCCTGAAGACATAATTAATCTTGTACCCTGACATGGAAGTGCAATGGACAGTTACTTTTCAAAAAGACAATTACTAATGTTCCAGGTTTTCACAATAAAAAATCAGTGACTTAAATTAGGTTTCTAGATCTGTACACAGAGGAACAGAAATAATTAGTGATCATTTGAAAATAACTCAGTCTGTACAATAATCTAGCTTTATACTCCTGTTTTGTAGGACTTTTCTCTAGTTTTCAGGAACACCTGCAACTTTTCTGCATTATCTTATCACCTTAGAATGTATGATTGAGATCCCAGAAAATCTTCAGCCTGAAGAAGAAACAACTCTTCCCTTCTTACTCCTGGCTATGAAGTGCTCTCCTTTCCTAACTTGTGACTTCTCTGAGACAGTGATGTCCTCACCACCCTGTTTCCCCATGACAGAACTCACCTGTTACTCATCTGCTCTTTTGGTGGGAGAAAACGTTAGAAAAACACCAGGGCTATTGTCTCACCCACAAAAAGGCAAAACTGTGTGTGTGTACAGAGAAATTTCACACTTCCACCTGGGTGCAGAAGTGAAAGGTTTGCTTGTGGTGAGTAACTGATGCTGCTCTGGTTGTGTGACAGCTGATCATACGCAGAAAAAAGGAAAATTCCCTCAATTTTTCTCACACAGGTGCATAATCTAAGAGAGGAAAGGCTTTTCCACTCACTATAATTTGAATCGTATCTCATTTTTTCCCACTCTTCTTCCCACAAATACAACAGCTCAGAAAGTGACGAGTGTTTTCAGAAATGAAAGGCTTGATAAAATTGGAGATTTCTGAACTCAGCACTGTGTTAGTAAATAAATTGACAAAGCAGAAGCTTTAATGTTGCAGAAACACCATTAATGGAGGACAGGCTTTTAAACAAAAAGTTACCACGGGAAATATTTCTCTCATCTCCAGCCTTGGAGTGAAAATGCTCTAGATTGATGTAAGTTCACATATAAGACCCTGGGTTTGGCCAGCTGTTCCCAGCTTGCAACCCCAGAGGTCTTCTGAAGAGTTTGTCAGTTAGATCATGATGGCATCTTCTTGAGAGTCTTAAATTTACTCCACAGAGCCTTGCACCTCCCCTTGAAGACAGGGAGTTACAAATGAAACAGTTTCCAAACACTGATTTAGACTGTTACGGAAAAGTCCAGCAGAGGCTCAGACATCCTGGCTATGTTCTGTTATCCTCAAGAAAACATTTCCTGTCAGGAGGACTGAATTGGAGCCAATAAATGACCATTCACAGCCAAGGGGGGGAAAAAAAAAGCAGAAGAAAAGTGCTGTTGGTTAGCTGGCAGGCTTGAAGCAGCTTTACTGGCACAGAGAACCTTTGTGTGAGCATTGCTTTAGCCAAGGAACTGCTCTCAATCCTTGTTACTCAACTCCATGAGATGTAATTCCCTTAATACAAAGCCAGGAAACCCCAGAAAACACCAATGAATTAGAAAAGTATCTGACTGAGAACAGTGCTCTGGAATTTATACTGAAATCTGGAATTTATACCAAAAGTCCAATTGTAGCTAATGTTTACAAGATGCAGGTTAGTAAAATATCACGCACAAACTCTCCACTTTCTTTTTGTACCTCTTGCAATCCTAACTGCTGGATAAGCAAGGAAATGTTTGCATTAATTAGTGCATAGACTTGAGGGCCAGTAGTCCTAGGTTATTTTCCATCTCTGGCTCTGATTTGCTATTGTCCAATCCTTATGTATGTTAAAACCACGTTTACTGAAATGATTCAAGAGTGCTTAAAGCTACAGTGACTTAAGTACAGTGTAGCTGAATGGAGTGAGGCATTACTAGAGAAGTGCTCTCTGCCTAATACCAATAATGCTTTTTTGCAGTAAATCATAGCGCCAGTAACCTTGAAAACCAAAACTTTTGTAGCTGACTCACCAAAAGGTGTCACATCTGAGCACAAACCTCTGGGTGTGAGTTGTATCCTGTGTGGCCCAACTTTCTACCCTTTCTCATCTACTGAGTCTCAAATTCAACACTCCAAAAGGTTTTTTCTTGCTTCAGTATGTTTCCAGAGGAAGACGAGTTGACCCCTTCAGAGTGCTTTTGAAAGTTAAAGCAGTCACTGTGTCCATACAAAAAAAGTCTCTTTCTATTTGATCTGGTAAAGTTTACTTCTGTAAAATCATCCAGCCAATAAATACAGAGATATTATGAACAAGACCTTTGAAAAACTAGTGTGACTTGCCTCATCTTCATCCACACCATGAAAAATACCTGCCCTTTTTTTCATTTATATACCATGGTATTAGCTCAAATTTTCATCTTCTGAGAATTTTGTCACACTGGAACCAAATGGCAATTTAAAACATAAAAGCAGTTCAGGTACCATATTTATCTATATTGACAAGCTGAAGGACTCTGAGACAACACTGAGATTTGACCAAGTAAAAGGTAAATCAAAACTGTAATTAGGTGAGATGCTGCAAGTATAGTGCATATAGTTCATGTGTTCAGTCACCATCACCTCTGCTCATTCACTTTGGAAACAGGTACAGGATGCTACTGCAGCACAGACAACTGCTCTGTCCCTCCCCAGGTTTCCCAGATAGGCTTATACGCAGTGAAAAAATATGTATGCACTAAATTTAATGTTTTGCATCTCTTCCAGCTTGCTGCACTCATGCACATCACATATTTAATACCTGAGCAGTAAGTCTGACATCTCCAGAGGTACAATATTCAGAGGTAACACTTCTGGGAAGTGCTGTACCAAGAAGATATAAAACTGAACTCAGTGTGTCCTGCTGAAAGACTTAATATTTTTGGACCCAGCCTGACTGGAGTTAATACACAGTGGATTTTAGTGAGACAGAAATCCTGGACTCATGTATAAATCCAAAGGGGCTTTTTTACAGAAATATAGGACATGTTAATGGAAACCAATAATGCGAGGAAGAGAGAGTTTCACTTGCAATAGGAGTCTGGAAGTGTTGGCTTGCTTAGTTAGTCCAAATTAATGCTGAGAAGGGATGTCATTTCTGCCTCTTAATGTATCAGAGTGTATTCCATGAAGAGAATCGATTATTAAAAATATAGAAACATGTCGGTGTAAGGCTGAATGAGTGAAAAACCTACACCATGCATGACTCAAGGCTGGAAACTGGCTGCAAGTTTCTAATTGCCAGAGGAGTGAGTTTCCTGGAACAGTGGGAATAGTGGGATTGAAAAAAAAAGCTTATTGTGCTCATAGTGGTGCTTGATGTGTTTGGGAACAGGACCGGATACCAAAGGATGTCTGTGACAGTCAGATGAATGCAATCAAGATCCTGAAGTCTCATAGACTGAAAGGTAAGGAGGGATTTGGGTGTGGTGGGGCTCACGTTCAAACCATAAAGGGGAGTATCATACAGATCAGTTTAGACACAGCTTCAAGGGTGTCAGACGCTTCCACAGTGGAATTCCTTTCTTCTTTTACTCAGAACCACAGCATTTCATCCATACAGCTTTTCAGCTTGTGAAGCAAATAAATCAAAGAGATAACTCCAATAAGTAACAGGCTGAGCTCAAGTGGTCAGGCTGTAAAGGTTTGGCTGACTTGCATTAAGAATCTGACAGCACAGTACCAGATGACTTTCCTTCTTTTTTCCTTCTTTTTTGTTTCTTTTTTTTCTGTTTTATTTGTTTGTTTGTTTGTTTTGTCTTTGTTTTTGTTTTTTAATAATCCTTTCTAGCCAGTCTTACAGGCAAATTTAAAAACAGGGTATTATTTCCACTTTTTTATCTCATGATCTGGTAGAGATATAAATTTAGCAAAAAAGTGAAAGCAATGGTTACATGGAGATCAAACATGAAATACCAAACTCTCATGAAGTATTGTCCACTGGAAAGACATTTAAAATGTGATTTCAGACTTATGATCTATCCATTAAACTTTTCCTAAATTTCTTCCTATACATAGTCCTTATTTTTATTTGACTGAGGGCTGTATTTCTGCAAACAAGCTTGAGGGCCTTGCAGTTTAGAAATGCTGCCTCAAAGTACAAAAGAAAACCTTTCTTCCATCACTCCTCTGCTGGTATTTTCCAGAGGACTTTTTCCCTGCATTTTAGATATAAATGACCTAGCAACGTATAAATCAGTATGGGAGAGTGTAGTTACACAGAAAATGGATTTTAGAGGGTATTGACAATCCAACAGAAAAATATATTTTTCCTATTGAATGTTGTTTAGTCCAAACCAGAATATTCCCCTGGCTTAATCATGACAACACTATCTCTGTTACTTTGGATTTACTTCTCCTCCTAGTTTTACAGGATATGGAGTGCAAATCCCTGTTGATTCCCATAATTACTGAAATGCCTGTCAAAAATGCAAAACTACAACGCATGATTATATCATCCCTAGATGGATGACTTTGTTCTTTAACCCTTTTTTTGACCCTTTCCCTCCTGGTTAAAAATAAAAAATTGGGGTTAGTGTAATGAAAATTAACAAGCTGGCTCTTCATTTGTTGTTCCATAGCCAGATCTGAAGAAAGGTGGAAACATCTAGGACTTCAGAATTATCTGCATTTCATTTGCCTCTTCATTCCACAAAAATCTGCCTTGTTCTATTCAGCACTTCCTAAAAGTGGTCACTGAAATATTTAAACTTCTAAAAAAATAGATTGTAGCTTGAAGGCAAAGTTTATCCCAGGTAAACTTAGACACTGAAGTCTTGGCAGACTGTGAGAGGAGGACCTAAATGACCTCACTGTTGAATTCTGGGAGCTAGCAGATGGACCAGCAGCAATCCTGCTGGAAATCATGCCAAGGTACAAAAAATAGAGACACGAGGGTTAAACCAAGTGGCACCCACACTTGCCAATTTATAGTACAGAGGGATTGCACTTTCTGCCTGGGGTTTGCTGCTGTCCAAGCTCAGATGTGTCTCACCTATTTTACTAATGTCAGGGTACTTCTCCAAGAGTGTGAACTTTCCAGTAGCTGGGAAAAAGTCCCCATATTGCTGTTTTAAGAATCTGAGGAGTTGGAAAAACAAAAGTTTTGTCCCTGATGAAATGAACACAGGGGTAATGAACACACCAGGGAGTAAGAGCTTGTATTTTTCTGAAGAACTGGTGCCTGACATCCACTCACCTCCTCTCAGCTTGGCAGGTTAAGACCTATATTATATCTTGGTTCTGTAATGAGAATGATGAGGTGAACTATACATGATTTCAAACATGCACCGTTTCACTGGGCTGAGGATTTAGGGAATTTCTGACTATGGGCTGTTTTAATGCAATGTGTTAACTGCTTAAGGGAGCAATACAAAATTCAACCTTGAAGGAAACATGCCTGTTCTAAACACTACTTATGGATGAACCTAAATGCCCTAAATATGAGCAAGTGACAGTGCTTTTATTAATCAATGATATAACTCAATTTCTGACCCTAAACGATTGCATTAGATACTGAATGTTTCTTTAATAATATAAAACTATATTTTGTTAACAAGTGCTGTTATTGCTGTGACTGCTCCATAAGAACTTGGACATAATCCCACAGTACTTGTTTTGTTCTTTATTTATACATGAAGTCCAGAAGCAATATTTTCTGAAATTACAGTACTGAAAGTTAAAGATGGAAATTTTTTCAGACTAGACAATTCATCAACATATGAGTGTAATGTGTTCCTTACAAATACTGAAAATTTTAGCTAGAACTAATGATGGGAAAATTAGTTACTAAATAGCCAGCAAAAAAATCTCTTCTGTCTTATAAAGCTATATGCATTCCTTGCCTGTCTTAGGAGCAGGGCCACAGTGTTTTTGCTGATAACAAAATTAAAAAAGGAGTGGTGATTTTCTAGACTACTGTAAGACTGACCTGCAGATTGATAAGTCAGTGGAAAGATTCCAGCTGACTTACACATACTGTGGATGAGGCCCTCTATCCATTCTATTGCCAGCTGTTAAACATCACTGACAAACACCACTTTTCTTCTTTAAAGTTCTTCTCCTGAGAACTTTGTGAGAAAATATCAAATGAGTAAGAGAATAATTTTAAAGTTAGTTTGATCTTAACTATGCAGTGTTTTATAATAAATATTTAAAGTCATGAAAGAGATGTCACTTGAATGTACCAAACCCAGACTGAGCCAGAATAGCTCCATATCTCTTAATGAGGAATGATTTTTAGATTAGGAAACTTTGGTAGATTAAATTTGTTTGGTTTTCAACATTGTGAATTGTCACATGGGAAGCCATAAATTAAACTGGAAAACATGTAAATTAATAAATGAGTCCTAAATCCAGTAAGGAGCTAGTTGAAGACTCTAAACCCATGAACTGGGTTAAATTGGGAGTTCCTCTAGAAATTGTTTTGAAATGCATCTTACTTAGTATTTTTATTAGATACTATGACAAAAATACAATAATAAGAGACTAGCAAAATTTGCCACTGACATGAAGTCATGAAACAGCATGAATGAGAACACTTAAAAGGTGAAAATAAAAAAAAAAAAAGGAGATTTCACCAAGACAATGAACTGTTTGAGTAAAATGTAGAAAATCAATTGAAACTGACAGAGACAAAAACAAATCTGGTCTTGAACAATGACAAATTAGTAACAGTAATGTTTCCACTATTCACAGGAGTGAGGTTCTTGAACAGTTTTCCAAAATACATACAAAGTAATTGAAGGAGATTGAGGGTGGAGATTGTTCTATTTGTGAAGGGGATTACATGAGTTCTTATTGCCTGCAGTAACAGGAAACTGGAACAGTGTAGTGGAACCTCATAAAATCTGTTATTTCTAGCTTTTCTCTTCTTTTATTTTGCAAAATTTTATGTGCATTTTTTTCTTGTCCTCTCCAACAACTCGGTATTTTCTTAAAAACATCAGGAACTCCTGCAAGGCAGTGAAAGATGTAGGAAAGTACTGCAGGAAATCACTATTAAAACACACAGCATAATTTTGCTAATTTTCTAGGCTTCCCTGATTCAAAACACTGGAGTGATACTCTGGGGCTGTTTCCATTGCAGCACATGAGGTGATTACAGTTGGATTTGTTTCTTGGAGAAGGCCCAGAAAAGGAACTCTAATGGAAAGTCCTGCAATTGTGATACCCCTGAGACTCTATTAACAAGCACCATTACATCACTGCTCACTTAAAGAAGATAAGTTCACCCTTCCTTTTTTTTTGACTGCTGTAGGGGTGAAGAGACTGGAGACAAACAAACAAACCTGTCTTTTTGGCTGACTGGTTTTCAGAACCCATAGACATGTGGGTGGAGAGAGTGGGCAATATCACTCTATATCTCAAACCAGCAAATATTTTACCACCTGTGGATAAGTAGTTCAAACAGTGGGAGATATTATGGGAAGGGTTTTCACAGAAAAATTGGTAAGAAACATGGCAAAACCAGACCAAATTAATGTGTAAATGGTTCTGTTTGTTACCTTCTAGCAGAAAAGTAACTCAGAACCCGTTTTCTGGATCTATAATTACAAAAAAAAAAAAAAAAGAGAAAAAAATCTTCACAACTTCCTGCTCTAGTTTTAGGATTCGTAGAATTCCTTTCTTTCTCTCACTCCTATTTTAAGATCTTGGTGCATTTAAAATTTTTGGGATTTGTTTATTTTTGTTTTTAATCACAATTTTCTTGCCTATGTCTAAACCCGCACAAATTACTTAGGTTTGCTATGTCAGTAGTACTGTTTTGTCCCAGGGTCTTTTAGAGTAAACCTCTAGCTGAAGAGATTATAATTGGTACAAAAATCTGCTGAGTATTCAGAGAATAATATAAATTGGAACTATCTCCCTGCTTTCCAGTGAACATTAAAGTGAAGTCTGGTGATGTCAATGCAAATAGCAAAAAGGTTAACTATTTCACTAATGACTAGAATGTGTGAAGAAAAAGTATAAACATCTGTAGTGATGAGCAGTACTTGCCATGACTGGTAACTGTGCTCTACCTAGGCAGAAGCAAGCTTGGTTGGGCACTGAGGCCATCCAGGGAAGTGCTGGGGTTTTCCTGAGCTGACTCAGGAGGACCACCCTGGAAGGACCCAGGAGGAACTCTTTAATCATACCTCAAGCACCTGCTCAAACTATGGTGTTTAACACCTTGTTTCACTGCTCAGGGTGAGGCAGACTTGTTTGCTGAAGGTTTGTCTACAAACTACAGATATTATGCCTGGTGTCATAGGTTAGCATAGCTACGGAAGTGATTTTCTTGCATAGAGGTGCTTACAGCTTCCTCTATGACCTAACAGAACCTATCAACTGGCTAGTTCGAATATTGACAATTTTTTAAGCCACTTAAAAATTTTTACCACCTCTGTGGTCCACATTTAAGAATGGACAAACCCCGGGAAGCTCTCTCTCGCTTCCAGCCCTGGGACAGGTACAGGGCACGGCCCATGCGGCCCAGCGGGCCTGGGCTGGGCCCTGCTCGGCCCGGGCCAGACTGGGACACAGCCATCCTGGAGTCGTGTGGCCCTGCTCCACCCGCGGCCCCCCACAGCCCTGTTACGTGCACACAGTGCAGCCCAGCTACCCCTCCCCCCAGTGCGGCCGAAGATTCAGCTGAAGCTGCCCCACTGCCAGCAAAGATCATGTGACCAACAGCGATAAGCGAATTCCAGCTGTGAGGCCAGATGAGATTAACCCTTTAGTGCTGTGAAGAGCTGAAAACCTGAGGGAGGAGAAAGAGGAGATGCTTGAAGCTGAAATTCTGTTGTAAAGCTATGATGGTGATGGACTATGATGTATCAGAGTACCCGTTGTAATTTCATGAAAGCATGGGGGTGGAGCGTTCAACTTGTACTTGTGAGCAAAAGTACCTGTGCCGAAATAAGCAAATGTTGAATCAGCTGTGATTTGATGAGAAGTTTGAACAAGGAGAGATGGAAGTGATGAGGACTGTTGCTCCAATCGGAAGGAGAAGACCTTTGTTCCTAGAGCTATTCCCAGAGACAGTCCTAGAGATGAAGATGATGAGGACCTTTTTCCTCCCAGGGAAGGGGGAGGGCCTCTATTCCTAGAGATGAAGATGCTCCCAGAGATGGGTGAAGAGAACCTTTGTTTTTGAACAGCTCAACCTTAAAATGGTACCCCAGTAGCTCACGACTGAACCCTCAGAAACAGTTGTGGGGAAAGCTGGAAGTCGAGGGAAGGGACTTTCACACGCGAGCAGAGAACCAACCCGGGTGGCTGTCTCGCTGTGACATTGAAGCCATGAGAGAACTTCTTGCGGAGATGTCTCCATAGCAGGAGCAAGAGAGACTCCTCTCCCTAAGTGACTGAACAAGGTTATTATGGAAGTGGTAAACAGACTGAAAATCTCAAGGGTTGTCTTTTTTACATTGTCAGTGGGAGAAGGGAGAAAGGTGGAGGGAGGAGAAGTGTTCTGAAGGTGCGGTATGATTTTTTTTCCTTCCTTTTAGGTCTGTTAATAAACTTCTTTATATTCTTTTAAGTTTTGTGCCTGCTTGGCTTTCTCCTAATTGTTATCTCACAGAAGGTAAATAAGTAAGTAATGAGTATTTTTGACCAAACCACTACACCTGGAAAAATACATTACCATTTTTAACTCCCCAAGAGTTATAGAATCATAGAATAATTTGTATTGGAAGGGACCTTTAAAGATCACCTAATCCAACTCCTCTACAACGAGAAAGGACAAGAAGAAGAAACAGCACAAAATCAGATCTCACCTGAAGAAAGCAAGTACAATATCATGTTTGGATTGATTGATTTCTTGCAGGGGTTTTGGTATATCTGAATTTTCAAGAGCAGATATATAAATATGTTTGAGAGTTAGTATGAGTAGAGCAGTGAGAGAAAGTCACTAGTATTAAGATGCAGGACACCATCTCTGCTGAAGAAAGAAGAGAAAAGCTTCAAGTAGGCCATAAACAGGTCCTGAGAGGTGTAGAGATATTAAAAACATATACCATAAAAAGGAAAACCCTCCCTTCTGTATGATAACATCCAGCCTCTTGAACCTGACATGAGTTCTTTCTTGAGGTCTTCAACATTTACTAATAAAAAGCCATCATCAACAATAAACGATTTCATGATCAGAAGAGATTTCAAGAAGTGTGACAAAGTTTTAGACCTTTTGGAAAGAGATAATAATTTTAGCAATCTTTTTTAGGCCTGGACAGAGACTTTCAAACATTGAGACATGATGTTGTTTTAAATAATCTCAGGACATCTTCCAATCTTCATGTTTGAATTAAGTTCTTTATTTGACCATAATTGTAATACAATATGAGAACAACATTTCTAGGAATTACTGTTTGCTTAATATTGAGAAATAAAGTGGAATCAAAGAGTTCTCTAGTTATAAAGTATGGACTAGGCTGAGAGAGGTTTTTGGCTTTGTCTGGAGTTTTGTCTGAAACTGGATAACATAGTGGAATTTGCTTGGAAGTTCAGTACTGCTAGGTGTTGTATGCCTGGAAATGTTTCAATAAAAACATCTGGAATTTAATCTTCCAGAGAAACAAAGCACTGGAAGCTGCACTGAGTTGTCCAAAATCACATAGACTCTGGGAGTAAAACCAGGAGGAAAACCCAGCCCTCCTAACCTTGTCATTACATGCATCTTGCATTTTCATTCTTACCAATCAGTCACCCAGTCAGCCAAGAGTCTTCCTGGAAAGAAACAATGACAGAAGCCAGAAGAAATGCAGAGTTTGGCTCAAAATTATTTTAGCCAATAAACAGATGTAAGTAACTTACGGTTTAAAATGTATCAGTAGCTAAAGATCTGATTTATTGCTTAAAGATCAAGATATTGGTGTCTTTTCAAACATAAGCAATACTCATTTTCCCTCAATTACTTTTATTTGACTTCTAGTTTGGACTGCTACACCTGTAAGATATCATGCGTAGTAAATCCCTCTTGCTGTTGCCCTCCTCTGATCTCTGCACAGCTGTGTAGTGCAAGAGAGCTCTTTGGGCAGGGAGCACTCCAACCTACTGTGGATGCTCTTGCACAAAAGAAACAGAACAGGTTTGGATAACAATCTTTTAAATTTCCTGTATACATAGAGACTGTATTTTTAAAATTGTATATCCAGCTCAGATTGCAATTGCTGAAATTTCTGCTTTAAAAATTGTTGCATTTGAACATTTCAAGTGGATTATTGAATCTTGCAATATAAATTGCTTTTCAGTGTGGCAATGTTTGTCTAAAGTTATCTCACTCCTCTTTTGTCATAAACAGGTTTTCTAATTCTCATAATGTTGTTTAAAGAGCTTTGCAAGCAACTTCCACAAGACATCTCTACACTGTTTTTATTATAGAAAAAAAGGCTATGGAAGATGCTATATCTTCCATAGGTAGGTGACAGAAATATAAGAGTTACTCTTCCACTCATCCCTTACTTCATGAAATTTGTTTCAAACCCACCTGGAAGGACTAGGATGCAGGTCAGACACTCAGAAGCAGCTTTACCCACTTGGGCTTATATTCCAAATCCTAATTATTGCATATTTGCAGACAATTGGCAAAAAAACTCTTTTGTTTGTTTTTTTTGTTTGTTTTTTGTTTGTTTGTTGGGGGTGGGTGTTGGTTTTTCTTTAATCAGTAAAAAACAATTCGCAAGGTGTTTTATTCTATTGTCATCTATTGGCAATGAAATTATTAGCCTCGTTCTGTCCTGCAGGGAGATCCAAACCAACAAACTTACTCTTTTTTTTTTTTCAATATTTTTCCTTGATAGCAATTGTTCCTGTTCCATTTAAGGGAACGTGACCTAGAAAAGCAGCCACAGAATTTAAATATTTACTGAGGAATTTAGAGGTATTGGAGAGGTCTGAATGCTTGATTCTTGTTGACACTGAGGAGTATCTGAGAGTTAATGAAGAACAGAAATCACTGGGCCTATTTTGCATGAATATGTTTACACTAAATTGCATTGAAAATTTATAAAACCGTCACACTTTTGTTAATATCTTCCAATTATAGAAAAGCTAACAGAAGTTACATATCCCAAAAATATAGGTTGGTTTGGGTTTGTTTATTAAATTTTTAATTGAAGTCTGTTAGACAAAACAACTTACCTAAAACTATAATGTCCTTAAAAAACAGAAATTCTCACTTTTGGATATTAAATACCTTTGGAAATCTCACCTTTAACACTGCCTTATCAGACGGTGAGGGAATAAAAGTATGCAATGTATATACAACTTTTTTAATGCATAATAAGAAATGGACCAGTGCATTGTTGCAATGCAATTAGATGTAGTATAGATGGGGCCTAAATTTTAGGTTTGCTTTATGAACAGACTATCACAAGTTTTAAAAACCATTCCTTTTTAAAAATCCTTTAGTAGTTTGGATTTATAACAACTACTCTCTGTGCTGCTGTGTTTTAATGTTGGGTGCCACAGAGAAAAAAATCTGGGTTAAAAAAAGCCTTTTAAAACTAAGACAAGATATTACCTCTGGTGAAGAACACCACCCTGGTCAGATCCCACAGCTGAGAGGTGACATGTGCACTGCCTACTGCACTTTAGTCAAAGACCTACTTTTAAAAATGTATTAACTGGTCTACTCAGACTGAATAACTTAGTGATTGTTTCCATTGAGCAACTGCTCTGTACCATGCTGAAAGGACAGGAACCTCTGGCTGGAGGCAGTAACAGGCACCTGAGGTAGGTAGGAGAACAAGAACCTCTCCATCCAGTGCTGAACATGCACTGGTAAAGCTTTTAGTGATTTACTAGCAAGCTAGCGGGGGGGAGAAGCAAGAAATACTCTGGTTATGCTACAAAATAGGTTGACTGTCAGTGCTTTTGTGCACACAGGCATTTTTCAGTTGTGAACTCAGTCTGAAATATGGAGTTCAGTCATGGTTCCAAACGAGATATTTTAAAACAGGTTTATTTATTCATTTTATTCTCTTCCCTGAACTGTACAAACACTTGTGTTTGAAAATCAGAGTACTTCTTTTTCCTTGTGCTTTCTCCTTCCAGCATCACATCAGTGACCTGATTTCCAGAGGAACAGCTCTCAAAGTCCACAGGAGGTACTCAGCATGTCTGAAAATCAAGCCATAAATAGACGTGAATCTCTCTTTCTTTTTTCCTCAAGGAACTGAACTGCCAAGTCTCAGCAAACAGCCAAAGAAACCCAGCTTGTTCACAAATGCTAATTTAAAGCTGCATGTGTGTTTGCACAGGCTGGATTGGGCTGAATAAATCTGAGTCACAATAAAAGGGAAATTTATTATTCTAAAAGGAATCTTTAAATTCTTGGAGGTTTGGGAAGAGAAAAAAAAGGCTGTCATTTGAGAGATCTGCATCTGTGGGATCTGTGAGTAAGCCTGGAGCGGAAGTAAAGAGGAAATCCCCCACACGACTTAATGAAATGCTATTGTGGGATAATCACTGCCAAAGAAACTCATCAGTTCAGATTTTGAGCATCTTTGTCTGTTAAAGTGCCTGAACACAGCAAGTGAAGCATGCATTTCCTGTTTTGGGGGTTCTTTTTCCCATATTAAGATCTGGATTGTTATTCTGTAGAAAACAGTATCATTTATATTGGGGAAAGCAGGGGACAGATCTGGATTTTATTATGTAACCTTTCTCAATGGATCGTCTTTCTGTTTGTTTTGAAGATCTCGAGAACAAGCAACTGTTTCCTAGCACAAAAGAAGTTAATAGAAGAAGTCACACTGTCACGTTCCTCTCATGTCTCTTCTTAAATATTTGTTTTCTCAGATCAAAACACCGTTATGTGCAAAGTAGCTATGGAAAAATTGTAATGGAGGGAGAAAATTCCTGTTTTTAAATCCTTGCCAAATGTACAGAAAGAAAGAGAAGTCATTTGTACAGAGGAACTTTAGGATTCTTCCAAAGAGAAGGCACTGTTAAGCTAAAATTAAGACACTGTTTTTTCTCCAAGATGTCACAGGTCCAGCAAACTAGATCCCAAAACTTATTTACCTGAAATAGCAGGGTACAGATATGTTCCAGGTCAATCTAGCTGTACTCTACTTTCATTTAGTAAATGATTCATAAATTGTCCCAGATATTACATGAACCATTACATGGTTAATGTTAACAATACCTCTCCTGCATATAAATCAGTATTACTCCACTGATCACAACAGGCTAAGGCAAAACAAAGGGATACATTCTTCAGTGCAAGTAGAGGGAGTAGAAAACCCAAAGGGGTAATTGAATGGACCACTAGCAAGCTGGCTGGTAATCCTAAACTGGGAGGTGGTCCCCCTTGAAGAGGGTGATAGGGTGGTTGGAGCACTGAGCAATGATTAATGGGATCAAATTTAACAAGATCAAATGCCATAGTCTGCATGGGGGATGCAGCAACAATGGGCACAAGTATGAATTGGGAGAGCAGTGGCTGGAGATCAGCCCTTCAGACAGGGATCTGGGTGCAGGTTGGCAGCAGCTCTCCAGGAGCCAGCAGTGAGCCCAGGCAGCTCTGGGGGCAAACCCCATCCTGGGGTGCATCAAACACAGCATGACCAGCTGGGAAAAAGAGGGTTATCCCACTGTTCTCAGCCTTGGAGCCCTGAGTGCAGGGCTGAGACCCACCACTGAAGAAGGATGCGAAGGTCCTTGAATCCATCCCAAGGAGGGCAACAAAGCCAGTGAAAGAGCTGGAAGTCATGTCCTGTGAGGAGCAGCTGTGGGCTCTGGGCTTGTCTGGTTTGGAGTAGAGGAGGCTGAGGGGTGACCAGGTGCTCTCTAACTGCTTCCTGAGGAGGGGAGGGGGAGATGGAGAGCTGAGCTGTTCCTCCTGGGGTTGAGACATCTTTAACGAGAAGGTGATCAAACACTGAAACAGGGTTCCTAGAGATGTGATTGATGCCCCAAGCTTGCCAGTGTTTAAGAGGCATTTGGACAATGTAATTAATAAGATGTTTTAACTTCTAGTCATTCCTGAAATGGCCAGGCAGTTGGACTAGATGGTCACTGTATCTTCCTTACAGCTTAAATTTTTCTAGCCTAGTCTATTCTCTAATTTCCACTCTCTAGCCTCATTTTGGCTTTGAATCCTTCCATCCTGTATCTCTCTCTTACCATTGCAAAGAGTTAACTTTGCTCCATAGGACCAGGATTTTCAGTCAACAGTCTCAGATACAAGAATATTCTCTCCCTCCCACAGTATCTGTCTTTTATCAAATGGGTGTTGGATGTACAAACTTCCAGGTACCAGAATGCCATGCTTGCCGATTCTCAGCTGTTCTCTAACTACTATTCCCTCCCCTGCCCCTGACAAATTCTCATTTGCTTCAAGCCTTGTCTGTGCATATCTGAGTAATCAATCTCAACAAGAGATGTGGAAGGTAATTCTGCTTATTCTGATTCTTCCAAATATTCAACTGCCTGGTGGTGAAGGCCAGCCCACAGTGCTGAAGTTACACATCAACATGCCTGCATACCAAAGGTGTCCTAGTTTTAGTAGTTGTTAAGCTACCATGAGAGAAGTGGACACTGGTGTCACATCCCCTTTTACACAGTGGGGATGTTGCTATGAAGGTTATTTAACCTCAGAAGAGGGTGCAGGGGTTGCAGGGACTGAGTAGTGAGTCGTGAGTTGCAGGGACACTCAGTGGGGATATGCTCCTGGCCATTTGCTGTTGGTGACTCTTAGCAGCACCCTGTCTACACTTCTACACATTCTTCCCTGGCTTCCTGAGATAATCCTTTCTCTCTATTGACAGTCTAAAGAATATAAGCACCTGGCTGAGGTGTTGGGGATGATTGTGCTGGGATTCATCGTCTGTGTTTTAGGTGCTGTTGTTCTTGACTTCAAAACAAGAAGCAGAAATGTTGTTGTAACTGTTGCAACATAGAATACTATACACAGAGGAAATGTGTAATAAAAGAGAAGGCCCATATTCAATATTAAACCACTCCACACTAGTCCATTTCATAGATCTAATCCCTTTTTTAGGAATCGGTATTATGAGGAACCCTATCATTCTTTTAAACAAAAAATACATCAGTGAATAATTTTAAACATACTAAAAGCTATTCTTAAATAATCTGTAAACAAAACCAGTTCATGAGATAAATATTATGACAGTGGGCTTTTTAAAAAGCCTCATTAAGCAGTTGTACTTGGTGAGTCAATTGTTTCCTTGCTCACAAACATCACCCACTACTATGCATTGTACATGAAATCTATTTCTCTTGCAGCAACCTGACATAAAACTCTGTATTTTTTGGTTCATGGTAAATTTTTTCACTGTTACAACTGAGGGAATATTTGGGGTTATTTAATATTTGTTTTGAAAATTTCTGACAATTTAGGTTTGAATCACCATTAAAAAAATTACAAGGAATAACTTTGTAAAACAAATTCAGTTCCTTTGAGTGAACTCAATGCAGAACATTTTGTTTCACCACAGTTTGAAACTGCTCGATATTACTAAGTTTATTATTATCAAAATTTTGTTTAAATTAAGTAAGCAAAGCACTGCAATTTTGAAATCAAATCACTTATTTTCAATACACAGGTTTTATTTTTGAGTTTTGAACCAAAACAGTTCCCTAAAATCTATGTACATTTTTCCTGTGTTTTAGCAAGCTAGTCCTCCACTTTTAATGATGAAATTTTACTCACTTGATTTTAACCAAGCTTTATTTAAGCTGCAGTGCAGAATCCCTTCACCATGAATTGAGGCAGATTGAAGTCAAGACAATGCTAAAGAGAAAAATATAGACAGATATGTGTACCTGACTGACTGTTTCAGGTTGTCAATCAGATTACTCAGCAACATGCCATTATTCCACATCATATATCAGAGGTGTCAAAGATCATGCTGGGTCTATTCTGGCATTCCTAAAACTGATATACTCTAAAGAGCCAGCATGGTATGGAGTTATAAATTAATACCTTTCAGGAACTACTGCTAGCAAAAATGTTCAATATTCATCAAAACTGTAAAATATTCACCTGGAATTCGTTGAAGGTCAAATACAAAACTCAACTTCTATTCCCTAAACAAGGAACCCTATTCAAGCTACACTGAAATTATAGCCAGTTTGGCATCATACAGACAAACTGTTTTTACAAAAAAAATCAATATCAGCTTCTTTGATCAGTTTGCACACTCAGAATTGTTTCATGGGGCTTTGTTTGGCCAACGCATGAAAGGATAAGGGTGGAACATTTAAAAAGGATTGAAATGTCTGATCTATCTAGCAAACTACCATACAAAATAAATGTAAACTTAAAAGATTTTCTATAATTTTGGCTCTCAAAGAGATTGGACATTGATTGATTGAAAGTGAGTTGTAAGTTTAGGCTTCCAAAATTCTCTTTTCCTCATTTAGTAGGAATTAAACCATTAGTAGGTCTTTGGCTGTACATCTACAATTTTGACCATTGTGATGACTCCAGGGACCTGTTTATGCTCTGTATTTAAGGGCTGCTGCACATCCCTTTTGAATAAGAGTGAAAAACTGAAGATTGAAAAGTGAGCACTGTGTCCTCCAAAACAAAGAGAGGAAAACTGCAGTCCATACCACTTATTCCAATTGTCCATGGAAGGAAGAGTGGATCTAAAACTCAAACCACTAAGAATAATTTTTCACTTATTGTAAATGTGTCCATCTTAGAAATTATGTGGAGCTTTAGCAACTCAGAAGACACTTGTGTTAGAAAGACATGGAAGAAACAAGGAGAATTCCTCTTGTTTTTAAGCAATGTTGATAAGCCTTTGTCATTATCTTTTGGCTTCCTATGGAAAGAACAGATCCAGATATGATGCTACAGAAGCAATTTGTGTTGTGATGAAAGAGAGTGATGACAGAGACTGGTTTAGTAAGAACACACAGAAACTATTTATACAAAGAATGCAATTCCAACCAGGAATTTCTTGTAGAGAGAAAAATTGGGTCCAAAGAAGCCTTTGTAGAGTCACCTTAAGAGAAACTGGTATTGAACAAATTCAGAAAAAAAATAGTGGATACTTTTGGACAGTACTAGTGCTGAAAAAATATAGTACCTTAACCACGAAGCAATGATTTCTTCCTGACTCAAAGTTTTCAAATAAAGGGCTTCCCTTCTGAAATACCTGCTTTTATGTAGGGAGATGTAAAGGAAATTAAACAGTACAAAGAAATCAGATTACTAGATCAATAGTCTTATCTCCTGATAGACTTGTAGAGTAGTCAGTGGCCAGATTTTTGATAACATTACATGGGGAATGTGTTTTTTGTGTTATTTGGTTTAAAACTAGATATCTAGAGTTTCACCAGCTATGAACCTCTTTAATGAATAGCTTTTATAAACCTTTTCTCCAGGAAGTATACTTCTTGATCTCAGTAGAGGCCTTGTAGGAATCCTGTGCTGTGGACTATTTCTTTGCTTGACTGAACTCAGGAAAGGGCCACTGTGGATCTATAGAGTACTACGTGGGAAACCAAGAACATGGTTTGAAAAACCCTAAATGGCATTTTCATGATCTTATTGTTATCACACTTGCAGGGTAGATAAACAGTTTGATCTGATAACTGGGTTTGAATTTGCAGTAACACCATGCAAACTTCTCCTGTGTATGTAGCACTAAATATTAAAGAAAAAAAGACATAACAATAGATCAAATTTTGGTGTTCTAAGGTTCCAAGTAAGACTTGTTTTTACTTGCATTTTAAAAAAGTTTTTCAGTTCTTTTGATACCAAACCTCAAAGCAAGAGACTGGTGCACTAGTCTGCTGGGATCCATGTGCTTTTTTATTTGTAAATGTCACCATTCATTTCTTTAAAAGTCCCACAAACAGCTACAAGACATCAGGATCAACAGTGGCCTGTGTGGGACCTTTCAGTGCTCAGGTAGAATGTAGATAGTCAATGCTTATACTTATAAGCACTCAGAATAATGAGTGCTAGAAATCCTTGAACCAAAGGAGTTTGCAGTGACTTAATTATAATTTAAATACATTGTTGATATTAATAACTTGAAGTTAAAAAAAATTAGAAATCTTCATTTACTCTTTCTGGGGGAACAAAAAAATTAAGATTTAAGCATATATCAATATTGGGTAAAAATCTGTAGTTCTTAATCTGCACAGATTTTCTTAGTTCTTATAATCCTGGTCTTCCAATTCCTGTAGCCATGAATCCCTGTAGCCACAAAACCTCATGGAAAGGAAGGGCCTGAGCTTTTGTGAATTCCATTTTTTACTCTTAGCCAATCAATCATTTCCATGTCCAGCTTTGACACAGTAGGGGCTGAAAACATCTGGTTTATACTTATCAAAATTACCCCCAATCCTTTCTTTATAATCTTCTTTTGCCATACCTATGGTTCTGGGTGCAATGCAGCTCACATCAGAAAATTATACAATTACTCACTTGACCTAGAAGCTGGGAGGTTGCAGAGACTTGGTGTATTTGCCCTTTTCTTACTTTCTTCAATAGTTCCTTGCATGGACATTGCTACCAGGAGGTCACTGCGCTAGATGGACACTGGGTATGACCTAGAGCGGATGCAGAATCATAGAATAATTTAGCTTGTAAAAGACCTCTAAGAACATTAGTAACCCCTGAAACTGAATTACACACAATCCTGCAAAGAGCTGTGAGCCAATTCATTTCACATTTGAGGGAAGAGAGGTGTGAATTGAAAAATTCTGAATATGCCAGGGTCATTCTTTGCAAAGTTATAAGACCAGAATAAGTCACACAGACAGAGAGAATGCAAAACACAGCAATTTAGAAACTCTTGTGGTCATGAAAGACCACCATTGTATTTGTGCATGACCTACAAGCTCCAGGGGCCATGTGTGAAGCGAAACACGCAAGATGTTACTTTAAAGAGAATATTTACTGCAGGTTTGGCAGCTCCTGCTGAATGCTAGAATATGTGGCCTCCTGATAATTCGTAGTACAATTTTTCAAAGAAAGCAGGAAATGGAGGCTTACTGCAGAAAAAAAAAGGAAAAAGAAAGAAAAACTGACTCTTACTTGAAAGCAGTTATGTTCCAGAAAACCTTAACTGAACCACTTACTTTAATCATATTTGTTGTTAATTTAATTATGATATAGAGTCTTTTGAAAGAGAGAAACGGAAATAAATACAGGGCTGGAAGACAAAACCTCTGTGCTCTCATTCTAACTCATTCTTCATGTAAGCCTAGTTTTACAATGATGCTGAGGAAGTAATTTAAGAATTTCTACTTCCCTGTCTGTAAACTGGGCATAAAAATATTTTCCTTTTCTACTCACAGTGGTGCTTTGAGGCTTCAGGATCTCCTTAGAAAAACTTTACTGGTGCTAGTGTGATTCCATGGGAAGAAATTGTTCAAGTGCAGAGCAGAAGCATTAAGAAATTTAAATGTATGGTTGGTTACCCATGTTGGAAGTCAGAAGCCATGGAAAAGAGGCCCTGCACTGCAGTGCTGGTGAGAGCAGGACAAGCTGCTAAACAGAAAAATAGGTGGAAACTTTAGCAGTCCCCACCCTCCCCACACCCTGCCCTTCCTGGAATGAACTTGTCTTGCACTGTCCAGCCCAGAAATATAAGGAAATAAAAGGCAGCTGTAGGGTCATCACATTCAGACTCTAGTTAACAGTGACATGACATCCTATTGCTGTTTCTTCCAAGAGATGAGTTATAGGTAAGGAGAGAACTACTTGACATCCATGTAGATGTCTACCTCTGAATTAAGCCAGTCTCTGTTGATTGGGACAGGATTATACTTATTTATACCAGAATATTTGGCTTTCATTATAGCCTTCTTTTCTTCTTTTTTTTTTTTTTTATTTCCACTTTAGCACTGCCAGTTAAAATCAAAACCAAACAGATCTCTGCTAAAATGGGTCACAAGTCTTTGTGCAAAGCCAGGAAGTTGGCCCTTGGCAGCATGTTCCCATTGTGTCCAATTCTACCACAACATTCTGCTCCCTGCTGCACCCACTCTACAGCCTTCACTGACACTGGGATGTCTTTCCTGCAGGACACAGCAATTAGCTGTTTTAAGAACTGCTCATGCCAGCATTTGCTATGTTACTGTGATCCTCTGATGAGTACCTCAGGATGACAACTATATCAAAATGATACTTGGAAGTTATTAAATTCTGTTAATTCTGACTTAGCACCTAAAGCAAGGATGAGCCAATCTGCACGGTTAGAGCTTTCCCATCTATTCTTAGAAGCTGTGGGAATGAAGCATTCCTGCAGTCACACTCATCAGGTTGCTAGTACAGTGGTCCTATGACTACTTGCAGAGATTTTGGTACACCTCACTGAGACGCCTGCAAACATCTTCCTCAGTCTTTACTCTCTGCTGTTGCAGGTGTTAGTTTAAAGAGTTGTGCTAAGAACAGCAGTCTGTGGTGTAAAACAAGTAAAAGGGGTGGAGTCCAAGTTTCACCGGTGGATAAATCATAGCAGATAGGTTGGGACTGCCTTTTTCACTCCTTTCCACTGCACCATACTGACCACTAGAGTTTGCTGTATTAACGTTCGAGTGAACAAACCCAAAAGATCTGAAACAGCCCTACAAGCAATTACCAAAGAAAGCATGAATTCCCTCACCACAAGCTGTAGAAACTACAATGCCCTTCTCCAGCTGTTGGGATGAACTCAACTAGAAATGTAGGAGAAGCTGCAGGAAGTGTATGATTAAATAAATGGCACTATATTCTCTCTGTTGGTACAGTGCCAATGTTCTAGCAGTATGCTAAGGGACACCGTGCTATTTTCAGATTAAGTGAGAAATCAAGGTCCTGACTACCGGTCATTTTAGCTAATTAAAGATCCCTTGGCATTTATTTGCAGAAGGAGGGATATTAGCTTTGATAAGCTGGCAAAACTCCAGCTAAGAGAAGCAAATATTTCAGACCAGGTTTTCCCTGAAGTTCTGAAGAGTGAAGAGCCCATTTTCTTCTTTCACTCTTAAGAGAGTAGCATATAAAATTAAATATGATGGCAAAAATTAATTTGGGGATTTTGATTGAAAGTGGACACTGATTTTGGCAAGTAGATTGATTTCTGGACGAATCTTCAATGCAGCTGCAATGTTCTCATATTTGAGACTTCCTAATGAGATTCATCTGTTCCTCCTGACAGAGGTACTGGACAGTTTGTTCTCACCTCCACTCATACCCTCGGTTCAGCTGGACACAGGTCTAGTGGTGGCATCAGCAGAGGGAACTCTAACAGAAGAGACAATCAATCTTTTTGAATTTTCCATGACTACTGCCACCATGGTCCCAGAGAACAAGATACAAGGAAGACCGGTTCCAAAGAAGTCTTGCTCCACCTTGCAGCTCTGGTAACGGGTGTCCTTGTTCCCAGTTGGGATGTCCTTGTTCCCAGCCTGTTCTGTCAATACAGGGAACTGATTCCCCTGATCTTAAACAATGTCGCAGCTTGTGGAAAGCTATTATTTTCAGACACACATGATTTGGCCATGTTTTTACAAAGACAGCAAAAGACTCTGCATAGCAAGCCCATCCTTTGCCAAATTTCTATTCCCTGCTTCAAAGCCAGTAAGGGCCAAAGCCTCTATCAAAATGGCTTCCCAGCAAAAAAATTCTAGGGTGAAGGAAAAAGTATTACCCCCATCCTTCTTCTTCAATTATCCCCCTTCTCCACATCATAGTTTCAAAGAATCCAAAAGGAAATAAAACCAGACAGAAATATCCACAAAGAATCTGAAACAGATTAAACAATTTTAGTCCGCGTAACTACACATTAACAAAGTGATAAGAGAGTGAAAAGCACACCAAGCCAACTTATCTCCTACTAGTTATTTGAAACAGTAATAATATTTACCAGGCTGATGATACAGGAACAAAAGCAGACCCTGAGATAATAGTCATATACAATTATAATATTCCCTCTTTTAACATCCTGTCCATCTGTTTCAATTACTCACTGCTGGTGTCCCCACTGAGGTCATAACCCAGTTCACTCATGGTGAGGTAAACAGAGTTTAATGGGACTACTTCTAATGAGTAGGTTACAAGATGCCTTTTACTGAATCACAGTCAGGAGTAAAATTCCAAATATTCATAAGTTCATTTTCCAAGCCTGAGATCTCAAGTCAAAGGTCTCCTGCTATTCTTGATTTTTATAGAAAATCAGCTTTCTAAGTGCCTAATTATTTTCGGAATAGAGCCAAAGTCATCTAGCAATAGTGTTTTGAAATTGTGAGTTTCTGTATAGTTATCTGTGCAGAGCCATGCACTTGGAGAATTCATAAACAATAAAATTCAGTCTTTGTTTTTCCTGAACTGAGCCCCAACCCAACAGATGCAGCTATTAAGAAATTAGTTAAACTAGAAACAAACACTTTAGGAATTGCCCAAACAAGCTAAAAATAAGAGCACGTGGCATGCTGCAGAAGTAAAATATTCTGCCTCAAAACTTGAACAACAATGATCAAAGGCAGCCTGAGAATTCTAGAGCAAGCCAAAGAAACAACAGATTTTTCAGGACACAATTCATCTTAGTCAACTGGTCTCAACTGGGACCCTATGGAAATACACAAGGCTGGCTGAAGAGGCCATGGGGAGAATTAACTAGGTGGCATATTGGGAAAATGAGGAAATGACCAAATGCATTTCTCAAAGCAGTTTAGGTGACTGGGAGGATGCAGGAGGATGCTCTGTTATTTCTCCTGGTGTTCCTGAGGCAGCAGAGGAACTCAACTGCTCAGTTATTTTCATCAGCATCACTCTAAGACTTTGCCCAGATATTTGGAATTGTTCTGAGTTTACAGTCCCTTGCCTTCCCATCCCCACATGCAAATATAGTTTCTTTAACACCTATCTCTTCTAAATTATAACGTTGTAAAGCCAATTAACTTTTAAATATTAGCCTCTTCTTTACCCAGTAAGCAAATTGTAGGTGTGCCCTTTAAAGTCAACAAGCAGTAAGACAATGTCTTTATGTCCAAATTTTGGCAAACATCCTTGAACAATTCCTAAACTCTAAAGCACTTGACATTTTATGTGCAGCTTTAAGGGAAAGACCAAATCAGACAGTGCCCTGCTTTAGAGTTGAGGCCACAGCTCTCCCCAGCTGATGACTACTGCTGTTCCAAATAACAAAACACTCAGTGTTTGCAGATGGCTTTCCTTGGTCTAACCACTCTGCAGAAGTGGTACACTCCTTTAGGGACAGCGATCTTTCTGCTCTTCTCCAGCTCTCACTTGCAGACTGGAGGCAGCACTTTGGTAATTTCCGCATACAAGCTCTTGGACCAATGAGTGATTTTGTGTCTGCTGGTGTCAAAGTATAACCCTTAAAAGGAGAGTTTCACTACATTTCAAGATAACACAGATCTCTTCTTTCTAATAAGTCTGCCTGAGCACTTATGTGATGCTTCTGAAATTGCTGCTTCTGCATGCTTTTTAGTTGGAAGTTTCACCTCATATGAAACCCTTCAAGAAAAGTAACTCTTCAGGCTGCTTACACAGATGTCATGGGAATTATTGTAACCATAGGCACAAACAGGAAGGTATTTTAAAGAAATTGTGGCAAGAGGTATGCACAGGTGCTAAAATATGTAGCCAAGAAAGACTGAAAGTATTATTTTAAAAGTTTAGAGTGAAAAGCCTAAATTAGAAATTCTTTTCAGCTGTTTTCCTGTGTTGATTTACAATAAATGACATGCAGACCTCAGCTACAACTTTAAAAGAAGAAGCTTTGCTTTCCAGACACAGTGCACAGATCTTAGATAAATAACCACAGACTGCTAAGTTTCTAAGAAAAATAGCCTATTTATGGACACAGTGTGTCGTGTGATCCCCTAAAGCCATGGCAGCCTGTCTTGCTCAGAGTTTTAGCACTATTCTTGTGTGCATTGCACGAACAGTCTTCAATGAGTAAGGCAGAGGCTGTTGAATGACTGGTTTAGGCTACAACTTTTTAGGGGTTTATGGGAAAGCAGCAGCAATAACACTATGACAGCATTTCCAAATCACTTAACCCAGAGCCTAGTGCAGGGGAAGGCACAGAGTGGGAGTTCAATGGCCACTAGTCCATACTACATTTACACCAAAGCCATTTTAAATGGATCCCAAAAGCCATCCTATTGAGTACTCTGAGCATGGGACTGTAGCTGGTGTAAAACTGATATTGCCTGTTCTTGGGATATATGTCATGAGTTGCAGCCTGCCTCTTGGAACAGCTTGAGCTGGAAGAGGACCAGGATTCTCCACTGGCGCTGCTGCAGGCTCACATTTTCCTGTAGGTAAAAGGCAGTGCAGTCACAACAGAGCAGTACAAGTCCTTCACTGAACTATGAATTAGGGCATAGATATTTTCCCTGGCATCCAATGGATTATGATGCTTTACAGTGGGTACAAGATCAAAGACATGGAGGAGTGTGGATCTTACAGCTTTAAATGGGCCACAAACTGACCTGAGTATAAAGGGCAGTGAGACGATCACACCAATCTACAAAAACAAGCATTGTCTTTTCCTACTCATCATCACATTTTTTGTCTCTCACATAGGTCATAGCCACTTCCCTACAGACTGCACAATGTAGCTATGACTACATCACCTACATATCAAACACCTCCTACAAGAGTATCAAATATTACAGTGGAGGAATAAGATAGGACAGTATCTGTGGATGAGTTCATCTGTGTGTGCTAATATCTGACCTTTATAAAACAAATAATTTTCATTTTTTCCAAGAATTTATTGTTAAACACTAGTGACTGTTTCACTTCTGGAACATCAGAGGACAGAGATCTGAGCAAACTCAGAAATATTATTCCTAGTCTTGCCCTGCTAGGCTCAGGAGATGTACGTGCAATTTGCTATATGTAAACGTGCATGCATGCATGGATATGTGTGTACCAGGATGTGCTTTAAAATCCTATTCTGGCGTTTGATAGAGACACATAAAATAATTTCCATTTTTTCTGGAGAGTCTTGAGAAATATTTTTCACTGATTACCCTCAAGTTTGGGGAGATATAGTTCTCAATTTGTTCTGCAAAATACCTTTTTCCTTTTTACAAGCTTCTTGGTGGCTGTGGACCCACAGATATATGGTCTAGACCAGTAAATTCCATGGCTGGGTGCAGTTGGCATAGAGGTGCTTTCATTCTTAAGATTCCCAAGCACATCATAAGCTCACACCCAGACTATCATTGAAATATAGCCATGGCTGCAGTGGAATTCAGCAGCTGCATAATGGTTCATAGATCACTCTTGTTCCCAATTAGGCCAGTAGCAATCTTTCTGCTGCTTTCAATGAGAAGGTTCTTGTGCGCTAAGCCAGGCATGTGCTTAAGTACCTTGTTAAATCACAGTCCAAAGGCTTAAACTTTCTCATATAACATTCACACTGGCTTCACTGGATGCAAATCTGAGCCTTCAGGGAGGAAATAAGTAGGAAGATCAAATGAAAAGACAGGGTGAATTTTAGGTAGAAGGAAAATAGGGTGAAAGTGGAGTGCACATGACTAGTAAAGCAGATTATCCAGATGTTCCCTGTCTGCTCTAGCTGGGCACTTGAGACATCAAAAAGGGGCCAGTTTCATTCCTAGAGCAGTTGCCAGTCTCATAGAGGGGAATGCTTAGAGAGGTGAATAAAGAATGACTATTAAATATGAGCTAATGAAAGCACCTTGAAAACTCCCTCTAAACTGATGTGAATGTCCATGTCCATTGCAGTAAGAAACATTTCCTAATTTTCTAGTGGAAAGTGTCCCTGCCCATGACAGGGGGTTGGAACAAGATGATTTTTAAGGTCCCTTCCAACCCAAACCATTCCAGGATTCCATGATTCTATAGCCTAGTTATCATGGTTTCATGCAATAGCAACTCTCAGTGTCCTTGGTAGCAGGCATGAGCACATAGGGAATAAGCCTCAGTTACCTTTATAAGCAAGTTTTAGGTATGTTTTCACCTATACAATCTTTCCCTGTTTGATCAGCTGCACACTGTATTTCCTTCTCCCTTATTTGCTGACAGAGAGAGGATACAATTGCAAAGTAGCCATTTATTTCAGCATAATGGAGGCCTTTGATATCTAACTGCCACAGGAAAACCCACTATTTCTAATTTCCTCTGTATTTTCCCCCTCCTCCTCAATGCCTATTTAATTTTTTTAAATTATTTTTAGTGAATGAATTGAGAAGATAGATTGCAGAATCTCACTGATATAGCACTCAGTTCAATAGAGTTTAAAAATACAGGGGATATTTTTGTTCCTGTATGACCACAGAAATTTTTGTAATCCCTCTCACACAAAACGTACAAGTTCCTGTCGACTGTGAAAAAACAGCTGCTTTTCAAAATAGTTTGATTATTCATCTTTCTCAAAACCTTTTGCCACATGAATATCTTAAACCAATAATCACAATTAATTGATGTGAAATTAAGATGTTACAGTATAAACTAGTGATTCATACAAACTAATGGGAAATTTACTCATGCTCATCACCAACAGAATATGCCTCAAATTAAAAACTATCTAGTTAGAGACTGGCATTCATTGTAGTTTTTATGCCATCTAGAAGAGGACTTAAGCTGGTTGCAGACCTTTATATGCAGCTAAAAATAACAAAGTTTAATCAGAAAAGATTGGAAACACTTGTAGATGTTTAATTTATGACCACATCACTGTGAAATTATAAATGTGAAAGTGAAAAACAAAGAAATTGCCTTAGTTAGGAAGTTCACAGTACTTTAAATGAGAGAAATCGTTTGAGTAATATGTTGAAAGTTTTAAGACAAATTATTTTCGTCTGGAAAATTTCTAAAGGATGATTTAAGAAATTATTAACTTCAGATACTGGAGAAGCTGTTAACTTTTGCTGCAATATGATGTAATCTTATTAAACTTGCCCTTCAGAAAAGGACTCAGTTGAAGAAAATACCTCATATTGAGGTGTGTGCATGGCAGATAGGGATGAAATGTATTACAGCTACTGAAGACTTAGGATTTTATTCAATTACTTAATACAGTTTCCTAGTAAAGTATCCAGTCTGATTTCCAGTTACCACTTTGGAGTCCTGTGCCATCTCAAGAAGGTAATGAACCTGCTTCGGTGGGTCCAGAGGAGGACCATGAAGATGATGAGAGGGCTGGAGCACCTCTCCTTTGAGCACAGGCTGAGAGAGCTGGGATCATGCACACTGCAGGAGTGAAGGTTCCAGAGACCTTATAGTGGCCATCCAGTACTAGGAGGAGGCCTACAAGAAAGATGGGAAGGGACTTTTTATCAGGGAGTGTGGTGGTAGAACTAAGGGTAAGAGTTTTATATTGAAATAGCATAGACAGTAGATTTAGATGAGCTATTAGGGAGAAATTCTTTACTATGAGAGTGGCAAGGCACTAGAGCAGGTTGCCCAGAGAAGTGGTGGATACACCATCCCTGGAGGAGTTTATGGCCAGGTTGGATGGGGCTCTGAGCGGCCTGGTCTAGTGGAAGGTGCCCCTGCTCATAGTTGGAACTAGCTGATCTTTAAGGTTCCTTCCAACACAAACCACTCTACAATTCTCTGTTAGGTTTCTAGTGGCATCAGGGAGGCTGTGTTTACAGCCACATTACACTGTACTTAACTGCTATGCAAAGTCTTCCTGCATAACGTTTCCAAAGTGCTGCTCTTACACTTTTCCCTGTGAAAGGGGGTATCCCTGGGGAATGGCAAACATTGCACTTACGAGGAGGACACGGTGAGTCAGATCAGATCAGTCACGAAAGATTTCCAACTGTTCAGTACCAACTCCCTGAACATCACTGATCCTCGTGAATATTTTAAAATAGCATGCAAAGAATAAGTTAAGCAAATGCTTTTAAAATTTAAGAAAGACTAGCAGAAATCTCTAAGATACATTGTCTTTTTCTCATATGTATCAGTCCATTCCAAGCCCTGATTACTTTGAAACATCATTTGTCATCACAAGTCAGATAGGAAATTTACAGCTCTGCCCCATTATTGTGGATATCTTCATTCTTTCTCTCTTGCTCTATCCCTGCCCAGCTACATCGCATGGTCAGGAAGAGCAGGAACAAAAAATTAAGAAATGTATTGACAAACTCGAGAAGATATTTTCCCTGTGTACTGCCAGCAGAATTTTTGAAATTATCTGTAACTTTGGGGAGAAGGAGAAAACATCACAACCAAAGAACAAGTCTCTCTCCTGACTTCATGCTAACAATGTTTGATTTTTATTTTTTTACAAACTTCTGAATCCTAAATTTTCACATGCCTCTTAAAATTGAAAAAGGTAATCTAAAAAGACAGGATGATATGTACTTTAGTAGATACTTTACTATTATCCAAGAAGTGTACATTCACTGTTCTTTCCTGAAATAAACATTCTGCCCACACTGACACAGTCGTTCGTCATGAGACTTTTGAGGTGCCCGAACAAGGTGGGAGAAAAAAGTCTGCCTGGACAATAGGCCAGTGATCCTAAATTTAGTAGAAACTTCTCACATTAATTATACTATGATAAAGTCAGGCATTATATTCAGCATTACTACCTTAACCAGTTTCATTTTATTCACACCTTCTTTCTTTCTTCTTATAATATCTCCTGGGTTTCAGATATTTCAGCATTTCAATTCTTTGCCTGTGAAGGTGTGGAAAGACCAGAGGAGGGCAGGCAGAGTCTGGAAAGGAAAAAACCAGAAGCTAGAAAGAGATGCTTAAAATATGTCAAAGAAATCAATAATCCAACTGAAAGAAGAGAGCTTTTGTAGTGAATCAGGGAATTCACCTTTGCTTTCCACACAGAAAGAACCCTTAAGCTGAATGCTGCCTCTTCTTACAGTTGTGTTCAATTAACAAACATGAGGCAAGGTGACAGCCAAGTTCTTCACTTCTCCACTTAATCTTCCTCCTCCTTGGACTCTTATTCTAGAAATATCTAAAAGTTGCCTCTGCGGATTGATTTCTCATCTTAAGGACACAAAGTTTATGGTTATTTATTACACTGCTGTGGCAGATACTTCAAAGAATGAATCAGGCACAGACAGCCCTACTTTCTCATTTTACATATGACAAGAAAAGTAGTGGACAAAGAGATCTCTGCGGAAAAGTAAGTGGGAAGTATCGTTAGGAAACTATGACTGTAAATGCTTCTGGTTTTTGCATAACTTCAAGGAAAAAAGGGAGAAGAGATCCTTCCCTCTTTGCTGGCATATTTTGAACAACCCAGGACAACCAGGGAGAATGCCTTTCTCCTCAGGAACAAAGAGATATTTCTCAGGGTGTGTTTCAGAGGTCACATAGTGAGAGGGGAGAAGAGATGCCTGTTTATCAGCCTCTGGACTTAGAGCTTGCTTAATTGAGACATAAGGAAGGCAGTCACAGGTCTTTTGTGCTCTGGAGAATGAAAGACGGGTCACAGACTGCAGGAAATTTGGAGGTTGAATCACAAAGACTCTCTCAAGAGGTAGTGCCACTCTTCTTTCTGTCTAAAGGTGCCATAATCCTTCAAAATACAGCTAAACCCAGAGGTCCCAGCTAGGGATCATGACTTTCTTGTGGTAGAAGCTCCTCTGCTATTCAATTTTGGGAGAAAATCTAAAAGTGACAATGGAAAAAATAAAAAGTGACTCCTGGGATGTAAGGCTGGTATCAACAAGGGAACAGATGCTTAGTCTTTTGATATTCAAAGCCAGAATAGGTTACAGAGGGAGTTGGAAAAGAAGACAAGCTGTAGCATTTCTTGTGTGGTGAAAGCAAAAATGCTTATGATTCTTTACTGTTGACAGGAATTAATGTGTAGAATTAGTTTCCAAAGACTGGAAACAAGCAAAAATAAAGGTCATAGATCAGAATGAGAAGGAATACTCACATATTTACTGTGCTTTGGTTGCTTCACGTGAATATTAAGAACACAATCAAAGTAGCATTTTACTCTAAAAGGCACACTTTTTACTCACATGTCTTCTCCACATCACTTTCTTTTTCTGGCTGAAGCCACAGATAAAGTCTACAAGCAAGATTTGACAATTTTGTAGAGCTGTGTTAATGTTTGTAGGCAAGTCAGGAATGCCTTGTGATAAAAAGCATAAAATGCTGAAGAGAAGACTCAGAACCAGGGTTCACCTGTATCCTACATAGTTGGAGACCAAGTGTTTATTGCTACATCTGTTCAGAATTTGCTCTTAAGCCAGGATGAAATAAACCTGAGCTACTAATAATTGATGAAATCACTGAGAAGACAACAAAACATTCATGTCTATGTAAGCTTCGTCCCTGCAGAAAGAGGGACAATTATTACAGCCTGAGTCTCATCTCCATTAGGTGTAGCCATCTTGTGTGCCTGGTGTGCACAAATCATTTAGATCGTTCTCTCGGTACATCAAGAGGGAAGAACAAGCAGCTGCACAGGATGGGTTAATCCTTCCATGATATAAACCTGTCCCCTGTGGGGACAAGACACCCTCTCTGCAGATGGGGAACTGGGTTGGCCTACATGCATTGCTTTTAACCCTACAGGTGAAAGAAATCCCACCATTTTTCTTAATTAACAGGAGGTACTAAACTTGAATATTATTAGTCATCCTCCAGATACAACAGGAAAATACTGCCCATATACTGCCCAGTTTCTAGACCACCTGGCATGTACAAAAGATCAAACATTGCCTTTAAATCTGGATCGCCCACTTTCCCCTTAAGCCACCTGAATTACATCCTTTTAAAAGAAAGCATAAGCATTCAGCTAGAAGCGGTTGAGTTTATTCCTTCAGAAATGAGAGATTAGCAGCATCAGACTAATAACTATGCACAAAACCAATCATCTGAAAGATGCCATGGCAGAAAACTGTGACAGGAGCTGGATTATGCAGTCATAAAAACTTGAGAGATTTGTCAAGGGAATGTATAAACCCAGAGTTGTTCCTATTTCTGTTCAATTTAATTTCTTAAGTATGCCTGTTTTTCTTTCTAACGTATGATTCTGTCTCATTAAAGAAATAGGGAAAGAAGCATTTTATTTTCTCTCTTTCTCCATATGCATATTAATAGACCAACACTCTAATACATGAGTCTCATTTTCTGTAGCTAGCTGTTGAATTTTCACATATACTGTTAATAGAGGTGGCAACACTGCCTAAATTTGAAGTTTCCCAACACTCCTAATAAATGTTTATTTTCAGTGGCTTAACATTCTGTCAAACAGTAACCACTCAGGCTAAAATTTTCCAGACTTGTTATCTGTCTTAGACTGAATTTTTAAAGACACTGTCACTCAAAATACCTCACCCATTTCTCAGAAAGACACTCAGGTAACACTCAGTGATCACCCATTTCAAACAAACAAAAATAAAACCTTACACCTGTTTGTTGGGGTAACACTGAATATATTATTTTGTGTGGTAGAGACTCAGAATGTAACAGGTGGAAAGTGAAATATGGACTAAGGATATGTTGCATGCCATTTCTGTCTCTAAGTTGTAGCCTTTCAAAAGGCCCCTGAGTTTGTCCATGCTCAGACAAGAGCTGAGGCAGTTGGCAGCTGCATGCTTAGAAATTCCTTCCGCACTGGTTGTGTTTTCCTGCCTGCTGCCAGTTCTCGAGGCCAGGAAGTGCCTCTTCCTTTCTTTCTCTCTCTTTGTGTGAACTCAGTGTTTCTCCTGCTGATTGCTAAGCTCAGGTTCTCTGAAGGAGGATACAGTCCAGCGTGTACCGGAGAAAATTCAGCTCAGCAAGAGTCTGGAAGTCAGATGTGGCGTCATATACTAGGACAAGTAGCACTTAGAGAAAATGGAACAGATGTATGGAACAGATGTATGGAACAGCTTCACAGTTCCTAAATCCCACTTTTACCAGTAAGCATTTTGTGCAACTCCACTGGGAAAAAGTGCATTTTGGTATCTGCTAGTGCCTCTCGGCAGAAAGCATGAGAACATCACCCAGGAGTCACAAAAGTAACTCAAGAGACAAGAGGTTTCTGCAGTGGATGCAAAGGTTGCTATGCCTGAAAGTGTACCTGTGCACGCCATTCAGTTGCTACCTAATGGAACTTATGTCTTGTTTTTCTCATTTTTTCTTTATTAAAAACCTAGGAAATTAGCCTCTTTCTCCTTCATGCACAGACACCCTTTTGAAAGAACCCTGACATTTCAAAGTCATGCACTCAAAACTTAGAAAACAGCAAGTGAGAAACGCAGTGAAGTGCATATCATAAAGCAGGGTTTTAATGTAAAATTTTAACTATCTTGCTTCAAAATAAACATGTTGCAAGGCATGTGCACATATACAATGGACAAGTTAGACTCTTAACTAAGTCTGTCTTAAGTTTATTTTGAATGGTTTCAGGCTCTTCCTTTTCCATGTCCTGCTCAACACCAAAGTTTGGCAAAATGTTTTTCTTCAATCCTGTAGACATGCTTACAGTGAAAATCCTACCTTCTTGCAAAGTGAGCCCAAACTGTGGACAGATTTACAAGAGAGGATAAGCACATTTTGCTATTGTTCGGCTAAAAGCATCCAACAGAATCTCACATAGTGCATAGCACTGGAGAGTTCTTGTTGTTGTATGATATCAATTTCCCCCAGCAACAACACTGCTGACTTTATCTATTTTGATGGTCCTTTTCCCCATAGCTCAGCCAAGAAGATCCACACCAGTAAATATGGAATGTATTTTAGTCATTATCATGGTCTTAATAAAGTTTCTTCTAACTATTGTACCATACTTTAGCGGAGTTTTGCTGAGGGCATAACAGTGCTTCAGTAACTATTTCCCTTCTTCAGGGCCTTAGGATGGATTATGGGTTGTGCTTCTAACAAATATACACCATTTTAACTATGACACAAGGCATTGAGATTAACCAAATCAAAGAGTAGGTGTGGGGATTGAATCATCTCCTACCTTGCAAATAAATTCTTGGAAGTTAGCTCTGGGGTGAGAAAATTGTCCTAGAGCAGGGCTGGAGCCCGTGCAAGAAGCAGCCTTTCTAAAGAAGGGGAAGAAAATGTTGCCTCAATGGAATCAGTGTTTGTTGGTGCAGACTTGAAGACTTTGAAATAATTTATTTTCATGAGAACAATATTTTTCCAGACATTATACACTATAATCCAATAAAAGGCATCACATTCTCTACTTGGTTTTTTTTTCTGTAAGCTTTGGAGAGTGGACACAGCAACACAAAAAATTGTTATTTATATAAATAAAAGGTGGGAATAATCCTTTCAACATGCTGAAAGGGATCTAGCCCAAGTCTACACAATGAACTGCCCATAACACCTGTCTCCAGCCCAGAGAACACACTAAGAATTTGTGGTACTTCAAGCTGAACAATGTTGAGACATTGGGTATAAACACATACATTATCTCTTGGACATGTTCTTCACTTGATGTCTAATGGGAACACTCTGGCATGCAATTCACAAATAAGGGAATGCAAGGACTGTTTTTCTGTGAGAGAAATATTTTCATATAATTTTCAAAATTAAATATGACTACTGTAGACAAGAGACTACTGTAGCTTGTTTGTGTATGTTGCCCTAGACACTGATGCCACAGTTAGTAGATCAAGATCTCATGAGGAAACACAGGCTAAAAAACCCCCCAAAGGTCTATCTATTATTAGCAAAACACACTTATTTCCTCAGGAGCACAATAAAATGGCCAAAGCAAGGCACAGATACAAGAAATTGTATGGACATTTTTTTTACTGGTTTAAAACTCTAATTGGTTCCTCCAAATCTACCCTTTTCTATGAGAATGCCGCCTTCCCTTGGCACATCTTCCAAATAAATTATATTATCCTGTTGTACCAGGATCTATCCCACTGTTTCTTGCACACATTGCAGTTTGTTATAGCATGCAAAACAGTGCTGACATACTTCTACCATTACCTCTATTTTTTTCTCCTTAGTTTTGTTTGTTTATTGCATCTAACAGAGCTGTAGAGATCAATCCTAAAGAAGGTCAGTAATACTTTTGTTGTGTTTTTAACAAATAAAACTAACCAGCACTACTTCATAACAGCATGTTTTTAACCACAGCCTTAAGCATCATTAGAACCAATGTGACTTTAGTTCATCTATTTGCATTTTGCTTTATGCTGTATGCAGATCAGGTGCCTCAGTATTTCAATACCAGAGATCCTTTCTGGTGTTAAAGGGTGTGTTTAACTTCACTTACATTTTCTTCCTTTTCCAGTTAGAGATTATTAATCATCAATTGATAGGAAAATCATTCACCTTGAAAAAGAATTAAATAGATGTGTGTGTCATGGAAGTCAAGGGATAAAATATGCATTTAAGTTACCCAAAAGTTTACAATCTGCAGATCCACCCTCTCCAAGTGCATATCCTCTTGCCTCCTAGTAATGACTGGGACACACAATAAGGGAACTGTGAGTGTACCCACCAGTGATACACATCTAGTATTAGAGAAGTTCTTACTGGCTTGTGGAGTGGTTGGGTTTTATTTTTCTTTTTTCTTTTTCTTTTGTGTTTTGTTTTGTTCAGATATTTCTTCTAAACTTCCTCTAACCCATTTCACAGGGAAGAATAATAATGCCCTTTTCCTTGGCTAAGCATATCTACTTAGCACTTCATTTGTCACCGTGCTATACACACATCCCAGCAGGAATGGGAACACAACTCACTTCTTGAAATTGGGCTGTGGGACGTTCTGCACTGACTTTTTCACTGTGAGGGGAACATCTTTCTCAGCCTCATGCATTCTCACTCCTTTTCTCTCAAGAGAAGTAAAGGCACAACCCAATGACATTAAAAGTATGGAAAGCACTAGACACGAACAAAATAATGGAATTGCCTTGGCTCTGGTTCTTATACAGATAAAGGTTCTGAACCTGCAAATGCTTCAATGACTCCTGGCACTAGCTGTGATGAAAGCCCAGAGAAGGGTCATTTGGGATTCAGGCAGAAGTAATAGGGATTTTTAGAGTGGTAACAAAAATTATGAATAGTCAGCAACATAGAGGAACTTTTACTTAACTTTTCATAACAAGCATTAAATATCCTGAGAAAAATTTCCAACAGTATCTATTTTTTGCCTTCAACTGTCAGGTTTAAAGCCTACCTACAGGATAACTGCTTTTCTCTGCCATATGAACATCTTCCTGCACAACCATCATGGTGTCAATGTCCCTTTGCAACCACCACCACCCTTATTAGTAACCATGTCCTTTTTTTTTTTTTGGTTGTTGTTATCATTCTACGTGGTCCTAATCATAAAACAGAAATTCAGGAGGGCTTCATCTGCTTAAACATGGATATTTGAAATTTAGGTATCAACATGTGGCTAAACATACTTTGGTCTGTGCCTTTGGTTTTTCAGTACAAATGTGAAACTTGCAAAATCTTTTTGTTGTGATAAAGCTATAAATTCTGTTATTGCTTTCATAAAGTTCCTAAAATTATAATTCAAATGGTGTGTTACTGTAGCAAACAGCACACAAAGAAGGAAAAACGGGACTAGTAGGAAAAAACATGTTACAGGATACTGCCTGGAATATATTCTGCCCTCACAACATCCACATTATCTCCCAATAACAGTAATGAAAATTTTGCATACACATGAAGACATAATATATAGCTAAGCCTTTGACTGTTTTGATATATATTTATGAATGTAGCTATACATTTATTCCTTCAGCCAATTTAAATGCCTGTGATTCAGAGTTTAAATTTATTCATTAATACCTGCAAATAGAGAAAACCAGTATGGAGACAACATTAATTTAAGAAAATCTGATTATACAGTGAAATATGTCAGGCATAAGGAAATAAATTAAGGTTAATATTTTTTATCGCATTGGGATCAATTGTTTGGGAAAAAATTTGCATAATAAAAATTTATGGTTCAATTATAGATAATTTTTGTAAGAAAGGGTACATGTTGTTTTTGCATAAACATTAATAGACATAGATATGTAGAATATAGAATTTTATAGCTACATGTCTGCAGATGTGAAGAGTTTTGATTGAGACACATTATATAAACAAAGCACAAGCAAAAGTATGGACATATCTTTTCATTTATGTGATTGAATCCATTTGGACTAGTTTTCCTAATTGAATTGATATCATGCTGTGAATTGTTGTGAAATTAATATGTTGGAGAATTAGAATACTTTAGATTAATAAACCAATTGAAAATTAAAGGCAGGCTGTAGATCATGCACCCAACTAGCTTCTCTTAAAACTGCAGGTAAAAATTGCTGCATTCCAATATAGTAACTATTATTTTGCTTTTTTTTTGAGTATAAATAGACTTCTACCTAAGGCCACCAATTTAGAAATAAATAAGAATATAGTAAAAATTGCAGATGGATATCCAAAACAAATCAGAAAGATTCAACATTCAGATGTTATGGACTTTTTTTAAGTCTTACATCTGTAACTCTGTGTTTGGAATTTTTTTTAGATTTGAGGAATTGCAATATACCTTCTCTGAAGACATAACATTTAAACACAAATGTGAAGCCTTCACTTACAAATGTGATTTTTTTTTTTTTTTTTTTAAAGAAGAAGAATTCTTTTCCTGATATGAACAACCAGTGCAGCCTCCAAAACTCTCTCCCTAGATTAAAAGGGCAAGTATTAAGATGTGAATGCTTTACTTCCCAATCAGAGTTTCTAGAAGGTTAAATTTCATTAGGCCTGGTTCTTTTATGGCAGTGTTAATGATATATCCTCATGTTATGGGCATGCCAAAATGCTGAAACACTCCAAAACCGATCAACTCTGCTATCGTCAAAGAACTCAAATGTGTGTTTTTACTGTCAGGAAATGATATAATCTCTCTTACAGCTCTCTCATGACAAACTGACCCAATTTGAATGTAATAGTAATGTTCCTGAACTTTGAATGATTTCTGTTGAAAGGGAATTTCCAGATTTGATAGCTCAGATACTGTTTATGCTGGGCTCAATAGCCCTGCCTAGTTCACAGTCCTCCAAATTGCAACAAATCTAAAAATTGCCAAAGCATGACATTGGAACCTGTTACAAAATATAAATCCCGATTTCCTCAAACATGAAATGAGATGGTTATTACATCACAAAACTGAGTATATTTATTATAAAGATCAGTCTGATTGGACAAGATTTGTCTTAAATCTTTTTCAGTGCCTTGTTTCTTTTAATTCAATGCAAGTTTTATGCATATATCCACTGTGACTTTTCTTCCAGTTCACCTCTGTTTTTTCCCTTCTCATTCCAGTTTGAGTGTGAATAAAACCTCAGGCTGCATCACTTTGTTTCATCTGGTTTCATAATGAAAGGAAATTTTTCACAGAAGTTAATACAATTTTCCAATCAGACTGATTAACCTAAAATAAAAACCAAGCTCATGAAATATTTTTTCAAAAGAAGCTGAAGAAACTTGAAAAAATAGCATTGGAAAAAAATGCTTTGAAACAAAAGTTTGGAAGGAATTGAAAAAAAGATCGTTTTGGGTATTTCTTTGCCCAGACAAAACAATCCCATTCCTAAATAATTTTAAGTTAAAAGAGAGAAACATACTTTTAAACCTGAAATATACAGCCTATGAGGGTTTTGTTGTTAAAATAGGTCAATTTTAAAACGAAGTGTTACAATAAAAATCAGTTTTGTCTTAAAAGTGAGAAATGTTTTGTTTTATTTAGGTTTTTTTTTTTTTAATTGAAAGCGATGAACTCAGAAAAAATTTGCAAGTCTTGTACCTGATTGGTATTCCTCTGTAAATACATAAATAACTGAAAAATTTCTGTGTAGCACATGGATGGCTTTGACACAGGAACAGAAGTAAATTAGCCAGTTTCAAAAAAGCCTTTAAGTGTAATGTAATTTTTGATATAATCATATATCTCACCTTCACTTCATGATGCTGCGCTAGTTTAAAAACAGTCTAGTTTTTGGTGGGCGGGAGCAAGTGGCTCGAAGTTGCTCCAATGTCTGGCACAGAGCCAGTTGCTGAAGGCTCTGACGATGGGCAGGTTACTAGCCCAATTAGACAAGCTGGTAAGGCCTCTGTGATGACATATTTCAGAAAGATATAAAAAGCTGGAAGCTCTTTTTTACTTCGCCCGAGGGGTGGTGAGGTGGCTGCCAGGGCCCATCCCGTTGGGGGCCACCAGGGGCCGGACAGCCGAGGCCGTCCCGAGGCCAGAGCCGCCTGTGCGGTGCCAGCGAGGACCACGCGGTTGGGGCCGGCCTTGCGGTGCCGGCAGGGACCACGTGGCAGCAGCGAGAGACATGGCGAGCAATTCCCCAGTGCAGAGCCCGGACAAGATCAACCTCTCAATTACAACTTACAGACACCGACTTTCTTCCAAGTCAGAGAAAAAGGAAAAGTGAGGACACGTGAGGAGAACCATCGTGCCAGCACCAAGGTCAGTGAAAAAAAGGAGAGGGAGGAGGTGCTCCAAGCGTCAGAGCTGAGGTTCTCGTGCAAGCCGTGGTGAGGACTGTAATACAACAAACTGTTTCCCTATAATTCATGAGGTGCATGGAGGGGTGCAGAGACCCACACGCAGCCCGTGAAGGAGAATACTCACGCTGGAGTACCTGGGTACTGAAAAGCTGTTATCTAGCAAGGAACTCGAACAGAGGGATGACCCTTGCTTTTAGAGATAGAGGAAGAGAGCCTTAGCTTCCAAACTAGAACAGCTCAGCCTTAAAAGACTGAACCCCATGAACTAAAGTGGCCCACGCAGGGCAGTTGTGGGAAGACTGCTTGGCCTGTGGGAGGGATTTCACATTGCAGCAGGTTCAGGCGGGACTGTTGCTTGTGGAAGTTAAAACCACACTAGAAAAGTTTGCAAATAAATATCTCCCCTGGGAAGGATCCCACAGCACAGCAGAAGAAACTCTTTTCCTTAAGCATACTGTAGAAAAATTTTTAAGAAGTGGCAGACTGACCAAAACCCCATGTTTTGTTTCCTTGCGTGGTCGGTGGAAAGAGGAAGGGACTGAGAAATGTGTTCTGGAAGTTTGCTTTGATTCTCATAACCCTTTTTACTTTTAATTCTGTTAATAATATATCTTCTTTATACTGTTTAGGTTTTGAACCTGTTTTGCCTTAAAGTGTGGGGTTTTTTCCAATAATCCTTATCTCAACTCATGAAAGTGAAGTTTTCAATTCCCTCTCCTCTGCTCAGCTATAGCAGAGGAAAATAAGTGGATGTTTTTTTTGTGGGTGCCTGGCACTTAGCCAGTGTCAAACCTCGACAGATAGGGATTCAGATGTAATGTTAGAATAACTAAAATCTAGTCATCCAGTCCATTCTATTTCAACTGGAGAAAGGAGCTTCTCATCAGCAGACTGTTGAAACATCGATTTTTTTGTTTCATTGACCTGTAGCAACGATGATGGCTTCATTGTTACTCAGTTTCTGGGAAGTGTAACTGACTGCAAAAATCAAAGCACTAAAACATAGTGTTTAACAGTGGTGCTCTCTTGCTGTGGCCCCCACGTATAATGACAATTGCAGAATACACCACTGCCAAAATTGATTAAATACACACTGAACATTTAACTCTGCTTCAGGCAAAATCAACGAGAAAAATATGGGTCTTTTCCTCTACTCCTGAGGTGACCAAAATCAGGTGAGATAGCTCAGTCTGCCTCCAGGTCTCCCTGTACAGATTAGACAACAGCTAGTTACTTGTATGGGACAGCAGCAGAAAATGGTCATCAGTGGAAAACTTGGTTTAGGGTTCTTTGCAGACTAACATCTGCAGGATTAATTGTGTAATCTTTTAAGTATGAAATACTACATTGACTTTCTCTACACAAAGTAAAACCTAGTCAGAAGATACATGACAAGATATCAGTTGAAACACCACTAAAATAAAACACTCTCTGTGTGCACAAGGCTTTCCTCCTTGTGACTTTCTAAGGAAGAACATAGAACTCCACACACCAGAAGAAAAGGATGCTAAGCCAGATACACATAAGAGAATCGGAATGTCTAAGCTTTTTCCACTGCTAAATATGAGAATTTCTACCTGGAAAGACCTGTAGGATAAAGTATAGAACATAGGGTCTTACTCAAAAAGCAAAGAGCATGTAGAGATTTTAACTTGAATGGAGATTCATAATAAATTTCTCAATATATTTTCCCTGAAGGAAGAGATACAATGCAAATGGAAAACTTATTGGTTTCCACTACATTTTTATCAGCGGGGTCGGACAATGGTTCACTTCATGCAAGCTAGTACACTGTTTCTTTTCTGGGGGCTTCTAAGCAATCTTAAAGACAATAACTTCAGTTAACAAGGCCAAATATTTCTTCTTCTTCAGACATCCAGACCCTCCCCTGAAAGTAATGAATTTGGTTAAAAGCTTATAGATTCGGTCTAAAGATTAATAAGAAAGAATAGTGACGAATACTAGCTTTTCAAGCCTAAATTCAAGCTGGGTCCCCAGACTGTTTAGCACCTGAAACTATTTTGTCTGAGTGGTCTTAGTACATTCAGTGACAGTAAGAATAAATTTCTTTTCCTCCTAAAGCTTTAAATTATTTGTATTCCCTCCTTTTCTTATCGTTTTTTTTCACATTCACACTAATGTAATTACTTCAACAGCTGACATGCTCGAGTAGCAAAGATTTGAGTCGGTACTGTGTATAATTAGAAGAGGAATGAGTTTGACCTTGCTGACATAAAGAAAAAGCCGGGAGAGCTATGGGTAGATACATATAAGAGAATAGATAGACAGGTTGAATATAATTCTGTAGTAGAGTAGTAGTTAAAAAATGGAGGTATGTGCTGCTGAATGACATGGCACAGGTCAAGATCAGCCAAAGAACATGAAACTGCGAAAGAAACAGGCGTCAAAATGTCAAGTCAAATTAGTCACTGGAATCAGTTCTGCATTATGGCTGGCTGTGACAACCAAGCACTTAAAAATGTAAATAGAAAGAAAACTTTCTCCTCTGTAGGTCTTAAGGGCTTAAAACACCTGTTCACCAAGCTTACAAAAGACAAATTACAGCTAATAGGCAAGTTTTAAAATAATTTATAAAGAATTATTCAGAGAAACAAGATGCTTTTGTCCTAGAAATCAGCACTTCTACTGATTCAAGGAATTTGCATGCAAAGCCAGTCTTCTCCATGACTTGCTGCCATGCTTCATTTGTTCTGTTGTGAACTATTAGGTCCTGGTTTGTATTCTCCCAAATCCACTTGCAGAAGTGCAAACACGTTATTGCGCATGCTAAATGGGCAGTTACAAGTGCAATCACTTGTTGGCACAAAATTGGTCACATTGAGCACAAAACAAATCACAGTTCCTGTGTAATTACTTTGAAGCACTCATAAGCACACATATGGCATGCAAAAATTAATTCTAAAAAACTTGAGTATCTTTTCTCTATAGATGTACAAAATGCACTATTAGAGTACATGATGCCTGTTCCCCATCAGTTTCCTGAATAGTTGCATAGGAAAGTTGAGGTCATATTAAGAAATTCATACAGTTCCCGAATAAATCTCTTCTGCTAGACCAGGAGCTTTGCCATGGAGTTTGTCTGGCACAGTTGTGGTAGAGAGAGGTTGCAGAGGTGCCTTCTGTGAGGAACTGGCAGAAGCTTCCCTCACATTTCACAGAGCCAGTGCTGAGCAGGTAGGCAGCTAAAGGAGACACTAATCCCATGGGAAGCCCATGCTGGAGCCGGCTCCTTGCAGGACCTCTGGCCCTGTGGAGAGAGGAGCCCACGCTGGAGCAGGTTTGCTGGCAGGACCTGTGACCCTGTGGGAGACCCTGGCTGGAACAGTTCTTGAATAACCGCAGCCCATGGGAAGGATACTCATGTTGGAGAAGTTTGTGATGGTCTCCCACGGGAAGGATCCCACGCTGGAGCAGGTGTGAGAACCCCTACCCTGAGGAGGAAGGAGTGGCAGACAACATGAGTGATGAACTGACCATTGTCCCCATAACCCATTCCTCTGCACCCTTAGAGGGGAGGAGGGAGAGAAAATGGTTGATGAAGGTGAGCCCAGGAAGAAGGGAGGGATGAGGGGAAGGTGTTTTAAAATTTGTTTTAATTTCTCATTATCCTACTCTGATTCCATTGGTAGTAAATTTGTGTCTCTTTTGCCTGTGGCAGTAACTGATGAATGATTTTCCCCTGTTCAACCCATGAGCTTTCTTTTATATTTTCTCTCCCCCATCCAGCTGTGGAGGGGAGTGATAGAGCAGCTTTGGTGGGCACTTGGTGTCCAGCCTGGGTCAACCCACCACAGCAATGTATCCAAAAGCTGAGAAAAAGTGAAGGTGTTAATGATTTTGAGTTAGAAATAAATCTTTTAGTAAATAGCCTGCAGTAAACAAGGAAATGCAGAAAGGGTAAAATCTTGTTCTCCAACACAGAGGCTAGAAAATATACAACACAATATCAAACAGTTTACTATCCAAGAAATAATGTGAATATTATCTTGATTTGAAAATTCAGCAGTTGAACACTCACTGAGTTCCACTTGAAGAACTGAACTTTCCAATTGAAACTCAGTCAAAACTGACAGTTTATCTGTGGTCTCTCTTCAGGCTACTGTTACAAAATAACCAGCTGCACCCCAAAAGTGGATAGCTGAGTAAGTATTTCCAGAAATTATGTTTAAGTGTCTCAATTCTTTGTTACTCAAGCCAAGTGCTAATAAGATCTTAACATCTATTACAAATTTTTATCACTCCTACAATGATGTGTGTACAAAGAGAAAAATTAAAGTAAATACACATCAAATAGGAAACTAATTATAAAGACAGGAAGGAAGCATTTTAGTGGTTCGATCAACATCATAGACAGAATATTTTTTACTGGAAAAGAGAGGGAGAAATAAAGCACAATCTATCAGGGCTTCCTTACATTTCAATTTTTACTTGGCCAGGGTCATGAGCTGCATATTTAAGACTGCATATGCAGCAAGTTACATTCAGAGCTCTTCCCCTTCTTTCTCCCAAAAGATGTTGAGACACATATTGTCATACATGACCTAGCAGAGCAGTGGTCTGAAAAAGAGGAATAATTAAAATTGGAGAAAGCAAATAATCTCATTCTGACTTTTCTGTATGAGTCAATGCACAACAGAAGTCTCTGTAATGCTGAAGGTTGTGGAGCCTCATAGAAACTCTTAATAGAAAAACCTTTGTCCCCAGGCAAGCTTATTTGCAGATGTTACAATCATATGCTCCCACAGAGAAGTGAATAATGTCATGAAAACCCAGATCCTTCTGTTTCTGATGCCACAAGATCATGCAAAGAATTGACTCTAATGGGCAGGAAGAGTCTATGTAAAAATGAGCATGTTTGGCAATGTTGGTAAAGCTGTGTATACAAATAAATCATAGCAGCCACTCAAACACCATTTTTACCACAGCCACATGAACATGTGGATTTGAGAAAAAACAGGAAGAGGACATCATGTGCTCCAATATAGGGGCCCTTCCCTCCTTTCCTGCTGGTTCAAGCAATTAAAACCAGCATTTATCTGACCTTGCTATGTTTGTTTTGAAGGAGCTGAAACTCCCACCTGAATTTGGTCTGATTCTTCTGCCTTGTACATAGAGAAAGCCCATAATTAAAGCTCATCACCTTCTCTTCATCAGTCTTTTAAACTTTCATAGTTTTAGTGCTGGATTTTTGTATGAGGCATGTTTGTCTTTTCCCTAATAATCCCCTTAAGCCACAACCCCAGGAGCCTATTCATTGCCAGCACCATGCAGGACAATGGAAAAAGGAAGCCTCAGTTTTAACCAAATGCTGGTCCATGGAACCAAATGGGGAGTGAAGTCAGCTATGTGACCCCATGCAGGCTCCTATTGTTGGCTCTAACCCTTTGCAAGTTGTCCTGATCCTTTTTCAGTACACCACACCAGCTAACAGAAGAGGTGAAACCTGGTCCAGTTATGCTCATGGTCTCAGATAACCCGAGTATCAGGTGTGTGTCCTGGTTCTCTGACTATCCCTGCCTGTTTCATAAATTTCACAATTTCTATTTATTTTTGGAATTTATTTTGCTGTAAAGAAATGAGTTCCCTTCAGAACAAAGCCTGGGTGTGCCTGTGGCTCTAGACAGTTCGCAGGCGGGACTCTGCTGGAATGGCTCTGAACAAGTGTAGCTTTTTCTTCCCCATGCAGTCCTCCAAATTGTCCCAGAGAACGTTGTGTGTTCATTTCTGCCCTTATGAAGTACCTCAGGGCTATTTCAGTAGTATTTCATAAATACTAGTCAACTCCAGGAACCAGTTAAAATGTTCCTCACAATTTGAATGGAAAATCATCACAAAATATTGTGAGAATATTACAACAAAAGAAAATCCCTACTAGTCATAACAACCTAGTTCAGCATTTTCTCTCTTTCAGGGGCATTAGGAGATGCAATACCAGGAGCACACTTGGACCCTGTGGCTCACTCACCCTGTGCTTCCTCAGTTTCTGCAGCAACCAGTTAGGAATATTAGAGGGCACAGTCTTGATGGTTTCTGTCTGTTAATTGACCTGCTGTCCATGAATTTGCCTAACCTCTTTCTAAGGCTGCCAGTGCTGTCTGTCTCCAGAAGGTCACTACACTATGTAAAATGTACTTTCTTTAACCTGTTTTAAATCAATCGTGCTTATTTTCATGAATTACTCCATAGTCCTAGTATTGTGGAGGGTGGTGAAAAAAGATTCTATGTTTACATTATCCAGACCTTCACAATTCCCTCTCCACAGCCTTCTTCTTTCAAACTAAAACATGCCAACCCTTCCAGTCTCACTTTCTAAAGCAGCTGCTCCATCCATTGGTTATTTTAGTTGCCAACACAACTTATCCATAACACTTATCCTGCTAATCGAGACTCAGTGCTGGAACAGATGCACTTAGCAGTGTTGAATTTAACTACTAATTCTATGTCTTTCCATTATCTCATTAAAAGCTCATGTTTTGGCACTAATGCAGCCTATACAATGAAGCACCTGAGCAGGGGTGGCCAGTGTCAGAGAACAGGATGAGAGAATCCTCACGGTTAACATGAATATGAAGAAATACTAAGCAAATGGCCAGGCTGAAATGTATTTGAATACCTCTGAATTCCTTGAAAGACAACCAAAAGCACCTCATCAAACTCTGATCTCATATCACTTTCACTGTTGTGAAACTTTGTTGACTTTGCTGGCTTGATCTTCAAATGTATGCCTGTATAAATAAGAGAAGATTCTGGCCCAGGGATTTTTGCTCCCTGTGGCTTGACAAAATTACTAGAGAGATACTGGAAATGAAGGCCTGAGGAACACCATACCCAGGCTGCATCCTTCTGACTGTCAGGCTCTGCAAGGGACAGAAAAACTCTGAGATTTACAGGAGATATTATAAAAGCAGTAGACCTCAAAAAAACACTTACATTTCCCCTGTACTTTTCTCCTGCATCACTTATCAACAGAAAGTGCTAGACAGGAACACTACTGTGGTGGAGATTTGCAAGACAACTTCCTGGAAACCCCCAAATAAACTACTAAAATATAAGTGACAGGGCAAAATTGCATACAGGTAAAATCATCTGACCTCTTTGAAGGCACAGGCTTTTGTGGGGCGACAGAGGCATACCCAGGGAGTCAATGAGCTGTGATGACTGTAAGCAGAGGAAATGGATATGACAAACACAGCTTTGAGAGAAACACAAAGCTTTTGGATGCCTTTGGGTGGGATTGGACCTAGTCATCCTATAAATCTGATTTCACCTGCGTCTCCTAATATTTTAGTGTTCTTTATTCTGGAGTAATAATTAGAAAAGTATACATACGCATAGCCATGTTTTAAAATTACATGTATGGAATTTTAAAGCTGTCAGAGAAGGGAAAAAGAAAACCTTACTTTTTCTTCAACTCCTAGAGAAAAGATACAGGATTTTGCTTCAAGTGCTACTCAACCACCACAGAGCCTGGCATTCAGAGAAGTCTTTCTGACTTTGCAACTTTTTGCTTTGACCCACCATAACAGCCCTTATCATTGTCTCCACCAGAACAAGAAGTTATGCCATTTTATGTAACCATAGCAGGAGCCACAGGAGTAGGCAATTGAATTTTCTGGATGAAATGCATCCATCATCAGGCACTGCTAAGTGCTACAATGTTACTGTAAAGAAAAACTTGGGAAAGGAGGACAGATTTAGATTTTTAATGGCTGTCATGTCTTAGCGAGAGGCGTCTCTGTCTTCCAAAACCACAATAATGCAGATAGAAACAATGTACAAGTCTGGTTAACTTTTTACTACCTTGGCCACCTGAGCAGCATGTAAAAATAAGTTTGCTAGATATTTCAGATCAAAAAAGCATCAGGAGTGCCGAGTTCTTAAAGTTTTTGTGGATTTCATTTCAGAATCATATTTTATATTCTTTTTCCCTATCTTTCTGCTATTTAATTGCCTGTAAAACTTAGTATTACCAAAGATTAAATGTTTTTTTTTTAATCACAGTGAAGATCCCTTAGTGACTGGTTATAAGAATAGATGCATTCAGCTGAAATATTGCTAAAAATAAGAAATCAAATAGTAATGATCAGCTGGTCACTTTTTTAATGATTTTTTTGTTTTCCAGGCAGTGCTTTAAGTAGCCACCTAAGCTAAAATGTATATACATTCAACATCTTCTCACAGGTGACCTAAAATATTCACTAATTTTTAAAATTAATTTGTTTAGCATTCTTACCAGCAGTCTATCAACTTCCTCAATAAATGAGTTATGCAAGGCTTCTCTAAATAGGCAAAAAGGATATTATCAAATCACTTTGAAAAAATGTTGTCGATAAAGAAAGTAACAAAAGATTAACCATTTCAATAACCATTAACCAGGATCATAATTTATTAGTCAATATGGCTCTTGTATTGCACTGATAGGCCTTCCTGGAGACACAGAAGGTACATTCCTCTTTAGTCACGCTATACTTACATCAGCAGATCTATCTGAGTAATCTTTTTTTTCCACACCTTTTATATAATTAATATCTCCCCACAGATACAGACATGCAGTCCTTGTTGAATGCAGTTCTTGTATTTTATCATCATGATTTCCCAGAGGCTTTTTAAGTGGCCACAAACCACCTGCTCTTAGAGTCATTGCTTTGGTGCAGACCACCAGTGCATACAGACATTGTGTTTCTGTGAGATGAGGAGGAATATCTGAACGAGGAAAGTAAATAGCAACAATACTCACAGAGCAGGTGCATAAAAATGACAGCTAGAGACACATTCTGATTTGGCCTCCAGAACTTCCCAACAGATCTGGCCTACTGTGGATGGTGTACTCAAGGCAGAGGCACAGTTTTGTCCCTGGTTTATGTACTATTAAAAATATATGTAACTGGTTCAGTTAAGACCATTCACAGAATAAAGTCATTCATTTTGAAAATTTTTTTGACACTGTCATACTGAATATCCAGAACCCACTTCATAGTGGAACAGAACCATCTTTTCCCAAAACACCATTTTGTAGTTCTCAGAAAGAGGTGGTTTTGACTTTACCCAGCCTTGTTTGCATTTACAGCCTGTGGTCATGTTTCAAATTGAAAACATGTGACACAGCTATACCATGGCTGAGAATACTTGTTTACATTATGTCCCATTCTTCAAAGTTCAAATATTATCTCACAGCTATTCTGACAATCTTTCCACTGTAACAGAGGCATCATTTTATCTACAGAGCTCTTCCTGTTCCAACTTGTAAAATGTTGCTATTTACATATGTAAAGCCAAACCTCAGTGCTGAGATTAAAGTTATCTCATAGGCATTAACAAATGAGTAGGACTTCATGTAAATAATAACTGAATTCAGTCTCAAGGAACAGATATTCATCTCAGTCTGGTAAAAGTGGTGACAATCTCCTCCCAAAGTAACTTGGTTAAACCCATGATGGCAAAAGAATACAGAAGATGGGGGGAGAAGGTAGCACTGACCAGCAGATGGTTGACATAGTGTCCTTCCCTGGTCCTCTTCAAATGATGGTAGACTACACTAAAAGCCCAGCTGTCCTTTTGACAAAAGGCTCATCAGACCGAGCAGGATGTTCTTTGGCTTTCTTTTGCCTCTGCTACTGCTGCCCTTTGGAAAAGGAGCTGTCCAGCAAGACCTTGGAATGGCTATAAAATCAGCCAAAAAAAGATCAAAAGCAACCAGGGAAAGCTTTAAGCTACCTGCAGACACTATCAAGAGAAGACAAGTGAACATAAGATTCTTGTTTTTCTAGGTGAGGCACCTGTATCATGCTAAAGGTAGACTGAAGCAATCTGTCTTCTCAGACAGATAGACTGAAAAAGAGAGACTCAAAAAACCCAAATAATTTTTTTTCACATTCACAACAGATATACAGGAAAAATTTAAGTCATGTCCACTGTTATTTGCTGTCTGAATTACGATGCAAGGTTAGTGACTCACTGTGGCATATCTGTGGATACAAAACAACAATTATGTTACCCAAAGGATTCTAAGTTCTTCTTCATTGTCTTAAAAAAAGAAATGGAAGACCAGGAACCCCAGTATATATGGATATTAAAGGACTGATTGACATTCCATTAAAGTCAGAAGGGAGGAGATATATCTCACTACAGTGTGGACTTCTATATATAAACGTCTGGCCATGAGCTTTCTTCATAATCAATAGAGGAAAGATCAGTAAACTCAGAAAACTTTGGTCAGATCAATCACACTCTCAACCCTGCTGTCTCTATTGGATTTGACTACAATAGGATAACTATCTCAGACACAACTTTACAGTGTGGATATCAAAAGATAAATAAGGTAATTTCCACCAGGGGATTTCATGTCATCTACACTGTGCACTGTCAGAAACTTTGCTTGGGAAAAAGACGGCAAAAAAAGATGAAGGAATGAGTCAAAGCAGAAGAACTATTAAGATAAGAAGCAAGTATCTTAATTGTTATCTGCTGTTTGAATTTATTCTCTTATTTGGATTGTCTTCTATTTTACCATCCCTTCTTTGATAAGGCTAAGACTGTGTTCTAAGAGGTAAATCTTATGTCAGGGGAATATTTCTAAGACATGGGATGAAAGGCACAGCGATCCAAGTCATAGAGACCAGTCTGCAAGATCCTAAAGGTTTCCAGAGCATGTTAACACAGCTAAAACAGTACAGGCACTACTAAAAATAAACACTAATATAACCTCCTGTTGCTGGTTGATTTTCTTAATCTTTTTTTTTCTTAGCATTGGTACTATAATCATTCTCTTCTCTTCATTTGATTAATCACAAAGGGCAATATTTTCATGCCTGGAACCAGGTCATATTTTTAATGTATGTTTTTATGATATTTACACAGCAGTTGGAATTAGAGAAGATTGTCATTAGACCTCCACTCCTGCATTCCATCAGATAAACAAAAAATTATCTGGGTTGATGGTTGATTAGGTTCACCTTGACAAAGAGGTCAGTGTCTGAGGCTTCATCTGACGAATTCATAACCACAGACTTCAAGGGGAATTTTTGCTAGTAATTAATTTGAACTAGCTTCTGGAATAGGAATTTAAGGGCTTTGCTTTGGTATTGTTTATCAGATCAGACATCTAAATTTCACTGACTTCTCAAAGAGGTGAGCATGCAGAATGCACAATGTTACTGCAGTGTATTCCTTGGGATATGAACTGTGGGTTTGTGACTGCTGAACAATCAGCTCTATGGATTCCTCAAACCATTCTCACGATCAATCTGAATAAAACTGACCCACTATTACTGGCAAAAACATAAACAGTCATGAAATTGAAAACATGTATTCAACCATAACATGAAAAAAGTTGGATAATTTCCCTGAATCTTCTTACATTAATTTAACCAGATAGTAACAGAATTTACTCATAGTTTACCAGATGTGAATATGTCAAAAAAATTAGTTAGGTTCCACTTTCACTGGAGAGGCAGAAAGAAAATTCACAGGCATAAGCATTTGTATACATATACACCCACTCTTACATACCTTTTTTTCCCCCAGAAGATATTTTGTTTAGACAGAGAGTGAGCATCTGAGCCATCATATGAGAACATCATCAGCTATTTCCAAGTTCCTGTGAAGGGTCATAATATTTTCTGATTGTCTGCACTAGAGGGAAGATCTATCCTTGGGAGTGAAAGGAAACCAGGAAACAGTTTTGGGGATGAATTAGTCTTAAATTCCAAGCTGCTATAAAAGTGTGTTGGTTATAAAATTGCATAAGCCTGTATGTGTTCTGAGACCAACAAACCTGACTTCCTTTCTGTGCTGATTTTTCAGCCCACAAGCTATTTCCTTAGCAAAACCAGTCTATGACAGAACTCTGTTGTAAATGTCTCTCAGAACAGACCGTGGGACAGCTTTACACTCGGAGCCATTGTGTTACTGTACACTGGCAGCTGATAGCTCTCACCTCCTGCATTCAGCACCTTCCCAGACTGGGTTGGTAACAGTTGAGTTTCTGTGTGAGATTCTGATAATCATTTTAAAAAATCAGAAAAAGTGAATATACTTTTTATTATTATTTAAGCTGGAGCCTAGCTGGATTTTAAGGCATTTTTATACCTGCGTTCATTGCTGGCCTGAAACTGGTTAAGAAACTCAAGTGAAATTACCAAAATTGGAGGATCATTGGATCAGACAGGATTAGAAAGGCTAGGACCCATTTGACTTTCATTATTGCCTAGTACCTTGACCCACATAGTGTGCCTAGAGGATGGTTTCAAAGCTTTGTAAAAATATGGCTTCTTTATCATTCCTGGATTGTTTCCAGCAACAAATATTAGCAGCTCACCATGATCTTCCCTCTTGGCAATACTCAGCTAAATGAGTGTCTGCTCTCAGCTCTACTGACATAAATCCAAGGTAATGTCACTAAACCAGAGAGGGATATTTAGTTCTGTTCCTTCAACTCCATTGACTTCAGCGATTTGTATCAGTAACTCAGGGCATAGACCAAACACTCCGCCCTCTTTTCAGGTTTACTCTAGGACCACTGAATTCAAATTTGACCCACAGTCATTCATCACTTGAAAAGCCTCCTAGCTGTAGAAACTAGATCAGGTTGTTGGTATTGTTTCAAATAATTGTCCTTTCTTGAGAAATCTTTTCTTCATACTAGTGAGAGTAGCATCCTTCTAATGTGTGGGCTGCTGAAGATATTAAATCAAAAGTCAATATAGAGTGCAATTTTGGATAAAATATAAAAAATTGAAAAATAGAAAGTTCTGGGAACAAAAACTGGAAGATGGTTTAATGTAGGTGACATCTAAATAAGTGCATAAGCAAGTGTCTTGCTCAGTCATGATCTCCGCATGGAAAACAGTGGCCATAGTGATTTAAATATGTACAGGAGACACACAGAGAAATGTTGGGCAAGGTAACCTGTAGGCACCGTGTCTGAAAGGAAAATCAGTGTTGAATTATTAGTGTCTCTAATTTTAGTGCCAGATTTCCCACAGACTTCAGGGCAAGCTAGCCTTCTGTCCTATCCTTGATGATCACAGATTGTCCCAAACTTAATTTTTCATTATGTCATCCAACCTGGTAATTACAATAGCTAAAAGTTTTTAAAGTTCTTCTTTAAGGTTGCACAAGCAAATAACAACTTGATGGAGTTTGAAGGAGTAACAGTTTTACCACGTTCAGGTAACTTTTTTCTGTCACACAGGGAAGTGTCACAAATCAGTTTCTGTATTACAAGTGAGTGAATATGTACACCACACAAGGAGGAAGGCCACGGTATTATTCCCTTTGCTTTGCTCTGAGTGAGCCTCAGGAAGCTATTGACTCTGCTGTAAAGGTTATTGTGAGAACCACACCACTCATCACATCAGAGGGTGCGATGGGTTTTGTTCCTGCAGTTTATCTGCCTGCATGTTTGATCTGCTACTCTGTTTAATTTTCCTGGAATGGTCTTGCCGGGAATGTACTCACACTTTTCAGAAATTCATTTCTCCTGGCCTTTCAGAAACACGTGTCTCGTTTCCTTTCCACAGTAACATCTCTTGTCAGAAGTATCAGCAGAAATAAAGCAGTTATCTTGGATCATCAGTGATTTGCATATCTCTGTTAATAATTTAACCCTGAAAATCTACGCAAAATATTCAAAATATTAATCAGCTTCAGTGGGATTTGTTGCTCTTTGTTGCACAACAATTTTTCAATATCTTTGAAAATCGGGCCAATCTGGGGAACTGAACTTCAGACACAAGAGCCCATGTTTGGGTTTCAGTTCTTCAAGTTCTGGCCTTCATTAATTTTAACAGGGAAAAAAAAAAAAACAGGAAACAAAACGTGCATTTTGCCCAGGAACTATTGCAGTATCAGTTCAGTAATGAGAGACATTGTCAGCAGGACGCTAAGCTGATCTAGTACAATTTCAGCTTAGTTGATCAGCATTTAATAGCTTTGATGATAATTTGCTGAAAGTTTGCCATGTTATCTGTGTGCCATGCTATCCTGTACCCAAGGTGCACAAATGTTTCTCAGACTCACCTTTCAAGAAGGAAAAAAAAAAAAGAATCTACAGATTTTCTGTGAGAAGTTTAGTGCAATAAACGCAATCTGTGATACTCTGGTCTCATACTCTGGTACAAGAGGACACAGATCCAATCTGTACCAGAGGAGGTTCAGGCTGGACATCAGGAGGAATTTCTTCATGGGAGGAGATGTTAGGTAATGGAACGGGCTGCCCAGGGAGGTGGTGGAGTCACCATCCCTAGAGGTGAGAGGTGTTCAAGAAATAACAGTGCTGTTGATGCCTTAAGAGGCCTCCTAGAAACAGAGACTAGACAGGAGTAAGGGAATAAAAGTAGGTATTTATTTGAAAGGCCTTCAAAGGTACCCCCTGGGGAGCCAGAGGCTACTGCAAAAATGGACCCCAAGATGGATGACAGGTCACAGGTTCTTCACACTTTTATAGGTTTGGTTCATTTGCATAGCAGGGTTAATTCTCCAATTAAAGCTTCAGTTTAATGACGTAATTTCCCCTCAGCTTGCCCCCCCTTTCAAAGGCTTTTGGTTTACACATTTTGGGCCTAGGACAGTCTGAGTGTCCTTGGAGAGCAGGCCAGGAGAGGCTTTGTTATGTCTACCTAGCATGAGAGAGCAGAAGTTAACAGGCTACAAGAAACTTCAGAGTTACACACTAGGCAGTACAGGATTTGAAAAATATGAAAGTTAAAACCTAAGGCATCACTGTGGTCTGGTTGACAAGACAGTGATTGGTCAAAGGTTGGCCTCAGCAATCTTTTCTAACCTAAATGGTTCTGTGATTCTGTGGTGTGGCAGCAATGCTGCTGTTAATATCCTGATCAAGAAGTCTTCATGAAATCCTTTAATATCCAAAATTTCTATTATTCTCAAGACCATAATATTTCTTCTAAGCATAAGAAAATCCAGGGAGAAATAAAGTCATGCAAAAACTCTTTGGGCTATTTTCTTCCCATGCACACGAAAGTGGAATGAGTATGGATATCATTGGAGCTGGGCAAGAAAAATACAGACCCAGGGATGCTCCACACCATATATTTCCGTCATATAAGACTTTGATCTGAGTACTCTTCATTTGTCTACATCACTCTCCACATGCACAGGCAGGTCATCTTACCTCTCTCTCACTGTGTTGCTGGTAGCTGAGCTGACACATATGATCTGAGTCTTCCCCAAAGGGACAGAGGAAGGAGTAAAGCTGATCAGAGCTGTGCTCCCTGACTTTTGTTTTATTCACAGCTAATGCATGATGCAGCTTTGTGGGACTCTCCTTGTTCTCTCCATCTTTTCCCCTGGAGTCCTTTGGTCATGCCAATCATTTCAAGAGAGGATAAAGGCAGATACATAAAGGCACAGTTAGGAAGGGGTAGTGTGCCCTCCAGCTACTTTGCCCAGACATATTTTCCCCACACAGTTTTGCTCCTCTAGGCATGGTGGAATACGCTTCGATTTCCCATCCTTTCTGAGCTCATTATCATCTGAAGTCAGTGACATTGGTACAAATTAACACTTCGTATCCATTTCTAATGAAGAAAAAATATACCAGGTGGACATTCAGAAAAATCAATTCCCATGACAAAGCCAAGGATATTAAAAAGAGAAAGAAACACAAAGATTACCGAGTACAGCTCTCCTACAGCAGCAGACAGAGTGGCAGCCAGCCATTGTTCCAAAAGGCAGCATCAGCACCAAGAATCAGATGACTAAGCTCCTGATGAATGAAATATTTTTACTATGCTGAAAAAATTCTGGCACTGCAGGAAGACTCAGGATAAAGGAAGCAATTTTGAAGAGTCTTTCTGAAGGACACCATCAGATAACCTTCTGGTACAAGAAATTCCAATACCCTGAAGAGAAATGATGGTTCTGGGCTTCAGCAGGAATAAAAGGATATAGGCTCAAATTAGGTGGACTTGATGAGAACACACATAAATAGCATTCTCTACTAAATGTGACCAGTATTGCTGTGAGAGACATGATACAGTGCTGGTCAGGGTTCAAGCTGGCTCTGAAAAAGCCAGAGAGCCTGGATATCCCTGAGTCTTGCAAGCAAAGAAAAGGCTGCAGTATCTTAAATTGTTACTGCTTGCTCAGCTGCTCATTGTTACCCCTCTGCTGAAGGCTGAGGAGCCTGTGCAGAGCTGAGAGGCAACACAGTGCCTACAGCTCAGCTGCTGTCATTCATAGCTCAGCACAAACCCCCTTCATCACAGAGCTGGGGAGTGGTAAAATCTTAAAAGCAGTTTCACCAGGGCTCATATCCTCACTTATCTGACTATCACAGCTGCCTTCTGATACCCCATCCAGACATAATGTGGGTATCTGCCTTGCCCTGATGTGTCATGGATGTACCCTTTTTGGGTACCCAATGCATCTCATTGCTGGCAGTGGGACCCCATGTCCAGCAAAAAGAAGACAGGGACCAGATGAAGACTGTTGAGGGAGACATTCATAAGCCAATATCATTCATAAGTCTGATAGTGTCAGCACCATTTGATTAAACTGGAATTATGGAAAGATGCTTCAGCTCACCCTTACAAAAATGAAAGACAGAAACAAAAAGAAATTAAGTTTTTGATGCTCATATATAGTCATACATACATATATATGTCTATGTAATAAAGTTAAGGCTATGTATACACTATGATAAGAAAATGCTAGCAAGGAAGAAGGTTTAATAGTGTGAGCTGAGCTTTAAAATGTTTTGTGGTTTTTTGGTGGTTTTTTTCACTTCTGGAAAATAGCTTCTGACCTAAAACCCCTTCATTGAAATATACAAAATTTTCCTTTTAATCTTACATATTACAATTTGTGAGCTAAAGAGTTTGCAGTGTTACTGAAAAAAGAGTGCTTTTAAAGCTTACTGTGCAGCATCCTCTGAGAAGAGTTATCAGAAATGTCTTGAAAACAAACCTTCCCTTCAATACAGCCTAACAAGTGAATGGGTTAGGTATCAACTTGGTTCTGGAGGAAAAAACGTATTTAGGGCTGAGGACACCGTATAATTCCAACACAGAGGCCTAATTCCATTAGAAAATCAAACTTAGTCACAACCTTGACTCCAACCCAAGGTTTGCTCTCATACCTGAAAACCAGGATATCTGCTCTACTGATTTAATCATTTAATCAGCTGATTAAGTTGTAGCATAATAGAATCACAGAATGGTTTGGGTTGGAAGGGAACTTGAAGATCATATAGCTACGACCCCCCTGCCATGGGCAGGGACACCTTCCACTAGACTAGGCCTTGAACACTGCCAGGGATGGGGCATCCGCAGCTTCTCTGGGCAGCCTGTTCAGGGTCTCACCACTCTCACAATAATTTCTTCCTAACCTCTAATCTAAACCTATCCTCTCTTTCAGTTTGAAGTAATTTTAAGTGGTGTAAACAAAGTTGGGAACAGATCTGGAGGTGTAAATTTGTGCTCATTTCCTGGCAATTCTATTCTTTTTTATGAAAACTGGGTAAGTCAAAGCAGCGTTAGATTTCTTGCACTGAATAGCAAACCCAGAATCCAAGGCTTCGGTTGGATCCACGGCATCTACAAAGCCTTCATTAACAGTGCTGTGAAGCTTTGAAGCTCCGCTGTGCAACTATTAACTGATCTTGTTTAACAAACAGTGCTCCAGGCCTGTGTGTTTTTTGTGGCTGAACAGGTGATGATTTTCTCTTTGCTGCCACCAGTCAAGGACTTTCCACTACCAGGACCCAGGCTCTGGTTCTGGGATCAGAGGTCCAGGCTGTAGCAGGGGAAAGGAGAAATGTTATCTCCATTGATTTCTAGTTCAAAGAAAGCTTTTTGCTTTCACACTTTGAAAAACACAGATTATCAGATCATCCCATAGCCAGGTTAATAGTGGGGGGTTTTTATTTCATGGTGAACATGATTTTTAGGTTTTGTGCTTGTAGGAATAGAAACTGTTCAAACGGCAGTTGCCTCTCTGTATATTCTAAATTCCTTTCCAAGTCTGTAGGCTGCTCATACTGATGGGATTGTTTTCACTGTTTCACAGACTTAAAATCAAACTCTGAGGTCCAGTTTTTCCTTAGAAGATGTCATAGGTAAGCTCAGGAAGTGTGTGTTGGGTGAGTGGACAGTGAGGTGGATGGAGAACTGGCACAATGGCAGAGCTCAGAGAGCTGTGATCAGTGGTGCGGAGCCTACTTGGAGGCCTCTAGCTGGAGGTGTCTCCAGGGGTCAGAACTGGGTCCAGTCTCATTCATCTCATTCATCAGTGGCTGGATGAAGTGACAGAGTGGACTGTCAGCAAATCTGCCCTGGTGATGATAGAAAACTGGGAAGAATGGCCTGGAGTGAGACCTGGATAGACTGGAGAGTTGGGCAGAGAGGAACGTAAGAAAGGTCAACAGAGACAAGCACAGGGTCCTGTACCTGGAGAGGAACAATCCCAGGCAGTAGCACAGGCTGGAAAGCAGCTCTGTGGAGAAGGACCTGGGGGTCTTGATGGACAACAAGCTGTCCATGAGGCAGCAGTGCCCTTTTGGCACTCAGTGGGATCCTGGTGTGCATTAGGAGGAGCATTGTCAGAAGGTCAGGGAGGTGATCCTGCCCCTCTGCTCAGCCCTGGCGAGGCCTCGAGTGCTGTGTCCAGTTCTGGACTCCACAGTTCAAGAAAGACAAGACAAGGAACTACTGAAGAGGACCAGTAGAGGACTACAAAGAAAATTAGAGGACTGCAGCACAGTTAGTGGAGTGTAGCACTGTTCTTACCAAAAAGAAAGGCTGAATGAGCTTGGCCTGTTTAGCCTGGAGGGGGACAACTGAGAGGGAACGTCATCCATGCATACAAATATCTTAGGACTGGGTGTCAGGAGGATGGGGCCAGACTCTCCTCAGTGATGCTCAGTGGCAGAAAAAAGAGAGACAGGCTCAAACTGAAACACAGGAAACTCCATCTGACTATGAGGAAAAACCTTACTATGAGGGTGACAGAGCACTGGAACAGACTACACAGAGAGGTTATGAATCTCCTCTGGAGATATTCAAAACATACCTGAATGAGATCCTCCTGAACTTGCTCAGGTGAACCTGCTTTAGCACGTTCCAGCTCCAGCCATTCTGTGATTCTGTATGTTGTATTTTAGAGATCAGCTCTAATGCACCAAATAACACATGCATCCTTGTTTGGGTCATGAAACTCCATCTTATGGTGATGGTCTTTTGATGAGCAGATGGTAAGAGGTACGTATTTGTGCACAGATAAGGTCAGGTGCCAGGATGTACTAAGCATGGCACTGGTACTGCAGGTACAATTAGTCTCAAGTATGCCTGAAAATGACTTTCCAGAAAGGGCAACAGGAAGACAAACAGGATACAAGCTAGGAAAGGTTAAGGATTATTACTCTGATCATAAGCACTGGATTACTTAAAGCTAGTGTAGTATCTGGTCTAACCTAAAAGAATCCTAAAAGGAACACAAATAATGGCTAGGATACGTCACCACATTGAGAAACTATTTGGAAAGAGACGTGTTTTCTGACTGCTCTGTAAATGGTCCCAAGACTTGCATAAAAGCACTAACTAGCATGACTAAACAAACCCTTTACTGGCAAAGGCAAACAAGATAAGGATTTTCTGTTCTGCTGCCATTGAGTCTTCAAAGCAGTCATAGTCTTGACAAACCAAGTTTTGCTTAACCTCCTATTACAGATAAAATAAATGTGTCTAGAAGGAGAATAGATAAAGTTACTATATTTTAACTATAGGAGGAAAAACAAAGTAAGAAAAAAACATCACATACAACTCAAAAGGGTTTGTATTTTTCAGAGACTATGGTCTGGCAGCTTCTTTCAGAGATTATAACTACTGCAAGGAAACAACTGATTTGTCTCAGAAAGGTAAGAAAGTGTAAGAAGCAAATGGGCAATACTTTAAAGTGAATCTAGGCCTTTGGCATTCACGTCAGTGAACTACCAAGTAATACACACCTCTGAAACCATGCCAGCCTGCATTGTAGCTGCTTATCTAGCTGAAATAGAGCACCGTTATTGTGCTTTTTCTCATGGAAAGAATACCTTTTCATACCTAGATGGCACCTCTTAAATTGACCAGGCAGCAAATGTAACAATGCACTGAATGGATTGAAAAGGGATTTGGCAGATACATAAAAGGGAGATCCAGTGTGGGTCATTAAAGATGATTATTGGGAGAGAGATCCCAAGATGCTGACTGTCAAGGAAGGGTCACCTTGCCTAGTAACCAAATTCCTTACATCCTTTCCTAAAATATTCTCTGGTGGTCAACATAAGAGTCACGACACTGAGCTAGTTAAAGTCTGTCTCATGTGCTTCAGCAGTTTTGCTGCTGCCTCATCTGCTGTATCTCTTGTAGTCCATGAAGATGATTTTGAAATGCTATGTTTCAGTTCAGGGCCTGCCTCTTACTCTGCTCCTGAAATATTTTCTAGTTTTGTTTCTGTTGGGATTTTTGTATTTTGCCTAAAGAGGACTGGTTATAGCATAGAACCACACATTTATAGGGGACAAAAACACCTTCAAGCTGGCATTCAACATATGCCTGACAGTAAAGCAGAAGACAGATGGTTTTGACATAGATACGAGGCCAATGAAAAGAAATTACCGAACTCCCAGTTTAGTTTATCTGCAATTGAACTCTCTTCCAGCATGGAGGAAAAGAAAATCCTTTTTTTAATAAATATCATAAAACCAGGCAAATACCTGAGGCTGGAACTTGCAGTTTCTAGTTAGCATTTCAGCAGACTCATCTCCTAGGATAGATGGGAATAATAAAAGAGATCCACCCTTGTGTTTTGCTGCCCTAAAACCAGGTGAAGGCTGGATTTCACCTCCACAGTGAAACTACCTGCCATAGGGGACCAATCCACATCACTTCATGGCTGTGACTTTCTCCCACAGGATCAATCTCAAGTCACCAACTCTTACAAAGGATTTTGTTCAGGACCTCTCTAAGGGGAAAAAACGGCCTCTTTTTTCTTATTCATCTGTTTTTAAAAAAGATAATCCACTACGACTTCCATATTTACACTTTTACAGTTTCAGAGTAAGCCTTGTTTGTTTATGAGTCAGAAGCTAATAAATATCCTGCTTTTTATGTACTCATAAACTTCCTCAGGACTTCCGCATGGCAAAGCTGACAATCTGCTGGTTCAGGGTTGAACTGGGAAGGGAATTAAGCAAGCTGGAATCCTTTCTCAAAAACCCACTGCATCAGGGAAGTGCAAATAAATGATTGCAACCTTGTATTTGCTACCAAATATAGAGAAAATTTTCGATACTTTGCGTCCTTTTCATGGAGATAAGGTAGTCACAGAGGAAACAAACTGGAGCTTTCAGTTCAAGATGCACAGGATCCAAGTTAAATCAGAGTACCTGAATTTTTTCCCTGTGCCTTGATCCCAGGTCAAATGTGGATGGCTGTTGAAATGCTTGTTTTATGCCTTAGTCTTGAACTCGGAGTTAAATTATATCGCTGTGCAGCAAAAGTCCTTAGTGTAACGCGAAGAGTGTCTCAGCACCAGGGACTTCGTGGCTCTCCTTCATGTTTCCAGATGTGAAATCCCTTCAGCTGGGTCCAAAAGGAATGGGAAAATGGAAGAAATAGAGAAATTGCCCTTATCTTCTTTCTCATTCTCCAGGGGAACAGCTCATATTGGGCTTTTCTAAGAGCCATTACTCTTCTGAAAGAATAGAAAAGGAGAGTAAAAACTTCCCTTTCCCTCACTGTGAGCTTACCGAGTTTTCTTTTCTCCCTTATGCGAAAAGAACATGGAAATATTAATCCTGAAAGCAACATAACTTCCACTCTTTTTACTACACATTTTCCATTCTACTGTTCACTGCTTTGGGGCTTAAGATTAATCCTAGTATCAGAATTATCTTGAGTCTGTGACATAAAAGCTTGAAAAATGTGACGTCATGCTGTATTTGACAAATATTTGTGTCACTGACTTGGTTACCTGCCTTACACGTTTAGGTTTTTTTAATGCTTTTGTGAAGTGGCAACAGTGACTTGGGCAGCTTGACTCAAGTCTCATCTGCTCTGCCTTTCTGTCATCATCTCCCATATATTTTCCCCATCCTGGTGATCTAAAATTCTCTGTGATATGGGATAGCTGACAGCAAGGAAGCACATGCTTAGAAATAATGTGCATTAATGGAACCATAATCTGTTGGTTATATACCTCCGTCTTCCTTTTTAGTGATTATCATTCCTTTTCTTCGTCCATTTTTCCTACATTTCCAATTCCCATTGCTGTGTGGGCTGAGGTCTTTCAGTTTTTCTGCCTGAATATTCTGCCATTCTTATTTCCCTTATATTCTTCACCTGTCGATTCTTTCTGCAGGGGTCCTTGGGCAGAAGATTGATACTCTCAGTTAATTACCACACACACTTGCATACTTGCTCACAGTGCTGTCTCTGATCCATGTCCAAAGCACCTCTTCATACTTCTCCATAGTCTGTCCTCTGCATTATCTCCACTAATCTTTGTCCCTGCAAATTTTTCTTCATAGTTACTATTCTGTTTATTTCTCCTCAGACATTTTCTGGAGGTAACTGTGTGATAAGAATGAGGTGCTTTCATTTCACCCTGTATATTTCTTAGTAAGATGAGTAGAAGTTGTCCCTGACTGAACAGCTCCTATTCTCATAGCTGGATGAGCCACTGTTCACTTTGCCTCCTGAGGACTTCAGGCCAAGCTCATCCCTGAGATGCAGGAGAGTGAATCGGGGCTTTGCTTATAGAATCCAAAGCTCCAGATGTGGCTTAGGCAGCTGCTATAACCTACTTGCTGTTAGGAAGTTATTCCTGCTGGGGACTGGAAGCAGGTTAGGTAGGCAGTGAATTTGCTGTTGATGTCAGAGCTCTGATACCTTTATATAATTTCAGAGCTCTCCTCCACCGAGGAGATTCTCCATGTGGGTCTTGCAATCAACTGACAGCTTTGCTTCCTAAAGAAGCAGCTCCAGGTGAGAATCTCCCCTTATAATTATTCTATCCCTGGTCATTTCCCAAATCTAAAATAATTAGGCTAGGCTAATATAAATGCTTTATGTTGCACACGAGGAAATACCATGTCCCACTTCTCCTTCCCTGAAGGTGTTTACCCCACTTCCTCACTCCTCTCCTGCTTTGACCACTTTCCTTTGCATCTAGTCCTGAGATACAGGATCCACTGCTTATTTTGCAGCATCCTGATTTTCTGCCAAAATCTTGGTTTGTATTTTAATTGATCCTACTGTGCCACGGTAAGTTTTTTTTCAGCAGCAGTTTGTGAGCAATGAACCCTTTTTTGCCAAGTGTAGAGTTCATACTTCTGCTTGATTTGCTGGCAGTAAAATATTGTCTGATCAGATGTCTTAGCACAATGCCATTTTATATAAGGATGACATTTTTACCTTTCAAAGAAAAACAGAGCTTCACTTGAAGATAAAAAGGTAGAGAGCTGAAGAATGTAAACAGAGTCTAGATTCTCTTATCACAGTTAAAGAAGAAAAAAATACCCCAAACTATTTTAAACAGAGGCCCTATATAAGGAAGTCTGCAAAACCACTTCCCATCTCACAGGACAGAATATGCCAAAGAAATGATACAGCTTGGCACAAATAACAAAGATAATTTCAACTTTATTTAAATACTACAAGGACATTTAAAGACATCTCAGGGCATAAATCCCATTTTGATTACATTCTTCAGCTTTGCTTTAATGTTCATCATTTTTTCTGGGTAGAAGGGGAAACTAGAAGGATAGTCAAAACTTGTGGTTTGTAAAAATTATGAGCATCCTGTAAGCAGGTCTGAAAATTAAAACCTTAAATTTCTTCCCTCTGCAAGCCTGGAGAAGGAAGCCAGCATGTAATCTTCTCCCCTTTGCTTTACTGGAACTTTTCTATCGCTCATGGCTGACCTGGAAGATGAGAGGTAATTTAAACTCTAATTGTCTCAAAAAGAGCCAAGAAAAGAAAACAAAACTATATTAAAACAAACAGTCTGCAGCCACTGAATCTATCCTCTGTCAGACTTATCACCCTGGGGACACTGAGGGATGGGTCAGAATTCAAATATTGTAGGCAGGGATTGCTGATGAGAACAGCCCATGCGGGCTGCTGAACAGATGGACACTCTCAAACCTCCACATATCCTCAACTGATGGAAATCAGAACTTCTCTGCAGGAGTCAATAAAGACATATCAATATTATACAGCCAGGAATACAGCCTATATGATTTTCATTTTGGGTTAAGCTCAGGATTCACAAGTGTTGAGGAGAGAGATGCATGAGAGATCCTTCATTTGCCACTTGTAAGTGCCAGTAAAAACCACACAGGGGTCAAGTAAACCTGCACCAATGCAAACCCTCCTCGAAAGGTTCACGAGAGAAAAGACAATTTGAGAGAGAGCTGTAAGAATTTAATTAGGAGTGCAATCCTATAGGCATCTTCTTCTTCAAGCACTTAGGCTAGACAGATGAGTAATGATATTAAAAGCCAGTAGCTTGTGTCCCACAGGGAACAAAGTGGGAATTCTGTATTGTTGGGGAAAAAAACCCTTTCTGCTTTCCATTAGGGAATAGTTCTTCAGTGTGCCACAAAGAACTGTGCTTGGTTTAGTTCATCCTTCTATACTGGCTTTAATTCTACTCCTACAATGAAACTCTTTAAAAATAATTGTGTTAAGGGAGTAAGGGGAAGGAGCAACAGAAAACTCAAGGCAAAAAGAATGTATACACAAATCACAGGTTCTGAATAAATCTTATGTTCCCAGTCCACACAGTGGGGAGAATGATTCAAGCCAAGGGAAAAACCCAATTAGGCCTACAGCATACCTGATATACTTTGTTTAAATAAACCAAGGTGCCTCTTCATTTTTCTTCAATGCCAAAACACAAACTGAATGTAAAGCAGAGAATCAATCTTCCATGTTCTAGAAGATGAAAGTAGAAGTTTAGTCAAGCTTTGCCAGCTTCTGAAAGTCAGAGTGGATGGCATCTATCTGGAGAGCCTTCAGACTTCATACAGAACGTTGAGAAATTAAGTCAATTACAGAAGTTGGAGTTGACATTTTAAACTATTATCACTTGTTAATATACATATAGAGAGAATTGTTAATATAGATATATAGAATGTAGGTGTAATAAATCTCCCAAATATTCCAAAATCTTCCAAAATAATCCACAGAAATATTTGTAAGGCTCAGACAGAGGGAGGCCTTCACTCATTCATCCCTGCTCTATGGTGTCACTGGACTTTAAAATGGTCCAGTGACTTCCTCCCAAGTGTGCACTGCAACATCTTCAGGGCACAACATGTGCACCATGGCTCATGCAGTGCAGATTCTCGTGACATTTTCAAAGGTATCTAACATGTGAGTTGGAGTTCAGAATCCAGATCCTCTGGGTAAATCACCCGTTTCCAGGTGCAGGTGTGAGATTATTCCAGACTGTGCCCAAGGGCACAAAGGAGGAAAAGCTGCTTGAAAAATATCTTCTCCAACCTTGTGTGTGAGCTTGGGCACAATCTTCTTTCAAATTATCTAAGGAGAGAAAAGATATTTGCCAGAGAAATATTTTCAGGACGTGGTTATACAATAGCAACTAGAAAGGTCACGGTAGGGCACTGTCTGGTGTTTGTTCCTGTGCCTTTCACTGAGCAAGCTTAAAAAAAGCTTGGTTTCATATAAGCAATAACTCTGCCAATTAAAAAAAGAAAACTGAGAAGAGCCCTGTACACTGCCACCTTATAATGTGAGGGAACTGATGCAGAGATCTTATTGCAGTTGAGTGATAGCATCTATCCTCCTTATGACGCCAGCCAGATAGTAGAAACCACTGCCAAAAGAAAGTCCTGTGTCTCCAGGCAAGGACACAACCCTAACTGGGACAGTGGGGGCAGGCTGGAGTGTCTGAAAAGTGAAAGGAAGAGAGCAATAATCAAAACAAGTTTGTTTTGTTCTCAGCCTGGGTGTGTCCTCATTTTGAGTGAGGAAGTAACTTGGTTTAACATCCCGATCAGCTGAAAAACTTCAGCTGTACCGTAACTGAAGTTCAGTTTTTCACATCCCCTTGCTCTTCCCTTACACCCTGTTGCATTTTCATAATTGACCAGTAGTATCACTTCAGTGCTGTTTAAAGTGGTTCATTTGATGACCAAGGCCACCTTCCTTGTGAAACAACAGCTGAAAAAAAGCTGTTTCTGCACTTGTGCTCACTGTGCCTGTACACGTCGCCTTCCCGTTACTCCTCAAACACCAAATGTGGACAAACATGAAGTAGAAGCTCTCTGAGGATTTTGAGGCACAAAAGAGCCTTGTAAAGCAAGCCAGGAAAAAGTATTATTACAGAGGACAAGAAAAGAAAAGGCTGCCCAGTCCTCTGTCCTTGTTCCCAGAGCTTTAATATCCAGTCCAAGAACCACTGCACAGGGGACACCAGCACTCTCACAGATGCTATGCTGACCTTTCTTCAAATACTTCTCAACTCATAGACATCAACCCTTCTGCTTTGAATCTGTCAAAAGAAGTTCAGCTCCAGATACACAAGTGTTGATGGAGGCCATGATGGTGATGATTCACCAGAGTCTGTCTAGAATAATAGGAAAGCTGAAGTACAGTGTCTTTTACCCAGTTTTTTCTTCTCAAGGATTTTTTTGAAACTGAGTATCAGCATGTAAAAGAAAGAGATAAAATATCATCATGTCATGACAGTGTGAAGCTTTGCTCTGTCAGTCTCAGCTCAAGAACAGGAGGGGCAGACTGGAGGAAGATGTTACTTGCTTGCTAATGTAAAGAAAAGATGAGAAACCACCCATGTGAAATTGATAGAGCCAACTCTTGACAAATTAATTCGGCATGTGGGACCCTGTAGAGCCTGGCCATTTAATCTGTTGAAAATTTGAATTAAATTAAACTGTCCAAGGGAAACTTCTGGGCACTGTTTAATTGTGGGACCCTGGAGAGTTTTGTGACCAGTCAAAAAAATTGTTTTCTTGGGGCAATGGAAAGTGTATGGAAAATGTATCTAGCAGCTGTAGTTTTCATCTTCTGCAGTGCTACAGTGTCTCCTCAGCTTTCAACTATCAACAGCTGCCATAAGGGAGGTGGCATATTATGAAGTTGTACCCAGAGCTACTAAGCTTTTATTTCCCTCTACTTTCCTAGAAGGAAAATCAGACACTGTACTGGGATGTGATGCCTTTGGATGTCCATTGCTCAACTGGGGATACAGAAAGGGCTGCTCCTCAAAACAGGAACACATCATGCAACAACTGTACACGCAACACCAAGGGCAGTACCAAACCCAGAAACCCAACAGATTTGAAGCACCTGACACACAGATACCTGGGGCTTTGCTCACTTCTAGGTGCTTTTTTAGGCAACAACCAAGGCACTGCAGGTGGCAGAAATAATAGCAGTAATAGGTTAATCAGAGCTATCTGGTTAAAAATAACACCACCTATTTTGTACAGGTGCTCTGTCTTACAACAGGATGTGGGATAAGCTGCAAACATCATCATAAAAGGTTCTTTTTTTGGGTGGAGCCAAGAATATTGACACTTAAACAACTTTTCTATTAAACCTGTGTGGTTTCCTGAAGCCTGTGCTTTTCTGTGACTTCTGAGAATAGTGTGCAGGTCATAAGATAGTTTGTTGATGAACATAGGATTGTCCCCTCTTTAAACTGCACAGATAATGATCAGGGGCTAAACCACATCAAAGCAGAGTCCTTCTCCAATTGCTGTTTCCAGAAGTGAGTAGCTTATTTTTCTTGACAGTGGTGCTGATCTGAAGGTTGGATACGCTTCCAAATCAGTCACCTTTTCTCTCTCGGTTAGGGTTTCAAAACTTAAGTTTCCTATTTTTTCACTGTGAATTTTGCATTAAACCTAATCCTCCTCCTCCTTCTCCCCACAATTCATGCACTGAAAAATCTCTAACAAGATTGTAGTAGTAATGTAAATGAAAATCCATGATGACCGTTATATTTACAGGATCGTCCACTGTTACCAGGAAGGAGCAGTCTCTAAACAACAAAGTTTATTATTTTAGTTTACTAGTGGTTTCGGTTTAAAATTATTTGACTGTTGTGCAGCAATCACTGCCATAAAAACACAAGCCACTGAGCTTTTGATAGTCTACAGCAGGAAATGAAGCCAAACATATCAGCCTTGAGCTGCCTCCTTTTCTGTCCTTAACTTGAGCTCAGTGGAACAATGATGTCCCTTCTAGAACATCTGAGCCATCGTGTCTCTGACCTGAAAGGAATACTCAGTACCAACCTTTATACTGCTTTTACTGAGAACAGATAGACAAGTGGCTAAAAGGGCTATGAAAATTCATCCTTTGTCCGTTCATGCTACCCACCTCCTTTTATATATTCTCTAGAAGATAGAATGAAGATAACTGATACCTGAAACATTTATCAGACTGTATCATGTGATGTTTTTCCCATTCATGTTGGCTAGACATCTCCATTTCTTCACATGCACAGATATAGGAGATACCTACTAAAGATTGTATTGCTACTTCTTATCTTGCCCACATTTTACTCTAATCCCTGGAGCAAATAGGACATATAGTAAGATACGTATTTTTGGTAGCTGAGATTCTCTGGGATTCTCAGGTCTCAATATTTTGCAGTTATTGAATAACTGGATAACAATGTTGATTGCATAAGAAGCAGCTTTCTGCCCACGCATGTAAAGGGTGTGGTGCTCAGCAGCTTCTGGGCCATCGATGCAGAAGAAATGCCTGTCTCATTTTTGATCATCACAACCCTGTAATACTATTCACACACAAAAACAAGGAGTTTGTAAACTACTTTACAAACAACCTGGCGTTTGTAACAGCCAAGTGGGTCCCAGAGAATTGTTTCTTTTGTTGTTTGCCCTCAAGGTAAATAGTATTGCTAATAGCAATGCTATGAAAATTCAATACATTGACAGAACAATTTTCCCTGTGAAGTACTTTATGACCTAGAAATTTGGCTGTGGAGGGTCTGATATGTCATTACCCAGGTTTCTACAAGGAGTGTGGGATGTGGCTGGTCTGAAGGGAAAAGTTTCTCTCAGCAACTAATAAGGAGACTTCAGAGCAGCAAGTTTCGTATGTTGCCCAGAGATGTTTCCAGACAGCAGAAATGCCAGATTTTTCTTGCAAACAGTGTTGAGGTACTATTAATGATCATAGCTGTGAAGGCCTTAGGCTTCTATTTCACAGAAGGCACAACACCTTCAAACCAACCCCTCTCTGTGTCCAGATGAGGCCCTGGGTCTGAGGAAGGATGAGATGTGCTTTACTATTGACATTGCTTCCAGCGACACTTGCACACCCTCCACTCCTCGCTGTCACCCAGAAGTGACCTCTGAGTTCAAACGTAGTGCAGTGTCTTGAAGAAGGGCACCAGTTCAGGCAAGGAAGTGTGTGATTTTATGAAAGTTTGCATGAGGAACAGTTAAAGACTGACTCACAATTTGCAGAAATTGTCTTGAAATGTTGTCAGGAATGTTGTCTACTTTGACTTCGCCAAGGCTTTTGACTGTCTCCATAACATCCTTGTAGATAAGCTCAGGAAATGTGGATTAGATGAATGGACAGTGAGGTGGATGAAGAAGTGGCTGAATGGCAGAGCTCAGAGAGTCCTGATCAGCAGAGTAGAATCCAGCTGGCATCCAGTGGCATTCCCCAGGGATCAATACTGGGTCCTGCACCCAGGGAGGAATAACCCCAAGTATCAGCACAGGCTGGAGACTGACTTACTAGAGAGCAGCTCTGCAAAGAAGGACCTGGCAGCCTTGGTGGGTGACAAGTTGACTATGAGCTGGCAGTGTGCCCTTGCAGGCAGGAGGGCCAATGGTATCCTGGGGGGCATCAGGAAGAGCATGGCCAGCAGGTCAAGGGAGGTGATCCTGCCCCTCTACTTGGCTCTAGTGAAGCCATATGTGGAATGCTGTGTCTTACAGTGAGAGACAGTGGGAGCTGGGACCGGTGCTCTGGAGAAGAGAAGACTGAGAGGGGATCTCGTTAATGCATATAAATATCTCAAAGGCAGGTGCCAAGAGGGTGGTGGCAGATTTTTTTTTGTGGTCCCCAGGGACAGGATGAGGAGCAATAATCATAAACTAAAACACAAGAAGTTCCATCTCAACATGAGAAAGAACTTCTTTACATTGAGGGTGGCAGAGTCCTGGAACAGGCTGCTCACAGAAGTCAAGGAGTCTCCCTCTCTGGAGACATTCAAAACTGACCTGGAGGCATTCCTGTGTAACCTGCTCTAGGTGACCCTGCCAGGGCAGAGGGGTTGGACTGGGTGATCTCCAGAGGTCCCTTCCAACCCTATTGATTCCCTGATTCTGTGAAATCAATGGAGATCTCAGTGGGACCGGACTGAGCCATAAGCAAGGAGAGGCCCTTCATATTGTGGATTTTCTTGACTCTTATTGGCTAGAACTCATTAGGTTTTGAATGGCAATACCTCTCAACACTTGACTATTTGCACAGCTCTTGTATCAACAAATATTTTCCCCAAAGTGTTGCAGTAATTAACATATAAATAAACCATGTCTTTTCAAAGCTGGTGACATATGTTAGCAAGTGTTTGCCAACACAAAGCTTAGCATAGCAAATACAGGGAGATTCCATTTCTTCATCTTTGCAGGCAGACTGTTGCTAAGACAGTTTATTAGCAAGTTGTAGAACCTCCAGTTGTGATCCATATGGCAGGAACTAGTAGCTATCAGCCACATCCATCCCACCAGCCTAACCAGTGCATTGGCAAGGATTTTCAGGAATGCAGGTTACAAGGTACAAGAAAGCAATACAGAGATGCTTCCACAGCTGATGTAATTTGACATGGCTAAAATCACAGAATCACAGAACCACAGAATCATTTAGGCTGGGAAAAACCCTTAGTGTCATTGAGTCAAACATTTAACCCAGCATTGCCACTGAACCATGTCCCCTAGTGCCACATCTACACGTCTTTTAAACACCTGCAGGCATGGTGTTTCCACCACTTCCCCGGGCAGCCTGTTCCGATTCTTGAAAACCCTTTCCATGAACAAATTTTCCCTAATATAAACCTCTCCTGGTGCAGTTTGAGGCCATTTCCTTTTGTCCTATCACTCATTCCTTGGGAAAAGCGACCAACCCCCACCTGGCTATCTCCTGGCTATACTGACTACCTCCTTGCAGGTAGTTGTAGAAAGCAATAAGGTCTCCCCTGGGCCTTTTTTTCAGACTCTGTTCTTGATATTGATTCTCTGCTTCTCTTCAGTTTTACTGCAGAGGATTTAGTTCTCAATTTTAGCATTGTAACTCTGAAGATCTACATCTGTGTCATGATGGATTAATGCAGATCATGTCACTGAGCTGAGAGCTAGAGGTGTCCTATCTGTCAAACCTAAGTCATTCTTGTAAAGAACTGCTCCATTGTATAAAATATTGCAGACTTCATCCCTTTGCATGGGAAAATATTTGATAAAATAACCTAAGATAGTAGAGTAGCAGCTTACAGTAGATGGATGGATTTCTGCAGTCCTTCTGTGGTAACAGACAAGGGTAGTGAGCTTGATTTCCAGATCTTCTAATGGAGCTATGGACAAAACTAGAGTGGACTTAAATAATTAATTAGTTTTTGGTGGATGCAATTTTCATTGGTAGATACTTGTGGATTTTCCTTTTATCTTAGAGGTCCAGTGCACAACAACTTGTAAACCTCTGGAGTAGAAAAGAAACCTCCCTGAAAGAAAAGTCCTTCATTTTTGCTGCGTTGACCTGACTGAAACCCAACTCAAGTTAATGGAAAGGTATCAGGAGATTTCACAAAAGCAGAGAGTGGGTTGGAGAATATGACTGCAGGAGCACTGCACAAGAAACATTTGCTCTGACTGTTTTTCCTAGTATCCTTCCCAAGCTGATGAGTACTTTGCATCCACCAGTGGCACCCCTGCCTCTCCCAGTATCAAAAATTCCCAACAGTGAAATCCTTAACATTTTTCACATTAAAAAAAAAAAAAAAAGAAGAACCAGCCTTAATTCAGATACAAGCTATAGCTAATTTATTTACCTCATTGTAAACAGAACTGCAGCCAGACTACCTGGTGTGCTCTGCATCTAGATTAGCTTGAAACAAGCCAAGTGATAGCAGAGCATAAGAAAGCTGGGCTGGGTCCTCTCATACTGACCATATCCCATCAGGCATCTAAAATCATTAAATTCTAAAGATCTCACATGGGAATGAGAATTTTGGGACCTATCTACAGCCTTTCATCTTGTGTGCCTGATTGACTGCGTTCTGTGTCTTGACAGATATCACTATCCTGATCTGTCACAGCCGCTTGCAGAAGCAATAGCTGAATGTACCAGATTATCAGACATTAAAATAAGAATAAGGAACCTAAAGTACATTGTAAATAAAATTATGGTGCTGACACCATAAAACCCTGGCTGATCACTTCTTTGCCTGAGGCATCATGGAATCACATGTTTTTGTCAGTATAACACTTAGGATACCCTCAAATTCTTCTGTCTTGCTCTGGCTGGGTGCTCTATTGCAAGTATAAGTTTTGTTTGTATTCAGGAACTGAGAGGTAATGGGGTCACTAATGAGGCAGGGCTGTTCAGACATATTGAGAACCAGGTGTCTAGACCAAAATATGAGCTTTGATTTTAGAATTACTTGTTTAAAAAAACCAAAACCAATCAGTCCTCCCACCCCAAAAACAAACAAAACCAGAAATAATAGTGAAAAGCACATTTTATGCTTTAGCAGTTAAAAACCCCTTAAGGAAAGGGAGATAATTCAGTTCTGTTTATGAATCATGCCAAACATCTCTTCCTACACAGCACTTGAGATGTTTAACAACACAGACCAGAATGCACCATTTTTGCCCAACACAAAGCACTCATCTCTAAGTCACAGGGATAGCCTCTGTCATTCTCTCTTTGCTTCTGGCTCTTTGAATCTTGCCCTTTTTTTCTGCACACTGCTACTTTTGCAAGGATGGTGAGTAGGAATATCCTGGTGCTCAGGACCTGACCCTAAAAATGTCAGGCTGAAGTGAGCTGAATGCAGATCTCCCTGTGTCTGAGTACTGAACAATGTAGAAGACAGCCATGACCTCTTCTTCCCCCTATAGGGCAGCTGCTTTTCAAAAGGGGAAAGTGATTCATTTCCTTGGTACTCAGCCTGATCACTAAATACTGCATGTTTAGGAAACAGCTTTGGACTGTGAATCACAAAGTATTAGAGGTGGAAAGTCTGAGCTGCAAAGGTAACATTTCAGACTCCACTCTCAAACATGTCCTATAGAAACAATTAATTTAGGTGCCCCTCTGCCCTGGGCTGGGATTTCTGCCTTTACAAACACAAATATCCCAGACTGCTGCACACAGGATGGAGACTGGGACTATCTGAGGATCTTCTGGTCATTTTAAAAGTGAAACTTTAATGTCAGTACGAAGCACTGCAGAAGATATACATCCATTTAGGGTTTGGAAAAAGGGACTCAGAGGAGCATTGTGGCACAGCCAACTGCAAGGAGGAATAAGTGTTACTGACTGACACACTTGTCACGCAGCCAGGTATAATAAGGTTCTAGCTCCATGTGGAAATAATGGCTTGTGAATGTTTATTTACTTTCCATTACTTTCAATTTTGATATTCTAACAATGTTTTGGATGACAAAATGCTTTAGAGTACAGTCTTCCCTGAATAATAGAATGGATTCAATTGAAAGAACAAATAAACTTGAATACTGAGAGCAAAAGAAAACATAAATAGGCAAGACAGAAAAGTGGTGGGAGGCAGAACAGAGAGACAAGGGAGGGAAATTGCATGCCAAGGTCACAGAGCAAGACAGTAGCTAAGACAGAAATAGAATTCAAAAGACTGGCTTGCCTAGGTATTTTTTTAAGGCTTAACAAGTTACATCCTGTTTATTAAGCTTAAACAGATTTTTTATTTGTTCAGCTGACTGCAGTAGCAATTGTAAATATGAGTCAGGTTTCTTTTCAGATCCTGAATGTTTCTCTGTGCCAGCTTATTCTAAATTATCAGCTTATTCTAAATATTCCCACTTATAGCGGAAGTATAATAGAAACTATGCTTCTACAACCAGAAAGCAGCCAGTAAAAAGTCCCATTCTGCTGCCTCTGAGCCATCAAAATGCCCTGGTAGCATGTAGAGATCCACTGACTCCATGGTCTGTAGCATACAGCCTGGTCTGGGAGATGGGGCCTCTGCATCTTCCTGAACTAATTGGGCAAAACCTGTAAAACTTTGGGCTGGGAGCTGGAGCAGCTCCACTTTGTGTTGATCCAACTCCCTTGCAAAGCCCCAGACTGAGCCAGGGCTCCAGGAGCATTCTGAAGGGCCCAAGTCTGGGATACTACTAGGCAGGAATGCTGGAGTCCAGTGAGAAAGCAAAAGACAAATGTCTTCATTTGAGACACATTGGGAGGAACTTTACCCCAGGACAACAAAATAGCAATTAGTTCAAAAATAGTTTATTTCAAACTTTACTTTGATTTCAGATGGTCTGAGTAACACTGTGGTCCATCAGCCAGGTATCTCTCTCACTTGAGCAGGGAACCAGAGCAAAAGAAGGAAGTTGCATCTGTGCATACATTTGATAGAGAGGAAGATCGAGTTCCTAAAGCCTGTTTCTTCAGAGAACAGGATTAAATCTGACTTTGAGAGGGTTGTGTATTACTCATTTAAGGAAATTTATTCTATGTAAAAATAAATAGGCAAAAACTGCTCATCAGTCTTCACTGAAGCTTTTAAAAATACTTCTTAGGTATTACATATGGAGTGAGACCAGAATCTATCCAGGTAATTACTTCTGCTATAAAATATGACAATATGTGACTCACTTTACCGTGCTCACCAGTGTAATTTTTGATTCTTCTTGTAGCAGCTGGTTTGGGTTCATGCTTTGCCTGATAGTACCTGCTGGCTTCACAATTTCGGCTTTGCCTTTATTATTTTGGGTGTTGCTTTTCTTTTTAAATATCTTCAACTGAAAAAATAAATCCAAATAACCATGAATCATGGGCATATTTGGATTTAGAGCTGAACTTAATGCCATAGGAGCAGCTGCTGAAAATGGGCACATAGACTAGCCTTCCTGCACCCCAAAAATCCTTGCAGTTTTCTAAGTATTGTGACACCAAGGTCTCAAAAAATAAATTTTTTGTTTCAGTGGAACATACAGGATTTTCAGTACATGTGAAAAATATCATATTGCTTCCCTTTAATTGCTGAACCATGAATTTTGTGGGTCTAATTTCACATACTCCTACATTAGAAAATTCACTCTATAATCTCTCTTCATCTCAGCTTCTCCATCAATCAACTGGGAATAATAGCAGCTGATTTAGGAGTACTATGGACTTTAATTAATGTGGGTACAGTTTGTTGAGATCCCTGAAGAATAAGATGCTTTAGAACATCAAAGAATAAACAATGGCAATCTTTGTCTTATGTCCTGGAGTCAAGATACTTTAACATTAAGCTTCAGACCTATAAGGGATTCAGAGGGAATCCCTTTGCAGCACTAAGCAAAATCAAAATGTGCAGCTGCCAACAATTTCATATAAAATAAATTCACAAGCACTTATTTCCTATATTCTCAGTCTGAGAAAATATTTCTGCATGTTTTCCCACTCCTTGTCCCATCTGTAATCTTTCTATTGCTGAAATGTTCAGCTCCAGGCTACAGCAGGTGATCCTCCTTAGCTCCTTGATGTTAAGGAGTGATGTTTGAGGTTCTCACATTAACATCACCAACACAGGCAATACCCATCTGATAAATTTCAGCTGATCTCTGGGTGTCCATGAGGCCTGCCCATAGTCAGAATGGGCAGAATATGGTACATAATATACCCTTATAGCAGAGCCAGTGCACCCAGCTTTGGAGCTGAGTGCTCACACTGCAGTGCCCTCCCAAATTACAAGGTAGTCTGTAGTGCTGACCTCCATTCTCGCCCTGCTGGTCCCTCATACAGCAGTGAACTCTTTGCTAGCAGAGACAAAGTACGGCTTATGACCCTGCTGAAGGATGGCTTATGACCCTGCTGAAGGTTTGTGAAGGCTTTGGAAGACCCTAAGAATTTTTGATTACTGTATCCTTACTACAAAGTGAAGGAGTAACCCTCTTGGAATTACAGGTAGCCTGAAGTCATGACTTTCTTCTTCCACCCACCCATCCCCAACTCTCTAAAGAGAAGTGTAAGATAAAATGTCATTTAACTCTGGAGAACATTTTTTCTTTGAGAAACAGGAGGCAGGCAGAAAGCCCAAGTGAGAATCCCTATTATTTCTGCAATTTAAGTAAAGCCATAGATGAGGTATCATATGCAGAAACAACAACAGAGTGTGTATCTATATATGTTATATAGTTTATATATGTATATGCTGCATCCATAGACACAAAGTGCCAGAGTGTTCCAGAACTGTGTATTTTTCCTGTACAAATTCTCAGCTATGGGCACTTAGTGATCATTTAAATTAAGTTAATTTTATTCAGGGGCCAAAGACTCAGAACCTCAAAGTTTTTCCTTGCATCTGCATCATTTATGAACACCATATAATGATAAAGATTATTCCTTATTCATAAACAAAACTACATTTCCCAAATCCTGTGAATAATAACTAAGATGCCTTGTAATTTTCAATGCTTCCAGAACTTAATTCAGTCTTTACAACTTTCCAAATGCTTAATAGAAATCACATGTTTTATGATCACTAAAAGTGTCATTACCCTTTGAAGCCTATAGCTGAGACAGCAAGTTTCTGAATTTTATTTTTTTTCTACAGGCATAGGCTTTTCAGTCATACTTCTCCTTAGTTTAGTTTTCCCATCTTTCTGCCTCTTTATTTAGTGCCTACAGAGGCAGGGAAAGGCATCCACAAAGCCAAAGAGAATACTGGAGGTCACACAGGATTAGCACAGGGCACTTTTGAGTCTCAGGCTAGACTCTGGGCTGGCGCAAGTCAGCAAAGCTTGACTAGCTAAGGATATACAGCTGGAGTTTGCAAGGCAGAAAAACTCTCCAAACAGAGTACAAAAGTACACCTGGTACCTACATGATGGTATTCTTCAGGGGAATAGATCTTGTCTGTCTGGAGCTGGAATTTCTGAAGAGGGAGGGAAATGCTTTCAGGAGTGAGGCTGTGTTACACTGGGAGGTTCAGTCACTCACAGGAGATAAAAAAATGCAGAATAACATACAGCAGAGTTAGTTTTCCAATTTTTCACCCAAAGGAGGGATTACAAGTCTGTAGCTTTCCCTTTCCCTTCCCTCCCTCTTTTCACTGCACTGTTGGCTCTTTCCACTCCCAAGTCCTAAAGTGAGTCATCACTTTGCCCTGCCTAGGATGCTGCATTCAGACAGGGCTGTGCTTCTTCCCCATCCCTAAACTGTCTCTCTTACAGTCCCCTTCAGACATATCTTGATTCCACTGGAACATATGAAAACATTAGAGGGAGAGGAGAGCTTCTCTCATTTTCCTGGCTGTAACAATTTGGAATGTGTCGATTTCCAACACTGGGATTGCAACCAGCTGTTATCTGCCCTCTGGCTGTGCCTCCCTGGTGTAAAATCTGCCTCCTGGTGACTGCAGGAAAGGTCTAGGACAGGGCTTGTCCTTGCAGTGAAGATGGAGGACACTGGAGCCTGAGGGCCTTGAGAAGAGTTTGTGGATTAGTCAGATGTCATGACTGAAGGGAAAAAGGAAGGAACAAGACTCTACTCTAGGCCATCACACACACATGATGACAAAAAATTAATCTAGATTAATCTGTGGCTTTTACTAGCTTTAATCCATATTGTCCTCCAAAACATCTGGGTGCTACCAGTCACAGAGTGAGCACTGGAAGATATGGCCATTGCAGATAATTCTGTCCTGCTGCTCTGTGTAGAAACAGTTCTCTCATATATGAGATATTTTGCTGTATGTGAAGCTGAGGGACAGTCTGATATTGAAGTTTTGCTGGAAGATTTTTAGGACAATTGAATAAAATAGAAGAGACATGACTCTGGGTCTTGACAGCATTCATTCACTCATTCATTCATTCATGAGTTTTCAGGAATTCTGTTATGAAATTGCTGAGCAGCAGTATCTTTCATTTTGCATAAATAAGCTTTGTTGTCAAAGCTAGGAAAGATAGGAAATGTGACAGTCACCTTTAAAGGGGGTTCAGGGATAAATTTTGTCATGATTCACAGTCAAATCAGTAGAAACAACAAGAAGAGTTGAATTAGTAGATGTGGGTTGGACAGAGCCACCAAGCCCATAGTGGAAAAGAGGCTTCAGCTAAAATAATGAAATTTATTTTAGAAAAGCTTTACATGAGGCCCTTCTCAGAAAAAAAGGAAATTTTCACAGGACAAAGGAACAAATCATCATCACAACTTGAATCAACTTAGAAGATGGAAAGGAAAAGTTAGGGATAAATGTTAAATTTATACAACTGAAGGAAGCTCACAGTGGAAATCCACATGCTCTTAAAGAACATAAAAAAACAGTAGAAAAAGGGGGTGAAGAGCTACATGGTAAAGACTGCAAATGAAGTAATGTAATGAAACCTAGAAGCAACTGGGAAGTTATAGGAAGGTCTCGTAAGACTGAATTAGAAGAAAAAACTGGCAGATCCAATACATATGCCAAACAGTATAGATAGAAATCATATATGCACAGCCAAGGATTATACTTTAGCTTTACTCAGTCATGGTAAAGATCTGGGAAATGCTGAGTGCAATGCCCAATGAAACATCCCTCCAGTGCCCAAGGGCAGTCAAAATTTAAGCAGAGAGCTACCAGAAGGGTACAGGCAAACATAAAGCATCTATATGCTCTATATAAATTCACGAGATATGAATTGATGAAAAGCCTTTACATCTAGTGTCTAGTCCCGATGACCCCATTCTTTTCTTATCTACAGTCATTGTGAGCAATGGGTTATTAAGGTAAATGGACTTTTGTTTTGACCCTGAGGGGTGGCTCTTGTGTTAAGTAACATGACTAACAGCTGTAAGACATTTGTTCGAAGTCCATATCCCGAGAAAAATTACACTTAAGACAACAATTGGGTATTGACAGGCAGGCATGATGACATAAGTTTTGCAGAATGAGTGATTTTTGAGTATTTACAGTAACCCGGTGTACAAAGGGTAGATTTTTCACTGATATTGTAAATTAGACCCCCTATCAGGTCCCTCAGGCTGGACAAGCACGGACACTGACTATCTCTGAGCACTTCACTCACTAGATACATTATTACTGACGACGCAATCTTATAAATTGTTTTACAGACCCTTTAATTTTAGGATATTCCGTTTCCTTCCCTATTGCTAAAAGACATTTCTAATCAATATCCAGGTTTGTTGAATTCTTTCCCCGCTCCCATGCTGATTTACTGGCAGCACTTAGAAAATGCAGCTCTTTTCTTCCAATGATTTACAAGTATAGGGACCATTCTCACCATTTTGAAAGCAGCTCACTGGCATTCCTAAAATGTAAGTAATTTAGTTTCCATTTTATAATAAGGAAAAGATGGCCCCAGGCTCAGAGTTAACATTTTCTTGAAGGGATGCTGGATGTCAAGCCTGCCTGGGAACTTGGAGAGACATAATACACTGCTGGACCACAGGCCCTCCAAGTGGGAAAATCAGGAGTGACAAGGAGCACAGCATGGGTACATGGACTCTGAAGGCCTTTTATCTTCCCTGTGGGGTGGACACAAAATCCCATACAGACTGAGCTCTGCCTGTTCTTAAACCTCTTCCCCCTCTCTGGCAGGAAGGCACCTGGGTATGGTTGAATTAGGGTCATGGCTGAGGGCTGTGAGAGATGTGATGGAGCTATGCACAGCAGAGAGTGCAGCCCACATCTCCAGGGTTTAGGTGACATGAAGGACAACTGACAGCAAAGGCAGTGCAGATGCAGGGCAACAAGGATCATGTTAGAGGCAGGGGATGGATGCTCAGGGGCACAGACCTGCTCACGTCATGGCTGCTGAGCTCAGGGCTGCTCTGCCTGCCTTTGGCCAGAGGAGCCTACAGGTCACTTGGGTCAGGTAAGCATGTGTGGATGGACAGCAAGCTGAGCCTCTGGGAGTCTCCCTTCCTGTTTTCCTCCAGGGGAAGCATGGCCATTGAATGACTGTTTTGTGGGAGTCAGACTAAACTCTTTAAGATCTGCCCTCACTTTTTGAAGAACAAAATACTGCTGCTGTTATGGTGAAAGGAGCAGAGACAGCTTGGCTGCTGTTTTTACACAGACTGCAAACAGCAATTCTGCTGTGCAGAGCACTCAGCTCAGCGCATCTTCTTCTGAACACCTTTCCCCTGAGGCTCATTGGCAGGCGTCAGCTCCCTGCCTCCCTGACTGATGCTTAAGACTCCCTGGCATGGTCTGGAGTGCTCTAACTAAAAGGGCAGCTCCTCTTGGCTGTGTCAGCCACAGCCCCCTCACCTCTGGAGCTGAAATTATTTTATAAAAATGCCACTGCAGTAGCTATGGGCAGACAGCTCTGCCCCTCCCTTGTCAGTCACAGCTATCTGCCGGCTGCCTGCGCTTTTCATCTCCCTTGCAAGTTGGAGGAAAAGAAATAATACATAGCTCAGCTGTTTCTGTCTGGAGGCATTTAAGCTGGTAAGGCTCAGCTGTATAAATCTTCCCAGCTGTGAGAACCTCAGTGCTTTTATTCCCATGATAAAGCCTTTGGCTCTAAATGTGTTTCAGGGATATTCAAAGTGGAAATCTTTCTCTCCATCTGGGGAATTGCTTGGTGTCGACTGACAAGGAAATGGAAGGTCAGTAGCATTAAAAAAAAAAAAAAAGCACCCTGGGTTATAGAATTAACTTTGTACTAAACCTCAGTGTGTGTTTTAGGAAGAGGGGAGTGGGAAGGAGGCATGGGGGATGGGAGGTTTGACTTGCACAGAGCCCTTCATTGGAAAACTAATGCAGCCATCCTCAAGGCACTGTGCTGCTAAGATCTGGAATTTTCCTGCTCCAATGGAAAAGGAAGACCGATACTTTCCCTTATAGTAACCTTTGCTGATTAATCAGTGTAGTGACATTGAAGTCAGTTCCAGTGGGAAATAATTGCTGTCGCTCTCAGACACAATATGGAAATAAGATGCTATGGTGACAGCAACTGTTTTGAAGGGCTGGCAAGGAAATACCGATCAAAGATCAATGTCTGGCAGGCAAAGTGTTCAATTAAAGTCAAGGAGAGAATAGTTTAGGTGGAGAGGTTTCTCTTGAAACTGACAGGGTTTGGACAGGGAATCGGCAAACTCAAATAAAAACCTGGATACAAGGAAATTGTAATGCTGCAGACTGAAACCCAGGGCTCAGACTTGCAGCTGGGCATGAGCAACTCCCAATCTGAAGGGTATTTCAAAGGTCAGCTGCTCACATGGGTAAGGCAGCACCCTTGCTATGGTGCTAGGATTTCACTTCCACTCTGGGTTCTGCTGAATCTCTCCTGTTGGTGACCATGAACGTGATCCCAGTTGCTTTTTCTGCCTGTTTTTCACCTACCAAAAGAGCAATGAGCCCTTTCCTTTCTCCAAGGGTGTTGTTAAGATATCTAAATACTCCTTACTCAGACACTAAGGTAATGAGCTGAGATGGACTTCCGTGGTGATGCGATACTTTTACTGTATTTGCGTATGTTCTCTGTACCCCGATGGTTCATCCCTACCTTCCCCACTTCTATTCCCAGCTGGTTTGCCCCAGACCCAAGCCGCTCCCCCGGTGTTCCCTATATGGTTGCTCCTTTCCCCTCGTTCTAGACAGTTCCCCACCAATCACCCAAACCCCTCCTGTAGTTCCCGAAAGTTCGGTGTCCATCACCTGAGCCCTCCCTAATTACCCTAATATGGTCTCCGTCAATCCCCCAAGATCCTGCCCCCTCAGATACCTCCCCTCTTGGAAATCCCCTAAACCTCGATGCCCCATTGGGGCATGTGACCCTTTTCCCTCCACCCCTCGAGGCTATTGGTTTATGTGAATGTCTATCCCTGTCCATATCCCTTCCCTAAAGATCCCTATTGGCCCCCTGTCACGCCATCCCCGTTGTAACGCCTCCCTTTATAAATTGTTGTTCAGCTCTGGTCTGGGCTTGTCCTCTATGAATACCCTGCAATGGAGGTGGAGTGCTTCTCGTAGCAAGCCTCCTCGCTACTTTTTATCCTCTTCCTCGTCGGGGCTGCTGGCAGCCACTGTGCCTGGAGCTTCAGCCCCCCAGGCAGAGCTGAAGTCCAGAGGAGCAGCTTTAAAGCCAAGAGCCTCGGGCTGCTCCCCACTCCTGCCGCACACCGCAGGGGCTAGCCGAGCAGAAGAGCAAGCGGTCAGTGTGACAGACTTGAGGTGTTTTTGTTGCTCAAACTTAGGTGATTAAATATGTGCCGTTGGCATATAATTAAAATTTTCTTTCAAATAAGTCACAAAGAGCTCTGTTTGTGGAGCCGATATATACCGGTTTATACCTGGAAGAAATTATGGTCCATCCAGCTAGGTTTTATTCTTGGGTCCCTGAAAACAGTCAATTTTCTACTTCTTCACCACCCCAGTAAGATACGCAACAGATTATCCTGGTGTGATCCATGTCCTCAGCATACAACTGTATGGGCAAGCTAAAGGAGTCTCTGCTTCAGAGATAGGAAGTGCACAACAATATTAACCGACTGACTAATTCAATTTTAAACAAGTAAGAGAGTTTCCCAAGCATATAACATTCCAAAGGACTGGCTTCTTAAATAATAATAAATAAATAAATCACCTAACTCTAAGGAGCGATATATTGTCCGTATTAGCAATGCCTTAATGATTTTTCTCCTATGGGAATAAATACATGGATTTGAATAATACACAGAGCTATCAACAAAGCAGAAGCAAATACAGCACCTACCATTTCCCCTGACTCTCATATTTCTAGGAGGTAAATGAAAGCAAACCAAAGCAAATCACTGTGATCATGAAAACATATGGCATCAAAAGCAAGGGACTGTTCCACATGGCTTACATGGGAAACAGAATCTGACTTCCATCAGCATAATGAGAATTTGTTTCCATGCTGTTCTGATAAAGCAGGCCTCAGCTAGAAGGATAAATATGTTGGTGTCTAGGGATAAATTTAATTATTTTACATTTTTCATTGGTTCTATATGACCAAGGAATGCAACTTCTTGCCTGCCATTAGCAGGACTTGGATGGCTCATTGCTGCCTGTAGTAAATGACTCCAGATAAGCAAAATCCCACAGGAATGAGCTGAAAGAAGCAACCTATGAGAATCAGCATGCAGTGTGTTGGCAATAACAGCCTGCAATAGTACCCTTGGTACTGACAAGTCCCCAGATCCAAGGAAGGATGAACTGAGAAAAAGAGATGAATTTCTCTGGTGTAGTGGCCGGAAGGACTTCTCCCAGGATGTCATGTTCTGTTATGTTAATCGGTCCCAGTTTGGATTGCCCGGTTGGCTGTCAGCCTCTACCCCTCACCACTCCCCCAGAGCTTCCCCATTGGTCTCCATTCCCTACTCCCACCTTTTCCCACCCCCAGATAAAACTGTGAGCTTTGGGATCATGTTCATATTTGCCTCTGCACCCTTTGGCAGTGTAGCAGCAATAAATGCTCCTGGTGGAGCGCACCCAAATGCCCTTCTCAACTCTTTGCTACCGACTGCAACACTGAACCCACCCGTGCGTCTGTGGGGGCACGCGGGACCCCACGGAGCTGGGCAGGGACAGTATTAGTCTGGGTAGGAAGTGGTAACTAATACCTTGACTCAGAGTTTAAGCTTCACCACTGATGTCTCATTTCTAAGACATTTAGAAAGAAAAAGGTGTCTCATGAACTTGTAAGGTGTCCTCTTACAATGCTGGTGTTGTGTTACGTGCAGTGCATGGACCTTAAGTCTTGGTGCAAAGTCCAGCCAGGCAGATCAGCTGGGAACCTTAGAGAGGTAATTTTACTCACCACAGGGATGGCCTGAGAGTCCAGTAAAGATAAGTCTATTTCCCTGTCTCCAAAGGAAAAATAAAAAAAGATGTAATTCTGTAGTAGGACTTGAAGAGCTGTTGGCTCTAGCCCAGGAGTTACCTCTGTGAGGAACAAACCAGTCCACTTCTCAGGGCTGCCCACCCAGCCCTTTGCCTGCCTTGATCTTTTAGATCTTTTGCATGGCCCAAATTCTCAAAGTTACCAATACACATCGCACCTACAGAAGTGATTTTTGAAAATTGATTTTAGTGGGAAATGGCATCCAAATTCTGATGATGATGGAAGCTAAGCTCTTTTTGAGACAAAATATGGTAGTGTAGAACATCTGCCACAATGAGGCTTTGCTGAGGGTTAATGCAATACTGAAGGATAATCCTTTCACTATGATTTTAATTGTCTTTCACTCAGGAATTCCTATAGCATTTCCTATGTCCACATCCTTTTTTTTCTCACCTGTTACGTCAGATGAAAGATGACCATCAATCAATATGAATCATGTGCCAGAGCTTGTTTTTGCCAGCTCTGAAAAGGCTGTGCATTAAAATGGGCAGGAAGAAAATTAATGACCTACCAGGCACAAATCACAATTGCAGCATTTCAGAAGTTGTACAGAGAAAAACTAATTCAACTGACTGCCACGAACCCAGGCCAAGAAACTGGGAAATGTGCCAAAACAGCTCCCAAAATAGCTCCTTTCAAAAATGCAAACTTTTTTTTTCTCTTCTTTCCTCAGTTCCCTCCCCTTTACAGCCACCCTGACATTTATTTCTACATAGAACATCCAGGCCGCACCTTTCTCCCATCTAGTGTCAGAAAAATTCCACAAATTAGGATTAGTGTTCTATGCACAGAACAGCTATTCCTTATTAAATCCATCATTTCATAAAAGACCACAGTACATCTGATCCTATTAAAGAGCCTTCCCTCTACCAGCATTCCCAGTGGATGGACCTCAGCCTTGTCCCAGTATGGCCATCCTTATGCTTTTGTTAAAGAAATAGGCAGAAAGATGGAGTGTTCCAGAAACAGATGATGAAAAAGGAGATGAGAGAGTCAAAATGCATCTACTGAAAATTGGTTGGAGAGAAATGACTCACAAAAGAAATTCCCAAGGAGAAGGACTCTTCCTGAGATTGGGTGCCAGTGTTAGACAGAAGACCTGCATGCGGTGCGTGTCTCTCTCCCAGATTTTTTGTTGGTGACACTGGAAGACTCACATTTTCTGTATGTCACTTCACCATTAAGAAAATTATGTTTTCCTTTCCAGTTAGGCCCTAGAGCTCTTCAGGATAAGAAAATATCTCTTATTACCCATATGCCAAACACCATAGACTCTTTAGGAAAATAAATGGTACATTGTCCTTTTCTGGCTCCACTTTTTCTTTATTTGCATTTAAAACCAAAGTATCATGGAAAGAACCATCTTTGGTGCACATTAGAGAAATAGACGCATAAAGCCTTCTAAACATGACATAAGTGCTTTTGGTTAATTACAACCCAGAACTAGAGCACAGACATGCAATGAATGGGAAATTCAGAAGTTACTCTTATATCCCAGCTGTCAGAATGTACCTCATTTCCAAGCTCATGTGGATAGGAATTCCATCTCTAAAAACAATGTAGTATGCCACTGTGTTAATTTGTTATTTTATGAGATTAATATGGAATAGTAGGAGGCTGCATCCCTTTATCTTCAGCAGTCTTAGCTGATTTATACTAAAGAAGTCCTACAGAGAGGGAGAGAGGTAAAATGCATGTTACACGGTAATCAAGATTTAAAGGAATAAACTACGTTTGTTTCTGCTATCTAGTTTGGCCAGTGATAAAATATTTTTCAGGAGAGCTTACAGTCCCATACTGCTTTTTCCTAGAGACTGATGATTCTGACATTGGGGAGAAACTTCGTTCACTCAAGTGCTGCATCATTCTCATAAAGGCACAATACAGAATTCCCCCATGCACAACCAGAAGTTCCTTGAGTATCATCAAGTTAAGCTGAAAGTGCCAGGTTGGAAGTGAGCAGCAAAGAGATATTGATCACAGAGACAAATTTTCCAATAGCAGTTTTAAACCAATCTTGCCAGAGGGCAGCTGGATTCCAGAGATTTTGACACCAGCTACTCCATCCTTCTGTTTCTTCAGTCAGTTTCAGGCAAAGCTGTACCTGGGTTCCCTAAACCCTCCCCTTGTGTAGCTGCTGTGTAACTCATGCTAGCGGATTTGGGGGTCCTTGGTGCAAGTTTTCTATTCACCAGCCAGAAGAGGTGCAGCTGTTTTTTTCCCTTGTTGAATCAATCTGTCAGTTCTTTTGGTTTTTATGGAAAAAAGTATAGTTTAAGTCTGAAACTCTGCCCACTTAAGGATATATGTGCAGACTGACAATTTAGATTAAACTCTGATGTTGTTCATCAGTTCTCAGATAAAATCTTCAGAAGCGACTAAGTGACTTAGGATCCTGCTTCTCAGTTGTAATTAAAATATTTAAGAATTTATATCACAGTGGAAGTGTGAGCCAAACATGAACCTAGACGGCCATTGGGAGGTAATTTGATTCAGGTCTCAGGGTCACCTAGGCTTTTTTGAAGATACTCTAGTTATTTTTTAATTGGATGAGATCCTGAGAATAGGCTAAGGGAGGACTGAGTAGTACTCCATGCATCTGTACTCCATGTCTGTGCTAAATATTGTACAGTTTGGTCATTTATCCAGAAAGTAATAAATTTGTTAGACCAAGATAAACTCACCAGTGTTAAAAAAGTTTGCTTATGGGTGAAGAGCAGTAGCAGTTGGGTGGATAAAATCCCTAATCCTTTATGTAATAGATCCAGGGCACACTGAACTAAATGCCATTTCTCCAGGCTTTAAGCATATATGCACTTAAACCATCCTTCTGGGATATAGGAGTGTCTGTGCTGGAAGTTCGCCTGAAGTTTAAAGCACTAAAATAGCATTTCAGCCATAGCAGAAGCCAACTGATTTTAGAGAAATTGTGACCATAAGATTAACTGTTGCCCTCCCAAATTTGCAGCAGCACAGTATTCTCTTTGTCAGAGAGGGGAGTGCTGTTAGGGTTGAGGTGTGGTCAAAACAGCATGGTCAAGGCAGCAGTGAATTTGAGCTGTCCTTTTGCATCCTAGTTTTCAGCATTAAGGAACAGCTGCATCAGCAGCTGGGATCAGTAGGAGGCAGGGATGAAAATGTACACCTACTACACATCATGGCCTGCATCTTTAGAGATCTGGCATATACTTGCACAGACTCTTGCATCCCTATTTCCTTCTATCCTCCTCGTATGTGCTGGTTGGGATGGCAGTGGGGGAAACCTCCATTAAGTACAGACCTGCAGGGAGACACTGGGCTGTTGCTGACTGTGATCTGCTAATAGCACATGCCTAGAAACTGGAATTACTATGGCATGCTTGTCTGCCTACATTTTTGTTCTATTCCTGGACCAGCCCAAAATCCAGAGGGTTGTAAAGTGACTTATAGCTCAGGTCCGTTGCTCTCTTGGCTGTATGTTGCTCAGTGCATGTAGTTACTTTCTAACTGATCAATCTTGTCAACAAGAAATTAGCAAGTATTTAGCTTCTCATTTCTCTGGATATAATGATAGATTCATAGACATTAAGTGGCTGGTACTTACGGCACCTCATATTAGTCTTAGGCTGTGGCTAAAGCACCAAATTCTAGTTGTGGGGCATAGGATTCAACCTCATAGCTCCAACTGTCATGCCCAACTCAGGTACCTATCTCAAGGGATAAAGACAAAATTAAAACAAATTCTCTTCCTAATATTGTGAAATCTGATTAGTGCAGAAAGGGCAACTCTGAGCTGGTATTTGATATGTTGATGATCACATTTAACCCCATTAGTCATTCCTGATTTGCTTAGCATGTGCATCATGCTGGACAAAAAAATATTCAGAGACCAAATCAATATGTTTCTTTTAACACTGGGTGTGCCCTTGGTTCTTTCAGTACACAATGACCTCAAATGCTGACATCCAGATTTGAGCCAAGCTTTTATTCTACTTTACAAAGATAAGCAGAATGGAGAACTCCTGATTCCAGCACTAAGGGAAGCAGGAGTTACAACCACTCTGGCAATATAATAAAAGTTATTTTGTGCATCACAGTGTATCCAGCGGCACCATTAATTGTTCACTGATCCCCTGTACCTAAAAGGTTGCAGCAGGGTTGTTTGCCAGCATCAGTTAAGCAGAACAATGGTTGTGATTGGAAAAATATTGAACACTTTCTATGCTGATGTTATGCCTTGTCACAGTTCTTTTTCTGCTGGGTTACTCTGTTCTGACCTGTCGTGAAACACCTGTTCTTCAAGCAGTGTCTTTGCATGTTTTCTCTGTTAGTCTCTTTTTCTCTCTCTTTCCTCTTTGTGAAAACATAGTTCATACAGTGATTTTGGAAAACCTCACAGCTGTTTTTCTTGTTCTGAAGTCACTCCACCACCCACAAAGAAACCCACTTGGCTTTTCTTTATGACACTGCCATTGTGTGGGTCCGTAAAACACTCTGCTTCTTCAAAACTCTGCAGCCAGACACTGTTGTGTTATTTTATTTGTCTCTTCGTAGCTTTGGTTTTGGGTAAAACTGGATTTCTTCTCTAGGACAATGATGCAGGGGGAGGAAGAAAGAGAAAAGCCTGATGGTCAGTAAATAATGAAAAACACTGATGTAGCTGAAAAGACTTCATGAATCAGTGAGTCATCTGGACAAAGGCATGTTGTAGAGCTCGGAGTCAGGGAAACATCTAGACATTTGGCAAATCTAATGAGCTCAAATAACAGATATATTTAGCAATGCTGTGTGACATGAAGGATGAATCTCATAGTCAGGTTAACCCTTCAACAGTGGCAGGCGTAGTGCCAGTCATCTAAGGACTGACTGAGATACTGGGCAGGAAAAGTCCTGTCTTCCCACGGGGAGAGACTGATGTAGATAGGTGCATAAATAGTCATTTTTCTATTCCACCCTTGTTTTTGTGAGAGTGACATCCACATGAAAAGCTGTGGTAAACTACTCAGTACAAGGTTATCCAATCAGGCTCAGGAAAAAAAAAAGTATTTGTTCTAAGAATGATGATGAGGTTTTTACACCTGTCTGCAGAGCAGATGCAAGGAGCTGCTTTTCTAATGTCATACAGAAAGCCCAATCCCAGACCCAACAGTATGTGTCGTGGAAGCAGGCCAGGATCAGTAACTATCCATGCCACTCAAAGGTGTAGAAGGGCAGACCAGAATTGTCAAAATCAGGCTTTATCTTCTCCACAAATGGTGAGGACAGTACAGTTCCAGGGCAAGTCTATCAGGGAGAGTCACTGCAGACAGAAAAGTGAACTGTACTGATGCAGGAGTCAGGAGATTGAGATTAAACCTACCAGTAGCACACCAGAGAGGTGGGAGATCATATTCAAATATTTTATCTACTTTAAGAGACTTATCTGTGCCTCTTCCACAGTGAAAAAACCTGCTCTCTGAGGTTAGCTGTCAGTAGGGCAGGTACTACTCATTGATGGTATTTCTCAGGTTGGTACCTGGTAACTAGCAGTGTCTGGGTTAGAACAAGGGATTTTTTCAGAATTTAATTCCAGGGAATAGTTTTGGTTTCCACTCAGTTTCAGAAAGAATTAAGAAAATGAGTAAGAAAAATTCCCTTTTTTTTTTTCTATCTGAAAACATTTCTCTGTTTCACCTCTAATTGATATGGCCAGTGTGCCTCAAAGGTCCTCAGAGGGTCACTGAGAATATATCTAACTATACAGCATCCCCAGACACTCTGGGGGAGGTGACTCTCTTTTAGGGAGATTAACACAATGCCGTTTTACCACAGAAAAGAGGTTAACTCTGATATTGATACTTCTGCTAACTGCTCAATTATTTTCACCCCAGGATAGGAAAAGTCTATGACACACTACAGAAAGGAGAAAATAGAAAGATTAGGGAACATAAAACTGAATGGCAGCAAAAGCTGGCTCAGTCTCACCAGTATTAATTGAAAGGATATTTCCAATAACCTTTGTTTAAGTTAAAGGAGAGCACAGTTTTCTGATATTGGATTAGAATTCAAGGTTAAGTCTAGCCCTTATCATGACTTTGTTGTAGTCTTGACCACTCGGTCATTGTGCAGTTTGGGTCTTTTTCAGAAAAATGGGGCTCACATTGCTTTCTCAGTGATTATATAGTTTCCCACAAGGCAGAACCCATTGTGGTTCCCTCTCTCCCCAGAGTGTGTAGATGAGCTCCAAGCTGAAATCACCAAGCGTTGTCACCGTGTTGTCTCTACTTGTGAGTGGTCTGTTAGCACAGGATAACCAGGATCCATGGGCTGGTCCAAAAACTCTGACAGTAACATTAATATTGCATTTCAAATAGAGACTTGCTTTTGACTGCTGCAGCTGGCCATCCTATAGCTGTCAGAAAAAACACCTCACGGGTAAGTTGGTAACCAATCTGTCTAAAATTTCAAGTGTTTGCAGGGCATTATTTGTGAACACTCTTCAGAGTGAGAATGATGCAATTCATTAGAAAATGTGTTTTCAGACAAATCTAAAGAGGAGAAAGAACTGACATCTCTTGAAGAAATCCCTGCAAATGATTTATGCGGTTTAAGTCAAAATTGACTATGAAAGGTGTTCATCCCACGGCTTGTGGAGCAATTTATGGCTGATAAAAATGGTAGCATTCAGGCAGCCAATCTCTATCAAAACCAAACAAATTTATTACAGTGTCTCAAAGCTTAATACTTCCTTCACAGAGCAAAACCACAAAATATGTGTAAGTTATGTTAGTGGCATGTGTCAATGGCCAAAAGAGAGAAGTTTTGAGATGGAAGAAATTCCATACAACATACCTTCTGTGCATTTAGTGAACATCAAAAATCAGCATATTCTAACTGCAGTGTTTCTTGTTGCAGTTTTATGGAACGACAGTTTATCCTGAAATGTCAGCACACAGAAAGATGGAGGTAGGAGTACAGGACTATCCCACCAGTGTCTTTTCATCCCAGTTTTATAATCCAAACAGCTAAGTAAAGCAGATTTGTGAAGGAAAACAGAAACCTTACTGTTAGTATTTGGAAGTGCCAGGCTTTGAAAAGAAATCAAAATACAAGTCACAGCTGAGTTATCAAGTCCCTAACCTTGCCCTGATGATCTATGTATTTTATTAAAAATCTATGAACCCAAAAGTGCAAATCTTAAAGGCTTGCAAAGTCTCCAGCAGATGGGGTTTTGTTTGTGCATCACTACTGGGCCACATTTGCTCAGCCTGGCATCAATTTACTCCTCTACCCCAAAATTTTATTATTATAATTTGTATATCTAGTGCCAGATTTTCTGGTTTGTCTGAGCTGGTCTCATCACTAGAACACGCAAAACTGGCTTTAAGCCACTTATATCTTCCCCTGGAGTCTGGAGACAGCCAGATGTCAGTCCAGTACCTTGCATAAATTAGAGCAGCCTCAGGAATGCTCTGCCTGGTTATCCACATACACAAAGGGCTACTCTGGTGCCCAAGAACAATGAAGAAAGCAGAGTGATCCAATTAAGTTTCTTTTTCCCCTTATATCTCCTTTCCATTAGGGGAACACAAAGGACAGTGTGGTTCTTGGAAGTTCCTGCTTTATGTCATGAAGACATTTAATTTTTAGTTGGGATCATAAGAGGCAAGAGGTACTAATTTCATGACTTTGTAGGGCTGGGACACAGAGAATGTAGCATGGCTGAAGTTTTATTACCAAGAATGGTATTTTTCTTTGTCCTTGGTATCAAACGATACAGGAGAGTAAGTTCTGCTTTCTATAATATATAAAATACACTCTATGACATCAATGAGGTATTTTTTCACCTAACGTATCTTGTATCTCAGTAATTTAAGATGAAGTCTTGCTACCTGTTCCAGGGTCCTAAATTACACCAGCTAAGTGCAGGTGCAAAATTATATCCATCATTTTAAAGGTTTAAAAATTATATTTTGTGTTAAAGACAGCCAGTTGAATATAAAATGTGTATATGCATGCAGATAGAGGATGTAAATTCTGACTGGTTTTTAAGGGAGCATCAGTAAAACATTGCCAAAGGGAGAGAACTGTGTGATACAGTCCATCTCAGACATTATTTCATGATCAAGGTAATTTTTCTCCCCCTGTAGAAATATTTTACACAAATAATGCTGAAGAAAACTGTCCCTATTTGTTTCATCATGTTTCTGAATGTAAATCTTCATTTGAAATCTTCTGACACAGAAAGTGAATGCTGAATCGAAGGGCTTGTGTCTGCAAACGTGGTGCGGGAGAGACAGTGCGTGAGTCACCAGGAAACAGCAATTATATCTGCTGTGTAACCACCTCCCATGTAGAGAGAATCAAGAAGAGGAGCCAAAGGGATTTTCTGTGCACAGTGGTTTGTGTCTTTAGCACAGAATCCCTGCTTTCCCTCTATTTTTATATCTTTCTATTTCTTGAAACATCTACCCCTATCAAGTGGCTAATATTTTGTACATCTCCTCTTTATTCCATGTCCCAATCCTTTGGCCTGTACCTGTTCTAGGGATTCTTCTTTTGCTATATAGTCCTGAGGGTACACATTTTTTATATAACGAATATGACACAATCTTTGGCATGGAAAAAAATGGGGTGTAAAGACTTCTTTAATTATTGTATCAATATGCATAATAGGGTTGAATTAAGATCACTAAGACAGCCTTAAAACTGAATTTTTATTACGTGCCTTGAAACTGTGTCTATGTTCCCTTTGTGTATTTCCTAGGAATGTAATTTTCCAAGTTTGTAAATCATCAAATTGGGAAAAAGGGTAGACTTTGTAGACTTTCTGTTGCACCAAGAAATGCTGACACCCACAAAAATCATTGGAGGGTTGGAAACTTGAGATCTGCCTCTGCCACTAGGCTTAAAGCAGAAACTGATAGTGGTAGCTGATGGTCTTCTCGTGAAGAGCTCTGAAGGAGTACCAGAAGCTTTTTCACAGGGTTTTGCAGAGATTTGCTTTATAGCAGACTGGCACATAAACAATTGTATTGAAAGAAAATGTAGACTGCTGTTGTGAGCACTGCCAAAGACTGGCCACAAAACAAGTGTTAAGTGTTTCTAAAATTCAAGATCCTACTCTGAACTATGAAGCATTAGAAATTTCAAGAAACAACTTCTCTACCTATTTTCTTTCTTTTTTTTCTTTAACTTCAACAAAAACAAACCAAATCACCTCTGGTTTGTTTCGTTTTTTTTTTCCTGACTTCATTCACAAAAATATTTTCTCTTTAGGAAAAAGCATATAAACATTTGAAACAAGTACACAATGTGGAGTATTAAACACCAGATCATTAAAGATCAGAAAAATTATTGGCAGCTGGAAAACAAGCCTCTCTAATGGGATGTGTCAGACTGATGTTTTCAGCTGGCTTACAGCCTCTGTCTATAGTAGTTGAGGAAGTTAGAGAAATGTTTGGGACTTCAGTAAGACTTCAAAACAGAACTGGAAGCATAGTAACCTGTTGCTTTTCTTGAACATCATACACGTGCCCTGCAATATAAAAAAAAAAAATCCCCCACAAATATTAATAACTTAAATGAGGTAAATGTTTATCAGATGTTACTCTTGTTTGAGATACTTTCATCAGAAACTTGAGATAAATTTGTAACAGAGTATAATAAGGATCCTTCACCCTCAGCAGGTGTAGTTTTTCAATTAATGGCGTTCTTGATTATTTTGTTTCTTGGGTTTTTCTGGAAGAAGACTCATCTGAATTTATTTTTTGCAAGTTAGGGTTTATTAGAGCTGTTCTTCTTGGCATTGTGATTACGTCTTGTGAAATTTTAAGCTTTACATATTTTTTCAAAGGAGACATTTTGTATTTGCAACAGTGTATTTAGAGCTCCTCTCTGCAATAAGCTTCAAGACTTTTTTTACTCTTTTTGTGGGTATCTGAGACCAGAAAATAAAGAGATTTTAATTAGACATGTTTGTTTTCTAACTGGGGAACAGATGGCAAGATGCTCTAATATTTTAATGGCTACTGAGGCAGGTTTTAGGGTAATACTTTTGTTTAAGTGCCTGGAAATTGTATAAGCACAGCTCAGTTGCTCCTGTTACGTAGCTGTCTGGGACTGACTGGCTGTCTCAGGACGTAGTCACACATCCTCTTTCAGCTCCAGCTGTTCCAGCTGAGACATTTACTCCCCACAGCTGTTCACTGTTGCATCCAAACTGGAAATCTTTACCACCCATCTGATTTATTGGTGGAGAAGCTCGCATAGACAGTCCCTAGCTTGCTCTAACCAGGTTAACTACCATGGTGCAAGTGCTGGGCCTGTTTGTCTGCAGTGGCAGGGAGCAGCAGAGCCTCTGCATGGGAGGGTAAGGACATTCACTGCTCGGGTTCAGAAGAGGAATGAGGTGGGAGAGATAAACTCACTTCTTTGGGAAGTGCTATTGGACTGGATGAAAGGCATGTCCAGCCTCTGGGAATGACAGCCCACTGCCACTGCTGTGTGCATGCAGAATATCCAGATGCTTCTGTTTCATTTTTGCCTTGGAAAACATCCAAAATCTACCAGCTAGTCTCAAGGTCCTTGCACTGAATGAGTCTGGAGCTGTCTATACCGCTGGCAAGTTAATCACGTCTCCAGAGCACTGCAGGGCAAGATCTTGAGAATATTTTTCTTTCTGAAGCAGTCTTTTATTGCCACCACAGTAAGTGGAGAAATAATCAAAAGGTGACATTGGCAAAGAGACTCACTGTCCCTAAACTATTTGGCCAGCTCCACCAAGGAAAGACAAGGAGAGAGAGATTTCAAGAAAAAATATATCTCACATTAGAGTATGAGCCTGCTGTATTCCTCTCCTCACTTTTTCCCCACCAAATTTCCCCCCAGATATCAAGCTCCACTCCTGTTAATTTTAGAAATATTGGAAAGTCTCCAACACAGAGGCCTGTTCATTGTTTCTTGGACATGGAAGGGTCCACATATTGTAAGTGGCAACTGAGCCCAGAAACCATAGCTGTGCCCTTGGTGACCCATGTCGGAGTCAAAGGTTGTACACTGGAGACAAATATTTAAAAAACATCATAGAAAAAGTCCAATAGCAGATTTTAATTTTGCAGAGTGAATTGTCAGAAAAAAAAAACAAAGCCAACAAAAAACCAAACAAAATAGATATTCAGCTGCAGTTACTTGGCTGGTAAACATGTATAGCATAGTATTGCTATCTTCTGGTCTCCTGTTATCTCATTGCTTTCTCCTCCCCTAATGTGCAGGGATGGATTTGATGACTCCTAATTTCTGTGATTCTATCATAGCATCTCACAGATTTCTAACTAAAGTGCTTGTCCATGTGAAATCAAAGATTTAGAAGAAGAACTGTACTGCACAGAAGCGAAAGTACCAGGGTGAGATCTAACCTGTCTAAGCTGAAAGTATATTTCACAGAAATGCTTTCATCAGCTATCAAAGTACAAAATAAAGGATAAAAAATGTGAAAAACCGAAGGTACTGAGCACCAGGAGGACTATCCATGGTTCTGTGCGCAGAATTATATTTGCCATTATTAGATTTGGAAAGCTCATGCAAAAGTCTGTCATTCCTGTGGTTCTCAGACCACATTATTTGACTTTCCATATCTCCTTGGATCTGTTGGGGTGATCTGAGGCATGTGTGTGTGGGGAAATGAGAATTTTTCTTGTTTTTGCAAATAAAAAACTGGATACTGCTCGAGTGGGCAGGAAAAGGTCTTGTCCTCAAACATGTTCATAACCTCTTTAGTAGTAGGAGTTTTTTAGTAGTAGGAGAATCAAAAGCAAATTTGTTCATACCAAATATTGCACTATATTTTCCTGCTCTTTTACAATGCTCTGAAAACAATGTCAGTAGAAGGTATGCAAGTTAATACAAATCATATGTCCTTCAAGCTTATCAATATGTACTTGGATCTGTATCATTAAGACTTCACAGTCTTTATAGTTTTCCTGATAGTGAATAATGTGTATTTCAGTTAGGGACTGATATAGGTGTTGTTCACATAACTTTTGACACAGCTGGATCAGTGTAACATTATACCTGCTGCTTTGATAAAAGTGTTAATAGATGAATGTGCTCTTCTGAAACTGCCCAAACAACAGAAAATTGTTGATGGCCTTTGATATATTTTTGACTGTGTTCTATTCATGTATCACTCCTCTTCAAAAATTCTCATCCACATTTTTTCAGATTACTTTCCCAAGGGAATTTACTGAGTTTCTGTGGAGCAAACTAGCTGTTAAGGCTAAATCTGGTCACAACCCAGAGGACCATTTTCCAGCCCAAGCCTATTTAAGAAGGGAATGGCAATTTGTTTTCAATGACTTCACTCACTCTTTCTGCAATGTTTCCAGTAAATGCAGGCGTTGCTCTTCTGGTGTGAGTTCAGCACATCATTCCTAATGTGGTCCTAACTGAAATTTTATATTACTTACTGAAATATGTACTTTTCTTTATAAGTTCTTTATTTCTCATGCGATTATGCTGAATCATTGTAAAATGAAAAAAAATCTGATGAGCTATCCACAAAAAACCTAAGCGACATTAGATCATCACAACTGGTGCTGTTAAATTAAATGTAAATACACAATTATTAGCCAGCAGATCCAAAACACTGCCAAATAGTTTTTGGTCACTGTGTTTACACAGTGACAGATTCTCATGTTAGTCATATCCTTCTGAACAAATGTTTTGGATGGACTCTTAAATCAGTGTCCACAAGGAAATAGAGGGAGCCAGCCAAACTCTGTTGAATGTCTGCCATTGACAAAGGTTAAGCATTTACAGTCACTCTCTGCCTAAGTATTCTAAGGAAATGGTAAGGAGTGAAAAACAGAAGGCAAGGATGTTCTGTACTCTCGGCAACAATGCAGTCAGGGCGGCAGAAGCAATTCCAAAATAGCCAGTTACTGGGCCAGATCCTGTTCCCATTAACGTCACTGGTAAAACTCCCTTTAGCTCTAAAGGGACTAGGATGGGGCAACTGGTCTTTCAAGTGACTAAGGAAAAAATAGTGAGGTCTTGACTCTTCTCTTTTTGCTCCTTCTTGTTCATGAAGAATCCCTGTGGGACTAAATAAAACTTAAGTCAGGATGTAAAGTATGTGCCTCACTTGGACTGTCAGGAAGGCTAATACATATTGCATCCTCTTAATTTCCCTGAAAACTATACCCATTTTCCCCATTTCTTTTCTAGCCATTCATAATGTTTATGTCTATTCTGTCCCAATTAGTTTCACTCACAAAATATCAACTGGATTACAGCAATGGAAGAATTTGTTTGGGTGAAAATAAAATTTAAACCAAGGTGAACTTTTTTATTTCAGTCCTCATATCACACAACTATAAGGCCATATATTTGGGATGACTTTATGGTCACTGCCCTGACATTTAAATCTTAACCCTCACATAGACCTTATGCAGGGCAGATGGATGTACATAATACACTGACACAGTTCTGCTCTGACGTCTCTATAGCACTTTGAATATACCTGCAGGTATCCCAAGGAATAGAAACTCATGGACAACTGCTGCAGGCATACAAGACACAGGGGATATGTCCTTCCTCACCAAAGACAATACAATTTGAGGTTTTCTTTGTTTTTCAGGTTCAAATTAAATCTGAGAGGCAGCACTCCTTCTGTAGATATTAAAAAAAAAATAAATGCAAAGTAGGGGAGATACATTTTCTTAAAATTTAGACCCCTACCTGCTTTTAGCGTATAGTGTTCCACTTTTGTTATCCCTTAATAAGCAAAGGATGATGATTTGTGCATAAGCTGAAAATATAAATCTTAGTTCTAAAGTCAGACAGTAGCTGAAGAATGAAAAAATTGTTTTCTGGAACCTCTGATTTGTTGTTCTTAAAGAAAGTATCACTGAGAATATAAAGCCATTGAGCAGGTCCAAAGATGATTTTACATTACTTTAGCCTTTTTAGGTTTGTAAAGATCATTTGGTTTCTATAAATGAGGATATGCTCCAGTGCACACTGTAGTCAATGGCAAGACCTGTGAACATCAGTGGAAAACAGCTTGGGCTTTTACTCTCTGTGCAGCAAAACACAGAGGCAGTGGACCCGTGAGGTACCTGCTGCATTGTGGAAGAGGTGAGGGCAGGAACCACCCAGGGAGCTACAGTGAGACAAGGATCAACTGGCATCATGGAATCAGACTTCTCCTGCTCCTTCTGGTCTGTCAGAGGTGGCACCTTCTTTAAGAAAGAGATGATGGGATGGAGTGAGTTAAGCATTTCATGTCCAGGCCCAATATTGACCCAGACATCATTTAATTCTCATCACATGTTCATACAAAAACCAGCTGATGGGAAACTACGTGGGACCGTCTGAGAAAGAAGCCTCTTGCAGTCAGCCAGACCTCCCAAAATCCACCTCTTGCACCATTAGCTTGGAGTCCACTTTTCCCCATTTTTTGCCATGATTCTGTTCCAGCAAGAAACAACTACAAGTGATTCCTCAGAGCATAAAAACCTATTCAAAAGGGAGCGGAAATATTTGCCTGTCCCCCAGGCCTTTAGCCTTTATAGAGAACTTCAGATGTTTTTAGTGAAGCTCTGAGAAACCTGGTCTAGTGGAAGGTGTCCCAGCCAGCCCATGCCAGGGTTTTGGAACTAAATGTTCTTTAAGGTCCCTTCCAACCTGAGCTGTTCTATGGTTCTATGAATCTGGGCCACAATTTCATCTCTTACATATAAAACCTTCCCTCACCAAGACTGACATGGGGCACTCAAGACTTTTTCTCATATCTTTGTATAACTGGCCAGGATAGTCCCTTTTTTACCACATTTATAAGTTCTCTTGAATCAGTAGCAACATTCATGAACAGTAGGTTGCACTGATGGGAGGCAAACTTGTCGTATTTTGTTCAAAGCGTAATCCAGTAAAGGATATGCCTGTTCAGACATGCTGAAGTAACCACTAAAGCTTTCCTTAGTTAAGGACCACCAACTAAATCCACAGCTAGCCCAGATGGGGCTACTTTCCATGGTAAACAGTTGAGTTGCTGAAATTTGTATCTCAGCCATACAAACTATCCTGAAAACTAAATTCAGGATAATCTTCTCCTGGCACTAAATCTGAAGTGGATTAAATATATATCTTTACCAACAATGCTTTTGTCAGGTTATTGGTTTAAAAATTTTAGAACAAAGGAACAAAGAACTGGAAATCTTCCAGAGGAAGAGATAGTTTGATGATTCCCTATATAAATCTAACATTTCGTCATCTTTTATAAATGGAATTTTGCAGGTCATTAGTCCCTTAATGTACTATAGCTATCAGTTGTAGGGGGTTTGTGTGTGTGTGTGTGTGTGTGTGTGCAAAAAAAAATGCATTAAAATGGTTGAGATACAGAGAAAATTGACTGCTGCATAGTCACCACTTTTCCTAAAGATTTTTACTACACCCTTGGTATTATGGATCTATAATATGCAAATGTGTAGCATCATTAATATGCATTTGCTGCATACACCCTCCTTAACAGAGTATGTTATGGGAATACAAATTAAAAACAATATACTCGACTCAGCTAAATTTTAATGGCCCATTGTATGAGTGATCCCCAATTGGGAGGTACCTAAGCCCTTTGTCTTCAATACTTCCCTTCCTTCCCCACATCCATTTTCTTTATTTGCTCTTGTTTTCACTGACTGAATAATGAATTCCACAGCTGAATGCATTAGATCTCAGCATAAAAAGTAAAGTAATATGAAGGTTCTGTGTTACCTTCAATGGTGGTAGCTGGCACGAGAACCGAAAGCTGAGTCCTAGAAATGAGTTCAGCCAAGAGTGCCCATGGTGAAATAAGCTGTGCAGCCCAATCTTCTGGGTAAACGTATCCTGAGGTTACTTTGGCTTGCATTTGCTGCAGAAGGGAGCTAAGGCATTACCTAACAGAGGTGAGTCATTTGAGCATATCCCCTGGCACACTTCTCTCCTCATCTTCCCTTCCTGGCTGCCTGTCCAGGGAAAAGAAGCTTCTGATACCCTCCCTTCATCCAACAAAACCTCTCTGGAGGGACCAGATCACTTCATCTGGCAAACCAGACCAAGAACTGTCTCACTGACTCACATATACCAGTGGCTTAAGTTTTGACAGTGGATATAATTACTGGCCCCAAGTTTTCCTTTCTGATTCTCTACCAGAGTCACCACTTGTGCAGCAAGGACAGACATAACCATGAAGCATCTTTAAAGCACAGCAAATTATAGCCCAGCATTTTAAAGTCAGCCGGTGTTGATTGAGGCTTGACCTAAGATGAGCCTCAAAGTGAAGCCTTTCAGGAGACAGTTCACAGGGACACTGCTGGCATTAGGGAAAGCAGATGCCACCTGAAATGAAGTTACCCATCCTCATTAGCCAGTGCATGCAGTCAAACCTAATAATGACCTTGCTGTTCTCATCAGTGCTCTTTGCCTGCAGGCTCTAAATTTTGTAGATCAGATGCACCTCCAGCCACACTGTAGGGACAGTGTCATCTGACAGTGGTTGTGAAAAGGATTGGTAGGCAAGGTATTTTTTTCCACTGCCCCTGTTAAATCTACCAAAGAATTGGGTAAAAGTCCTTAGTGGACACTAAGTGTTTAACACACTGCCAGTTTATCTTCAAGTATTAAGGCAAACCCTATATACACTTATATAAACTGAAAAACTTTAAAAACCCACACTTTTACAGTTTCCTTAGTATTATTTATTCAGTAATGGATGCCAATGTTATTTTCTTTTACTTAACAATGACTGTGCCAGAGCTTAATCCTTCCAAAATGCAATCGGAAGAAAAATAACACTGCACTCTGTTAATTGGGCTTCCCAATACAGTGTGAGGACATTTGTCACTCAGCCTGCTTATTCAGTGCTGCATATTCAAGCTGTTTCAGCAGGTTTAGCTACTCTTGTGGAAAACTAAGCTGCAATCAGATTCTGCAGTCATCCAGGTCTAGACTGTGATATTGATCACAGAGCAGACAAACTGAAGGAACAAGGTTGAAATGGCCACAATGTCTCCTTTGTATAGGAGCACAGTTACATGATAGAAAGTGATCTTTTGCGGATGCAAATCTGCTATGTGAGGTGTAATGTGGTTGGTTCCAAAAGCTATGGAACAGCTAGGAAAGATTCTTTTTATTTTAATTACATCTTTCTCATGTCACCTTGTCCATGAATCTGAGTTACACCAAACCTTGGAGTTTGGTGTAACTCAGGATCTCTTTCAGATTTGCAGTCATTAATCACAATGTCTTTCATGGAAATTTCATTACAGATGTGAAAGAAAAAGCATGCTGCCCTGATGCAAGGATTGCAGAATTTTTGATGCAGTTGCTTCATCCACAAATTCTTTGGTAAGTCCCAGCTCCTGCCTACAACAGGAATCTCAAAGCTGAAAACCCCAGGAGACTTATACAGATTCCCATCATGTGGCAGACTTTCAGCTGAAAGTTCTGTCCATTTTGATTTCTTTATCAATACTTGATAACCACTGAACATGGGTTGTTGAAGTTCTTTATGCTTTGAACTAATTTTACCACAACTATAAATGACATGTTGACCAGTGAAGCAAGAATGGGATGACATAATGGAAACAAACATTTTCATCTGCCAGTTTCAACTAGCTGATGATTAGATGTGAAATGTAATATTGATAATGTTCAAAGTGTTCCTGCCTAAAGATGAGTGGAAGTGGGTATGTAATGTGAAGCAGTCTCTATTGGTGTACAAACAGTCCTGGCAAGGATGGGCAAAAGGCTATATAAAAATAAAGATCCTGAACACTGACTTATAAAACATAGATATAAATTCCAGAGGGCAAGTGATGACAGAGATAGAAATGACAGTTGTGAACTAGGATATTATTAGCTCAGAACCATAAGTTCCTAACAAAAACTATAAAATCATTAAAGAAGTTTTTTATTCTTAACTAATATTTAGTTTGCATTATACAGGAAACTCAAAGAAAACTGCCAGTGAATTGGCACAGTCAGTAAACCTAGGCTGTAAAAAGACTATAGTAAGCACTATTACAATTGGAAAGGACTTGTACTGAGGATAATCATAGTTGTGGATTTTAAGAAACCTCAGAAAATGTAACTGTCCAAATAACTTCTTATGCTATCTTACAAACTCTTCTGAGATCACAACATCCTTCACATAATGTTTTCATGAAAAGGATAGCCAGACTTTACATACATGCTTAAATAAAACTAAACGCATACAAAATAAGCTTGTTTTGAAACTATGATTTCCTTTCCTATCTTATTTTTTATAAACTCCAGAGAATTAACCAAATTATTGATTAATTTGAAAAAGATTCAAAAGGATTTTAAGTGCACTTGCGTCCTACTCTTAGAAATATTTGATCCATTACTTCCGTCTCTGTGAAGTAACGTCTGTGAAGAAAACCCTTGGTTAACTCTTGAAACAAAGACTGGAAATTGCTCAGAAGATATTCCCTTTTCCACATCCCCACAGTGCCTGGCAGCAATGAGCACCCTGTTGTCTTCATAGCTGGAACTGCTAAAGGAGAGTCCAAGGATGACAGAGACCTTCTTCACGAAAACCTCACTTCAGTGGGCTACAGCAAGTGTTGCTGACAACAGCTTCTAGTGTTTGAATTACTTTCTAGCTTACAACAACATGACTTTGTGCAAAAATTCTTTCCTAGGACCTAACTGGTGCCAAAGATCTTTCCCTCAAAACCAGTAGTTAGTGAGTGTTCTACCAGAGTCCATAAGAGAGGAGAAATGGCTTGCACATCTGAGAGCCGTGAGTTTCCACACTGTGCCTGAGCAGAAGTTTAAAAGTTCACATGAGCATCACATTCTTCTCAGAATAAAAGAAGCAAAATGAGAAGCATTGAACAGCAAGCCTAAGAGATCAAGAAATTCACTGCAACATCCACCAGAATGTCAGTTCAAGCCCTGCAACTTACAGCAAAATAGACTTTTAGCAGAGAGATATTTCCTTTAGAGAGTTAAAAACCACAAGCCCAAGCTGAAGGAGACTGGCTTAGAGCAAATAATTAAAAATCCCCCATGCTCTGGTCTAGAGTTAATTCACCTTATTCCTATAAAATAAAATAAACCATCAGTTTATAGGCTAACCCTGGTTCATCATTCAGTCTTCCACTCATAAGAGGAAGATGGCAGGTCACAGTGCTTCTGGCTAATGGCAAAAATAACTTCTTCAGTGAAAATTCAGTGTCTCTATATAGAATTTTTATTCAAAAGATGATAAAAGATCATGTGAAAAACAGTGCACAGGGAAGCTCAGTGTGGTCTGACTGAATTGGCTTTGAAGCACTGGTCTCTGAACCACTTGCTACAATTAACACGTGCCTTTCCTCATTGATATTGGACACAGCTGGTTCAGATCCTGTAAGGATGGCTCATCTGGCACCCTGATGAGATCAGTGGAGGAGCATAAATACAACAGAAGCCACTGCTACCAAAATAAGCTGCTTCTTCAGCATAAGAATATAAGTAATTTACATCAAAAAAGTGATATTTTCTTTTCTCATTCTATGACCATTAAAATAAGCTGAGCATTTTCTTAATATTCAGGAAAAAAAAAAAAAAAAAAGAAAGCCAGAAGGTATGGCACAGCACTACTGAGGATCAAAACAGGACAGAAGGAAAGCTAGTTCAAGCTCAAATTCAATTTCTTTTCTTTTTCTTTTTTTTTTTTCAGGTAGGATATTCAAGATGCAAATACATTGAACCAGAAATCTGTACAGACACAAAATTTCAGAAATTAATAGATCCAGTATCTGAATCAGATACTGTTTCCCATCCAAGGATCTCTAGATGTTTTAGAAAAATTGATTAGATTCCAGTGCATATGAGAGTATTATCTTACTTATCTGACAGAGAAAAGAGAATGATATCAATTGCTACTGGCAGAAAACAGGTCTGTGCCTTAGAAATCTTGGCCTCTACTTGTAAGAGAATGTTACAGTCCACTCCAATGACTTGATGTTGTAAATACTTTCTTTTCATATTCCTAGCACATACACCTATCTGTTTAAAAAAAAAAAAAGCAAAAAACTTTTTTAATCAGCTATTGGCTTCTTCAGGAAGCTGATGTTTTGACTGCTTAAAAAAAATTGTCATTAAAACACAATAGGTTTCTTTTATCAACTTACTTATTTTTGAAACAGAAACAGAGATGAGAACAACTCTTTCTCATTAAATTGACAGCCACTGCAACCTCCATGCCTTCAAAACAGCCAAGTTTTCCGTTGCTATAAATTAGTGAAGTGGCACCTGAGTGTGCTCACTCACATTTCACACAGACCTGTTAAAGAGTGATTGTACTTGTGAGTTTATAATACTTGTACTTCCTGTGGATGGTGGTGCCTCTCCTGCCACAGCCGTGAGAAGTCAAGGATTTCCAAAGCTGTTCAAAACATTTATTATGGGAAGAAAAATTGTTATGCTGAGTGAAATCTTACATGTTGAAAAAGTCCAGTTCTTCAGAAGCCTGTGTTCAGCCAACTTGACAGGCTGTGAGGGCATTTGTCCTGAGGCAAATGATACACTGTCAGCCCAAGGGAGCCCTGCTCTCCTGAAATTTATCTGGAATACCACAGCAGATGAATCACTCTTCTGGTAAAAGCGTCCTTGTGTGTACTATTAAGAAAGAAAACGGGACTCTGAACACATTTAGCAGATCTGTAACTGGAGTTGAGTAATGCAGCCAAGCCCCAGATTTCAGCAACACTGCTACTCTGCCCTCACACTACTCGTAAACAACTTCTTTCCTTGCTGCTTGCCAGCCAGTTCACTTCCCTTTCTAATCCCAGGAAGTCACTGCCCACCTTTAAATGCTGAAAGATACATTTTAATCAAGTGGAGAGCTGAACAGTAGCATAATTTTACTTAAAGCACACACCAAGCCACACTTTAGCGGTATTTGGGGAAGAAACCAACCGCAGCCAGGCAGCCCCCCCTTGCAGAGTTCAGGCTGGGTGGTCACTCGAGCCAGAGACAACACAGTCAATTCAGACAGATGGCCACTAAGTCAGCCCAGTGCATTTGGTGAATATCCAAGATGTCAAAAAGGAGATGCACACCTTCAACTCCCTGCAGCTCGAGTAGCCTAGGAAGAAATTTATCTTTTTTCCTCTCCTGTAGCTCATCTGGGGAAAAAGTGCATTGGGAAAAATGCAGTTCAGGCTGAACAGACTTTTTCCTGCCAAAATGTTTGTGCATGTGTATTGAGAGTGTCAACATTTTAAAAATTTTCTCCCGTTATTTTGACCCAATATCATTTGGTGAGTTCAGTTTATATTCACAAGAAGATTAATAACTCCATTCCATTGCAAATTTATCATCCTTCATTATTCCCTCTACTTGCTCCAGCCCTTGGTCCGTATTTTTTTCAGATTTCACACCTATTCTCTAGGGCTGGTGTGCCAGGTTTCTTGGTATGTTAATTGCTGTCTGATCAGGAGCTGGGACACACTGCTTCTACAGTACTCAACAGCCATTTCAGAAGACGGAGCATAGGGAAAATTGGCTTTGATCTGTTTAAGACATACTGAGACACCCACGATATTTGGTGAAGAGGGCAACAATCACCACATGTTGATGAAGACCCGTAAGTCAAAGAAAGATGGGTTCCCATGCTCACAAAAAGCAAGGAGTAGATAAGGGACAGGAAGAAACAACGCTGCATTAAAGGCGGAACATCAAAAGCTGGAAAATGCTTTAGCAATTTTTCAGGGCCAATGTTTATCATTAATATTATATCTGGCTTTAGTTCTGTGCTCCCAACAAATTAAGAATTGCAAGCAAACCTTTTACCCTAGTCAGGAGAACATGAAGACATCAGAAGACATGCTGCTTCCTACTTTTCATTTCGTCTTATTTCCTTCCTCTTCCTCGTTTTCTTCCTCTTGTGTAAGTGACTGAGTATGTTATCCTCTACTGCATCATCTGTGTCCTCCAGATGGTGGTCCACAAGCCAGGGGAGGGAAATGACACAACTGAAAGACTTAAATGTACATTGCAGCTACTGTCCAACAAAGACACAGAGAGATGTGACAAAGTCTCCATCACACTTTGTCCCTCCATGCATGTCATCTCAAGGTCAATAACTCCCACTACTTGCTAGCTGCAACCACTGAAACTAAAATTAGTAGGTTTTGGGTCCCTTTAAATATCACAGAGGGAGGCCCAAACCTCTTTAACCATAAAGATAACATCTGCCTCAAAAATGGAAAGCCAGAAAAAAAAGTCCAGACAAAACCCATTGCATAAAACACGTAAACATTGGGCTAGTCATTAAATACAAAACACGTTCATGTAAGAGAAAAGCCTGTAATAGAAATTTTAAAAACCCTGAAAATACAGTATTTTTTGTATCTACATTCTCTATCTTATATTTTTACAGGTCTGTAAAAAATAGTTATTTCTAACACGTGTAGAAATGCCACAGATTTACTGGGGTCACTTGGAAAGTTAGCAAAAAGAGGTCACGCTTCCAATCACATTAATATAATAATGTGCCCAGCAGTAGATTATGTTAATTTTTAGAGTAATTTTTAAGATTTGTAATGCAACACATTACTCGATAGGATTTCTAAGCCTTCTTGGAGCTTATTAGTCTGCCTTTATAAACCAAATGTCAGCTTTATCAAAGTGAAACATTAATTATTAGCAATGGGCGAGCCTCAAAAGGTTCAGAGGTTTGGTCTAGTTTGACTAGACAGGCATGAGACCAGCTGCTTGTGCAGATCATTTTGATGGCAGATTGGAGTCCTGATTCTGCAAATATTACACAATTATTGAAATGTAAGCACCCAGACAGAGCCTGCTGCCTTCAAGAAGGATTCTGAAATGTCTTGAGCTCGGCAAGCATGGGGCTGCCTGACTCATCAGCGTCAGGCTGCACCATCCCAAATTTCCCACAGCATCCACTGCAATGGGTGTGACGGAGTAGTGTACCATAATAGAACATCTACAGGGAGTTGGGACTAGAACTGTAATGAGGAGGGGAGAGAGAGAGGGAGAAGGAGAGGGAAGGAGACATGCTATGATATGCTGAGGTATTCTACTAATGAGTCAGCAAAGTCTTACAAATATTCCAGGACAGACCTGTATAGATTTGTATGAGCCTAAATGACACATTAGGGGCCATAAACCCAAGAGTCTGAACATAAATCAATATATTTGCAAGGGCTGTGCTTGAGCTGAGGAGCCCAGCCTCTTCTCAGGACTTACTGGCTCAACCAGAGTGACTTACTTCTCTAGTAGAGCATGCCAACATGGCTGTATGACTTTTGGATTGAAGCTTGCAATAAAGAATACTGGGTGTGACAGCATATGTCAGTGAAGAGAGGCCTGAGGGGGACATGTGTGAGGAGCTGAGCTTTTGGCCTGGAAGTATGATTACTTACAAGAAAATGAGAAAGTTCAATTTGTTTCTGTAATTCTGTGAGTAAACAGGGGAGTTTTAGTACATGGCAGAGATTTACTGGGAAAACCTGTGAACACATTGAATAACCAGCAATAGGATTTCACCAGCTAGTGCTCTTCCTTGTCCTGTAACAGTAGTCCTTCAGAGCAGAGTTACAGCACTAGTTCTTTTCTTCTCTCTCTTTTTTTTTTTTTTAATCTGAAGCTGTTATTCTATATAAATATCACCATTACTACTTGTGGGAGCCATAGCAGATGATAAACATCCCAACTCAGATTTCTTCTTCACTGAGTAAGAGTGATCCAGCCCTTTCCCCTCTCACCTGTTGAATTTTTAAGCACTGTATGCAGAGCTTGTAGACGAGAAAATTCCCCACACAGACCCACCTCTTTACTGATTTTGAGGCAATCTTCTGGTGGAGGAGGGATGTGAAGACATTATTTCAAACTGACAGCCAAAACCCACTGAATTCTCTTCCTTCTGTTACTTTTTTTCAGTGCTGCCATTGCAACCAGAGGGGAATGTGAGCACTTGCATGTCAGCTGTTTTTTAGGAAAGGACTGAATCCTCTCTAATTTTGGAAAGAAACAGGCACATCCCTCCAGGGGATGGTTTCACCTTCATGAAAGAAGGTGCCCATGTCATTTCCATTTCCTATGGGAAAGTATTTTCTCTGTGCTGCAACTGTCTAGAAAATTACAAATTCTTGTAACTTTTCCTCATTCGTTGCATGGGGAACTTTAGGACAAAGACGCTTAGGTTTCTTTTCATAGTGAAAACCAACCACCAGAAAACAGGCGTTGGTGACATGAAATGTAAAACTCCACAGCAGAGCTATGCCTACGTAATAGAATAAATTGGTTGTGAGGCAGAATCTGAACCTAGTTGTCCCAAATCCCAGCTAACACTATAGTTGCTGCACCAACTGCAGAAGCAAGGAAAGATCAGCATCAGTCTTCCCACATCTGCTTATTGAAGAGTGCCTACATCTTCCCTCTTAGTGTGTGGAGATGGCCACTGGTAGAGAAACATGGGTATAGATCAATCTTTGGTTCATATCAGCCCAGCTACCCTTGTGTCCCCAGGTAAGCACAGAAGCAGAGGTTTTAAGCAACTGTGTCAAAACCCGAGTCAGATGCCTGTGACGTTATGGCAGTAACAGCAGAAAGCACAAGAGTGTATGACATTGCAGTCACAATGAGAGCAGCAGTCAGTGGAGGAGCAGATGTGATTTCAATCATATCAGTAACAGAGACAGGCAGTGTGGAGGCAGATGGGCCTCTGACTGAGTGAAGGCAGCCAGCTGCAAGATGAAAGATGCTGCTGCAAAGCTGGTGATGCAGATGCTACTGCGATGGGAGTAGGACTGCAGCAAGACCTGCAGCAGCAGCAGATGCTGCGGCTGCCTCAGAGCAGTGGGCAGCCAGCGTTTAAGATGCAGCTGCAGGTGCTCTTTGCTCCTGAATTCCTAGTGGTCACCACTTGCTGAATGGGGACAAGTGCTTTTACACAATAATTTCTGCAAATTACTGGGGTGTGGCAATGCATGCACTAAGATGAGACCAGGATTACAGTTCTCAGTGATGATCAGCCTCCACCCCATTTCACAACAGCCTTTACAGACCATAGGGGGTAGAAAAAGACAATAAAGAATTACTCTGAAAAATCCTACCTGTACCCCTTATGCTATTCTGTAACTGAGAGTATTTTATACCCCAGTCATCTCTGTAAAAGTGAACTCTTCTCAGCTGGAGGAGGCAGTGACTGTGGCACTTGCTGAAACCTTCTCCATAGATTGGATTGCTCCCAGGTTTTCACCAGCTGAACATCTCCGTGCGCAGCCTAGGTCCTCTCTCAGTCTTGTGATAGTCCTCTGCTGAGACCAGGGATAGACTATTTCATCAGATAAGTAGTAGAAATTATGCAAGCCTTTCCCAAAGATGACAAAACATTCTGATAATTTGGGACATATCAAGCAAAAAAAGACAATATTCAAAGCATGAAATCTTGTCATTAAGTAGTTTTTGTTCAGTGTCTTTTCTCAGAAACTATGCATTCAATAAGAGCATCTGGACTTGCACAATGAACACATATTATTCAGGTAGAAGACCAGCCTAAACACTGAAATACAAAGATTTGTGAAATTGGAGGTAAACATGCTCTCCATGGGTCTTGAGATCTTGGTGAAGGAAGAGTGGATACTACAGTCATGGTCCATTACAAAGATATGCTTTGTTCATTTAAGATGAAGAATCTCAGTTCTCTTTGAAAAAAAAGGTGATGCTTTCATTAGAACATCATCCATTAGAACTATTTGAACATTTCTTAAAGTTATTTATAAGTCATTCTAGGCAAACATTCTATTACAGTGGGGATACTGCAACACGATGTATCAGACAATGAGGCCCGTGGAAAGAAATATATATGGACGGATTCTTGATAGATGTTTCAGAGATGTTTATTTCTCCAGCTGCATGGCCGGGGCTCTGCCGAGGAGCTGCTCAATCACAGGACCTGAGGGTCCTTGCCTGCCCAGGGGAACACAAAACAACCAATGGGAACGAGGCTGACCAGGGGCAGGGAAACGCTGTGCCTCCCCTCAGGGTCCTTCTCCAAGGGCTACATGGCAGGGGGGAAGGGACCCCGACATTTCACCTGTTTAACAAAAGAGATTTAAACTTAACATTGAAAACAACTGGATAAACATAACAAGAACAGTTTCAAAATAAAACAAGCCACCCTCCTGAGTCTTTAAATGTCCAAACAGATTCTTTGGAACATCTTAAGGCTGACAGAAGGGAGACAGGACTCGCTGGGCATGGTTTTTTGGGGAAACTGAGGCAGGAGAGGGTTTCATTTCTTCCCTCCCCATTTTCATTCCCCCTTTGGCATCAGAGAGGAGTTGTAGGGAAAGGGAATTGTATAGGGAAGCCATGGGGTGAAAAACGGATTTGGAATACACTGGGGGTAATAGGATATAGGGTAAAAGGGGAAAGGTGGGATTAGGAAAGGGAGACTGTAGGGGGGGCTTATAATGGAGATATTCTCTAACATGACTACAATTTTTTGCATATATACTGCCTTTTACAGGAACACCATCGGGCCCAGTGACCTCTGCTGCTTGTAACCCTTTTCTACCTTGCACAATTTTAACTCTACCACCTCTCCATCTCCCAAGCTTGGGATGTATTTTTCAGGATTATTCTTTTTAATAGCAGTTCTATTAACGAATATGTCTTCTTGGTTGTCACACCTTGTTATAAAACCATAATTTTGTTTAACATTATACCATTTTACTATTCCTAAAACCTTAGCTATGGTGATTTTTTCCTTTTTCCGAGTGGCTGCTGTTTTCTGTCTTGCTGCATTTTTGCTTTCTCTTTTGCTTTCGCTCACTCCGGTGTTGGAATTGCCAGGGCTGCTGGGGCCGCTGGAGCTGCTCGTGCCTGTGAGCTCTTCCCGGGGTCGCATTCGGGGCCGCGTGGGCCGGGCTGGGCCGGGCTGCGCCGCTCAGCTCTCTGTGCTCCACCGCTTCTGCCCTCAGCTGTGCTGCCGCTGCCTGAGGCTGTGCCCACGTCTCGGCCAGGGCCTGAGCAATGACCTCCCCACACCCTGCTCCAGCGTGTGTCTTGGCTAGGTGCGGCTCCGCTCCACCATCGCCGCCAGCCGCTGCCCGCACGCCGCCCCTCTCGGCCGGGCGTTCCCGGGGCTCGCTCCACCACGCGCTGTGCTGGGCCGGGCGGGCACCGCCGGGTCCCGCCGCTCCCGCCGCGCCTCGCTCCGCCACCGACACTGCGGCTCGCGTGGCTCCGCCCGCACGCGGGAACTGCCTCGCTGCTGCTCGCAGAGCGCTCGGTGCACGTGGCCTGGGCCGCACGGTCCCTGCGCCAGGCTTCCCTTCGCCAGGACACAGCTGACATTGCTCAGCAGTCTCAGTAATTAAATAATATTCACAAAAATATTCTTCCATCGGCATATATTTTGACTCAAAAATTAACTGTGTCCAAACAGTGTTCCAAAAGTCTTTGGTAAGAATCAAATCCCAAGAAACATAGAAAAAGTTCTTAAACAGCCATGCCAGGAAGTGTTTCAGTTACTTTTGAGCTTGAATTAAGCTAAAATTTACAAATCATTGTTCAAGAATCTTTTCAAGTTTAAGATAAATGTCCATATGCAGCTTGGAGAGCCAAGAGTCTTTCCACAGTTCCTCCATAATTTATATATGGAATAGCAAAACAAAAACAAAAAGAGGAATCCAGAGTTTACTCACAAATCAGTCGCTGTCCTTAGGGATCGAGGATCGCTCTGCTCACATTAACCACCATTTTTACAGTGGGGATACTGCAACACGCGTATCAGACAACGAGGCCCATGGAAAAGAAATATATATGGACCGGTTCTTGATAGATGTTTCAGAGATGTTTATTTCTCCAGCCGCATGGCCGGAGCTCTGCCGAGGAACTGCTCAGTCACGGGACCCGAGGGTCCTTGCCCGCACAGGGGAACACAAAACAACCAATGGGGAACGAGGCTGACCAGGGGCAGGGGAAACCTCGTGCCTCCCCTCAGGGCCCCTCTCCCAGGACCCCACGGCAGGGGGGAGGGCCCCAACAACATTCCCAAACTGTGTGTGCAGATGATGAAGACTGAATCTTAGCCCTTGAGAAGTAACTTGATTCCTCTTAGTTACACTGTGATAATTGATATGACAAGCTCCAAATTTCTTCCTTTCCCTCTTTTTTTTCCCCCTTCATTTCTAACTGTAATTTCTATTCAAATGAAATCTTAAATATTCTGCCCTGACCTTTGCTGGAAGGAATTTAATTACCTATGGAGTTTACATAAATTATATGGCCTGTTTGTTTAAGATTAATACTACACAGAGATCAATAGAGCCATGGAACATCAGTATAAAATGGCTTCTTGCAAATGCCACCAAAGGTCACAAAATTCTTTCCAGTAAAAGGGGATGAGAGACATGGTGTGGCACATTCCTGTCGTCAGTCCAGTGTATGTCACTGCTGCTGCCTCTGTAGCCACTCAGGGATGATTTATCAGCTGTTAGAGGACATTTGGTACAAACACACTATAAGAACCAGCTGAGGAAAAATTAATTGGATGCAGTGATGACTACAATTCATCATTCTCAGAAAAATGGCTCAAAAAGTGAGAGAAGGATGATACATTGACCATAGCTCAGATAAACTGCTTTTCATAATACTCTTTGGAAACAACCTCTTGCTTCAACAGATGCAATGCCAGTTTCCCTGTGGAAAAGGCAGCTCCTATTTTTGGTTTATGAGATGGAGAGGACACACAGAGTATGCATAGTCAAAAGATTCATTAGAAATTACATGCTTGTAGCTTAGTAGAGCTGATTTCTGTGTGCCCTGGGTATGTTTACCTGCAAATTTGAGTTTATCCTCATATTAGGTTGACAGAATTAATGCAGTAAAAGTGCAACACAGTCAACACTTCCTGGCTGATCAAGGCTAGATGGAATGCCAAGAAAATTTTTCCCCATGTTAAAAAGAAAAGTTAAGATAACAGAGAAGAGAGAAACAGACAGTATCCTACTGATAGAGCAGTGATGTGAAATGAGGTATTGGGTTTGAATGGCCAGGTTTTGGTAGTGGGGGGCTATGGACACCACTGCTGTAAGAAGCTGCCAGAAACTTCCTCTGTGTCTGTCAGAGCAAATCCCTGGCAGCTCCAAGACAGACATGCTGCTGGTCAAGGCTGGGCCTTGCTGGTCAAGTTAGAAATGATGGAAACACCTCTGTCATAACATACTTAAGAAGAAAAAAAGGTATTGTGTAAATGTAATTGCAGCCAGAGAAGAGTGAGGTGAGATCATGTGAGAGGAACAACTCTGCAGACACCAGGGTCAGTGGAGAAGGAGGGGCAGGAGATGCTCCAGGCACCAGAGCTGAGATTCCCTGCAGCCCGTGGTGAAGACCATGGTGAGGCAGCTGTAGCCCTGCAGCCCATGGAGATCCCCAGGGATGCAGATATCCACCTGCAGCCCATGGAGGCGTCCCACAGCAGAGCAGGGGGATGCCTGAGAGGAGGCTGTGACCCCATGGGAGGTCCACGGCAGGGACCTGCAGACAAATGGAGAGAGGACCCCACGCTAGAGCAGGTTTCCTGGTAGGAATTGTGACCCTGGGGGGACCCACACAGTAGCAGCCTGTTCCTGCAGGACTGCACCCCTTGGAAGAGTGACCCACATTGCAGCAGTCTGTGGAGGACTGTTGCTTGTGGGATGGACTCATTGTAGCAGTTTGTGGAGGACTGTCTCCCATGGGAGGAACCCCATGCTGGAGCATGAAAAGGGCTCTTCTCCCTAAGCACTGGCAGGAACAACCTGTGATGAACTGACTGTAAACCCCATTCCCATCTCCCTGTACTGCTGGGGGAGAAGGTAGGGGTGGGAAGGAGGGAGGGATAGGGTGAAAGTGGTTTTAAGGTCTTATTTTACTTCTCATTATCCTGCTCTGATTTTGCTAGTCATAAATTCAATTAATATCCCCAATTCAAGTCTGTTTTGCCTGTGATGGTATTTAGTGAGTGATCTCTCCTGGTCCTTGTCTTAACCCCTGAACCCTTAGTTATATTTTCTCTCCCCTGTTGCAGAGGGGAGTGATAGAGAGGTTTTGGTGGGTGCCTGGCATCCAGACAGGGTTAACCCACTACAGCCTCCAAAGACTGTACTACACCTGAGTCAAACCATAGAGTTCAACCTCAGTTTTCCACTGAGAAACCTCTGATTTTGACAAAAAATGGCCATATTCAGGCTCAGCACCAGATGCTAAAAGCTTTTGCTAATGTTGCTAATGTGAGGAGAGATTTTCACAAGTGTTCACAAACTAGCAGCTCCTACTGTGACAGATTCTGAAAAAGACCGGTAATCAGTGTACACAGTTCTTAGGACTTCTAACTAGTTAGCTCTGTGCCAAAATAGGAACTGAGCTTTTATGAAAATCAGCTCATCACTGTGGTAATTAGCAGTAATCTGAAAGAGGCAGGCAGAAAGATTTTAACTTGACTTTGAGAGCTGCAGGCTGTAGTTCCTGTCTCTGAAAGAGGGGAAAAAGCAGAGTGGTGCCCTCATTTGTAGAATGTGATGGAATTCTCTGGTGACAACCATATTTTGGGTCCTGGTGTGAATGTCTTTCTCAGCTCTACTTGGGACAAACTTCTACTGGGAAGTGAGACTTACCAGTTTTATCCCCAGGGTATGAATTTTTGGGGCTATAATAAACATAGATTTTAAAGCAACTGGAAAAGTTGGTTTTATTGCATTTCTTCATGATAGAGCACAAAAGCACTTGACCAAGGACTTCTGTTCTACAAAGCAGTACTGCACACAATTTCATACATAGGAAGATGACTTGAAGCTATACAGTCTGGAGCTTCATTCAGAGTATGGTTGGATTCAGGCCCTTGGTTTGATCCACTGTGGAGAAGAGGCTCAGAAGATGAATTGAAGTGGGATAAAACTTGGATGTTTAAAAGGCCCCAAAAGCCAAGCAGAGTTTTGATGTGGAATTATGCTCTGAACAACATTAGCAGTATTAGCAATTTTTAATTACTATGTGAGCGTCTTTCGGCAAGCCCATAGTCAGAACACCATGCTGAGGGTGCATTCAAACAGAAATGATACATTCAGGGTAATAAAACTCCCATTGTTTCTATGTACTGTTATAAAGCCTGTAAACCACAGATGTGATCAAGACCATATTTTGCAGAGCAGTGCACATACAAGCAGGATGAGACAGGATTTCCTCTGCTCACAGACCACAAGAGAGGGAGGGAGAAGGTGAAGATGAGGGAAAGGGACTTCTCCCCATGCCCAGCTTGGCAGTAGCAGAGCCCAACTCTGCCTTCTTGCTCACAGTCCTGCAGAGTGGGAAGTACTTCCCACAAGTACCAACTGCAGCTCAGATGGATGTTTTACGTTCCAGTTATAAAAGGAGGCCTTAATGGGCAGTCCTCTTTGCTGGCTTGGAGCCTAGAGGTGTCAGAAGAGGTCTGTCCACTTACACGAGCAGATGTGCACACTTACAGTGTGTTTGGGATTGTACCAACCAGGGTAGGCTGCACCTGGTCCCTTGTACAGGGACAACAGGAAATGATCTACCAATGTCTGTCAAGCAACAGGGGACACTGATTTCTGGTGTAAAACTGCAGTTCATGTAATTAACTAATGAGAACATCTTTGAGTTTTTCACCTATTTCCCATTTGGCATTGTTGATAGTGTAGGTTAAGCTGAACATGAAACCTTCCATGTACCTTCTGTGCCACTGCCAAACTTTTACTGGTATCACCAGCCCTGAGGCGGGCTGCTAACACTTGGGCTTCACAACAGATCTGTGTGAATTTCTACCTTTTTGTTATCAACTGACAAGTGACAATTGTACTAATACCAGCCCATTTGGACACAGACAGAGGCGAAATCTCCCAGAAGCCTGGAGATAAGTGCCATTTGGTGAGTGGACTTGTGTTAGAACATCCCACTCACTTGCCAGGGGGCATGTCCATACATACCTTCAGTCTCATCTCTGAAGGCCTCATGGCCAACACTGAATTTTGAGTGCATCTTTGGCTGGTTTTGTGCTTTAAGGGAGAGGATGGGGGTATAGGATAAGAAACATCATTCTTGGTGTAACAGCAGAGCATTGTAGCTCAGCAGCTCAGCCCTGAGCTTCTGCACTTCTTTCTTTTTTTGCTTTTTCTTTTTTTTTTTTTTTTTTTTTTTCTTCCTAGGACAAGACCATGATGGGGAACAAAAGGTCTTATCAAGAGATTGCAGTGGTAGCAACACAGGACTTTAATTCAGGAGGGTGTATCTACATCCCTTTTATTCCCTTAGGGACTATGCTACTGTGAAAGACCCAGAAAAGGTCCACACAACTGTGTCAAATACTGCTTCCAGTACAACTTTAAATTAAAAGTTTGAGTATACAATTACATGATGACCTATAAGAGAGGGGTAAGAGGGGGTTACTGGTTCATTTCTCTTTTGGGTCAGGATACCACCACCAGAGATATTAAAGCAGTTTATAGGATGTATGATTCATTCTACAGAGGAAGGAACACACTTGAAAATCAAACTAAAATGATGATGCAAACAGCGTTACAAGTTTTTATCTGTGCATGTGACATCAGTGCAAATCTATGCAAAAAAAAATCAACATCTCAGCTTGGCCCCTTTAGGCATTTCTAAATATTCTCGATTAATACCCAATAACTGAAAATCTTAAATACTTGAAAATGTGTTACAGACATTATCATTTTTGGCATAGTAAAAATTAAAACCAGCTTTGAACATAAAGCATATTTTACCACATCTATCCTTAGCTATGATTACAAATTCTCCTCATTCCTTCACCAATAATTTCAAGTATTAGCCTGAGGCAAAACCTTTTTGGCATTCTCCTTATATTACCCATCACAGGATATGTCAATTTTAGTACCTAGGTCCTTTCATGTGCCTTTCCTTGAGGTGAAATCCTTAGCTATGAAGGGGCGGTGGCACTTCACCCTGTTTTCCAATGATCTTCATGCGATTCCAGCCTGTAACCAAGCAGAGCAAATGTTTACGCACAGAGCCGAAACAAATCAGCCCTGATGCCACCACTGAGAACTGAGTGACCTTTGGCAGAGGAATCCGGCTTCCAAGGTTCAGCAGGCAATGAGGATTAATTTTATGGTCTGGACAGAGTCCTGAATTCCAAGCATAGAAATTGGATGTTTGTAATAAGCTATTTACAGTTGCAGTTCTATTATTTTTATTGGTCCTCAAGGACCCACAAACAATGCTGCACATTTTGGTCACCGTCTCCTAACTCATTGTGTATTCACTGCCTCCATAAATAGATATTGCTTGTTGGACAGCATCCTCCATATCTCTCTCTCTCAAAGCAAGGAGCCATTGGGCTAAGAATTGCAAAGGCTGAGAGTGAAAGAAGATAAGTAGTAGAAATTTTTTCTCAGCTCCCACATGGAGTGGCTATAACTCTGTCACCAGAGGAAAATTTGGGAACTATAGGAACAACCACAGCATTTTTAGTAATGCATATTTTCAGAACGTCCAAAAGAGGAAAATTCTGTCAGAGTTTAGAGGATAAAACACCCTGATGAAATCTTTTCATAGTGTTGCTATCAAAGCCTTTCCTCTCTTCTCCCTGGTACCTGAATACCACAGACAGGATATTCAGCACATTTTATCTTTGCTTGCAGTTTCCATCTAATGTATGAAGCCCAGGCAAAGCTGTATGGACAACTCGTTCTAGATAGATATAAAAGGTATGTTGGTGTAATGAGGTAAGAGTAATTTTTCCTGTACACCCAGCCTAAAAGCTGCAGAGTGAGGGCCTGCAGAGGCACAGTTCTGGAGTCTTGGCTGAAGTTGACATAATAAACCTGAACTCTGCCAGGCACCATTCTAGGATCATTCAGCTTTTCTTCCTCCATGAATCTGTAGAATCTTCCAAATGCTCAGTACAGGCAGTACAGATTTATCAAGCATGAGGTTGGGAAGCTTCATATACAAGGAGTGTCTTGGGTCCACTGCAGTTTGAGCAGCAAATATGGTCCATATACTGCTCTTTGAAACTCTTTTCATGAACTGGTCTCACAAAGTGACTGATAGATGTATTTTACTGTAATAATGTTAACTAAACGTTAAAGCAAAAATGGACAAGGACTGCAGCAAAAACCAGCAGAGAAATCACAAATTAAATTAGAAAGGGAATTTTTTTTTTTAATTCCCCCCCCCCCCCCCCCATAATTTCCTATTAAATCACCAGGGACACTAAGCAAGAACTGGGACGGGTGGAGGAGTTGCTGTATACTCCGGTCCAAACTTGTGTCATCATTAAACTGATATTATCAGTATAATATCTTCTTGGAAAAATACAGGAGTGAAGGGAAAGAAACAGCATTGGAAGAGTCCAGACCCTCAGTCAGTAGTGTTCAGAGGAGAAGACATAGAATCCCACAGTCAGTTATTAACCAAGATCAATATTTATGGAACAGAGAATCATTTTAAGTGTACATTATTCATGTAGAGACTTGTAATGAGCACTTCATGCTTGAATAGAGAATGTATATACTGGGATAATTTTAATAAGAAAGCTCATAGGAAACAGGATATATCTCCTCGGAAATGGTCTGTGTGTCTGTCTCTCACTCTTGCTCCCACTGAATCAGTCAATATTTTCCACCATCACAATTCATAATCAGAAATATCCTTCAGCTGGAAGTTGGTAAGAATGGAATGAGATGTTTTAGACTTTGGTTTTGAAGCTCATATTTATGCAAACTGAATCCAGATTGTGGATTTTTCTTGAAAAATGGTAATGTAACCTAAATTATGTGAGGAACTCCAGCTATCCATTCCACATACCCAAACAGACAGAGGCCACTGCTGGGAGCATTCTCATTGCTCAGTTTGATGAAGTTTCTGAATCACACTTCCACTTGCTTCGTGAATCCTTCCTCCTCCCGGAGTGTGTATCAAGGATAAGGATGTGATAAACACTCTTGAACTAGGAAATGACAGCTTTGCTGTGACAACTGCTGAAGACACAAGTGGCTGGGTTATATGACTGCAACATATGAGCCCTTGCATTTGGGATTTGGCTTGTATTCCACACATTCATACAGCATCAGTCATTCACTGAGAGCTTGCTCTTTATGCTGTTGCTCTCACACACACAGAAGAGTATCACAGTATGCTGAGTCAGGCTTTAAAGGAATTTAGGCATATAAAGATGCTGAATGGCTTCTAATAGGATTTCCAAATATGCCTAAGCACACAGCTTCTGAAAGGCACCTCTGAAAACCCCATAAAGCAACTATGTGCTCCTTAAAAGTGCTTGAAAACCTTATAATTGAAAGCAAGTAAATTTCTTGCACTCTTTACCTGTGATTTTCAACAGGGGCTGAAGAGCTTTAAGTGTTCTGGACTCTTTAGTTTTGTGTCCTTTGAAAATCCCAGCCTAAGACCTTATCCATTGCCAACAACATCAAAGAGAGGAAGCTCAGCAAAGTGATTTAGAAGTTTAGAAGTACTCTAAATCAATCCAAAACATGTCACATGCTGGGTGACGTCTGCTATTGATCAAAGGGACAGGACAAGTCAAGTCAAGGAAACATGATTGGGAAAATAATAAAACAGGCCCAGTGAATGTTTCAAGGTTTTTCTTAGCTTGAACGATGCCACTAAAGTGCACTGCTGGCGAAGAGGTGATCATCTGTGGGATAGTCCCTGGACAAAGAGGAGACATGGTACATTAGAAAGACAGTAAAAATGAATTTCCCTCCTCATGACCTTTTTTTCAATCTACAGTTTATTTATGTTCTTAACATTAAGACTACACACAACTAATTCCTTTCTGACAGATGATACATTGCTTACATAGCACAATAGATTGGTACTGTGTAAGGACCTGGCAAAGAAGTTGGTGTTTCTGTGAAAAAGCTGTGGGAGATACTGTCAGCTCGCAGACCTGCTTATGAGATTAGGTAGCCTGGAAAGTGCAGAGAAGTTGGGAGATTTGCTTCCAGGAGAGGGCTCTTCTCAAAAAGAACCATCTATAGGGATATCCATCTTACCTAGAGGAAGCTTTTTCCCTGGTGCTACTGAAGACACCATCTGTCTCAAAGGAAGGTCAACTATTGTTTTATGCATGCTGGGTAGAGTTGTGTTGCTTTTTCTTTTTCTGTCAGAACTGAAAATCTGGTTGAGAAACATCTTACTGGCACAATTTGTGAAGGCCACCCACACATCCCTGTAACTTAAACCTCTGTACTTAACATAGGGGTAACGTGTCTCCCCAGGGAAGAGGAGGGAAGGATTATGTTGCAGAGTTACAGACATCTGCAGAGAAGGACGCATATGAAACGTGTATGTTTTACAGAAGGAGCTCAGGAGAGGGGGAGAGAAAAGCTCTTTTTTGCCTGGAAGGATGGATGTTCATGCTCCAGGGTCAGATGAGGAAGGGGATGATGCGAGTTCGTGACTGAGAAAGGTGAGATGAATAAGGGCCGAAAGTCTCTTGGTATGATGTAACTGCAGGCTGTGCTGGAGAGTCCTCCCCTCATAAAGGGCTGTGGGCTGAACAACATTATCCTGCACTGCAAGTGAGGCCAAACCAGCAGCCCCTCTGCCTCAAGTCAATGTCTTCTCCTTGGATGCAGATTGTAGCCAAACTGATCAGTTTGCACAATTGCTTCCTTTTTTTTTTTTTTTTTTCTTTTTTTTAATAACATGAAGCAGTTAATGAATTTAAAAATAACAACCTTAAAGCTGATCCAAGCTACTCCACTGCAGCTGTAAGAAAAACTACACTGGTCCAGCTGGCCTACTGCAGAATAACTCAAGACAGCTGGAGACATGGTTAAAGGAACCTAGTCCTCCACAGCTGGGATGCCTAATGAAAAGGTATCGTGTGACGATCTCAGAGAATTGCTACTACAGAGGAAAGAAACCCTGGAGACAAGGGAAAGATAGTCTTAGAGAGGTGTAAAATTCTCACAGTCAGCCAGAGAAAGTAGTTGTATGTGCAGGAGAGCCAGCTCAGCCTGGCTTGCTATGGATTTGTGCCTGTGGTGGATTCGTGGCTGTCTGATCTGAAACAGATGCCAAGCGAAGCTTTTATCAAAGTCAGGGAATTAAAAATCTTTCTCTCCCAGAAGGATTCTCTTCTGAGTCTTTCCCCCAGTGAATGGATTAATAGTCTCCATCTCTCTCCTACCTGCCTGTCTGAGACTTGCAGGAATTTGCTACTGCTTTGTGTGACTGAAATGAAAAGAGCCAGTGGGTTAAAAACGCATCAGATTGAGGAAGAATACACACAAAGACAGAACGTGATCCGCTTCTTTAGGAAAACATGCTGAAAATGTAGCTGAAGTGGAACATGCCATCTCCACAATGTATAATGTCTTCAGCCCCTGAATTTTCTTCCTGGTCTGGAAGTTTTTTTTGTTATATAAAGAGTGGAAGGACAGATCTATGCATTAAGGGCACTGAGGGCTTACAGCTGTCAAAAACAAACCCATTATTTTCAGCTACTCTAAAGAGCTCTGGATAAGTGCAATCCTGCAATTATTTAGGGCCTGCCTGCCCTAAGTAATAGGAGTTTCACTGGCTTGCATCAGCCAGCCTCTGGCTCTTCTTATGCTAACCAGGCCAGCATTATTGTATTACATTTAATGGATCTCCTTATGTCATTCCATCCTTTCTTCCTTTTTCTGATCCATGTGCTTTCCCTCCCTCCCATCACCTCTTCCTCATCTCAGCTGGAGTATGCATACGTGTTCCTCTCCCCCTGTACCAGACACCACTGCAGTGCAGTGCTTATGATTACAAATCATCTCATTAAAGCCAGACAGCCACTCAGCTGGATGCAAATTACTGACCTCCTCCATTTATGAATGTCAGATTTTTCAGGGTGGGAAGGGAGGGAGGAGCAGGGTGGAAAGTGCCCCATTAAATGGTATCCATCAACCCTATCACATTTATAAGCTAATAAAAAGGCTAAAATGAAGTTCATTGGGACTGGCTGGATCTAGTAGTACCAGCTGGTTCTATGAAATATTAGTAGAAACAAGACATGTCTCTGTGTTGGAGTCAGTTAGGTGCAAGGATGATACTCTTATTGATAAGTTACTGCCCTGTCCATTCTTCTGAGTGACATCTTCAATTTTCCTTCTGGTAGTGTTAATCCTCCTCTGTATGTGACAAGACAAGTCTAAAACACAGGAGATTCTACTACTGAAGAATAAAGACACATATTTTACAGGGGATCAAAAAGCCTCAGCTTGTGGGTCACACCTACCATTTTGACCTTGTCCCAGCATCTGTGAACTTTGCTGCCTTTGTGAAATTCAAAGGCAGAGCTTTGGCTTTTACTGGTGGAGGGAGACATGTCAGGGAAGGTGTGGAATCTGAACCCTGAGAAAAAAAATGCAAACTGTAATGAAGAGTTCAGACAATGCAAATGCTGCTTAGCAGCATGGCAGAAGAGCTTGATTCAGGCAGTCTGGATGATGAAGGTTTTCCCATTTTGGTGGCTTCTCAGTTCAGTAGGTTCCTAAACTTACTTTGAATTAGGAATAAATGTGTGCTAAAAAAATCTACTGTTTGCTGGGATACCGAGGTACCCTGGACATTCATATATCAAGGCAATTAGCTCAGCAGATCCAGACAGATAGGACACCAACAGAAAAGCCAAATAATAAACAGGCCTGCACTAATCTCAAAGATCTACAGATGGTCCTTTCAGGTTGCATGAGCACTACAGCATTAGAGGGAAGGAAAGTGTACCAAATGACGTCTGTCCTAGGGCTGAGCAGATCATCTCCATCCACGTTAATATCAATTAAGCACTTCTCACCAACACTGAGAAACATTCTCATCTAGCCTGGGCCAGCCAGTCAGGGTGCTGGGGGTCTCTGCAATTACTGGGAAGTACAAACTGTAAAAGAGAACGAAAACAACTAAAGGAGGAGATCTCTTTGAGATGCCGCAAACAAAGAGTTTCAGAAAGATAGAAATATACACCATGAAATTTTTGTTCTTCTACGAATGTCTCCTCCCAAGATAATGGCCAGTCACAAGCTTTTAGAGACAAGAATAAATGCACTAGAACATGTCCCTTGGCAGAGCCAGGCAGATGCAATGATAAATTAGCTGGCGGGTGGAAGACTACCTACTGTGCAGAGAACAGGTTGTCAAACAGATTCATTTATGGCTGTGAGAGTGATCAGTTGGGTTCTGAGCGGTTAGTGGAAATAATTATATCACATATAAACAGCATGTTTCTTACAAAGAACAGATATGCCATTGACTAGATAGCAGAAGCACAACTTGTCATTGAGCAAACATACACGCAATAAATTTGAAGCTTAATATCAAATCCTTTAGATTTCCCCAAAAGAAATCGGTTCAGAGGAGAGCTCAAGCATAAGCGATGCCAGTCAAAAAGGTAGCAGTTGCAATGAAAGGCTGGCAAGTGGTTTCTAGCAATATATTTATATGTTTGTTTCACCCAGAGGGGACAAGAGCCAAATGAGTCTTCAAAAAACAGTAGCTATTGCACACACAGACATCCATTCGCCAAGTGTCATGCTGCATAACTGCTTACAGCCAAAAAATATCCATTACTACAGTGAACAGATGTGAGCAAGAATAACAGGAAAGGAGAGCTGCTAAGAGAAGTTCTGCAGTGATATTCAGAATAATTCAAAGTACAGTAACACAGGCAGGGAATCTCTCCAGGCAACAGTAAACTAGCTGTATCCTCACAAAGCATTTATATTATTCCCACTTTTTTTGACAACTGCTGGCATTTAAAACCATCTTTCAGGAGCAGATTGATGGAGTTGGTACCCCTGCAAAGATGAACAGAGGCGGAGAAGGAGATAAACATCCCTTGAGCTGTAGAAGGGTAGACAGCAGATAACATGGCAATCTGCACTGCCTTATGGTTCTGTCCTGGCTTGGTGTGCTGGCCTCAAGGCAAACAGTCAGTTTGAGAAGAAGCAAAAAATGGATAGGGAAGCATAGAACTGGTAGATCATAAACATTTTGGTGTTTGGCAGTGATGGAACACCTGACTTTTTGGAGAAGATAGAGGATCTATTTGTCTAGGTTAGGCACAGGAATCCCACAACCCTTTTTGGTCCTCAAAATCTCTCATCTAAGAAAAAGATGGTTATTAAGTACTTTGAAAATTAGACATGTGCAAAAAAGATTTATGTGAAGAACGGCTGGTTTGAGGCGGCCTGTAGAAGAGGTTGAAGAGTTTTACTCCTCTTCTGACTTAGCAAGCTAATTTTCACAACCGAAAATTAAGGTTAAAATGTAATGCCAATAATCATATGAATAAGCCTGTAGTCTAGCAAGTGTTCACTCTCTGCTTTTTTTTTTCTCCAAGGACAGCCAAAGAAGTCAGACTCTACCTAAGCTACTAGCTGGCCCCATCAGCAGAGTATGTGTGCTACATCCAGTGACTGTGTCAAGGAAAACCTATTAAACTGACAGTAACAAATACCCAACTCTCCCCCTTCCAAGGAGACTATAGTCAGCCTTGCTGGTGTTCTCTTTTGTCCCAGGAATTCTTGAATCCTATGCTACAGCTGCACAGCTTCAGTGAGAGCTCTGGAGGATAGCCCAAATCCAGCTTGGTAATTGGGGATAATTAACAGCATTTCCCCAGTCAGAGGAGGGACTTTGAACCTAGACCACTGACATCCTGCCTTAGTGTTTCAGCCACTGACTACTGTGCAAAGCGTGGCTGAGGAAAAAAGCTTATGGAGTGACAATAAGAAATTAGCCACCATTTCAGAGGAAACAAGCAGGACTTGTTAGGGTCTCAAAGAAATGAATGCAAGCATTTACCTTTGGGGTAGTGTCCCAGCTTTGGATTGGGAGTGAGGACCCTGGAGATATGCATCTTGCCTCTGCCCACCCAGGCCCTGCAGTTCTCTCTCTCCTGGTTATCTCTCAGCTACACACTGTAGTTCCCTGCTTAGGCTACAACCTGCTTTGAATCCCACTCTAAGCACATAATCTCCCTGTGAGCTGTGTACTGAGCTGCAGTGATTGCCTTATGGTACAACACTGGGCACACAAGGTGGTCACTGGACCTTACCAGGCTACTGAAAGTGGTCTCTGATGACAAAGCAAATTGAGCTATGTCCCACACAGGTCAAGAGCTTGAACCACTGGTCTCCACATGTGCATACAGATGCATATTTTTATGAGACAAAACTTTTCTGTTTTAACTCTTCTTCAACAAATGCCTCTAGGTAAAAGGGAGCATTCCCACCAAATGCTGACCTAATAAAAGATGTGGTCCCTGACTGAATAATTTTGCAGAAAGAAGAAACTCATAAAATCACATAGTGCTCACTTTGGCCCAAATTTTTTCATGCTGTATCTTATTTACTATTCATTACCAGGGCAATTCTCCCACTGAAGTCAGTGAACTAGAAAAGAACATGCTCTCCATGAGCATCTAGAATACATTTAACCAAGAACAGACAAAGTAAAAGAGGGGAGAATCTACATATTTTCCAAATGGTTTGAATGAACATACACCAGAAAAGGCTGGGATAGATGCATTTATGTGGATACTGACCCACCAGGCTTATCCAGACTATATCGGTTGCCAGAATTTTGAGCCAGCAGAGGAGAAATGCATTGATCTGCTAAAGAGTGGCTGCAGCCAGTGTATCATGCTGAATATCTACACATGGAATCATAGTCTAATTTGGGTCTGAGCCCAGCTCCAGGATGCTTTTCAGGTGCATTTCATCCAAGAAGGGCTTGTACAAATATACACCTGGGAGGGTACTCTATTTTTGTCTCTGCCTTTGCTTAGCTGTACAGAATGTGCTTGGCTGATGCAAAACCTGCTGAAAACTCTGCCCAGAGTAAAGTAATGTTCCTGCAGCAGACTTTTCCCCTCCTCCCTTTACTTTCCCTATCCTCTCCATTTTCATTTGGATTATACCCATCCCCCCTCTTTCTCCTCAATGAGGTAATGTTTATCTGAATTTGTTTGTATTTTAGTATCAGATGATGACCCTCACTCCTTCACATCATCAGCTGACTCTGCCCATGATGCCAAGTGACACAATGGGTGACAGCAGAGCAGTTACCAGCAGTTGCATCAGAAAAAGCATGTGACTGACACCGGCTCTCAGGAATGAAAAAAGACTGAGCTCACACCGAAGGTGACTCAGCAATGCTTCTTTGCTGCTTGTTACAAAACAGACAGGCACACTTTTATCAGTCCTGCAGCCCTTTACTGTAAGAGGATTTGAAGAATCTTTACATGAGCCAAATGGCAGAAGCAACCTCAGCTTATACAGACTCAGGGTATTTCTGTCTGCACATTTTTGTAACCCCATGCTTGATGAGACTTGCAGTTTCACTCCCTGATGAGTAAGAATCTGAAAGAGCACGAAACAGCTGAATCATTTTTCATCTTCCCAGTTAAACAATATACAGAACAGGTGGGCAGGAGGAGGCTACTGAAGGCCAGCTACACATTCCTATTCCAAACAACACGTTGTTACTCAGTTGCTTGAGATCTGAGATTTAAACATAGACAGTGGATAATTTTTTTACATTTCTTCTTATCTTGATACAACAAAATGAAGAAATCATCTCAGTGATTGCTTCATGTACAGCACTTCTGCACTTCACAAAGTTTGCATAAATGAAAATATGAGCTGACACTGTACTTTATCCTATCTAGACCCTTATATTATATAAATTCTGCCCTGAACAGAAGAAATTGGGAAAATTGGTGGATGGAAATTGGACATGAGCCAGAAATGGGCACCTGCAGCCCAGAAAGACAACCCTATCTCGGGCTGCTTCTTCATCAGCATGGGCAGCAGGTCGAGGAAGGTGATTCTGCCCCTCTACTCCTCTCTGGTGAGACACCACCTGCAGCATCGCATCCAGCTCTGGGGCCCCCAAGGTAAGAAGGACATGGACCTGCTGGAGCAAGTCCAGAAGACAATCAAGAAGATGATCAAAGAGCTGGAGCATCTCTCCTATGAGGACAGACTGAGAAAGTTGGAGTTCAGTCTGGAGAAGAAAAGGTTCTGGTGAGACCTCAGAGCACCTTCCAGTAGGTACTATAAGGTGGCTTATGAGAAAGATGGGGGCAGACATTTTAGTGGGGCCTGTAGTGATAGGGCAAGGGGCAACAGTTTTAAACTGAGAGCGTAGATTTAGATTATATATAAGGAAGAAATTATTTACAATGAGGGTGGTCAGGCACTGGAAAAGTTGCCCAAAGAAGCAGCGGATGCTCTAGTCCAGGAAGTGTTTAAGGCCAGTGTCATGGTTTGACACTGGCCCAACTCCAGGCACCCACGAGAGCTGCTCACACACCCTCCCCTGCCACAGCTGAGCAGGGGAGGGGAAAGGAAAAAAAATTAATGAACGCTTCATGAGTGAGATAAGGACCAGGAGAAACACTTCAAGGGTGAAACAGGTTTAACTTCAGTTGCGAAGTGAATTTATTACTAACAGAATCAGAGGAGGATAATGAGAAGCAAAATAAGCCCTTAGAACACCTTCTTCCCCCCAGCCCCTCCTTCCTTCCCACCAACAGCACAGGGAGACAGGGCATGGGGATCTGGTCAGTTCATCACTGAGATTTCCTTCCTCTGCTCCAGGAGAGGAGTCTTCCCCTGTGAGGCTGTGGGGTCCCTCCCACGGGAGACAGTTCTCTGTGAACTTCCCCAGCATGGGTCCACTCTCAGGAGCAGCAGCCACACCGCCCCTGCTGCAGCCTGAGCCCCTCCCACGGGCACACAGCCCTCCCAAAACTGCTGTGCCGTGGCTCTCTCTTTCCACGGGGTGCAGTGCTCCAAGGACAGGCTGCTCCAGCCTGGGAGCAGGGCCCTCTCTCTCCACCAGGTCTCCCACTGGATCACAGCCTCCTCCAGGCATCCACCCGCTCTGGCACGGGCACCTCCTCCACGGGCTGTGGGTGGATCTCTGCATCCCCCGTGGATCCCCAGGGGCTCTGGGTGGATCTCTGCATCCCCCGTGGATCCCCAGGAGCTGTGGGTGGATCTCTGCATCCCCCGTGGATCCCCAGGGGCTGTGGGTGGATCTCTGCATCCCCCGTGGATCCCCAGGGGCTGTGGGTGGATCTCTGCATCCCCCCTGGATCCCCAGGGGCTGTGGGTGGATCTCTGCATCCCCCGTGGATCCCCAGGGGCTGTGGGTGGATCTCTGCATCCCCCATGGACCCAGGGGCTGCAGGGGCACAGCTGCTTCACCATGGGCTGCACCATGGCCTGCAGAGGCACCTCGGCTCCGGCGCCTGGAGCACCTCCTGCCCCTCCTTCTCCACTGACCTTGGTGCCGCCAGGTTGTTTCCCTCACATGTTCTCCCCTCCTCCTCTTCTCTGACTAGAATCCAAAATCTTGTGACTTTGTTTTGATTTTCTTCTTAAATGTGTCATCACAGAGGCATTACCATCATCTCTCATTGGCCCAGTTTTGGCCAGCAGCATTTCCATCTTCAGAGCCATCAGACATTGGCTCTGCCGGACACGGTGGGAAGCTTCCAGCAGCTTCCTCACAGGAGCCGTCTTTGTGGCCCCCTGCTACCTAAAACCAGGCCATGCCAAACCAACACAGCCAGGTTGGATGGGGCTTTGAGCAACCTGGTCTAGTAGAAGGTGTCACTGTCCGTGGCAAGAAAGGAGAACTAGATGATCTTTAAAGATCTCTTCCAACACAAACCATTTTTTTGATCCAAAGCTTTTATGATTGTTATCCTTTATCTGAGCTCACTGGGGACTGTTCTACCATTGGTGCAACAGAGTCCAGACCAAAGTGTCTCTTCTGATCACAGTGCTTGTCACCCTCACTCCCACCTCTCACAGAGTGGGGAAGACCATGGCATGTTGTTTAATCACAGTAGTTGAAGGTTGACATCTTAACGGGGTGAAAAGTGTGGGAAGTCTGCCTCATACACTGTCTCCAAGTACTGTCTACCTTCATAAGGATGAGATAGCACTAATTTTGCCTCATTTTAGTCTTCATGCACAAGAAATGGATGTTACCCTCCTACCTTATTCTTTACTATGGCTCACACCTTTTTATGCTTCATTGTCCAACTTAGTAAAACAAGGATGAATTAGAGCTAATTGAAGTCTCAACTTCTGCAGCTGTAGCCTAGTGCTATAGGTTAATAGCTGATCTCTCAGAAAAGCCCTTAAAGCTTCTAAAATACCCCCACCCTTACACATTAACCAGACAAAAGTGGAATGACAAGGCAAGACAAAAAATTTCTAAGCCTCCTCATATCTCCATGAATAATATTGCTGCTCTTGTGGAAAGATCAGGGGGAAAGTGAATAAAAATATAAATGATATTTACGCCTTTCATCCATGTCTTGTTTGTTTTCTCTTTATCATGCATTGTATTAATGAGGAGGATAATTGTTATTTAATATCCTCTTCCAAAAAAGGCACTCAACCAAGGCATATGAGGGCTTGAAATAATTAGGACGATATAATTGGGTACATTATAGAGGCCATGAAATTAACTGTAGTTAAATTAACTCTTCTTTCTCACATGAGCATAAAGGAGAAATTGCCAAGAACACATCTTTTTCATACTAATTGGAAGCAGAGTCATGTAGCATTTTATCTGCCTGAGTTTTAACTCTGAACCACAGTTGTGCTTTTACATTCTTCTGTTGAACACTACCTCTAATTGTGGTCAGCCTTTGTTTAAATCTCCTGGACTCTCTTCTGCCTATAGGCAATACTGAAATTAAATCTTGCTGCATAGTGCTATAATCCCATTTAGGTCAACAACTGGATCGGAGTCTTCCAAGAACATTTAAATATGTCAATGATTCATTAGAACAGAACTAGAGCAACGTTCCTGTTTCATGAGAGAGAGTATTAGTGACCTTTTTCCACAGTAGAAACACTGGTATTTGATCTGTTAATTTGCTCCCCATGGACCTGCCCAGCCATCCTGGGGTGTGTCTGAGCCTGATTCTGACCCCAGCATCAGGTTGATGCTCAGGTGTGAGCTCAGCCTGTCTCCAATCCCTTGAAAATGCCCAGTGCCTAGGGCTGCCCCTTGCCTGCCCTGCTCCCTGGTCAGGGGTATTGGGGTGGGCCCTGGCTGAGACCCCTGTGCTGCCAGTCCCCAGCTGGTACCACAGCCCCCAAGGAGGACTCGGCTCCTCTGAGCCCTTGACAACCACACTGCACCGTGACAACTTCCATCTGCCAAAGCAGAAGTCTTCTTTGAAGGGCAAATACAAACATGCTTACAACAGTTCTGTTCCTTCCAGAAGCCACATTTTAATATCTCATTGTTAAGAGCCTCATTCCATCCAAAAAAGTAGAGATGCAGTGGATGCAAAAAATTACAAATTTAGGTTGAATTGTTTTCAGCCAAAAAAGAAAATGGAAAAACAGTGAAAATAGTTAAAAACTTCTGTCAAATTTTCTTGAAATGTTTTAATTTTTTATTTCAAAGAGACATTTGTTACTAAAAAAAATTCTTATTTTATCATCACTTTTTATTTTTAAAACTTTTCCTTTCAAAACTTGACTAATTGATGTCCCTTCTCCCTAAAAGTAACAGGGATGTTTCTCAGAGATGCCTGTGCCCAGATGCATGTGGAGATGTGGCTCTACAACTTCTTTTTTGGACAGGAAAGCAGAGCATGCTGAGCTCATAGCAGTCCCACAGAGGCCTGAAAGACCTCTAGGAGTTTGGGAAAGCCCTGCTTGTGGAACTAATGCTCACAAAATTACAACTTCAACTGTTCTTTTGTACTCTTTTACACTGTGAAATTTCAAACCATTGAAACATTATTTTTATTAATGTAAAGGGATACAGCTGGTCTAAACATAGGTTAACATCAGAAGTGACAATTTAAAATGTAAAAGTGAAGGCTTATTTGCTGTGCAGATAGGGAGCTGGAAGCAGCTGTTTTGTATGAATGCACTTATTACCTCATATGTAATTAGTATCATTGAGAACAACATGCTGTGGTTGTCCAGGAAGGCTCAAAACATAAACCAGAGCAAGTACTTGAAATCCAGCCATGCTGGACCCATCCCTATCCCAAGAGGAATTTAACACTAAGAGATAGAGTGGTGATTTGTAAACAGACAAGAAATGCCTTCAGTGAGGAAACAGTCAACATGGGGAAAGCCCAGAGTATTCCACCCTGATATGATGACAATTTTTAGCTTATTAAGTGAAACAGTGTTGTTGTTGGATATGAGGATGAGAGCCAGAGAACCTAGTCTCTTACTCTTCACCAGCCCAGATGTTTTAGTCATACATAGTTCAGAAAAGAAGGGTAAAGGTGACATTGACTCTTTCCACCCTCTATCACCCTCCTTCCTCCCGGTAGCACCAGCATCCTACAAGATATGGTAATGTGCAGGCTTTCTTCTTCTCTCATGCAAAGTCAAATTGTTTTCTCATTCTCTGAACTTTTCTTCCTCCTATTTCTTCTTACTGAAGGTATATGTTCCCGGAGATCTTAGTCATGGTACTGCAGAGGTGCCTGAAAACTATATTCAAGGTCCTTCCTCCAAAGTGTCACTACTGAAAGTGGTCTAAAGTCAACCAACAGCAGTAGTAGCCAAAATAACTCAGACGAGAAGAAAAAATTAAAGAAATCTGGACCAGATGGTCAAATAACATAAAGTCTAGATTACAAGAGAAGGGCCCACACAGAAAGTAAAAGACAGCAGTAAAACACATGCATTTCCAAAGGTGACACCTCAGTGAGTCAGTCTGTATTCTAAGTCATTCAAATGTTGAGGGTTTCACTGTGATTTGTTTCCAGTGAATAATGCAGGATGTAACAACAGATCTTCAGCTGGTGTAAATTGGTGTCAGTCTCCCCAAGACAATGGAGAACCAATGACTGTCATCGACTCAAAACCTGCTGCTCATTTTGAAAGGGGCTGCAACTGTGTGTGCCTAGAGGTCACTGAGGTTTTCAGTCAGGCTGGCTCAAGTCTGTCTCCCATGCTCAGGCTTTGGGATGTGAAAAAAGGGAGCTGACTTTTAAAAGTGCTTGGCCAAGTCAGAAAAGAGGAAAATGAGAAGTAGAATCAATGGGAAGCATTAGCAAGAGAGATCATGAGTAGGAGTTAAAGGTGGAGCATAGCAATGTTTGGAGTTAACACAACAATGTAAAGAAACACAGAGGAAATCCTGTAAGGGGAAGAAATGAAGGGACGGATTTAGAAACCTGGGCATCCATCAAAAGTAGCTGTACTGAATGCAGGAGGAGGGGAGAAAGGGAAACATGAGCAATTTTTCAGCTTCAGTTTGCTTTTCAAAGTTGTAATTGTGCAAAGGTGTCTTAATTGTGCAAAAGTATCCCGTACTGCAAAGGGATGACAACAGGTTATCCTGCTACTTTTCTTCCCTGGCTTTTAAGATGATACACTGTACCTTACCTCACACAAATGACATTAAAAGTGTTTCCTTTATGTGTTGGGTTTTTTTTTTTTAAGGGTAAGTTGAGAGGAAAAGAGGGTATATTATTATAACTCAGCCTCAGATGCTGAGGAAGATGATATCAAGCATCTTCCCCCAGTCCTTGTTAGCTAGCTGCAGTATGAATGCCATAAATATTTCAGGTCTCCTCCCCTCTGGAATGAAGCTCTGATTCCTTCACATCTTGAAGGTGCTCCCCATTTCCTATTTCTAAGCCAAAAACATCAACATGCATGGAAGTGTCTGGCAGTGGTAAATCTGAGATGTACATGGCAGCATTACAGTTTGCAGTCAACTGGGGACACAGAAATCAAAATAAAATTTCAGTCCCTCCCAAGACATAAGACTGGGGATATATTAGGCAACTGAAAATAACCTACATCATCACAAATACACATGCACATATCTATTTTACAATGTCTGAGCACAAAATCGCTTGAAAGCTTTTAAACTCTCCCCAAGACTGCACAATGTTTGATTTGGTGATCCATAGGTTATCTAAATACAGTCATCTCTTCTAAAAGTCAGAGATCTACAGTATGCAAACAGAAAGCTGCAGAGTATCTCCAACAATAAGATTGATGCCATGCTGACTTTTGTTTCTGCAGAACCCTGGCCTGGCTGTGCAGATCGTCACCTCTTGTGATTCCCTTTGCATTCACTTGGTTTAGGCAAGAGCCCCTGAAAATCAAAAGGTATTTGAGTCTGGAGATTAAAATGTTTTTCTCTTTAATGTACTTGAACTTTTTCTTAGAATAATTTTTATCATGCTCAGAGATGGCACAAAAGCTTTTTCTTTATCCTGCTCTGTGACCATTTATAGTGAATCTAAATGGATAGCAAAATGATGAATTGCAATGTGAAGAGGTAAGTAATCCCAGTATATGCTCCCTGCTTTAACATGTTTAATTTGCCTGTAAGAAAACTACCCATCACTCCTAGTAGATCTAAATTCTTCAGCAGAAGTCACTGCTAAACTATCCCATCTCCTTCTTTCCATATTTAAATCTCAGAATATGTTACAGCCTTTTTTTGTTATCAGCATTTTCCAGGAAGAGAACATCAAGCACTGGGCTATGAAAGGAGAAAGGTAAAGTTACCTGGAGAAGGCAGAACCACTAAAAAAGAGGTATTTGAATCTTGGTTCAGCATTGGTACGGTAATATTTGGCCTTGTGGAAAGAGGCTACAGCCAGACAACATGATACAATACGTTGAATATAATCACTCATATTCCAACACCAAACCTGAGAATGAAATTATACTTTGCTGGAAAACTATCGCAGTTGACAAACAAAACTATTACATGTCACAAATAATTTAATTGCTAGAAAATGAATGGACACAAACTGTTCATGGGCTAGAGAAGCTCCATGGCTTTGCAATGAAGTAGGGAAAAAAGCACTGGCAGATTGGAGTCCTCACCTCACCCATAGTGAGCAGGCACATTGATGTCTCATTGAAAGGCCAAACCCTTCTCTTTTCACCCAGTATGATTGTTAAAATAGTCAGTTACAAGTTGTAGTAACTTTTTTGCAATTGAAACGACAACAACAATTTTGAAAGTTTATAGAGCAGATGTAGAGGCAGCAGTTACATCTCCACAGGCAGTGTCTTGCCCTTCCAAACATCCTTATCCTGTTCCAGCCACGACAGTGTTAATTTTTGCAGCAGGCAGGAGGGGCATGGCCAGAACCTGGAGGTTATTCCACACCACCTCACCTCATTTTCTGGGGATGGGGAAAGGGGTCCATTCCAGGTCATTCCAGCATGGCAGCAGTGAGGTATTATTGGGCTTGTTTTGGTAGAGTGGTGAGCATACGAATCCCTTACCTCTCTTGCACAGTCTTGTTATTAATATTGTTGCTGTCAGATTAATATTGTTGCTAACAGAAAACTGTTTCTTATCTCTTTGCTGTTTCCAGGAAGTTGTTCTTATCACAACCCACTATCTTTACCTTTTGTGCCTCCAATTCTCTTCTCCATCCCACCACAAGCGAGGGGGAGGAGGGAGTGAGCAAGCAGGGCATGGTTTGGAGTGGTTTCAGTGGGAATTCTAAATTGGAGAACACCATTCCTAAACCATGGCACCTATAAAGGTATCTAACTGAGTTTTTTGCTGAGCCCATGGGCTGAAATCATCCACTCTGGAAAAACAAGGCCAGTTCTCAAGATTAAAAACCACACAATGCACGTGATCCAGTACATAGGCACTAAGTAACCAAGAACAACCAAAACACAAATCAACTCATAATAATTATAATATAATCCTGGGGAAAACCTCTGTTAATTTATACTAATCCTATTAAATTCACTATTAACTAACTACATAAGACTTTATGGGACATACATATCTTAAGCACCTTTCATGACACTGAAATGGGTCAATTAATTTTCAGAGCCCCACCACATCCCAAAGACATTCCAAACTCAAAGTGCAAATAAAAGATCCAAGAGAGAGAGAAAGAAACTCAAATATTTTGATTTATATTTTGATTATTGCTTAAGGTTCCCAGGCTTCATGACATTGCAAGAGGAAGTCATGTTTCCATGGAAGTAAAAGCATCCATGGACAGCTTTCCATAGATGGTGGAGTAATGTGTTACATACACATTTTTTTTCATGGAAGTTGAAAGTGCATTCATCTAAGTCATTTCTGTTACATTCTCCGACAGCTTTTGAAAATTGCCAGGCTAGTTTTTTGTGTTTGATCTTCCAAGATTATTGGAGGTTGTATAAACAGGAAGCAATGTATAGCTTCAGCATCAATTAAGACGATTCTAAACAAACACACTGTCACAGTGCTGTCAGTTCCCTGTGGTGTGCATGTCCATGGACTAAGATCACATTGCAAATCCACTTCTAGTGGAAATGGCAGTCCTGGTGTTCCTCCACTCATCTGCGGCTCTGGCTGTGTTAGTAACCCAAGCACATCCGTGCCACGGACTCAAATACTGCACAGTGTGGTTCGCACGGATTAATAGTTGTTACATTACCTGGGGATAGTGGGAAGAGGGGTTTAGCCATGTGGGTGCTGTTCTGCTTGCCCTTAGGGCCAGAGAACACGACTTGACCTGCTTTATTTAACAGTAGCCTGCAGCTCTTACTCTACTACCAATCACCACAGGACAGACCACATAAAGCAGATGGACAGAGGCCAAACCATGCCGAGCTTCAGGAGTACTCTGGGCCTTCCTGGGTTTATCAGTGTGTATTAAATAATGAACAGGAAAGGGAAATCAGGTTGGGATGGAAGTTGGTGGTCATTAGTCCAACATCATAAAGTGGCAGTTTTGTTAAAAAATGCATTTTTTTAAACTCCCTTAGAAAAGTAAGTTGCATAGACACTCTGATGATTGATCTCCCAAATAAAAATGTATAAATTGGGTATCAAAAGACATTGGGAGGCAGACTCTATTACATTTCTGTGCAGAGGCTACAAACCCTTCTCTAGTCATTAATTCTTTCCATTGTTTTAGATGAGAAATATATTCAATATGTCAACTCTGAAGCTGGTAGGAAGTTTCCCACAGCATTCAACAAGCTTTTGATTAGACTATTTTTTTAGCTGTTCAGGTCCTGTACATTTACTATGACTGCAAGTGCATAACATTGGCTTCTCACATATCTCTGGAGGAGAGATGTCTTTCCTGGCATTAATTCTAAATGTCAGACTAAGGCTCTTTATGCCCTCCCCCACTAGGCCTTTATAAATTGGTTGAATATGATTATATCAATAATTTCCACAGCCTAGGTCTCAACAACATTCTGCAGGGGGACTTCATAAGTGATTGCTTTCCAAGAAAACCCTGAGGCCTTCCAATCTAAATAGATGACCGGAAAAGAGCTCCACTTACTCTGTGTGGCTGCTTCCTGAAAGACTTGGGTGGACAGGAAGAGACAGAGATTTCTCCCAGCCATAAATCTTGTGCAGACAGGATTCTTCTTTCATACCTCTTGCAACGAGCAAGGAAAGGCACAAAGGACTGTCCTGTAAGCAAGAGGCTGCAGAGTTGCTCAGACTGCCCAGATTTGCATTCACGTCTTCTTCAATCAGGGGCCATTCACTAAGGGTATATATGTGTCATAAATGTGCATTGTACACAGCACTGTACACAGGCACAGATGAGTAAAGATATTTCCTGCAATGCTTTTATCCAGTGAGGCAAAGGTGATACTTCAGCCTACCTTAGAACAGAAACTTGAAAGCAGAAAGATTTTTCTAAGAAGTTTCTATTGTCTATTTTCCCTTCTTCTCAACCTGCTAAGTGTAGCGGGTTGAGTTCGAAACCGGGCAGAAACACCAATTAAATGTAGTGGTTTTGGTTCAAAATATTCATTACTTACTTATTTTCCTTCTGTGAGATAAGAATTAGGAGAAAAGCAAAGCAGGCACAAACCTTAAACAGTTGCAGTACAATGAAAGAGTTTTATTACTAATAGAATTAAAAGTAAAGAGACAATAACAAAACAAAATTAAAGCAAATCCCCCCCCCCCCCCCAGCACTTCTCTCCTTTTACCTAGCTCACACAAGGGATAACAGAACATGGGATGTTAGCCAGTGTTCCAGTTCTTGAAAAGTCTCTCTCTTATGCTTAAGGGAAAAAAGGGTTTTTCCTTCAGTTGCACGTGGTTCCCAAACTGCCACCAACAGCAGATCCGCCCGGAAACAAACAATCTGCTGTGTGTAGAACATCTCTCCCATGAAAAATCTCACAGTTCCTTCACACTGCAAAACATGGGCCATCACATGGGGTTATTCATCTTTTTAAGGATAAGTTCTTTTGGCCTGCACACAAAAGCTTTTTCTTCGCCACAAGTCTCTAGCAGCCTCTTACTACTTCTGTATAGCCTGGCATAGGCATTCTTCACAATCTTCACAGGCACACGAGGATTCTCCATCCCCCCACGTTCTTCAAATGGATTAAAGAGACAAACAGTTTGTGGTATTACAGTTTCTTACCACGGCATGCAAGAAGGTTTCTTTTAAGCTGCGCGCCAGAATCGCGGCACCGCCCTCTTTTCTCCCGTCGCCATTTCCAGCTCCGTCCCACGTGACTCACTTCTCTTTCTCTCTCTGACTCTGACGCCGCCATGCTGAAGAGTGTTTTTGTTCGGCCTTTACGGTGGGGAAAGCCTCACTCCCTTTGTGCTGCTGGCTGCGTGGTGTCTTCTTCAGTTCAGCACGAAGTGTGCTGGCTGCAGACAGGAGGCTCTGCCGGCTCCCGTTGACTCCGCCGGCTCCGCATGGAGAGGAGAGGGACCCGCCGGTCCCCAGAAGCCGCGCTGGATGGGTTTAGCTGTGAGCAGTCCATGGCTGGTTTTAGCTGTGAGCAGTCCATGGCTGGTTTTAGCTGCCTGTGGCTCTGAGGCAGTCCCCCCCAGCCACCCAGGGTCCGTGCCGCAGCGTTGGGAAAGGGGGAAAGGGGCAGTGGCCCCGGCCCGGCCCGGCGGGGCTGGGAGGCTCGGAGCCTCCCCACCTTCCAGCAGGCGAGCTCCGACCAAAAGGGGAAGTCCCGCCTTTCTGTGCGGTTTAAATATGTAAATTGTGAGAAGCGTAATTGGTCTTAAAGACTGTCCATCAACTCAGGGTCAACCTAATACACTAAGTCAACCTCCAACAACAAGAGAGGAACATAGTGTGCAACCAGGTCATACTGAAAGAGACCCTGAAAATATTGTCCAGAAGGAAATATTTGACTTTCATTTCTTCCCTAGAAGTACTTTTATAGCTACAGATTCATGGTACTTGATGATTAAAAATGATGCAACGTGTCATATGTGGATATGTCTGCATAGTGTGTTACTCAAGAGATACACAAAAGGTATGCCCACACTCTGAGCCAACCAGAAGCAGTACAAATCTGGTTATCCCAGCTCTGGGCCTTACTTAATGCACTCAACTTTTCAGGAGAACGAATTATCTCAGGTCCAGCACTGAGATAATCGTGTGTATCCAGCTTTTGGTTGCTCTACTTAGAGCACAGGCAAAACTAGCTTACCTCTGCTCACTGTCTACCATGTAGACCTGCCCACAACAGGGCCATTTGTTGAACACAGAAGATGTTTGGACCAGGATAAGGGATGTTTTTACTTGTAGGGGATATGAAAAAGACTGTTTCATAGTCTAGCTGAATTTTCTTCTAGTAGTGACGCATTCTTCAGGAAAAACAATATGGTGAAAAAACCCTCCTTTTTTTTTCTGTGTTCCTTACACCATAAAGCATGTCACTAATTGAAAATGGAAATTGAAGAAGGTGATTAAATTTCTAACGTCTTTAACCTAGCTTTGGGAACAGGATTTCAAGAGCAATTGCTTTGAAGGTTGCCCTTAGAGTGTGGTTTAAGACTTCTCAAATAAGTGTGTGTGGGCATGCATGAGCAGCTTTCTGAGTAACTGTGTAGCAGGATGTAGAATACAGATATGTCAGGAGTTAATTTGGCAAGTAGAAACTGTGCACTAAGTGTCCCAATGGGTGAAGGGTGGAATAGAAAGTTAATACTCCATTGCAGCCTCATATATTCCTTCCAAAAGCCACATACATCATCTGAAAAAGAGTCTGGGTACACCTGTGGTCAAATATGAACTTGTTGCAAATATGAACTTGAAACTTATGGGGACTTCAGAGCTCATCTGCTCTGTCTAATTTCTCATCACTGGTTCTTTCTTAAGAGTTTCATGATGATCTCATAGTAAAAGTATATATTTCTGGACTTGAAGAGTGCTTCAGTACTGTGCCAGTTTGGCCAAATTTAGAAATATATCCTCTGAGAGAAGGCAGGTTACAAACCACCCCTCCCCCACCAGGTTCAGGGAAAAAAACTTTTTCCTTGAAGGAAAGTGAAAGAGATAAAAACTATTTATTTAACAAACACACGGGAAAAGGATAATAATGCTAAATAATACAATCTCTCACTGTGGAGAGGAAAAACCTGGGAAAATGTTAGAAGACCTCCCTTTGGTCCTCCTCCTTCGAGCTGGGACAGGGTGGGACCCCCTCCTCCAGGGGCCAGGGCCCTCGGTAGAGAACAGTCCCGATGTGTTCTGATGTTGAAAACAATCCAGCAGAGAAAGGGAAAAATCCGAAATTCCAGGAAAAACAAAGTTCGACTCTCCAGAGCAGAAAAAACCGAAAGCTGGCTGAATAAGCAAGCAGGGTGCTTCTGCTTCTCTCCCACAGCAGCAGAACACAGAAGAAAGAAACAAATGCAGAAAACGAGAGTGTGTTATCTCTGTCTGTGTCCTTGATGTTGGTTTGTTTTGTTTTGTTTTGTTTTTTTTCCTTCTCTCTCCACTCAGGCTCAGTTTAAAAGCATAGAAAGGCACGTATACTAATTTCTGGGCATAGTGCAGTGGTAGGGAATAGAATGTCAAGTCACCCCAAGACAAGTACAAATACAGCTTTCATTTAAATTTGATATTTCTGTTTGTTTTTTAGCTCCTGGAAAACAGCATCAAAATGTAGAACTGATAGAAATTGAAGGAAAAAGGCTCTGGTATGAATGACCTAGATATAAAATGATAGATTGACAAGTCCAGCCTGGGATGAGAGAGTTCACCTCTGTTTGAAGCACTGGACTAAATACCAGGCAATCTGTGTTTGTTTTTCCTGGCTCCCAGTGAAAACTTAAGCAGCAGTCACTTGAATCAAGAACTTACCAACACAAACATGTTTGCATACATACTTACATGATTACTATCTTTGAATTCAATAGACAGCCTGGGGAATTAACTATTTGCTGGATCAGCACCTTCCCTACTACAGTTTACACCTTACCCATGTTTCACTAATACTGTAGAAACAAGGGCAGCAGCCATCTGAGGTGTCATATTGCCCTACAGACACAAAACAAAAATATGTCATCTGTGACAAAGACATTAAGCACAGACTGTAGTTAAATTGCTGATTTGCTAGTTTCTGCCATTTAAATTAACATGCAACATTTTCCAAACTTTTCTCACTGATTATAGGCTATCTGTGTTTTGCTCTGTGTGAAGAGCAGAAACCCACACTGTTTACCTTGTGCAGCTTCTTCATGAACACATGATCTTGGTTTTGTAGGCAGCATCACAGCAGTTCCCAAGGGAATGTTTGTATGCATAATAATATTTATCTATAATCCCTACAGCATTGTTTTATCAGATCAATGCTGAGCATTTCCATGAGATCTCTAGTATAACAAGATATATATCATTACATAGTTCTATGTAAGGAAGACTTTTTCTTCTTTAGATTAAATGAAAAAGCATTTTTGCATTCTGAACCATGTAATCTTGTTACAATGAGAAGAAATTTATGCATCAAAATCCCATTAATGTGACTGAGAGGAACACAAATAAATGCTCATGTATCAATCATTACTATAATTGTTATTATTATTCAGGCTGATTTATAGAGGACTATTGCTTTTGTGTTGGAATTTAATAATCAATCGGATTTGCCAGCTAAATAAAAGGACTCCAGCCGTGGTGAAAATAGAGGTTAGTGGGCAAATTCTCCTACCATGGACATGAAAAGATATGGTACAGGAATGTGTTTGCACAAGTGGTTGATACGTTGTTTTAACCATGGACCAAATCCTATGGTGTCTGTTTATTATTGATGAATATCTTAAAGCTGCCAGCCCCACATAGATTTGGGTTGCCAGAGACAAAACAGTGTTAAGAATGCTTAGCAGTTGAGATATCAAAAGCTTCAACAAATATAAAGATCACAACAAAAATCACTTATCATTTATCTCTTTTAGCAAATGGTAAAAAACTCAAGGTTTCTGAGGTAAGACAAGAAATTCAGCCCACTTCAGTCATTACCTTAACTTAATCAATTTCCAATTTCAATTTCTGTAAAAAGGAGATTAGCAGAATTTCATCTGGTACATTAAAATGTGCTGAAGATGAACAGAATTGTCAGAGATGAGGATATATGCCTAGGAAGAGTAGAAGTGAATGCATGATGCTGTCTGTACTCACCAGCATCATTGTAATTACTGCAATGAACTTGACACAAAATGGACTTGTGTGAGTATGAAGGATAAAAAAAATGTACTATGATCTATAACCAGAAAAAAAATTAAATAGCATCTGCTCCAAATGCTGGTATTGATTTTCTAGTAGTTCCATTAACATGATATTTCACATAAACACTCTACCACTCTGAACATTTTGGGAGTGTAAATAATTTTACCACTGTAATCCTGGTTGACAAATCTCACATGTTTCCTATATGGCCATGAGTCAGTACATATAAATCAAAGTTGTTGTGTATTTTGACATGGAAGGCTCTTAGACACAGCCCATTTTCCTTCTGTTTACTGCCATCACATTCTGAAACATGATAATGGCCATTTGAATCAATCCTGGGTGCAGGCGTGGGGCATGAACCACCACGTTCCTTCATGCTGCCACACAGTTCCTGATATACATCAACAATCCATATTTGAACATGGGCAGAGATGTTTTGAAGAACACATAATTGATTGCCTTCTTCTATCATGGCTGTAAAACCTTGTAAATTTTTTTTTTTTTTTTTTACACTCTAGATTTCTTTCACCTGGTGGCACAATAAAATTGATACAATCTGCATTTGAGAGTTATAAAGGCCTGGAGAATATGAAGAGGAAAAGGAAAGGCAAAGCTCAGGAACAGGAATCAGGTAAGACATGTTCTCTTAACACTGCCAGTGATTTCACACCTGACTGCAAAGAAAGCTTGGTCTGGTGAAATGAGAACAGAAGCCGTCTGCTTCACCTGCATATCAGAGGTTTTCAGGTAAAGATGATCTCGGCACCACTGAATGCAGTTGGTAGTCTGAAAAGTCTAAAGGATGGTCTTTTTGTCTACTAAATAGGTCTCAAGAGGTATCTGAACAAAACCATTCTTCCAAAGCAGTAAAATTCTTTGCTTTAAACCAATTAAACTGCATGGGATCATTCCAAGTGAAATAGCCTCTTCCTCTATCTTCCAGATAGGCAGTTGTAAATAAATGGTAGGTAATTTCTGAATGAACAAGCACCAAAAAAACTTGGAGAGTAAGGCCTGGATTTATAGATAAACTCATGCCTTGTCACGAGCAAAGGCATCACTCCCAGTAGCTGGTGTTGTCCCATAACAGGTTGCCCACAGATGTTGTGGCTGCCCCATTCCTGCAAGTGTTCAGGGCCGGGTTGGATGGGGCCCTGAGCAACCTGGTCTAGTGGAAGGTGTCCCTGCCCGTGGCAGGGGGGTTGGAAATGGGTGATCTTTAAAATCTCTGCCAACCCACCCCTTCTGGGATTCTGTGATAACATCACAAGGTGTGGCTTTAACCATTCCTAGGCATAGGTCCTTTTGGGTCAAGTGGTACAAATTTGAAGCTGCCTTTCATGTTTACACATTTACTGAGATTATTTTCTCGCTACCAAAGTCATTGAATCTTCTCTGTTTTCCATGAAATGGATGAATCTTTCTCTTCCAAAGCTGAACAAGAAATGTCCATTTATCCTGGTGATTAGGATAGGTGCAGGAAACTTCAGATAGGTCAAACTGAGCAGAGGAAGGATTTAAAAATCGAGCCTATATCTCAGACAGGCAGTCTTACAACTGGGCACTGGACCTGGGCTACAATTCCAATGCCACTTATCAAATTAATGAACTTGGGAAAATGAGGGATCAGGACTTGGGACTCCTTCACCAATAGGTTCCCCTTCTGTAGCCTTGTCCTTTTTTGTAGAGCTCTAACAGGGGGCATACAAAACGACCCTATTCCAGTACTCACCAGCAAGTGAATACAACCAATTTGAGCCCTGGCAAGGTGATGATGCCCACACCATCTGCCACAACCTGGATGGATTTTCCATGAGGAAAATAGTCAAAGGGCAGAGGACAACAGCATCCCTGCCTCTCCATCCAATTGTTCTTCTCAAAGGGGCACAACAGCTGCTGGGCTTCACACTGTGGCTGCAGGTGGGCCTCTGATGGGTTCCTCATCTCCAGGGATTGGGAAGGAGTCTGAGTTTCAGTCTTCACAACTCTGAATTGACAGCTGAGTTCAGGAAGAAATAGGAAACTCCATTGTTCAGCCCATGATGCTGCCAGTGAACTTAGTTTTTGGCAGCTGGGGAACTAAGAAAAAAAAAAAGGAAACACTGATTGATTTTAGGTGTTTCAGAGGTTAGCTCTAACTGGAAAGAAGGCTGTCAGAATCATTCTCCTGGATTTAAGGATTTAATCCTGCAGTGTGAATTGCAGTCTGTAACCTCCTTTTTGTTTCTTTTCTTTTTTAAACTATAAAAATTCACAAAATTACTGGTTACAAGTAAAGTAACACCACAGTAGATTTTTGGTTTTAGTTGTCAGAAAATCTTTACCTGAAATACAGTTGAATCCACTCAAATCAATACATGTGAATGGAATACACCTATTAAAAAATAGAAGTTAAATTACAAGTATAACTCAACTTTATAAAAAGAATAAAATCTCTGGAAGAATTTTAGTTTAAGTCAATGATGATGATGATGATTACAGCCATATCAAACTCTTCTGAGCTAATAATTCTTAATAGCAAAAAAGTATTAAAATATATTTTCTGTGAGCAAAGGTTAAGTACTCAGCCAGTTTTAAATGTGTTCTTGATTGTTGGAAATCAATGTGTACCTTCGGGCAGATATTGTGTATAAACATACATAAAAGCAATGACTAACACAATATTATAACTTGAAAGTGCCCAGTAGGTGTGTCTTATCTACAATGTTATCCTACTGCAAAATCACAGGCACAATTTGTTGACTAGGCATTGACTGTTGAGCAGCAGAATTTCTCAACAGAGCGGTGTTAAACAAGGTTCAAACCCTGAAGGCTTTGAACAAAAAAATTGCCACTGAAGTCAGCATGAAAAGATGCTGGGGGCGGGGATTGTTCTCTGTCTCCAAGCTCTGTGTACACATATAAAAATACTGAACTTTCACCACTGTCTCCCAGTAACACTTGACTCAATGACATTTTTCCTTCCCTACTTGCAAAGCTTTTTATAGTATTACTCTCCTTTTCAGCAGTACACACAGTCAGCTTCCTGAGAGGGAAAATTTCTGAAGGACATGAAAGGTAAATGTTCTCTTAGGAACTCCTTGAGGCAGGAGAATTGCCTAGACACTGGGAGATCCCAGGGCTTCTCTTCTTCTCAAATGCAGTCTGGACTTGCAGTTCTCTCTGACATGAATCAAATCTTAGGGGAATTGTCCTGAGTTACTTCAACTATGTAGTCTCAATGAGAACCATCCTAGGAAGGCAGAATATCAGACATTTTCATCTCTTCTCTCTAACTGCTTACTATTCCTTCCATGAAGAGAAAGCAAAATTTCCCTTCTTGTCTTCAGTCACACTTATTTGGAGTTGAGGCGGCAAGAGCCCACGGATGGCTGGTAGACCTGCTAAGGTGAACTGGGTTGTAGTGCTGGGGCAAATGGTTTCAGAACAGGAAGGCAGGGTAGGGAAGAAACAAAATGTCTGATACTATGAAGAAATTCCCATTTTATTTAAGTAAGGAGGACTTTGCTGTGGTGGAAGTGGAGGCTTGAGAGCAGCTGTGCTGTTTCTGAAGTGGAGGACCTGCTAGTGGTGCTTAACTCTCTCACTTGACTGACTCATGAGCATGGGTCATTTCTTACATCAGTGAATAAATTGGACTCTAAAGCTCCTAGTGCCTCTGGGAAAAGAATTATCATGGGAGCTTCTGCTACTACTCCCGAGGCCACCTCTAACAAGTTTTTAAAATGGTGATGGCTCTTTCATATAGAAAATGGATTTAAGCGTTAATCTTCTTGTTTTCTTGTCCTTTAAAATAATTTTTAAAAATCACCCAAAAAAATTAATCACCAAAAAAATCTCAAAATACCTCTTCTGGCCTTAATTGTCTATCATTAAATCCAATTTTATAGGCAAAAAGATGTTATTCAACTAAGTACTTAAAATACTTAGGCAATCAAATAAGGCAAGTTCTTCATTAGTAGCACTGAGACCAGCTATAAAATTTTATTGTATATCTGCAGTTGCTGGCATGTGATTTTATAAATGTGCAATGAACACATCCTCAAGACTACTACTGTAGTAGTTGAGTGAGTTAAGAAGTTGCAACTACTAAAAAATATCACAGCAGTGAAATGTACCTATCATTAGGCCATATGAAAAAGCCTGTCCAGCAGTAGAAAGGTAGGAAGTAAAGAAGTAAATGCCCATTATACTGGCATCTGCTAGTCAGGTAGGTCCATGAGACACAGAAAATATACAAGATATGGTGGTTGACAGCAATACTCCCACTCAGAAACAGCTGGACAAAAATTCTCTCAGAGAGTGATGCCTTATGTATCTTTCAATGGGATAAGCTAGCAAGAGCATCTGACAAACTTGTCAGGTGCCAAATTCACAACTGGTGTGAAAGTGGAGAAAATTACATTCCCTTCTTCTGCCTTGTACCTCTGTATCACCAGTCAATCTCCTGTAGGCCTGCTGACACCTACTCCATCACTGCATAAGGGAGCATAAATGGGTGCAATTTAAATATCAAGGCTTTAAGAAGGGGTGTAGGCAGAAGCAGGCTGGAAACATCTCTCTCATCTGTGGTCTCACAAATTATCTGCTGTCTTCTCAAGATAGAAGTTATGTTTATTTTGCACTTCCTTGTGCAGTGATAGAGTAGGGGTGAGGGAATTTTAAGAGCTAGACCATTAGGAAGTCAGAAGTCAGATGAAATACATCAAACTTACACTTACCTCTCTTTCTTTGCATGGAGAGGATCTAACTTTCCACACTTTCAGCACTGTGAACTTGGAAAGCATACAGCTAACTAGGCACTGGGGAGAGCAGAGGTATTTTGATTTGTTTATAAAAACTGTCAAGCACCACCCACACTCTGTCCTCAAGTGACCCATATATATTCTTCTGCCTAAAGATGAAGCATTGAGATATCTACCAGGACACAGAGTGCAAAGTGTGTTTTATGCTCCAGCAGGATAGATGAGCAACCAGCACAGAGTAACAATAATAAACACACTATCCATAATGAAACTCTTGAAGTCCTTTTCTCCTGAATAGGATTAAGCCTTGTTTAACATTCTAAAACATTTGCACAATGGAGCTTGGGTTTCAAGTTTTTTGATTTTTTTTTTCCAGGCTTATTTTGGCTAAGATTCAAAGCAGAAGAGTCAAAATTATACAACACACAAATACAAAAGGGTAACAGTGAGCTAAATATAGATCAGAACATGAAACAGACAGATGGACTGTTCTTTAGGCTTTTCTAGATAGCTAGATATTTCCAGATATTCCTATTCAGTGTATTTGTAGCACAGCCTTGCACAAGGCTGCGTGCCTATTGTAGTGAAAATATTTAAAGCATCAGTTCTATGTCATTGTTTTTAAAAAAATGTGGTGGAAATTCTATTTTTTTTTGCTGGTTTTTGCATCTCTGATTGGCACTTCTTTTTTTTTCCCCATTGTTCATGAGAGCAACCTTGTCTTCTGTCTGATTGAAAGCAGTACAAGAGTTAAATGAGCCTCCTGAGAACCAAAAGATATATGGTAGGAAACAAAAAAAAAAAAAAAAAACCCAAAGAGGCAGGAGCTGGAAACCATGTTCAGGCCTGTGTGACAGTTGTTTCCATTCTACAGTCACAACAGAGGCAAGGTGAGACCAGGTGATAACAGCATTAAAAGAGCTGCCTGAAACAGCGAACAAGGGAAAACATATGTAGGCATCAAATTCCATGTAAGAAAAGTCTATTGCATTTGTTGGCCAACAGTCAGTTGGGAACAATTGGGAACATTTGTTGGAGCTTGCCAAAATGCTGAGTGAATGCTGCACCAGAAAAGTAAACAGTTTACAGAGCACTGGCAGACCAGAACTGAGGAAGGGAGCATAGCGAGTATGGAGTAAAGCAGTCACAGAGCAGTGATTAATGGGTGCAGGAATTTCAAATACAATCATACACCTGCACAGCATGGTCTGGAAAGATGTATTGCCAAATGGCCCGTGAAAAATTAGAGCAGGGGAAATATGTTTCAGTGTGACGTATTTGTTACAATGGAAGAGAAGGTGAATTCTGAATTTCACGTAATCTGGACTTCAGAGAGGGTGAAGGAAGGGGACTGTTATTTAAGGGGGGGAAAAAAGACCTATCAGCAATTTACAAATGCTCTCATTCATCCCTGGGATACTGACTTGGGTCTTACTTCTATTCCAATGGCAACTTCTTCCCAAATGTCTACTTTGTGAATGATGAAATATCCCTAATTTAAATTCTTGGTAACAATAATTTAATAATAAGAATGGGTAAAGCTTAAGTTGCACAAGGAAGAGTGATGGATTTTTCTTCTGGTTTGGCTGGAAAAGTCATTTTTAAAGCTACTGAAGGCATAGGTTGCATATAGCCCTATGAATAGCTTTGCCCTTATTCAAATTGTAAGGCAACTTAAGCTAATAAACCTTACAGTTAATTAGAACTCTACAGTGATAGACATGACATTTCAGATGGTCTTACCAAATTTAACAGCATCAGCAAAGAGATTTGAAATAGGATATCCACATCCTAATCTTATTTCTCCAAGAGCACTAAGACAATTAAAAATAGTCCACAAGGTTTTGGGAAAATGCAGTATTACCTGTATTTTTTCGTCATATAGAAGGTCTGTGCTCTTGGACAACAGTACACCCCATGCTCATCCTATTCAAAGGCAATTGGACTAAAGCCAGAGCACTTCAAACCCAACTCGTTGTGTCAAGCAATTAATTCAGAATCTCAACCTTTATTTTTTTTTTTGCCTAACGAAAACCTCTCCATCATCATATTTGTAGCCATTATAGTCACAAAGAAAATTAATGAAGTTGTAATTGAAAAAATTATGCCTGCAAAGATCAGGAGGCATCTAAAATTATGCTCCTGGGAGGTATGAACATCTGCTTTTAATTCTGCAACCTGTCGATCTTGTGAGCAACAATAATACAAAAGCACTTTGTGTTTCTATGTGTGTGCACACAGAAGGTAAAGGCTGAAATCTTTTGTTGCTAAAGGAAGCCCTTACCTCTGAAGACAAAGTAGAATGGAAAAAATAGTCTCAGTGGCTAAGGGAAGGTGATTAGACCCACTTTCACACAAGGCAAAGTAGAGCACATAAGAAGCATTTGAGCTTGAACAAGAAGGAGCCAGCTATGGACTTACCCAGAGCCCTGGGTTGCCTTTGTGTGATTCTGTGCATGCAAAGTATTTGGCCTATATTTGAAGGGGTTTAAGTGATTTGTAAGCCTCTATGAGCTCCCTGCACCTGCCTAGATGTCTCCTGATGAGAACACAAAAATCACAGATTTTTTTTCTCATACAGAAATCTTATACAGGTTCTCTCAAAGCTGAGAAAGCTGACAAGTGTATGGACCACATTTTCCCAAGACCACCACTGTGTAACACAGTGTAACCAGTAGCTTTCCCTGTTCCCCCACAAGCCAGCAGAAAAGGGATGTGAGACAACTCTTTTTCTTGGTCCCAGCACCATTGTAGGCAGGACCCTGATGGTACTTTTTGGGCTGTTGCTTCCCCTTGTCACATACCTGCTCATGGCAGCCTTGGAGACTCCTGATCTTTTTCTGCCTCTAGTCAGTATGACTCACGTTATCAACAGCACTACTCATGTTCCTTCCTTTCCAGCAAGTTCAAGTAATAAGGCATCAATTTTCAGCTTTCCTTTCCAGAGCAGGGACCCAGACCAAAGATGTATGAAGTTTGTAGCCAAAGGACTTTTCTGTGCTCTGTGTTTAGGGCAAACAGATGCTGCATAAAAGAATGGTAAGGAGAACAGACAAATGGAGTTGAAGGAGCTCAACAACTTAGAAAATTTGATTTCCCTCCACATTTAAATTGTTAAATGTGGGCAGCCAAGACTGAAAAATTTGCTTTGTGCAAGTAGAAGAATTTAATGTTCCATTTTGCCAGTTGTGCAGACAGAGACACATACAATATTTCTGACAAGGTTTGTTTGGCTCTTTTTTTTGCCTTATTTAACAATCCATTTTACAGGGCGATTTCAAGAAATGCCTGTGAGCACGCCAGAGAGGTGCTATATCAAAACAAAGTACACCTGATTAATTATCTAACAAGGGAGATGTTTGCACAGCCAGTACCATTCATTTTTCATGTGACAATGCAGGCTTTAAGTGTTGGCAATCACCAAACCAAAACTGCCAGAAGGATGTGGTTGCCATCCACACAATCTTTCCTTTGTGTCTCATACATGTCAGTGTGCTGTCAGGGATGTCCCAAGTTCCACCCCTAATATCTCCTTTGTACCTCTTCCAGTGACTTGTGAGCCATTTCAAATAAGGATACAGATTTTTAAAATGTCATTAAATTGTGGTTCAAGAAGATTTAGTAAAAACATTTTTAAATATTGCTAAATTATTACATTAGGGAACAAATTCCCTTTTCTCTCATGTTCATCAGATTCACTCTCCACTAATGAATACAAAGAATGAATCTCCAAGGAATTTATATTTGAGGTTTAAAGGAGGTTCAACATTTGGATTTGGCTATAACTTCAATTTCCTTTCATGAATATTTTATTTATATCCTGTATTAATCACAGAGTCACAAAGATAGCCTGCCTCCTGCTTCTGCTTGCTCTCATTGTCTGTCACAGAAGCACTTTCTCTCAACCTTAAATATCGCTAATTAAAAATTTCCCTGAAGCCAACTGATACCTGTGTGATTAATGGGCTGGCTAATAAATAAAATGCACCATGCTACTTTAAGACCATTGTACCATAAAAGCATAGAAAGTGTGCCAGTGGCACATCTTGAAATATGTTTATTAAAGCAAAAACACAGAAGTCCTAAGGGTCCTGAAGTGCTTCACATCATTAATAACCAGATAAACCATACACTGAGAAACCTACTTCAGTTCATTATTCTAAGCAAGGAAACTATGAAAACAAGGGGAAAAAATCCAGAAGAGTGAAGAGAAGCACAGGGCTTGTTTCTCAGATGGATAAACTGCCATCTCATCCTTGGTGTGAGTGTGAACAACAGTGAATGACTGGATGTTGCTGGGACAAAGCCTTTCACTCCAAGATTTCAGTTTCAAATGCACAGTAGGTTGCTGAACACTGTGCCCATCTGATGGGTCTTGTTTGGGTTAAACAGTCTAGGTAGTTGTTTGAGACTGCTTGAGGGTCATATCCAAAGCCAGGGCAGCTTCTTTAGAGAGGGGCATGGGGAATCAATTACAGCTTCATCTGTGCTTAGGGAAAATCTTTTTGAGTGACAGGAGCTCAGACCAAGTAACTGAACCAATATCAGCTTAGTCTAAAGTGGTACACAGATGCTTCACTGCACAAAAGTAGTATCCACCTTATGGTAATAAATATGGCAACCCTGACAGCTCACCTTGGCTTAGTCTATAACGTCAATAAGATCTACTCAGGAGCAGATCAGAGAGAAGAGATGCAACCCTTAACAATCCCTCTGCCACTCTACTGTGATAAGCCTAGTGTATTGTAACTCTTGGGCAAGCTGACCCAACCACCTTGCAAGGCAGGCAGAGGTGGCAGAACCAGGCTCACATCTCCTGCCTAGAATCTTCCATGCATTTCAGTATAGAGAAAAGCAGCTGAGTGAAACCAGATGGAAACACACACTCATGTTCTGAAAGAGAGGAGAACTCAGCATTGAACTAAAGTTTGGTATAGCTGACCCATGCTGCACCAGTGTAAGGTCAACAGTTTGTAAGAAATAATGTGCATCAACCCTTGCATCTCACCAGTCTCCAAGACAAGCAGTCAGGCCTTGCTTCTATCACATTCAAGAGTACCTTCCCTGGTCAACCTGATATGAGTCTGCCTCCATAACCCAGGTGGTTAGCACTCTGAACCCAGTGCTGAAATTACATTTATTCATGTCTAATTTTCCTTTCCTCTCCCCCACTGCTTTCACAACAAGAACTGATTAATAAGTAGGTTCCTCACTCTTTGTTTAGCCTAGGCCTCTTACACAAGTTGCTTAACTCACTGACATATACCACAAAAACATACCTGTGTTACAGATCCATAGGAAAACCATGAAAATCCTCTATGACTTTCACACCAAGCATATATTCAACTTTTTTCCTTCACTTTTGGTTAGGAAGGTAGTTAGGCAAGGAACAGTCTCAATCTCACACACTGCTCTGTGGTTTGGCACTGATTAGTACACAAAAAGAAGAGAATCTGGAGCTGACTCTGCTCTTTAAATAGAATTCTCTCTCTCTGCCATGGTTTCAAGTGAGCATAACAACCAAGTATCTATCGAAACAATTCAGCATCTCAGAACCCAAACCACAAAAGCAGTTTCCATCATAATTGCTATTTTTGACAAAAAAAAACCTTGGGGATGTCATCAGTAGCAAGAGATCAGGTAGTATCAGTAGTCATTCCTGGTTTTCTGTAGCCATTGAAGTGAAGGTCAATTTCTTCAAAAGAGCAAAATGAGGGTCATCAATCCATACATGCACATCTGTATGACATGCTGGCCTACTATCAGCACCAAAACCAGACATTGTCCCTGCTGGAGTCAATGAAATGGACCCTATGACCACTCTTCATTGAATACAATTCACTCTCTTACCCCTGGCTCCCTCTGCTCACTTGAAATACTTTTGTTTTCAAACCTTAAGACTCACAGTGAGTAGCCAAATTCATCCACAGCTACTTAAAGTCACAGTGAGCTGGCTTAAGTCCTGCACAACAAATAAAATTGGCCTTAAATTAGATCCAGCCATCCAAGGCCTGGGGTATTGCTCCCAAGGTCCCCATAGTGTAAACATCTGTATCTGAGGCAGCTGTCTGGGCGCCTCTTGTAGCCAGTGGAAACCAGACCAGCAGAGCCAATAGTGTTGGGGAGAAATACTTCATACTGAATGGAAATGTCATCTTTTGGCTAAAACAAATGCAGTACTCCACTGGCTGACTCTGACTCTCCTCTAGATACAAAGACTGAGGTGAGCTGTTCAGCTGTAGATGCCTGTGTTCTCATAATGCACAACCACATTAAAAAATCCTGCCCCAGAGCATTTACTTATTTAATTTACGTAGATGTTCCACCAAAATGACTAGCAATAATCACAGTCAAGCTCATGGCACATAGATCATCAAGTTATTTAAAATCTAGCATGTTTACTCCATCAAAAGCTGATCAAAACGATAATAAAAATAACTCCCACCTGTTTGCACTTGTGTAGGAGCCTCTGGTTGCATATAAACTGCATGCATTTTTACTGACCTCATCTTGGTTACGTCACCAAGACTCCCAACATCGGCCATATTTCACCAGCCTGACACTTGTAATTGTATGAGAGCATCTGTAAATACAAGTCATTTATTCTGCATAAACATAAGTTTCAGCTGAAGCCCATTTGATATTCATGCAGCAGATTTATGACCTCTCGGTGGTTCCTGTGGAGCTAATAATATAATGATATAATACACCTGCATGTTGGGACAGCTGTAGTTAAACGAGGCAGAGGTTTCCCTCAGCTCCTCAGAGGGGTTGAGGTGATATCAGCTTCACAAGAGGGAAAAGAGGTAATGTATGCATGGCTATAATCTGGGATGTCCTCTGAGGATTTGGAGTTTTCAGTGGAAAAAATACATTTTAAAAATTGTGTAGTAAAAAAGCAGTAAGAATTTATTTTTACCTGCTTTAAAAATAAATAAATAAATAACCAGCTGTATGAAACTTAGAGTGTCAAGTCAGAGGAGACTTGGTCAAAAAACTGAAGTTATGAAAGCAGCTATAGGAAGCTTCAAAGTCCCTTCAACATTTTCATTGCAAGTGTAGAAAGTGATCTGGAGCAGGAACAGAGACATTTCAGAAACGCTTTAAATCATCCTCACAAAAATAGTTTACTACATATCTGCTTGTTTTCATCTACATGCTAGCAACATAAATTTCCAGCTACTGAAGAGGATTGCATAAAAAAGGAATACAGTGGCCAGGATAAAATCATGTAGTTTACATGATTCTGTCGTCTTATGCATTTTTGGTTGCTCTTTTGAACTGCAAAATATTAGGAAGCTTATTCTAAAACTATTTTAAAACGTTAAAAAATAGGGCAGCAACTTCAGGGATCAGGTTGCACATAAATACTGACTGTTAGAGGAATGTATACGTGTGGAATTACATCAATTTTAAGCTTCACCTTTGCCAGAAAATTTAGTTCCAGGACAACTGAAATACTGCAGGAAATCTCATCAAATTTTGATGTTTAGTTTGCAGAACAGGAAAAAGTTTTTAATAAAACCAGCTTTATGATACTTGAAAACAACATTTTTTAATGTCATAATTGATATTATATATTTTTAATAAGCCAAAACCTAAAGAAATTCATTTGGATTTTTTGAACCCATCTCAATACGTTTGGAATTTGTATAGGATTTACTGCTGGAGACAATGCTGATTTTATTTTGTTCTCCAAATCAAAAGGTATCCAGAGCTCACCACCTCAGACATATCTCTGCTGTTTTCTCATCTCAATTCCCAATACTCAAATATCAGAATCTGTTCCACTTTGTAGCATGTAATGGCAAACACTTTCATCTTCACAGTTGCACAAGACAACTGCTGCTACCTTGCCTGTGTTTAAATTTCAAAATCCTCTACAAGGTGAAAATCATCAGAATCATCAGTGATACATCTATAAAATATCAGAAGCCTCAATAGTGCGTGGTTTCAGAATGTGCATGACTTAGCCCATCCAAATGATAGAATAAGAATAGATATGAGACATGAGTAACATTTACATGTTTAAGATTTATTCTGAGAATCAACGTTGGCAAATCCAACTCTTTATGTTGATGCTCCATTGCTTATAGGAATTACAGAGGGAAAATGCATTTTTGATGCTGCCAAGAGAAGTGCTCACTTCACTTTCTGACATGCAATGGTTGCACAGAATACCTAAGATTGCATTTAACAAATGAATGACATCATAAACTTGAGTCAGACACTGCCGGGAGCACAGCAGAGTTTTTTCTTATGATCCCTCAGTAGCAATTGCTAAATAGAAACATTTGTATTGGAGTCACATTGTGGCTTTTGTAATACTCAAGGCTTTGGAGCAAGGCAGTGAAAAGCTATTCATACACATTGTGTCTGGCTCACTATTCCACAAAGTATTTTAGCTATAATCCACAGACTAATGTTCCTGCAGTTTCTGAAATAGAAATCTCCTAATCCTGGCATCTGAGGCAGTACTGCATTCAGATGATAAAACTGGGTTTGTTTTCATTTTCCTTTGTTTACAAGTGTAAATTCCTTTGTGAATTTCTCAAGATGTTTCTTGTAGATCATGGCGGGAATTAATTTTCTGCAAAAATATTAGTGATTTTAATTCCTTATCTTTTTCTCTCTCCAAATTTAACTTCAGATGAAATAAAGACCTTTTAAGAATACTATATATAAATCCCAAGGAACCACCCTCAGACATGACTATGAGAGGAAACAAAATTTTTCACACCATTTTTGCTCACTATAAAACACTTCTGGATGAGCTGGGTTCAATCTTTGTTGAAAGTGTAAGGATTCATTCATTTAATAATTGCAATAATACAATTGCAATAATTAAAACGGGTTTCTAGCTTCGTGTTGATCTCCTCTCAGGGAACCATGAGATTCTCCAGCACAGAGGTGATATAAACAGCAGGCACAGAGGAGAAAACTAAATAACATGTCTTAGTAGTGGATTGTCTGTATAATCCAGGGGCTCTAGTACAACCACAAGTAAGGAAAACCTTAGTTAAAATCCTTAGTCTAATATATAGGGACACAAAGGGAAACAATTTTAAGTAAAAAGGCAGAAAGACCAAATTCAGAGTAGCTAGGATTTGAAATCTGAATCCCAACCACCTAGACCCCTAAAGAATATGTACTGAACTAACGATTTTTCAGGGCAAGATCATATCTTCAGCCCATATCTCCCACTTGCCTTTCTTTAATTCCCGAAATATTATCATGAACCTGAGACGCTTTCCCTAATAAATGGCTATTAAGACATTTCCCAGTAGAAGCCTAATTTGTCAGATAATATCTAGCAAACTCTAGTTAGCTGCAAATGTGTCACATGTGGCTGGATTCAGCAGCTGCCATTCATGATATGGTGCCAACGGCACTCAAATGGGTAAATGAGTGGAGGATTGCAGGTCTGATTGACCATTTTCTCTGGCCAGCATCATAAGCCCATTTTCTCACTGCACAGCTACTCAGACATGATACGAGTGGCCAGAGTTGACCACTAACCATTCCTGCTACTTTTTCCATCCCTGTGCAATACATTGTAATGCAAGGGAGGAGCCTTGCACAGGAAGACTGTAAAACAACGATGTTGTGGATAATTCTTTAGTCTTCTCCACACCCAGACAATCCATAGATGAATGCAGAGCAAATGACCAAGTGACCTACATTTATTGCTCTTACAGTTGAAGTTAATTGAAGGTTTTCAATCAGATATCTCTGTCTGGAAATTCTTTACATTCCTGTATACAACGTTACCCCTTCCCTGAACAGCAGAATATGATGCTGTGTCTGGTCTCTGGAGTATGTGTAGGCTCCACATTTTCCCCTGGATGTTCACACTGAGGAGCCGACTGGACTGTACCAAAGCTGTTTTCTGACCTGCAAAGCCACATTCATTCACATCATATCCAGAGAACAAATTCAGGAGAAATACACACATACACCTCTGTGCACTTGTATCTTTTTCTAATAGGGCATCAGATCCACAATATATATAAAATATTTCAAAATGGCTATTTCTTCTGTTAGTACCAGCCCTTATATTGTTATTTGATGTAATTGCCAGTACAACTGTCTGTGCTCTTCAACCTGATTAACAGCAGACAATTAGGAAGCTGACAACAGAGGAGATGCTGAGTTACTACAGCAGGATGTCAGAGCAGAGAGCTATCAAAGCTATCTCTCAGAGATAAAGCTAAAGGAATCAGCTGGTACTGGAAAACTCTTGCCTTGTGTTGCATTTTGAAAAAAAAAGTTTAAAAAATAGAAAAAAAAGAATTCTTTTCTTCCCCAGAATGTTTATAATCTATAGAGACAAACACATTATCCAAATTTATGGATCAGGAAACTTGAGTTATAATTGCCATGAAATTAATTCACTATCTTTAGCAAAGGAAGGAGGGAAAAAGAAAACTAAAAGCAATGTATTTCAAGAGGGCAGACTTCAATAAACACTGTAAATTGGTGGGTGAGATCTCCTCGGAAACAAGTTGAAGTGACAAAAGAGTCCAGAAGAGTTGGCAATTCTTTAAAGAAATGACAGTGAGAGCACAATCAGAAGCCATGCCAACATGAAGGAAGGATAGGAAGTGTAATCAGAAAACAATTTGGCTAAACCATGAGCTCTTCAATGACCTGGAGCTAAATAAAATGTACAGGAAGTGAAAACTACATTGAAATACTAAAGACAAGTGTGAATGAATGACATAAATATGTGGGGAAAAATTCAGAAAGGCAAAGGTACAAAAAGAGAGGAAATCTGCAAAGGAAGCAAAAAGCTTTCTGTAAGCACATTTACAGCAAAAAGAACTCTGAGGGAAAACAGTGGTTCACTGCTCAAAGGAGAGAACAAATTCCTGCCAGATGAGTCCCAGAAAAGTTAAATGTTTGGCACCTTTTCTATTTCAGCCCTCACTGGAAAGGTTAACTGTGACTAGACAGTTGATAAAACCAAGGGGCAACAACTCGGGTTGCAACAGGGGAAGATCAGATTAAAGAATACTTAGGGTTCCAGTTGCCAGTTCAGTGGGACTTTAGGACATTTATCCAAGATACATAAAGAACTTAAAGAACAGGCAGAAACAATCTCACAGGCATTAGCAAATCTCTTAGAGAACTCATACAAGATCTGTAGGGTCAGAAAACTGAAGAAGAGCCAGCAGACCACCTATCTGTATGAAGGAATAAAGGAGGAGACAGGGAATTACCAGACTGACAGTCTAACTTGCTTCCTGGAAAAGCACTGGAACAAATAATCCAACTACTTCTAAGTACCTAGGTAGCAATAAGGAGAGAAGTAGCAGCCAACATGTATGTGTCAAGAAGAAATCATGTCAAACCAATCTAATTCCACTCTACAACAGAGTAACAAGCCTTGTGGGTAGAGGAGGATAAGAAAATGTCATGCGTCTTGACTTTAGTGAGGCTTTTGACACAGTCTCACATAATATTCTCAGAAGTAAGCTAAAAAACCTGCTCAAGATTAAACTACAGAGAAAAGACATACTAAGATAGCTGGAAATCTGAATTTGAAGAGTAATTTATCGATGATTTGGTGTCAAAATGGTAGGATTGTACCAGGTGGAAATCACAGAGTTCTGTTCTGTGTCTGGTTCAGTATTTTTATGAATGATTAAGAAGAAGAGATAATAATGTGTTTATTACATTTACAGATAAAATCAAGCTCAGGCAGACAGTCTGTAAACACACTGAATGATAGAACAGGAATCAGAAAAATTGTGGCAAATTTTGTGGTGTGGAAATATGAGGCCCAATTCAACAGGAACAAATGAAATGTATTCACGTAGGTGAGAATAACAATTGGTTCAAACACAGGACAAAGAACTGTTGTAGAGACAAAGAAAGTGATTTGGTAATCACAAACTGAACATAAATCAACAATGTTGCATTGTTTTTGAAAAGACAAATATGACACTGATTTTACAAGTAAAAATGTCACCTGTAAGTCCTCTGAAACATCCTCCTGCTCTGCTCAGCCCTGCAGGGCTGCATCCAGCTTCAGGAAGGACTGACCAGGCAGCAAGAATGCAATGCAGAGAAAAATGTGACCCAGGAGGAAAGAACTGGGATTCCCTTGGAACAGGGCAAGGCTGAGGGGACACATGAAAACATTCTTGAAGTGCTTGAGGGGAAAAGGACTAAGCTCTTCTTAAATGCTTTGGCTAGGAGGAAACATGGATTTTAATTGTAGCAAGAAATCCAACATTAAAAAATTAATTTGACAAACATTTGCCAGAAGTAGTTTAGGTAGAGGTGATCCTAACACGGAGTAGACATATGGCCTAAAAGGTTTCAAAATGTTCCTTTTATCCATCTTTTCTTTCCATGACACACTGTGGATTTCAGCACACAGGTCACGGATGATTAACCAAAGTTCACAGGGGGCATCTAAAATCAAGCAGAAAATTGAAGGCTGACCTTAACAACACCAGTTCAAGAGTCTTTACCTCAGAATATCTTTCCTCTCACTTCCTCTGCCTCAATTTGTACATGTAAAGTACGCAATAAATGGCACATTAATTTTTTTTTTCACATTGCAAAGAAAATAGCATCCTGTTTGATTTTTTCATTCTAGTTTTGCTGCCTCTCTTATCATAAAATGAGTAAAAAGAAGATGATACTAAAGCACAGTTGGCTGGTGGAAAATATATTGCAGATACACAAATATGCCATTAGACTTCTGCATAATTGGATACTAGCTGATTAAAGGTCACCAACAAAAGCCTTTTGACACAGCCCCGAAAAAAGCTCAACTCCCTCATATTGCACGTCAGTACAGAACAGAGAAATGACACATCCAGTTTATTATATTGCATTTACAATTTAGAATGGATTATTAGTGACAATATTTCTTTTACAGAAATAGCAGATGCCATTTTTTTTTATTAGAAATGCTGTGAATAATAATTAATAGCCTCCTTTGCTGTGTTAATAATACACTCATACCCAGTAAATATTGGCTAAATAATTAAATGAAGGTTGGGTTTTTTTTCTTTCCAATCCCCAAGCAATTTGCTTAATTTGATAAATTTTAATTGGAACAGTGAAGACTTGGTTAATATTTAAAAAACAAACAGCTAATCATGTTCTTTTGCACTGCCTGTGTGTATCAGCTCCATCAGAAGCACCATGCTGTTCTAGGGGGACAGACAAACCAGAACTGAGGCACCAGAGATATCAAATGCTATCTTTGAAAAATGGACTTTTAAAAAACATGTAAGTGCTTTCCTCTTTCTGGAATGAATTGGGGCCTAAAATACTCTCAAATCCCAGCCCATTCCTTGAGTGTATTCTTGGCACATATATTCTCTGAAAGTTGTGGGAATTGAATATCCAACTGTTTAGATGCCTTTGTCAGTTCCACTGTGTATTAAAATAACTTTAATAACTGCTGATTATGCCTCAAGTGGATAAAGGAAATCAGACACAGAATGCCATACATATACATAATATCCTTACATGTTTCCTGCACAGTTTAGTATTCTCCTACACTTTTAATCTAAAGTAGTTCAGTTTTAATCTGAAATAGGAGTTATCAGTAGCACACATAAATCATTTTCTACAAACAATGGTGGCAGGAAAAGGTGTTTTTGGTCCTCTGCAGGTCTGTCAAAATATTTGTAGAAGTAATTCACACTTGTAGTAACCAAACCTATGAACATTCTGCAGTTCACTTCAAATAAAATCTCTATAAGTGAAAGACCAATTTCTACCTTCATTTAATTTTTTGTCTTGATGAGGGTGAATGCAGACAATACAGTAGGTTTGCTTTACAGAAGAGACAGTAAGACTAAACCTAGTTCGTTATTATGAACTCCATGGTTTTTAACGATTACCTGAGCTTTGAACACTTCCTTCCCATTAAAGGTAAGAAAAACTGGCTGTTTAAAACCATTGATGACTTTGAAATTTCTAGCCAGCTCGTCTGAATTCTGCTGAGGGACTGACTCCGTGTATGTTCATGCAAATCCTATTAAAGTCGGTGAAAGTCGCAAGCATGTCTCTGGGGCAGAGTGGGACCCCCTGCTATCTAGTCAGTGCAAATTAACAGCTGGGAGTGGAAGGAATGTAAAAAAGCAAAATCTCTTCACAGGGCCACATTGATATGCAAGGGATTTGCTTGTCAGGGAGAGATGTGTGATATGAAGTGAATGTTTATTGCACGCTGCAGGGAGCTTCCAATAGTAGCCAAAAGGAGATATCTATAGTAGATCTGGATCGGAAGCTGTCTAAAAGCCAAGGCAGAATGAAAAGCCTTTTGATACAGAATACCTTTGTGATCCTACTTATTCCTTGTTATAGGAAGAAACAATTGCTAGAATTTGCAAATTGAGGAAATCAGGAATCCTGATATCTTGCCATCACTTGTAACAACTATTTTGCAGTAATTTAAAGCATGCTTATCTATAGGTGTGGGTGGATGCACAAAACTCCATAAATTCCAGCAATGTTCCCACAGGAGCTCAGGGAGAGGGGAGAAAATTTTCAGAAGTGATGTAGACTTTAGTCTGATAAGTCAGGTAAACTGCTGTGGCCCCTGGCCACAAACACCAGCTTGGCTGATACAGACATTCCCCTCCTCTTACTGAGGGACTAAAATTCTTTTGTTCACCTGATTCCTGAAAGCACATATTAAGGATTTTTTTATCTGTGTTGTGTTTAGGGTGACCTACTAGTATCTCTATTCTAGAAATATGGAGCAGGACATCACTTCCAACAAGAACCACAGGTATCTACGCCAAGTACGGACTACCTAAGGATACTTTTCTCTGCCACAGTTCCTTTCTTCAGACCAAGCAACCATTCAGATGACCAACACTGCTCCAATAGATTATCCTGGAATCAGCTATAGTACTTGGTTGGAATTCAAATGCTTTGAGTCATTAAGTTAGTTACATATGTTGGTAAGTTACACACGTTACTGCACACATCACGTCTGCAATAGTAACACGAATGATAATTTGAATGATCTCTTGCAGATCAAGAGTTACTTTCCAAAAGAAATCTGCAAATTATTTTTGCTAATGGCCACATCAGGGAATTTTGCACTCTGTTCATGAAACATTTGTGAACAGAAAATGGGGAGCTTCATGAAACAAAGCACTCATTTTGAGTCATTGCCATGCTCTTGCTAGTAGCAGTACTAAATCCAAAAGCAGCACCCACACACTTGCTGGCTGGCCCAATAGACAACGCAAATCAAAGCCAGTGGGAAAAGGGCAAACAAAGACAACTGAGACAAAATAAACCATCACATGCAGCAGAGATGATGGGTATAGAAGCTGACCATTTCTGTAGAGTTAGACCATGGGATGAGGTTGACCATCAAGTCCTGCTATGGTGCAGGACCTCAAGCTCCAACTGAGAAGTGGGAATGGCTCCACGCTGTCCAGCAGCAGAGGTGACACAGCCAGCTGTTCTCACTGCCCAGACAGCTGGGACATTGCAGCTGATTATCAATCAGCATGCGAACCACCAGCTTCTAACCTGGCATTTTGAAGTGAGCTGTCACACTTTGTTTCAGGACCTCCCCTATGCAGCAGACCAGCCATGAGGAGTTGGTGCTGCTGAGCACTGTGGCCTCACTGTTCATCTGGTTTGCCAGCACTAGTTAGAAATCAGAGTTCTGATGCAGAAAAACTTCAGTGGATGCAAGTCTATGGCCTTAAAGAATGAGGTGTGCATCATCCCATATGCCACACAGTATCAAATGAAGGCAGGGCTTGATTAAAAACCAATTAGAACATTCATAAGGTCATTAAAAAATGTCCACAAATCATTCAGAAATGAATGTGTGGGCAGATGTGAAGTGCGATGTGTGTGCAGCCCAGAATCAGATGCCTTGTGCCTGCCAGCCCTGCAGCTTCTTGAGGCCGCCTGAGTCCTGTTGGCTGAAGTCTACCTCTTCCAGTGCAATTATTTGCTAACACTAATGGGAATTAAAGAAAATAGTTACCCAAATGCCACTAAGGATCAGGACATACAGGCTGTGGTTTACTCCCTACTCCAGTAAGGAAACCAGAGGATCTGTTTCTTCTTAATGCTCTGTCTTTCTCTTCTTTCAGACTGAAAATTCAAATTTTTCCAGCAAATGCTGGGATTATACCAGTATATAGTATCAAGTCAGATTTAATCCCAATTATTTCTTTCCCACTGAACATCTGCAGTGGGGCTTCTTTCCTCCAGTAATGCTGGCCGTAATGCTGGCTAATGTGTCTCTGCACTCTACCTCAGTTTAGATGTGTGTTTGCAAAGGTGGAAAGGGGTGATAGAAACCTTGAGCATCAGTAGGACTCTTTCCCCTTATGTCAATAGCAGGTTTGACTTGGAAAGCAGAACCTGCCAGAAGATGTGGCCACAGGCACCATCTCTTTCCTACTTTCCTTTGGCCCTAAGTTCAAAGTGAAACTTAGCAAGAAATTGAAACTGTGTCCCTTGAGCCCTGTGACTCAGCACAGGCATGACAGCCTTACACGTGAGGAAATGTGTGTGCAAAAAATACTTTCTAAGAGGCTTCTGCCTAATGCTGGGAAGCACTGATGCACTCTGGCTCCAGGGAGAGGTAAAAGGATGATTGCCACCCACTCAATAACCATTTCCTTCTGCGTGATCGATGGAGCGTCATCAGAGCCCCCGTCTGGTGACAGGTGCCTGTTAGCTATCGGAGCCAGAGGATGGGAATGGCTCTGTGATAGATGCTCATGGAGAGGGAAGCAGTAAAGAGCACAGCAGCAGTAAAAGGAATGAAATAGGCTTCCTGCTGAACAAGGAGCAGGCAGTAGGATAAAGGAAGGGACATTGATTAAATTGGAACATTTCTCTATACTTGGAGCCCCGACGGCAGCACTCTCATCGTGCTGTGTAAAGTTTCTTCCAGTGCATGCTTGGTGACATCTTGACACACTGATTTTAGCATTGCTCACTCTGTAATCCCCAGGGGAAGATATCTGAGCCCTGAACAGTGTTTTTGAGTAATATCTTCCAACTAAACCCATTTTCCACTTCCCTCCCTGCCAAGGTCACTGAGTTTCTGATCTCAAAAGCAAAAGCTTTACAGGAAAGGTGAGTGGAAAGAGGAATGAAGGCTTGTGCTGCTCCTCTGGGGCAGCAGCTGGCACAGCTCAGCCTGTGCAGTTTGCAAGCAGCATTAACTAACAGCAGGCTAAAGCTTTCCCATGTAGGCAGAGCAGGAGCACGGCAGGGAGCCAGGCTTTCCTGAGAGACACTGCCTGCCTTTGTCTTGCTCTAGGGATTGCACAGTGAGACAATATTCCCACAGGGCTGTAAGCTAAAGCCCAGTTGTTGTTAGATCTACAAGGGAGACTGTGGCAGCCCTAATGGGATGGAGTTATTGATGGCAGGGGAAGGGGCTGGGTGTGGGATGTTCCTGTCCCCACCTCTGGCTGCCACCCATAGTAGGGCAGTGAGGAAACCTCTCCTCTTGTCCTGGGTGAAGGACCTGCCTCTCCTCCCATCACTGAAGAATTAGGAGATGAGAGAGCTCCCAAAGCAAGAATATTCAGGTGCTTATAAGAAGGCCTTTCCTTTCCCTGCATCAACTAAGATGTTTTCTTACAGTAGCTCTTTAAATATCATAGAATCATAGAATGGTTTGGGGTCAAAAGGACCTTAAAGACCACCTAGTTCCAACCCCTCTGCTGTGAGCAGGGGCACCACAATATCCCCCCATCCCAGTCTGAGATGCTGTCACACAAACCTACGTGTCCTCAAACACATGAGGCAGGCTGACTGCAGGAACAGTGCCCCCACACACATACCTGCATGTACATGGGCACAGGGTGACTGAAGAAGTTAATCAGCTTCAAAGCATGCAACACAGTAATCAGAGGTTCACATCAGGACAAGGAATGAACAGCGGGGCCTTGCATGCACAAATAAATGACCTTTGAGTCCTCTGTTCCCTGTGCATTCAGACACAGGCCGGACTCTGTTACCAACACCTCGGTGCAGGCACGTTCCCCTGGAAGAACAGTCAGTGTGGTGGTACCCGGGCCCCTCTAGCATCAAAGCCAACCAAGTGCCAGCTCCTTACAGGGCAGTGAGTGCAATTTTATGGCTCATCTCTTCTTATGTTACCCCTCCACAAAGTGTGAAGAGATGGGTTTTGGTGCTTATCCGTAGCATGTCCACAGGGAGACGAAACACTGAGGCAATGGTTTGGTTTTACGCATATTTCATCAAGCCATCAGAAAGCAGAAACAACTAGGAAAGATGAAACCACCTGAATTTTTGTTGAATAGAACCCCACCACGAGGAGCCTGAAGGAATAAGGAAAGCTACTGTTCCAGGAGCATGCAAAAAATCAGAAACGATTGTGAAACAACCAAATAAAATAAACAATCCCTTCATCTGTAAATTTTTGGGTAAATTATGTCCAAACTAAGGCAAAAATTTCCTCCATGCAAAAATATGATAAAATGCACCCACAGATTAATCCTTATCATACACATATCCAGGGGTATTCTGAAGGTACAGACTAATGGACATGTAAAACACAATAAATCTATGCCTTATTGCATTCATAATTTGAATTTTTCACATGAACTGATAAAATATTTTTGTACATCTGCTAAACTGCTTTGGGAGTAACATGAGAGTACACTATGCCTAATAACTTAAGGAAAACTTTGAAGATTCATCTTCCAGATTTTTACTCAATGAAGTATTACTCATTAAACTTGGGCAATTTTTACCTTTTCCAGAGCATTAGTTACAATATTTCCCATTTCAATCAATCAAAAAATAAAAAAAATCCAAACCTCTCTGAAAAAAACTACTTTGTATTAATCACAAAAAACTTTATTTAAACTGAAATATTTTTCAGCATTATCTCCTCCCTTTCAGAGTCCTTTTCAGGGTTAATTTCTAAACTGAAACACCACATTCAACTGAAAAGTCAAAATGTTTGCAATAGATAACTCCTAGAAAGAAATGTTGCAATATTTAAAGGAAATTCTTTCTGCTTAATCCCATAAATTCGACTCCAGTTGTTAAACTGTTTTATTCTGACCAATTTTTCTTCTGTTTCCTTGAAGGAAAATTATTCATGGACATTTACTAATGACCATCTTTCATAACTGAAAAACTTAGCAGTATATGGAAGCAAAAGAATGGGCCCAACCCCAATACACTAAATAACTGTATGTCTTGTCTAACTCTGCAGTGATTCAGGATCTTATCAAAAGGGATTTCTGAGCACAGTTTGCATCAATTACCTTCCCTGCCAGTGCAGAATCCTTCCTGTGAGGAATACATATATAAATACATTTTAATTATACATATTTATATACTTGTAGGTGTATTTTTAAATGAGATTTTGAAAAAATTACTTTGTTTCTTTTAAATGCATTTGAAAGAAAACTGTATTTTAATTATGAATTTAATATGTACGCCCACAGGTTTATAGAATATATCTAAACCATGCACTTCATGAATGTTTTATTGCATGTCTTAAATAAACTGAATCTGCTGTAAGCAGATAGTTTTGAAGATTTTTTTTTTAATTATTATTGATACCTTTGGAAAACTCAGAAGATGCTGAGATATTAAGGGAATATCAGGAAGTTTCATTATAACTGCACAGCCTTTTCTTTTGTGCTACCTAAAAGGCTTTCTTCAAAAGCCTGGGACATGTTACATTGCCTGGCTGAACTGAGAGCATATTTTCCTGACCTTCACGCATTGTCAGCCAAACCTGGGAGTGGAGGATTGCAGAGGACACACAGCTTCAGCAAGGAAGGACTGGTGGGCTGTAATGGGTGTACAACCACCAGCCCTATTGTGGGAGCCAGCCTGGACACAGGAAACCAAGACAGGGAGCCAAACAGACCAGTGACTGTCTTGTTTCTGTCCAATACAAAGAGCTGAGGCAAGGAGAAAGCAGCGGGGAGGGGAAGAGAAAAAAAATGTTGGAAATATTTATTTGAAGTTACACTATCATTCTTCTATTTGCATAAAATCGACTAAAATTCCAGAAGAAAAAGGAAAATATATTATTTCTGCAGAGTAACCTTAAGCCCGGGGGCCAGATCATTGGCTGGTATAAACATCCACATGGACTCTGCTGGAGCCCAGGTGATTTATTTCAGGGTCCTGCTCCTCACTGGGTACACAACAATCTGGGACTGTACCTGCACCCTCCACCCACCCAGCCTGGCTTCCATCATGTCACAAAAGCCCCATAAAAACTGGGTTTTGCAAACACCACCACCCTGGGTCAGTCACGGGCAGGAGATAGAGCACTCCTTTCCCCCAGGGTCATGGCCTTCGAGATCTTGCCTCTCAGTTCTAAAAAGTCATAAAATGAAGACATCCACTGAAGTATCCCAGGCCCTGCCTGGGGAGGAAGATTCAGAGCCTGCTTGGTGGGGCTGCCTTCCTCTGGGATGCATCCACCCCCAAAATTAGCTCTTGGAAACAGCTCAGGCATATTAGCAACCTGTGCTTAGAGGAGTTTGCCAGATGAGGGCAATGGGAAAGTGCACAGCCCTGGAAAAACCCATCCTGTGTGATTCTGGCCATCCCTTTGCAAGAAAGCTGAATTCACAGGGAAATAGGTGCAGAGGAAGCTGCTGAACTGACCAGAGACACGCAGAGCCCATTTAATGAGAGGAGACAATGTGTACAAGTTTTGTTTAACTTCGGTGGACAGAGGCTGACACAGAATGTGTTTGCTGTATCTAAATAACCCATACTGATAAACTCCATGGAAAAATTACTCAAGCAATGGGATGGTTCTTGGCTAATAAAAGAAGCTAGCTGCCTGTGAATACCCTTAAGGGAGAATAGAGGTTCTCTAACCATCAGATGAAGTTTTTGAAAACATTAGAAAAGCTGGGAGATTTTTCATAGGAAGTTGTGGAAATTTGTGAATTAAGCAGAGGGACTGAACTCAGCAACCTTCCCATCCCCTACATCATAAAAACACCAAACCAAATTTTGCCAAAAATTTAATTGGGCTCACTCTGAAATGCTAATCCTATGAACATGTACATGTGGCCTAATCAGTTTTGGGTCTTTAAATGATTTACCACAATTTTTCAGACCAGATATGGACTTTATACTAAATGAATGTGTAAATTGTATCTTCAGGAGCAGAACTCCAGACCTGGGTACACAGATCTCTATGCATAGAATAAACTCTGGTGGCTGCAGATACAGTTTATTAATCAATTATCTCTGTTTATTGGAGAGCAGGATCTTCCTGCAGCTGCTAAACCAAATGACATGCAATGACAATTATGTAAACTTTCATGGAACTCCAAAAAAGCTATCAGCAGTTTCCTGGCTGTAATTTTTGAGCTGATCTAATCTGACATATGGTGATTCCTTGAGTCATTTGATAGTGTAGAGAGCTAAGTAAACCCCTCTCCAAACAGCCATAAAAAGTGGCCCTGCAGTTTTTGCTCCTTTTGGAAACCCAAAAGCATGGTGCTGCAAAGAGTCAAACATGAGGAAGGATGAGATCTTATAGCAGATCTTGACCTTGGGCACACCAAACCTTTTTAAAACAAAAATACATTTTCAGGTAAACAGCCTACTTTTATAAAAGGAATCAGCCTTCTGCAGAAGAGCATGACCCTTCATCAGAAAGTGCAAAATCTAACAGACAAAAGGTTTCCATCCTAGCACAGGAATTTTGTCAACAGTACACTTGCTAAAAAAGCTCAGTTTTCAGCCATTGAAGATCAAAACATTTCAGTTGACTTTTCAGTGAAAAAGTGACACTAGTGACCCTTCTGCAAATGTTGGAAATTTATTCTTCAAATAAATTTTATCCAGACATCTTCCAGAAATAAAATATTTTTATTTCTGTCTTCACTGGACTTCTGTTTCTCACTTTAGATTATATCATTTAATTATCTAAGAACTGTTTCATCCCATAAATCAGCCATCTATACATGTAAAAGCCATACCTTTAAAACTTCAGAATAGGATTGCATATCCAGACCTGTTTCTTAAATATCCTGGAAACGCAAACCAAGAGAAAACCTGTACCAAAACATCAGTTCTACACCTGATAGCCACAGAATGAAACTGAGATTAGCCTAAAAAATTTGTATTAGCTAATGTTGAACTGCATACCTTGCTTACTAGTAATGCCACATCTAAGTTTAGTGGAAAGAAAATGCTTTTAGGAACCTGAAGTACACAGAAATGTTGGGTCACAGTGATGCAGCAGCTCCTGGACAGAACTGAACTCATCCTGCTTCAATTCCTTAATAATTCTCTGTGTTTAGATGCAATTCCTTGCACCCACAAAAGCAATGTTGCCTAAATTTTCTGTTATTGACTTACAAGCCATTAACCCCACTTGGAGTTATAAGGGAAGGTGCTGGGATGTGAAGGGATTTTGTTCCAACAGCAGCTGTAGCCGCTGACTGTGTCCTGTAGCAGCTGGTACATGGTAAAAAATGAGGTGAAGAAAAGAGCCGAACCAAAGTGCAGAAAAATGGACACTGGTATGAAGCTGATTTTGTGCCTGCAGCTGAAGCAGAAGCAGAGAATATCAAATGTCAGAAGGAAGCTTATCCTAGAAAGCTTTTCAGCCCCATTTTGCACAACAAAGAGATCTGGCTAGTTCAGATAAGGGGGGAATGAACATCCCAACTTTCAGTTGCTCATTTATCTGAGGCACTCCACCCTTCACTAGGCATCTTCTTTCCTAGAACGATTCAAGTCCCTTGATTAAAACATTGTGGCACATTATCAGAACACCACTCTGTCCACTGTGCTTTGTCTGTCCCACCCCAGAGAACCATCACAAAGCCTGGTTCTGTCCTCCCACATTAGCAAAACTCCCACCAACCTCAGTGGCACCAGGACTAGGCCTGGGTAACTATTTTCTGTTCATACACAGGTTGTCTCATCCAGTCATTCCAACATGGGTGGATATTCACACACACACACACATACACACACACACATGCACACACACATATACCCCTACCTTTCTTAAATGAAGTTTTTGTTTGCACAGCTGTGCTAACACCTTACATGGAAGAGACTTTTTATTCCAGAACAACAACTTATCACAGTAATTGTGATGAGTGTGTATCAATAGGCCCTGTGAAGGAGAGAACGCACAACCTTGTCAAGGCATAGAACTTCCTTTGCCTTTGAAATGCCTCAATCAAGTTCTTGCTTCTCTCCATTTGTGTGGAAAACCAGTTTTACTTTGCTGGTTTAGGAGACCCTGCTTGATCAAAGAGCAAATCCCTGTATAGCCAATGTGAGTCTCTAAAGCGTAAGCTCATTCTTCTTAGCTATCTTCTACCAATCCATTGGAAGTGTTTCCTAGATGTTCCTTGATGATCCATGTGGAAAATCTTTCCTGCTCACTAGCCTTGTAGAGACTTTCCAAAAAACAACCCTGGCTTAGTGACATGTTATTTATCCATCATCTCCACCACAGATGAACCTGTTGTCAGGAAGGCCAAGCTGCCAAACTGTTGCTCAAGTCTCAGTACACTAAAATTGCTGTTCTGTTCATGGCTAAAAATACATAGGGGCACAAGTTCAAATGCATATCCTAATGTGGTTGTGTTTTCTCTACTGAACTACAAATTATTATCCTTAGGTGAAAAATTCTTCCCAGATTTAACCCATCATCTGTCACCCTGAAGGTGGCAGACCCTTACTATCTCACCTTCTCACCTGGAATCTGGCTCCTGCAAGGTGACAACACTGTTAAAGATTTCTCATTTACTTTCACTTCTAAGTGAATTAGTTAATAGTTTCTTACTACATTTTCACATCTTTGGATATTTCACCTTAACATACTATTTTAGGGCCTATTTCTATGTCTTTCACTTGGCTGTTATCCTACCAATTTAGCTTGAATAATCATTTAGTCTGATGTTTCCATATGCAAATCAATTTATTGTATTGTTTGTTTGTAAGACGTTACACATTATTAAGATTCACTCTATGGCATCAGCACAGTTAAACTTCTCACCTAGTTTGTCTCCCTCACAATTCCAATTCATCCTCTAATGAACTAAGAATTAACCAGCTAGATAAGGGTTGCTAGAAATGTGTATTCATCTTTAGCAAGACTAAACTGCACAGCTGCTATAGAACACATAATTTTGTACATTGCAATAGAAAACTCCATGGTTCCAGGAATTTCAGACATTTTTCTAAGACTGATAATTATCACAGCATGCAACATACAGAATTTCCCTAGACATTGTCTGCAGATAATCTACCACTGTGGATCTTTGCACAACCTTAAGACCTGACCTGAATATGGTTCCCTGTTTTCTCTACACTCACATATATGAACCTGTCATTTCAGCAGTTTGTAACTGATCAATTAATAGGTCACTCAGACTGTGATGTAGTCAAACATTAACATGAGATCAGAGTGAGTTACCTCCTCCTGTCACAGAAAAACCTTTGCAGCGGTGACTTAAATGGGTGAAAAAAATTAACCAGCTCTGCTGGGATCTCCATGAGTGAACATCCCACTCTCAAACGGTAAAACTTCACTCACCCTCTAGAATATCACAGCATAAATCCGTCACATATTAGGGGTTTCCCCTTCATGCTATTAACATACCTCAGACTCAGAAAAATACCAGTAATTAACAGGCTTGTTGAGGAAAGATAAACAGCTTATTCAGTGCTTGTCTATTTATGGAGTTATTTCTATACCATTGAGAACAATCCTTTTCTAGAACCTGTGCTCATTCTAAGCTTACTTTGCACAGAGAGGCAGAACTATGAATCTAGTGTGTACCCCTGATTCTTTCTCTCAGAGACTGGTCTTTGAGAAGAGTTTCTCAGGTTTTTTCCCCTCAAGACAGATTGATTTAAGCTCCAAACTTGTCAGTTTTCAGGAAGCCAAACTGTTCCAAGTCTGGATCTTGCCCAATTAAAAAAAAAAAAAAAAAGAAAAAAAAAAAAAGAAATATAAGCTGTAGGTCATGGTTTGTGCTGCAAAACAGGTGCCAATGATTTCGTGGCAGATAGTCACACATCTGAGTCAGATCTAAACAAATGTGGCTAGATCGTGTCAGAAAGTTTCAGAACCACCAGAAGTGCTGTCTTTTAGATTAATCATAAAAGCAAAGTTCAATCCTTGCCTCTGCAGGTACATTAAAGCTAGTCCCACTGTGTGCTCTTTGGTGGTTACTAACCCTAATGCCCTTCATAAATCTCAGCCTGGTGAAAAATGCTGAATTCCCCAACAGACATTGGCAGAATAAAGGTATTTTTTGTTTCCTAGGAACCTGCAGTCCAGCTGTTCTCTGCTTTCTGTGGGCCTTTTTTCAGCAAAGAGAGATTTATTTTTCTTACAGAGTAAAATTTCCCCTCAAAAAATTCTCAGGTTTTTCATCTCTCTTTATCACTTGTTTCTTGTGGAAAAATTTAGCATACCTCTGTCTGGAAAAAAGCCACCAACTTTCTTGTTCATGAAAGCTCACTATCTAAAAGTCTATGAATCATTCTAATGAAAAAAAAAAAGGTACCTTCCAAAGAAGCCACTGGGAAAAAAAAATCAATTACTTTGTCTGTGGAGGGACCAAGGCCACCTTTCACCTCACAGGCTTTCCAGAACTAGTCCAAATTTCTTCCTCAGTTCACCATTTTCATTGCAGATGCAGCTCTGGGAGGTCAGACCTGGTGTTTCAAATCCTTTTGAATTGATATAGATATCATTTCATGCTGATATAGATATCTTTTTTAAACAGATGCAGGCAAGATGGGCTTCAAAATGCCCATTAGGACTTACTGATACTCCTGCAGTCCTCTTGTTCTTTGTGAAATTATTGCTTTTTTGGAAGTGGTGGAAATTTAGAGATAAAAAAAAATAGGTAGAAAGCATGTGGCAATGCTGCTGGGTGAGAATGGGGAGTCCTTACTTTTTCTGGAGGCTACAACATCTTTAAAACCAGATTTGTGAACACAAAGGGCAGTTTGGCTCAGTCATTTTTGCAATGAGAGTTAATAAACCCAAGCCCACAACAACCTGCCTCCCCAGAGAAATCCAGTTATCTTCCCAAAGCCTTCTAGCTTCCAGGGCCAGGTACAAAGTCAGTAATCATGGCTGTGAGAGACAGAGCATGTAATGAGTGATAGAAACTAGTCAAGAGGGATAAAGGACACAATAACACCCTCCCAGCTCAGCATTTGTCCAGTGAGTGTGGCCATCACGAGGCAAGAGCGAAGTCAAGAAACCAAGTCATGCAGCTCCCTTCCCTACTCCATGGTATCAGTGGAAGAGACATTGGGCACAAGGGCTAGAAGGGAGTTGCAAACAGATTCTTCTAACTCATTTTCAGCTCCATCCAGGAGTGCATGAACACAGATGAAGAAGAGGCATCAGCCTGTGTAATGTCTCTGATGGCTGTGGAAGGTGGCAGGAAAGAGCAAGACTTGGTGACTGCTAATTTTTCATGTTGTAGGCAGGGAACACAGAGTGCAGCTCAGATAATGATGGTAAAAGCTACTTTAAGAAACTTTGAGGAAGTCATGATGCCAGATTCCAAGCTAGGAAGTAAACAGGTATAATAGGACAAAGAGAAGATGCCATGATTTAATACATGGTAAGGAAAGACATCCTGCGTTTCCTGTGGAGACATGCCTGTGGAGATAACCTCCAGCCATCCTGAATGGTGTTAAAACATGTGCAGTGGTGGTCTCTGCACTTCATTAATTACTGAGGAGAGTTTGCAAAAGAGGCTGCACTTGGGTACTCAGAACAGGTCTCTGTTCATGGTGGAAATGAAAAACTATTTGCTCTGTTACACTATTCAACTAGGTGGTAGCTGGCCTTGGGGTAATGACAAAAACCTTTCTCACACTGGCAACAAATCCACTTTCTTAAAGAGACTATGCAGCTCTAAAACAGCAAGGTCGGAAAAGAAAATTTTTTAAAAGTAAAAGAAAGGTCAAAACCCTTTCAGGATTATTCACCTGTTTGAATTACAACCTTCTTATTCCCATAATACTAGTCCAACATTTGTTCAATCCTCTCCTCTTTGTAAATTAAATCCCATGAAGAAAACACTTTTTCCTTTTCATCATAAAAACATAGGTATGTAAAAGTACTGACCCTATGAATCAGGGGTCAATTATTATTTCTAAATGTGTGCTTACAGACAGGCAAGTAGACGCTGGACAGACCCCAAAAGGCTGTGGATTGTGTTCTGGCTGCCTATTACAGTCATTAAGTAGGTGATTCATTGCCTAGCATTTAGTACTGCCAGACTGTGCCTTTCTATGCAATAAAGAGGGAGAAAGAGCTGCAACATCAAAGTCAGGCACTCACAGTCAGCCATCTGCCTAACACTTTGTCCTTTTATTGTACATGGATCGGAGTCTATGGTGGTGTACTCTGATCTACCAAACAAAAACACTGTTCTAGGTGCTTGGGTTCATACTAGGGGACCTGTTTGGCAATAAAATCAGCCTTATCTAAGCTGGGTCAAGCACAGAAAGTAATTTCAAACAATATATGAAGGAAGGATGGCAATGCTTCATTGGGTTTTTTAGGTTTCACAGCATAGGCAGCGGGCCACCAACCCACAGCAATGTGTGGCGCTCCTCACTCCCCCACATGGGCTGACCTCAAGGTGCTTTGCTTAAGTGAGTGAATGTTATTGCATTTTCTGGAGGAAACAGAAATGTTGTAATGTCACCAAGGTTTCACAGTGAGAGTCAAACCCAAATGGTTGCTCCCCAGTCCTGCCTAACACTGGGAGGAAAAACTGTAAACTGGCCTGCTACCAATCTCCAAAGCAGCATCTAGAGCCAGGACTGCACCTCTAACCCTGTGCTTCATCCACCCCAGCACAGTGCAGTAGCACTTAGCATGTCTCCTGCCATGTATGCAGGGCTGTCAGAGCCACAGGTCTGCTGTGATCCTCTAGGTTCAGACAAGGCATTAACCCTGGAATGGAGGCAGCAGGTGGAGGTGCTTGGCAAAGCCAAGGTGTTTGGCAAAACCACTCTTCCCTCGGGAGTCAGAGTGCATTGCTTCCTGAACAAGCCCGGCCATGTTTGCTCACTTTATTGTACATCTGCAGGTTTGCTTCCAGCTCTCGCTGTTGTCACTGGACTGTGTAAGACCTGCCAGGCTTCACATGCCAGACATGAGACCTGCGTGCTTGACTCCTGTCTCCACCTCTGGTACGTCAGGCAGGGATGGGGCAGTGCTGCAGGTGACACCAGCAGAGTCACTGCGGTGTAAAAAAGCTTCCATGCATCACTGAAGACGTAAGTGGCACAGCCAGGCCAGGAGGCAAATAGTGGCAACACACTGTGTGTCTCGGGATCATTCCTGCACGCTCGATTCTGATTTCCTATTGCTGAGATCCAGATGAGGCCATGCTCTGGCAGCAGGAAGGGATGTAGCTGTCAGGAACCGTTACAGAAAATAGGGGTGGGTGCTGGGGACAAGGGGGCCGTGGTGGCTTGACTCATTCTTGTGCAGCAGAGCCCTGGCATAAGACACATCCCTGCATGCAGCCACTCCTGCCAGTGTGAAAGGACAGCTCTGTGCAACGTCTGGGCAACTCATTGAGCAGCTACCTGTGAAACCCTTTAAAAGGACCAGTGGCTTCCAAGTGAGCTGATCATCTTCATATAACCTGAAATATTCACGTAGCTGAATATTCCTTCCACTCAGCTGAATATCTTGTCTGTGGCTTGCCTGTGGGGACAATATCTAGGAAATATTGTTACAACAATAATGTATTTATTCCTCTTTGCTGATTTGAAAACTTTGAGTCTCACCTGATTTCATTTTCTCATTTCTCTTGTGAAAACACACACCTAGTCAAGTAATTGGTCATGCTCACATAACTCTTGTGTTCTGCTGCTGTGTTTATTTGAGATTCTCACATACACACACATTTGAGAGGGAGATAAAATCACTCTGTCTGTGAGGCTTTATCTTGCCTATCTGTTCCTCAAATAGGTCCATTTGACTTGGAAAGGAAGAGGATAATTTGATTCCTAACAGAAAACATCCTCCTTTGATCTGATGTTTTTTGCAGTTAGCCATTCCCCAACAGATCTTTTCTGTGTGATGTTTTCCTTTTGTTTTCTTTCATTCCTGCCTTATTTTACAGTAACACATTTGAGAGAACCCACCCTTCTCCCAGGGAAACCCATTCGCAGTCAAGCATAACTGTAAAATTCACAGCACTGCCTCCTATACCATCCTGAATCTTTAGATGGTAAAACACTATCTGGCTGTGCTTGCATTTAAGCCAGCAGATGCTAGTATTACTACATTTCAAAGGACCCAAATCAATCCACTTCCTTCATTGTCCTACTCTCGCAAAAACCTAGACAGAGAAGCCTGAGGCTTTGTAGTTTTTGAAGTGCTCTAATCTGGACAGATCTTACCATTGCTGTCATAATTGATTAAGCTGTTGCCAGCATTCCCTGCATCTCCAGAGAGCTGTCATGGTTCACATTCATCAGGGCATGCTCCAAAGTTCACACACTTCCACAAGGCACAGCTCAGTGAGAGTCGGACGTCATTAGAATAATAATACTTTGCACTTGCATCTCGCCTTTCATCACAGGCTCCCAAGGCACAGCACAAATACTCAGAGTCCATTTCTGCCACCCGTTGCCACACCCTGTTATAGTGTACAGCAATCCATCTAAAAATGATCCATGGAGCTGTTTGCAGAGCAAGATTCACCAAGGACAAGCAAACATTTACCAAAGAAGTGTCATGATGCTTTTTGAGAGAAAAGTGTTACTCCTGTTCTAAACTAATGGAAAAACTGAATGGTTTGCACTGGTCTCCAAAAGGTCACTGAAAGTTGTCCCTCAGACCAGGCTTGCTGGTCTCCCACACTGGGTACCTGCAAATGTTGACTCTGGCAGGATCAAAGCATCCTCACGTAGGATTTTGTGAGTCATAAGTGTAGGCTTTGTCTATGTGCAGACAGAGGATGAAGGAGCCATGCAGATGGGAGTGGATGCACTGGGTAACATACTGGGGAACATTTACAGGTGAGCTCGAGCATCTTCTTTCAGTCCTCCATGTGATTTACCAAAGAGGCTGCAGATGACTCATTGTGGGAGTTAACCCAGAGCACAGTGTTCCCAAATTCCTGTTCAATGTCTGGTCACTACAAATTCCCATTTTTTGCTAGCCCAGGGAATTCATTATTTATTTACTGACTTCAAAAAAAGCATATTAAATGTAGTTTTATAAAATCCTAAAATGTTTATTTTCTATGTTCCAAACAAATAGGATACTCATCCAATCTGTGTGCACAGTCACAGATGTAGTAGAGACATAATTTTTATAGGTGTATTTAATGTATCTCTTCCAATTTCTGGGATGCTTCTTTACATGATAACTTTATACCCCTACTTACCTGCTTTCCCCTTTTCCTCCAACCAGACTTAAACAGTGAGAAAACATTACATGACTAAAATAAAATATAATAGCTCACTAAAGAAAGGGCAAGCTGACTTGGAAAACCAGGAGCCATCTCTACTCCTACCAGCTGGAGTTTCTCCCACTTCTACAGCCATTAAAGTTATGAAATGTTTGGATGTTTTGCTAATTCCATTAAGAACCAGAAAGGCTGTTCCCACCATGACCAGAAAATGAAACAGCAGCAATCACACGGGAAAATGCTCAACTTTCCAGACTCAGCAGTTTTATTAGTGCAAATACCCTCCAGATAGACAGCCACACATTTGCCTGCTTCCTTACTCTGAGCCCTAATTCAGCCTGGGGTGGCTAAGCTGGTGCTACTAACCTTCTTCTCCAGCTCATTTCACCTGCAAGAAGGAACAACCCACTGATGAGGATTTTGACCAAGGATTCTGACACATTTGTTGGGTTTTTTTCTCTCTCTCTCTTTTGGGATTGCCTGAGTGACTTTGGGCAAGTTGTTAATTCCGTCTGTGTCCCAGCTCCCCAGCTGTGAAATGGAAATAACAGCACTTGCATGCTGCAAAATGGCATTAAGAAGGTTAATTTTGATGCATCTGGTATATGATGCTAATAAAAATCTTGGAAACACCATTTCCCAGGCTCCATCTCTAGCCTTGGTCTAATTCTTTCCTAGGACTTCTCTAGCAGCAGAAAATGCTGATGTGACAAGCATGGGGTTTTTTTGTGGTATTGTGTTTGCTTTTTCCTTGATCACACAGCTCCTAGATTCATGTGATTCTTCATAATCTCACTCCCCATTAAAATAAAGCCTAAAGTTTCATAGTCAGGAAATTGGAGTGTTAGGGGGTGGCAAAGGAAAGAAATGAATGCTGAAAAACATGAATGCAAAAGGGGAGCACCTGGAACAGCCCAATAATAGTTATTTTAAAGTATTAAGATTCCTAAGCTGATAGAGGTTTAATTAAGGATTAAAAAAAAAAATTATTTGTAAATGCAGAACTGACAATACCAAGGTTCGTTCTTCCTGTTTCTTCCCCTTCAGGTGCTGTTGCAGTAAAGATCAGATCAGCACAATTCGCTCCAATTCACCAGTACAGGCACCTAAATTACAACCCCAGCACCACCCGAGCCTTTGAGAAAGGGAGACAGAGCTCATGCTATTTTGAAGCCAGCTCACATCACGGCTGTCTCGCTCACTAGGCAGCAATGTGATGAGTGTATTAGCATTTAGCAAAGGTATATAAAGTCATGGTCCCTGCCTCGAGGAGCTGACAACATTGCAATACAGAGGGACAAGAACAGGAAGCCACATGAAAAGAAAAAGAATTAAGCAGACATGTTGGTTATGTATTCTTGCAACCACATCAAGCCTGGTCACTAGGGAGGAAACTATTGTGCCCTGGAATGCAATTCCCACTCCTGAATCCGGGCCCTGGCAGTCACACGCAGGTCGGCACAGACGGGCACGGCTTCCCGGCAGCCTTTCCCAGGGCCAGCCCAGCTCCCGCACCGGCTGCCCGGAATGCCGCAGACAGGCATGCATGAGTTAGCTGTGAGCCGCACATGTAATTAAACCACTGCCTGGTTCAGCTAGTGAAAGCAGGCACGAGCTACAATCTGCTAGCATTTCTAAACCTTGTCATTAAAACTTCCTCACTGCGGCCTGTGCCAAATGGGATGGGTAAGTCTGCAGGTCCCAGGGCCCTGGTGCTCCCATCACAAACTCCTGCTTCCTACAGCAGCCCATTCCTGGCACAGCTGCACAGACCTCAGCCTGTCCTAGCCCCTGCACCCCAGAAGTGCCAAGATCCTCTTGCTAAAACTGTTCTACCCCAGGGCCGGGGTGAATCGTGTGTAATCTCAGCCCAAAAGGCTGTGTCTGGCCTGGGCCTCATCAGAGAAGGGCTGCCTGTTATTCCTAGGAAGCTGTAAAATTCCCAGGCAATCACACAAAGGAAAGAAAATCTTCTTAAGAGCCAAGGAGGAAAGTCAGACCTGCAGGAATGCCGAGGGACTTGCTAAAGGTCACACTGCAAGTCACTGCTGGAGCTGGACTGAGACATGAGGACCCGCAGTCCCCAGGCTGTACTATGCTCCCTTCCCTTAGACAAACGCAGACCAAGGCAAATCAGGGTAAGAAAATGATCAGAATAAGGAAACTTTCTCTAATATTAGGAATACCAGCACCTCCAGACAATGATTCTGGTAGCAAGGACCTGTTTCTAAAGCTGTACAGAAAGCGATTTTTCCTTGACTGCTTGGTGGAGTTTAACACCACTCCAGCTTCTTTGGGCATTTCAAGTGCAAAATAGCAAATTTCACAGTTTAAGCCAACTCATAAAGGCACAATAACCTGATCTTATGTAGCAGAAGTGGTCACTATCTCTCAAGTATTTAGCATTCCTCTGCAGAATCCCATCACGCTGCCTTGTGGAGCACTACACATCCTGGTTTCCCTCTGTATACTTTATTGCTTTCTTAAAGAGAAAAAGTAAATGGGCCAGATCAGCAGCTGATGTAAATCAGCATCTCCCTCGCAAAGTCAATGAAGCTGTACCAGCGGGCACTAGCTAAAGATCTGGCCCAGTGAGTTTAGTGCCACGAGGGTATGAATCACTGTTATTATGTGGCGCTGCGTGTAATTGCCTGATCCCTTCTCCCCATCTCCCCAAGGGGTCCAGAGCAGCTCTCCTCCTAATGCTGCCAGCAGCAGGGGGAGAGGAGAGTGTAATGTCCAATTATCTTTTGCATGTTTTTCCAATAGTAAACCACAGCAGGGGATGTGACCCCCTGCTAATTGGAACTCATGTCCTGTGGGGTTCTCTTCTTCCCTTTTGCTCCAATGTGCATCTATTTGTATTAAATACTGATAAATGGCACAAATGCAGAGAGGTGGTAGATTTTGTGTTGTTGAGGGTCTAATGACGATTTCTCTCATGGGTCTGGTTTTTTCTCTAATTTCAAAAATATTCAATCATGTTTATACCAGGTTTTAGCATACGAGGCTAAAGCTGATAGAAATTCCTTCAGCCAAACCTGGCTTAAGTCAACTGAGCAATCCCCATGTTACAGGAGGATAATGTTTCTTTCACTACTGTCTACCACGAGGTCTGAAATCCCTCCATGGATGCTTTGTGTTTCAGAAAGGGCGAAACTCAAAGATACTAATGCAGGAGACAGGAAGTGTTTCTGTGTAGCTCATCAGCAAGCCAGTTTAAGTTTTCAAAGGGATTTAATCCAGGCGAAATTCAACCCCGTGGTCAATGAAGCACTTACATTCCTTCCAAAGCTCAGCAATAAGGCATAGGCACCAAGGGATGAGATGGACAGGCAGAGATTTCCTGGGGCAAGTGTGCGGGCTGTGATACCCCCCTGGCAGTGTGGGGTGATGGGTGTGCTCTGTGTCACCCAGGCCTGGCAGCACAGCACACCTCCCTCTGTTTCAGACCAGGGTCACCAGAACTCCTGGTGGCATGAAGATGCTGCTTCAGGCACTGTGCAGAGACCACTGCTCTCCCTGTGCTCCCCTCATGGGTCTGTTACACCGCTTTTATAGCCTTGTCAGCCCATGTACCTGTCCAACGTGTTCTGTATGATGTCCCCAGCAGTGGGATGGCTGCTCTGGAAAGAGCGCTGGACCAGAATCCTGCATGACCTCCTGGCAGCATTACCACCAACCTCTTCCTCCACCCAGTTCCAACATATCAGATATGCTCTCCTCCCATAAACCAGCACAGCCCTGTCTCACGCATGGAAGGATGATACCTGAGAAGCCTGTTACATCATGATGCTCTGAGACACAATTACACACCTCTGAAATGTACCCAACACCCATTGCATCATGAGAGATGTACCAAGAATATGATTAGAGAAGGATAAAAGGTGTTTCTTTAATAACGCATTAGCCAACATGCTTAATGAATCTATTTTAAATGCCAGCTACAGACAGAACAAGGTGTATTTCAACACACCTTTGCTGATCAAGGGAAACCTCAGGAGGAAGTCTAAAGGGAACAAATGAACTTGGCAAACTGGAGAATCCAGCCCACAGAGGATTCAGTGGGAATTAGGGCCCTAATCCAACAAGGTATTTAAAGACAGATTTTTAAAGGTACTTGATGAGTTAAACATTTAAATACCTTTAAAAATCTCATCCACTAATATGCAATGATCTCTGCGTTCACATCCATCCCTATTCATTTCAGCAAAGTAAGCAGTGCTAAAATGCTCTGCTGAATCAGGACGTAAATCAAATTCAACAAGCTAATCCAGAAATTATCTAAATCCTATACAAGCTACTAAAGGACAATTCCTCCCTCCATTTTCTGGTTCTGGAACCCTCTTGTGAAATCACTTCTCAATATTTTATTAAATTCAGTGGGTTAGACGGAAAAAAAATCCATAGCTAAGTAATCATTTTGTGTCAAATTCTGTCAGGCCTTCTGAGAAGACTAGAGGTTTGAATTTCAAAGAGCAGAATCAATCATTAACCGCTGTACAATAATTTGGAGATTTACAACACAGAAGTATGCACGTGACACATAAAAATTATGTTCTATAAGCATCTCTTCTCCCATTTTCTATCTGATTAGGAATATGAGTCACTGTTGCTTCTCAAAACTAACCCAAAGGGAATTAGAGGAGGAGAAAGTGAGAGGAAGCTCAGGTACCACAGGGATAGGCACTGTGTAAGAGCACAAATCAAACCTAGTGAGTCCTACCCTGGAAGAGAATTAGGGCAAGTCAGAGGTTTAAGAACTTGTCTCATTTGGCTGGGCAGAGAGTGAAGAAGTCTCTGCACCAGATTTCCCCCTCTGCAACTGGCTGGTCATAAAAAGAGTTTACAAATGCATTTTAAGAGGGAGCAGAAGGGATTGATAAGGTGAAGAGACCCTTGACACTCTTTAGTTCCTTCACCCCTGCAGTGAAAGCAAAAGCAATCTTGGTGAGATCTTGAGAGAGTGATAAGATCAGATACTGGTGATACTATTTTAAAATATCTCCAGAGAAGTGGCTGACAGCCCACACTGCAGCGAAAACCTGGTAAGCGTTGAATATGGTTCAAATATGAGAGTTTGAAGTGTCAAGAGTTTCCTTTCACCCCAAGGAGTCTCTGCCCACATCTGCAGAGCATGAAATGCCCTGACTGCTGGTCATGTTGCGCAAGCACCATGGCTTTGTCAGGTCCTCAATCCACTCTCGTCAGAAAGTGTGCACATGTAGGCAGCTGCTGCAGCAAGAAGGTGTGATGGTGTGATGGCATCCTGTCCCCTGACACCTCCCTAGCATCAAGGAGCAATAAGCTCCACCACTGCCCTGCTTCCCCTCCTTGCAACTCCCACCCTGCACTGGCAAGTGTTACCCTCAAAGCTGAGAGCGTTTTTTCAGTAAGGGCAATACAGGAAATGTTTAGGTCTGTTCCGCAAAAATAACCACTTTACAAATAAGAGCTGCCTCGTGTTTGTCAATAGCCCCAAAGGTGCTACTCTCAGTATGTACAAGTGTAAGAAATTGGACTACACATCTTTTACTCACATTACTATGGTGGGGAAGGTTTGAGGAGTAATGGGGTTTTTGGTGAAAATAGTAGTTTTTTCACAAAGGCATTTTAAGCTACATTTTTATTGCAAGTCATCATATGCTTTGGGCCCACCCTGAGATACAAAGATCAAGCACAGCTATTCAATTAGATGTGTGAAAGCACCATGTTCCTGAACAAAATTGCACTGCTAAGACTAACCTGCAGTGCTGTGAATTATGCTGAGCAATCCACTCATCAGGCAACAGAGGGTTGTTGATGTGATTGTGATTTTGCTGCTGCTGGCTTCACAGTGAAAGACAGTGACTGATATTAGTGGTATAACTGGTATTGCAAAACATTTTAGGCTGAGGAGGGATCCCTGGCTCACTAAGCAGCAGCAATACCATGAGATGCTGTTAAAATGTCATTACCTTTACAAAAAAAAAAAGTTTCTGGCCAGAAGCTCTGACTATTTCACTTCAGGAAAAGTCACCCACAGTCACTCCTGCAATGGGCTGGAGTGTGACGCAGGGGAAGTTGGACATGGGATGCTCTGCTGCAGGATCAGTAACCTGCTGATGGGCAGGTCTTCAGTCCACTCGACTGCATCAGGAAGAAGGTTATTATTTACAACTTCTTTGAGAGCATATATTGGACCAGGAAAACTTCACCCTTGCTGTCTAGCTGTTCGCAACAGCCAGGCAAAATCAGGCATGCATCACCTGAGTTTTTCATCATACTTCTCATCATATTCCTAGCCACCACGACAAAGGTCTGGGGTGTGTTTGTAGCTTCCTTCTATATTCATATGTGGAATTCTATGGCTGTCAATACACAATTATAATTTTTAATGTAAATTTTACTGTGCAGGCAGCAAAGTGTGATTTTTGTCCACACAATATTTCCCTTTTCAAGAGATCTCTTGTGGCTTAACCCCTGTGCAGTGACAAGAAACCCAAAGAAGCCAAGACTGCCGTTGACCTCCCTACCATCTCCAGACATGCTGTGGGCAGCTTGATCTGGACTGTCTGTGATAGTCCTTCTTCATCTGGATCTGGCTCTGCTGATTGTGTGTGCTCAAGAACTGCAAGTGGCCATCCCTCATCTCCAGGGCTGCAGCAGAACATGTTGGTTCTTCCTCCTCCAACTCAGGACCATCAGCAGGCCTGTTTCAAAGCAAGTACTTGGGCTCTTCTGAGTAACCTGGTACCAACTAGGCAGTGTCTTTCCTACAGACCCCTCCACAGGCAGCCTTTGCTGGAGACTGTCTTTGGCAGAGGGTTAATGACAGACAGGCAGAGGACACTCATTAGTTAAACCACAGATTTGCAGCCAGCAGCTGCTGTGGCTGGAAGGATGCTGGCAGCTCATTTCTGTGCTTAGCAGCAACATGGAAACTCTTGTGGAAACCCATCAAAGAAATAGCTTGTCCTGATCTTCAGGGATCAGCATCAGAAGTCTCTCCCTCTGGTCTGCTCACTAGGACTGGTTCCAAATGGGTATGTGTAAAACAGCAGTAAGAGAAGAACTGTTAGCAGCTTGTCAGGGTCCAGTGGTACAGTTACAGTGGGCTAAGACCCAATAAAAATCCAGGGAAATCTCAAAGTTTAGGGGAAAAAATTAAAACATTCAATTTCATATGAGAAGCAGAAACACACAAAAAAAATTCTGTGGGGCATGGAAATGGTGGGGAGAAGAAGAGGAAACCATGAAATAAGCAAATGTTTGAATATTACCCAGTATTTAGAGAGGGTTCTAATGTTTCTTCATGTGGAAACTCTACCATCTTTGAAGGCCTGTCCAAATGCAGACTTTCAGAGTTAGAGAACAGCATCTGCTGACTTTTGAAAGCCTGGAAGAAAACTGTGGAACTGCCAGTGCCCCAGTTTAAACTGAGATGTTCAAATTTTCCAAACTATCAGGAGCAGAGTGATGGGATGAACAGGGGCTCCACAGCCTGGTGTCACACCAGCTCCATTTCACTGCATCTGTGATGGCAGGGTGTTAAAGACTCTATAATCTCTAGAAAGCACAGCCCTTCAGCCTGCCTGAATGAGAGACGTGCTCTAGGTCTGGAACTTCTGGAAGCCTGGGTGCCCTGATAAACTTCAGCAAGCAGAGAAGAGACTGCACAGGTTTTCACAGAAGTTTCCTTGGTCAAAGCCTGTGAAGTGAATATCTATCTGCAGCTGGCCATTTTTCCTATGTTTCTTCCTGAGGAGCCTGTGAACACCTGGAGGAAGCAAGGAGTCCTCTATTGTAAAATTTTATGCACTTGGTGAGCCAAAGAAAAACCCCAGAGTTAAGTACTGGGAATACCACGATCAAACCCTGCCTCCACTATTGACTGTGGCCTTGGGAAGTAATATCACTCTTTCCTTAAGTTTCTGCAAAACACTACAATGAGTTACCATTTCTGAAGCACCTGGGCGATATAAAGTACCCTGTATATAGTTATTCCCATAAGTTAAGCATTGCAAAGCTGGATTTCTAGGTAATTGATTGCTGCCAACTTTGGGTTTTAAGTGGGTTTCATGTTTGTTTTCCTACAGAAACGTTTCTTTTAGTGGCCATGTGTAACTAAAAACTGTCAGGTTCGATTTCATGTGTTGGGCAGAAATTAGGAGTAGGTTGTATGTGTGCTGTGAATCTTACAAGAAATTTTTACAGATGCCCATTGAGGCAGTGTCTGATATTGCATACACTGGAATGGGCATTTGTCTTGGTTTTCCATTGAGGAAGTGGAAGGAAAATACCTGTTGTTCTCTGGTGAGGTTTAATTTTTGTGCAAATGTTCTTTGGGCTTCCTGTGAATGGACAACCAAACATGATGATGTGAAAAAGAAAAAAAAAAATCAAAAAAAACCCCAACCCAAACACACACCCCCTTCACATAAAATAAATTTGATTTTTGTCAAAGCACTTCACATTTCTGGTGCTTTCCAGCAGCACATATTTGATGAAAAACTCAGCAAATGAGAATGAAGGGGCAAATTCAATAATGCAAGCAGATCAAAAAATATTTTGCAAATGGCACAGACTTGCAGGAAGGATTAAGAAACAGAGTCACTAGGATGGACCTTAAGGTTCATAAGTAACTACTAATTTCAGGTCATTAAGAGGAGATGCCTGAAAAGGTCTTCTCTTCCTGAAAGGTGTAAGTTGGAAACGATTTCTGTAAGATGAGCCACTTTCAAAGGTAGGCATGCAGGAGCTGAAAAGGTAAATTAAAGCCCATGAGTATTTTTTAATGTAAATAATTTTAGGATTTACATATTACTTGCTCCAGATCTCAGTGTCCCAATACTTTTGAGATAAAATATAGACCTGCTTCCTACAGAAAAGGCTTCTGGAAGTATAGCCAGGGGGCTCTGAATACATCCTGACACTCCTGCCGCTGGAACAGGTACCTGGGAGTAGAGGGATGTCCTCTTCAATACCAACACCATTTTAAAACCAATCCAAGCTGTGCAGCAGTGAATAAAAATTCCAGGTTAAAGAATCTCAGCAGATATTTGATATCTTTTCAGCATCTTGAGTTAATGATTTCTTTGCAAGATGATGACCTTAACAGCTATGAATTGCCTTTTTACTATTAAGTTCTCATGCAGCCTGACTGTGCATTTCACTTGCATGAACACTGAATAAAGAAATAAGAAACAAGTATTTTCAATACTTCTATGTTTAAAATCCTTAGCAATCCTAAGACACTTGTTTCTCACCAATCCTCTTCTTGGTTAAAGATTATATTAGGCTTAGTACGTAAAATCTGTGTTGTATGCACCAGAGCTTTGACCAATGTCAAACACATTTGCTACCCTATCATTGACTAAAGGTAGTGGAAAGCCTGGTCATGGTCCTGTGTTCCTACTGGAGATCAGCAATCCTGGAGTCCAGTCAGTGGAAGGAGTAATTTGTGTGTAGGTCTCGAGTTGTTAGATCTAATTTCTTCCTTTAGCATCCCCTCCTTGTCATTGTGGTTGCAAAAAGGGCAGGCTTTCTTGCAACTTCTACCATGGATGAGAGACAGAGCATGCTTGCTCCCCTTCATTTAGTGTTTTGGCATCATTTCTAGGTTTTTTGTCCTTTTTCACATACTTTGTGTCTTATGTTGCAGGTACAATGAAGCAGCAAATGTGGGAGCCAGGGGTGATAAAGAGTTAAATAGACAGAGAGAGAGAGACAAAACATCCCGTTACACTTACCGCAGAGTTGGAGCAGCCACCAAGAGAAGGTGCCCAGCTGGGTCTTACCCCTTCCCACCCGGCAGCACTCCTCGCATCAGATCTACCATCACCTTGAACAAATGGGTCTGTTTGCTAAACCAGCAGAAAACAAATCCTTTTTTTTCCTGCATGGGGTTAATTTCCACACCGACTCACTGTACATTTGCATGATCTGCAGATGCGATGTGAGGAAGGGGCAGGAATATGAGAGTGGGGGCAGAGAGGGGAAAGTAGGCTGTATCAGGTTAAATTGAAGATAAAACTGCACCCCAAATCCCCAGTGACATCTAAATTTATCATGGCAATCATCAGAAGTCTTAATGGGATGCTGAATTACTTAAGAATACATAAGGCTTTTCAACATAAAAACAGAATCCTGAAGGTTTGAGGAATTTTAGCAAAAAGTTTCAGACTTTGTATCATTCTCTGTATCATTTCATATTCTGTATCATATCAGAATATTCAACAGTGAAATTAGTGTTTAGTTGTTTATTTTAATATAACAAAGATCATTTAATTCCAAACATAATAATAATCAACCTTCAGTATATTAATATTTAAAGACTGGAATGGTGTTTAAATGGAGAGCAAAGATGTGTTAGCAGAAATAGTCCTTGTAAGTTAACCCTATCATTATGATTTGTTTTTCATTAACCTTCTAATGTTTGATAACTCTATGATAGTGCAATAAAATAAGTACTACTTTTACCAGTTACAGGATATGTACCAAATGTAACACAGGGTACCTAGCCCATGGACCTAGTTCCTGAAGCACGAATAATTTGGATGATTTATGGATTTTAAAGACGACCAAGATTTGTGTTTGAGTTAGAAGAAAATGTTAAAAGAAATCTCTAAATACTGTTATTAGAGGCTTTGCTTTTTATTATATGATAACAAACTGTTAAAATCTCCATGTAAGAAGCTTGCAATGAAGAGTAATGAAGAGTATTTATCTTGTAACGTGTATTTTGTGCTGTATGAGCAAACAATATTTTTACTGTCATCTGAAGACCTTTCATGCAATTGCAGAAAGCTGAACCTTACAAAAGGATGTACATTTGAATAGCCTAGATTTGTCTCCATCTTTGCTAAAAATGTGCAATATAAAGTAGAACTTGAAAAGTACTTTAGTAATATATACAACATTACTGATAACTTTGCTGGGATATAAGTTCCAGTCATCATACCCATTTGCAAAACATATTTTGATAATGTAAGTTCAGAAAATAGCTAACAGGATAATGTGTTTTATCAGCTAGATCTGTCAAAAACATGATTGTAACACACATAGAGAGTTCGAACTAATTTTAGAAATTAGTTCAGGTATTGATATTGAAGCTTATGCTGAAACGTGAATATTCCTGCCTGTGCCTATGTTAGCCCTGTTAAAGATACCTCGAGGCTCTGTGCAGATGCCCACACCTGCACTCTAGACTAAGCCAGAGTGACTTTTGAAGCTAAGGTTAGGAAGAGCTCCAGAAACATAACCTCAGCTCAACAATAAACTGTGCAAATACTGAATTCAATGAGACAGGAGCAGAAGTGCAAAAGTAAAGATGTGCTTTTCAGAATCACAGCCCATAAGAGGAAATAGAACTATTAAATGCTCTGCAAAGAACCAGATCATCAATAATTTGGGGACTGACCCATTGAGGATCTGTCTGCTTTTATGGCTCTGTGGCCAAAGAACATCCAGTCACATACTGAATTTTTCAAGTTCTGAATCTGCCAGAAGGGAAGCATATTGCCTCAAATGTTTGTGTTGCAAAACTACATGCCCTCTCCCAGACACACACACTGATGTGAGACATAACCTCACCATACTTATGCCATTATTCAGATAGGACCCTTATGTCTGAACCATGTGTTCCCTTACTAAAAACTGGTCCAGTCTTGCTGAATCTGATAGAGAAAATATTTATGAAAGGTGTTAGGAGCCCATTTGTTAAGATATGACTGGTGTTAGCAGAGAAGCTCTGACTGACATGAGTAATTAATTAAAAATACACTGACCTGTCTCACACAGGCAGAATACAGGTTTGAGGGGGGAGGTCCAGGCTAAACCCATATTTCTCCTACCAGTAAATGGAACTGAAATACTTTTGAGGGAAGATCACATCCCCTCCCCACTAATTTTCACCTTTGTGGCTCTGTTCTGAAAAACCCGAAATTGCCACAGATGGAAAAAAAAAGAAGCATTTTTCCTTTGGCAATAGACTGATGACAAAGTGCTGGTTCAGCAGAGCAGGAGAAGAAACAGGGGACCTGACTACAGCTACACAGTACTCCCTTCTGGTTTTCCAGTAACAGTTTTACAGTAAAAACCAGTTTCCACATTGACTAATTGTTTCATTTAGCAAAATTATGCATGTGCAAAAGATAAAACATTTGCCAAAACTTCTGAAAGTTGAGGAAGTCCAGTGAGAATGAAGAGCTGTCTGTAAGCCATGTATTTGTTGAAATAAAGGGTCCATTGTGTTTAAAACAAGGATGAGGTCCATGGCCATCCATGTCACAGTTGCATCTGCAGTTCTTAGCAGTGTTGTTATAGGGTTTTTTTGGTGTGAATTTCAATAAGCATTTATAGTCTTGCCTGCTTATAGGCGTGACTCCCAACAATTTCTGAGGATTTAGTCCTATGGGCTTTAGCTTTTTGATATGTAAAGCTGAAATTATAATTTTTTTCTTCACGTTAACACTATGATTTATTCCTTAGTGTGATATTATAAATCATGTGGCACCAAGGACTAACTGGGAAGTTTTTAGACAACATCTACTCCAATAGGTTAAAAAATGCCACGGTCATTCCAAGACAAGAGAGCTTGATTGTGTTCTGGAGCCCTCTACAAATGTAGACAGTGCAGCAGGATGAACACTTTTACTGAACACCTGTAGCACACTATTCCTCATTCCCTATATTCTTTACCTTCAAGCCATGGCATCAGTTCAGTGATGTGCCATGAGGTCCTTGCATCTTCACCTCATTATGAAACTCCCCAGCCAGTGAATGATGGACATGGAAGGAGTCCAGTGCTCCAGAAAGAAAATATTGTAGGAAGCAGGAGACAGAGGTCCAGCCACAAACTGGGGTTTTGTTGATTCAGCACTATGAAAACTCTTTCTGTCCTCATTCAAGAGATGCAGAAATTTTTTTAACATCTTTAGGTGCAGAGCTGGAAAATAGGTCAGGTAGAATAAGTGTGACAAGACAGGCCACTCATGGGGAGGTGGAAAGTTCAGCTATTATAAGTACAGTTGTGACAAGTTTAGATTTGGCATTTGCTGATCAGGATCTCTCAAACCTCTAATAACTTCAACCTTCTCCTGAAAGGACAGTGTGCTTATGTTTGTCCTTAAAACATTTTGTGAAGTTAATGGTAGAAAGTAAAGGATTTATTTTAGGGGCTGAATATTCCATTAAATTAACAATTCCAAGGTACTTAGAACAGCATTATATGGCAGTTTCAGAAATTACATTTAACATTACACAGTCAGTTTTAGGGCACTTCATCCTTAACTACAGTGTGTTAATGAGAAAGATCTGATTAACAATAAAGCTAACAACTGTGTGTGATGATCCATGCCTATTAAGACTTATTAAGGTAATGTAATGGAACATTTTCAAATCATAACATTATTTATTATGTACAAACTTCTTAAACTTAATTTGTTACAGAATTGAGCAATACTGATGTTGGTTATTTTACTTATAAAACAGTCCTCAGCTTTTAAGAGATGTCAAAAAATAATTATAGTAAGTCCATACTTTTAAGTGTGTCTCCTTAATATTCATACCACCAAAGCTGGAAATCTAGTATAATCTAAATATCTACAAAAGCCAATTAAAACTCCAAATTTCAACCACAGCAGTTAAAAGCCTGATCACTTACAAACTAATAGATAGTAACATAGAGTTCATATATTTCTGCAGTCTTTGCATCAGACCCTACCCCAGGTCCACAGAGCCACACTCATCCAGCTCAGTTCATGCTCATCTCATAGATCACCTCCAACAAGACAGACCTGGTCTGATATTGCCACTGCATTACAGATGTTTGTAACAACTTTGTCACCAAGTCTGACAATAGGGACACTAACACAGGATTTTGGAGATGTCAATTCTAGTCCCTCCTGGGTCACATGAATCATAGACCATCTCTATTTAAAGACCCCAGAAAGGTTATTGCTCCTTTTCCTGCTGGAGTTTGCAGGAATGAACAAGTGATGCTCCATGATGCTGGGGTGCACCAGTGATGAGGGTCATGAAGCACCTTCATTGCTTTAGTATTTTTTGTTGTCAGCACCCCAAGTCCCTACTCAATATTTGTACACTTAAAATTTACCCTAATGCTAACAAAGGTGTTCATCTGGAAAGGTGGAAAGGGACTTTTTACAAGGGCATGTAGTGATAGGACAATGGGGAATGGGTTTGAACTGCAAAAAAGATTAATTCAGATTAGATGTTAGGAAGAAATTCTTTACCACGAGTGTTCCAGGCACTGGAACAGGTTGCCTAGAGACAAGGTGGATGTTCAAGTGTTCAAGGCCAGACTGGATGGGGCTTGGAGCAACCTGCTCTAGTGGAAGGTGTCCCTGCCCATGGCAGGGTGGGTAGAACTAGATAATATTTAAGATCCTTTTCAAACCAAACAATTCCATAATTCCGTGATCTAGGAGGTTTGGGTGGCCTCAAAAGTAATCTGAGAATTAATTTGAAATGCAGTAATTTGCATATTTTATGTACTAAAATCTACTAACTCCTGAAAATAATTTTTTTCCTCCTTTCCAAAAATGCCAAAAACCTGTGTGTTTAAAGAAGAGCCACTCCACATGCTCTGAGATTTTTGTCATAAACATGGGGATGGCCTGCTAGTGCCCCCATACTATAGGAAACCCTACTCCGACATAGAAGAGAATCATAGAATCATCAAGGTTGGAAGAGACCTTTAAGATCATCCAGTCCAACCATCAGACCAGCACCAGTGCAACTCCTAAACCACTAAACCACATTGCCCAGCACCAGATCCAGACACCTCTTAAACACCTCCAGGAATGGTGACTCCACATCCCCGAGCAAACTATTCCAATGCCTGACCATCCTAACAGTGACAAAAAGTTTCTGTCATGTAATTTGAATCTCCCATCTCAGCTTAAGGCCATTTCATCTGGTTCTCTCACTGCAGGCATGGTAAAAGAGACCGATCCCCACCTCACTACACCCTCCTTTCACGTGGTTGTAGACAGCAGTGAGGGGCCCTCAAGCCTCCTCTTCTCGAGACTAAACAAACCCATCTGCCTCAGCCACTCCCCATAAGAAATGTTCTCTAGTCCTCTCATGAGCCTTGTTGCCCTTCTCTGGACATGCTCCAGCACCTCAATGTCCTTTCTGATGTGAGGGGCCCAGAACTGAGCGCAGCACTCAAGATGCAGCCTCACCAGGGCAGAGCACAGAGGGACAATCACTTCCATGGTCCTGCTGGCCACACTATCCTTGATACAAGCCAAGATGCCATTGGCCTTCTTGGCCACCTGGGCACACTGCTGGCTCATCCTACCTCTAGCTCCAGTTTTCGTACTACTATTTGCTTCTCTGAAGCACAAAAGCATCCTAGGACTAGCAGCGTTATTTTTGTGGTTGTGACCAAGCCAGGCTAAGCTTCAGAGATCAAAACAAACTTTCAATCTCACTTAAACATCTACAGGCATGTTGCTGTGATGCTCAGAACCCTGAGACTCTCTTGGGAATAGACTTTTGGTACAAAAATCACCATATGTCTGTTGTTTACACAGGGAACAATAAGTATGACAAATAGTGCAGTTAATAAAATTAACAAGGGTTTTTGTAATTACTTGGGCACTGCTTTGCAGGGTTTTGTATCTGTGGAAGTAACAGCAGAGTAAAGTGGGTGTAAAGCATTTTTCAAATTAGAAAGGCTGCATTTTGCACTTCAAAATCACTCTGCTGTACTTTGTATTCTTTGCATTTTTTAGTCTACATTAATAATAAATTAATATTTAATTAATTCATGATAAAAATCAGATATTCTGAGTGACAAGGAAAATCTGACACCTCTCTCATACAGACATTAAAAATTTTGTGAGATACCATAACTTTCAGAGGTTCCTGGCTTTTCAATGCTTCATCTCACATGCATCAGACTGTGAAAATGCTGGGGGACTTTAAGGGTGACAGGAGACAAGGGGATTCTGGTTTTGTTTTGGCCTCTTCTTTTGAGGTGGGGATTTGTTAATTCTTGTTTTGCATATAATTTCTTGGGTATTTTTAAGCATAAGGAAACAAGAAAACCTAGTGCAGTGTCTAAGTTTTACCTATGCTCACTCTTTTTAAAATCTTTATTCTATACAAACCCTGTGAGTGAGTTCCTCCCTGTGGATCTCCTCAACTCTTGCCTGGCATCCATCATGCATGGAGAGTTTTACCTTCTCTTAAGTCTATGTGTTCCTCACAGCCTATAATCTTATTTAACTTTCCCAGAGTTTGATTCCTGTTTGAGATGACCGGCACACCCATAAGTCATGCACACAAGTCACTGTGCATGTATTACATGTTCAGTGGAGCTCTCATATGAAACCCTGGTAAAGCCCACATGATATCAGTGTGCACCACACCATAATCCAGTGGGGCATCACATGCACAAGCACATATTTATCCATTTATGCATGTGTTTAAGGACCGTGCAATATCAAAAAATGGAAATGCTGCTTCTTTCTGTGCACCGTCACTTAATGGCCATTCAGTCACCCATCGTTTCTTCAGGGGGCAGTGGTCCAATGGGCCATGTTTGGACAAGAGTTAAATCAAGGCAAAGTGAAGGTCCATAACAAGACCTCAGAGATGTCAGGGGTCTCTGCAGCTAGTTCCTCGCTTACACCATTTAATATCTAATGGTTGCAATGATTTTTAAAAAGCCCACCATTCTTCACCATGTCCACAGCATGAGATAAAAAACGGTACAGAGATGCCTGAAAGGATAGAGACACCACACAGAATTTACTGATTTGTAGAAAAAATCCATTCCCAAGACATTTTAGGCTTGGTACAGAAGACATTTGCAACCAGATAAAGCATTAGGGCATTTGCATTTAACCCATTCCCGGGTTGCTGAGGCCAGCACAGAGTTGTGCCACACCAAGTGGATATGCTGGCTTGATCTTTACACATTCCTTTCTCACCCCAAGGGCAAACACATCCAGAGCCATATGATTATACCCTTCCAAAGTAAGTGTACTGCTGTGGAACGTGAACTGTTTTGATGTGCACTGCAACCTGGCCCAGAATGAGGAGACCTCACAGGCAGTGTCAGGCACCCTGGCAGCAGAAGTTTGAAAAACTCTGGCTTACAAATACTGGCATTAAGCTCAACTTCTGGGCAAGATCGTTTCCCATCAGGAAGTGTGATGCCCAGAGAGGAATGTCCTAGATGGCTGCATGCTTATGAACAAAAGTGAGCCTTTCTGAAAGATCTCTCAACAGGGTCTTCTCCTGAGCAGCTGTTTGTATCTCTTCTTTCAAGCAAGGGCATGGGGTTGTGAGGTGTTTTTTGGTTTTTTGGTTGGGTTTTTCGGTTTGGTTGTTGGGGTTTGTTGTTTTTTTGGGGGTTTTTTTTGTTTGTTTGTTTGTTTTTTTGTTTGTTGGTTTTTTTTGTTTTTTTTTTTTGTTGTTGTTGTTTTTTCTATTTTTTTGGCCACTGACAGCATGTGATTTCATTCGATAAGTGAATAAAATTGTGAGTTTTGTGTCTTCCTCCTGTGAACTCCCCTCCCACTTACCCCCTTGCTTCCGAGAAAAAGAACCTGAAAATGGCTGCTTGAGATTTTTCTTTCTGTTGAACTGAAAGTGAGAGAAAAGCTGAGAATTTCTGAGCACAGCTGTACTTTCCCAATCAATAAGAGCTGATTGAGAGCCCAAAATGCTCTGCACACAGCTACAGCCCTGCATTTCCTGTCACTGCCCGAGGTGAAACCTTCCATTGCCTGCTGCGATGATTCATTTCCAAAACTTCAGTTAAATTATCAAAACGGCAGGTGACCTCTGATTTTCACCCATGTCTTTTCCCCACCCTTGCATTCTTTTATTGTTTTTCAATTAAAATGTGACTCACTGTGGTGGAATTTTGTCAGAGTCCATCAGCCCTGATCCTCTTCCTCTCCAAATCTTGGTCCTAATACATCTGTCACCAATTTCATTTTAAGCCTCAGTATTTGGTGCTGTATTTGCAGCTCCAAAAACTGAGTTCAGAAAGGCTCTGTTGTGCCAGATGCTGCACAAACATAATGAGACCTGTCCACAGGAGCTCCTTTAAAAAGCCCTTTCTGTCCTTTAATGATAGTCTTGCTCTCTGGGTGTTTCCTTCTGTTTCTCTTGCTGGTTCTCTGTTGAAAGCAGTAGCCTGGCTGCAAACTTATCTTTTGCTACCATTGCAGCAAACTGGATTGTCTTACTGAAGATGGCAGAACTGCTCTGGATTTCTGCTTTGAGTATCTGACATCAGGACATGCTCCCATCTTCCACTCGTTAAAAATTAGTTCTGAGAAAATGGCATGATAGGTGCAACAGAAAAATCTTCTAAGGTTAGAGACCCAATAAACCTTCCTTCTTTTTTGAAATATCTGTTTTAAGAGACTTTAATTACTAATTAACTATGCTGTTCATTTGCTCCATTATATTCATCCCTGCTTTCTTCTGGGATTTCAGCATCTGTTGGGGAGGAAACCTTGGAAGAAAGCCAAAAAACTGTGGCTAGAGGTGTTAGGGATGCTCTTTTCAAGTCAGAACTGGAACCAGGGACACCATTTGATGGTAGTTACCCCACTGTGTTACTGTCTTGGATCACATCCTGGGAATGTGACACGCCACGTGCTCATCAGAGCTTAGAAGTCCTAACAACAAACTGCAGCACATTAAGTAAAATTCAACAGACTAAATGAAAATTATTTTTTTCTTTTAAGCACTGTCTTATAAATTGTCCACACTGATTAGGAGACTTCAGAGGAGCCCTTAAAATGAGCACCCTTGGGTGAATTCATCCTCGTAAGCAAAAGCCTCCCACTTTCTCTATGAAAAATTATCTCCACTTCAAGAGATAATAGGCAACAGCCTGGCCTACAGGCAGCCACATGCTGGTCATGGAGTTAATTGATGCAAATGGCTCCGGGGTGTTTTGCAGAGGATCTCCAGAGGATCTTCATTGTCTTTACCATCCACATTGCAGCACAGCTCTCTTAAAGAAATAGGTTACTTTCACAAGACCTTCCCTAAGAAGGAGAGTCTAAACAAGGATGAGAAAGTCATCACCAAACTCTAGTACTCAGTATTTGAAACACGAAGTTAGGTGTCTTTATTGTTAGTCTCCTACATGTTTCAGTCAAGCTCTAATAATATGTTTTCCCACATAAAAGTGCAAATGATCACGTGTGTCAGAGCTTATGTTTTCACTTCAGAATTAACTCAGGTGAAGCTGTTGTCTCTTCCTCCTTCACAGAGAAACCCCATATCTGGGGGTGTGTTTTTCATTCAGAGCAGGATTACCAATTGATGCTCAGGATCTCTTCACAAGGGCTGGCACCCTCAGTGCTGAAGATGCAGTCACAGCATTTGAAAGCTGAGTTCCCCAGTGTTTTCCCACACTTCTTTGTCCCCAGAAAATCAGTCCAATTTACATACAGTCACCTGGGCAGGGGTATGTCTACACCATCATCTCATTCCCCACAGCATGCGTGTTGTGGATTCACTGATCCTCCATATTGAACAAACATTAATTCACTCTCGTGCTATTTTTGGAAAGTATCATGTAGGTCCTTTAAAAGAAAAATCAAAGCGTTGTGTCTTATCTATTCTGCCCTGGGAATATCTCCCAGCAGGCAGTATGGTTGAGAATGTACCAAGCTGTCTTTCTTGTGCTCTGCAGAGTCCTCCAGCAACTCCCTACAGTCTTTGCAAACTCAGAAACTCCAGACTTGTCATATCATACATACATGACCAATTCCGCTTCATTCCATGAGTACACCAAGCATCAGGACTGTAGCACAGCTCAGAGTTTGAACTGAGAAGGGACCCAAAATGACAGCTATGTCTTAGGGAAGGAAGGACCAGAAGGACATAAGGCCAAGTGTGGTAAGGAAAGGATAGAGCTACGCTGCTGTCAAGGAGGCCAGCCAGTCTGGTGGGAATGCAACCATTAGTGGATGTGTTCAGCAGGGTAGATGTAGCCAGAGAAGATCATTTAATGCAGTAAAAATAATTACAGGATATTACTTTGATAGGTTCAGGGATGCAGGGTGTATGCAATGCCTTTGTGGAAATAATGAATATGGGATATGGCCAAGGTTTGCTAAACAGACCCACATGGAATTCACCCACATTTCTGTAATAAAGACCTTAATATGTGATTGATAGTGATTCTTTTAATGGATTCCCAAATTGGAGCTTTGTCAAGTAAAAATATGACAGATTCCTTAGATGATGATTTTGTGGAGGAGAAATGCCAGTGGTGCTCCCTCACGATTCAGAGGTTTTTGTGATACTGTTCTTCAGCTGTGAACTTTTTTTCTGGTGCATTATATAGACCATCAATTTTGGAGACAACAGAAGCCAGAGAGCTCTCTTACACGGATAGCTGCCCCCAGTCTTGTTTTGAGTGTGGATTTCCTTCTGTGTTGCTCTTTCATTGAGAGATGATTATATGCACTGTGAGTCCACTAACATTGCAAGACTAACCTTAACTGGAGACCTCCTACCTGCAGTGAAAACACAACCTGTAACAGTTGTCAATCCACCTTTTGAAAAATGACCTGCCTGCAAGTCTGTGCCATGCCATAACCAGCTTTCATGCCCAGGAGTTCCCCAGCTGGTGCTGAGAACCTGACTCAAGAAGAACCATGAAATTCAAATCTGGGGAAACCACAATTAGTGGCTGTTGGTCACGGTAGAGGGCAAACTCTCTGCTGTGACCCAAGGTGAAGAGGTTTTGTAGTAATTGCTCTAGTTTAAGATTGAAGAGTAGTCTTGTTTATATCTACAGAGGTGGGAAGGAGTGGAAAATCCTCTCTGTGCTCATCCCAGCTGAGGATTGTGTAAGCAAAAGGTGCAAGACACTTACAGTGGCCACATCATTTCTGAGGACTTTCTACAGTCTGGATTTTATCTGTGGACACAGACTGGAGGGTTAAAGTGGAAAGTTTTCTCAGGGACTCTCTGTACTTTATGTACTCACTGTCTACTTTATCTAAACCCCTTATATCTGCATATTTGGCTTGGATGTCTCAGAAGGAAAAACATTTGCATGAGATTTCTTCTGATTTTTACTTCCAGAAAAGCCAGAAATAGTATAAGAATTTCAAGAACGACCTCTTAACTTCTGCTTTGGGTTCCCTGTAGAAGGAGGAAGTACAAATCTCCTAATATGTTCAATTCAACATCATTTTTTCCAGGTCTTTTTGTCAAAGTAGCTTCTCCATGTTTAACTGCAGAGAAGCTACAAAACCTGCAATAGGACAGCACAGGCATCAGAAGTGTTAAGTAGAAGGGCAATAATTCAAATATCCTACCATTGTGCAGAGGCAGCGTGATATTGGTGGAAGACTCAAGACTTTCTTATACTCTGGAATCACTACATGGCACTAATGCACGTATTTACTGAGTGGTAGGTATTGCTGGAGACAGAAGAGAGATGAAAAAATCTCTTCCTAAGTCTGACCAGAGTCCTGTTCAATAGCAGAATGTTGATCTATGTGATCATCTTGTTTAAGTAAAAGTTCTCCCAGACCACTTCAAGCCATGTGGAACAGAATGTCACTGTAATTGACAGCTCTGTACCTCCAGTGTGTCTGACCCACCAGCGTGGCCCCTGCCTGAGCACACACACCAGAGGGGCCAGGAGCTTCGTTTAGGACAAAGAACCATTTACAGCTGCTTTCCTCAGTGGTGTGTCTCTGCTTTCTGATGTCAGTGGCTTTTTTTTTTTCCTTTCTTTCCTTTCACCAGAAATGCAGTTAAATCTGCATCAGGGACAGCATTACCGGAATGTGACTTGTTAGTGCCAGAGGTGTTGTAACACACAGGCTGCACTTCGAATAGGATGGGAGATAAGGAACTTCTTCACATCTGGGGTGGGCTGCATATCTCCTTCACACTGGCAGAGTAAGCAAACGGCTTTGCTAAATGACAGTTGTTGGATCCAACAAACCCTTGGCTCTGTCCCTTTTCACATACTGTAAATATCCATATCAGAAAGCCCACAACTAACCCATACTGAATCCTTGGCAGATAAAAATCAAAGGAGAGATACTGAAGTCTGATGTCTTCATCCAAAGCTGACTGAAGTCAATCTCCTAAAAGATTTGGCCTTTAAAGCAATCCCTAAATTACCCTTTCATCCTTGGGGATGTTAGCCAGGGCAGAAATCTCTCCAAAGAAGGTTTGAGGAGCAAGAGCATAACACTGTATGAAATTGATGTCGCCTTTCTCAGATTGTGCCCACAGAATGTGTAAGACAAGCTGGAACCTACACATCTACTGTCAGCCCCATAAATCCAGGGTTATTATAAAATAAATAAATAAAATTAAAAGCCTCCCCAGTTAAACTGCCCCTTTCAAATTCTCACTGGCAACAGAATGCCATTACCAATCACGCACTGATGCGAGCACTGCAGATAATTTCTAACGTGAGTTACTGCCCATCTTCAATGGCTTATGCAATCAGTGGGTTTTCTAATTGCTTTGGGGATTAATAACACAATAGGAGGCCATTTCACATTGGTTGACAATTATTTTATCCAACTGTATAAAGAACAGGTGATAAATTAATAAATTATAATCAGCCAGTTATTAAAGCTTAATGGCAGATGGCTGTAACAAGAATAAAGAGAGACTGAGCCTCACAAAATGGTATTTTGATAGTATTTTTCAATGCATTTTTAATGAGAGACATATAAAATGCATAAAACTTATAAATCATTTATAGAAGAACAAACTACGGAGTTGAATGGTCCAGTTATAATGCTATCATTATATTATTAATATCACAAGATCACACAGCATCCAGCAAATCTGACTGGCAGCTTATTGTGTCAGGCACTGTACAAACAGAGGGCTGCTCCAGTGCTGAGGAGCTGCACAGCCACAGCTGGGTGCTGGAGGGCTGCCAATGTCATGGGAAGGTCCCAGGACTAAAACTCCCTCCCCAGCACAAGTTCTGCTCTGAAGTCCTTAGTGGCTGTTGAACCCAGTCTAGGACTCTGGAATTTTAATCCAGACGTGTGTATTTTCCAGGCATTTTGGTGTGCAAAGAGTGCTGTGCTGTGAGACCAGGAAGCTCCTGCATCCTGGTGGGGGAATGAATATGCAAGACCTTGTTTGCCTATTTGTTTGCAGGCACATGGCATTTCACAGTACAAATGACTGTGCATGTATATATTTACTGAATGCTATTTTTTGGTATGTTATTCTCAAAATACAGTCAATCAAACCAGTCTAGGACATCTATTGTTTTCCTGCCTCCTTTTGCTTCCTCTGGGGCACTGAATAGCCTATTGTACATATTTTATAATTTCTGTGTGCTTCTGTGCTGTCTTCTCAATCTTTTAAGATCAGTAGTAAAACACTTATTGAGTATAGTTCAGCTGGAATTTCAAAAATTGTCTTTATTATAACCTGGGTTACAGGTCTGCAGACTACGATTTCTTCCCTTGTACTCATACAGCACTCAGCCAAATAACACCTTAGAGTCCTGGTGCAAGTCCTATTAAGAACAGATAATAGTCTCAGAAGCCTGGCTGTTTGGTGACTGACTCAAATTCAATTGCAAGTTAGGGTTTTCCCCATGGAAAATTTGGTGCTAGAAGGATACGGCTTATGGGACATTGATACACATCAGTGCACACAAAAATTCAAGCTCCTCCACCTCAAAACTCACCTCCAACAAATTTTTCCATTATTCCTCCCTGCTGAATGTTAGCCAGTGATTTAGTAAGATGTACTGAATATTCCAGCTCCCTAAAAACCAGATACATTGCTCACAAAATAGTCATCATGGATAATATCCTCCCTGACTGTATTAATCCAGAGATCGAGAACTGAATAACCTCTGGAAAACAAGTTATGCTTCTTATCCTGAAGGTAAATGCTTTGTCACTGCAAGACTTTAAAAATGCGGTTGACAGACAAGTAGTCAACCCCAAACATGGTCTGCCAGTGCAACTGATGCTGTCTCTTGGTATCCCCCAGCTACTTTCCCTCCCCTGTCTCACAAATATCATTGCCTGCTTGCTTCTATCTCCATCCTATACCTGAGGCTCTGTAGAAGGAGGATCTCTTTGTTTTTGATGCTTGTACAGCCCTTACAGTCATGAGGATTGGCTGGTCCTTGAAAAGGAGCCCTTCCCACAGAACAAATCAGAAAATAAGGACAAATACTCAGGACATGTCTTGCAAGCATCTTCACTCTGAGTCTGCTGTGACCAGCCTACGGCTGCACACAGGAACACCAGTCTGCCACCTTTTCCCAGCAATGACACTCATGCTGTTTTTTCCTCAGGCAAGCAAAAGAAAGAGTGGATCTTCTACACATGCACTGGCAGAAAGGCTTTTGGGGAGTAGCAGACAAGAGAGAGACTCTTATGAGGTCTTAAGGGGCAGGGACAGTCCACAGGAACAGCCTAGACCCCAGCTGTGAGCAGACTCTAGGGGGATGTGGGAAAGAGGTGGTGCTCAACACAGCCCTCATCCCTGAGCGATCTCCCTCCAGCAGAGCTATGCTTCTTCTCATGCCTGCTGCCTGGTGCTTCCTTCAGGCAGATTCTCATTGCACTCCCCTCACCTGACCTCCACCTCTGTGTGCCCATCCTCTTTCATCAAAGTGAAGAGTGATGTTTGCTTAATCTCATGCTAAATTGCAAAGGAGCCTCATCAATAGAGACACATAGGCAAGAATCTTTCAAAGCACTTAAAATTTCATGGTTAATAAAAGAAACACAAGGATTTCCCCATTTCCTTCTTCTCTAACACCTGTTTTCCCTCTTCTAATAATGGTCCCTTTGCTCAGCAAGGAATTAAACCTTCCCTGAGTCACAGGACTGTTTCCCAGCCCCTTCAATGAGCTCTCAGGGTCCAGTTGTCTCTTGTAAACAAAAGAAAGTACCTGGCTTTCCCAAGAAATCAAGATGGAAGGACTATTTATGTAGAAAATGGGTCAAGGGGCTGCACCTGAGTCAAGGTGCTACAGCTGGGTTGGGAACCCCCCCATCCATACAGTCTAGGGGACGAACAGATTGAGAGCAGCCCTGAAAGCTCTAAGGAGCACAGTGGGATCAAAACCATGCAGTTTTCCTGGCTCTGAAGGAATTTCCAGGTGGTGGAGATCTTATGAGGACAGCACCCTTACTCCCAGCAGACAAACATGCAACAGGGTTGTGAAGGATTAGAAGTGGACAGCACTGCACTCAGCTGGCCCTGTAGCCCTTGGGATGGCCAGGCAACCAGATGAGGGGCCAAACTGGCCCCATGCCACCCCCAGTTGAAAAGAGCTCAAATGGCTTCTCTGCTTCCACATCCCCACTGATCTCAATCTCACACCCCAATCAACCCTCCCTCTACCATGAGCTCTTGCTCTCCCTCAGCTGCAGCCCTGCTCCTGATGCACTGAGCAGGTTCATGTGAAACTCTACTTTTCCTTAGACAAAACATGCTTCAGTTTCCTTTATGAGTAATTTCTCTCTCCCAAATATAACTTCAAGCATTTTAGATTCTGTTTCTGCAAAGATCTGGGAAAACTGCATCTCCTGCCATTCCCACATTAAAGCTGTCAATACACAGAGAAACTCTCCATCCACCCCACCTTTTCCCTCTCCTGATTCTAGGCTCTTTGACTTATTTTCATGATGCTACATTTATCTGACCTTTATTGAATATGCCAACTGCCATGATAGAAACTCTAAAAAGCATTTAACTCTGTCTGTATCTAATTGGAATTTTCCTTGATGCCCTCCAAATTTAGCACAAGATCATTTGAAAATGCTGTGCCTTTCATTTCAGCTGAATCACAAAATCCAATTAGATCAATAATAATAATAATTTTTTTAAAAAGAAATAAAATATTTAAAAACCATAATGCACCCAGGATTTAAAGAACTAAGAAAGAGTTATACTCCCCGCAGGTTTAAATACCAGGTAATTCTGTGTTATATTTTTACCCTCTCTGTAAATGGAAGTATCAACCCCAGACCTTCCTAAATGTGTTTTATTCTCTCCCGGCACACCGAGGTACACAATGGTCACAGTGAGTTGCCTTTTTTTTGGTCTCCCTGAGCAGCAATATCCTCAAAGAATTCCAGTCAGTTAATGAGGCATGCCCTTCCCTTCCTGAAACCATATTAGATATCCTTAATTAGGCCATGCTTTTCTAACTGTTCCTCCCTCCCCTAGTATCTCAAAAGAGGAGCTGAAGACTTTCAACTGCACAGATCTGCAGCTTCCTGGTGCATCCCCTGGCCCTTTATAAAAATAGAAAAAGACATCACATTACCTCCCACTCAACCCTGAGATATCTCTCCCCTGAAGGAAGCAAACTTGTAAAAATAGTAACTACAGCTTCTCCAGTTTCCTAACCAGGGCAATAGCAGCCTAAATAGATGTATATTTTTCTTTCCTCAGCAAGGATGAGCCTTAGAAAGGTTGGAAATGTGTTTCAGATGAGCTTGAGAAAGCAAGGGAGCACATTCCTCTGCTCATCCAGAGCTCATCTTTCAGTTGTTTATTCTGTTCACCTGAAACTTTATAAGATAATTTTATGGTTTTCTAAGATAGAAGTTTCTTCTGTTTTTCTTGGTTAGGGTTCTCAGTGGTAACCAGAACCGAAACATATCTCTTCAGATCATGCAAAATTTGGCCTTGTGCTGGAAATACCAGAAGCTTCTGGAATTTCTTGTTTTCATTTTTCTAAAGATTGACCCAACACAGATGCTTGAAAGCCTCACAATTTGGACAAGATGAGTTTAGAATTGAGGTTTACAAACCATGGCCTAACTGATAAACTTTACCAAAATAATGTCATCATAGTTTATTCTTCCGATACTCCCTTGGAATAAGCCCAAATTTGGCCCTTCTCTGCCTGCAGTTACAGTACTGCCCACACCTTCCCTAACACTCCTGAAAGAAAAAATATTATTTTCAAGCAAAACAACTTCCTATAAAGATCACTTTCTTGCCTCACCCCATCACTGCACTTTTAAGTGTAGCAGCATTTTATTATATGGTTCTCTCCTCTTATTTTCTTGATGCAGGTATAATTTTTTTTCTTTTGGTGGAACTAAAGATGAACATAACATTAATTCTATACAGGCCAGCCCAAAAAGGAGGAAAAAACCTGAAGTCCAACATCAAGCAACTGTGAAAGGTGTGTTCAGGACCCAAATGGAGCCCAAGTCTTTCAGAGTGCTCAGACATGGACTGAGCTCAACCTCCCCCCAAGGTGTGGAAGCTATTATATCTGACTGCAAAGCTTTACAGGCTCCTCAGCAGCTGCAGAAATGAACGTCTGGCACACAGAGATGGCCACACAGATCCGTGGGACTGGGGATTAGGAGGTGTGAAAGTCTGTGCTAGTGGCCTGAGCAAGATGCTGCAGGGAAGCCGAGTTCAACGCTAAGACTGTGATATTCAGAGGAGAGGTGGAAGCAAGACAGCTGCTTCAGGGGCAGGGCAGGGCTTCTGCCGAAATCAGCTTCCTGTTTACTGATGACTGACATTGCTTTATTCAAATTATACCAGAAGGACTGAAAGAGTAATTTCAGTGGCCAATACCTGCACCATAAAAATTATTGCCCCAGAGAGCTCCAGAATTTGCCAATGGGTGACAAGATTGGCCTGGAGATAATCTTGGATGTGTCTCAGCTCAGCAAATGTTTGACCTCAGGGACAGAAGCTACTTCCAGTATTCTGAAAATTAAAATTAAAAAGAATTTATTTACTCTTCAAAAAGCCTTGCAAATAACCTTGATCTCATGTAGTACTGGTAATTGTCCTGTTTCAAGTGGCAGGTGAAATGGGAAATACCCAGAGATTTTTACAGACCTCTGAAGTTCAAGTACATCTCTACAATCCCATAAAATAAAAAAATGTAGTAATAATTGTTTTTATAATGATGGTCCACTGACAAAGACGTAATTTGTGACCTTTGAGAAATAACCAGTGTGTCTGAAACTACTGAATAAATACCAGAATTAAAGGCAGACAAAAACACGTGACTATTTCTGTGGGAGACATTCACATTTGCCCCTATTTCTTACAATCACTGCCATCAAAAATATCTTTCGAGTATGTTTGCACATAAAGAATAATGCTTCCCCCCCTTGTCATTTCTTCAGATCAGTGTGAGAGAAATTTAAAAACTTTCTGCAAACAAAAGATATCTCTTATCTCTGGCTTGCTTCTTTGTTTCTTTGTTTCTTCTTTTGCTGAGGACAATGCTTGGCTTATCTTCTTATCTCTGTGGCTAATAACAATTCGTGCTTTCCTTTAGGAAAACACAGACAAGGAATCATAATTTAAAAACACAGTCAAAGCATTCCAGTTTTACCTCGAGGTAAATTTGTAAAGGTCAACGTCAAACGTGGGTACAAACCTGACACTGGGTAAGGTGAAGAGCCTTTTATGTGCACACATGTTGCGTGTCTGAGTGGTGCAGGGTGCCCATCTCTGTGAGAATGCCTGCCCTCCAGCTTGCTGTTCAATGCAGTGAACTGCAGCTCTTTGCAGAGGAATTTCCCTGAGTTTCATGTCAGAGAAAGCCCCCTGCCAGTATCTGGAGGTTTCAAGTAGGTGTGCACACCTGGGGCTGATCCCTGCAGCTGTACCCCCACATCCCTTGCTGCCGTTTCAGGATGGTTGGGTGCAGATAATCTCCTTCCTCTTCACGGCTTGGGTTTGGCTGTGACTTGGGCGGAGCTCTTCCCCTCACATTTCATCCGTAACACTTTAACTTTTGTCATTGTTCATTCTCCTTTTATTGCCATGGGAGGACATTTCTTTCACTTCAGCATTTGCTCACATCAGAAACAGATAAGGCTGTGGGAGGCAGCGGGAGGCAGGACTCGTCCTCGGAGGTCACCCGTCTTTGCAGGGAGGGGGCATTATTGTCTCACCTTACTCCTTGAATTCAGCATCCCTGCTGCGCCAGGTAGTGCTGACTGTCAGTTCCGCCTGCCCTCCCGCTCGCCTCTCTGCCATCATTGCTTCAGCTCCCTGCTTTCCTTCTCCTAGGGAGAGCATCAGAGGGCAAAGGGACCTTCCATACCAAATTCAAAGCAGGACTTACTTTGGTGCACCACTGGTGGGCCAGCTGGCCACCCTGTGCTTGCCACAGACATGAAGCTTCATACCCCCGTTCATTCACCCATCAGATCTAAGTATCCCTCCTCTCCTTGTTACCTGCGGATTTATCATCACAAGACTTCACAATATTAATGAAAGACTATTCCCCCTTTTGCACAAATAAAAACTGAGAATCATAGTTCAAACACCTTAGAAATGTTGAGTTTACTATATCTTACTGATCTTACTATACCATTGTTAAATGGGAAACCCCAAACACACACAGAGAATCAACACTCTCTGAATATGCCCCAGGTCTGATTTTCCAAATTATGAATTAATTGTTAGAAGAGCACAAATTGGAGTCAGGTCTCGACACCACTTCCTTCCCATCCCACTCTTCACCTCTACTGTTAAAAATTTTGCATGAGCAGGAGTAATAAAATTAACCAACTTAGAGGAGTCACTGTGGCACATAGCAGGCACGCTGTGCTGGAGCCCTGAAAATCCCATAAGCCACTCATTAAGTGGGAGTGAAGCTATTCCAATGATAAGCATTTATGAAAAACCCACCCTCAGAATCAAGTTGGAAAAAGCATTATGCATCCCTTCCTGCTCTGCTCTGGAAATACAAATGTCTCCTTTGATATGTCACAGGCATTTCCTTGGAAAAATTTAAGTGGGAGTGAGGAATTCCCCGAAATATTTCACTTCAGACCAAAAATGTATCAGAATAAATAGCTTTCTAAAGGCAATTTACATAATGAAACACACTTGAATTTCTAGATCACAGAGCTGTATGAATATTGGATCAAATCTGGCTCTATTCCCTGAGTTTACTCTTAAAAAGAATTTGTTTAAAAACAAAAAAGAGAGACATCCCTTACATGCAGTATTAATAATATTATAATTGAAAGCTGATGCATCTTTCTAAGAAATAACCCAACAGAAGTAATTCTATGGGAATTCAATTACTAAGCATTGGAATTGAGGTTGGGGCAGAGGTGAAGGTTGCTCTTTCTCTTTTTTTTTAAGCCTTTTATGTTGTGAAGACATCAGTTTGAAATGGCTAAACATGTAAAGGCATCACAGGAGTTTAGACTGTCACATCCAGCCACAGTACAGTACCACTGTAAGGACCTGAGGATGTCAGATGCTCATGCAACAGTCTGACTACAGACAGGAGTGTATGCAATTTATGGCACATCAGGGCCTACTGTGTCACTGCTGTTGCACAATTGACACTTACACCTGTAGGAGATAACCTTCTGGGGAAGAAGCCACACAAAATAAAACAAGCTACACCAAGGCAGCAAGCTTGCCCCACAAGAAGCAAAGCCTGTGCCTGAAAAGACGGTGGCTAAAGCTTAAAGTGTGTCTGAGGATTACTCCTCTTCACAGCAGAGCCCTTTCTCTCTTGCTCAGCTCCCACTTGGGTCACATTTACTTTTGCAGCCTGAGCCCTCACTGGTTTTTAGACTGTGGTTTTTGAGACTCTGGAAACAACAAGAGTCACTGAAACAAGTGGCAGCTCCATCCCCTATGATTTTACAGCATCGTGCTTTGTAGAAATTCCCTAGCTGAAGAGACACTCTAAAATAATTTTTCTCTTGTTGGAATCACAAATTTGCAAAATTAGAATGCTAAAATCAGACCCTGTAGCTTTACATTTTCTTATAAAATTATTTGACTAGTGTAAGAATTGGGCCAAACATCTATTTCTGTGAAGAAGGTTGAAATTCCTGGGAATCCATGTGAAGAATTAACACAAGTAGATAATTCTTTAGAGTAGTTTAAAAAAAGAGCTTCTGAAAATTTCCTGTTTTCCTTTTAACTGAAGAACTTTCCATACAGATGATATCCAACTACAATATAGCTAATCTTATGATGTTATTTTAATTATAAAAGCAAAATTACAAGAGTTACCCTCTGTCTCCCTTGCTATGAAATCCAAAGAGCAAAAGAAACAAGTCATTGAAGTAAACCTTTTTCCTGTTTTGTGTTTGAAACATCCTCCAGTTACACACACAATGACCAAAGGAATTGCTTCTGATTTACACTTTTTCTCTCTGTAAACCATAAACTTCCCTTTAATTGATTCAAAAGGTGGGTAGGGATTAGCAGAATCAAAGTCACATAGGAAGGGGAGATATTTTTAAAGACTTCCAGTCTGTAATACAGAGAAGGGGGCAATGCAAACACAATTCAACTCTTGATGCAAAGGAAGCAAATGCTCATATTGTGACTTGCATGAGTCAAGAAAGGAAGGCAATCAAGCTATGTCATGTTTTAGCTCACAGCCACTGTAAAGTCTGGGGTTATAAACTCTTTCCTTTCAGACAAGCAAACAGTGAGAGCTCTGTTCTGTTTTCAAGGGATGGATGCTATCACTTAGACAAGATCCTAACTCCCAGTGGGTGATAAAAGCTTATCACCCCCGTGAACAACACAGACCAGTAACTGGTGGGCGCCTCTATCTTGCAGCCCCAGCTGCTGACTTCCTCTGCCTTGAAGTAAGGGAAACATAAATAAAACAATCACCATATGGATATTGCATTATATAAATGGCAGTGGTTGTAAGAAATGCAGTTTAATTCGGTATTGGCAAAGAACTGAATTCATCACCAGCATTTTGAGGCTGGTTGAGCAGAGAGAAATGTTTCTTGGGCACGTTCCTCCAGCAGCAAAGGACAACTGAACATTATCTTCAGGACACAGTCTTCCTGGCTGGCTGACATGGGGACCATGTTGGAAATGAATAGTTGGTGGCTGAGGACAGATGGCTCAAACAAACTGACTGAAATGAGCAAGACTTCATGACAGCAGAAGAATGTGCTGCCTCTTTTTTTCTAGCTGCATTACATGTAACATCACCTTCCAGCTTGCTCATGCATCAAAGGGTGGTTTGGGACAAAGAGCTCCAGGAAACATCATCCTGGACCTGATTCTCTTGCCTAGTTAAAATCAGCAATGATAGAACCGAAGGATGAAACACAATGATGCAGTGGGATTCCTGGATTGCAATGGGATGGACTTTTATATTTTGCTTTAGCATGAGAAAAGGCCTTTCTGAGCCTTCCTCTATCTCAGCATGGCTGTGCTTCACTGGGGCTGATTTGCTGCTCCCATCCATTTCCAGCCAAAGTGTGTTATTCAGTTAAACCAATGCAAATCAGAAGCAGCCCCAGATGAAGTTAATGAGGTATCCTCTGTCTAGTAGGGGTGTATCTGCCAGCAGATTTCAGCCCTCTGTGGTCCATGTTTATTACTGTAAGCTGGGAGTTGCTCAGCTCTGGACGGAGAGCCAGGACCAGGCTGATTTACAAGTTAGTCACCAAAGCACACTATGAGCAAATACCCTGAAGGACAGCCAGGGACATAAGTTAAGACTTCAGATAATTTTTAATGGTTTCAGCACTGGCCTTGAATCATTGTTGACCACCTAGAAGTAGTTCAGGATTTAAGAATCTAACTGATTCTGACTGAAGCTGCACATCAGTGCCAAATTTGCAGACTGAGAGCACTAGCCCTGTGCTCTCCTTTCCTTACATTTCTTCGAAAGATCTGTGGCACACGTGTTTACTTTTCTGCACACACCCAGTCCCAGGCTGGATTCATGCTCTGCAGTCAGGGCTGTCCCCACCCCAGGGGTCTGGTCCATGGAACGTGTTCAGAGGGTTCTCAGCACATCCTCAGAGGTAAATGGCTGACCAATTTAAAATTCTTTTCCATGACCTAAAACCAAAGAATTGCAAAGCCCTATGCCTGTTATCGGACCCAGCCCTTCATCTCTGTGCCAGGCTCTCAGCACAGGTGTGATTTTCAGCCTTAAACAGCTTGAAAGACTTCATTTAAATAAGCTGTCAGTCTGAGTTCTCTTTAATCTCTGAGATAGGGGATTTTTTCGTTGTATGTTCTGTGGTTGTAAGAATGAAAAATGAGTGGTCAGACCGGTAGTTTGCAGTTATATTGGCTGTTTCCTTTTCCAAAGATAATTTTTTTTTTACTCAATGAGTTGGTTTTCTTAATGACTTGCAGCAAGGTGGTTTTTTCTGTGTTTTTTTTTTTTAACTTTCGTTGTTAATAATAACTCTGGAGTAGTCTTAAAGCAGAGCACACAGTTTTACAGAAGTGTGAATGCTCTGCTGTGAACCCCATGCAAACAGAACACAACCCCTAGGAGAGACACACAAGCCTTAAATCCAACAGAGCAAAATGATTAAACTTGCATACACAAATGTCCACATAGTCTAAGAGACAACAATTATTCATTAGCCTTTTATTATACTTAAGCAGAGGATCCTTCAACAAAGCAATAGACTCATAAATGTTCCCACCAGTTCAGAGTCTCTGAGAAAGCTGTCCCTGTCATTCAGTGCAGGGAAACTATCTCCTAATAATGTTAGGAAGTACACAGAAATAGCGGCAACCATTCAGGGTTTTTAGAAATAAATAGATTTCTGGGGTCTTTCTCATGAATTACAAGCCAGTGTTACTGAAAATACTTTTTCATTTACATAATTTTGCCCATTATGAGCCACTTATGAACATTCACTTTTCTCTCTCCTCCAGCAAAGTCAGATACTGACAAACTTGACGTCAGCGGGAAAAGCAGGGCCTCAGCTATGAGTACAGTCCTAATGCCTTTTGTTCTTTGTAGTGGATATGTTGTCCTGAAGATTGGGGATACAAGAAAAAAAACGCTGTGATCCTCAGGATACTCCTAACACCGGTAACACAGTGATTCCTTTAACAAATCCACAGAAGATATGGAGCCTTCAACCATCCAGGTACTCATAGGCTGCCTCAACACAGGGCATAGAGACAAGTCTCTGAGATCAGTTTATTGAATTACACCTGTCCAAGGGTGCTTAGGAAGTAACTTCTATAAATGAAAATATGAACCCAGAAAAACATTTCACACCTGAAAGTATCTTCTGATTGTTGGGACTGATTGCTCCAGTGTTCACAGCTCGTATTCCCAACATTCCCTTTTTGTCAATAGAAGACAGAAACAACTTTTGAAAACGAGATTGAATTTTTCTACTCAACAAAGTTTGACTGTGTCTGCATGCCTGCAGTTGACTAGTCTTATGGGGTCACCTAAGTATGAAAACAGATCACTTTTCTCAATCTTATTACATCCTCCTCTGTCCCATGGATCACCTCTAGCTTCAACTCAATCAGACCAAGGTTTTCTTTGCCTCCAGTCTTTACACAGGTCATTATCTTGGAACATCACCCTTCCCTTTGTATTAAAATTTGCAAGATGCATAATAGCTTGCATAATTTTCTGCAGTACCCATAGGCCCTTTGCAGTGATGCCTATCCAGGAATTTAACAGTTTAGTATTTGTGGATACATCCACAAGAAGAGCTGCCTTCTCCCTACACAGGCTACTTTTTCCCCTTGCCAACGCTTGCACTTTTTCTTCCATAAGTAAGAACATGGTTCCCAGATTACTCACAAGGTATGTCTCAGCTGCAGTCATTACTCATCACAGAGACACAGAGCACAGAATAAATTTAAGGATTCAGACTGGCCTGAGCAGAATAAATACCCTTGTTACCACATCTATGTCACTTGAGTGTATGAACCAGCCTTACTCAAGCTAACTCAGAGGTGCCAACAGGGTAGAGCAGAGAAACAGAGAGTTTCCTAAAATACACATTCTAAATTCTGACTTACTAGAAAGATCCACAGGGTTTGGATGCTCTTGGGTTAGACACAATAAGCCCAGCTATTTTGGTCCTGATCTTTGCAGCAAATGGAAGAACGCCATGGTTACAACAGAGAACGGAGTTCACCACCACGGCTGTAGGAAGAACCCATAATTCCTTACACTGATGTTTAGCACTGTTTCAGTTTTTGAACCCTATAGCAGTTGCAGTGCTTCCATGTGCATTTCAACATCAGGAAGAACTTACAGAAAACTTCTTAAGTTGTCTGTCCTCAGCTATTGCCACTGGCTGCTGAGCATAAAAAACCCTGCAGTTACTGTTTCACTCATTGGCAGAAGGATGAATTAAAACAACCATTGAATTTCTTCCCATAAATACGTCTCAAAAATGACTGAATATTTTTAATTCTTTGTATATTTAGGCCAGTGTATGAAACCTTGAGTGGCAAGCAGCAAACAATTAGGGAACAATTATTCATTCTTTCCCCTAAAACAAGAACTAGAAAGCAAGCAATGAGTTATCAGTAGAGGATTTAATCTGAAAGGAAGTACCTTTTATGTCATGCATACCTAAACAAATGGAACCCATTGCTACAGGATATTGTAGGTGCCAGAAGTTTAGATGAATTAAAAAAGCCATTAAACAAGTGTATTGAATAAAAATCCATTAGCAACTATGAAAAAAAAATACACACCTCCTTTACCACATGTTGCTGCAAGGAGATGCTGGGGAAGTGAAACTGAAGGCTTGATTTGTTTTTATAACTCGTCTTTAAACATTTACAGCAAATCAGTGTCATAGACAGAAATCCTGGAATACCTGGATCGTGACTGTGGAGCTGCTCTTGCGTTTCTGTATTTAAAAGGCATAACCTTTCCTCAACTGCTGTCAATACCCATTTCTTTTTTGGGGCAATTCTGCTACTAGCTGTCTTTAAAACAAGGAATGGCCCACTTACTAGGCAATAGTTTCCATTTGTCTCTTCTGTGATGTAACTTCAGTTGCTAGCAGTCCCCTCTTTGCCAGAAGTGGCTGCCATTTTTATTTAGATATTAGTAGAACTTTTACAGAGCTGTTGAGCACACTTGCTGTCTACCATTTCTCATTTTTATATTTTCGGCTACCATAAACTGAAAGTTTGAATGAGAATGTGTGGTTGTGCCATGTGTGTTGTGCCAGTATCTGTGGAATAGCTAATTATACACAGTGTTTCTAAAGCCACTGGGCTTCATACTTTCATTGAATCGTAGAATGGTTTGGGTTGGAAGGGACATCTAAAGGTCATCTAGTCCAATCCCACTGCAATGAGCAGGTACATCTTCAACCCAATCAGGTTGTTTAGAGCCCCATCCAACCTGGCTTGGAATGTTTTCAAGGGATGGGGCACCTACCATCTCTCTGGGGAACCAGTTCCAGTTTTTATATACTTTTGCCTATGTCCTTGTGCTGTTAAAATGCTATTTTCCACTACTTGCAGAATAGCGGGGTGTTCACTCTTGCAGTTTCTCCTAATTGGTCTCGTGTGAACACCTCATGAAACCACTTTGTAAAAGACTGACAGACAATTCCTTCCAGGCAGCTTTGTGTGTTTTAGCATTTCTTGTTGCTCTGGACCACTGCCCAAAAGTAAAAGCTGTTCATGACATGAAGCCTCTACACTTGAAATCTCTCCTCACAGGATGGAGTCTTTTCCCTTTATCTTCCAAATCTCTTTAAGCAGTACCTGGAAGAGATCGAAAGATGCACTGGCAAACAGAAATATGTGGTAATTGTGGCCACAAACTCCCACTTCGCAGACCCTGGTAAAAATATAGTTCACATTCTTTTAATATGTCCTTAGAAACACTGGTATTTATTTAGGGAGCCCTCCTGGAAAAATCAGTTAAAGATTAGACCGAGGGGGTTTAACTACATAGATACAGAAAGAAGCTGCTAATTGGCTGTCAGTGAAAATAATTTTGTTCTTAAAGGAGAAAATATTAAGCACAGAAGTTCCACACAGCATTTTAGATTGAGGGCCTCGGCCTGCAGCCACATCCCTTTTCCAGGCAGTGTAATCTTCCTGAGAGATTTTCTCTGGGGAGCTGGGTACAAGTCAGCAGTGCCCAAAGTCACTGGGCAGGCCATAAATGCTGATTTAACTCTGGAGCTGGCTGTTCTGCACAGGTGCAAATTTTGCCCTTGGCAAATATAAGCAACATAAGTGACACAGAAGCAGTGACTTCTGTGACCTCTCTTAGATGATTTGCATCTGAAAAGAGACGGTTTTGGAAATAGAACAGTTTTGTCTCAATGTCTCCAAAATAAAATTATTTGTCTCTTTGATTCAAATTGACTTTTAATTCTGAAACTTCCCTCAATGCTCAGCTACTAAAGCCTTGGGCTTTTTTTTTTTTAAAGGTTAGACTCCAGGATTTTTTCTTTTGATTTTGACCCAGTTCTGACTTAAGAGCACATTGCCAGAAAGGAATCAATCAAACTGAGTTATTAACAGTTGTGTCAAAATGAAACAAGGGGGAGCATATCACAAAAGGTGTTGCCCACAAAATTTCCAGAGCTTTGCTCAAAACATGGGGGCCTTTTTTGCTATTTTGGAGCTATTCTTTAAATGTGTGGACAGCAGTACTAACATATAAAGAATTAGCAGCTGAGGCTACAAAGAGATCTGTGTGCCTGCAGAATTCTGTCCCAGGGACCTCACTGTAGTACTGGGCTTTTGATATCCATGGAAATGTGGATTCTCAGGAACTGTAAGTAACCCTGTGGGCAAATTTATCTTATAACACTTGGGAAAAATAAAAGGCATCCAGCATGAGGTCATCAGTTCCTACTGGGGAACAATTGACAAAATATAGTTTAAAGAGGCAAAATTCACTTGAAATCCCTCTACATCTGGAGCTTACTTCTCGTGTTACAGAAGTCCCAAATGTTCAAAATAGAGAACCATTAGTGACTGAAGGAGCAGCAAAACATCTGTATAATGCATGAAATATCTGGAAGTGTCTGACTCTCCGGGAATCAGCTGAAGCTTTCAATTGATGCTTTAATGGTGGTAATTGAAGTTTGCAGCACTGGCACATCCTAGCTCAGTAATTAGATGGATTACAATCTTTCTTGTTTGGCAGCATTCTTTAAACAAGCTTCAGCTTTTCATATAGTCAACACTCTAGCAGAGATAAATGTCACATCAGTTCAGAGTGAAAAGTAATTTAAGGAAAGACTCAAATTTATCTTCACTGAGTACCAAACAGGAGATATTTCAAAGACAGGACAATGGCCCTTTCTATCTTAAAAGAATGGCCCATTTCTCCCATATAAAGGCTAGCTTGTGAAGGGGAATCTATGGGTGTGCCTTCCCCAAAATCACTGAAGCTAAACCTGCTTATAATATTTCAGTACTCAGTGTATGTATTAATGAATGGATGAAATTCTGGCAAATAAAATTCTGTAGGGGAAAGAAAAAAGGGAGAATTCCAAGGGAGAAAAATATATTGCCTATCACTTAGCAAGATAGAATTTGTCACAGTAATTGGTAGCCGAATGGCCAATGGAAAAAAAAAAAATAAAAAATGAAGGCATGAGAAAAAGCTCTATGCCAGGATTATTTGAAGTGAAATTAAATAAAAGCAGTTGAGATCAAGAAACAGCCTCCATCTATAGTGGAATGGGAGACATGCTTTTCAGTCACTTACAACCAAACATTGCTTCTGTAAATTATTTTCACTCTTAGCTTTGAAATGGCAGCATCTAGCTGGTGCTTGTTTTAAAACTCCTGACATATGTGCTACATTTACCTATTGTATTTTACTGACAGCTTTTGCAATTTCAGAAGCAATGTTTTGAAACAGGCTTTGTTTCCTAGGGTTCATGTCTAGATTTCCTCCTACCTGGATGTTTTAGTTGAGTGAAATGAAAATTTCTAAGTATCAGTGAATTGGCTCACCTAAAGAACTGAGCAGCCTGAGAAAATCCTCATCTCTATCTCCTGGGAAATGGACTGTGTGGTTGCATCACCACTGTGATGGGAGCAGACCTCTAAAGCAGAGCAGACAGGTTGATCTTGTTGTCACACAAGTGCCTCAGTTTCCTCTACAGCATCACACATCCCTTCACCTCCTTCATTCCTCCTTTAGCACTATCCTACCATAAACAGAGTCAAAATATTTCATGCCTGGGGCAAATCATGCTGGCATCATTCCAAAAGACCAAAGGGGATTGAGAAAGGAACTCTACATCCTCTCCCAGGTTTTATTCACAGCCTTCCAGTCATGTGCACTACATTTGGAAGAAATTTAGTACAGGCCACCATCATTATTCCCTTGTTTCAGATTTTGCATCATGCTTGGTTCCCCCATGACTGAACAGAGATTCACAGTAAAACTTTTCCCCACACTTTTGCTTTAGTACCTTGAAACAAAAAGAGCCTGTGACCTCCCTGTGTGAGTTGGTGTGTCCCATTTTGGGAAAATTTATGGGGTATATAGCTATGGAAAGCTGAATCACCGAGACATTGACCTAGTACCCATTGCCATCAGTGAAGGACCCTGCTGACAGTAACAGCCAGGATCCCATTCAGTCTTCAGCAAAGGTTCCCAAGAAAAAAACATCACACAGGACACGCTTCATTTTCTCTATAATTTTCAAGGTGCACAGGTACTTAAGTGGTCAGAATAAATAAGCAGAATGACTGACATAGACAGATGACTGATAGACACTTTTTTCTGACTGCAGCAAATCACTCAGTCCAGGCTGCATTTCCAACTTTGCCATGAGCTGCTGTCTGACCTCAGGAAAGTCTCTTGAAGGCCATTTCCAGACTGAAAGCCATCTACCTGAAGGTGACAACACCTTACTCAGCAGATCTACTTTATTGAATAGTCACAGTGCCTTCATTTCATTAAAAAAAAAAAAAAAAAAAAAAGATAAAAATTAAAGGGCAGTTGTTTTTTCTTTTTCAAAGATCTGAGCTCAACTGTAGGTTGCTTTCTGCTTACTCAACAGAAAAAAAATAGTCATGTCCCTGCAACCTCAACATTACAGGCAGTTCAGGCAAGGTCCCTGTGGACTTGCTGGTTTGCACAATGTCCCGTGCAAAATCTGCTTGTATTTCCAAGAACAAATAAGTGTAAACTGATTTTGATGAAAGACTGCAGAACCTCTAAACATCAGGGCAGTAGTTTACTAGAAAAAGCTTCATGTGAGAACATCTGGGCATAAAACATATTAACTACTTTAAAGTCTGAGTTTAATCAGTCTATAAAAGGGATTATATAACGTGATTGCCTACACACCAGAGACCCCTTTCAGGCCTGCACTCTTTAACTGCACAATATATCTCAAGGCTAAGAGATCAGTCAATGGTAAGGACCCTTCAGAGATTTGACCATGTATGAGAGGTATAGTTTAAATGAAAGTGCTTTAGCTGTACATCCCTTTCTGTCCTACAACATATTTAGTAATGTAGCACATTGGAGGGTTATGAGAAATTAGTGGTGTAATGGTGAGGCAGGGATATCCTGGGTGAAAGAAAATCCTGGGTAATGTTTCTGGCAGGACTGGTTCAAGTGCCACAATCCTTACACATTTTGGAGGTCTCCAATCCAACATGGTGAAAAAGAATTTCAGTGGAGGTACAACATGAAGCTCTGAACCATAACAAGCTGCTTTTTGAGAAGCAAGCTCTGGGGATGATGGACAAAGCCTCCCATGATGGCCTTGCAGGATCACCCCTACATTCAGCAAGGGGCACGTGAAACCTCTGAATGTCACAGGATGGTTTCCACATACCTCTGTCACTTATGAACCCATGCTGAAGAGGGACATAAAAATCTAATTTAAAGCTTTGGGGCTTATCAACTGGCGCTCAGTGCCATGTAAATTGCAAGTATAGCTACACTATTTTGAGACCAGCACTGGCTCTGAGAGCAGCATAGGCACATGCACTTGGCACTGTGCCTGCACTAGTAAATGATGGCTTGGGTGGTTCAGATCTGGATCTCTCAACACCTACTGCATGGCTCATAGACAAAATCCACCCATGGATAATGGTGAATTGACTGCACAGCTAAATAACTTCCTCTCCCATATGCACTGCATCAAACCAATGGCCACACACACATACAGAAACTGAAATCTCCATGGGAAGCCGAGATAGAATTGCAGTGGCTGCAGGAACTACTAGTGTCCAATGCAGAGCAATTGCCAACAGCTGTCATTCACACATCCATAGTCATCTGTTGCTAAGCTTTACAAACCCTTCATCAACAGCTCAACTGTATCATTTGCAAGCACATTCTCCCTCCTTCTCCAGGATGGATCTTTGAGCAACGTAATTTGAAAAAACCCTTTCAAAATTCCTTCACAAAACCTAGCATTTCATCACCCAGGAACATGGCTGGGATTCTTCAAGGTGACAGTAAATACCTGCAGCATACACAAGGTACTGGGTATAAAGAGTTGGAACGACTGCATCGAGCATGGAGCATAAACTGGATGTTGAATTGTTACCATTGCCATCTGATTTGGGGGATTTGGCACAGGTGAGATATAGAGGTTGATAATCCTGTTTTGCTGAACTTTTCTGTGGATGTACATTATAAAGCATATTCTCCAAAACACTCAGCTTCCAATGACTCACTCGGGTGGCATAAAAACTGTATAGACTGTGCACACCTTGGAGGTCAGACCTGCAGCCTTTGGGAGGTCTGCAAATGGCATGGAATTGATATGGCATGATTGCAGAAGAACAGATGATGCTTGCTGTGGAACAATTGCCAATTGGCTCTACTTATCTGCAGAAGGGTGGCTGAAGGTCAGACTGCTGGCACCCCAGTGCAGCTTTATACTTTCTTTATACTAACAGAAATGTGCTCTAGCAGTTCCTTTTTAATTCAGACCTTTCTTCATACCATCTCATAAGTAGCTTGCAAGTTGCTTATACATGCATATAGGAGTTGGACTTCCATGATCCTTGTGGGTCCCTTCCAACCCAGGATATTTTAAGATCCTTAATATGTATAGTTTTGGATGGGACTGTAGCATTTCTTTGTGAATAAAGATAATATCCGGAGATCTCATTCATGCACAAGTATGAGTGTGATCAAGGCAGGGCAGGAAACAATGCTGGTTTTAGCTTTATCTCAAAGAAATTCAAGAAAAGAAAAAAAAGAAAAACTCTCATGAATATTTTCAACCAAAGTTTTATTCGTTGCTATCTGTGGAATCCAAAAGGAGAAGGTCATTCACACAGCAAGAAACGAGTCATGGTGGGCAGAATTCATTTTATCTGAGATTAGCCATCTAAGAGGCAAACATCTAAGCTAAGGAAGTTTCCTAGGCTCTGTACTCAACGGAGAGAGAAGGCAACATACCTGGGCAGGATCAGGACCCTCTGAAGACCACTCCTTCCACTGACTACAGAGGGACATCAAATTAATTACTACTTTATTTTAAATGCTTGACTTTTATGCAGTTGAGGTTGCAAGAGGCGAAAATCCTTCCAAGTATTTAGCACTTGCAACATTCAGGACTCATGTGTAGCATGCCATTTTGCCTGGGTTCCCCTCCCATTTCTGATCAAGTATTTTTTGTCAAGATTAGAATATACCAGATCATAAAGGAGTAAAGAGGATCACCTTTGTAGTTCTCTGAATAACATTCAGAGTCTGGGTATCCTTTCCCTTCATCTGTTAGAAACTTGGGTCATTATTGACTTCAAGAGGGGGAACCAGTCCTGAATTTCAGTAGGATTTTCATAAATACCTGGAACTGCAATGACTGAGAAATGTCTATTGTTGGATATAGGTGCTGCTTAACAGAGGAGGGATGAGAACCATGAAGCAAGCACACATTCATGGATTTTTGTATCCTCAGAAGTGTGTTTGAAAAGCAGTGACTGGTTCACTGCACTATTGTTCAAAGATTAAGGCAAGCAGAATAAAAAAGCAGCAAGGTCATCCAGTCCATCACAGAAGACACTTTCCATAGTGTGTTTCTCAGTGTTTTGTTCAATCTCCTTTTAAAAGTCTCATGCAGTGGGGGCTACACCAACTCTTTGGGGAGTTTTTACTAGTCCGATAATAGATTTTGACGTTTGTCCCGTAGTTGCCCTGTTATTCTTTGAATGGTATTCCTACATTGCTACATTTAGCTCTTTGATATTTCCAATAAGTTTTCCTGCAAATTTGTGATTTTCATATGCTTATACATGCGCTTCACTTCATCATCTTATAGGTAATACTTCAAAACTTTTCTGCTTAGAGAAAAGGCAAAGAAACAGCAAAGGCAAAAAAGTCTAGATGTAAGGCTCAAGATGTGAATTCAAGCTCATGTGAATACAACAGATACATGGATTTCTGTTCTGGTCAATATCAAAGGCTTCTTCCCATCCATGTAGCCACACATAAATGTGAGCTATGCATCTCATAAATGTGAAATACACATAAATGTATCTCAGGTGCCTCCAGCTATGGAAATCTCTTATGATTTATCTGACCATTCTAGTTCCCAGCACTCAGGATGTTTTTTCTTAACTTGGCCTCACACTTTATTGATGGACTTTCAGTTTGCCAGCACTGTTTTGATGGAACAAGTGTCCAGTATTGAATATTTTGTCGCAGGTATGGCTATGGAAAACCAAAGCTTCTGTTTCTGTGAGCATCACTGATGTTTCTGTAGCACCTGCAGGCTTTGATGCCATTGTACAACACATTGCAAATGAAAAACATGTTCAGGGTTCATTTTTTCAAGGGAGCCTAAAACAGTGTAACACACTCATTTTCATTAACCCATTGATGACTTCCTCAAGGTGACTGCATTTTCTCATCAGATATCAATTATCTCATTATTTTGAATTGAGAAACACCCAGTGTTTGATTAATTTTTCAGTACTAATTTAAAGGAAATGGTGTCAATACATTTGCTATTTCCCAATAAACCAAATATCCAATGAAAGTGGAGGGGCTTGTTAAAATTACAATTACAGTTAAAAGCAGAGATTATATTCGAGATGGATAAAAGAAGCTATTTTTCACTAATAAAATCAAATTATCTCTAAGTAGAAATAAACAAAAGCAAGCCTGAGGAAGACAGACTGAGAGGGCTACCAAATATCATAGCACAATGAAAAAGATACAGAAATGCAAATGGAGAAATAAAAATACAACATTTTTAATTTGAGACTTGTGCTAGTATCAATGTCTTTAGTGTAATTCCTACCACAGTGAAAGTTTTAACTTATGAAAAAGTTGCCACTGGTAGGGAAAATAATCATAGGAGGAAGTATATGGTAGTTTTAGAAATTCACACACCCACATATTCTTCCTCTGTCCCTCCACCCCAATTGTATCTGTCATTTTTCTCACAGAGCTTAGTTTATTTTGCTTTCTTGATCAGTATCTGGTCATGGTCTTGGCTGGGGCAAATTTCATGTTTTGTCTTCATAGCCCCAGTGTTGGGAGCAGATGTATCCTGCTCAGTAGCTCACTAGGATGAAGTCGTCCAGTGCTTAACTTATCCTAAATCCATCGATTCTTCTTATGAGGAGATTTTTTATCCTGCAATGCACCACAACTTGCTTTTCCATTTCCACCACATGACCTGTTTTTGCTCTGTCTTAGTCTCGTAACCCTGAACAGGCTTTCATGCAGTCAAAGCATCAGTGTCTTCCTTTTATACTGCTTTTATTGACAATTGAGCCTGGTGCACTCTTCCATGATATGGGGGGAGATAAGGCTCTTGATGCCAATCAGTCACTCTACATAGGAGATACAACACTCCTCTAACAAATATTTGAGTAACCTTTCTCCCAGCCATATATATCTGAGTGAAACTCTATAAAATTCTGTGACCTACCAGGTCCACATGACTCTTCACAGAGAGGACTTACTGGAAGTTTTAAGGTGGGAGGAGTGGGGCAAAGAAAAAAATTAATGACCCAAAATTTCAGCTGGTATTAACAAAGCTTCACTGAAATTAAGAGCAATATCATTTTACTTTGGTTAAGAAGTAGATTACAGAAGTTTATATTCCCAGAACCTGTCCTGGTATAAATATTAGAATTGAAAATTGTTTCAGTCAGGCAATGATTTGGCACCAAGCTCAGCCACGTAACAGGTTCAGTACAGAAAAAGTCATATATAAAAGGCCAGATGAAGTCAATGCACAGCGATGTTTCCAGCAGTTTTAGTGTAACTCTTTCATCTTTGGAGAAGACCTGAGTTTTAAAAGATCATCTCTTTACTGACTTCATATGAATGTCTTACTCTCAGCTTGACTGGCAATCTTCTGTAAAAGGATCACTCTTGGAGGGTGAAAGCAAAGGAAAAATTTCTTCAGAAGCCAGAAGAGGTAGGCAGGAAGTCAGCTGGTGGGAAAGTATGAGAAAATAACTTTAAGGGATGTTGCTTCAATGGGACCACGGAGCAGCCCACAGTGATCAGTGCATAGAGTGACACACCAGCTAGGGCTACTGCAATTCCATATAAATCCAGTTAAAACTCTGACAAGGATGAAGATGTCTTTCACATTCCCACACTATTAACGTTGGGATAGGAAGCAAGACTTGAGATTTAGGCAATTAGGTTCCCAAGTCTGAAACATGCATGCAGAGCTTGCTACCAAGGACTTGCCAAAAGGTATCAAACACATATGGATGTGCTTCAGGATCCAGCTGCCCTCATCACGCTTTGTCTGTGACAAGTTCCAATGTCTTGGATGTGGTGACAATGCAAATTTAAAATGTGAGGCACTACTCAAAATTGGAGAGAAGGAACTGACTAATGGGGAGATGACAATGGCCTGTGCGCAAAGCGGAACTTTTGGGCTAGAGAGAATATTTTTGGAGTTCCTCAAGGATTGGTCTCAAGACTGATGTGACAATAATTTCATTAATAGCATTACTAAAAAAAAAAAAAAAAAACCAAAGCCTGGTGTAAATGGAATTTGCTGATAGGAAGGTTAAAATATCCAGCATTGTCAATAAAGTAACAAAAGTATGAGGAAATCACACAGAAAGCACCAGATAATGTCAGTGATTGGCATAAGAGAAAGAGAATTACTTTCAAGAGGCACAACAAATTTGGCACTTCCCTTACAAGTCAATGCAAAAAGGATACGTGGATCAATGGTATGGGTATATTAATGCAAATCTGCAACAATATGGATGGATCCCGCTAAGTTTCTTGCTCACTGGTCTCAAGGAAGAGACAAACCAATCAGATAAGTCAGCCTCAGCACAAGCACCTCAGTTAAGGGCTGACCTGACTTGCAATGTCACCAATATTGAAAATAACCGGGGACAGCAGTGCCCTGTTGTGCAGCCAAACATCTCTGAACTTCCTCCATTTTATAGAAGATGTGTTTTGTGACACGAAGCATAAACCATTACCTTGTAGAGATTGCAATGCAACTCAGCAAGGACTGGGGCTCATCTTTGTGCTGATGACTTTTTGGTCTTAGTGTCTTTGTGTCGTATTTCCTTCCTGTTTCACTATCTCCTCAGAGAGAAGGAAGCAATAGGCACAGGGCAGGGTCTGTCTGCTGGGCACTTAGGAGGAACCTGAGGGACATTGTAACCACTCCACTGAGGAGTCAGTCTGGGACAGGTTGGTGGGTATGGGGGGAAGGAACAAGTCAGACAGACCAGCATCCCTGACCTAGGCTGTCTGGTGGCCCCAGCAGGGTGTTAGAGCACAGCCAGTGAATCAGAGAGGAGAAAATGATGCTCCAGAGTCCGGTGGATGTGAATCAGACCTTCTGCCTGTGAGGGTGGATCCCAAAGCCATTGCTTGTGCTGCCAAAAGGCTGAATGCAGAAACACTACCCAGGTGTCCCTCACTAATTGCTCCTGTCTAAGCTACTGCACTCACTGGCAGTCTCACAGGGGTCAAAAATCAAAAATCTGCCAAGAAGACAGCAAATCCCAAGGCACTCACTTGACCGATTTATCCTGCAAGTCTGGCACACACACGCTGCAGAGCTGGGCACCTCTGAAATGCTTGCTAATACCACCCAACATATTCATTTGGGATGCAGGAGGCACACACACAGATGAATGCACTGTCTGGGAGAAATGCAGCTCTGACAGGTGTACAGGAGCCTCTACCCTGGGACAGAAACACAAAGCCACATCTGCAGTCTCCCATCAGGCAGAATAAATTGCAGTTTTGGATCATAGCCCTTGGGCATTAGTGCAAGCCAGCAGATCCAACCCTGAAGTGTTTTCCCTTAATGTATAAAACACATAAAACAGGGGTTTGTTCTACAAACTGTTTTTAGCATTAGCAGTGGTTCTGTTTTTAAGCAAATAATTTAAAAGTTGGTTTGGGTTTTTTTATGTGGCGGGGTGATTCACACCGGGCTTTTCCTATGTGCCAATATCTCTAATGTAAGAAATTGTAGGCACCAAGATCTAAAGGCTGAATATTGTAGAAGCAAAGGAAGAAAAAAAAAAAACCCACTGTCATTTCAACTCCAGGGAAATTAAGTCAAGGTCCATAGATTTCCCACTCTCCACTGCTTCTTGCAAACAAGACAAATATGCCTGAGCAGTTAACAACTCACTACTGCAGTAAGTGAAATTGCCCCTTATAAGCCTAAAGCTTCCACTGAAAAAGAATGTCTAAAACTACTGCTGGATATAAGTGCTAAGACTTATTTGGCTTAGAATTTTCAGTCAATCCATTAAACAAACAGAGACACACTTGCATATTCCTATTTAACCACACAACCCCAGTCTTAAGTTATTCAAACTTAAAAGTTTGGTTCAGGCCCATTCCCAGTGAAGATGTTATCAAAACTAAAGATGACTTACACTGCTGGTAAATCTATTACTCAGAGAGTCTACTTGTCTGGTTTCTTGTCAGCCTACAGAGGTTTTTTGTTGTACGCTTTTTTTTGACAGCATACTAACATTTTCTTTCTTCAATGCTTCATTAGCTTATCTTACTCATGCAATTTTCCCCATTTTATTTCATGTAAATCAAACTACTCATCAGCTCTGTAATGCCATCAGTGTACAAAGAGTCTTCTATCAAAAAAAAAAATCACATACTAAAAAAAAAAAGAAAAAAAAGAAAAACTAAAACTTACGCAGGTAGCATAAGTTGTTGGAGAAGTATTCATAAGAAGTTTATAAAGCTAAAGGCTCTTATGCAGCTGGAAGGACACGGGAAGAATTTTTACAGGATTAGATTCTCTAGTATGTGGCTGAGGTAGGATGGTCAGGAAATATTTTACAATATTTTACAGGATTTTTGCCTTACTACACCTGTTCTTTCTTTTTTTTTTTTTTGTCTTTCTTTTCGCAAGTATGGCTAATGCTGCTCACACTTCAGTGCCTTAGCTCACCTGCTAAATATTTCCCTCTAAAAAGAAAGTGTCATAAGCAGAATATTCTGTTTATTCACCAGCAGAGACAGGTGAACTGCAAGCAGTTTAGAACTTTGCATGTGAGTATTTTCTCATCTCCTGAAAGATCCAAAATGACAGCAGAGCTGAGCAGTGGGGCTGTCAGTGCAGAGCTGACTTTGGCTGTGAGAGAGAGGTTTTGATGTGGGGCTTGGACTCACCCATAGCCACAGAAAATGGAGATGCAGAGGTCAGGTGAAAGAGAGGGTGAAAACAGGGTGTGTGCTAGGACAGGACATGAGATGCCCTGCCAGAGATCCTTCTCCTGCGTGGGTATCTCCCCACTGAGGGCAAGCTCCTCCTTACCTGCAAAGGATGCAGGGCAGAGAAGCAGAAAGCAGAAGGAGAGGTTGTGAGGATCAGTGCCCTAAACACCCTTGTAAATCACAGAGTCTGAAAAAAGCAGCTCAACTAGAAAAAACCAGTTTTTCAGTTATTAATCCTGTTATACATCTGATGACTGACATTCAGATGCATAGATATATGTGCATGTGCACACAAGTCATTATTTTTGTCCCATTTTACCACTGCTTTTTATCCTAACATTAAGACAGAGTCAAATACTAAGCAAAAATCACACCGTTAAAGCAATAAGAAAACAAATGGCTGAATGCTGAGTGAGCAGATGAGAAAACAGTGTAAATCATACCTAGCAAACCCTTGGGGTCTTTCTCAAGCATGAGCAATAATAAGTCAGTCTTCTGAGCAGAAGGAATTTCTTCTAGGACAGACAGGCAAGAGGACCTGACATTTGTTTTTCATAAACAGTGTACATAGGAAAAAAATTGTAAATATCACTATTTGGAATGCAAGAGACACAAGCAAAACTGGTGACTGGTTGAATTGGCTCATATATACTGAAAGTGAGGAGAGTTCCAACAATGTGCAGGTTAACCCAGAGAGCAAACACTGAAGAGGTATCAGTATGATGAGACACTAGAAGGAACACCTGTAAGAATTTTTTTTAAAAAAATTAAAATATAGACAAAACACCTGTTCAAAATCTCAGGGAGAAGCTCTGTGTCAATTTAATTAAAAAGAAACTTTCACTTGCAACTAATGCCCTTGCTTGCAAAAGCCTTTCGGTTTTAACAGAAAAAGAAAGCTGGACCTTGAAAAGATCACTGCTCATGGCAGGAGAGCACTAATTAGCTGTGGGGACCCTGGGGAGTAGATCTTGTACAGAGTTGTGAGGCTCAACATTTCTGGCTAAATTTCCTGTCAGTCTGCAGTGAGGCAGGATGTGCAGCCAGAAGCAGTCTTTTCTGACAGTACCACTGCTTTCAGCCCTGTCTGAAGCTGGGAAGTGTACCAGTTTATGAGAGTTAAAAAATATCAGCCAGATTTTCACCACAGATTTCAGTTTTGCCTCTCATTCTGGATTGCACTTCCAACAATTTAGCCAGTAATGAAATCAGCTGCAGATAGCATACCAGCTGGGGCTAGTGAGCCTTCAGCGTGGTTTACACTCCAGCTTCCATTCCCAAGGACTTCTCTGGGTCAATTCAAGGAAAAAAATGAGGGGGAGATTTCAACACCTACCCCAGTTCTTGCCTGTCATTTGTCCCTGAAACGCACGCAGGAGCAGAACAGTAATCCAGAGCCAGCACCTGACACATCTCTAATTAGCACTGTTCTTGCAGTTTTACTTTGGATTTTTCCCCTGTGAAATCATTCTTTTTGAGACAGGACACTCACTGCAATTTAAAGCTCTTTCTGCTGCATTTGTTTGAGATTGTTTCTACCTGATCACATCTAAACACTCTTGGAATGGATGGCAGTAGCTTTTTTTTCAATCCCAAGGAAATTTTCAGATAACCAAGAATTTAGTGCAAAAATGTTGTCCTTCATTCCACTTACTCATTCTTTTACTGACTGCAGCTGACTGGGCTGGAAATTTGCAGAAGGTAAATGCTGAGCAAAGCTGTCTCCTTGCACTAACCTCATTTTCACAAGAGAAATCTTTCTGAACTTTTCACAGACTTACTTTATGATTTTTTCTTTTCATTCTTTTTTCTTTGACCAAACAGGTCAAAACCTTACCTCTAAGAACTCCGTCCTGTGTCACTCTCAACTATTGGGAATCACATCCACCCCAGATGCCCCATTTTCAGTAGGAATGGGACATAACAGAGCTGTTGTTTCCAACAGCTCAGTGAAATAAAAGTGCCTTACCAGAATGGGGCATGAATTACCCCGTGAACTTTTTTTTTTGATTGAGCTTGGACAGCTCCCAATGTCTTCACATACAGGAAGCCCTGGAGTAAGGGCTAAAGGACAGAGAGGTTCAGGTGGTCTTGCTAGCTTGGTGTCAGCATCACCACCAGGCTGGGAGGAAAGTGTGGATACAGGGAGGGGTGAAGACATGGCCAATCTGCTCAAAAGAGGCTTGGCTGTTAAAATGTTGGGAGCTGCCCATACTGACACACTGCTGCCAGGTCCTGCTCCAGCCCTGGAACAGAGAAGAAAGTCAATTTGTACCTATTCACCCCCAAACAAAGAAAGAATTTTAGCTGGTCAATGTGTATCTGTCCAAAAGTTGAGGGGATGGAGAGTGTAAGAACTCTCATTGAGCGATGGAGTTTTTTTGTATTAGGGCTGAGAGAGCCTCATTAAGGCCTTGCTGCTGAGTGATGCTCAAAACCTATTTTATAGGTGGGACAGAGGGAATTTGCAGAGCAGGCTGCCTCCCTGCATCAAGTGTGATGGTGGCTGAGTTGGAATCCTGGGAAAGTTGGCATCTTACAAGGACTGCAGGTTCCTATGGAGTCTATAGAAGAAAACCAAAGGAAAGCAAGCCCATTTTCCCTAGGATTTGACTTCCTACATGGGGATTCCCTCTTGCCAAAATAAGAGGATTCATTACGTGCAAATGAGCTGAAACCTGCAGGGACACATGGTAGCACGAGATGCAGGACAGGGAACTTTTTGCATTTTCCGTACATGCTCTACTGAAGGGACACAGCCTTTTCATAGCACCTTACAGAGTCTCAATTAAAGTTTCACTCTTGCCTTCCACTTGTGATGGCTTTCTACCCCCACCTTGACATCACCTCCAGCTGTGTCTGCTGCATTTCCCTTGCCACTGTTGCACAGATAGCAGCCAGACAAAGGAAGCTGGGGGGGGCAAAGGCAGCATCTCTCTGAATACAGATTACACGGCTGAAGTCACAGGGTGAAGTTTACACAGCAATCCTGCATCAGGAAAAGCAGGCACTTGCACTGGCCTCAGGTAGATCGGGAGGCTTTATGAGCATGCTGGTGCTTGTCCCCAGATAGTTTTAATTTGACTTCATGCAAGAGTGGATAATAAAATTTTGGAGAAATAGAGAGTGCAGGGTTATTGCAAAAGGGCCTTCAGTCCCTTCTTGTCAGAGGAGAGCCACCTGTTTCCTTCTGCCCCTCCATATTCTTCTGGGTTGCATGGTTATGAACAGGGGTAAGACTCAAGAACATCACAGCCCAAGTTTTTCACTATGCTTTGCAAATTCTGTGGGGCAACCTTTGTGAGATTTCCCAATGGCAGGAGGACATCCAGTATTGCACCATTCCAATAATCCCTAACTCCAGGAATGCATTGGAAATGCACATGTCACAGCCCCATGTTGTTCACTGAACTGAGGGTGCTCTGATTTGTTGCATTGAATCAAAATATCCATCTGGTGCAGGGATCTGGAAAACATGAGCATGCAAGCTTCACTAAGTTACTCAGTCTTCATAAATATTGCCAAAGTGAGCTTTCTGAATCCTCAGGTCCTATAGGTGTTGTAAAGAACATTTCAAACTCCCTTTGAACTCACTGCAGGCATATGTTTTGAGGAGGAAGATACTGAGATTTCCTCCCTTCTTGGAGGTCTGTAGATTGTCTGCCAAGGGCAGGAATCTCCCCCCTCTCTCAAAGAACCGGGAAACCAGAGGTGCTGTTCTTCCCACCCTCCCTTACCTGCCTGCCCTGACATCAAATCTCTGTGCTGCACCTTCAGCAGAGATATGCCCTCAGGCTTTCCCTCAGTGCCATCCCCTTCATCCTGAACCCTCCCAAGAGGTTTGTCCAGCAAATTTCAGGCTCCTCATAATAATTCAATGGCACGTACTAATGGTGCTCAGTAGAGAGGACACACTCCTTTCTCTGCTCAGCACCCATGGCCTCTGGAGCAAACTCTACAGCAACTGCACCTCTAAGGTGAAGGAGACACAACTTCACCAGCCCACAAAAATAAAAAGTATTTGGTTTCCATAATACACCAAAAATAGGCAAGATACAAGCTATTTCATGCCTCCTATATTTTCTTATGTAAAGTCTGAAGTAATAACAGAATAGTAATTTCCTTATTCCACATGACTATATCACCTCCAAAGCACTGGCAAGAGGTGCAAGTGGTTCTCTGAGCAAGTCCAGTGCAGCTGTAAACAAAATTAAATGCACCTGGAACTGAAAATATCACAGGCAGCTACAGGACTACAACTCTGGCTGCTTGCTTCAGCAGACAGTGGAAGAAAGGCTGATTTAGGTCCCTTGTAATACAAGAACCAAAGGTGAGCTTTGACACCAGTTACAGGTCTTTTACCCCTGATAGTCTCCTATGCCCATGGTGGGAATATGCAGTCATTCTAAAACCAGCGATCCTCAGGTTTCATGAACATTTGATGTTTAAAATGTCATCTGTGGTACAGAAATTAAAACCAGGTAAGTACTAGGTCAGTCTGTACCTTCCCTTTCTATGGCAGGGGCCTTCCCTAATGTGCATCATACATTGGTCATCTCATCTGATTTTTAAAGGTCAATTTAAACATGGATCTATCAATTTACAGGTGGCTCTGGCATTTTCACTGCATTTTTCACCTTTCTGATATATACGACCCTCCCTTCATTTACCCCTACTTAATATGCAGGTAAGATACCCCACTTAATATTTCCACCTTTAGCACAGGCCCCTTGGTTTGATAACTTAAAAGACTGATGAAGTGATCGTAGGCAGAACTAACTTCACCATCCACATAGTGCACAACAGTCAACCCTGACACGAATTTTAATTATTCACATAGTTCAGTTTCCCTGACTCAGATAACACATTTTTGGCACCACAAGTCTCAGAGCAGCATGATACTTGCAAGGCTGAGGCTCACCTTTGCCAGGCAGAGATGGCCTGTCAAGTCTGTAACCTTTGCCGAAGTGGCCGCCGAGTCACAAGGTCATTAGTAAGAGTTTGCCAGCACGCCACACAGTGAGTCATGCTTAATAGCCCATCTGCTGTCACACTTTATAAAATGTTTTCCTATTATTCCTCCTTCCTGTTCTATTCCTAAGCAGCAAAGCAATCCTCAGCGGATGTGGAACTGCCAGAACCCATTTTTGCAAATAAAAGAGAATAAACAGTTGTTGCCTTTCCCACTACTCCCAAATATCTGATACTTCCTATCATTCTTGCTGATACTTTAACAGTGGTGACTGCTGTTAGGGATAAGCATTAGGATTCCTAGTCACAAGCCAGTGACCCATTTTACTGTGGACTGTAAAGGCATAGCACAAAAGCTGCACCCCAAACAGCTGCAGACTAAAGACATTCAGAGGGCAATTCCCCTCTCACTCAGCATGGATTCCCCCTTGGGACCAGCCTCCTCATTCTTGCTGCTGGCTTTAAATAGCCTTTATGGGGTCACTTTCTGAATACCTAATTCCTCATTCTTTTCCTTTATTTGCATGCTCAAATCTAAGTTAACATAACAACATTTCAGTAGGTGTGGTATTTTATGGTTGTCTCTGTCCCTACCTTCTTTAAAAAAAAATAAAATGAAATAAACTCACCTGTATTTCTAAAACTATCTAAATAGCAACAACCTTCACAGAATTGTGTCTTCATTCTGCCATTTTAGACTATGCAAGTCCCATTAGTCATCCTGAATTTTAGTGGCTCCATTTTGCTGTCTGTTGGGGTTTTTTTCCTAGAGGATCTGAAGAGGGCAGGCAGAAGAGATTATTGTGAATGAACTGATCATTTTCTGAACTCATTAAATATGCCATCAATTGTCAATAATTAATGACAACAGGAGTACATTCCCCTCCTTCCCATGAAGCCAAGAATGCTCTTTAATAGCTGTACAGCAATCCTTTGAACAAAAAAGACAATGAATCTGCTCCTTAGGGGTAACAGTAAATGATCTGGATTGATGTTTTCCATTCCTCTTCCACTGCACTTTGCATTTAACATGAACTTTAAAGAGAAGAGATTTGCTTTCTAGTCAGTTAATATTATGTTTACTTCACCTCTGCAAATGCCTCGAAGTCTAAGCAGCAGATGTCACAGAGCATCCTCTGGAAACCTTTTTACTACTTTAGCTCCGTGATGAAGCTGCACTCTGCAAATGCCAATAGCTTTCTGCTGAAGAAGCCTTCAGAGACATCTGCTCATGAGACCCTGCAGCAAGCAAGGCACCCTTCCCCTGCCATGGAGGAGAGCGATGAAGTAGAAAGAGTGACTTGCAGGAGCCTCAAAGCCAGAGGACAAGAAGAAAAAGTGAGGGTGAGCAGGCTCCTGAGACTGGCAGCTGGGCCATCCTCGTGAAGCCCAGGCAGCATTGATCCTCGTGGCAATGATCACGTACTCCACGCCTCCTCCTTCCAGTCTGGACCAAACCAGTCTCTCCTGGAATGCTGCTGGGAAAAGCACATGAAATTTTATTTCACCAGTGGGTGATACAGCCACGGCAAAGGAGGAATCTGAAGGGGAGGCTGAAGCAATCTCACTCTGAATGCACGAGACTCAGAAGGTCTGCATGTACTGTCATTGCAACGAATATTGTTTGTTCCAGTCTTATACAACTTAGCTGTTTAGCCACAGGCAAAGGGCTGACATTTTCTGGTCATGAAAATAAAAGTAAAACAATTGAGAGAAGAAAACAAAAGGAAAAATTAGCTAATGATCAGCGTATTTTTACAGAAACTCAGAGTTTTAGGTAAAGATTAATTTGTCTGTATGTCAAAGAGAGGAATGAGACTGCAGGTGAATAACACTAGTGAAATTTAACAAATTTTTAATGTAACACAGACAGAACCTCTTCATCCTTCCAGTTCTAGTAAAAGAGGATGCACTTATACAAAAATTTAAGGACATGGACCAGAACACAGTACCCTGTGACTGGACTAATCATGCATAAACCAGTTCTACTGTCCTTTGCATCTTGCACAGCACTTTACACCTTTTAAAAATAAACATATAAATTAGAGTTGTCTTTCCTTATTCCTGTGCAAAACAACTGCAAAACTGGAACATTACAGCCATACAGAGGGAAAAAAAAAAAACCAAACCAAACCAAACAAAACAAAATTTAAAAACTATTTAAAGACAGAATCATATTTCATAGATTTGTTTGGCAGGAAAAGTTATAGTTTCACCTGTAAAGAGGAAGAACAGGCTGATTTGCTTTAACTGAAAATAAGAAGACTTACACTTTCAATATTTCCATCTAAAACACAGGTTCGTTTCCAATGGCTGATGAAAAATGGGGCACTATTTTTTTCCTAATTATTTTATTTTTAGGAGATAAGGTAGTGATATTGCCTGTATGGGTCCGTCAAAGGAGGCATTGCTGATCCTGACAGCAATTTTACTCTATTGCATAAACCGGCAAAGAGGAAGGAAATGTTAATCTAAAAAAGTAATAGCAATGAAAATTTGAGATTCTTCTTAGCATGTACAACATGGAGAAATAAAAAGACAGTGTGAAGGCAGTTGTGATCCTATGTAGTGAGGCAAATTATACTTGGAAGTTGGTGACGTTAAGTTTCACAGGAGCAGAAGAAATTCATGCTGTTGTAAGGGACAAATAAGAGGTAGAAGCACTCAACAATGTTTGGTGTCCACACTTGGGCCTGCAGGGAGCAAATAGGGAAAAGTCTCAGGTTACTACTTTGCGAGTGGTCCTGAAGTCCAGGAGAAAGCCAGACTGGAGAGGGCCCTGAGCAATCTGGTCTAGTGGAAGGTGTCCCTGGCCATGGCAGGGGGATTTGAACTGGATGATCTTTAAGGTCCCTTCCAACCCAAACCATTCTATGAGAAGGTTGAAATTAGCAGCCAATCAGCCCAGTCCTCGCATTGTGATGACTTCTACAAAGCTGAGGATATGAGCCCTGTGGCTGCTCTGTGAGAATTTGTTTTCCCAAACCGCTTCCACTTCTGAGATTTCTCTTGTTTCACACTGGAACAGTTCTGTGACATCTAGAAGACTTTCTTGGACCTCTGAGAGCTACCCACCTCAGCTGGGTCAGTAATGTCATGGGCAGGGCCTTCATGCTGGACAGAGATGGCCAAAGTTCAAGTCCCTTGTTCATCCCCATCATGGGCTGGTGCTCGGGTTTTTCATGTGCCAAGCAAGTTCCATAAATACCTGTCCTGTGCAAGGCAAGATTAGTTAACTAAAAGAATACAACCTCATATCTAGACTCCCTATGAAAGGCACAGATTAAAACCTTAGAGAACTATCAGGAAAGTTAGTGCAGCTAGGAAAGATTTCAGTCTGGGGAGACTTTCTTTCATGGACTGAAACAATTTGCACTTATACAGCTCACATGAGCTTCAGGGAGATAAAACAGTTATGTGTGAACAAAAATCCATTAAATTGATTGGGAGAAAAGAAAGACAACAATTTCTGTAGTAGGCAGCCCCAGGAAAATGAAAAGACTGGAAAAGAATATGAGATATACACCAGAAAACTCCAGAGTGAAGGGAAATAGCATGAGAGAAAGCAAAGAATATTAAGCTTTAAAATTAGTGGGAAAAGTAAAATTATGAAAGAGGTCTTCACAGGAAAACAAGCAGAGGTGGTGACAGGGGAAGTTAGAGGGTTTCATCTGTAAACAAATGTAAGAGATTTCAGAAAAAAAATAAGGAACTAATAGTAGCAGGAGGAGGTACACAGAGAAGAGTGTTTCAACATCACGGGCATAACCAAATCAGAGCAAGGAAGTGAAAGTCTGAGGACGGGTCTGAGATCAGGGAGGGAGTGATGTAGCAGCTAATGACACAAAAGCTTTCAGATTTTACCCTCACAAAACTGAGGTTTTTTGTGTTGCAGTGACTTTTGAGTTCATCTGCATGTCCGAGCTGCTGCACTTCAGTAAGGTTCACCTTCTTTGTTAGCAAAAAACTGCCCTCAAGACCCCAGGGATTGTGTATACATGCCCTACCTGGGAAAACTACAGTCAATTTAAAGGATCAAGTTACCACTGAAAACAAGAGTTGGATGGCATCTTAGGAGGTTTCCTAGTTTATCTCCATGCTCGAGACACAGTTATCTGAGCCTTTTTCAATCCTGACAGATGTTTCTCTAACATATTTGCATATAAATTAAGTCATTGATGTAATAAGACTGCATCGATTTTTAATAAATAAATCTGTTTAAAACTTGAATCTGCTTCTGCCCAGAAAGTTGTCATCTCTACGGATTGAGTGGGAAGCCAAGTCTCTCCTGGGGCTGCAGGAGGCTGAACCTATTTCTTTGTGAATGGGAGGGAAGTTGAATATATGGAATAGTGTGGGTTTATGTACAGTTTTGTGCCTTGAAGCACATATCTAATTCACTCACATACACTCAGCATACAAAGAATAATCTGAAGGTCTCTGTGCTGTGAAAAAAAAAAAAAAAAAGAGCTCCTTTTTCAAAAATAAACAAACAAAAAAGGTAAACATTGCTTTAAAGTGCTCCAGTTTAATCTTGAGTGTGAAAGTGGATGATGTCATGTTGCTCAGTGCTGGAGAACAACCAGCAGCTACAGACCAGTCTTGGGTAAAGCAAACAGCCATGGCACCATGCAGCCTCTCCTCCAGCCTCCCCCAGATGCTCTGTTCACATCCCCCCTGCTTTGTACCACTGGCATTTTCAAGCCTCTCCACATCCTCTGTTTCCAAATTGTGGGGACTGCAATAGAGATTCCCATAGGGTCCCACAGCTGAGAACGGTCTGGACGGCTGGTGTGGAGTCAGGAAAGGCTGATGGCATGAGTCAGCCTAGCTGGTGGGTCCAGCCCACCCCGATTCACTGCACCTTCACCAATACTGTCCCATAGCAGCAGCCACTCAGCTGGCCTGGCGCTGGTCTTGTGTAAGCAACCGCAGCACAGAAAGTTCACACTGAGCAACATCACACTGCCGGTTGCCAAATATTTATTGTACAAGCCTGGCTAACCATAATAGGAACTTAGTTTGACCAAAACCAAAAGAAAAAGATGCTTAGCTTGGGATGGATGCCAAGCCAATTATTTCATAAACAAGCTTGATGCTCTTCCTAAAAATGGAGGTCAGATCCTCATTTGGTGTAAGTGGGTGTGGCTTAAACTGGTCTCAAAGAGCAGGTCAGGAGAAGCAGCCAGGCACTAAAGGTCACTTTATAATGCCTGTCCTGATATTAGATGCTGTTCAAAAGGTCAAGCACAACCTCCCCCTGCACTCCACGTCCACTGCCTGCAGTACCAGTCCTGCAGAGGACACCTCCATTTCCATCCCTGACACTGACTGGATCACCAGGCTATCAGTGGCAGTATGTGAGCAGCTGAACAGCAAAATGCCTTAATAGGCTCAAAACTTCTGCCATGGGATGAATGCCTCAAAAGGTGATCGATACCTCTCTGTGCAGTTTGCTGCTTTACCCACAGCAGTAGAAAATCAATGTAGGAGGGTCATCAGCATGGGATGAGATGACCCTCCCTCAAGTTGCTCCTGAAGGCTTCCAGGGAGGTGGCAGAAGATGGAGAGAACCTTGGATGCCTGGTGAGGTGGCAGGCAGGGGACAGAGCGAGTAGAAGAAGATCCAGGCTCTTCTGCTCTGACTCTTTAATTTTCCACTTGAGTTTATGTCTATTGTTATGGGGGGGGGGGGGGGGGGGGGAAATACTGAGGCTGCTTTGGGGTCTTATTTTAAATCTTTCTGTGACAAACAGAGCTTTTCTGCATCTTTTCTGGTTTTCATCTGGCATTTTATTTCTTAGTATGGGAAAGATGATGTTATTTTTCTGCGCTACCCCATCTGATAGCTACAGATTAAGTGGTAACGTTTGTTCGCATTTATAAAAAACACAATGATTTTTATTCTTATTATGCAGCAGTTTTGGAATTTGGGCTAAATCTGATTCTGGATGGAAGACTATCTCAAAGACTTGCTTTTCTAACTCACATTTAGGGGATCTGAATACATTTACTAGCGTTCAAATAGTTTGTCTTAAGCCCTCAATTCTTTTATTCCCTGACTAAAGATTTATATGTTTTTTTAATGCATTCATACAATACAACTCTTTATACTTTTTTTTTTCAAACACATGGTGATTTTTTTTTTCTCCAAAGGGGGATCTGAACCTCTATGAAAGGAAAAATAGCAAAGAATCACTCCATACACACACATATAACCAATGGATTAATTTCAGCAAGAACAGAGGGGAAACCTGGCAGATGAAGTTTTCCTTCCTCTGAGGCATTTTGGCTAATTTACATCCTCATTTCAGAGCTAAAGGCTCCCACTGAAAGGCAACCATGTGTTCCTTTTAAACAGGTAGATTTGATTAAAGGCTGGACTTCTGGAGCATGATCCTGCTGCCTCTGTACAATCAGTCCTATCAAGGATAATGAAATTACTCACAGGAGTAAAACACTGCAGAACAGAAACCTAGAGTCTCACCAATTATAAGAGAATTTTCTTCTCTTCTTCCATCCACCCCTTTCTTTATTGCCCTTAAAATGCCAGGGGAGCTTCAGAGTTATAGCAATTATTGTTATGGAGAACAGGGCATAAAATGAACTGTTATTGCCTTAAAAGAGCTGGAATCTCTTTACCTTCCAAGAGTAAGGCACAAAAATCTGTATGCAAATGAATAAATATAAATGCAAATATAATCTACACCAGGAAAAGCTGTTTTTCCCTGAGCTAAAGAAGCATAACGATAATCAGGCTCCCAACTGTAAACGGTACTCAGTGTTTTGTAAGAGCTGTGGAAAAATGAGACAAGGGTTTAATCCACTTTCTCCTCTGGTTGGAGAAAACAGGTGTGGCTCCATTTGCAGGTAGCTTATTATTTTTCATGAATAAATTAGAGGCACTCTTTGCATATTTCAAGTGGTAGCAAATTTTGCTGCTCCTGCTCAGAAACACTCACTGGAGACAGAACAACATGGACTGAGAGGTTTAATTGTGTTGCTTTGCTCAGCTTCGATGGTTTATGAGGATTTGAAGAGGCAGTAAAACATCCTTTGGCAAACAAAGGCTTCCAAGTAGATTGAAGATCAGGCATGCTTTGTTTATCAATGGACAAACAAGAGTGGAATAAAACAGCAGAATTTCTTCTCAAACACCCCACCTTGCAACATATATCCCATGTGGGAATCTTCCAGGAGATGCCTTCCCCCAGCCCATGTTGGGCAACTGGGATCACACGGCTGAGATCGTGCTGCCAGCAGAGCTCCCTGAATAAATATTTGCATCAGTTCACAATTAAACACCGAGACAAATGGTGAAAGAACGAGGAGGGCATAGAATATGTACCTGGGCTGAGGCACAGGTGAAAACACAGGCACCTGAGTGAGTGCTGAACCAATGAGAGCCACAACTAGAGGAAAAGTGTTGGTGTGAGCACTTCAGTTTTCCATGCTTTTGGTTCCTTTGGCACAGAGAAACTGTGTTGAAACAAACCCACTTAATACCACTAATCACTGTGGTTTCAGCACTGGGAAGAAAAGAAATGAGGTACAGTGTGCTCTGTTTTCAGTCAGAAGGATTTGGAGCACTTTGGAGGAAACTTGGTGCCAAGGAAGGGGAGGGAAGCATTAAGTGACCCCCGATGTGTATTGTGTCCCAAAATTTATCTTGATACCTGTGGCAAGTTGGTGGGAATGCAGTCCATTTAATGAAGAAGACAGTGAAGAAAGCAAGAAATGTGAAAAATAAAGACAGTAGGTCATGGGGAAGGAAAGGAAACAAAATGACTCAAAGGATACCAAACTTCTTAAAATGCTAAATGAAAAGACCAGTAAAATTCAGATGCAGACAACAGTCTGCAAGAAACTAAGAGTTCAGCAAAGGAGACAGGTTTAAATCCTCACAGGATGTGACACAATTTATTGGCAGAACAGAGAAAACTTTAAAAAGTCCCTAGTGAAATGAAAATTAAAGGGCATTATTTTGCTGCAACATTTACAAAAAGACAACAGTGAAACAAACATACACTTTCCACGAGGTGTGAAGGTCAGAAGAGACGGAAAAGAAATAGAAACTGCTAGACATTTGATTGTAGTGATAGGATTGTAGTGATAGGATTGTTGCCAGTACTGGGAAGAATTACAAACTTCTAAAAGAGAATTTGGCAATAAACTAATGAGTCAGGAGACAGCAATGAAAGTAGGACACAATGACGACCTTAACTTTTGTATTGGGGGGAAGAAAAGCAAGGCACAGGATATTTTTATCTGGTATAGGATAATGTATTATTGAGACAATATGTAATGTGGGAAGAAAAGGAAATAATAAACAAAATTAAGAGTCAAGAAGAAAACCCCAGGAAGTTTCTTCAAATTTGATGGAAACTTTAGCAGAGATATATTATCACAGAATCATGGAATAGTTTGGCTTGGAAACAACCTAAAAGATCACCCAGTTCCAACCCCCCTGTCATGGGCAGGGACACCTTCCACTAGACCTGGTTGCTCAGAGACCCAGCCAATCTTGCCTTGGGCACTTCTAGAGAGGGGACATCCACAAGTCCTCTGGGCAACCTCTTTTACCCTCATAGTAAAGAATTTCTTTCTAATGTCCAATATAAATTACCCTCTTTTAGTTTAAAACTTTCATCCCTTACCCTGTCACTGCAGGCCCTGTTAAAAAGTTTTCGTCCATATTTCTTATACAAAAGACAGGAAGGGAAGTTGGTGCTGAATGAAGTCAAATACTCCTGATGCCAACTGGCTCTACTGCATCCCAGCTGGAAGGGTGGCAGGGAACCAGCAGGGTGACAGCCAGGAACAATCATGGTATCAGGGAGAAGGGTGCCCAGGAAAACCATGCAAGGGTGGAAGGCATACTGGCCTGAAAAGAGCATCTGTAAAAGAAAACTTGAAGGGAATGCACAATGGAGAAATGTCCAGGGAGCCAAAGTGTCTCAGTAAGGCTCTCTGCACACATTGATAAGTCTCTTGTGTCCAAAGCAGGTGGAGAACAGTGTATGTCCACAGCAAAGCAACCAGATGGGACATAACAGGCAGGGTGCATTGGCAAGGGGAACCATTTCAAGGCACAGAGGAAACCCTTACAAAAACACACACGTCAGGCAAACAGCTCTTGTGTGAAACTGGACATAAACAGCCTGGAAGGAACAAACAATAAATGGGGTTGAGTCCAAGAAGATCATTATCAGGTGAAAGATAGAAAAAGAGGCTCTAATGTTGTGAGTCGTTCTGCATGGGCAGGCCCCTAAACTTGTTCAAAATGTTACTGATTTCAATGACTCTTCATGTCTCTGCTAGCATCAGTCAGAAAAAAGCACCAGGATGAGCTGAAAGGTGCTTACACACTTCAGCACCTCATTTTTCCCAGCAGCAGGCCAAGACCCAAACCAAGAAAAGCAGCCTCTCCATGGGCCTTCATTCGAAAACATGGCCAGGGTAGAAATGAATCGTTGGGAATGGAGGAAATCATAGTGAAAGCCCCAAAATGATCAGCAGAGTTTTCAACAGCAGTTGGAGAATTACTCACTGGTGATTCACATATTCTATGCTCAGAAGGGGCTGGTGATCATACCCTCTGATTTCCTGCACAACAGGCAACTAAAACCTCACTTTGCTTCAGGCTCTTTATCACTGCCTGGTCTGGAGAATGTCATTTAGGCTGAGTTCTTCAGAGACTCAGCCTTCAGAGACAGAAATAACCCACCTGCATGTAGGTGTCTGTCATGTCACCTGGTCCTTATACATCTGGTGGGGATGTGGTCAATATATCCACTGGTGATTCTGATCTTTATTTGTTTTATCCTAAATTAAGTGCCTGTCTTTGGTTGGTTGAATCACACCCTCGTGCTGACTGGATCCTCACCCAAAAGAAACAAGACACAGAGTTCTGAGAAGTGGACATAGATGCATCATAGGCATCCAGAACTGGGTAAGATATGTCTCAGGCCAAGAATCCTAAGGCCCAAAGCATCCTTACATTTATTATGATTGTTAATCTCATTTATTCTGAATGTGTAGATAAATCACACTAGAAATTAGGTATAATTTTTCTGCCTTCAGCTTCCAACCACTGACTTTTTAATATCATTTTCTGCTTAACTGAAGAGCTGTTCACAATTAAATTACACTGCTGTTATACTCTCCTTTTCTCTGGACCAACAGAGTTCATTATGGTCTAGATCTGCTATCACTGAAGATTAGATGATGATATTGGATCGTATCAAATAGTTCCATTAACCAGAAAAGAAGGATCTAAAAGAATCTGTGAGCCAAATGCTCTATAAATGGGATTTGGTTTGCCACTATTTCACCTTTTCATGCTAAGAAAAAAAAAAAATAAAGAGCAATTACAACCCCCCCAAATTCCCCCAAACTCTTTTACTTCCAAAGCAATTATACACATAGATAAGTGTGGCTATTGATAGCAGTGTGGATATAAAATAGCAGTTCCTTTCATGGGGAAGAAGAATGTAAGCAGAAAAGAACATGGTGAAAGAATTTCCCCTACTTGTTTGCCCTGGTGGGTTTCCTCTTGGATTGCATAACAAGTGCTCACAAGGTGAAGGCTTTGCCCACAGAAATACAGCAACCAAAGTGAAGAGCCATCAGGTTCTATTTTTCTCTCGATCTCAAAACACAGGTTCTTCCAAAAGGCCAAAGATGAGATTTAAATGAGCAAAACCTACTGCATCTGGATCACAGAAGAAATTCTGAAAGCTACCTGTAAAAGCTGATAATCAGTTATTACAAACTACTGAATATCTGAGTAGAAAACTGATACCCTGAATGTTGTATTCATGCATAACTTACCTGGAAAGGTGCAGCTTTCTTTTTTATTCATGCATTCTTTTTTCACTAAAACTATTTGTATTCCAAAAATAATTTTTCTCTTCTTTTTGTTTCACAAGCAGAGCCCCAAGCCAGAGGGGAAAAATAAAAGCCGAACAACATATGCTGCCAGAAATGCGATACATCATATTTTACACTGCTAAAGGATAAAAGCAGCAGCTCAGAAAACACCAGGTTAGATTTGGAGCATCTGCACAGTTTGCTTAATAAAGACTGATGCCTGCTTTGCTGTTTCTCTTCCCCCATTCCAGTTAGCTGGAACACAGACCAGCCTTTCTCAGAGCAGGATCCTGTTGCTAATGATAACTACTGAAATACAGTGTTGGCAAAGACTTCAAGACACCATCCAGCTCAATCCCTGGCAGGAACAGGAACACCTAAACCATCTCTGATGAATTCTGATAGCAGATGACTCCAAGGTGTTTTGATACTGCCTGGAGGCTGTGGGTGATCTGTGCACACACTGACAGCCCAACTCAGACAGCAGGGACTGGGTTGCACACACATTTGGAAGATGCTCTTCCCACAAGCCCTGAGGGCTCTGGGAACCATGTATGAACCCTCACAGCTCAAGGGATTACCTTACCTTCAACAGCTGATCTGTTCCAAGAGCTCAAAGGGAAAAGGAAGCCAACCACAACTCCCCAGAGGGGATTCTCCCGCATATACAAGGTCCACAGATAGAGAGGAACCCAACCAACTCTGATGACCCTTCCAGCCCCAGAGCTGGAAGAAAGTGAGGATGGAGTCCTCAGTAATTTCACAGAGGACACCAAGCTGGGTGGGAGTGTTCATCTGCCAGAGGGCAGGAAGACTCTGCAGAGGGATCTGGACAGGCTGGATCAATTGGCCAAGGTCAATTGTATGAGGTTGAACAAGGCCAAGTGCCAGGTCCTGCACGTGGGTCACAGCAACCCCTGCAGTGATACAGGGTGTAGGAAGAGTGGCTGGAAAATTGTTGGGAAGAAAGGGATCTGGGGGTCTTGGGTGACAGTGACTGAACATGAGCCAGATGTGCCCAGGTGGACAAGAAGGCCAATGGCTTCCTGGGTCGTATCAGCAATAGTGTGGCCACCAGAATCAGGGCAGTGACAGTTCCCCTGTACTCAGCACTGGTGAGGCCACAGCTTGAGTTCTGTGCTCAGTTTTTGGTGCTTCCCTGCAAGAAAGGCATTGAGGTACTGGAGCGTGTCCAGAGAAGGGCAATGGATCTGGGAAAGTATCTGGAGAGTGAGTCACATTCAGAGTGGCTGAGGGAGATGGGGATGTTTAGCCTGGAGACAATGAGGTTCAGGGAGACCTCTACAATTCCTTGAAAGGAGATTGTAGCAAGGTGGGGGTTGGTCTATTCTCCCAGGCAGCAAGTGACAGGACAAGAGGCAGGTTCCAGGGGAGGTTCGGGTTGGACATCAGGAAGAATTTCTTCACTGATTAAGCACTGGAATGGGCTGCCCAGGGAATTGGTGGAGCCCCCATCTATGGAAGTGTTCAGCAAATGACTGAACATGGCATTCAGTGCTCTGGTCTAGTTGACATGGTGGTGTTTGGTCAAAGGTTGGACACAGTGATCTTGGAGGTCTTCCCCAATCTTAATGAATGATTCTATGCATGATTCTGTGAGGGAAGGGTGTATGCCTGAGGGACCACTAGCTGACAGGTATTTCTTTTGAGCTCTTTTGAGCTATTTCCATAGCATTTGCTGTTGCTCCTTTACTGCTTAGGGTCCTGGAGGCAACTTGGTCATTACAACATCAAGGCAAGACTCCAGCACCTTCAAGACTGCGCCCCAGAGGGCTGAAGCATCCCTGATGCCACCTTTCTCCTCTCACTTCTACATAAAATACCTATTCTCAGGTATGCCCAGGATGTCCAAGTGACACTACCAGGCAACAGCAGGTTCCAGCCTTCCTTCTAACTTAACATCCCCATCTCCTTATCAACTGGATCTCTAGCAATAGGCTACAAAGAACTTCCCATGTTTTGGGCACTTAATGCATTAAAAATTCAATACCATTCCAATTCACATCATATGGTGGGACTCTCTGCAGACAGACATCTGACGCCTGCAGAAAAGAATGAATAGATAGAAAACAGTAGCACAGAGGTGAAGACTGGAAATCAAAGTCATCAGGGAAATAAATAAAAACTACAAAAAGTCAGAGACAAAACTTCTCTGTTAATAATAATAATAATCATCATCATCTAGGATGTCTTCATTACATGATAACATCATCAAAATTGCTCCCAAAGGAAAAAAAAAAAACCAAACATATTTTTGCACCTCAGGTCTGGATTGCACTAGCCATATTTAAACAAAAACAGAGAAAATAAAAAAGCTCTTCCCCTCTCCCTCTCAAAAAACCCCCAACAAACAAAAACACCTCAAAAAAATGAACTCCCAACCATAGTAAAAAAAAAAAAAAGAAGAGGGCTAAAATCTGGCAAAAATAGTTTCTAATTAATGGCTATTGACAATTTAGATGGCTTTATATGCATGACCACAGTGAGCTAAGTCTACCAGTAATTTTTTTTATCTATATAATCATCAGTGCAGAGAGATGAGCTCTGTTTTTCTTTGCACACATCAGTTCAGTTCTCTGTTCTCTTGGAAGAGCAAGAGCAATGTCTGACATTCTCCAAAAGCTGCTCTCATCTACTCTTCTTCCCAGTTCTTTCTCAAAACCAAACTGTTTTCTTGAACACTGAAATTAAGATCTGCAGCAGGATCCCACTAAACTGTCTTCCAGATACCATCTATATGTAATTCCTGCCCTACTTTATTTCCAATGATTCAAACGGCCTCTGCTCAAGCTCGGGCATTCTGTGAGTAATTCTTGTCTCTGAAAAATGCTCTTACCCATTTAGAGTTCCTTCTTATTCTAAATACTATGGTAATTGTTGGCATCACCTCCCTTTAGACCCTTGCAAAGCTCACCAGGAGAAGCGATCTGGCAGATATGTGAGTGTGGAGGCTGGTTTGGGAAGCAGACAGGCACCCAATTTACATGAGAGCTGGTAGAATTACCTTTCTGCTTAGTGATATCTCAAACTTCCTAAGCAACACAGGGCCTTCCTCTGATTATAAGCCAGCGTTATTTTAATTCAGTTATTTATATTCAGCTATAGCCTTTGTTCTGGGAACACAGCCAACTGAAGTACTGAATACTTAGTGAGTATAATTAGAAAGGTAAGCAGCTCCAAAAGGAATTAAATCAACACACACACAGAGTCATTATACAGGATGCATGAGGAGAAAGATGAGGAGTGGAGGGCAAAGGCTTGGACGCATACACACAATAAAACTCCCACACCCTAAGTGATCTGTCTCTACCAAACTGACATCTCTGTCAAATGAACTCCATTCCCCTGATAATTTGGAGAAATGTTTGTTTGTGGAGTGGGTGGGTTGGACTCATGACCTGTTTGCTGAGGCAACAAAAGCTCTTGAAAAAGAACCTTCCTAAGATCTGACAGGCTTTGGCCTTCAGCAAACAGCATGTTCAAGATAAGCAAATAATGAGCAACCTTCATCGATGAACTGCCAGCACAGAATGCCTTCAGATCTCCCGGAGCAGTTCCTGCCTGGCTGTCCTTCAGGCCTTTTCTCATGGCCCCAGGTACTCACATCTCTTCTGCTCTTCAGCTTTGTTTCCAGCATTTGAGTCATTGCTGTGTTTAACATTCAGTGCAGCTTCATAAAGACACCAGCTTATCTCTGTCCAGATTGTTCCAGGTATTTACATGCTACCTGGATCATGAGAAAATCAATAGGAATCAAGTACCTAAATATCCTTGGGAATACAGACTGCTGCTCCTCCTCTAAAGACCATCCACCTCTTGTCCCTCCAGCAGAGTAAAAGCACTGCTTTTCTGCTAGTGGTATGACACAACCTTCCTGTTCACACACAAAGGTGTCCTCTGAGGAGCAGAGGTTTTGCACTTAACTGGAACAGGCTGCAGTGACTAAAACTGGGAAAATATGATCAAAATAACAAGTGGATGCAATCACTTAATTGGCTGCAATCACTTAATTGCTCCTGGGTGGTTTATGGACATGCATTTGTTCACATGAGTCTTTTGGAGCAGGTTAGGCTCTGCCTGAGCACATTGTGCCACCCCTATAACATCAGACTATCATTCACAGAGCTACCTACCAATTACTAGGAAGAATCTGAGTTCAAGCCTGATAGAGAAACTACTGGAAGGTCTGCAAAGATTTCCACTGGCTTAAAATTCTCATTAGTTCCTAACTAATGTCTCGTTGCCCATCTTAGCGGGGAAGTAATGCAGCAACTAAGCAGGGTGTATAAAAAGAAGTCTCTCTTGTATGAAAAATAATAGTTGAAACATGCAGGGTAAGGACTATGATATGAAGATATTCACAATACTCTTTCCTACCATTTAGCATAACAACAGCCCAAGAATACAGACCCTGGGTCCTATCAGTGTAAGACACACACCTCCACGAACTTCTGCAACCTGCTCAGGTCTGCCCTGGTTTCCAGAGCAGGGAGAAGATGTTTCACGGAATACACCATAAACCATCTTCTTCTCCCAGCAGTGAAATGTGCATTTCAGAGAGAAAATTCTGGATCCAGCCCATGTTATCATTTGAAATCTCACATCTGACTTTACAACCAGGAGGCTTCAGCATCCAAGTGAGTAAAGAGGGTGAGAGCATAAGGCCAGGCTAAGGCTACTAAATTTTGCCATGCCAAATTTGCCAGACTTGCACTGGCATAGCTGTGCTAACTCCAGAAGCATGAAAGAATCTCCAGTGCTCTTGCTTGCAGAATTTGTTTTGCTGGTGATCAGATGATGGAAAGGAGAGGCCTAAATCACCAGGTAAAGCAAAGCCTCACGAGGATACACTGTGTTCCCAGTAGGAGATTTGGTCTGAGTATTTCAGAGGAATTCAGGTGTTGGTTTCACCTGTGATGAGGGATTACAGTCCCCACCTCAGAGCTCACTCCCTAGAACTATCTCTGCTCTCAAACTGCTGCCTGTGTCATGGCATCACAATTGCTTTTCTTGTTTTCTTTAACGTCCACCCATAAATAGTTTTTCCCAAACTGAAATTCCCCGACACCAAGACTAGTTTTAGCTTTTATTTTAACTAATTCCCATGACAGACCATTGACTCAAGACTGGAATGAAGTATTAAAGTTGGGCCAAATTCCAGCAAGCTCAATGCAGCCTCATTCAGCGTGGTGATGTATCCACAGCTAGCTAAGGATCAGACTCAGGAACAACTTCTTCAGCTTCACAAGCATTGCTACAGTCAAGCCATTCCCCATTCAATACTCCTGCCTTTACTTCAGTCTTCCTTTCTAATTGAGTGTTTTGAAAGGCGGGTGTTTCACCGCCCTCAGTGCCTACAGGATGGGTATAACATGTGTGACCAGCACACTCAGGATAAATATCCCCGTGCAAGCACATAATCAATATACATGGAGCACTTTAGGCCCCACAGAGTCAATTTTCACACTCAGAATTTCCATTTGGCCAGTCTGGACCAGGGGCTAATCTCATGGTCAGTTACTGCTGTTATCACATTGTGCCAAAACATTCAAAGTAAAATCAACAACATATCCAACAAAAAGGGAGATTTCATGCACCACTGACTTGGATCAGGTATTTTCAATTTCATACGGTGTTCCTCTGTATTGCAAGAGACTGGACAATGCAGTTTTGTTATGTCAGTCTTCTGGCTAATATTTTAATCACTTAACCATCCCTCTGCCCTTCAACTGGAAGGGGAAGTCTTCACTTCCTGGCCTGGTATTTCTGCACATTTCTACTTTCAGCTTCATTTTTTTTCCAGAGAGGGCTGGTTTTCAGCTGTGGACAAAATGACCTTTGAATATCTGTCTACAAAGAGATTTGAGATCTTTTGGCTGATGGTGGCAGTGTGTATCTGCCATCACTACCAATGCGCTGATTTAAGTAAGGATTTGACTTTATTACTAAGATTAAAAAAAAAAAAAAATTCCTACAGCACTCACACTGCATACCAAAATCGTGTCTAGATTATACAGAGCAATACATCTGAACTCACCATGTCTATGCTACACTGTGGCACTGCCACTGTCTGTTGCCATTCTCTGTGAGCTGGTGATCATGTCTTCCTGGCTAATTGCAATTTTGAGCAGTATTTTTCTACTTATGAAGATGCTTTTTATTGAACTAGGGTCACGTTTTCATCATTTTCAGTAAATAAGTTTTGACCAAAGAGCACAGTTTGTGTTGGCTTCCTTATGTGGACAACATTTCCCTGAAGAAAAGCATGTCATGAAGATGCAGCTCCCAATAACTTGTTCACAGTTTTGGCCTTGTCTGTGTTGCCGACAAAATATGTTTTTCACACAGGGATTAATTAAGGCACATTAGTCATCTCCTGAAAGCCAACAACAGGGCAATACAGTGCTAACACAATAGGTCCTCTCAACTGCTTGGCAGTGCTGTACTTGAAACTGTGACTGACCTGAACCTTGCTGCCTATGGGACCCCATGGGTTCTTGCTGCACATTTCATTTCTGCTTCAGAAAAACTCCTTTTCTGAGCAATGAAGATACAGCCCTAAGTATAATATTTTTTTTCAGTAAGTGGGTGTGAAGGTGACAGAACATGAGTGTTCAGCGCAGGCACCATAGCATTCTACAACTTTAGTTTTATAGGTGATCTGAGATGATGTTAAGGCACTAATCCAACCACAGAGGATGCAGCAGCCCCACTGGCAGGCAGACAGGTTCTGGTCTGAGCCATTTTGATTGCTCCATCTCAAACCCAGCTCTGGTTTTGCCCCTAGTTAACAACTAACAGTGAAAACCCATAAAAGTGGAGTATCACAGCTTCTACTGCACTTTCAGCAAGGCAACCTTAAAAAATAAAAGCACATCAAAAGCACTTTCTCCTTGCTGGGAGGAATGACCAGATTAAAACTGAGACTGCTGCTCGGCTACCACTGAAATCTAGGTGCCATCAGGATTCAGGTTGCTGATGCTCAATTTGATGCTGAGCACTCTGTACAATCAGAGTTTGTGTGTGGGAAAGTCGGTGCATACAAACCAGCTTCATCAGACATCTTGGGACTTCTGACTGTGGTGGTTTGTTAAACGCCACTAAAATTGAAATGCTGAATTTTGGGGAAAACCCACTGGGTACCAGGACCTTCAGTACACACTGTCTCCTGTCCAGAAGTTACACTAAGCAAAGGGGAAGTAATTTCTTTATGACAGTGCTCATCCTGAAGGGTAGGAAAGAAAAGCAAGTACATGAATAGGAAAAGACAACCAGTACAGACTGTCCAAAAGAAGGAAGGGCTAAAAAGTGGAAAAGTCCCCAAGCATAAAAAAACAGACTTTAATTTGTGAAAGAACAGTACTCAGCACCTAAGGAAGTCTGAGGTAGAGATGAGCCAGATGACTCAGTTACTTAGCAGAAGACAGTCTGTGAGACCAGACAGAAAGAAAAAAGTCTGCATGGTAAAGAGAGATGATTTGTGATCCGACTCCAAACATAGGAGAGGAGGAAAAAAAAAAAAAAATGAACAGAACATTGAAAAATGTGAAGAGTTCATGCTAATTTCTTCACGGTCTTTGGGAAATAAATCCTACAGCTTGATGCACGACCATTTCATTATTTGAAGACTCTTCAAAAGGCTGGCTTCATTATCCATTGCCATCTTAGGTGCTCCTTCAAGTATTAACTATTGGATGAAGACCTTAGGAATGAAGAACAGAAGTTTGCATATAGGCAAGAAATGGAAATCGCATAGGAAAGAGACAAAACAGCTGGTTTAAAGAAAAAAAAACAAACCCAGTAATTTAAAAGACTCTGGCTTTAGCTCCTTGAAATGCATGTTTCCAACTTCAGCCTCCAGCTTCCTCTACAAAAAAACAAAAAAATTCTGTGGATTTTTTGAAAGTGCCTGTTTGTCTTAGAAAGAGCCCTTGGAAGCTGAGCAATGACTTGCCCTGTCAAATGTGTAACACTCACTAGCTTATAAATATGTAAAACTAATATAACACAGGCATGGTGCTCTGTTGCTGTCTGAAAACTCAGCCGTACTCAAGGGCGATTCAATCTGCATTCATTGCCTCTGCGGGAACAATCCATTTGTCGGATGTTTTCCATGTTCACCATAACCTCTGAGAAGCTCAAAATGAATTGCCATCAAGCGGAGGTGTCTCCTCAGGAAGGTTTGCCAGTTTAGCTGTAATCATATAAGCAAAGCAGAATCATTGACCCTCCAAGAATCGATACAGCTTTGCTAGTGCAAAAATATTTACAATAGTTGTCTTTAGACCATGTCTGCAATACAAAGTTGGGAAAGCATCAGTAATAAGGGTGCCAGGTGATGTGTGACAGACACTGAGTACCCAGCCTACTCAGATTTCCAAATGGCTGCACCTTAAGCCAAGCAGAGTATTCCACTAAGCCACAAAGGCGAAAGAAGAGTTTTTCCCATGTAACCTGTACCCCCTTTTCCATGCCAGAAATATGTTCATTGGAAAAAACTGACATTATTCTGGTGTAAACCAGGTTTTTAACCAGTATAGGTCTCATTCGGACTAATAAAAATCTTTAAGATACAACATTGGGTGAGGCACATCCTTTAAGATTTCCCATGTGCACGGCAATGACTTGTGTCTTCAGCCCCCTCCCTGCACCCTCTCAGGTCACCTAGAATGAGTACCTAGTAAAGCATCACTCAAAACACCTGCTGATACTCTACTGGCACTTCTGCATGAAGCAGCGTCCACCAGGAGAGATGAAACAGACTCAATTCTGTGTCTAGATTAACCCAGCTGATTTTAGAAGAAATAATTTTGTCTGAGAGATCAATAAATACCAGCAGGAAAACATGGCAAATACCTCAGAAAAGAAACCTCTTCTACAGACACAACTGATCTGGAATGAAATCTGCCCAATCATCACCTGGTTTTCCTCTCTCTTTCCATGTGGTTTTCCTCTCTCTTTCCATGTAAGAGCAATACATTATCACTACTGGCATTTTAGCCTCCTTTCACAAGAATATGAGGCCTGTGTAATTACTCTGTATAAGACTGTACCTGCATATTAACCTTTTCCAGCAATAATTTTAAAACACATTATCAGGTTTAAAAATTATTAAATACATTGACAGAGAGGTGAAAGACTCAAAGACACAAAAGCAATGCAAATAGGGGGATGAGGAAGAAGAAAAAAATCGAATAGCAAGAAAAACCCCCTGTATTCTATCTTGATTTGGGACCATCACCCAAGAGCCAGAAGAGCCATGAAAACTTGAAGGCATCCAAGTGAAGATCACTAGGATGGAGTGGACACTGAAGTTCACAATGAGCAAGGAGAGACGGGGATGGCTGGCTTTGTTCAACAAGGAGAGGAGAAAACTATGGGCAGGGGGATGAGGTTCCCTTCTTTTTGCTGCCTGGTGGAAGGAAAACAGGGGAAATGGAGACAGCCCCTTCTGAAAGATGCACAGTGAAAGGACAAGATGAAACAATCGCAACTTATGTTGGAGGCTATTCCAGCTGGACAGAAGAAAATTGTTTCATCTTCAGAGGAGTTCAGAGGAGCTGGAACAAGACCCCTGAGAGGGTGGGCATTGTCCAACCTTGGAGATTCCCAAACCTTGCTGAATGAGACCCCAAGAAATCTGATGTACCACCAGAACTAGACCTTCTCTGACCTCAATGCTGGATTAGACACCTCAAGGGGACCTTTTCCACCTAAATCATGGTATGTGGTTGATCTGTCATTAGACACCAGAGACACCACACAAAAATGCAGCCTCAAGATATGAACCTATAGGAAATAAAGGGTCCTTGGCTTTGCTACTCATGGAACTATCTGCACTTTTTAGTAGTGATTTGCCTTTATTAAGAGGAAGTTTTATTAAAGCAGTAGTATGGAAAATAAAGAACGGAAATATGTGTTAGAGCTCCCTTTACCAGGCACAAAAAGAAAATGCATCTTTAATCATAGTGAAAATCTGCTGCTTAAAAGATGAAAGTAATTTTCTGTGCAGCTTTGGGTCCTGGAGACAAGAAAGCCTACGGAAAGGTAGGGGTGTGTGCCTTTATTTCCAGTGCAGGAAAGGAAACACCATAACAGAAAGGTAGCAGCTATCACTAGTGCCCTTTGCCCAGATTTTTCTCTCTGTCTCATCAGATGTGCCCACTGTCCCAGTTTCCCCTATGAAATCAGTGCCCTTAGCTTTGGGTGATCTGAAATGCGATGCCGTACCTGGCTTTGGATGAACTGCATGATGCTACTTTCGCCCCAGGGAAAAGCTGTTGAACAGAAACAGTGAATAAAACCCCTGACTTTACTCTTCCCCTGTAAGATAGACTTCTAAATGCAGTAGGGTGTCAGGCCCCAACCCATGAGGGCAGAGAACAGAAATGGGGCAACTCCATAGCCCACTCTTGGCACTGACAAGGGGAGAACGTTGCATTCAGCACCTCAAGGGCCCTCATGGAGTATCCAAAACCTCAGGGATAAAGCCCTGAGCAGCCCAATCTCAGACTGCCCCTGCTTTGAGGGAGTTTGGACCAGAGACCTCCTGAGGTCCCTTTCAATCCAATTCATCTTATGATCATGCAAATATTTACTCAAGAGCTTTAACAATTAACTGATGCAAATTTAGTTGTCTTGCACATCTCCATTCACCAGCCCCAAAGAAAAAGATAAGTAAAAATTTCAACCAAATGTTATTTTGAGGTGGTGGTGGTTTTTTTTTTTAACCAGGAAAAATATAAACTGGGGTTGGCAGCTCCTTTTTTCACATGTTTCTAAGTAACCCACTGAATTGCTTTAGTTTGAAAAATTACACCCTACACTCTGGAACCATTTCACTTAGGGATTTTTTTTTTTTAAACCCATCATCTTTAGACAGGATTTTTAACAGCCTTTAATTATTTTTAATTGTGAATGATTCAAAATTGCTTTGTTTCATTTGTTTGTTCCTAACAAGATGTTAGCTCTCTCCCAAAGTTTGTTTATATAGAGACAAGGACTTTTCAAGGTGTGTGTTGGGGCTGCTCATTAGCTCAGCAAAAGTATATTTTAACACAGTTTTGTCAGTATAAAACAAATGTTGGTTGCACACTTTGAAAGAGCAGCCCAACCAAGCAGTGGTTCCTCCTGTGCCCTGAGAGGATTTTGCTCTCTGTCTCCTGACCTTTTCCAGCTCATGGCTCCTTCTCTCCACCTTGGCTGCAATACTAGAGCACTGCTCCTGGGGTTCTGTGTCTTCCCACTTTTCTGACAAAGCTTCCCTTGGTAATTTATCTGGAGCAAACAAACAGTATCTGCTATGACTCCAGATTTGCTGTCCCAGGAAACCTCCTCACCAGCCTCTTAGTGAGGAAAAGGAGGTTGTTGCTATTGCACACCATGCCCCAGCTCCTGCACTAACAGCAGGATCAGTCATGCTGGGCCTGTTATTCCTCTGGAAGGGACCAAACCCCAACATAATCCCAGGGGGATGGCTAAGTAGAGGTGATTGGACCACTTGTGAACAAGCAGCCCAGTAGGACATTGCATGTACCTACAGCACTTCTACAACCTCCCCAGAGGAAGTTGCGTTAGTCAGCCTGGGAGAGGTCCCTAAAACAGGAAAACCAAAGAAAGTCAATGACTAGAACTTGTTCAAAGAAAGTCCCTCATGTCAATTTTCATGCATTGAGTGAGGTGTTTACATTAGGTGAGAGACTGACCATAGCTATGCAGGTTGGAAGGGACAACTCCTAGGCAAGACATCTGACTCCTTGAAATTTTGCTGAAATAGCCACACATTGAAACCCAGCCAGCTGGTGTGCCTTCCCACCTAGACAATAAACGTGAGCAATCTTATATAATTATAATAATTAGCATTTGTAGTATGATTATGCTTTGATGCAACCCATTTTATGTGGTTTTTTATCATTGTTCTTTAATTAAAAAGATCTCCAGCTATTAAGATCAGCATGAATGTGTCACACCCAAACGAGTGAGAAAGCAACTTTACCCCAGATCCTAAAAATAAGGGTTATTCAGAATTTGGATACCCCTGAATCTGGCAGTGCTTGTAGCAGGGGTTTGGTTTGCACTTGTGCCTGTAGGTACCAGCCTACAGGCACAGTGGATAAGGAAAAGAGGCAGAGCCAGTAAGTTTCCTAAAGCCACAGCTGGAGCTGGGATCTGCCATGCTGGGTCTCAGTGCTCTGCCAGATCCAACAAACTCTGCACCTTTCCTACTGTAAAAGTTGCAGATGTGAAAAACAGACTATGAAACAAGCCAGAATTCCTTTTGTTTCCCCTTAACCTTTTTAACAAAGAGAATCCATTAAAGGAATGTGGTGGTGTATTCCAGAATGTACAGATTTTACGCAGCTTGTGAAGTACAGTCATGGAACTGCAGCACACAACAAGTGTTTGATGGAATGCTTAACATTCATTCCATCTTTGTTCTTATTTAATTAGTAAACATCTTCAAAGGGAACTGCCTGACTGCTCAGGCAAGGGGCACAAGCAGTCCAGCACTGCAACAGGCAAATAAATGTTTAAAGGAAGATATTTGGAACATGCAAGAGGCTGGGGTTTTTTCATGCAAAAAGGAGAACCAAAACCTTTCTCTGACTCACAACCCTAGTTAAAGACAAGACAAAGCTGTTGCTGTTCTGAAGGCTGCTGTGGCACTAGGGTGTTCGTTTACAAAGAACTGTGTCTATAGTATGCAGATTTGTGCTGAAATGCACTTGGGATTTGCAACTACATTCGCTACATCAATACTGTTTTCCATGTAAACAGATTTTTTTGTTACTGGTTATCATAACAATCTCAGAAATATTGCACTATTGGAAAATAGTGCCCCCAGACTCACAGTGAGCTGTTTCCAGGCTTCTGCAGAGTATTTCTGTGCACATCTCATCATTAAGCTGGCTGCAGAAAGGGCCGGAGAAAGCCCTTGTTGTGTAAACCAGAGACCTCTTGAAACCAAAAGGTTTCTACATAGACAGGAATAGCTCTTACAGGCAGACAGGGTCAAGCTTTGATCTTTAAAGTTAAATAACAGTCTGCTCTCCCTCACAGTGTCTAAGTATCCTGAGAAGTCTGTTTTGCAGGCTTGGTGACCAGGTCCCTGATGCTTGTGGAGAAAGGTGGAAGTCAGGCACATAAGCACCCCTGTGGTCCCTGCTGGTGGCCTTTCCTGGCAGAGCCACACAATACATGTCCTGCTCCGAGCTGGCATGGGACACTGGAGAAGAAGCTGTTGTGGGGCTGGGATGGAGAAGGCTGGGATGGAACTGGGCTATGAATAGGAAGGGTCGAAAGGCAGGCATCTGCTCCCCTCACTGTTCTGATGGGGATAGAGAGGAACTAAGTGACAATTTCTTGAATGATGCCAGAAACCTTCAACACAGGTCTTCCATCACCACACCAAAAGAGATCAAAGGCACTGCCAAAGAATGATGGGTAAAATGAGGTAAAAGCCCCTCCACCAAATGCTACAGTTCAAGAAAATACATTAAGAAAAAATATTGGAGATAAAAAGGAGGGCTGTTATTATGTCATCTGACTGTCATGTAAATTCAGTTCTGGATGACCACAAATTCTCCCTAGGCTTTTGAAATCTTTCAGTGCAATCTGGATTCACTCTGTAATTCATATTCTATAATCCTTCCTCTTGCCACCTGTCAATCATCTGCAGTTTGAATGCAAGTTCTTTTTGGCAGACAAATATATGGCATAGAAAAGTTCAGACTGGCACCAGAGTTACTTCTCCATGCTGGAACATCTGTAGACTCTTGAAACACCATTTTAAAAATCAGTGAATTTGTAAATCCCATAAAAAGAATATTTAAGCACCCACAAGACATTTTAGGACTCTTAGATACTGATGACTCAAAAATTAATCATTGCTGATTAAGAGAACTTTATGAGATGAAATAATGGAGTAATAAATATCCAAAGATTCTTTACTTTAAAGTCATTATCATGCAGCCTTAATTTATATTTGTAAATCGTAAAACTTAAGAGCATATACATAAAGCACATAACCCATATAGAATTTGAGAGTAGGGCTTATGTCTGTAATTAAATAACATGAGCAATTCTAGTCAGGAGATTGTCTTAAAATGAAAAGCCACAAACAGTCAAAGGGGATTTTTCAATACCTTCTCTCCTGAGATAGACCCATAACAAAATTTAAAATTTCAAACATTAAAAATGTGAAAAAAAAATGTGGATTTGGCTTTTGGTTTTTGGTTGCTGGTTTTTTTTTGTTTTGGTAGGCTTGGTTCTTTTAATGGAACTTTCCCATGATTAAAGGAAAAACAGAACTGTTGCAAAAGTTTCCATAGGAAGTACTTATCATTTCCCAAACAGCTCTCATCTTCTTTCTCTTGATTCATACTTTAGATTGAAGCTGTCTAAACCCTGAGTCCCAAAATGGTATTTAAGCACCGTGAAAAAAATGGAATAATAAAATAATGCTTGGTGGACTATATATAACACTATGTGACTTATGGGCTAATACCTGTCCTGTTGTTATTTCTCTGCTGTGGTTAAGCAGATGACCTCAGGACAGTAGGGAATTCACTAAAATAATCCTTTCCTCTCCAAGAGTTAAAACCCCACTTCTCGAACATATGAACCAGAAACGAAATGAACTTTTGCAGCCTTCTCTTCGCCATAAAAGGACTCCTCTCTCGGCAGCCACCAGAGTCCATTAGCTGGGAAAGCAGGCAGGTGTAAAAGAAGTTCATGTTTAACCTCACTGGGTTTGAAAGCCAGCACTGAAGTTTATCAGCTCACAAGTCCGTGAAGGGAGGAAAGGCAGAGAATGGGATTTAGTCAAAGACTTACTCAGAGTTAACACAGGCCACTGGCGCTAATAAACAAACATTGCCAGACATCAAAAGGAAGTAAGTAAATCTGGGAAGGTTTAGTCCAAACAATGGAAGGGCAAGCTAAGCCTGTTGCAGAGTGGGCAGTGGGGTGGGTGTCTAGATGTTAACCCTTGCCTGGGCCACAGAGGTATCATAAAGAGAGGGTTGAACCCCAAATGTGTTCTAGAGAAGCAAGAAATTTTTGCCCCCAAAGTCAGAAAAACCCTACATTCTGAATCTCAAATTTCTCTGGTTCTCCACCTTAAATTAATCATCTCATGTAAGTCTGGGAGTCAGCCCAGTGCAAAGATTAATGAACCAAACCTGATTTCAAGAGCTGAAATCTGTCAGTTTTCACACAGTGCCCAGGCAATCAGTGAGTGATGGCCTTACAGCAGAGGCCATGGCTGCTTGGCACATCAGAGCATGGAGATTTCTATATTTGGGAGACAATCTCCTCTGCAACCAACCAACTGCAGCACATGGAGCTTGGTGATGGGGAAGCTGTGAAGATGTAGCAGCACTGACTTTTGCAAGAATGTCCCTGAGGTCTCTAGCAGCTTTTTGAGGAGCACACAGTTCCCACGTCTTCCTTGTTTAAAGGGCATTTCACCTTAGGTCTCTGCCCTAGGTAGGGTTGATTGACCACAACCAAATTGTGTACTACATACACAATTCAGCAGAGGGGTAAAAGTGTCATTCACTCATCTACGGCTTCCCGATCTGTGTAACTCCCTTTGGTTTTTTCATCTTCCAGTTTGAAATATCAGTTTTACTCTGCCCATAACATAGTGCTGTGTGAGCACAGCTCTGACAATGACTCCATGGAGGACATATGTACACCCTCACTCCAAAAAAGACTCTTCCTGAAGGGAAAGGCTTTGAGGATAAAGCCAGAAGCTGGAAGAAAGGAAATCTCTTCAGGTGACAGGGCTCAGTGTTATGTGAGTCTCAGAACTGTGGGTGGCCATCCATGCTCAGAAGGGTCATCTGAACCAGCAGAGTTCAAGATGGGCTCCACCAGGCTCTGCCAAGGGTCTCCTTCCAAGCCCAAGGAGCAGGAGTTGCCATCTTGTACTGGATGCCCTAAGACTGACCTTCCTTCTGCAGAGCCAAACCTTCTCCTCAGCACTTGGGAAAGTTGGGTCATGCTTCCTCTCACTGAAGCACAATCTCATTTTTTTGGAGGCTGAGGTAGAACAGGAGGCACTGGGGTAAGTAGTGCACTGCTTTCAGAGGTCAGAGCCCACCCCTCTGGGCTCATCAGAGGCAGATCTCTCATGGGCTCCTGCTGCACATCTCCCCAAAGTTTTTTTGTGTCACCTTGTTCCTGAGAGAAATAACCACATGGTGACAACTCCACTGTAAGGAATGGCAAGTTGCCCCTCAGCTCTGTACTTCAATTAGGAAGATAAAGAGATGAACGGGAGGCATTACACAGCTTCTCTCCCTTTTGCCCAGGAAAAATAAAGAAAAGGGAAAATCCACAGCTCCTTCCCAGCAGCTGGATGCCTTTGATGCATGTTCCCCCTCCTGAAGGGTGTTCCTCTGGTTGGAAGCACAGGCACTGCCTCCAACAGGCTGCCTGCACCTTATCCCCCAGCAAGGGGCAAGTGTGTGAAAGTGAGACCAGAGAAGAGAGACTGAAGGATGCAGAGGGCACAGAAGCCCAAGCAGGACAGACAGGTGTGATCAGGTAGGTTTTGCTGATCACCATGGCACTGTGTCTGCAGGGCTTAGGGCTCCTCTCACATTGCTCCCTCTGCCATTTCACAGCCAAGCCAGAAGTGTCTTGCTCCAAAGGCAGGTGAAACATTCAAAAAAACCAACATCAAGAAAAGGGCCCCCGTAGAAACCGCAATCAACATAGAGGTTTAAATAACATCATGCATAATACATTGCAAACTTCCACCTCCAAGCGAGGGAGAGATGGCTGAAAAGGAATGTAAACTGAGCCAAAAAGAAAACAAGGCTTTTTCCAAGAGGCGAAGGCTAGCAAATCTGTAAGGGCTTGCAATCTGCTGTAGCACAGGTTGTTTGAAGGCTGGGGTGAAAAATAGCAAGCCAAAAAGGCCCCAGAGCCTGAGGATTATTAACTTTTTTGTCTCTTCAGTTTTTTCTTTTTGTTATTTCTGCTTAGTCAAGGCTCGTTTTGGCACCTCACAAACTCACATCTGTTGCCGGGAGCGCAGGCCCAGACCACCCAACACAAAGCAACCAGTGAGTGCTGAGCCACAGCTCCAGGTGGCTCCAGCCTCGCCTCCTTCCCACCCTCCCTGCCTCCCAGCTCCCTTTCCATCAGCCAGGATGTCTTGTGAGGTGCCGTGTCACCTCAGATCTCTTTCAGATCACGGTGTGCCGCCTTCCTTTGTCAGGCAAGGTAACGCAATGACAGGATGATGTGCAACGGGACCATGTTTCTTTTATTAGGATCGTGTACCTGCTGTCACTTTGGATAAGGACTATCTATTTCAAGTGGTCTCCTGCAAAGTCAATAGGGCCGAGTTTCTCTGAGAGGTCATAAGAATTATCCGGAACTTCCAAGTGTGTCTATTCAGACCTGCATCCTCTATCACAGCACGGCCAGCTTTGTTACTTCAACATCCCATCAGGTACATAAGCCCTAAAGCAGCCACCAGAAGCCCAAAGAACATAAGCACATATTTAACTTTGAGCTAAAGGATTCCTCTAGACATCAGTTTTATTACCCCTGTGCTTAAAGCTAGGCACATGTCTTTTGTGGATCCTAACAGCATCAATAATTTACATTGTGGAAGCAGCTAGAGGCCCCATTTATGTTGAGATTGTTGAACAAACAAAATAATTGACAGTCTCTGCCCTAAAAATCTTTCAGACTGGAAAGTGAATCTCCAATTCTCTTTGTAGCTCACTTTTCCCAGATTTATTTTTCTCTCATATTTAATCCAACTTAAACACTTCCGTGCAGCAACATCAGCATGTTATTTTTAAATTCAGCTTTTCCTGACTAATGAGAAGAAGTGACCCTCATCTTTACTGTTGGAAAGAGCAGAGGCAGCTGAGCTCAAATGCTGAAAGATTTACTGTAGAGCAACCGGTAATGTGGAGGCACAAACTGAGATATGAGCCATGAATTAAGATGCTCCTGAAATACTTTTGTGAGCTTTCAGCACTACCACAGGCTTCTTGTCAGATCAGCTGTTTGCCAGTCAAGACAATAAAAATGCACCCTCCAGATTAATTCCCCCCCAAGAATTTGGGCTTAAACCACACAGGATGCTTTGCTGACTGTATTTGGCTATACAGGAATTGGTATCAGCCTTCTTGCAATGTGGAACAGATGCAAAAGCAACATAACAACCAGAACAAAGCAGCTGGGTCTCCATTTTCCCACTGATACGGTCTTGTGCTGTTCTATTTGCTGTCTCTTAGCAGTTCTAATCCCATACAGAGCAGGGTCCTGGAGACAGAGCATCTCTGACGATCAGGTGTCTTGCTGCAGAGTCTGAGTGTTTATGTGTGTAATTGTCATGAGGTGTCCTTGTTCACTTCTCCTCCCATCAGGGCAGCACCCCTCCTCTGCAAAAATACTGACTCTCATTTTCCACAACTGCTGTGGTCTCACCTCTAGACTGTCACTTGTCCAATTCTATAACATGAAGCTCCAAACTGCATCCTGTGGTCCAGTCACTGCTGAGGAAAGTGGAAAATTGAGTGTCTGGGTAGTTTTTATTTAGTTTTTGAAGTACACCCCACACTATCTGCAGTACAGTAGAGCAGATTCCTTTAGCACAATGTTGCCCCACTGACTCATAGTCAATTTATCATCCTCTAAAATCCCCCAATCCTGCTTCATGATAGGAAAAGACTGGTTAGAAAACACCACGTTTCCTCTTTTTCAGGAGCCTGACAGAACTATTTAAGGGTTTTTACAGTAGCTGTTGTTTTTATCACATCCTTAGTGTGCACAAAGTTGACCACATTCAATAGTCTTCTTAATTAAATCTCTCTAGGTGATTATTAATATAATAAGATCTGAAAGCAAGCCAAGATAAAACAATAAATAAACATTTTTATTAGATTTCAGGTTTTCTGTGGAAAAGGACTAGAGCACCCACACCTTTGTTACTGGGTCCCAAACATTCCCCTGCATTAGATCCAGTGCTCTCCCAGGCAGATGCCATCTCCAGAAGGTAACATACCACTCAGCACAAGGAGATGAAAAGAAACCCTAGTTTTTATTATATGTAAGCATTTCAGTAGCATCCAGAGGCTCCAGCCAGGGCCTTCAAAAGCAAGACACAGCTCACCTGTAACATCTCTGACGAGCCTCAAAAGGTCAGGTTTAGCCTCCAAAGGTCCCTGTTGAAGAGCAGCAGTAAAATCAGCACCAGTCCCAGCCCAGATGCCTAGGAGAACAGCTGAGATTGCCTTTGACACAAACAGTATTCATCTTATAAAGTACCAAATTAAAGACGTGAAACTCTTTCTTTAGGGAAAGGAAGGGAACACCAAGCCACACTCCCTATCACACTACCTTCTCACACTCCATACAGTTGCCCTCACTGAAATTTTTATTTTTTCAGCCCAAGCAGAAGCTGAGTTTGCAGTTTTCTCAGCTTGTCCTCTTCCAGTGACAGCTCCTGAGTGCTCTTGAAAAGCCCCATCTGATCTGAGGATCAGAACCACCACCTGGCACCAAGAGGTACAGCTCAGAGAACAGCTGGAGTTCTAGAGATCCCCATTTCCAGCTCAGGTGCTCCCTCAGCAGCTGATCCCATCTGCCTGGAGTGACTAGCAGTAGCTGTCCCTTTTTCCAGACACCCTTGGCCAGGAGCTCCCACACGCTGTCCTCTTCAGTGATGCTTTGCTCCAAAGTTAGGGTACAATGGCACTGTGACCCATGCACAACCCTGACACGGAGGAGGCACCATGGAGCTTGCTCCTTGGTGTCTCCAGGCTCTCCCTGTGCTTTTCCTATTCCTCCATGAAGCCACCAGCAAGCACCCTTTGCCTTTGTGTTCTTCCATACCTTTGGGACTTCTGAAGATCAGCTGCTCCTTTAATTTAGACCTCAGTCCAGTAGGCCAGAAATAAGCAATACTTCTATTACCATAAAAGACCCCTCCTCAGGGATAAGGGTGGTAATAATAATAGTATTAGTAATAGTAATACCAAACCAAAACCTAAACCAAAACGAAAAAGCCCCCTTCCCCCCCACACCCCCAACCAATAAAAATTCCAAAACAAAAATCCACATTCATTGCTGATTCTGGGGTAAGGAGTTGAAGCCATTTCCTTAGTTCCTACAGATACCTGACAGTACTGATTTAGACTTTTGGTCCATTTCACTCTGTTGATATATATTAAATGGTGAGATCTGACTAGTTTTTAAGGTCTTTTATTTTAGCAAGGATGGTTCAAGTAGAGGTGTAAGAAGTTGATCCTGTGGAATTTGTCTGTGGGGCAGAGGAAGCAATCTGCACAAAAAAGATTTCTTTCTCTTCTGTATTTTCTACTGAATTGTATTTAATAGAAAATATTAGAAACCATACTATATTCAGGAGAAAATCCTTCGTTATGTCTTTCTTTGGGATGAGTAACCATCTGACAGATCTGTTTCAAGCAGAGCATTGAGGTGCTACACTGAAATTATTTGATTTCTACCTTCCTGAGATCAGCTTTCTAAGAAGTTAAACATGTGCCTCAATTCACTAAAGTGACGGAGAAGATCCAAAACCAGCCAACAGCATTAGGAAGACTTCCCTCAAACTGACTGGGGTCTGGATCAGACCCAAAGACAGTTGGTCTGAAGAAAAAGAAAAGAAGAGCAGAATTTGAGTATTCCCCAAGTGTCAGAGACATAAGCAAAGCTGAATGTAATGGAAATAAGGAAAAGCTGACTGATAGAGATAATGCAGCAGTTTCCTTACAAGCTTTTCTTTGTTCCTATGATTTAGGACAAGCCCGTTTCTGACAGATTAGCCAAGTACTCATTTTCCTTTCAGGAGAAGCTGTGGTGAGCATCAGTAAAGGCTGAATATACCACAGTGCAGAACAACCCTGCTGCTTGAGGTGACAGCCTTCAGCACGGAGCCCGAGCCAACTGGTTTGAACAAGGGGCAGGCACACATCAGCGCTGCCAGACACGCAGTTGTATTTGCAGTACACAGGCACTTGCAGTAACAGACAAGGGGTGCAACGAAATTCCTCTCACCCAAATGCTGATCAAAGAGCACTGAGATATTCCAGGCCAAGGTAATGATAATCCAGAAACGTGTTACAAGTGTTGGTACAGAAGCAATAGCCCCCAAACAATCCACTGGTGACAAGCAGCAATAGGACATTGGGAAATGACCGAAAGTTGCATTAAGAGAGGATTGAGTTGGATATTAGGAAAAATTCCTTTACTGAAAGAGTGGTCAAGCATTGGAACAGGCTGCCCAGGGAAGTGGTGGAGTTACCATCCCTGGGTAGACATGGAACATCATGATATGGTCTACTGGCCATGGTGCTATTCTGTTAAAGGTTGGACTTGATGATCTTGGGGGTCTTCTCCAACCTTAATAATGCTATAATTCTATGATTACTGCTGGTGCTCTAGAGGCCAACAGGTACAGACCCCTAAAAAGTCCCACAGCTTTTTTAGAAGCATGAATACAAAGTTATGATAAAACTCATTTTTTTTTGTAATTTCGTGCTGCCTACATACATTATCTTCCCCATCGATATCCCCTACAAAAAACCAAGACATTCCTCATCCTTGGTGGTGGTTGCATATGTGTGGGAGGAAAGCATGAAGCAATTACTGTTTATAAAATGGTTTTGATTCCTAAAAGACTGTAACTCCCTCTAAAAACATACCACATGACTTAAGTTTTCTGTTGGACTCCAATGATTGATGAATTTTCAGTACGGAAATGACATTTTGATTCAACTAAGTCAAAACTGGGCACAAGAGAGCCCAGAGAATTTCCTGCAGCAGGTCTCATAATCAGATTAAAACCTGTGGTTACATCTTAAAATCATGGAATTCTTTAGGGTGGAAAAGACCTCTAAGATCATTGAGTCCAGTCATTAACTCAGCACTGCAAAGTCCACCACTAAACCATGTCCCTAAACAGCAAGACCTACATGTCTTTTAAATCTCTCTAGGGATTGTGACTCCACCAATTCCCTGGGCAGTCTGTTCCAATGCCTGAACACCCTTTCACTGAATAAATCAATAAATTATTCTTAATATCCAATTTAAACCTCCTCTGGCACAATACGAGGCCATTTTCTCTTGTCCTATTGCTTGTTACTCGGGAGAAGAGACCGACCCCCACCTGGCTACAGCCTCCTGTCAGGGAGTTGTAGAGAGTGATAAGGTCCCCCCTGAGCCTCTTTTTCTCCAGGCTGAACGCCCCCAGCTCCCTCAGCTGCTCCTCATCAGACCAGTGCCCCAGACCCTTTCCCAGCTCCATTGCCCTTCTCTGGACTTGCTCCAGCCCCTCAATGTCATTCTTGTAGTGAGGGGCCAAAACCTGGAGACAGGACTGAAGGCATGGCCTCACCAGTGCCCAGCACACAGGGACAGTCACTTCCCTTGTCCTGCTGGCCACACTATTTTTGATGCAGACCAGGTGCCGTTGACCTTCTTGGCCACCTGGGCACACACTGGCTCATGTTCAACCACTGTTCACCAAAGGACCTTTTCCTCTGGGCATCTCTCCAGCCACTCTGCCCCCAGCCTGGAGCACTGCATGGAGTTGTTGTGATTCAAGTGCAGGACCTGGCACTTGGCCTTGTTGAACCTCATACAATTGGCCTCAGCCCATCAATCCAGCCTGTCCAGATCCCTCTGCAGACCCCTCCTACTCTTTGGCAGATCAACACCACCACACACCTTAATGTTGGCCACAAACTTACTGGGTGCCCTTGATCCCCTCATCAGCATCATTGATAAAGAGATTAAGCAGAACTGGCCCCAGTACTGACCCCTGGGGAACACCACTGGTGACTGGCTGCCAGCTGAATTTGCATGTGGCAACAGAGGTAGCAAACAAAAAAGGAGTGTTTCTTTTTTTCCCAGAGAAAGAAGAGCTGATACCTGAAAGAGTTTTAGCATTAATTTCTTGGTGATTTTAATAATGAAAAACATTTTAAGAGCCCTACACTAAGTTTTCATTTAGGGAACATAGATCTGTTCTGCCTGTTGTATCTGCTACTGCTCAGGGTAGAAGGTTTTTATCCTTCTTCTTCTTCTTCCCTGGCCCAAGAACCACAAAACGGCTTTTCCTGGAATGGCTCGATTGCATGTAACTATAAATTAAAGATGAGCTATCTCTATACTGAAGCCCTGTTCAAGACCCACATCAAAACATGTCTGTCCCACATTTACAAAATGCATATTTGCTTCATGCTAAGAAAACTGACATTTACAAGTGGCTGTGTGCTTTGCGCTTCACTGAAAAAACAAGTTTTAGCTGTGGTTTGTGAAAGGTGGGCTTCTCTCACCAGAGGCACATACTTTCCCAGGAAAGGAAGCACTGGTCTCATTAAGATCCAGTTGAGGATGAATTGCCCAGGAATGTTTTGCAAGACGAATGTTTTGCAAGTTCAGTATCTAAGTAATGAAGAAAAACACAGAACACTCAAAATAATAAGACCTGTCATTCATACACAAGTTTAACCTGGAAGGCTGAAGCATGGCAGGTTGGAAAAAATTAAAAGCATTTCAAAGCGCCAGGCAAAACTCTAAAAGTATCTTCCCACAGTCACATCTTCCCACCCCTTACCATAATGGAAACTGTGTCTCAATCATATCAGTATTTTCCCTAAGTCCTCTCTATGCCTACATATCAAGAGTTATAGGAAAAAAAGGTAATGCAAATAAACATACTGAAAATGAAATTCAGAACTCTTAAAATCAATGGCAGTTTTGCCACTGGTTTCAGCAGAGCCAGATTTCACATACAGATAACAAAGCAGGTCACCAATGTCCATGTCAGACCACTTCCAGACTCCATGAATGGAAACTCCTTTAGGCAAAGGGAACTTGGCTTTTACCTTTCTAAATACCTCATTCAACATAGTACTTAAAGCCCTTGAGAGAGAGATTATTCAGTGTTACACCAAGTAAGCACTTATCCAACTGCAACCTAAATTTGTATCTTCAGGGAAAACACAGAAGTGAAAAGGGACATGTCCTCTCTGGAAGGATGGCAAGACTGAATTCCCCCTAACACTTCTCTCAAACGTATGTTGCTTTCTGGTATTTGAGTGACTGAGGAAAACATTTTGCCACTTTGGGTCCTAGATAATGAGGGACTAAAGGAGGAAATGTCTCCAGGCTCTCTGCTGAGCATCACATTTCTGTCAGTGGTGGCACCCACAAAGCTCGGCAGCAGTCCTCGTGCTTTGGGAATCCCAAAGACCAGGAAAATCCTCTGAAACCCAAGGTTTGCAGGTATCACAAGAGGCCAGATGAGGTTCAGAGTGGCATCGTCTGGTCTTGCCCATTCTTCCCACACTGAAGTAGCCACCCAGCTGTTCAAGCCTCTGAGGAGACCTGAGTTCAGTCACCATGACAGCCTTAAAACCTAACCTCTCCATAATCCCCCTCCACCAGAAGGAAAAAAATTCTCTAAAAACACACTTCTGGTTGAAAACACCTTCCTGCATAAAACACCATATATTCTACCATTAGAGGTCAGGTGGTATAGAAAGGGTTAACCAACACCCAACAAACAGGCAAGCTGTTCTTTTTCAGTGTTTCCAGTTTTAGAAAGTCCCAGACAGTTCTCTGGATAGAGCACATTTTTAAAGAAAATGGGCCAGAAAGTCCTCTACAGATGAGTCACACTGACAATGCCAGAGCAGAACAACGGAGTTGTTGTCCTATCAGGGCTAAGCCAAAAATAGTTGTTGTCATAAGGCTTTTAACTGATTCTCATTTCTCATTTGCACTGACCTCCAGTGGGGATGGGAGAACCAGTTTAACACTAAACTTTTTCAAGACGTGTAGCAGAAGTATATTAGTGGAAAGGATGTAGCAAATGAGATTGGGGGCAAATTACTACAGCATTGGCAGAAGAGGTGACTGTGACCTTAGAAGGTGGTAGGCAGGTCATGGCATAATTCTGGGTTTCTGCCTATCTAATAAAATATTCCTTTGTGCATCTTAAGTATTCCTCTTTTCATGTAAGTACCCCAACACTTGTTTATGAGTGTCTGTGAAAGGTAGGCCTACTCTGGTTATTATTACTGACCCCAGTAGTCACATTGTTCTTGAAATAAAAGCCCATAATGACTGCAAAATCATTCTCAATCTTCTTTCTATTTCCTGCATTTCATGCTTATACAGGCCTTTCATAAAGGGCAAAACCCAGTGTCTTGGAGGGACATAAGAGTATGTCACAACTGATGCACACAAGACAAAACTTTGTTATATCCTTGCAGCCTAGGTATCTTTTTATCACCCTCACCTCCAAACCCATCTGTCCTGAGTTAAGTTGTGTGCCCAACCAAGAGAAAACCATGTCATGTCATGGTAGGGCTGTTTGGTCTACATTCAAAGTGGGCCATGGTTTTAGATGCCTGAATTAAGACATGATAAAAGGAGTAAATTTTCAGAAGTATTAAATATCTGCCCATAAAGAGAGACATAAATAGAGATAGAAACTTTAAAAAAGCAACAATCCTTTTTCAGTTAGAACACTAAGAAAAAACCCAAAACACTAAAGCCTATATTAAGCCTCTGACATGAAAAACCCTTCAGTAAGCCGCACAACACTCAAAGATGTCAGATAAATAGCACACTAACTGGCTGGCATAGAGAAATCAAACAAAGTCTTCAAAACTGCTGTGGAGAAGATGGCAGAGCCCACAAGTTGAATATTTCAAGTGGTTACACATATCCCTCCCTGGAAGCTGGCAGCTAACCCTGTACACATTTTTTAAAAACCATTATGGAAGTTGTCACGTTCTGTGACATGTTGATCAAGGTTCCCCACCAAGCAAGGGGCTTTACTTAACCTCAGACCTGCTTTTGAGTTGCACACATCCTTGCACAAACATACAAACACAAGTAAACAGACCCGCAGTGTCATGGAGCCAACGATATTCTTTCAAAGCATAAGGCTGGGAGAGGGGGCCAGAAGCTTTTGGCAGTGCTCAGACCTCCCAGCCTGAGAGGAGAGGCTCTCGGGTTGCTCAGTGCACATTTTGTCAACTGATTTCAGACCTTGGGAACGTGACAAGACCTTTGTAACGCCCCCTCTAAGGATCCCCTTCACCCGCCTTGGTGAGCATAATGAAAGGAAGGGGGGTGAGAGGATGCAGGGCGAGGAGGGGGACATTTTTCCCCCAGTCCCTCAATCCATCACAAAGCGTTCATTTTCAGCACTTTAGGGCTACTCATTTATTCACATGGTTCTTCACATTAACATGCTGCAAACATGTTGCAAACACTTATGCAGCTGCACCAACTAGAGCAGCTCAGATATAGCACGGCACATCAGCAAGGTCTCATGTCCCTTCAGGTCTAGTTGTGTTAAAAAGCACAAGATACAAAAGACTGGATGGATACAGAAATAGGTACAAAGAACATTCATGACAGAGAAAGGACCATCCTACACACTAAGTCCTCTGAGATACCAAAATAATCCGTGTTGCCTCCTTCTTTGTTTAGACCAAGCACCTAATGCTCATGGGAGTCCATTTTAACAGGACACAAAGATACCCCAGTGTGTGCAAACAGGCAGGACCAAGGTCCACCTTCTACTTTTCAAGTCAGACACATTTCTAAGCTTAGTGCCTTAGCCAAAGACGTGCCAGCTCCTCTGGAGATAACCTATCACATCAGTGTAGACAAACAGAGTGCTGTTGGTCTCTTGGCTGGCCAACCAGGCTACTTCCTATGGTAAGACAACTGTGTAAGTTGAAAGAAGTTTTAATTCCCATTTATCTGACACTTGTGAGATTGTATCTGGAACATTGTGTTCAATTTCAGGTTCCCCAGTACAAGCAACGCATTGACATAATGGGCAAAAATACATTTCATCTACAATTCAGGTGTGGTGGATTCCAGGACTGCTGGTTTATGCAGGATGAGCTTTCCAGCATTGAATCAGATCAACTTTAGCTGGAATTTTAAGGGCAGAAAAATAGTCATTTTTTCAACAAGCATGACTGATTTGACTACAGTGGATGCCTTTTTTTATTCCTAATAATAAAACAGACACTGGTACAGATGTGTACGGACATAGCATAGACACTATTATGTGACGAGCAAGACAGTGAACATCAGGTTGCATACCATTTGTGTTTAATATTCCCCTACTTTTGAGCCGTCTTTCCTTCTGTGCCTTCTTCCTCTTCTCACAAATAGGAAGATACAGCACACTTTTTAATTGTATCAGCAGCAATCTAAGAATCTCCTATACTTTGTAGACAAGAAAAAAACTCCTCCCCAGTAATTTAATGTTTCTTCCGCATTATTTTATGTCTACAATCTGAAGTCCAAGAATTTCTTCCCTTCCTTGCCATATGAAAGCAATAATAGAAACTCAGCAAACATAGGATTTTCAAGAGATACAGTATCCGAAAGCAGTACTTGAAAGTTCAATAGAAATTGCAAAATTCACATCTGCTGTACCTCACCGCTGAGGCTCTCGTATTCCAAAACCTTCATCTTGTCCATACATGTAAGTAAGACACGTTGGTTCCATCCCTTGGCACTGGAACCACCTGCCCAGCAGCTCGTATCCAGACAGCCAAGTCCTTTCACATCCCCAGAACAAGGAGCCTGCAGCCTAATTACTACTGGTGATGGCCTCTGGCCAGTGCGCATCCCCAGATGGTGCCCAGGCATTGTCTGAAGAAGCTCTAGCTGGGGCTGGAGCCGTGCTAACAGCTGACAGAATGGACAGGTATACAGCAGTGCTCAGAGTTATGCCTTGTCCCTATTTAACCTGCTGGGATAAACCTGGCCACAACCTCCTACAGCTCTTGCATTTGTAGACTTTTCCTCTCTCTTGGTCATCACAGAAGAATGGTGTCTGCTAAGACAAAGCTCAACTGCACTTCAAGAATTTTGTCAGCAAGGGCTGGAAAACAGCTGGTCAGCACATAAACTCTTAGACTTTATTGTTACTATTTATCACATCTGGCTGTCTAAGGTGTCTTTTAAGGGCTGAAGTGACTGTTGTTTCTTCAGGAAGCAGACTGGTAGGCACATGGGGAGGAATAGGGGGTAGAACCTGAAGTATCTGTCAAGTTCTGGAAATAAAATATTAGACAAGAGGTGACAGATCAAATACTGCATGTCTGTCACTTACAATCTGGTCTCTAAAGCTCCAAAAGACACAGCTCTTATTTTAAGGTCATGTTTCCACACCCTTCTATAGCATCTTTTCACAACTTGATTGAGACACATGCCTGAGGGGCCAACTTGTACTGCCTGCCATTTATCATCGTGCTGGAAGTGCTCATGAATTACCCTTCACATATACTGGTTTATTTAGAGATAATTTGAGTTGCCGCATGTGTGAACAGGGCCTTTCACTGAAAACCTGCAAGCAGCCAGACAGAGGGAGTGAGGGCTGGTGGGAAGGCATGACAAAGGGCTTCAAGCAAATGACACCCCAAACTGTTCCACCTCTGCAAAGCCAGGAGGTAGCCCACAGCACAGGGGAAACACCAGTGCAAACAGCTGCCACTTCTTGCTCGTCCAAAACCAGGCATTCTGCGTGTTTATTTAAACTCAGCTGACTATTAAAGTATACACCCATAATACTGACCAAGGGTGTTGCAATGACATGTTTCAATGTTCCAATGGAATCTTGTTTTCTATTGACCCTTTCCAGACAGACCACAAATCGGTAATTCTAGTAAGGAGAAAAAAAAAAAAAAAGATAACAGAAAAATTAAGAATAAAAGAACACTTCCTTAATATCTTGAAATAACTTGGGATTAGTGTTAACAGAGCCTGGGTGGATGCCAGGTTTCCACTCCCCTAAAGGGAAGACATATAGCCACCTGCTCTGTGAATATTAATAACAGTGCTAAGCAATGTCATGTCAATTGCCTTACAATTACAATTGTAATTACAATTATACCTTAAAATTTGAATCCATAGGTGCAGAAAAAGGACACCCTTGTGCAGCTGAATGTCAACAAATCACTGCCTAGGAGGATAGTCCCATTCAGAAGCCTCACGTGAACTTCCCTGGTCTTTCTACAGCTTCCTATTCTGCCCTTGCTATCCTCCTCTTGCTCTTCTCAAGAAGCCAAGCTGTGAGCACCAACAACTGATATGTGAAGGACTTAGTCATATGTTGAGCTGGAGCAGAAAAACCCATCCTTTGGAAGTGGAGAGAAGGTATTTCCTACTTAATGTGGTGATTATTAAAATGTAAAATTCAGGCTCCAATGCAACTACTATGGTATCACTGGATAACTCCTAATATTTCAAAACCGGATAGTCTAAGCTTAAGATGTATATCTTGTTTTGGAACATGAAAGAAGTGTACAAACCTGAGAGTGTATGTTACTGTATATCTGGGGTAATCATGCCAAGTAACTGCATCGACTAAACAATCTGTATATTAATATATATAATTATTGATATCAATGTAAGTCCAAAACTAGGACACTTACTGCTCTGGTCTGTGCAAACTTTACACATACCTTTCACCTAAAAGAACTCTAGCTTCATCTCAGGAAGTGACAACTCTAAGGAACCCATCATAGTACCAGACAGCTCCATGCGATATCACAACAGTCCATCGAAACCAAGCTCACTCCTTAGAGAGACCTGGCTTCCAGATACTGGCAGAGAGGCCAAAACCCTGACTGCTGAATGCATGCAAGACCAAAGATGGGTCCCTGCTAGATTAAACTTCCAAGAGTAATATTAATGATTGCTCAAGCTACACAGAACTGCACTTTAGTTCACCTAGATCTGCAGATAGGATTATTTTACCATCAACAAGAGCATCTTTAGAATTTAGGTGATGACCAAATGCCACCATGAACCATTGTCCTTTCCAGCTCAGATTTTGTTCTGTTTAACTAATTTGTACTGGTATCAATACACACAAGGATTTTCTATTCCTTGCATGTTGACATCCATAGTGCTTTAAGCCATTTGTCTGGTGTCAAGCACATTACTTCCCCATGCAGGGGAAGTGAAAAACAAAGAGTAAACAGCTTTGTGCGGAGAGATGTCTTCCAGTCTAAAGACTGGTGATGAACACTATGTCTACCTACAAAAAGGGCCTACAAGAACACTATGTCTGTCTACAAGAAGGAAGGTCCAGGAAACTGCAGACCAGTCAGCCTTGTTTCAATCCCTGAGAGAACTATGGAACTGGTCCCTACAAAAGCTATTTCCATGCAAACACATTTCAAGAAGCTGACTGCTGAAAGCCAACATGGACAAACTGAAGGGTCAGTCCTGCTTGACCAAACAACATGCTCAGTGGATGAAAGGAAAGTAGTGGATATCATCATCAACTTGATTTTCACGAAGTGTTTGACACAGCCTTCTTCAAAATCCTTTTTAACAAGTCAATAAAATATGGACTGGCCAGATGAAACACAAAACAGCTGACGAACCGACTAAACTGTTTGGCTGAGAGGCTCAAAATTAAAAGGCTCAAAGTCATGCTGGCATCTGGGCACAAACTGATTTCTTCTGGAGTCAATGCAATTCAGACTTATAAGTGGTCTGGAAGGTAGACTTGAAAGCACTGTCACCAAATTTGAGGATGAGCCTAAGTTGGGTGAAGAGGTAGCAGTGCTGGAAGAAAAAGTCACTATATAGAGACCTTAACAGGTTGTTGAGATTTGGCCAGCAAGAATGAAGTTTACCATGAGGTTCAGCAGAGATAAATGCCAAGTCCTGAACCTGGGGTGGAATAATCCCAAGCAGGAGCACCAGCTGGGCGCTGGCTGGCTGGACAGTTGCTCTGCTGAAAAGGCACAGGGTGTCTTGGCAGACAGCAAGATGAACATGAGCCAGCCAAGTATCCTGGCAGCAATGAAGGGCAACAGCATCCTGGGCTGAATTAGTGACACTACTGCTGGTAGATGAAGAGATGTGATTTTTCTACTCTGCTCAGCACCTGGAACACACTGTCCAGTTTCTCTCTTCCCAGTTCAAGAGACATTGAAAGCCTGGAGATGGTCCAGAGGGGACCAGGAAGATGAGGGATCTGGATAACTTTACAACTGAATGAACTGTGCTTGCTCAGACTTGAGCAGGGAGGGCTTAGCATGGGGAAATAAAATCACTGCCTTCCAGTATCTAAAAAGTAGTTCTGGAGGAGACACATCTCTGTGAGGATGCACTATGACAGGAGAAGAAGCAATGGGCACAAGTGGCTTCTAGGGAAGTCCCACCTGAATATTAAAAAAATTCTTTTCTGTGAGAGCAACTAAACCTTAGGATCAGTTGCCTGAAGAGAGTGGAATCTTTCTCACTAGAAATAATAAAGATGTGAGTTGATTGGGCCGCAAATAACCTAATCTAAGGCCCTGTTTTTAATGGAAAGTTGGATCAGATAGTCTTATGAGGTCCCTTCTAACCTAGTCTTGTCTCTATTTTCTGTGATTCCTTCCATTATCTTCTCAATAGACACTTTGCTATGCATGTATGTCAGGGAAAGAATTGTCCCGAGCTTTTCAATTTGGAGCAGAAAGCAGTAAGGATCCAACAGCAATTTTTTTCCATGAATGTCCAACATACAAAGATCTTTAAGATCTCTCACTAACTCAGACAGCAGCTCCAGCTCTCACATACCCAGACTTTTAATGCCCTGGGTTGCACCCTAACCTGGACACCTGGCAGACACTCTCTCTGCCAGGTGTCTGCCCAGTCTAACCCTGCCCAGAGGGGCTGCGAGTCTCACGCTTCTTGCTGGGCATGCCTCCCCAACTACAGTTTTGTTTCATGCTCCACATCGCGCCAGCCTGAAGCATGAGCCCTGCCCTTCACCTCATGGGCATGGTCAGGCATGCATGGCCCAGCCTCTGACTGGGAGCAGCAACCTCTCATGAAAGAGAGGAAAAAAAGGCAACTGCTACCAGTAAAGGCAAAACTGGCTGCAACCAAAGGTCTCAGCCTACCAGAAACACCTATCATGGCTTGAGCCACGAGCCCAGGAGATCAACAGAGCCTCACAGATACCCTAGTCCAGGGCCAGCAGCCAAAGGGTTAACTATGGTAGCAATAACAAAGCAAATGATTGAGCTGTCTAATTTTTGGCTAGGCACCTTTAAACTCACCATCCCACCCACTGCCTCCCTGCTAGGATCCATACCAAGACGGACATGATAAGCAGGTTTTATCAGTCACGCCAACATTTTCTTGTCCTGCATGTGGCAGGCAAGCAAGGAAGGAAGCAGGCTGGCAGTGAGCTGGAGCGGTGCCAGGGGCATGTGGCTGGGGAGGTGTTGGGGCCACCAAGTGCTGTCACACACCTCTGGGATGGCTTCCACCAGTGTGAAATTGCCTGCATCACGGAAGCCACACCTGAAATGCCTCTCCAAAATTGCTTCTGATAAGCAGCAATACCTACCCTGAGGAGCTGGAGGCATGTCTAACCCCAAACTCCTCCCTTTCCTGGCCCCAGCCAGTAGCTTGCTGTAAATGAGGGTGATGCAGACACCTCTGTCGCTACTAAGTACAATGAGATGTCTGAGACAATGGGAACTTACTCGGTGCAGGAGTCTTTGAGGTACTTGGGATGATGCCCAGCTGTGTTTTACTTGGCCCCATCCACAGGCTTCCAGGAGACCCTGCGTCACTGCTCCCTGTCCCAGCAACATGCCAGGGCAGCCACACAAGCTGGGGAGGAAAGCAGGAACATTAGCAGCAGGGCAGGCAGCAGCCAAGCAGCCACCATGGAGCCACCTGGAAATTAGAAAATAGGCTGAGGAGGCACCTATTTTTATAAAAATTATCTGCAATTAGGTATTAACTGATTCAGACCACTCACAGGAAGACAACATAGGCTTGGAAACAGGCATGAAGCACAGCTTCACAAAGGCAGGAAACTGATGTATGCTCATATTTATACCAGTTTCCCACATAACAAGATCCAGGAGTTCACTGTCTGTCCATCCTCCCTCTGCTGAATACATTGGCTGGAAGGAATCAAACATGTCAGAGAACTGAAAGATAAGATTTCAGTGCATTTTGTGAAAGCAGCTGAGCAGAGGAGAGAAATCCCAAAGTTGCCAGCCTAGCTTGGGGTGAGTTCATGCACTATCAGAGATCAGAGGCTTTGTATGGGGACCAGCTGTGGTCCCAGGCCTATGAGTACAGGGAAGGCACAGATAATCTCTGGATATATGAAAGGGTGGTGGGAAGGTGTCTGGCCAGGGGTCTCTGCAGGCGACTGACTCAAGTGGAAGATGGGACATGGGCCTCCCATGTCAAAGAGGAAGTTGTCACTTCTTGTGCTTGGTAAAACATGGAAAAAGTAGATACACCCAAAGAAACTGAAGTTTTGCTTTAAAAGTGTTACAGTTTCCTCCTTACACTGACCTACACCCCCAGTTGGCACCAGTTTTTATCCAGTGGTTTCTCAGCTCCTGAACACTTCCAGTATTTCAAAAGTTTTCTGATGTTCCATAAAATCAGTCTTCAGCACAAACACAAGCAAAGAGAAATGTGGGATGGCCAGAATGCTCAGTGCTCAGGCAGGGTTCAGGCAGGGCTCACAAAGGTGGCCAGCACAGAGCTGGCCACGAGCAGCAGGGATGTCCTTGGACAGCCTGAGGAGGGGGCAGCCCCAGCTCCTGCATCCTCTCTTCCCTGAACAACAGCAGCTGTAGCTGCTGAACCACCTGGGCTTGCAGTAGAAGCATTTTGAGATAAATTGCTATGGATCTGGGGGCTCTACCAAAACAGTGAGCAGATAGTGATTTGGGAATGGCTTAATGCCCCTGCGTGTGGAGACCTGCAATTCAGCTCCATGGTACATCCAGGCACTTTAGAGTCTTCACTTCTAAGTTTCTACAGCTCTTTTGAGTGACCGTTTACCACCTGCTAAAAAGTTATGCTTGATTTTTATAAAAATCTCATCCTGATATACACAAATCACACAAAAGAGGATGTCACCCTAGAAGGACCTAGTGTGGATGGATAGGTGTGACACTGAGCATGACAAACAATGCAGTCCTGGCTGTAAAGAAAATGTAGTGGGCAATGCAACCATGTTCATGGGCAATGCAGCCCTGTTCCTGTCCCCCAGCTGGTTCAAGGTTCAACCACAGAACCCAAGGCATGAAGGAGACACAAAATAATGAAGACAAACGGTGTGCTGGTGTGGGAATGGTAAGAAATGAGGGGGAATCCACCTCTTATCCAAGCAAATCTTCCAGTGTCCTGTCACAGGAAACTATTTCAAATATTTCACCTATGATAAAAGGGGCATATCCTAACTGAGGATTAAAAATGGGAAATCCTATGGCTTAAAGAAGGAACATCCATCACAAGGGGATGCCACCTTCACACTGAGAGAAACAACAGTTTCACAAGAGCTGACACTACTCAGAAAGTACTGTATTTTAAAACTGTTCTTGGACCTGGGATGTTTCCTTCTTAACTTAGCAGACCCTGAGGTCCTTATCAGTGCTGGAGGTTTAGAAAACTTGGCAATCTTCCTGAACATTTTCTTTAAAATGAATAAACCTGACAAGCACAATACGAGTTACAAACCGCCTTGACTTCCAGGAATAAGAGGATGGTTCAACGAATGCAAGCCTGGAGCCGGATGGAAAAAGAGCATATCTTACAGCAGAGCCTTCCCATCCCCACCCGCATTTTTTCAGTCAATTTTCTACCCCCTGCACTTTCGCTACCAGGCAGTTGGGATGTCTCTGTGCAGCAAGACTCATTCCAACTGGCAGCTCTGGATCAAAGAGCACTGGAAGCATTAATCAGTGTGCCTAATCATTTCCAATCACAAGAAACTTTTCTCTGTGACCAGGCATATAAACACCAAGTCATTTCATTCACTGGTTGACGGACCAGAAACCAAACAATCTTTATCGTGCCCAATTCATCTTACTCCTGTGGGTTACAGATGGATCAGCCTGCAATCCTCCAGCAGCAGTGGCAAACTTTAGGTGCTTTACTTAATCAAACTGATTAGCAACCTGTCTGTAGTGCCTTTTATCTGTTGGTGGCAAAGTAGTTTACAAGCATTAAGTGCACCTAATTTTGTGATAGCAAAGCAAGACATGGTGGCTACATTTAAAAGCACCTCCAGTGATGTGGGGGAGCTCTTGTTTTAAGGGGGTGGGGTGGTTCAAGGCAGCAAGTTTTGCTGATGCATGAAAACCACTTTGAAAATTAAATGAGCGAATGGCGGAGTCAGGGAGGGAGCCCAGGAATTCTGATTGCCAGATATCTGTGCTGCCCATAGTACCATATGGTTTGTTGCAAAAGGAAAGGAATAATCAAACTGGACATCTGTGCCCAGAGCCTTATCTGTTTGGGCACCATCCTCTGGACAGCCACACTCTGAGCACAAACAAAGAGTAATGAGATCTCCTCTACCCTTGGCAGATCTGCAGGGGGACGTGGTGCCTCCTGCACTACTTCAGGTTAATATGTGTGTGATCACCACCTGTTTGGGAGTTTGCTCCCATGGTAACACCGATTTCTTACTTAATGCCAAGAGCAGAACAACAGCCCTGCCACTGTTGAAAGGAAATCTGACAAAAAGCTGAGGTTGCTTTAGTTTTCCTCAGCTTTCACTCGGGTGCCCCTGACTTGGGGGGGGAAAAAGCAGAAATAATTATGCCGAAGGTCACCCTGTTCCAGGGCAGTTTGTTCTCGCTTTGAAGGAGAGAGATGTGAGGGGTGGCACAGAAACCTGCTGCTACACCTGACAGGCTCTCATGGATAAGAGCTGGTGATGAAGCCCTGCAGGAGCTGTTTGCAAACTTGCATGACCTGCCTTGAACCTTGCCCAAAACGATCCCATTCTTTTCTTCAGTGCATGGTGCCAGAGGCAATCCAGCTCCCTTTCTGCTCTCTCCTGGACACCGAGCAGTATTTCTTTACCTTGAGAGAAGGTGCCTTCAGGGAGAAGCGTGGGGAGGTGAAGAAGGATGGGAAGAGATGCACGAGCGCATGGAGACTTCCCTCCTACGTTGATGCAACCCCATCTGCTGCGGTGGAAAGTTAAACGAAGGATTTCCTGGTGGAAAGGCTGCCAACTTGAAGCTTGGGAGAGCTGGTTTTCAACACCTGCTCAGCCACAAGCTTGCTGCCTGGCCTTGCACAAGTCACTCAAAAGCCACATGTATAATGGTACTGACATATCTGGCTCGTGGAAGGAAGTCCTCGACAACGAGCTGGTTGGCTGCAGAGGATTAGGCATCTATGAATAAGTTTGGCATTAGGCAACACATCCAATAATGGCTGCCAACCAGGGCAAGAGGAGGTGCCAAAAGACAGGAGCATATCCCCCCCAGGTCTTTGCTGTTTGAATGCACATCCCTGTGAGAGCCTGCTGGTGGGAGGGCAGCGAGGGGCTGTTTCATCCTCTGTTGATCCAGCACCTGCAGTGGCTTAGCACATTATCACTCCTTGCTCCCATCTCCCTGCCCCACGTTTCTGCAACCATTCACAGACCCCAAACTGTGCTTTATCCCTTTGATTCCCAATCCCAATCTGCTGCAGAGGTTAATAAACATGACCAGACAAGCAGGGGACAGGCAGGGCATCTGGAAGCAGTAGTACTTCCACGAGTTTCAGGGAGCAATGCCAGGACTGGTCCCTGGGTAACTTCTCTCTCTGCAGATGGCTGGGGACACAGATTTTGTACCTCTGCTTGTCACCTGGTGGTCAGGCACCAGGAAAAGGGAGGATATTTGGATATGGAGCTGTGCACAAACTCTAGGCAGCTCTCAAGAAGCCAAGCAAAGCCGTATCTCCTTCCAATTAAGAGCAGAGAATGCTGTTTTCTTTGTTGACCTGGCTGAGACAGTGTTAAATTTTGGTAGTATCGCATATCCTCGGGCTGCAAGGTCCCAGGCAGGCAGGAAAGAGCCACTCCAAGGATGTCACTGCCATGCTCACCCCAGGCTGGGCACTCCCAGCAGCATCACTCCAAACACTGGCGAGCTCTGTCAGCATCCCACATCTCTTTTCTGTAGCTGCTCAGCCAGCCTGTTTCCTATCACCAAAATGGGGATAAGAACAGAAGACAGATGCAGTGCCTCAATCTCACAATGAGAACAGCAGACAGGCAGAGACTGGAATATTCCCACATATCATTCATTCAAAAATTGTTCTTTTTCATAGATAACCAGCTCATGTTTCCTAGGCACTGGCTGAGGGTAACAATGAAGGTCTCAGGAGATGCAATGCCAAGATCACCCTTCCCTACACCTGACAAGTGCCAGAAAAAAAATCAGGGACTCATGGAAGAAAAAGCACTGCACCTTCCGCTGTAAGGCCAAAGCTGGGAATGCCCAAGTCCTGCCACAAGCCAGGAGAGATGTGGGTGAGCTCGGTGGTTCCTGGCAGCATTGCAACCGAGCTCCCTGCTGCTAACTGCAGGTGATGTACCCTCCCTCTGGGCAAGGTTTTTGTGCTCAGCCTTGGCACTGATGGCAGGCTCCAGAGCTCTGGGACCAGAGCAGGCACCCTCTGTCTGCCTGCACTTACCTGCACTGATGGGCTCTACACAAGAACTAAGTGCTTGATGCAGCTGCAGTGACTGTGAGATGCACACTGCTGTCACCTGAAAGTGAGCCAAGGCAAACAGGGAGAGCAGTGCTGGGGGCTCCTTCTTCCTTATCCCCTTCCAATCACTGGAAATTTGTTACTGGTGACACAAAAAATATGGTAGGATACACTAAAACACCCAAGTCTCAGCAGTCAGAGCAGGATTGCTGCTGGTCTTTCCTGTCCCTGACCTGCTGCATTTTTGAAGTTCACACGATTACCCTTCCCATTCTATATTCCTCCACTAATGTGATTTCACAGTGGGTCAAAATGAAACAATTGCTATTTTGCTGAAGCTTAAATAAAAAGGAAAAAATTGGAGATAACTAAAACCCAATGTCTGGCCTCTCCTCATCCTCACTTTTCCTTTGACATCAACTTGTTGATGAGAAACCACTTAACTTGTGGAGTGAGTAAATGTGTTGATTACAAAAAAAAAACCTAACCAACCAACCAACCAACCAACCCCCACCCCCCAAAAAAAAACCCCACCAAACCCAACACTGAAGGAAGGAGAAAAATCACAGCTTTTTCAGTCCCATGAAATATATCTGATTCATTCAAAACTTAGAATAAAATGCAGGGATTAAAAAAGTTTATTCCACAACCCCCAGCACTCCATGTTTCTGTAAAAACTCACATTTTTCAGATGGTTCCAAGATACATCACAGATGTGAGGTTTATAATTTCATCATCACCCTGTGAGTTAAAAAACAAACACGAAACCTTCTGCCATCCATTAGTGAATTAATGTCAAATAGGTGAAAGAAGTTTGTACTTCAGCTATTCAGCCAGCCAAAAGAAAAAACAAGAAAAAACACCAGCAAATCAGTGTGGTTTGTGTCCAGGGAGGAGGTGGTTTGCCCTCACTATGCTGGACAGCCCTTCGAAGGCCCTGGAGCATCACTCTGCCTGGGGAGTCAGGCCAGTGAGTGCCAGAGCCTTGCATCCTCCCAGGGCCCAGCAAGGGCTGCAGCTGGCAGGGCAGGTACACACAGGAAGAGGAAAGCTTGCTGCTTGTCTGGCAGCTCAGCAACCTTTTCGAGGAGCACATGGGAATCATCTCAGCAACATCTTCCTGGAAGAGGGATATGGGTTATAGTTTGCTGCAAATACTCCACTGCTATCATCCTCTCAAAGCCCAGAGGTTTTGGATTTGATTTTTACCCACTGATGCTTTATCCATGCAGATGCCCTAATCTGAAGCCATGGCAAAGTGGTCACATCTCTGCGGAGCTTAGGGATGGGAGGCTGGGCTCATGAGGAGCCTTCATGTCAGACGATCCTGCCAGCAAACTGGGACATCTGGCAAAAGAGTCATGCTGCTCCTTACCAGTGGCAAGAGCACTCCCTCCATCCCTGCAAAGCAGGCTACGGCCTGGGATGGAGTACCACAGGACAGTTACCATGTTGGAACTCAGCCCTGAGGATGAGCTCACAGCTGCTTCCCAACATGGTATGGCTGGAAAGACTGGGATGGGATGAGTTGGGGTGCAGAAAAAGAACTAGGAAAACATTTGATCAGGTTGAAAATAAACCTCTGCAAACATTTCCCTCCTTTCTGCCAATACCTCCCTCCTTTCTCAGCACTTCACAAAAAAGAATGCTGCAGAAGGTGTGTTTGCTTTTAATAATGAACAAAATACCCCAATTCTTTCTTATTGAAGACTTACCACTGATTGCTGTCCCCTGTGCTTGTCTCTTTTTAGAGTGCTGTCCCTTCATTCTTCTGAAGGCAGGCAGAGGAGTGCCCAGTGCTGCACTGCTGGGGTTCAGCAAGTGAGTCAGATTTGGTACAGGACCCCCAGAGACTGCTCAGCTGCGGAGAGCTGATTAAAGTTTCCATATTATTTTCATCTCAGTGGTGTCAGACAATTCTTCATTAGGTGCTTTGTTCCAGTAACTCCTCATCATACACCCAGGCACTGAGAGGGGGGTTCACCTCACACAGCTTCAGACATCCAAAGCACAGGAGTCCACATCTCAGCCAGATTTCTGGTCTCCCACACAGTTGCTGGAGGACAACAGCCATTATCAGAGGGAAACCCAGTTATCTTAGACACCTATCTTAAGATGAGATGGCTCCAGAGCGTTTTGTCCTGATAGTTTACACCATGGCCAGCAGAACTATGCTGTGGCAGAACTGCCCTACCCCAGGGAGGGGTAGGTGCTTCCCTTCTTTGAGGGAAGAAGGTGTTGGGGAGTACCAGAGCTCTGAGCATAAAGGCAGAAAGACCCAAATAATGCATCCTGCCTTCACTACACTGCACATCAGTCCCTTTCACCCAGGACCTCTATTACAGCTGGTGGTGGGGTCAGTGGCTCTGACTCGGGAAGAGGTGACCCGTCTAGGGAGATGGTCCCGAAAGGAATCACCTTCCCGAAGCCCGGTGTCTTCCCTCAGCTGCTGGCAGGAGGGCCCTTGCAGAGGCTGTCAGCTCTTTAGTGATTGTCAGCTCGTGATTTCAGCTCAGCTCTGCAGGGCAGCCTCCAGGCCAAGCCAGACCAGAGAGAAAGACAAGAGGCTCGTGTGGCTGGTTCTGCACGAAGGGAGCTTTATTGTTGGTCCCCTCCAGTGAAGGGGAAAGCCAGGGACGAGAACTCTCTCTGAGCCCCACAGGGCCAGAGGGCTTGCTTTTATAGGGATACAGGGGATGGGTGATGGCCAATGGGTTACAAAGGATCTACATAGGGTCTCCTAAAGGATTGTGGGTCCGTCTTTTTTCGCCGTGACCAAAGAAGTGGTTGCCTTTCCAGGGAGTCCTGCTGGGTGATTGCGAAATCTCTTATCTCAGCAGACATCCGTTCAGGGCAGGGGCTGGGCATACCCCACAGACCTCTACATAATAAGCCCAGTATTTTTGACTAAACCTGCAATGCTAGAGAGACATTGCCCTTTCCTCTAGAATCTGGAAAAGGACATAGAAATTCTAAAGGTTCCTCCTCACCTCAAACCTGCTGACCAAAACTTTCTTCCCCTAAATGTGGCAATCAAGTCACCCCCTTGCCAGCCTTCATCCCCATTAACCAAATACACTGTGCTCCTCAATCCTGGAGTTCTCGTTTGGCAAACCCAAATCATCTGTGGCTTTCCATGAATTCTTCCTGGCACTTCCCCTCCCTTCTTCAAGTACAGACACCAGGCAGTGTGTCTCCCTTTAAAAGGATGGAATCATGAAAGTCCCTGCTTCTACCTGCTCTCCAGAGTTGCAGGGCTCCTTTCTGCCCCACAGCTCCATCATGAGCTTGCTTTCACATGATTACACACGAGGATCCCATGGACTCTCCCTGACACTGTCCTCCCCAGATGGGCTCCCACACACTATAGACAGAACCTGAATTCTTTGTTCCCAACTACACACATTCAACTGCCATAAATGAGTGTGGGGTTGTTGGTTTTCTCCCCACACTGTGCTATTTAATCAGATTCCAGCCTACAAGGACTGAATACATCCTTACTACTAAAGAGTGTGAGGTGATACTCCCAGACACTGCCCTGCTGCAGGATCCCATGGCACACAATTCCCATGGGCTATGCTGCAGCGATGAGTTGGTTCTCAGGTGTTTGTTAAATCAGAGCTGGCATTAGGCACCATCCATTCCTGTGGTCACTGGATGCCCATGATAACCAAGGTAGAGTAGCTTTGGCCACCCATGCTGAAATTTAAATAACAAGCCCAATTTCATCCTCCTTCTGGAACAATTCAAAAGCAACACAGCATGATGAAAGGACAAGAGAACAGACAGGTTTTGTTGTCTGCATGCTACCAAGGCAAACTTTTCATGGAAACTCAAAAAACCTCCCAGAACACCCTGACTATGTGATTCATAAATTCTAAGAGCTGACAGAAACCAGCAAAATTATTTTGTCTGTCCACCTGCCTAATAAAGACCACAGAATTTCATACAGTGATTTCTGCCCGAAGCCCAGCAATTTGTGGTTCAAACAGAGTATCTCAATCAGCCCACTGTCCACCTTTGATGTGAGGACATCCAATGAGGCGCTAACCACTTCCCATGCTGTCAAAAACTGGCTCTTCTACAGGTTGCCTGCATCTCTTTACCACTGCATAACTTTCTGTAGCCTTCCCAAGGACATTAAAATTTTTAAGCATTTTTAACTTCTCTGTCAAAACTCTCAAACCATCAAAAAGAGGGAAAACACAGATTCTGAGGCACAAAAGACTAAGCAAGTACACAGAAAAAGAAGAATAACGGAGCATCTCTATGCACCCTTCTGCTGTGATTAAATGGATGAAATCAACATTAAAATGCAATTCAAGGTCCACTCATTTTCCCACTCCAGGTAACAGTGGAAAAGTTATTTTGGTACAAAACAGAACAAAAAAATGCCAAGTGTACACATGTGTGACTTGTAAGGAAAGCACATTAGTTCAGTTACAAAAGTAGTTTTTCCTGACACTTATAAGGCTTGCTACAGTTTCACAGCAATAAATATTTCCACAGCATAGGCCTGGAGTGGACAGAACAACATCCACTTCAAAACCAACCCCTGAAAGATCAGCCTAGTAAAAAGACACCTCACTGCTGAACACCCCTTCTGACTTTTTGTTTCCAAATGTCTGTGGTTGGTAGCACTGACGGGGAAAAGAAAAAAAGTTTTTCCTTTTTTAAGGAAACGAACCCAAAATGGCAGCAGTCCAGAAAGCTACTAGCCCAGACTCCTCTAAGATGAAAAAATATTTATGTTGAGCACAGAATTAACACAAGCACTTCTTCCTTCTATATTGTAAGTGCAGCATTTGATGACAACCCTGGTGATGAAGTTCCTCCACCCACAGACCCACAAGAGCCCAGGCAACAGCCTTGAGACTCCCCTGTAACATCAGCCTGTGTTGGAGGATGGCAGGGGGCTTCAGGCACCATCTCCTAAATCCACTCCAGTTCCTGTTCCACTAAGTAACCATATTCACATTTAATAAAACCAGGCCAGAAGGTTCATTCCAACAGTGTCTCCTTTACTGCCACTTTCAAAGAGATGCTTTCTCACCCTCTGTCTGCATTTGTGCTTTGGCCAAATTTGGGCTGAAAACACATTGTCAGGATGGATATCTATGGTTCCATGGTTCAGACTCTGCTGGGATGAGCCTGGCTCCATTTTCTGCTCCCCACCCAGAGGGATTAATCTCACCTGCAGAGCAGGTAAAGGTGCAGCTCCCACTTGTGAAGGTGCTGAGCTGGTTCCGGTCAGCGTGTGCTGCCAGTGAAGGTACTGAATGCTTGTGTAGGGTGTCTTGGGGGGGCTGAGGCCCACGCTTAATTGCACGTTGTTACAGCCATACTTTTTGTGAGGTGATAGCAGTAACACCTCTGGCCATGGCTTTCCCAGCTGTCCATGACGTCCTGCTACCTAAACCAGACACAGAACTATGGCAACAGGAGCAGTACCCATGTGGAGAAGAACAGGACACGTAGGCTGATGAATTAGGCACTCATCTAACAGGGCAGGTCTACACAAACCATCTAGTGTTTTATTGTATGTGAAACTTCAGACTGTTTTAAGGCAGAGCTAAGGTGCTCTTCTTTACTTTAGGCACCACAATTTTGTGCCTTGAAACTCTTACATCAATTAAAATTCTGTGTTAAAGTGTACGAGTGCAATCCAAACTGGCACAACCTGTGTGAAACAAAAGTGCACGTGAAGCAGAACAGTTGGGTCCCATTTCTGTACACACAGACCTGCAGAAATCATAATGTAAAGATGCTGTATGGCCATATAACTGCACTGACACTGAAGGAATTCATACTTAACAGTGGTTCAGTTGAAAAGGTGTTGCTTCTGAAAAAAACAAAAGCACTGTTTTTTGAGGTCCTGGGTAACCAACAGTTAAAGCTCTGCTTTCAAATCATCCATCCTGAACTGGTCAGAGCAGGTAAAAGAAGCAATTCTCACAGCGCAACAGCGCAGAAGACAGAGTGAAACCCCACAGCCAGTTCAAGTATAAGCCTCACAGTTTCCATTACTGCTACTGTAGTTGATTTTGCAACTCTCTTTTATTTTTCACCATTTCAGCTGCTTGTTTGTGGGAAATATTTGGGGAGAAGAAAAAAGAAAAAGAACCCAAAACCCCAGAGACTGCCCATCCTTGACAGGGACAGTCCTGGCATGCTTGGAATGTGTAAAACCACAAAAGAGTGGTTCTGTTCGTATGTTACTCCTTATGAAATCCTCTTTTAAAGAAGACTCAGTACTGGAGGCTTTAGGCACTCAGCAGAGCCCCTTTAGGATTGCCTTTTACTTTGAAATGTGACTTATCAGCTGAAGCCCAGGCGGGTTTGGGTATCTGACTGTTGTGCCCTTTGCTTTGAACTCCAGGATCGTTACATGCACGGCCGCCAAACTGGTCAAGACATTTTCCTCCCCTCCTTTGTCCCGAGGTTCAGGATAGATAAAAGCTGCACCAGGCTTGCTGCCTCACCAACGCCAATTTGACTGTTAATTTTACATTTAAGGAAAAATGCAAATAATAAAACCCAACACCACACACAATGATTATCATCACTGTTACCCACACAAAGGCCAGAGCAACCACAGCATGATTCAACAAGACCTGGACTGCAGTGGGTATCTCTGGACACACATGAGAATGTTCTTTGGCAATGCAGTTCTGCAGCTCTCTGACATGTCCTTTTCTGCTTCTGAGTCTTTTTTCACCCTCACGACCTGTTTTAACATCACTGTGATGCTGCAGCTGGCAGCAGGGTGGTAGCCTGGTGAGAGCAAGGCGTTGATCAGCTCCATCCACGTATAGGGACACCTACAGGGCACAGGCTGAGCAGATGCCCAGGGAGGCTGTGGATGCCCTGCCCCTGGAAGTGTTCCATGCAGAATTGGAAGGGGCCCTGAGCAACCTGATCTAATAGAAGGTGTCCCTGCCCATGGCAAGGGGGTTCAACTAGACTATCTTTAAGGTACCTTCCCACCCAAACCAGTCTGTGATTCTATGTGAGTTTGCTTTGCTGGAGCAATGAGGCAATCAACTCATGCCACTGCATTACTGCAGTGCTGCCCGCACCATCTCTTGAGGTGCCTTAGGTCAAATCCTGCTCCTTTTTAAGTTACTAGGTAAACTTTTTGCTGGCTTCTTCTTGCTTTTTATATCTCCTTTTCTTCTTTCCTGAGGTTTCTGGGATCACCTTTCCAGGCAGATCATCATTACAAGCATGTGGCAATCTGTAGTGTGAGGCTCATGTCTAGCTTGAACTTCAGAAAGCACCAGATCAATGCAAGATCAAGCTGAAACACAGGGACTGTTAACCCCAATTTCCAGCACTCACTGCCTGTTGTTTGTGCAGACTGACATGGAGCCCTGCGAAATGCAAGCACTGTAGTTCATAAGCAAGAGGTCTGGCAGGACAAACATTAAAGACAGTAAGAAAACACAGGCAAAGAAGTATCTTGTACAGAACTGAAAAAAGAAAAGATAAATTATAAGCAGGAATTCCCCAGTGGGCTGAGTTTATCAGTGTGATTGCTTTCAGGACTTTTTTTCTTCTTGTACCACCTTGATTTGCATACAAAGCATCTCTAACAGGAAATATCATCTGTCCTGGGAAAAAAAAAACCAAGAAGGATAAGGATTTTTGCTGCCAAGAGTAAAATGTCTTTTGGCACCATATGACATGCCAGAAAGCCCCTCTCCTCACAAAAGCAACTTGCAGTGGCACATTGCAGCTCTTCTTCGCTCCTTGCTCTGCTTCCCATCCTAGGGGCAGCAGTGCTTGCAGCTCCTCAGGAGAGCTTCCACAGTTAGAAAATCTGAAAATGAAAGAAAAAACAAGCAGGTGAGTTGATTTGCATTCCAGATTCACAATTAACACAGCACCGAATTAGCTTGTAGGAAGTGGAAGAGTAAAAAGGAAAACCGCCAACTTGAAAATGCAAATCTTTACCCTACTACAGTCACAAGCCACAGCCAGGATTCCTACGGGCTAGGAAGGCACGAGTAAGAACCCATTTTTCACTACTTTTTCAATGTGGTCACTTCATGAACTTGACAGTGGCTTGTGATATTCATTCCTATACCATATATAGCCAGTTTCATTTCCTGAAAAGAACATGAACGGAAAAGCAGAAAACCTTTAAAATGATTGTAGTCTTTCTTCAGAAATCATGTCTTTGTGCAGAAAGACAGGTCTTTCTGTCTTTTCTTTTGCCTTTTTGTCTTTTATTGCTACCTTCCTACACTAAAAAAAAGGCATTTATTAAATTAGTACAGCATAAGAAATGGATCTTTTCCCAAGGCTCTTGGATCTTAAAGAATATAGGTTGCTGCTTTGAAACTCACACACCAACTTGGCAGCACAGCATGGAATCAGAGAGTTTTGTTTGAATATGGTATAGATACATGGATCCATACCATTCCTCTGCACAGGGCTCCCAGGGGTCATGGTTCAAGGCCACCAGTGAGCACAGTGAGCTATGTTCCACAGCCCTGTGCGCTGCTATTGCGGGACCTCAGCTCTCCGTGGCCATCAACAGTCACAGCCCCACGGGAAGCACAGCAGCGAGTAAAATCTTGCTTTCCAGATGAGTAAGTGAGACAGTGGTAGTTATAACACTACACCTCTTTCTGCAGAACTCAGGTCATCTGTCTGGGCTCTGTGGGAGCCCACACCATCAGCGGGGAGAAGAAGTCTTTGCCAGCCCAGGGCTCCTCGATACTCCTCTCCTGGCTCCTGTGAAACACTCAAGCTTTCCAAGCACAGTACAGGGGTCTTATTTAAGCAACCATGTAGGTACAGCTCAATGTCCCAGCAGCTCTGCCACTCCTCAAGGGCTGGGACAGTTGTTAGGACCACAGGCCAACTGGACCTTAGGACAGAAACTGCAGCAAAGACCAGCAGCATACTGGGCTGCAGGAGCAGAAACAGCCAGGAGACCTCAGCACTCATTAGACCCCATATAGACACTGCATCTAGTTTTGGTACAAGAAACATGTACAAGAAACACACTGACAAACTGGAGCAAGTGCAATGGAGGAGCACTGTTGGACTTGCCTGAAGAGAAGAGGCTGTGGGAGCTGGGCTTGTTCAGCTAGGGCAAGAGGTGGCTTTGAGGGATCCAGAAGCAGGCCCAGCACCTGCAGGGAGGTGACTGGGAACACGGAGATGGGTTCACATAAAGAAGGACTTGACCAAAGTCATGAACAACCTGGTCTGATCTCACAGCTGACCCACCCAAGATCCCTTTCAGCCTATATTATCCTATAGGCCATCTTCTAGCCTCTGCCACCAGTGCAAAGGCTTTGGAGGAAAGGGTGGGAATCATTCAGTGCTCAGGGACTACAATATCGCCCCAGTGATAGAGTTGGGGAAACAACCACATCCCAAGACCATGAAGGCCCAGAAGGCACTGTGCCTTATGTTCGCCTCAGAACACGACAAACCCCAGTGCTGCATGCAGTCCCACAGTGACCCACATGCAACTGTTCATCTCAGTTTGGACATCAGTGGCCAAGGAACCTTTGTCCATGTCCCATCTGCAGCGCACACACAGCCATCTTTCTCCCGTGTGCATTTGTGTAAGTACACACACACAGTTCCAGAACAAGCAGGATTCCCTAAGCCCCAAGTACAGGCCAATACATGTACTCCACACTGCCCAAGGCAGCAGCCTCTGCTCCACAGGATGGAGATGCCTCTGCCCCACCAACTGCAAAGCTCCGGTGTGGGATGATCCAGCTACACTGTCAACATGGCCATACCATCTTCTCTTTCCCTTGTGTCACAAAGAGTGTCAGAGCAATGTCTTGCTTTCAGTCAAAATAGCTTATTTTGATAGGACACAGGAAATGTTCACAACTGAGAAGATGAAAAGGGACCTTACAGACAACACTACCGAGCTCCAGCTTCTCAGAAGGATCCATACAAACTACAAGGTGACTGTCACATGTATTGGGTTGGCAGAAAGGAGGAGGTGGAAAAGGAGAGGTTCATCTTCTCACCCCAGGTCACCAAGAAAGTCAGTGGCAGAGCCATAAATAAACCTCCTCCCCGCTATCCCAGAGTCTGGATGCTCCCTGTCCTCCTCATGCCTCTGCTTGATAGCCAAGCTGTGCTGGGAGGTGAAGCTGCCCTCCTCATGTTGCACATAACCATGCTTTTTTTTGGAGACCAAAAGACCCCTTGCCTAAGGGATGCTAGCTCCCCACCAAAAGTCAGTCCTGACCAAATATCATCTTTGAAAAATGCAAACTTGCATCCGCATTAAGAAACCTGTCCAGCTTTGATAATATGCTTGCCAACATGTTCTGAGATGTGGTCTTGTCTCACAGGGCCTTAGAGGCTCTAGGGGTTTATCCACATATGATTTTTTTGGTACTTGGAAGTGAGACCAGCAAGCATTTTTACACCTACCTATTCAAAGAGTTTTATTTTCAGTACAAAAGCGGGTATCAGACCACTCAGTTTCAACTTCTGCTGAAATTCCTGTGTGACCCAGGACAGCTCATTTCAAGCAGCTCTGAGTCCTCATAGTGACTTGTGCTAAACTAAATTTCTGTAACTGCACCCATACCAACGTCTGCATGAATCAGCAGGAGAAACCACAGCTTTAGTCAAAATTAGTACCTTCCTACAGAAACAAAGATTAAAAAAACCCATCTCCACCTCCTTGTTGATAGGTAAGCTCTTGAAGCCAGATATACCTTCAGAAACAGCCTCCCTCTCCTCTTTCCAACCTCCCATTCCTTCAATCTCTGAGCTAGGCCTCAGGGCAATACTTTGCAACCTTGTTTGCCAGAGGAGAAGGATGCTTTCTGTCTGGGAAGCCAGGAAGACTGTGCTGGAGCAGAGCAGACCCCGGGCATGCAATTACCCAGGCAGCAGCAACAATATGTTAATTCACTGGATCACTCTGAAATGAAGCACAGTGCAAGTCCCTGGAAAAAGTGAAAAGGAGCCTGTTAAGGAAACTGTGTGAAGGCCTTGTGCACAGCAGCCCCTTGGAGTCCAGACAAGGACAGACTTTGCACAGACATCATTTTTAGACCTGAGCTGGCAGCCAGCATGCCTGCTCTTCCCACCGCAGAGCATCCAACGGGAGCAAGGGGAACCACGCTCAAGGCTGACAGGGGACATCGGGCAACATCCTTATTTTTTAAGAGCTGCAGACACATGGATTAGCCCCTGCAAGGGGCATCTGTGCAGCACTCACCCTGGACAGATCACAGTCATAATGCTACGCACCCTCTGTCAGTGTCCAGAGATTCCTCATACTTTCAGGAGAGCAGTCTTCTCCTTGGTGTCCGCAGCTGCCAAGTTCACATCCCAAGCTCAACTCCTCTATTCAGCTGCCCAGAGCTCCTTATGTAACTTGTCCTCCAACAACAAACAACAAAGCCAACATAGCAAGGAGAGAAGAAGACTGAAATGGACCTTTGGTGAATTTGCTGTGAGAAGTCAATGCCCTCAGAAGGTCGGCACTGACTGACTACCTCCTGGTGCATCATCCTTCTCCTGCTGACTAACTGCTCTAACACCCAGACAGAAACTATGGCCTTGTGATGGCATCATGACAGAAGTAGTCTTGCACTCCTAAATCAGAAGGGATGCCTTGCTGCAGGCAGGAAAACTGGCCTCCCTCCTAGGGAAAACGGACAGAGGAAGAGTCACAAAGATCTCTACTACCTCCCTATGTTGGACTGACTGCCCACCTGCACACTATGAATGCAGCTTCCAAATATCACAAATCTTCTTGACAAGCAAGCAATGATTTCATCAAAGGCAAGAGCAGCTTTAAACCTGCATAGTCTCTTGTAGAGAACTTTCTGTTGTAATCCATACATAGATTAAACTCACCAAGTGGAAGACTTGCACACCAAAGCTCTTTCTACATAAGGCTGTTGACCACTGAGCTGATATATTGAGGCCAAAGGCTCATCTGTGCCAACACACTTCTTCAGGAATGCAAGTGTGGCTTTCATGCAAAAATACAGCTGTTACCCTGAGGAGCAGGGGCAACCAGTTTAATGCCAAGAAGTTTAAATTCAGTTCTTACATTGCACCAAAACTCCTGGGTTCCTGCACAAACGGAATTAGCAGCAGCAAATATCCAGAGAAAGTCTTCTGCTATGCACTGGCTTTTTTGGAGACAGTTTCTTAAGTGTAAGACTAAGAGAAATCTTGTTTAAAAATGCACCTGTTTTGCATGGATTGAGTTTTGCTCTCCAAGGAGATGGGGAAAGTAAAACACAAAACTAAGCTGCAAAGACAGCAGTGCCTAGCCATGAGGCCTGACCTTTGCAGAACTCCTGATGGCTGTCGCTAAATGGGAGCACTTTGCTGCCAGATGACGTGTCCCAGACAAGGTGAGTTTCCTGAAAAGCACTGACAACATGCGGTTAAAAGCTTGGTTCAGACAAGCAGCGAAACACGTCTGTTTTCTGAGCTGAAGGTTTTTGAGCTGAATATTCAACACTTTCCATGTTTGCTCTCTCACAGGTTATCTGGGCTGCACAATCAGCAAAACTGCAAAAACACTTGCTGGGGCTCAGCTACCAGGCAGTCTGTAATGGAGCTGTTCTGGAAGAAAACAGAAGTGTTATTGTGCTCGCGGCTGTCCCAATACAATTAGTCATATGTGATGGTGAGATACACGTCCTCACAGAGCTCTCACTGCCTTGTCAACAGATGAAGTCAAAATGAAAACATCCTAACCATCAACAACTAACCTGAAAGCTGAACCATGAACCCTGAAAGCAGCCTCAATGCTACAAAGAGATTTCTTCCCTGCAGAAGAAGACAGCTGGAATCCTTCCACCTGTCCTCCTTTTCTTCTTCTCATATAATTTCTTGACACTGCTCAATGGAATAATGTTTTTTTCTTTCGTCTCTCCACTCAAGCAAACCTTCTCTCCTCCAGCTGAGTGATGCTGTAGGGCCAGAAGAAACCACACTTGAGGGAAGAAGAATAAAAGGCCAGAGCTTGGGTGGTTGGAAACAACATCCCAGTTACCTTCTCTGCGTGACCTCAGACAACTTCCCCAATGCTGCTTTGTCTCATTTCCCCACTGAAATAGCAAGTTCTCCACCATACTGGGTGACTACCTGGCCTGGTGTTACCAATCTGGGGTTAATACTGACAAAATCAGAGGAGGCTGATGGTGTGCCTAAGCTTCCCTTACACGTCAGCATCTCATTCGGTCACACAGCAATATTCAGCACAACCCAGACCATGGCTTCATGCAGCACTTCTCTACTTGTACACTTCACAAACATCTCTGTTGGTGTGTTTTAGCTCCAAAGGTCTTGGCAAACATTCCCTATCACAAGAGCACCACTTCCATGGTGGAAGCTTAGGAAATCCACTTTCTCTCTTCACCACTTGACAGACACGATTTGACAGGACATATTTTTGCATCTAAACTAACAAGAGATGGAGAGGACTGTCAAACAAATGGGTGGAGTTCGGCTCATGGCTGGTACCAGGAGTAGAACATCAGAATGCCACTCAGTTGTTGGGACTTCTCTAGCTGGAACGTTACCTGTCCAGGAGGCACCACACTGATCTCAAAAGGATCCTGTGGTCACTGAAAGAAGGACCCTGGACCTATGCATGCATTGCACGATGGCAGACCTGGGAGCAGACACCCAGCAGTTCCTCTTGATAACCATTATGGAATTCATTTGGAAAGAAAATTCTTTTTCAGAAGCCTCTTCCCCAGCACTGACAAATCTTCCAAGATGCAATTTGCACTGCCAGGGCTCACAGCAAAGTACAAGGGGAAGCATGCTCTGCTCCATGCTGAGGGTGGCCAGCAAGACAAGGAGTTGCTCAGTGGCTCCACATCCATGTCAGAGCTCGTAACGGAAACAAATCTTCCAGATTTGGGTGACTCCCAGGCCAAGTCTCAACCAAACCCACACATCTGCGCTCAAGCCAAAGAGCAGACACACAGCAAGACTGAAGAGCAATTGCTGTAGGTTGCCATGGCAGTGTGCATGGGTGATTTTATCAGCCTTATCAGCTGCCACAGCACTTACGTTCCATTATCAGAGAACACTGGTATTTTTTTAAGGGTGAAATAGGTGGGAGAAGCAGAAAATCAGTGTCAGCCAGAAGACAGAAGTCAGCACACAAAGCAGGAGCCCTTACTTTGAACGAGCTGCCTCCCAAGGGCACACGGACATTTACCCAGCCCCGGGCTTGTGCTGGAGATGACGGGTGATGCTGGGCTGCCCAGCAGCCCCCAGCCCGGTGAGCTCTGCCCTGCACAGAGGGATGCACAGCCCTCCAGGGAGCACAGCAACAGCAAGCGGAGGGTACTCGCCTGTGCTCTCCACGGAGCCGAGGGAAGTAGGTCAATCCTTCTGCTTTGCTGAGCCTTTTGGCAGGTCGGCGCTGTGCTGCCGTCGCCACTCGCAGCTCGTCACTTGCGCCGCGTGACAGCCACGTCGTTCAGAAGTTAACGAATTCAATACATCTAATTAAATCAACCTTGGCATCCATTCAAAACCCATCTCGTGGCTTTTTTTTCTTCCTGCCTTTTTATTCCCTGCGTTTATGATAAAGAGACCCAGCGAGGAGAGATGCAAGAGAAGGTTGCCAGGGGGTGAGCCAGTTTTTATCTCTTTATCTCAGTTTTTTATCTCTTCTTTATCTCAGTTTTTATTTCCCTGCTGCTCTCCTATCATAGAATCATTAAGGTTGAAAAATATCTCCAAGATCATCAAGTTGTTGCAGAGATGCTTTGTTTTCCTCAAGGGAATTAAACAAATCCACACGGCATTACTCCTTATGCCTCTTTCTTCCTCCTGTGCCCTAGACAAAATGACCTTTTCCATCTCCTTGCAGACTTTGCAAACAGAGTCCAACACAGCCCGGCAATCCCTTGGCTGCTGACACTCACCACACTGAACATGGACTTGGCAAGCAAGCCAAGCTGGCATGGCTGGCAAAGGGAGGGCACATCAAAGTGTGACCTGCAGCCTCTGGGCTGGGCTGGACACTCTGCAAGGAGGGAGCACATCTTCCACCACCAGACTGAGCAAAGCCAGAAAGCAGAAGGGAGACCCCTGGAAGAGGCTCATGCCAGACAGGGTCTCCTCTGGCTGCTCTCCCATGCAGCTCCCAACTTACACCATATGCCAGCACTGCTTGATGGATGTGGTTGTGAACATGGGATCACACTGGAGAAGCCATCCAAGACAGGCTAGTGGACGGCCACAGAGCTCTAGATAAAGACCGCAGGATGAGGGGCTGCCATTTCCACCACATCCTCAGTGACACTGGGACACACTGGAGCGCTGCCCACATCTGCCCTCTTTCACAGACTGACATGGACACTGGGATCACCCTGTCCAATCTCCCATGTCTCTTCACTATAGCAGATCCTTCCTCTTCCACCAGATCTTCTGCCATGTCCTCCCTGCCCTGTGACCACCACCCGAAGTCAGGATGATGACACAACCCGCTGCCTTTCTGTGCCATGACTCACAGATGCCAACAAAACTGCCATTCCCAGTTGCAGGAGTTTAATTAAAGGCATTTGGATCATCCCAGAAGAACACTCTTCTGGCCTGGATCCTAGGAGAAAGTTTATTGTTTTTACATTTCTTCATGTTTTCTATAGCCTTGCTCAACTGGGGAATCAGGACTAGGGAATATGCCAGGTGCTACCAGACCAAGGTTATGCTGTTTCTTTCAACCAAGCATTGTTTCCTACTGAGATTGATATGAAAGATCTCTCTGCCAAAGAGGGAAGTGTTTTGTATCTGTATGATGGCATTACACACAGAAATTCACCTGCAGTCTGTTCCCTGCTATCACCTCAAAGCCGTTCTTGGCCCACCTGCTCAAAATGCAGCTGTTTACCTTCCATGTCTGCACTATTTCCTCTCCTTTAATCCACTCTCCATCAAAATAGCTCCTAAAATACTCACAGCAATTCTGGGTAGCTCTTCCTCCAGTCTTCTGAAATGACACCATGCTGTGGTGTTGCTTTGCTGCCCCGGAGAAGTCAGTGCACTGGAAAAGCTCTGGCTCCCAGCACTGCAGCTGCTGCAGATGGGTGTCGTTCTCCTGGCAAGAAAGGACATTTCATGCAAAACCTACTGCTCATCCCTTCCTCAGGACTATGAAAATAGTCTTAAAAGCACTTTGTACTCCTCTGGTATGTACCAGAAGAGTACAAAATATTCCTTTGCCCCCTGGTAGAGGATGTTACACGAGTCTCTTCGTGAGCGCAGGAAGTCGTTTCTCTGCAAGAAAGCTGCCCCTCCTCACACAGGAAAGATGATGTGCGATGCTCTGCCAGGCTCAGGATCAACAGTGCCCTCTGACCCCTTCCTTGCCTTCTGCATGTCAGCCATGCACATGCCAGGCTGTGCACAAGCAGAGGAGTACTCCTGGGTTGGAGGAAAGTAATGGGAGTAGGGGATACAAATTCAGGGCAATTATCCTGGCTGCTGTGAAACAGCACATGTTCCCCAACAGCACTGCTGTCTGTGAGAGTCTCTCCCATGTGCTGACTACTTGCTCTGTGAAAAACACATTTACATTTCTGCTTACATTTCCTTCAAACTTGTGGAGGGCTGCGAGCCCTTGGCACAAGAACCCTCTGCACTCCCTTGGAGGAGAGAGGCCTGAGGGCAAAAAGAATCTCCCAGAGATAAGCAACCTTCCTCGGGTCATGGTGACAAAGTGAACCACCCCCAGCATGCCTTGTTTCTAGATCGCAATAGCCTGTACCCAGCTGGGTAATTGGTTTCTACCCCACCCCCTGCCTTTCCCATAAAAAGCCCCTGTTTCTGCCCCTGAGGAGGGAGCCTTTGTCCCTGGCCTTCCATTCACAGGGGCTTCTGGACAATTAAAGCTACCTCTGTTAATGCCAAATGAGGCTCCTGTCTCTCTGTCCCGGAGTTCTCCTTGGGTGATTTCACAAAGAGCTGATTCACAAGGGCTGGAATCACTTGTAGCTGAGAAATTGCTACACTTGTTGAAATCACCTGCTGCCCAGGGAGGCCTGCCACTGCCCCTGGAAGAGCTGTTCTTTGCAGGATGCTCTCTGTATGAAGGTCCTGGCACACCGGTGCTGACCAGCATCGGACCCCCTGCAATACAAACTGATCAGATTTGAGCAGGGCAGTTACATGACCCCATACAACAGAAGCCTTCCTAGCCATGCCAGTGGCACTAGGTGCTGCATGAATGCAGAGGAAGAGGCAGGCTTGGAGGAGATGCAGGTGACCCCAGGAGAAGCCAGGAAGAGCAAAAGCCAACAGAGTTTCAAGCAGTGGTCCCTCATGGTGCCCAATTAACCAGCAACTCTCCTTTGCAGAGCAAAAGTTAGTGAGAGATTCTGGTGGGTTTAAGAAGGGTGGGTGACGGGAGCTGCTCTGACTTTCAAACACAGAAAGAAATGGGGTAACCACTAAGTGCAGAGCAAACAACACTGTCTGTGGGGTTCTGGGCTCTTCACAGTGGATTTTGCAACTGGCTTTCTTCAAAGGATGAAGAAGTGTAAGCAAGACCCATCTCTGTGTTTCACATTACTGTTCCAATCAGGAATGATACAGTTTACAATGATGTGGTTTGGACTGCTGAAACACATCAGGTTCTAACCTCTACAACACAGACCTAGGAGCTGCTGGAGCAGAGACAGGAGAGCAGTGATTTGCACTTCCACGGTGAGAAAGAAACCAGAAGCTGCCTTTGACACTCATACACATACAGCATGTTAGTGAGTGCAAGTGGAACGGTGTCCTTAGAGGAAGAGCCATCAGCTCAGCATCATCTTTGCACTCTATTTTTTATGTTTTCTCTTGAATAACCTTCTGATGCAAGAAGTCCAAAAAGATAAACTAATTCTAATGCATTTGGCTTTTTACAACATTTAGGTACGTGAGGGACCAAATGGTAGGACAGGTGAACAACCCACATGCCCTTGGAACAAACAGCATCAGCTAGGGAGCTTTGCCATCCCTTCAGCAGCAATTTCTCTTTCTTTCATCTTCCTCTCTCCCAGTCCTAAATGGTGGGTCCCAGGAAAATTACTGGCAGGGATAGGAGAAAAAATTCCAGAGGACCAGTGTTACCAGTGTTTTCAAATCCTGTGCACTCTTCTATGTCTTCCAGGTAACACAAAGCAACTAATATCAGCCTGCTTCAGGGCTGGCCTGGGTCACACCACAGCTGCTTCCAACCCCATCTCAGCCAGGACCAGCCTGCATAGACTCCCTAAAGAGGATCCTCATCACCCCCCTGAGCCCAGCCTAGCCAAGGTCTACAAAGCACTGAGACAAGCGAGCAGTACAGGGCAGTGCGAGTGATTCAGCCAGCCCAAGGCAGAAGGCTGAGACATTTCACACCACTGCTGCCAATGTCTCCACTGCTGGCAGGAACACTGTGGGGCCATGACAGGAAATTGGGTCTTAATCACCATCTCACTTTTCATTCCCCACTTCAGTTCTGCTATTTTAGCAGCTGCTGCGAGCTGGCTCCACACTTTCAGATGAGCAGCCGTTGGGGCACAGGGTTTAGCTTGAGTGTTTTCAGACTGCAACTCCAAATGCAAAGAGAAAAATGAAGCTGGGAGAGGCTCAGGGTAGTGATCTGGCAGCAATCAAAGCTTTAAGACACAACCAAACAAGCACCAGTCTCTTGCGCAGGCTGACACTACCTGGGACAGGCAGCCAGGCTGGTGAAGCCATATGGGCAGGACACTGGTATTGTGCAGACCTACTGACTGGGCTTGCTGCCCACCTAGGACAGCTGCGAGACATGGTCCAATGCAGATGTGTCTCCAGGTGCTTCCCCTCCTCCTTGTTCATGGTACATCTAAAGACCTGCTGCAGTAACAGAGCCCGCTGTAGCAGCTCCCTGCTCAAGCTCTGCAGCAGCCAGGGAGAACCCCCCTTGCAGGGAGGGAAATCTGCTGCCACTGTAACCAGAGCAGATGGCAGAGCCAGCCACGTACACCTGCACCAGGGATCATCTAAAAGGGAGAGGGTGTACTGGGACCTGGAAAGAGACATGGCTAGAGCTCACTGGCACAACCATCCATGTGCACCAGCACAGGAATGCGCACCAAATGCCCATCAGCCCATGCTCACATGGCCTTTGGACCTCCAGAAGGCAAGTGTTAAAATTGTGAAATCCTTGAGCCAAGACAGAAAGCAACCTTTGCCACAAAACTAATTAAATCTTCGGGAAAAAGGGAAAAGTGACAGTATTTACTGTCCACATACTGCCTCAAACAATAGTATTCCTGAAAAGGTCTCACACTCTTCTTGTGCCATGCCCTGAAGTCCTACCTTTGCCTCCCCATCACATCCATGGGTCACAGTTGCAGTGGGTGCACAGACTGCAGGTGACTCAGCCACTGCCAAAGTGCAAATGACCTATACAGAGTTTTCCCTTCTCCAAGCTGGCCTTGATCCGACCACCATCTTCTTCAGAAGTGGATGGAAAGTCAGTCTTGCTGCAAGAAGGGGTCACTAAACTTGCTTTAATACCCCCCCACACAGCCCAGCACAGCTTGGGGCACGAGCATTGCTAGAGCAGGTGTAGGATTCATCACACCCACCCTAGAGCCATCTGAAGTATCGTATCGAGTCGAAGTGAGCTGGCTGGGGCATGCCACATCTCATCAGAGAAAGGTGTTTGCAGTGTTGGCATCTGCATCCAAACAAGTTGGCACGGGGTGTTTCTGCAGGCGATGAAGAATCTGCCACACAGCCAAGGAAGATGAAGGTGCAATTCATCCCATTCATCAGATCCATCACACCTTAAACCCCATGGACAATGTTGACTAGATCTCCCCTGGCTGCAGCATAAACCAGAAGCTGCACTGCTGACCTACATGGGGAGGGTGCCATGAGATGGCTCCCACCTTGCCAACCAGTCCAGCGTAAAAAAGCAGACACTTCCAGAGGGCAAAACTGCTCTCAAAGCCTAACTTCAGCACCTGACATGTCACTGCCTCCACCTCAGTGCACTCCCAGCCTTTGATCCTCCACCCCTCCAGTTAAGGGGAGGCCGAATAGATATGCCACATTTCAGCTTCCCATGTGGTGCTCCAGTTCTCCCAGTAAGCAAAGATGGGTTTGTGCTCATACAGAGCAAGGGATAAGGTACAGATACGGCACGCAAAGCCCATCCTTAGCCCTGCCTCTGTGGGTAGCAGCTTCTGGCAAGCGGGCAGGTTGGGAACTAGGAGCAGGAACATCTCAAACAGCTCCACAGGGATCCATTTCACATGAGGATGGTTATCAGAGCATGCAGATGAGTAGTACCTTCAGCACAGCTGTATTAACACAACTCAGTAAAACTCCCTGAGACTCCAAGACAGAAAATGCCACATGGGCAGCTAATTTCCACCTAATAGCACATTTTCCTCTAGCAGAAGTTATAGACTGCAAGTGCTTCATGAGCCATTTGCATGAACATTTGTAGGCACTAGTGAGGAACTCAGAAACTTAATTATCGCTTTTAAAATGACCTGTGTGATTTAAAAACCTATTTGGACTTCAGGTGCCCTGGGATCTGTAATCCCTGATCTAGTTGCTCAACTGGCACAATCTTGAAGTTACCATACACGCCACTCACATTGTTCTAAATTGTTCTACCTACTCACCAAACCCACAAATATGCCCCCAAATCCACCATCCCAAACTGACAGAGAAGCAAAACCCCGACGACGACTTCCTTATCCTTGTCCACTACCTGCCTGAGCTTCCCAAATGATGGCAATAGTACAAATCCCCTCTACTGGGGTCAGCAAACTTTCAGCATGAACACATGCCCAAGCATCTTTAGACATAAATATAGATATACATATATTATATATATATATATATATATATATATATATATATATATATATTTAGGGAAGTTATTATGCTTCTCGGAAACTTTTTGCAACACTCTTACCAAGGCTCAGCAGCAGTTTTTAGAGCCCGGTGGCAGTTCACAGCTTGAACCAAAAGACACATCAGGCGCAAACCCTCTTACTAATAATGGCCTGCAGGGCTGGAAAGCCCCTGTGCCTCTCTCAGCCCCAGGCTGCAGTGAGGTGACATGCCTGGGTGCTCAATTTGAATATGTATAGCTGAGACCACCACGGGGAAGCACAGATCCTGCCTCTGAGCTGCCATCCTGACCCCAGTGATGCAAGGTGAGTGAGGCAGGACCTAGTGTTCTCATTTCTCTACCCCAAAAATATTTCCACCAAGTGATGGTTAAGAGCATTTGTCAGAGTTTTGGGGCTTTTTTAGGAATGTCAATGCAGGAGGATATGCCCCAAGTGGTAAAATTCCTGATACCCCGACCCTTGCAGTCACTGGCTGATGCTACATAATCCCCCAAAGCCAAACTCCCACCCTTTCTACCAAGAGCAACACCAGATTATCACTCAGAAAAATTTAGTCCTGAGATTGTTTCACAGCATGTGAATATCTGATGCAGAGCCTAAAGGGAGGAGGCCTTAAAGGCATTTTCTACTCTATGAGGCAGGGACCTAACTGAGACTATGTTACAAGCCCTCATGCAGGGGTTTCTACTGGAGCCAGATGCAGTATGTGTTTTTTTACACATGAGCAGGACACAGTTCTTTATTTCAAAGTGCCACAACAGCCTGAAGAACAGAAGCTCTGATGAATGTAGCAAAGTATCAAAATCATAGAACCACAGAATGGTTTGGGTTGTAAGGGACCTTCAAGGATCATCTAGTCCAACCCCCCTCTGCCATGGGCAGGGACAGCTCTCACTAGATCAGGTTGCTGAGAGCTCTGTCCAGCCTAACCTTGAACACTTCCAGGGATGGGGCATCCACAATTTCTCTGGGTAACCAGCTCTAGTGTCACACCATCCTCACAGTAAATGCACAGACCCAAATCATGCCCCTGGGACACAGCACAGGTCCTCAAGCCAGATTTTTTCGTCCTGGGCTCTGGCTCATGTTTGCTGAGAACTCAGGTGCAGCACCTGACACGCCTCCACTGCCCCACTGGAAAGTCCTGCCCCAAGCTGCTGCTGGTGAAAGGGACACACTGCTCAAGCCACAGCTGCTCAGCCATGGCCCAGCACCTTCATGGAAACCAAACATCCTCAGCAGTTTAAGCCATGGCATGAACCACAGGTGATGCCCAAGAGTGTGGTACAGGCCCCAGCCACCCCCAGTGACATCCCCAGTGACACCACCCACACACACTGACATCACTGGCATGGCCCTCGCTGCAATGCTCCCTTGCAAAATTTCTCCTTTTAACTCCAAATTTCCCTCACTGCTGTATGGCCCTTTGCACCCATCCAAGGCAAAGCCACCTCAGTCCCCCTGCCACCCCATGTGGGTTAACACCTCCCCAGCAGCTCCTGCCATCCTGTACATACCCTCTACCTTCACAGCTCAGCTCCTTTTGCATCTCCCCCAAGGGCAGGTTCCTTTCTCTTGCTCATCACTTCTTAATCTCATCATCTATTGCTCACACAGCCTTGAGCCCAGTGGTTTTGGAAGCAGAGGAAGGTTCAGACACATGCTCTCAGGTACCCTGCAAATTTGTCCCTGAATGTAGCGATTCCAGGGCCTCACAAAGAACTGGGCACACTGGGTACAACTCTCACTTGCCACGCAGTCAACTTTTTTTTTTTTTTTTGCACTTTATTGAGGCCAGTATTTTGCCCTTAATGACTTGAAAGTAACATGCCTTACCTGTTTCTGCACCTTCCGGTTTGTTCTGCTGAAGAAGGGGTATAATGGCTCTGAAAAAAAACAAACAAAACAAAAAACCCCAAAGAATCGAGGAAAGCCACTAATGGCATCTATTAAAAAGACAAATATTGCATGTCCTGGAGAACAGCTATAAAGCTGCAGCTTTTCAACAGTAGCTTTCACTTCAAGGTGACATGAGCTGCCCCATACCCTGTACCCCACTGAGGGAAGCAAAACATCCCCTGTGAACCCTTCAGATGGACAAACCAAGGAGAAGAGGTGTCAGAGACCCAAAGCACGTTCATGAAAAAGCATGGGTGGTGAAATTAAGGTTCCTGGCTCTTGGTATCACACTACAGCTGTTATAAAACAGGATATCCATCTCAGCAGCACAGCTATCAATACTCCAGCATGAGTCATCTGCAATACTTATCTAATGGTGAGTAAGCTGCTCCTGTTGGTCATACTTTCCAGATAAATCTGTGAAGAAAACAAGAAGAAAAAACCTATCAGAAGATTTTATCAAAGAAATAAAATGTAGGGGATGGTATCTGGTCAGCAAGACAGCACCCAAAGTGGCAGAGGGACAGGTGGTTTGGGGGTCATTGGATGAGACATGCACACCAGGAGCTGCAAGACAAATATTAGGGCCCACATGGAGTGTGAGTGAAGTACCACTAAATCAACCATAGTATGACCCTTCCTGCTTGTGGATGCTTCAACCAACACCTATGGCACAGCACAACACAGCTTTTGGGACTGGGACTCAAATGTACAGATGTGTCAGTCTGGGGGGTTTGTGCTCATCCCTTCCTTGCTTGGCAGTGAGTGTTTGTCCAAGTAAGGACACAGTGCTCAGGAAGAGTTGCTTGGGGTCAGTGTCTTTAACATCCCAAAGAGCTGTGAAACCGCAACCCAGCCACACACTGGGTGCAAAACAATCCTGGACACGGGGGATGCTTCCTCACCTCCTCCAGTTTTGACCAAAGCACAACAACTAAGTTGCAAATAATTTAGTGGTGAAAATAATGACAGAAAAAGATAAAGACACCTTCTTTCAAATCTGTTTGATGAAAGCAACCCTGAATGACTGCACAGGCTCATTTGCACCCAGCCATATGCAACCTTTGTGTTTGCTGCCTGCCTGTCCCTTGGAGGATTCTAGTGAGCCACAGGAGCTGAGGCCAAGCCTTAGCAAACTTTCTCACAGAGAAATCGCTGCTGGGGAGGTGGAGGAAATACCCCAAGGGTCTCCCAAGAAGGTTGAGTCATTGCATGGGTGTCTCACAGAGATTTCAGAGGGGAGCTGGGGAGCGGGGGCTGTGAGGGGAGAAAACTCCAAATACCGCCCCAGCTTCACATGTCAGAAAATGAGAGAAAACCCCATGCATGAATCACCCTGTCATGGTATCTCACAGCCACCAATGCGTTTCACAAAGGCTGCCATGCAGGCTCCTGCCAGCATAGAGGAGTCCATTTTCTGTTCTCGCAGCCCAGCTGGGAGGCTTTGTGGGCAAGGGGATTCCAGGGTGGGCACAATGCTTCTGTCAGCTTGCCTGCAAGTGGGAAGAAGCACAAGGTCATGGCTGTGGGGACCAACACAGATCCACCAAACCCCGAGACCTCCACACCCAAGAGTGAAGCCTGAGATGGCTACCTCCGTCTCCTCCTACCTAGAAGGGACTGGAAAATAAGAGCTCTTGTCATGGCTAGCATTTCATAGAATCACAGCATGGTTTGGGTTGGGAGTTGACCTTTAAAGATCATCTTGTCCAAATCAACTGATGTGGGCAGGGACAGTTTCCAGGCACAGTAGACCAGGTTGCTCAAAGCCCCATCCAACCTGGTCTTGAACACTTCCAGGCATGGGGCATCTACAACTTCTGTGGGCAAACTGTTCCAGCATTTCACCACCCTCATCATAAAAAATTTCTTCCTCATGTCCAAACTAAACCTAGCCTCTTTCAGTTTAAAATCATTCCCTCTTGTCTTATCACTCCATGTCCTTGTCAAAAGTCTCTCTTCAGACCTCTTGTAGCCCCTTCAGGTGTTCTAAGGTCTCCCCAGAGCCTTCTCTTCTCCAGGCTGAACAACCTCAGCTCTCTCAGCCTTTCCTCACAGGTGAGATGCTCCAGCCCTCTGACCAGCCCCATGGCCTCCTCTGGACCTGCTAAAACAGGTCCATGTTCCTCTCATACTGGGGACCCACTGCTGGGCCAATTTCACACTGCATCCCCAGCACTGCTCAAGGTGACCTCTGTTTTCTTTACCTGCCCTGGGAACAAAGGCTTTTGTCAGACAAGTGCAGGAACTGACACAATCAAGAACAAGCTTGACTGTGTTTTTCCTCTGGGTTAAATTTTGTTCAAGTCAGTGTTGCATTGCTGCAGGACCAGACACACCCAGGCACCACCAGCAGGGATGGGATGGAAACCAGTTTGAGAGAGCAAAGGCAGAGTGACCAGCCCCTCTGGAATGGACACACTCATACTGGATGAAAAGGGCCACATAACCACACCCTCCCACAGTCATCCTCAGCACGTAACTGTATCAACCTTGGAATAAAAATGATTCCTTCATTGGAGCACAGGCTCTATATGAGGACAGCCATTCAGAAATGAAACCAGGCCAACTTATTCTGTCCTGAAACCTCAAGTTTATTTTCATTATATACATTTTACTTCTTTTTTTTTCTTCTTTTAAAGGATTGAGAAGGGTCTCTCTGGGGCATGAACTCCATATGCATTAACCTCAGGCAAACACATGATCCTGCCCAGAAACAAACCAAACACCTTAATCCCAACACTCTTATTTAAAAGCTTCCCTGAAAACAAGAAACTTTCTTTTTATGTTCAGCCTAATTACCATCATGACAGGCGAGATCCATTTGTTCCTGAAGCACCAGAATCCTTCTGCCTCAGACGGTCATCTCCTCCCTGATACACCTGTACTGGGCTTGAACAAGCAACCTGCTGCTCCAGGCTTTTCCATCCCAGGTCTTCCTGTCCACCTCTTCCCATTTGAATTTATCTGAAGAACATGAGAACTGGACCCAGTCAGCACTCCTGGAAGGACAACTTGTCCTCTATGAAAGCCCCGTTTTTCTAGATTCTCCTTTGAAACCTTCCTACTAGAGTCTTTAATTTTGGGTTTGGGGCTTGGTTTGGTATTTTTTGTTTCAGTTATGCTCTGTGATCAAAATTGCCTTTAAAATGTCTAAACATGCATTTCATACAAAATTAGCATAGAGGGAAGAGGGGGGGAAAAAACTGTCATATGTTATTGCCAGGATGCAAATAAAGCACTGAGTAGGAACTGAACTGGCCACAGATGTAATCTAGCACTGTCAGTACTTTGCAGCACATGTGATACAATATTAGACACAAATTAGGAGACTCCAGCAAATGAAAGACCATTTTGCCAGCTTCATTTCTGGTGAAGAAAAAAAAAAAATAGAGAGTTCTATTTGGTCTAATATAGCATTTAGCCTAGCCAGTTTTGCAGGAATAAAAAGAACAAAATCAATAATAACCTATGTAGCAACCTATCACAGTTCTGCACATTTCTATTGGGAAATAGACGTAGCTGTATTACAAGGATTGCCCATCTGTATTACGATACAAAGGCAAACAAACGTACACTGCCAGCTTCGGACCAAGGCTCTGGAATTTACAGAAGCAAGGGAAAATCAACAGGGGCTTTGCCTGAATAAAGACTGCTGGTTTAAGCATACATGGCTTGTGCCAGTGTTCAGTGAACCAGCTTGGCTGGCATGTGTGTGTGCACAGTTAAAGATAACTATCTCGATATATTTATATCAAAGAGGGGGAGAGAAAAAAAAACCTTGCATGCAAAACATGGTGACGTTCACACAGATCTTGCAGATCTGGAGGCAATGAGCAGCGCTCTCACAAAGAGGTCATAGCTCTCGAGTTAATAACTCTCTGATGTGGGCAGTTTCTGAAAGGGGAGCTCATTTGGCTGCCTCTACAACTGCTGTTGTACACAAAGTTGTTGCAAAAGTCACATAGCAAGCATGCAGTGAGGTGATGCAGCACTGCAGTCATCCAGCTACTCATTTTCTGCATGCTGGAGAACATTTTTGGGTTCCTAATTTTGGGCTTGGAAGTATGGAGATTGGATTCTTAAAAGAAAATGTGTGAAAAAGTCTGTTCTCCTAACTGCTAATGTGTCTGTTTGCTTAGGTAGTACCCTTGTGCTGGTACTGGTGAAGCAGTTGTGTTTTTAATGGAGCAAAATTGCAGTCACTGGTGGAATTCAAGAGAACTGCAGCTTCCCATCATCTCCTCTGCAGTCATCTGCTGGATCTGCATCTGATTCTGTAACTCAGCTCCATGCAGCTGCTCCAAGTGCACCTCCCAATCCCTACAGTAACTACTAATTCTCTTGGGTGTAAATACAGCCGTCATCTAAGATGTTTGCAGCCATTAATTAAATTTCCAGCTCTAGGTACTGCAAGATGCTATCTCTCTTCGAAAGCAGCAGCCTTGACTCAGCACACGCCGGAGAGAGGGAGAAACTGTGCTTCTTCACTTTCTTGAAAGGTCAGCGAGGGAACGCCCCGGAAACCCTGAGTAGTAACACCTCATCCTTAACCCAAGTACAGGAGCTGTATTTAGGCAGCTGACTGATCACAAGAGCTACAAGGACACGTGTCTGCTCAGCAGCAACCAACTGGAAATGCGGATGCCTTTTATTAGCCGCCCTTGTATTTAGCTTGGCTCGGAAAAGCGTGGTGCTCCGCTGGTGGGTCCTGCAGCGTATGGAAGAGCAGTTATTAGTGAAGCTAATTACAAACAATGTGGCTACTTAGAGGGCTAAAAATAGTGTGGTGTATTAATAGATGGAGTGAAAACTGGGACACGGAAGATGACGATTCTGATCTGGAGCACAGCAGCATCCTACACAATCTCGGGTAATTCTCTTCGTCTGTATGTTTTGTTCTCACAGTTTACAAAGCAGGCAGGAAAACCTCTTCTCAGAAAGGCTGAGAGGCTGAATTCCTCAGCATCCAGGAGCACTGAGAGGTCCTCTCTTGTATCTCCACACAAGTGGAAAACATTCCTGTGTCAGCTGAACTGGCTCCGTGACAATAATTTCACGCCATTTATGTGGCAACTCAGGTGACGTTCCCAGAAAGCTGTTACATTTACCTTAAATACCTGAGTTCACTAGTCACTGATCAAAGGAATGCAGCCTTTGAAAAGGGTTTCCAGTTGACCTCAAGCTGCTGGAGCAGAGTGACAAGTGAAACCCTCAGTGCCCGCCACCAATCTGCAGACAGGAAGACCACTGCAAAGGGGGAAGTGTCTGATTCACTTATTCTGTGCAAATTTTAACCAATTTAAAAATCTCATGATTTGCATCTAGCTAATGACCAGAGATACAAAGACTTGTAATGACATCATAAACCCCTCTGCCTCCCCACCAGACAAGCACAGTCTCAGCCCAGCACCTGAGAGCACACACAGGAGAAATCAAGCTCGTCCTTCCCCCAGTCTGCAATCTCTCAGTCAATCTAATAACAAAAACAAACAAGCCCCTGGCTACCATTCCAGGCTGGACAAACACCACTGCTGTGCTGGAGGACATCTCCTGAACAGCAGGAGACGACACCAGCCACCAGAAGGAAAGGACATGAGGAGCCACAGCTTGTGTCCCAAATCCCATATGTCCCAGAGAAGCTGCAGCGCCAAACCTGGCCAGCCTTGCAGGCACCACGTGGGCTGCCATCTCCCAGACTTCCAGGCTTCCTCTGAAACTTCACAGTGCTGCTGGCTACATGCAGGGTAGCTAGATGTGTGCAACCCCCTGGTCCATCCATGCAAAGCTGCGTTTGCGTGGATCAATGCACTGTCCCAGGATGCCAAATAACCCCTCTACATCTGTCCCTCTGATACAGCTGTTTCTATGAACAATAAAAACGAGGTCTTTAATAACGATGCATCTGCTGTGTTATAGGAGATCTGCGAGACTCCTAATAACTACAGTGCAACATACCTTAGTGAGTAAGAAAAGGGAGTGGAAAATTAATGTGCCTAGCATTTGCAGAGGGATTCATCTATTTATTTAAGACAGAGGGCATGCCTCTGAAATGAGACGATGCAATCCCACGGTCAGTGACAGTCCTACCTTTGCACTGATGTAGAAGAGATAAGACTCTGCCCTTGTGTTTTGTTAGCTCCTGCTCAAGAGTTCAAGATGATAAAAAAAAGAAAACGCAAACCCTGCAAGAAAACATAAAAGCCACAAACCATACCAGTTTCAATACAAACAAACAGGAATGTTTTCTTAAGCCTTTTCTACCGTGGCAGGAGCGAGATAAGTGGACCTTTCATATGAGTGTTGTGAAAACAGCTGCAGGAAGAGAACAAAAATTGAAATATATGTCAGATGCAACTGTCAGCTACTGTCAGCGCAGGCTGCAACTGCTCCCACGCTTAATCTCCAAGACAAGCAAACAAAAACATTTAACAGGGCTTCCAAAAATCAGCATCACTCAGCTGCACAACTGGATTCCCAACCAGGAGGGGTGATGGCACCCCTTAAGAGGAGGCTGTGTCCCAGAGGCAGAGAGCCAAGCAGGAAGAGGAAGGATGGAGAGCGGAAGGAAGAGACACAGGAAGGAGGAGCAGCCTCCTTACTCCTCCATGTTTCCCTTCCTCCTTGCTCTCATGGTACCAAATTTCTCAAGCCTTCTGCCACCTGTCATGTTTTCTAGTGGACATAAATTCCTTTACCACCCTCAGGAGCAGAAGCTCAGTGAAACCTAAAGATGCTTCAAGAGCCAAGCGTGGTCCAAGGCAGCCCCAGTTTCCCCACTGAGCTCCAGCAGACCCAGGAGAAGACCTAGCCCAAGGCTGAGGTGCTGGAACTTCAGCAGGATTTCAAGGTCCAGCTTTACCCTGCTGCAACCCTCCTTGGGCTTGGGTGAGGTGTTTTATCTCCCACAGAACTCCACAGCAGAAGGGGGGATGACCCTCTCTTCTGCACTTCGCTCCTCACAGGAACTCAGCTGTAGGGCTGCTGCAGCCCAGGACCTGGGCAGACACACAAGGACTGCCCAGCAGTGCAGGTCTGTGCTGCTGATAGGTGCTCAGGGGTGGAACTCCACAAGCCACCAACGGGAACACAAGAAGAAAGCAGCACCCAGTTATGACCATGGGGAAAAAAGAACAGACACGCCTGGTGTATCCTTCTTCTTTTTCAAGCTTGCTTCTTTTTTTTCTAATTTATCACTTAATTTTTTCTAAAATATCTCTTTATGCCGGGATAAAGCAATTTGTGGAGATGGACATGCTCTCTAAAGCCAATATCCACTTCACCTGTTACAGACCAAAGGACTTTTATCTACTTAAAGGTAGAATAAGATGTTTCAAACAGAAAAAAATATATAAACTGTCAAAAAAAGTGATTTTCTTTTTTCTTATTTTTTAAATAATCACCTGAATCATAAGCAAAGTGAAATTAAATTAGGAAAAGGGGAACTTCAGCCAGACATTGGGAAGTATTTAACAACTTCATGCATCTTCCTCTTGGGAAAAGCTTCCCATGAGGAGGTCAGCGGCAGGGGAGTGAAGTCACCACTGGCTTCTGAGCCCAGGGCTGCGCTGCCTAATCTGGCACTGGCAGCATCCTGAGCGACGGATGAGGGGTCCTTCCCGGCTCCCCCCTGCAGGACGGAGCCCGGCTGACTTCATCGGAAGCGAATCCCCCTTTCCCTGCTCCCCCTCTGGCCCTCATTCATGTTGGGAAGGAGCCTGGCAAACCCTGGGGGGATTATAAGGCAGGGGAAGCAGGAGGTTAAAACGCTCTGAGGCCCCTTTCAGACTAAAAGACAAAGTAATCGCGAAGCTAAAACAGATGCTTTGCTGAAAATAAAGAGTGGTTTACACAATTCTCAAAGAGAAGCCAAAAAATTAAAATACTTTACAGTCCCAGGAAACTGAGAGCATCCTGTTCTTATAAATAGTTACAATACTTGTGTCTACAATAACATTATTGCAGTATTTTGAAATGATGAAAGAAAATTGTGTTGTTTGAAGGATAAATTTGAGATGGTACAAAAAGGAGACCTTGTCGCTGAATGCAATGTAATGAAAGCCCTAAGTTTAAAAATATATATATTTACAATTTACTTCCATGAGTTACACGAGGAGGACTGACAAGACCAGCAACCCAGGCACAGGGACAAGCAATTACCCGTTTAAAGCACTCTCCACAAACAGAGCAAGAGATGCCAAGACAAAGCTATGGAGAGATTAAGTCAGCAAATGCCACTTTTAAATGTAATTATTGTTGACACCTGTCCCATTTGGTCGACTGACCTGTTTCCCTGGAGAATCAGAGAGGAGTGATATTCTGAGAGAGTATTTCTGTAGGTTCGCTGATGCTTGTCCAGGGCCTTTAATCCAGCTCACCTGTGCAGGTGAAGAGATGCTATGCTCAGGCTCTGGGCTCAGCCATTCCTCCACCTGTTTGCTGAACCTGTCACCTCTGAGTTGCGGCGCTTGCCAGCAGTTTCTTGCCACAAGCATGTTTCTATCCTCTCAATTAATGCAAATGGATCAACTGAAATAGGAGATCACAACTTGCAGGATTTCAAGAATCACAAAATGGTTTGAGTAGGAAGGGACCTTCAAAGATCATCTAGTTCCAACCCCCCCTGCTATGGGCCAGGGACACCTTCCACTAGACCAGGTTGCTCAAAGCCCCATTCAGCCTGGCCTTGAACACTTTCAGGCATGGGGCATCAACAAATTCTCTGGGCAACCTGTGCCAGTGTCTTACCACCCTCACAGTAAAAAGTTTCTTCCTTAAGTCCAACCTAAACCTGCCATATTTCAGTCTGAAGCCATTCCCCCTTGTCCTATCACTCCATGCCCTTGTAAAAAGTCCCTCTCCAGCTTTCTTGTAGCCCCCTTTAGGAACTGGAAGGTGCTCTAAGGTCTCCCTAGAACCTTCTCTTCTCCATGCTGAACAACCCAAACTGTCTCTGTTTTACCTCACAGAAGAGGTGCACCACCAGGACACCAGAGCAGATGAAGGCAGCTCTCCTGGGAGTGAGCCCATCCCTGGAGTTTGGCCTCTATTTACCTCTTTGATCAACCCCTCTGGCTGCTGCTTCAGAATGGCTAAAGGACTCTGGTTCGTCTTCCCTCAATCTCTGGAGTTCCAGGTGAGCAGCAAGTCTGCCAAGTGAGGGAGCAGCACAACCAGCAAGATTTGTCCCTTCATTACGTTGCTTTCCAGAGAGTTTGAAACACCTGTGCAACTGTCCTGGGACCTGCCAGTGAAACTGAGCTGCGGTTGCTCTGCAGCTATTCACACCAGACCCTGCCTCGTGGGTTTGATATTCACTGTCTACTTAGATAGGCTGAATTCAAGGGTCTTGAACTTGGGCACTTCAAGTTATCTCTCAGCCCAGTGCCAGCACAGCTTTTCACAGACTTCTATTCTGCATCAACAGGTGATTTTTCATCCCCAGGTTCAAGCCAGACTAGTAGAGAAGTGACAACTCCTTTGTTTAGTTCTTAAGTCACCAGAATACCCACAGCTCAATTATAGCCAAAAACTACTACCTAACAAAAAGAGATGCTGACTTTTCATATCTAGAACAGTGGCAAAGAGCGGAGAAGAGGGGAAAAAACAGAAGAGAAAAAAAGAAAGGGGAGAAGGAATGAAAAAAAAAGACCAGAAAAGGGAAAATGGGGGGGGGGGGGGGGGGGGGGCGGGGAAGCGGGAAGGGAAGGAGACATGGAAAAAGGGATGGAAAGAACAAAATGACTGCATGGGGTGACTCTGGTAGGGTTCAAGCACTAATCCAGCACTTTTTCACCTGGCACACTGCCCATGGAGAACAGGCATTGCATTAGGTACCAGGTCTCCTGCACACTGCTGGCCCCAGGCTTTAATCTTCCTCCTGCACAGACGGCCCCATGATCACGTTTCGAGCCTTATAAATTATTTACATCAGATATGAGGAAACAGAGACATTAGAGATGGAAAAGATGCACCAGCCCATCCCCTGGGGAAGAGAGCTGGATCCTTCCCTATATCACATGAGCAAAGCAGTGATGCTCTGTCTCTCCTTGGGAAGGTGTTTTGCTGCTCCATGCCCTCATCAGGCTGAATTTCTTCATGAAGTCGTTGCATAAATTGCATTTATTTTGACCTCTAATCCCTTCCTTCTGGCATTACCACCTGCCTGCATCCTCTGCAGCCCTCTGAGTTGCACAGCATCACTAAGACACTTCCTTCTAGAAAGTTTTCCAAAGACATGAAACATTCTGCAAAGCCCAGTTAAAGATACCTCAAAGAATAACCTAGTAATCGAGTACTTAAAAAAAAGAAAATAAAAATCAGACTAACTTGGAAAGTGAAGGACTTTCGGCTAGAACTTTGCTCTTCCTGCCTTTGTGGGAGGGCAGTTGCTAGCTAGGGATGCGGTCAGCAGGAAAATATTTCCTGAACTATGGACCAACTACTTTGTAAAGTTACTCCTGCAGCACCGAAGTAAATAAAGGACTCCAGAGCAGCTTCATCCTTCCTCCCACGATGCTCAGCCAGTTGGAGTTTGTGGGCTGGGGCAGCACCCATTCTCCTGAATGCCTGGCAAAGTCCAAAACACAAAGCACAAAAGAAAACACAAAATAATTCAGTCTCCATCCCCAGCACCACATTTTAAGAGCTAACTCCCTCCTGACAACTGAGATAGAGTACATAAAGGAGCATGTCATGCTTTGAACTCAACAGTAATTCACCTCCTTGCCAGGATTTACACATTCTTTCTGTTGGCTCCAAGAGTTGCCAACACTTCCTTCACTTACAGAGCTTCATGCAGATGAAAGACTCCTGCTGGGAGTCGTCAAGATTTACTGCAGTTTTGGTTCAGATCAGGAAAGCACTTACACGTGCTCTTAAATACTGCCGAAGTCAAGGGCACCCGGCTGCACGCTCCCATACTCCAAAGCAATCAAGAGGAGCCCCCTTTTCTCACTGGAATAAAAAGGCATGGAGAATCTTAATTAAAGCTAGATGGAAATTACCTAAATGAGCTGCTTGTTACAGTAACAAATCAGATGGGAAGATAATCAAGTACAAGACATGAGGACAGAAACTGAATGGGGAAAAGCTGGCACTGAGGTTTTGCTTGAGCAAGCAAAGGGTGCAGGATACAGGGCTTGCCCACAGCACCTCTGAAAACAGGCTCTGTCTTTTCAAGATACCAAAGCCAGAAAGGAGAGGTTTCCAGGTACTTTTATTGAAGATTCCCCCTCTAAAAGACGTTTTCTGGCTTGCTCAAAGTGGTAGGGACCAAGCCAGTCTGCTTTTCCCCCATGCATAACTGCTGTCTTGTCCCGCTCTGCTTGCACAAGCCTGTGCTGGTACTGGGAAGCCCTGAGTACAGAGCAGAAGTTTTGGAGGCTCTTCTACACTCCACAACTCATACCTGACCGGCAGCATCTATGGTGAACAGATTTACAGATATGAGTATTTGGGAATATTTGGTAGTTCAACCCCCATTCCTGTACTCCCAGAGCTACCCATGGGACATCTGCCAGTCACCATCAACTGCAGCCCCAACAAGGGGGCTGTGGCTGCTCCAGAGGCCTCTGCCACTACATCACCCATGGCTGCACCTGAGCAGGACCAAAACTGGGCACTGACAACGTTCCAGCCGTGTGTGAGAGCCACTTCAACCTTCCTATTATGAGTGTGTCAGCCTAACCCAGATAATGGTTTCTAGCAAGAGCACTGCGGGTTCCAGATTGACTGTGCCTTAGTAGCTTCTAGAAAAAGAATTGCCTCAGCTGACAAATAAAATGAGAGGGTTTGCTTTTTTTTTTCCAACTGCAAACTCAGTCTGGGAACTGAAAGCAAAGATGTGAGCTCTCCTCGTCACCTCAAGCATTGCCACGCAGGACATAATCTTGACAAGCTTGCAGTCTGCATGGAACTGGGTATGCTGGGTGTGTGGGGTACATGCCACGATGCCACAGGTGCATGGGCTGCATGTCGAGGGTGTGCAGGACACTTAGTGAGAGTGTGTAGGGTGCATGCTGTACACATACACGGTGCACACCACGGGCATCTGGGGTGCACTCTGTGGGTATGCGAGGTGCACGCTGTGGGTATGCTGCCCCAGCCCAGCTCACCGAGGTTATCTCCAGCAATTCAGAAGTCACAGCCACACACAACGCCTGAGAAAATGGACAGAGCATGCAGTTGGCAGTTGGAGGGGAAACCCCTCTCCTCTTTCTTTTAGCAAATCAAACATGATCCTGCAATTGCACTAAAAGCAGGCACCCAGAGGGACAGGCCAGGCTGACAACTGGAAGTTACCAGCTGGTCACCTCAGATGGTCACTAACCCTCAACACAGCACTTCCCCATAATCTCCCCAATCCCCTGCTGAGGCAATCACCCATTCCCACAGGACAGGAGAGCACTGCATCCAAGGCAAACAGGTGATAAACAGCCACCTCAGCAGGAGCCCGGTAATGGGGAAAAGCATGACTGTGGTGCGATGGCATGTGGACACTGCTGGGGAGTGAAGCCCAAGGGCCAGCTGGTCATCCAATGCCCTGAAGACCTCCATCCCAGCATGACCTCAGGGCACTGGTTGCTCAAGGGCTGGTGCAAGGCCAGAGGCTGATGGGCAGGCCTGAGGTTGCTCCATTGAGGTCACCGATGAGGTCAGGGTGACTCAGCATGATTCAGGGGGAAAATGGTGAACAGAAAATGTCTGAAGGAAGGAGGACCCAGTCCACATGTGACAGCACCTGCAGGTGGTGCCTGGGACCCCTGTGCTGCAAGCTGTGATGGGTGCTGGGCTGCACCATCAGAATGGAAGGAAGGACATAGAAAAACCTGAAAATCAGGTTGTGGATGGTGTTTCAAGAGAAGGAAGACGGCTGCACATCCCCAAAGGTGCCATCGACAAGAAGTGTGGCACTGTCCTACTCTCTGACCCCTGCCAGCCTAACTTGGAGATGGGGCACCCTGGGGATGCTGCACCCATCAGCCCCAGCGTTTCTTGCAGGCTGATGAAGATGATGGCTGCTGCAGATGGCAGAGGAGCCTCCCCAAGGAGTCACTCAGAGCACAGCCCTGGCCCACTGCCACGCCACAGAGGGCTGTTATCTCTGGGCATCTCATGGGGCACTGCAGAAAGCAGAGCTGGTGGTTTGGCTCTGAAATAAAGTGGTCTTCTCTGGGCAGCATCAAAGATGTGTCCCATGCTTCCAAGAGCAAACCAGGGTTGAGCCAGGAAGGGTGCACATAGTGGGACCTTCAGCCACAATGTCCTCACCATACTGGGCACAGTTACCACTCTTATACCGACCTACAGAATGGCTTCTGCTGGACACCTGGGATTTGAGCTCTTGCTGTGCATTAAATGGCTGCCACAGGCCAACTTGAAGATACTTGTAATTAAAGGGGAAGTGAAGCACCTTGCCACGGTCACAGATAAACTGAAAAACTCATTTGAGACCGCTTAGCAGAAGAAATCGATCGTGCACATTACGTCTCTCTCCATCAGTGTTTTACCAGATTTCTTTTGATCTGAGAAGATGACCCTGCCCTTAGTACAAGAGTACAAGAGTATTGTCCTGCAGAACACACCCTCCTGTGAGGAAAAAACATTTTAATTCAGAGATGCCTTTTCTATTTGACCGTGCTTGGGTGGCTAGTCTTGCTTCCTGCCCAGGAGGGCTCCTAGGAACAAACTTGCCTTTGTGGACAGGGCTCAATTAGGGGAAAGGACAGTTCACCAAGTCACTGGAGAGTCCCTTCACTCTCCATCAAAAGCTTTGCTCAGATTCATTGCAGAAGCTGAACATCCCAGTCAGTTCTGCACTAAGAGGCAAAGAGAAAGCAAAAAGAAGGTGCTGGGTGGGAAGAAGATACAAGGAGAAGCTTCTCTGTCTCTCTCCTACCTGATAAAATACCCCAGAAAACCCCTTGACTCACTAGCAGCTACCAGGTAACCTTCAAAGACAGAAATGGAAGGAGAGGAAGGAAAACAACCTGTCCTGATGGACAGATGCAAGCTCTAAGTCTGGAGAAAAGCTACTGCTGTCAGTAGGAGGGGATGGCTTTTCACACCACGGAACTGGAAGCAAAGCCTTTGTGCACTGGGAGAAGAAGGTCCCTGGATGTGAAGCCCAAAGTTAGCAGCTGTGCCTACAAGGACTTCCAAGTGAAGATGCATTTGCACTGCTCTAAGACGCCCTGCTTTAGTCACAGTCTCACTTCCCCTCCTCAATCCCATGTCCTAGCAGGCACACAGACAATCCTCAGAGCTTCAAGCTGCAACAAAACCTTGACACAAGCGCCTCTGACCTACAGACACAAATCCATTTATTGCTGGGCTGGGAGGCTGGACAAAGAGGAGCAGTGTCTCAGAGCTGGGTGCCAGGGCTGCTCTCTGATTCAGCAAAGCCCTTGATAAGAAATGTCATCCTCCATTCAGTAATTTTAGCCCATGAGATAAGAATCTCTATCAGCCTCAAACATATGGCTGGCTGCAGAGCATGCAGCAAAATGAAACAGGTAATTTATTTGCTTGTGCTAAGAGCACTCCCAGACCCAGAAAAGCTGATGCAATGAAATAATAAGTGCCAAATTACACTCTATTCTTCTTTGGAGACCTGGAAGAGGCTCCTGTGAGATACAAGGGGTTGCATCTCTCTCCTTTAAGCATCAAGGCACCAAGGAGACAGCAGTCCTACATGACTAATTGAAGACTGAGCTGCCCAGGATTTTTTAAGGTCTGTTCTTCTCATTAAAACCTACTTGTTACACAGGAATTCACACCCACAGGTATGACTGGGGCTCTGTATGAAGTGCCAGTAGATGCTTTCCAGGGGAAAAAGTGGAGGGGTTAAATGACAGAACTACACAGGACTGAGGGTGAACTCCAATCTTCTGGTCACTAGAGGAGGACCATCAGCCCACCAGGTGCTGTGATGTTCCCTGGCCAAGTCCAACCTAGCACCTCTGATTTAGGTGACCTTGGCTAATTCATAAAAACATGATACTGGGCCAGACACTGCATGGTTTGGGCTGCTCAGAGTAATGAACTCTGTAACCTGAGCGTGACAGGAGCATCTGATCCATGGGGACAAATGGACATAAAGGACACTCCCAAGAAACACTCAGCAGATTTAACCACAAGGATTCTGCTGAGGAAGCCTGATCCCTAGAGCACTGTTTCTTATACTCTTTCCTCTCTTAGCTATCATCAAGGGAGGTATCAAGCTAGATGGTCTCGCTCTTCACAGCCAATTCTACACCTTTTCATCTTCAACAGTGCGGCTGCTGTTCAACATGTACCACACATTTTCTCACCACTACCTTTAAATGGGGGAATTTCAGTCTCAAACGAAAGATTAACACCTAAACATCCACCCTGAAACAGAAACTTAGGCTCAACGTACAAATACTTGAATTTGGTTCTTCCAAGGAACTGAGCTAGACCCAGACTTTGATCCTCTGATTCAAATCTGCTTTAGAAATGTAGCAGCTACTCACTTAGCCACAGATAGTGTCTTCACTACTGTGAAATCATTGTTGCTTCCTAGACAGTGGTATCTTCCCATCCCCGTATCTACCCACGTCACTGGCATTCTCACTGGAGAAATCAGCAGTTAATCCAAAAACTGAATAGTCACAGAGGTTAAAAACTTCTAATACAAAGTGATGGTCCTTCCAGCTCAGTGCTGAGACACAAGGGTGAGGGACAGCCAGGAAATCTCTGATCTAAAGAAAAGGAGGGGATTTTCATCTCAGTGGAGTTCAATTCAGCATTTTTCATAATTTCCAAATTTATTAGAGAATATTGTAATGACAATATAGGCCACCATGCACACACTGGCATGGCCTTCATGGCAACATCACACATACCAGCCTCAGAGGAAGAGTCTGATGAACTCTTTCCACCCTCACCACCACACAGCTGTCAGATGAATCACAGAGTGCACAAAGCGCAGCAGAGGAAAGCCACATGTCCCTCATGCCCCTGGAGTTGTATTGCTGGAACAGACCAAGCCTGACACCCCTCTGTCATCATGGCCAGCCTTCTCTTCCAAGGAATGCTTCCAGCACTCCAGAGCCCAGGGTCCAACATGGGAGGAGCCATGAACGTTTATGAGGAAAAACATCCGCAGCAGGAACGAAGCTAAAAACTAAATCAAGCTTCAACTTTCTTTTCCACAACAAATGTTTTTCAGTTCCCCGAAGGCAGTAAATTGAAAACAGGTAATTTTGCTCTATTTCCTGTCTTTCTCCTCTTGTGGTTTTGTCCAAAGCAATGTGATAAGCCCATACATTTCAGCTCTCTCTGTATCTCATCCATTTGGAAAATACATCACTGTCATGCTCTGGAGCTGCAAAGAGTGCAGTGCAAACAGTGTGAGGGACTTAATATCCTCACTGCCAACAACAGAGCAGCAAGTTCCTCAGGCATAAAGTAAAGGCACAAGGGTCCTCCAGAAACAGCACATTTTGTGTGTGTGTGTGTGTGTGTGTGTGTGTGTGTGTGTGTCTGCAGAGATGCTTGAAAAATTAAGTCTTAGATATGTGGACAACTAAGGCAGTCAAGATTTGCTGATGATTTTTACATGAAGCCTACTCAAGGCATGGGTGATGCAGGACACAGGAAGTGTCCAGGAGAACAGGAGAGAGACTGGGGGTCAGCATGGACTCATTACTCATCCCACTTCTTGTCCGATGGATACTTGAGTGAGGTACAAAGGAAAGAAAATGTTTTGGGTTTATTATTTTTTCTTACCTTGTTACAAAGCTTCAGTCCCACCCTGGAGGTCAGCAAGCTGGCTTGTAGCATCACCTCTTCTCCTTCCTGTATCTTCCCCTGGGCACACTCTTCCCAGGCAAAATCTGTCTCTAAACCAAGATCTATATGCCAGGCTTTTCTCCTTTTGAGCATTCCTCCCAAGAGCAACACAGCATTGATTTTCATTACTTGTGCAAAGCAGCCAACTCTGCTCTTTCTCCTTTTGTGACACTGGAGATATAAATTTAAGCTCCTCTGTCCCCAAAGTCTAGGGGGAAGGCTGCCTGGCAAGTTCAGAAAGTCTTCTGAAATATTGTAATCCAAGCCAAATCGCAGCTCATCAAGCTTCATCATCCAAACAGTGGATAACCTATGAAGAAAACACAGTTTTATTATCTGGATCAGTACAGATTGACAAACCTTCAGGTTTTATACATCACTGCTATTAGTATCAAGAGAGTGATGTCTGGTTCACCCTTCAAAGGACACCCCGACCTTGCAGTACTGACAAAAGAACATCTTGTTGTTGCCTCAAGACTCAGACAACAGAAGGTACTACTCGAACAGAGATGAACAAGAGATGTCAAAGAAAGCTAAAAAATCCAGTTCTATAATCCTTGTGGGATTTAAAGATCTTGCTTTTCTTTTCTATCATCCTGAGTAAGTGGGAAGGAATATAAAAATCTTGAAATTTTGAAGGTTGCTAAATTGCAACTCATTTTGACTTGAAGCACTTTGTTTCAACAGTTGGAAAATTTCCCTTTGGGTCATAAACTTTTACATTTTGTATTGTAACTTCCATTAGAAACAAAGACTCCTTTCAAATACAAACCAAAATGCAGACGGAGTCAGAAAGTTTAGATGTACTGTCAGTAGCCAACCCTCTCCTCTCCAAATTTTTACTATACTTTTCCCAAAAAGGAGGACTTACTGAAGCTGACTGTCTCCTGAGGGTGCATTCAACTGCAACACGGCACCAGATTAGTGACAAAGTCACAGCTCAAATGCTGACAAAGGAAACATTGAGCTACTTTAATCAAATTAAGTGGATTTTAATACACAATACAATATAGTTAGCTTAAATGTAAATTCTACCCTAAGACAATTTCAGTGTTCAACTACAGACTCTCACAGACTAGCAAAATGACTACACTGTGTGCTGATTAACACTAATGTAGACATTGCTCTGCTGCATGTAACATACTACTCCAGAAAGCATATCTAGATTAAATTCTAAGTTTTATTAAAAATAGCAATTTTTGTGTGTGTGTGTACAGAGAGAAACAGAAACACAGCATTTAGGTACTTTATCTAAAGACTTTCATGATGTCCAGGAGCTCCTCCAGTGGAGACTGGCCAGACACAAGGAGCCCAACGTAATGGTCCTGAGAAAGAAAGAAGCTGCCTTTATCTGTGTTCAGCGGACATTTGAAAGAGATGGAGAAGCAACACAATGGAGGTGTCTACAAGGTTTCTTTGGGTGGGCAGAGCTGCAGAAGAAGAGGCCAGCAGCCCTATCCCATTAGGAACAACCTGCAAACTAACTCCAACGCAGCAACTGAAAAGGATTGCCAGGGCAGATGGCATAGAAACTAACTCAGGTTTAGGAGGCAGCTGGAAATAACTTGTAAGTTAGCCTCATAAAAGAAGAGCTCTCTTATATCAGTGGATGTTTGGTCCTACCCAAATTTAATGCTCCTCGTTACAGAAACCCACAGTGAAGTGGGGCCCCTGCCCATGGCAGGGGGGTTGAAATAGATGATCTCTACAGTCCCTTTCAACCCAGGCCTTTCTATGATATGATTCTATGAGAAGCAGGAGGGCTGGTCTATGCTGCTGAAGAAACCCCTTCCTTGGGTGCAGGATGTGGCACGGGAAATACAAAGTCACTGATGCTCAAACACACCTTTGCTAAGGAAGCCAAGCAGCATGGTTCACTGCCAGAAGAAACAAGATCACAGCTGGTGTGGTGGAGGCAAATGGCTTTGGCACTCCCTGGGAGCATGAGAAGTACAGCTAAGAAGATGGGAACTGGAAACAGGCCCCAAGCCATGAGGGTGGCAATGATACTCACAGGTCCAGAAATGGGTCTCTCTGACCATCTCTTGCTGCCTTCTGTGTTCACGAGACAAACATTTAAAACAGTGTCTCTCCTGCTTCAACACCTGCAGTGCTGTTTCAGGGCCTTTACTCTCTGAAGGACCACACACACAAACCAAGGCGCTGCAGGCTCCTCTAGGGCTGTACAATGTCCACCTCCATCCTGTGAATCACCCGGCTGGGCTGCTTTGTGCCACGTAACCAAGAGCACCTGATGGCCCATCCTTGGCCAGTTCATGGTGCCGTGTCACACATTAGAGAGGAAGGGATGAGAGTAGGATGAGATCTATGCCTTTGGGCCATTCATCTCACAGGCACCTACCACACCAACATCTCCTCACAGAAGGGCTCTGCCACACCCCAACCACACGCTTCCACCTTCTTCCCGCATTTTAACCTGCACAACCTCCAACATCACCTCACTGACCCTGGATGGAGGTGACACACTAGCCCTCATACAGGGTTATGAGATTTCTTTTCTTCTTCAAAGACCTTGTGGCTGCCATCACCTTTCAAGACCAGGCGTCCACATCAGTACTTTGCAGTGAGCACCACAAACTGGTCTGCTCTGAAGACACGCTCTCTGTGACACTGAAAATCAGCCACCAGCAGAAGTCATTGAGGAAGAGGGAGGAAGAGCAGTGTGGTGTAAGGAGCTGCAGTGCACACCAGATCTGAGTCCATACTGGACGGACTGTGACCCAGGGCTTGCAGTGTGCAGCCTAAAAAGACACTGCTAACCCATGACAGCCCTACCCAAGGGAATATTGCCAGCAGCCTGAGGATAATGTTCCGTAATTCCCACTACAATGGCTCAGGGCACTGGGAATTATGGAGCGTTATCCTCAGGCTGCTGGCAATATTCCCTTGGGTAGGGCACAACGCTGACACAGTGACACAGCTCCCAGTAGCATCCTGGCTGCCCAAAGCCCTGACATGAGGCAGCTGAGCTGTCCCAAAGCTGACCCTCCCTGGAGGAACACCACATGCTGAAATCCTGGCACAGGGATTAGCAAGGCAGTGTTGAAGTGCTAAACAGATACAACCCGGGCGAGAAACAGCTTCCCACTAATGAGGGGACAGGCAGGAGTATCTTTTCACACATCAGTCGCTGCACAAGGAGAGCTTGCCCTGCTCTCAGCTGAAGTCAGTGCTCAGACAGACAAATGTCTTGCCTTCATGGCTGAATTGCAACAGCACAGGTACACAGTGACCTGTAACCAGGCAAACCTGGGGCATAGTACTTACAATTACATGCAAGACTACTTCCAAACAGCCTACCCAAATGGTAAAAGCAAGAATAATTTGGGTTACAGTCTGGACTGCCTTCCTTTCCCACGCTTCCTTGGCAGCTGGTTGTCCCTGCTTCTGCTGCTAAACTTCCCCCTCCTCCATTTCTGCATTACTCATAAATTAGCATCACACACAGCAGCAGGCAGTAAAACACACCAGCAGCACTGCTGAAGGCATTGACTTCAACAGTGGCTTAAGCAGATGTGCTAAGAAAACATCTGGATGTTATTATCAAAAAGCTTTCTAGGTTCCCCATCAGATCAACACCTCTGTTTCCTCTGAATCATTATACATGAGAAACAACATAGAACCAATAATAAAAACACCTCAATTGGAAATACAGCCAGCTCTCTGCATCTAATATCAAGAAATTCACCAACACTGACCCAAACCCCCAATGGGGGCAGCCAGTCCATGACCCCCAGGCAAGAAGCTTGGTGCTACACTCCACAGCCAGCAATGACAGGTTTGGCTGGCACAGGGCTTGCAGGTTAACCATCTCCATAGTTAATCGCCATGGGAGAAAACAATCCACCAAGAGCTGAAGAGGTCAAAAAAGCCTGCAGGACTCTGGAGCCAGAGCCATGCATCTGTCCTGTCCCACCATGCACTGGAGATACATCTCAGTGTTACTTCCCTCTTGTGAACTACTTTCTTTCTCCCAGCTCTGTAAAACACGTTCCTAGCAGCTCTCAGCTTTGTAAAGATTTTTGACGTGTGGCTGGTACAGTGAGAAAGGCTGGACTAAAATTCCTTTCAGAATGTAAATCAAGAAAAAAAAAACCATCAAGAAGATTAAAGAGACGCTTGCCATAATAAAGAAACGGGTGCATGGAAACTTTTTAAACATACAAGACCTAAAGGACTGGCTGAGGTAAGAGGCATAATAAGCCCAACATGAGCTTGCAAGGCAGGTCCATGGTGCTTGGCTCCACAGACGAGGGATGTCACGTACCAGCAGAAAGGCCGTGTTATCTTCGGGCCTTGGGCTGGCACAGCTGATGGGAGTGTGAGGTTTAATACTTGTACCCACACTTCAAGAATACTGCTGGAAAAACTGGAGAGAGTTCAGAGGACAACCACAAGAACAAACCCAGGCTTGTAGCAAGGAGCTCAAGGAAGTCAATCAAAGAGAAAGTTAAAAGGCACCTCACAGCCTGTAGGTACCTGTCAGAAGAGTGCTCTCAGCCTGCCAGACAAAGGCATAATGAGACCAAAGGTTGAAAGTTGAAGCTCAACAGAAAACAAACCAGAAACTATACCATTTTTCAACACTGCAAGTAATTTACAGAGAGAAAAGTAATCCAACTGGCATGGCCAAGGATCCAGCACTGGCAATTTTTTCAATAAGACGGGATGCTTCCACCTTGCTTGTCTTGCTCCCCCAAAAATGTATGCTTGGTTCCATTCACAACTGCTGACTGTGGAGTGGAAATTAATTCAAGGAACCTCTGTTATACAGCAGGTCAGATTAAACAAGCACCATGACCTTAAAGCCTAGAAATCAATGAGGTACAAAGAACAAGAGGCACAATTTTTGTTGGTATGAAGAACAAGATGCCCCATTATCAGTGGTCCGGCTTGTCCAGCCCCAGACATCCCTGCCCCATCCAAAGGTCCTCTGCATCCCATCACTATCCAGATGTGGATTTTGAAGAGCAGCAGAAGTGCCAGATCCATACCACAAGCAGTAAAACTAAATGCTGTTATACCAAGAAACCCACTCTGCTGGTTTTTTCCCAGCTAAAAAAACAGGAAAATTCATATCCAGACAAAAGAGAGTAAAAAAATTATACTCACAGAGCAGAAACAAAACATAAGGTAAGACATAAGCAGTTTACAGTGAGAACAATCACTCACTGGAATAACCTCCCCAGGTGGAGTTTCCATCACTGGAGGTTTTCAAGATACAACTGGACAAGGTTGCTACAATCACCTCGGCTCCCTTCCCACAAAAGATTGGGCTGGACGATCCCTTCCAGTCTGGGCCAGTCTGTGGCTCTATGAAAGGCACACAAAACTTTCCTGACTACAAGCACTTGAGCCAAAGGAATGAAGCTCCCGGTTCTGACACTCTGAAACCGCCCATTGATGTTTAACATAATTATGCTTTCAGGTTCTCTTTGTGCTTCTTGATTCCAGGATCTTCACATCTGCTGGGTTCCTCTAAGCCTCAAAAGCATATCCCAGGATATAGTCCCTGACTGCATTCTCTCTCGAAGAGCTGGAAAGCCCTCCCTGCAAACAAAACAGAAAGCAAATTTCATCTCCTGGATGGTTTGTTTAAAGTTTTCAGCATCATGGTACTGGTTCATGGTACTGCATTTGCAATCCCTTCCCTCACTCCTGCCTCTTCTTCCTTTAGGGCTTAAAATGTGGGGGGGCTCACTGTGACAGCCATAGGATTAAAAGGATAACCAGCCTGTGGCACAAAAATCAAGGAGCTGCTCCCTAGAAAACCTGGAGGCTCCAGTCAAAATCCAGCCTCCACCAGCCCTAAACCTGCACTTGGTAGCTGGAAAACACAGGGGGAACCAGGGATGGGAATGAACTTCTGGGGCTTCAAAGCATGGCAATCACTGCCTAAGACATTAAGGACCATTGGGTCACCCAGTCTGAATCTTGCATAAGGGAGGTCACAAGTTTCACTCTTACCTTTGATTTGAGCAGTACTGCTAGTGTTTGCCCAAGCCCCACCTTCCAGGTAGGCATGCAGGCTCCATGCAAAGAGCTCAAGATATGGAGATGGTAAGTCACCTTTTTGATGGCTGGCTCAAATACTTTAAAAGCCTTTGGTATTTAAAAAAGGCACTTTAACTCTGATTTATCTGCGCTGCATTTTCGGCAAGGGGTGCCTGTGATACAGCTGCTGGCTGTGGGAGGTGCTCTGACTGATTTCCTCAGCTGCTCACAAAATCCATCTTCCAGGAGAAACCCTGGGGCCTCTCTGCTCTCTTCGCCTGCAGACAGCATGTCTTCTGCCTCCACCCTTTTTTTCTGTATTTATAATCGCCAAAGGAGAAGAGGAGCTTTCAAAGGATTTAGCACAAGTGCCTGGAAGGGAATTGCTTCTGCGGGTGGCTGGTAAGCAGGCGAGGGGAGGAAAGGAAAGGCATAGCAAACACTTTCATCCCCATTGTTTCCATTCCAAGGCGAATCCACACATTTCTCCACACCCATCCCCCACCTCCATCTCCTGCTCTCTACCAGCTTTTCCATATACTCACACATATAAGGCTGCCCTGCCCCAAATATCCTCTTCAGATGCCTCACAACCACAAACTCCTGTGACCCTGTGCCACTCTCCCACAGTCTCGTTAACAATAATTATTACCCCCGTCACTAAACCTCCTCCTCAGTGCTCACCTCTCAAAGGACAATTCTAACCTGGCTGGCTAAGCAGCACTCACCACCCAGCAGGGAAACCTGGGCTAAAGAAGATGCTCACACCAAATACTTCCGATAGAAAGAGGGATCACATTCCACTCTCCAGAGCTGCAGCACAGAGAGCTCCTCCTGCCTACCCTAGCTGCCATCTGCAGCACCTTCATCCCACTTGCAAGGGCACAAGTTTCAAGAGGCTTATACTGAAGCTTCAGCACTTCCACAGACTCTTTAGTATTCAAAAAGTTTATTTTTAAATTGGGTTTGTTTATCTCTAAGCACAGATTCATTTCCAATTTATGTCAGCAAAATAAAATCCAAAATGCAAAACAAAAATGAAAAAAGAGTTCACCTGACTTGGAAGCCTAAAAATAGACCTGTGTATTGCAAATAGTGAACTGTCAGGTAAAGGCTGTGGATTGAAGGTTCAAATGAATAATGTGTTTGTTTTTCCTGCTTCAATACTTTCCTGCTGTTATCACTGTACAAATAAGTCAGCACACGCTAATTACTCTGATGGCAATTTCCTGGGAACTGGTACTTAAGTATCAGGCCAAATTTATTGCCAAGCATCACAGACTAGTCCTCCTCCTGCACTCCCAAACAAACAAACAAGCCCAGCTGCCAAATCCCCCTGTCCTTTCCTTCATCACTGCAGACCCACCACTGCCAGCATGGTTCCACTCCTGACTCCAACATCAGGTGTAGGATCTGGCCTGAGGAACATGTTTTCCCCAACAAGCCTGCTTAAAGCTAAGATGCTAGCGGAGAACATGGATCTGGCAGTGCCAGAACCTGGACTTATATCCTTCAAGGTGTTAAATATATGAATATATTGTGGATCCCAAGCAGTATTTGCACAGTAAAAGGGGTTTAATCTTTGGAGCCAAGAGTACAGGCACCTTTCCTGCAAGGCACACGCATCAAGAGAGAAAGGATGGGAAGTGAAATGCCTGTGAAGTGTTTTTATAAGGCACCCAACAAACCAGTCTCAAGCCCCTTTTAGCCCAAAACTATCCCACAAGGCTCACAGTTTATATTCACGGGTGAAATACATCAAAGAACCGCCTGAACAATGACTGTGGTTTCTGCTGCATTTCCCCCCCCTCCCCACTTGGTATTTATACAGCCACGGATTTGCACTGTAATTCAGTCAAATGCATTAGAGCAAAGATGAAGGGAGGAGAGAGAAGAGGAAAAAAAAAACGCTATTACCTGTGTTACATCCCAAATGGCATTGAATTTCTGTATAAACCTTTGCTGCAACCTCAACTTAGATGCAGGCTATTTGCTGAACAGGCAATATAAACCCAGCATCCTCCTCTGGGGTTTTTTTCAGCCTTCAGGGTCTTTTTATTGGAGAATGGTTGACTTCCTTTGGATTTATTGTATTATGGTTTCTTTCTGCTTTCACAGAAGGCAAAGGGTTAAGCGACCTTTCAGATCCTCCCTGGATGCAACTCCATGCATAACAAGAAAGCTTCCAGCCCAGTGAAAACAACTTGAAAGAAGGGCAGTGACCCAGCCACAGGCCTAAGTTTCAGGTCACAACACCCCTGCTCAAAACAATCTATCTTCCTCTGGCCACAAGTTTGCAGCCAGTCACCTCCCATTAGTGTGATTCGTCTCCAGGATTTACAGGAAAACACCTTTTGGAGACCTGGCTGCTGTTAGCATCGTCTCTTGCCCCTGAGATGAGAGCTGTGAGCTAACAAGGGACACTGTAGGTACACACTGATGCAGCATCCCCTTGCATCCAGTAATAAGTGCTAAAAACACATGGACCATTGGGAAAAATAAATAAATAAATACACCAAACTGCAATTATGAGCTTTGGTTTCATTTACTCTCAACTTCTGTAAGGAAATGGGTGTTTACAGCCCCTGTCAACCTGGACACATGCACACCACATTGCACGGCAGAATCAAAGCTGTTTGGCTAGCACATGAGCTAGCACATGAGCTGTTTGGCTAGCACATCATGCTGCTCGGTTAAGAGCCCTGGATCAAAAGAAAGAGAAGGTTTGGTGCTACTGCACACTGAGCCAGGGGAAATAGTGCATCTCAGGGATGCTACATGCTGGAAGAAGGCTGGGGAGAGGAAGGATGTGCCTGTTCTCCCCTTCTGCAAAAGGAGTTCCCTCAGGCCAGTTAGAAATAATCACCTGTTGGACCACAGAACTGGGGATCATAGAATCATAGAATAGTTTGGGTTGAAAGAGACCTTTAAAGGTCATCTAGTTCAAGGCCCCTGCAATGAGCAGGGATATCAATGGTTCCATCTCCACACTGCAGCAAGGATGTTGGCAAGCAACCCACTGCTGAGAATAGTCCGCAAAAGATTCAAAACCCAGCTCCACACAAGCCAAACAGAAACACAGCTCCTGGGAGGGGATCTTGGCTCATCTGGGGCAAGAAGGACAAAAAACCTAATTGTGGCATCCAGCACCAAGCCTGGAACTCAGCCTAGCTCCTCCCAAACTTCACATCTGTCAGGGGTGGTCTTGCTCTGAACCAGTGCTGACAGAGAGTATCAGGATGAGATTAAAATATAGAAAAATATGAGAATGTGAAAAGAATTATCAAACACTCTTCCAATCTCTAACATTTTGTGCTGTTAACTCTAAAAGCAAGAGCACAAAGGAACAAGCTGTGTGTGCAGGGACCTGGGTGCTGAAACTTTCCCATTTATCATCATCAACCAAACTGCCCTGGGAAGGAGGGCAGGCACAAAGCCCGAGGAGGTTCCCAGTTCAGCTGCAGCTCCCAAGGTTTCGATGTGATTAGGCCTGTGACTCTCCCCCACAAGCTTTCTGGCACTGGGACCAACCCATGGTATTGTTTCCATTACTTCCTCCCTCTCCGCCATGCCAGTGCATGCCAGTTTGCCATGCGAGACTGCGAAACTGGATTGGGGAACCAAATCTACAGAACAACAACCCAGGGGAAAGAAAAAATGTCAGCTGGATGGGTTCCCTACTGCGAGTGTGTTCAGCAACATCCTTTGCTGCTGGCAGCCTGAGATGGTTTTGGGTGTAGCAGTGCAGAAGGACGGCCAGATATTACAGTAGCACTGCTGAGCTGCCAAAGGCATGAACCACCAAATGTGGCCTTGGGCTTTCAGTTTTTTAGTGACTAGCTGTATATATGTGTGCTATCAAAAAAACTGGACTGAGTTTGGTGAAGTGATCCCACTTCTCAGCTGACTGGCTTACTGTGCGATCCTGCAGCACCGGAGGAACCAGCTGGAAACATCAAGTGCAAACCCAAGGCAAGCTGTTTCTGACTAGGTGCTGAAGAGAGAAGCCCACGGCTGAAGCTGGGTACACACCAGGGACAATACAGGTATGAGCTGAAACAGTCAAAGGACACGACAACTTCACGAGGCTCCCTGACCAACAAACTATGCAGGAGTAACAAGATGCTGATCCCTTCAAATGCAGTTATCTCCTACTGCCGTGAATATACTCATGTGGGATGGACACGTGTATTTATTTCAGTATTTGCTGGAAGTATTCACAGTATGTCCCAAAAAATGCAAATATGTCTTTCGGTGTTCAGAAAGGCATGTCTTGTGGGAAGATGAAAAAAACCCAAAACTTGTTTTGCCTCTCCAGCCTGCTTTCAGACTGATGCACCCCGCTATTGAAGAGCAAGCACAGGTAGGGTCTGCATTAATTAGCAACAGCCTTTAAAAAGGTCCTGAGACACTCATTTTGGGAGGAATTTGTAACTGAGCAATGTGAGTACTCAGATCTGCCCTCAGTGCATGCAACTATGCCTTTGTTGCTCATGGCACCATGTGCTGGGCCAGCTTCTGTCTTCCATTCCTGCAACTCTGCAACAAGGTCAGGGGATGCCCTGCACCCCACTCGCCCCTCTGGGTTAGCCAGGCTGGGGGCTGCCCTCATAGAATCATTTGGGTTTCAGGAGACCCTTAAAGACCATCTACTCTAAACCCCTCCAGTGAGCAGGGACATCAACTCGATCAGGTTGCTTAGAGCACAGTCCCACCTGACCTTTAATGTTTCCAGGGATGGTGCATCTACCTACTCTCTGGGCAACCTGTTCCCTCTCCTCCTCCTGCTCTAAGGAGATGAGTGAGCACCCAAGCTGCATCAGCGGCTGCACCCTGATAAAGCCTAAGGATAAGTGATGATGATGCAGTCAGTGGGAAGATGTGGGGACAAGATCATGGTGTTTTACCCAGTAACCCCAGTAGCACTGGGTGGTGCCAAGATGGAAACCACTTCCGGGGAGATTCTGAAGCCCAGATCTCTTCACTTGGTTTGGAGAGGGCACAACTCACTCCTTTTCTCTGGCACAGGTCATTACCCCTCTTTCACTAGCAAAGTACCCAGTTTGGGTTTTTGAGCTACACCAGGGCCACCAGCTCTGGAAGGACCCTGGGGAACAGCAGCACCAGAAATGGGGACTGTGACTTTTTCCCTGAAGATGTCCTTTACTACCACACAGTACATGGGGAACTCAGGGCAAGCGGTAAGACCCCCACCCAAAACCAGGGCACAGCTCTGATGGGGCACCCACCCAGGGTCCAGCTGAACAGCCCAGTACACACAGGAAGGGCTCAGCCATCCAGGCAGTGCCACTGTGCCAGCGTTAATCACCACACCACGACCAACAGGGCTGCCAGCCACAGCCAGCCCCAGCGAGAACAAGCCCTGGGGAAGAAACACAGCTCTCTGTCCTGGCTTCGCAGCCCAGCTCCTACGTGGAGAAAGAAAATGAGAGGCACAGCTCACCCTCTCCAAGGAATACGCCCTTCCTAATGAGAGTCGACCCAGGAGCTATGTGGGAGTGGCGCCCATTCCCAGGCAGGCTCCAACGCCACTGAAAGCCAGCGACGGAGACAGGCAGCCTCCGAGGAAAGAGACAGCAGTGGGAAATTTTGCTTTGATGCCGGCTCGCCAGCTAGCTCCGGCACCAGGGAGGAGGAGGAGGAGGAAGGACTGCCGGCTCTCGCGATGCTCCCCTGCATGTGTATACACGCAGAGCTGAGCTCAGCCAGAGGTCCTGGGAGAGGGTTGCAACAACCGCAGAGCAAGTCACCAGCTGTGCCCTGCCTGACTGGGCAGCACATGGCTGGCACAGCCTGAGCCCCACAGTGGCAGCTGACCACCCGCCGTCGGACAAGAAAGCCCACGGAGAAGAGCAGGCACTGCAAGGACGCTACGAAAGGACTGTGTTGTACAACCATCCATCGCCCCAAGATGTCGGTAGGAAAAACTCCCATTATCTGTGGCTAAATCTGGGCAGAGTGCAGTGCCAGGACCTCTTCTCATCCCAAAGAGGTTACGTTCCAGGAGACACAAATATTTTTTATCAGTCTTGCTGCTGCTGTTAACACAGTAATGATGTCAAGCATAACCTAGCAGCAACAGCAAGATTCAGGGTCTTGGGTTCACCACAGTCTTTATCTAGGTCTAGAAAGCCAACAGTAGCAGTGGGATCAGAATAAATACTAAGGTGATACAATGAAAAAGATTTCGCAATTAAATTCCTGACACTTGTATCCCTTCCCCCACCTCCTCTCCTTATCTTTTAATTCGCTTCCATAGATCTCAAAGCACTTAATGACTACTTAAGTGTAGTTAGCACCCGTCATCCTGATGGAGAAACTTCCACTGGGTTGAGCAATCCTTAAGTTGCCCAACAACCCACTGGGCGAGGAGAAAGCAGGACTGGTTGAGCACAAGTCTATCCATCCCTCTGCGCTGCCTTGCTGCAGGGTATGAGTTACCGGCAGGAGAGCAGGGCGGTTACACGGCACAGCCATTTCCCAGGATAGGGTGTGCCCCACCTTTACAGGTGCTGGGAAGCACTGGGCACTGTCCCTGCTCCGAGGGTAGTCGGAAATACATCGCTTCTTTATTTTGTTTCGTGTTTGTTTGTTGTTTTCCTCATTAGAATTTTTCTGTGTTTTAAGGTCAGGAATGCAGACTTTCTGCAGAGAGCAAGGGCTGTCAGAGCAGGTAGCACATGTGGATCCGTTTCTCCATTAAAAAAATGAGATTGATATCTGCAGGCGTTTTCAAGCAAAAAACCACCAAAAAATCACTAAGGATTTCTGTTCTGTTCTTACTGTCCCAAACCCTCTGTGTCCAAGGTCTGAGTTAAACAACTACACACTAAGGTGACTGAGAGATGGCATTTCAGCGAACCAGGAGCTACCAGTGTGTGGACCTTGCCATACAGAGTCCCTATCAAAGCAAACAACTCTGACCTCAGAGTTGCCCAAAGGTTGCAAAGCTGGACCCTTCCAGCAGCACGACTGGAATAGCCTGGGGCTATGGCTGTGATGGTGCTTGACTGTTTGAATCACTTGTACAGGTGATCATGGAGGGCATCACATGGTCAGCTGGTCCACCCTGACTGGAGGACCACCAAGACAGAAGATGATGCGAAGTATTCCTGTTTGCTATATATATTCTCCAATGTGCTGTCGAGCAGCTGCTTCTTCTCAGTTCCGGACAGTGAATGTGTTAGGTGGAGAGAGCAGACAGTAGAGTCGCTCATCTTGCCACAGACTTATTTGCTCTTTTTTAATTCCTTTACTTGCTCTAGTGGCCCTATTTTGTCCATCCCATCCTCTCACCCTCCTCAGATTAATTCATCTGGCCTTCTTGTAAACTCTTAAATTACTGTACAAATGAACAATTAAGGGATTATCATCATAGCCACTGATGATAATGTGTCTAAAAGTCACACCTTCAGAGAGGTTCAACCTGACCAAGAGCAAATTGGACAGGGACTAGGGACTATCTACTGGTGATACCCGTGACCAAAACTGAGGCTGATAGGAGAGCATAGACCACCTCTGCCCTAGCTCTTGCTGTACAACTGTGGACAACAGGCATGAAGCAGTTTAGTGACTTAGCCCAAAATCCAGAAGTTGGGTACCAAAGCACTGCACCTGAGGATCCCAAATATGGGAATGGGGGGGCTAAGAAAACCTCTTTACCACTTAACTCTCCATCACCCAGTCCTGCCAGGAAATAGGGTTTAATTAATATTTTAAGTACATGTGCAGTTAATAGACTGTCCAAATGCATCCCAGCTGCTGAAACACAATTAGTTTCATCTCAGCTTCTAGGAACAGGCTGTCTCCTCTTTGGTGCTGTGCAGCAGGTGAAACCTTGGGGCCCCCAGCTGCTGGCTGGTCCCCAGCTAATGAACTGAATTAGGCTGCTCCCATTCTCACTACAGACCCTTTGGAACAGTGTCCTTTAAACAGACCTTGAAGCTACCTTCAATAAAATGTTCTCATGTCTCTGTGGCTCAAATTCAACTGCATCAGCTTCTCTTAGGTCGACAGTGCTATTGTACCCACGGTGCTCACTTCTGCTGACAAATTCTCCAGCTGCCCAGCCTGTGCATCCCCATCTCACACACAGTACTTGTCTTCTCATTAGTGATCCAGCGCTACCGGTTCTCTCAGCTTCCCAGGCCCTTTATGTGAAACTCCAGCAGCAGAGCCGAGAGCAGTGACGGCAGCAGCTGCTGCAAGCAGCCAGGTTATGCAGAGCACCACATTCCTCCTCTGGGAACGGGCAGCATGAATAAAGCCAAAATCTGATTTTATTGCATCTTTCAAATTCTTAACAAGCCAACAAAAATTACTGCTGCCTTGGTTTTTGGGTTTTTTTTGTGTTATTATTTCCCATTTTTAAAGTGACAAGGCTTTTAAAATCAATAGTTAAATTTTCGATGCTAGGATACTGTTAGATGCATTTGTGGATGGTTAATCAGAGGCACCAAAGAAATAATAATAATCATAACAACAACAACATGAATTCCCCACCAGGATATGTAAGAGTTAGGGAGTGACTGTCACCCTCTTCCCTGCCCAGAGTCAAGAGCAAAAGAACATCCATGAGTCTCTGCCCATGCCGGCACTGGGGCAGTGCTACACAGGCAGGGTGGCCTAGGACATGCAGAACAGGCTCTTTGGAAAGGGGATAGGAGCCATTCAAACCTCAGCCTAGGCCATTTGCAGGGCTGAGGGCTTGGCAGGGAGAAGGCAAAGCCTTTTCTGAAGCAGGCAGCTGCCCACAGCAGGGGAGTCTGGGAAGAGGTGTAAGTAGGATGGGATGCAAGACGGGATTCAGGGCAGGATGCAGGATGAGATGTAGGGCAGGATGCAAAGCAGCGTGTGGAGCGCATCCCAGAGGGAATGACAGCCCTGCTCCAAAGCATTAGCCTAAGCTCTTTCCCGGCTCCAGCCTTCTTTCCCAGCACTGTGCCACACACATCTGTGTGGGGAGGGCCAGTGTGGCAGAGAGCCAGCTCAGCAACTCAAGAGGTGCAATTATCATTAAAGCCAAGCAGGCTGGAGCAGGGGAGAGGAGATGCCTCCCGCCAAATGAATAGGTTTAATGCTGCTCACATTCCTGCATTCCTCTGCTGAAGTGTAATGAATAAACCCTCACAAACTGCTAAAAATGAGGTGGTTTTGGTTAAGCCTTGCGAGTGTGTGTTTTGTAATCTTACACCTTTGCAGACAGAGAGCCCTGCTATGCTGGTAATCTAGGAGCTGAGGTTTTCCAGAGCTGGGTTGTGTAGCCAGGCAGAGACATCAGCACATGCCTCTTTTATGGGAACAGCAGCCCCATCACAAGTGGGGAGATGGGATAGAAAGTGCCTGGAGCCAGGCAGATCCCTTCCTAGGCAGGAGTGCAGCAGGGGTCCCTGACCAAAGCACACAGACAGAGCCACTTCTGATGACAGAATAGGATAGCATAGCACAGGGACAGGACAGGACAGGACAGGACAGGACAGGATAGGATAGGATAGGAATGGAACGGACCATTTTGGTTGGAAGAGACCTAAAACAAACATGTAGTCCACATGTCTGACTGCTTCAGGAGTGACCAACAGTTAAAGAATATAATCAAAGGCACTGTCCAAATGCCTCTTAAATGCTGTCAGGCTCAGGGCATTCACCACCTCTTTAGGAAGCCTGTTTCTGTGTTCGACGACTCCGTTGGCAAAGAAATTATTCATCATGTCCAGTCCGAGCCTTCCTTGATGCAGCTTAGGACCATTCCCACACACCCTACTACTGGATCCCAGAGAGAGGAGCTCAGCACTGCCCTCTCCTCTCGCCTTTCCCTCCTCAGGAAGCTGTTAGGGAGCAATGAAGTCGCCCCTCAGCCTCCTTGTCTCCAAACTAGACAAGTCCAGAGCCCTCACGTGCTCCTCACAGGACATGACTTCCAGCTCTTCTACCAGCTTTGTTGCCCTCCCTGGGATGCATTCAAGGACCTTCACATTCATCTTAACTGGTCGGGCCTAGAACTGCACACAGAGCTCCAGGTGAGGCCAAACCAATGCTGACCAGAGTGGGATAATCACCTCTCTTGCCCATCTGGTTCTGCTGTGTTTGATGCACTCCAAGATGACATTACACACAAAGCTTTTCCCCGTCTGCACTGGTTTATCTGCAGAGGATCCTGAATGGGTCTGGAAGCAATAATATTATTTATTCATGGTTCTACTGAAAAAAGAGTGGCTCCATAGCCAAAGGTCAAAATCCCTATGTCCCTCTACTCAGCCTTGGCTTCTCCAACCTGCTTCTGTCAGCACAGTCTCTCATCTCTCCCTTCCTGACTCTTTTATCATCCTCCAGTTCAACCTCAGATTTCCCTCCCCATGGGCCCTGTGTTCCACCCATGCTCCCATCCTTCTCTACCTCCCCTTCACCTCCACCAGAAATTTGTATCATTATGATGGTCTGTGCTCTCCGCCATGCAGACTCTCCTCTCTGCTCCAGACCAGTGTCATGTTCAAAAATAAGTCTCAGGACATCTTTTGAATGCTCTTCCATCCAGCATCCAAATCTGCCACTGTCATTGAAGCTCTTGCTTTCCCACATCCCAGCCAATACACCCACCCTTCCCTGAGACCCTCCTGACCAGCAAGAGTACTACCACGTGGGTCATGCCTTCTATCCCACATCATCTTCTCAAGGATAGCCCCTTTCCCTATTTCATCACATGAGCTCTGTAACTCTCAATGCTTACCCCATGCCCTACAGTACCCACTAGCTGCTGTTGACTCTTACGATGTTGACTGTTACTGAGGAACTTGGTCTCCTGGGCCAGTCAATGGAAAATGCCTTCGATACTAAATTATTTTTCTCCCTTCCTGCCCCTTGTCTGGTAGAAATTCATCTCAAATATCTACCAGACCACCTCAGTGACTTCATAAAAACTCTCCTTTGCTGTGACATTTACCAAAAAACTCAATAACTGTGAGGCTGCTGGTGTTCTCAGGCATGTCTGTCAAGATAATCAATAGTGCCCTGGCATTTTTATTTTACTCTCCCACATGCATGTACCAGTCACAACCTCCTGTCATTGATCCACACCATGAGCTCCTTGGGGGATGGACAGCCTTTGATTCAACATTTGTACAAAGGACAACAGGCTCTGGGGCATGGTTAGTGCTCCTACTGTCACAGTGGGGAAAATAACACTTTTAAAGACCCATCAAGGTCAAGAGATATCTGCTTGCACTGGGTATGATCCCCAGGCTTACAGCAGACAACATGACCAAGAAGGCCACCTGCATAATATAGTCAGGAAGCCACAAGTTACTTGAGCACACTTCACAGTGCACCCAGACCCAGCTAACCTGTTGCTGCATCTACTTACAACAACACCCTATTTGTTCCCAAACAAATCACAGCACAAGGTGCTTCCACCAGTTACTACCAGCACCTCTTGACACACCACTCTTGGTAACATGGAAGGCATCCCACAATGATTTCTTGTACATCAAAGACCACAGCATTACCCTTGTCTGCAAGCACAAGCTGCTTGCTGACAACTATGACTGCACTGCAGTGATGCTCTCTCTGTCAGACTGGAAATCACAGAATAGGCTGGATTGGAAGGGACCTTTAAAGGTCAGCCAGTCCAACCCTCCTGCAAAGAGCAGGGACATCAACTCGATCATATGGTTCAGAGCCCCACCCAACTTGACCTTGAATGTTTCCAGGGATCAGGCATCTGCTCTACTCTGGGCAATGTGTTCCACCATTTCACCACACGCATTGTAAAAAATTGTTTTCCTTATATCTAGTCTGAATTTACCCTCTTTAGTTTAAAGCCATTACCCTTCATCATCACAGGCCCTGACAAAAAGTCTGTCCTCATCTCTTATAAGCCCCCTTTAAGTACTGAATGGCCACAATAAGGTCTCCCAGGAGCCTTCTCTTCTCTGCACGGAACAACCCCAGCTCTCTCAGCCCATCCTCGTCAGGGTCATGGTGAGACCAGATGAGCTGCTCTGGATCCCTGAATCTTTTCCATCCCTCCACTTTTGTCATCTAAAGGTGACCAACACCAAGCATCCCTTGCTGCTGTTTGGCTCCAAACAGCCTTGAGCAAACCTTAGAGTGTTCTGGTCCCAACTCTGCCAGTAGCTCCAACCCCCACATGTGTGCTGGCATCTCTGCTACCCAGTCAAGGAGATGCCAAAGTGGCCAGGAAGACAACCCATGAGTATCACATCTCACACCCTGGGCAGCTCTGACACAGAGCGTCTCCCAAATTGAAAGACATAGGGGGAAAAAAAGCAAGCCCACATGGAAGTGACTTTCCCTCTGCTGCCCAGGAGAGACTTGCAAGGCAAGTTCTTCCACCAGGCTCCAGGGCTGGCCATGCCACGGGCAGGGCTGAGCCTGCCCTGCCCAGCCACAAGTGCCAGCAGCCCCAAGCAGGACCCACTGACTGATGAGAATCCAACAGCCACATGGGACCTGTGCACTGCAGCACAGAACAGACATGCACACGCAGCAGGGATGGGTTTGTTCTCCCTTTACACTCACCCATTAGAAGAACACGACCTGAACTAACACTGCCACTGACAGAAGCCAGGCATAAACCACAGACCTTACAGACACACAGGGAGAGCTCCCCTACCTCCTTCGGTGCTTCTCGCTGGGGCTGAGCTGCATCTCTGCAGATTCGGGATTGATTTGCCCCATACAGAGGGACACCACAGCATCTGCACTGCACAACACAGGCCCTGCCTTCCCCACTGGGAAGCACTTCCCACACTCACATCAGACATTTTGCACATGTGCACATGAGAAAGTTTCTTAGGCAAGAGCTTGCGCCTGCCACCTCGCAATCACCTACGCTGCAGGTCAGCAACAGCACTGTTGATCAGGGTTTCTCCAAGGAGTGTAAGGCTGAAAACACTGTTCTTTGAGAAACAGGCACGACTCTGCTTGGTTGAACACAAACAATTCCTTTGTTTTCATTAATGTTACAATTTCACATCACAGGCATTTTCAGGCTCCCTGTGATTATTTTGTATATCCAGTGCTACACAGTTCACAGGCATAGCCAAAGGCAAGAAGGTCCCTCTAAGGCTCTGATGAGTAGGGATTTCACATGATCTGAATGGGATGTGTCCACCCAGACATGTGCAGACAGACCTGGGCTTGCTCTGCTTGTGCCCAAAGTTGACTAGGACTCAATCCAGCTTAAGACAAAAGCCACAGAGCCACGTTAGTACAGCACTCTGCCCAAGCTCATATGACCAAAGTGGGTGCCCTGGGCAAACATCAACCAGACCTCTGATTTTGCCATCCACACAGTTATATGAGAATGGAAGGGTTACAAATCACCTACAGCACAGAAAATTCCTAATAACCATAACTGGTAACTATTAAAAGGAACAGATTTAAGTGAACAAGTGTGCTACTCTACCCTGGTTGAATGGTGGATTTCAAGCCATCTGGTCCTTGGGGAACAATGTTTTATATTGTATAGGTCTGTGGAAAATAACACAAAAAGTGCAACTCTATTGTCAGAAGGCTTAAATTTCTTTGAAAGAATCCCACAGCTTCATTTAAAAACCCATGTTTAGGAACTCACAAGGTGAGGAAGGCTTGGAAAACCAGTTAGAAGGTGAAAAATGAAGGGAAACCCACCCTTGGGTGGAAAAGAGCTGTTAAAAACCCAATCACCCAAACCCCTCACAACATCAGTGACCTCATTGGTATGGTTTGTGAGGAACAGTTTATTCAACAAAAAGAAAACTGTTCAGAAGGAAGAAAGAGAATTGAAATTTAGCAAATACAAGGATAAATGTGAATGTACAAAGAAAGGCTTTAACATCCTGAATGATCATCAGAAGGCACCTCCAAAAAACAAGTGTCTCATACAGGGGGGAAAACAAGATTCCCTGCACCACCAGTGTGCTCATGTACTGATGGCACCTGGAATGCCCTATCCAAGCAGCCACCAGGCTCAATCATGTTTAGCTTGAATGCATCAGTGAACACATGAGAATGAAGCATATTTCTACATGTGCATGGGTGACAAGACAACCCTACACTGAAATAAAAGGAGCTGATAATCTACCAGGCCATTCCCTTTTATTGAAATAAAATTTTACCCTATGCCATGGTTACCCGCAGAGGACTGGGGTTACTTTCCCAATAGTTTAGAGGTGAAAAAATCAATGACTATCTATCTATACCTCAGTGGTTTTGGGACTCTCAAAGCAGTTGACCTTTTTGGAGAGAGAAAAAAATCCACTAAACTTTCTCGTCTTTTAAGTGATGAGGATGCAACCTTGATGGGTGACCTGGACTGGGCTGAAAGCTCCATAATGTATACAAGTTTAACACTTGCTACTGAAAAAGACCAGGTAACCTTTCCTCACTTCCTAAAGCCACTGCTGGCCCTGGCGCACCCCAAAGCCCTCCAGCTGCTGATGCAGCTCACTGACCAGCAGAAAGCTCACCCAGTACAGACACAAGCTTACTTTCCATCAGCACAGTGAGCTGTGGGTGGATCAGTGCCGGAGCAAGAGCAAGGGCTGAGGAGGGCTGGAGACAAGAGCGGTGCCATCCCCGTGGTGGCAGGAATGGTGCAGCCCAGCAAAGCCCAGCACGCAGCCAACAGGCAGCAGAAGGGAGAAGTGCACAAGGAGGAGGAGGAAGAGGGGAAGACGATAACAAATAAAACACTCATTTGGTTTTGAGGGAACTGCCTATAATTAAAACCCCAAAGCAAACACAAACTTGGCATCTGGAGAGAACAATGCTGGGTTCTGTTTTGGATTTGCCTGGTGTTTATCAGTCTGGATGGCAGGACACTTGTTAAGTAGCTCATCCTGAGGGAAGATTCCTCTGATTTTCCTAAAAATTCCAAGCTGCTTCAAACAAACAAAAACTATACTCAGGTATTGCCCATACCCAGGTTTCCTGACTAGATAAAACACATTTATTTTATCTCTGAACAAATATTTTGCCATTCCCTACCTCTGTGTGAAGAAACCAACGAAGGGAAAGAAGGATACCTGTTTAGTCCAGGGGAAGAGAATCAGAATATGCACACAATGCTTTGAAAATTGCACAAAACACTCAGGTGGGAAAGTAACGTAAGTGAACAGACAGGAAAGTTGCTCTTGGCCCTGGTACTGGCTATGGTACTGTGAAGCTCTGGTTGCTCCTGGAGGTACCTGCAGCTGTTAACTCCTGCCTTGCAACCTGTCTGTGCCCCATGCTGGGCTTTCTCTTCTGTTCATTAAACAACACTGAAACACCCTTTTTGAAGTGATTTGCCAGAAAAGGCTCTGACAGATTTGAGCTGTGGCTCCAGCACTGCTCTGTCAATCCAAATTAGGGATGCTGCCTCCTGATTCATGTCCAAAAGAGGTTCCACCTGTACATGGTGATGCTCAGGCTTCAAAGGACTCTTCTGGCTGTCTCCATGCAGGGTGGGAAACACAATCCATGAAGAAGGATTGCACTGAGAAGGGTATTGCTGCGTGAGAGCAGCTATCGATCATCACTGCTATCCCTATCCCTCGGGATATCACTAAGGGAAGTCAGCATGGTAGTATAAGGCTGATGTGTTGCACAGAAGCCCATGATGCTCCTACCCAGATGTGTCAGCTGCACACTGGAAAATGGAAAGCAATCTAGAAGGAGAAGGGAGAGCTTGCACACAGGGGAAAGCTCCAGCAAGTGGGAAATTTGGACCTATTCCCACTTTCCAAAGGAGAGGGTTCAGCCAGATGAAGTACATGTTTCCGCTGTAGAGCTTCCCCAAACTCCCAGCCTCTGCTGCTGATCGGCCCAAGGGCTGCCACGTCGATGCTCAGCACTGCAGTGCCCTGACAGGCAGCAGTGCCTGGGGCCCACGGGCATGCCCCAAAGTCCCTGCACCCGTCACCAAGTAGTCTTCTGGACATCCCACTGCAAAAGTATCCAAGTGATGCGTGCCCTAAAAATAGCTGAAATCGGTATTCCTACCCCTTTAATCAGCTTTTAATTGACAAGGCAAAACAGAACAGATGTGCAACAGGAGTCGTGCTTGAAAGTATCAGAGGTGTGATAAGCTTTTTTGTGGAAATCTTCCTTTTTTCAACAAGTGCCTTTGACATCAAAAGCAGCCTGTGGGGAGACGGGAAAACCTGAAATAACAGCAATGATCCAACCGGCACGCACTGCTCAACACAGCAAAGGCAAAAGCACTGAAACTCTATGAAGTTAACAGCATTCCTTGGAGGTTTGTAAGCAAACAAAAAGTTAAAGAAGCACAACACAGAAAGACTCAAAATTATCAAAAGAGATGGGCAGGAAACAGAAGGAGAAATGGAGAGAAGGTAAATCTTCCCTGATCACACCAGCCATGGGTACCATTTCAGCAACTTCCTTCAAACAACAACATTATTTCATTAATGCATCCAAGCACACTGGCACACCCCTGCCACCACTAAAACTTTTTATAAACCCCTGTTTTACCACACTAAATACCAGAAGTTTATGGGCAAACCTCCTGGCAGGCTCCTGCCCAGAGGGCAGCAGGCTCAGCACTTCATCCAGGGAGCTCTAGCAGATGCTCTGGCTGTGGGTCACTATCCTGACTTCAGGGTCACTATCCTGACTTCAGACTCTTGGAAAGACATCAACCAATAGAAGCGGAGCGTTGTAAAAAAAGCTGAGCTCATCCAGGGAAGATGAAGCCCTTTTCAGTCTGCTAAGTCTCCCACCACATATTTTTAAATCACAGTGATGCATGGGGAGGAACCCAGGCACAGGGCTGGAGTACCAGCTCCTGTGTGTATCCTCTGTGGATGAGCATTGTGGGGAATGAGCAACAAGCCCTGGCAGCCTGTTACACAACACCAGGTTGTTTATGTTTCTAACTAAAATGGTAAAAACCATTTTACCATTTTAGAGGTGGGGAGGGAGGGTGGATTCACTGCAAGCTAGGGTATTAACCAGCCAGAAAGAGGGTACACTGTAGCTGCCTCCTCCACACCATAGTATCCCAATATGAGGCCAAACTCACATAGTTGGATTAGTGATAAACTCTCTATGGAGAACAGTGAAGAAGGAGCTGGAGGAGGTGCTTCAGGCACTTCAGCCCATGGTGCAGCCCATAGTGAGGCAGCTGTACCCCTGCAGCCCATGGAGGACCACAGGGGAGCAGAGATCCATCTGCAGCCTGTGGAGAAGACCACACCAGTGTTGGTGGATGACTGAAACAGGGCTGTGAACCTGTGCTGGAGCTGGCTCCTCACAAGGACCTGTGGACTCATGGAGAGAGGAGTCCATGCTAGAGCAGGTTTCCTGGGTAGGATTTGTGACCCTGTGGGGGACTCACACTGGAGCAGCCTGTCCCTGAAGGACTGCACCCCTCGGAAGAGTGACCCACATTGCAGCAGTTCGTGAAGAGCTGCAGCCCGTGGGAAGGCCTCACGCTGGAGAAGTTTGTGGAGCGAACATGGGAGAGGAGGGAAAGGACTCCCCTCTCTGAGCAGCAGCAGACACAACCTGTGATGAACTGACGGTAAACTCCCTGTGCTGTCCAAGGGGAAGGAGGTAGAGCCTGGGAAGGAGGAATAGGTGGGTGGAAGGTCTTTGTAAGATTCATTTTATCTCTCATTATCCTGCTCTGATTTTGATTGGTGTATTTTCACTGGTAATAAATCCAATTAATTTCCTCAAATCAAGTCTGTTTTGCCCATGACAGTAATTAGTTGATGATCTCCCCCTGCCTTTATCTCAATTCATGAGCCTTTTGTTACTATTTTCTCTCCCCTCTCCCTTTGCAGAGGGAAGTGACAGAGTGGCTTTTGGCATTTAGCCAGTGTCAACTCACCACAATAATGAGGGCTGGATGGGAGATCCTGAGAAGCTCTTCACCAAGGCACCCAAGTACCTCTGTGACAGCCATGTCACTTCATCTACTCACCACGCAGCACTGGCTGTGGGCACTTGAACTGCAGCTCTGCAGCACCCAAGCTGGGATGGATGAGCCTTCTCTTGGCTCTATCATGCTCAGAAAACAGCTCTGATCTAGCAAAACTTACCAGCCAAAAGTTTGTCCCAGGACTCTGCTTTTTACAACAGGATTCTTTCTTTCTCTCCCAAAACAGAAGCACAAAGACAGGGGTTAAGTCCAGCCTGGGATGCTGAGCCCCTGCAGATGGGCAGAGTGAGAGATGAGGAAGAGCCCTGACCCACCTGAACCCAGAGGGAATCTCCGGCACTGCTCCACTCCTGCTACTCCTCTCAACATCTTTATTCACCAACTGCAAGTAAAGCTCCAGAGGGATTGTCAGCACTGATTCAGAAGCCTGTGAGGTATTTCCACATGATTTTATTTTTTACTGGCTGTGTATTTCTGGCTAAGTCAACAAATCCAGTCATTGCTGTTACACATTGTCCTCAGTCTGACATTTATTTTTGCTCATGGTAAAAGAAACTGCAGTTCTTTCTGATTAACTCCACAGAAATGCCTATTACTCAGACAGGAGTCTGAAAGTTGGCTTGAACTAATCAGCAAATTGGTTTAAAACAATTAGGTTTTGAGGATGAGCATCCTCTGGCATCCAAAATGCAATTCTGAGGGGTTTATTCGCTTCTAATGTTTTTTTTTGTCTTACCGTCCCCATCAGGTTAATCCCAGACAGGACAGAAATGTCATCAAACCCAGCCAGCCCATCATGGTATAACCCAAAATAGCACAGTTAGTTTCCGCAACGGGCTTCTCTACAGAAGCAACATATCCTGTTCCAGTCTTGGCTCTCTGTGTGCCTTGTGATTCAGTTTTGAGGGGAAGAAGTTCACAAAGTAGCTGCATGAGTGAGTGCAAACCCCAGAAGTGCATCCTGCAAAAAGGCAGTAAAGATGGCCCTAAAGGTGACTGCACAATCAACGCTTTGCCATAGAAATACAGAACCATAAACTGTCCTGAGCTCAAAGGGACCCACAAGCATCATCGAGTCCAACTCCTGACCCTGCACAGGACAACTCCAAGAGTCACCCTGTGCCTGAGAGCATTGTACAAACACTTCCTGAACTCCAGTAGGTTTGGTGCCGTGACCACTTCCCTGGGGAGCCTGTTCCAGTGCCTGAACACCCTCCAGGTGAAGAACTGTTTCCTAATAACCAACCTACCCCCCTACCACCACGACTCAGCTTTGTGCCATTCTCTCTAGTCCTGTCACTGCTCACCAGAGAGAAGAGATCAGTGCCTGCCCCTCTGCTTCCTCAAACTTGCAGCAGGCTTGGCCAGCTGGCCAGGCATGGCTGTTTGCTAGTGGTCCAGTACAGGACAACTCACCCTTAAAACAAGATGAATGAGTTTCAGCAAGTAAACAAACACAGACTACCTGACAGAGGGACACAAAAATACCCTAAGAAAGACTTATAGCACATAAAAAAAGCCAAGGCTGCCAAGCCAAAGAGTTGCACAGAGCCCTTTCGTACACCATTCCCCCAAGTCTGACAACAGAAGAACATGAGGCTTTCATGGGAGCCCAGTGCCTGTGCTGATGGTTTCAAGTTGGTTCAGGCTCAGTGCAGCTTCTCAGTGGGAAAACAGCCCTGAAGGACTCAACACAAAGCACAGCGACTCTCTTCTCCTCTCCCTGTTGTCAAAGCATCACTTGAAGCAAGAGCCTGAAAATGTGTTACCTGGGAAAGCAAAGCAACCACATTAGGGAGCGAGAGCACAAAGCACACCATGACATTTACAAGTGAGCTTGAGCTCACTCATTTGTATTTCAAAGGCCAGGTTGACACAAGATATTTTTCTTGCTCTAGCTTTGGCTGTGAAGGGAATAATACACGATTTTGAGAGCTGCTGCCACTGCCATCGGCTTTCCTGCAGAGTCAGATACAACAATATTCAGCCTGCTTTGCTTGGAGAACATAAGGACCAATCTTGGAAAATCCCCCTTTGGCTGATATAAACAAAACCAATTTCAGGAGTCTTGCTCATGTCCACACACTCACTTCCTATGGCTCAAGTGAATGAATATTAAGCTAATCGTGTTGAGTGTCTCCCCATCTTCAGTAAATTCACACTATGAAAGTTTTCCATCTTCAAAGCTCTCACTGACTGATGGTGACATTTAGTGACAAAACAGGCTCAACAATTTAACACTTTTGTGGCCTCCATCACACTGTAAGGTGTCCTCCTTTGCAGGAAAGGATCAGTATTTCTGATCCCACCACCAGTAGCAACCCCACCAGCGCTGATCAGGCACACCCCTCTTGGTGACAAGCCACAGTGCTCCTTAGACCAAGAGCTGCCTCTTCAGCCCAGAAAAGCAGTGTAATACTGAGTAGAAATCCAGTTTACAGTCTTCCCTGTCATGCCAGACCCACCAAGACCTTTGTTGGAGGTGGCAATATCCTGCTCTGGCATAACACCTGCCTCAGCTGACAACCTTGAAAATGGCAGCCAAGTTACACAGTGCCTTTACCTGCAATAATTTCAGCCTCACATCCTCCTCCTAATAAACACCCAACTGCCTCAAAGAAACAACCCATCCTTCTCACTTTTCACCTCATATATTTTATGCCTCCTGCTTTCAGGTCACAAGTCCAGGAACTCCAGAGCTTCTTGGAAACCTTTACCTGCCCACAGCAAAGCCCATCACAATTCAGCTGCGCAAACATGTAAAACTGACAAAGTTTACTGCGCATTGGGCCAGGTGTCCATCCCCTTGGTAGAGAACATCATGACAATGTGGAGACCTTAAAGAGATGCCATCATAACAAAGACCATAAATATCCAAGCAATAGAGATCACCCTCTTCTAAGCAGGACCAGAAGATGGGAACATTAAGTGGGCATTTTGTTCCACTGGTTCCTTCAAGTCAGAGTTGACCACAAAGCTTCACTCTTCCTCCATGACTGGATCCCACAGTTAACTCTGGCTCCTTTCCTGTTCCCGAACAAGCTGGCACTGTCACAGTCCTTCTACCCAGTTTTTGGGTCCACACATGTGACCCAAGCAGGCACACTAGGAAAGCAAAATAGCAAAGTTAAGGTGTTCCAGAAACCACAGGGGAATCAATTTGCCCACTTAATGACCTTCATATCTAAATCAGAATTTTCCTTTCAAGTTTGCCATCCAGTGCAGTTTCTCACATCTTCTCTACCCACCCACATACTCCACATCTGCCCTGGCTGCTGTCTCCAGCCTTCATCCATGCCCAGGACACTCTAGTCATGGTCCAACATGTCTCCCTCTCTACTTCAGGGCAGGTTTATCCCCATTTCTAAAGCCATCTTCTCCACTGCCCACATCTGTGGACCCATGCTCACTTGCACACACACAGCTCATAAGCGTGCGTAACTCAGGGATCTGGAGGCTTCCACCCAGCAGCTCCAAAGCCCCCACATCCCTCACCTGCAGTCACCTGAAATGGTGCTCAATAATTTGTATCTTCTCTTGCCTGGTGGAGCAATGGCCTTGTTTGGGAATGAAGGGAAGCAAGACAGGTCACAGAGAGACCTGGCAATGGACTGGTTGGACCCCGCATATCCAAGCCAAGATCCCACCACAAAAGTGAGAATTATTTCCTTGTGACAGCACAGACAAGACAAGCTTTATATGAATCACATACAGCAGCACATACTCACACAGAGCTATACATAAGATATATGTACAGTACACACCAAAATAACACCAAGGAGTATGGACGCCAAAGAAGGGATAAAATTAGTATATTAGAGAAGTGGCAAAATCTCATAAGATAATGGAAAAAAGGCCTATTTTGAACAGCAATGAACACATTTCAAAAATATTGGATATTCTTGGCTTAGAGCCCTACATACCACAACATACGACAATCACGTCAGATTGAAGAACGAGAAGAATCAGCCAGAAGGTCCATGGGAGATATCCCAAGAAAAACAAGGATTGCATGTGGTAGGGCGATGCAGCAAATTATTTCCTTGGAATCTCAGAGTGCACCAGTGTGCTGTCTAGTCCAGCCTGCTGCTGAAATGCAGCTTTCTTAAAGTCACACAGCCCTTACATGGCAAAAATTAGCATAACCTCTGAAATAATTTTTCAAAATCTATTCCTTGAAGGTTAGTCCAATATTAACAAGACAAAAAGCAATGTTGGCAGGGAATACCAGGATGCCATCCTTGAGACTTAACCCAGAGAAAGCTGAAATGTCAATAATGTCAAATGCATACAAATTGGAACCAAATAATACTGTCGTTAGCTAAATGACTTCGTAACAATCAAGTTACAGTGCAAAAGGAGACAGAAAATAAATGAAAACGGGCCAGACAGTTTTTACCACAATTGGATAATGTGTTCAAGGGCATTGAAAGGGGCACATGAGCATCCTAAGGTTAAGAATCAACCCTAGGAAGACTTAACAGATCTTCTAGAATGGAAAAAACTAATAAATGCAAGGTAGTACTAATCTGTAATAAAGCCTACTACAATATTAAACAAGAACTAATTAAATGCAAATAAAGGCACTATATATATTGATCAATAATAAGTGCAAAATGTAATCACAATCACAGCACCCAAAATTAAGACCTACTACCGAGATGGGGGCAAACATGGTGGCATTTGAAGACGCATGTTCTGCTCCACACTTTATGGACATCAGGACTTTAATGCACTTTACTTGGGTGAAATCCCACCCCCCAGCACTTTCTGAAGAGAAATCTGTGCCCGAGACACCAACACAGCTCTGAGCATCATTTGCCCAGCTCAACTTAACAGCAAAAAGTTTTCCTAACTTTCCCATCCTTTCCGACGCCGTTTTACTGGATTATTTGGTTATGAGCATGAGGGATGAATTGCAGGCACAGGGTAACTCAATCCCTCTCTCCCTGGAGGAACTCTACTGGCAGCTTGAAGTGAGGTGCTGACCTTGGTTACTCTACCCTGTTTTTCTTTCTCCTGCAAGCAACCACAACAGAAACCTCAAGCAAAATTGTCCTAAACTCTCCTGGAGGTTTGGAATTCAGTCCAGCATGGGTGCTATTGTAACTTCATGAAAGGAACATCTTAAATAAAAAGGTTTGCGGTGGTGTGAAGCAGTAAAATTGATTTTAAAGCCTTAACACACCAGCTCATCAAGAGAAATACAAGCACATTCATTAACTCCCAGCATGCTGGCTGCTTCAAAGATGCTACCCATGGCCAAGATCAGCCTGTTATCCCAAACACAAACATTCATTTGCTGCTGTAGCCAGGACACAGCTCCAAATTTTGTATTTATTCTCTATTTCAGGGAAACAAGGACTTAATACTAAACTCAATTTACATACAAGCAACAGAGACATCAAGAAACTAGAAGGTGGGACTACTGTCTCCCCTAGCCTCACCTGTTTGGAAGTTGGGCATCTAACATAAACCAAATGTTTGGAAACTTTCCATGATCCATAGAGGAACAGCCTGGTCCAAAGCATTATTTGTTCCCACTCTTCCCACAGACTCTAAGTGGTGTTTACATTGGAAAACCATTTTTTTGGATTTCACACCCAAACTCAGCTGACTCCGAACCACAGCCATTCAGGAGCCATGAAATCCACCAAACAGCAGCTCAAACTGGTATAGTCATACTGGTACAACATGTCCAAGTGGATCAGCATTTTGGATGCCAAGTCACATTTTTGGAAATTTCTAGTCCAGCTGTCTGACCTGCCCAAGGTCACTTGGGAAGTATGTTGCAACACCAGGACCAGGGTGTTTCACACTCAGGCTTGAGCTCTTCCCCCTTTTGGAAAATGAAACTGCTTTCAAAGCCTTCATTTGTGCTCTCAGAAAACACACAAAAATTAATCCCAAGAAGTATCAAGATTTTTAGAGGTGGGGTTTTTTTTGGTTGGTTTTTTTTCACTACTGTTAAAGAAATACAAAAATTCAATTCAGCAGACCAGTGCATTTTCCTCCATCATCGAGACATCTCTTCATGGATAACCTACGTGGTATGGGACTTCCCAGCAATCAAACACAAGGAATGACCTTTCTGCCACTTCCCACCTGGTTCTGGTCAACTGCCCAGCAGCCCTGCCTGCACCAGTGGCACCATCACAGCAGAGCATGTGGAAAGGGCTGCAGCCTCAGATGTTCATCCAAAGCACCAAGGCATTGGGAATAACATAAAATAGTCAGAACCATCCAATCCATGTTCTTTGGGACTATGCGCAGTTAAGAAATCTTCCCAGGAAAAGATAATTTGTAAAGCACTATCTATACAGTAAGGTCTAATGAGTTAATCCCCGTCACAATGTATAGCTGATGCCTTCCCACAGAAGAACGCAATCCAGCAAGGACATACGTATTCCTGGCATGTCACTACACATACTCAATTAGAAGGAATATCAGCTCTCCCTGTCATGACCACAAGGAAAGACAAGATGGAAAACCACCACCCACCTCATTCCAAGTCAGCAGCTCCCAGTCTGCCTGCTTGGAGCAATAAGGGCAACCCTTTCCTCCACAGATGAGCTCCCTTTATTGCTGTTAAAGACCTCTCAGGTCCTCTTTTTGGGGGGAATCCAGTTGACAAATTCAGGCAAACAGACCTGAAGAAAAAAGAAAGAAAAAAAAAAGCATACCAAACGCATGCAGCCATTTGGCAGTCTGGACCCTCTGTTTTCCTGCCCAATTTCTAATCCCCCTTTCCATGAGGGTATATTAGCATCATGCACCCACCAGCCCCATCAATGTGGACCCCTCAAGCCTCTAGCCTCCAGCGTCCATGCCGACTTCTCCAAGGTGATACTGCTTCGGTTGCAACTTGCACTGGGGCAGGCAGCTATGACTCAGGGTTACACCTAGGAAGCATTAACCCTGGGGCACTGAGATGTTAGCAGAATACACCCCAGTTTTAATAACTAACCCTGCTTGACCTCAGTCCCCGTTACTCCATATTGGTTTTCTATACACAACTTCACAATTCAGAAAATGAACAGAGTTTTCTTCAAAAAGGCCAAATTTCTTAAGGAAAAACATCCACACAAGGACAAGATATTCCCAATGGAGCCATCTCTGCAGGACATGCTGCAGATCAGACACTCAAGATAAAAATACACACAACACAAACCACCTCTGAGAGCAGCTTTTTCATGCCTGAGTAGATCATCCATAGACACCGTTACTTTAGGAGGAAACAGCAGAACCAAACAAACCACTGATGCAAAACCTAAAAAAAAAAGACCAGAACACACCTGGTTCAACTAAATATATGCAGTCAGCAACTGGATGCCCTTCATTAACACAGAGAATGTAACAGAATGACAGAATGGGTAAGGCTGGAAGAAGGGACTACATGGCCAGACACCAACACAGTTTGCAAAGGAGACTGTACAGATCTGCACGTTGCCAACTGGCCCAGACAACCCTGGGAGCTGCTGATGAGAAGCAGCTGGATCTTGAAGAGAAGTCTGCAAGGAGCTCAGGGGAGACCAGACTGAACAATGTCACAGGGGTTTTTTTCCCCCCAGATTTATACCAATGGCTCTGTGAGGATGTAACGCCTCAAAACCTTTGTTCAAATGCCTGGGTGCCCACATGGGCAAGGACGGAGCCTGCAGAGAGCACGGGGCTGCCCAGACTGCTGCTCCCTCCCCACCTTCCTATCCAGGCACCCGTGTACACTGTCTGTCTGGAAAATTCACCAACACCAGAGGTTTATGTCCAAAAAGGAGACAGAGGAGTCCTTCAACTTTATTTGAATAAAGGGAAAGAGTCCACTGGGGCACACGCCCGTGGGATTTTCTCTCTCGACGTTTCAGCGGGCAGACCCTCCCTTCTGTCGTAACTCCCGGCCGCATGTTGCCCTCTTCCTTTCCCCACTGGCTGAGGTACTAGGAAGGTACAGCCTTCCGGAACCACCTACCCATATTCCCCCTTGAACCTACTGTTTTACCCCAAAGTTCAGAAGTTCAGGCTTGTGCAGACCCTTGTCTGTTTCAGGAGCCAAACTGTCTGGGGCCGGCAAGGAACCTGCTGCCCAAAGTCAGCAGAGGCGTTAAGACCCATTTCAAAGACGTTAACACCCATGAAATTGTTTGAAAAGACATTAGCACACATCTTTCCTCTCACCCATTGCCTCTGGAAGTTACTTTAAAGAAGCAAAACATGTCTGAAAAAGGAGGCAGCTCGAACAGATTTTTATCACCACATCCTGCACATATCAAGTGAAATCAGAAAGAAGGAGGTGCAGTCCACAAACCAATAAGCAATTAACCCTCACAGTGAAAGAATCAACGTCTTGGCTTTGGGGAAGAGGGGGAATGGCAGCTGGGGAAGAGCTCATTAACACCGGGAAAATTAGTGAACCTATCAATGAAATGAAGAAGATCACCTGCACACAGGAGAGCACAGGTTAGAGGTGGGGGGACACCGGCCATCTGCGGCTACAGCTGAGCTGACAACACCCAACAAGACACATGAGCAGGCACAAATCACAGCAAAAGAAATTTAACTTCGTTAAAAGCTCTGGTTGGGTGTAAATCCAGCCTGGGTGCAGAACTCGACTGCAGCAGAATTGGGGCAGGAGGGGCAGATCAACAGCTCAGCTCTGCTCCACCCTGCACTCAGCATCGGCAGGCTGGCCATGGAGGGTCCTGAATCCACACCAGTTTCAAGCTAAGGCATTGTCACCACTTGAGCAGCCACCCCTTGAGCTGCAGCAACCAGTTGGATTCATGTATTGCTACTACATCAAACGTGAGGCAAAGCACGGCCTAAAAGCCCTTCCAGCTGAGTTTAAACTAACCAATCTCATGCGGTACCTGTTGGGGCAGCAGCTCAGCAGGCTCTGCTCACCCAGTGTTCCTCACCCTGCCTGCATCAAGGAGGGTTTAAGGTTCACACACCTGTACTGGAATCGGCACTGACTTAAGTGGGCTACTGTGAAACCTGGAGGAATCCGGGACCTCACAAGGGCCAACCAGGGGAACCCAGCTCCCCACCAAGACAGCAGAGCCACAGTCCACCCTTTCCTCTCTGTATCTCCTGGCCTCTGGGCTTTGCCTCTTTTCGTCTCTTTGCAAGGTCGTTAGGTTTGACAAAGTTATCTTGTCTGTTGGACCGAACTGCTTTTTCTCAGGGTTGATCGACTTGTGTCATGCAAATTACCCAGGGTGGAGGTAAACCAAGAAAAGGGGCACTCAGATGGTTCCTTTTATGTTTCACAGATCATTTGCATCCTTATTCTCTGCCTTTAGGGCAACTCTCAATTGACTGAACACCTGCTTTTAGCTGCCGGGAAGTACATAACAAACCTCCTTCTCCACCCACCCCCAATTCACACCCCTTCCAAGTACTTAACTGGTGTCACTGAGGCTTGCAAAACCCTCCTCACTTCAGGCAGGCTGCTCATTTTATCTTGGTTAAGATTGAGATGACGACATTCTTCTGCTTACCATGTCCCAGAATCCCAAAGCATCCCAGCTCAAGGAAATCTCAAAGAAAGCAGAGAGCCTCACACCAGGCCACCAGCTCGGTGGCTTCGCATCTACGAGCCCTGAATACTCTTGCCGATGTCCACGGTGTCAGCCCAGCACAAAAATGCTTCAGTAAAAAGGAGTGATAGAGAAAGAAAGCCAGATGGAGAGAACCTAATTGTGAAAAATCCAGAGAGAAATCCAGCAGCCAAGTAAAAATGAAGCTGTTCCCTGGGAATCACTGATACTGCAAAAAGCATCCCCCCTTCTTAGACACAGCCCTTGGATCTCCTGTTAAATTGCTCATCCTCAACATTAATTCTCACGGCAAGTCCAAAGAATCAGTTTATTCCTGCCCTTCAACTCCAAATAATCAGTTTATTCCTGCTCTCTGGATGGAGAATCGAGGGACAGTTTCGGAGCAGAAAGACCAGTGACAGAAGCAAGCATCAGATACAAGGGCACCGTGAGTCCCTGCAACATCTTCTGGTCCCCAAGGCAGACAGATGGAAGGCAGGAGATGCATGTGTCAGGCACAGGCAAGGGGCAGTGACCACATCATTTCACTGTGACAGTTTCCCTTGCTATAAAAAGAAGAGATTCCTCTCTCCAGGGTGGCAATGAAAACACTCCAATTGTTAGTAATACAGAAAAGCTAAAGTAAATTGCAGAGAAAACACTAAATAAATGAAGAATAACACACACACATTCCCTTTGCCCACTTAAAACTAAACAAAACAAAACAAAAGTGATGTACTACAGCAAATTATAGTTGTTCCTTGACTTAAAAGTGTCAATCTTAGCGATGAACCATCAACATCAATTCCTCCTTCTGAACAGACTGCCCTCAGAGAACATATTGAGGACAGAAGTACAAACATACAAAAAAACTTCCAGAGTTACCTCTGCTGAGGTACAACACCTTGTATATCTAAATTTCAACCAGTGTGGGTATTTATCCTCACTGCAGCAGGGATCAGCCAGCACAGGCTGAGCACTCCGCAAACACAAGCAGAAAACATGTTTCCGTCCCTCAAAGAACTAGGAGGGGAAGCGGAGGAGGTGGCCTAGCAGAGTCAGGCAGGTATCTGTGGGGGGATTTCCCCTGGCTGGGAGATGCAGGGATGCACTCTGGACGGAGATTATAATCTACACAGACCTGGTATGCAGGTCCCAGCTCTCCACAGAACCACACCTGGGGGATGCTGCACCTTAGCCAAGGTACCAGGACGGGGATGATGCTCCCATGTCAGGCTCCCATGGGTTACATTGTTCCAAACCTTCCTGTGGCTGAAAAGCCACAAGCCACATCACTCAAAATGCCAAAGAGCAGAGCAGCTCCAGGGCTGGTTCCCAGGAGGTTGCAGTGCAGCCCAAGCTGCCCCAGTGGGTCTTAGTGCAGCGGCTCCTGGGGCTGGAACAAACTCCTGAGGCTGGAATCATCTTGCTGATTCTCACTGGGGCTGCAACAGCCAGCGTGAGATGACCCAGTTGGACTGAAACGTCCTGAGCAATCATACCCTATCCTTCAGGAATGTACATACGCTGCCTGTCAGGGTGTATAAATGCTGAGAGCAGGCTCAGACAAGTGGCTCACAGATTTAAGCTGTGTCCAAACCTTGAAGAAAATTTAAGGGCAGCTTAGGAGAGGCCAAGCTTTCATGCAGTGGCTTTGGACACCCCAAGCCACAAACAAGCTCCCTGAACTCCAGTCTGCCTACACAGGGAACAGACATTACACATGCCTTGCAGACCCTACATCCAAACCAGCTGCCCCAGCTGTGCTGACAGTGCAGAGAAACAGGTATTGTAGGGAATGATTCAATCCATTCAGATACCTACAGCAGGTCAGGGTCAGGCGCTTCCTAAAAATACCCATTTCCCTCCAGTAAAGGGAGAACTGGGGGGGGGGGGCGCAAAAGTGGATCAGTAGCAGGTAATTGCAGCAGAGTTCTCTAAACCCACAGGAGTAAAGTCCCCTGCTGTGAAGCCCAAATACAGCCAGAAACAAGGTCTGTGTGATGCACAAACCTCAACATATTCCAGATAGTCTCCAGCCCTTCTGAGACTCCCATGCACAACAGCAGTCTACAATCCTCCCATCAGCCCTGAAGAGGCAAAATACAGGGAAATCTGTACCAAAAGGAAATCTGGAGGATCAACAGAAGAGGTCTCACCCAGAAGGTGCAGGGAAGACCTGAAGGGCTTCTATCTCCAGGCTTATGAGAGCTGAAAGACATCACCACTCACCTCATTTCCCAGGAAACCCTGGCAGGATCTGACCTCCCTTTGACATGCTCCTCCCTTCTTTTTGCAGTCAACCAAGACCTAAATGACATTACAACAAAAGAAATGTCAGCAAGCTCAATCTTGTCCCCTCTCTCCAACCAAAAAACTTCAATTTCCTTATTTTTTCAACATAAGGCTGCACTGGAAACCAGTTATATATAAATTGCAGCTTGTATATATTTAAATATTTATAAATCTACTTAATATATATTACCTATTTAAATATATGCATAGATACATACATATAAATATATAAATTGGTGAAGGGACATGGCCCCATGGGAGTGCTTGAAGCAGCAGCACATTCCTCTGCAGCCACCAGAGTTCAGGTATCAGTGATGGAGCCCTACAGCTTGTCCCATGCTGGACATCCACCATGATCCAGCAATGTGGTGTAAAAATGAGCATGACAAGGTCCTCCGGAGATGTTCACTGCCAGCTCCAGAGCAATCCCTCAAACACTCCTAAGTAGTGGGAGGAAACACAGACAGAAGTGCCAGGGAGCCTGGGTGGCCCAGAGCTGTGAGGAAAAGGGATGGAGGCAGCAGACTCCTGCTCCATGACCCAGACTATCCCACTGTCATCATGGAGAGGACATGGGCTTTTCCTCGTGGTGACCTCCAGACATTGCTGACCCCCTTCATTACAGCCCAAGGGTCACACAGGACAGCCAGGTGGACATCAGGCTGTTCAGGTTCTCAGTGCTCTGCTGGGTGGCGGTCCTTGCAGACTGTTTTCTGCCACCATCCAAGTCTCCATCCTCTCCTTCTCAGGCCACAGAGCCCTTGTTTGCACAGCCATAAATCACAGACCCATATATATCAAACAGCTTTCTATCGCACAGGCTGCTGGCAGCTTGAGTTTGAGGCAGAGCAGGGAAGGGGACCTTTATTACCATCAAAATCGCCTCATCACTCAGCCTACTCAACCCAGCCACATTTGCACTGCTAAATTTGGGAGAGTATGAGAAGCATTCCCTCATAATGGGAGGTGGGGGAGGGACAAGCCGGCTTCTGGCCTTCTTTAACTGCCTGCCAAGTGCTCTGTAATTCAAAGTCCATGTCAGGGAAGCCACCCCTAGAGCTGCACAGCAATGGCCCAGACCCAGCAAACCTGGAGATCTGTGCCTTAACCCCTTCCAGTCAGCGTCTGAGCTTGCCTATTTTAAGTAAATGACTGAGTCAGGCTTTGGGAAACAGCTCCCACTTAAATAACAAGTATCCAGGAGGTCTGTGAGGGGAATTCTGAACACCTCCACACATCAGCTTCAGACAGTGAGTTTGAAGACCCTGCCCTGAAGGGATGCAGTGCTCAGCCTCCTACCAGCTAGCAGCAATCCTCAGCTTCAAACTGACTTAAGGAGCTGTGAATGACTATTTTTGGGTGCAAAATAGATGAACTACTCAGTAAAGACAGCATCAATAGCTGCAGCAGGAAGGGGTCACCATCCCTGTCAGCATCTAGAAGCATTACCCTGACCTGCAGCACAGGTACCTATAAACAGTTATCACCAGGCTTTGCTTTGGAGATCATAGAAGCAAATTAAACCTCTCTGTCCTTGTTGCTGGCAGGTACAGGAAGGAAACGCAGGTTACAGTAACCTTTCCGGGCCTGTTCTCCATAAACACCATCAGCACCTGCACCCTTCTGCAGATGCCCAGAGAAATCTGCCCCTGGAAACACAAGCCATGGAACATCTGGGGGGGTGTTGCAGCCCACACCCAACAAATAAATATGTTAATTAATCCCAGAGGGTGCCAAGTCCGGTGGTGTACATGGTGAACCAGAAATTTTCCCCAGCATCCACACTGAGACATTCGAGGGAGCTTTTGAGGAATCCAGGCATGAGCCTGGGCAAGAGGCCGGAGACATTTCCCAAGCAATTCACAAACACACCAAAAAAAACCCAGGCTTGTTTTCCGTAGAAGTGGGCATCAAACGTTCTGACATCAAGAAGGATGATTAAAGACAGCTGAGTTGCAGGAAAGATTAAAAGAACTAAATATGCCCAACCTGGCTAAGCAATGAGTAAGAGGAGACGTGATAAAAGACTCCAGGCATCTGAATGAAGGGAGTGGCGTGGCATTAAAGGACTGAATAAAATATCTTTCTGAGAAATGGATCCATCAACGATCTCTCAAGAGATAAGGTACAAGCCTCATTTTTTAGTCATTTATAAAACCGGTCGTCAGAACTGAGGTTTTTGAGGAGAAATCCACATTGCCCCGAAGGGAACATACACCAAAGCTTTTTATCTCTGCCATGGGGTGCTGCAAACAAGGAGCTCGATGCCACCAGGGAGCACAGGAAACTTGGGAAGGGGCAAGTGTTTCATAACACCTCACCCAAGAAGCAGGGATATGCCTTTTCACTGTAAAATTAAAATTTTTATATGTATTTGATTTTTCACTCCTTATTTTTAATTCAGCAGCCTTAGTCCATAATGTTTCAGGTTTAGAAAAAAAGTGGAAAGGGGGGGAAAAAAAAGAAGGAAATAACCACCAACCTTTTAAAAATTAACAGGTCTGGGGATCTTACAAGTACTAGTTTTTTTTCCCCACAATAATTAAAGCTACATGGCATGGTACCAAGGAGGCAAGAGCCTGGACTGAGCTGGGCAGTGGTGATCCTGGCGACTGCCAGCCCAGAAGCTCTCTAGGCACAGCAAGACACAGCACACACATGGGCAAGGTGACAAAATCCTGGGAAGTTTTTCAATGCCTGGCTCTGATGAGATCATACCCTTCAGTGAAAGTATATTCGGACCCTCTGAAACCCAGGCACCTGATACACCTTAAAAAGATCAGAAGTGAGCCCTAAGGCCTGAGTAAACCACCCAGGAAGAGAGATAAACCTGTTATGCTGGCTTTGCCCCAAAAAGCCATGTAATGCACACCTATCAACTCCGTGAAGCCCAAGCAGTGGATTCTGTGTAATTTCACACGATGTCCAGCCACATGAGGGTCTTCTGAACATGCCCCCCCTGGCACAGAGGGGTGCACCCAAGAGAAGGAGCTTGACCTGGCCAAAACTATTTATTGAATGCAGACATATGCACGGTGAGGTTTCTACCAACACCAGCTTATCAGTTCATCTGATGTGCTGGGGGACTGCAATTAACCCCAAAATGTTCTTTCAGGTGCTTCTGCCTCGATATTGCTGATGCAACTCAGCCACAAGGTATGATTTACAAAGCTCAGCGGTATCCCACATTTGGGTACCTAGACTTCTTCCCCCGTTGTGAAAAGCCAGAAGACACTTGCCAGTGGTGTAATTTTAAATCACAGTTAAATTCACACAATGGTCACATATCCTGTCTCAGCTGCCCCTGGCTCCCCTGACCTGGTGAGCCAAGTCAGGGCAATCAAGTCTACGAAGAAACTAGATAGGAAAAAAACCACAAAGGTAAGTAATTTTCTTCTAATTAATTCCCTAAACCAGTTCAGTGGGGCTCAGGCAAGTCCCAGAAATCTTTCCCCTTTTGGCATCAGCGAGATCAGCTGAACTGCAACATGTGACTGCAATCCAAGGCAACCTTTGTTTGCAAGACCAAGACAGGATCTTTTTAATTTTATTTTTTCCCCCTTTCCCACAGCAACCTCTTAAGTTGCCTTTCTCCATGGGAACAGGAGATCCACGATTAACTGACCAGTGAGTTTTATTGCAGAGTTGAAACAGGATGTTCACAGAGGATTTTATTGTGAGTTTTTTAGTAAGTGGGACATTTTAGTAGGCAGTGTATCTTCTTGCTTTATGCATGCTTGTTTCTTTGGGAGGCTGAAGTACAAAACCAGGCTGCCAGATTAATTTTATATACTGAAGAAACATGATTTTGTTCTACCCAATTATAAAAAGAAAACATAAAAAGACCCGTTCAAAGTGGAGGAAACTCTGCTCCTTACGTTTGGGATGAAAAGGGAAAATTAAAACATCTAAGATAGATTATTATACCTTCCATCAAACCTCCATCTTCCCACAGAACCAGCAGCTTCCATCACTGTAGCAACACTGATGCTGGAGATTACCTGGCTCAGGGTATCACTGTCACACAGAATTAAAGGTTTGCAGGCTGTATTTGGACAACTCCCTCCTTTCCTTTTGATGTTAATTTTGGGTATGCCTGCTCAGGCCATGACTGCAGTTTTATTCTGCTCTCATCATGCATTCAGACTGACAGCCAGACCTGGCAGCCCTCACAGCAGGTGTGGCAGGAGGGCACAGCCCCTCTATGACCCACAACTCATCCTTCCAGGAACAACTTGGAGTCTGAAGAAGGGAATGTAAAATTCTGACTTGTGCAATTCCCACTGGAGGGACCAAAGGTTATTTTTTCCTCACTCAGAGAGTTAATAGGAAACAACTCTCTCCCAAAACACAGATTAGTTTCTACTCAGAAGAGTGGACTGGGGATAGTCCACACGTAAAAAAAATAAAAATGCAGAGAGCTCCCACAGGATGAGCCCCAGGAGGAAGCTGTGTGCTGGGAAGCAGCCAGTTCTCCATGTCCTTCCCAAGAAATGCATTTCTCATCCTGACACACACATTTTGGTACACCCACTCCCACTCAGCAGAGCCTTTGCCGGTATCCATTTTCCCTGGATATTTTACAAATGCTTATCCAGAGCCTCCCATTCTCACTCTCTCACATGGCAGTAACTACTATTCTGCTTTTGCTCCAGTTTTGAAAAGGTGCAAGAGAGAAATGAGTGTTTTTCAGGTTTCAGAAAGATGGGTGCCTCTGTCTGTGCTGGCAGCCACTCCTTTGCTGAGGGAGAAGGGATGCACTTGCCCGTGCACAAAGCTCTTGGAGAGGGAATGGGGCGGGATGTAAGTGCCTGGGCTGCTGCTGGTAGTCTGGAAAGAGTTACTGCTGGGCTGGGGTGAAGAATGCAAGTGACGCAGCAGCATCCTGCGGGGAGAGAAGGGAAAATGTAAAAAAAAAAAAAAAAAAAACCCTTACAAAACCTCCAGCTCTTTGGCTGAGGTTCAGGATGACTACACTTTTACTGTAAGTGTTTGGTAACTCAGAGTCACATAACCCTCTCTGCCCACTTGGGGCCACGAGATGCAGCTTACAAGCTACAAGAAATGCTTCACACACACACACGCACGCCCAGCCGAATCCCTGTCCAAGGGAGGACAAAAAGCCTTTAACAAATTAAGCTGCATTTCCCATTTAAGCAGAGCTCCATCGCTATTTATTTAACAATTTTAAAGTGTTATTTTAGCCTTCCTGGTTTGTGTGTGTTGAGAGATTGGTCCTGGGACAGGAGCCAAAGTTGCTTAGAGCGACCCGGCAGCCGGAGAGAGAGGGAAAAGCAAGATAGAAGAGAGGAGGAGGAAGATGCCAGAGCAAGGCTTCACTGCTCACAGCAGCCCCCAGCCACAGAGCTGGAGGGAGGCGAATAGAAAACTGAAGACAATGATGGAGAAAAAGAGCTGGGGTGGAGAGCTGTGTGTGCTCTGTCACCATTCGGTGGCTGTTGAGGCTCCCTGCTTTCAGCACCCTGAGCAAGCATGTGGGGAGATGAGCAGGGGAAAGCAAAGCTATGGCAGTCCTGCACACACACCAGCATCCACCCCAGGTGGTGGAGCTTTCTGAAGGTACCATCCAGGCGAGGTGCTGATCCTACCTGAGAGATGCTCTTACAGGAAAACTGACCAGAGGATGGATGACCCACTTGGGCACAAACAGCTGCTCAGAATGCCCTGCAGTACCAACAGCCCTGGGACAAATGCATCAAGGAAAAAACAACAACATTAAACATCTCCTGTGGGTATCAGACAAGTCCCACTCGGTTCTGCATCCTACTCCTCCTGCCATGACTGTACTTCCAGGTTGGCTTCCAATAACATATCTTTGCATGAAGTACTAGTCCTGTGAAGCCAAGATTTCATCCTTACATATAATTACATCCACCACTGTTATTAACATAACAGATCTGTTCCTTGAAAAGGGACTTCTAAAGAGGAAGTTAGTTGTTATTAGTTTGTCTTCCTTAAAAACACTTTAAAAATCCTTTTTGTCAATGTCTTTGCAGTCCTCCCTTTTATTAAACTGTCCTCTGAAGTCCAGCATTTGCCAGACTCTGCATTTCCTCATTTAGAGTCGATGCTGTTGAGTCACTTTTACGGCACCCTGGGGTTTCAGGAATGCAGCTTGGAGCCTTCAGCATCACCCAAACCATCCACTGTGTTTTGCAGAAGATGGGTTTTCTGTGTATCCAAAGACACATGCCTGAGATGCCACTACAACTTGGCTGACTGAAGAGCTCTGCCACTCCACTGTCAGCAGTCCTGCTGCCACACCAGCTCTGCCACCAGCAAGCTTCATGTGGTGGTCACTCCTTCATCTGGTGATATTATATTGAACTGTCTGAGAATTTGACTTCTTCCCAGAGTAAGCCAGCCTGTCAGCCTTGAAAAGGCAATGAATAGCAAACTACTTGTTCTCGTCTTCACTTTCTCTGTACCCTTTTTAAGACAAATTACCATGCCTCTTTTATTTTTTAAGCAACTTAGATCAACACAAGTCAGGTTCAGTGCCAGCACGTCAAACATGTCACAAACAAGCACAGTAAGCTTTTTTTTTCAGGGGAATTTTAGCATCAAGAAGACTGGAACTGAAGCCTAGATCTTCCTAGCAAGGTTCATGTCTATATCCTCCAAGACTGTGGACACAGACGCTATGCTCTGAGCTGTGCAAGGACACAGCAAGGCAAGGGAATCCTGCAAACCACAGGGGAAAGCTCTGCAGCCTACAAAAAGTCAACCAGGCGTATCCTGTAGGTCTGCCTATCTATGATCTTCCTCTTCAAGGCACTTCTATATCCTCCAGTGATTTCAAAACCCAGCACACACTGTTTCAGCTTTGATGCTCTGTGTTCTCATTATCAACCAACCAATACCAGAATATCCTTTCTTCTTGCAGTAAACCCCCTTTTTTCCCTAGGGGTAGAGCTGGTCAGACAGAACAGACCAGGAATTTAGCGTTTCATCATAAACCTACGTCTCAGCTTGAATCACCAAGGCTTGCACAGCTCCAGCACATTCCCATCGGCTGCCAACACCAGCCTGGTAACATCCCCGTCAGGCAGCAGTTGCAGGGGTATTTGGTTTAGCATCCACAGCAGAGGAAATCATCAGCTTACATCACAGCACAGAGTGACCAATTTGTGGTCAACCAAACTACTCCCAAGAGCCAAAAAGCCAAGTGCAATGCAGTAATGACAGAAATTTGGATTCAGAACATCAGGAGGCATTGAGACACTCAGCCTCAGCAGGACTGACAGGGGTAGAAGCCATGCCAAAATCTGGATGCAAGGACTGCAGAAATGCTGGGCCAGGAGGGAAGTCAAACAGCCTCCAAGCCCTGAGCCCTCTCTTGGCTTGTCTTTGTGGTGCTCTCCAAGGCAACACCAGCACAGCCCTGCCAAGAGCAAGCAGGACTCAGCTGCAGTTCCCAGCGACGAGCAGCACTTGTCCCACCACCCAGGAAGGGCTGCTGTGGTGCTAACAAAGAGGTTTCTAATGCTTTTTGGGTCAGCTCCAGCATCACTCATTCTCCTTCACCACCACCACCAGGAGCTGGAACCTTCACTTTGTGAAATGCCAGCCTACCCCGCTGCTACCAGGCATGACAGAGGCGATGCACTGGAAGACTGTGCCTGGAGAAGCAATTCCCTGTACACAGTTTTTGTTTAGTCCTGTCTTCAGACATGGAGAGACATCGTGTGCTGCACTCTTCACACCACCTTCCTGGATGTCTCACATCTACTGTGTCCCCTTCAAGTCTCAACTCTACCAGGTGCTCAGAATCCCAGTTCCTCTCCTTGCCCTCCTTCCTCCTGCATGCCATCTGTTGTCCAGGCAAACTCGTGTGGCCATACTTTGAAATAAATTTGGAAACACTTCAGCTTTTTCTATACTAAGAGAAGTTCCTTGTTCCAGCTCACAGCATGGACACAAGTTGTGGCTACACAACTGACCACACAATGAGCTGCAGCACAGGCAACACCACGAGAGCAGAGAAACTTAGCCCCAAAACTACTGCTGAAGCATCCCATCAAACCATGGCTTGACACCTGTGGGCTGCTGGGGTTTTTTCTCCCTAGGTGTAACCCATGCAAATCTTCCAGCTATTCCTCCTAAGTAAATTTTCCCAAACAGAAGCTTCATCTTCCCAAGCTGCCTGCTTTCATATTTAAAATAGAGGGGCTGAGATTGGATGCTGTGTTTCAAACAGGGTTTTTTAAAGGACAACAAAGATTGAAGAGCTGGAATTATTACCTTTGCCATTTTTCTCTGGGCTATTAAAGATCTGCCTGTCTTGTAACAGCATCTGACTGCAATTAACAACCAGCTTGTGAAATTCACTGCATCTCACAGATCCCTTTCTGTAGTTAACCTGCTCATTTTGAGAGTTACTGCACATTTTGGGTATGTGCATCTGTTTTCCCAGAGTGCTGCTTTGCACTTGTCTTTATTGAATTTATTTTTCTTATCTTTAAACTTGCAGCTCATTAAGGCAATTGTAAGAGATGTTATCACCTGAAGTACCTGCAATGTCCCTGGTTGCATTTCATCTTCTGTATCATCTGCAGTCTACCATCTAATCTGCTACTGACCCGAAAATGCCCTCCTGATCCAACAGACAACTATTTCTTTTAGCTTCTTAAGTACCTACTTATAATGATTTCATCTTCAGCACATTTCCTGAGTTTGTTTACTGAGCTGTCGGGACTTCCTCAAGGAACTACTCTACAACTTTCTGCACTTCTTTGGTAAAGTCACTAAAATACCAGACTTGGTATGAGATTGCCTAGTAGTTCTGCAGGCTCTCCATCCTTCAGGAGAACTTGGCACACCGGGAGGTATCACAGCTAAGGGCTGGCAACTCAAGACAATACGAGTTCTAAAGTTACTTGAAATTTTCTTTAAAGTCAGGTCAAGCAAATCATCCATTCCCCATTTAGCATCAGCATCACAGTTTTTCAAGTCTTACCTAACCAGCTCCCCATTGCTATTTCCCTTGACTGAGCTAAGATTTCAGGGCTGCAGGCACTTACAAAGAAAAGCTCATGCCCAACGGGTTAAGACTTGTTATTTTCATTAACTTTAAATCATAAATATGATTTCCACTTGAAAAGGGAACTTCATTTAACAGACACAGAGGCTCTGATGGGTAATGCAGGGTTTTGAAGGAAATTTAAAATAAAAGGAAGCAAGGGGAAAAGGAAAAATAACACTTCCAGAAAGTTTTCCGAAGGAAATGAGTAACCACTTATTATTAAATGATAAATCACAGTCCTTGGGGAGTGGCATTGTCTGTGGTCTATTTTTAATGAGAAAATACCCCTGTCACTGGCACAAGGGCTATATGGGATATGTCTGTGGACAGTGGGAGTGTTCATTGGGAGCCATCATCTCAATGCTGCTATTCCCATCACTTAAACAAAAACAGGATGAAAAGAACATGGCTTAGAGAAAAGCAAAAATGCATCCAGGGCAACAAACAAGGGCTACTGTTCTCCATGGATGGAAGGCGGGAGGAAACACCAGAGACCAAGTGGAGGCTGAGTGTAGTCTTAAGCTTTGCTTGTTTTCCATGTGTGAGGGATGCACATGAAGCCACCAGGAAGAAAATCTCTGCTGACCCCAATGTCTCTACAGGGAATCAGGTGACCTAGCATCCTCTTTGTCCCCAAGATGGGAATACATTACGCACACAGCCACAAGAAACCTCTGGGCCTCTTTTCCCCAGGGTCTGCCACCAACACAGAGTTTTCTGGGGAAGCACCTGATGCTGCAGCACCACTGATGCTGACACTTCAGAGGTGTAATTAGCCTCATTTTATGCTGATAAATGAGTCCCAAATTCCTGTGGCAAAGTGACTTGCCAGCTGGGAAGAGGCACGCAGTGTCAAGGGAAGGGAAGCAAGGGGCAGCAGAGCTGGCTGGAGGCTCAGCTATAAGCGCAGCCTCAAAACCAAATCAGAGGGACCACGAGCTCCCAGACCCAGCCATCAGGCAGCGAGACTCCCTGCACACCGCTGGAGGGAGCGTTCCTGGCATCCTATGCCAAGCCAACTCTCCCAAGTCCCAGCCAAGCACTGCCGAGCCCAAGCCACGGGGTTCAGCTGCAGACCCGCGTTTCCAACCCACTCATGCACTCAACCCACCCTGTCCCAACACCACACAGCCCCAGAAACTTTCCAGACTGCAACAGTAACAAGCAGAAACCTATGGCCAATGTGCTGAAATACCATGCACTATGCCTAATTTTACCGTGAGGGTGACCAAGCTTGCTCAGGAAGATTGTGGAGTCCCCATCTGTGGAGATATGCAAAAGCCATCTGGACATGGTCCTGGGCAACTGGCTGTAGCTACCTACCACCTGCACAGGTCCCTTCCAGCTTCAACCATCCTGTGACTTTTTATGGCAAAGCCAACTGCATCGCAATCCTTCGCCTTCACTACCTGCAAAAAAGACTGTAATTTTTCATCTTCTCAACTATTTCTGACATTCTTTCCATAGATGAGGTTTAAGCCTTTCCCCCCCCTTCCTTTTAATAGGAACGCAACCCCACAGTTCACAGGAGATTATAAAACATGCACACACACATCACTCTTCCAAAGCAGCATTTGAAGGTGTTTGACTTTTTTTTTCTACTACCCATAAACCACCACCCTGCTGGTCTCATTCATTGTGTGGCATTTTGCAACGAAGCATAAAAATGGTATTAATCATAGCTCTGAAAAAACACAAACTTCTTCTCTGAGGTTTGAAATACCCATTTGGAAGAAAAACTTCCAGGAGCCAGAAGGACTGACAGAGTTGGAGACTCAAGTCCTTGTTTGCATAGGCCAAGTGTATCCCAATATATCCTTTGGACAGTTGCCCCAGGCCAGAGTTATAATACTTTATTCTTCAGTTCAAGTAGCAAGAAGGAGATTTGGTACAAAATCAGGACAAATACCTAAAGAGAATAGGGAGGAAAATGTGTGGTAAATCTAATGGGAGGCCTGAGCTCTAGCTACAGCTTTGGTGAGGGTGTCTGAAGCCTCAGCTGCCTCTCATCTCCAGGATGTTGCAGCCAGAAAGACCAGATAAGGGTACCCATATCTCACAGGCAGTACCTGAGCATCATGTACTGTGTGCTGGCACTCACCCATGGCATGGTGTTGCTTCAGCCACAGGCAGAAGCACAGAGATCTGCAAAGGCTATGCCAAAAAATAAAAACCACTATCATCTCTATGTTTTCTGGCCAAACACCACTGGAGAAAATTACCTTTGACATAAATCAAGCTCTTTGTCCACCTCTGTAGATTCAGTGCTTCTCATAGAAGGGGAGCTTCTGTCAAAGATGGAGTCAGGAAAAAACATGAAGCTCTTTTTTAAGATAGATGCTTTAGCAGAGATTTGCCAAAGGCTTTGGAATTCCTCGGCTTCAGTGGTAAAACATTAATAATTTAAACACCTCCTTTTAAATTAGGAAGGGCACTATAAGAAACTATTGAAAGAGAAAAACCATCAAGCTTGTCACTACCTCCAACTCAAATACTGACATTTTCTCTCAAACCTCAAAAGTAGTTTCACCAACCTGGCAAATGAGAAATTTACATTTTTCTTACCTATCCTTCCCTCACATTTTCTCCTCTGCCATTAATCATCCAGGGAAAGCAGCTGACCACAAGGACAGGGCACACTGATCATACTGGTACAGAAAGCCCCAGGATGCTGTAATCGGGGGCAGGGGTGGTGCAAACAGTTGTAAAATGTTTCACAGGGCATGGCAAACATTTAGTGTTTACTGTTATATTAGTGGGATGGAATGGGATGGAATGGGATGGGATGGGATGGGATAGGAGGAAAGGATCTACAACCATCATCCTAGTTCAACTGCAACTACTTTGTGTTACAAGAGCACGACAGCGGGAGAGAGAAAATAATCAATTATTTTCTCTTCTTTTTAATCAATAATCCCAGACTCTTGTGCACGGTGAAGTTCCCTGCTTATTCAAAGCCTGTATGCCTCTGCCTGTCTTGGTTACCAATACTTTCCTTATCAGCACATTTCACTCTCCCATTCTTTCAAGAGCTCTGCAAAGTGAAAAAAAGTGTATTATCTCCATACTTATGAGACAAAAAAGGCTGGCAGAGATAGGACTAGCTCACTATCAAGGCTTTTGCAAGAGCAGGAACAACGTGGCAGCCCAAGATCTTGTTCTGTCTGCACAAGCCCCATCAGCAGCAGCTGGCCTAGGCACAGGCGTCTGTCCTGGTATCAAGGTGGCCAGAAAAAAGCACACACTTGGAGACACATCCCCCTCTCCCATGCAGATGTATGAACTTCAGATGACCAGTCCAAATTTGCAAAGATGTGTACGGCCACGGTGCTCCATCCATTCACTCCATACCAGGTCTTCTCTTGAAGAAAACCTCTTCGATTTGAGTCCCCAGTGCAGCCGTGTAAGCACCAGAAAAATGCAACTTTATGTCTCTCCAAAGGATGCCTAAACACATCCTGTTCCTCAGGGGGGAAAAAAAGAGGATTAGCGATTCAAAACCTACATGCCAGGCGATTTGGTGACCAAGTACCTTCCTCCAATAGCTTTTCTAGACAGTCATGAACTTTAAACTATTTTTTGCCTCCGACTCCCAGCAGCTCCTAAACAGTGTGAGCTAAATATTTATAGAAGAGTCACTGTTTGTTTAAGTTTCAATCCATACTCCCTGAGGTCCAATATGTCCAGATCCTCAAATGACAGCTGATTACAGAAGAGCCTGAAAACACCACAGAGGGGACACTGACACTTACCAGATCTTTCATCTGGACACTTTCTCCGGTGGTTGTTTTGGGAAGCCTTTCCCAGCTTCTTTCAAAAGACTAGGAAACATAGCTCTTGCCAACCAACGTCCATGTTTCATCAGACACTTTGGCACAGCTCTGCTCAATGACACAGAGCCCTGGGTTTTGGGGGGCCCTCATCTGTGCTCCAGAGCTAGGCACAGGGACTGCTGCTGGAAATGCAACTGAAGCACCCAACCTGCTGAACAGCAGGCACCAAGGCACAGTGAGAACACCCCAAACACCTGTGCCACAGGTGGGGCACAGACAATGTCTGTCACTTCAGCTTAACAAGTTCTACCCTGACCTGCCTCTTCTGGACTCAGCAACATCTTTTCCATTTTACCATACTTCCCACTCCAGTGGAACAAAAAAGTCCTCCCATACCTTGCAAAAGAACTAAGGATACTCAAACTTTTTGCCTAACTGAACAACCTGTCAGAAATTGAAAAGACACTTATATGAGCTGACACACTACTGCTATAAGCTAGCCAAGTCCAGCAAGTCACCTGCTTATATGTGGTGTTACACAGTTTCATGGGTGAGGCAAGAAAAAAATAAGACTGTGCTTCATCCCCTTTAATTGTGTGTGACTGGGGTCGTCCTTTTGGAATGTAATGGGGGACTCATCACCACAAAGGAGAACACAAAATACAAGGCTATCAAGCAGGCACAGTCCTATGACAACACATCCCAAATGAACATCTCACCCTGTAGACCTTAGTGTCCAGCTTGGAAAGCTTCTAGAGGAACAGCAGAGACAATACCAAGCAAACACAATTCCAGTGACCACCCACGGCTGATAATTCCCTTTGTTTTTATGGTTTCACATAAAAGCTCCAGCATGAAGAACAGAACAGAAGGTGTTTACTCCCCTCAGATGGGTGAGAGGTTGGGATATCTTTGCACAAGTCCAGCTACCTCAAACCAGCACCTGCTTTGAACAGCCCCTTGGACGACTACATGTTGCTGAAGAACTCGAAATCCCCACTGACAGCTGCTGCTGTGCCCATCCCATCAATATGAATTCTTCATCAGCACTGCAGCAAGATGGGACTCAGCAATGTTGATCTGTCCTGGGGTTCTCCAAGGGGATAGCAGGACTCATCCCCCCCTGTACAGGGTATTTCAAGGCATTTAGCCCCAGTAAAATAGAAAACGTGGTGTTTCAAGCAAGAGGATGACTTTTGTCGTTAGGTGGATCTCAAGGACAGGTTTGCACACTGCCGTTCATTAGGAGTCTGGATATCCAGCCTGAAGGCCTGTGCATGGATGAAGGAGCAATCATGGAAATGTCTGTGCCGACGCCACACGTGCACTCACAGCCCACACTCACCCTCACACGTGTTTTCTATCCAGATGTGCCTATGCACACCCATGGGAAAGTGCCATGAAGCCTTATGGACATGCTCATGTGCACATGCATGGGAGTGAGCAGGAGTACAGAGGCCCACCACAAGCCAGCCATGCTGGCACACAAGACTAAAGAGGAGACTGCAACAAGAAAGCTGGAAATCATGACAAGCACTTTCATCAGTAAAACTGCAATTATGCAGCCAGCACACAGCCTTGCATCTCTGTGGAGCAAGCAAAACTACTTATTATAGAGATGCCTCTACTGTGATCTGACTTTTAGCGAAAGGAGAGGAGCTGCCCTGGCTTTCCCATGTTTTATTTCTCTGACTCTCATTCCCTGTTATTGGAAGCACAGGCATCGCCACACACATCACCATGGCTGCTGGGCCCACTGGAGCCAGCCATGGCTGGGAGGTTTGAAGGCACAAACCTACAAACAAGGAGCCTTCAAAACTGCAGCTGGTCTCCTCCAGCATCACACACACATTCAACACCATGGAGCTGGCTTTACTGATGCTTCATGGAAGAAAATTTTACTAGGGCATAGAAGAGAGACACTTTTCTATTTTAATTCACCTGGCCCTAAAAAAGAAAAATAAAGGGGAAAAAATAGAAGAAATACAGCCCCCCCTCTTTCCCTTTTTACATAAATATTGGATCTGAGCGCTTTATGCTCCTAAGAAGTTAAAAATAGGAAATAATATCAAGTCTGTGCGCTGCATCTTTTATCAAAGCCTTTTATAAACATCAAAACCAGCTCCTCTGCACTCTTCTATACTTTCCTGCTGTCACTCACAATTCATAAAAGAGGTCTACAGAGATACAAAGGGTAAGGCACTTTCCAGTACTGTCAGAGAGTCTGGGACAAAAACACAGCTTTTCCTCAAAGCTCTGAAATCTAAGAGCAATTTTATGACATAATGTCACTTTTAGCACAAGAGATGAATAATAGATATTCAAAATATAGTAACACTTTCATAAGTAAACAATTCTTTGCAGTGTCACAGCTTTTCAGCAGCAGTGTCAAGCCTTTGCAGAAGGATCAACAGAGCAATCACCAAGCACCACCGGGAAGCAAACACTGCAAGAACACACACATGTTTAACCAAGAGGCTGAGTCTCTTTGGCCAAACTCCATCTGCCCTCTCTAGAGACACACATCCAGATCCCCTCTCTAAAAAAGGGGAGGTAGGGAGATTAACAAGGTGACCCAGAAACTCCTTACACATAAACTCAACTTCGACCCTGCCATCTCTGAGAGATGGGTGATAAATCCAAACCTCCTCCCCACCTGAAAGATGAGCAGGCTTACACTCACCTATATTCAAGAGATAGGAGCATTAATTAACTCCAACATTGAAAAAAACACATTTGAAAGATGATAGCTGCTAGAATATTCATGACTCTTACCCAGCCTGTTTATATAACTGGATATGAAGCAAATCCTCCATGCAAACCATGGCAAACCTGGCAGCATCATTTAGCTGTTCAGCATCTTTTCCACAGAAGGCAAATTCCATAACTTGTGGTCACCACTATTTTTTTCCTCCCCTGCACATAGGAGTTAGGAATTCATAGGGAGGAAGTGATAAACCCATGATAAAAAAAATTCCAGTGAACTGTCAGCATTAGCCTAACCAAAAAAGAATTTCCTCCTTAGTCATACACAGGCAGGGTAAGTCAGCTCCCCCATGAATTACAGAAGAGCAGGGAAAAAGTGCTTATCTAGGAGATTACTTCTCTTCCTAGTACATCGGTACTTAATTTTTAAGCAGGGTGGAGGTCAAATGAAAACCACCTGATGGTGATGCAAATGGAACCCCGGATAAAGCTGCACAGGGGCCACCAGAAAGAGCTGCTCTTTGCAAAAAGCTTAATGAAAGCCAAGAGACGGTGCCAGTGGGGAGGATGACGGCAATTCCGCCATCCATGTGCCGCGAGGATGCTGCCAGCGGCAGAAGGGCACATCCAAGCTGTGGAGAGGGCCAAGCCAGGGCAGTGCGGGGTTCCCAGCATCGCTCACCACCCCAGGGAATGCCACCTGCCAGGCAAACTGGCTGAAGATACACTTCTCATCTGGATAGTAAGAGATCCACCTTCCAAAGGCACCAGGGCTGGAATGCAGCTGTGCCTCATCCCCCAACTTGTCTACAATAACCATTATAAATATATGTACTTTTTTTTGTTGCACACACTCAGGTCCCATTTTTGCTGCTGAAGCCCCAGGTCTCTAATCCAACCTCCTGGCTTTGACACTGCAAAGGTAAAGAGGAGGCAGCACAGTGATGGTACCCTGCAAAAGCAGAGCCAGCAAAACCACAGGATACCCAAAACAGTGCCAGGGAAAAACTAGGAGGCCAGGTGAGAGGTTTGATTCCAGCTCAAGAAACACCCTGTGAATAAAACATTGCCCAAAATAGCATTTTGTGTTTCTGAACTGGGTTCCACACTGCAGGACAAGAAGATTAGGCAGATGCCCTCCCATGGGGGCAGACTGGCCCCATGGCAGCCATTCCTGCTCAGCAGTTTTTGTCTGCTGCCCCATGTAAGCAAGCAAACCAGCTTGGAGATGATTAAATATTAATCAGAAACCCTTCAGATCATGTCCCATTCATGGCTTTGGGACAGTGCAAATCCCGCCACCTTTACCAAGAACCCCTCCAAGGGCCTCTCACAGCCCTGGGATGCCAGCCAGCTTTGGAGGCTTTACATTTTCGTGGCATGAGACAAATTTCGCTAAGAGTTCCTCAATACTAATCCACATAATGCTGCTCAGCAGATGGGAGCACAAGAAAACAGCCTGTCGACACCTTCAGCTCTGCACAGAACCCCTCAAAGCAATGCAGAGGATTCAGAAGCCAAGCAGATACCTCTTGCTTTCTTGCTGGCATTAACAGTATGTCTCATGATAGGTCACTGTTTCTTTGCAACCTGAAGAGCACAGTAAGTCAGCAGATAGTTCAGTATTTACTGTGCACAGTAAGTCTGCACCTGCAGATGCAGGCGCTCATGGAAAAGCGAAGATCACACATAAAGAAAGGTTTTTATTCTGAAAGTAATGACTGTGATGCTTTGGTTAATACAAAATTCCAAGCAAGGTCTTAAAGCAATCAGTAGAGGATCATTCAAGACATACTAGCAGGATTATTTCAGATATTTTAAAATACATAAATATTTATTTACTTATATAAATAAACAGAAATATGGCCTTATGTATCCCAAATTACACGTCCTGCAGTAAGGGCACAAAGTCTGGGTACAAATGGAATTCATTAATAAGTGCCCCAGGAGAGGGACAGCCCTTAAAGAGAGAAAATGCACGCTGCGAAAAGGGTTGACATTTTTAGCATAAACTAAGGACTGAGATCCACCATTAATTTGCTTTGCTTATGTTGGCTTTCGCTGCTGCACGATGAGCGGAAGTCAACCTGTGCAGGATGAGCACAGGTGGATCAACATCCTTCACCCTGGGCACTTCCTCCTCCAAATTCCCCATGCAGAACAGGGGAAGAAAGATCAAAGCAAAATTTCAGCATCGGCGGCTTCAGCATTTTCCCTGCGCAGAGGCAGACGTGAATCCAAAGATTCAGCTGTAAATATTTTAAAAGTGGCAAATGGACTTTTGGCAGCCAAAATAAGAATCTTTAAAAGCACTAGCATTTGCTGCCCTCAACCCTTGCAAACCCAGCCTGCTAAAGTGGTAAGCAAGGTTGCCCACAAACTGAAAACTGAAACTAGTTTCAGCCCCAATTCCAAAAAACCTGGAAGTAATTTTAGAAGCAGGAAACCCTCAAGCAAGAGACAGCACCTGTAGATTAAAAACCTCTTCCTCTGTCAGGCTTCGACACATTCAACTAACAAAACCATAAAGAAAGTAAGACTCCCTTAAAAAAGCCTCATTGTCAAAATTTTTTATAGCTTTGAGGTTATATTTTATCCTTAAACCAATAAATACTTCCAATTCCTTAATTTGCTGCCAGCTGGGGAGAGGTTTAAAAACTTCTGCAAACCTGCAATTTCAGTGCTGGTCTGCGCTGGGCACTGAAAAATTCCACTGGGGTGAGAGTGAGAGGGGTTAGTCATGACAAGAACATCCCTGCAATGTGCCAGGGCTGCTTTTCACTGTCATCCAACCATCCTTAATACCGACTTAGTCCATCATGATTTTCATAATCAGTTATGTGCTTTTGAAACACACCCACACACATAATCTTCACAAGCAGACAAATAGAAGCTTTCTGTATTTTTATATTATTATTAATAACATGCATCTGTGTACAGACCAACCCCCTAAAGGATATTTTGATCCAAGGATCTGCAACCTGACTGAAAGCGAACTTTTGCCACTTTACCAGCAAATATCTTGAATGCTGATGGGGTTCATCTTTTAACTAGCACCTACGGATGTAGCTGGCAGCCCCCCTACCCGGATCCTCACGCTGACCAACACGAAAGCCCTTAAACTACTTACCCTCTGAAGCTGCCCCACATCTATGCAGGGTGAGACCTGCTCTTAACAAAACCTGAGATGATTTTTCCTCCCTGTAAAGGACAGCTGTACATCCGCAACTGAAACATCATTCCCGACCAAGCTCTAATTCTTGGGCCACCCCCAGGTACCCCAGGTGTGCCACGTGCCTGCCAGACTCTGTGTGACTAGGGAGTCACACTGCAAGAGGCAATGCAGAATGCAAAATTCAGGGTACATCTACCACGGCTTTTCTCCTTGCTCGGTCTGAGTGCAGACCCTACAATGCAGAGGTCAAGCACCCTGGGGCTGCGCTGGGTTACCCAGATCACAGGCAGGTTTTGCTCGGTCTCCAGAAGGCACCTCCAGAAGCACCAAAGGGCCTGGCAGCACTAGAGCAGAGCAACTGAAGCCCCATTCGATCCCAGTTACTTATAAAAGATAAAGCTCATTCCACCGCAATGTGCTGCTGACAAGGGACCTTTTCACATCTTACAGGAGCAAGTGGAGATCTGGTTTGCGATGTCTTTAACAGCTGACTACAAGGGAAAAAAAATAAGGATTTTAAGTATCAATGGTGTTTGCTTTAATTGCAGATAAAAAGAACAACTGCAAGTGATCCAGTCTTTCTTAGGTGCTTTAGAAGTTGTTAGGAGCTAGTTAATAAAACACCAGGGATTTCAGTGATGCGAAAGCTGTTAATTCAGGTTAAGCAAGGAAAACTCCTATGTGCAAATGAAGAGCTGGTTCCAGGGGATGTCTCTGCAGCAGAGCACAAAGTCCATTCGAGCAAGCAAAGGGGTCTGGCACTGCAGGGCTGAGCCTCCAGGCAATCCTATGGGAGAAGGCTCTGCCTTGGCACATGACCACGCTGCACCGGGCTTGACCATGACCATGCCCACTAGCCTGGCAGGATGCTGCTGTTCACCTCTGAGTCCAAATCCCCACTGGTAGCTCCAGCCTCTCCTACAAGCACAGCAAGCGCCTGACTTTGCTCATTGATCAATCAAAGAACTTTATCCCCAGTCTTTGTCTACCATCTCCATCTGGCCTAGGAGTCACAGTCAAATTGAAGAGAGAGGCAACTGATTATGTTTCCCACTGAACATGCTGTATCCACCCTGCCCCCTGCATTTCCTTCCTTTGATGCAAAATTGTGCTTACAAAGCAAGAAGATGAAACTTTTAATGCCTCACAAATGCTGAGGGGAATGCAAAATAAATGTACAGCAAAGCATTTTCAGCCCTTTTCCTTCAGCACCTCCTCTTTGTATAGTAAAAATAAAAGTTAGATACAAAGAGCTACTTTTTTGTCTACCCCGTAGAAGGAGCAATCTGTTCACCAGCACACCTGAGCATTTGACCAAACCAGCACAAGTGCCAAAAAGAATGATTTTCACAGCAAATTGATAGCCACAGACACCAAAACAATTATTCAATTCTCTGCTAGAAAGAATGGAAAAAGAATTTGTCACCTTCACAAAAACACCTAACTCATTGTAAATTATTCTAAAAATACAAATTTGGTTGTTATCACTAGTCCTATTGAGTTATACAGATCTATATGGAATAGGAAAAGTTTTAATTTTAGAGCTAAAGGCATCTCCTTTTATATGGGATAAGTGATCCTCAAAATTATGTTCTTCAGCAGAAATTCTATTAAACTAAGAAGAGAAAAAATGTCTTTAACACTTGTGTCATCTTTTTTGAAATGAGATGATGAAGCCCGATAAGCTGATCCACACATGGCTGGTGGCAGCTGTGGGTTACGAACACAGCTGCCCAGGAGTCCAGAAGGATCCAGGTGGAGGAAAACAGAGCATCAGATCCATCCTTTCCCTCATGTATGAGGCTATGATTGGGCATCAAAACCTTCAGAAGCTGGTACCACTGATCCACGAGAACCTTCATCTCAAATTGGGTCTCTCCCAACAAAGAAAAGCCACCTTCAGGGTATGGCACCAGGGACTTTGGAAGGTCTTACCATCAGCAGAAGCTAATAAGGAAAAAAAGTGACTGAACTGAAGATCAAGAAAGCAAACTGGGCAGTCAACAACAAAACCATTTACATACCTGCAGGACAGGAGTGCTGCTGCACTGGAAAAGCTCTGGGAGAAGAGAAAATATCTTCCAGCTGGGTAAAGCAATGGCTCCGTCTTAAGAAGATGCATGGGGAGATATTCCAGTAAGTGACTGTATGCTATAATCCTCAGGACAGGGCCACAAATGACACAGGGTGACCCAGGAAAAAAGAAGGTAAAAAGATGGTAGGAACTTCCAGATGCTTATATCCATAGCCGACATTCCCCCAGAGGGTTTTGTGGGTCCATATGTCCATGCATCCCATGATCCTAAAAATCCTTGGGAGCTACAAAAAGGACCAGACTGCCAGGCTCCTCCAAACGTCATCCCAGACCAGTGGGACGCATGGGGTTGGGACCTTCAGAGAGAAGAAAGGGACAGGCCATTACACAACAGCTCTTACCACGTTGGACAAGGTCTATTCCCATGGAAACTCCTATCTTTTGATTTATTTTTGCACGGAAGGAAGGTCTTAGTGTTTGTTTTTTGTTTTGTTTTGTTTTTTAATTTGCATGATTTACTTAAATGAATGTAACAGTAAGCAGAGGCACAACATGGAGTCACCACCTCCAGATGCCTCATAGCTGCTAGCTGATGTGAGACGAGGAGGACGACAAGCCAGCAACTGAAAAAAGTTTTCACCTAACCAACAGATTTTTCCAAAACTCTCTTCTTTTTCTTTTTGTCAGGTGAAAGGACAGAGTCTTCCTCTCCTCTCCTTTTTTCCACACCTTCTAAACCTAATGAAGTATTTTCTCTACCAGGGAAGAGGAGGATGGAAAGGGTTGTAAAGAAGCAGGTCAGCAGCATCATCTGCCTTCCTGACTTCCACCACCAGGAGAATCACACCTTCAGCAACCCACACCAACGTCTGGCCCAACCCATCAGTGACATAGCAGAAACACTCAGCTCTTGAGTACAACAACCCACTGTGACCTCCAACCAGGCAGAGCCACACTTCCCACCTCTACCATTAGAGAAAATAAACACATCCCAGCAAAGTAGCTCAAAATACCAGAGGAATTAGTCATAAAGATTCTAGTACTTGACGTATATAAACCCATCATAATCTGGGGGGGTTGGGGTTGTTTGTTTTTTCAGTTCTTTTAATTTGATTTTACTAATTGTGCTGGGAATAGAGCTGATGGGATTTTTGTTTGTTATTTTGAAATATGAAAGCTGTCACATAAACACAGGCAAGTGCCAGGCCCAGATATAATGCCCAGCAAGTGCTGAAAGGGAACTCAACTCTTTGCCCGACATTGCTTTCTAGTCCAACTGTAAAAAGAAAACAGCAGAGAGCAGCTGAGAGCCAAAAGAGGTTTTTTCACTTTGTTTTAGCTGCAGCAGCACAGGAAGGTGATAACATTGTGTGTAATGTAACCAAGCAAAGGAGTAATGAAAGTGCAAGCAATTAGATCAAATAGCACAGGGTTAAGGAAAAGGTGTGATAATCATTTGTTTTGCTAATTGTGTCAATAAAGACCTATCTACCCTCAAACAGCGGAAACGTCATCAGATATTTAAAAGGGAAAAATCAAGTGAATAATTAAATGTACAAAAACCCAACATTTTTCCCCCAGATGGTCTCTTTAAAGGGTTGATTAGGAGAATCACATGTTTATTTTGAATAAAATTCCAGTGACTTTGATCATGTTTAAGTCACCTCACGTACAAAATCTACTTCGAACCAGAACTACTACTTCCCTTGGGAAAACAATCAAAATTACCATCTCTGCAGGAAAGATGCAGCATTACCACAACCCAGGCTAAACTGGCTTATGGGGACAACACCATAACTCACAAAAATCTGGTGCCTTTGCAACATGTTTTTGTTGTTACAAAACCCAGCAAATCAGTACAAGCCAACTGGAAGTCTGCAGACAGGCTTGCAGATGAAGTTGCACTTGAAGTCTGCTAATTCGTGGGAAAAAAAAATCTGAATGACCTTGTCCTTGCTTCTAGTGTTTTCTCAGTGATGGGGAGAGTTAGCAAATGAAATATTCCCTAACTTCCCCCCAGCTAAATGAAGTGAAGCTGAAGAAGGTCTGACCCAAGTCTCTGAGCTGATGAAAACATTTCAGAAAAGGATTTGAATCTCCCAAAATAACTTCCATCCCACTAATTACACAGTCAATCTCAGCCACTCTGATAACTGTATGACATTGAAAATGCCTGTAAAACCTACAGCAAAAACACCTGCCCAAAATCCTCGAGCTAACTGTTTTCTCCATAAACCAATTACCTGTAAAATATTCAGCATGCAAACAGAGATGAAGCTCTGTCTCCAGAGAAATGAGGCTCAGCCCACCAGCCTAGCCCCTCACTGTGCTGTGCCTGATGCACCAGCAGGGCTTTTTCTCCAGGCTCCAACACGGATGTGTCAATATGTACTTTGCTCAGTTCTCCTGGGAGACGAGCCCAGCAGTTGTCACTGTCCAACAAGTGAAAACGTAATTTTTTCATTTTCTATCTTCTATACCTCCCCCCATCCTGCATATACCACACCACTCACAGCACTCTCATCTTCTGCCTTCAAGGCCAGCTGGATGGCAGCAGGACTCACAGGCTGTGCAAGAGCTCAGTGATCAGCATCTTGCACAGTTTATGTTTTTACATAAACATATGGGCTTTTCTAGTCAGATTGTAACAGATAAACTAATGGCTGATGATTAATGTTCATTTTAATCATCTTCCTTTATGGTATGGAGGAACCTCAGTACTTTCCACTCCTGGATGTGAGAAGACACTGTCTCATTGCTTCCCAGTTTGAGAGGCAGATGAAATTCAAACCCTTGTGCCCAGCACATGCCTGAAAAGACAACCTTCCAGTTGTCTAGACTCTACCATTAAAATGTGTCAGATTTTTAAGACTGAGCACACTGCTTGCTGGGAAGAACATCACTCCACTCCAGCTCACTCCATTGCTGCTTCCCCCTCAAAATGCAGGGACTTCCTTGCAGACTGTCCATGAGCATTGCCCAACAGTTTAGGTCTTGCCCTTATCAACTCACTGAAGGTCATGCAGTAGGTTGGCAGCAAAGCCATGAAGCACAACCAGATTTTACAAGTCACGGGCCAGCACTTGAAAAACACATTCATCTTCCCCATCCCTTGACAAGAAATAACTCCATTACTTGTGCACAACAAGGGTTGAATCACTCGCACACAGAAACACCACGCACCGAGCACATGTCAGCTCTGAGCAAACAAGGAATCACCATCAACACGAGAGCAGCACCCTGAACCCACAGCTCCTCTCCAAGGGCAGCAAGAACCTGAACACACCAGCTGGAGGAAACCAGCAACTAGCAAAGTGTGCCCTGCAACACAGAGACCCCAAATGATTAATAAACACACAAAAAGAGTTAAAAGACTTGTTCCTCATTAGCTGAAAAATACATGAGGAAGAGAGTAGGAGTCCCACCTGTTAAACTTTGAATGTTGAAGAGTCCCAAGTGCAATGGCTCGTTTCACAAAACAAGGGGTGTTTTCTGTGCCTGTGTTTTATTTTAAGGCAAGGGCTGGGTTTTTTACACTCTAGCATGTTTATTACAATCCAGCCATGTGAGTTAAATGCAGCAAGGGACCTGTTAAACCTCATGATCAGTGCAGTAAGCTCCAGCAGTAACTTTATTATGGGCAAGAATGCAACTGGGGCATTCATGTCTGCTGCTCCTGCCACCAGGCACTGTGAGCAGTATGTGCTCAGTTTGTCAACACCAAAATCCCCTCCTAAACACAAGGTGAGCATCCCAAAATGGCTTCGTTACATCCCAAAATGGCTTTGTTACATCCCCACGCAGAAGAACATCTCCAGATACAGGGACTGCTTATCAAGGTCAGTGTTACCCAGCAGAGAATAAAAAAGGAAAAAAAAAGAAAACAATTCAACTTTTCTTGGTTTTTTATAAATCCTCCAGTGAATGGTTGCAGATATATTTGCTGAAAGGCAGCAGTTTGCTACAGTGGGTATCTCAGCTACCACGAGGGAATGCATTTCTCCTGGTTTAGCGAGCCAAAGCAGGCTCAGCACCAGCCCTGGCAGAAAGAGCGAGCACAGGACCAAGCCCAGACTGTCCCCTGCAATAACATCCAGCTGATTAATCAGCTCAAGTCACCTCCAAAACCTCTCCTTGGCTTCCTGTTCTTAGGCATGAAATTTTAGAAGAGCTATAGACTGAATCTGACATTACAGTGAAGGTGGCAAAATCAGGGAGTTCCAGGTCAACAGGACTTGTGTTCTGTATCAGTGAGGAAACATGAACTTGCTTGCTTTATGGAATTACGGAAGGACACCAGTTGACAGTCTCTTATATCATGTGCCTATAATATTTATGTCCTTATAGAAGACAAATAAACAATACCAATTATTTCCCAAAGAAACACATCGGAAAATAGTGTAAAGGCCTCTGCTCCTTTTTCTCCTCACTCAGCAGCACCAAATTTTTGGAGTAACCTGGCTGCTTTTGAGGGCTTCACAAGCTTAGCCAACATCCCAGGCAGTCCCTAGAGCTGGGGTTTTTGCTCCCAGATCAGAAACAGCAGCTACAGCTGGGACATGATTAATGAGGGGAGGGCACTTCGCAGATGCTCCACCAGTCTGTGACCAGGCAATGACACTGCACATCCCATACCCGAGTATTTTAGGAAAACAAGATGAAGGCAAGAACCATTGATCTTGCCTCACCCTACCATTTTTCATCCTAAAAATCAATTCCTTTCTGGGAATGAAAAGGGGAAAGTTGAAAAAAGACAAGCACAGAAGGACTGCCTGGTAGATTGTGGATTCCAACCTACACTCCACCCAGAAAAGCATTGTTTGGTAACAGTAAAAATGCAACACAAAAGTGCTTCCAAGAACTCTTGTAACAGTTTCACAATAAAGTGTATATTTTAAAATTTAAGTCTAGCTATTCCATTGAAGGTATCATCACATAAATTTGTGTCCCTTGCATCCACCCAGGACTCCTCACCCACACTCGGGGTGGGTCTGCCCACCAACGTGAACCAACACCCAAGTGACCAACGGGCTGTGTATTTACTGCTCAAGTTCTCACACAAAATGCAGGTCATGACTATGCTGTTTTGACTTCACAAAATGACTCCACATGAGGATCACAAGCTGGGATGCTACAATTTGAAGCGCTGCTGAGATGCCCTACAATTAACCCCATTCTTTTAACCATTTTTGAAGACAAAAAGCAAGCAAATGTCACACAATCTGATATTTTAAGCACCTAATGTCACCTTGGACCATTTTCAAAGCAAAATTTAATAACCTTATTCTCTGTCTGCACCAGCTGACACAGATACATCAAGAGAAAAAAAATCTTTAAAACATTCCCTAAGGAGAAGTGGGGGGAGATACTCTCCTGATAAATGGCAGACTGTTACATAAAAAGACCAAAGGAACAAACTGTAAGATAAATATTAGCTAGCCTTTTTATAGTATTCAAGACATGAATGTTTCCCAACTTGGATGACAGTACCAAGAAAAAATAATTTTATTTCATGCTATCAAAATCAACTCTAATACGGAACACAGCATTCCACACATCCTCCTCTTGGCAAAAGATGTCTTACAAGTGAAGAGTGTGATTCTTAAGAGATACTGGATTGGCTCACCTAGAAATATTGAAAGTCCACAAAGAATGACCTTTCAGCCTTGAACCACTTGCAGCTCAGACAATGACCACACTCCTTCTGAGATGCAATCAGGCTCCTTGGGGATGCAGTGTAATGCAAGGGACATGTCACACTTCAGGACAGTACTTCATGCCTCCTGCTCTCCTAGGGCTGTGCATTCTGGCTTCAAAGGTGTTCTACAGAAACGCTGATCCCCAGGCTAATCTTGCAGAGATAAGTTGTAACCCTTCAAGTGCATGAGGGAATGGATTTTTGCGCCTTTTTTTTTTTGTTTATTGGCTTGCTCTCAATTATATCCACAATCTGTCATGAACTTCAACTACCACAATAAAGTCAAGATCTCTGCATCAAAATGAAAGTCAGGTTCCCACACCTGGGTGAAGGAAGGGCCCTTCCATCCCACTGCTCACACCCAGGTGGGTACCATGTCACCTCCCATGCTGCCAGCAGGCTCAAGCAAGAGCCTCTTTCCTTTCCCTGGTCCCTTATGTGGGCACACAGCATCTCTCCCACCAATGGCTCTCCCACCATCCCATGTCTAGCACCAAAGACCTACAGGTGCTCTCACAGTTGTGACACAGAGTTGCTGCTCCATCTCCAGAGCTGCTCTACTGCTTACCAACACACAGCCCAGTGCCAGGTTCCCTCGCTGGGCACTGCTGCAATTCACAGAAAACTGGGGAAATTCACTGCAAACTCGCTTTGTGCCTTGGCCATAATGACCCACAGCTCCCCACACCTGGCTTGGTCACCACAAACCATCCTAGTTACCCAGAGCAGGGCTCAGTCTGAAGCCTGCAGACACTTTTTGCTACCTTTTATTTACGATTTTCAGTCCACTGCATTAGTTACTAGCTTAAAATGAAAGGAAAGAAAAATCACTATGCCAGCTGCAAAAATAATCCTCCTGGCTCATTACATTTTCAGTTCTTTATCTTAGACCTATTCTTTAAACCTTCAGGATATAGGCTGGCACCATGCAGGCTAACAACATGCTTTGTAGTGAAATAAATGCTGAAATTCTCACAAGACTACATCACTCCAGGAGCAAAGGAGTTGTGCTAAAATTATAAAAGTGGCTAACAGAGAGATTAATTGGATGCTATTAAAAAAAAAGAAAAAAACAAACCGCAAAACAGAAGACACCAGATCCTTACTTTTGAAAGATAAAATCAACCAACTCCAGGCATCTTGGTCGCAGTCGACATTTGCTTTCATCAATCCCCCACCACTGCAGCCTCCTGAAATCCCTCTATTAAAATGGATTTGCAATTGTCCCCATGTATGCCATCACTGTCCCCATTTATGCCACCTATGCTGTCCCTGCTTCAGCTCCAAAAAGGCAGAGTTGGGATGATGGGCTTGGTCCTCTGAAGGAACTGGTGGGACAAAATCTGAGTGAATGGCTCCAGTTCTGGGGAAGTTTGATCCCTGTGGCACTGGACCAACACAGCTCCAGCCCCACAAACACCAAGTTGATTTGCTGGCCCAGTGTGGCCAAAAGGGGACATTCCTGAGCCCCTCTCTGGGTCCCTCTGGACCTCAACTCCTCAACCCAAAGGAAACCACACTCTGCTCTTGCTGGGAGCATTTATCGTGGGCAAAGCAAATCAGCCCAAAGTTGCCGAGAAGCAGTGAGGGGGTAAAGGCCAAGAAGGAAAAAGACATTTTTTAATGAGCTTAAGTCACCCCTTGCAGGATCGACACATTTCCAGCTTAATATCTGGCTCCTTTAAAAGCTGAATCCTTGGTGGCTGCCTCCTCATGCAAGAACAGGACAGAAGCCCAGTGGTAATGACCTTCCCTGTGCACTGTCACACTTGGCTTGAGGTCCAAGCATCCCTGTGGAGCCCAGGAGAAGCCCCACGTGCTCCAGGGCTGGCACAAGGCTCCACAAAGGCAACTGAGGTGAAGATTTCAAAACAGCTCTGGGAATACCAGCACAGAAACATTTTGGCAGATTAGGCTCTGTCTGCCTGTTACTTTTTTGAAAGGTCCTACTTATTAAGGGCACATGTTCAATATTCAGTAAATAATAACAGAAAGTGTTTGCCATTAAACCAAAGCCCACGGAATAATCTTGACTCATTCCAGCTGTCAGATCCAAATAAATGCCTGCCCTGCTTTTACAGGCAACTCTAACATGCAGCTCAGTGATCAGGACCTTCATGAGGTGAAAAAAAATACTATTATTAGAAAAGATTTTTTAACACCGGAGGACTTGGCTTCATCTAAACATAGATGTTGCACTGGTTTAATTAAATCAGCACAGAAAGGTTTTATTTATTGCATCATACAGTTAGACTATTAAGTTACAGCCCAGGACTCATTTTTCTGCTGATATCCAAGAGTAAATCCTTTTTCTGCTGATGCAAGGATTCCTACCAGGGACTACACTCCAGCTCTACCTGTCCCATCCCTCGTGTTTGTGAAGGGGTGTTTTGCTCACTGTCTTGTACTCGCAGAGCTCTCCTGACCATACAACAGTTTTAATTCTACTGAAAAAACACTTCAGTCCTACCAGCTCTCTGCTCCTACCACTCTGCTTTCACCTCCATCCTTGATGATTATTATTGCAGCCACCTCAAGAGGAAAAAAACAAGACCTCTGAAAACACATCTGGCTCCTGTATAACCCTCTTCATGTTTGCAAAACAAGCACAGAGCCCAGCAGCGACAGGGAGCTGCAGGGAATCAGCTGTTTACTCCTCAGCCCTGGAGCTGCCTCCCACCAACCCTGCACCTCACACAAGCAGGGCAGCAGCCAGGGTCCAGTTCAGCTGCACGGATGGATAACCTCCCCAGGTTGGCATCCCCATTATTTTGATGCCTGAATATGCTCAGATCAACTAACGTTCCTGTAACCCAGAGATGTCTAAATTTTTATTCCAAGACTGACAAAGTATTGCACCTCTTCCCACTCATTTATTGCTAACAATATTTTTATTTTAATCAGGTCTAGACTCTTAAATACTTAATGACCTGGTTTTCTGAAGAGCTTACATGCTATGAGAAAAATAAGGGAAAAAGAAGGGATTGTTTTATCACTACATCAGCATCTAAAGGCATCAAAGGAATTCCTAGCTACATACCACTTGCTATATGGGAATGCAGTTAAATAGTGTATTTACATACAAAGCCTGTGAGACTCAGGAGAACTTACAGACACAGAATCAAGAGATTCACAGAATGGTTTGGGTTGGAAGGGACCTTTAAAGGTCATCTAGTGCAAACCCCCAATGAGCGGGGACATCTTCGACTCCATCAGGTTGCTCAGAGTCACATCAATCAATGTTTCCAGTCCAAAAGGTCTCTTCTCTTTCCCAGGGATGATGCTGCCTTGGAGGGTGCAGGGTTCTCCACCCACACATCCCACAGTTTAGCATTTCTGTCCTCTCTGCTCTTTGCCACAGCCCCATTGATGGAAGCACTGCCACTCCTCTGAGGGCAGCAATGCAGGCGAGTGCCCTTCGACTTGCTCCAGAAAAAAAATTTAAAAAAAATAAAAAAAGCTAGGGTCGGATGAAGCTGTTTAAACATCAACTTGAGCTCACTGGATAGGGAGGGAAAACCTGGAGCCTGTACAACTGGTCCTGCAGCACTGACTGTCCACCAATTCCATGGCTCCACTGCCAAGACTCAGCCAAAGTCTCCACACAGCCTCCCTGCAGAAGGCAGGCCCACCAGAAAATCCACCAAACCCAGAGGTGAAGTCGGGGATGTCTCTTCCAAGCTGTGCAAATCCTTAACACCAACAGCAGATCCACCTGTGCCCAGCCACCTGTCACTGCACCAGAATGTGAAGCTGCTGCTGAGCTTATGACTCTCCTCCCTAAGAGCTGCTGGAGACCAGCCTTTCTTGAGCATCTGACTTACCCATGCCAGGAGCAAACAGTCCCAACCTCTGTCTCTCTGTTAACTTCAGTGGAGTCAGGATTTCTCTCTCATGGTTATAATCTGCTCCAGGGACAGAAGATCTGTTTTCATGCAGATGCCCCTCTTTTATCACAAAGAATGGAGACAGATCATTGCAGGTCACACTATCTTTCCTTAGCTGAAGATACTGTTAGCCCCATTTCGTAAGTCCTCACAGCCATTTGGCTGAAATATCTGAAATAACTTCCTTCTGAAGACTGCTCATCAAGACACCCTTTTTGCCAATCTGCTTCCTAGGCTGAATTAAATTCTCCTGGAGATGATGCTGCAGCAGAAACCAGTGCCCTTTCCAGACCTTTTCCCCCATTTACTTAAGATGGCAAGTGTAGAGCTGGTACTCACAGTAGATAATCAGAATGTGGGATAGAGTTGGTAAAGAAGCTCCAGGGTTAAAGAAGAAGAAAAGGAGGAAGGAAAGGACATTGAAACACATCACAGGTAACACATCATAAGAACATCATAGGTAGTGGCATACTGACAACTGAACTTCATGATTCAGGGCTAAAAACCAGCAACAATAAATAAAATACTATAGAAGATTAAATTTAATCAATTTTTTTTCTCAAGACAATGACACCTCCTGCCCTCCTCTGACCTGATGCTGGTTATGTGGGAGTCGGGCTATCAGGTCAGACACGTTCGTGGCTGATGCAACCCTGCTGTAACAGTGCAGTGCCCAGCGCTGCTCCTGCAGGTGACTCGATGCTCATGATCCCCTGCCCGGTGATCCGCAGCGCAGGGAGGAGGGTGGCAGCTGCGGCGTGATGCAGCAGGGATATAAAAAGCTGAGGACTCAGCCTGGAGAGTGGAAACCAACCTGCGCCAGCAGCGTGCAGGCATCACCTTTCACCTACATCTGCCGAGCCGCCTTCCCAATAAGAGATTATCTTGGGAAAACAAGCTCAGTCATGGCTGCTCGCTCCAACTGGTCCCGGGATCAGAGTTATGTCCTTCTAGGACAGTAAGCTAAGGGCAGGAGAGGGGGACCCCATGCCCAAAGCCATCCCCACTGATAGGGGGATCAGAACTGGTTCTCCCAGGAAAAGAGAACCTCTTCCCATTCCCAGTGGTTCCTGAAGTGCTCAGACCCATTCACCCCTCCAGAGGCTGGCTCCATGCTGGGGGCAAGGAAAAGCCCAGCTGTCTCAGTCAGGGGACTGATGCTCCTTTACCAAAAAAGGGGCACCAGGGAACAGCGTGACCATGTCAAAAAGCTCCAATGGCTTTTTCAGCTCTAATTCCTTGGCTCTCCATCCTGGAAGCAAAGCATGACAGACTCAGGACCTGAGAGCCAGCAACAAAAATCTGGAAAATTCAGAGAGAAAACATCAGAAATCATCAGCCCCAGAGACAGGCACCAGAAGCCACCATCAAGAGAATGCTTAGAGCCAAATCTGATCTTGGTTCCACCAAAATGCTCTCACTGCCTCTTGTGCTGGATCAGGCTGTGCACGCCTGGTCATAACCGGGTTTTGGTCTCTTCCACATCCTCCCCAGGGCTCAGCTGGCTCCGGCTGATGTGCTCACTGCAGCTCTGCCATCCAGCAGGATGGAATTCCAAACTATCAGAAGTGCTGGAGCTAGCCTTTGAGATGTCAGAAAACCGAAGAAGAAACTATTCCAGCTGTTTATTTGTGTTTTTGGTCTGCCTATCTGGGTTCACATAAACGGCAATTTTTAATTTATTTATTTATTTTGGTATCTATCTTTTTGAAGTCCTACAACCCTTTGAAGTTATCCACATACTGTCATTATATATACGTCAACACACCAAAACACTGTCACAAGACTCTTTGTTATACAAAAAGCATCAAAAACTAGGTTTTTTCCAATGGATAAACTGTATGTCAAAGCAGACTGGTATATCTGGCAGAAAGTCAGAACTCCTTAGAAACATGTTTTCAGGAAGAAAGTGGGAAGATCATTGTAGATACTACCATTTATTCCTACCTCATAAGCAGCATGGATTAACAAAGCCAATAAAAATGACCTGGAATGCTAAACTTAAGTGCCTTGGCCTTGATTTTGATCTTGAAACAACCTGGCTCAAGCTCAAGAATAATTTTTAGTATTTATTTTTAGAACACATTACCTTCAAACCTCCAGACCTGTGTAAGATACCTTTTCTATTTTTTCCATGAGGCTGAAAACACAATCTGTGAAGTCACATTTATTATGAGAGACTTGTCCATCATCGCTATCTCAGTAAATACTTTTCCAAGGAAAGAGTGTTCTTTTCACAACAGACGTGGGCTTTCCCACCACCTACCACCAGGAAATGCATCATGTCGATATCCAAACATGCCAAAGCCAGCCTGCTCTTTCCAGAGCGACACCAAAGTTATGGCCTTGAGTTGACAAAGCCCATTTAACTGGCAACTGTTATTCTCACCGACACAGGGCAAAACTCTGTAAGAACTCACCCTCTCAAGGCTACATGTCCTCACATGCCAGCCTCAATCCACCTGGGTACTCATGTTGGATGCAAACAGCTTATGGCAAGCAAATGCTAAGTGTCTGCATCAACTCTGAGCACACTTTAACTTCATTTGAGGAGCTGTAACCACTCTCAGCTACAGTTGGAAACAAGCACAGCTGCCACATTCTTCCCCATGCAGTTCATGTACCAGAAACACCACCAGTAAGGACCTGAAACCAACGGAAATTGCTGGTTTTCCTAGAACTGAAACAGCTCAATCAGTAGAGATGTGCAGTCAATGCACCCAAGCTGATACGAGGGCATCCAATCTTCCTGTCTTCTCATGAACATTCACAACAGCATAAAATCATTGAAGACCACACGGGGCACTGGGAAGGATGAAAGGAGTCTGTTCCCTTCCAACCCTAACACAGTGTAATAAAGTGGAACAAACAGCCCCACTTGTGGGATACTGGGGGATGAGAGAATCTGTGATCCTCAACTGCATTAACGTCACCACTTCCTGCCACTCTCCTTCTCCACATGTCCTAAGAAAGAGACCTCTGTGAATTGCCTTCTAAATCCAAGCCTTCAAGCACAAAGCCCAGAGGCCTGTGATAGTTTATTGTATATTATTTTAAGTGGTTCCTTTGCACTAATGTAGTCCTTTTCATTAGGATGGCCTGGAGCACATCAGGCATAATACCTAAAGATCACAGCTCTGCGTATCTAAAGGCACCAAGAATAACTCTGAAGAATGTGAACCCTCCAAAGACCATGTGATGAGCCTCTCAGTGAAAGGGATGTTTTTTTAAACATGGTGATACAAAAATCACCAGATGGGATCAAACCCAACCATCACTCTTAGTCAGCATCCAGTTCTCAGATGTTCTGGAGAGCAGACCCGTGCAGTTGGCAGGAGTGAGAGGACACTCCTGCTGGCACCCATTACTGGCATGCACAAACTATTTGCTGCATTCTCCAGCTTAATTAAATCGAGTTTAAACTAATTCCTCAGCTTTGACTGGTAGCAGCCAAGAAGCTGACATGGCTCTCCTTCTGTCACCCAAGGCAAGCATGGCAGCTTCTAGGATGCAGAGCAAGCAGCTGACAGGGATGACAACATCTACTATAGGGGTTGCATCACTGGGAGATCACCTGCTACAACCTCCAGAGGTACACTGTACCACAAGGTCATTGCTTAAACGAACCACTTACTTCCAGGTAGATATACAGACATATTTTTTTATCTCAGATATCTCTGTTCTTGTGGTTTTGCCCCACCACTCTAGCTAATGGGGGATGTCTGGATTCAGGGCAAGGCACCAGGTCTTGAGAACAATCCTTCCCACCTCCAAGACTGAGAAATAACAAAACCTGGATAAGGAAATGAGGGGAAAAATAAAACAAACACCCACAACATCACATCATGGTTCATTCGCTGTTTCAAACAGCTGCAGCAGAAATCCTCCTTTTTTTTTTTGCTGGCTTTTCCCTCTTTTTTTCCCTTTCCTTCCACACACATGAAACAAAGCATGAAAAAAGCAATGGCCCCTGTCAGCATCTGTTCTGCACTGACAGTTCAATCCTAAGGCCCAACCAGTGTGATGGGCCTCAAACTACAATCACCACAAGGACAACTGGACAGATAAATCCCTTATCTATGGCAGAGTAATGCCTACTGCAAACTGCACCACTGCAAACAGCTTCTCTGACCCTCCACAGCAGGATCTTGCACTGACTTCAGTGCATGAATAGCTGGAGCTGCAATGAACCCACAGTGCTAAGGAGCACCCCTTGAAAGCCAAGTGAAACATGATGCTGCCTAAAAGCTTTGGTATTTCACTCCAGCCCCTGTGACCCCCATTTAAGAAGATGTAAATAGTTTAAACAAAGAACTGAAGCACTCAAAATCTGCAGAAAATTTGAAGTAAAAATTTCACCTTAGCAGCAGAAGGTCTATTATGAACAAAACCATCACAGAATTACAACTGTATCTTCTAAGTCATCACTGAAAAAATAACCCAAAATAAATACACCATTATATTACATGTACTTTTTATAACATATATTGGGGTTTTATACCCTATATAGTTCCTTTTGGGGACAAACTTTTAAGCAGGGCCTGTCGTGATAGGACAAAGGGCAATGGTTTTAACGTAAAAGAGGGTTGATAAAGATTAGATATAAGGAAGGGCATATTTTAGAATGAAGGTGCTTAACACTGGAACAGGTTCCCCAAAAAGTGTTGAAGCACTGGAAAAGGTTGCCCAGAAAAGTTGTGGATACCCCATCCCTGGAAACATTCCAGGCCAGGCTGGATGGGGCTTTCAGCAACTTAACTGAGTTGAAGACATCCCTGCCCACGGCAGGACGGTTGGACTAGATGACCTTTAAAGGTCTGTTCCAACCCAAACCATTCTAGGATTGTATGACATTGCCAAACAATCCTGCTAAAGCAGACACAATCATGAAAAATAAACCGTTTTCATTGTTGGTCCTTCTAAGTACTGCCTTTTCCCACAGCCACCAAGCTTGGGGCTTGGTACCAGAGCTGGGTGAAGGTTGATTTTAGCTAAGGCTCGTCTCACTAAAAATTTCACCTCTCTGCAGGTGAGTGCAGGTGAACTGGGGATGTCAGCACAGCAGGGTTTCAGGGGCAATGAGGCTCTGCTGGCAGCTGGAGGACAAAGTATTTCTGGCAGACCTAAAGATGTCAGGATGCACCAGCAGTAGCAGGAGACCTTGGCTCCGAGGTGCTCTGTCCCACCTGGGAGCTCATGTCCAAAAAGGGCATGTTTGAATAGAGCCTGGTAGAGGATCCAGCCGTCAGAAGCAGGAGGGGAATGACAAACACCTCTCATCTGAGAGAACAGAGTGAGCTGCCGGTGTCAGACCTGCACAGCTCAGTGGGTATGCAAAGGTATGACGTATGCTGTCTGCATCATGGAAACAGGGATTTAAGCTAAAGGACAACACTGACACAAGAACAAATGAGCATCAGCTGGCTATGAATGACTTCAGGCTGCAGCACAAAGGTCCCTTGCCATGCCAAGCTCTGGATGCCTTTCAGCAGTCACAGGGCAGGCAGTCTAATCAGTCTTAAGATGCAGCTTGATAAATTTGTTAATGAGATTATATGCCTTGGCTGCTCATGAGGCTAAGGAAGAGACCTCCTTGATCCATGCAGCATTACAACCCCACTCCTCCAAGGACAAGAACTCCCAGAGCTTTCCAATGATTTTTGTTATTTTGGTCAGCACAAGCAAGGCTCCATCACCCTTGTCCACTACTGAAAACCCTTCAGATGCATGCTGCGATAAATCCACTATCTTCTCAACGTACATAGAGAGATGTTATCCCTACCACTTCCCAGTGCATCTCCATCCCACTGCCCTGAAGTCCCTTTGCTACATCACTCTAGTTTCTTTTTCCTTAAATAATTCCAGCATTTGTTTGGGCTGTCTTTGGAGACTACTGCTCAGACTTCTTCTAAGCCATTTGTTTTCAAAGGTACTCAAGATACTTTGCCTGCATCTTTGATAGGTTTCCAGCTTTCAGATCCCTGTGTTTAGATAAAAATTACTTTCAAGTCCAAGATTCATAGTCCAGCCTTTCAGCTGCATATTTTCAATGACCAGATCTCAGCTAAGCCAGTAAATGCGGCTGCTGCCTTGCCAACATGTGACTCCATTTCCTCCTGGACATCCCCAGTGGCTCTGATACAACTACCAGGATACACAAATGGATTCATTTCTTGTATTCCACTGCCTTCTAACGTAAGGCTGGACTCAGGAGCTGCAAGGGTGTTCATGAGACCAGAGGGTTTATATCAGTCAGGGCACAGCCCAGACCCCAGCAGAGGTCTCTCCATGCACATCTGCTGAGGGGTCCCATAAACTCCACAGAAAATCTGGGACCCCGGTTTTGCCTTCATATTCTCAGCCAAGTGAACGGGAAAGCCTGTCTGTACATAGGCACGGCTGCTGCACTGCCTCTCCCTAAGCTGAAATACATCTCGTTGGCACTGAGGACTTAGGGGAAAACCTGAGCACAGGTGCTCCAGCCTGCAGGAAGATCAGGGACAACCAGCTGGAGACAAACCTCAAGCCACCCCAACATAATAAACCACAGGATATATCCCCTAAAATGCTCCGGCTGCAGCTGGTCAGGAATAACCAGGAGTTCTGCTTTTAATCCAGATTCCGGTAGCACTTAAGTGTACTCTAGAACATAATGAGTCTGAGTTTAGACAGGTCTTGCTGTGCATTGCTGGGCTGTCCCAGGTGGAGGTGGTCCAATCTCTTGGAGAAGCTCCACCTTCAACATCTAACACAAGGCCCTCCCACCTTTCAAGAAAAAAAACTCCAACCAATAACAGCTCCAAAGTGATGAGGATTACTTAATGTTTGGATAACCATTTGCAAGCAAGCAGGCCTGTGAAAGCACAGGGAAATATGCAAATATAAGGCAAAGCAGAAACATCAGCATCTTATAGAGGTTTGCCCTCATTCTATCAAAGCCTGGCAGCAGTGACATGTCCCCCCCCTCCAGTAAAGCTGGTGGGATTGTGTCACCTGCTTTAACACACTCTTCTACATGCCAAGAGTGCATGAATTTAATTAGTAACCCCATTTCATTTAGATTTTGTATAAAGGATGGGGATGTTTGCAAAGGAAATCCACTTCTCATTTCAGACCCCTGACCAGGCTCAGCTGGATGGATATTTATTTAAAACATATCACCTTCCCTGCCTGCTCATAAGGCAGGGGTTGCTACCATCACAGCATTGCAGGTCACAGCAGGCAAGGCTGGCTGAGGCTGCAACCCAAGGCAGCAACCAGGCAGGCTGGGGGCGTGATCCTATGTTAAAGTGCTGGATTTGATTTGGAAAATGTCTGTCTGCTTTCCAGGTCAGCACAGCAGTGTAAGAGCACTTACTCCAACATCTGCATCGCTACAGGTAATGTGGCTAAAAAAGATAAAGAATTAAATATCAAGTCAGCGAAGACTTTGCATATACAGAAATGCTGTCATACTTAAAAAATTAAAATTTCACTTTAATATACAAAGACTTCCTTTCCCCCTTAAATCTCATAAGCACAACAGAAGAAAAAAAAATAATCCATATCCAGAGACTTGCAAATTCCCTATCCTCACACCCAAAGGCATACCAGGCCCTTTCTACAAGCAACCAAGATAAGCAATCAAGGCATCTCACGTTTGCCTTGGCTTGATCCATACTTAAGATGTCCCACGAGCCTGTGAAATGCTGAAAAATAAATTAAAATAAAGTTCAGAATACACCCACAGCCACAACCTCTGTAGTTCTGCTGAGGAAATGCAATTGATTTGGAAAGAGTACTAAGGAGGCAGTGGGAAAGAAAAAACAGAAAAAAGGGGTTTTTTCTGCTGAAGAAATTTTATTTTTTCCTGCTTTGGGCTGCACAGCAGAAGGGCTGTACTCAGCAACAGGAGAGTGGATAACATAACCTCTCATAAGTGATATCTGCATTGCCCAACTGCGCACTGCCCTCCTAAATGCTGCCTCTTTTCCTGCAGAGAGGCTGCAAATACCATCAGGGAAGCAAAAAGTAACCTTACAGAGGAGGAACAAAACCCAAACAAAACAATGTAGGAACTTCACAGTGCAGACTGTCTCTTTGTCTGAGCAGTTTAAGGTGTACAAAACCCAAGGGAAGTGGAACTCAGATCCAGCACTAGGAACTCTGAGCTGCCACTCCTGGATGAGGATGCCACCAGCTCTTCTCTGGGGAGGAGCATTTATGTTATCACCAATACCTGTCATAATGAAAAATTAATTAAGGACATTGTAAAGAAAAAGAACAGCTTCATATTCTAACAAATAACTTCGCTCACTGAAATTACAATCTCTGTAACATTTTTCTGTGCACCACTTTTCTGCATGAGAGCAAGTACAGGTGTTCATTCAGTTTTCAATTCTACACTGTTCAAGCAAAAAAAATACTAAAAAGTATTTTTTTAATCTTACAGAGTCTAAACCAGCAGTTCATATTGGTAAAGTAACATAAAAAATGGCAGTCAGTTATCACATCCAGGAAATGAATCTAATCAGTTAGAGTAACAAGACAGACAAAACTCGGCTCCCAAGGACGAAGCTGCCCTTTCTGGGGGACCCACTCTGTCACCCACAACCTGACCTCCTGCAGCCTCTCAACCACATTTTTGGGGATATCTGATGCCTCTTAATGCTGCTGCCACTGCTGACAAGACCAGTCCCAGGGACTCAGTTTAATACTCTATCCCTGGTCCCAATATAGTGCATGAAAAGGGCTAGGGGCAGGTATATTTTATTAAATGAGTATTGATTTTATACATGCCTTCTGAGGAGATCTAATCAAAATGAATCTAAGATAGGAGGAATCATGGTGCCATCTGAATCTGAAATTACAATGAGAGCAGGTTGACAGAATAAAATGGCAAAACTGACATGTCCTCTAAAAGTACATAGATTTCAAACTTCTTGAGGTCTTAGGCTCAGGTAAGCTGTAGGAATATCTCCAGGGAAATGGCAGCTAGCTCACTTCGGCGTATTTTTATCACTGAGCTGTAGGTGCTGGGTGGCTGCCACCCTGCTGAACCCCCTTCATAAATCCCCTTGAGATTCTCAAAGAGCAGGTGCCCACTGCAAAATGGGGCATTTCAAGGTTGTCCCCCCGCTGCCAGTGGTGCAGAGCCGCAGGGGCACAAACAGCTGCTGGCACACGGTCCTGCCCTGGCATGTCCTCTCAGCTGGGAAAGTGCCAGAGCCCACCCTGCTGCCACTGGAATTTGGGGGGTTTTGAGGAGGGTGAGTGGTGCTCAGCTGTCTGGGAAGCGGCGAGATTCCAGGCTTGGGTAAGTCATGGAAGTGAGGAGGGGGACACAGGACTGCATTCTTCATGGGTGAAAGAGCAGAGAAAGCACTCTCACTGTTTCTCTGCACATTAGTCAGCACATAGGAACACAAAAACACCCCACAGCAAATCTGCTCTGTAGCATTAGGGATTATAACTCAGAGATTTTTATTCCTCTCCCCATGACTCATCCAGTGCAGCCTCATGGCTCAGATTCCGAACAGCCTAACCATTTTGGGCTCCCTCTGCGCAAAATCCCATTAAATAATTGCCCTTCGCAGTCAGCAGTGAAGAATTCAGGGGATTTTCCCCTGCCTTTCCCACCAAAGCAGGGGCTGGAGGGAGCCTATGCTGCACCCCGGGAGCATGTGCCTGTGACGAGGCTCAGCACTGGCAAAGCCAGCACAGCCCCGTGACCAGCTGTGAGCACAGGCACAGCCCAGGACAGGATAAATGTGATATTATCCATGGCACAGGGGACAGCTGGCTGCCAAGTGCTTCCCGGGAGGGGCGGGGCTGCAATTTTGGAGAGGTGGCAGTCATTTGCCAGTCACAAGAAGGCGACAAGAAGATTACAAGAAGCATCTGGAAAGGACCCAGTTTAACTCCTGGGACGGGTTAGAGTTTGCTGGGAAGGAATCCAGAAGCAAGACAGTGGGGCTACATGAGAGGTTTCAAGCTAGGAAAACCATCCTATGTCTCCTCTGCACTTTCTGCATCACTCACTGGTGATGAAAGATTCCTCAGAGAACAAGGCCCCCAAAAGCATCCTGTGCACCCTCCCACCCTACTCACAGTTTTTAGAGGAAAAGGATCTGTAGCTGCAGAACAAGGGGAAAAACATTATTTTGCAGAGGATGTAGCCAGGGCAGCCCCATACCACAGCCAAGATCCCCAGCACAAAGTGATCCAGGCTGGGCTGAACCAAAAAAGAGTTTCGTGGCCCCTTTGTGTTGGGATAATAATAGCAGCAGATGAATTCCACATTTCAAACAAGGGTAAGATATTAAACAGAGCCTCTGTAGAGAGATTAGGTGGAATAAGAAAATAATAAATCCTTATGTTCTTGGACTTGAACTGATTGGCAGGGAAAGCCAGGGAGTGGGGCCTCCTTTCCCCCAGCACCACCACAGTGCCCTGCATAACCAAGTGCTTTGGGGTTCAGCAGCCTACCCAAAGGATGAGGACTACAAAATATAAAGTACAGAAAAATCTGAGAAGCCTTCATCCAGGTCCACTCCAAAATCACCACATGCCCAGGCTGCCACACACCTGTGAGGTCCCCGCTTGTGCTACCCCACTCAGACCAGAAAGACACTGTAAGGGCACACAAGCTTGAGATGTCAGGTGAGAAGCACCTCTTACCTCTTCTTGCCTCTCACATCAATGAAACAGGGTGAAAAAAGTAGCAAAGAACTTGTTTTCCCTTACAGAGCTGTATGGGGAGAAGTTACAAAAGCATGAACCCTTTCTCAGGCTCCTACAGGAATGATTTTAAGTCTGAAAAACAGAAATAAAGATTAGTAAAGGCAGGAAGAAGAATGAAGAGGTGGAACCTCTTACCTAGATTTTTTTTTGCTTAAGGCTATTTCTGTTCTGCATGCTCTAGAGGAAGGCACTGACTCCTAGTGTAGTTTTGAACCTTTCCACAAACCCCTTCGAAGGTGAGGTTCTCACCTCCCAACCTAGCCTGGAGGCAACCTCACATTCCTCTTATCCACTTCACCTCTCAGTACCACTCTGCATGAGGCAGAAGTACAGTTTCAGCCAAAAGACTGAATATCAACAATTGAGATTCTATCTAAATACCCTCTTCTTTTAAAAATAGCTTTTAGATTAAAGACTGAAGACAACTGAGTTTACTATATGGAGGTCAACCCAAGCTTCACTGATGGATGTTGATGTCCTGTGGGACAGCAAGTAAGCTAAAAACTAAACTTTCACGTTTAAAATCACACCCTGTAAAAAGTATTTCTGCTGTGTGCAAAGGATTCAGTAAAACTAATTGGTGCAAAGGGACTCCCAAATTCTGCAGAGGGAAATCTACCCTGACACAGTCACATTATCTGTTAACAATGCCTCATTTTGCAATAAACCCCAGCTATAATACTGCACCATATCATGGGGAGATAAGCATAACTAATGCCAGGGTTGTTCACGCTTCCCATTATCCTTGACAGTAATATAAAGAACACAACTATGAATAACATTTGCTAGAAAGAGCTCTTAAATGTACTTAAGAGTTTCTAAACCTTATTTCCTTATCCAGATTATTACATCCCTTATGTAAGCCCTGGTGACACTGAAAATTAAATCACCTGTCTAGAACAAAAGTCACCTCACCCTTATGCAACCACGAGTCACCTACATCTAGGGGGAAGGCAGCAGGAGGTACTGACAGGACGAACACTGACTCCAAAATGACAAACAAGAGCTGGGAGAAGACAGGCAGCAAGTGACAAAATGAGGAGAGAAGGTATTTACAGCTGTGAATCACACATTTCCCCAGACATCTTTCCATTAATGATGAATATCATAATTTCCCTAAATAATGCAAGGAAAATTAGTTTAATCATTTAAAGACATCATCAATAATAAATGCGTCAGCTCCAGATGCTAACCCTGCCGTTCCTCCATCCTCAGGGACTGCTTTAGGGAAAAGAGTAAGATTGCTGTCACTTTTTAATTTTGGAAAGATCCTTCCCTATCAGAGTCAGGAGAACGAAGGAAGTACCTGGGACCAAGGACTGGCAATTTGAGCCCCTGCTCGGTGTAAAAGCTCTTTGCACCATGGCTGCCATTCCTGTGCAATAAAGCAGCAATCAAAGTGCTGCTCTTGTTTGCTCAGGTGAAGTGCTTACAGCAGAGGTATGCACCGAGATAGCTGAGGGCAAGATAAGAGGAGAGCCCATTTCACCTGCCAGGAGAAGGTCTCACCAAGGACCTGCAAGGATAAGGAAGAAGCTGCTCTGGAAGCAGCACATCCATCACCTGCAGCACAGCAGGTGCGAGGGTGATGCCACATCTGAGTGTACCCAGCTGCTACACCAGCACCAGCATCAGCATCTGGATCAGAAGGGGAAGCAGAAAATGATGCATGGCCACCTTTCAGTACCAGACTGCTCAGAAATGAAGAGCAAAAGAAGATTTAAGAGCTTTGAGCTCCATCGTTGCAATGCCGCTGGCAAAACCCACCATGCACCCAGGAGCATCCTCTACAGCACAGGAAAATCTGGATAGATTTCCCAGTTCACCTTGACCTGGGTACCATCTCCTCTGAGCCATCTGCCACCTCATCAATACACAAGTCACACCTTCCCTGAGGTGTGGACTCCGCTGCTCTGCCATGACAAAATCATTATCCCAAGGGCTGCTGCTGCCGTGGCAACCCCAGCCACTGAAAACAAAGGTAATGAGTAAGTTGTGCAGGACTGGTGGGAGGAACTGGGACCATTTGGGGATGTCCTACTCACAGTATGAAAGAAGGGAATGGAAAAAGGATCAAAACCCAAAATCATGGGGACAACATGTATCCAAAATGCACATGTCCCAGAAAAGCCTTCTGCCTGCAAATACAAGAAGGAAGCAGGAGAATAAATCTGCATATAATGGGCATAATTTTGACTTCAAAAGCTGTATTATGACATCCTCAAAACAAAAGCAGGGTGACCGCCAGCAGAGACAGAAACCCAACTGCCCAGAGCAATCACCAGCATGTGATTCAGTGTCACAGCAAGGAAACCCAGCCTGCTGCCTCTGCCAAATTTCTAACAGGGGCTGGGGTGGGGCAAAAGGTTTGTGCCACCAGACCATGATTTCTATTGTTTGAACTTTACTCTTCCCTTGGATTCAGAATCTGTGCTATTTTAAGCAACTATGCTTAAAAAAGTACCCAGACTGTAATGCCTGTTTGTGCTGCCCATAAAAATCTTTTCCACTGGAACAAAGATTTAAACCTCTGACTCAAAATGACTTTACAATGGGGGGCTGATTATCAAGAGGACCAGAATATCCTCTTATTAGAAAAACATTCACCGGGTTTCCTGAACTTTACATGGTGGTATTAACTCAGTGGCTTGTTTAGCTGGATGCAGGCAATACCAGCTGCCCCTGATCGGGGAAAAAAAGCAGCTACGTACTTTATAATACAGAAAAAGCTTAAGGTAAGTGTGTGAATGTGTGCCATGTGTATTCATACATGCACATACATGCATGGACACACACGCCCTTCTGATTATTGTCAACAAAAGAGATACAGGAAAGAAAAACACAAAATCACAACAAACAAAGGATGGGAAGGATCAAAGGATGCACTCCACCTGCTTGCCTCAAGTAAAACAAATCTAACTAAGGCACTTTTTAAAAATTATTATTATTTGTCTATTACAGTAGCAACCATCAAGGGGGAAGATTCAAGCCCTATTTGTACAAGTCCACTGCAAACACTTAAGGCAGTCTGGAAGAGATTGATCTGGCTTCTGTTAGACTGATATAGGAATACCCCCTATTCATTTTAGCCTAAACCTGTCTTTTTAGAGACTTGTTTCTATTAGATACAATATTTATTTGAAGATAAATTATGTTACAAAAAGGAAGGGTACATAGGCTAGGCAGCACCCAGGCAGAGGTGCATCCACAGATTGGTTGTCTGGGGATGCCTGTCTTGCCACCATCCTTAGGAAGCATCTCCCAAGCTCTGTTGGTTTTTTGGGCTAGATCAGTTCCAACAGCCCCTGATCCTGGGCCTGCCTTTGGGGTGAGCTCTACCCCAAAGCCTTGCACAAGTGATGGCCAATGGAAACTGTGTGTACCCTGTGCCACCTCCCAACCTGCTCTGTGCCAGCAGCTCCGGCACAGCAGCTGCCCAGGAGAAACTCTGCCCTTGCTGACCAAGCACGGAGCAGAAAGCATGTGTAAAATGCTCTGCTCGTTGTTAGGCAGCAGGACAGATTAGATTTTAAGGCAACGAGTCACCAGCTATGAGCCTAAAACTTGCCTTTATACATGTCAGAGCAGAGTCCTGTAATAGAGACATCCTTCTCCATCCCACTGAGCTGGATCTGAACCAGAACCCATGAAGGAGAAGTTCTGGAAGAGCTCCTAGGCTATTTTTTAGGTTCCAGAGCCAACAGATAGTCAAAGTTTGACCTCCTGGCAAGCTAAGAAATCATATCCAACAATAGCCTCCAAACTTGAAAAAAAAAAAAAAATTACCCCAGGGAGCTGAGCACAGTGTAAAACTCTTATTTACAAGTTTTCTGGCTGCTCTTTCACCACCAGAATTTACTGGAAAAACTCAAAAGCAATCATCATTTTACAAACATGTTTTGCTCTGCACAGTTCCTGCACCCAACTTTACAGGGAGAATGTCAACAGGAAGACAGGAGTCCACTGCCGCCCCAGGAAGCTGCAGTGTGCACTCCTCTCACCTCGTCAAAACCCCACCTCTCAATTTATATACTCTGCAAAAATTATTTTGCTAATCACAGGCTGCTCTGTGCTTCTCAACATGAATTATTATTATTAGAGCTGGCTCAGCTGCAAACGCGCCCGCTTTCCAAACACACGGCGTTGGGCTGGAGAAGAGGGGTGGGGGGGTTAATCCTTTACTGGATGCAGCTTAAGGCAGTGAATGGTATTCTGGCCTGTAATTTCTTTAAACAGGAAAAATAACATCTTTCAGGAGATTTTCCATTTTGAGTTAGCACAGGATCACCACAAAAAGAAAAAAATACTGGGTAAGGCAACATAACACATACTATGGCCTTCTTTCAACTCATCAGCTATATTTATCTCTCAACTGCAGCACAGAAGCATATTTCACTTAGAAAAACTTTTAAGCTGCTTAAAAGAGACACTAAAGTAGCAAAGGCCACACACTTAGATACTGGAGGGGAAGAAAGGAAAGATTTATTTGTTCAGATGCTGTAAACTAGCTGGAATCTGACACCTTCAACTCATCACCAAGCCCTCCAGTGAGCAGGCATGACTCAGGCACAAGCCAACATGAGCTTGAAATGTTTTTGGTAGAAAACTGCTCATATGACCTGGCTACTTTTTAGCCATCTATTTCACTTTCACCCATAGTTTTTGTTTCAGTTTTGGTTTGGTTTGGTTTGTTTTGTTCTGTTTTGTTTTGAAGCACCTGCCTTTGACCATCGCCGCAGACAGGATGCTGGCTAAGAACGATGTGAGCATGTCTCCCAGTATTGCAAGTCTACCCCACTTGAGCCCAAAAAGGTAGGACCAGCAGCACTGCAAGCCTCACCACTGAATCTGGGAGGACCTGCACAGTGACCGCTCGGCATTAAGTAGACCTGGATTTAGAAACAAATTTTCTGAGCTGTCTGACAGGTTACCTCAGCCATGATCTGCTCCTTATGCTTTCCAAGGCAAGGTCCTTGGCACCCCCCAAGTCAACCAGTGTCACTCAGTGTCCCACCCTGAGGCTGCAGCTATTAGAGAAGTTCAGGTGCCACGGCTGTGTTCAGTGGACTGACAGCACCAAACTCATGTGGAGATAAACAGCCCATTCCTGAGCCAAACTAAGCCAGGGCAAAAAAAAAACCCATTTGGGCAAGCAAGGGAAACAGGATCAGGCCTGAGTGTCTTGAAAATAGCACATCGCCCTAACAATTCTCACTACATGATCCTTGGGTGCAAGAGGCCATCAGCAGGATCAGGTTATAAGCATGGCCTGAAATAGTCCCTCATCCAAGGGGGCTGAGGGGTGGGGGTGAGAGGCACAGGAGACTTGCACCACCTGTGAAAGTCTGAATTGCAGAGGGGAAAAAAAAGGAAAAGAAAATGAAGCGTCATCCTGGATGAAACACGACACTGAGTGTTCACATTTCACATAAGAAGCCTCACGTATTATCATCAGCCACATGAAGGGAACTTCACGTCTGGAGTATGATTTCTATTTATTCACCTTGATGACATCCCGTGAAATTTTATGCTTGGGTTACATCTTTCCAAGAAACAAAAAAACCCTCTTTCCATCTATTGGAAGGAAAGCCCCTCCACAGGTCTGTGTGCCTGAACCACGCTCAGCAGAGCTCACCTGACCTGACCCCGGGGAGTGCTGGCTGGGCATGTTCAGGAATTGCCATGCACAGAAAATAACCAATGCCACAAACTGGGGCTTAGAAGGGTCAGATTTCCAGGATGGGAAATGTAGTGCTGAGTCCTGGGATTTTTTGGGGGGAAAAAAACCAAAACAGCTGTGCAAGCAAAGTCACCCAACCAATGCGCTTGCTGCAAGAACTGAGAATAAATGCAGCTGAGAATAAAATGTCTGCTGTCAAGCAATATTGAGCATGTTCTGCAGATCACCAACATCAAAGCCTTTCCCATTTCAGATCTCTCTGTTTCTATAATCGAAAGCAGTCAAAATGCTGTTTTATTGTCTACAAGTCAACCCCTAAAAGAGGCAGTTTGGCAGCACTCACTGCTTGCACAGACTGGCAAGTGCTGCACAGGACGTGTCCCCAGCTCCTGCTCCGGATGCTGCCTCCTTGCTCTTCATGGGTGGCATCTTCTTAGGGGGATGGCTCAAATCGAGCCATCACCAATGCACACACAAATCCACCACCTCAACTGTTCCCACAGCCAAAAGCTCTGCCCTGAGGGCATGGCAGCCCTCTAAGAACCACCACAAACCAGGGCCTCAGCCCCCTGCAGGGCAGAAACTGGGCTGAAAACAGGTGGAAAAGCCCTGGGCTTGCAGTATGACAGAGGAGGCTACCAAAATTAGCAGCAGCAAGATAAGAGATAACAGAAGGAATGCAGTCTGGGCTTTGAGTACAGACTGCGACCACCAAGAAAGGAACACCACTCAGTCGAAGGTGCAGGGGATAACTGTGGCCATTAACCTCAATTTCATTGTTAACCATCAGATATGAGAAATATCCACTGACCCACAGCAGCTGCAATCCAGACAAGGGAAACCAAAACATCCAGGCTGAGAATCATTTAGAAAGAAGGGAAATGAGAGCAGCTCCAAGTCTCTTATTCCTTTTTTTCCAAGAATTAAGGGCACAGCTGACATCATTCTCTGGTCACCAACCCTTGGGGTGTGCTGAGAGGTTAACAGGGTGTTTGGCCAACCTGCCCTGGTGAGAGAAAGGAGAAGCCACAAAAAACAGAAATTATAAACCAACCTGGAGTAGAAATATGTGGACAAGAAGGTAAAGAATGAAAAGCTAGAATAGAAAAGAAAGGGGAAAGAAGGTAAGAAAAAAAAGGGAAATAGGCTTATGAAAAACACCATAGGCATAACACTCAAACACAAAGTGGAACAGAAACAAAGAAGTGGAGAGAAACTAGGAGGAAGAAGCAAAGTTAGAGATACACAGGCAATTATGCTTTCATACATATATTTGTACATATATAAAATACAAGAAATGTTATTTCTTACAAGCACAAGTAGAAAAACTGTGCTATGCTTTATCTACACTGCCCTGGACAAAAGCCAATTCTTTCCTGTGAGCGTGGTGAGACGCTGACACTTGTTGCCCAGAGAAGCTGTGGACTCCCCATTCCTCGAAGTGTTCAAGGTCACATAGGATGGGGCTTTGAGCAACCTGCTCTAGTGGAAGAAGGGCTAGAACTACATGATCTTTAAGGTCCCTTCCAACACAAACCATTTTACGATTTCTGTGATTCTGTATCTTCACCACCAGCCAGGTCAGCACTGACAGTTTTCACTGGCATGGAAATGATTTCTGTACACTTCTTGTACCAAGCTGGCTGCCACTTTTACTGCTACTCAGAGCTGAGACAACACAGCTATGTAAGAAAGTTCACTCTATGGCAGCGTATGGTCACTGTATGCACAAACAGCCACAGATGCCCAGGAGGAGTATCAGCACTGTTAGTTATTGGCATTACACACAGCACCACCAAGAGCTTGAGATACCAAACTTGTCTGTGCTGGATGTTATATAAAAATAGAACAGAAAGGTCAAACCCTGTCCCAGAGACCCAATGACCTAGGGTAAAACCAAGATATAGATAGAAAGCAGAAGCAAATAAGGCAGGCTGACCAGAATGGAGCCATGCCAAAGGAGACACTGTCAACTCACCATACATGGCAATCTTGGATGGGCACATCTAAGAATCCCGCTTTAGACAGGAAGCTGGGAAGGGGTCAACCACAACAAAGCACAAGCGAAGACCCAGCCATTCCCTGTTCTCTGAACTGCTTAAACCACTAATGGATATGGTGTAAAGATCCCCCATTACTGAAAAAACCAGCAGTAAGCAGTAGCCCACATCAGAACCACCACATCCATCAAACCACACAGAAACAACCCCTAACTAAAGTGGCCACAATGTCCATCATGATCTTGACTTCGAGATTCCTCTTCTAACTGCTGGTTTGTTTAAATATCACATTTTGGGACACACAAAACAGATGAGGACCAAGAGTCCCAGATTAATTAACTTGGAATCTGTGAGACCATCCCAGGCGATAAATGAGGCAACATAGTTTTAAAACAATATTAATTTAACACATCTGCTAGATAATAGAGCTTGCAACTCTTTATTGCATTAACCTGCTAATGCAACAAAGTGCTACAAAGCAGTCTTGTGACACAGAAAATTTCTGATAATTAACCCTAGTTTGAAATGGGTGAAGAAAGGGAGGGCAGAGCTAAGGATGTCTGGGCCCGTACCTTAATCTTGCAATTTCCTAACTTTTTTTTATATTCCTAAAAGGCTCAAATCACTGCAGGTAACTGGTACTGCAGTCAAATGTATTTTTTTCAATGCTGTTTAAACACTGCAGTCATGACCATATTCTCTTTTGGGTACTGGGTTAGCTGATGAACTAACATCTGACGTTCTTCTTTCCTCTAACCCAGCACTGGAGGGTCTTGTTCTGCTTGTGTGCTCCTTAACTGTCTTTAAACATCATACAAAACACTGCTATGTATTTAGGAAAAGGACCTTCAGTTGAACATAACTTGGAGCAGAATACTATGAGGTAGGTTTATGGTGATCCTTATCAGTTGGGGACTGGACCCTCAGAGAGCAGAGCTTCATTTCCTTGCAGAAAGTTCCTATAGCCTTTGGCACACAGTTTTAAGCAATCTTCCAGCTACCTGAGGCAATTCAGGAAGAACACTAACAGAACAAAAGACCTCAAAACTTGATCTGTACTTCATACAGAAGCCAGCAAAGAAAGACACACAGCAGAGATGTGCTGCAGCTTTCTGGATGGGCTGGCCTTCACTCAAAGGCTCCCTACACAAGTATGTCACTGCTGTTGTCAAGCCAAGATACAGCAAATGTCAAGTACAAGACCAGGACTCTTCCCATGAAGAGGTGCTGGACCTGATAAACAGCCAGACATGACAGAAACACAAAATAAGGAAGTTTATCACTAGGAAAAAGTCAAGAGCACTCCTAACTATCCCACTCAAGTGACCACCTGTGGACAGCATGGCAGCAGCAGGCTCTTCACTCCCTTCCTCATGCTCTTGGGCACTGCTGGAGCTCAGAGAGCTGTTCCTCGTCAATGAACCAACAGCATTCAGGAACTTGGCTCCCTGGCAGCAGCTGGGTACTAAAAGTTTAAACAGATCATCTTGACACCCGAGCCTGGGCTGCCCAGCCAGGTCACCTCCTGCAAGGCAGTGTGGGGCTCCAAGTGCCAACACTGGTGGAAGAAGGCAATCTCATTGTTTTTCCTGTGGTACCAGCCATTTCAAAGAACTCGTACGTGACTTCAAGCTCCTTCTTCTGACACTACTGTGCCCTGCCACTGAGGAAGGAGGTCAGGAGCCTCTGTGCAGACCTGCTCTGCTGGCCAAGCCTCCAGTGAAACTGCAGCCACAGGAGTTCAGCCTTAATGCTTGGCAGGTTCTAGTGGGCATCAGAATCCCTGAATATCTTCAAATAAAATATTAATGTTAATCATGGGTCTCCAGGCCTTGTCACACCTCAGGAAAGCCTTAAAGAGATTTAGCCCTGATTTTCAAGAGAGCATGGATCCCACATGTCAGCCTATCCTGGATGGTATCTTGTACCTTCACCAGCCTGAGCTGTCTTTCTGCTGCCCCAGTGGAGACAACATTTTTACCTGCTCAGCATCCAGATTTTCTAAGCAGAACAAGATACAGGTATGTATCACTATGAACATTAGCACTCCTAATATTATTACAAGAAGGTGAAATGCATTAGCTAGAACAACTGTAAGCTCTCCCAATCTCAGAGGATCAGGACAAGTGTCTGAAGGTTGTTGGATTCCTGCCATACATTCCCCTACCACACTGCTGTGATCCATGAAGTGGTGTTAATTAACAGCGAGATGTACAGAATTTAAATTCTATTTATTGTAATTTGTCTCACGAAAGTGTCCAAGAAAAATACTCACTAAAAGTTATTAAAAATATCCTGCAAAATAAGTTATTTGCTAAAAGTCCCTCAGTTCATCAAGATTTATAAGGAAGGCAGGGACAGTGGGTACCAACAGAGGTACAGGCTGAATCCCCAGGAAATATAATGTTGTGATTTATGCTAATGGCAACATCTTGAGCTCTGAACAGGCTACAACCTGTCTCAAAGATAGTTATACCCCAACTACCACCTAGTAACCTGTAGACAGTACTTGATACACTTATCTTTAGAATTAAAATTATAAAATCACTGCAAATTTCCCTTTCCTTTTCCTCCACCATATGAAGAATGGCCATTGACCATGCTATGAAAGATGAAAAGCCAGTATTCACTCTTACCTGTCACAGTAAAACAGGAGCTACAGAAGGTCTTATTTCCAGACATTCAGCATTTGCACTTGAAACGTGGAGCTGCTTGGTGAGAAGTCTTCAAAAGCTTTTTTTCTGTCTGGTTGTGTTAGTTGCAGCCACCAGACCTACTCCTTAAGGAGCAATCTACATAAGTGTCTTGGGGTGACTTTATGATGTGTATCCCATATCGCTGCCCTATGCCCAGAAATTAATTCTTGTGCCTTTTTACGCCTCTAAACTGAGCCTGAGAGGGGGAGGGAAAAACTGAGCAAAACTTTTTCAAAGCAGTTTGCAGCTTGTTCAAGGTCACACAGAGATAGCGACTTTTTTTTCCCAGCTGTGGCAGGGGAGCGAGGAAGCACCTGGCTTGCTGCTCCCAGGTCAGTTTCTGACCAGTTGTTCAGTTTCTTTTTCTCCGGAGAGAGACTGAGAGTTGAACTTTTTTCCCTACCCTGGAATTTTGGATTTTCTCCCTTTTCCACTGGACTGCTTCAACATCAGAGCACATCAGGAGGACTTTCCACCAAGCGCAGAGGGCCTGAGCCTGGGCCAAGCCCCAGCTCCGAGGAGACCAAAGGGAGGACTCGAGCACTTTCCCAGGTTTTTTCTCCACAGCGAGAGATTTTATTTTTTAACATTATTTTCCTTTTCCCGTGTGTTTGTTAAATATATAATTTTTATCTCTTTCACTTTCCTTTGAGGAAAATTTATTTTTTCCTGAACGTGGTGGGGGAGGGGTGGTGACCTGCCTTCTCTCAGAGAATATATTTCTACATTTGGCCAAACCGGCACAACAAGCCATCACTACCATTTCTGACCATGTCAAACACTGGAGCACAAACATTTCAATGAGGCTCTGAGGGTCCACGTGACATAACACCTCTGCTATTCCATGCTGTGAACAACCCTGTGAAACAGAGTGGCTGCCCCGATACATTTGCAGATGAAAGAGTCAAGCAGAAGAGTAGAAGCTGGGGGGACAAAAATGCCTTGTTGAGACACCAAACCCTCCCCACGGCCAGTCACTGGGAACCCCATCATCTTTTCAAGATGCTTCTAACAAGCAGAACTGGTGGGTCTTCATGCTAACAACCCAAGATAAGGAAAACTTTCCAAGACAAATTTCCTCTCTGAACCTGTTAATCACATTTATTTACTCTTCTTGTGTATTCAGGAAAGCTGGGCCTCCTTCCATCTTCTTCCACAAATAGAGACCTGAAGCTCAGCTTTTCAGTTTTGCCTCAGATACCACAAAAACAGAGACATGCTGGTGGGAAGAACCCACTGGGGTCTCTAGTCCAACCTCCCAGTTCATATACAAGGCTGATTATTTTCCTCTGTAATACCTAACACAAGTGTGTTTTTGTTAGCAATTTTAAATAATCTAACAGCAGCCTTTTTAACAGTTAAGAAATGTGTAAAGCTTTACTCACCCCCAAAAGCTAACTAAGAAGAACCAGAACCAGATGTGGCATACCTGTAAATCCAAGGATCCAGCAATTCAAACTGCAAACATCATCTTCTAAAACCCCTGAGCAGAATCCCAGTTGCCTGTGGCACAGCATGAAGCTCTTGGCCTTTGCTCCCCCCAGGAGAACTTCTGGGAAAATGTATTTCAGACTTTCCTACTCTTATGAAGGAGGACCAAAACTAAACAACCCATCATTATTATTATTATTATTATTATTATTATTATTTAAACAGGGCTGGAAACATTGCTAAAAATTTCCAAAAGGATGTATGGTAGCTTTTTGCTCTGTGTGTTAAATTACAGGCCACTGCACTGATAGCTGTGACTACCTATTTACAACCCCAGCTGAAGCATAAAGGGGTTTTGGTACATCACATCTAGAGACTGCATGACTACATGACTGTACAATAAACATTATGTTTACAACACAGCTTATAAAATAATAATGATGGTTACACTGATGAGGATAATAATAATACCAAACATCAATATTAGCAAAGAGGGACCCATGCTTTATCCAATCAGGGAGATGTCATGAGTTCAAGCACAGTCTGGGCTTTGGTGATTGCTCCACATCCCACAGGCTCAGCCAGGAGCCCAGGACTGCTGTTTCCACCACATAAACCAACACACACAACACCATATGAACACCAGTGCCGCACCACTGGCAGAGACGGTGATACCTGATCCAACACTAAGCTGCAAGGACACAGCATCTCGTTGAGAGATGTCTAGGAAAAGCCACTTTTCCTAAACCTACAGAGGCTGAAAAAGCCTCCAGCCTCCTGCACTACATGTTCTATGCACAGCCAGCATGCCCCTTCCACCTGTGCATTCAGGGCTCACCCCCTGCGTGGACAGGGAACTGTGCAAGGCAATGCAATGCATTTTATTTTGGCTGGGATTTTGCTCAGACGACATTTTCAAGATGAGGTGGTTGCAGTATGATCAAATTTAGGCCTCAAAATACAAAGTGCTAATCAAGAGCTGGAGGTTGCTGCTTTTTTTAAAAGGTAACACTCCTAAATGAAATTGTTCTTTTCAAGTTGTTGGCAATAGCTCCCCAATACCAGCTGAGATCTATACAGGACCTCACAGGATGCCACTCCTGCAGTACTGGTGAAAAGATCTAAAGTTTTAGTTCTCCTGATAGGGAGGAAAAAAGTGAGGCAAGCAACCTCTTAAATCCAGCTGTTGTAAATTTGGGAAAGGTACAAAATTACCCGAGACAAAAGGCATGCAGCACATTAAGCAGGCAGCAGACAACCTGTACCATGCCTGCTTGGGAATGACTTTGAACCTGTAGGATTTGCTACCTTACAAAAATCCCATGAAGCAGGAGAACTTAACAGTGGTACTGGCTTCTTAACAGTGGTGATGGCTTCTACCAAATCCAAGCAAGGAATGAGGATGCTGCATCCAAACCGAAGGTGTTACTGGGCTGACATACCCCTTAACCAGCTCCATTCCAGCAGTAAAGCTAAGGCACAGATGAGGCAGCCAACCAGCAGATACTCATGGAAGCCAGACAGCACAGAACAGCCATTCAGAGAAAGCCAGGGAGAAGGAGACTGGACCATCCAGCTGGAGGAAGGGAAGATGATGATGAGGGATTAGGAAACCTGAGTTTTCCACCTTAAAATCCATGCACAGGACCACTTCAAAGTCTGGGGACTACCAGCACAACCTACATTCTGCTGAGGGTCTCTTCAAGGTGCTTACATGATGGGATGTCGTCTTGCCACTCAGCTCTGTTCTGCACTGGCCTCTAAGGAAACAGCCTATAGCTCTGGGTACTGCTCTTGCAGTAGGGACCTTCTCTCCCCAAAACAGGAGAGCCTTTTGGGGCTTTCTTTAGGCTTCTCTGCCATTCATCCTCTAGAAGAGGAGCTGGGTCCTGTGCCTGGAAAAGCCCCCAGCTTATAGATGACAACCCCAGTGATGTAAACCTCTCCCCTCAAAAGCTCTCAAAATCCTGCAGCTCTTGGCTGGTACATGTTGGTACAAGGTACATGACTTGGCACTGGGTATTCCTGACTGAGACAAGCAAAAGAGGTGACAAAAGGCTGATTTCCAAAATCTCTCATGGCAAAAATACTCCACTGTGCAATGACACTCTTCCATGCAAATATCCAGTCCTTCCACGGCTTTGGGCCTCTCTTCCTTGTCTGAGTGCTCCACACATTGCAGCTCAGCTCAGCCCACACCTCAGCAGCACAGGTGGGCTCTCAGTGGCTGGACAACCCAACCTCACAGTGTGGGAGGCATGGTAAAGCCTCCCCTCTCTTGTCAAGGAACTTTCTAACGAGCTGATTTTCAGGAACCTGCCCAGTAATTTTTATACAAAGCTTCTTCTACTGCTTCTTCTGACTCAGGCTTTAAGGCGGAAATGGCTGAGAGAGAGAACCCGCCCCTTCTCTTGGCAATTTGTTTCAGGGGCTAATCACTCTTGCCTTTAATTTCTAATTTGCCGTAATTTCTGATTTGAATTATTTACCAGGCACTGGTTCTAGCTCTGCCTGCCACTGCTGCATTTGAGAGCCCCTTCCTGCATGATGCACTATACCAGCAGTAATTCATGGATCATTTTTCCTTTGAGGTGATGGGAGATTTAATTGTAGCATCTGCTGACAAATATAAGATACCAATAGCAGTGAAGATGCGTCAGCACAGGCATCAGAAGGGGTGGGACAAACCTGTCAGGAAAACCTAGGAGATAGTCAAACAGTATACCCCCCAGCACTTGGGGTACCCTACCCCGATTTGTAGGATAGAGCTCCACATTGATATTCCCATCCATACCTTGAATTCACATAATGAATTACACCATCCGAGCATGCATTATAAGGCATTCAGATCATACACATCTGGATGTTTTAGGTCATACACATCCAGACCACTCCAAAAGCCCAGTGTTTGAGTCACTGCAGGCTGCTGTGTTCAGCTGAGGGGAGCTGATACTCCAGGTAACCATCTCAGTGCTTTTCACCTGCCACCCTTGGAGTGACAGGGAAAAAGCCACCACCAGCAAGCCCCGTTCTAAACAATCTCTGGCACTTGCCAGAGAGAGAGAGAGAACTGAGAACACTCCTTTATTGCAACACTGGCAGCCCAAAAAAATGCTGTCCTCCACTGAACTGTACCCACAAGGTGAGCAAATGGCAGGCACTGCACCCCCAGGTATAAGAATGCCATATGCAGGCACACATCATCAGTATTGCTTGCCAGGACACAGAGCACTTTGCTACATAAGAAGATGGACAATCTCAGGAGCAGATGCAGCTGTGACATAGGAAAATGTGCCCCATACGCAGTGATGAGTCCAAGAGACAGATGATATTTTCATTCCCTCTTCACTCTTCATAAATCTCACCAGGAACTAAGCAGGTGTTCAGTACTAAAGCTACTAGCCAGCAAGGAGACAGAAAACAACACGCTGTACTTCAAAATAAGATCCCTATCACCTTGTTGCAAAAAGGCAAAAACTTCCTGACCAGGTATGCATTTTCCTCTTCTAGCTCAGTCTGCAGCTCTGCACCCCTCCTGGCTCACAAAGCAGCACATCACACTGCACCGCCAGCCCCCTGGCCAGCAGTGAGGGGTCAGGGTGACGTGTCCACCATCCCAGCATCTCCATCCCAGCAGCGATGCACCAAGAGCAGCACAGAGGCTCCACTGAGGCTCTGACAGACCCATCTGCACTGCTGAACTGCTTGGCACACAGCTGCGATGCACTGCACCACGAGTTCCTGACACCAGACTTTGCTAAATTCATCTACTGGGAGCAAAAGACAAACCCCCAGTAATCCTGCAAGAAACATCTCCCATGTCACAAAACTCGGCATATTCCCATGGCTTGCCAGCACTATTGTCTGCACAGACCAATGGGGAAAAATATTATTTTTAAAGCTGTCACACTTGTAAGTACGACCTTGCAACTCCGAGTAGAGCTGCACCAGCATAATTACTGAAAAAGCCTGTAGAAAGAGGCCTGTAGAAAAAGTGAGATTGTAATAATTTGCTAAACACATTCAGCTGAAAGGTGCTTAACAAACACAAGATGCACCAATACCCTGAAAGTACACAGATACACTTTTCTTACCCCTAGCCTTGCCCCACATCACCTTCCCCTGACAACAATTTCTCATTAAAAAAAGTGAATTAAATATATACAGCCAGGAAGCATAAGCTGCCTTTGTAAAGCATTCTGATTAAAAACAGGAATACATGGTTCAAATCTCGCTAAGAATTAAGCATAAGCTCCAATTTTAGAAGATAAAAGACCTCAATGAAACAAAAAACTGGGCTTTGGTTGTGCGGGGGCACAGAGAGGAGAGCACACCATAACACAGAGCCACACAGCTGTGCTGCCGTCAGGGCACACAACTCACCATCACCTCTGAAATCCATCAGCTCTAGCCGAAGTTATATTCCAAGCGTGCACTTTCACCCAGGAAGCCAATGTTTCAATTTACAAACTAATGGGAACACAGGATTCCTTTCTGCAACAGATGGGCCCTTCCACGGCGGCAGGCCTGAGCCCTTCCTTAGTTTCACGACTGCAGACGGCTCTGACTGGGCTGGACATCAGCGTGCAGATGCAAACGATGCCAAATCCTCCAGGGCGTGCAGAGGCAGCGAGCTGGCACTGCTCCTGCTGTCCCTGTGCAGGCTGACCGGCGCAGCCCCCCTCCCAGGGATGCGAGACACACGCACATTTTACTCCAAACAGGTATAGAGGCGTTCCCACAGGCTGACAAACTGCACCTGTATCACTGATTATGTTAATATAACTTAAAACACACAGAGGCAGAGTCAGACCAATCAGAATTACAACATTCCTAAGCTAGCTGTAACCCATACTCCTGACTTAATGCTACAAGAGACAGAAGAGAGAGGGAGAAAGAATAAAGTTAGAGGTGCATGCCTAAAATGATGCACAGTGAATATAAAATGACTTGAACCTCTCTAGGCTGCGAGCTGGCACTTATCAGAGACATGCAGCTCCCAGCACAAGAGCGTCTTACTGCCCCACATGCTTGGAAAACACATATATTTCTTAAATAATTTTAAAATCACAATCAAAAGGAAATTGGATGTTTATGATGCATGACTAAGTATCAGACTGTATGCTTATTTATTAGTGATGTCCACACTTCCGAGCTACATTTTTTTTAATATCCTCCTAATTTGCAACAATATATAGGTACTCTTCAAATAACACACACTAGTGGACTACAGTTGGTGCAAACTGGCATTAGTGAGATTGCATTTCTGCTCTTGTGAAGAAATAAACACTCCATCTCATACAGCTGTAACCATAGTGTATTCTTTGTATTTAGCAATGGCTAACGTGTTCTAATACACCCTCAGAAAAGCTCTTTTGTTCCAAATCAACGACTTAAATAACACAAATTTTTTAACATATTGGTAAAGAGGAACTAGTGTAGGGCTCACGGCTCGCTGTGTCTGACCAGATACGTGGCCAGGACAACAAGTCTAAACTTGTCAACAAGGATGGGATTAAAAAGATCTCACTGAAGGCCTGCAGCATCTCTCAGATTCAGTTCTCAGTTCTGCTGGGATTTCTCCACATGGTATTTTAAGATGCAGCAACCAACAGTTTAACAGACTGAGACCCAAGTCCTAAAGCACCCTCTCAATGGAAATAATTCAGTATTATTTAGATATAAAACTAAACTGAGGCCTATTAAAGTACTCAAAAACCCTGAACAACTTTTTAAGGAAAAGACGGCCTAAAAAATCGCCTGTAAAAAAGGTCCGTGGAACATCCAAAGAATCTTCCCAGTCTTCTCCTCAGGCCCTCCTGATACCCAGCTTAGGACCAGGCTGACCACACTAACGGTGGCCGAGCGCTGCGGGTTAAAGCCGAATTCACCCCGCAGGCACAGGCAGCAGCAGCAGGCAGAGAAGGCAGCGCAGGCAGGGCAGGCAGCAGGCCGGCTCCGCGCCCCGGCCTGCGCGCTGCGCGCATTTTCCGCGCAGTTGCAGAGGGCTCGTCCAGCCCCGCACCGCGGGGACCCCCCCGTCACCTCCCTGCCCCGGGGGTCTCCCCAAACCGCGGGACGCGATGGTGGGCACCCATTTCCTCCTGCCCCGGTCCCTCCCCGGGTCCGGCAGCCTGGGGTGGGGGGGAGCTACGGGGGATGGGCGCATCGCTGCGGGTCACTCCGAGCCGCGCCGACCCCATCGCGGCCGTGTTCGCCGTCGGACGGTGCCCCGGCCCCGTCTCCTCCCCATCCGCATGGGTCTCTCCGTGCAGTTGCTTTTTTTTTAGGCCACGGGCGACCCAGCGCTTTAACAAAGATAAATAAATAACACGAAAGGCACCCTACCCTCCCCCCATCCGCGCTAGCCCCGCGCCCTGGCTCCGAACTGCGCCGCGACCCGCACGCCCCGCCGGGGACCGGGATAACAACGTGGGGGGGTTGGGCAAAGTAAAGGCAAAAGCAGAATAAACAAATAAATACCCCCCCATCCCCGCACCCCGCCGCCCTCGCTGCGGCCTCGGTACTCACCGACGCCCGCTGCGGGCAGGGGTCGGGCGGGCCGGGGCCGGGGCCGGAGCCGGGGCCGGGCGGGCCGGGCGCGGAGCGGAGCGGCGGGCGCGGAGCGGCGCGGGCCCCGCTGCCCATGTGCTCGCCCGAGCACGCGCTCGGCTCAATGGAACGTTGTGCTGGCGAGCGGCTCTGTGACGTCACCGCCCCCCGCCGCCCGCGGCCGCAGCCCGGGGCAGCGAGAGCAGCCCGCCCCGTGTTCCTGCCCCGCATCCCACCGCATCCCACCCCATCCCGCTCCATCCCACCGCGTCCCACCGCGTCCCACCGCATCCCACCGCGTCCCACTGTATCCCACCGCATCCCACCGCATCGCACCGCATCCCACCGCATCCCACCGCATCGCACCGCATCCCCCCGCATCCCGCCGCGTCCCACCGCATCCCACCGCATCCCCCCGCCAGCCCCGCGCTCCTACCCTGCATCCCACCGCACCGCACCGCGCTCCTGCCTTGCATCGCACCACATCCCACCGCATCCCACCGCCCCATACCTCATCGCATCCCACCGCCCGTCCCGCGCTCCTGCCCCGCATCCCACCACCGGCACAGCTCCGCATCCCACCGCCGGCATCGCTCCGCATTGCACCGACACCGCACCGCATCGCATGGCATCGCTCCGCACCGCACAGCACCGCACCGCCAGTACCTCGGCGTACATGGAAAATAATCAAGGAAAAGACCGGATTTTTAAAGGCGGCACTCCGCAGGTGCGGGGGAAGCCGGCGAGGAGGCGCGCAGCGTGCATGGGGAGGTTACAGGACCCCGTCCTGCTCCCCACGGACAGGAAGGTGCCGCGGAAGAGCGGAATCAGCTTCAACATCAGCGGATGGGCAGCACGGAATCCTGCACTTCCCATCCTACGCGGTTGTTCACTCCAACAGAAGCCTTCGGCCCCGAACACTGCGAGTTTGCTTCTTACAGAAATATTTTTTTCTTTTAAGTACCATTCTCTCAAGTGCTGACATACCATGGCTGTCTCCAAATTATCACAGGAGAGAAGGATACAGGCATCCTCCACACAAATACAGAAAGAAGCTTTGCAGCCCTCCAAGAACACGGAGAGGGAACAATGAGAATACAGAACAGTCAGCAGACTGTTGATACAGGAAAAGAGCAAATCTCCAGTAAATGGACAGAACAAGCTTTATTTCCATTTTCTGTTGCCTTTTTTTAAACAAACTAAGAATAAATGAAATGTATCCTCTTGATTCCAGGCTGGACCCAAAATGAAGTAGAAGCCTCAATGCCATGTGAGATTTTTCTCCATACTGCAATTGCTCTCTCCAGTAGGGAAACTAGAATCGTGCTGTGCTGGCAGCCTTGCAGCAAGGTGGGAGCTGCAGTGTCACTTCTGCAGTGTGTACAATCTGAGAGGGTGCTGGCATCTGCCTGGGTTGTGGTGCCCAGCCTGGGAGCTGTCACTGTCACACCAAGCTAATCAGCCTCTGCACAGAGCCTGTGCTACCAGGCTTAGTGACATCTTCATGTGGTAACACATGCTGCTCCATTTATTTAGTGAATATATTCCAACTCCCCCACAATGCTTTGACTATTTCAAGAAAGAGCTGATCTGCAAAAACTACTCAGTCATTACAGGAGAAGCAAATGCTTATGCAAAAGGCACAAAATTATGGTATAAATCCAAGCTGCAACTCTGTGGTCCTGCAAATTAACAAGATACAGCACTGGGTTGTAAAAAGAGGCTTTGCATGCTGATGGTAAGAGAGGTAGAAGCCCTCCTGAGCAGGTAGATTAAAGGTTTTTGTGCTGTCCCTTTCAGCAAACTGCTGCAGCAGAAGAGAGGTGGAGGAGATCTCTTTGGGCCATACTCCTTCAACTGGCTGGAGACCAAGTCCTAAATAAATTACTTCCCAAGGTCAGTGAACTCAGGACAAAGATCAAAATCTAAGGTTACTTATGAGACCAAAGGTTCATTTTATCAGCTAAAAAGGGCCAAGTGCTGGAGCACCCTGACACATTATATTCTGGAGCATAGTGACACAATTTTTTCTGGTGCAGTCTGACACACTTTTTTCTCCGGGCCCATTCCCACTCCAGAGTTTGGGAGAAGCAGTGGCATAAAAGTATTACTCTGCTTTCACATGGGTATTGCCCTTAAATGGAGCCCTGATGGCTCCTTCACAGCTCCTGGCTGCCAGAGCAGAAGAGAAATATGTATCAAATAGCTCTGAAAATTGAGTTTTCATTCCTTTCTCCCTAGGACTCCCTTCCTTTCTTGGCAAAACACATAGAGGATCTGCTTTTAAAACATCAGTTCAAATTAATAGAGGTTTTCCTGATGCCACAGACTTGCCCAGGTCTTACCAGCACCAGCAGCATGGCTGTGCCATGATGAGAGATAGGTATTTTCATGTTCAATTCCTGGCATGACAAAGCCAGAAAAATATAATGAAGAGGAGTAAAAATGTTTGCCTGCCTGTTTACACACAGAGAAGCCAGACCACAATCACAAAGGTTATCTACATGTAGCTCCCGGAGGGACCTCTGTAACCTGTGGCACAAGGACATGCTGCTCCCCTCCACTGCAAGGCAGTCCTGGGGTTTGGAAGTCAGACCCCACATCCCATAAAAATTCACAGACCACCTGTTATACCTTTCCAGAGAGGCTGGCAGGGGGGTGGCAGCTGACCACCAAGCATATTCCCCTGTGATGGCACAGTTGAAGCCTCAGCAACCAGGGGGAGACCCTCTGTTTCCATCACACCAAGGGTCTCTCATTGCAGGAAACATAAAAAGGCACGTAGAATAGGCCTTGTGTTCTTATCACTCAGCCCTGCAGCCTATCTAGTGTTTGTACTCTAAAAATCATCTCGTAATATGATCTGAATAGTCTCATATCAATAAAGCACTCGAGTGTAATCATCCTTACGACAGCTTAGCGCACTTACACAAGGCAATTGCATTGCTCTAAGTTCACCTCTGCAAATTAAACAGAGCAAAGTCAAGGCCAACTGACGCAGCATGCTCTTTCGAGGCCAAAAGAAGATCTGAGGCAAAGATCAGGGGTCAGGCTGCAATGAGGCTGTGGCAGCTGAAGCATTCTACCCTCCAGCACTCTGCTTTTGCTTCCCTGCCTATGGCCCCACAAGCTTTGCTGGCAGCAGAGATCACATGAGTGTTTAATCCATGCCAGTGGAGCCAAGGAGAGGAGTGATGTGTTCTTTGAGGTTACTAGAGCGCAGAGGTGACAGTTTCCAGCTGGCCAACACAGGCAGCTGGAAAGTGAAGTGTCATCAGCCAGGGCAGGTAGGTGCAGCAGAGGCTGGAGCAAACCACCGCACATTCCCTGCACACATGGGTCATGGAGAGACACAGAAGAAAAAACAGCTGAGTGTGTAATCATAGCAGTAATTATACCTTCCCTCATCCAGGGATTAAGCTTGTTCCAGGTTAATTCCAGAATTCTCAAAAAAACCCTCAGTCATCTCAAACACGCAGGAGGAAGGGTTAGGTCCTTGCATCTGCTCCTCTCCTAAGAGAAACCAACATTTCACATCAGCCTGTCCATAAAGACATTAAGTTGAACATCAGTGTCTTGTCCTCACTTCACCTTCTTGGATATTATCTTGGAACTCTTCTTCTCTGAAGATTAGAAACCACCTAATTGTCATCCGGAATGTATTTACAGCCAGTTACAGCCATTTGTTCTGCAGCAGGTGTTACAATTTGACAAAACCAGCTCTTGTCCTCACTCTTTTACATACCTCCCTTCTGTATTTACCAATATCAAGTTCATTCTGTGACAAAGCAATGGGAAAATGCAATGGTGCTTATCATAATTAATTTATTTTCCCAGTCTTTTAATTTAAGTACTAATATTAATTTAAAGAAAAGGCATTCCTGTACCTGAGCAGTGATCCATCTCTAGGTGATAGTGACTCACCTGTGATTTTGGTGGGGACAAAGAGCCAGGAGCAGGATAACACCAAAAATAAAGACTGGAAGCTTTATGAAGCTGCTGGAAAGATTTCCATTGCCTTCTGTGTGCCCTCAGTGTTCAATGTAGGATGAAGAATGGATTCTGGGTAGCTTAAATGTGACTCCAGAGCAGAGAAAGAGGATATTCAGGGTTGGTATGAAGAACAGAAATAACAGGCTTGTCACTGATGGCCCAGCTACCAGCTATGGAAGCATGTGACTCAGATGCTCCATATATTCCCCAAGTATATGGCAGAAAAAATAATTGGAAAAAAAAAAGAAATACGACTTTTCAAAGAGACACCTTTCTGCATGTGCAGCAAGACTGAACTAGTAGAACAGATGTACAAAAACTCCACTAGAGATTATGAAGAGCATTTAAAATTACTATCTTGGATGTGATTTAAGAAAGAAGAAAGCACTGGAATAAAGTGAAACCAAATGTCTGCATTACTAAAGTTGGAAAGTAGAGGTGAGCATGCTTGAGTTTGGGGGAGGGCTATCAAAACTGTGAGCCAGAGGTTTGACATCATTGGTGAAAAAAAAAAAAAAATGCTGTGAACAAGAGAGAATTCAAGAGAGAGGAAGGCAGCACCATTCGGGTCCCAGCCAGATTTCCCAGGAAGCCCCTGAGAAAGAGACTGACTAAATCCTTGGGGAGAAGGAGTTTGTTTTGTCTGAAGGGTGAAAGATCACAAGAGAAGTTGCATGCCTGGGAGAGGAAGTGGAAAGTGGTGCTGTCAGCAGAGATAGGAAACCATGGATGTGAGGATACCCTTGGATGAGAGATAAGGGCCTGGTCACAGGAGAGCCCTGTGCCCACAGGAGAACTATGTGTCTCAACAGCAGCCGAGGATGCACAGAGGAGGTAAAATGCCACCAGTCTCCAGAGGAGAGCCTAGTGTCTGCTCCCCTATTTCTGCAGCACTCAGCTTCTTGGAAAACAGCAGGATCTCTGCTTTCCTCACACAAAGATCCTGTTGCTAAATCTCAAAGAGGAAACTGTTTAATTTGTCATTTATTCTTTGGCACCTGTGATTGTGTTAGACATTATAAACAGGTCGGACCAGCCAAGCTGGCAGACACCACTCTGGTATCCCCAGGGTCCTTCCCTTTCTGTTTACTTTCCTTTTTTAGCTTTTACACTAACCTCTTCATCTATAACAAATATACAACATTCCTGTGGACAATTTTCAAGGGAGAGTGACACTGGCAGCCCATGGACTGTCACGACAGACCTGTTGACACAGCCAAGCCACAACCTGAGCTTTGGGCAATGCACAGTGCTCCTCCAGCAACAGCAGGGAAGTGGGGGATGGTGTGTGAAACCTGTGCTGGACCTGATGTCCTTCTCCTTTCAAGACCAGTTTCTATTTATGCACTTGTGTGAAGTTCAGCTTTCCCAAAATGCTTCTTTATGGATGTGCCCCACACTGCCTGTGTGGGCGCAGCCAAGGGGCAGGCATGGGGGCTGGGTCCTCTGGGAGCTTGAACAGGCTCGTCTGTGGCTGCAGGTATGGGATCTTCCTTGGAGGCAGCTGGGAGACTTGTGCTCTCATTAGCACCACTGGTGACAGTGGCACCACTGCCCATGTCTCATGTAATGACCCAGCACCGCTCTAAGAAATGGGAGATCTGCTCCAACACCCTCCTTTGCATCTCCCTGCTGCCTGGAGAGTGGCTGCACCCTGAGCCTTTTGGCCTGTGCTGTCCCCTTTCTTCCCAGCTCCTATGTCCTGGGATTTTAAGTCCATTTCACAGACATGATGCTGGTACTCCTATGCTACAAGGCACAGGATATGAAAATAGGCAAACCGGTTAACAGCCACTAAAGAAATTCCGACAGCACTGGAGAAAAGACCTAAGGGAGGCAGAAGTATCTGGTGTGGGCATCTGTCATAATCTGCTCACCAGTTTAGTCCTGGAGAATGTCCCATTTAAGCCCTGACCTCATGATGGACACCTGTGTAGCTGGCATCCTTGCTGTACCAAAAAGAGATTTAAACAACTGCAGAGCAGCCACAGTACTCACAAAGGTAGATAAGCACCAGGCTGTGCCCCTGCCACGTCTCAAATGATGGTAATTAATGTTGTGTTGCACCATGGAAGCGAAGAAATGCAAGCAGCTTAGAAGCAGTAGTGATCAATGAAGTCTTACAATGTCCTTAAGATGCATATATATTCTACATCCAAGTTCACAGATATGTAAACTGAGGTGCAGAAATGTAAAAGATCTTGCCTGTGGCCATACAGAGAGTGCACATTGAGTTCTGACTGGTGTAACTGGGAGGCACTGGAGTTCTGACTCCCTGTCTCTTGTTCTCAGCGTTGGGTGACAGACAGCATTGGTTAAGTGGGTGGGATAACCATGGCTGACATCTCCACAGTATCACGATTCGCAACTTTTAATTGCTGTTCAACAAATTCAAAATGAAATTACGCATAGAAAGATGGGAACTACAGAGCCTTAAAAAATGCATCCATGTTCTTCCCCATCAAATCTAATTAGATTTGCCAAAATCAGTGTGCATTGATCTGTGATTCAAACAATATGCTGATAACAAATTTTCATGATAGACATGGTTATAAAGCTGCTTGACTAGACTATGAATTAGCCCCTTCAGCAGAAGCTCTCAGCACATTTTCTCAGTACAGTCTTCCACAGACAGCTTTTAATCCCCAAATCAACAGGCAATGCCATTGTTTAAGGTTCTCCAGGCTCTCTGCTGAGCAGCCAGCAGAGAAGCAAGGCAGGCAGCATATTCATGTTGACTATCAATCTTCATTAAAATCAAGACACTGTCTTTAAGCACCCATCTAAGCAAACTGTAATATGTGCTGGGAAAAGACCTTTCCACTACTAGGCAGAGCAGCTTATTTTGCTGTTGTGCTGGACAGTTTCACCTTGGCAATGATGGGTAGGGCAAGCATGGGTTGTATGGAAAGCATCACATAAATAGACTATCACCCCAGAAAACCAGCACCACACAAGGGCTGTGTGCTGATACTTGCCTTCCTGCTAGTGTCTGGTCTCTGCCCCCAGGATCTTTTTTTTGGTAGCCCATGGCAGGGAAACAACACTGATTTGTTTGGATAGTTTGTCTTTCAGCCAAATGATGTCAATTGGTAGAAGTGAATGGAAATGGGAAAGTGAGGGCAGAGCAGGTAAGTTTTAAATAAGTCAAAGTAAATACTTGACATGGCAGGAGAGACCAAAGGACAGGATTTTCCATTTGTGCTCAGTTTTCAGCTGAGCTTTGCAACCACTGACATCTGAGAGCTTCTGAAAATGTGCCTTGCCTGAGAGCCAGAGTGCATCAGAGTTTAAAGTTACTCAGAAAAAAATTGCAGAGGGCAGGCAGTGTACTTGTATCTGTTTGTACCCCAGATTTATCCTTTATCTGCTGTCTTTTCATCCAGAAATTGTTACTGCTGCAGAAGAGGAAAACCACAGCACTTTTTCTGCCTGATCTTTTAAAGTAATGAGCAATCCCAGCCATGGGATCTGCTCAGCATCTCTGAAAATTTACATACCCTGTGTTAAATCTTGTGTAACATCAAGACACACCATGGAAAAAAGCTGTCATGACCAGGATGTTGATCACTGACCACTGGCAAAGATTGCTCGGGGAGGTTATGTGGAGTCCCCATCCTTGAAGATATTCAGAAGCCATGATCACAGATAAAAGGTCATGGTCCTGGGCTGTCTGCACCAGATGACCCTGCTTGAGAAAGAGGGATGGACCAGGATTTACACATTTAAAAAAATAATAAGTTATAGCCATGTAATATGGACATAGGTGTGCTAATATAAATTATTTCAATTTAGGAAGAGATTATACCAGAATAAGGATTTTTATCCCAGTGATATGGGATGGATTTGGGGCTGGTAGGGATCTTGGTGCAAGTCATGCCAGTCTGCATCCTGACCCCTGGGTTCCTCTCACTCTGACCTGGCTGCAGTGCCTGTCCTCTTTGCTGGGTCCCTGCTTCACACCAGCTGAGCCACATCACACCAAGGCCAAGCAGAAGAGGGGACAGCTTATCTATTGAGTCATGGAAATATGGAATAGTTTGGACCTTTCCATTTAACTGTACAAGTGGCATGGCATTTTTGTGCCACTAAGCAAAAAAAAAGGCAACAGCTGAGCTCTTTTCATAAACCTAAGTAAATGGAACAACAAAACAGTATGGATTATATACGTTCTAACCTATAGTGCCTGCTGCAAGCTCCAGGTTACTGTGTTTGCCCACCCACAGCAGCACTGTCCACCCAAGGAAGTTACCAGAAGAAATCCCCCAGCAGGGATGACACAGGTCCTGAAACTCGTTAAACTTGAATGGGCTGTAAAACTTTATGAAATCCTGTCTGCCCTTCAGTTTTACATTGGATTAGGTTGAACTGGTTTTAAAACTGGCTGGAGAACCAAGATGGGCCAGCAGGATCAGCTGGAGAGGCAGACGGTAGAAATTCAGCGCTGCATGCCTACGTTGATCAGAGCAGTGCCCCCTCTTACCAGGGAGGGTGGAGTGCTCTGCCTGATAAAAGGCTGAGCTCAGCAGACATTAAAGGAAGGGTGTTAGTAAAGATCAAAAGGTAGGAATGGGAGATAGAGCTGCCCCATTTGCAAAGTTACCAAAGCCTGCCAATGAGAATGAAGATATAGATGCTGTGATGCTGAATGAATGGGGCAATCTAGATAATGATATCAGAATTAAATTAATTAAAAGAAGATTAAAGAAAGATTGCAAAACTAAGGTTGTAATCGTGTCCCTGCTGGAGTCAATAAGCGTTTCATGGTTTCTGTGGTGCTTCATGAAGAGCCCAAGATGTTCCTCCCAATGCATACCAAGACAAAGAAAGGTATCAGCTGAAAGCTGATTTACACAGAGCCAACTATAATAGGGAATAAATAATTTGCAGTGGCCTCATAGTTACAAAATTGAAACCATGCATGGCTGGAGCATCCAGAAGGATGAATACAATTCATATCAATGTCATCACTGATCTGCAAACTATGGGGTATTCATGAGTACTTTAGGGCAGCTGTGGTAGGACACCAAATTTCTCATAACTTGTGGTAGGATGAAGTTTCTCATTCAAAGTATTTTAAACAGATTTGAACAGGCAAGGTATGCTCACACCAGGTCAGTACTTGGTGTCATGTGGACATGCTGTGTCTTGCCAGGAGCTGGCACTCTCTGGTAGGATTTACTCTTCCTGCAAGCAAGGTCCCTAAGGGCCACCAGCAGGGACACTTACAGAGGAACCTCATGGAAACATCAGTTGAGCTTAAAATCTTCTGGAAAGCAGCATTTCCAAATGCAAATATGTGACATGCATGGGAAGTTGGTTACCAATTTCAAGAAAAAGGAGCTTGAAATGGAGTTGGAGGATGGAGGAACCTCAACAGCCAGGTCACACAGCGCATCTGCACAGACCTCTGTGGCAGCCACCTCCCTGTCCAGATATTTTGCTCCAGCTGCTAAGAAGGTCATCAATATCTGGCGATTATTTTTGCCCCTGGATCCCCCTTAATGCTTTTGCAGTGTGCGTTCACTGTTTTGGCTGTCACACTCAGTTTTAGGGCAGCTCGCTGAAATGAATGGGCAAGGGATGGATTCATTTTAATCAAGTACCAAAAATTAAATTTAAAACTAAATTTCAAATAAATGTACACATGAGGATGCATGCTTTTGCCCTTGTAGACATGGGAAAATGCTGTATTGTTCCACAAGGGCAAGAGGCTTATGTTTTTTTCGTTCACAAATGCAAAAGAAGGAAAGTGGTTTTCAGTAGGAATCCAATTTTACAGGGAGGGAATAATATGTTACATAGTCAAATCACTTTGATGTCAATTTTATTTTGCAATCACTTCATAAGATATTCATATAGCCTTTTACATTCCCTTAAAGTGTTCAAGTCTAGGCACAATACAGTATTATCTTACTCTTTACCATAATGATGAACGATAATGAGAACACATAATAAGATTTTACATGTGCCCAAAGAAAAATCTGCTTTAGCCCAGATGAGAGGAATTTTGCAGATCAAATTAATATTATAAAACAGCACAATTTATCAGAATAATACAGCTTTTCTTCTCTCAATCCATTGTGAATCTCAGTGTCTGCAGCCAATACATGGTGAACTATTAGAGGCTGATGGAATTTTTTTGGCAAAATCTCTATGAAAAATACTTAGTTGATAAAAGGAAAAAAAAAAAAAAAACCAGAAAAACCCCACCAAACCAAACCTCCCTTTTCCCCACCTGCCCATCACACTTACACACTATAAACACTCTAATATTTAAAAGGTCTGTTGCAGCTTTTCTATAGTGATGCTGTTTACTGTGGAAATGCCATCCCAGTTCAGTTACATCTTTGCTCAAGTTCCTCAGAAATGAATGGATCACATTTGGTTGCCCTGAATTTTTTATGTTCAAGGAGCATGGTTGATAGCATAATGCTATATATTTTGTTGCATCCTTTTAATATAGATTCAGTTTATTCATCTATTCATGATTTCAAAGTGTAGCCTAAAAGTAAATTAGTAAAGTGTAGAACAGTGGGACAACCTGGATAGAAAGTGGGGGTGGAAAACTCATCTTTGCTGTCTCATCCAGCATCCTCACAATACTTTCTACATTTTTACTTGGTTTTAGATACTTAGACATCAGCTTCTCTGAAGAACTCTTTGGAAAGCCTTGTCCTGGTAGCAGTTGTTACAGAGCAGGTTTTCTTTCCTGGGACACGTGAATAAATCAAAATTACTTAAGCAGTGATTGTAGTGCAGTCAAACGAGAACATAAATAGTTCTAGGAAACCGCATTGACAGTTTATCACACTGGATAAACCTAAATGAAGTACATAAAGTAAGACTGAATGAATTTGGAACCTGAGTAATGTGGGGTAGGACCCCACCTGATACTGCAGACACCACTTTTACTCAGGGCAGGGAGAGCAGGGGTGTTTCCATGCTGTGAGGAAGCACACGAACCTTTAGCTCAGATTTGCTGCATCTACACAGTTGCAGTGCTGATCCTGCTTCCCCTAATTCATCCACAGCACAGCACGGCCTTGGTCCCAAGCCAAAAGAGGCTTTGTCAGACAGTCAGCCGGGCACTAGATCACAGGAACTACCTGCACCGAGAGGCTTTGTTTGGTTCTGCTGTCGTCACGGAGCAGATTAATGGGAGAAAAAGGAGTGGAAAGAAGCTCTCGCTCTGGCAGCTGCACCCCTGTGAGCAGCCCCTTGTACACGTGTGGCGCCTGGAAGAAAAATGTGCTGGGAAACGGGAGCACTGCTGTGCAACTGCAGCCGCAGCGATCCAGGGGGATGTCCCGAGGGATCCAAAGGGACGTGGCTGTGGGAGCAGGGCTATGGATTTGATCACGCACACTCAGCCTGGCAGAACTTTTGGGTGTTTGTCCTCCTAGTAGCTGTATAAAAAGCACGATTCCTGTATTTTTTTTTTTCCTCTTTCTTCATGGATAAATTAGCATGAAGGAAGCTGATGGAGCTAGTTAGTTCCAAGTGGTGTTAATTTCTCTGCTTGGAACTCTTTGTGACCCAGTCAGATTGCTTAATTTTTGCAGCTTTTATTTTCAAATCTATTCATTTATTGCACCTAATAATTTATTTCTACATGGAAAACATAATTCCATGTAATTTGGACATAGAAGCTTGCAATGGAAATTACACATGGTGGCAAGAAAGATTTTGCCTTGAATGGAAATGTATTCAACAGAGTAGCAGCCATGGCAAGCTCTGTAGACAGACATACATGAAGGGTGAATTTAGCAAAGAAATATAATCACCGTAACACAGAATGTCGGGAACTAGATGCTTTCTCCCAGACTCGTCTAGAAAAAAGAATAGTTCCACAATTCCTGTATCAAGCTGGAAACTGGAAGCAGTGCTTGTGGGAATAAGATACTTCAGTCAGCCTGAGTTGGGGAGGTCCACTCTCAGCCAGTGATTTCTCCCTTGTGTCTCATGGTTTCAAGCACGACCATGCAGAAGTGCCTTGTAGCTTAGGCTGCCATGCATTGGTGGCAATTGAAGCAAGGTTTGCTCAGTAGCGACAAATATTAAATAGCTTTGGCAAGTGGCCAATAAAGCTTTTTCATATGCATTAATATTCAGCACCAAAGGTCATACTCATCATTATCAGAAAAAAATTAATTTATCTCATTTGCTAGGAAGGTGGAGTCTGGACAGACTTAGAGACAAGCTGCTCAGGCTCTGTGGAGATGTGAAAAAATATCTGTATTATAGTCACAAACCAATTGAGGGTGATATGGCTACTGTCTGGCCAGGCTCTCACCCAGACCTGTTCCCTCCTGGAAGCACAGTAACTGCAACTCTTTCATGAACCTGCTGAACATCTGCAAGAAGGGCTGGAATTCCGGAGATCTGGGGAACTACACGCCCTCAGTCTGACCTCAGTGCCAGAGAAGACTATGGAGCAGACCATTCTGAGTGACATCACATGACACGTACAGGACAACCAGGGAACCAGGCCCAGCCAGCAAGGATTTATGAAAGGCAGGTCCTGCTTGACCAACCTGATCTCCTTCTGTGACAAGGTGACCCACTTAGTGGATGCAGGAAAGGCTGTGATATCTGCCTAGACATTAGTAAAGTCTTTGACAATGCATTTTTCACAGCATTCTCCTGGAAAAGCTGGGTTTTTATGGCTTGGATATGTGCACTCTTCACTGGGGAAAAATCTGGCTGGATAAGAACGGTGGTGAGTGGAGTTAAATCCAGTTACAAAGGGTGTTCCCCAGGGGCCAGTATTGGGGCCAGTATTTTCTGCCCAGTGGAATAGGACCTGGGGGTGTTTGTTGACAGACAGCTGAGTTACCATCCCTGGAGGGATTTCACAGACACGTAGGTGTGGCACTTGGGGATATAGATTAGTGGTGGATTTGGCAGTGCTAGGTTACTCAATGATCTTAAAGTCTTTTCCAGCCTAAACAATTCTATGGTTCTATGAAGGGAATTACTCACATGGCTGAGCAAGATGAGCAAGATGCTCCAAATTCTTGCACCTTTCCTTCACTCAAGATCTATGTAGAAGATGACTGGGTAAATTAGGAAAAAAACCCCTTTGACTTTCTAGCTGCTACTCTGAATCTTGGATAACATTTTTTTTCCTGCTTGTCCCCACCGACATTACAGCTATTCCTGAGATGAGTAAATGGCACGAAGGTAGGTAAAACCTGCTGAACATCAAATGTTTTATACTGGAAATGAGATCCAGCTTCTGCAGTTTATCTATCTCATTTCTTGATTTCACATTTTTTTCTAGGCAAGTTCAGGCCTTATCCGCGTGAAAACAACAAGGGGAAACGAGGGCTTAGCTCTCAGTCAGCAGAGCCTTTTTTCAGAAGCTCCTATAAATGTCCTTTTAAAATGAAGGAATAGCTAACCTGTAAGCAGGGAAGTAAATCCTGAGTCTCTCTCCAAGCTGTCTGCTTGTGTTAGGATCACCTATAGTTCAGTTTTATTTTTCTGTTAATTGCTTGGCAGATGATTCTAACACAAATCAATCAAAAAAAAAAAAAAATCCAACGTACTAGAAGATGGTTCATCTCTGAAGATGAAACAACCACCTCCATCTTCTGTTTTGAATAAATTCAGATTTCAACTGCAGTGCTTGGCTTATTTCCAGTTTACAGTTTTTCTATTCCACTTACCTGAAATTCTCCTTTTCATTCAACTCTGATGAAATGTTTGTCATCTCTCAACTGGAGCAAGAGTGCTTACGTAGGGACAAGTAAAGTGATTTCTTTATAGGTAGTGATAAAATTTTCAAGAGCATCCTCCACTGGCACAAATCTGTTTCTCTGGAAGAAACATGGAATTTCTACAGATTCTGATGGGAGCTGAATTAAGCAGACATGGATTCTTTCATACATCCCAGGTCTCCCCTAGCATATTTTGTATTGAAACAGTGAAGCCGTTTACATGGTAACTTGGCTGGAAAGACAGAACTTAAAACACAAGAATAAAAATTAAGCTGGAATCCTCAAAGTCGGTATTTGATTAAATTAAATCAGTGAGGGTATATGATAAAGGAAATTTTATTTTCACCATGATGGTTTGTTTCTAGTTTCCTTTGATGCTACATTTTATTTAAAGTTCTTCTGGAAGAGAAGTAGCTTGTAGTGTCCTGTGAAACTAAAAGAGCAGAGAGGTGAAGTTAAAAATGCTCCTTGTATTTCAAACAGAGCTTCGGTACAGCTGTTTGGCAAGCACTGTAAATACCACATTTCATTTCAAGGCTCAGATGCTGCTTTTGTAAGCTTATCTCCTCTATTGCTCCAAAACAGCAGCAAAACCCAACACCTTCTATCCAGATACAATGCACTACCAACTGAATCCAGCCCAGAAAGTCCTGTGAGATGTTTGTGTCTTCCAAACATGCCAATCTCTCATGAGGAGTTGGAAAGTGGAAGCCACATTCCTCTTTATTCCAGCAGCAATTTAATGACCAGAAGAGGTTTCTTAACCCTGTATCCACAGGCTGCTTTAATTTTTTTTAATTGCATTATTTAGGTACTTTGCAATCCTACAACAAAGTAAGAAATATCATAAATATGAAGCGTCATCCCATAAAATCATGCTTTTTTAGAGTGGCAATTTGGGATCATGTCAGTGATTTGATGTTTTCCAGCAGGAAAGTGACAAAGGGAACTGATACTCAATTAAAAGATGTGAGTAAGAAATTAAATAAATGCAAGTATCCTATTCATCAAAAGACTAAGGACCTTCTGCAGATAGAAGAGTAAACCCGAAACCATTCTCCAAACAATTTAAGAAGCCGACAAATAAGAAGAGGTTCATTAATCGTTGTAGTCTAGCCACATTTAACAAGAATAAGCGAGGGGGTTTTGCTAACATATGAAACTGGGACTCAAAGGTGACAGATATTTTTCAGTTTTTGTGGATGAATCTACACCTCCTGGTTCATTTTGGAGGATGGGGTCGCAGTTATAAATTCTTGAAAAACATCTTGCTTCTGTTTTGAATCAATATCTAAAATAGGGAGCACGCCAAAAGGCAAATGAAATGAATGTATTTTTAAAATTAGATATCCCAATAAAAGGCAGAACTTTTATATTATTCATAGCTGCAAGTTGTCCTGATTTACAGTTGAGATACAATTAAGTTTCAGTTCACGTAATTCTTTTTCCTCATAAGTGAATATCTGAATCACACGCTGGAAAAAAGCAACTGCAGACCACTTCTATAAACCCAGTTACAGAGGGTGATGCAAAAAAAAAAAAAAAAAAAAGGAGATAAGCTTTCCTTTGTCCCGTTTTTCTAATAGAATGGGCTTTTTTTCCCCCAAGAAACCTTCAAACACCTAAAGCCATCCATCAAATTGGATTTAGACATTTACCTTCTTTCCAAACTCCCATGCAAGATTGTTGGGACAGTTACCCAGGGCTTTGCAGAGCAGGGACCTTTGGCATCTACCCTCTCCATAACATGCTACCAGCCCCTATCCCGTATATACCCACACCCAATCATTCTTCTTCTCACTCAGAACTCAAGAGCAATAGAAAACCTGAACCCTCAGTCCCCGTTCAGTTGTTGGCACTGGTGCTATCTGGCAGCACTGCTTCTCTAATGGGTAGAAGCCAAGCAAATATGTATTTAACGGGAATCACAAAAATCAGAAAAGTGTAAGGCTCAAGTTTTTGAGAAACACATTCTTCCTCTACATCAAAGGGTTCATTGATTTGTTGCTGAAGTCATGACCAAAGTGGTGCTAAGTGGGTGAAAAGGGGAGAAACGATCAAATCTAATCTTAGGAGTTGTGTCAAGCAAGTACCTTATGGCCCATCCGAAGCTGATCATGAGACAAGTCCTGAATGTAAATATTATTTAGTATGTCTGGCAAATGTTAGGAATCTGTCAAGGCATATTCTTCAAGTAAGAAAAAGCTCTCCTTTTCCTTTGCTCCCTTTTCTGTGTCCTTGAACTTTGTCTCCCTTGAAATCCCAAATAACTATTCACATTAATAAAGTGTTAAGGTGTTTGACCAAGAAGATTGGCTCTGCTGATTTCAGCACTTAAAAAGGGAAACCGCTCTGTTGCTTTAACCACTTCAACACTCACCATCTTAGTTTATTTTCTTATCCTCTTTAACTTCTGTTAAAATCAAACAGGAAACAATTAAGGTGAGCCTACTACAAAGCAGTCCTCAAAGTAGGTGGCTATGTCCCTAGTGCAGAATGAAGGTCATGCCCTGAAAATATAACTATATGCATGTGGAAGGAATGCAGAGCCTATATACTGGGGTGACCAGTGAGAAAATACACCACTCCAGCTTTACTTTCAGCAGGCAGATGACCATGACTAGCACAGATGTTGCTACCACCTCCTGCATGGGGGACCTGGTGGCCAGGCAAGTTGAACTGACAAGGCATATTCGACCAACAATTTTATCCACTTGAATTAAGAGACGGAGTGAGAGCAACAAACAAGTCCCTACTAAGCTGCAAAACTATCACCATTTCCCCTCATCCAACTCCCCTTTGCCTTCAGTCAGGTTACTGCCATGATGACAGAAAAAGGAATGTCATGGAAATAGACATCTAATGACAACGGTGGGAAACAAAGTGAAGTCTTTACACAGGATTTAGCTAATTATATTTTGGGCAAATATTTATTTATCTAAAAACAAAATAAAAATCATTTTTAAAAGGAAAAAAGTACTTAAATAAAAAACAAAATTGTGAAATGTTATGGCACAGAAGTTCAAGACAAGTATAAATCCAGTTGCCACAACTGTGTATTAATGTTGCACATTTTTCTATAAAGGCTTTATTAAAGGTATTTACATGGCAATATGATGTGTAAATATATACAGCAAGCTGGGGACAACTTTTTTCTTTTGGATTCTCATATGAAAAAATGCCTTAAATACAAAATTTTAAAAGAAAAAAAATTGAAGAGGTCATCCCCAAGCATGAAGAATGTCCCATCATCCCTTATGTCCAAAGTATCAGTTATGAGGCAGTTTTGAGGTTCTGGCCAAACCCTTGGGAGATTCAGCCAAGGTTGTGTAGTCTCAAGTTAAATCGCACAGCATGCAGTTGCAATAGAGTTCCATACTCAGTGGACTGCGTAGTTCATGACAGATATTAGAATCATTAATATTTTATCATAGTTTCAGTCTAGTTTGCATTATTCTAAGTGATGCACCAGAGTTCCTATGCACAACAGTTCCTTAGCTGCTCGAGTTTGTGTTTCAACTGTTCTCTCCTCCGTCTCAACTGCTCTTTCTCTGCAATCAGTCTGTGTTCATCTGACTGGATGGAAAGAACGTACTCTGTTGCTTTTTTCAGGATGACAACCTTGGGAGCCTTTTCATTGTTGGCCACCTCAGGTATCTGGTCACGCAAGGCAAAGAAACTCAACTTCAGCTCATTTCTCCTCTGGCGCTCCAAGACATTGTGCGTTCGCCTCTTGTCGTTCTCTTCCGAATCTGATGTGCGCGGACTGGAACATTTTCGGTTGTTGCTGATCTGCTTGAGAACTCTGCCACTGTCCAACCTTAGCCTTTTTGCAGCTGGGTATTCAACCTTGGTGGAGGGAGGAGCGGCATAATTGTGCTGATGGATGTTGACATGACACCGTTTGAGAACCAGCGGGCTGTGGTGGGGCTTACTGTGCTCTTCTGATGTGTCTGTGCTGGACTCTGTGCTGGATTCGTATTCATTCGCTTCAGCTAATGTAACGACATCGATTTCCTCATCTTCCTCTTGTTCTTCTTCTGCCATAAAAAAAAAAATTAAAAAATTATAACTTGTATGTAGAGACTCTCAAGACTACTGTATGTATAAGGGAAGGCTACTCTGAGTCGCACAATGAGGAACCCAATGACAAACCCTTCTTAAATCCATTTCATGATGCTGGACACTGCTTTCCCCAAGAGCCTTTCCTTTAAGAAAGCAATGGTTCAAGTGCAATAGGACACATAGACTGCAGTCCAAACCCTGGCTCCCTGATTTCAAAAAGTTGTAATGATCTTGCGTAATGTTGAGTGCATGAAAGATAGTATGAAAGTTTAACCTCGGTTGTCAGCAGTACGGCGCAATAAAGCTCCCAGACTCAAGCTGCCCTTAATTATGGATTTAGAAGGCTTTGGCCACGCCTTAAAAGAAAGCTTACTTAACACACATGGGTATTCAGAGACATTTTCTGAATCTCTCTTGATCTGTTAATTTGTGGAAAATAGGAGGGAGTTAAAAAAAAAAAGAAAGAGGAAAAAGGAAAAAGGGAAGGCTGTGGCGCTTTGGGTAGAAACTCACTTTCAAACCAGATTTACGAGGGAGCGGAACCGCTGTCACATACCTAAGGAAGCATTTCTTAAACTTTCCCAGCCCCATTCACTCCCCTGCAGTCACTTTCACTAGCACCTCCCTGACTGCACATTCTCCCTGCGGCTCTCGGGTTGGAGTTAACCCCTTCCCGGCCCACGGGTGATACTGGGAGCCAGCCTTATCGGGACCCCATTTTAAAGTTTAGCCCTCCTACACTTTCTTTTAATTTCTCTCCACCCCCCCCCCCTCCCCCCCGCGCCTTTTCTCTCCCTTCTCGCCTGGAGGAAGACCTGGGCTGGTTTTCCAGGAAATAAACTGGCTGGGATTCTCCGTGCCTCGCAAACGTGGCATTAAAAAAAAAAATCTCACACGGGGAGGGGGGCAAAAGGGGGGTGAGGAGGGAGGCGGGGGCGTGCTGCCTTCCAGCCGCGCCCCGGGAACCCCTGGCGCCGCGCAGGTTCCCACGCCCTCCCGGAGCACGCGTGGGTCCCACTCACCCGAGTCGCTGCTGGTCGTGGGCGGCGTGTCGTCGCCCAGTAGGGACGCGGGGCTGGCGCCGGGCGGCGCGGCCCGCGGGGCCCGCTCGCTCAGCGGGTAGGGAAAGACCACCGAGGGGTCGATGCAGTCGGCGGCGGCGGCGCCCAGGTCGTGCAGGTAGAGGCTGGCGGAGGCGGCGGCGGACGCGGCCAGCCCGGGTGGCGCTGCCGGCGGCGCGGCGGGCGGCGGTCCGGGGCGGGCGGCGGGGCCCCCCTCCCGGCGGGCTGCCTGGTAGGACGCCAGCTTCTCCGAGACCACCTTCTCCAGCTTGGCGGCGGCGGAGAAGCCGCTCCACATGCAGTCCTGGATGATGATGGACTTGACGGTCTCGTCGTCCGGATCGCAGATGAAGCTCTGGTTGACCATGTCCCCCCCGAGGAGCTCGGTCACAATCTCCAGCTGGTCAGCGGTGGAGGGGAAGCAGGAGGCGGCGGCCAGGCTGGAGCGGCGGCTGGGGGAGAGGGGCGGCGTGGGCAGCAGCTCAAACTTCTTCCAGATGTCCTCGGACGGGGCGGGGGGCTGCAGCTCGCTGCCCCGCTGCTGCGCCGCCAGGTAGAAGTTCTCCTCCTCCTCCTCGAAGTAGAAGTAGGGCTGCACAGAGTCGTAATCGTAGTCGTAGTTCTTGCTGGAGAAGCCGGCGCTGAGCGGCATCGCGGCGGCTGGTGCCTACAGGAGGGAGGGGGGAGAGGGGGCACCCGGGTGAGACGTGGGGGTCGGCTCCCCCCGGCTTCGGCCGGGCTACTGGCCCCCCGGTGCGCAGCGCTCCCTCCCGGCTCCCCACGCCGTACCGGCGGGGAAATGCGCAGTCGCGTTTAGTAATTAAAAAAATATATAATAATGATGGTAATAAAAAAAGCCCCACGACCCTCCTTCACCCCGTTCTAAGTGCGGCGGGACAATCGGGCAGCGCGACCTGACCTACCAAAGGGTCAGTCGCCGGGTGCCGGACCACCCTCCCCGCTCCCCCGGAGGAGATCCAGCAGCCCGGCTCGGCTGGGCTCAGCTCGGCTCCCCGCCGCCGCTGCTCATATGGGGCACGACTCCGGCACGGAGATCCTTCCCTCCCGGGACCGCAGCGCCATCCCTATCCCGCGTCCCGGCGGGAAGGGGTGCCGAGCGCCCGGCAGCTTCCAGCCGGGAGACGGGCTGCTCCTCAGCCACCCACCTGGGCGTGCTGGCACTGCGCGGGGACAGGCAGCGACCTTGGCAAACTTTGCCAAATCTTCTCACATATACATATATAGTCGCTTATGTAGATATGCATATAAGCAATATATGCAATAACCATGCCCTGCCCGCGCATACACGAGAAGCAAATGCTCCCCTCCCCCCCAAAAAATTAAATTAAAATCCGGGCGCAAGAAAAAGGATGGGAACGCCGGAGCCCCGGCAGAGGAGAGCGTCCGTCGGGAGGGACCGTCGGTATCCAGGTCCGCGGAGCGCAGCCCCGCCAGCAGCCCGGGTGTCACCAGCCCGTGTCAATCCAAACGCCACAACCGCGGGAATCGAGTGATGGCAAGCGAAGAGCCCGCAACTCACCGGCTTCTCCAACGCGCCAGCTGCGAGACGTAGCGAGGCGATTATTGCAGGCGGTGAGGAAACAACGAGGGGAAAATGGATAGATGATAAAAAAAGAACCGCCAGAAAGGACGGGGGGAGGAAAAAAAAAAAAAATTAGACAAAACGCCGGGAGAATGTAGGTCTCCTCCTCCCACCACGGTTTGATAAACCCCACGGAGCGGCGGAGCAGCCGCCTCCCGGCGCGGTCGGTCGCTGGTCCGGGGCGGCGCGGCGCGCTGGCCGGTACAATAGAAGTTAAGTTGCTTTTCGTCCTTTAAAGCGCCGGCGAGGGGCGGGGGGAGCGGCCGCGGGGGCGGGGGCAGAACCGCGGGGCCCCGCCGCGCTCCCGCCCGCCCCCGGCAGCCGCGCAAGCTCCGCACTCCCGCCGCGGGAGGGCGCGCTGTGAAGGGGCGGCCGCGCCTCTCCGCGCCCCCTCCGCTGCGCAGAGATCCGCGGCCGCGCTTTGCCCCCGCCTCCGCCGGCCGGGCGGGAAGCAGGGAGGGAGGGAGCTGCGCTGGGAGAAGCGATGCCGCGCTCCGCGGCCCTTTTTTATTTATTTTACTTTTTTTTTTTTTTTTTTTTTTTTTTTTGTCTTTTACTACGAGCCGCGCACGGAAAGGTCGGAAGTAAACATAGTAAAAAAAAAAAAAAAAAAAAAAAAAAATTACTATCAGGGATTAAAGGCAGCTCTTCGCCGCTCCCCTCCTCCCGCCGGCGTTCCCACAAGGGAGAGCGCGGTGGCCCCCGATGGCGGCGGCGGGGGAAGGGGCTTCACCCGCCCCTCGCTCCCCTCGGTGAGGCTCCGGCACCTCAGGGCGAACTGGTCCCGCGGCGCAGAGCGGTGGCCGAGGGGCAGCGGGGGAGGCGCGGGCTCCCGGCACAAAGGAGCGTGTGTAGCTCGGGCACCCCCCAACCCGGTTGCCGCTTGATTATCCCGCCTCTGCCGGCGTCTGCAGCGGATTAAACCGGGAGAGGGCGGAGGCAGAGACCCACGGGGGTCACCTTGCAGCCGCTCTCCCTTTGGCGGTCTCCGCGTCTGCCGCCGCCCCTGCTCGTGCCGCCCCCACCCTGACCACCTCCTCCCGCTCGATGGTGACACCCCTCCTCTCGGTGATCCCCGAGGGACGCGGAGCTGCGGCGGCTGCGGAGCTCCGACGGGGCGCTCCCTCCTATCCCCGTTCTCCATCGCGGGGGGTCCCGCGGGGACCCCGACCTCGACGAACCTTCATCTGCCGGTGACCCTCCCGGGCATCGCCGACCCTCTCCCGCAGCTCCTGCACCTGCTATTCTCCCGTCCCCCGGGGCAGCCGCCAGCCTCCAAAGAGCTACGCCCCGCGCATCCTGCCACCACCTCCCCACGGTGGCCTCCGCACTCGCGGGAGGTGGAGGGACACGCCGGTGTGCCCCCCGTACCCTTCCAGGCGGCTCTCCCGTCCCCACCGCGGGCAGCCCGCTGGGATATTCTATGCCTGTATGCATTTATTCTCCGCTTCCCAGCATTTTGCTAAGCACACGCGAGCACAAGCCCCCGGGGTTGCGATGCGGAGCGCGGGGCCGCCCCGCGGGGCGGGACGGACCCGGGAGGGACCCCCCGTGGGTGCCGCGTCAGGAGCCGCCGGCGCTGGGGGCGGCCCCGCTCCCCACGGCGGCCGCGCCGCTTCCGCGGGGCCAGCGCGCCCCCTCCCGGCCGCCGCGACCCCCGGGCCCCGCCGCGCCCCCCAGAAAAACCAAACCAATCCAAAACGAAACGAGAATACCCCACCCATTCGTTTTTTTCCGAACGTGTCTGATGAAGAGCGTTTCGCCGAGCAGAGTGTGTGCAAACATCACAGCCCTCACGGAGCAAAGGGCCGTGTCCTGGTTTGAGAAGAAAACTCGGACCATCTTCTGTCCCATGTCCTATTGATAAAAGAAGGACAGTTTGTTTTTCGCAGAGAGGGTGCTAAAACAAGAACCGTGGCATAGGCGTGGTGTAGATGCATCACCTACTGACATTTCCAGATTGGGATATACATACCCTTGCTCCGAAATGGCTTAAAATACATTGTGCTATTTTTAAATGATATCCCTCTCTGTCTATAGCAGACCTTGCTGCTGTAAATGGAAGTAACATGACCAGAGACAGGCCAGAAAGGTGCAAGATCCAAATTACTCTAGTTACAACCAGTGTAAAATGTGATATGGGCACTTGTCTATTTAGAAATACCATCAGTATCACCAGACACACAGTAAATGTCCTCAAAATTGTAAAAGCTGTTAAAGTTCAGATGGAGCTGGTAATAGAAATATTTTGAAATTACTCCAGTACAGATAGGGTTGAAAATCATGATCCCATTCATGGTTGCGGTAGAATCAATCTATTACAATTAACTAATATCATGGAGGGTTATGACTTAAAGTGGAGGGGAATAAGTAACATGAGCAGATGGACTCTTAAAATACCCTATGTTCACAAGAATGGAAAGACAGGAAAGGAAGACTGGGAAAAATATGCTATTGAAACAATACAGCCTTCAGGGGAAACAGTCTTTAAAATATTCTACAGGATTTCTCCAGGCTTGTGCAGACTGTGAGTTCATTTTTTTTGTTGAGGAGCCAACTCTGAGGTGCACCAGAATGGCTCTTATGTGGCAGTTTTAGTGTAGATAAAAAAGGTATTTTGCTGTGATTTTTTATGTTCAACCCCAGCTAAAAAAGAACAGAGGCAAGGTGTGAAACCAGTAAGTATCAATTTCCAGTAAAAAGGCCATTTTGACAAAATAGCTGTTATACAGAAAGAATAAATGCACAAGTATAACATTAAGGTGACAGCAGAGTCAAAGTGATTTTTTTGACATGGAGGGGGTTTAGTGATCAATAGGAAATGTGAGGGGACTGAGCTGGGACCCTGGGTGGAATTTATGTGTGATGGCAGGGTGGGAACCCGTGAGAAGCAGAAATGAAAGCAAAACCTGAGAGAGAAGTGGAGATGGTGGGAAAAGCTCTCACACCCCATCTGGAAACCCCTGAGACATATCATAATGTGCTGTGTGCCTGTGCCACCTACTGCATGTTTTGTTCTCAGGAGACATCTGCAATTCCTTTTTCAGAGGATGATAAGCTGTCTAATAGTTGTATTATATGAACACTATACTGGGTCCAGCTCTGGGGCCCCCAAAATAAGAAGGACACAGACCTGCCAGAGCAAGTCCAGAGGAGGTCACGAAGATGATCAGAGGACTGGAGCACCTCTGCTGTGAGGAAAGGCTGAAAGAATTGTGGTTGTTCAGCCTGGAGATGACCTTACAGCACCTTCCAGTAACTAACAAGTGCCTACAAGAAAGCAGGAGAGGAAGGGACTTTTGACAAGGGGATGTATTGATAAGACGAGAGAAAATGGCTTTAAACGGAAAGAGAGTTGGTCTATATTAGAGACCAGGAGGAAATTCTTCACTTTGAGTGTGGTGAGACACTGGAACAGGTTGCTCAGAGAAGTTGTAGCTGCCTTATCCCTAGGAATGTTCAAGGTCAGATTGGGTGGACCTTCGAATAACTTGTTCTCATGAAGGTGTCCCTGCCCATGGCAGGGGGTTGGAACTAAATGATCCTTAAGGTTCCTTCCAACCCAAACCATTCCATGTGTCTATGAACTCATAGCTATCTTCAGAAACCTCTGCTGAAAGTTTCACTCAAACTCTCTACAGCTTTGCAGGTTTCTGGCCTTCCACCAGTGAGAAACAGGAAAGCACTAACTAGATACTAATTAGTCTTGGAAAGTCCTAAATTCTTGAATGAATGATACACCCAAACAAATGTGGTCAGTGCAGCCAGAGCCACTAAAATAAGTTAGCGCACTTTTGCTGGTAGCATTTGTGCAGAGAATCATGTCCCCACTGCAACCCCAAAGGACCCCAGTCCAAAAACCAGAGACATACTGCAGAGTCAAGGAGAATCAGATTTGCCTTATTACTCTGAAAGCCAGAAAATAAATGAGTTACTTTTTCATCTCTTTCAGCAGCTGTAATTTCTTTAACAATAGGAGGTGAGATATGTGTAGGCAGAAGCTGACAGTGTTTCTGCAAGCTGCACAGCACTGACTAAATGAATAACATCTTCCTACCTCCCTCCTCCAGGCTCAGAGAGACTCATATGCTGTGCTAATGAGTACTTTCTCAGGGGACTTCCCCAGCGCAGGGGAGAAAGGCAGACATCTGGGAGGGCCACTGTCCTTGTCTGTTTACTGTAGTGAAAAACAGAGACCAAAATACACCTCCTGTCAAAGATGGACAGGATCCACCACTGAAGTTTCCATCCAGCTAGCTCAGTATAGCAGCCATGGTCCATGGGCCTTCAGAATGATCATAAACCGTGCAGAAGAAATCAGTGGGTTTTATGGCTGATGTGTTATCAGGAAGTATGAATGAGAGAATCACAGACAGAAAATAAAATAAAATAAAATAAAATAAAATAAAATAAAATAAAATAAAATAAAATAAAATAAAATAAAATAAAATGAAATAAAATGAAATAAAATAATAAAATAAAATAATAAAATAAAATAAAATATGCTAGTTTCAAACCAGAGGTAGCACATATGGCACATATCACATACTTAGGTCTTGTCTGCCATTTTCATCCTCACCCTGTGGATGTCCATCTTCAGGCAGAGATGTCATAGGGTCAGTGAAAGTGGTATCTAGTGTAATTTATTTATTTGACTCTCTCTCATCCTCTCATCTATGTGCCCTAAAGTGTTTGCAGCAAACATGGCAGCTTCTTCCTTGGCATCATGCCAGCCTGTGATCCTCACTATGGAAAAATTCAAGTTGTTTATTACCAACAGGAAAAGGGAATGTAGAGAAGGAAATTGATGAACACCGAATGGGGACAGTGCTGAGTAAAGAAAGTGTTACATTGATATTAAATTACTCTCCCCAGAACTACGTTGAGTACCACCTCCCTCACAGAAATCCATGGAAGTCTCAGAAAAGTAAGTTTTATCATCAAGATAATCAGGAGAGAACTTGAAGTGCTCCTCTGGTTTGGGCAAACCAAAGGATATTCAAAATGATACTTCCCATGATCTTGAACTAGGATTGTTCTTTCTTTCTTTTTTTTTTTTTTTTTTACTGTTAAAACCAAACATTTTAGATTTTAATTTTTCAATCTGACAGTGCATATGAAATAGGACCTTTTAATTATTTGTATTAGTTAAAACCAAATATTTCAGATGTTGATTTTTAAACTGACTGCATATGAAAGCAAGTCTTCAGTGAAACAAAAGCACAAGCAAGTTTTAAAGGTGGTCTGGCACCTGACACCTATGTATTGGTATATATTTGTCTTGCTTTGTCTTATTGTCTGGGATAATGAAATTGAAGAAGACATCAGATTGGAAGACAGTAACGTAACTAACATTTTTGAATACAGAGAATAAAATCCTTTACATCAGCTTTGGTCTTTCCATGGTGTTCAGCCTTTACCTTTTTTGCTTTGGGGTAAAATTACCACAGATGTTAATTTAACTTTGTTTACAGACAGTTTGACTTTGCAGTTCATTCAAACCATCACAGTACCTTTGGTATCAAATTTTAGTTTGTTTTCAAACAAGGCAGGCCTTGATTAGTTTATTCTTAGTTATATAAAATGAAACTATTTATCTGTGTATACAACTAACTTAAAATCACAAATAAACCTTTTTTTTCCTAGCTATTTTTGTTGCTTAAATACACCACCTGTAAACTGATCTAAGTCCCATAGAAACAACGCCAAAAATACAACCAGTTTGAATTAACCTTCCTACATGAATTAGCACCTTTTGACATGGATAACTGGAAGGGACCTAGCTAACACCAGTAGTTTCAGCATTCCTTGACAGAAGAGAGTTTTGTTCAGTTGTGGATTAAGGGTGAATTACAGGAAATCTGCACTGATTTAAGTGTGTGATAAATCAGATAATTTTCAAGGTCCCTGTGAAAGATAAACAGTTATTTTTGAAAGGCTGGATAATTTAAATTTCTCTTCAAAAAGAAAAAGCAGAGCTGTTTCAGAACGATCAGTCCCAAAGGCCAGTCACACATCCCTGGCCTCTGCATTCTCTGAATTGTATGCTGCAGTTATCAGATTGTCAAGACATCCCAGCTCTGCTTGATTAAGTCCTCTTTAAAGTATTAAGGCCATTTGCAACTACTTAATGATCCTTTTAGGTACCACCACTGTCAAGCCCTGATCTTTAGAGCTGTAATGGGATCAGAGCCTCTTCCATTGCTGCAGGCCTTCAAAATTGGTGCTCCCCTGTACAGGACTCACTGTCAGCTGTGAGGCAGCAGGAATGAGTTTTTCTGCCTCCCCATGCATGTGAAGCCACCTCCATGTTGCACCTGCAAGTGCAGAGAGTCCCCCTCCTCTTGGCACAACACCGAGGAGGTTTGCAACTTTGCAGCTGGAAAGGAGAGAAGGATTGAAAGTTATCATGCAGGTTTCTTATTAATGCTTAAGAAAAATAAATAAACCCTCCTGTAGCAACTTCCTTGCAGGTTTGGTATGAAAGCAGAGGAGCAAAGAGCTTGCTGTCATTCTTGCTACATGTCCTGTGGGGGCACAGCTTCAGAAACATCTGAGTGCATCAGATATTATCTGGAGGAAGGAATGTGTCAGCTGGCAGCAAGGCTGGAAACGATTGAAACAATTGTCAGCTGGATCATTCTTATAGCTATCTCTTGTCTCTTTGAAAATTAATATCCAACAATCCTGTCCCATCTACAAACAGGTGAGAGTAAAGGACCCTTCCAGGAATTATGCAGCTAGTTGCTTTAGAGGTGAGGTATCTGATTCCTATCAAATTAACAGATTCAGCCACGGGAACACATTCTGAGAAAGAAAGTGGCCCTATTGAAGGAGAATGTCTGGAAAAGTAGGTATGTGTGGCCTTTAGAAAACACTGGAGAATGGAGGTGTTACCGGTCTTGTTACAACTCATAGGTGGTTGGATCTGAGTTTGTGGGTAGCTGGAAAGGCATATGCAGTCTACTTATCTGAGCCAATGCGAAGTCCATACTTTCTTCAAAGTTCTGGAGAAGATCGTCAGAGCTCCCTTTTCTGGCTCCATGTTGAGTAAGCTCAGAAATGCTCACAGGTTTGTTTGTCTTGTTCAGCAGGTGAAATGATGATTTTCTCATCCTCATCCCTTATATTAGTCTTGGAGGTCCTGTTTATGTCTTTATGAGAAGGGGGAAGATGAGCTTGTAGCAGTGAGTTTGTAAGTATTTACAAGAAACATTCCTGACTTAACATGTCTGTCCTCCATGTGTTTCTGTTTATCAAGTCATGTTTTCTTTGGACTCGTTTATGGAAGAGAACAGTCACACTTAAAAATTATACTGGTGAATGATCACATTTGGCCTCTGCAGTCAAGGACAAATCCTTTTCAGTTCTATCCCAATGAAGTTTACTTTCCAGCCACACTCAGCCAAAATGATGCTGATTCCAGCACTGAGAACTTTCTGAGAACAACTCAGTGCAGTCACCCTCTGCTCAAGTCAGTGTGATACTGACATCCTTCTCATGAGCAGCACTCTGCACAAAGCCTTTTAGAGTAGCTGCTCACCACCAAACTGAGCACTTAAAAGGCATCGGTTTCTAACTCTTCACACCTAAAACCTTTCCATGCATTCAGTTACAGTCTTCTAATAATGTTACCTGGCTGATAGCCCTAACTTCTCTCCAGCTTTGTTATTCAGTGCAGTTAATTCTGAATCGATTTGGGCATTATGTAGCCAATTGTAGCAAAAGTGTTACCTTGGCTAGATCAGGGCTTTCACTGCCCAGATTCTGGGTCCTAGTTGTCTCAGGTCAGGCACCCAGATATAAGGGACAGCACTGGGAAAAGTGGGTTAAACCATCAGTGATGGCCATGTCAGCAGGCTTTGGATGTGCTCTGTGTTCCTCTAAGCTCTTTGTATGACTATTTTAGCATCACTTTGGTTACTTTTGGTGTAGTTAAGTTCAGCTTTTTAGCAATCAGAGTAAATTCAGAACTGTTTAACTGTACTCAGGCTTGACATCTTTGGGAGATGAAGCTTTCTTATCTGTGGTGGCTGCTGCTGTATTTTGAAATGAGCATAAGCGAGGCAAATACATCCATGAACATTTGCTGCCAGTATGGATTTAAAAGCAAAATGCAGTCAGAGAGGCTACCGAAAAACTACTTCACTTGGCTGATAACTCAATTTGTTGATAAGAAAGAGGGAGTGTTTTGTCTCTCTGTATCTGATAAGTGACTTATCACTCCCTGCACTGTTGATGATGAACATGTTCATCTGGCAGATAGTGGCAATAAAGCTGCATCTCTCCTTTGCCCTGCAAGACATATGCTGCATCAAATGAAATTAAGGGAAATAGATTTAAATAACTTCTTGGTAAATGCTTTAAAAATCAATTTATAATTAACCTGTGGAACCTCCTGCTGCATTTTGCTAGAAAGGGAAATATCATGCTCGAAAATGGGTATTTCATGTAAGCAATAATATGGGGAGACGAAAAGTGTAAAAAGAAGGGAGAAAGGACACCGCTGCTATGGGCTAGGATTGCCCAGTTTGAGAGGTGGTCTGTAACTGAAAGTGAGGCTCTATTTTCCTCCTACACTATCCGAATATAGGTTGTTGTTAGGTATTGGTGTATTTCTGATCTGGTTGGCATTTTTTTCGTACTGTGCACATGGATCCAATACAGCATTGGGGCCCACCTTTGCCAGGAGAGCAAGCATGTCTGGGATGGAGGGAACTCCTGTTACAGCTGTTTTCTAAGGTGTTTAAAGTACAGACAGACCCTAAATGCACATATGTTTTTATCTGTGGTTTGTTGCCCAGCCAGGGGAGGCCTCAGCAAAAAGATGTCAGGATGCATTTCAGCACAATGTGTCTGGCTGCAGAGCCAGGCTGTCCTACAGGATGCCAGTGTGGGTGCAGAGCCACGAATGCCTTGATTTCCACTGCTGAGGGAGATGAGGACAGAGAAAGCCTGTGTCTGTTGGTACTCACCAATGCAAATCAGTGCAGTGGGTTGTACCCACACATCTGCATTGATCCACTCTTCAAGATTAAGTCTAAGCTTCAGGACACTTGTGTGCTAGTCCAGACTTTGACCTTGTAGGAGGAATGCTGTTTCACTGGGCTTGTTTCTGCTTGCTTTGGTTAAGTTTGTGCATGGCAGAAACTGGGCTGAATCTCCAAAACTGGCTGTGTACAGTGTACTGATGGGCAATTCCAGGGGACTGCTGGGACCCAGCATATCAAACCCAGCTACCAGGGGCTTGGAGCCACAACCCTAGTGTGGAAACCCCAAAAATGGATTCAGCCTTGCTACTAATTCTTTCCTCTGAAGGTAGTTTTTGTTTTATTTTCTTACTTCATAAGATTCTTGGTGTTGCCTCAGTTCAGTCCTTCCTCCTCCTGACAAAGGACTCTGTCCTTCTCTCAAATGGGAGCAGAGGGTTGCAATTATGACCAAGTGGCAAGAAAAGCTTTGATCAAAAATGGGCCTGATGAGGAGTGTGCTGAGGGATTAATGTAGAACTGACTTTATCAGCAGCTGAGAGTTCTGTGGAGGAGGAATTTAGGTGCTTCTTACAGCCTCAACAATGCAAAGCAGCCGTCATCAACAAGGTGTTCCCCAGAGGATGCTAATCACTCTCCTCCCTCTTGATCAGCAGTTGAGTGTCTCTCTTCTTTCTACTTATCACTTAGTCAGGGATGCCAGAGGTATTTCTCAGAAGATAAGAACATTATTTACACCCAGTCTTAGAAAGGAGAGGTTGTCAGTGAGCTACAACCATTATTGTTCCTGTTATCATTTGCATCGCAAAGGCACTTCACCACCTCAGACCCCATCTGGTCAACAAGTATGTTGTGGTGACCGTACCGCCTGCCTTAGCTCTGAAAGGGCTGGAAGAGATGTGCAGCAGGGATGGGGGAGGGACGGCCAGAGGACTGAGGTACTGGGTCCTATGCTGCATACAGGTATAGATCAAGGGAATCTGGGAAGCCCCAGATTTTCTCTCACCTATCACGGCCTGTGTGTTTGGGGAGCAGGGAGCATCTCTTCTCCCTGTTCGCTTCCATTAGGACTTATCTGCAGATCCAAACCAAATTATTCAATGTACTCCTGTACTCCCGTACCAATACAGTTCTAGTCCAGTTCTAGAGTAGATGTACTCTCCTGTTAGTGTCATGGGAAAGGGCACTGAGAAATGCGTCTCACATTTGTTGAGAAGAGAGATAGAATATGTACTTTAGGACCATCTAGATCTGCTCCTTACTAAGGACTGGGCATTTTTTCTTTATTTTTTTCTTTATTTTTTTAAATGGATGATTAAAAAAATTTATGAGTTAGAGTTGAGACTACTGTGTGCTTCAGAACACTACGTTCTGTCTACATGTGTGATGAGAAGGCTGGATAGGTACATATGCCAGCCCCCACAAACAACGTGGTAATATCTACAGCTACTACGTCGTTAGTGCTCTGATACTTAACCAGAAGGTATCTCTGCCTTCAGCTCATGTTCTTCTCAGCTTCCCTTGTTATTCTCTCTCCTAAACAGACAGAAAATTATATTATGTCTAGGAAGCCAAAGGCTGTGTGTGTGTGTGCTGTGGAATTTAGTCATGCTACTGCTAATTGGAAGGTTCAAGGTCATTCTTACATCCTTACATTTACATGCTTGGTCGTTTTCTCCTGCACTGCAGTTAATGTGAGAGTTGTCATACTCCCTCCCTCAGAGTCCCAGAAGCTGCTGTCTGCTAAACACTGAGTAGATGGGGTCCTCGAGGAGTCCTGAAATGGGAAATCTCCTGGATTATTTTGTGTGATGAAGATTCCTAACTACCCTTACCTTTTCTGTACATGGAAAATTGGAGAACCCATTTGTAGGTCACTCAGTTAAAATGATACAGCATATGGAGTGCAGGTGTATTACATGTCTGCAATATTATGAATAAAACAGATACCAAGCAACTTTAAATCAGCCAAGCCTCAGTACCTGGAGTCCCATGGCAGCTCAGAGTTTAGACAAAATTCATGTACCTCACTTTGTCCATACAGGTTTTACTGCCTCTTCTGAGCTCAGCAGTTGGTGGAGAAGGGCCTGTGCTGTAAGGTGGGTGGCTCTGAGATGTCTCAGGTACGTCAGTGCATCACCTTATTACTGTTTGCAGTGCAGACCTGCTCCTACTGCCAAAAGGGTTGGTGCTGCTGGAAATCTAAGGGAAGGATCTGGGGCAGGAAAAGGGGTGGTCTCCTTCAGGTGTGGACTGGTAGTTTGCCTAAACAACTGTCCCTGGCACAGTGCTGCCTCTGGTTGCTATCCTTAGCAGGGCCATTTCCTTAGCAATGCTGGTTGTTACTTACAGGTTTCCCTACACCATCAAGGAGAAGCAGGGAGCAGGGTTTTGGTGGCCACACAAAGACCCTGGGAGAGGACAGCAGTGAGGGCAGATTTCTCAGTGTCCTTTCCAGCTGCTTCAGGAACCTCAGAACCCCTTCAGACCTTCATAACCACAGACATTAGTGAACACACCTGTGTCCCAAGCATAGCAGCATGTAGGAGAGGCTGCACCATAGAAGCATGCACTGAGGAAGTTCAGACCTCAACTTGCCTTCTAGCACCTTGCTGGTGAGGTGGGCCACTGGAGGAAGAGCAGAAAAGACCCTCTTGTCTCCTCTGCCACCTCTCTTTGACCTCACAGCTATTTCAGAGCCTGTGATATCAGAGTAACTATCTTGCTGCAAACTTAGACTTATCTATCACACATATACATGAAACTCTGTAATAACTAGCTCATATATGCATTCCTAAAGCAGCTACAGAGAGATTTGATGTTGCTTAACTCATCCACTATCACTGATCTTTTTTTGTTACATCCTTGCCTGAAGGCAAAGACTTTGGTCAAGCTAGAAATGCTGGTAGTTTCTGAACAGCTTCAGTTACTGGACCAAATGACTGTTCAGTGACTTAGAGTTGTGAAAGCAGGGGAAAAAAATCACAGTTGATTGTATATTCAAGCAGAAGAGGGAATTCTGTGATGGAGAGTCACTGCTATGCTCTTGCTTTCAGCTGCTACATGAGGAAGGGGTGACTCTTCACCAGGCTCTGGTGCTAGTTCAGCTCCTCGAATATGAGGCAAGCCCAGATGCAAACTTTGTGGCTTAGCCCCATATTAATACATTCCTAAACACTAATTAAGAGTGGTGAATGGAAAGAGAAATGCAGGTTAATGTAGCATGCTGGCAGTTTTGAGTCTGCCTGCCAAATGAAAGCTTTGGAGGTGATGCATAAGTAGAGGCCAGTAGCCTGCACACGAGTCAGCTGGAGGGTTTGGGCTGGTGCAAATGCTGCTTCCTCTGGAGGGAAGATGAAAAAAGGTTGTAGGATGCTAGTATGCAAAGGAGAGTGGGGAGGGAAAAATTTGGGACGTGGGAATAGATGGTCTTCCTGAGGATGAATGTTGGAGACCCTCATTGCCTTAGGCAGAGTAAATGAAAGAAGAAATAAGATGGAAGTGCAGGTAGCTGGGAACTCAGAGACAAGCTTAGAGGTGCTTGCAAGCTCTGCAAGAACAGTGATGTCATTGTGGGTTCCAATTTTGATGGGGAGTTAGAGGGGCTTTTAAATTCCCAGTCTCTATGCTGGATTCCCTCTCCCTGAGCAATCGCCTTTGTAGAGCAAGCCCTGTAGATAAGGCTGCATTCCATTTTCACCTACAAGCTCCTGATGTAGGGGCCAAATAGGAGGTGGGAGAAGAGCTTTCACTCAGTAATGGGGCCACTGTGGGATTCCTGCAGATGGAGTGCTGCAGGACCGACCTCGGCAAGTAGGTGAGGGTTTTTTGCTGAGCAGGGAGTCAAGAGCTCTGTGAGCTAAAAACCAACAGTTTTCCTCTTCAATTCAGCAGGTTTGTGATGCTGTTACTGAGAAATCATAATCAGCTTCACGGCATCAAAATGTACTGATGGGCAGTTACTCTCCTTGGGATCTCCTCTCTCCTCCATTTCTTTTTCTACTGGATGCAATGTTCCTTGATTTTAAGGTGGATTGAATGGAAGGTTGAAGGACAGCAAAGCAGTGCAAAGAACAGATATTTGGGAGAAGGAGAAAACATGAGGCAAAATTACTATAAAAGCAGGAGGGAAAGCAGATCAGCTTCAGAGTAAAACAGTTACAGTAAAGCTGTTGACTTGGAATTTTCTCTCAAATTCCTTCCTCAAACCAGGCTTTTGAAAGGTTTGCTAAAGCTCAAAAGCCTTAGGGGCCGGTCTGTCATGTTCAGTTTCTACAGGCTTGTTTTCAGCAACTGGTGCAATTTTCAGATTGTTGTAACACTTCCTGGACCAAATGCAAAGGCCTAAATGTCCCACCAAGTACCTGCTTGTCTTCTTGCTGTCTGTGCTCCCACAGCATTGATACCTGAAATTGTGTTGGAGAAGGGATTGTATAGATTGCAAATGGTCCAAATGGATTTTTTTGTCTCTTATAATGAAGTACATTTTGGGATTTTTTCCTCCTGTCCTACTTTTATGAGTTGAATTTATGAGTTGAATATGGAAGTTTACATCAGAAAGGGCTGCCTGATTTAATCTAGTACTTCCCAAACCTCTGTATTGTTTTGCCACACAGGGCACCCTTTGGAGGGTGAGGGTTGGAATGTCTCAGGGCTGTTACTTCTATTTTCCTCCCATTATGGTTTCTCATAGAATTATAGAATAATTTGAACTGGAAGGGACCTTAAAGATCATCTAGGTCCAATCCCCCTGCCATGGGCAGGGATGCCACCAACTAGATCAGGTTGCTCAGGGCTCCAGTGGGACATCCACAACTTCTTTGGACAACCTGTTCCAGTGCCTCACCACCCTCACCTCTGCCTCGAGGGTAGCAATGTCAGATGAAGCTAGCTACCAAGTGATGTGATAGTTAGTACCAACATCATAGTTAGTACCAACATCACTTTAAATTAGTTCTGAGGTCAACATGTTCCCATATAATTTTTTTTTTATTTTATATTCCCTACTATCTCTTCTTTCCTCCTCCCAAGTGACATGGATCCCGAAGGCTCCTCTAAGCATTTATGGTATCATAAATGCATGTAATCATGAATATGAACAAAGGTAATGTGCTGCTTGGAGTATGTAGAGATGATGTGCTGAATATTTCCTTGCCTGATCAGATCTAGAACAAAGGCAGCAGGGGAGCAATCTGAGTTCAGGAGGAGATGAAGCACCATTGAGTTTAGGAATAGTTCAGGCTCATCTTGGAGTGCAAAGACCCAACCTGGTGTTGCATCTGCAGGCAGATGAGGAAAACTAAGATTTGCATTGGTTCCAATTTACTTCAAGTGGAAGCAGGAATTGAAGCTGCAGAAAAGTTTTTTTTACTGATTCTAGCCAAGAAAACAGGCAAGGTCAGCAAAGTCTTGCTCTTAGTTCTGAGTGGAGGAGAGCCCATCTGTCTGTTTGCCTGGGGCTCTGTAGGCAGCCATCTGCCTTGATAAGCGAGCTGTGAAAAGCACAATCTGAAGGATGGAAGCAGAAGCCAAGGAGGAGCTGGACCTGCCTCTCACACCCGCAGCACTCTGCACAGGATCTCTGTCGGCAGTAAGCTGGCCATGGCTGCCATCTGAGTGCCACCAGAGCAGAGCCATGCCAGCAGTGCAGCTACTGGACCTTGTGGCATTGCTTCAGCCACCACAGAGAACTCGATTTGGGTTGTATTTGGGCCTGGCCTCTGTGGCAGACAGGCATTGAGCAAACAGGGGCCACAGTACCATTTCTGGTTGGCTTTGGAGGTAGAGAAAGTGCATCTTCTCAGCAGAGGACCTGTGCTGTTCTTGGCTTGCTAAGCAGAAATGTCCTTATGACAGCATACGTTGTCACTCATGTGTGTCAAAGGAAGCCCTTTTTAGGCTTCCCCAGCAGATGTGACTATAACAGATGTGTTATAAATGTGATATCTCATGGGGATATGGATCATGCAGACCTGGTGAACTGTGGGGACACATGGGACTTTTGCCTGATGTCTCTTTTCTGTACTTGAGGACAAATCTCAATAATTCCTCAAAAATGGCTCTGTATAATCATTAAACCCTGTTCATTAGCTGGCCAGTCTTGAAGGAATCTTGTTAAAGGAAAAACTTGCCTGTACTGATGTTTTTAACAGAGAATAATCATTACTTAGTAAATACCTGAAATGTAATGAGCTGGTTTACAGTTCAGTTGTGTTTGTATTCAAGTAATATTTACAGTTTCCATGCTAAGAGCAAATGAGAATCTTCTAATCTAGAGTAAATCTTTAGGAAGTCCACTGTTATTAATAGCTTACTCTAATTTTGCATGAAATCAGGATATAAACTGTAATGGAAAATACGCGAATTAGGTTTTTTATACGGTGCATTATACAATTACCATTAATACCAATGTTTTAGACTGTGTAGTATAACTATAATTTATCTTAAGAATCTCACCTTTTTTCCCATAGAAATGGGAATGTTTGGGCTGAATTTAAATCCCTTCCCAAATGACATAAAAAAAACCAAGACAGAATAGGAAATTATGCCTATATAATGATATCCATTTGCACTCCTTCATTAAGTTACAGGGAAAATGCTTTCCCAAGTAGGTCACTTAATTTTAGAACAATTAATAACAGCTATATTTTTTTCTGGGTCTTCACTGAGGCTCTGTAACACATCAAATGCAAAAAAAAAAAAAAAAAAGTTATAGTTTTGAAAAATGAAAGCATATAAACCCTCGTCTCTCACACCCCAGCTGGGTGGTCTAAGAAGGTTATGCACTCTACCGAAAATTATGTTTTTATGTTTATAAATAATTCTGGTTCTTCTCAAAAGGGGGTGATGAGTAAGTGTTTTGTGAGGGGCTAGATTTGCTCCATGCTGGAGTTTTCAGGAACCTTTTCCCCCGGGCTGCAAGACCCACTGAACATTTGGAGGTCATGTTCACACCTGAGTGCCTAACCCGTGCTGCTCTGCTGCCCGGAGCACCAGCCTCATCTCTCAGGAAAACACACTGTGGGAGCCTAAACTGCTGCAGCTCATCACTGCAATCCCTGCTCATAGCCTGGCAATGTCCAGGAGTGGCGTCACGAGCACAGGCACGGAGGATGCTCTCTCAGCAAATTCCTCCCAGTCCCTGCTGAGGACTTCTGCCAGCACACCGGCATCTGCTGGGGCCTGCGGAAGGGGCACCCTGACTGTCACAGCTTTTCTGGCAGAAAACATTTACACTGATGCTATTTATAGAATAAAGAATTGCACTTTTAGTAGCATAACTTTTCCCACAGGGAGTGGTTTTCCTGCAGCAATGCAGTAGTTCCAAGAGTGCTTTATTTACTGCTGAAAACTACTGATATTCCTGCAGGCTGGAGCACCATACACACAGCCCGTGTGCAGCTCCTATCTTCTTGCAAAATAGGGTATTTGTGATATCACTTATTTTTACCATTCCTGAATGATACAAACCACCTAAGCAGAATTCTGTATAGCTTTCTCTGTGCTGAGGACATCTGCCAGCAGAGCTATCTCAGTTCTGGCTCATGCCTCACCACACCTCCCTCCAGCAGTGTGGCTGAGCAGGTTTGCTGTGCAGGTTTCTTGCATACTGCTGTGTCACCAGTAAATGCCTGGATAATTTTTAACCTCACACGGGATTGGTTTATCAGCTGCAGGTGGCCAGAATAATTATACACACTGCTCTCTATGAAAACTGGGTCAACAGGATAGTACTTCTTTTTATGTTCCGTCAGACTTTTCCGATTTACACCTAGGGTCAGACTTCAGGGAGAAAGATATTTGAGCTAATGCAAGAAGCCATCACATCTATTCAGATGATGCCACCTTTCTAAGGCATTTTCTTCCCTCTAATTTTGCATCATAATGTTGACTATGATACAATCATTGCTCTCAACAAAACAAGAAAGGAGAGCCTGGGGAAAAAATATTGATATTTATTTAAAATTAAATATGATAGATAAATGCACACCCTCATTATGTCAGGGCATGAAGAAGCATGGACTTCCAGCACCACAACTTTCCAGGCAGACATCCTAAGGGCCAGTGTGGTTACGCTGGCAAAACTGCATGTTTAGGAGTGCATCTTCCTTTGCCCATGGGATGTGGTTTTCCCAGACCAGTACAGTGTGTGCTATGTATGTGTGTTTACATCTAGGAAAGCTGTAAGGTGACAGAGCCTTTTAGCTGGTGGGGTTGTGATCATTTCCACTGAGAGGTGGTAGTTAACTGTTAACATCAGTTTTGGGGTACCAAAGCCTGAGAACCACAGTGACAGCCCAGTGATTTGCCAAATCTTGGTACCAGTGACTGGAAGAAGAGTAGGGAAGGGTCAGGAATAATATATCCCTAGAGTGTGTTTCTGTGCAGTCTCTCCCAACACGTGATTGGCTTCTGCTGATGTGTTTTCCTTTCCCATTGAGCACAATGCTGGTTTCTGATGAGGATCTTGCACCTTTTGGATTCCAGCTAATTTCTTCACCCGACTGGCCGTGCCTGTGCTGGCACATGAAGCAGGCCAGGACTTGCTCCAGCCCAGAGGGTGAGAGGCTTGGCGTGACTTGTGCTTAGGGAATTAAGCCTTCCTTCTCCACAGAGCAGGGCACTCTTCTCTACAAGACCAGTTGGAAGCTGGTCTACCGTGGCTCAACTTCTTTTCTGCTGTTGTGGTGTTGACCAATGGTAAGAATGAGATCTGTGGGTGGTTTTACTCTTTAAAATATCCATCTGCTGAACTGCAGTTGCCTCTGGTGTGCTAGGAGCTCTTATGTGTTGGTAGACATAACTTCTCTAGACCATTAATTTTTTTACACGCTGGCACTAAGTCACTCCCTGTTTGCATAGTCTCTGAAGGAAACAGATACAATCTCTTCCAACTCTCCCTGTGCTGACGTCTTTCTGCGCTGCTCATCGCTCTCATCAGCTGTTCCTGAGCTACCTCTAACCCACAGTTGGAAATTCAAAGCTGGGCCCATCCCCAGCTGCCTCTTTGATGTCCCTTTCTCCCCCTCCACATCACCTACATCGCTCCCTTTGAACACCGACGTAGTGATAAGGTTCATGAAATTACTTCCCGTTAGGACGAGGGCACCCAAACTCTGCGTGTCTCAGGACCATCTGCTGCTTCCGACATGGGCATGGGCAAGAATCTTCTAGCAGAAAGACAAGATTCATTGTGGAGTTGCCACAGTTCGTGAATCAGAGCCCTGGAATACATGCATAAACACTAATTAAACCCAATTTAAAAGTGTCTGATATTTATCAAGCTTCATTTAGTTAGGGATCAAAATTAAATTATTGATTAGTTACTGAGTAAAGCTACGTCAGTGTCATCCTCTAAAGCAAACAGAAGAACATCTACCTGAAGGGACCAATTCAATTCTCAGTCAGCTTTAGAAAACATTTGATTTGGTGCCACTCAGGAATATCATAAGCCTGAAAGCCAAGTGTTTGCATTTAAATTACATCCCATTTGAAATTTTGGGGGTTGAATTCACTGCATAATTCACTTCTCCTGAAAGTCAGAGCTTGGAGGATATCTGGATCTAGAGGGCTTCTTGTTGGTTTTTTTTTTTTTTTTTTTGGTTTGGTTTGGGTTTTTCTTTTTTTTTGTAATTTAGGAGACAGGAGCCAGCAAAGCCTGCTTGCTCAGCAGCTTGCAGAAAGTTTTCCAAATCTGGCCAGATGAGGAGGGGAGCATCAATGATATCACTGGCAGAATACATTCTGATGGTTGTTGGAAAAGACCTTCAGAGGAAAAGAATGCAATAGCAATGCTGGAGCAGAGTGAGAATTGCAGACAAGGGTCTGGGATCTGGTCTTGGAAGATACTCAGTGTTACCAACTTCACCAGAAGGCTATGGCAAACCATTAGGAGACAATAAATCTCAGTGCAAATGCTGTCTTTATCCAAATAGGTTTAGGGATAATTTATACCAGAAAGAATAGGAGAGATTTTCTGGAGAAGAAGAAAACTAGTATTGGCGTTTCTTTCCTTGAATACTCCGTGTTGCTCCTCAGCACTATTTCTGTTTTAAATGGGAAAATATAAGGTGCAGATCTGCTACTGATACTAATTTTTAAAATTAATAGCTTCTTTTTCTTTTTTCCCTAAGTAAGAACTTCTAACTTGTTAGTAGCTAGTGAGATATGTGGACCTTGGAGCCAACTGGAGTCTCACTATTTATGTTATGGTAGAGCCTAGAGATCATAATGGGTCTTCCAGGTGCTACAGAGGTAGAGGCAGCCTGCTCCAAAGAGCCTCAAAATAGGTCAGGGGTGGAGAGGGGACAACAAAAAGGGAAAACAGTGTGAGCTCAGGCTGCCAAGGAGGTTGGAGCTGGGACTTCTCTCCTGCATCCTCCATCACCTTGTGCTCTAGGAGGGGTTTTTCACTGTTTTCCTGAGTGTCGTATTTCAGCAGTTCTAGCTGATTTCTAAACTCTTCTCAATGACATGGCCAAAACTCAGCCTATTGCCTTTTTTTTTTTTTTTTTTTTTTTTTTTTTTTTTTTTTTTGAGAAAGGCATATATGTCCCCTTGGAGATACCAATCCCATTAAACAGAAATGCTGCCAGAATTTTCACTCTAATGGTACAAAGAATGCCAGTACAAAAAGCCCCGCTGCTATTTTTATCCCTCATCCAGGTGCCCTCCATAGCTTTCTGTTTGTGTTTTCCTGTTTTACTAGACAGCCTTATCACCAAGCAGAGGGTGGGGGCTGGAGCTGGGGAGAAGCACCTAAACAAAGCTGGCTGCAAAGCAGAGGGGGGTTGGCTGTGGGGGTAGTGACAAGGAATCCTTCCTCCAGAGCCTAACTTTGACCATAAACTCTAATTCCACTTAGTAACCTAAACTTCCTCAATTTTGTCCAGCCTCCCCACTTCACTCATATAAAGAATGATAAAGGAAGACAAGGGTAAAATAACCTCTAAATAAAAGATGAGGTAATTTTGAAGGCACATTAGACTTTTATATGTATTATGGCTTTTTATGTAAGCCCACTGAGTGCTGAAGCATCTCCAGTATGGAGCTGTCACCTGGTATTTTTCACTTTATGGCAGTTTGCAGAAAATGTGAGTGTCTCTGGTGCACATTACTCAGAATTCCTCACTAACTTTCTGGGGTGGGGAGTTGCATTGATGGAGATGGTTTTGTTGTTGTCTCCTGTTTTCCTGTAACCTTAGCCATCATTTTCAAAAGAAAGAGAAAGGAACCATCTGTATGTAAATCCAAGATCTCACTGAGCTGAAAGAAGGTGTTTTCCAAGCAATCTGCTCAAGTGAATATATGGGATTGATGTGGGTGAAATTCTGGCTGAAATTCAGCGTTTTGTGTTATACTGCCTGGATGATCCCAAACATCCGACCTTAAAATCTGTGAACCATACATGGATTGGTGCTGGTATGCATGCTGTAGCAATGCCACAAACATAAACAACTATTGGTCTGATATATTATAAGATTTAGAGTTTTAGAATATTTTACACTGCCTGAAAAAGAATAATTCTTGCAGGGATTGCTGACTAGGAAATTTCTAATTTGCCTCTTCTGTCTTCATTTTCAGTCTTGTTTGGTGGATGAGCTGATGTGTTTCTGGCAAAGATCATGAAGGCCAGGCATAGGACAGTGAGGCCAAAAGCAGTAGGAGCTGTTAGCCATGACATGAACTACTCTGTAGACCAAGCTCCATTTCTGCTTCTCTTCCTGAAGGGCATAGGGGAGAAGAGATTAGCTGTGTCACCTCTGATGGAAATCAGCTTGCTGGAAGGGAATTGCTGGAAGGTCTAAAACCTACTTGGCTACATTTAGACTTGTCAGGTCTCTTGAATTATCTGGGAGAGTCACTTGCTCGCTTCATGTCTCATCCCAGACACTGGCAGCAGGGTGACCTGACCTCATTCTTGCAGTGGGACCTTGAGGGCCATTGTAGTTTACTGGGGAAAGCTAGCAGTTGTATCAGGATTAGGAGATGCAGTGCTTGGAAACCAGATGAGGTGCACTCAAGGGTGACCTCACATCCATAGGAGACTTGGTGGAAGAGAGTCTTCCAGTGCTGCTAGTCAAATTATCTGACTTCTGAAATCTAACATGTATGGTTAGAGAAATCAGAAATCCTTAGGTCCTCCAACATTCTTCTCACTTTTTATTTTTTTTTTTTTTTTTTAGCAGAGTGTGCTGTACGAAGGAGTAAATCTTTCTGATCTTGTTGCACCATGACTGTCATTAGTTATGGTATGTTCAGAGACACATGGACTCCAGGTTAAGAGGGAGGCAGCGATTAGCAAATTTCACCCCCCTTTCCCCTCTGGCTCACTTAGACTAGAACTTCTCCCCAGAAATGGGATTAAGTCATAGGTTTGATAAAGAGATCTAATCTTGTTGTAAAGAATCTAAGTGAATCCTCCTCTCACTTGGCAAACTGTCCCAGTGTTTAATCATTCTTACCCCCAGGAAATGGCATCTTGTTTCAAGGTCAAGTTTATCACATCTCCACTCCAGCTACTGAAACCTTTCTTGACTTTCAAGGAGGAGGCTCCCCTGACAGCTGGGTTAGCTCTCTGTTCTGAGATGCCCAGCACTTCAGTTCAGTGAAGTGACCTCTGCATTGGTCTAAGATGCTGGCAAACTGCAGGAGGGGGACAGCTGGGAGGAGGCTGGGGTCATACCAGCCAGGAGGGAGAGAAGAGAGTTCCTTCATCTCTGGGAGTCAGTAGTCATGCTTACAGGGAGGTGAATAGGAGAGTTTACCTCCCCAGTTAGCTCAGTGTGCTGTATTCTGGTTATCAGTCATCCCTGCTCATAGGTTTCCAAAGGGACTGGATTCACACTGGAGTGCAACCAAGAGGGTTGGGGCTGCCCTGATTCCATGATGTGACACTGACCCCACCACTGCACAACCCCTGCCTTGTTCCTTTTGGGTTGACTGGTGGCCAGGTTCACCCAAGGAACTTTTGCTGTGTACCAAACCCCTGCGGGGCTCTGGGATCTCAGGCAATGCTGCAAGACTGACCCAAACTGTTGTGAGCATGTCCTTATCCCCCCAAAGAAGTGCTTTGTTTATTCTGCTTGGAGACCTGGAAGAAATGCTCCTGGCAGAAACTCCTTTGAAATGGACTTGTTTTGGCCCATAAAAAGTGCACCTACAGGAAGAGGTTTTGAATTGCTTGCTGTAGCCCTGTAGTCAAAACCTCAGACATTTTCTACTATGTCCCCAGTCCTGGGAAAAGAGTCAAACCTGCTGCCTGTTGTTGGCTGAACAAATCCCTTATTATTCCAGCCAGAGCCATCCAGGTCTCCTGGCCTGCCTTGACCCTGCTCCTCAAACCATTATTGCAACAGCAACAAGGGAAGATTCAGGCCAGCTGTCTGAGAGTGGCCAAAGCAAATGAGGAGGAGGCAGTGTGTGCTGGGGCCCCAGAACCAAAACCTCTGTGTGCAGCCTGCAGGGAGCCGGGGAATGGGTGCAGGGCTGCAGCCGTCTCCTAGCGGACCTGGAGCCAGCAGCTGGCTTCACATTGCTGGAATCCAGCCGCAAGGGAGAACTCGGCAGAGGTAAGTCCCTGGAGTCCTCTGCTGAGTAGTTTATTGATGTCTTGGTTAACCACTTGTGGTATGAGCCAAGCATGTCTGTGAAACTTACTGCTCTAGAGCTGCCAGTGTAAGTACCTTCTGTCACTAAGGAGGGAAAGAAGGATGGGGGAGAAAGGAAGAGCATATGTTCCTGCTTGTAGTCCTGCTGGTTAGCATGAGGGAGGGGGAGGCATGTGTGTGGTGAAGGCATTTTTACTGTACATTCATGATTGCCATGAAATGAATGTTTTTTCCAAGTAAAGCATATAGTGCCTAATGTCTTGCACAGTACTGGAGACAGAGAAAAACTCAATGTCCTCAAATACCTCAAGAAACTTTTCCTTAAGTGTGCAGGGTCTTGAATCCTCTCCAGCTGAAGGTAGTTGGGCCAACCCCATCCACATCTCTATTTAAATGTCAGCCCATCGGTGGTAGCTTTTCAAATGGGCTCCTAGCAAATTCTCTGCAGCCTTTGCAGTCTTGTCCTTCAACATCTAAAAGAAATAGTTTTACAGATGTAGCTAGCACATATTTTTTTATACCTCAGTCCTCTGGTTAAAAATTGCTAGTGGGTGTGGACAGCCTTGTCATCCTGGATGTTCCTGTCTTCCCCTGGCTCACCTTCACTACTGAATAATCTGCAGCCTTTCATCTGTCAGAAAGGAAGTGTTGTGAAACTCCCTGTGCCATCTCCAAGCTGGCTCCTCAGTTAATGAAAAGGGGAGTGTCTCCATGTTCCTGTGTGTTGACTAAGTAAATCTAGAAATGATCCTTTGGCCATCACTTCATTCCTTAATGGTTTTTATTTTTTTTGTGTATGTGTGATCATCTGTTGAAGCACAGGAAATATTGATAATTAGTAGGGCTGAAAAGGACATCATGTTCTTGTGCTTGTTTTAGTAAATTAAATGATTTTGTGAACAAAAGAATAGATATTGGTTAGAACACTACAGCTCTTTGCTCATAATAAGCACAAAGTTGGGGTGTTCAGGAGATGAACTAGGCTGGCAAGTTCACCATTCAGCTTACTAAAATAATAGATAAATAAAGGTAAAACTGTGTCCTCAAGCACCTGCTCTTCATCTAAAAATGTCACTGAAGATATTTGTGCTTGTCACTGAAGGGAGGAGGTCACTCATGAGCACAGGTAGGTTCAGCTGAGATGACTGAGGCAGTTATTCCATCCAGCTGTCATCTCCATTTCTCTCCTGGTGGTCAGTGTCTTGCTGAAATGCTGGTGAAGCTAATCTTGAACTACAGTGCTCAGTGCTCAACTACATGAAGTTTACTTTCATCTGCCTTTCTGTAGACTTCAGCGCCTGTGGCTCATTTTGTTGGGCTGCCCCAGTGGCAGGGCTGGCAATCTCTGTGAGCGGTAGCTGCTCCAGCCATCTCACTAGTGTTTGATGAAGGCATTAATTGACTAATTTTAATTTACAGCAGCTGAAGATGTGGTCTTACCTTGTTTGCTTTCTAAAGTCATGTGTGGTTCCAGTGGGGAGATGCAATTTGGCCACTAGTGTGGGAGAACCAAATTATTAGATCTGATCTGTAGATAAATAAATATCCATCAATAACTTGGCCTCTGTTGTCTACTCCAACCTTGTTTCTTTGTACAGAGACCACTGACATTAATAACTAAGGTTCAGCCTGTGGCTGTTTGAATAAGACCCCAAGTGAGCTTTTTCTTAGTCACTGCAGCTTTGGAATCTTCCCTCTGGAGCCATTCAGTTATTACCAACAGTCAGAAAATCATTGTTGCTCTCAAGCAGTAAATGTGGGTAAAACACACACACACAGTGAATGCTACAAACCCACAGGCCTGTGTGGCTGTTTAGTCCCTTTTGTTTGCCCGGCCAGTGTCCTTCCTGATGGCACATGGGGACATCTAATGGTTGAGTAACAAACCACAAGGAAATTTCCCATTGTATGTCTTGGTTGATGTTTTTATCAGAATTTGTCTATTTTTTGCCACTTTTCACCTTTAAAAAGTTGTCAGTTTTACTGATTAATTTGTTTAATTTACTCACTTTTAGGGGCAAACTGTAATCATTATCTGTAATTTCAATCTCGTTAGCAAAGTCTTTCTTTTAAGCAGAAATAACAGAGAGAAACCTAAGGATACTTGTCTGCCTCCTAAGAAAGATACAGGGATGACTTCACTGTGAAACAGAAATATTTTCAGTAGAGAAAGTACTGGTTGTTGAACTCTGACCAGTCTAGCACAGAAAGACTTAATCAGAAACAAGGGCTCTAAACTGAATGAAAATTTTGCCACTAAACTTATTTGTTTTGTTTTGTTTGGGGTTTCATTTGGGGTGGGTTTTTAAAATTTTTAAATTTTTTTTAGTCTGGGGGAGAGTCTTTAAGGAAAGTACTGGATCTTGTATTTCTTGATGTTTTCAAATCAGGCCTATGCATATTTGCAAGATGAGCTTTAGTCAAACCTTAACTCCTACACTCAACCCAAGAGTATGTATGTGGTTTAATGGAGACTGTCATGCAAGAGGCTAGGCTTAATCTTTTAATGGGCATGTCTGGCTTTAAATTTATGAAGAAATATTTGGTGTCTTTGTGTGCTTATAAGACTCTCCTGACTGCAGGCTTCGTTGGCACATAGTTTTGTAATTCCTTTGACCACAGTTTCTTGTCTTTTGGCTTCAACGGAGCTTTTTATATTAGCAGGGATTCTCTGTCTTTTTGTGCTCACCTTTAGGTTCTTCTCCTGCCCTACTCTGCACTTCAACTCAACCATTTTATTGCCCAAAAAGGATGAAGGCTACTGAAGTTAAAATGTACTCAAGACAATACATTCTTTCTACTTTGGTTCTTGCACATCCTAAACCTGCATGTGGCGTCCAGATGTTGGCCTACAGATGTCTGTAGCTGCTGAAGAAATTCTTACATAGCTCATCAAGTTTTCTATCCAGATCTTCATACTGTGAACTTCATACCACAGTTGCAGGTTACACAACATGTGTGGATGTTCTGCTATGGCTTGGGTAGGCAATCACTTGGCTGATTACTCATTGGAAAGCAGAATAATTAATAATGTTAAATCAAGTATAACCTAATATAAAGGTGTAGCTGGTGATGTGCTTATCAACATACTTTGCTGATTTTTATCAGGTGGAAAGTTGTATCTTAGAAGATTAAAGGAAAGAAAAAGAAATCTTAATACTCAGTGATGAAAGTATTGGTGGCATCAGTGCAATCTGCAGACCTAACACAATATTATTTTGGAAAATGAATTTGCTGTTTCAGAGTATTAGTGAACATGCCTGAGGTTTTACTGTTGAACAGAATACCTTGTGGAGTTCACCCTCATCAGCCCTAATCTGGTTTTTGCATGGCTGTAAAAAAATGTTCACACCAGCAGGGAGCCAAACGGAGCTGTCAGGCTCCAGAGAGGTACAGGAATCCATCTGGACAGATGAGGTTTTATGGTCAGGCCCTGAAATTAGCTATGATTTGGCAATGGGTAGCAAAAGCAGGAAATGAAGCAGGATTATGGGATATTGATAGCAAGAAATCAGAAAATGAGCTCAAATTAAGGGATCCACCTGTCTGTCTTCCTAAAGCACTCACTGCCATTGCCTGAGTTGGGCTGGAAATGAACATGTGAATGCAGTGTATTACATCAGAGCACAGGGTGGTGTCTCAAATAGATGCCAAGGCAGAAGCTGTTGATGGAAAAATGGATTTATTAAATGTATATTAAAGGAGGAGAAGCTTTTTTATCTGAGATATTTTAAACTAATGTAAATAATTACATATATTTTGGTCCCTTGATTTGCCAGTGCAAAGAGGAGTAAACAGTAGATTACTAAAATAAAGCAAGATTAAGACAGGTTAAGTAGAAAAGCTATTTATAACATTTTCAAAGAATTTCCATTCTTGTGTCCTGTGGAAATGAAGAAACCTGTTCAGTCACTGGATGAAGGTATAAATCATGATCAGTTGTAGCTGTGTTTGTTGATGGTGTTTGTTTGTCTGATTTTTAACTGTGTGATTAACAAAGCTTGAGATGGGAGCAAAGCTTTCATTTTTACAATTGCATTCAGAAATTAAAAGCCTCAAATGACTGAAACTTAAGGGCAATTTGACATGCACTTTGTGCAGTGTCAGATAATGATATTTTTTCTGGAGGGATAGTTCTTTTATGACTTACATATCAAACATCTCATTCATACCGGAACATATGACTCAAACACACAGAATTGTGCCAGGAAGGGGCTTTTGTAGCTAACATCTAGGTAACACCAATTTGAGGAAGGAAAAAAGATAAATTAACTGGAACCAAGTCACAGATTTCTAGCAGAGAAGGTTACAGGCACATGCAATCAAGTATGACATCTGTGGGATTAAAGTATTTGTGAAATGCAAAGGTGGTGAATTTGATTAAGTAGGCTTTGATGGTGCAGAGCTGCACAGGTCTTTGCATATGCACTAGCTCAACTTCAAACCTGACAGAGCTGCGATCTGACAAGACACCTTGGATTTTTTTCCTCTGACTTCATACCCTTGGCTTCATATTCCCCAAGAAGTTTTCCTCACTGAAGAGGACCTCATCCACCTTCTCCTCTTAGATAATGCCTGGCCCCACAAATGTTTTCAATGAGCAAGGCAAGGTACTCAAAGACTGGTGCAAAATATTTATAGCAGGACCTGAAACTTGAAATAATCCACTTATATATTTCTTTATTAATCCTCATCTCGACCAAGCTGGTTTTGCACTTGGTTTTGGAGTTTGCTTTGTTTAATCCATGCTGACCAGTGCTTGCTTTTACTGGGCTGTGGGAACACCTCAAGTACGTGTGAAAAGCAAAGGCAAGGTAGAGAGAGGCAATGTAATTTAAGGTCATCTAGGAGGCTTGTATTCAACTCCCCGTTCTGCAGTAGGTTTTGTAAATTCTGTGCTAACACTCTATCTACTGATTAACCTTCCTCTTTGAGCCAAGGCTTGATTTCTTTGACTGAGTGCTGCTCAAAAGTGTTGCTTTTATTTCAAATATCTGTGAGTGAGCACCCATTTTAATTGAAATGGGAAAAGAAATTCAAGGGTTCTCTCACAATTCATCTTTAAAGTGATTCTCCATTTCCTGAGGCCAAAGGAAGTAGTAAAAACATTAGACTTTTCTGCCTAAAATTTGCTTCTCAAATTCTGTTCTTTTACAGATAAAATACCTTGTGGTTCTCTTTTATTTGCCACACAATGAAAAATTTCCTTAAGAAATCCTATGTGTATTTTTTTTCACCAGCCCCACATTCTTTTTGTCTTACACACCCTGGATTTAATGTGCAAAGACAGAGACACTTATAAAACCTTGCTTTGGCACAGTAAAAATGGCAAATCACTGCAAAGTGGGCAGTAGATATTTTCCTTATGCAATAGCTGTAAAGGAGGCAAACTGTTACCATCAGCACAAATGATGTGGTCGCCACCCTTGTTTAGAGTTTCTGAAACACAAACCTTTTCACCATCCTCCTATATTTCAGAGAGCCAGGGTTCTCTGCAGCAGCTACGGGCCCTGCATTAAGTTTTTTCTCAGAGGCTTTTGCAGCAATTCCAGAACAATTCGTGTCAGTGGAAACGCTGTGGTGGGATGAACACAGTGCTCCAGCCAGAGTCAGCACTTGAATTTATGAGGACCAAAATAATTCTGGGGTTTCTCTGCCACCATCATAGAGAGGAAAATGTCATGGGGAGGCAATTCTGACTTTTTCCGTCTCCACTAAGTACAGACCAACTCTTCAGCCTGCATGAGATGGGATGAATCCAAACCTTGCTGCTTTTGTGAGTGCAGTTATTAATCCTGCGTCCATCAGCTAGCTGAGAAGTCCACAAAGTGGAAGGAAAGCTCTTTATATCCCAAGTCTTGAAAGTACTTGTACTTACAAGAAAAGTAAAACTCTTGTGTACTTTAACTTATTTTCTAGATTTTAGAACACGCTTCCTAGCCTTGTTTTCAAAGAAAAAGAGGAGTATACTACAATGCACTGCTTAAATGTGTCCATATATCTTATGCTGGTACATTTTGGACCTGTTTGCTGACTCTGGTCATAGTGGAAGGGAACAGAACTGTAAACATTACTAGGTTCTTCTAAGTGTAATGAAAATTGTTGGTTAGATTAAAAAAAAATATCTTGTACATGCCCTTATCTGTGAGGGAAGTAGAGAATTCACCCTGGAGAGGGCTCCTGTAGACACCTCAGACATGGGAAAGCTTCACCCACAGCTTGTGTCACAGGCAGCAATGAGACCCAGCCACAAGGTGCAGATGCCTCAGAAATCAGCTCTCAGGAGTACTGGTGTTCATGTTGATATGCTTTGGAGCAAAGGAAGATATCTAACATCTTTGTCTCCTGTCCTTAAATATGACCATACGCATCAGGACCTGCAGGTTAGGTCTTCTGAGAAGATCTGGGTTTAACAAAATAGCAAGTGAAGTTGAGCTGGAGGGGTCCAATCCAAATGCGAATTTCGCAGCTTCCTGTAAATGTCTGCTCACCTTGACTTCAAATCCACTGAAATAACCTTGGGTAGCACTGGATCAACACGGGGTCAGGGCAAGGCTCACACGTGGGTGAGCCCCTGAGCTGTGTGCATCCTGGGTAGTACAGTTTCAGCAATTTTTTTCCAATTCATTGATGCGTATTGATTGAAGAGAAAATCTGACATGTGCCCTGCAGAGCAGTTGTCCCTGTCTTTTCTACTCCCTTAATTTGTAGCCTTCTTTCTATGGAAATATTTCTCACAGCAACTTTTTCTAAGGGCTGTCCTTCTAAATTGGGCAGGAAAAGCCTACATGAGCACTAAACCAGTCATTTTCTGCAGCAAGTTCTGGCACTTTCCTTCAGCCAGAATGAGTATTATTATTTCTTGTTATATTTTCCCTAAGCTTTTCTTGGTTTGTGTTCCCAGATGTAAAAATGCTGTCAAGCTGAGGGAACCCAACAAAACCCTGTTCTATGGCAAAGGAAGGGCTAAATGCTGGCAGTGATGTCTGAGATGGGTTTGAAGCAAATGCTTTTAATCTGGTGTTTGGAAGATCCCACAAACAAAAAGAAACAAATCCCACAGAAGGAAAAAATGTCTCTTTAAACTACGTGTAAAAACCTAAGAGCCAAACAGATGTGTGATATACAAGTTATGAGCCATGGATGAAATTTTAGAATCTTAAAACTATTTAAAACTCTTGTAAATGTTCAAACTGTAGACTTGAGAATATTTATATTTTGAATATTGCTTCTTCTACAAAGGAAGAATTTTGTTTCAGACATAGATTGGAAAGTCACCTCCTGGCTCACTAAGTCTGTTCCCATTGTGTTGGAGGCAAATATGCCATAAAAATGTATTTAGTAAATTTATCAAGTTCCACAATAATTCTGCTTATGCTTTGGGTTTTTCCTATGGAAATTCCTAGAGATTAATTTCTCTGATAGATAGATTTTTTTTCTTTCAATTTCTAGGCTGTCTGTATTCATGGCTGGTGTGTACGCGATTCCCTCTTGAGTCAACAAAGTCCTTCAGCTTAAATGTCTTTTTTCACTCCATAGTTCAGACCTACATTTATAAGGAAAAAGAGTTGTATTCCTGACAATCTCTTTTATTGGAATGAGCAAAAAAAGTATCTGTTTTCCTGCCCATTCTCATTTTAATTTGCTTTGAAAATGTATGGCTGGAATTGCACCCATATTCTTGCGTTTTGGTATGGTGGCTTTAATCTCTCTTCATTTTTTCCTTGAAATATCACATCCCATAACAGTTTAGGACTGCATTATCCTTTTTCACAGTTGTAACGTATTGGTTGCCTATAGTTCTCTGTCGACTGTATACACAAAATATTTTGTGTCTCTTTCCTTAGCCTCTACTTGTGACAAATATTAGTAGTGTTTATTCCCAGCTGTGGGACCTTGCATTTATACTATTGCATTCCAGTCCATCTCTATTATTCCAGGTTGTCTTTTTCTCCTTGTATGATAGTATTGTCCCATGCAACATAAGTAGTGCCTTCTATCTCCACATCAAAAATCAACAGTTAAAATATTCTGTCTTGGGGGTAAATGATCTCCACTCCAATTTATTTGCATTTCTCAAATTTCCTTTTTGTCATAGTCTTTTCGTTTTTCTCCCAAAACAGCAAGTGAAGGTGTGCAAACCCTTATTTTTTCATTTCCCATTTTGCTCAGTTTAAATAATTTTCAAGGTACTACCTACATGCTAAATGTTGTCTGTTGTTCTGGAGAGTATCACAGCACAATTGCACCTTCTTGTTAAACGAGCCCGTTTGTTCTCATAGATCAGGAATATCTATTTATCTAGACAAGGAAGGAGGAAAGAGAAGGACTTTGGAGCACCAGCTCTTACGGCCTCTCCCCATGCAGAGCACATCACGATGCTTCCAAAGGGACTGTAAGAGCAAGCCTCTCACTCCAGGCCTTTATCCTGAGATTGTGGTAGGTACCTCTACTAGGATTCTTAAGAAATTATTCTTCATGAATTCAGACCAGAGAATCATAAAATAATTTGGTACGGAAGGGATCTTTAGAGATCATGTAGTCCAACACCCCTGCCATCAGGTTGCTTGGAGCCCCATCCAATCTGACTTTAAATATGTCCAGGGATGGGGTATTTACCACCATTCTGGGCAACCTGTTCCAGTGCTTTAACATCCTCATTTAAAAAAAAAAAAAAAAAAAATCTTCTATCCAGTCTAAATTGACCCTCCTGCAGTTTAAAACCACTACCCGTTGTCCTATCACAACCAGCCCTGCTAAAAAGTTTGTTCCCAAACATCTAAAGATTATCACTGAGTACTGGGCTCCCAATATGTTGGTCATGCACTGCAATATCAAATTCCCACGAAGTTAACTCTTTCTTTCTCTTCCTATAAGTTCTGTTCTTGTCATGGCACAGCTGTGTGTAAACATGCACTATGTCTGATAATTGTTTGGTGGCTGTAGCAACATGTTCCTGCCACATAAACTACACAGACATAACCTTGTCACCCTCTGATGCTCTGTCACCACTAACTTTCCGTAGATCCAGCTATTGCTCATCATATTTTTATATATTTGGTTTCCTTCACTTCCTTCTTCCCATATTTTGCTCATTTCCAAGCATACATATGCATTGTCCCTGCTTTTCTTTGGGTTTGTGATATCACCCTAATTGAGCCTGAGACTGCCATGTAGCTGTACAATGTCGAGAGCTGGTGCAACCCCTGCTGTGCTGCCAAAGCTTCTAGGTGTTACTGAGTGACAAAGGAAAAGAGATAATGATGGTGTGGGAGAGAAGAAAAATATATGGTGTGGACAAAATTTCCCTCTTTTTTGTATTAGCCTGGGTCTGTGTTAAAAGTAGCAAATGTAGAAAGAGTTTTTATGCTCATGGGAACCAAAGTGAAAATCAGAAATTTTTTGAGTTTGGGTTAGATGGCAAAGTACTGAGTAGTTGCAAATATATCTGGTGTTTAAATGAAGATGGTCCTGATGAATGCTCCACAGTATCAGCTGTATCGAGTTCATTAACCTCATTACCAGGGGGGATGTTGCATGCATATTGAGCCTTTTCTAAAAGCAGCGTCACTTAATAGATAAACCATGTTATTGGAGGAAAAGATCTCTTTTATCACAGACTCAATCCAGCTTCCTGCTGCACCTGTCAGCTTCCTTTAGATAAATGACATGATCTGAAGGGGTGGGAACAAGGTTGCGTGTTTGGAGTAGGAATGAGAGTGCCCTTCTTTCCCAGTGACCTGCAAACCCAAACCACACAGGAGTGATAGTGTGAGACACTCTGTCCTATTGGCATGGGCTTGAGATTTACATGCACTGGGTATCTCAGTTTTCTTGCACACTGCTCTAGCCACCGATAATGTTCTTATCCTTCTTTCTGCTTAATTCAGTCATTGTTTTTCCAATTCCTTACTGACTTTCCTGCCTACAACTCCAAACAGCACAGGTGGCTGGTACCACCGTAAAGCTGATACAGTGAGATCAGGATATAACTCCTGCAGATTTTCTCTGAGGTTAATATAGGTGTGAACTACAATTTCTGGGAAGTCGTTGAAATAAAGTACACTGTGAGGTTCTTAAGTCATCTTCCCGCCTTTTTTTCAAAGGGTTTTGTGGCTGGCAGCCTCCTGTTAATCTGCTCTGTTTGAGCTCCAGCAACATACAAGCCAACAAAGGCAATTAAAGTCTGCAGTAATGATCAACTCTGGGAAATGATCGGCATGGATTAAAGCAAATCTAAGGGGTAATTGCTTGGCAACAGGTTCCATAACCCTGAGTGTTAAGTACAGGAGGGGACTTTGAAACCCTGGTAATTACATCAGAAAACTTGTTTGTATAATGAACATTGTTCTTTTAGCTTGATTGAACTGAAAAAAAAGTTATTCTTTTAAAAGAATCCAGTATTTTGTTTGCAGGAGATTTTATCTACCTGAGATACAGCTACAATTTTATTGCCAAAATATGTGGGTATATCACAATCTTTGATGTATGCAGCCTTAGACAGGGAAGTGCTGCTCTGCTTTGCTGGCGAGAAGAGGAGGATAAGGTACTGAGGCTTGGCCACACACCCAAATGGGCACAGGAAGTTTGTGGAAAGACTTCATTTGACCCAGATGGCAAGTCCTGAATAACCATCTTCTGAATTTTTAGTTTTATTTGTGTCTAATTGTGTTGTTATGTTTTCCTGCACCTTTGCTTCTGGTAAGTATGGAGGGGAAACCTGTGGTCGCCGTTAAACAACACCGTGATTTATTGCTCTCTTATGCAATGTTTAGTGTGCACCATCAAGGGAATTACTCATGGGGGTCACTAACATCATGCTGATAAAGAAAGGCACAGCTTATGCCCTGAGAAGGGAGACAAAGTTTGTATTCAACCAAAAGTAGGAGGCAGAGGTGAGGAGGTAAGGAGGTTGATCCCTGTACATATAGCCCAGCCATCTGATAGTTCCCATTTGGGTTTTCTGTGGAATTTGGAGCTCATTCACAGGCAGATTGAGGTGGAATGGCCGTTGCCCTTTTTGCCAGGATCAGTTGGACAGGCCCATTACAGAGATCAGGACAGCAGGAAGGTTTCTGGACAATCATATTTATGATATACACGTGGCATCATAGGGGTGGTTTGAGTTTTTTGTTTGTATGTTTATTTTTGTTCTCTTCAGCAGTTTTATACTTAAACTATGGGATAGAGGCAAACAGTTTAATCTCTTAAATGTACTCATGCTCTGCCAGCATGGAGTCTGTATTTCCTGAGCCACTGGGTATTTGCAAGTAAACTCTTCCTCTGCTCTGCTGGTTCACTTTTGAAGAGGTGATTTATGAGCAGTTGGATTAGTAGTGGATGAGCTGGCAGGTCACTATGTGTCATGTACCCCTAAATCACAATTTTAATAAAGAATTCTCAGGCACATGAATCTTATTTAGGCACACTGACATGAATAATATTTAGAGATTTGTACACACTGGTTCTCAAATGGTTAGGCATGTATTAGAAGGGCCCGCAACTGAGGATTTCAATAAAAGTTTCCAGTGTGGGAGAGGTTCAGATTAAATAAAGATGTGAAAGTGAACTTTATTATGTTTGGACCACAGTGAAGGTCCTCTAGTGTTGGAGAGCTAAGAACATCTTGTAGATCAGGGCGAGGTCCATGATTTTTAGATCTCCACATCATGAACATCTAATATAGCCAAGGGAGATCTAGTCAAAGCAGTTAATAGAACTGGAAAGATGCAATTAAGAATGTAGGAAACTAATGAGGTAAACTGTGTCACCATCTTCATTAATTTGTTTGTCTAATGCTTTGCTGCATGTAAAGACATCTCCAGGTGACCTGCCCAGATACAGACATATACTTTGGTAGATACACATCAGCTTTTGTGAATTCCAGCTCCGGAGCTTTGTTTTATTTTTTTTGTTTCTGTTTGTGGATTTTAAAAATCTTTTTGTCTGTTCTGTACATATTTAGATGTCTGGGGTGATAATTAGGGACTTTTTGTTTTGGTCACTCGGTGAATAACAATTTGTGGGTTTGTTTGTTTGTTTTTGTCATTTGTTGTTTGGTTTTGCTTGTTTTGTTTGTTTTAATTGTTTTCTGTTTTTTAAACATTATCCAAGCACTGTGTTCAGCTTCCCCAGGAGAAGCTGTTCCAGGAAACAAGCTTCAATCTACTCATTTTCATAATCACAAAATGAATAGCTTGTTTGATGTTTTAAGTATCCCCATAGTTTTCCACAGCTGATAATGTTTTAAACCCAAGAGACAATGGTGGTGTGCATGTGAAAAAGCCTTTAATATGTATTAGTTAGAAATGTTTTAAAGATATAAGGCCACTTGTAAACTGTAATTTCTTTAACAATATTACAAGTAAATCTCCACATAATGAAAATAATTCCTCAGAGGTGTTTGGGTGTCATTTTTCATCCCTCTATGGTTTCTTCATCTATAGCTCCAAAAGTGAATTTTTCATTGGCCCGGGTGATCTGTTTTAAAGGTTGTGCTTGAGCCACCCACCCCAAAAGTTGAACAGGATTCTTGTGATAGCCAGAGCAGCAATTGTTCCTTGATCTTGTTATGGGTTGAGTTTTACTGGTTGCATGCCAGCAGCAGGCTGTGTATGGGGAACAGCTAAAGGGTGATACACTTTCTCGTGGAGGAGTTCAAAGAGCAGAGTGAGAGAGAGATTAGACAAAAAAAAGAAACTGATCTTTGCTGAGGGCATGTGCAGATGAAAATTTTTCTTCCAAAATTAAGTGATTGCCAGATCATTTGAGTTAATTCATGTATTAGATAAAGGCAACACAGATACTCCTCTAACATTTATTCCAGGACTGAGGGGGTCTGTGTTACCCTGTGGGAAGGGTAGCTCTAGCTCATTTTACTGTGAAAATGCTCTATTGAAGTTAATATGGAAGGAAAATCTCCAGTTAGATGATATCCTACAAAGTATTTCTGGCATGTGCTGTCTCCCAGAAAATATTTTGCAGAGAACACACTACCTACAGTAAAATCTTGTATTACATATTATCAAATTAGCTACGTTCTCCTGAAAAGAGATGTCCTGCTGCTGGTGCCTCCAGCTCTATGTTTCCCTTCTGCTCACACTGTATCTGATGTCAGGGGCTTGCAGCTCCTGGGTGAGCAAGCTCAGATCACAGTTCAGACAACCAGGGGACAATTTTCATGAGATCAGCAAGGCAAAGTGTCTCACCTCGCAGCCTCAGTTTCTCTGGGTGTGCTGCAGATGGATGGCGGGAGGATGTTGTCACTTGGATGTGGGGACATGGCACCTTGTGTTCAGAGAGGGTTTGGTGTCAGGTACAGTGCTGGCCACAGAGGTTCAGCTCCGTGTCTGTGTCTCAGCCAGGGGCTGAGGGGAGCGATTTGTGAGCACTCTGGAAAAGCAAGTCCCCTTCTCATGGCAGGGAAAAACCTGTGAAATCCAGCCTTACCTACCTCATTTGGGAAATGAGAGGAGGGGAAGAGAAAGGCAAGAAATGGTGGGCGCAGATCCAAGCTCTGGAGGGGCTTATCCTTGGTCTGAAATCCTCTGGAGGTGCTTGTCCTTAGTCTAAAATGATGTGGAACAACCAAGATCCTTTGTGTAGCCCTCTGAGAGGAGGGCAAGTCAATGAGATCCAGGCACACATCAGCAGGCAGAAAGACTTGATAGGAATTTGAGATTTTGAGGTGCCGAATCCCTCCTAAAACCACTAACTTCTGGGAAGATAAGGTTGCTCAGCAAATTCTGGCCCAAGGGAAATTTTGTAGAAGAAGCACCATGGGCAAAGCAGCAGAAAATTCCAAAACCAGATGGTGTTTATTGCTTTATAGTGGAGCCAAACAGGAAAGGGGGAGAAACTGAGAAGGAATAAGTACCTTTATCTCAAGCTTTCATCCAAATAGCTCTTTAAAATATACATTTGGATTTTTTTTTCCACAATATATCTCTTTTGGTTTTATTTGATACTTCACTTTTTTCCCATCTCAGTTTTATTCTAGTATCTCTTTTGCTAGTAGAAGAGAGGGAGAGACGGTCAGCTCAGGATTATTTTTCTTGATTTAGCTTGAGCAGGCTAATTGTATCCCTGAGATTATTGTAGTAGCTTTTTCAGACAATCTAGGAAATTTTTTTCCCTGTACATGTATATATGACAAATATAGGTGGCTGAATATCACATAAGTAAGAATTTCCTACTAACGTACACCCTCTCCCTTCTCTCCCCATCATGTTATCATTTTGTTAATTTGTGGAATTAATCAACTATTTTATAGAAACTCTAAAGATTATGATTAAGCGTACAATAAAGACAGATACTTTTAATGACATCTCACTGGAAATCTAGGCAACTTTTCTTGCCTTGCTGTCATTAAGCAGACAGTGAGTTAAAAAGCCAAAATTACACCTCAGCCTTTCACTTTAGCAATTAAAAAATCCTGAGTGAAATTATCCATATAAAAGTAGAACCTCATATCTTAAAAAATACAAATATTTGCTGCTGTCTAATCTAGTTTCAACATTGTGGTTAACATTTGGCCAGTACTCTTATCTTTCCTGGAAAATCTATTTATATCAACATTTTGGTATTTTAAGGAATATAAGATTACCTTTATTTAAATTTCAACTTCACATTCAAAGACATAGCATGAGGAATTATATGTTTTTCTGTTGCAAAATTTTGGTGAAATAAAAATGGTAAAATTTCTTAAATGTTGAAATGTGAAGTTTTTCCTGAAAGTCTTCCTCTCTTCTTTCCTTTCTTCTATCTTAGCTATAGACTGGTAAGCCTAACTTCTAGGCTGAATGAAATTCCATTGCATCTAGAAAAAGCCCCATTTCTTCCTCTATTGCAGATAACAGCATCACAAATGATCTGGTAACACAATTTTTTTGTTTGAGTAACCATTAGTCATCTCAGAAGGACCAGGGAATTAATCAGATAGAATCCACACTTCCAGTTCTTGACTTGTATGAGAATGAGCAATATCAAGTCATAACCTCTTGGCTTAACATGGTCAACTGCATCTGGACCAAACCCAAGACCAAGAAGTTGACATCATCAGCTGTTTTTTAAGAGGCTTGTGTAAAATGAATTGGTGATTTTAGTGAAGTTGCTGAGATACTGCAGAACCGGTAAGTTTTAATCAACTTAAAAGTAAATTAAAGGAACATTTTTCCCCTTACTGGCTTAGCAATAAGAGGCATAAAAATGTCATTGAAATAACCCTAGGATGGCCTGCTAGCAATATTGATGTGGAATTCTGTATCTATAGAGGTGTAATATGTAGACATTTATTGAAGACAGGGGAGATTTTGAACCACAGACATAGATCATGTCAGGATATCCAACTGCGACAAAATAATGATGCTTGTGGCAGATATCTGAAAGTGGTCATCAGCAAAGCCAAGACAGCCTCAGAGCTGTGAGCTTAACTTTTCCATTTTACTTTATTTCTCAGAGGAATGGCAGGAACATTAAAGTTAGTGGACCTGCCCCAGTGATGGATTTGCCACACAGAGCACAAGAGCTGAATGCATTGTCACTTATTAGTCCAACTTATGTCTCAGTTTTAGGAAGACAGGCATAAGAATGTGCATTAACTCCCCTCATTCTCGGGTTAAATCATCGACATACATTTAAAAGAACTGTTAAATCAAATGTTTTCAAACTGTATATTTTCTATTACTGTAATTTGTAACCAGTAAGAAATAAAAAAAAAAAAAAGAAATCTCCTCAGGTTGACGCAAATCTGTCACTTGTAATTCAGGGAGATAGGATTAGTTTATTTATTTACAGATGTACAACCAGTTAATTAAGATTTATCTTATCTCCATTTTAATAACAGCTGTGGTTCTACAGTCTGTGTTTATGATTAAGTGTGAACGTTCAGCAATCCTAGAATCAGAGAACAATTGGAATGGATGTCTTTGGGCTGGGCTGCTGATTTGAAATGTCTTGAAAATGAGTTGCAATATTACCTTGCAAAATTATCATTTAAAAGCTTTGCCTTGGCGTATGCTTGTGCAGTGTTATAAAGAGAATTATAACAAGAGAATTAAACTGCATCTAATTAGAGGGAGATCCCACATTTTCTAGAAAATTATTTTCTGCCAATTTCTTTTTCAGAAAGATGTTATTTTGATTATATTTTCTAGTTTAAATATAAAAAAGATTCAAGGAAATATACTTATTTTTAAATTGACAAAATCACAGCACATAAAAGTGAAATTTCACATTTCAGGTTACAACATGTTTAGTGTTCAGAAATCTGAATAAGACATTGGAGACTTGGGCTTGAAAAGTGTCCTTCCTTTTAGTAATACTAGTCTTGTGCTATTAATTGCAGAGAAAGAATCTGTTAGCACATTGATAATCAACTAACGGAATAGATTGCTGGCTTGTTGAGAAATTGAAACCCTTTTATTTTTTACAGTTTTATTCTCTAGGTACTTTCTGAAATCATGAAGGTAACCGTCAGGGAAGTCTGTGTATGAAATGTTGCTTTCCAATGGCAGATTCTGTCCCATTCTGTGGACAGAACCACTTTGACAATTTGAATCAAGAGCAAGGATCCTGTGGACAGGTCAGCAAGCTCCTTGAGAATGGTTGGAAATGTCCTACCATGTTAGATGAAATTGGGTTAAACTTTGGTTTCAGGTGTCTTGTCATTTCCTTGAAGGGCGGGTGTCAATCCCTTCTCTTGGTTATACAGCCTCAAGATTAATGTTTGGACTTGATGATCTCAAAGATCCTCTTCAACCTAAGATCCTCTGTCTCACTGACTTTGGTCCTTGAGTCTCCTCCCTCTGAGCTCACTAAGCCTACAGAAACTGCTATCTGATCTTTTCCTCTCAGCCCACGGTAAAGTTTGTGCTGGGTAAGTGAAGTGAATTGGTGAAAGGAGTGGCTCAAAGACATCAGAGCCAACCTAAGATAAGAACAGGAGGAGGACAAGTGGCATAAGGGAGGAGAGGGAAGATGGGGACAAGCACAGTGTCAAGCCAAGGTGTTGACAGTGAGTTGTTAGGTTGGCTCACCCCAGCTCATGGCACTGCACCCTAAAACCTGCTCCTCTGAACATTTGCCCTCTAGTCTTTTCCTTGCTCTTTTCAGTGCTCATATCAAAGTATATTTTTTTTTCTGTGTGGTCCTTGACAGAATCATAATCCCACGTACTAGCACCACCAAAAAAAGACATCAGGGAATGTCAGGCAAAGTTTCAGTGATAAAACACTAAAATGCCAGAGAAAAAAATTGAGATTTTACAAGAACTGAAAAGAATAGTGGAGTTAAAATGTATTTGTCAGTCTCTAGTTGTATTTTAAAACCAGATAAATCATCCAACAGAAGCTTGGATTTTAGCAGCTCATATCTTGCCTGCACTGGAGGAAGCCTGGAGAAGAGGGGGATTGTTAAAGTGTGTTAAGGGAATGCTGTTGTTAATGAATAACTTTGAATCCTCCTGGGCAACTGAGAAGATAACACCCTCACAGGGGAGATGGAAAATTGGAGTGAGCATCAGCAATGTTGACAGCTGAAATTCACAACTTAATCTGTGTTTGGTTAAACAGAGACAGTAGGTTGAAAACTGTGGTGTCTGCTGAGTGGTTCTGTGTCCATGCTGGAGATGGCATGTGCTGCTGGCAGGAAAGGTGGGAAGCCAAGGGAATTGTCTCCACAGTTGACAGGATTTGGCTGAACTTGTCTGCTGAAGTCCTAAACAAAAGAAGACCTCCTAGACAACCAGCATTTATGTAGTTTTCAAAGATCTATTTATAATTTTAGTGGGAAAAAAACCATAGGGCAGGAGGTCAAGATCACTAGCATAAAGCTGTAAGCAGCTTTTTCTTCAGTAGGCTTTGGTTTCATTAATTCAAGGTGTTTACATTTTACCATAGAGCAGGTACTCCCCAAACAGAATATGCACAAACTGCTTCAGACACGAAGCTTGCAACAGACCGAGACATGGTGGTGTAAGAGGGCATCCTTCAGTCAAAGATGGTTTTAAAGTAAGCTAGCTACATTTTCCCTTATGGTCTGTGAATCAAAATCTGGTTATTTACAGCATCTCAGCTGAAGGTCAGTGACTTCTACAACTGCATTGGCTGATTGACATTAGACATAACTGATTTTAAGATCAAATAGTCTTAAATGTTAGGTAAAAATGTGGAAACATCTTGTGTGGACACTTAAAAATTTATTTACCCTCTATTTGCATTTGAAGTCAATTTTAGGCCTTTATTATGAAGTGAAACTGATTCAACTAAAAAGGTTCAGAATAACATATATACTTAAATCAGTGTAGGTTCAAGTTTAAACCAGGTCTTAGGTGAAAGGCACAGCAGCAATGTGTTGTACTTGCAGAAAAAATATTGTGGTGATTGTTTTATTATTCATCTTTAGCACAAACCTACCCTTAGAGTGTCAAATATAAGAAATGAATCCTTTCTCCCATATAGGTCCCTCACTATAAAAAAGAAGCAAGCAGATTTAGTGTTTCACTGGCAATAAGTCAAATGTTGCTTAAGACATAAGTCAGTGCCATTTGACACAACTGATAGTTTCCACTTGAGTAAAATTCATAAATGTTACCAGCATGAGATCTGAACAGATTTTTAATCTCTGGAGTCAGTGGCAGGGCAGTCTGGGGAAAACTAGGGTTATTTTGAGTCTTATGTTTGCCTGATGAATAAGAAGGATGTTTTTGAATTCTTTGCCTGAGAGCTAGTCTGATATTTATCCATCTATCATTGTCTGTTTTTCCTGTGCATTCCTGTTTTATTCAATTGTGAGTTGCTCTGTCTTTTTTAAAAAGGACTTGTGTGTTTGCGTGAGTAGCTACACTTAATATTGTAGTTTTCTTCTTTCTGGGATGGAGATTGTAATTGCTTATTGATGGCCTATTTGTATGCTAATGTTGCTCAATAAAAAAAGCGAAAGCATAATTAACACTCCTGCTTCACCAAAAAAGAAACGGAAAAAGGAAAGCTTGGAAAGGTCAGTGGATTTCACATGATAAATTACTGAATAGTGGAAGACATAGGATCCTACATCCTAGAATGTAATTCTTTCACTATTTATTAGCTATTATTTATTACAAATGCTGACTATACTTACTTTTTGGTAACTATTTTCTATATGCAATGTATTTAGATATTATGACCCTGTGGTTGGTGGCATAATGTACTGCAGCCTGTCAATTTTCAGATGTAGTGGCTTTCAAGGGGACGGCACCTCTGTTTATTCCCCTATATTTCATTAAGGCACAATTCACTAAAAGTGCAGGTGGAGCTGGCTGGCTCTTGGTCTGGAGGCACGAGTCAGATGACCAAGGGTCAGATTTCTTTGCAAACACTCATGGAGCAGCAACCTGCAGCCCCCAAGGCAGAACAAGCAAAACATTTACCACTGGAGTCAGTAAGTGTTGGCAGAACAGGCTCCTTGCATACTTGGAAAACAAGGAAAATTTAAAGCCCAAGCCCCTGTGACATAGTTGGGTTTGTTGGATTTTTGGGTTATGCTGTCAGACACAGAATGAAAAAGAAATTTTTGGGCAGGTGGGCAAGTGTGGAGCTGGATGTGGTCAAACCATGACCCTGCCCTGTTTTAATGCTGCCTTGGCTGTGAGACGAAGTAAATTGAGCTGCCTTGCCTGAGGTGAATTAATGTGTGTGGCCTCGTGACTGGGGCTGTGTGGACCAATTGTGATGTATAGGTGGCCATCTCTGGTTGGACAGCAGGGTAGTCACAGCTTGCTGAGCAGCCACAATATGATTGCATTCAGCCATATGACTGAACCTTCAGATGCTGTCCAGGCTTTAATGTTAGAATGACATCAAACTTCTAATAGGAAGGAAAAAAAATCCAAATTATGACCTGAATGGTTATACATAACTTTTAAATGTAATGTCTTGTAATGGAGGTGGCAGTGCCATAACACCACCATCCATAGCTTCCTATTAGCATAAAACATTTTCTGAATTAACACTCACAAGTAATTGAATCATAAAACTACTTCTTCAGAATAATTGTTTGTTTGTTTTATTTGCAGATGACAGAACATAGGAAACAGGGCCTTTCCCACTGTGTAACTTTGCTTTTTGAATATATCACAAAATACAGTTCTTGCATTTACTGTTCTTCATGTTGCTCATGGAAGGCAGTTGGTGCATACTCATGGACTAGTTTTACAGTTTAAAACCAAATAAAAGACTATTTCAGGAAAAATATTTTATTTCCTAAGAAAATGAAGGATAACAGTAAAGTAATTAGAACATATGTTCATATATTAAAAAACTAGCAAATCCAAGCTCAAAGCACAGTAAAGTCAAAGATTACTTTAAATTTGCTTCCCCTTCTGTAATTGAGGTCATGGAAATGATGTTTTGCTATACTTCAGAGTCATTGCTGAGTGATAACTGCATGTGGAAATTCAATTTATATGCTACCTTTTCTGCTAGTGTTAATAAAAATATTTCTTTAGTAGTTAATGGAGTTGTTTAGTAAGCACAGGTGAGAATTTGTTTAACACCATAGCATGTGACCTTTGTTTCTGGGAAAATATATCTGATAATGTTTCTGTGTTACTGTACTTAATTATCCTCAGTTAGTGGAACTTTATACTGTTTCTTCTTGATATTCTCTGACAAAAGGTAAATGATGAGGTTTAGGATTTTAGCCTAGGCATAAGGAACACTTATGCTGAGTCAAGGAACACCTGTATGAAATAATTGACTTTGTTTGTATCCATTTACAATTTATCCACAGGAACAGAACTGAAGGGTGACATTTATCTTACAAGTTTCTCATTCATTTCTGTACTCTGAACTCAACTTTCATGCAGCTCAAGTGCATGATACATGTACATGAATATTTATTATAGATGATGAAGTGTCCTTTTGGCAGTATAATATACTTCACTATAAAAGTAAACAGATTGTGCACAAGGCTGTCTGATTTGACTGGTGGCACAGATAGTACCTCACTTATCTAGTGCTTTTCATCACAAGATCTCAATGCCATTTACTGAAGAAGGAAGTACCATTATCCTTCCTTGGTAATTCCACATCCTTTAGTGGATTTAGCAGTGCTTGAAGATACTGAGACCTCGAAAGTCCCTCTCACAACATCCAGAGTATTCTTACTGAAAATTATTTTTGAAAATATTGGAAACATTGTGGCACAGTAGCTCTTAGCATGTCAGTGACACATCACAAATCTTGAAAATAAAAAAGGTGGGTCTACTTCTGGTAGACACATTCTAGCTGGAGACTCTTACTACCATGGTAGGCTTTTGTTCACTCTGGTAATATTCATGGCATGGATGCCACAAGTTAGGGATTGCTCTGGTGAGGCAATTGTAGAGAAAGGGAAGAAGTATATGTAATGCAGCTCTATTCAAGATGGACCAACTAATATTTCAATATGAAATACTGCACTCTACACCTTTAAGTGCATCCCTTTAAGCATCTCTGAATTTTCAGTAGAGATGCTGCATTTTCTGAAACAGCTGAACTGCCTGATCCCCAGGAATTGCAGCATGATTAGATGATACTATTCCCTGTCCCCCTATGCCCAGAGGACAGAGCTAACCTTTGAGTTTGTTCATGCCTGAGCTTTAATAAAAACATTTGTGAAGTTGATGCATTTGAATAGATTTTATCCAGTGAGTAGTAAGGAGCCTGTTTTAGTGGTGCACATGAAATGTCACACTGGACAGAAGCCTCTCTTGAGCTCCAGGATTGACACAGACATGCACTTCTCAGCTCAGCATTTTCTCAAGCTTAAAAATCCTAGTACCCTCCTATTATTTCATTTCTGCAGTACTGTTTACAGTGACAAACTGAATGATGCCCTGTTGGCCCAATTACCTCTGGTATGAAATCAAATTACAGTATCTTCATCATTCATGGCCAATTTAGCTCCAAAAAATGAATATAAACCTACACAATGAAATGAAAAATGTTACCAATTTAAGTGATTGCATTAGTGCAGATTACAGCCATCAGGTGTTAATAGATTTGTTTCTAAAGTAGACTTCTGCTTACAGTGGTTGCTGAAAGACCCACATCTAAGGCTAGCTGACACACAAACATTTAATTATGAATTGAATTAGTTATAGTATATCTCTGAGCATATTTTTTTTTTCAGTTCTGTTTTTCTCATAGTCAAGTGATTTGATGAAGAAATGAAATACCTCCTGAATGTCAGTTTGGGCTCTCACGGCTGCTAGCACTTTCTGTTTAAGTGCCAGCTCTTCAGGAATAGATTTCTCTCTCTACTATGCCAAACACAGTGAGGTCCTTGACCTGGAAAGGCAGACCTTTGGGAACCTACCCCAATACAAATAAGTGTTAGTAATAACGTAGTGACATCCCAGGGTGCAGAATGTGCTGTGAGGTCCTGATTTACCAGCAAGGATCCCTGTGAGAGGGCTTTGGGCAGACTTGTGCACTCAGGCGAGTGGCACCATGGCTCGTCTCATCACAGCCAGCCCACTCAGAGAGAGAAGCTGTATCCTGTGTGACAATTTTTTCTCACATGGTCTGCTTTCTGAAAAGGTAGGAAAAGATGGATGCGTGTCCCATTGTCTGCTTTGCTTTCCTGCATTCCTTCTTAATTCTGATGCTTGTCAACTGAAAAGATGGAACTCATTTGCAGATGCATGTATTTTTCCTTTAAGTTCCTTTATCTTTCCAGCAGTTTTGACACCACTAAAAATTACATTCCAGAGAACTTATACACATGCCCCTCACCTAAGCTCTGTGCTGATCGTCCTTCTGTTCTCCTTCTGCAAATGAAAACAGAGATTTTGAAGGCTGGGGTCTTAACTGATACTATTAAGCAAACTCCTCCATGGCAGAAAGGAAACCAAATCTAAGAGATACAAACAGTGCTCTCTGCTGTACGCTGAAACATCATGCAATGACTATCACTGCTGTGTGTTTATGCTTCAGTTTTTCAGTTTCATCTCATATGATGCTGTGTTATGCTATAAAATCATATTATTATTATTAGTAGTAGTAGTCATTGTCTACACAGTGTGTCCTAGAAAAGAAAGAAAAAGGAAAGATGAAAATAGAAGAAATCGCACTGACCACTGTACTTCCAATCTGATAATAAAATGCCTGGAAGAATCTTACTTCAGGAGGAAGAACTAGAAAAGAGGTAGAGAAGGCACTCTCTGTTTTCCAGTTGTATTGTATAGCCCCCAAATTCTCAAAGTCTATATCTCATTTGAAAGCCCAACCACATTTGAAATCAGAGTGCTGTTTGCTCTGACCCACTAAGGAACACTACTGTGGCACTGTGCAAACTCTGTCAGTTTCCAGAGTAGTCAGAGAGGGAAAAGGGCTGGAACAACCATGACTCAAATATCAATCTGTGATAGGGGCAAAAATGCAATAGTTTAAGCTGTGGTCACTGTTCGGATTTTGACACAAACATATGCAACCCTGTGCAGGTGTATGTGACGGACTGCAGTATTTGGAGGGTTTCAGGCACTTGTATCTCCTGCTGTCCCCTGTTTTTGTGCTGCTGCACTGGTGTTCATACAAGAGTGCTGCAAATTATCTCTGTGTCTTTCCTTTCTTGTGACAGATGTGTTTTCCTCTTATCTTTCTATCCTCAGAAAGCAGTGGGAGTTAGGTGTTGAGAAATCAACCTGTTGTAGCAAAGCTGGGCTCTGTATGTTCCTGCACTCAGCAAGCAAAAGGGGAAATTCCATCAGTGTCAGGAATGCTTTGCCTAGATTTCCATAGAACTGTACAAGGAATAAGCACTGCTCACTGTATCTTCAGTAGAGATTAATTGTGCTTGTCTTGAAGGTGTCAAGTAGCAGAGAGGTTTTAGAAGAGAAAATGAGCATGTGTGTTGGCTGAGCAGTTCCTGCAAAAGCATGGAGAGAGTGAGGGTGCTGGGAAGGACTGTGCTGTCATGGAAGTCAGGAGATATTCTCCTTCGAGGTCTCCAGGTCATCCTGGTTACCTTCTCATCTCTAATCTCTCATCTGGCTAGGTGCTCAGTTTTCTGTTGTCCTGCCATATGTATGTACAAGACTGAGCAGAGATGGTCTGGAGCATGGCAGGGCAGTAGCACCGTAACAAAGGTATGAGGACCAGAAATGCTGGAGCAGGCCACTTCTGAACAATATGTCATTATTTTCAGTCTGGAAATTCCTGAGGTAAAAATCTCTAGCCAGCAAGGCTGCTCTGGGAAGGCATTCCCATACACCCAGCTTGTCCTCTCTTTTTTCTCCTGCCTGTTCTTAGCCCCTGCCAGGAACTGGATCTAGGACTCCATGGACTCCTGGTCTGACCTAGAGTAGCTGTTCTCATGTTCTTGTGTTTTGTTATAACTCCCTCTATTTTCAAAATGTACTGGAGAGGAGGAGGTACTTTAAAGTCCAGTCATTCTTCCGAGGTAACAGCAGGAGACCCAGGGGAGGGTCAGAGGTTTAACAAGTAGAGATTGACTTAACACAGACAATGAAGTCAGCAATATTCCTTACAAGACTTACTTATTAGTTGCATAAACCTTATTATCTTTCAACTAAATGGCTTTATATCTAATTTACTATCTGATAAAGGGATAGCCTGAAAACCAGTAGTTACTCAGTATGCTGCTTATGACTCCCTGCTTTTATTTATACTGTAGCTAGCTTACCACTCAAGTTTGTCCTTTGTCATAGACAAAAAAGGAAAGATAAAGTTCTTGCTTCAGCTTTGCTGTATTTTAAAAATAAAGCAGATGATAGCAAGTTCTTCATTATTGAATTGACTGAGAAAAAAGGCAACACATGATGGACAGAGGGGAGCCTTGCAGAAGCAGGGCCTATCCTGAGTTAATGTGATGTCATCCTGATTGTGGAATTGAGATTTTTTGATGTTAAAGAGAAGAACTTGTTTCAAAGAGAGAGGCTTTGTTTTCTGATATTACAATCTTTCTTCTGAGGTAAGTGCAGGATCTATATGCTTCCTTTTGAGCACAGATCGAGTTCCACACTCAAGCTTGAAGCCACTACCCTCCCACAGTGCAGACTCTGGGACATTTGCTCACAGGGGGAATAGCTGGGGTGGTGCTGGCTCAGCTGAGCTACCAGAGTGCCATCCCTTGATATCAGTGAGTATATACCAAGTGGGGAAGTGGGATGAGCTTCTTTCTTCCACTGCTGCATGCATGTAGCAAATAATTTCAGAGCTTTTAGGCAGCTAATTGCTGATGTTCTTTAGCTGGAAATATTAATGCAGATTGTAGGTCAAGAGAACACACTCTACCATAGGCTGGTTGCTGGTCCACCTTCCCCTGCCTGAGGCTCCTCTCTGAAAAGATCAGGTTTCCTCACGCCCATTATTTTACTCACTTGGGGCACTCAGACAAGTGCACATGGGTCACCCATGTTTACCCCAGAGTCATCCTGCAGACTGCCACTAGACACCTCTACACCTCCCCAGCTTAGTGAGAATTAGCAGCAGTAAATAAGTGCTCATATCCTGCCATTTTTCTGCAAGACTTAGCATTTTAGCTTAGAACAGCTCCCACCAAGGCTGCCATGTTCTACATGTGAACAGGTGCATTTTCCTGTGGTTTTACTCTGGGAGCAGAAAATTCCATCAGAAGAAAGGAAAAGACAGTTGGATATTTTTTATTTCTTGCATTCCTATGACAGGATTCTTCAGAAATAATTTTGGAGATCAAACTTCCTGGAAAAGGAGTGTCCCTTAATATATGTTTGTGGATGGTATGAGGAGGCACTTACATGACTTCAGTTCTTCCATTATTTGTGTTTTGAATTACTGGTTTTATAATCTTATTATCTGTAGGTCCTGTGTTATTTTATTTCCTTATGAAAAAGGAACATAAAGAGAAAGGTGTTAATATCTCATGACCTAATTTAGCTGGAGCCATGTTCTTCTTTAGCATTACAATGGCTACGTCAGTGGAGAATTCCCAGGCCTAGTGATTTGTCACTCCTATATTTAGATTCCCAGTCATACTTATGTATATTGCACAAAACCAGTCCCACATCAGCTTTCACAGCAGTCTGAGTGGAATTACGCTCTATTCTGCTCAAGCCTTTTATCCTTGAAGGAAAAAAAAAAAGACAAGAGGACACTGAAACTCACATTATTTTTATTTGCTGCTGATTCACCTTTCTGATAGTGGTAGGTTGTGCACATTATCACCTTCTCTCTCTTCCAAAATGAAAACCAGCTGGCTTTTGACATTCCTGATCAGGTTTAGGAGTCATCTAGGTGCCAAGTTTCGCTCTTCTTGGTGTTATGCAACACTCCTACAGAGCCCTCAAGCAGAACATTAGAAGCCTACACAACCTTAAGCTGAAAACCAGAGTTGTTTGTACAATGAGGCAGCAATTTTGAAGATTATGCCCTTGAATGTCAGTGCTTCTCTGTGAATGGGTCAGAAAGTTTTCATGTCCTTTTTCCCAGTACTGCAAGCCATCTGGATGCAAGCCAGATCCTGTCTAGAAGCTGTGCATGGTAGTATTAGCCTGGGCCAAAAATTCCTCCCTAGTGACAAGGCATCTAACTCAGGCTCAGTGCCACATTGTTGCAACTGGACTCAAACACGTCTGTTTTCATGGAACACACACAGAGCAGATGCAAGATGGTGGTGTCTGCCCCATCCGCCTGTGTCTTCTTCACTTTCTTCTGAGGGTTCTGCCCTGCATTGACTTTGCTTGTGCTTTCTGACTGGTACGGAATTGCATCCAAACAACCTGGATTGAAGAATTCTGGCAGTAGGATTGTCCTTTCTGATAATTAGATAAAAAGAACAGCCCTGTCTTCTTCATTTCTGCTCCGTTGATAACTCAGACCCCAGAGTATGTAGAAATATGGGGTTTAGAGGATCTGAATATACAGGTTACATCAACTTGTTCCCAAGTTATCACAACTTATGTCCTCCTCAAAATTCCATCAATACTCCATCCAAAGAAGAAATCATTATGATTGTTTCCTCTGTCACAGCTGATGGAAAATGTGTTGGACTTTTGACTTATATTCTAGTTTGAAATAGATAGATCAGTTTATACCAAGCAGTGATTCGACTGGAAAACTCCTCACCACACCCAAAAGAAATTAAATGAGTAATTAGGAATATTCTCTTTAATCATGGAAAAGAGCCTTGTATCCAAATTTATGCAGATTCCCTTAAAGACATGACCAGATTCTCCTTTCATCATCATCATCAGATTTGCTTTGTGTCTCTCAGTTAGCTTCCTTTAAGTTGCACCACTGGTTTATGCTAGAGTTACGGAGAGATCTTGCTCCCAGGCATCTGAGGAAATGCTTCCCTCTTCCTCATTTTTTCTGTCTTTTGTTATTTCTCGTATGAACTGGTATCATAAATATTTAGATGGAAATGGCTAATAGGAAAATTGTATGGTTTCTAAGTTCAATGAGCCATTAAATAGGTTCTAATAATTTCAATAAAAGTTTGGAATATTTAATAACGAGAATCAGACAGATAGGTTGCTTGATTGCTACCAGACTCTCAGTAAATATTGTCTGTGGTTTGTACACTGTGGGTTCCTCAACACCCTCAAAGAAGAGCCTCTGGGGATGGGGGAGGGAGTCAACCAAATCATGTGTAAACAAAGTGCTGCTCAAGAAAATATAGCTGGGTTTTTTGAAAATGCTGTTCACTATATGCTTTTTATCATCACTGTAGAAGGTTTAGAGGTTTCCCAATAAGCAATTAGAGAACTAATCATAACTTTGCATTTATTATAATTTACACTTGTATGGCATGTAACATCACAAATCAGAAATTTGAGATGTACAGTGTCACCTTCTCCAAGGCAAAGGCCTCTCATGTCTCAGAGACTGGGAAAGATGTTAGTTTAATCAAATTACAAATTACTTGGCACAAAGCCAAGTGGGAAACTTTGGTTAGCAGCATCTCCCTCTAGAGCCCTTCTCTTCCTTGACTGTATAATGAATTTAGGAATTGCTTAATTAGGTAATTGAAAATTAGGTAAAGTTAGGGTCCTATTGTACATTGCAGGTCTCCTCTTTGCTCTATCCAACTAAGAATTAAATATTTATCAGGCCAGGTGAAAAGACTCAAAGGCCTGATAAGTGTTTCTGCAAAAAGTTTCTTGACTATATGTCAAAATCTTCCATATCTTGGTCAGTGATATATGGGCCAAACTCACTAAAACATTTTTGTAATGAGCAGTCTGCTTAAGTCATAGAATCATAGAATGGTTTGGGTTGGGAGGGACCTTAAAGACCATCTCATTCCAGCTCCCCTGCCATGGGCAGGGACACCTTCCACTGAACCAGGTTGCTCAAAGCCTCATTCAGCCTGGCCTTGAACATTTCCATGGATGAAGCATCCACAGCTTCTCTGGGCAGCCTGTTCCAATACCTCAGCACCCTCGCAGGAAGGAGTTTCTTCCTTATATCTAATCTAAATCTTCCCTCTCTCAGTGTGAAGCTATTCTCCCTTCTCTTATCATTACAAATCCTCTCCAGTTCTCTTATAGCCCCCTGTAGGTACTGTAAGGCCACAAAGGGGATTCCCCATAGCCTTCTCTTCTCCAGGCTGAACAGGCCCAGCTCCCCCAGACTCTTTAGGAGAGGTGTTCCAGGGCTCTGATCACCTGTGTGGCCTCCTCTGGGCTCACTCCAACTGCTCCATGTTCTTCTCATGTTGGAGGCCCCAGAGCTGGCCACAGTATTCCAGGTGGGGTCTCACAAGTGCAAAGTAGCAGGGGAGAAACACCTCCCTCAAGCTGCTGGACACACTTCTTTTGATGAAACCCAGGATATGGTCCCAATGTCCTTGTTGGATGTTTGATCTTGTGACATCTGAAAGGTGGCAACAAAGTGCCTCCATCTACAGAGACCCCCAACTATAGAGACCCCCATGCTTGTTTTATGTTCTCTAGAGGTCCCTTTCCACAAGGCAGGACCATGTCTGTCCATTGTTACAGCCATTTATGATATTTGATGAGATAGGTCAGAGCCTCAGGTGGTACAGCTGCAGGAAGCAATAAACTAGTTCAACATTCTCTTCCCTCGTATTAACTAGATAAGAGGTGCTCACATTAGCTGTACTGTACACCTTTTAAATCTGCAGTGGAGGAAGTGCGAGAACAGGGAAAGGAGAGATGCTTGATCTGCCCTACACCTTCCTTGCTCTTATCTTCTTGTGCAAATGATAGATGAAGTTACTATGCCTGTAATTCCCTGCTGAGTGAACAGAAAAAAGAATGAACAGTGTTTCCAAAACATTTGCAGCAAGATTGCATAATCCTTCTGCAGTGATCTGCAGGCTCCACCTGGCCAACTGTTTGTGCAGCTGTAGCTCTTCTTGGAGCTCTGGCCATGCCCACCTGGATTTTCTCTGACTTAGCAGGTGGCACCTGCCATTAAGCACCATTGTTCCTATGTTTGACTTACTTATGGATGACTTTACTTACTTATGGATGTACACACCATGTGTAGGGGAGGACAACTATGCCTCTGAAGACATTAATTTTTTTGGGTTTGTGCATCATGGGAATATTAAGCAGCTGGTGCACTAGGTCTCCTGTCCCTCAGACCACTATTTGTTTAATTCTCCCTTGGTATTTTCTATATCTGATGAATCTGTCCTCTATCCATTTAAAATTTATATTACATTAGCTATTCAGTGTGGGAACTGATTCTCGGTTGTGCCTTACATAGCTTAAGAGGACTCTGGGGCACAACACCTGCAGATGTTACCTTGATAATAACCAAGCTTGTATTTCATGGCATGTGTCCTGGTTTCAGCTGGGATAGAGTTAATTTTATTCTCAGTAGCTGGTGTGTTTTGGGTTCTGTATGAGAGTAAAGTTGATAACACGCTGATGTTTTGATTGTTGCTAGGCAGTGCTTACCCTAAGTCAAGGACTTCTCAGTGTCCCTTGCTCTGCCAGTGAGGAGGTGCACCAGAAGCCTGGAGGGAGAATGGCCAGGACAGGTGATCTGAACTGGCCAAAGGGATATTCCACACCCTAGAATGTCATGCTCCATATATAAAATGGAGGGAATTGGTCAGGAGGAGTTGATCACTGCTCAGGGGTGGGCTGAACATCAGTCAGTGGGTAATGAAGAATTTTGTTGTGTATCACTTCTCTTTCTTGGGTTTATTCCTCTTTCTTTTACTTTTATTTAAAATTCTTCTTATTATTATCATCATCATTATTGTTATTGACAACTTTATTTCACTTATTAAAATGTTCTTATCTCAGCCCCTGGATTTTACCTCTTTCTGATTCTCCTCCCTATCCCACTGGGTGTGAGAAAAGGGGGTAGGAGTGAGTGCCTGTGTGGTACTTAGTTGCTGGCTGGGGTTAGAGCTCAACAGCATGTATATACATCTATAACTGGGTACTCTTGCATCTTTTGGAAGCATAAAAATGCCCATTAAGTTCTGTGATGGATGCCCAAATCTGTTGATCAGGTTCAACTAGGTAAAAAAAAAAGCTGAACTTATTCACAGTGATTTAACTCCTGGACATTAATGAAAGTGCACTGATAGAACAACCAGAATTAGACTGTGTAGTATGATGCACTGCCCTTTTAGACAGCTCTACAAACGGTGAGTCCTATATCTGCAGAGAGTTTATGTTTCATTTAGGCTCTTGTCAAGGAATCCAATCTGTGCAGGAAATCTTTCATGGGTGCACAGAATTCCATTAATGACAGCAAGGGCCCTTCCAGGCAGCAGGACATGCAGGTGCCCAGGTAGGGGGTAGTGGTGAATTTATTTATTTATTTATTTATTTATAAATAAAATGCCGTCACTAGTTGCAAAAATACTTTTTTTCCAGGTTGAAAGAAAGCGGCTTTCACACATTGTGCTGTGTCACTTCAAGACAGCTCTTAGTGTCTTATCAAGCCGATGACACTAAGATAGTGGAGGGTCAGATGGAAATTATGTGCCTGGAGTTTTGCCAGAGCTACTGAATCACATGCTTGGTTCTTTCTAAAAACAGTTGAGATCTTTGGAGGCAACCCTGGGAGCTGTAGGGAGCAACTCTTGTACAGTTCCACTGCTAGATCTGAAGGGGTGGCAACTTCAGGACATGGGAAGAGACTGATGATGAGTTAATGACCCCCCTGATAATGTTTCTGGATGTCCAGCAACTTATTAAAGTGTTCAGTGAGGTAGAGAGCCTTTTGAGAAACTAGTCAGGAGTTTGTAGCTCCTCCAGGCTGCAGCTGGAAATACAATCTGTACTGGTCATTAGCGTGGTGCTCACTTTTCACAGACAACTATGAAATAGATGGAAGGTTCCTTTTTTCTGGCCTTCTTTATCATCCATGTGTCTGGAAATTCAAGTGAGGCAGAGATTATTCCCCAGTCCCATGCAAACAGGTACTCTGTGACATGGGGCATGTTTGGCTGTACTTTCTAATTCCTTTCAGGTAAGAAATCTGCATTCAGAACCTGCTTTTGAGAACCCAATCAAAGGGAAGAAAACCCTTTACTGACAGCACACTCCTGTGTGCTAATTAACTGACAGGCAGAGGAGGTAGGAACTGTCCTTGTATCCGCCTTTAATCAGGTGGTGGAAATCTGAGATTCTTCCTCATCATGGCAACAAGTGGAAAAATATAGCAGAAAGAGGAGCGTATTTTTTGTGCCAACTTGCAAGCGTGGCAAAGGTCTAACTCACTTGTAAAGCCTCTGCCACTGCAGCAGCAGCTCAGTGAAGCTGGGCTGTTGTAGAAATTGTGATTATTTGCAGCCTGTGTATGCCCATGTGTGCTTTTGTAGCCCTCCATCAGCACTGCCAAGGTCTTTTCTTTGCAACGCCCCTTGTTCTCCACTCTAACAATAACCTCACTGCGTAGCTTTGGCTGGCACCTCGCTCGTGACTGTTGGGCAGGGCACTGTTTGAAATTAGATACAACAGTCTACTTTCAGAGTGAATGCTGAGCCTGCAATTACAAATTCAAGCCTACAAAACCACAGCTACAGCATGGTTAGAATGGTTTCTCAGAGGTGTTCTTGCAGCAGAGTGTGGCTGGGTGTGATGACTGATATGTGGGGTAGGTAAACTCATACCTCTAGCTCTTCATTTGTAGTCTCAGGCTGTCATCAGACATGTTATTCCAGATAGAATTGAGCCAGGGTAAGAGGTTATTGTCCCTGTCTGCTTGTCATGATTCTCCTTACTACTCCGGGTACTCGATCCCTATACCTCCTGAAATAACTGCTTATATGGTCCCTTCCTACCCTGAGCTTCCCTCCCCACCAAATGGGGAGGGTGTTTAAACTTACTAATATAAGCAACATTTATTTATTTATTTGTCTATTGATTGACTGATTGATTTTCTGAATGATGTGTTTTTGGAAGGGGTAGTTTAAGGTTGGTCTGTACGAGGGGGTTGGTGAGAGGGATTACACCAATTTACTGTTCCCGAGTGAAGACAGACCCACTTTTACCACTAACATGGCCAGACACTCCTGCTGTTTCTCTTGTGCTAGGCTCAGGTGCTGATCCTATCCATGCATTAACCTTTTGCTAATTGAATGAGCCAGCTCAGCTCTCTAGAAGGGTTAGGTGAGCACTAGAACTGGTGAAGGAAAGGACTGGACTGTGCCGTTGGGGCAGAGACAAAGGCGTACAGCCATATGCTGACAGCACATGCCTACAGGTGCGAGCAGATGAGGCAACCCTGGGAGCTGTAGGGAGCAACTCTTGTACAGTTCCACTGCTAGATCTGAAGGGGTGGCAACTTCAGGACATGGGAAGAGACTGATGATGAGTTAATGACCCCCCTGATAATGTTTCTGGATGTCCAGCAACTTATTAAAGTGTTCAGTGAGGTAGAGAGCCTTTTGAGAAACTAGTCAGGAGTTTGTAGCTCCTCCAGGCTGCAGCTGGAAATACAATCTGTGTTTGGAAGCATGTGACATTGTTTGGTTAAAGCTCTTGAGCATGCTTCATTGGAGGGGTGCCTCAACAGTGACTGTTTCTTTGACATCTGATGGGATTCTGGTGGGATGAGGAAATGCAGCTACTGCCTGGGTCCTCTCCCTATGCCAGGTCACAGTGGCTTGGTGGACAGCTGATCCAATGAACTGCAAATATAAACTGCTCCAAAAGTGATGATGAGCATGAAAGGGAGGAATAGTAACCATAGGATTTAATTACAATATTTGAATTAGTTTGCTCACCTCTGCGCTACAACTTCAGACTCCTCAATCTCCTAGAGAAGGGTGGGGAGTTGTCTGTGACCCATGCAACACACCTCTCAGGGCAGATCTGCCACTGAGTGGCAGATAAACATCTTTGCTCTTCTGGCTCAAAAGCATGGGTAAATGAGACGACTAAGCTCTGATTTTCCTCAGTTTTCAACTCAGGTATGTCTTTGAAACCCAGCATGCTCCTATTTATACAGATAGATGCCAGCTCAGCAGTGATGAGCAGTATGATTTCCCACTCTCCCTGGTGCTTAAGCTGGGACATTTTGTTGCAAGTGATTAGGCCATTAACTCACCAACTCCAAACAGGACTAAGAAAGAATTAAATGCTGTGGGAAAAATGTATTCAGTGGCATTTTAACTTGCTCTGTTCCTCAGGGAAAGATCCATAAGCCTCTTGGTTGTAGCCAGAGACCTGTTAAATAAACCCTGACCCTGGGCACTTCATTGGTGAATGCATTGTGCAATTTCACCCACTCTTTCCATCAGACTTTTCAGACATCTCCTGTGTAGTCTCACCCTTCATAGGAGCTGAGAACTACAGTAGCTATAAAACTTGAGGAGTAATGAAGCTCATCCCTAATTGAAATGAACACCTCAGATTATATGTTGGAGCTTCCTGTTTTATTAGAGGCTGTTCCCTCCCCCTGTGTTGTCATTGAAGAGGTTACACCATAGATTTGTAACTTCCCCAAATAATGAGGACTTTCTGGTGGAAAGATCTGGGCTGGAGGAGAGAGAAGCCTGAGAAACTCGACATCCCAAATACCCCATCTCCCACACATCCAGGGTGTGTGCGAGTCTGGAGGATTTCCGCAAAGGGAGGTGGTGATAAGGCAGTCCTGTTTCACAGCCCAGCTGGTGTGGAGCTGCGAGATTCCTTCAGCAGAGAGTTTCACTGATCCCCGCCTGAGATCTCTGCCCATGGGCCAGCTCATTGGGGAACATGCCTGGCCCTTCCAACCCCACTGCAGGACAATCTGCCAGTGCAGCTGTAACCTCAAACCCAACAGAGGGATGTGGCTCAAGCTCATGGCTCAGCTCTGTGCCTACCATGCTCTTTGGGGAGAAGAAGGCAGCTCTGCAGTCCCCACCCAAGATTTTCTATTTCTTCCATTTTCCAGCCTTTCTCTTCCTTGAAGACAACTGATGAGCCAGGTTCCCTAAAAAGGTCCTGACACCCTTCTCCCAGCTGCTCTGCCTACTCTCACCCTCTGCCCTTGAGTGGGGCCCATGGCTCTGTGGGCAACCTGTGCACCTCACCTGTGGCAGACACCCCCAAGAGTACAGGGGCAAGATAATAAAGTCATGGAATCATCAAATTTGGAAAAGACCTCCAAGGTCATTGAGTCCAAATGCTAACCTAGCACTGCCAAGGAAAGCCATCTCCCCATCTCTGTCAGCTGCCTGTTGCCCTTTCAGGATTTATTTTGCACCACTTTTGTAATTAAGATGTGTTAGAAAGGATATGCAGGCTCCTTGCTTTTTTGCAGAAGGACTTGGCTTTTTTCCATGTGTTCATGCTGTGGGCTGTGTGAGGGAAAGCAGAGTGGAGTCTGGTGTGATGTCATGCTTGGCTCTCACCAGCTTCTCTCTAGAGACACACAAAATTTTGGCTAGCAGGGACTTTACAAAATCTTGAAGATCTGTGAAATGTTCTATAGAACAGAGAGTGTGGAGAGCGGTTACAGCGGTTCTCAGCTTCTCATCTGAATTTTGTAGCTGAACCTAAGTTTTGGCTTTAGGTTCAGTGTGCCCATCTGGGAAGTGGGTCCAGGAATGCTAAGGTGGGTTCCTTCAGGTTAGCATGTTCTCACTTCCACAGCTTATGTTGTAGGAGATGTGAGAAGAGACCTTCATCAAGCAAAAGGCCAGACTGTTCCCTTCTCTGTAGGTTAATGTGCTCACAGACTCACTGTAGCAGAGGTGGGAAGGTGACCACCAACAGGGTTGGTCTTCAGCTGTCAATGGGCTTCTGCAAAGGGAATGGCTCTCACAGTGTATCATTTTGCTGTTTCCTTGCAGTGACATGGCCATGGGTGGTGTGATGGTTGCAAAGTAATTTAATTCCCTGTCTTAAAAACACCAGGGAAGCATTAGATAATGAAGGCAACACAGCCTCCATGTCTCCTGTGGGTGGGTGAAAAAGAGAACCTTGCACTTCCTCACACTGCGATCAGTGCCATTCAGAGGGTTTTAATGAGTTACACAGAAAGAGTTAGGAGCAAAACAAGGAAAAAACAACAAACCTCACCCTTCTGTGAAAGCAGAGTCACAACAACCCCCTGAATCTAGATAGTCAGGACTGGAAAAGAAAATGGCCTCACCCATAATTTATGGCTCACTATATAGCCACAGAAGCTTTGCCGCTTGCAAATACGACCCTTAGTGGGTTATTAACCTGAGTCTCAAGAGGCTCACGTTAACACATTCATCCTGTTAATTAATTAGCTGAAATATGCATGCCTTCCTCTGATGCTGGCTTGCAAAGGGTAACATGAATTTTCATTATACTTAATCCCATATGAAATACAACAGACGCTCACACTATGTAAACACTGATGGGCAACTTAGAAGCCTCTGTGATCCAACAGGATCTGATCACAAGAGCTGGTGTCTGGCAATCCGAAAAAATATTTCAACACAGAACTGCCATGGTATTAAAAATAAAGTGGTGTTTGTTTCATCATAGGCTTGTTTTTGGCAGCAATGGAAGCAGTCGTAATGCTAACGCCAGTCAGGCAGTCATGTTACCGAGGCATTATCAATACACTTTTCAAACTTTCTTTGTGGAAGAGATATAAGTTTATTTGCATCCAGAAGCCTGCCATCTACAAAGCTGCTATAAAGCCTTGGCAGTGAATAGCTGACTTCGAATGTTGTGCTACACACCTTTCCCAAACATTTGATACGCAGCAGGTGAATGTGAAAGGCTTATCAGTCCAACCCCGTGTTATTTCCTGTCATAACTTTGCACAACAAAGAAAGTTTCTGTCCTTGCTGAGCTTTGGTGTTGCGATATGGACTGAGGTTCCTTCAGAGAAACCACTTTAATCCTTGGGAAGCTGAAATCACAGAGAAAGGGACAGGGATATTGCTTCTGCTAACTGCAATTTTATCAGCACCCAGCTCTATTCAAAGAATGTGGGTGCGACATGGGAGGAAGCACAAGCAACGAAGGGATGCTTGCCCAGACTTCTGCTTCAGCAGAATAAAAAGAGAGCGTGGACCATGTTTCCAGTGTTACATTTTAGTTTCTCAGTGCTATAAAACAAGAAGCACAAAGAAAGACTGGGACTTATGTTTAAACCTATTTGGTTAGAACTTCTTTTAGGGGGAGATTTTTGAGGAAGATGAAGGGATAATGCGTTGACCATTATGTCACCAGAACAATTTTCTGCCTTAGGAAACTGCTGTGACTTTGTAGTACAGGTAAATAGGTTCTGAAATGCCCTGCGTATTTGGCATAGGCATGTGTCTTGGGGTGACTTTATGATGCTGCATCCCCTATTGCCTGCTCTATGCCCAGACATGAATCCTGTGCTCTTCTGTACCTTTAAGAGAGGGGGGGGAAGCTGGTGGAATTCTTTCGGCAGGGAGAGAATGATAACCAGAACTAGACAGGCCCTGCCTCTAGCCAGGTAGAGGCCAGGGAAGACCATGTTTTTTGGACTGTGTGGATTCGTTGGCCTGGTACATCAGAACCACAAAAATATGATGCCTTGGTTGACACTGGTGTGCAGTGTACAATAATTCCATCGCAGCATGTGGGGGTAGAATCTGTTTCTATTGCTGGTGTAACAGGTGGATCACAAGATATGACCCTGGTGGAAGCTGAGGTGAGCCTGACCGGAAATGAATGGAAGAAACATCCCATTGTGACTGGCCCAGAGGTCTCGTGCATTTTGGGCATAGACTTCCTCCAAAGTGGGTATTTCAAAGGGACTCAAGTGGGCTTTTGGAATAGCTGCTGTGGAGGCAGAGGGCATTAAGCAATTGAACACCTTGCCTGGACTATCAGAGAACCCATCTGCAGTCGGCCTTCTGAAGGTGGAAGAACAAAGAGTACCAATTGCCACCTCAACAGTGCATTGCCGACAGTACTGGACAACTCAAGGTGCTGTGATTCCCATCCACAAGATGATCTGTGAGCTGGAGAGCCAAGGGGTGGTCACAAAACCCACTCACCCTTCAACAGCCCCATCTGGCCTGTGCACAAATCGGAAGGAGAATGGAGATTGACTGTGGACTATTGTGCCTTGAATGAAGTGACTCCACCATTGAGCGCTGCTGTGCCGGACATGTTGGAGCTCCAGTACAAGCTGGAGTCCAAAGCAGCGAAGTGGTATGTCACCACTGACATCACAAATGCATTTTTCTCCATTCCTCTGGCAGCAGAGTGCAGGCCTCAGTTTGCCTTCACCTGGAGGGGTGTGCAGTACACCTGGAACCGACTGCCCCAGGGGTGGAAGCACAGTCCCACCATCTGCCATGGACTGATCCAGCCTGCACTGGAAAAGAGTGAGGTTCCAGAACATCTGCAGTACATTGATGGCATCATTGTGTGTGGGAACACAGCAGCAGAAGTGTTTGAGAAAAGAGAGAAAATAATCCAGATTCTCCTGGAAGCTGGTTTTGCCATCAAGAAGAACACAGTCAAGGGACCTGCCTGGGAGATCCCGCTCCTGGGAGTGAAGTGGCAAGATAGACCCGGTGTCAGATTCCCACCAAGGTCATCAATAAGATCACAGCAATGTTTCCACCAACCAACAAGAAGGAAATGCAAGCTTTCCTAGGTGCCATAGGCTTTTGGAGGATGCATATTCCTGACTACAGCCAAACTGTGAGCCCCCTCTATCTGCTTACCCACAAAAAGAAAAATTTCCACTGGGACCCTGAGCAAGAAGCCTTCGCCCAGATCAAGCAGGAGATCGCTCATGCAGTAGCCCTTGGCCCAGTCAGGACAGGACCCGAAGTGAAGAATGTGCTCTACTCTGCAGTCGGGAGCCATGGTCTGTCCTGGAGCCTTTGGCAGAAGGTGTCTGGTGAGACTCAAGTTTGATCACTGGGATTCTGGAGCCGAAGCTACAGAGGGTCTGAAGCCAACTACACTCCAAAAGAGAAGGAAATCTTAGCAGCCTATGAAGGAATCCAAGCTGCCTCAGAGGTAATCGGCACTGAAGCACAACTCCTCCTGGCACCCTGACTACCGGTGCTGGGGTGGATGTTCAAAGCAAAGGTTCCCTTTACCCACCACGCCACCAATGCCACATGGAGCAAATGGATTTCTCTCATCACGCAGCGCTCCTGTATCGGAAAACTGAATCGCCCTGGGATTTTGGAAAAAATCACAAACTGGCCTGAAGGTGAAAACTTTGGTCTCAGTGGTGAAGAAGAACAAGAACAAGTGACACATGCTGAAGAAGCTCCACCATACAACCAACTGCCATCAGAAGACACACGCTACGCTCTCTTCACCGACGGTTCTTGTCGAATCTAAGGGATGAAATGAAAGTGGAAAGCAGCCATATGGAGTCCCACATGGTGGGTTGCAGAAGCTACTGAAGGAGAAGGTGGATCGAGCCAACTTGCTGAACTCAAAGCTGTTAAACTAGCCCTGGACATTGCTGAAAGAGAGAAGTGGCCAAAGCTCTACCTCTACACTGATTCATGGATGGTAGCCAATGCTCTATGGGGATGGCTGGAAAAGTGGGAAAAGGCTAATTGGCAGCATACGGGAAAACCAATCTGGGCTGCTGAAGAGTGGAAAGACATCACTGCCCGGGTAGGAAAGCTACCTGTTAAAGTCCGCCATGTAGATGCCCATGTCCCCTAGAGTAGGGCTAATGAGGAACACTGAAACAACGAGCAGGTAGATCAGGCTGCAAAGATAGAAGTGTCACAGATAGACTTGGATTGGAAACAAGGGAGAGTTGTTCCTAGCTCAATGGGCCCATGATGCCTCAGGTCATCAAGGCAGAGATGCCACCTATAGGTGGGCATGAGACCGAGGGGTGGATCTAACCATGGACAGTATCTCCCAGGTTATCCATCACTGTGAGACATGTGCTGCAATTAAGCAGGGCAAGCAAGTGAAGCCCCTGTGGTATGGTGGGTGATGGTCCAAATACCAGTATGGGGAGGCCTGGCAGATTGATTACATCACACTGCTTCAAACACGCCAAGGCAAGTGCTACGTGCTCACAATGGTAGAAGCCACCACTGGATGGCTGGAGACCTACCCTGTGCCTCACGCTACTGCCCGGAACACCATCTTGGGTCTTGAAAAACAAGTCCTGTGGAGGCATAGCACCCCTGAGAGAATTGAATCTGACAATGGGACTCATTTTAAGAATAGCCTTATTAACACCTGGGCTAGAGAACATGGCATTGAGTGGGTGTACCATATCCCTTACCATGCACCAGCTGCAGGCAAAGTTGAATGGTGCAATGGATTGTTGAAAACCATCTTGAAGGCACTGGGTGGGGAAACTTTCAAAAACAGGGAACAGCATCTAGCAAAGGCCACCTGGTTAGTTCCACCAATAGAGCTGGTCCAGCCCAATCCTAATCCCTACATACAGTAGATGGAGATAAGGTCCCAGTAGTGCATGTCAGAGGTCTGTTAGGAAAGACTCTTTGGATTAATTCTGCCTTGAGTACAGACAAACCCATCCGTGGGGTTGTCTTTGCTCAGGGACCTGGCTGCACATGGTGGGTAATGCAGAAAGATGGAACAACATGGTGTGTACCACAGGGAGATCTGATTGTTGGGTGAAAACCACATGTAATGTGGAACGCCTGTGTACCACTGCTTGTTGAGTGTCACTGTCACTGTTTGTACATAGCTGTGCGTATATATATGTATGTATTAATGTATGTCTGTAGAGTTAGAATGTATTACTTTGATCATTGAGCCAACGATATGGCATAAGGGGTGGAATGTGTTGGGGTGACTTTTAGGATGCTGTGTCCCCTATCGCCTGCTCTATGCCCAGACATGAAACCTGTGCCATTCTGTACCTTTAGGAGAGAGGCGGGGGAAGCTGATGGAATTCTTTCATCGGCCTGTGTTCAAAACCACAGATAACTCACTGCGGCAGAGCAAAGGAAAGAACTTTCTCCTTTTCTCAGGAGAGAGACGGAGAGTTAAACTTCTTTGCCTTTTAGCTAGCCTGCTAGCTGAGGCAAGAAAGTTTTTTTCTCTGGGATTTTTGGATTCTTTTTTCTGGACTGTTCAGCAACACCAGAACATCACCGGGAGGCCTTACACTGTGGCCCTGGGGGCCCAAGCCACACCCCAGCTCCGGAGAGAGCAAAGCCACACCTACAGAAAGGACTCAGGTTTTCTCCACAGCGAGAAGTCTTATTATTTAACATTATTCCTTCTTTTTGGTGCCTGCATGCACTCTGCTTGTTAAATAAATAGTTTTTTCCACTTTCCTCTGAGGAATTTCTTTCCGAACCTGGTGGCGAAGGGGCTGCTAAAATCTGCCTTCTATTAGAGGATACGTTCACTTCAGATGTTTTCCTCCAAATTTGTCTCAAATTGGGACAACACGGCAGGGAGGAAAAACTTCATCCATTTAAAGGGCACTTGAGATCTGCTTCTTTTTGTAAATGGCAAATGCAGAAAGACAGTTGGACTTCCTGTGGTTTTGGGACAATAGAAATGCACTTGCTGATCTTGTCAGCCCCCAGATCTGCCCTTGAAATGCTGCTAGGGCTGACAGGAGGTCTGCTCCTCCTCTTCCCCACCAGCCCCATCTGATGGGGGGGAGCACACTGTTGTTCCTTTTCCTCACCTGTAACCAGAGGCTGGGAAGAGGCAATTAGTAGATCCTGACCTCATCTCAAATAGATAAGGGGCATAAAGCAGCAGTGCAAGCCAGTACAGCAAGGACTAATCTAAGCGCATTTGCCCTTGGCTGTTCCTCCAACTCTTGAGGAGCTGAGAATGCTGAGGTCCCTGTCCTGCCCTGTGCCCGCTGGGACATCCTTCATCATAGAGCAGAGCAGCTGGGGGCTGACAGCCTCCACAGGCCCATTCTGGTGTGTACATCCTTTCGGCTGTGCTGGAGGAAAAGAGATGTGAAAAGAAGGGAAAATAGTTCTTCTGCAGATCATAGAAGTATAGAATCATATGAATTTGAAGCAAACCACAAGGATGACCAAGTCCAACTTCCAGCTGCACAAGACAGCCTCAAGAATCACACCATGTGCCTGAGAGTGTTGTCCAATGCTTTTCCTAATATCCAATCTAAACTTCCCTTGAAACATCTGGGATCTTGTTGCTGGTCACAATAAAGAAGTGTCTTGGTTTGAAAGACAGGTGTCTGCTAAGGAAGGCAGGAGCCCCCCTTGGAATGGCAGATGCGACCCCCCTTCCCTCCGAGTTATTATAAGTTTGAAATCAAGGGGCTTTTAGGCAAAGATGGGGGAAATAGGAATAACAGTTCTTTACTATTATATATCTATATGTGTATAACCAGTCAAACAAGCAACAATAACTATGGCAGTACCAGCAAACAATCCCAAACCCAGTCCCAGCCTTCTCGGCTGTCGGGCCCTTTCCCCTCGGGTGCAGTTCCGCTCGCAGCCGGCAGGGGCGCTGGCGGCTCCCGGTGAGCAGGGCAGGTGCGATGGTTCCCCCGCGGCTGCAGGGGGCGCTCCGGAGCGAGCTCGGGGAGCACGCGGCACTGGCGGCCTGGGATCCCGGGAAGGGATGGGACAAAGGCTTCACAAACCCCTGGGCAGCCGATCCCGGTGTCCGGCCGGACCCTCAGGAACAGCAGGCTGGAACGGCAGGGACGAGCACAAATCCCGGGTGGCAGATGAGATGTATCCAAAAGGGGAACCCCCTGGAGGTCTGGGCAGGCGGGGTGAGCACGGCTACAGCGCAGCGAAGGCTCGAAGCAATGGCAGGGGCAGGGCGGCCGTGGCCCAGCTCCCAGCGGGGCAGGGAAAGGCGGCCTTAGGATCCCGGAGCTTCTCCAGCAGGAGGAAAAACAGCCAAAGAGAGCAGCCTCTCTCTCTGTCCAAACGCCAGAGACCCAGGTGACACAAAAGAGTAGCCGGATGCACCCCACCTTTAGTGGCTAGGTCTTTTGTTTTTCTTAAATACCCAGCAATTTGTCCCCCTAGCAACACATATGGGGAAAATTCCTTTAATAGAAAAAAAAAAAACAAACCAGGAGAACTCCTGAAACCCCAATGAGAAGAGATCAATGTCTGCCCCTCCACTTTCCCCCATGAGGAAGCTGTAGACAGCTGAGATCTTCCCTCAGTCTCCCCTTCTCCAGGCTTCTGATGCCTTACTTGTGAAGTGCAACTCAAAATAAAACCACACAGCATTCACGAACATAAACGTAAATTTAACCACATACATTTTTTTAAAATGTCAAGGACTTGGCCTGAGCCACCTTTGCCAGATATTAGGCAAAATGTGGGAAGATTTGACCGAGGGAGGAGCATATGAGAAATTATGTGTGTATGTGTGCACATATAAGCCCTACGCGTACACACATCTGTCTCCTTATGCAAGGGTAGAAAGAGGTGTCTTCTGCAAGGGATTTTATTCTTTCAAATGAAGTCAATGAGAGAGTGTGTGCTAAATGGAGGTTTGTCTGCATACACAAATTGTTACAATTTAACTAAATAGGTTTCTAAACTAATTTAGTTAAGTCAGTACAACCCCTTTAGTAGCTAACATTGATTCAGCTTAATTGAGTTTGCTCCCAAATTAAGCTAAATCAGCATAAAGCACTCATCAACCAATTTGAGCATTAAGGGCTAGCAATTTCTGCGTATAAGCCAGGCCTGGGTGAGCTGGGGGGGGGGGGGGGGGGTATCCTGATATCCCCTATGTCCCCATGTCGTCTGATGGTGAAGTGACCAGGGAGTGCTGCTCTACCTGCTTGGTGCAGGTGTCTTGGGGACAGCCACCTTGAGGAAGACAGCATCCGGATCTTGACTTGTTCCTGGTCATAAACAGGGCTCTTAATGGGTGACTTTGTAATATCATTAGAGGTCAGGGTCACTTGAGAGCTTCTTCCATGACAGTTATGTATCAAGTAAACAACAAAATGATTTATTGCAAGACATTGGTAGTGGATTTCAACCAGCGAAACATAGTCACAACTTAAAAATACTCCAGACCCATTTTTGAGGAGACAGTAGCACAATATCCCTTGTTTTTCTTTTGACTTGGAAAGCAAAACTCTTAAAATCATGGGCTGACAATATCTCCTTTATGTTCAAGGAACTATAAAGCATTGCTCAAAAAAAAAAAAAAAAAAAAAGAAAAGAAAAAAAAAAAAAAAAGATGTAAAGTGCAGACAGAGCTGGCTTTTCACTGTATTATTTCCTCCAGAAGTTTTTCTTGGATATTGCTTTAGTATATACTAATAATGGGACAATATTTCTTTATAGGGTGTATAATTCAATGAAACATATTAACAAGACAGTCACTTTAAAACAAACATATTCTTCACATCCAGTGTCAGAAAAGAAAATGTTTTGCTTTGCGGATGAATCTAATATGTGTTAGGCAAAAGCTGACTGTTAACCAGGGTAACATAAAAGCTACTGTAAATGGTACTGGAAAACCAAGGCGAAAAAAACCCTCCTTTCATATTCCCTGAGAAATGTTGGTTCATAGTGTTGGCTTTAAAGCAGAGTACTACAATCCAGCTCATAGGGTAAGTGGTTGTGTCTGTAATAGGTCATTTGGCTTCAAATGAGTGTTCCCACTTCCATCCCTTTTTTTCTTTTAGTAAAGTAGGATTTCTGTCTGACAGGTCAGACTGGAAGTGAAAGAAGAGAACAGCAAAGGGGGACTGAGCTCTGTTTTTTCACCAAAGGCTTTGTGGGCTTTTATAGCAGGAAAGTCTTTAAGACTTTGAGGACTTCAAGAGATCATGAAGGCAGGACAGCAGCAGAACTGTCTCTTCAAGGGCCCCCTAAATGGTTTCACGTCAGGCACGTGTTGTGGACAACAGAAGGTCCTTGTTTAGTAATGAAGAAAAAGCCAGCAGTTTTGCTTCTCCACAGCCAGATTTTTAAGCCATAATTGGATCTTGTAACACTGCCAAGGTAAAGGCAGAGGGCCATGACAGGGAAGCCTGACACTGGAAGTGAACTGAAACTAAATATAGTTCTCATGCAGTTTAAAAAAACACACATCAAAGCCCAGAGAACCCAGCCCCATCTGAGACTCTTGCAATGGAACAAAATGAGAAAACGACGATGATAACATATGTATTTTACTATGGAGCTACAGGCAGGCAAATGAAATAATCTGAGTGGCTTTGGCTGGTTGTGATTAAAGATCATTATGCGCCAAGCAATCTGAGACAGAATCCAAAGCCTGGCTGCTGAGAATACTCCTGGGTAGAGGGAGCCGGGTGAGCCTCACTCAGGCACAGGGGCAGTGGGTGCTGGGCATGGCCATGCTTGGTGAGAAGCTGGTGTGCGTCTCTGCAGGCAGACCAACATGGTTTGGGGCTGCACAGGGAGATCGTATCAGTGCCCCTATGGTAGCAGACCTGTTTTATACAGGCTGTTTCAATTGCTGGGCATCTGCAAAGCTCCTTTCCAAATTACGGTGGTGTGTGCTGCCATGTCTCCTTGAAGGCTGCAATGCCAGACTGTCCTGGTTCCAGTCAGGACATGGTTAATTTTTGCAGTAGCCAGGAGCAAGGAGTAGCCAGGGGACCTGGATTATTCTGTACCACATCAAGTCATTTCCAGGAATGGGGGAATGGCTCCCTTTGTGTTTGGAGTACTGTGATGAGTGAGTGGTTGGGTGTTGTTGGGGGTGACAACCCACGTGTGAATAATTCATGTGTTGTACACAACAGTATTGTTGCTGTTACTGTTTGTTTTCTTATCTCACTGCTGTTTCCAGTAAATTGTTCTCATCTTAATCCATGATCTTTACATTTTGTGTCTCCAAGTCTCCTCTTAAACCTGCCACAAAGGAAGGGGGAGAGTGAGTGAGAGGCGTGTGGTTTGGAGTGATTTCAGTGGGAACACTAAACTGGAGAATACCATTCCCAAATTTCAAGATGGTGTGGTTCTTGCTGCACTCTAAGTGGTTTGTCTGGGCATTTGCTATGTCATCTCAGAGTACCAAATGTTTGTAGCAAACTCAAGTAGTGTGTGCAAAGGCCAGAGTGCTGTGAATATGGTCTCGGCTGTCTTGGTTATCATCTGCTAGTGGTATAAAAGCCCAGTTAAAGAATACTGAGGGGTAGAAAATAGATGGAAACAATAATCAAAGAGAGGGTTAATTTTTCCTGAGGTTAAGAGGTTGGACTAGTCAACTTGCAGATCGTCTTCCTTCTAGCCCTACACACTACAAAGTTTGGATGGCAATCTTTGAATGGCCCTCTAAGGCCAGGTTTATTCAGAATTTGGTTGGTACCATTACGCAGACCAGAAGTTATCTGGCACATGGGAGTCTGGATTGAGGCTCAGATAGCCCTTCCCCTCACTCAGATGATATGTGTTCCTCAGTTTAGTAAGGACCACAAAAGTGGAAACAAAATAAAAATTGAAATGAACATTCGAGATATTTTCCATCGTGGGAAAGTAAAACCATTAGAAGTGGGAAGCTTTGAGAGTGTTTTGCATTCAAATTGCACCTTTTATCCTGAGAGATCAAGTGCTTCACACATAACTACAATCAGCACCCTGCTCAATGCAGCCATTTCTGGGGTGGAGCACAGGAGAGGAAGATCAAATATATCTAAAGACACAGGGCCAAAAATACTCACTGGAAAAGTGAGCATCTCTAAAAGTCCATGAAAGAAATGACACCTAGAAAACCTATAGAAGATGCTATGCGGATCACCTTAATCTATTGAAGTGGAGAGTATAAGTGAATTTAATCCAGTGGAACTGCTGTAGATATTTTCCTTGCCAGGAAGGCTTCCAAATCCTCTTGCAAGAGATGCAGGAGATTTATACTGCATGTGAAAGGTCTGTCTGGCCAGAAGGAATTGCACGCTTGACTTCTGAGAAGAAACACTAAGGAAATAGAGTTTTCATGAAGAAAGCATCTGTTAGCTCTCATTCTTCCCTTTCATGGGAAAAAATGTGTTATAAAAAAATGAGGTTTTCCTCATATGGTCAATGAGGAGCTGCAGCCCTTTAGCTTACTCCTTCTCTCTAATATACAAGGGGGTTCCACTGTCATGTTGCTGTTAAATCAGTTGGTGTTAACCTAGGGGAAACCTTTATGTGGGGGTCCATCCAAGAAATTATATCGTGTCTTTGTTTATCTGTTGCAATTGCAATGCAGGATTTCCAGCTTTCCAGCAACCTGCATGCCAAAACTAAGGGTGTTGGTTTTTTTTTTTTTTTTTTTTACTCTGTGTGTATTCCATTTATCCCCACATGCAACTTTTTGGAGAGCAAGCCCTTCCTACATCCTTTCAGGAGATGGACTCGATGATCTTTGTGGGTCGCTTCCAACACAGGATATTCTGTGATTCTATATCTTACCAAAATTTTCAATATAATTTAATCTATTAAACTTTATCCATTTCATTCCTAAAAGAAAATAATGAAAGAAATAACACATGGAGGCAGAACTATAACCTTAATGGCAGTCTTGAGGGGCACACCATGGGAGCTGAGAAATGGTATGGAAGATTTGTCCAGGAAGTAAAAAAGAGGACAAGGGAGACACCAGGTACTAAGCACTGGTGTTTGGGAAAGAACAGGAGAGAGATCAGTTGAACATTTCTAGTAAAAGAAGAAAACCAGGGACAATTATCAGGGATTTTGATTCCTGATCAGCACATTGGGACAGGAAGTGGCTATTTCACCCCCCCCCCCCCCACCCCGAGCAATAGGAAGAGGCATCAGTAGGACAACTCTTTCAGCAGTAAAATGTGATAATTGCTTTGATACCTCCACCAAGAGAAACACATCGAGGTACAGATGAGCTGTTATGTTCCTGGATGCAGTCATGATGATGCTGTTTCAGAAAGTGGGAGGACATGGGCAAGTGAGCATCTACCCTAAGCCTGTTTCTGACTAGCAGAGAAGAACAGCCTGACTATCTGAAGATTTGGTGGTAATTTGGATGAAAGCAAGCATTAAATGATAAAGTTCGTTATTCCAAGGGAAAAAGCTAGACCAGCTGAATATGGATAATGACTCCAAAAAAAGTAGACTTCAGCAAACTTGGGGAACTGGTAAGTAATGTCTCTGAGGAAAATAATCTCAGGGATAAAGGAATGCAGGAGAGCTGGCAGTTACTAAGCCTATTTTAAAGGCAAATTCCTCTGATGCAGAAGACAGATTGGAAACAGAGTGAGAAACCCATATAATTGCCTCTGGAACTCTTCAAAGACCTGAAAATGGAAAAGACTTGACAAATGGAGAATGCAGAGACCCCAAGCAGAGTTTCCCCTGGATTACTTTCCCTACCATAAGGTGAAATTAAAAAGGGAACAGTCCAGAGATCGGCTTTGAAGAGCCCTGGCTGAGTATGCAGCAGAGGGGGCTGCCATGGGGTGCTGTGTGTTTTATGAGAGTGCACTGCATGAGCGATGGCTTGGTGAGCTCATGCATGAGTGTGGCACAGGGCCAAAGGAGGCATGAACAACCTGAGGGTGAAGTGGTGATGCAGCATCCAGAGACTATAGCGAGAACTTTGTGAGACTGGCAGAGCACTGTGGCTTTTAGCTGTCTAGTACGATAATGAACTTTGCTTTCCTCTTCGTCCTTTGTGCCCCAGCTTTTGACCTTCAAATAGCCAGTGTACTAAAGAAGGTCTCAAAGTGGATTTGCAATAGGAAGGTGATTTCCCATGTTTGCTGCAGTTACAAGCTGGGTCAGTAGAAGAGACGGATTTTCAGACTCTATCTAATTGAAATCTCAGCATTTTGGAGGAATAACTGACTGTACAGTGCTGCACACTGGGACAATCCAAGGACATTTATCCCTGCAGCCCATCCCTGTAGTGACACAGACACCACAGTAGTTCTGCAGCTGTCTCTTCCCGAGAAGAACCATGGGGTCACTGCTGGTGTGGGAGGAAAGTCACTGAAGGTTTTCCATGGAAGAAGCCCATATATCTGTTCAGACACTGGGCATAGCCCATATGGGTTGAGGCCTTGAGGCTGTAGCTGGTAGGCAGCAAAGTGAGGTTTCCTGATGAAAGTTACTGCAACACAGGACAAGGCCTCTGAGATGTTGTGCTGAGTGACAGGGCTCTGTGAATAGGCTGTGAGATGTCACAAGATGGATAGGAGCCAGAGGTTTTTCCAGGAGTGGATGAGGGACCCTCTCTGCCACTTGAGGTGGGGGCTCAGAGCAGCTGTACCGCTGTCCCTTCTCTGTCTGACCCTATGTTTGAACAAGACAGCTTTCTATACCCCTCCCTCCGCTTCCATGGGAATGAAGAAATAGTCCAGAAGAAGGCAGTCTCTTTGCACTTTGCCATCATTCCAGCATCCTACTGAGGGCCTCTCACCCCAGCAGCATGGTGGGAGATGCCACCATGGCATGGTCACTGCATGGCATTGTGAGGGTCCATCTGTGCCTTAGTTAAAGCCATTATTAGTTCTGTTATGCTTAAAGCTGTCCTCAAACTGGTGGTGATCACAACTCCCTGAGGAACAGTTGGAGTCCTCCTAGCTGGGGTGGTAACCCACCAAGCTTCGTATCTGTGGAGTTATCCTGCACTGAGCTCCCCTTGTGGGGAGAGGGAGCTGGTAGCATTTATGGTGCTTCACTGATAGAGAAGATATTGCAGGGATTGAAAGAGCCTAGGCTCACCCTTTCACTACTGTCAGACTTGTGTTTGAGGCTGGTGGTTTACATTCCAGGATGCACTGCTTAATTGCTAATGAATTTGCCTGATGGAGCAGGAATGGGGAAGACAAATCACAACTGTGTGAATGTACATGGGGAATCAGGAATGTCATATGAGGCTCCAAAATAAAAAGGAGATGAAGGGAAGGGTGAGTAAGAAAGGCCAAATCAATGCTGGCTGTTGGAAGGAGGAGAGGCGGGTGCCAATGACAACTGGGGCAAGCCCCACATTCAGGTTTTACGGTCAGCTATCTTTCCACACATTAAATCCTCAAGTCTGGCAGAGCAGAATGCTTTTTCCAGGCGTAAAGAAGGTGTTGAGGAGTCCTTAGGTCTCTCTGAATAAAGATTTACACCAGGAAATTTACTGGCTTATACCATAGGGGCATGAGGATAGTCATCCTATTAGTACAACTTTCCTTCTGGAGATCTTAAGGAGGAGTAGAATTGCTTTAATTTCTGATGCTTTCCCAGTTGCATATGACATTAGGCCATAGAATAAACAAGTGTTAAATGATAATGAGCTGTTTATTCATTACCTGCATCCCTTGGTTTGTGACTGATTTCTGTCTGGCCTTCAGGAGAGCTCTCTGTTGATTTGGGTGTATATGCTCTGCAAACTTTAAGGGCAGCAGGTCTCAGTGTTTTTTTATGCTGAGACTAATATGCTTGGCTTCAGGGTGTTAAAGATACAGTGTTAGGAACATGTTTTCTGTACACGAACACAGAATTATTTTCTTCTCAATGTTCCTTCCTTGGCAAGTAAGCTAATGTCCTAAGAGTGCATACTGGACATGCTCTTTGGATACTTTAAATGTCTATGGTCAGACATTGTAGGAACAGTCATTTCCTAAATATATGGCCTTCTGAGAATCAAGTTTCCAGCCATAGCTGTAGATGTGAAAGACCTGAAAGAAAATGCAGAAGACTCTGACCTCAACAGGCAAAATACCCCTGACAGAAAATCCCTCCAAGCCAGTAAAATTCCACTCTGGTGTGCAGGAACAAAGGCTTGTCAGAAATTCCAGTGGACCATCTACCAGCCTGCCTTTCCTCAGGACACAGGTGAAGGCACCAGAGGTGCAAGAGCAGCCCCAAGCCCCACTAGGGGCTGACAGTTCATGAGGGCAGGAGGCATCTCCAGCAGCAACAGGCAGAACCACTGCCACCCCCACTGCCTCAGGCAAGACTATTGGTCCTTATTTATTAATAAGCAGGTAATAACTCTGAACAAAATCTGAGCTAAACCACTTTGAAATCTTCTAAAATTCTTGAGGAGTTTCAGGGCAGAAGCTCTGGCAAACTTTGTAGCACTTTGTAGTTACACTACAAAATGCTTAGTTTGGCTTGATTGCAGCAAATGTGATTCTTTTTCTTAATTTTTCCATTTTTATTTGATAAAACAGAACTCCAAACTCATTAATTTGTGCTGCTGTTTTCTCCATTTAGTGGTATGCTTGATGTATCCCATTTACTTTCATTTGATCAGCTAGTATTAATGGCCATAGAATTCAAGTGCACAAAGACTTGTTATTGAATTTCAATTGAAATCTTGTAGGCAGACATAATAAGAACTTGTCAGTGTGTGTTAAACAGTTTTGCTTGTTATGGTTTCAAATGGAATAAAGGACTGGTGCAGATCCTTCAAGCTGACAAAATTTGTGACCTACACATCAAGAAAAGACAAAGATTTTTGCAATGCCTCGATGAAAGCAAAGCTGCTCCTTGAGCCAAGGGCCATCTTAACAGAGTAACCTGAAGGATGGTGATGGCAGCATGTTGGCAGTGAATGCACAGATGAAGCATTTGCTAGAAGCAAAAAAACCAGGAAATGATAATTTTCTTCACGCTTTGAATAATGAATGCTTGAAGCTTTAAACGCTGTGTATTTTCCTCATGTTTTGTGGGTTGGGGTCAGGGAATATTGCCTTGTCCTCGCCTTGAGTGATGAAAAAGACTGTAACTCAAGACCCTGTCTTTTTTTAGACCATGAGTACCTACAGCACAGGTTACAAGATTAATGCATAGATATGAAAGATTCTTAGTGTTAAAAGAAGCAAAGGGTCTCACACATTTTGCTACATGTACTCTGTGCTTTGAATAGGTGGTGGTGTAAAATACCATTATGAGATGTAGGATGTCTCAGTGGTTCAGAGAGCATCTCCAAGACTTTTTCTTAACTCAGAGTGAGAGCAGAGTCTTTTAGACTAAAAATAAAGGACACCTGCCATTATCAATTTCAAACTTCTGCAACTGGAGGCAATGCTGAGTTGTTTGTGTTTAATTCAAAAGTGAGAGCTGTTCAAGTTCAAAACAGCTTTGGGCTCTATGATAAGCTACAAGCAGTGAGTAGAAAAGACCAAAGTCTGAAGCTAGCTCTTTCATTGAATTTCTCTGCATCTGTGCAAGCCTCTGAATAAACAATGTATATGTTACTACTTCATTACTAGACTTGGGTTGTTCAGGTTTCTGAGGAATGCTTCACTCCATAGGTGGGTGTCATAGTGAACAGGAAAACACTACATGTAGAGTACAAAGAGTAATGACACACTTTGAAAAGTGTCATTATGAGTACTTAAACTAAGCACTTTTATCCTGGATGTTTAATACATCTCTAATGTTTAAGGTAGATTTGACTTTCAAAAACATACCGGCAGAATGACACATTGTATAGCACACAAACATAGAAAAATGAAGCAACCCTTAAAACTTCTTTTCAGATTCACTTCTATTTTGGCTGGCTCTTTACAATGCTGGAAGACTGTGAATGCTCCAAGTCTATGCCAATACTAGTGAAGACCCACTTGTGTAGAAGTTTCAGTACACCCAGCCATGAGCCAAGGAGTCCTCTGTCTGACTCAGATGGTTTGGTGCTGTGGTGGCTCAGCAAGTGGTGGGACAATGCTTCTTTGATCCTCACCATAACCTGAATTTCTCTCTTCGCTGGCTTTCCTCTCATTGACAGGTCTCTGCCAGCAATGATGCCAAGTACTATGACTTGTATCATAGAGAAGAGGGGAAGGACAGGCATCTCCTTCCTAAAGAGCTTTGGCAATAACCTGCTGGAACTAGATCAGCAAATGCATTCAGGTCTCCTGCTACTGAGCTGGTCAGCTATTACAAGAAGACCATTTCCTGCCAGACAAGAGACTTTTGCTGCATTTAGGCAACAGCCCCAACTAAATTACTATAATCCCAATAATGTAATAGCCACTTCTTGGCATTTTAAGCCAGTGGTTCCAGCACTTACCAACTAACACAACTAAGCACACCAGACCTCTCTTCTTTATGTGATAATTTGTCATTTAACCTCAGGCTGGCTTTTCAGAGCTCTTCAAGGTCATGCTTTGTTCGCACTCCTGAGACTCTCCTTTACTCTGGAAGCTATGATGCACCTGATGGTGGAAAAGCATTGCCTATGTTACAATAATTCTGCTCATCTTAATGTCTAACATAGCTCTTTGTTTTCCTTTTACTAGTTAGACAGTTATAGACTGTAGACTCTCTGCAGCAGAGACCATTCTTTTATAAAAGTTCTGACTTCCAAAATTGGACCACCCTGTTGTAAAAGACCTGGTCTGAAAGCTCCTATGGCATCCTAAGCCATATGGATGCAGCAATATTAAAAATTAGTATAATTTTTTTTTTTAAAGTGAATATATGTTCTAGGTTTCTGCTAGGAATGATCTGGCTGTTTAGCCATGAAGAACAGCTGTACATAGCTGTTGTCTTCTAAGATACAGTATATAGTGGAGCAATAACTTTCTCCCTTTCAACTTGCATTTCTTCACCTGATATTTACATTTACTTTAGCCTTTATTCTCAGTTTGGTAAAATACCTGAGCCTGAAACTGCCTAATCTAGCTAACAAGACAAGAGCTAAGCATCTCTGACACTGGGAAAAAAGAGATGCCAAATATCCATCAGTGGACACACAACCTTCCAACTCTAGTCTTCCCCAAGTCACTGGACCAAATACTTGTGATCCCCAGAGACAAAACAGCAAAGGTCGTATTTAGAATTTATTTGACTTTATATTGTTCTCTGATCATCAGATAATTAAAGAAATATCACTTAGCTTTGCACTTCTCAGCAAAGGGAAATTCTGCTTGTCTGTGAGTCAGGAGCAACTCTGTTGAAGTTTGTGGAGTTCCACCAATATTAAAATTGTGTTACTGAAAAGAAAACTAGAACCAGAGATTGGAGAGTTTTGCTCACAATAACTAAAGCTTTGTCTAGACTGGGGATTTGCCCTGATTACTGCCACTGGCTACCAGCCACTGGTGTTTCTTCACCACTGTGATTCCTTGCATTGGCACGTCATGGTGCTAATGGTGGTGGTAGAGTTTTGTCAGTTTAGGCATGGATAACATTCTCTGCTGGATGTGTTGGCTTTCTCCATTTACACCATGTGAGATCTGTTAATGTTTAGTTGACTGTGACTGGAACCTGGCAAGTATATAGGGTCCATGGATACAGAGACAGGAAAAATGTTAAATTCCCTCAAACTTTTCCAGAAATTCTCAAAGCCTTTCTAAATTAGCTTTGATGTCACGTGTCAAATAGAGAACACATGAAAGTGTTACTGGGGGCAGAAAGTGAATATTAGCATAAGAAAAGGTTAGTTCTGTTATTTGAGAGTGCTGTAGAACAAGAAATTTAGAAATGCCAAGTTTATCAGCCCATCTAGCCCCTATCCCAATAATATATTAAGTCATCTTTCTGTATAGTTTGCATTGCTTTGTCTAGTCTAGTTCTCAGTGACTCAACTTATGGAGTCTGCACCACTTCTCGAGGGAGAGAGTTTTCCACAGTTTGAACTGTTACGATATTTTTCCTGATATCTAGCCTACCATTTCATTTTATCCCATTATTCTTAGCCTCCTCCTTCTTCTCAAGTACACCCAACAATCCTCTTTTTTGGTGTTTATACCTTCTGAAGTCTCATAGACATTTCTTTTCCTCTTAGCTGTCCCACATCTATATGTTCTCATATTTAGACCATTGATGCTTTACAATGAAATATTCTGGACTGTATAAAGAAGGAGCATGTAGTGTAAAACAAGCAGGGTTGCTTTTCTGCTCCACTTGGCATTGGTGAAAGTCTCAGCTGGCATAGTGAGTTCAGTTTTGGGTGCTGCTTTTTAAGAAAAGACACTAACAAATTGAAGAAAGCTCAAAGGACAATAATAAAAATGATAAAAGATTTAAAAATCAGATTTATGAGAAGCAGCCGAGACAGGCATGTTCAGTCTACAAAGACTAAAGGAAGGCAAAATAGCTGTACACAAATATATGAAATGATGTGATAAAGGGAACAGGGGCCAGCTATTCTCATTATCCAGAGAGGAAAGAAGCACAGAAACTGATTTAAGCTGCAGAAAGGAAAATTCCGGCTACATGTGTGAGAGATGTGTTTCAGCTACTCAAAAATTAGGCAATGGAACAAGCTGCTGTGAAAGGTTACAGAGTTAAAATGGCTAGAGAGATTCCAGGCTAGACTCAACTACTGGGACCAATGAAAAAAAAATCCCACCCTGATTTTGGAAAGTTAACCAGATGTGCTGCTAATGGCAGATTCTCACAAGTAAATAGGATTTCATATTAGGGATATCATGTGTGCTGACACAGGGCCCCTAAAGGGATAGGTAAGTGCTGAAAAACTGTCCATCTTCCCAGCTTTCCATCTTACTGCAAAGCAGAGAAAGGAAGGGAAACTGGACTATGTGGAGACATTGAAAAGACATGGAGATGGAGGTTATGACTAACCTGGGTGTAAACAGGTGCTTCATGCACAGACATGTGGCAGCTTCATTTCAAAGGTGGAGTGGCTGAATGGGCACCTGAGTGTGTGTCAGCTGTGTGAACAAGCCCAGATGAGAGGTGCAGGAAGAGTCCAGGACATGGGCAGGTTAAGTGTGGGTATGAATTTTTACGGGTCAGCTTATGCTACTGGACTTGCCTGAAGTCACTGACAAGGAGCTGGATCCAGAGGTCTGTATTCTCAGGCCAGCACTTTGACCACAAGCCTATTGTCCTCTTTGTAGCACCACTTTCTTACCACCTCCTTATGAACTGAGCAGCCATCTGATCCTGCCTGGCTCATGCATTTTGAATTCCTGTAAACTTGTGAGGAATTTCCTGAGCATTAAAAAAACCAAACTAAACCAAGCCACCAACAAAAAGAGACAGTAATGAAGGGCAAGCTGATATTTTGTCTTCATGTTCTCCACCAGGTAAGATACACCACTAGGAGCTGGCATGGCTGTGGGCTGCATATAAAAAGATCAACATCTCATGAAATGGTAGCTGATGATTGGCAACACTAAAATCCAAAACCTTAGCCTGCCATTTTAATCAGCGTCTTCACTACAACTCTGCTCCCCTGGAGACGTACCACTGCCATGAACCTCCTGCCAGCTGAGCAGTGCTAATGTCAGCAGTGGGGAACATGTAAGGATCTTTGCTTGCTATTGTAGACTGATTCTTGCAATTGATGACTCTGGTTTTGATCCTCAGAAGTCTGTGGGGCTCAGCCCTCCTTGAAGTGAGAGCAGTATTCTTACATTGTTTGTGGTGTGTTTAACATATTATGGGGCGTTACTTTCTGGCACTGAGTTTTGAACTTTAAACAGCATTGAATAATTCCCCAACATCCCATTACTGTGATTTGGCTGGACATTCCACCAAGTGAGGATAATGCATAAAATGAAGATGGTTCTAGCACTGGAGTCAGAAAAGCGTAGAGCTGGGTGGTATCCAGATGGGATCTTCTGTATGAGTTATTGTCACTTGTCAGCTGGTATGTATTCTTATGAGCTACCACAGTGGAATTACAATTCTTCCCTCCCATTAGTCATCACCACTACACAAATTTTATTTGGAGGAGAAAGGTCGTGGCAAACAGTCATATCTGTCCTGGCTGTAGCTCAGGATAAAAAACAAAAGTACCCGGGCAATTCCCTGGAATAAATTAAGAGACTGAGAACGAAGCTCTAATTTTTACCTGTCTGCCTGTGGGCAAAAATATCTGAGTGGGATCTGAAGCCCCTTTTCATGGCAGATGAGAAGCTCTAGCTTCCAGCACTACTTGGCACCATGCCACCCAGGAGTGGAAGGGGAATTCCTAAGCAGGCATTCCAGGGAGCTTTTCTCAGACACTTTGGGCTGTTGGAATTGGTTTTGCAATCTGTGCTTTCATATTTCTTGATACTTTCCACTCAACAAACTAGGAGCTATTGTCCTGGGTGTATCATATTAGTGGGAAATAGAAAGGAGAAAACTTGTGAAAGAGATGGTGTGAAAGCTGCTAAAACCTAAGTAGGACTCACAGTTCTATTTTTTGTTTCTCAGTCTTTTAAAGTGACTCTGCAATCCTGGTAGGAAGCTGGCAGCAGAGTAGGACTGAGGTACCAACAGTAGCACTTTCTCATGATCTGTTTTTCTCTAAGCACTGTGCATGTGTCAGACAGCTTTACCCATGAGCAATTGGTGCTTCTCCAGAGAGTGATTTCTCCCCCTTAGGAGCATCCAGTGCGTGGTAGTTCTGTTGGCTGCCTTGCTTTGAAATCTGTAATTGTCATAATGGTTGTCTCTGGGCTTAAGCCTTGAATTTGGCTGGTTTCAGATATCACCAGGTCTTGCAGCCTGCTGCAATAAAGAAGGGGACTGATGAGTACTGTGAGTCCTTGGCACTTGGTGCAGCTATGGAGAGACATGACAAGGCATGATAGGACTGAACTCCCCGACACACATGATGAGAAACCTCTGCTTTTCCTGATGTACAGAATCATCTGTGTCTGGGGTTCTGTAAAACTGGGCTCCAGATCTGAGACTGGGAGTGAAAGGTCCCAAGCCAATCAAGAGGTCTTACAGAGAGGGTCTCACATGCAATGCTAACTTGTGCTACCATGTGGTGGCATGCTAAGAAAGTTTTGTTTCTGCTCTTGGTTTGGGAAAAAGCCTTGGGGAGTTAACTCAGACATACCTAGATGTATGTACTCTCCTTCTTGACTTTCTCTTCAGAACAGCATGAGATGGTCCATAGCCTCTTCTCTCCACGTTGCAGACCAGTCCCCAGAAAAGTGTATCACTGCTAGTGTTTCCCACTGATACCTGTAGGGTTTGAATTAAATCACAAATAATGGTGTAATTTGGTCTTTAACAAGACCACCTTCAATGATTTATGGTGGATTATGGATGGCAGAGCTCAGCCCTTGGACTCTATGCCTCCTTCAGATGAAATGATTTCTAGATACACGATGCCTTCATATGGGAAACTGAAGCAGTGCACTGGAGCTATGGCCACTCAAGGAACAGAGATCACAGCAAATGAAATTGTCTCTTCCAGTACTTCATTGGAAAAGAATTTCTAGGCAAGTTGCCTAGCAGGCACACTGCACTATATTCTTAGAAAGCAATAGATCTATTTAGGACTGCTGTATCTCTTTGGAATTTACTGTATGAAAAAAAACCCTTTGGCAGGAGCTGATCTTCAGTGCTGACTGAGATTTGCAGCTTCTGACTGACAAACTAATCCAAGCATTTTATTAGAGACTGCTTCCCAGTAAGTCCTGTTTGCATTGCATCTGAATTCAGGAGGATCATGTCAGAATGAGAAATGAAGCAGATTTCTTGCTGAATTTTTATCAGCCCTTCATTCACAGGTGCGCACGCACACACACACATATATATATATATGCACTAGAGTGGATGTGCAGGTTTTTTATGTTACACATAACAAATGTATTCCAGCTTGCTCCTAATCCCTTCCTAGTCAAAGTGTAGATAAGCTAAGTGACTGGTGACTTGTGATTAGTTAAAGGGGCAGAAATGCATTTGTTTTTAGTGTATAGGTGGCTGTCTCCATTATAAATATCTATTCCTGCTCCAGCCGTTTTGTAAAGCTTGTGAAGTTCAGTAAGTCACCTCACAGAGCTGTTCCAGCTTTGCGTATTCTTTGAATCCCCAGCTCCAAGAGCAGGCTGTTGAGACAGTGTGTTGTGTTCAGCTTCCATCCAGCCTGGATGCAGAACTGCAATCCAAGCCACCCTGTGGGCTCAGTATGAGGGTATACCTCATGTCAGTGCACCAGACAAAGGCAACCTTTCCATGTGATTCCTAAGTGGAGAATACATTCTGTACAGGTTTCCTGGTACCGGACCACAGTGTGGTCTCCTGAAAATCTGCAGCTGGAGTTCTGCAGTTTTTGTTGGAGTGAGACAATTTTGTCCCCATTTGTAGGACTGTCACTTAACGACACAGTTTGACCTCAGACTGAAAGTGAACTCTAGTAATATATGTTCAAGGGTCAAATGGACCATTACGAATGACTTAATAAATAGATGTGGATAACAATATTTCAACTTTAGGCACATTTTCCAGTCTTGGTTGAGAGACTCAAAAGTAAGAAGATACTATCATTCACATGGAAGTTCTCAGACAAGCCTTGGGGATCTCAGCTATGTCAAGTACCTGAGAATAAGAAGTCACATGGTACATAGCTATCTGCAAGAAGAAACCATATCTGGCAGATGGTACAGCAGATCTGCATAGGCTCCTCAGCCCTGAAAGCCCTTTGGAGTGACAGAGATCTCACTCACAATGTGCGTGTAGAGCCTGCAGCCCTGCAAAGCCTGTACCTTCTTAATGACCTTTACATGCTGCATGAAGGACAGGCTAACCAGCTCAGAGTGAAAAAAAAAAATCACAAATGGAAATAATTTTCTGAAATTTGGCTTATCTGTAGCCTGGGAAAAAAAATTTTGCTTTAAGTCCAGACTTGTAAAATATACAAACTTTCTTGTCCTGTTGCTAAATGAGAGAGTATGAACAATAAATGCCCCACAGAGACAGTGACTTACACATGTAGTAGCTTAAAAGAATAGTGAGAATCATCCAAATGTCTGGCTCTGTAACTCTTGCCACTGTAGTTTGGAAATTTAATGGAATTTTTGCCTGTGAAAAACATGCATACGTCTTTCCCCTTCAAATATACCCACAATATATGCTTTTGAAGCTGTGCAGAAGTATTGTCAAAGTTGTGATGATGTTGTGCTGCAAGCTTTAATTGTGAGATACAATTCATCAAGACTTTAAATACTTTTCTATGCTGATGTTTGAGCCAATGAAAAGTATTGTGTTCCCTTTAATAAATATATTTTAGAAGTACTTTTGTTTAAATTTTAATTACAAAGGGAGATATTGTTCCTGTCTGCTGAAAGGCATTTCACTGGGTTTTTTTTTTCCTTTTAATTTTGAAACATAATTCTAAAGGTACACCTTCCCAGCAGAATAGCTTGTCATTTGCATGTGCAAATCCCAGCTTTAGCTGCAGCAAGAAGAAACAAGTGAAAAAGCTGTAAAAGGTTCTCATATATCATGTAATTTTTGGTGAGCAGTATTTAAGTGTATCAAGTTTGCTCTGATCTCTTAACTATGCTGACACCAGCATTTCAGCTAATACGCCCATGAATCCAGAAGGAACACAAATGTAGATATGAAGAGTTCAGATTTTGTATGAGATTCTGAAGCAGGACGTCAGGGGCAAAGACATTTTAGCATGAGCTGGTTACAGACAAAAAGCAGGTGGTGGTGTTCACGAGTTGGGTTAGGCTGAGAATGGAGCTGAGCCACTTGTGTTTTATCATAAATATGGAGAAGGAATACAAATTTTTCATGTCTCTGTAATGGAGAGATGGGTTAACCTACACTTCCCTTTCCCTGGACATGATGCTCTGGAAGCTCAGTTCTTCTAGGGAATGGGAAGCAACAAATAGGGTATTTGCCCAGATCTGTTTCTTAACACTGGCCATGGCTGGACCTTATGTTTGGAAAACAGAACGAAGCCATTGTCTCAAGGGAAATTAAGGAAGTTGAGGACTCACTGTGGCTGACTCCGGTGTCCTTTTTCTCTGGAATAAATGTCATCCCAAGATTTCTCAGTCTGAGCACCTCTTCAGCTGGAATGTGTCAAAGGGTCAATTTCCATCCATGTGACTATAAGAGGTAACTGCTTTCCAGATCCTCTGCAAACCATATTCTGGGATAATGCCATTTGAAGTACATTTTTTAGCAGTTTGATGACAGGATTTAGAAAACTTGTCAGACGGCCTTCTGATGGAGTAGCCTGGCAGTGGGCAACTCTATCACCAGGATATGAAATGTTTCCCAAAAGCCTGTTTTGGAAATCAGATTTTAGTGCTGATCATCAGTGGTGCCATCTGCTCTGGGATTTGAGCTGCTTGGGAAGAACTGTCTTGAAGAAACTGTGCAGAACTGCAGTGCTTGGCTGGAGAGAGACCCTCTCCTCCTGCTGTTTGATAGGCTTGTGAACCTGTATTTTCTCAGTAGCTCCTCTTTCTGAGTGAACACTTCATTTCAGTGCTGATGTGGCACACCTTCAGATCTGGTCACAGCTGAAAGCTTAGCTGTGGTGAGATAAAGGCCAGGGATGCTTGTTTAAGTGCATGGCCTCTCAAGGACATCAGCAGGGCTATGGCAGCAGCAAACTGCCAGGACACCAAGATTTCCTTGTCCCTTCACATTAAGGCTTTCTCATCTCTCATCTCGTTGCCTTCATTTACTCATACATGAACTAAGTTTATCAAGAAGACAGCATATTCCTTCCCAGAGTGACTTGAGGCTGATTTAGGGGTGTTTATACAGCTATTTGCAAATGTAGATAGCCTATGGTGTAGGTTACTACAGGCTTAGGGGGATGGTGGCATTAATGAGATGTCTATTCAGGAAACTATACCATTTGAACCACCAAGAGGTGTGCTCCAGGACTCAGTGTAATGAGAAGTGAATCCTACAAGGTGTTGAGCACCTCCTGTGAGATGCTGAGAGCTCTCAGTGCCTGATGGAAGATTGTCACAGGAACCTGCCTTTATAATTATGAATTTGAAATTTGAAATGTAATCTCACAGAGGACCTGTGCAGAGGATAACAAAGACAAAGAAACCTTTCTGGTACTTAAAAGCACATGAGAGAGAGAAAAAAAAATCCACTCCTCATTTGCTGAACCTTTAAAAAGAAAAAGAAAGGAGGTGGAAGGGACAGATGAAATATGTTTTATCTATTTACCTACTTTGGCAATTAAGATTGTAATCTAGATGATTACCAGAGCTTGTAATGAGATTATACCCTCCATTAAAAAGAATGCTTCAGAGCTGCAGTGAAGAACGCCTCAGATCTGTTTAGTATGCTCTCTGTCTTAGCAGAAAGCAGCAAAATGCATTAAACACACTAGGAAACAATCTTGTAGACATACACTCCCAGTCTAATTTTCAATAGAGTGAGCTGGCATTGGATTTGTAGTTCTCTTCTCATCAGTACCTGTAAGCAGATCCATTTAGAAAATAGTTTTCATAATTCTCAATTGTTCTGTGAATCACATTTGGAAATAACTCGTCACCCCTTTTTTTCCCAAAATATCAGAACTCTCCTGAAAATTTGCAGACTGGTATTTCATTGCAAATAAACCCAAAAGCCATTGTTATGAAAAAAAAAAGTATTTTATTTTCTGTTGATCTATTGGTTTTACTGGTCTCAGCCTGTAGAGTTGTAGTAACTATTCTGTTCCTGCAATGTATGGAGAGACTGAAAATCAAGTGCAAAAATAGCTGGTTTATGTTGAGCTTTGATAGTTTATAAATGATGCTGAAATGCTGCTGGAAGGCAAAGCTGTTACTGTAACTGCTTCTTTCCCCGGGTATCCATCAGTGGCATTTTAGTAAAAGTAAACAGGAATAGCACAGTGAATAGTACATACAAATCACCTCAGAGCAGAAGTGGAGTGATATGTCTTTTCTGCATTTACATCGTAGGTACAGCACTGTCATCCCTTTCAAATCCAGGGTTAATCACAGGGAATGGAGTTCATCATATAGGTGCTTCTTTCTCCTGCTTTTCCCAAACCTGACAGACTTTACCCTCCTGCAGGTGCTGTTATATTTCTAGGAAGTTCAATACATGCAATACAATGACAACCTCTCCCCGGTCATACCGTGCAGTTTATGCACTGTTAGGACAGGTACCAAGATCTTTCTTTGAGCAGCAAAGCCAAGGAAGACTGATTTTTTCAGCACTGAGGCCACCTGAAAGATGGTTTCTGGAAAAGAGTCCTGTAGCCATTTTAAGAAATTATTACCCTCCCTACAACATCTGCACCTTCTCCGTATGTCATTGACCCCATGACAGCAAGAGGAGCCTGCTGCTCTGGCTGCTCCAGCTTGCGGTCTCTTGCATGAGCCCAACACATTGAAAAATGGGTTTGCATTAATCAATGCAAATTTTTCTCCTCAAAAGAGGATGTTTCCTTCCCTTGTGGTCTTGGTTTTCTTCATAAAATGGCCTAGTTTTTGTCTTACTGAGATGGGTGAAATAAAATGGGTTGAATGTGAGGAACAAGTTTATTCATTAGATATTCCTTAGTCTCAATCGAATTTTGAGGTTTTAAAGATTTTTCCAAGCTAAGATCAAATTTGGTACCTGAAATAAGTGGGCCAGATATATCTGCTCTGATCTAAGTACTACAAAGAGCAGGGAGTTGAACCTGATGATCTTTATGGATCCCTTTCAATTGGAGATACTCTGTGATTCTGTGACTCTGCCTGACATCTGCCTGACATCTTGTGACTGGTTATTAGCTGAACCTTGGGCATAAAACTATTGTGGTGTCAGTGGAATGGAAAGGGGAAGAGTAAGGGAAAACCTGGGAAACTACAGGCCATCAAAGCAAACATCCACACTAGGTAAGATGATAGAAACTATAATAAAGTATATCATTAGCAGGCATGTGGGTAAATACGATATATTGAGGAAGAGTCCCTGTGGCATTTATAGAGTTGTGCATCATAAATCTATCCTTTGAAGGAGTCAATAACCACACAGACAAGGGGGATCCAGGTGATACTTGGGTTTCTAGAAGACCCTTGACAAGGCTTCTCATCAAAGACTTTTAAAGAAACTGAGCTGCAAGAGGATAAAAGGAAAGGTTCTTGCATAGATGAAAGAGTGGTTAAAAGGCACAAGAAAAAAGGGCAGGATTAAGCTGTCAGTTTTGTCAATGGTGGAAAGCCCCACTGGTGTCCCATAGACATTCTCAGTCAGCATGCACAGTTTGGTATCTTCATAGCTGGTTTAGGAAAGGATGTAAATAGTAAGATGACAAAGTTTGCTCATGATACTAAACTATTTAAAGTTGTAAAATGAAAACTCCTTGTAAAGAATTTAGAAAATCTCCCATGATACTGAACAAGAAAGAGCAAACATAAAGTAGTAACATGTATGGAGAAAAACTTATGAAGAACAGGCTGTGGAGTAGTCACCGATCATCAGGAGTGAAATATTGGGATTATAACCAAGAACTTGGGAGAAAAAAATTCCAAGAACTCTAAGAAAAAATCAACTCAATTTTGACTAGAAACCAAAGATGTATATTATAAATTTGTGGGAGGGGAATAGAGAATAAAACATTCTGTGTGGTGTAGGCAGCTTCATGAGGGCAAAATGAATTTTTGGTATTCCAATCACTAAAACATTAGAATAGAATGGGAAAATAAGCAGGGACTGGACAATGGGGGTGATCAAAATGATGAATTGGCTTCTGTTTAAGCAGCACCTAAAAAGCCTAATGGTAGAAGAGGTTGTGGGAGCCAAACGTTTACATAGGCTTAAAAAATCGCTAGCTACTTTTATGAAAGAAAGATACAGAGAGGGTTATTACATTCAAAGATATTTCCAATGCTGAGCAAGTTCATGAACCATAGACAGGCAGAGACTGAGCTGCATAGAACAAAATGTGATTTACATTCTTGCTGGGTTCTTACATCTTTCACCTGGGCATCCAACCATGCTTGCAAGAACAATATTGGATTGGATGGACCTTTAGTCTGACTTTACAAGAACACCTCTACTGATTTGATGCCTCCAGATGTGAAACTTCGATAGAGTTTAAGCCGGTTTTGGTTTGTTGCCTGAGGTCACTGACAGATCAGGAGCAAAGCTGGGTGTGGAACATTAAAAACCCTTTCTTCATGTCTTAGCCTTGTAATTATTTCATTTTTTAATTATATTGCAAATCCAGGTTTGTAATCAGCCTTGGAGAGAAGCCAGAGTACATACTTTAGTTTTGTCTAGTGACACAATTTTAGGAAAAAAAAAAAAAATCTTCTTTTTAAAAAACTTTTTATTTGCAATAAAATAATAAAGACAAAATTTCAAAAGTGTCTGAGCTGCAATTTTCATAGAACCTGAGACTCTTTCCATGTTAGAATCCTAGGAGCTCACAGCTTAAGACAGTGGTCATCCTGTCTCCCAACCCTCCACTCTGAAGTCAGTGATGTAGTGGTATACTTTCAGTAGAAACAAGGCACAGATACAAAATTATTGTGACTAGGTTATACAGAGATCCCATGGCAAGGAAGTAATGACTGAAGGTCCTCTGGAGTAATGCTGTGGATCAGGTCTCTTCCATCCCATAACTCTTTACTGTCTCTGGAGAGTGTGAAGCCTTCTGTGTCTGGTCCACCTCTGCTATTCTGGGCCTGAGACCCAGCAGCACAGAGTCTCAGATGCCTCAGCTTTGGTCTCTTCTCTTCCCTTCTGTGGAAGCCCCATGGAAGCACACCCACTGTTGGCATCTGAGCACTCTCTGTGGGACCTGGTGCAGGGAGAACAGTCAGGAAGTAGTGCAATGGGGCCAGGCGAAAGCAAGACTTGCAGTATCGCGCTACTGCAGTGGCCTGGGGATGTTGTCCTGACTGGGATGCATTACCTGAGGATTTGTCTCACTCCTCTGAGGCAGCCTTAATTGGAGAGTACAACTGTGGCTCAAAGTCACCTTGGTCTCAGTTCTTGAACTGCAGGTCCTCTACTATGGCTCTCAGAGAGCCTCCCCTAGGGAAGGCGTTTTTTTCCTACCACTGATTTTAGTGAGACCTGATGTGGGTCCTCTTGTGATCTCTTTTACACTGTATTGATTGTTGCTTCACCACAGCAAGTGATTAACAGGCAAGGGATAGTGTGGGAGCCATTAACTGCCCCAAGCAAAAGTAATTTTTCTCTCCTTCTTTTTGCAATAATTGTGAATTTCTTGCTAAACTTGGGAATAAATCTGTCTAGATCAATTCTGCCTCACTGTCATCTGTGACACTACGCTTCTTTTAGTTTGTTCTCATCAGCTCAGGGGATATTGTTTATTGGAGATTTTTAATAAAGAATAAATGAATGTACATGTTATGGGGGAAATCCATTAAACACATATGAATCCATAAAGTCTTTTGTGGAGAGACAGAAGTCTGCAGTTCTGTAAGTGGCATTCTTCTGCTCCTTTAGTATTTGCTCACTAAAAATATATGCAAAAGATTTATCATCACTTGTCCACTTTTGGTTTTGTGACTTTGCCATTATGTTAGTTTTGGTTTTAATTCTGCATGCATTGTTGTGGTCTGTGGTTTGATTTCTGGTTGTTCAACACCTGAATTATTCTGCAGGCTTAATTTGAGTTACTTCTGTATTATACATTTGTGAGAAAAGGGAAGAATTAAATAATGGAAGTTTATTTTCAGTTTATTTGTTTCTGTTCAAGAGGGTTCATCTACAGGGCTTTACAGCATGCTGCTGTTTAGTTTTATGTTGGTGGGATTAATCCTGTTAATCATTGCCCAGGCTTCTTTTTTGAAGTAAAAGCTTTATTGTACTGCTTTTAAAGTTGTTATCAAATTACAGATTCAAATTCCCAATTTCAGGTACAAAGGTGCCTAAAACTTGTTATGAAGGTTTTAAGAAAGTTATTAAATATTTACCCTGGGTATGGTTGTAGTGTACAGAGACTGAGTGGATTCTCACCACCCTTGTAGCATCCAGCCTCCCAGGTAAATCTCCTTTAGACGCCCCTGGAGTTAAAAGAACCACCTTCAGGCAGCAATTCAAAGCTCCGGATTTGGGTTTTTGCTCTGCATTGGCCTCTGAGGGACCTCTCCTTTCTGTCCAATAAAATGGGAAACTTGAAGAGACTTTCCCCCACTGAGATGTGATGTGATTTTTTTGAACCATGAAATCAGTTCCTGGAAAGGGGAACACATGTTCACTTGCGTGGTGGAATACCCAGTTCTGAGGAAGGATGCTGTTGAGCAAGGAGGGGAGCCTGCACAGCTCAGTGGCCGTGGAGCTGCACCTTGCAGTTCTGCCTTCTTTAATGAAAAAAGGACTGATGCTTGTATGTGATATCTAACAATGGTACAGGGCACCGAATAATCTTGCATCATTTCATTCTTCATCCTGATGCCTCACAAATAGAGATTGGCCTGAAGCTTGGAGCAAAGGTTGCTATATACTCCCAGATTAATTCCGTGCTGGTTTTTGTCATTTGAGTGCTCTTATTCATGAAAGAATATGTTCTGGCTTTGAGTTTTCTTTCATCTCTGAGGTAGATGGGTATCTACCCATATTCATAAGCCAAAAGCATATGAAATAGAAGGTCATAGCTCATTTTAGGGCTGGAGCAGGCATTGGACCACTTTTCTGTACTGTTCTAGCATAAATGGAGTCCTGGTAAAAAGCTGAAATTCTTTGTCTACTTTTCCCAAACTGTTCAGTACTCTGTACTTTTCTCGTGTCCTCCTCTGATTTACCCTTCTAAAGTTAAGCAATCCCTGTCTTTATCAAATCTGTATTTTGTTATCCTCCTTTGATCCCTACAATTCCAGAGTTCTCTTTTGAAGTGCTGTTAACAAAGGCTGCATACCCAGTTCCAGGAATGGCTAAGCAATTAGTTTATTATGCATTGTGTGTCTTGCAGTACTCTTTATGCTATTCCACAAGCTTGCAATGTCTAGTCAATGTTTCTTTTAATCCTTTTTTTCTCTCCTGTAGATCCATATTGAGCTGAAGTCTTCATCAGGCTGTCTTCAAAGAGAGGGATCTTTATTTCATTGAAACAAACAATCTTGAAACCTTTGAGGTGGATGACTATTTGATATCTTTTCAAGCAATGTGCCTTATTTTGTATATAGGTCCATTGCTCCGTAGCACTGGTGTTGTTGCTGGTGTTTAAATGGTATAGTGATGGGAACTTTCAGGAGAGCAAGATGCTGACAATTCCATCTGAATGATAAGGGGCACTGGAGGGACTCCGTGCTTTACCATGGAGTAAAACTGCCTTGTTTTACTGGCACAAGATGATGGCTACACACACATGCATTTGAGCTCTTTTTGCTGCAGCTTCCATGATAGATTACTCTATGCCAGCTGTCAATCAGTGTGTGGTGCCAAAAAATTCTCATTTCATCAGTGAAAAAAGGTATGTTGCTGGGCTACTGATTCATAACATGGGGAGCCACTTGTATTTTAAATAATGCAATGATATAGTAGGTACTGAGAGAAATATGAGTTGAATGTGGGTTGAATTGCTGAGAGCATCTGAAAAATGGAAACAATTTTATAGTTAAGATTTAAATGTCACTGGAAAAGTTCAGATTCTGACCTGTCTTGAAGTCGCCTGCCTTAAACTGTCTCTGAATATCAAGGAGCTGATAGGAAGAATAAATTTGTTTACAATAAAAGAACACATACTTGAAAGACTTACAAAGAAAAGTGTGACTTTTGCTGGCTAAAAACCCTACTCAGCATGCAAAATGTGAAATGTTCTAATGATCAGACCCACCTCTCTTATTGCAATAGAAATGATGGCTGCAGTTATGATGGGCCAAGTATCTGAGGGAAAACCTTTAAGTGGAAGTGCTGTCCTTACACCAAGGGATATATTTGTGAAATCAAATCTCAAACAAACTTCCAGGTACACAAATTCATTGCCAGATTTCTTTTGTACTGTATTCTTTTTAGTTTCAGGACACACTACATACCAGCTGCAAGAAACAAAAAGAGGGTTTGTGTCCCAGACCACCTGTGTTGCATTTTGGTTCCTCATTTTAACTCTCCATAATCTTTGCTAAAGATTAAAAGCAAACATATATCTTGGAATATATCTTGGAGCAGATAAAATAACAGTGACTTTCAAGAAAAACTAAGTCAGGTTTACTGTGCACTTTTTTGTTGAGATGCTATTTTGCCCCCCACCCCCCTTTTTAAATGTGGTAAACAGCCCCAAACAACTATTCCAGATTATTTATGATCTTACAATATTATTATAACGTAAGAATTAGAAGAGGTCAGAAGTTCTTCTTTGAATCTTGTAATTTAACCATTCATAAAAATGGTTTATTTCCAAGGATTTTACATGCACTGTTTGCATACTGCTGCCATATCCAGTCTCTGAGAACTGATTTGATGGCTAAAAACTTCAGCCCAACTTTCCTAATGCCTGACTGGGAGTCAATTTGTACTGGCAAGATAATAAAAAACATCTGTCTCTGCCTTACACAGCCAGCTAACACCTCTGGACATGAAGCTGACTTAAAAGAAGTAATTTTGTCATTAAATTTTCGGGTTATAGGAAATATCAAAAGCTAGCTTCCGGAAAATCTGACACTAACATAGCCTTTTCCATGGATTCTGGTTCATTGGAGAGTTGCTGCTTAACTTGTATTACTGCCAGAAGAATGCATCCAAATCCATGTGAGTGGGGAAGGGGGTGATTAGTGAAGGGTTACTTGTTCTTCCTTGAATCCTGCAGGTAAAGAAGGCAAATTAAACTGCTGGGTGTCCAAGTTGCCCCATGAGGGAGATTTCCTGTCATTCATCTGCACATGCTGGCGTCCCAGTCTCACTGCTCACACACGGGATCTGATATTGCCATGTAGGGCTGAGTGCATCTCAGGGAAAACAGTCACTGTCCCCCTCTCCCTTTCAGTGCTGTCAAGTGGCAACTGCAAACAGAGATTACTTGTCCTCCTAAGTGATCCTGAAGGGGATGATTCAATGAAGGGAAAAAGCTTGGCATCTCTGTAGGTCTGAATCTTTCCCTAATTTTTGGCCTCGATGCTTTTATCTCTCAGCAATTGCTCTACTTGCTTCCTAATTCCTTTCTCCCCAAGGCTCAATGAGGCACAAAGGGAGGAAGTGCAGGGAGCCAACGCTGCGCTTGAAGTGAATTACATGTCTTTCACTTTGTTCTGCTATATACAATTTGATCTTTCTGATCAGTGATATATCCTGAGGGACTTGCAGCACTGTGCTCCACGACTTACAACGGAAGAGGTTGTAGGCTTTAGGAGCCATGGTGTACTGCACTGTCAAGGTTCCTCTGCCTCTGTGCATACAAAGAAAGCAGATGAAGACAACTGGCTTGACTGCCTGAAGAGAAAAATAGTCGCATTCATGGGCGTTGAGATTATTCCAACTGGTTGAATTTGGAGCCAGCACAAAATGACATTATAATTTTAATTTTATTTTTGCCTTTAGTTTGACATATAGTATGAGCAAAAATTCACTGGCTGTGGTTAATCATTCCAATTTAAAGAATGACTTTGGGGAAACCACATCTGAGAATCATTCACAAGATACAGAACAGGACATAGCAACATGCTGTTTATCTGGTGTGTGAGAAAAATCTGATTAAACTGTTTGCTCAATTAAAGTAAACAAATGCCTCCATAAAAATGTCTTCTGTCGGTATTCTGTAGTGCTTGTCAAGTCATTCTTACAGGACTAATTTGGGATCCAAAGCAGCTTCCCCATGTTAAGTTGTGTACTGTTGTTGGCTGGTCCAGGGGTCAGGCGTAAGTCTAAGGAGACTGACTCTGCTGCTGGCTTGGTGGTTGCCTTGCTGTAGAATCTGGGAAAGTTGATTTTACCTTATTGCATTTATCTCTTTCCCTATCTGGTGCATTCAAACAGACTCTTCATCAGGGCAAGGACTCGTTTCCTGTTACAGTGCCTTGCACAAGTATTTGATTGATGTTGGACATCTCAGACTTTCCAGCCAGACAAAATCCTGCATGATGCTGACATAATTTTGACCCTGAGAGAGGCACAGCACTTCAGATGAGAGCTTAAGAGAAAACTGCTATCACAGAAAAATCATGAGCAGTAAAATGCCTGCAGACAGATGCTCAGCAACACAGGGTCAGAACCGGGAATGGTGTGGCTGATGGGGGAATGCAGCTGCTCCCCACTGTGTGACATGGAGCTTGCAGGTACCAGCCAGCACGGCTGGGTCTGAGGAAGGGTGGATTAAGACTCCCCTGGGGCTTTTTCCTGGCTAACGTTTCCACTGGATACACCAGCCAGTATTACATTTTTAAGCAGGCAGAATTGGTTATTACAGCTTTTGTGGGAAAGGGTGGCAATGGACAAACTGAAGTAAACCCCTGCAGTCAGTGGGTGGGTTTTATCCCAAATATGCTGCTGGTCTTCAGTGGCCATGCAAGGAAAGCTGGCTGAGCAGCTCTCCTCTGACACATGAATTGGGGAGTAAGGTAAAGGGCTTGGGAAAAATCTGAATATTATATGGATAATCACTCTGGCTCTACACCACCAAAAATAACATTTAAATGTGTAATAGAGTTGATTTAGTGCACAGTGGGCCTCTTTACTGCTGCTGCACACAGCTAACAAACAGCCTAGGACTAAAGTGTGAGCAATTTCTAATAACCAAATGACCCAGCTAACAAGCACTATGATCCAGCACCATGTGTGAGCTCTCCAGAGAGTTCTGGACTTGGAACTAATGGAGAAGGCTCATTGCTTGTCACCTTTTCTAGAAGTGCTGTGGTTAAGAAACACTTCAAATAGGAAAGCTATACGCAAAGAGGACCTTTTTATCTGTACAAGGTGACTATTATAATTTCTCTTGGGATTTTTGAAAAATTTTGGAGCATCCAATGATGATTAGAATCATAGAATCCCAGAATAATAGAATGTTAAAGTTTGAAAGGGACCTTAAAGATCATCTAGTTCCAACTCCTCCTGCCATGGTCAGGGACATCTCTCAGTAAAGAGTTTGCTCAAGGCCTTGTCCAACCTGACCTTGAACATTACCAGGGTTGGGGCATTCACAATCTCTCCGGGCAACCTGTTCCAGTGTCTCACCACCTTCACAGTAAAGAACATCTTCCTAATACTCAGTCTAAACTTCCCCTCTTTCAGTTTGTACTCATTACTCCTTGTCTTATCACTAAGTTCTTGACAAAGAGCCCTTCTCCAGCTTCCCTGTAGGCCCCCTTCAGATCCTGAAAGGCTGCTATGAGGTCTCCACGAAACTTTCTCTTCTCCAGGTTGAACAGCCTCAACTTTCTCAGCCTGTCTTTGAAAGGGAGGTGCTCCAGTCCTCATCAGCTTTGTGGCCTCCTCTGGACTTGGTCCAACAGTTCCATGTCCTTCTTATGTTGGGGACAACAAGGTGATGTCTCATGAGAGCAGAGTAGTGGGGGAGAATCAGGTCTCTCAGCCTGCTGCCCATGGTCCTTTTGCTGCAGTTTAGGATTCATTCATCTCTCTGGGCTGTGAGTACTCACTGCCAACTTAGGGAGAGTCATGATTTTTATCAACCATCACCCCCAAGTCTTTCTCTGCAGGGTTGCCCTCAATCACTTCTCTGCCCAGCCTGTAGGTGTGCCTGGGATTGCCACGACCCAGGTTTAGGACCTTGCACTTTGTTTTGTTAAATTTCATGAGGTTTGCACTGGCTCATCTCTCAAGCTTGTCAAGGTCCCTCTGGATGGACCTTGGTTGGCATCCCTTCCCTCCAGCATGTTGACTGCCTCACACAGCTTGGTGCCATCAGTGACTCTGCTGAGAGTGAACTCAATTCCACCGTCCATGTTGCTGAGAAAGATATTATAATTCCATTTTTTCAGTCATTGGGAACTTCACCTGACTGCCAGGATTTTTCAATTGGCAACTTCATCTGCCATCTCCCTCAGGAATCTCCTTCAGGTCCCATGGACTTGTGCACTTTCAGATTCCTGAATCTGGAACCTGCTCCTCTCCTGCAGTGGGCTTAGGGTCTTCATTCTCTCAGTCCCTGCATTTGCATTTCCCATGGCTGTGGCATTTGAAGACTGAGGCATAGGAGTGACTAAGAACATCAGCCTTCTCTTTGTCCAGCATAGCCAGGTCTCCCATTTCCATCTGGAGAGGACCACATTATCACTGGTTTTCCTTTTGCTTGCAACATATCTGTAGAGGCCACACTCAATTCTAGCTGGGCCTTGCTTTCCCTTACCTTACCCCTAACTTCCTGTACAATTTCCCTGTATTCCTCCTATGTCATGTGTCACCTTTTCTGCCCTTGGAAAGCTTCAGTTTTTTGCTCTGAAATTGCTCAGCAGCTCCTTATCCCTCCCTGGAGATTTTGCCAGATTTCTTCCTTGTTGGGACGCATCACGCCTGAGATAGGAGGAGGTGATCCTTGAATATCAGCTAGCATTTTTGGGCCCCTGTGCCATCCAGAGCTCTATCCTAGGGGACTCAACTGAGTATGCCCTTGTAGAGGTCAAAGTCTGCTCTCCTCGGGTCCAGGGCAATGAGCTCACTGTTTGCTCACTGCCCTGAGGACTTCAAACTCTACCATCTCATGGCCACTGCAGCCAAGGCTGTCTTGGAGCACCACATTCGCCACCAGCTGCTCCCTGCTGGTGAGCACAAGGTCCAGCATGGCACCTTCCCTTGTTTGCTCCTCAATCACTTGTATAAGGAAGTTGTCTTTGACACATTCAAGGAACCTCAGAGATTGCTCATGCCCTGCTGTGTTGTCCCTCCAACGGATATCCCCATGGTTGAAATCCCCAATGAGGGCCAGGGTTTGAAAGTTTGAGGCTGCTATTATCTGCCTATAGAGGACTTCATCCACACCATCCACCTCATTGGGTGGCTTGTAGAAGAATCCCACTATGACATCTCCTGTCCCTGCCCTCCCTTTAATCTTGGCCCACAAGCTCTTTGTTGACATTTTGTCCTTCCTGAGGCAGAGTTCCATACTCTCTGGCTAGTCATCGACACAGAGGGCTACACCCTCTCCTCATCTCCCTACCTGTCTTTCCAAAAAGGCCTAAACTCTTCCATTCCAATGCTACAGTAATTGGAGTCATTCCACCTTGTCTCCATGATCCCAGTGAAATCATATCCACCCAGGCATGCACATGTCTCTGGTTTCTCTTGTTTTTTCCCCAAACTACATGTGTTTCTGTACAGGCATCTGAGCTGGGCCCCAGATAACGGCAACACGTTGGCTGGAGTATCTGGAATGTCTTTGCATTGTTCTGGGCATCCATTACAGGTGTTGGCATCTCACTGGCAGGACTGAGATGGGTAGGTGGTCCCTTCCCTTGAGAAATCTAATTTAAATATAGCTTTTTAGATTGTTCTCACAAGGAGCTGGGGCCACAAGATGGATACCATGTGGCAAAACATTTTTTTTTGTTTGCCACTTCCTCTCCATCCACTAGTATCTGCAATTCCACTCCTGAGCATGAAAACAAACTGAGTATGGAAGGCACTGGGACCTTTATGGTCCTGTGGCCTGGTATCTGTACAGGTCCTTATCTCTTGCGGTTGGTCTAATGAAAGATAGTGCCTCAGCTTACAGCCCAAGTGTTTACCTGACCTTTGTCACTGGCACCCAGTCACCAAACCACCAGAACGTTAATTTTTATAATGCCTAAGTGAGATAGGAAAAGGGAGTTTGTCTGTGTTGAAGGAAAGAAGGTGTTATGTCGTCATTGCTACACCTCAGCTCCTGCCTAGAGTCGCCAGGAGAAATCACAGCACCCAAGGTGGGTGCACTGCCCCATTGCTCCCCATTGTGGCTACAGCTGCCTAACCCAGGTGATGTCACTGAGTCTTCCCTTCCTTGGTACACAACAGGTGTCTTGAACTGCTTGAACATCATAGGTTCATGATGCTTAACTTTAGGCCTTCTGGTTCATTGCCTGAACATGGCCCTAAATAACTGGCTAACATCATATAGGAAGCAAGTCTTGTTTTCCAGCTTCCTGGACAGATTTCCTAAAAATTGCATCTTTTCTGTTTTCCGTTGCTGTTGAAATAATAGTTATGGGATGTCAGAAAGGAAGAGTTCTGATTACTGCTTCTTTTTCCCTTTCCACCTTGTTCTTTGTCTTTCCTTTTTCAGTGCTCACTTAACTCTTTAACTAAACTGCAAACAAGAGAAAAGCCAGGTCTGAGATTCAAGTGTGGAGAGGATTATTTTCTTAAGGCTTCAGATCATCAAAGGCAAATAATGAAAAAGCAGAACAATCTATGTTCATCTCTTAATGTATTCTATCAAAAAAGATGTTTACTTGGCATTTTGATCTAAAACCCAAAAATATTGAAAAGCAACTATTTGTCACCGGACAAACATAAAAGCTCAAAAGGCTAAAAATAATCAAATAGCAGTACTCAGACAGTCTCAAGGTACCCAAACTCTGTTTCATCATTCCATACATCTTATTTATGCAGCTCCACACAGAGGAAATCATTGGCTCAGCACTCACTGGTTTAAAAATCTTTTTTAGTCAAAATGAAGTTTTCTGCAGGAAGAACACAAAGCACAAAGTTTTAATGGCTGTAAATCTGATTTTAATGGCAAAACCCCTTTTACTGTGTGCTTGAGTAGCCCTGCTTACGTCTGGAAAAATATAGACTATTATCTTGTCATTTTTAATTCCAACCTACAAGTCATAAACCAGCAAGGCTCCGGTGTCAATCCCAGAGGTCCAGCTCAAGAAGAGGACCCAGATATTGAATTGCTTAATACTACACTTGTTGAAATAAAAATTCAGTTTGGCTTTTTCACAGATGCAATATTTATTATGAATTTTTCTTTTTCTAGAAAGCTTATATACAGACCAAGAATAGTCATATTTCTGTAGTGAATTTTGGGAAGAGAGTAACATTTTCAATGTCATTTTGAGTTAACCACCTCTTGAATTCTTTAAATAGTTTCAGTTCATCCACTTTGTGTGAGTAACAGCCTCTAACTATTTCTTTCCTGGGACCTACCTTGTTGAGTGTTCAAGGTAATCAAGGTAATGACCAACTACTCAGCACTTTGTCCTATCCTCCCTGGAATCTTTTAACCCTCACTATTCAATGAAGACTTCAGGGATCTTTACTGCTTTCTGGGGGTATGCTGACTTACTTGTTTTCCATCTGAAGGCAATCCTTATCCTACCAGAGCCTGTCCTCTCTATTGTACCAGTAAAGCTGCAGAAAGGACACTCACTTCCCAGAACAGAGGCTAGTTTACAGAATCCAAGAAGCACGGAATGGATAAGGTTGGAAGGGACTGGTGGGGTCATCTGGTCCAACCTGTCTGCTCAAGCAGGATCTTCCTAGAGCACACGGCACAGGATTGTGTACAGGTTGTTCTTGCATCACTTCAGTGAGGGAGACCCCACAATCTCTTCTCTAACCTGTCTCTTCTCTAGGAATCAAGCTTGGTCTCATATTTCCACAGCTTGTTCTGAGGACAAACAAGATGCAGGAGGCAAGTGGGAAGAGATCAAGAGTAGGAGAGCTGAAGATGGCATGAGCTGATTCCTCATGTTTCTCAGTTCACATGGATGCAGCAGAGACATGCTGTGAGGAGAAGAGAATGTCTTGTCTCAGTCTCATTTGTAGATTTCCTCAGCCAGCAGTCTCTGGACTTGCAGGCTTCCTCAGTGGCCTCTAAGGGTTGACATGATGAAGTTCCAATGTAGTGATTGAGGGTCCAAACATGGCCACAGCCTTAATGGCAGGGTTTTGTAACAGTATGTTGAAAAGTGTTGTGAATTCAACTCGTGCGTAAACATTGGACATTAAAGTCCAACAGCTGTAGTCGAGCTCAGATAAGGAAGAACATTTAATTCATTTGTATGAAGCTTCAGGGATGTTTTGTAATAATCTGGATACAAATTGCTCTTAAGCTGCATAGACACCACTGTTCAAATGCAAGCCTCAAAATATGTGTCTGGGTTGTAGCTGGAGGGCTGGCTGGGGCTCAGCAGAGACAGGTTCAATGTCCAGACCTGCTGAGGAAACACTTTGGGTGAGTGGTGCAAACCCAGATTCTCATAAAGATTAAGATTTTTGTTGCCCACTGTGCTAATACTTGGTAGCCCAGAATTTAAGAAACTTTGAGGTCTTGGGCCTTGTTTTGGTCTGCCTGAGCATGCCAGCAGTTATATTTTGAGGAAACATTATTTGTATTTTGCTTCCACACGGAGGAGAAGTGAGGACTAAAGCTGACCAGTTCAAAGTGCCTTCATGGTGTCGCAGCAATGGTGGTGTCCATGCCACATATAAGACTGATGAAACTCTGGGTAATGGGAGGCATAAACCAGTGGGCTGAACTGGATGTTGTTGGTATGACACACTGAAAGAGAGCTGTGTTGATTTCTGCCCTTCTCTTCTTTTTCCATATCTAAGTTATTCTCTGAATGGACTTGATGTTAATGCTCTCACACAGACAAGGCTCCACCTCAGCAGGTGATTTGCATGCATAAAGGCTCTCCTGTCACCAGCCTTCAGACAGATTCTGACAGGCAAAAATAACCCTTAAGTATGAAATAGTGTGGGTTTTTTCAATGCAGTTGAAATTCCTGCTTGAGGTTTGTGAGGCTGGGGCAGGGATCTTTCCCTCTGGTTCTGTACAGTTTTGAGCACAGGCGTGCTTGGGATGGGGTCTCTCAGCTATCCTGGGCTGTAAAGAAAAGCCAGGTTAGAGTGACAAAGCAGGTTAATGAGCTGAGTTTAAAGTCTATGTCACGCCTTTTCAACGCTTTCTTTTCTTAACTAGCTCAGCCTATGAAGTTTGGATAGAATTCATCCTGTTTGCTCAACAAATCAAAGGCTTGCATGAATTGGTCTGTGGCACCAAACAAAAGAGATGATGGTTCATCTCACATGGATGTATTGCCAAGGTTAATTAGGCCCACATCTCCAATCACAACTGATTCCATGAAGAAAAAAGACAGGTCATTGTCATAGGAGACTCCTTTCTGAAAGGAACAGAATGTCCAATATGCAAACTGGACCCACTTCTTAGGGAAGTCTGCTGCCTCCCTGGAACCTGGGTTAAGTATATAAGAGAAGCAGCAATAGCTCTGCCCTGGTACAGCCCTCGAATTATTAACCATTATTGTTCTTTTTAATTAGGCAATGAAGTGGCAACAAGAAGTCCAAGGCCAGTCAAGAGAGACTTCATTGCCTCGGGATGGCTGGATTAAGGATCAGAAGCACAAGTAATGTTCTCCTCTCTCCGTCCAGTTGCAGGGAATGATAAGGGAAGAAAGAGGAGGATCCAGCGGATCAACACTTGCCTACAAGCTTTATGTCACTGGCAAAATTTGCAGTTTTCTGATTGCGAGTTGGTTTAGACAACACCAGGCCTGCTGGCAACAGATGGGGTACACCTGCCTCAAAGGATTTTTGCACAGGACAGAGCAGGGCTGATCAACAATGCATTAAATTCTGCTCTTAAGCAGATTTGAAGGGGAGAAGGGATAAAACCAGGCTCACTAGAGATAAGCATGGGGGCACTATGCCAATATTTGAGGGATAGCATGCTAGCAAGGTCCTTCAGCCTGCTGTCTCAGTGGACATGGGGGATGGAGACCCATGGGCAGCAAGGATAAAAGGTTTATTGACATGCTAAAAACCAGAGATGCACCTGAGAACAGTCAGGTGGGAATTAGGGCTTCTCCACCCCAAAAAGTGGTGGGATCAACAGGCCAGCTGAAGTGCACCTACACCAATGCACACAACATGGGCAACAAAGAGGAGGAGCTGGAAGCCATTGCAGAGCTGCAAAATTGTGACATAGCTTCCATCACAGAAACATAGAATTTTAGAACCATAGCATATTCTCACTTGGAAGGGGCCCCAAAGGATCATCAAGCCCAACTCCACCCCCTGCATAGGACACCCTATGAGTCAAACCATGTGCCTGAGATCATCACCCAGACACTTAATCTCTGGCAGACTTAGTGCTGTGTCCACTTTCCTGGGGTTCCATAACCAACCTAAACCTCCCCTGACAGTTTCAGGCCATTTCCTTGGGTGCTATCACTGGTCACCAGAGAGAAGAGATCAGGTAAGGAAGCTGCAGACCACAATGAGGTTTCCCCTGTCTCCCCTGCTCTTGGCTGAACAAGCCAAGTGACCTCAGCATGCTGGGATGACTCACACAACTGGAGCGCTGCAGGGGATGGCTTTCTTCAGAAGGGACAAGCAAGAAAAGAGATGCAGTGGGATACCCCTATTTGTTTGGGGGTGTTTTGACTGTCTGAGCTTAATAATGATGATGAAAACGTGGAGTGTTTATAGCTAAGAATCAGAGAAACAGGCAGATATCATGGTGGGAGTCTGTTACAGACCACTTAACCAATATGAAGAGGCGGACAAGATACTCTTTAAGCATCTGGGAGAAGTCTCACAATTGTTGGCCCTTGCTCTTGCGGTGGTCTTGAATTTACTATGTGTCTTCTGGAAATACAACACAGTGTGGAAGAAACACTCCAGGAGGTTTTTGGAAGAGCTCAATAAGCTGTTCTCTGTTTACCAGCAGTCCTGGTTAAGCAGGGAGGTCCCAGAAGGCGAGAGTTTGGCCAGTGTGACATCTATCTACAAGAAGTGTAGGAAGGAATATCTGGACAAATACAAGCCCATCAGCCTGACCTTGGTGCCAGAAAAGATTATAGAATCTTGAGTGCCATCACACAGCACATGCAGGACAAGCAGGGGATCAGCCCAGCCAGCATGGGTTCAAGAAGGCAGGTCCTGCTGGATCAACATGTTCCCCTTCTATGACAAGGTGACCTGCTTATCGGGTGAGGGAAAGGATATTGTCTACCCGGACTTTATTAAAGCCTTTGATTGTCTCCCATGGCATTGTCCTGGAGAACCTGGCTGCTCAAGGCTTGCACAGGTGCACTGTTCACTGGCTGCATGGTCGGGCCCAGAGTGGTGGTGAATGGTGCTACATCCAGCTGATGGCCAGCCACAAGTGATGTTCCCCAGGACTCAATATTAGGGCCACTGTTTTCTGCCCAGCAGAAAAGGACCTGTGAGTGCTGATCAACAACCAGCATGAGCCAGAGTGTGTTCAGGTGGCCATGAAGGCCTGGCTTGTGTCAGAAATAGTGTGGCCAGCAGGACCAGGGCAGTGACTCTACCCCTGTCCTCAAGACTGGTGAGGCTACACCTTAAATATTGTGTCCATTTTTGGGTCCCTCACTACAAGAAAGATTTTGAAGTCCTGGAGCATGTCCAGAGAAGGGCAACAGAGCTGGTGAAGGCTCTGAGACACAAGCCTTATGAGGAGCGGCTGTTGTTTAAGCCTAGAGAAAAGGAGGCTCAGGGGGGCCCTTATTGCTCTCTACAACTCCCTGAAAGGAGGATGTAAGCAGGTGTGGGCTTGTCTCTTCTCCCAAGTAACAAGTGATAGGACAAGAGGAAATGGTCTCAAATTGCACCAGGGAAAGTTTAGATTGGATATTAGGAAAAATTTCTTCACCAAAAGCATTATCAAACACTGGTACAGGCTACCGTGGGAAGTGGGTGAGTCACTACCCCTGGAAGGATTTAAAAAATGTGTAGATGTTGCCCTTGGGAACATGATGATGCCTGAGGTGGTCACCTAAAACACAGAGACTAGACAAGAATAAGAGAATAAAAGGAGGTATTTATTTGAAGGGCCTTCAAAGGTACACTCTGGGAGGTCAAAAGTCTACACCCAAGGTGGACCCTGGGTCACGGGTTCTTCACACTTTTATAAGTTTGGTTCATTTGCATATCAGGGTTAATTCTCCAATTATCACTTCAGTTCATGATGTAATTACCCCAAGTTTGCCCCTCCTTCAGAGGCTTTTAGCTTACACATTTTTGGGCCTTATGTCCTTGATGTGGAAACCTAGAGAGGTTTGTTATGTCTAACCAGCATGAGAGAAAGCAGCTAACAGGCCACAAGAAACTTCAGTTACACACTGGGCAGCACAGGATTTGAAAAATATAAAAGTTAAAACCTAAGGCAAAAATGGTTTAGTGATGACTTGGGAGTCCTATGTTAAAAGGTTGGATTTGATGATATTAAAGGATCTTTTCCAACCTAAACAATTCTATGATTCCATGATTTTTAGGCCCAGTCAATTGCAGTAGCACTGAGAGTCACTTAAATGCCCTAAGAAAAATGTCTGGTTTTTTTCAGAGCATGTTTGATTCCAAAGGATGCATTGAGCCTCAAAGCACCACTTCTGAAGATGCAAAATTGTGGGTACAAAAAAGTTTGGCAGGTATTGGAGCATTGCATGAGCTAATAATTAAAGGAAAAAGCATATGCAGATTAAGACAAACCACTGCTTAAAGAGCAGGCATTTTTCGGCAGGCTGTCAGGGATCATTCAGAATGTTTTTTGTGTATTTATTATCCCCTTACACACATGGTTGAACTTATGCAGCACAGAGGGTCTTGCTGAAGATCACTGAATGCTACTGTAAAAGAGAGGGAGTGGAGATCACTGTCTCTGTGCCACTTCATATCTCTGAGGGGAGGCAGCTGGCCTGGGTGGAAGCTTTTTATACATTTTTTGACCTACAGCCTACTTTCTTTGGTACATATAAACATGGCTATGTATCAAACTGTGTCAAAACAGTTTCCTTGTCTTTTCTTTTTTTGCCAGACTTTCCCTTTTTAGACAAGGAATTAATTTATGTTACCTCTGAGTGTCCTGAACTAGGGGGAGCAAGTAAGGAGGCACAGATTTTTTTGCAGTCATATGATGCTTTCAGCTTGTGGTTAAACATAGACAATGCAAGAAAAACTTGTTAATAATAAAGATGTTAAGTAGGTACCAATGGACTGGGCTGATTGCTAAGAACAGATCTTGCAATCACAAAATAGTTTAGAGCCTGAAGCACTTGGGCCAGAGTGCTAATTATTACACATTTTAGGTCTATTGTCTTGGCTCTAGGAAATGTATTATTTTTAGTGATTTTCATTACTTGTTGGATTTAAAAATAGACTGAATTATGGCTGGTCGTTGTTCTGCTGGGATGAATTATAGTTTGTTGAGGCAACTGCTTATTTTGTCTTGTCCCATGGCATTATGTGAAGCCAGACAATAAAAAAAGGAAATATGAGTGGCATTAACCTTTTGAAGTAGAAAGAAAAAGGACCCTTAATGAAATAGAGCAATCAGGCAATTATATTGCAGCTCTTAGTTATCATATAAAAAAGGAAACTGTGTCCTATATCATTTAACCCTTTGCCTCCTGCTGTGGAGGTTAGGGAGATGCAATAGACACACAGACGGTTTTTCTGCAAGTAACTGATTAGGAGGTGCTAATTAATAAGTCTAGAAAGAGATATCTTATTTAAGGATACACAAAGGAGCTGAGTCAAGCTGATGCTGAGTGTCTTAATTTCTGCAATTCTTTCTGTCTGATAATGCAGTCCTGAGGATTTTTCACACATTTCCTTCCCCTTGCCCTGTTCTTTCTTTCTTTCCCTAAAGGAAGGCAAGAGACTTGTTATTGGGAGCAATACTGTTCTCTGTCCATAGTTACTTGATTTTGACTTTTTCATTCTGTCTGGGTGGTATTTTAAAGACTCAAGTGTTTTTCAAGTATGTTAAGAATACAAGCTCAGAAATAGGTCCCACAGGCATTTAAAAAAAATCCTCCCACTTCTTTTGCTGAGGGCATGATCAGATGAACTGCTCTCAAAAGTGCTGAGCCAAATGAAGTTATCTCCCTGCTGGGCCTTCCCACCCTGCTCTTTGTGAAGGCTGTCTCCAAATTGGTTTTGCAAGTTTAACCATTTGATTACTTCTCATCCAATTCAGTAAGGAACCTGAGTGAAAAAGCAAACCCACCCCACTTTGACTTATTCATTTTTTAAAATGAGGGGGGTTTTGTTAAGACTATTTATCTTAATTCAGAAAATTTTACAAATCTCGTTACTGAGTGAAGCTTGCAAAGTCCCAGGAATTCTTGCTATGGCAAAAGACAATCCTGGTGAATAGGGACACACATATAAACTAGGTTACCCTCTTTTTTTCTATTGTGAGAACACCACCCCTACCTTAAACTGTTTTGCAATGTGAGAATTAGGAAGCTGTAAGTCAGAGTTTCTTACCTGTTTATGACTTAGTAAAGCATCCCTTCGTGTTTGACAGCAATTAAATTGATACCCACTAAGGAAACTGCAAGTCTACAGCGTTTCACTGAGGCAAAAATCATTATCTTCCCTGGGTCTCAATCCTCCCATACTCAGACTAGATGCAATTTCTATTGAGCAGAGTGGATCCAGGTTGACTTACTGCCACTGTGGTCTGGCTTGTGAGGCAAAACTAATCTCCAGGATGCTGCTCCCCGTAGTAAGTGCCACATCTGTGGACTGAACACTGCAACCAGGCTGCATGTACTAAAGCATTTCCTTTTGCAAAAGCTTCTCTTAATTGTAGCAGTTCATATGGTTGGTGCCCTTCTTGTGGGGAGAACGGCTCTTGGCAGAGAGGCAAAGGAACCAGCTCTTATGAGGATGCTGAGAGAAAAGAGACAGGGTTTTCACTTCCAGCCTCAAGTCTGATAAATCTCCTGCATAAACTGCATTGAAAGCAGCTTTTTTGGCCGAGGAATGGAAATTGAGCATGAATTTGAGGTGATAATCAGTGCGTTCATGTTCAGTGAAGGAGAGTGCCTTGATTTAAGTTGTTGGCCTGACATTTATTTTTAATAAGCCATCTTGCTTCAATTGTCAGCTCTTCTGTTTGGCCTTGGGCCTCAGTTTCATGCCAGAAAAACAAGATGGTGATTATTTCCTTTGCCTGTCTTGTAAACTGTTTAAGGCAAAACCTGACTCTCCTGTTAACACAGTGCTTGGCAGGAGAGGTTGCTGATCTACACTGTGGCCTTTTGGCATTCCTATGGTTCAACTGGAAAGATGTAATTAAGTACTTTTAAAGGTGGATACCAGAATAAGGCCCCCTAAATCCCTATTTAGATATCTTTGATAGATATAAGTTGTTTGGTTTCCTGAACAGACAAATGCTCATCTGCAGTTCCTACCACAAGGCTTCTCTTGACTCACCTGAGGTGAATGGAGAAATAGTTTCATTTTTGAGACTCCACCTACAGCAAGTTCTTCCCATTGGAGAAGATTAGGCACCCATCCAAGACCTGTATCTGTGTGTGGATGCATGTTTCATGTGTGCTTCTCCTGGATTTGTTCCAATGCAAAGGTTTTCACAGAACAATTAAAATGCAAATGTAGATGCAAATTGTGACAGGCTAAAATGGCAAACTCACCCACAGAAGGATCATAATATGTGTCATCTTTGGCATTTCTCTTCCTCTCTCCTCACTGTTTTTGTTTCACAAGGCTATAATTTCCCCATACAATGAGGTTCTCAAAACCTTGTCAAAACACAAGTAGCAGTCTAGTTTCACAGTGTTGATTCCCCTCTCAGAGAAACATTTCCTCTCTGGAGCACAATCCAGCAGGCAAGTGTTTGCATCTGCAGCCCACTATAAGGATGAAGGGATTTCTTGGCAGCAGGCAGTAGTACCTCTCATACCTGGCTCTCACCAGGGCAAGGATCCTGTCTGGTCCCAACCACTTCAATAGATGAGTGATAGTGTTTGAAGGATGACTTACTCTGCCTGGTTTAACTTTGATAGTTTACTATGTAAATGAATACCTGTTAAAAGGTAAAATTATATCATTTTTGCAGTACTGGAAGATCTGCTGTGTGTACCAGGATAGACATACACATGGAAAAGAAGTGCCTGTCTGATTTCAGACAGCTGGTAGGACAGAAAGGGAAATCAGTGAACTTGTCTGATTCATTCACAAGTTGTGACAAAGAGTTGAGATTTGGACCCATACATTCCTTTAGCTCTTGATTCAAAAGCTCCACTCTTATCTTCTCCCTCCCTGCTCCGACTGTGTCACTGCGGCTTTGGGGACTGCTGTGAACCACAGTGGTGTTTGCTGTGATTCCTGATGAGCTTGGTCATATCACAAAGGGGTAGCTACATTCTGGGTTAGTGCTTATGAAATATCTTCCAAGCCTTCCTTCATCTTATCCTCCTCCCTTCCTTTTCAATTATTTCTCTGGACATCCTCCAATCCTCAAAGAAAAGAATAAAAATTAAATAAGCTTGGGATCTGGCTGTGGAACCAACAGCAGACATTTGCTGATATTGTGCTATTTGCTCTGCTTCTGTGGCTTATCCTTGCCCCTCCTTGTTTCAGGTTTCCCACTTCCCATGCTGTTTCCTTCACTGTAATTAGGAGGTCTTCTGCAATCAGGCCTGGATCTCTGCATAAATGTTCCTGGCACTTCAGTGACCCTAGGAGACACTAAGAGTACTGGGAGGCTCCTTGTACTTTGAGAACAGACCTCAGCAGATATGACTCAGCTGAGAAGCAAGTTCGATTCTTCGTTCCCTGATAGGAATCACCAATATGTGCTTTTGTGACACATCTTTGTTATCAGACCTATAGGGTCCTTCATGATAGGTAGATAGTCAAAGCTATTTGTGATCTAGGAACACTAATACCATAAAGCTCTGTTTTTCCAGCAATCTGAGTTGCTGCCTGGATCTGCAGCACCCAGGCAAGCAAAATACCCATGGTTAAGACATGAGTTTGTCTAAACTGCCTGTGTTTGAATGCTCTCAAACATCTTTATTTCTTGTATATCCCCTTGGCAAGAATGGTAGTTTTACTAATTGGGAGGAGTGTTTTTAATTTGACCAGATATTTTCTCATGGGAGTTTGCATTATGGTATTGGAATGGGGAAACCAGAGATGAGATGACTGAGTGTAAAAAAGGATCTTTCTGCACTTTAGACATCTTTCAGGTGGCTGAAAATAACAATTCAAAATGTCTTAGATGATTTCTTTTGTAGAACACTTTAGGAATTTAAAAATCTGAACCTGTTGTTGCTACTGATTATTTGCTTGAGGATCTAAGAGTGTTTCCTTTGTCAAACCTTCCACCCGAGGCTTATAAAAGTGAATATAATTGCTCGTTCCTGATGCTACATCAGTCTCAAAGCTACCTCAGTATTTGGCAAAAGAACACTTGGATCTTCAGTTGTTTCAGTGGGATGAATCAAGATGAGACACTATTATCTTTAAAATCAAAAGGAGGCAGCCAACTCCTGGAGCCTCTGTGAGGATGGCAGCTTTCTGTCTGTTTTCTGAAAACAGGAAAGAAAGAAACCTAACCTTTTATTAATAGTTTGCTTATACACAAAGGGACACAGACAAATATTTCAGCATCTACTCTACAGAAATACATGAAACACACTGCACTAATTACACCAGTCAGATGCTTGTTGAAGGACAGTTAATTGGTTTTCAGAACATCTCAATCAACACAGACAGCAAGACACATGTCCAAGGATTTGAAGAGTCAGCAGTAATAGATGTCTGTGAATTCTCTGTTGCAAAGTAAACCTTTATTTTCACTACAGCGTGTTTTATAGTGCAATAAAAAAGAAGGAAGTCAATAGCTATATCTAATATAACTGTAGCTGAAAAGATACTTTACTGATTCAATATTGCTTGAAGGGCAGTGTAATATAGGTATTTGACCTTAACCAAGGGCTCACATGCAGGTGTTGGGTTCAGACTGAATTGTTGATGAAAGAATCTGAGCCAAGTTCAGACCAAGAATATGTTAAAATGAGATCGTTTTCATGCTATTTTTTACAAAAACATGTAAGTTGTCTACTAAGTCTTCTCTTATTTTAATCCTGCTTAGGCCCACCTACTCCTAAATACTTAATACACATATATTTAATTTTTGAACCAGAAAATGTGTTGGTTTTTGGTGACATTCAGCCTTACATGTACTTGCTGGTCTTTCAGTTTTGTTCTTTTCCTATTGCCTTAGTTTGTTTTGTTTTGTTTTGTTTTTTCAAATGATAAAAATACTTTATCATCTTCTAGTGAAATTATTGAAGACAGCAAAGAAATAAAAAGGAAAGAAAAAAGGGAAAAATGGCTGTACATGATATTGTGACAGACTCTTTTCTCCTCAGTTCTGAAGCAGGGATGTTCCGCAAACACACAGAAATTGCTATTAGAATTGCTGGGAACACTTGTGGTGCATAAATACATGCATTTTACAGGACTGATACCTGATTCATGAGCTCTTCTTGCATGACTTGTGAGTTCATCAGTGCCTTTACCATGACAAATAAGAATTATGTTTCTGCCACTATAGCTATGTTTTGGGGAGAAAGAATAAAGTTTTGCGGGTTTGCAGGTGCAAGTGCATAGCTTTTCAGGTGTGACTGCATCCTCTCTTGAAGCAGTCACTGTAGTTTTTCCAGACAAGCATAAGCTTGCTCTGACTGTACTGTTAGCAAAGTGGAAGCCCTGTAGGTCTCCTCATCATGTTTCTGAAACTAAGACGTCTGAGAGTCTGAACCTACTGACTCTGCACTGTTATTTTGTCCAAGAGTCAGCTTATACCTCAGTAGAGTAAGCTTATATCTGCCTGTAGAAGGTTGTAGATCTATCCTTTGAATTTTTTCCTGAAGTGTCCTACAACTTTATAAAGCTGTCCATGATGCTCCCACTGATTTCAGAAACAATGAAGTTAGGCCAGCGCTAAACCCCAAACTGAATGGTCTCTTCATATTCAAGAGTGAAACAATTCCAGATCTGTGCATACAGTCTGGGACTTTGTGTTCCCAGTTTGAGCTCATCTTAAAGACAGCTGATGACGGGGTTTTACAAACATACTCAAGATGTTAGGCAGTGCTTAAACTAATCCTTTCAACAAGTGTATAAAAGCTCAGGTAAAGAGAAGTCTTAGCCTGAATCTGACATGTGAAAAAGAGTTACTTTCTCCAAAGAGGTAGGAAGTAGTGACATCTCAGCAAAATATCCTGAGTATTTGCTACAAAGGTCAGTTTGTTCATAGTTTAGGGGTTTCATTTTGTTTTGTCTTTCTGGACATTCCTTCCATTTGGTTTGATGCAGTTCTTCAGATTAATACATGTTGCCCTGCCCTGATGCTGCTCAGCTGAGCACTTTCCCCATTCTGTATCAGTCAAAACTTTTTTTAAAGAATAGTATGTTAGAAAACAAATCCTTTAAATTTTGGGAAAATAATTTAAATTTTTTAATGATTCTGAGGGCAAAGCATTGTTTTGGAGAGTCCAGCTGTTGCCACTGATTGGTAACAGTGACTATGAAGATTATACATGTGTTTCAGTGACCTTATTGATTTTCTAATTCAAAGCTTCAGGTTTAGGGTCAGCAACAAACTTAGCAAAAAGCATCAGGAAGAGGTACCTGATGTTTCTGGCATGTCCCAGTGCTCTTTTAGCTCTTCTATTCTGTTCCAGAATCTGCAGAAATGGTGATAAAGCAAGGTAATTTTCCTGAGGAACTTTCTGCCACATGGAGAAGTTTGTTTTTGGGAGAAAGCAGCAGAAATGTCTTATTTTTTCCAGAGAGTGATTATTTAGGAGTAAAATTAGGAAATAATTAGTCAAGGGTACAAGTCTTTTGTAAAATGGTGTTGACTACACTTCCAGAGAGGAGAGTCCAGGATTCAACATCATTTGAGGTAAATTGAGGTATTTCACCCCTTTTGGGCAACTCTCTCAGGCTTTCTGCACGTACATGTGGATGTTGCTGTATATCAGATCTGACTTTGACTCAGAGTGTGGGCTCAGTGCTAGAAAGTGGTGTAGACCTTAATCTGGTGAAATGCAGGCCGAGGAGGTAAACGGCAGCATGAACAAGCAACTGCAGTAGTGCAAGAGTTGGGTTTTCAAAGTGTAGATTAAAGTGAGGGCAATGAGCATGGAGTGTTGTCTTTTTCAAGTCGGTGATATGAGGGTGGATTGTGAGGATGTTTTTTTTTTAACTGAGGAGAGACTCATCCCCCCCTCTAGAAAAGCAAAAGGTTCTTGGCCAAGGACCAGCTTGAACCGAAGATCAAAGATCCTTCCTCAGCTCTGTTGTGCCTCTGTGTGTGTGATTGTGGTATTTTTACTTCTTGATAGTGTCTCCTCAGGCTCCGTCTCCACGGGTTTGCAGCCTGAAATACTGGTTCCTTGCTGTTCTTCCTCAGAAAGCTGTAAAGCCAGAAATGCAGCTGGCAATTATATTGTAAGCTTATGTGTTTAAAATTAATAAAGTACAACGAGATCTATTATTTATCCAGTTGGCCAAATTATTCATTGGTATAATTATTTGGTGATTGCATCTCATGTGATGGTTCCATACAGAAAGGACTAATAATTAGCCCTAAATGTTAGAGGGCTATCACAAAGTAAGGTGTTAGCAGAGATTTGGAGACTGGAACTAGATGATCTTCAAGTTCCTTTTCAAACCAAATCATTCTGTGATTTTATTATTATTTCAGTAGAAAGCTAAACCAGCCTTTGGAAACGTGCTTTGCTGACTTTTGTCTGTGCCAGAGTGTTACCCCATAATGATGCAAAAAGAAGTAAGGTGTCTGCAAACTCTGTGATATTGTGGGCTGTAGGTGAGAGATTTCCTGTAATTTACAGGCCCAAGGCTATGGAAGTGTAGGGTTGTCACACATGTCATCTTTTGGATCACTCTTAGCACTTCTGTCCTTATTCATTGAAGTCATTAATACTGGGTTTACTCTCTGGAAATCATAGATGGATTATCTCTATAAAGTGTAATCTAATTCACAGGGCAGGCTCCAAACTCCAGGAGATCTCAGTTGTGGAAAAGCTGTCAGGTGGATGGAGACACTTCTGCCCGGAGAAAGCCACAGGTTCATCATAGGACACACTGTTAGCAGCAGGATCTGCCCGAATATATCAGGGTGGAGGATCAAATGCTGTGCTGCCTGGGGAGGCTCTTGATGGGAAATTCTTCTTGAGGGAGAACAATATATGTTCATTTTACATACCTCAAGTAGGTGTTCCTATGTTTTCATGGTAATTTTGGATATAAATATCTCATGCCAATAGGAGTTAGTTTCAGAGCTAAAGAAGCTTCTTGATTCCAGGGGCTTTTGTTGCAAGCTGCTGAAATTACGAAAGATTCATCCCCTAGTTTAATCTACTCTTTTCAATTTATCACCTTCTGAAAACATCCTGATGGCAAAGAATGTTTAGAAGTATTTGTGTGACTTAGAAACTGAATTTACCAAGGGAACTTTAATCTCCCTGGTAATTTTGCACATAACAGAAAAATCAAACTAAAACTAAAAAAATCAAACTAAAACTAAACCAACAACAAAACCCCCACACTTCTGAAATTTCCAGAGAATAAAAAAAATCCCAATCAGCAGAGCACTGCACAAAAATATTTTCAATGGCTTTTGGTCAAAATATCTGCAGACTAAATTTCCAGCTGACCAGGAAAATGCTCTTCTGGGAGTAATTCTTTTCTATATGAGACAGCACTAATCCTCTAGTCCTGTGTGAAGATAAGAAGTCCTGTAGAAGGCTTTAGCTTGGAAAAGGTACAGAAATGACCAGTTTATTCCAAGAACAAGCAAGCAAGCATGATGCATTGCAGAATTGCAGTACATAAGAAAGGTGTTTTTGCAAGCCTGTTAAGTGCATGGCACATGTCATGTCCCAGCAGTCTCCAAATGAAAATGAAATGTTATCAAAAGATCTTGCCCTGGGCCATAGGCTGTATCTTTGTGGACCTTGGGAGAAATAAGCCAGCTTGCTATTATTGCTTCCTTTAAACAGGAAAAAAACACAAGGAGCAGATTCAGGGTTTCCCTTTGTCTTTCACGTCTCAGGAGCATAAAGGTAAAGCCATGTGGGATGTCCCAGAATTTCCAAAGTCTGGTCATTCTGTAAATGTTAATACTCTTGACAGGTATGAGAAAAATTTTTTTTTTTCCTCGGTACCCATGTATATCATTGTTCATTTTCTTATTTACCAGATTTTATTGGTGGAATCAAGGTTGGCTGGAATTCAGAAGGTGAATGCACATTTAACAAACATTACGAGATTTTGGACAATTACATCAGGCCTACACACAGCAGATCAGTACCTGTGGTCTATTTTTTATAAATGCAACACATTAATTGTTTCCAGAAAGACTGGGGTTGTGTTAAGCATTTGCAGTGCTGAGGAAAGTATGAAGTGAATGGTGTTGGAGGTATCTGGAGAGCACATGTGAAGCTTTAACTTTGGTACAGCTCCTCCAACTATATTTTAAAGTCAGGTTGAGTTCCTAATGAGAATAGCTTTGTAAAAAGAATGAAAGCAAAGAGCATAACTTCCACTAGGTCTGGACAAACACGTACAGTGTCATACAAAGAAGAGCAATGAATGCAGGTAGTTTCTGTAGCATGAGAACTGTCCTGGGAAACTGTAGGTCTTGGGCAGACTTGTGGGTCATATAAGATCATCTACTGACAAGAACTACAGCCATTTTACCAGAAATGCTAATTTAGAAATGTAAATATGAATATCAATGTTTTGGTGTGGAGAGTGTCATTTGCTTCTGTACTTGAATGGTCCTCTCAGCACCCACAGCAAAGCTGTGTCCACTGCTGTATTTCAGGAGTGACTGATAAATTAGTAAGTATTTGGAGAAGACAACTGAGAAACTTTATGGAACCATGAAACATGACTTATTGAGAAAGTTTTAAGGAGCGCAGTCTGATTAATTTATTGAGGGCTTTAAGGGTGATTTTGCTGGTCTATGAGTACCTACTTGGAGAGCAGGAACATGATTTCAGAGAGTTCTTCAGTTTGACAGAAAAAGATACAGCAGACTGAATATCTGGCAGTTGAAACAAGGTATAACTGGACCAGAGATATGGCAATTGAAACCAAGATAGCATTAAGTGAATCCTTGATACAGAAGTGCAAAATTTCGGGTCAATACTGGGAGATGTTGAAAAGATTTGTGCTGTAGTACAGGATCTCAGGCTATCTTTGCTATGTGAACCCCTGAGGATTTCCCAAGGGCAATCATAGAATCATAAAACATTTTGGAATGGAGGTGACCTTAAAGATCACCTAGTTTCGACCCCACTGCCATGGACAGGGACACCTTCCACTAAACCACATTCTCAAGCTCCCATCTAACCAGGCCTTGCACATTTACAGGGATGGGGTATGATACACCTTTGTGTAGCATATTTAAAACCCTTTTCTAATGGTGAGTTATGTACTTTCTACGGACATAATTCTCCAAGGTCCATGGCCCACAGATTGAAAAACTACCATTCAATCCTAAATCAGGGGCTTGAAGAAGGAATCAACCAAGCAAGTCCTGTGGTCTGTGGTGCACAATGGTAAGTCTAAGTGATAAACGTGGTTTGCTCTAACATTGTGATCTAGGAATGCCAGCCCAAAATGCAGCTCCCTCTGAAGAACACTGATGCATTAGCCCTTACTCAGCTATTGCTCCTACCCTGCGAAACCCTGATGTGCAGAAGATGACTAATGGCTTTAACCACATTGCTTACAAATTTTACAGCACTGGTGCCTGAAGCCAAACCCCTTCTGCACTACTCTGGTTCAGTGGTTTTCATTGTCTCTGTTTTCTCTGTTGTGATCACACATGAAAATGAGGCAGAAAGGTGCCAAGACAGGCTTTTTATTCATTTACAATATCCTGGATCCTGAAAGCTGACTGGGCAATAGGCTGCATTATTAAGAGAACTGCTCTGCACAGGCACTTGTTCTCAGCCCCATGCTATCCTCTTCTGGCAAAAGCATGAAGAGAATTGGGCAGCCAGCCCAGAGGACAATAATTTGAGTCTTTCTTTTCTTTTCTTTTCTTTTCTTTTCTTTTCTTTTCTTTTCTTTTCTTTTCTTTTCTTTTCTTTTCTTTTCTTTTCTTTTCTTTTCTTTTCTTTTCTTTTCTTTTCTTTTCTTTTCTTTTCTTTTCTTTTCTTTTCTTTTCTCTTTTCTTTTCTTTTCTCTTTTCTTTTCTTCTCTTTTCTTCTCTTTTCTTTTCTTCTCTTTTCTTTTCTCTTTTCTTCTCTTTTCTTCTCTTTTCTTTTCTTCTCTTTTCTTCTCTTTTCTTCTCTTTTCTTCTCTTTTCTTCTCTTTTCTCTTCTCTTTTCTTCTCTTTTCTTCTCTTTTCTTTTCTCTTCTTTTTTCTTCTCTTTTCTCTTTTCTTCTCTCTTCTTTTTTCTTTTCTTTTCTCTTCTTTTTTCTTTTCTTTTCTCTTCTTTTTTCTTTTCTTTTCTTCTCTTTTCTTCTCTTTTCTTCTCTTTTCTTCTCTTTTCTTCTCTTTTCTTCTCTTTTCTTCTCTTTTCTTCTCTTTTCTTCTCTCCTCTCCTCTCCTCTCCTCTCCTCTCCTCTCCTCTCCTCTCCTCTCCTCTCCTCTCCTCTCCTCTCCTCTCCTCTCCTCTCCTCTCCTCTCCTCTCCTCTCCTCTCCTCTCCTCTCCTCTCCTCTCCTCTCCTCTCCTCTCCTCTCCTCTCCTCTCCTCTCCTCTCCTCTCCTCTCCTCTCCTCTCCTCTCCTCTCCTCTCCTCTCCTCTCCTCTCCTCTCCTCTCCTCTCCTCTCCTCTCCTCTCCTTCCTATAATTTTCTAGTAGGATCAGTCCCTGAGCTGTTTCTCTGTAAGGATAAACAAACATTTGCCTACTCAACTTGATACAAGATAGGGAAATTTTAGGACAGAACTGGCATTTGGGTAATTTAATGACAAAACCAACTAAAACAAAAGCAAATACAACTATGTGCTGTAGTTTAAACTTTTGCTTATCAATGTCCTTATATGGTTTTTGTACTTTGACTTTATTCCCATTTTCATTATTAGGAAATGTCTTGCTGATAGTTCTACTTTTTTTTTTTTTTTTGGTGTTGAAGGTGATGCAATCAGACATATTTTTAAAGATGCAAAATATTTAAAGTAGCTAATTATTTCCTTTCATCTTGGGTTTGCCAGCTTTCACATCCAGCTACTTAACTGTGACTCCCCAGTCAGTTAAATGCATTTTGATGGATTGGATTGACACTGATATCCATTTACCTCCATTTTTATTCCAGCTTCCTTTTAGCAAACAATTATGGAACAGCAATAGCTTCCCACTGGGCAGACAAATTCTTTCTGTCTTCCTTTAACACAGCTGTGCATTTTTCCAAGTGATGAATGCAGTAGAACCAAATCATATGAATCTGCGATCTGTTCCAGCTGCTGTTGGAGAGAAATGATTAAAACAACAGAAACAAACTGGAAAGAAAAGTCTCTGCTTTTTTCCCTCCAAGCCAGCAAACAAGTTATCATTGAGCATAAGAAGCAAAATGCATTTTTAAACTCAAGAAGCAAATGTGCATATAAGAAATAAGAGGCTAAGCAAATAATAAAGCAGAATGACATGACACCATATCACAATCCTCAACGAGTAAGTAGCACAGTTCAACCTCAAAAGCTACTGAGTAAGACGAAAATGTCTCTTTAACAGTATTAGGGGACAATTTATTATGTGTATCCTTCGAGTGCGGCACAATGTCACTGCAGGCCCATTGCATTTGCATTATTTCCAGACAACGGCAGCAGCAGAAAAGGACACTGATTTATTTCAGAGCAGGCACAGGTGATTTTTATGTCTGTTGGGACTCAGCCAGATATGGCTTAACCCATTCAAGTCTTTTCTGCTTATATGAAGAGGTGTCTTTTTTGCAACATCCTTATCTTCCAGCTCAGATTTCATTTAAGTTACTCAAGGAAAAGATGGGGTATTTTGAAGTCCTTTGCTCTTTCAAACAGTTACTAAAGCTTTGTTCAATTCAGAGAGAACAAGTGATCAGCAATAGCTTAATCTGTTTAAAATAATTCTAATGATCATTTTCACTGTTCAGCTTTTAACATACTGTGTGACTTCCACACCTTATAGTAGCCACAATCAAATGATCTCTTGATAATATTATTCTCTATTGCACGTAGCTAATTTGCCAGGATCAAAAAATAACATACAAGAAAAGAAAAGTCACTGTCTGGCTGTTACAATCCAGTTAAAGATGCAAGCTTTGTTTCTGCTCAATTGGAGAGCTTGAGGACTGCCTGCATCCCAGTTTTCCAGCACTATAGAAGAGGAAAATCTGACATCTTGCAGGAAGTGCCATCTTACAAAGAGATGACGGACTGGGGTTGGGACCAAGTGCCATTGCTAATGGCAATTAGAGAGAAAGCAGAGATATTAATCCAAAGTCAGTGTAGCTGGCTTCTGATAGTCCATCAATTTTACTTCTTCTGTTAAGCACCAGTATTTTTTTCCCCCTTCTGAACAACTGCCAGGCTATGTGTGGGCATATGGCCGTAATTCTGCTGATGGCTGAAAGAGATGCAGAAAGCCAAAGTGAGAATTCATGTCCTGAACGAAGTGACTCCTGCGTAACTGGAGCGATGTACACTGTGCCTGGCAGTACAGCTGAGAAATGGGAGCTTTTTCAGGAGTGATCTACAGGATTTCTTTCATCCCAAGTAGGAGTAAAACTGAGAATTTTGAAATTTTCTCAGTGCAATTTTGCAAAAGTTTCCTTTTATGCCTATTAAAATACTTTCAGTGTGGCTTTGTTACCCCCCAAATGAGGCATTATGAATCTGATTGAAAGCATCAGAACAGAACAGAGAAAAACTTCCCACATGATACAAGTTTTTTTAAAAAGGACAGTCTTTGGAATGGATTATTTAATAGTCTACTAACAGAATGTTCTGGTAAATTAGTTTTGTAAAGTTTTCATTTTCACTGCACTCAAAGCATGTGCTGAAGCACTGCCCTGCTGGACTGAGATCTGATCTGCCCTTCTCTCCGATCTGGTCCCTGTGGCCCTGTGACTACTGCAGGAAAAAGAGATTGGTCAGTGCACAAATAAGTGAACACAGTTCAGTGAGTGCAATATATGTAAAGGTAGGCCTTTTTTTTTTTAAATATTACTCAGTGTGTTTTGATGCCTGTGATGAGTCAGAGGTACTTGTAGAAGCGGAGAACACGCCCTTGTTCTAGCAAAAGCAGTCATTGGAGGCAGCTGAAACAAATCACTTTTGTGCTTGTGGACTTGCTGGGGAGTGATTCTTGCACTCTGTCTTCAGGATGAATCACTGCCTTTATCTTCTTACAAGAGGAAAACATAGCTCAATGGCTGTTGCACACTAGAGCAGCAGCATATTCTAAACCCAACTCTATTACTGGGCAGTCTTGGCAGGTTTCTGTGGCCCATTCCTCCCCCCAGCAACATTGTTTGTTCCTTCTTAAAGCATTTTGAAAGCTTTTAATAACATACACTACTGGCATGGCAGGGGGTGGTATTACAGCTCCATGATTTTGGTAGCACTGAATACACATGGGGAGCCTGGGTGTTGATGGGTCATGCACTGTGTTAACTGCTAGGAAATCTTGATCCCAGATTTAAGGAGCTTACAATAAGAAAGAGGGAAAGTCACAGCAACAACAACAACAAAGCAATAACTAAAAACGGCATCGTAGAGGAGGAAATGATCCGTGGGACTTACACAGTGCCATAAGTTAACAATTTGCACAAACTCTGCTGAGTTTGGTTTGGCTTCTTCCTAGTCCAACAGGCTGTCAGGTCTTTTAGCTATAAATCACATATTCTGAGTAGGGATTACCTGGTGTTATGGTGAATTATAGAAGATATCTGCTCTCTGCAGTGATGTTCCAAATGGGCAGCTGAAGCCTGTGTTGTGTTTTGACAAAAATATAGCAATGCTGCTTCTGCTTTCTAAAGAAAATAGTCTCATTATTAAGCACAATATACCTAGGTGATGAATCAGGTGGAGCCAGGAAAAGACAGCTTTTTAAAAATTAAGATACTATTTCTTTTTCCCTTTCTTCCTTCATTGACAGATAAAATACCCTCTAAATACCAGAGGACCTTAATGCTGCCTTTGTTGATCACACAGTTCAGACATAGCTGAGCTGAGCATTGAACTTAGCTGTGTAACAGAGAAATTTAGTAACAGTTTGTATTTTTTCTCACCTGAAGTCTAATTGATGGAGAAAACAAGTAAAAATATAACACAAATTCTTACAGGAAATAGATTCAAATTAGCATATGACCTATCCTCAAACAAGCTATATAAAATAAATTTGCCTAGTGCTTCCTAAATAGCTTAAATCAGTTTTTAAAGGCAAATATGCATTTTAAGAATGATAGGTAAGGAATGACCATTCATGACTGCTGTGCCTGACACGCATTACAGAGGTACTGGGGTACAGAGACATTATCAAGCAGGATTATCAAATGTCCCCTGGAAAAAACAGCTGTTCCTGGTGAGAGTAGGGCAGCCATCCAGCTGCTCATCAGAGTCTTTCCCAGCCTGTGTGTGTGCCTGATCCATAGGAGGGGAGTATGGCCCTCCACCAGCTACACAAGGTGAGCTGTTTTATGTTTTAGCTGACACCAGAGGTAACTCCAGGTCAAACAGGGCTGTGAGTCCCACGAAGCAGATACAGATTCCTTTGGTTCGAGGTATCCAGACTTCTCAAAGGGTCTTCCCAAGCCTGGCAAACAGCATCTCTAATGTTGGTTTAGTTTGATTTTTTCTCTTCCTCTCTTGTACCTACAAAACTTGCTCTGCTGTCTTTCAGCTTAAGCCTTGCAGGAACAGCTGCCAATAAGAGTGTTATCTGGGAATCATGATGTGCACATCTCCTGATAAAGCAGCTCCTTTTGTGCATTGCTCTTAATACTACATTTGATTTTGGTACTGAAAGTGATATTGGGTCCATCTGGCAGTACATACCCAGCTTCTGGTCTGTGAGGAGGACAGGCAGGGCTCTAGAAGAAGGCCTCAAATTGGCCCAGTACATCTGATACCTAATTAATAAAAGACAGATTAGAAACAATGATACACCAATGCTTTAACTGGCATCACCAAGAACAATTGTGACATGTATTTAATGAAACTAAAGCAAATACAGAAGTAGAAGGGGGTAAAGCATGTGTGCCATACTTAAAATCAGACGATGTTAGCACCTGTACAAGGCTGCAAAAGAAATAGATTCCTTTGTGCATCACACCTTTCCACCACATTAATTCCTTTGTAAACCTCTTCTGTATCACACTTTTACTGTCCTCACCATGCACAACTTGGCTGTAACCTAATGACAGCAGCCAAAAAACAACGCAGAAGTTTGGTTGTACAACTGCTTTTGGTAATAGAGCAAAAAAATTGCACACATAATTAACTGTAGCTCATGCCTCCAGGCCAGAGCTGAAATGGGAGAAGTGATACTATCAAGAAGGACCTTAAACCATTTTCTAGGAGCCATTAGGACATCCTTTTCAGAAAGAGGTGACTGATGGGGAGCACAGTAAAACATCCCAGCAGGCCCTTATTTGATGTGGTTGGAGGTGACTGCAGCTTTTAGCATCCATGCCCAGTTCATAAGCACTCCCTACTCTGATGAGCACTTGGTTGGTTCAGTGGGAACTGTTGCCAGGGGACTCAAGGATTCTGCGGGCTGAGGGTGACATTCATCCCACAGCTTCTGCTGGCTCTGCTGTGGGGTAACACCTCTCACTACATGGGGTCATGAGCAGACAGGACTTTCACACCTTGAAGAGTTTTAGCCTCTTCCAAAGCTGAGATTTATTCTATGAGATCAGACACTTCCAAAAGCATCTTTGACACTTGAAAGCCAAAACTTCACAGATTTTCAGGTGTGATTCCAAAAAGATAATAGCTGGAGGTGTGATTCCAAAAAGATAATAGCTGGTTTTTACCTTCTTACTCCAAGGATGCCACTTCTGTTTTTAACATGTTCAAACTAATAGTTAAATCTCTAAAGCACTAGTATTCATTGCTGTTAAGAGTACATTAAATCTTCTACCCTGTTGTTTATTTTCAAAGGTATATTCCGGTGACACATGTTAAATTTAATTTTATTGCTGGGTTGAACCGAGGCATTTAATGTTCAGAGAATTATAATGATTACCTAGGACCAATCACCAGAAGTATGTTCTCTTGAATAATATAGGGACACTATACCTAGGACTAGTCTTAAAAATCTATTTTTAAAAAAGAAAGTAAATCTAGAGGAAAAAACATCTCATTAAAGGAAATAATAACTTTTTGGTTTTTTTAAATAGTGCAATTCATAGATGTTATTTTTTGTGGATATTGTTAGATGGTATTCTACAGGATGCCAAACCTCAATACCAAGTCAGGGTGAAAAATGAAGCAGAAAAAGCTACAGTGGAATTCTACTCACATATATTCAGTTTAGACGATAAAGATACAAAAAACTGATGAAATCAAGCAGCACTAACAGGCCTGTTAGTTTTGTTGTATGTCTTTGATATGAAATGAACTGGTTAAAAATGTTTTTGCAAATGATCACTGGGCCTTTAGGCAAATGAATTATGAAGAGAGTTTTGTTCCCTAGGCTCAAGGCTTTTGGGTTCTGGTTAACATTTTAGGCATGGAGAGACTATTCTTCTGCACTAATAAAGTTCATACAATGAGAAAGAAGGTTGTAGGACTATATGCTATATTTGTAGATATACTCTTCTGTTTTCTTCCTTAGAGTTTAATGGACTTAACAATGCATGGTGAATATCATTGGGCACAGAAGATGCTAGTTCTAAAAATGTGCCCTAACCTTGCACAGTCCAAATCCCTGCTTTATTGCTTTTCCCAGTACCATGCAATGATCCCAGAACCATGCAATGAATAAAAAAACAACCAACCAACCAATGAGTTCCTCTGACATTATGGGATCCCAATAAGCTAAGCTTTGACAGCCCAGATGTCATCTCCAATGCAGTCTGGAAAGGCTGAGTATGGCACAGGAAAGTTCTTCAGTGGATAAGTTTGATTAGCAGAGTAGATGATGAATTACCCAATTTGCTGGTCAGCAGATTTTTTTGGTATTGGCACAGGACAGAGATCTTTGTTATTCCCCATTTGTGCATTTTTTTCCATATTTTTGAGCTCATGTGGCTCTTCAAAGATTCTGTACTCATGGATTGAGATGCAGTTGTTCACATCTGGGATCATATGCAAGATTTTCTTTTTCTCCAGCTATCAAGAAGTTGAGGAAGAAACAGGGAAGTGCCAAACTATTCCCCAACTTCCTTCAACTTTTCTGACTTGCAGAAGATAACAAACTAAGAAAATGTGATTTTTTAAATAACATCTTTTGGGTGACATTTTCCAAATGCTCGTATTTCTGTTGAATTGCAATGATTTCTCATTAAGAAATGTTCTTAAATTTTATTAGAAAAGCTGCTTTCTACCAGAATGAATTTGGGTTGGAAGATGGCTGAGAAAAAAAAATGACTTCTGTTATGACTTCAGAAATGCTAGTGAACTAAAAAAATAAGCACAGCGGTAGCAATCAGACCAAAATGCTTTTTTCTCAAGGAAGCTGTGGAAAACCCTTGCAATAGGCCAATGTGAAATAATCTACACTCTCAGACCGTGTTACAAAAATGAAGACACAAAGAACTTCTCTGTTTTTAAAGAAGAGATTAGTTTCATCCCAAAACCTGGGCATTTAATAGTCTTTCCAAAATTTGCCACTCCTCAACCTTATGTAATTCCAATTATTATTGCTAGTCATATAAATGTTCAAGCAAGTGGGGCTTTTGCATTTTAGGTCTCAAAGAAGACGTGCAAACTTGGATCCCACGGTTTGATTGCCCATGGTATGAAAAGAGGTAGTTCCCTGGGTGGTTTTGAATATCCTACCTTTTAATTTAGTTGAGTGCCCTTTGTTCTTTTCCTTTCTCATCCACGTGTTCATTTCAATCTCTTTTCACATGAAAGGTTTTCCATGCCCTTCTTTTGCCACCTCCCTTTCCTGAAAATAGATTTGTCTTTACCAGCATTTGCAAATTATCCCAGTCAAAGGTATTTTTATTCTCATGGCTGTCTTTGTTTTGATTGTTTATTTCCAAGAAAGATATTTTCTTCCAAGATTGTCCTCCTGTGCCTAAAATCTTTAGTCAAAACAGAGCCTTTGTAGCAACTGTTGTATGTCTCCTTTACTCCTGTGACAGTTGTGGCTGCTTCTGGCAGGGCTTATTTTGGCATCTTTTTCCTTAAAGTGTGAGACTAACTCAGGGAAAGCTGCCTTTTTCTCAGTTGGGTAAACATACCTCTCATGAGACTTAGCAAAAGCACAACACAGAGTTGCGGTTTGTTCTAATTCCTACAAATAAAATAGCGTAGCTGTTTCAATGCAGGCTTAATTTATTTAGTTGGAAAACATAGTTTTGTCACTGTTTGTGATAATATCAGTATTATTATTGATTCAAGTATCCTTAATTTACACCGGGAAGTGGTTAAGTGCTGTGGTGAAAGCGTGCATAGAAAATGTGCAGACAGACAGATAGCTTCCACAGGCAGCTGGTTTCTGAAGAAAGAACTGTACACTTCCAGAGCTGTTTGCTTGTATGAAAGATAACATTACCATGATATTTTCTCAGCTGTGCTTAAGCAAAAGGAAACCACTGGCCTTTGCCTTCTGGACATTAATTTCCTCCATTAGCCCATCTCCTGATTCTTCCTGGTGATGAATGGTGTCACCAGTTGTTTTAAATTTAGCTCAACTCAAAGTAACAGGGCAGAAACTTTTCTGTGTTTCCTTTCATTCTTTAGCCTGGAACTGCTTTCTTGTGTGTTTGCATATTTCTGTTAACCATAAATACTGCTTGCTTATTTTACACAATATTCACACTGGAGGAGTAGTTTTTGGGTTAAATTCCTTCCTAGACAGAAAGAACAATGGGCCAGCACATCACCTGAAGTGTTGTCTCACAGGTCATGCAGTTGGTCATCTTTTGGTGTTAATTTCTATAACCCCCTGACTTGTCTACCTTGATGACCTAGAGACTCACTTTTAGCCTTCACCTGAACAGTTCTGTCATTATATTTAACTTACAGTTGGCAATTTCTGGCAAATGCAGATCTTAAGCCAGAAGGGACCTTTACATCATTTAATCTGATTGCTCAATCTGCTCTTTGCCAAAGACTCTGATGTGAACTCGGCAAAATTTTGTAACTCCATGGAACATAACCACATTGAGACCTCCCTCCCATGATTTTGAATTGAACAAAAAAGCAGATGAAACTTAGACTCAGTGCTAAAAGACTAAGCAATAGGTTCTCAGAATCTGGGGGTGAGAACACCTTGGTTTTGTAGGATACCGTGATACACCTTGGTTTTGTAGGGTACCATGATAAGTGGTTTAAGGTACAAGTGCCTTGCACCTCCCTCTTGGATAAACTGACAGTCACTCAAAACAAAAATCTAAGATTGGTGTGTAATAAGTTTTAAGACTGTTCCAATATAATGGTTGGATTGATGGAAGTATTTCAAGTCCTGAAAAAGAAACCAAATATGTAAGAAGAAATCCCTGCTAGGCTAAGCGTGATCCCTGATGTCCTGTCATGATTTGCCTAATGATTTCCAATAAAAGAGTGACACAAATACTAGAAATTTCAACCACAGAACTGCTTTGTTTTTGCTACGAATTCCAGGAGGAATTTTTGCCAGCATAGGCTTGTCTTCTTGCAGAAGTAGTAAGAAGAGAAGGCAGAGAGTTTATTTGGTTAATACTGCAATTTTGTGCAAACATGTCCCATACATTAGAGAGTTGAACACAGATGTCCCCAAGTAGAAATATACTGGACAACCTCAAAGAATCATCTGTGTAAATAATGGTGACTTCGGCCTCTGTTTCCATACCTGAACCCTCTTTGGTGAACCCTTCACATACCATCCCATTTGCTATCTCTAGATGAATTCTTTTGGTTTTGCTGTAGGTCTCAAAAGCAGGGAATGGAAGTGGTTTATGTGTTTAATAAGGAGAAGGCAGCCTTGGTTTACAGATTTCAGAACAATAAAGATGTTCGACAACCTGAGCTGGTACAAGGCCAACACTGGAAAGTTTTGTGAATGACTGCTTGTAGCTATGGAAGTTATATAGGTATATAAGTTATAACCCCAATTTTAGAAAAGGAAATAAGTAAGAGCCGGGGAATTACAGGCCAGTCAGTCTCACCTAAATGCTTATAAAAGATCATGGAGCAGATCCTCCTGGAAACTATAGTAAGGCACATGGAAAATAAAGAGGTGATTGGTGACAGCCAAGTCATGCCTGACAAATTTGGTGGCCTTCTATGAGAGATTTACAGCAGTGGTGGATGAGGGAACAGACATCATCTACCTGGACTTGTGCAAAGCATTTGACACTGTCCTGCACAACATCCTTGTCTCTAAACTGGACAGATATGGATTTGACGGATGGACCACTCGGTGGATAAGGAATGGTCTGGATGGTTGCAGTCAGAGTGTTGTGGTCAATGGCTCGATGCCCAAATGGAGACCAGGGATGAGTGGTGTTCTTCTGGAGTCAACACTGGGACTGGTGCTGTTTAACATCTCTGTTGGTGACATGGGCAGTGGAATCAAGTGCACCCTCAACAAGTCTGCTGATGACACCAAGCTGTGTGGGGCAGTGGACTCACTGGATGAAAGGGATGCCATCCAGAGGGACTTGGATAGGCCTGAGAAGTGAGACCTGTGAAGCTCATGAAGTTCAGTAAGGCCAAGTGCAAGGTTTTGCCCCTTGGTAAGGGCAATCCCAAGCACAAATACAGGCTGGGTGGAGAATGGACTGAGAGCAGCCACGAGGAGAAGGACTTTGGAGTGTTGGTTGATGAGAAAGAGATGATCAGGGGGCTGAAGCACCTCTCCTATGGAGACAGACTGAAAGAGTTGGGGCTGTTCAGCCTGGAGAATAGAAGGCCCTGAGGAGATCTTATGGCACCTTGAAGTACCTAAAGGGGACCTACAAGCGAGCCAGAGAGGGACTTGTTTTATAAGGGCATGGAGTGACATTTAGATCCCTCTGAAATCTCAGCAGCTTGCACAAATCAGAAGCCAAAATCAGAAATCAAATTGAGGCAAGTTTTCTTTCTCTGTGTTCAAGGAGGAAGGGACTGGGTGCTGATGGTCAATATTGGAAGCTTGGTTCTCAAAAGCCACAATCTTTTTTCCACCTGCATGTAGCCCTGGGGTGACATTCAATTATTATACTCCAATACTTTTTTACAGCTGTTGTTTAAACAATAGGGGTTTCCTTGAAGATGGCAATCAGAAGGGAAATGCCACCATGAATATATCCCAGAAGAAAAGAGTGAGTTGGGTGAAACCAAACTGTGTTCAGTCTTGGCTGCATTCAGACTGATAAAAGTTTTGCCTCCAGATGTTAGATCAGATTATTATAGACAGCCAAGCCATATCATCTGGAATAAATCCTCCAGTAATGGGTACATTAAAAATACAACAGATATCTTAGATGGATTTATCCATCTATTTCAGACAGTAGGAAAAAGTAGATATGAGTAACTGAGTAACTGTTGAGGCAAGAGAGCATGTGGACATTGAAATGCCTTGAACACTACACAGCATCTGTGGAGAACAGCATTGAGGAAACTCTTGCCAGACTGAGTCTGGACCTGGATTGGTCCTGAGCTTCTATCAAACAAGTCACTGAAGGCATGCCAATTATTCTGTTTCAACAAGAACATCAGTAAAACCTCACTTTTGGTCACAAATCCTATTTTAAGGTGCTTCATTTGCTCAGGGACCAGTTCTTCCAGGTTTGGTGCCCAGGAGTTGCTGCAAGTTGTCAACCTAATTCATTGAAAGTCAGAAGAGGGGAGGAGGCATGATAAAAATTGACAAAGTATCCATGACTAAGTAAAACCCTTCAGTTCTAAATTACTTCCTAAACTCCAGTGGCAGTAGTCCCAGGCACCCCTTCATCTTCCTCTCTGCTCTGCATCCCACAGGACACAATATCCTCCAGTGTCAGCAGATGTTTTGAGTAAACAGGATGTGGTAACACAGACTTCCTATCCTCACCTCTACATCAGCCTAGAGGTAAATATCCCCCTCCAAACCTTCCAGAGAGCTGTCTTTGCTGTACCTGCAGCTGGTCTGCCTTGACCAGGAGGGTATCAAATACAGAAAGGAGTCTGGCACTGGAATTTGGCAGCTCTGTTCATGATTTCTGTTTTCCTGTTCCTTTTTTTGTAACATCTTTCCCCACTGCTTGCCAGAAAAGATGAATTTTGGGGTTTGTTGCTGTTCTCCACATTAAGCTGTGCATGGTTCAGAGGAAGGACTGTGGTGGGTTTTTTTTTTTCGCTTGTTTATGTACAGTACACACAGGAGTATGTATAGGTGTAGACAACTCTAAGGTGATATATAAAGCTGATGGTAAAAATAACATATTTATGATTCTATGTCCCATTTTTCAATCCATCCTAAAATAATCCTCTTCTGAGAAAAACAATGAAAAATCTGGAGCGGATGTGATTTCTCTTTTAAAATCATGTTACCTCCACTGACAAATCATTCAGGGGTTTGTGCTGGTACTCCTGTCTCACACTGTTGTTTTCCTCTGAAGGTTTTTTGTGGGCTCAGACTATGCCGTTAAATTTCTGTTTTAACAAGTTGCTGCACCTTTGCCCAAGGCTGTGACTGAATATGTGAGCACCCACTGTGGTTCAGCTGACACTTGGGAACTTATTATGCCGTGTTGACTTGATTTTGAATTTGCATCTCGGGGGGTTTATTTAACTCAAATACTCATTTTTGTGGTGCCAAACTAAACCAAAAGCTCCAAATTTCACTCGAGAAGAAAAATCCAAATCTATGGAAATTTCAGCACAAACAGAATTGATAGTGCTGAGCAGTAGGTAGGAATGCTTTTAAAAGGTGTGAAGGTTTTAGTGTAACTCTTGGGAAACCATGTCTGAATGTCAAACTTGTATAGAATTAGGAGATAAGAAATTTCATTGGAATTTTGTTTTTGTGGCATAAATTTCACAGCAGTTCTGTGCCATCCTGACTCTGTCTACCAAAGACAATTTCAATTATTTTCTTGGTGCACCAAAATGCTTGTGGGGGGACCAGGGCATGGAAGAATCTCTAAAGCATCTTTGGTGCTGGTTATTGCTGACAGAATGTCTCTGGTCTGATCTGGTCAGTCTTAATATCCTCCATGAGCATTTTTCCTCGCTGGATGGCAGGTCATGATCCTCCTGATCCATGTGAGAAGGGTCTCATGTCTGATGGCACAGCTCCACTGATGGAAGATTCAGACCCAAATGCCCATGCTGGATCTAAAAGAATTCCAGCTGCTGAAAATATATTAAATATTTTTTGGAGATTATGTGTTTTTCTTCCAACACTGACACCTTTGAAGTGACTACTGTTTTACCTAAAAAGATCATCATCACTGCTCTAACCTTTGTATCCCCTTACTATTGTAAGTGATGACTCTCAACAGTATGGAACAAACAAAAACACAAATCCAGGATGTTTTGTGCTTGGTCAAGAGCCATAACTGCCTCACAAGCCTTTGGCTTAGCCAAGGAAGTGTCATAAAAAATCCACTGTGACAGCATAGGCCGTAGCTAGAACTATAAATATTTTCAGAACCAACACTGTAATTATTTCTGGCTACTAAATAGTCTTCCTCCTAAAGAAAGAGAAAATGTTTTTAAAAAAGGAGTAATTATAAGTGTTAACATTCTGATGCCAGATCTCCATCATTAGAGGAGGCCATACAGACATGTAAGACAGAAGGGTTAGATAGGGAAGGTGGGAGTAGTTTTCAGCCGCAAGGCTAGAATAGACATGGTCCTTCCCCCAGGCAGTTTGGGGTGAGGCTGCAGCATCCTTTGGCTCCTTCCCCCATCAATCTGCCCCTGAGAGATAATATTTTCCCTTCCCCCAAAGCACTTTTCATCTGAGAAGTGAGTGGGTAATGCAGGAGTGGAACGTGGAGGGCAGATGAATTAATAGTGGCAAGGGCATGTTTTCACATATGCTAACATATGTGTACAATTTGTAGGAGTAGTAAGTCAATCTCTGCCTAGTGGGACAGAGGGTTTTAAAGGCATCATGGCTGAGACAGAGCACAAAGGTAGAGGTTGCACAGGGAGTCCACATTCCAGCACTTCTTGTGACATCTATTATTAGATTTCTCTCTTGCCTAAAAATGTTAAAAATAAAATGGTGTTGCCTGGTACAGAATGGGGTGCAGTGAATGATTAATTATGCTGTTCTGGATTTAATTTTGGTATCCTTACACACCCCATTCTTATGTAAGAGTGGATTCTTACCCTACAAGAGAGAAGTCTGGGGGGGTTTAAATCTTAGTATGTTTTGACCTCATGCTGTCCAGTTCTTGAAGGGTAAATATGGAAAATTCATTAGTGTTCTGTAAATGCCACACTGCAAAGCTGTGTGTGAGGAAAACAACATCACACCACACTGTGACGTGAAGGTATCTGGAGCAGGCAAGTATCTGGAAGGGGCTTCCACAGTTTCTTGACAATATGAAACACATGGGAACTCAAAGTCTCTGATTATCAGCTGATGAATCAGAAGAACTTCTCTGGATGTGCTGTAAAGCTAACTTGATTTCAGTGAAGATTTGTCCATTTGTGTTCACAGTATTAATTAGAGGCCAATATCTGATGAATAACGGTAAAAAAACCCTGTTAGACCTCAGGCAACAAAAGATGAGAGGACACAAACACTGGTAGGATACACCTCAGCATTTAGAAAATATTCTGACAAATTAGAAAAGAAATCACAAAGTATGGAGGCTGGAAAACTCTCAGAATGTGTTTACAGGCTCCTTCAATTCAATGGCATTTCATTACTGCCAAAATTAATTGCCAAAATTAATCACTGTCTTCAGCTCCTGTCTTGGCTTCTTATTTATTGCCAGCTTGATTCCTTGGTGAATTTTATTGCTCCCAACCATCATGCTCTTTTAACATAAGATCCAATACAGATTGCAAGGAAAGGAATAACATAGGAACTGAGCAAATAGGAACTTAAAGATCACATGTGACTCTGTCAACTGTAACACCTATTCCATTAAATACATAGAAATGTACATACTCAGATGCTTATGTATAAAATAATTGGATTATGTGTTGTTAGCTACCATGAACAAGAAGCACAGATGTAATAGATAAGTGATGTTCTTTATCAAAACAACAGTTTGAAGAAGAGAGTGGTTTGCCCTCAAGCCCTCCTGCAAACACAGTACCAACAGTGCACTTGGCTGGCACCCAGCTTTCCCTGCTCTGCCACCAACAAGTGGCACAGAGTTGGTATAGATTTGAGAAAAGCCCCCCCATTGTGGCACGTGGGGAGAACTGAGTGAGTCCTCTTTCATTCAAAACATTGACTTGTTTTGGATTAGGCCCCTGAGGTGCTGTGTAACTACAAATACTCCAATATTCCTTATTGTGTTGAACCTCTTCCCTTCCATGACCTTTTTTTTTTTTTTGGTGCTCCATTGCAATTTATGAAGGATGGGAACTGTAATTACTCTGTGTATATGGTGTCTAGCACAACAGGGCCCTGACCCCAGCTGTATCCTTTGAGCTGAAATCCATGTTTCTTAGAGGATCTATCTAATAAAGTGCCAGGATGTAAAAAGGGCAAATGCCACAAATGTCACTCCTTCCTCGACCTTTGGAAGATCAGACTAAGCCCAGCTCATTAAATGAAAAACAAAAATCATCAAAACCCCCCTCACGAAATTAATAAGAATTCAAAAGACTTTGAAGTATTTTGAAATAGATTGTGTATGTGGAAAATGTGCCAGTTGCTTCTGCATGTCTTGACTAGATATGTCAGACTGGTAAGAAAAGTGCTCACACAAGGAGGAAGAGTTGTAGTGAATGAACGCCATATGGCTGAATCTGTCAGAAAACATCCTCCAGTGCATCAGTGGGAAAGTGGGAGTTAACCTGGCTTAGGCAGAGAACCTGTTCTGATATCATAACAGAATGGCTAATGATATTTAATCACATTCTTTCCCCACGTCAGCACTACTCCCTCAACAACTTCATTGCCTCTGATTAGCAGCAACTCACTTTAATCGGATAGTGATGATGAGCCCCTGTGACACAAATACGTGCAGCTGCAAATAGCAATGAGTTTGTTACTATTCCTTTTCCATAGCACAATAAGAATTTTGTGTATGATTGAGTTTAGGACAGTGTTGTTCTAGGTACTAGAAATGTTGTGTAATAAAAGATAATTCTCTGTCCTGGTGGACAGACCTAGATGAGAAAGCTCAAACAGAAATATTTTTTTCAATGTTAGAGAGGAAAGAGAAGATATGGAGACAGATCTTTGAAACCTCAGTTGTGTCCTTTACACCCAGTTCAGCCAGCTGGCAGGCATTAGAGTCTTCTGCAGGTGCTTTGAGATCCTTTGAAGAGAGTCTGTGGAGAAAGGCTAGTGAAAATCCTCACACTGCAGGTTTCAAAGGGAGGGCACAAGAGGAGGGACTGTTATAGTGTGAGCCACCTGATAGCAATCTTAGAAGATATACTTTGGAATGATAGGTACCAGCAACCAGGTCTTGCAAGAGCATATAATTATTGTGTAATAATTTCCCATTTGTCATACAAGGTTACATGCTTTCATAAGGTGTGGAGTTGCTTTTTACCCAGCAACCACATAGCCTGAGGCACCTGATCCCGAGTGAAATTGCTGCACTGTAGAATACAGTGATCTCTGAATAGACAAATGCTTAATTTTTGTTACCACGCAATGATCTTTTTTATTGTCTATGTATCTTAGGTCTCATAAGGCTCATGGAGATGCTAATTTGCCCTTTCATTCTGCAAGTGGACTCAAGCAGTTAGGAGAAAAGTTGTGTGTGTCATAGTTGGATATTTTAGCATTCTGCTGACTGTAACACATGGAAGATGGTAGTTCAAAGTTCCACAAGTAGCAGACCAATGAAGTGGCCTTTGATTGAGCCACAATACTTTTTTCTCCATTCCATTTTTTTCTGGAAAAGACAACAGATGTTACAAATCATCAAGATCTGCATGGGTGACTGAACAGCCAACACTTTAAAAAACAACCTGAAACAAATGCCATGTTCCTCTGAATGTGGTGGACTGAAAAAGTGGTTTTCTAGGCTACATGCAACCTCAATATATGTTTTGTACAGGCCTCTTGTAAAAAGTAATTTCCATTAAGAACTCTACCCTAGTATCAGATTTGGGTGAAGCTGGACAAAATCATAGAATCATAGAATTGTCATCAAAATGCTTTCAAAAAGTTAGCATAAGCCTTGTTTCCCAGCAAAAAAACCAGGAAAAGCAAAAATCTCTAAATTGTATGTGAAGTTTCTTCAGTTTTCTTGACAAACTTGCACCAAATCAAATGTTTCAGCAAAGGAAGAGGATTAAGGAAGGTGTTTGGGAAGAAGGACTTGGTTGCTCACATGGGCAGCTGATTCAGCCTTAGGACATCAGAGATCTCCTAAACCGCTCCTGGTGCCAAAACCAAACCTGTGATCTTCCTGCTCTATTTCTACTCAATGTAGAATCTTCCACTGCTGTTACTGCATTACTGAACTCCCCTGCCTCATCAGGGCAGCTGCCATTTCTCCACTTTGTGACATTTCAATTCTCTCTTCAAGGCCAGGATACTGAAATTCCGCAGGAGGTAAGAATCTCACATTTCTAAATATGGTTCAGGTTGTTGGCTTGGGGTTTTTTATGGAGAAGAGCTTGACAATATAGCTTAAATCAATCCTAAAAGTTCAAATATAAGTAGCAAGGTAAAAGGTCCTTAAATGCTCTTGGAGTTGAAGGAGTTATCATTTTTAGCTGGTAATACTGAAACCTCAAAGTTCATAACACCTGATTCACTGGCATTATGGACTTGCTGACTGAGAATCTTGGAACATACAATTTTGGGCAACAAAGTAGAAATCAACAGAAATACATTGGCTTGCATCCACTGGTGTACACTAACTGGCTTGCTGTCTCTTTTACTGTCATCTGCTGACATAGCTTCTGGTTTGCCTAATCAGAACAAATGAAGAACACAGAAATTCTAAAGCCATTATGCTCCTCAGCCTTGAAAGAGTGGAGTAAATATTGGACACTCCATTTTTTCTAGATCCATCTGGGCTAAAATCCTGATGTCATGGAACACTGTGTGAAAACACTTTGACTTCAATGGACTTTGTTCCTAGAGTCTCATCCTCTCTGTTCCTGTCCAATATGGCCCTGCAGGTCACATCTTTGCTAATGCTCTACTCCCACAACTGTGTTTGCCTTGTCTGTTTACATTGTCATTTATTTTCAAAAGGCTACAGCTTTTCTGTGTTTGTAGTAGGCTGTCAGCTAGGCTTTGAACAGGTGCTGCAATAGTTAGCAATGTTATCTTGAAGATCCTTTCCAACATAAAAGGTATATGCAAAAGAGATATTTGCTCCTTTTTTAATATAAAAGGTAAATGCAAAACTCTTATGACACTGAATAACTGTCACTGCAATGTAATTTGGATAAACACCCTAAGGTGAAGCTTTCATCTGAATTAGAGGTGAGTCTGAACTTATTAGGAGCAGAATCACATTTTTGAGAGGTTCATATTTGCATCCATGAGCCTATCTGTGATCTTTAGAGTCTGCACATTTTGGCTGGAGATTTTCCAGGAAAGAGGCATTGCACCTTCCATTGTAAATTTTGCAGGAAAAGTCTTGCTCTTGAGACTTTGGAGGGAAGGTCTATCCAAATCTCACAAAATTTGTGCTGGATCTTTTTCTGAAGGCAAATGAAAGTGTTGAAAGCTCAGTTGGTTATATCGGCATGCACTTCCATCATACTTTTGATTAGAATGAGATATAACCTGAGAGTTTGGCCTGTCATAGCCTGTGGTTTCTAGTCTAGCAAGTCACACCTTTGTGCAATGCAGACACATATCCCTAAATGGATAACCACTGTGGTTCAGCAGTGCTGAGTCCCCCTCTGGGCACAAGCTAATGAAGGTGAATCACAGTTTCACACCGACTTGAAATGTGCTAACAAACCTTTCCAGGCAATGGGCTACCTTCTTTGCAATGGCTTCTTCTCGTTCTGTGTATCCAGTGTACCAGAGGTGCCAAAGTTCTTTGCATATTTTCATCTGGTGCTGTGCAATCCACTCTGGGAACTCTTTGTCATGCTGAAGCTCACCTGACCTTGCAGAAAAGGTGTCTAATACAAAAAAAGGTAGGCTTTTCAATAACAACAACAAATTCCATTGGTTACAGGATAATCAGCTAAAAGTATTGTTGATACACAAGACCCATATCAAAAATTATTAACTCCACAAAGAGAGAAACACAGTGAGGAAGCATCATGTTACGTTATCACATCATGAAGTAAGAGACTACATTAAGAGTAAAAACAACTGTTACTCCATTTGTTTTCAGTGATTTTGTGTACGTTTCTGTGTATTTTCTGGTATGTTTAATTATTCCTGTGCGGCTGACATGGGAAGGAAGTGGTATTCAGTATACTAGGTGTCTGAGACATATAATAAGGATTAAAAATAAATTAATTCCTCCAACTTTGCCAAGCCAGAGACTAAAAAGGTGCAGTTCATTCTGTAATGAATGTTGTATGCTGTATCAAATTAATCTTTCAGAGCCCCCTATCCCTAAGGAAGTCAAGATCGTCTGTCATGATACACTTTTCTTTCATTATCTTCAAACACAGAGCAACTAAATATATAAAGGCCTAATGTTGACTCATTAAACAAAAGGATGCTTATTTCCACAGTCACTGTTCTGTGCAAATTGAATGAGTTTTAACATAAAAATAATGTAAGTAGCTCAGTCTTCATCAGACAGGAATATTTTGCAGACATACACAAGTTTGGCAACATTAAAAATCTGGGGCAGAGCAGAAAAAAATGGTACGGACGACAAAATTAAACAACAAAAGAAGGGGGTCTCAACAGTTCTTGTGAGAACAATCTGGAAATATCTGTCTGTAATAACATCTAGAGCACCAGAAAAATATTTTTTAGTCTGTCTGTTCTGGAAAAGAAAAAAAAAAAGACACAATTACTGCTGAAGAGAAATGTGACATTTCCAAGACAAGGGCAGTACACCAATGGTGATTGTATTCGGCTTTTTTCTCCTCAAAACTCAGATTTTATAAAGTCAGCCATAATATTGTCATTAAATGGTCCAAGACAGTTATTCTCTCCTCATTAGCTGATGGCACACTGCAAATTGCTTCAACCCATCAGTCACTTTGGCATGCAGAAGTTGTGACTTCCTTGGAGCCAGTTGCAGTAAAGCAGGAGCACAGAGATAATGAAGACAGCTGCTTCTGATCCATGGATCAGATCCTTGGTCTCCAGCCCCCTGCTTAACACTCCATCCTTCAGAGAGCTCAGCTCTCCCTCCTACATCATGCACATCATGGATTGTGGGGTGGTTTGTGTGTTTATGTGTCTTCTCGCTCACTTGCTGCAACACCGCTACACATCCGAGAGTAAAACAAGCTCCTTGCTTGCTCTGCCTGGTCACTAGGTTTACCCGCCTTAATGATATCTTAGTACCTATAATTTCCAAGATGAAAAATACAAAAATAGCCACTTATTCTCAGATATAGAAGACTTGTTAAGGTGTCTACTGCATTACATGAAATTAACTTGTATCTGGGATGAAATATCCAGGAAAAGGTCCACAGATTTAAACAAAATCCTGTCAAAATGAAGAAGGCTTGAGAAATCATAAGTCCTGACAGAAGTAAAACCTGGCTGTCTGGAAAGCATGAGAGAAAGACATCAGTGTGGGGGTAACTTAGGGAAAAGAAAGGGTCTGGGAATTATTCTACATCAAAACTCTAAAACGGAGTAAAAATAAAAAAAACCTATAGATTTAAGGGTGATATTGTTTTCTTATTCTAATATAGAATCTAGTTCACTATAAGCAAAAAGGGAAAAATTCGGTGTATTTTTAGATTCTTTTATAACCCAAAGACTTGCTCAGGTAAAATTAAAGTCAGTAGTGACAGGCATTTACAGAGCAGCCACATCAGTGGCAGAATATTTTACTACAGCTTTATTATCATGCTTTTAAGAAATAGTATAGAACCATAGAAAGGTTTGTAATGGAGGGGACCTTAAAGACCATCTGGTTCCAATCACCCTGCCATGGGCAGCAACTTCTTCCACTGGACCTGGATGTTGAAAGCCCTATCCAAACTGGCCTTGAACTCTTCCAGGGAGGGGGTATCCACAACTTCTCTGGGCAACCTGTCCCAGTGCCTCAACACCTCTGGGTAAAGAATATCTTCCTAATATCTAATATAGATCATCTCTCTTCCACTTTGAAGCCATTACCCCTTGTCTATCACCACACACCCTTGTAAAAAGTAGACACATATAAGCAGAGAATCAGCTTTTGTTTTCACATTGTAAAGCTAAGGAAATTTCTAGAGACCAAATAAAATTCAGATTTTTTGGTGAGAGCGTCTCAGCATTTTTTATAAAGGTGGCCATTGCCAGGCACAGGGCTTTTTTTTAAATTAATTCCCTTTTGTTGAAGGACTGTGCCACTTTACTTTCCAGGAATACTTTAGCAGCTGATTTTTACTGGCAGAGACATTTTTGAAAGTCAGTGTTGCATATGGGCATATCTGAGGAACCCAAATTAAAAATTTGTACTTGCGCCAAGGGGCTATTGTATGCATGTTCAATCAGGGAAAAAGCAGAGTCTCATCAGATTTATCTGACCGGCCCACTTCTTACCATGCAGCTCCACTGTATGTTGGGATTTTCTCAGCAAACTGCTGCAGATCTCCTGGGACTGAATTTTCTGCCAGGTCAGACTCTTTGGAAATTCCTTGGAGTGTGTATTTTCCAAGGCATAATTACAGACTATTAGCTGTGCTTGCTATACACCCATGCACACAGACGTGCGTAACTGCGTTATGCAAATGTTGACCGTAACACGAATCACGTACTCTGCTTCATGCCTATTTGCATTTCCTGGTAACTTCAGAAAGTCTAATGTAGAAATGGGCCTCCAATTGACACCCTTGCTGTGGACATACCTCCTGCCTCCAATCCCATCAGAAATTTGGAGGGAGTTTAGATGTTTTTCCAAATGTTGGAGGTTGGCCCTAGTGCTGACTGGGACTCCTCATTTGCTTTCATTATCTGATGGGTGACAAGTCTGAACGGCTCACCATGTGTAACTAAATTCACCACAGGAGCTCACAAATCCCAGCCTTTTGGAAGTGAAAGCTTCCTTTGGCTGCAGTTCAAGCTTTCCTGTCAGGACATTTCAAACACTCCCATCACAGGAGTTATTGCTCATATGGAAACAGGTATGTTAACACATTCTTGGCAAACTACCAAGCAATGGAGCACAGGGCTCAGTGAAGGTATTGATGGATTTGTGTTCAGGTTTTTTCTTGAAAACCCCTTTTAACAATGGGTGATCAGTAGACACTGAGCACGTTTTATGTCTTGCACATTTCATCTGTTTATACATGGAAGGTTACATTATCGATTGATCACATACACAGTAGTGGTGATGAACATGGGGAGCAGTATTTGAAAACAAAGAGCTTTTCAATCCAGCATTCAAATGTTTGATGGGATTTGAAGCCTGAATATTGGCACTAGACAAATTTAAAACTGAAAATAATGGACATATTTCTAACAGTGATTGTAATTCAAGAAGAGACAAAGCTTCCTAAGATTGTTGTGGATAGTCCATCATTAGGATCTTTTAATTAAAATAGAAGATATAGAATAATAGAATAATTGGATGGTTTGGGCTGGAAGAGACCTTAAAGATCATCTAGTTCTAACCTCACTGTAGTGGGCAGGGAATCTTCCACTAGACGAGGTTATTCAGAGCCCCATCCAGTCTGGTCTTGAACACTTCCAGGAATGGGGAACCCACAATCTCTCTGGGCAACTTGTTCCAGTCCCTCACCATCCTCACAGTAAAACATTTCTTCCTAGTATCTAGTCTAAACCTGCCCTTCTTCAGCTTAAGGACACTGCCCCTTGTCTATCACTGCAAGCCCTTGTGAAAAGTCCCTCTTCAGTCTTGTAAACCTCCTTTGACACAGCTTATTAATTTTTACCTGCTGTATTTGGAGGACTGCTGCAGATACATGGGCTGCTCCAAGAACATTACAAAAAAAGCTGATCTAGCAGTAGCTCTGAATTTCTTCTATTTCAGGGAATACTGCTGGGAACTTTTAAGTGATTTGCAAATAATGGTAAAGCAGATTTAAAACAGTTGTGAACAGCTCTATTTTCACAACTGGACCTCAATCAGAAATTAGTCTAGAGAAATCCTGTGGTGTGTAAAGGATCTGTTCAGGTGATTGCAGATGGACTCTTGCACCCTTAAAAGCTAGAATTTACAAATTTGTCACAGCATGAAGCCTAGAATTTTTTTATTATTTTGTTCCTTTTTTTTCATGTTTTTGACCATAACACGTTGGTTCTGGTGAAGAATAAAAACATGTAACTTGTGAATGTAAGGATCTGGAGGTGTTTGTCAGCTTTCACAACTGGGAACCTACTCAAGGTTTATTCACTATATTTAGTTACATATTCTTTGTTTCTACATGAGTGACTGCACAACATGAAAGTGTTCAAGTGAAGAAAGTTCTTCACTTCTGGCAGTCCTAAAATTATCTATAATGATCTTTTGATGTTTTAAACCTTGTTTTCTCCCTTATGTGGTTAATCCCCTATTTCTGCATTAAAATTTTGGCACCTTTTGGTTGAGATAGTCCTGTTTAAATGAGATGATATGCTATTACTGCATGGATGGAGTAGTAAATGATAATAGAACAGTGTAGTCCATATCAAGGCATGTTAAATGCACTAAAAGATCATAATCAAACACAAACTCAAATAGTAAATGAGACCAGTAGTAAGTGGAGCCACCTCATGTATGTAGCAACACTGAAAGAGGTGCTGTGTAAACAGAGAACAAAGGGGTCTGTCCCCACCCTTAAAAAAATTTATTGTTTCAAAGAAATATGTTAAAAGCAAATGTTGAAACAGCATTTTCCTCATTCATTTAAGTGTTTTGAATGTACCAGAAGTCAGACAGAATCACAGAACTATGCGTGAAATACTCGAGGGACCAGTTTGTTTCAGGAACCATCACCGTCTGTCAGGACTATCTACTTCTAGCTAATTGACATAAAAAAATGATGCAGAACAGATGACTGAAATGGTTGTAAAATATCAAAATTACTACCTAAGGTGTTTTTTATGTTTTTATTTCAAAGGATGCCATTTCTGTGTGGGGACTACTGAAGTCCTCTTTGAAGCCTGCCCCAGGCTTGTGACAACAGAGGTGATTTTGTTGTAGCTGAGCATTGAAACATATTTGAGTTTTTAAAGAATATTTTCTTGCTGGTTCAGGAGGAGTGACAGGAGGAAGAAGCACAGGAAGGTCTGGGCTTGCCTCCTCTGTCTCCAGGGAGTTTCAGGCAGTAGGTGGGCTGAGTGATGGACTGCAAAGAAAGCCTTGGGATATTTGGATCCTCCTTGGATGGCCCCAGGTGATTAGATCCTGGTGAATCTTGGGGAGTTGCATCCAAGCTTGCAGGAGAGAGGGAGGTAGCTGTTTCATCTGGCAGCCACCTGTAGAAACCACATAACTGCTGCAGGTTTGACATTAACACTGAAATAAGATGATTTTCCCCTTGTTGGAGTTCAGAGTGTTCTTCAGGTTCCTGTGGTAAACATGTGCTATGCTGACATCAGTGCCAGGTAAGAGATGCCATGTATAATTTTAGAAGATAATTCAGAATTCATTGCGAAATGTAGGCATTTATAAAAGCAATGGTCAGGAGAAGGAAGAGACTTGTACCATCAAGCTCTTTCCTCAGAAACAGGAATCTGCCCAAACACCACAACAGGGATGAGTCTGGCAAGCTGCTCTCGCTGCAGGGAGAGCAATCCTGAGGGCTGCAGCACACTGTGATGGGACCTGGGGGTTGCTGCTTCATGGACTGGGCACCAGCTGCTCCAAGTCCTTCCCATCCCTCAGCTGTCTCACACCCTGCAAGGCTTTGCCATCTCCAAAGCCCTCAGGGCCATGGATGGGACTGCATAGGATGGCTTGTGAATCTGTCCCCCAAAAACATACCTTGCTGTAGAGTTACAGAATTTATTTTAAAATTAAAATTAAATCTGTGGATTAGTTTCAGCTGAGCAAGAAAACAAAGAGATTTAGAGGTGATTGAAACATTTGGATTTTTTCAGTTTAAAACAAATGAAAATTAGAAAATTGGAAAAAAATGTAAAACTAAAAACATGAAATAAAATGTAAGTAAAATATTAATAAAACGAAGTAAAAGGTTTTGTTTCAAGTAGAACAAGATGTCTTAGTCTTACAACACCCCTCCTCCCAGTGATACTTAGTTATTTGATTTTATTAAGCAATTACACAGGCAAATACATTTGGGGTTGATGTGAGACAACTGTGCAAAACATTAAGTTCAGCCTTTGAATTAAAAAGAATTAAAAAGTCCCCAGTCTGCACAATTCTTGGTGCAACTAACTGTTCTGTAACACAGTTATCTGGAAGGACATAGGGCCAGACAAGAATCCTGCCCCTAAATTATTGTATGCATTTTTGGTAACCACCCAGCTCTTAACAAAATGACTGAGTTTCCTCTGTGCTTCGTCAAATCCTGTTGTATAATGTTACTTACCCTGATATGTATCAGTCGCAATTACTGCCTGCTTTCAGGTAGATGTTACTATGTCACTTGGAACAAAAACAAAGAAAACAAAATCCTCTTCCTCTTCGAGTGAAGATTACATCTTCTCAGCATGGGAAATGAGTCTATCATATGCTTCAGGACATTCATCTTTTTTATTTAGGGACGTATCCTAGGTATGGTTTGCCACATTCAGAGAGGCAGTTTTAAATCTATGAACTCTTTCTATGCTTGCTACTGATATTAAAGAGACCAGACCAATGTCTGTTGCTGAAAACAATTGCTTTTCAGATGAAAATACTACAATGAAGCTACTAGTGGATGCTAAAAGTGAGAAGTTGACCTGCTAGTTACTCAACTGAGACTAATATTACCAGCCAATGGAAAAACCACCTGTATTGTTGTGTGTTTTCTCTTTCACATTTTATGCAGCTTGGAGGAATACAGCGGTTGTGTATTTTACTCTCTTGAAATGCAACATGTGGTTGGGTTAATAAAAAACTGGATTTTTTTGTCAGAGATGAGACATCTCTGATGTCTGGGTCAGGTAACCCAACACTGTGGCAGTCCCTGCATATCTCACAAAGCTTTCCTTGCCAGCTCCCAAGCACTGTGCTCCTTCTCATCTGTCCTTCCACTTGTATATCCAATTATTTATGTCTTCAGTGGCCCTCTTTAGAAGGATCTGTACTATGATTTTTCACTGATAAGCTGCATGACTCTGCCTGTAGACTCTGAGCCATGGGATCCCTTTAGATCCCCAGAGTCGTCTGGGAAGCTGTGATGGACCAAATCATCTGCTCTGTAAATCAGATTTTGGCCCTGCAGGCCAGCGAAAACCCTCCTGAAAATCAGGATGTGTATTTACCTGTCAAAGTGTAGGTACACGGATTTTCGAAACAACTGCCTTCTGTTCCTTACTGAGACTTCACTCCTGGACTTTAGGTATGTGTTAATATTTTCCTTCTTATATGCAAAGTAAAAATAAGTACTTTTTTGTTGCTACCCCTAAGAAATTTTTTACCTCAAATCTTCATAGAGGCTTAGGGAAAAGACTCCTTTTTCTGCCAAAAAAGTCTTGGATCAGTATCTATGAAAGAGTTAGGGTCACTTTCCCTATGTTGTTCATTAGCTTTGTATCTGTCACAGCCATAAATTGTGAAAACCACTGCTTAAAATACTTCCATGATTCCTCTGTGTTGCCCACAAGCTCTGTTGCATATGTAATAACACACCACTCAGTACAGAAGAGTAATTCAGACTGTGGTTTTAAGCTGTCCATCCTTACTGGCAGCACTGCATGTGGGGCAGCCGCTGCAATTGTGTTCTTCCAAGGCAATATCTGTTCATCTTGAATTTCCACCCTTTTCCTTTTAAAAGGACACATTACAGTGATCTGTTTTTTCATGAGCTCTTTTTACTGCATGACTGTTTCATAGGCACAGAAAATTGCTGCAATCCAGCACGTGAAATTTATTTTGAAGAGCCATCTGTAAATTGAGAACTATTAGAACACAGCTGAACTGGAGCCTGTTTAAGAACAGAGTCTCCGTCTATTCAGAGACAACCTCTTAATTGTTTGTACAGTGTCTTGCACACTGAAAGTCCGCTGGAAACACCTCTAGCACTAAAATCCTGCCTACTACAATATGCTGGCATGGATCCCCTGTTATTAAACTCTTTTCCGTTCTAAGAGAGGGGGTGGTTGCATCCAGGCTGCCTGTTGGAAGTAGGCAGTGGGCTGTTCTAAATCTAGGAATGTTTTACTTGTCACAGGCCAGAAACGTGCCACAAGCTGTTCAATAATCAAAGGGTAGAGATGATGGACTTCTGGTGTCCAGCAACACTCCGTGGGACTGTTTATTTTACTGGCATAGACACAGGCTCTTCATCTGTTACCACTAGGAGTTAATATAAATGCTAAATGCTAACAGACAAACCACTGGCACCCTTACTTGCCTTGCAATATACTTTACTCCATGAACCTTTAACTAGGTTTGCCAATCAGCAAGATTAACTAACTCACAACCCAGATTATTCATGGGTTTTATTGACAGACTACCCCGTAGAAAGTAGGGTCAGAACATAATAAGCCCCAATCAGGTTTTTCTTCTCCCAAAAGCACACTTCATAGAACCCTCGGATGGTTTGGGTTGGGAGGAACCATAACGATCATCTACTTCCTACCCCACTGCCATGGGCAGGGACATCTTCCACCAGACCAGGTCGTTCAAAACCCCATCCAGCCTCACCTTGAACACTTCCAAGGATTCCACAATTCACCCATATGGCTGCAAAGTCACACTGTTTCTTGTTTGCTTGCTTCATGTTGCCATTTTGGATGGGCCATCTGCGCCATGTGGACAGGAGATGTGCAAGCCATCAGCTTGCTTTGGAGGCTGGTGATCAGACCATGCCTTGGAGAGGTGGGAGAAGAAGGCTGAAGCCCCCCAAGTTGAAGCGGGTCTTGGACCCTCCATTCCTAGGAGTGTACTTTAACCATCAGACTACCATATGAAAAGTGGATGGAGTCTCTTCTTCAGGACATTTTGTTATTGTTTTGGGGTTTGTTTTTCTGTTTTGTTTTTTTTAATTGGGTTTTTTTCTTCACTACTCTCAGAAGAGGCATCAATGCTCTAGAACTTTTGCTGCTTTTTTTTTTTGGCCTGGATTAAGACATCCTCCTCCCCTCACTGGAACCATTTCCTACCCAGGATCTCAAGAAAACTCTTGGCTTAGCTCCATTCAGGAGCCCTGAATTGCCCTCAGGAGGTGTCTGATCTCGTTCTTGCTTGTGTTGGGAAGTCTGGGTGTCTGAGCTATTTTACTAGAGCCAATGTCTACTTCTTAGACATCAGGGCAGATAAGTCAGGCAGCTGAAGACGGATGGTGTAACTCAGAACCCACTTCAGACTTTACTTTCCACCTATACAGGTTTTTGTTATGCCTGTATTAGAGCACCAGTGGCTTAAAGTGACAGACTTTGCCCTGAAGGATTTACTCTGTCCTGGATTTAGATGGATATGAGTGAACATGGCTGTGGGCAAACCCTGATCCCACCTCTAAATCATGCTGGTTTCCATGACTTCATACAGGCCATCAGTAAACATGCCCTCAGACTTGCAGCCCCCAAACTAACTGACCTGTCAGGCAGTCACTGGGGCCTGCAAATTAAATGTAAAGACAGTCCTAAAAATAAGGATCATAAATGTTTCAGGTTAATTTATTCTGTAAAGCTAGATTAATAAAAAGCGGCTCCTCTGTTAAAACATCATCTGCTATAGAGCAGCCCACAAAGAATTACAGCAGGCGATTTTTATCTCTTTCCCACTCCTTCTCATTCCACCAAAAAGAAGGATTCATGTAGGAAAGTGCTGACACATCCTTAATCAAAGCTGTGTGAATTGCTCACATCAGTGTAATTTTATTATTCTGTTGCTGAGATACTTTAATAATAATAATAATGGTGATGATGATGCAAAATCTTATTAAGTCATTGAAGGATAATGCTTTGTTTTTCTACATTTATTTTTTAATTTATTGAGGAAGCCTGTTAACACTACAAGAACAGACAGTATATATATTTTATAAATGGGCAGGGAAATTCATAACAAAATGTATTCCCGTGGCTGGTACATTAAACACTCTGTGATTCCAAAAAGGATCCAAATGCTATGAGCACCTTGGAAAACATCAAACAGAGAGAAGGAAGGGAGTGTGTTACAGGAACATCACTTACTGTTGGGATATGGTGATAGATCAAAATCTATCCTGCCCTGTGGAGCCAGGTTTGGGAGGGTTCTTTTGCATGCTGTTCTCTGGCAGGGCTCAAATTTGGCAATTATTTGTTTAAATAAACAAATACAGAAAAATACCACCATTCAGGAACGGGACATCATGTAACTTTGGCTTCAAATGCAACGCCCAAAGCAGTTTTGGAGCAGTTGACTCCTAAGGCCTCTTCTTCCCTGTTTTTGTTGTGATAAAACAGCAGTGCTCCTGCTCATGGCCTGTGCAAGATTATGATGTTTAATCTGTTTGTTCACGTAAATTGACTTTTTCCTGCATACAAAAGAGCTGTCTGCAACTATTTTTATCTCATTGACAGCCAGCCTCATAATTACTTTCTAAAACTGCTACCCAAAGGCGGCCTCTTTTACCATGTCACAATTCAGATGTTAAAAAATCCCATTTAAGTCCCAAATGCAATAATCACAATGTGATATTGCAGAGGTTGACCCTTGTTCTCTAGATATTCTCTTGACATGAGCTAGTGGGGGATTAGTGAACATTAATGAACAAACTTCAAAACCATGTCTGTCAGGTTTAAGTGACTGTTGCCTTATTGGGAATTTCATCTTTAAAGTGCTTTGTGATCCCATACACAGGGAGTCATGGGGAGAAACTCTGTAGAAATAAATCACCTCTGATGAGGAAGCAATTTGAATTGGGTCAGAGGAAGAAGCAAAGATGGCTGGACAGCAAATGCTACGAGGAGGACAAGCATAGAGAGAGAAATAATCCTAATGGCATAACCAAGTATTTTTCAACTGAAATGGAAACTCTTTGGAAAGACAGAAGATGATTAGAGAAGTTTGGATAATACTTAACTTTCTATCTGCAAGCAAAGGCTCAAAGAAAATGAAGTAAATGAAAACAGACTAGGGTATCCTTGCTACATTTAAATGTATATAGGTATCAGATAATTCAAGTGGAGGACTATAGGTATGAAATTGCACTATAAAAATGTTAAGTGTATAGAATTCAAACGCCAAAACTGGAACTCAGAGAGAAAAGAGTTTTTAGCATTTGACTGACAAAGGAAAATTTAATTGTAGAACAGATTGTGACTTTAATCTAATGCTGAAGAACTGTCTGGGAGGAAGCTTCAGTGGAACTCTTTGTGAGAAACCAAGATACACAGAAGTCATAATAAAACTTTGACAAAGACTAATGAAAGACTCAGAATTAACCCAACAAGGCTGTTTTGAATTTGCCAACCAAATGAAATCTGAGTCCACTATGACTTTTATAGTGAGCAGATGGTGATTTGGTAGCCTGAACCTGATGGAGAATGCAATTTATCTCTAAAAAGTTCAGAGGCAGGAAAATGTGTGAATTGGGCTCAGGGCAGACTATCCCCAGGCATTCCTCATAGACTCCACTGCAGCAGAGCACTCCAGGGGTGTCTACCTAAGGCAGTCCATTCATTAACTAAATTTACACTTGGCACCGGTACATGAGCAGTGGCGTTGCTGAAAAGACTGGCATTAAAACAGGAGGTGTTGTGGTGAAAAGTAAGTGTTTATCTTTGTTGCAGTATATATTTGCATATCATGTGTAGGAAAAATAATAAGCTCCAAATTGCAACACTTTTAACCATGGTGTGAAAACAAGTACTGGGTTAGAAGTATGTCAAGCACTTAGTTTTCCAAAGAAGGTGTGTTGTTGAAAGAAGCAGGGACTAAAATCCTTTAGGACATGCCTAAAGACATATTTCAGGGGATGGAGAAGCTTCCTAGATGGTACAGGTGTCAGGGAATTTACCATAAACCTGGTTTCTTTTAAAGCTAAAAGAGGACACATAGATAGATAGATAGATAGATGATTGATAGATAGATGATAGATCAATCTGTTAAACAGTAGAAAAAGAACATAAATGGTAGAAATGAAAGCTAAAATCCTCTCCTTGTGTACAGACACGTAAGACAGGAACATTTGCTATTGCCCACAAAGAAATGTGTTTATTTGTATGATAACAATTTTTTACACAGTAACAAGGTATTTTCCTGGGTGGATATTCTAGCAGACAGAGCTGGAAGAAAAGAGCACATATTTATGCTTTTGGAAGACAATTTGTTTTGAGAACACTGTTTACATACTGAAATATTTCACCAGTAACCAAGACATAATTTTCCTTGTATATGGAGGGTAAACATTTATTGAGATGACATTTTGATTAGGGGCAGAGGAGTGAAAGTTCACAGACAAAGGGTCTAGGCAAGGAAGAAATTCTGGAGCTGAGTAAGCTAACACAAAAAAAGAGTACTACACAGTAGGAATAACACTTCCTTGGGAGAAATTGAGGGGTAGGTTACAGGGTTACAGCCAACCAGACTACTGCCAACAGGGCTGTCCCAGTGAAGAAGGGGTGGAAAGGCTGCACAGAGCTTTACACCTATCTAAAGATGCACCTACTCTCCTCAAACCATCAGTCTGATGTGGCACTGGCCACAGGAGAAATTTCCACATGTAGAATTTTGGCCTACCTGTAACAGATAAATAAAAACATTCAAACCAAAAGATCCTCTTTAGGTCAGCAGCACCATGCGTAATAGGTGTGTAACAGAACAAGAACTGGCTCTGCACCAGATAATCTCCCTCCTCCTACCCCCATGCTGGGTAGGCGTCTTGCCTCTGACCCCCTTCTCCCACTCAATTTGATCTTGTTCCTCTTAGCCTCTCCTCCTGTGCTGCTCCACATCTAATTTTGTGCCAGATATCTCTGGGTGCAAATCCTCCAGGATTTATTTTTGAGGTACAATATCTCTGAGGTATATGGTTAACTGCATAAGAGATTAAACTGCACTGGGGATTAAAAAGGATACAGCCCTGAGTTACTTTATTGCCATAAATTACATTATTGCCATAATGACCCTGAAAGTCAAGAATTTGGGGGACCTCCAAACAAGAATTTCACGCCCTTGTCAGATCAGTATAGTCAAAACTGGAGGCCACTGGCTGACAAAAAAAGTAATGAGCTTTCAAAGCTTCCATAAATTTGAGACTGACTTTGAAATTATTAATCCTGGAGACAGAAAAGGACTAGAACACTTCCTTTTCTCCACCTGAAGATTTCTTTTTCCTTTTCTATTGTTTTTCTTTTTTTTTTTCCCTTTTCCCCCCTTTTCTTGTCTTTCTAGTCTTTCCTCATTTCTTAATTTATTCCTTTGTTTCCTTTGTTTTCTTTGTCTTCTTTCCAAAGCCTAGGCTGAATTTTGAATACTAACCCAAGGGTGTTTTTTTTATTTTCTGAATACTGTCTCCAGAATATTTGCTGACTAGTCTCTAGAACATTTTGCTGACTATGGTTGGAGTTAGGCACTATGTGTGTCAACATTATTTTAAAAGGACCTTGTCTGCTTTCAGGAGAAGTGTAGGCTGGAATTGCTGTATCTATAATTTGGGCTGAGGGCCTATAGTAAATAAGTAGGTGTTTAGCATACAGTGGCCAGGATAAATATGCTCAGGCATCTGAGAAATGTGTTGGAATCATATTATGCCATCTAAACACACCATAAGAGATCCTGGCAAAATGACTCCTTATCCATTCTGTCTCGTGGTTACACTGTGCAGCTCACAGTTGTCCAGAACTCAGTGCCTTTTCTGACTATTTGAGCATCCTATTTTTATCTGTTTCCTCCTGGAAGAAGTTCCTTTTTACTTTCTCATGGTTCTCCTCAAAATTTACTGTCAAAATTTTGCCTATTGTTTCTACTGTCTTCTCACAAATCCTGTTACATGGAACAAAGTATATTTTTAGGCAGAAAAAAAGAGGCAATAATATCTGCAGAGAATATCTTGAAATTAGACAAATGTCCTTTTGCCCCAGGGTCTTCTCAATGCACTGCACTTTGCTTGTCAATATGTCCTTGTCTCTACACCACCCTAAATCTCTGGGACTCCTACTTGCCATTGCCCTGGGTTTCCCCAGCTTTTTACTTGCAGTATTTATATAACCCCATTATTATATATAATTATATCTTATTAATGATCAGTCTGCTAAGTGTTAACATTTACCATCACAGGAGGAAGGAGCTCTTAAAAATCTACCTTTCATCTAGCTAAAATTAACCTGACATATATGTATTACATCTCAGAAAAAGCTGACTCCATTAAAGTTGTCTTACGCAACTCCATCATGCAATCTGCATGACACTTCATGACTGTACAAATATTACCTTGAGCTGACAATGTTAGGGAGACATTTTGTTCCAGGACAAATCCGGGTTACACTGGGAATAGGGAAAGATGTATCCACTCTCTTCAATTTGCCATGATATCATAACTTTACAGGCTCTGTTGACTGAACACTCCTCTTACTTGCACAATCAAAATCCTGTGAGTTCATTGTGATTTATTATGCATCTTTTACTTTCCCTCCCATTTCTTCTCCACTTAAACAGGCAGTGCCTGTCAAGGGCCTGATACAAACGGCCCTTGAATGATGTGGAAAATTTGGGGCCTCAGGCATGAGGGGGAAACAAACAGCCCAAGAGGAATGATGTCAAGGAGGAGGTGGTGGAGAGGAACCAAGGCCACAAAGCTTGGTGGGAACAGAAGGAAAGGGTCTTCATAGCCTCCCTATGCTGCACAGACAGGCTGTAGGGTTGGTACAGTCAGCAGGCAAAGGCTATGCCAAAATCACACAGGATCACAGAACCATAGAATCACAGAACCACAAAATTAACTAGGCTGGAAAAGACCTTTGAGCCTGGCCCTAGGTTGGAGCCCTCTGGTCCTCTCAGGACTCTCTTTTCTTTCTTCATTACATACCTCTGATCTTTTCAAGTTTCCCTCTTCCACCATTTATTGATCCTGTGGCCAAATTCCTTGATAGTAGTTAACATTTTTCTCTGGGGCTTTGCTAGACTACCTGCCTTACCATGAAGATCTCCCTAGTGGGCTGCTGCAGAGTTTGAAAGGGCTCTCTGTGAAAAAGCTCTGTTCAGTGAGGGGCTGGATTTGTGTGTAATAAGGAAAGCTGTGGTGTGAACAGGATGAAGAGCCTGGAAAAATGGAGAGTCAGTACTCGGGGCAAACCTGTGCTCTATGCCTCTAGGCAAAACAGAATCACTTGGGTAACAGAGACCATTTTGAACCTCAGTTTGCAAGGAAGACGTCTTAGCATGGTCTTCCTCTTTGTCCTGCTTAGTGTAGGATCTCCTACCTAGAACTTGGTCTTGGGTGAGAATTTGGTGGATGATTTGCTGCTGGTCAGTTTATAAAATAGATGAAGATATAGAGGCTGTGGGACAATACAGCTCAAGTGAAGGCAAATGGTAGAAAAAGAAAATAGTCCACGATCTAGCAGATGAATTTGTGCTCTGTAGCCTTGTGCAACATTTTTCACACTGTAAATTTGTCAGTCAATAAAGTATTCTCATGAATTCAGCATTTCACTATTGACTCCGCCAGGCAGGATCAAATTCCACTAATGCATTAACTCGTGAATACAACAGATTGTTGATTATCACTGATACAGCTTCAGATGGGAGTGCTTTACTCTGAATGCTAAGGATGAGGGTCTAAGTATATGGCTCAAAGTAAACACTCTCTTAGGAGACTGACTGCTGTGAGAAGTACTAGCTGGAGAAAGAACAAGTTTCAAGGAATTAGAGTTCTACTTTGCACAGTAGCTTTGGGGGACAGAAAGATTTTTAAGCCCACTTGTTCTGAAATCCTTTTGTCTCTGACACTTTGTTCTTAGTACTAAATAAACAATAATTTGCATAAATAGGTTTCTGATCACTGCCTACACCACTGATCACAACTTCCTTCAGGGAGAAACTGTGGGTGCTGGAACTGAGTCACATCTCAGGGCTCAGCACACCTGGTAACCAGGCTCTTGTGGCCTGTGACTGGGGCTAGATTTTGAGCAACAGGAGCAGCAAGGACTCAAAGACAGATGGTTGAAGGAGTACAGAATAGGGAGGGATGTGGGGAGAGGGAAAGCTGTCCCCCAGACTGTGTCATGTCCAGAAAGGTCTTTGGCTGTGGTTCACTGGTTTTGCTGATTTTACTGTGAGCTGGGGGAAAACGATCAGTGCAGTCATTCATGAGGCTGCTCATGTAAATGTTTAAAATGTTGGCATTAAGTATTGTAGTTACTAATTAATAATACGCATTTATATAGCACCATAAATGTTCATGGCACTTTACAGATAACAATATTTCTAACTGTTGGGATTGTTATGTTTAAGAATTTGGAAGGTAGCCAAACAATATAAGTAGATAAGGTCTACTGTTTATATCTGTAATTTGGTAAGTTCCTTTTGATTCGCCTTCTAGATGGAAAACACTAAGGGCAGTACTTGCTTACTTCCTATTTCTAGGACCTTTGAGGGGCCAGTAAATGCATATAGATACAGATATAGATATAGATATACCACAGAGACATTGTTTTTAAAGGAATCATGGATGATTTTGTGTTAGCCTGATTCTGAGTATCATTACAATCCTTGTGCACAATGGGAAAAGTGCTCATCTCTAGTAATGATGTGAATGAAAAATAAAAATATCTGTCTCTTGTGGTGCTATGGGCAAATATGCTCATTTATGTAACAGATCTATCCAGAGGAAAACAAGTTTTGGTGAGAGGAAAGCTAAGTCTTTAAACACCACTAGTTAGAACAATAGTCCATACTGAATAAAACACTGTTAGCCAGGAGGCGTAACTTTCTGCTACTGTCTATGGCCCCTGGAGCAAAGGAACGCATTTTTGGCAAGAACAGTAGCTAGCTCTGGCTTAATGACCCTAGACTACCTGGGGCATAGGAGTGAAGCAGGCTTAATTAGGGAGCAGGTCTAGGGAAGCTGGGAGATATGGCCCTGCACATAGATGTTGCTTTTCTGAGTTCTTGGAGACTCGTTACAAGAGAAATACATGTCCTTTGCCAAGCCCAAAGGGGAGAAGGCTTAGCACAGGGGTGGAGACTTGGTCTCCCAACAGGTGGCAAAGATTCAGGAGCACATGGCATCTGTGCAAGTCCCATATCAGACACACACACTCAAATCACAGGGAGAGAGGTGAGCTGGTTACTCCTGTCCACCCTCTTGTATTTCACGGGCAGAGGACCTGCTGAATACAACATATACATACAGAACACCCTGAATTGTCCTCTTCATCCCTCGTACAGAAAAACTGCCAAGAGTGTGCTGACTTGGTTAGCTCCTGGAGAAGACTTCCATGGTGAGCAGGACTTGTCCCTAAAGCAAAAGGAAACTGGGAGAGCTTGGGTCTCCAATTGCTGCTATAAAGAAGAGAACTTTGATCCTTCTCCTTGGCTGGACTTCAGAACAGCATTGCACAATCACTTCTGATGGTTCATGAACTCTGTGGTGAGGTGTCTCTCTCTTGTTCCCACCTATTTTAATTTTTATGTTAGTCTCTTCTTCTGTTTTCTCTAGGCTGCTCCTCTTTTCTCACTTCTTCTCCTTAGAGTGTTTATTTTAGAGAGCTTTTACTGAGAGCAGAATGAAGAGTGCTCCTTGGTGCTTATGATTTTCAGGGCAGATGGCCCTATATACATGGAAAACTGGCCAGGAAACATAATGAGCTCCAAAGCTAACTAAATGCTAGTAGAGAAAATCAGTGAGGGTGTTTCTCCAAGCTCGGCCAGAATTAGAGGCCACTGAATCATAGGAAAGCACTTTTCTCCTTTGAAAGGCCACGTTCACCCTGGTTAGCAGGTTGGATAGACCTTGGCAGACAATGAGATGGGACCTAGTCTTGCTGAATTTGGAGCTGGGTTCTCATCTGAAATATGAGCAACAGCATAGCCAAACAATCATTTTTTCATATTTCTTTAAAACTTAAATCTCTGCCTTGTAGCAGTCTAAAATGTTTGACTGGTTTTTCTTCCTTTCTGGTTTTATGCTGACCATGAACCTCATGAGAAAACTTGCTCCTGTGCATTCCAGTGGTTTAAGTAAGCAACTATTTTCTTAAAGTCTTTTGAGGTCAGAGTAAGAATTCCAAGTCTTTTGAGGTTCTACCTCTAAAATGCAATTTTTAAAGAGAAGAAAATTCATATTTGAATTTTGTCTTCAGATTCTGCTTCAGTAAGTCTCCAAGTTCAAGGCTGAGGCCCACATTAAGGGTTTTAAATACCTTTCTTGGCTAAAAAGGAATTATGCAAAGATATTACTTTATTACCTTCCAGATCTGGGCTCTATATGTGTTCACACTGATGACTGTTTACTTTACTAGATACAAATAAAGTGGTTTTTGTTTACTGTGATCCTCTTCTTGTATTCCTGCTGCTCTTGACATACCTCTAGAGGAACATGCTGGATTTCACTCTTGTTCTCATCTCATGAGCAGGATCAGCAATTGAGTTTGTACAGTTGCTCTGCAGAGCACACCTTCTCATCCTGACTGTGGTACCCCTGTGCTGTGGCACCTGTTGCACAGTGCATTTCTGCCTGCTTGAAGGATGCACACTACCCCCAGGTAAAGGGACCTCTGAGAAAACCATAAGATCCAAGGAATCATGTGGATGGACATTTAACCTCAGGGGTTAATGCAGTTATCTGGTACAGGTCTCTCTTTAGTTCTTTCATTTATACTGCATTAAGGGTGTAATGAAATTTGAAATAGCACCTCTGTACATTTGACAGGCACAATGAGCCATGGATCACTCCTGAAAACCTAATATGCCTGGGAAAATAAATGGTGTAAACTGTAAACAAAATACTCTTCAATGATGCATTGATAAGAAAAAACTGGTATTGCAGCCTTCTGGGAAATAGGTATCATTCCCAGTAGTGATATTTTGCATATTTTAGTCAGGACTGGGAACCACAGAAGATACAGAGCTTTCCTGTCAGGACTTGATTGTAGAATTTGTACATAGTGAAGCATGCCAAACCCTACCCTTATTAACTGTTTGACTATTCCTACAGGCCCGTACATATAATCTATGCGGTTGCAAAACAGGAACAATTGCAGGACAAAGAACATACTGTTAAATTAAAGAGTTTCATAGTTATTGCCTGCAGTATGCAGGGGAAAAAAAAAAGTAGCAGGAGATTGTGAAGGCATGTATATAAAGCTGAAAGAAAAGAGAATGCCGAGTTCAAGGAACTTGCCGAGTTCCTGTTCCTGACACTGAGAAAGTAAATGAACAGCTGCTTTAACCTACTTCCTAACTGAACTATATTGTGTTTACCTTATTAGTTGGCAGTATGCTTTGATTTAGAACAAAATATCCATTGAAGAAATGTTTGACATAGTTTGACGTTGTACCTGTTTTCTTACCCCAAGACCCAGTGTTCGAATGCTCTTTCACTCCTGCCTGATGGCTAAAGGCATTCATGGATCCCGTTTTGTGCGTGCTGGTGCTTGGGCACCTCTAGCTGTGTAGAAAACAGTAACCTAATTCTGTTTCCTGGGTGATTGCTATTTAGGCAAAAATACTGTCTGATCAAATGCTCCATTGCCTCTATGTCTGTGATTGCACCCAGTTTCCAGTAATTTTCATCACATTTGTAGTAGTTTTTTTCCATATTACTTTCTACCATTTTTGTAGTGCTTTGTCTGCCTGCCTGGTTTTAGCATTAAGCAAGCAGATGATTCAGCAAGTAGGAACGAGCTTACCTCCTACTTCTGTGCTGGGAGATATTTCTGCTCTGCCCCAGCCCCATGGCAGAGTCAAAATTCCTGTTTCTCTCAGTTCTCAGCTCCTTCTAAATTGGTATTGTAGTGGAATTTGGGCTTTAACCACCTCTGCTGGCTCTGGTGGCTCCGGCGGCTCCAAGGGATTGTGATCCACTCTGCAGCTCTTAGAAAAATGGAAATCCAAAAGGCTGGCATTGGACCACCAAAAGCAGAATTCCAACATCAATAAGGATAATACTAGTAAACGTGAGTTTCATGAATGACCCATAAAATCTACGTTTGATGTCAAGTTCAAACTACATTTATTAAAAATTTGGGCTACACATCTAAGAGGAGAAAGTCATGTTCTCATTCCATTTAATACACATTATTACTCCTACTTTGCTCGTAGTTTATGATCTTTATCTTAAAAAAACCCTACTCCTGATGTCACCAAGTAGGATTAAATCTGACCAGGTTCTGCCACTGTAACTTTGCCCTCGTATCTTCAAGCAAAACAGTGCAACTTGCACCACCAGTTTCTTATGAAGCATCTTCAAAAGACTTTGATCATCACTGATCTATTCTACATTTAGTTGCATCAGTGACATAAAGATGAAAGTCTTCTGGTCTCATTTCTGTTCTTTCAAGCTGTCTGAACTCTCACTAGCAGTACACAGCAATTACAGTTTGGCCTGCATTTAGTGGCACCTTTGCTTGGCTGCTGATAGGCATAAATTTCATCTGCTGTGGAGGTTTACACTAGTGGAAGAACTGGCCTGATGCACTGGCAAATGCTTCAGTGGTCAGCAGGAAGCACAGTCCAAACTACAAACTTTATTATCCATTGACTCTGTTGGATAGTGGTCAGAAAGGCTCTTTTTTGTTCTTTTTTCCAGTGTGGATATTTTCTCCGAAATGATCCTGTAATCCTGAAATAGGTATTTGATATTCTGCCAAAACATTGAACTTCAGGGAAGTTTGAGAAATTATGTATTTGGATAACACTTGTACATGGGTGTTAGGTTCCTAGTAGGTTCCAGCTGACTTACAAAGAATCTCAAGAATGGGAAACCTCGTCTTCTGTGTGGCAACAGGAAATTTCATTTAAGGACAGGTTGTATGACTGTAGCATTTGTAGGAAGGAGAGAGAATAATTAATAATATAGAAATGGAAATTGCAGTTTTGTGTCACATGACTGGACTGAGGGAAGAAATTAGAGTAGTTTGAGATCTCAAAGACCCATCTTTCCATTTCTTGAATTCTTATAATGCCTAGAGAAAATGAAAATATGAAAGAAACCTCCGTATCACTGGACAGGCCAAAGCCCCATTTTAGATATTCAGAATTAGTAGCAAAAGGGAAGTCAATAAAAATATTTCACTTCCAGAGAAATTAAGCAGCACGGACCTACGATTGTTGTATTTTGGTAAACATCTAAATATACTGCCAAATGAGAACTGGTTTTAATATAGAAAAGATGACCAAAAAAAAAAAGGGAACTTTAAAGATTCAGGATTTCCCAAGAAATTAGACAGAAATGAAACAACTGTTGACATCTCGAAAAGGGATTTAATGGGTTGAGCAACCTGATCTAGCTTTGATATCAGTGCTGCTTTGAACAAGGGACTAATGGACCTCTAGAAGTCTCTCCTAACCTCAATTTTTCTACGAATTTATCAACTGACCCTGTGAGAAGAGGGTACTAATACAAAACATCAGGGATTCCTCTTGACACACATTGCCAAATTTTTCATTAGTGACCTTTACATAAACAGGAAGAACACGTAAATTAAATTAGCTGTTGACACAAAGCTGAGAGGCATCATCAATACAGCAGAGGATCAGAATATGGAAGGCAAGGAAGAATTTTGAGGAGTGAGCTAATAGGAATGGATGTATGTAACTACATGAGCTTCAAGGTCATGTGCTTAGTGAATAATCACAACAATTTCCATTATACACTGTGTTTGCATCTATCGAAAAGGACAGAGAACAAAATAGTGTGCGCTAGTCAATCATGGGCTAATTAGGTGTAACTGCTGTGATGTGGCTGTAAAATGAGCAAATGCCACAGAGCAGATAAGGCATTTTGAATAGTGATAAGAAGGAACTGATACCATTGTTCTTAATTTAAAAAACCACAAACGCACAAAAACCCTACCCCAAAACAAAAGCAACAGCAAAACACAAAACAAACCAGGGATGAGAACAACAAAAAGCTCAAAAAGAAACTTCAAGAAGAGGCAATTTTTGTCATGAGAAAAAATGGGCATCGGCTGCCAACAGGTAGAAATTCAGATTGACAAAGAACATACCTAATTTTGAGACTTCAGGATAGTCTGTTACTATGAGCAGCAAGAGCTGTGGATGAGAGCACAACCTGTGCCAATGTCAGCTCCCAGCTCATTCTTTGTGGAGCAATGCTACTCCTTCTGCTCCCTCACATCCCTATTGCTGTTATATGTTCCTTAAACAGCTTGTGATATTCTAAAACCTTACAGGCAATACTGATGTCAATGAGTCAAGCCTGCTAATGGTCCCTGAAAGATGACTTAGTAATTCTCTGCCATTCATTTACAATTATCAGAGTAAATTCAAAAGGGTTGTATGAGTTCACTGTCAGGAGAGAGCTCAAAGCCAAAGTTAGTCCACTCCTCCAGCCACTAGACTTCCCTCAAGAAGGGGTATGCCTGCCCATGGTTAATGGAAGTATATCAGACTTTGCCTGCAGCAGTTTGCTATCTGAAATAATTACATGTCATCAAAGTGGAAGCTCTGCTTTCCCCAGATTCTTATTTTGCTGTAGTACATCTGATGGTGCCTCTATGAATTATATATGCTGTGGCACATCAAGGCCACATCCTGAAATAACAGGATGTAGGGAGCCTGGTAAAATACAAAGAAGCTATGGAAAAGTGAAATAATTTATTTGAAGTTAATTAATAGATTCATCTATTTATTGGAATCAACCATTAACAGCAAAACAGCAGGCTGCAGTAATTTAACATCTATTAACTGCCAAAGAATATGAGTTCGTCCTAACTGCAGTTTATTTATGAAATTTGAACACATTCAAGCGCCGATATACGGTGGTCAGATCTGCAACCGTGGTAAAGAGCTATTGGCCAAAAATGTCTCTGACCCAAAGCTTCAGAGATCAATCCAAGCAATCTCAGGCACAGTGAAAAATTGGCCACAATTCTGAGTTTCCAGGCTCACAGTCCATGAGAAGATTTTGGAGTCAACAATGTTTATTGTAGCTTAAAAAAATCACAGAGAACCAAGCCTTATGGATTAGTCCACAGCACCAAACTTACAGGCTTGGTCCATTTCCTCATGCATAGAATTTTATTTCAATTTAATTTAAAATAAATGCAGATCAGAATGTATGTTCTGTATCAGAATGTGAGTCAGTAATAACCCTATCCCCAAACCTGCTATTCCTGAATATGTGATTTCAAAATTTGGATTTTAATTTTTGTCAAGGCTGGCTTATTCAGTCTCTGTTTTCACATTTGGTCTTCTGCCATGCAGTCTGTATCATAAACTAAGATCTATTTCAAATTTAAGTCCGGATCTATTATTAGTATTATTATGCATATTGAAATGCACTGATGAATTGAGCACTAATATAGTATGAGTCAGATAAATTAAGATCAATCTGAATATGCTCACAGATCAGAATTAACAACCGATTGTTGGGGGCACAGCAATGGCGCCCAAGGAATGCTGTACACCCAAACGGTACAGTCCTGTGAAATGCTGTCATTGTTGCCCAGCTAAAGGAATTTTGCATTCAATTTGGCTTCTTCCACAAAATACCTGAAGTACTCAGCATTTCAGACTCAGCCCACATGTCAGGGCTACCTATGGTGCAGTGATCTGGGTATTTACTAAAATGAGGGTTAGTCCAACTAGCCTCTCCTGTTTCAAAAACTCAAAATGCTGCTCATGTGACAACTTCGAGACATCAACCAGGATGACCAGTTTTAAGGAATGTGGAGAAACACAAATGCTTCACTCACTTGCCTATTCTCCTGATTACTGAACAGAGGGGTTTTCCTAATTTACAGAACATAACCGCTGCTTTTGGGCAGTTTTGTTCTGTAAATCCCGTATTTTCTGCATTTACTTTACCTCCCAGCTTGACTACAACCTGTGGTAATATCATAAATCAAACAGTAAGTAGGATTCCCCACAGCTTGGATGCAAAAGTGTTAGAAACATAGTGTGACTTCCTTTGTATTAAAATATTGTCTAAACTCCATCTTTAGGAAATACCTACTGGAGTCTGCTGTAGACAGATGAAAGCAACTCCTGGCTGTGTTTCTAACTAGAAGGGAATGAATCAGCTGTGATCCAGAAGATGTCTGACAGTGGTGCTGAGTCCAAACTTACCTTGGGCTTGGCCAGACACAACTGCAGCTACCTGGTGGTATTGGACAGTGGATATATAATTACACTGAACTACCCTATTGCGTCAGATTCTTCCCTCATTTACACCAGTCCAGCTTCTTGGAGGTCAGTAGCTTTGAAGTGGTAGGAGAAGTATTTGGCTGAGTTCCTCAGTTTTATGCAAATATCCTATGTAACATCAAAAAAGGAAATTTAGAGAGGAGGTGGAATAGCATTTAGAAATCAAGACCCGAAAATGTCTGCCTGCTGTTGAAGCAGGTAAACTACAGCAGCTGTAGTTTAGCTGTTGAGGGAAGTTTTCCCTAAAAGGGATTTCAGAGTTTGAGGTTCAAGGAAACCATCCCAGCTTTTACATATTTACTTACCAAGAACTGAATGCAGAAGCTTCAGTGCTTGGACAAGCTGCTACAATTTGAATAAGGGACAAAAATCCATGTTCAAACCACTTTAGCATGGACATTAAATTAAGTATGATAATGGCAGCAGTTACCTGATCCATCAGGGCGACTCATGCCATCTAAGCTGGGCACCTAGGATTCCCCAAATGGACAGTGGGCAATTTAGGTACTCAACAGAGGAGCATATTGCTCTTCACTGCCAATACAGAGAGTTTACTGAACATTTATAGGTGTGATTCATTTCTGAAAGACACTGAGTGGACATCTGGCTAGGTTCTGGGAAACAGCAGGCAAAGGTATATGCCTGGACAGGCTCTGGAGTCTGGTCTTTAACGTCCTGATGTATGCAGGAGTCATAATAGCAAATGTTGTTTTGATGCTGTCAGTATTAGGCATAGTCTGAGCACATCTAATAAACCCAGCCTCTCTGAGGTAGCATGTCAGAGCCTCATTGTCTGCCTCGGAGCTGCAACAATTTAGATGCTTAGTAAAGCAAACCTGACTGTTTCTCGTAGGAGAAAATGTTGAGTACAACTCTGAGCACAAGAGGCTGAATAGATTTTTCACCACCTTCAGTATCACACGGTCCTGAATACTGGAACAGGCCATCCTTTTGGACCTAGAGGCTGTTTTCATAGATGTCCTAAATTCATTGTAACCTCTGCACCTACTCGGGGAGAAGTGAAGTGATTCAGAGGATGTAAGCAAGGCAGAGAGCAGGGAGTTGTTGACAGATGTCAACAGGAAAGAAGAGTACAAGGACTTGGGTGCAAAGGAGGTGATGAACATGGCTCTAAGCACCCAAATTCTACCAAAGAGAGACACGGCCCAAATCTTCGGACAAGCAGATCTTCTGGCACATTCCTACATGCTGTGACCTGAGCCCATGGGCACTGCAACACGTGCTACCAGAGGTGATGTAACTGGTGTTGGACTCGCAATGACCCTGGCCAGAGGTTAAGCACTGGTACCTTCTTTCTGCTTGCCTGCATACTGGGTGGTTTCACTTGACATTGAACATAACCAAAAAGGAACCCCCGCACTGCAGGGTGTGAGGCAATTAGCCAAACCGTTTCTCCTAAAATTGGATTTCATTGTACAGGTCTTTTTCATTCCTTCAGAGCTCATGCTTGAGAATTAATATGGCAATTATCGATCCCTTTTGTATACTATGGAAAGGAGGTTCTATTCCTCAGAAGTGGATTTGCTCTGATGACACATAAACAAAGCCCTGAAGGGAGGAAGGTAAAACATAAAGAGGTGTTGACAAGCTGTACACCACTTGGTTATGCAAACACAGATGTGGTAAAGGGCAAAGAGCAATAATTTTGCAGAAGTTGAAAGTGTGGGAACGCTGGCGGTTGCTCTTTAATGATTATAACACAAAGGAATGCTGGCAACTTCTCTCACTGACTTTACATTATCAAACTGAGTCAGTGATGAGTAATAAGATATACTATTGGAAGTATCCTTTAATGTACCAGCTCTTTATATACCAGCTTTTCTTACAAAGATGTAAAGCTTTCTATGAAATATTGTGATGGTCCTAACGCCACCAGAGAACTCCCGTTTGCAGATGCAGTGCATCATTGTTTTCAGATCAGACCCACTGGCTTCTGCCTTACTTGCTTGTAAGTGAGCTGGGATTAGGAAAGTAAAATGGGATTGAGGTAGAGATCTCATGGGTAAGCTTGTCCAAAGTGTGATTTATGTAGCTTTCCTTCCATAGTTGCCCAGTTTGACACATCTGACTTTTGTCTTCTAAAAATTAAGCTCTTCGAAAGGGCATTTCCAAGCTGACATCCATAGTTGTGCCTGGGTGCTGTAGCTGTTCAGTCTCTGCACTAGCACAGTTTGCCAGCCTAGCTCTGTGGAGTTGGGTCCATCACACAGTGTTTGTGTTTCACAGGAATAAAAAGAAGACTTTTTATTTTTTCCCTCTAAGTTTGTGTGTTTGTATGTCCCCAGGACTTGTGTGATGGTACACGTCCTGTATTCACAAGCCAAAGTGGTTGTTTGCCAGGCAAAAGATAAAAGATTTGTGCAGCCACTCAAACACATTCCTCATCTATTGATTTCTACCTCTGCAGTCAGGTCAGAGCCTGGCATTTGTTGCAGACCCCATCAGATTTGCACAACCTATTTTTATGGCTCTTGACCTTACATGCTCCAAAGTGCTGATGAGCTAAATACATGTCCTGAACACAAGAATATTGTTAGAAGAGTGCATGTGAGTACAGAAGTGAGGCAGAAATAACACAGGCAAAAAATTTGAGGGAACATTTGCTGTCCTTTTATGACCTATCCAACGGAAAGAGTAGATAAGAGCTTTTGTTGTAGAATTTCCTTCCACTCTGGGTTAGTCTGCTAGGATGGTGAGGCTGGTTAGTTTAGAAAAGTTTCTTTTGGAGAAACTGAAGTCAGATTTGCCTCTTCAGAGATTTAAGAGAAAAGGATTTTTCTTCCCATTTTTCTGTGAATATTCCCAAGTTGGACATCAGTAATTCAAGCCAGGACATGCAAGGAGCATGTTCCTTGAGGTATGCTCACAACTACGCAGTCTGTCAGCAAGCGAAAACCATTGCATTGCTACCTCCACCCAGGCAGAGAACTGGCACACGAATAGGGAGGCTTCCATGCAGCTTCTTCTCCAGCTTTTTCTTTGGATGTGGCCCAGAGCTCATCCTCTCTTCTTTGCCCTGTAGTACGCAGGGACATCTAGTGGCTCAGCAATCCTGAACACAGTTTTGGATCATGAATTACCTAAGGGAGTAGGGATGCCTCATCCCGTGAGGAATTTAGCATGTCCTGAGAGTTGACATCCATGGGCATCTTCTGGGAAACAGATGGTCAGTGCTGTGGGTCAGTGCCGTGGGGACATTGTTAATGCTGAAGAAAGTGTGATATTAAATTCAGACCGGTTAATCTGAGAGTTTCCTTCTTAGTCAGCCAGACCTTTGAGCAAGGTCCAGCAAACCTCTTATCTGTAAACCAAGCATACTACTTCACAAAAGCTGGAGATAGTTTTTGGTAGCACTTTCAGTGCCTTGGATTTCATTTTTTCATTTCTCACAGGCTGTGTCTTACACAAAGGATTAATCTAAGAGCAACTTTAAGTATTCTCCATCCCATGGGCTACTCCTTTCCCTGCTGCTTTGATGGATGTTATCTCTGCTGCATCCCAGGCTTAGGGCCCTCACTGGGGCCCTTGAGAAGACCTGAGGAAACGTGTCTCCTGATGCTCTGCTGCCTGCTCTGCTCAGTCCTGCCAGGCTCTTCCTCTTGGCTCCTGCTCCACTGCACTCCAGACCTTGGCTGAAGTCCATACCTGAGTGTGTGCTATCCATAGAAGACAGAACTTGAGATTAGCCTCGAATCTACACTATGGTGCCTGCATAGGTGCACACAAATGGCAAATAGAGTTGACATTTTTCACAAGTCCCTGCCCAAAGTTGTTCCACTTACGGTAGTGATGAAATCAGGGAATGGTAGATGTTCTGAGACCTTCAGTCTTGTATTGGTGTGGTTTCTGCAAAATCAGCAAGGGAAAGCCCAATGGTACAGTGTCCTTCCTGCTTATTTCTTTCATGCATTGCAGGAGTGATCTCCAAATCCTAATAAAATTCTTAACATGATGGATTTTAAACAGCTGTGAATCTCTGTGACTAACTATGGGGAAGAGTTGAGCCAAAGCTTTAATGGCGATACTTTGAAGGCTTTTCTCATGAAGATCCAGGTAAAAGGATTTTTATCAGGCTATGGGTCTGTACAATGCATATTTTTGAGATGCAACAGCTCAGCTAAAAACCATGAACTTCTAGAATTTCTTTGTGAGTCCCTCACAAAAGATTCACCAGCATCTCTTTGCCCCATTTTTGGGCTGGTTCTTAAGGTTTTACCCGTAACATTCTTCAGTAACAGATGCCAAGACATCTCCTGAGATATTTTTTGAATAAGAACTTCCATCTGGCGCTGTATCCTTAGAAGCTGTGACTTGGCTTCTTTGTCTGCAGGGTGGTTAGTCCTAATGAAGCAAGCACAGCAATTTGCTGAGCAGAGATATATGCTTATCAGATCCTGTTACTGAGCTGATTCTCTTTTATAATTATTTATTCTGACTTCAGTAGATGAAGCAATGTGAAAACACTTAAACCCAGGGCTTTCATCAGGAAGACACAATCTCACACTCCTGTGAACAACTGAAAGCTGCCTATACAGAAACGGGTAACTGTACTGGTATAGCTGTCCCACTATATCCTGCCAGGCAAACTTCCCATTCTCTTCTATCTAAAGATAAATGTCCTGATTTAAATTATGTTGAGATGAGCTTCATAGAAAAGAAGTACTTTTTTTTAGAGGGACAGCAGTGTCCATAGAGGGAGAATTTTACTGGCGTAGCTAAACTAGTATAATTATACTGGCATAATTATGCTGGTAATTTTCCCAGTGTATACAAGCTATGAGTCTCAAATTGTGCTTCACTGGCAGAAGAGACTCCTTTGTTGGAGAGATTCTTTAGATCTGAATCAGGTCATTAATAAGTGCTTCAGCACTCAAGTCAATGCCTCACATTTTATAAAGACTTTTACTCTTTGCCTCCCAGAGAACCCCAACTGTTTTATGCTTGTAACAGATTCTACATGAAACCTCATCCTATGATGAGGGAAAGCGAGCACAGGGGAGAAGCGTAGCAGTTACTTCCCATCAGCGTTGTCAGTGGCACAAGGCCTTGTGGAGAGAGAGCTCAAACACCACGAAATAGCAGCAGACTGACATTGTGTGGGTTTGTTTCTTTGCCTTTCTATTTCTTCTGTTTTACATTTCCGTAGCCTGTTTTGCTCCCTGCTAACAAGATTTCTGTTCAAAGGGGGACTCTGTGTGTGACTTGTAATACATACGAAAACAAAAGCTGTGCATGATGGTTTATGAGAAGACATGAAAGCTCATAATGTAACCATGTGAAATGGCTTAAGTAATTTGAACAGAAATATCTTCAATGACAATGAGTCATCAAGACCAAGATGGGTGCCTCATGTGAAACATAACTGTGTCAAGTGGATGAGGCTGTAATACAGCCACAGCCTTTGCTAAATATAGCCATATACACATATCAGTTGAACTGGAAGTATGCAGAACAGCAAAATAAATGGCTTAAACAATCATTAGACAATAGAAAGCTAAACAAATATGGTAATTATATTTTCTATAAATAGCAAAGTAAACTCACCAATCAGTGGGTTTTCTTTATTAGTAATTATTGCTGAATGAAATGAATGAGAAATTATGATAGGTTTTACAGAATTACAGAGACACTGATTGGAACTAATTGGGACCAGCCTCCCTCATACAGGACTACTGCCAACACCTGCTGTCAGCTGTGGCTTTGTCTAGGCAAGTTGTGAAAATCCCCATGGATGGTGATTTTGTAGCATCTCTGGGTACCTCCTCCACTGTTACCCTCCAAGTAAAGCTTTTCCTTATGTCCAAACTGAACCTCCCCAGCCACATCTTGTGACTATTGCTCATCATTCTCTTCATGGTCTCCCTGCCAGCTTCTTGAATGCAAAGTCATCTATCTTCTGGACATTTTGGTAGCTCTATGCTGGGTCAGCTCCAATTTCTGCATATCTCTCCTAACTTGGGAGTGGGAGCATCCACAGTGGGACACAGAATTCCAGATGTGCAGAGGGGGATTGCAATTTGATCTGCTGGACACACTCCTCCTATTGCTGCTCAGGATCTGGTTTGTCTTATGTACAGGGAGAGCTTCCTATCCGTTTCTATTCAGCTGGTGTCTACTCGCCCTTTTCACCATGCTTCTCCCCAGCAGCCAGTGTTTGGATGCCTGGGGTTGGCCCAGCCAAGTGCAGAACATCACACTTCATTGATATTCACACCATTTTTTGTTATCCTTGTCTTCAGGTTTATCAAGGACTAGTTTGAGTGAGGCTCTGCCTTTCAGAGTGTCAACCTCTCCTAATTTCCTAGCATCTTCAAAATTGCTGAGGATTTATTCTATTTTATTATTCAGGTCATGGATACTGTTTGTTACTGGCCAACAGCTGGTTGATGGCTACCAATCAAGACATGGATTGGTAGCCTTTGAGATCAACAGTCCAGGCAGCTCTCTGGTGGAGTATAAATCCTCAGGTTCCAGATGAGAGGGCTGTGGAGATGAGTCAGAAGTCTTTGTGAAATCAAGTATACTTTATCCAATACTCTCTCATCTTCAAAGCAAGAAGACATTTCATCCCTGGAGGCAATCAGGTCAGCCAGGCATGATCTGCCCTGGGTAAACCCACACTAAATGTTGCACTTAGGGCTTGTATCAACAAGACCACACATTTTTGCAGTACAAGAGAAAACAGTGTGTCCACTAGATACGTGAAATTCACTGTTGGTCAGTCTTCCCACCTACCGATTCTGACCCTCCAGCCTAGGCTCAGAGCCTTCACTATGGCTCTTGAGGAGAGCCAAGGACAAGGTGTCCTGGTGCACTGTTGCCCTCTATGTTTAGTCCTGCCAAGTTTCTCCTCTTGGCTTTTGCTCTACTGCACTCTAGACCTTGGCTTGTATCCACATGGAGTGTGTGCTTACATATCCAAACAGATCAGGAGAAGAGTTAAAATTTGAGATTAGACTCAAATCCACACTACAATGCCTGCATAATGCACCCACAGAGGGCAATGAAGTTGACATTTCTCACAAGTCCTTGCCAGGTGTGCTCCCACTTGGGGTTCTGCAGCCTAAACCCACCAGGCAAACTTTGGAGCTTGTTTTGGTTGCAATTCCTCTCTGTCCTGGCTGGTCAGAGGCTTAGCAGTGCTCACTCTTAGATTCCCAGCTGGGCAAGCCATGAACCACAGGGAGGGTCTCTGTCTTCTTCTGCCATTAGGATCTACTAACACCGTACATTGTAAGGACCGTACATTTCTTTCAAACTCAACAAAATCAAACTGACTCTCTCTCAGTGTGTCATACAGGATTATTAGATTTAAGTAGATATTGGTCTTGATTTCATAGCTACTCCTGTGTTACAGGAGTTACATAGCTACTCTGTGCCCTGAAATTCTTTCTCTCTTGTTTTTCCAAGAAGGATGTTAACACATGTGGCTAAACAGACTCCCCAGTGCTTTAGGTTTTACAGCCACACAGTCCCCACAATTCTTAATTCATAAATTCCAGCATTGTTTTCTCAAGGAATTCAATTCTAAAGGGTGTCAAAATTCTTTGTGACTATTCATGCTACTGTTTTGTCTTTCAAGTAAGACTCCATACATCAAGATGATAAAAAAATGGATAAAAAAATTCTCCACTGAGTAAGTGACAACTTTGCCTCATTTTCTCAGTCTACACTGGATGAGGAGAATGTATTGCATCCTTTAAGATTTACTTACCAGGGAGGCATAAAGACTTTTAATTTAGCCAGTAAATTGTCTTCCAAAATTTATTTTTTATGCTGTAATGAGGAAAGCCATTGCACATAGCAAAATGCTTTTTTTGCCCTCTCCATTTAGCCTGTTAAATCTGGCTTTCTCTAATGCTCTTTGTGATACAGAAGGCTAAACATTCTGTTCAGATCAGCTCCAAAATGCAATTCCCATTGGTCTTAAAGCTGCAGGAGGTGTGGCAGTACTTTCGTTAATCTGGCTGCCGTTACCTGAGCCAAGTTTGCAGCATCTGTACTTATTAATGAAATAAGACTGTGTGAAAAGCATAGCAATTGGTCTTTACCAGGGTTAGGAACAGTGTTAGAGCATTATAAGTCTCTGTAATGATGAGAGTATAGTTCCATTACCAGACCTAACTCTAAACTTTTCCAGTAAAGGAGATGCCAGTTCTTCCATAATATTTAACAGTAGTTTATGGTTCATGCACTGGATCTTTTTGAGGCTCGATCATGTTCTCACAAAAGGCAGTGTTGTGTCTTTCTTCCTTGTGAGGGTCCTTCACATCATTTTGACAACTTGCAAAACTGCATCTGTTCATCTCAGGGCTGCCCAGTGTTTGCACTTTGCAGACACATCGTGTTGGTTATGGAAGCAGACAGAAGTGATGCACTGAGCCAGTCTGTGCTGGGGAGCACCAGGGCACCACCCCAGGTCATGGGCAGGAGACCAGGTATCCCATAGATCATCACTTGGACCAACTTAGCCCTATTTTAAAAGCATCCTGCCTAATTTTTATGTGGAAACCTTTTTAAGAGGAGCATTTTTAATTCAGGTTAAGTTAGCTGAGGTTAGAAAGAAAGTTAACTTGCTCTGGACAATAAAAAAAAATTCTCCAACTTTGTCCTTTTATGTATCATTTGTCACTATCTGCTCCTGTAACCATGATCAAAAAGGGAAGGAAAGAGGAAAAAAAGAGAGCGTTAAGAAGAATCAACTCCCTCAGAAGCTTGTGTGACCTGTGAGCCAAACATGCTTTCAAAATGCACAAAATTGAGCATGTGCCCATACACGTGTGTGTGTACAACATTTTTACTGAGTGTTAAATAAGAGGAGAGAAAAATACACCTGTGGTGAAGCTGCTGCCTGTGTTTATCAAACAGGGTAAATCTTGTTATCCAGAGATTTAAATGTTTGTTTCAAGTAACCAAAGAACAACCCATTTCAACAGCCACAGATTGCATTTGAGCTCTCTTTCCTCCTGTAGATCCAAGCTGACCTCTCTCCTTTTCTGCTGATGTTTGCAGGCAACCATCAAAAAAGATTAAACAGACTAATACCGTCAGAGCAGTGTAGCTGCACAGAATTTCTCTTGTCAGCTTAACAGAATGTGTTGACAGTGAATTTGCTTTGTAATGCTACAAGTTCACTTGATATTTCTATCCGGGATAATGATGTCCTGCCAGATCCATTGTGCTGGAGGAAAAAGTGTCCTTTGCCCTTCCAACGTTTGTGATGGAACAAGAGTTAGGCAAAAATAATTAGCTAATATTTGTCTAGGGGCTTATCTGCACAGAGAAGCCAGGCAAAAGGGATCTCATGCTTCTAGGAAAAAATTGCCAGAGTATAAAAGAAGGTTTCAAGGCTAGAATTGAACAAAATGTTCTCAACTCTTCAAAAAATAAAAAGTCATGGGAATCCATTGATTTTGATGAAAGCAAAATGTTACACAAGTGAAAAGAGTAATTTCTACTTTTTAATTTTACTTCAGTACCTCCAAAATAGTTCCTGAGTTGTTCCAATGTCAGAATGCTAAACTTAAGAGGTTATAAGTTACTTAATTATGTTTACACATTTTTGTTAACATAAACAAATAGCTGAATAGAACCATATATTGTACTTCAGATAGATATATTTATATATATATTTTAAAAAGGATATATCTATGTATATATACATATGTATACATATATTAGCCTTACACAAGTTATACATGAGTTTAGTGGCTTTTGTAGCCATGCCCCATAGCCCTGTAGCCCTCCCCTGCCCAGAGGTGTCCCTGGCACATCAGGTAGAAGCTACAGCATCCTGGAACAGCCAGAGAGAAGACTGCTGCTACCAGAAAAATTGTTTCATGCTACAGACTGCTTCTGGCCCTTTCCCAAAAAAAGTACAAGTCAATCAGCAACCCAAAATGTAGGTAGATTCTCCCAGCAGGTTCCCTGGCCCTTTTCTGCCTTAGCACTCACTCACAGTCTGAAGACACAAAAAAGGGAAGATAAGAGGGATGAGGTGACTCAGTCAGGACGGCAGATCAGTGGGACAGTCTGGGCTAAAACTCAGGTCCTTGGTAATCTATCCTGCCTCTTAGTGATGCAGTGCTGCCTTTAATTATACCTGCTGACTGTAAAGCCTGAAGCCTGCTGCACAGGTACGCTACTGGTAAAGAACTGCAATGCATGTACATAATTATCTCCTTAAGACATGGTGTTAATGACATTGTTCATTGAGTTCTAAACAATTCTGGATTTTGGAGAGGAAATTTTGCAACCTGGAGCCCAAGGCTTCTTAACTAAACTTGATTCTCATTTGGTTTGTTCCTCAAGAGATATTTGCAGGCCTCATCCTGAAAAAGTGGGAGTTCAAGGTGACTTTAAGATGAAAAGAGACAATGTAATTATCATCTTGGAAGCAAATGACTGAGGTTAACCAATATTCTCACTGTGAGAGTGATCAGGTTAATAATTATCACCTGCACCTCGCTTCTTTTTGAAGTGGCAAGGAAGGTCCCCAACAGATTTTTCAAGAAGATCATGACAATAACAACTCACCGAGTACTTAGCATGTTTCATTAATATCTTGATCTAGATATTAGTATACAGGTATTTCCCCTAGATAGAAACACAGTAATCCTTCAGGCTGTGCCATCCAATATTATGCCCCCTAATATTCAACTTATTTCTCTTAAATAATGCTTGAGAGAATGAAATTTTTTAGAATAATTTTAATGTGCCATTTTTCAAAATGTAAAATTCAAATTTGATGTATTTTCAGAGCCATAATCAGAGTGGTTTCATTTGCAAATCACTAAGGAGACTGAGAGGTCCAAGTATTTAATTTATCCAAATCACTCAGAGAAGTTCATCTTCACCTGTAGTGTACTTTTTATTTTATTTTTTTCTAAACCTATGAGTGAATTCTCAGCAAACCGTGCTAGGGTTTGGCTTCTGCAGTCAACTTCAATCTCTTCAGAGTGGCCAAACCAGTGAAAATGGTCAACAGCTATTGCATACAGTAAAGGGATCTAAAACTTGTCTCCAGTTCTGTAGATCTATAACTCAGAGAGGGCATAACTGAAATCTACAGTCCTAGAAGTAAAAAGCAACTACACAGGTTCTGAATCTAACACAGATTCAGAATTTAATTTTTGCTATTTATGACTTAATATTTTCTTGTTCAAGTAGGAAAGACTTACTGTACTGAACAATTCCATGTTGTCTCACTGTAAATATTTGCAATATAAGAGTCCATCTGAACTACCATTATTAATCCCCTTCACAACCAGCAGGGAAATACAGGTATTAGTAGGTGATTCAGATAAATGTCTAAAAAAGATGAACCTCACACTCTGTAATTGCCAGTTTCTTCCCAATATTTATAGAAGTATCTTAGGGAAATCACTCAGATGTAGACATCCACATGATAGACGGCTCACTTTAGTTGAGAGAAGTAACTTTTCTTGTCAGAAGAAACCAGATCTGCTCTTTTCCCTGCCTACTGGACAGACGAATAAGATGGCTATTTCTCCTCTACATGATAGGTTCTGGAGATATCAGAGAAGAACCTTTGGGTTGAGCATTCCGAGAAGATGGAAGAAAGAAACAAAGAGGTAGGACAGGAAAATTTAAATATTCCATTATATGCTGGGGTCCTTTCTTCTGCCTGTCTGACTTTTTGCTGAGCAACATGGAGTCCTGCTGCTCTGGAAAGCAAACAGAGGTGAAACCCAGACAGAGGATAAAGTTGTGCAGTGTTGTAATAGTGCAAACAGAGGTGACTGGACACATCCAAAAGGAAGTACGACACTTCAGCATTAAATTTTAAATGTAACTTTTGTTTTGCAACATATATTGACAATTTTAATTTTTTTAATCTTTATTTTGTATAGCCACAAGTATCAGAACTTTGAGGTTTCACAAAAAATGGAAAACCTTCTGTTCAGCTCCACTTGTCTTGTGCAAGGTGACTTCATTATGGTTTCAGATATGTCACAGCTAAGGAATAACTCCTTACTAGTGTAGATGAACATGTGTAGGAAGAGAATGTTATTGGTGTACTCCTACTGCAAGCAAAACACTTTGAACATACTAGCTTCAGCTGTAGTTGCCTTTTAAATTGCTTTTGTCACCTAGAAGGTCAATGTAGAAGGAGATTTTATTGAAAAGAGTGAAAAAGGGGGCAATAAAACGATACTGAAAGCAAAGAAGAAGAAGAAATATATCCAGGTGGTTTTGTATTCAAGGTGAAGCATTGTGAACAATTGCAGTTGAGCAAAACAGACAATTAATGGGATTAGGGAATATAAGAGAACAGACTGTTAGCTCCAACCATGAAGTGATGGAATGGAAACACAATTCAATAAGATGATAAGAAGGAAAAGCTGAAACTCTTTAATGCAATACTTTAATGAGGCATTGCAATAGATAATGTTGGAGCTCTACAAAAATCAACTGCCTCCTACCTCCCACTTTTAATACCCAAGTCTAAAATTCAAATCCTCAGGGCAGCTGCATTGTTACCAACCAAACCTGGAAGTGCCTACAGGTTCCTAGTCTGAGGTTTTGCTGTGAAAACCCAAGGAGCTATTTGAACAGAGATTTGAGAAGGGCATCCTCAGAACCTCATAAGCCTGGGATTTCTTGATCCCCAGAAAACTCACAAAGTGTTTCCTGCAGGTCTCCCTTGATGGTCATAATCTGGTGATCATTCTCAGCACATGGTTAAGCCTCAGATAATGTGACCTTAGAGTGGCTTTAGCTGCTCAAGTTCTTCTTTGTAGGAAATACCTGAATGTGGATTGGATCTGGAAAGTGAATTCTCATTTCCCCTTCCCTAATTCACTGACAAACTAAACTGTGACCCAGAGAGCCATCCTTCTTCTCATCTGTTTTATCTCCTCTGTCTTCTCTCCTCCTTCCAATGAACAAATTACTTTAATTACTTTCCTTTCCAAAGTGCCCCTGTCAGCCTCGTCCTGAGGGCATCTTATGTGATGTGGGAAAGGCAAAGGCAAATCCTATCAGAGAGATGCAATGGTGGGAAGGTGGGATGGGTAAGAAGCTTCAAAGCTTCTAGGAACTGAGTGCTTTTTCTGAGTAGTTTAATGGAGTACTGAGTAGCCTGGCCTTGACTGTTTTTGTTTTTAAAGGACTGTGTTTATTTGGGTAATAGATATGTTTGGCCTTCCAAGGACAAACAGAACATTGGAGATGGTGAATATTCTGTGTGCACGTGGCCTTTTCTAATGGACTGTGGTGGAGGGATCTGGCAGTTTTGCCACTTTGAGGGCTCTTTGCTCTCTAGGTCACTGGCCCAAAGAGTATTTTTGATGTCAACATAGAACAAAGTTTCCTGTGAACAGCTGCCTGTTTACTGCAAACTCACCTATGGCTGAAGCCTATTTACAAGTAGAAGAAACTCCAGTACAGCAGGACAGTGAACTCTCTGGAGCAAAAGTCTATAACAAGCCTTCTCCCAGGCAGAAACAATTAGTTTGTCCACATAAAATTCTCTTTCTGCCAGGCTCCTAGGCACCCTGACTGCTGGATCCCCAAGTTTCTTGATCATCAAGGAGAAGACTATTTAGACTTTATTAAGCAAACAAACACTATCTTCCTCACAAATATCTGCAACATCTGGCATGGTTTCTCACACAACTCTGCACTGCTAACCAATTTGTGTTTCACTAGTGCACACACTGAATATAAAAAAATCAAGAAATAAATGACCTGCCTTTTCTCTTAAGAGTGTCTCCTGTTGGTTAAGCTTTCCACTTTCAGGCTTCACTGTTTTCTGTTTGAGGAAGCAGCTAAGCAAGTGCAGCTCTTTCAGTGCCTCACAGCAGTACGTTTTATGTAATTTTCACATGATATTGCTGTCTCTTCTCTTTACTCTCAATAAGCTTTTTTTAAGTATGTTTTTTAAAGTGGACATCAAAGATAGATAGGGTACTCCAGCAAAATCCTTTTCATACTCCACTGCTCATGCAATAAATTTTCTTATTTTTTTGCTAATCTGTGAACTCCTCTTTCTTATTATGATACAATTTCAAACTCTTCCTGTCAAATACTGAATTGGATTCCGTTGTCTATAGTTCAGAAATTTTCGTTCTCTTCATTGCAGCAGAAATTTTATCCGTAAGAACCAGCCAAAGTATTTATAGCAAATAATTAAGTACATTAGTTTCATTCTATCTCTATTTGTTGTGCCTTTGTTTACAGCTTTGGAACTGCTTGTTGCATATATTATTCATGAATATTTCAATCCATTTGCTGTGCACAGGCTACTTGTGCCAACTGTGTCTCTGGCTGTTCAGTTCTCTTGTTCAATCTACTTTGCATTTTTAAATGAAAAATAGACCTTGTCGTGGGACTGTGTACTGAATCAGATAGACTTTTGCTCTGATCTGTTCTAACCATTTTTTATTTGTGCATACTTACACCCCAGAAAAAGGAAAAAAAAAAAAATCAGAAGTAAAACTTGTGATATTGGGTTGTTCTAAGGAATCTAGAACAGTTAAAGAAAAAATGTTGATACACCCCAAATTTTCAATGTCCAAATGGAACGTTTCTTTCTGTTCTTTGCAACAGTTTTTCACTTCAAAGCTTAAGTAAATGAAAATTATTTTTTAAAGGAAATAAATAATTATGGAAATTTTGATTTTGAAGATTTTTGGGTTTTGTCACATTTTAGGGCAGGCTTATATCACACAACTCCAGCTCCATTCCAGAGACATGACTGGTTTTTGGAGTCTTGTTGCTTTGTTTGTATGGCCAAAACTATCACATGCAATAGATGAGAAACAAACTTCAGCATTAACTTTTATGCGGTATCCTTGATATCCTATGGACATAAAAAAATATTCCTGAGAACTTTCATGGAAAAAGTGAAAAGTAGTAAGATTTAGTAATTTTCAATCTTTTTCTGAAAGTGGAAATAAATAAATTGAATGAATACTTATTTTTTTAAAGCATTTTCCAGTTCAAGTGTCTTTGTTTATATCAGGGAAAATCTTCAAGTCACTGCCAGAGGTGTAAGCTTTTTTTTATAGGTAAAATGCTGTTTTCATAGTATCATGATCAACACCTGGGCCTGTCTCCTGCTGTCTGGCCTTGGGCAGATAAACTAAGCTGTGTAGCTCACACTCTTTGTGTCTTTGTGTAGACAGTGGGTTAAAAAATTTTGTCTTCTACTCTTTTTCTCTTTTGTTTTTTTACTCTACTCCCTTCTATGAGAAGGAAAGCTCAGATTTATCTTACCTATCTTTCAGCAATTCAGGTGCCTGCACTATTTATGTATAGCCAAGGCAGAGAATCACTTCCAGAGGGCAAGTGGCTGACAAATGTCTGAAGCATCCTACATAGTGTCCCATTGTTTATAGGAGAAGCATCAATTGATTGTGGTCCTAAATTAGATTTCTCAGGTAAATGTCTCAAGTTAGGTCTGCTGAATCCAGGCTGCACTGTCTTTCATTAATAAACACTACTTATCACAGAGGATCCTGATACAGGGGCTGCAAGTAAGATATGAATACTGACAAAAAAGTAATAATGCTTGTATCCAGCAAATGACAAAGCTGGTGACCAAAGCTGTTAGATGTTTTTCCTTTTTTTAATAGCACCTGAACAAAGACAACAGTACAGGTTCTTTTACTATCGGGACCTAATCTTTAAAGTACATCAAAATTACTTAAGTAAAGCCTAAAATGTGAATTTGACTGGAATCAAAGTCAAATAGACTTAGCCAAAAGGTTATTGTCCACTTGTGTTTCTAAAATGCCCTGTTCTTAGAACCGGAAAGGAAAATTATCGGGTGTCACCCCAGGTGACAACAGTTTGTCAACTCTTTCCTGCCTTTTTTAGGACCCTCAATCTTATCTTTTACAAATGAGGCTTCCAAAGTTCAAAGAACTGCTCTTCAAAATTCTGTGAAGTCAGGTCACCTTATCAGCACTCTCCTGTTTGAACCACTCTTACATGGTTTACTGTAAAGGCTGAACATGCAAGTTCAGAGCACTTGATTTATTTCTCTGTCCCTGCCTGCCCTGGGCTTGCAGGACTGTACAATAAAAGAGGATGATGCCAGAGCTCTTTTCCAGCAAATGAGAGTGTCCCTGTTAGGAAAATATTCTCTTGCAAATATTTACTCCACTTTTGGCTGAAAACTAAAAACAAAGGTTCCAACTGTGCAGGCTGAACTGGCCAGAGGACACCCTGAGTTATCAGCATGTGTGTATTTCTGGGAGACAGGACATTGCAATGATTTACCTCTGATTTCTGGCAAAGTGGGCACATTTTTACTCCAAATTTGGGCTTGAAAACTCAGTTTCTCTCCTTGTCATAAGAAATAGGTGATTTTCCTTTCTGTTTACTTGAGGTCAGGGCAGTTTCTTTCCGCACTACAGAAAACAAGCACAGCTCCAGTCCCATCCCAGACTGTCTCCCAGTGGTGGATGACAAATCATGCTGGATCGTCAGCTGTGGCAGAGGCCTCCCCATCCCACAGGCATTTACATCTATGAGGTTACAAGTCCCACAGCTATATGTGAACATACATAAGAACATAAGAAAAACACACATATACATAAGAAATCTTAGCAAAGCAAAGGATTTTTGAGTCCATGTTTAAGTTTGGCCCAGTATCAAAGAGTTTAAGAAAATGCGAATGAAGGAAATCCATAACCAAACCTAAGCCCCAGGCTCCTGAAATCTTTGAGCTGAAGTTCTCAACTTTCACATAAGGACTTGGATGTTTCCTATCTAAAATCAAATTGCTACCATCAAATCCCTCCCATCCCACCTGTCTAGACAAGTCCCACAGAGCAGAAATGCATTCTCATTCCACATAAAATTACTGTCCTGTTCTTTTCCATACACACACCAATTTGCACCTAAATTCTCTGCCATAACAGCCAGGTCATTTCCCCTTGCTATTTCCAATGTCTGTGTGTCAATACATGGAGGCACTCATGATGCAGGTGGGTAGAAGAAAGAAAACTGTGTGACTGAAATGGAGTTCCCCTCAGCAGGATCCAGTCTCCACCTATATCATAAACTGATCTGCTGGTCATGACTAAGTATCATTGTCTGGGTCTTAGAGTCCAACAAATAAGGAATAAAAATAGTCTACTTATTCCTTGTCCAACATTTCTGTTCATGTTTTAAGTTTTGAGGGTTGAAGATTGCTTTGATGAAATGGCATTTGGATGGGAGAAACCAAAATCTAAGTATTTCAGTGACAGAAATGTGACCTGTCAGAGCTGTTTGGGTGTTTGCTCAATCCTTCTTAATTATTTTCTTCTGAGGCAATGCAAGAATAAGAGGATGCAATTTTCTGGCATTTGAATAAGGGTCTGCTGTCCTTAAAAAATGATGGCTTTATGTGCAAATTAACATAATTTCAGTGCTGACTTATCTGTTTTTCTCTCAAACTAGGTATTGAATTAGTGTTTCTGTGTATTAAGAGAATGCTGTTTACTGGAAGCCTAAGGTACTGTTTTCCAGAAAGAAACCACTTTTAAACAAAAATGATATATGAGAAAGAACTTGACCTCTGCACAAATATCCTTGTCTCCATCTAGCTTCAATAAAGCTGGTGGAAAGCTTCTAAGGAGAGCTGAGTTGGATGTTCTTGTGTGTAAACCAAGATATATGGCCTCATAACTTTTTCTCAGCATGTCTTATTTATTCAGTGAATTCCACTGTCTCTTTCCACAGGGACCCTTGCAATCTCCTCTGTCAATAATGCCAGTCATCAAATCCCAATGGCCAAATTGCCACAACCATAATTGTCACCTCCTTTTTCCTTTGCTGTGCTTCCTCACCTGCCAGCATCAATATATTTAAGACACAGCCTATAAAAACAACCAGGTAGCATGCAGAGAATAACCAAGTACTCCTTCTGCTTCTCTTGTTTTCACTTCCGTTCTCTCTTTTTTATCTGACTTCTTTGTTACATTAAATCCCAGTGATGAATTATAGAATAGTTTGGATTGGAAGGAGCCTCAAAGATTGTCTCATTCCAACCCCCCTCATTTCAAAGGGACAGTTTTCATTAGATCAGGTTGCTCAAAGCCCCATCCAATCTGGCCTCGAACACTTCCGGAGATGGTGCATCCATAACTTCTCTGGGGAAACTGTGCTGATGTCCCAACAGTGAAGAATTTCTTCCTTGTATCTAACCCTACCCTCTCTAAGTTTAAAGCCATTACCCCTTGTTCTATCATTATATACCTTTCTATAACAAGTCCCTCTCCAGGTCTCTTATAAGACCCCTTTAGGTACTGGCAGGCTGCCCTCGGGTGTCCCTGGAGCATTCTCCTCTCCAGGCTGAAAAGCCCGAACCCTCTCAACACTCTCCTGTCTGTATAGGAGAGGTGCTCCTGACCTGTGACCATCTTTGTGACCCTCCTCTTGACTCGCTCCAGCAGGTCCAACATCCTTCTTATGCTGGCGATTCCAGAGATGGAGGTAGTGCTTCAGATGAGTTCTCATGAGACCTCTCTCGACCTGCTAGCCACACTTCTTTTGATGCAGCCCAGGACATTGTTGTCTTTCACAGCTGCAACTTCACATTGTCAGATGACACTGAACTTCTTGGCAATCAGCACCCCCAGTTCCTTCTGCTCAGGGCTGCTCTTGACCCATTGTCTATCCAGCCAGTACTAGAAGCTAGGTGTAATTTAACTGAAGCAGAATCCAGCACAGACTGTCAGTCCTTCAGGCAAGGTGTAGGAACTCTGTCTGGGGGGGTGCTCGGTGCGGGTTCGGACGGTCGGGACGGTGACGAGAGATCTCTGTAGTCAGATCTTGGAACATGCGGTTTATTGCAAAGGGCGTGGGTACAGGGGCGCTGCTTAGAGCTGCAGCTGGCAGCTCTGAGCAGGCCCAAGAGAGCAAGAGAGTAAGCGGGTAAGCAAAGAGAGAGAGTAGTAAGAGAGAATAGTAAGAGTCTATAGTAAGAGTAAGAGCGTAGTAAGAGTGAATAGTAAGAGTCTATAGTAAGAGTCTCTGAAGTCCTGGTTACAATACAATAAATCATCTTCTGTACTGAATATTCTAATTGTCACTAACCAATCTAATACAAGATACAAATCCTATAGCATTTACATACAGCCTATAAGAGTTCTTATATTACCATAGAGTGTTACATCTTAACTTCTAAAAACTACTCTTTGGACCCCTTCTGCTGAGCTAGTAGGGTCTGCTCTGACCCTTGGACCTGCCTGCAAGCAGAGGGTATTGTTCAATCAAGAGGGGATTACCTTCAGTCGGCCATACCATTGTTTTCCAGTTGTTCAGTAACTAAGACTTGGTATCTCAAAGGTGGCTTTCATTTCGATCTCGCTTATAGTTTTCATATTCCCAAAATCTTTTGTCAGGCAATCATATTTATAAGGCTTTCCTGTTTCATCTTCCCCAACAGCAAGGAATTGCTTTTTTTGTTGAAATGCCCAGCATATTCTGAAGGAAGAGTTTAGAATAATGACTATTGATGTTGTTACCACACAGGGGAAGATAAATTGTTATCTGTGTCTTGCAGTTATTTTTTTCCACACTGCAAACAAGAGCAAGGAATGTGTATGTATGTTGTGTGGCACAGTAACTGCACAATCAATTACTCGTGCCTTGCATTTCAAATGATAGGCAATTGTTGCACACCCACTCCTTTGTGTCTGATTGCTTAATTCATTTACTTAACTCATTTAGGCAGAAGAGTCCTTAGTGGTTCCAGCTGTCTGGCTTTCTAGGCTAGAGCTGTGGGCAGTCAATTAGCTCCACCAGTCCGAAAAGCAGAAATGCATGCATGCAGCCTTCCAACCCTACTTACAAGGGTAGTGCAAGCCATTTGTTATAGAATACAACTCCCAACAAGACCATTCTGATCTCTTTCCAAAACCATACTTCCTTCTAGGAGTCTGAGGGTTGTTTCTCGATAATCTGTAACAAATTGCATTGAGTTGTTTCTCAATAATCTGTAATAAATTTCTCAATAATCTGTACACTGTCTCTGTTTTCCCAAAGCCCTGAAGGGCTGCAGCCTGGGGAAGGGCCCATGCCAGGGCACTGAGACCCTTAGCCAAGGTTAATCCACTGCAGAAGGAAAGTGGTGGAAATTCTGGAGAGCAGGTTTATGTCTAATACCAATTTTAGTCTTTATGTCACAACAGGCTGAGTCAGCTGCAAGGCAATGTCATATTGGGTCCTGGCACTGCTCTTGCTGACAAGGAAACCCTGGTGGAATCTCTTCCAAGTTTTCTTTGCTGCAGTCTGTCTGAACATATGACAACTTGGGGAGTGGGTGCTAAATTTATCCCAACCCATCATGATCACATTACTGAAACGCTTCCTTTAAGCACCTAGACTGACTTGATTTGGAGCTTGGCGATCCCAGCGTACAGTAGGAGAAGACAGTTCAGGGAATTTAGGTACCTATGGAGGGCAAGTCATCATAGGTGTGAGCTATCTTGCCCTTTGGAAATGCCTATCTGTCTCCACTGATTATAAGAGGACCTATAGTCTAAGTAGGGTTGAATCTGGGCTACCTCTTGAGAACAGGAATGGAAGGCCATTTGGGACATACTTCCAACAAAGGGCACTCTATGTACATCTCTTTATAGCCTTGACTGATTCATAGCAACTTAGCCCCAGCAGATACAGGACTGTACGAAGACTGAAACTGCCGCAGCAGAGGTGGACGGTAAAGTGCCGCGACCTTCCCAAAAGGCGTCTCCAGGAGGAAGCTGCTCGGTGCAGCCACCACACCTGCACACACACATACACACACACCAGACAGCTGGCAAAACAGTCCGACAATGAAGGAGCAGGAAGGGTCTTCGCATGGGGTTCTACGGGAGAGATTTACTGCAACCACACTCGTGCAAGGTTCCAGAGAAACTAACCTATGAACAATGGGGGGGCCAGGGTTACACAGCGGAGTGGAGAAAGCATCAGAGACCAATGATCCGAGGGCAAGGGGCGATATAAAGGTGGGGCCAGGGTAAGGGAACCACTAGGGAAACTCTAAGGGTGTATAAGGTAACAAGGGGTGTAGTGGCCAATGGAACCAACCAGGGAAGCAGAAGTGGAGTATATTAACATAACAGAACAGAGCATTCTGGGGGAAGCTTTTTCAGTCACCCTAAGCTGGAAAGGAACCTAGGACTTGTCCCACCATAGGACTCCCTTTGTTCCTTGTCTAGCAGGCCCACCAGCCCCCACATGAAATATTCAAGAAAAAAAGGATTTGAAAGTGTCAGCATTTCCACAGAGTTTCTGGCTGGCTGATGGGAAGGAGTTCTACAATATCAACTCTGTATTGCAGACATTCATTGCATGAAACTTTACAATTTCAGCAAGAGATTTGGCATAACAGTGTCACAGCCCTCAGACATTGTGACAAGGTAATACCTCCCACTTTGAAGAGAAACGCCTCAGATCCCTTGTGATACTTATTGGAGATTAATGCTTCAGAACGTCTGTAGAAGTGGGAGACGAATATCCCATAGCAATGCTTTACTTGATCAGACCAATCTCTTTAAGTGCATGTATTTGATAATCTTTTTTGATTTGAGTTGGTTGCTAACGGCCCATGGCTGTGTGGAGAACACCTTACAATTATCCAGCACCTTTCATCTGGAAGCCTTAGGGCTTTGCACATATTAATAGTTATATTAATAATTAATTGTGTTAATAGTAATGCCTCTTCCTTTATCAATGTGGGAATTGAGATTCGGAAAGGCTACTAAGTTTTTAAGCAAGGATATCTAAAGTTGGGGACTGTTTAGATGAAGGGAATCAGTGTTGCTGTAATTACTGCATAATTGCATTGCTGGAGACACCCAGTGAAGACAGACAGCTCCAGGACTAAACAAAGGAGTTGTTTTACTGGACTACTACAACGAATGTCAAAAAACCACAGGTTTCTGCCTACTCTTCCCTTCTGACTATGTGCCTAAATAGTCAGAGGTTGAGATCATTCACATGCTCCAGTGAAGCTGATAAGACAGAGCAAATTCCACAGTCATAAACCTAACTTAGGGCTAAGCAGGACTGTATTTAAGTGGCTGCTAATGATAGTAAAGCACCAATTACTGACACACAATTATCTTTGGATCAGTGAGGATCCCCTGCATTGGTGACTTCTGTCTGCCTGCAAATCTGCTAGGAGTTCCAGCACAGGGACCTGAGGAAGAGGGGAATGGTGGACTTTCAGTTTATTGTTCCAAGGATAAAAACCCTTAGGCACCTGTGAGGAAAGCTTAGCAACAAAGCATTAAGCATGCATCTAAGCATCCTTTGAATAGGCAGTCATGAATGGAAATGTAATTTGAGGGTGAGGGGGAGAGAGTGAGGTTCCAAGTACAAACCACAGCCAAAGGCATTGCGGAAAACCCTCAAATAAGCAAGCCAGGCTGGTCCCTTCAGCAGAGCCAAGAGGGTGTTGGTGAGAAAGTCCTGGTCATATTACTTGATGTAATAGCACCTAGAGAATGTGAAGTGCTCCTGAAGTGCTGTGTATTTATTTTTATTCCTACCCACTCATTATTGTATCTGACACCAGTTCAAACAGACATTGTGGCATGTCTTTATGCTGTCTGTCCCTTTAAGAATTTCTGTGTGCATCCCCCATAATCTTCCCCTTCCCAAGCAGTCCTGTGGTGCGTGTGGCTAAGCAGCACATGATTGTAATAGGTTAAAGAGAGTAATTAACAGAGACCACATCAGAGCTCTTGCAAAACATACAATGTGTTTATTCAGCATCATGTCGGCTAATTCCTAATGAAAGGGCACTGCACAGCAGAGTGCAGGACCCCAGTGGTCAGAAATAGTTCCACTTAAATGTTATTTACCTATAAAGAGTTCAGTTCTAATTAGGGGCGTGGGAGCCAGCAAGGGTGAAATCAAATCCTTGTCCCAACCATATTCTCCATGCTGGTGCCTAAAAAAGTCTTTTAATAACACACGAATGCTCAGTTGCATTTGATTTGTATGCTTTTCCGCTCCTCTAAACTTCCTGCTTTTGGCTGGGACTGGAAGTAGGACAGAATGAAAGATCATTATAAGATTTGGCTCTGTGGTATTTGTAGAAACCTCATGCACGCACACAAAATTAAAAATTGCCTGATCTCACAAGATGCTGCAGAGCACTGAGAGATAAACAAACTTTGGTCCCTTGTGCTAGGCTGGAGAGTGTAGAAGCGAAAACCTCCTTTGTTTTGCATGATATATTTGAAGTCTATTTATCGTACTTACAAGGATGCTGCATCCTATGGAATCTCACCACTACAATTTTTTTCATAAATATTTATTCCCCCAGCATCCCAGTAAATGAGAGGAATGTTATTATCCTCTATCAGAAACAGGGAACAGAGATTCATAAAAATGTTAAAATACTTATGAGATGCAGACAACCTTAAAGGCACCCTGATGGGCTTGAAAATTAGGTTTAGCTGGTTAAAGGCTTTGACTCCCAAGAGCAGCATATTTACATGGGGACAAGTAAATGGTTGTAGTATCTGACTACTCCCTTGCTCCTCTGCTGGACACGTACACTCCCACCACTGAAATGGACAACTCTGGGGCACACATCCCAGCTCAGGTTAATATGCTTCTGCTCCAGACACAGTCACCCTTTGAGGAAGTACCTGGGCACGGCAGATCTCTCAGATTATTCTGTAAGAGATGGAGAGTTGGAGAAGGGTCACATTCCTACAGGGAACCAGGGTGGAAAGAAATGGGTAAGGATGCCTTCACTCCACGACTGGCATCAGTCAGTTTGGTACTGCCTGCCTGTATCCTGTTGCTGGCTGCACTGAGCCCCTCTATTTATGAGACAGACCTTCAGGGTCTAAGCATGCGACTTCTCTGGTGAATGAGCTAACAAAATTGATCCCACCTGTTACTACAGGATTTATCCATAGAGATGAATCCTGAGAGTAGGGCAGGCTGATGAGAAGCATTTGCCAACTGCTTATAATCCCCAGGGTGAGAATCCTTGGGCCAGACAAAAGTGGAGGGCTCTTCCAAGCTGTCAGGAAATTTGGCAAGATGATGACAGGAATGATGAAAAAATGTACGAATTTGTGCTTGTGCTTCAGACTTATGCCTTTGAGCATGTTCATCAAAAGGTTCATGAACTAGGGTTTGAAGAATATTTTTCTGTCCCATAATCTGATAATTTCCCTTTCATAAGCTTTTTCATTGTGTTTTGTTTTTGGTGCTAGAGACAGGAAAGTGTGAAACCTGTCAGTTCTCCTTCCCAGGTTTCTGCATGAACTTTCTCTTCAGTTAGTTATGAACCAGGCTGGTTCACTCCCAGGTTTCACTTTGAGTCTGAAGTTCGAACAATCCCAGAATCTCAGCCACACATCTCAGTCATATGCAAATGAAGGTGTAAACTGGTGTGAGTTGGCCTGTATTTTGTGAATGCAGTCATGTTCATGAGTGTCTGAGAGTCTGTGCATGCATCTGTCATGCCTGTCCCTAGCACTCTCTATACACTGAGGAGTCCAGTATCTTCTAACTTCCCCCAGTCCCTAATGACCACTGGGTCAGTTTAAACCCAGCCCAAATTGGCTACATGAAACCAAGTTGTAAACTGCAATGGGACTGCCTAACCTTGTAGGGATCTGTTTAACCAGAGTTCCCAAACTCCCACTTGGAACCCTTACACGTGCCCAGGAGGGTCTTTCTGAAGAGAGATGAATGACAAGCCCCCCTCATCCAGACCTCTGTGGTGATACAGAATTAGGTATCAACCACCTAAATTCTTCCTACAGTCTTAAAAAATGCCATCAAGGGAGATGAGACGTTGGTTTGAGACTTAGAGCCACCTCTGTAATCTCATAAATCAGGTAGAGAGACATGGGATGTGGCCTGATCTCCCTCTTCCTGTGTTTCTTTTGCAAGGGTGCATGCAGAGCAGCCCAACCTCAAGAAACTCCTGAAAGATGATATTGCACACACAAAAGCACATAAAAAAAGCGGCAATGTCCAATTTTAGCCTTTTGCTCTCTGTCAATCTAAACACTTCAAATGTTTCTCAGTTTTCTCAGGTAGCAACCTGACGTGTTCTTTTACCCTTGCCTCCAAAAAGTCACCCCTGGAGCAGAGTCCCAGACCATGAGGAAGTGCATCCATCTTCCCACACTTGCTAGTTAGCAGTGAAGTTTGTTTTCTTTTGTTTCAGCAATGAAACGAATGCAGCAACTTCAGCTGCAAATGCTCTGACCAGAAGGGGCATAGGCAACCTGAGGATGAGGGTCTGACAGACCCACACCACAATTTTCTGAGCAGCACCAACCCCCTTAAACTTGCTTTTTTTAAAAATTCCAAAATAGTTTGCATCTGATTACCAACTAGTTTGTGTTGTTTTGGCATGTTTTTAAATTTTGTTATTTGTTTGAAGATCCCATTTACTCTTAGAGTATAGGCAGACAAATGGAAATCTCTCAGCAATGTATGACTAAGAAGCCTTTCAAGAACTTGCAAATTGTAAGCCAGAGAGACAGAGGTTTGAGTTACATATAGAAAACCTCTGCCAAATTTCTCTTATGTGAAAAACATATATTTACCCAGGACAAGAGAAATGTGTAGTTAGTCTGATAAAGCCATGGGTGTGTCTCTGTGGATTCCAGTGGGATTTTGAGTGTGTATCTCCAGACTCTTATGATCCTGCACTTAAGACATTAATTTTAATTAAACTATAAATTATAGATATTTAAAATTGTCACATCTAAGTGACAAGCACTTCTTACACAGATTTTATGGTACTGAGAGTTGTCAAATGCTGCAGCAATATTGACATTGTTCCTATTTGTTAACCATTATCTGAAAATTACTGTCTGTGACTTCTTGTTATGCCATAGGAAGAGACTATGTTGCAGGAGGATGCAACAATGAAGTTGAATAATTTTTCTCCCAGGTATTTGTGTTCCCATGGCTAGTACTGCTAAGCTCATCTGGTCATTTGTTTTTTCCTTCAAAAATCAGTTACTCCAACCACTTTTTTCCCCCCATACCCTGTCATCAATAATAAAAGGAAAAAAAAAGAGCATCATAAAAAATTCCTATTTTGATTTTCTTCTCAGGTGAGGCTTTACTTCATCTCCCTTTGCTCCCCTCTAGCTTCCAGGTGCATCTCAGCACAGAATCATTGTGAAAGGCACCCCATTTCTCCTGATGTAAGAGCCATAAAGCCAGCCAAAATGCCATTCTTTAAAGCCAAATGGAAAGAAAATGACTTTGAAGCACAGGAAGACATGAAAATTCAGTGTTTGCTTCTGCCCCGTGGCTTTCAGTGAGGCACTCCCAATGACTTCTAAGGTATTATCTTTTGCTTTTTTAGCTTCTCATTGATTTTCTTATTTTTTCATCCCATTTGTAACATGAAAACTAAGTCCTGTCATGGACTTTCTATAAAACTTATAGGAGAAGAGTGGATTATGATAAAGCCTTTTACTGTTTTCTTCCTGAGAGCTTTCACTTCTCCAAACAAGGGGCCAATGATTTAGCCAGCAGTGAGCAGCAAGTCATTCAGGGACAATTAGTCTCTTTGGCTAATCAAAATCTTTCTGTCTAACCCTTCTTTTGTACATGCTTTTTGTTCTCCTGGTAGAGATGGTCTGCCTGAGAAGTATGAGACTGAGTGCCCTGTGACACCTTTGCACTGCCAGGGCCTTTGGGTTGGTGTTTCTTTAACTAGTCCCCACAGATGTTACACACAACATTTTGAACATTAAGCTCCCTAAACATGATTTTGAAAAAAAACCAGCTGTAAGCTTATAGCATTTGAGCCTGGAAACCTCAGCTGAGAATTCCCACAGGCTTTATTGCCCAACTAGTTAAGAGGAAGTGTGAAAGAACAGAAGAAAGGGAAACACATCATCTCCCTTTTAGAGATACATTGCTCATATGTGAGAGATGCACAAGGAATGAATGGCAAGGTCTGAATCACCCATTTGGAGGACTAGTCCAGCACTTGAAATAAAAACCTCCAGTTTCAGTTTTTTCTTTTAGCTGGAATAAATCAAAGCAGCAATGGAAAGCACAGGTGCAATCTCAACACCCTGTAGTGGCTCTGTTTGGAGAAGTAGGTGTAGAAGTACTTGATTTTTCAAATGAAAATTCTGTTCTACAGCTCAGCTCAGCAAGGGATAAACATCACTGTTCTGTGGAATTAAATTGTTCAAGAAAAGAAAACAGAAACAAGTGAAAGTAATATTCTGTTACACCAAGATAAAGTGAATTGAAGATGTCACAGGGGAGGATGATCCAGGAGCCCAGATTATGCAACATCAGCTTAAATCAGCATGTGCTGTGGGTGCTCAGCACCTTCAAAAATCTGTCCCCTCAGCACCTTTTTCCTTAACCAGAAGCCCCGATCATTGCCAAACACTAAAATGTTAAGTTAGGCAAAAGAAAGTTAGTTAACTTGTTAAGTGATTTCACGTAACTTGCTTTAGAGGAAGGCTTTTTTGTTCTGACGGTAAGACAATGGTTAAATGTACTTTTAGAATTTATATATATTTAATTAGGAATTGGAAACTTGATAAGGCAAAAGGAATAGGGGAGCATTGCTGCTTCCAGCATGTGAGAAATTATTTGAATTTTTTGAGAAAGGAGGGAGATAGTCTGGAAAAAAATATTTTCAAGACAAAATAAAAAGCATTCTATCTCACTGATGAGGAGGTATTGGTCTGTGGAACTGAAATTTCTTAGCTGCCTTTCTTCCACATCTAGAAATCTCATGTACTAAGCTAAGAAAGTGCAGATTTTATGTACAATTAAGCACAAGTTTTCTTTCTTTGGGCTGAAAGTCTCCTTGAGATAAAATACAGCCATTACTTCTTCATCTTGAGGTATCTTTCAACTCTGGAGTTCAAGTGCTTGATCTCCAAGTTTTCTGCTTCAGCACCAGTTTGGACTACATAGCAATCCCCTGTGCATGTTGGACTGCTGGGACAGAAGATGGAGAGAACGTGAAAATTTTACTCCTCATAGTCTTTCATGGCATAGCCTCTCCTGTTGTAGTGCTAGGTTTAATTTAGCAAGCTTCAGCTTTCCCTGAGAGCCCAGCAGAGCTCCTTAGGGCAGTGCCACCATTTCACCCTCCCGTAGTCCATTTCGGACGCATCCACAGTTTTGCTCCATCTAGCTATCAGCTCTACAACACAGTGATGGCAAAGGAGGCAAGAAGGGTCTCTTCATAAGGGTTTTAGAGGATCTTTAATCTTACATCTTGTCCCAACGATCCCCAAACGCAGGAAGACCTCGTGATTTGGGCGCAGGAGGGTTTTGCCAAGAGCCCAGGGGCAGTCCCTGCGCAGAGTTGGGGTACAGGAACCAATAGGGAGAGCCTGAGGGAGTGGCCAGGGCTAAGGGCAGGGGAAAGTGGGGGCAACAACGTGAAATGCATTTAATAAATGAATCAGTGGGGAATAAAACACCACACTCTCCCCCAAGAAACTTCACACCAGGAATATGCCAAAATTCTAGGTTTACCTAAACCTGGGTGTCACAGTGACCGCTCCTGTCCACTGCCCAGGCTAGCCCCTGCGGTGTGCGGCAGGAGTGGGGAGCAGCTGGAGGCACGGAGCTTTAAAGCTGCTCCTCTGAAGCCTCTGCTCTACCCAGGGGAGCACCGGCCCCAGACACTGTACCAGCCAGCAGCCCTCGACGAAGGGAGAAACAAAAAGTAGCGAGGAGGCTTGCCACGAGAGCTAATCCAACTTTATCGGAGAGTACTCACAGAAGACAAGCCCAAAGCAGTTCTGGGCAACACCTTATAAGGGGAGGCATTACCATGGGGATGGCTTAACAGGGGACCAATAGAGATCTTTAGGGGAGGGATATGGACAAAGATAGACATTCACATAGGCCAATAGCCTCGAGGGGTGGAGGGAAAAGGGTCACATGCCCCAATGGGGCATCGAGGTTTAGGGGATTTCCAAGAGGGGAGGTATCTGAGGGGGCAGGATCTTGGGGGATTGACGGAGACCATATAAGGGTAATTAGGGAGGGCTCAGGTGATGGACACCGAACTTTCGGGAACAACAGGAGGGGTTTGGGTGATTGATAGGGAAAGAGCCAGAGCAAGGGGAGGGGATAACCTTATTGGGAGTACCGGGGGAGCAGCTTGGGTCTGGGGCAAACCGACTGGGAATAGAAGTAAGGAAGGTAGGGATGAACCATTGGGGTACAAAGAATATACAAAGAACATATAAAAACACAATAAAAACATCACATCACCACACCTGGGATTTTTTTAAGTGTTTGCTAAAACAACCACAGACTGAAGAAATATTTTGCTATTTCTGGAAGAATTATTATGTGAAGGAAGCTAATGAAAGACGCACACAAAGTATCTCTACTTTTTTTCTTTAAAGCCCTCACTTAAGATATTTTGAAGGGGTTTAGATATTTTAACCTCAAATAAGGTGGAGATTTTAAATCTGATATCTCATTTTGTGGGTGAACAATGGTGGTCCATGGGTCTTTTGGGCTAATGCTTTATCTTCCACCCGCATTGAAGGGTTTTCAATTTTATTTCAGTATTTAAGTATCCATTTACAGTTACATGCATTTACACTTACATTCAAGACAGACTCACAGCCTGCCATAAGGACTCTTGCCTGGAAGAGAGCACCGGTAGGTTCCAGCAGCTCTTGTGACTTTTTAACCACAAAAGGGCACCACTTCAGAAAAAGTGGTGAGCTTCTCAGTCAGCACCTCTTCTGAGAAAGAAGAAGCCTTTGACTCAGGTAAACTCTGAGCAGAGGGAACATGTCCATTCTGCAGTGCAGTGGGCTACCCTACTGTGGAGATGCCAAAACAGGATCCCTCACCACGGGGGTAGCTTTGTGAACAGTGCCCATGTCTCTTTGTTTCTCCGTCCTACTCTGAGCCAAAACAGCCTGATATGGCAATGACAGGACAAACCTTTTTGACACCTAATGAAACAGTTCTTTGACATTCGTATTTATCAGACTTGTGCACTTTATGAAGTGGTCACCTGCTGTACAATAACTGCCCGGAAAAAACCCTGTAAATTAGAATAAGCTTTGTCCACATCTATGGTAGCAGTCAGTTCCATGGTGGTGTTTTCTTTAAACCTTAATGGCACAGCACTTTTTGTTTCGTACTAGCGATATCACTAAGCCAGGGATGAAAAGGAGGTAGGTAAAGAGCTATCTTCAGCCACAAACCCCAGTGTAAATTTCCATAGTAAATTTTCTTTCCTTTTCCTCTCTTGGCATTGGCAATAATTTGGGAAAACTAAAAAACAGAAGGTGAGAAAACATACATTAACTGATCTTTGCATTATTCCTCAGACTCTTGACTGAGCTTATCTTCCCATTTAATACTGCAGGATGTGTTTCTGAAATGAAGAACACATCGAAAGAAAACACGATGGAGTCAGTTAATAATTAAACAACAGCAATTTGAAATACACCCATAGAGGGATCTACTTGATATCACAAGTCTTACATATTTGATAATTGCACAGGCAAGCTTTGTTTAATGAATGGTGATACTTGGGGGGAAAAAATCATGTTAGGAATTGTTGTGAAAGGTTTTATTTTAATAAAAGAATGTATGATCACACAAGCTCTTATATCATATTATTTCCCACACAGACTCTTGCATGCTTCTGGCAAAAGCATTACCTGTTTACATTTGCTTTGTTTTCACTCCAGCAGCCTGTGACTAATCCTTGAATGCAACTGCTAAGGCTGACTGTCGAAAATGGCTTTGGCGGGGTTTGCTGTTTGTTTGCAATGATTGGGAATAAGAGAAAATCACTTCCTCTGAAACACAGCATAAAAAAAAGGGCATCAGAGCAGCTGTACAGGGTCAGCCCAAAGGGTTCCCCGGCCCAGCATCCTGTCTCTGAGCTTGGATAGGAGCAAAAAGAAGAGTATAAGCTACAAAAGAGAGTACAAACAAAGTATGCAGAGACCCTTCCATCCTATCTGCTTTCATGGATTTTTGTCTCAGGCTTTCTTTGAGTTAGAAGAGTGTCAGTGTTTAGATCTTGGTAACGAGTATTGTTCACAGATAAAAGCTGGTACTAGCACTGAAGCTGACTATCTTGTCCTGATTTTATAAAAGTTTCTCTGTACTTCAGTCACTTTGCCACTCCATTGTCATGCTGCAGTTTCCAAGCCCTTACAGTGATCTCGTGTTTGCTTAGTTTATCAGGGAAAATAAAAAGAAAGATGTGAAGAGTCAATCCACTAAATTCACAGCTTCTTAGTATAACATACTTGGACTTGTGCAAAGCATTTGATACTGTCTCACAAAATATTCTTGTCTCTAAATTGGAAGGACATGGATTTGAGGGATGGATCGCTTGGTAGATAAGGATTTGGCTGGATGGTCGCACTCAAAGTGTTGTGGTCAATGGCTTGATGTCCAAGCAGAGAAAGGTGATAATCCTTGGGGTCAGTGGGACCAGTGCTGTTTAACATCTTTGTTGGTGGCACAGACTGGGATTGAGTGCACGCTCACCAAGTCTGTTGATGACACCCAGAAAGCAAATGTGTCCTGGGCTGCAGCAAAACCAGCTTGGGCAACAGATCAAAGAAGATGATTCTCACTTCTACTGTGCTCTGCTGAGACCCCACTGGGAGTGCTGTGCCAGCTGTGGGGTCCCCAGGGTAAGAACACTGGACCTGTTGGACCTGCCCGAGCAAGTACAGAGGAGGGTCATGAAGATGATCAGAGGGCTCTAACACCTTTCCTAGGAAGACAGGCTGAAAGAGTTGGAGCTCTGGAGAGACCTTAGAGCAGCCTTCCAGTACCTAAAGAGGGCTACATGAACGCTTCTAGAGGAAATTGTTTTACAAGGGCAGGTAGTTATAGAACAAGGGGGGAATAGCTTTAAACTGAAAGACGCTAGATTTCAATTAGATATAAAGAAGAAATTCTTCACTGTGAGGGTGGTAAGACACTGGAACAGGTTGCCCAGACCAGTTGTGGATGCCCCATTCCTGAAAGTGTCAAGGCCAGGCTGGATGGGGTTTTGAGCAACTTGGTTTAGTGGAAGATGTCCCTGGACATGACAGGGGGATTGGGACTTGATGATCTTTAGAGTCCCTTTCAACTCAAACTATTCTATGATTCCCTGATTATACGATTAACATAGCCCTGGGTATGAATTAGAGTTTAGGAAGAGAAAACCTTTGCTATTTCCAAACAAAAATATAATTCATGTATTTCTTGGAAGTTAAAGAACAAAACAACATTTTTCATGTTTTAAAGAATTGAAATATTTTGGTAGGAAAAGAAAAGCACATATAAACTGAACTTTGATCATGCTTTCAGGGTTTCTATGCTCCCAGTTTCCTATTAGCCCTGGAGAGTTGTCTTCTCTGTCAGGTTGCCCTCAAGAGCTCTGAACAAAGTTCACCTTTAAGGGCCTCTGCTTTGCTTTAGTAGTGCTGACACCTAAACCCTCAGATGTCCCAGGAGATTGTGGTCTCCCAAAGATGCCAGGCTGGTGGCAGTCTGAGAGCTCAAAGATCCCAAAGCTGAGGAGAGCATCCACCAAAGCTGTGTCCCCACATATGCACCTTAAAACTTCAACTCTGTAAGAGAGCAGAGTCCTCACTTTCAGACCTGTGTTTTACCTAGCTGGTTTTTGACTAATATTTAGGTCCTGCTATCTTTATATCAGCAATGCTTTTCTTTGACCAAATATCATCCATCTCCCTTGAGAGTACTCCATTTCTAAAGAGGACTCTAAATATGAACCTCTGGTTGTGTGGATCACTTTGGCACTCATATGTATGTCTGGTTGTAGGTTTGTCTCCTACATGCTCTTAGCAGAAGGGTGTATGGAGACAAGTTTTATGTCCTTGCAATCATCCATTGAAGACCCAGCTGATGCTTCAGGAGATGAGACCACGAGACCACAAAGGACCAGAAGGCCATTCAGATTTGAGGAATGTACATGCTGTTGAAGAACAATCTGAACAGAGATGCAAAATACTTGCTCCTATTGAATGGCAGCTTGCTATCAGACAGATCTCTTATTTCAAGCTTTAAGGTAATGGCTAGCAGTAGTCTGAGAAGCAAAAACTGGATTTGGGTCATTTATTAATTAGCATGTTTGTGTTTTTTCTTAATTTTTTGATCTTAGAACTTGAATACATCTTTTTTTTGCTACTATGAAATGGCACAGTCAGAAGCAATTAAGTAAGGGTTGATATAGGATTATATTTTACTCTGACACTGATGTTTGACATGACTTAGGTACTTTCTTCTCCTATAGCAGTGTTCTATGGCTCTTGTTGAAATGGTGTTTTGAGAGCTAGGGTATGGAAAATGTCATGGAAGAACCAAGGGTCTGACTAATCACTCTCAAATAGAGCAGGCAGGATTCCTGGATTCTGCCCTTGCCCTGCCTTGCTGCCATGTGTGAACTTGGCTGGATCCAGCTGATCTTTAGCTTAGTTAGAATACTAGAATTATAATTTAATAAAAACCCCCAAATTAGAAAATATGTTGTTTATAAAAGCATCTAGCTCATTCACTCCTTTAGCTCTTTCATTAACCTACTTTGCCCTCCACTGCTGGCCCAGGAATATCTACACACAAACCTTTTAGGCATATGAGCTTCTCAGGTGGTGACAATGCTTTCTGTGTCTATTGTGTGTAAAGATAATTACTTGCAGTGACATTGGATTTCCTGGCCCGGAAGGTGTTTGTGGTTGTCGTAACAAAAGAATTAAAGAACAGCAGGAACAGTGGGGCTTAGAAAGCATCCCGGTAACAGCAAAAACACTCTGTACTTTGGAAATCTTGTTTTTCCTTTTTTGTCAAAACATAATTTTAACTACATCCTTTCCTTGACAGCTCACCCTGCTCAGAATCTCTTAACTATACAGTATGAGGGTCTGATACAAAACTCATTTAAATCAATGGAGATGCCTACAGACCCCTCTGATTTTGGGTTTGGAGGACTGCCATGTATGTGGCTCTTTAACATCTTAGCCCATCTTGCTTTGCTGTAGATGCTTTTTAAGCAAAGCAGATTAGGTCAATCCTAATAAATGTCTTTTGTCTCTTCTGCCTCTCTTTTTTGATGTATTATTAGGCAAAGTAAAAATGTACTGTGTGCAGCTTCTTGAGTGGCATTATTGCAGTGATTTACACTGCTGTCAGTCCTAGATGAACAGGGTCCAGCTAGGAAGATTAAATTAGCTATAAATGAGAAAAGGATGCATTAGTGGCCCAGGTTTTAACTGTGATTTGAGATGCTTAGAGTTCATTTTGGCAGCTCTCCTGTGCAATCTCAGGCAAAACATTTTGGATGGGACCCGAAAAGTTACTTACTCGCTTAAGTTCCAATTGAGGCAGATCCCCAGAGTGATACACAGATTTTAACTGCTATGGTAGTTTATAATACAGAGATGCCTACTTTTTTCCATATAGGCTTGCCAAAATGCCTCAGGTCACATGTGCTCATGCTGTACATGTCCACAGTGCCTTGCAATGAAAGGAGGTGCTAGTAATACATAACATCAGGTAACACAAAGGAACCTGCCTCTCCCTGAGAGAGGAGTAAGTCAGCTCATCTGGAGACAGTATAGAATAGCAGGACAGTAGATGAAATATGGTAACTTTTTAACTTACTATCATTTCATTAATTCCTCAGGGAAAAAAAGGACAAGGAAACAAACAAACAAAACCCCAAACAAGGCAACCCTTGCAGGACTGAGGCAACCTCAACCATCTGCCTCAATAGCTGCCTTAATTCTCAGAGGTGCTGAGCACTTGCCACCCAGGTGGTACCTATATCCTGGAACAGAAGGATGCTTTGTCCTTCCAAGATGTTGTAGTTACAGACACCATTTTTACTCCTTGAAATATCTGGCATGACTTGACAGTTTAACCTTTTTTATTTAATCTTATCACATTTTCAGCATTTTTCTTTCACTTGGATGTGGTTTTTTTAGTAGGTAACTTTCTTAGAAGTTGAATTTTTTTTTTTTTATCATCACAGCTTGCAATTTCATCACCTCAGAAAACTCAGCTTTGAAAGGAATGGGTACTCCAATTAATTTTAAGTTCCTGGGTAGTCTTTCAGGAAACAGGGAGTTTGCTCTGAGAGCAGAGCACTGCCCTTTGGCCTAGGTACAAAGCCTCCATCAGGAGCAGTGGTTTCAGTCTACACACAGGGAGGGAGCTGTGACAGGACCATGATCCCAAAGACAATTGAAAGGTGGGAGTAGGACTTCACACCTGGGGTGGAGACGTGAGTAAAAGAACTCTTGGCCAAACGGGCTCCAACATAGGTGTGGAAAGATAAATTAGTGGTGTTCCAGTGCTGTCTCAAATGTTCTTTAAAGAAGTTCTGGGAATAATTTCTATGAAAGACATTCACCCACAGGGCACAGTGAAATTGCTGATTTGGGAAATAGGGATGATTCACTTATGTAAGAGACGCCCATATTATTAGCATATAAGATGCACTGCTTATCATAGGTTTTTTAGTGGCATTGTGCCTAATTAATTCATGATATCTTAATTAATAAGTATACAAAGAAATATCCCCACATGACCTAAGCATTATGGAGGAGGTTGTGCCCTAAAGACTCTGTCTAATGATGATGTGAAGGAACACTTCCCAGTTTCTATAGGAGTTCAAAGTGTGTATGAAGTTTAATTCTGACTGTGATTATTTTTTCCTAAGGGTGATTTGAAACTACCACACTGAGGACCTGAAACCAAATAGTGTTCAAGGACAAAAGTATCCTCAAATCCTGAAGATTATTCATTCTACACCCTAGCTTAACAGATGGTTTCCATCACTGTAAAGGGCCACACTGAAACTCAGAGCAGAAAATTCTCTGAACATCAGCCACGTGGTATCAAGATATTTGTGTCTGAATACCTGGATGTACTGGTGGAAAAAAACATGAAATACTAAAGAATTTCTTACCTCTTAACAGCTTCATAGCCATGGGGGCAAAAGAGAGTTCTATTTCATTAGGCTAGAAGCTCTTAGTAAAGTCAATTTAGGAGATACTTCAAGTGCAGATGAGACACGAGAGTCATGGGCTTGGAAGTCACAAGACCATGCAGATTTTTTAAAAATGTCCAGTGATAAGGACAGTGGGGATAAGTATCTACCAGATGAAGGTTAGACATCACTGCAAATATTCTAGGCTGGTTTTGCTCTCAAATGCATCTGATTTGCGTCATGAGCCCCCTGCTTCCCAAAGTGAGAACTATGGAATATTGCTTTTAAATCTCAGTATCAATCACTGCAATATTTGCTAAACGACCAGTTTATGATTAAGATGTGCATATTCAGCTTGAGGGGCCTTAAATACATAATTTATCACTGTGTTTTAAAATATTGACATAAATATTTTACTGTTTTGTGCATTAGGTACTTAACAGCCCCTCAGCAGTGTGAGGACTGAGATGTCACCTTGGAAATCTGTAGGTTCTTCTAGCTCATGTTTCTGACTAGAATGTGCCTAGAATGACAAATCTCAGCTTTGTTCTGAGTAAGCTGAGGTTCTCGCCTGAATTCTGGTGTAAATTTTCAGCAAATCTAGCCATAGTTATGGTGCAGTAGGAAAATCAGACTATTTGGTCTTGAACTAAGAACGCCAGTTCTGGGTGGGTTTTGATGTGCTTCTCTGAGTGCACTGAACTCAGAGCAAAACTTCAGAGATGTGAACCCAAACAATCAGAAAACATCAGATATACAAGGCTCTTTGGGTAAGATTTGCTTATTTTTCCTATTTACAAGACATTTGGTATGTTTTTGGGTATTTGGTCAGTGTACTCAAAGTAAGGGAAAACAAATTATTTTGTTCTCCAGGGATTCTCTTCAGCTCTCTTGAATTCTCCATCTAGGCCCAGGATTTTAGTTTCTACCCCTCAGGCTAAGGAAGATTGGATAGTTCATCCATGGAATGTATTAATACCACTTCTTAATCATCCAGAGCAATCACTGTAGGTTGTGCAACAGAGAACACTCCTTTTTTCTTCAGGGGCTGTGCTTCCTGACAGCCAAGGACAGAGCAAGACTGCAAATTAAATCCTGGTCCCCTCATATGGGGGCACTGTCTCTTACCTGAAAATAAGAGCTCACTTTGACATGCTTTATGATCACATCTAGGAGGCAATAACTTAGAAACAAAGCAACAGAAAATACTAAGGTACAAAAGTTGCTTTTGTGTCTATCAGATGAGGGTAGAAAAAGACACTTTGGATGAGGACTTCAGAAATGTGGGCTCCATCCTGGCACCAGTACAAAATTCCTCTATTGCCCTGGGCAAGGGACTTTGAAATTCAATTCTCCATTTGCAAAAGGGGGGTAATAAAGACTCATAGCAAAGTTGGAAGGATAACGCCATTAATATTTATGATGTGCTTAGGTACTCCAGTGCCAGGAACCTTTAGAACTACCTACCCTACTAAAGGACACTCAAGTTCATGGTTATTTTGGTGAGGACACACACCAGAATGCCAACAGGAATTTGACACTGTCTTTTTTGGAATTAGTTGAAAAAATGGAATAACTGCCTTTTGAAAAATGCAGGTATATCAGCACTTGTCTTCATCCTAAACAAAGATAAAAAGTTGAACTAGATGCACATTATATAACTGGCTGTTACATGATGTACTACAATCTTCCAAGGGAAGCAACTACTGCCTTCTGGGAGCTGTGGTTCCATGGCAGACAAGTTTATGTGGAATAGCATGATTATAAATGATCGTGTTCCATGGCTGCTGCAAAGCCCGTCAGTCATTCAACTGCATATAGGCACTGGGATTGTTTTAAAAGGCACTATTTCATTTTGAGTTTCATGTTAGATTGTTCTGCCAAAATCTGGGTTTACAGGTTTGTTTGCAGTCAGTTCCTCCCCACTGTAGATTTACTTAATGTTAGAGGTACTATATGATGGGAAAATGACATGTTGAGGAGTTAACTTTTCAGGTTTTTTTGAGTAGCCCTCAATCTTTTCACTAGGAGTTTTTTGAACCACTCATCTTTTGGCATTGGGAACTTCCATCATATCAAGGCCTGATTTGTAAAGAAGATGAGATCAAAGGAAACTCTCTCTCCTTGTCTGTACATTTGAACTAACACTCCACAACAGCTGAGGGTACATTTGCCCCTGCCCTATGCTACCTGGAGATGTTATGAAACCATCCTGTATCTTTTAAATGCTTTATCACTGCTTGGAACAGTGCTGGGTCTTGTGTTTCAGCATGTTTATTTTCTGTGGGAACGATGATCTGATTGCAGTGCACGTGTGTGGGTGGGTAGATTATAAATTACAGACTCTGAGCTCAGGTGCACATCTTGGGAGTGACTTTTAAATAGTTGCATGATTAACAAACCCTTCTCCTTTGTGGAGTGGAAAGCAACTTTTGTCTCAAAGATCACTGCTTTACTTCAGGAATTATACCCCATGGAGCCTGCATGACTTGATGCTGGAGGGGAAATATTTGTTGTGTTATGAATGTGAAGCCAGCTAACTAGTGAGCTATGGGATGATTTATAGTGAACAGAGTTTGAGGGTAGGAAGAGGAGGAGCTTTTCAGGAAACATGTTCATAATTTTGGAGGGAGGTGGCATTTAGGAACAAGTGAGACAGCCTTTTATGGATGGAGTAGTTTAAGAAGGTCTTGTTGCCATTTCTTTCTGGTTGTCCCTTGTCTGGAAGATGTCCTTAACTGAACAGCACCTTTGTCTTTGACAAATTCTCCTCTTCCTTCAGTGCAAAGCCAATGAGGTTGTTCTGAGCAGCCAGGAGCAGTGGATGATGCAGCGTGTTCATATAATTATTCAGGGTGGCACAGCTAGCTGCCCTGGAAGGCCAGCAATGAAGAGCCAGTAATTAGACTAGATTCAGGGGAATTATATGACCTCACTCTTGGCTACCCTAAGATAGGTACTGCAGTTTTTATGGAGATAGATGCCACATAAATATCTAGATAGATTAACGATCTAATGGAGGCATTTTTGTCATTATTACAACTTGAAATTCACTACCACTGTTAGTCCATCTGTGTATGGATTGCAGACCCAGGCCAAGAAATACTTAAGCAGATGCCTAACTTTAATTTTAGAAGCAGGCCCATTGATTTCAAGAAGAATACTTGCATTTTTTTTTTTATTTAGCCATGTGTTTAATGCTTTCCTAAACATAGACCTAATCCAATAGTTTCCATAAAAAACAATGCCCAGCATGCCTCAAAATAAAAGGCTAAAAAAAAGTGGAATGGTTTTAGTACTACAAAAACCAGAGCAGCATTCTGATCAATTCTCCTTTTTAAGTGATTTCACAATTTTACTGCATAATCCAACTGGATTGTTCAGACAAAAGAGATACAGTCAAATTTATGGAGTGTTTCTATTTAATGTTCCAAGTATCAGTCTAGAGCATATGTACCTGATTCTGGAAATCTTCTGTTTGTAGAACTTTAGTTGATTTTCACAGGCAATATGTGTGCTTCCTCCTCACGAAATGGAACCAAATATTTATTAGCAGTCAGAAATAGACCATTTATTTTTATATGTGACTTTCCACTGGCAGTGTTCATGGAGAAGGCACACACAGTATGTACTTCTTAAAAATCTTCTTTTGATACTGCTTGCTAGATCTCATTCATTTTAGTGTTTAAAAAATAAACAAATGAAGTAACCAAAACAAACTGGACTGAATTTAAAGGGTCAGTACCTCAGGGTAAATATGACCTCAAATGCAGAGATGGTAGAAACATACTTGCATACAGGAGTTTGCCAGTATTAGTATTGCCAGAGGTGGCTTTCATGAAAAAATAGACATACCCAGGTAAATAGCTTCCTATAGGATATAAATTCAAACAGTATTCACCTGAGAAATTGCAAGTTTAAAGGAAATGATTGGAAGTTAAATAGGATCAGCATAAAACTGACTCATGGCTAAATTCATAGAGAAATGTTGGGAAGAGCAAAAATATAGACAAGGGCAAACCAATGGATTATCATTAAATTATATACAGAAGAGTTCAGTCTGATTGTAGCAAATTTTAGTCAATAAGAGAAAAGTTCTATAGGATTTTAAGGCCATATTTTATATTCACAGTACAAAGTACTCTAAAAGAAAATGCATTATTTGTATATGCATAAAAATCTCTGTATGTGTCTCTACACACATACCCCTAAAGAAAAAAAAGCACATTGGTTTAAAAAAGTAATATATGCATTGCTTTCACTAGTTTAAATTTTCCTTGGCTAAACAATATCTGTTTGAAGAAGCTGGCAAAATCTTATGTAGACAGTAATTCTTCCTTACTTCATATAATTTTTGTGAGAGACACAAAGTCACAACAGTTAGGGAAGAAGTTATAGCTTAGTCCAAGGTACAGGGCTTGAGAACAGCTCAGTCAGGAAGAAGTTACAAGGAACAGAAGCTGTTGCTGACAACAACTTTATGGTACTGTCTTCTCTGCTAGAAATGTCATTGGACAGACTTCTAGGTTGTTCATAATTTTCTTATAAAATGTTTTCAGTACAGAAATATAAGAATTTTTAAATTATTTTTTCCAGTGTAGCACACACTGTATAATACTTTGAAACTGGAAACAGCTTACCATAGTTTTCAACTGAAAAAATTATTTTAATAATATTTGAACTAAAATATTCACAGAGCAACTATGAAAAAAAAGATTTCCAGGTCAGATCTAGCAGTTTTATATTAGGTGAAGATACATGCGTTTAAGTGACCAATTTTTAAAATAGCACAATTTCTACCAAATTATAATTTTGATTGCACAGTTTTCATATATGAAAAAGACTCCTACATGATTGGAGGATATATTCTGTTTCCTGTATCCATAATGGATTGAGAATGGCCTGATGGGCTTTCATTGGAAAATTTCAGTCTGTGGTGTGAAGCTAACAAATCTCTGAGGCAGAAGGTACAAAGTGGTGACATGAATTTTACAGGGTGAATGTGAAGACCATTAGCAACAAATAAAGATTTTGGGAATGATGTTGGCTTTGACTTTGGAGAATATGCCCTACAGAGGCTTGGAGAACTGGTTGGTCATTGGAGATTAAGGTGTGGCCCATCTCATCAGCACACAGGTGTCCACAGCTGACCGGACAGACTGCATCCCAAACTCTTACCAGCCAAGGCTCCACCAGCTGCACTGGAATGGAATAGGTAGTTTACATGCACCCAAACAGCTGGAGAAGGGTTTGTTTTCCTTGGTTTTAAACTGGTTTTATCTGCACCTGATCTTTTTGTTTGTTTGTTTTGTTTGTTTTCAAATACCACTCTGATCTGTAGAAATTCAGTAAGCATAGTCAGTCAGTGGATCCTCACAGTGCATCCATTGCATCCTAAGAAAAACATGGGATTGGGGTGTAACAGTTTTTCCCTAGATTTTATTTGTCACAGAGATTAGAGTTCCTAAACCAATGAGGGATCATCTGAGATGTAGACATCTTTGCTACATCTACATAGCTTGGGTGAAAAATACACCCTTGCAACCTGGTTAAAGGTGACCTTGCACTAAGACAAGGAAGACTGGTCTGACACTTGAGGTCCTTTCCAGATTAATTTTATCCTTTCAAAGGGAAACTTTCAGACAAAAACTCCCACCAGAAATAAAGTTAGAAGAATGTTGTAGAGTTTCGACTCCAGGAACAAAGTGTTTCTGAAAAAAATCTCAGTTGAAAATGTGAAGCCAAGACACCTGGAGTTCTCGGAAGTGCTTGAGTTTTTCAGTTACACTGTTGAATGAGCCCTTAATCTTGAGTTTTTACCATTTGGCACTGGTAGTGTTGATATCCCTAATCTTAAGGATTTAAAACTTGGCATACAGCTGTGGCACATGAGAAAGTGAAAAAAATGGGTATGGGGGATCCATGGAGGCCCAGACAAGGACCCAAGGGATGAGTGCCAATGGCCTTCTCTTTGGAAAGCAAAAAAGAATTATAGAATATCCTGAGTTGGATCATTGAAGCCATTGGACAACTGGGGAGCAACACCTCCTCTTCTTCGTTTCTGAATGGAGGTGATGGCAACTGCTGAGCTCTGCTGTTGAGGTTACTGATGCTAAAATGTTTTAGCAATGGTATTACCCCCAGGGTAGGAGGGTGTCTTCTGATCCTGCAGTCAGAAAGCTGGTGCCATTGCTGTCCAATGCACTTGAGGACTAAGATGTGTCTTCCTTTGCCTTTTAGGAATTGAAGAGGGGACTCATATATTTTCCATCTAAACAGCCACTGAGGTGCCAACTGCTATTTTGCTTCTCACTCAGATGCCTAGGACACTGCATAAAAATAGATAAATCACTGGGCTTGTCTGGCTTTAGCACAGTAATTTTCCATTTGAAAATGTCAAGAGATTCTTTAGCATCAGTAGGAACAACCTTGTCAAAATGGATACAAATCAGAACCCTGGAAAAGCCTGATAGAGAGAAAAATGAAGGTTCCAGATTTCCTTATGTCATTAGTTGAATGAACATTCTTTTTCCCTCTTTCTGAAGCCCAAGTAAGTACTAATCATGTTACAAACTGCCCAGGAACAGCACATGCAAACTGGACTCCTAGAAAATTACCAATTTTTTCTAAGGAGGGAGTGAGGAAATTGGAGCAATATAGGAGAGGGATGGCAGTTTGGATTTGGAGATAGTTTTAGAAACAGAAGAGAACATTATCCAAGGTCACTTGGGGAGTGACATAGAAGGGAATGAGGAGCAGAGGGTTGGCACAACTGTGCTGCATGAGGTAAAGTCCATCTGGAGAAGAGACTGTAAGTGGGATACATGATAGGAACTGCACAGAAACATGGAAGGGCAAATAGGAGACAACTGTGAGAGGAGACAGGAGCCCTACCATGTCTGGCTGGAGCAGGTGTAGCATGAGGAACAAATAAAAAATCCTGTCACTTGGAGTGAAAATGGGCATTAGGGAGAGCAGGAGACAGTGGAATAGGTAAGAACACATATGGGAAATTTGTGTGGCAATGAGGGAGTGAGTGAGGCCCCTGTTGGGTAGAGGAAAGGGGTGGGAGGTTGGAAAAGGCATTTCTGATAAAGCAGGAAAGGGCTTGCAGGAGTCTCAGGAGGCAGTGTGGTGAGCTTGGACAACAGCATTGCAGAATTGCAGTGTCACACATGGAACACCAGTGATTCTGATGAAAGGGTTACAGCTGGACAAGCTCCTTCAGGTCCATGAGAGCTGCACTGTCAGTGTCCACACTCCATCGCACCCTGCCTTGCATCCAGACTTGGTGGAACCTATACACACAAACTGAACCCACATTCCTTGCATGGAGAAAATGTTGCAGCTGGAAGAAGATGACTGAATGGAAGCCCAGGGTACTGAGGGTACATGAGGACAAGCAGAGTTCACTGAAGGAGAGCGCTCTCAGTGCATGGGCACCATTATATAGCAGGAGCAACAGCCAGGGGAACGAGCGAGGTGGAGGAGGCTGAGTATTTCTTCAAAGGTGCTGGCTGCAAGGCATGGGAGGAGAGCCAGTGAAAGAAGCGGGAGAAAACGGAGCAAGGCTAAGAACTTGGCATGAAGGGAGGGAAAGCTTGAAGGGAGATTTTTGTGCTATTAGGGATCCTCTGATAATAAATCAGATTCCTTTTTAAAAAGGGCAAAGAATTATTGAGGAAAAGACTAGCAGTGCAAGTTACAGAAGAAAGAAAAGTCTGATAGTGGGTGAGCTCCACAGTGTGCTCAGAAAAATAAGCTGTGTAACAATGCTTGTGCCTGCCACCCAGCTGCTGCAGGCAAGTGTGAAACAGTCCCTGCTGTCACTTCTCCTTCTTTCTGTGGTCAGCAGTGGCTCAGATGAGAGCATGTTCTTCTTTCAAAGCTTACAGAGAGCATTACTCACAACTTTCTATCCTCCTCCTGTCTCTGCTTGACTTTAAGAAGGACAAAGGAAGATTTATCCTTTCAGTTTTCCAGTAGTGTTTCTTAGCAAAATATTTTTGCAGCATCAAGGTTTTCTGTAAAGAAGCTTGGTTTAAATTTTGAGTTGAAGTAACTGTAGAAGCAAAAAAAGGAGAAATACAGGAAAGCTGAGCAACTGCAATCAGCAGGGAAGCTTCCTTTCCTATAATATTTTCTCTTCTAAAGAGAAAACAGCCACAAAAATGTAAGAAAATATTATGTCTTAACCTTTTTAATGACCAGAACATTCTTCAGTGATGAGTCATGTTTCTGAGAAAATCTGAATTAAGATATGACGAAACTTTGATGCAATTTATGGAATTGGTGGAAAACGGTGAAGTAGGACTAGTCACTGTTGGGCAACAGATTTCTTGATTGAAAAATATATTAGCTCAGTAATGGATTTATGGAAATTTCTGCATATCCTGTTGAAAGAGATAGAGATTTTGGCCCTGATACAGAGAAAGGAAAAAAAAAAAAAGAAAATATCAGTTAAACCTTATTTATAATAAACTCTAAAAATGTAAGCTTAAGGTAAACCAAAGTGACTAATCTAAGCTCGTTCTGCAGGGTGCCTGTCCAGTGAACAGAGAGAGAGGCACCTTGAGAGGGCAGTTTCTGCCTTTCTTTTCACTGCTTGTTCAAACACAAGGAAGAGTTTCTTTGGACTGATCCAGGAGCGTGAGCAATAGTCCTCGTGCAGCCTCATGGGCAGTCATGCACTTGAACTCAGCTGGCTTCACTCCATCCTTCCTTTCAATTCAGTTGAACCACACTGATTATTTAAATAAATGTTTTCTGAAAATTCTTCTTTTCTTGTAGTAGCATCTGCACAAGATTTCTAATGGATTCTGGAAAAGCCAACTCTCCTCCCCATGCCTTTAACTGACTAAACATGCTACTGTCTTCAGTGCCAGTTCAGATTCTTTCCCAAAACAAAAAATAACCCCCCAAAAACTTTCTAACTCAGCATTGTCTAAACATTTATTATTTGCCTCACTGAGTCAAAATCTCCATACAGGAGGACATTGTGCCCCGGTGTGCTCCCACACAGCTGCAGCAGTCAGAGCAGATTAACTGCACTCTTCAGCCCACCAGATCTATTGTTAGTAAAGTGGAAGAAACAACCTCTCTTTGCTGATGAGCAAAAAGCTTCTATCTGTTGCACAAAGAAGAAAGGTTGTTTTTTTTTCCCAGATGCATCTCGAACTCACACGAATTCACATGTCTCAGTGGGAAGTAGGCGCGCAGATAAAGCAAGGGAAGTGCAGTGGCTGCTGAATGAGGTGGGTTGTTAAATGCAGGGATCCAGCATCAGCTTTTTTTGTAGCTTTGTGTGGCTGTTGTGCAACTTCAGGATGATTCTTCTACCTGAAAGTGATAAAGTGCTTCTTAGATTGTGTCAATGGGTTAAATAAAGGATAACACAGAAAAATAAGTCTTTTATCGGAGAAAAAATATTCTACCTAGAAGTAAGTTTTCTTGCTGATATTTCTTTCCTGAAATCTTTATTTGACTTGTAATGAAGGATTTACTAAAAAGAAATCAGCTGTGGTGCACAGTGGCTGACCAGCAGGGTTCTCCCTGAGATCCAGAGCTGATGTGACTAAGATTATAAGTAGAATGAGAACTTGGTATATTTGTGCTGTTACCTTCTAAGAGTATTTCAGGTGAGAGAAAACAGTGCAGTGCCTGTTGGCATGTAGGTGTGAATAAGGAGTAGGATGGAGAAAAACAAAACTTTAAATTTTGTATCTGTGCGCTTTAAGTAGATGTGTTATCTCCAAGGGACTGTTTCTGCTGTTATTTTGATTTGTATTTGATATGCTAATTAGCACTGAGGATATTTTCATTCATTAAGTCTTTTCACCATGAGAAGCTTAATTGATTTAAAGTACCCAGGTGAAAATCAAAGTTTGTTCTGCTTAATTTCTAGGATCGATAGATACTAAATAATAAATACCTTGTATTCCTCTCCTTTCCTATATTAGTCTACAACTCTGTTCTGCAGGTGAGGGATACAGCTAGCATATGATCTCCTCACAATTATGTGGAAAGACTGCAGAAAACTGACATATTCTTAAAAGCAGGATTCTGCACTTACTTGTTGTAGAACAACCTAGTCAGGGCTAAGAAATAAATGATGTCACTTAGTTGTTTGCAGCAGCATTTTCCATGTATTGCCATACTCAGGTAAGACTATTCCTTGGGGACAGGTATACCCTGTTTTATCAGTAGCAGACATGTGAGAATACATTGTCCCTCAAGCCAAACTATCAGGCAAGAAAACTATCTGGCAATTCAGGGAGGAGCATAGAAAAGGAAGAGGACTGTAGAAAAGATAAAGTAAGAGAAAATACTTTATTTCTTCAAGGCATATTATCTCGACCTGGGAAAGTGATGCCTTTGTCTATATAAAGACAATTGCAACATGAAATTTCCTGCTTGTGAGCATTTATCTTTACCTTTGGGGACCACTTTAAGGAAACAAGAGATTTATGGCAGCTGCAGAGCTTCTATTTCTGTCCCTCTGGCTTGGGGAACCATACCTTTCCACACAGATTTTACAGCGCCTTTACAAGGCTTGATCTTTGAAATAAGAAGCCAAATTTCTTAAGCTATCTAAAAGTGTGTCTCTGTTTCCTATGTGCAGTTCTTGAACTCTGTTTCTCAGTCCTTCAGTAGAGATGGCCAACATCTGCTGCTGCCTGCTCCTGTTTCACCTGCTACCTTTTCAGCCAGCTATTAGTCACTTCTCACTCTGCTGTCCCAGAACAGGATTACAGAAGTACCTTTTGGAATGAGGTATCTTCACTGATCAAGGAGAGGCTCTCAGTACATCGGTGCAGTCACCACTCAGAGTTACAGAAGTGCTGTGATGGATTATTCATCCTGAAACATGGGAAAGCTACCATATCATCTCCAGGGACCACCTTTCCTGAAGTGACAAAGGCCTTTTAGCAGACCCTCATTTTGGGCTGGCAGCCACTGATCTGTGCTACAATCCCACTGAGAGCCATCTTTTCCCTGTGTGCAATCTCTCACAAAATAACATATGCAAAGAACACAACCTGGCTGTTGGATTCCAGCTGTCTCTCAGCCGCCTCTGCAACACCTTTCCAGCTTTCAGACTACCATGGCACTTTGTAAAGTGGGTTTTTATTATGCAGACCTTGCATTCACTGGAAACTAGGATGAACCTACAACCTTAGAGCAAAGGGCAGCTTGTCCTCTTTACCAGGACCCTGAGTTGCATCCAAAGTAAGAAGTGAAAGTGGGGGAAAAGCACCATCCACCCTAGGCATTTTTGCTGGTCAGCTCTTCGGCTTCTGCTGAAGGAAACACAGCTTGCTGCCACTCGTTAATACAGTGGCAACAGTTTATTGCTGTGGGAGTGCCCGAAAAATGCTTCCTGTCTCCCGTGGTAACCTTGAGCTTGCATGGAACAAATAGTGAGCAAATCCTACTGTACTTATTCACGCTCTTTGTGATTTACCACTCACGGCTGCTGCAAAACCAACAGCAAGAAACAACAGCGGAGCGCGCGGGCTCTGACTGATGCACGTTTTTATCTCCACAGTTGTTATTCTCTTGTTTCCTGTTCCTAACAGTTGACTTTGTGTGCTGATATCATGTATAAATCTCTAGTTCCATTCAAGGGTGGAAATTGTAGAGCAAGCGCTAACTGGAAAAGAATTGGTGACTCATAAGCCTAAACATCCTTCATATTTAGCAGGAATAAATATTGATGCTAGAGAGATTTAAATTTAATAATGGTTAAAAATTGCAGTATGTTGATGGGGAAGTCAGTTCCTTGTGCAGCCGTGACTCCTATTGACTTTGGAGGTAGTTGCAGGGGTGCAGCAGAGGTTGGTTTTAGCATTTCTGAATTGTATTCTCTACTCCCACGGATTTCCGGGCAAGGGAAAAATGAGGAAAAGAATTGCCTTTGGAATTTTCATTTCATTCTTTAGGAGCAACTAACAAAGGGAAATATTTTGCCATGGTGATACACTTTCCTTTTCATGAAATTAAGATAGCCAGAGTGACATAATTTTCCACTGATTTCAATCAACAATTTTTTTTACCATATAAAAAGAAGAAAGGGTAGATCACTAGACATTGGTCAGTGGTATGCTGGATCAAATTCCACGCATGCGTATGTGCATCCTGACCAAAAACTATGCACTTTATCAGTGGGAGGCATTATTATTTGCCCTTGTTTGTGAAGAACAAGCCTAGGTTGGTGAAGGACAACCAAAGACTAGTGCAGCTCCCCAGTTCATCTGGGATCCTGTTTCCGCACTCATGCCTGTCCCTGTTGTGATGCAATCTGGCAGCTCTCACATGTCCTTGCAACAAGGATGTACCACTTTAAGCCTTTTTCAAGAAAGGAAGGAAAACCTCAAATGATGAACTCAGACTTGCAAAGGAAGATGGAAAATATAATTTTCAAATGCCTGATTTTTTTTATAAATTGCAAAGATGTTTGTGCTTTTCTAAAGGAAGTCCTTCAAATCCCTGTTGTTCAAACCATGGTGTCCAGTTCTTAGGGGGGAAAGGTCCCAGAAGCTGTATAACTTATGCTTAAAAATTGTGACAAATGCATCCAATTTGAAGTAGCTATTGGGAGAAAACTCATTAAGAATGAGTAGAGTATTTCTAAAATCATCAGCTACAGGATGCAGTTTGGCCTTGATTTAACTGGTGAATTTAAGAATATGGAGAAATTTTATAAACTCATGCACTAAAAAGAGATGTGCCAAAGCCAAAGGACTACTTGCAGGAGGGCTCACCAGAGGAGCAGTAGGCAGTGAGTCAGCTTATTTGCAAAGCTGGACAGCTTTTGCTCCCAGTCCTGTGTCCTATCTCTACCAAATGTGTTTTGTCTCATCCTTAAGTCTTTCAGCAAAGAATTTAGCTGCTTCTAGTATTGATTTGAAATGAGTTCTAATGTAATATAAAAAATAATAAAAGTCATAATAGTTGCCATTTAACTTTCCTCTTCTTATTAGACACCAACAAAACCCTACCATTCTTCCCTAAATCCTATGTAAACAATCCAGTGCAGCCTTGAAACATAAACATCCACTGACAGATGAAGCAGATTTCATTAGCCATTTCCTATATGATAAATATCCTGGTGTTATTAATGTCCTGCTAAGTAAACACTGGCAGTGTTAAAATGAATACTTAAAAAAAAAATCATTAGACAGTACTATATTAACATGAGTGTCAATACAGTTCTCTGTTACTGTGGTCAAAATCATCCTGAGATGAATACACATGCTGAATTTTTTCCTCGCTTTTATATCAGTTTTCACATTACTGTGTCCACCTAAGTATTTTTTGATATTCGAAGTAGGAAGCAAAGACATGAATCTTCTTTTTGCTTAGTTTTTCAACTAAGTACAATCCCTGCAACAGATTATACGTCTTGCCTGCCCTGAGTAGCATAAAGTTTATGTAAGACAGAGAAACAGTATTGGCAAATCCCAAAAAAAAGTAATGAATTTTAAAAAATGTTATTAATGATTTTTACCTTGGATACCATTATTTATACAATTCTACCATATTAAGCCTCTCTAAATCCCTGAAGTCAGACTAGCCTCACTTCAACATATACTTATGTCTCCTGCCTGGAAAGGCTTTCCTAGAGAGCCCCTTATTATTTTTGCCATCATTTACATGATGGAGCGTGTCCAGAGAAGGATGATGAAGCTGGTGAAGGATCTAGAGCACAAGTCTTGAGCGGCTGAGGGAGCTGGGGGTGTTTAACCTCGAGAAAAGGAGGCTCAGGGGGAACTTCATTTCTCCCTACAACTGTAAAGAGGTTGTAGCCAGGTGGGGGTCAACCTCTTCTAAGCAACAAGTGATAGGACAGGAGGAAACAGCCTCAAGTTGCATCTGGGGAGGTTTGGGCTGGATATTAGGAAAAATTTTTTCACTGAAAGGTTTATCAAGCATTGGAGCATGCTGCCCAGGGAAGTGATTGAGTCACTATCCTTGGAAGTGTTCAAAAAACATATAGGTGTGGCACTTGGGGACATGGTTTAGTGGTGGATGTTGCAGTGCTGGGTTAATGGTTGGACCCGAGGACCTCAGACGTATTTTCCAACCTTAATGATTGTATGATTCTCTGATTCTATGTGATTTACCCATCCCTAGATATTTCACAGAAAGAGAACTTACATTGTGTCTTGATGGGGGTGAGTTACAAAACTTGTGAGTCCAGTGGAGCGGTGGGTGGAGCACTACAGGGAGAGCAGAGAGGCGCGAGCAGCGAGTGGTGCTGAGTGTGCGACCCCACAGGTCCTCTGGCCAGGTTGTCTGGCGTCTCCTCTTTCCCCAGCCCCCACAGGACTCGTAGATCTTTGCTACATCCCATGGGGCTGTAAGGATAAAGCCACTGTGAGTGTCTCAAATGCTATGAAGATACACAACCAAGTCCACAGAGCACCCCTTGAACCCTTCTTCAGTTTACTCTGGCAAATGTGTCTCATATTTGTTAGGCTCCATCTGATATCTATGTTGGTTAGCTTTGTTTTTTTTAAAACACAGTCGTATTTAGAGTTTTTGGATATCTAGAGCTAATTTAGATTAGCTCTTGAGATCAGAACCTACAGAGGTACAGGCAGTCCTGGATAGCAATATGACAGAAAAATGCAGGAGGCTTTCAGGGTCTTTCCTGCAGAGACTTTCAGAGAAATGCCACTGAAAAAAACAAAATTACTTCACATCAACTTAACTCCATTGAGCAACACCAAGATGAGTTGTCTGAAAGCGGAACCTCATCTGGAAACTGCAGTTTGCAGAAAAATCTGTTTCACAGATGCTTTTGCTGAGCTATGAAACAATTCCATTAGCCATCATTTCTAGTAAAAGCTCGGTCTACCTCCATGAAAGGAGCAAAAATTTTGCTCCTTACATTGACAGGAGATAACTGGGATCTCTAAGAACTTCAGAGGTTTGCAACAGATGAATTATCTTGGCATCAGCCACAGTGGTTACCAACTCTCCCCATTTTGTACTTTCACCTTCCTGTTAGCAACCAAACATTTGTTTTGTGACTAAAGCGTAATGAAATTGCCATTCAGTGGGTAGCATTTGCCAGGGCTGACCGGATGTTTGCCTTGTGCTAAACAAGAATAAATATTGATAGGCTTAATCCTAAAAATCACAGCTGCACTAAAAAATAAACAGTACGACCCTGTCGTTAATGAGTTATTGAAGATCAAGTACATTTATACAATTGAGATATAACCTACTTCCCTGTATGCCTTCTTTCCTGCTGTTGCTAGAATCTTTGTTTTCAGTTTTCCTTTAAATATTTTCTGATAAATCACAGTGAGAAGCAATTAAATGTTTTGCAATTATATTAATTTGCAATTAAACCTAGCAATAGTTCTGCTTTTCCTCGTCCTGGTCTTGCTCTTTCATTCACACCTGTTAATTTAATAGCTAGAATCATCCATCAAGGTGAATGACAAGGAAGATGTTGCATGCAAGGACCAGCCAGACACCTCAAACTGCACTTGCTGCATCTGCAGGTGCATTCCTTGGCTTAACTGGGCCAGGCTGGTGTAGCTGTAGTGGAAGACTAGGAACATTGCAGAAAGATGTGCTGTGATATGAGCCATAGAGCCTTCCCCTTTGGAGTGCAGAAGGGTGACATGGGGAGTCAGGACATGTATGCAGGAAATGCAGACATAGTAGGAGGACACTGCTTTTCTTGGAGAGGCCAGAAGTGCTGAATTTCTCTGGTTTGCCTCTGTGCTTCTCCATGCAGCTTCCTGACCAACCCAAGAGCATGCGCCCACGCTGTGCTCCTCAGGAAGCTGATGGCAGAGCCAGATGACTGCAATGGAAGGTGTACAGGAAACTTGCATGACAGGCTGGGAGTTTGCAACAGGGACATCACAAAAACAGGCAGCAAATTCCAGCCTACTGTGTTTTCCTGCATCCCTGGCCAAAGCTGGGATGTGCTGCTTCATATAGAGGCAATATGATGTTGGCGGGACTGATTGGGCAATGTCTTTCTGACAGACAATGCTTTCTTACCAAAAAACTTTTGTTTGGAGAGGAAAACTATATTTTGGCACAGTGACCTTGAAGGATTGCCAGGATCTGATGGGAAATCTGCTCTTTGGCATCCTGTGAACCCTCGGGTTGTGTGGCACAAGTGACAGGGTGACATCAGTAAACAAGGAGCGCTCTATAAGGATTGGCTGTTACAAGAAGTGACACAGAGCAGGGCCCTCCCTTTTGATGCCTTCTCCATCAGTTCCCATTGGTCCAACAATACCCACCTCCTTCTAGGACTGAATTAGTTATTTTTACAAATTCAAACTCATTATTTATCTCTGGTTGTGAGAAGTGTTGCAATTTACAGCCTCATCCTAACCCTCTTGTATCAGCAGTGAAATTAAGTAAAAACTGTGTTCAATGACACGCAAAAACTTGTAGTATAAATTGCTTAAACAGAATGTGATGTATGCCATTTCTGAAGCTGGCCATAATGTATTCTCTTGTTTTGATACTGTTCAAGCAAAGTATTAATCAATTAGAATTTGATGGGAAAGGATTATTTTTCTCTTAATTTTAAGTTTCTGTTTTCTATGAAAAGGCACTGAAAACACTTAGAAGTACGGCTTAACAATGCAAATGAGCACATTTACCTTACTAACAGAGTGTTTCTATTCTTAAATGGAAAAAAAAAAAAAAGAAATAATGAGAATACCATTTTTGCAAAAGTATGAGGTTTGACACCTGCAGACTTCTGTGGTTGATCTAAAAAAAAAAAAAAAAAGTGTAAAAATGTTCTTGCTTCACTCTTTTCCGTTCCTTATTTGTGTGCACAGGCCCCAGCTGAAGGAGGCTGAGATAAAATGTTATCAAATGTCACTTCCATTACATTCCTGGTACATGCAGAATATCAGAACTTACAGAAACTAATTGGGCTGAATTCCAGGTAATTATTCCATTTTTCTGACACTGGATCTGTCTCATAGTAACTACTTTTTACTTGTGGGATTGTCTTTGCTGAACCTGGGCCAAAACCAATCTGTTCTTCCTTCACTGTGTAAATACATCTTGGCTTTTGCATCATTCACATAATCACCTGTTTGGGAATTCATCCCAATCACATTTTTTGTTTTAGATAAGGCATACATCAATTTATCTATTCTGCTGACTTTGGGTAAGTCATAAATTTTGGCAGCAGAAAACATATCTTCTCAACTTACATGGTCCAGGAATAATCCATGAACTAAAAATTTATTTAAGTCTAGCTTCTACTGATTAAAGATACTATTAAGCTATACATCACACTGAGCACCATTTTAAATATTACTGAGGTGTTTTAGTCATATACATGAGAGTAAGAGATTAAGTGCAGGAGCTGATTCTTTATTTCTCAGAGAAATATTTCCTTGACCTCCACTTGTCCTTGGCTTTCTTTAAATTTCTTCTCCAGGGTGCCTCTGATCCCTGTACTTGTGACTGTGACTGCTTAGTGACAGGAGCAGGCTTTCCAAATCATAACCAACCACATTACTGTTGGAAATCCAACCCTTTGGCAGTTGTACTTGGATTTACGCCACATCTAACAGCCCACATTGGATCAATTCCACTTTACTCAAGGTTAGCCTGCTGTGGGAACACCCTGAAAGGGTCAGGGTCAATTTAAACCCCAAATATTGTCAGGAGCATGCTGACACCCACCTCAAATCCTATCCACAGGCTGGACTGGTCAGGAGTCTCAGAACACTCGAATCTGTCGACTTAGCCTAGAAATTGCTGTCTCTTGAAAAATGCAGAAAAAAGACAAACTTTAGTTATCTGCACCTTCACATCTTTCAACAAAGCCACATTAATATCAAAGCAGTGAGGAATCAGATCAATGCAAAAGATAGAGAATACCTTTTATCAATGCATTACATAGTATTGTCTCACAATGGAGAGCATTTCATGATCTAAAGTCACAGAGGTGCTTTGGAGCCTTTTTCACTTAAGCAAATGCAGAGCACTAAACTATCAAGTATCTCAGTTTCTTCCAGGTGCATAACTGCTTTCCTGAGCAGTGTTGTCCATCTGCTCATAACTGGGTATCCATGCACCACAACCACTGATGGAGCTCGGGCTTTTGGATCAGTTGTGAAATATCTTCATTAAAAATACCCAACCAACTCCCCCCCTGTTATGTTAGATGAGTGCATACAGATATGTCATCCAGGAGAAGCTCCCTTAGCTTCTAGTAGTGAAAAGAAGCCAATGTCCAGCACTTCTCAAAATCATGCCTTAAACACACACACACACACACACACACACACACACACACACACACGTAAAGATAGAAAGGTTTACATGGTAGTTTTTATGTTTCTCTTGAATTGTAAGAGAAGATATCAGGCACTCAATTACATTGCCAGAGAAACAGTAAAAGATGGTTTCTGGCTTTACAAGGAAAATTTTTACACCCAACTATTACTCCTGTTCAATACAAAACTTGTACTGCTGTTAGCAGGAGTATGAGTGGTGAAGTGAATCTAGCTATTTTTTAATTCTCCATGCTAATTAACTTATAAGATGGAATAATGAACCTCTCAAATACACAGTAATTGCTTAGACTGTGTAAGCAAATATTGATCCTTTTATTTTTCTCTTCATTCCTGTGTCCCAGTGTCAGACTAAGTTTAGTCAAAGTAAATTAATGAAAGGTATTTTTCAAAAGACCATCATCTGTTTAAAGACCCTCATTTTTTAGTGCTCAGCAGCCGGTTACAGACCAATCAGATTTTCAAATATGAAGTGTGGCACTAATGTTGGGTATGATTGGAGGTTTGGTGTTTTGAGAAGATTGGGACTTGCCTTTAATGTATGCCCAGCTCAATCTCCATCCACAGACACTGTTTGCTGGAGTTGCAAAAAAAGTACCGTGTGGGTAGAAGAACCAGAAACAAATAGAAAAGACACCTTCAAATCACCTTTGTGTGCTGCATCAGGGGAAGAGCCCTGTTCCAAGGCAATTTGATGTGGCCTGGCTGGAATTTATTCTACCTGAATGGAGCAAACACTGTAGAAGCCACTCATCCTTCCTTAGTTTCCAAGGTGTCCATACATAGGGATGTGGTTCATTACTTCTCTGTGATTAGCTGATCAAAGAATGACCTCACATATGAGTTGGGGATGAGGGAGTAAGGTGGTCCTGATGGGCATCCTGGAATGAGCCCTCTTGCAAGATAAGATGCACAGAGAGAGAGTGTTGGGTTATGAAGATCACGGGTCATACTTAACAGCAGTTTGGGTTTGGGGATAGTGCAGCAGAGTTCTGAAGCGTAAAGGCTGAAACTGTGAGACTGCTGAGAAACTTTTCTCTGAGGAGCTCTGGCAAGTAAGCAAGTATTGGCTCACACCTTTGCATCGATAACCCAAGCACTGCTTCCTCCTTCCTAGGCACAACTAAACTCTGAGATGAGATTGGGAGCTGGTTTTTGCTGTAGTGCTGGAGTGTGCTTTTTACTTTGGCTTGTGTTTACTCTCCACGGCCCTCACAGGCAGACTGCAAAGATCCCTCAGCACATACCTCTGAAAACGTACAGCATAAGCAGAAGAGGTTTGTTTCATGTGAGCCACTCAGGGCTGACCCTGCAGCATCACCTGCAGCCACGGTGAGGCTGGTAAATGGGGCAGATACTGTTCCTCTTTCAACATCCTGAGGGTGCATCCTGCTCCCCTGCACCACCAGCAGCTGTCTGTGTGGCTGCAGAGTTCACCTTTGTTCACTCCTTGGCCCTCCCAAATCTGATGTGCCCCACACCATTTAAGAAAGATGTGAAGGTCCTTGAAAGCATCCAGAGGAGGGCAACAAAGCTGGTTGTAAGACTGGAGGGCATGTCCTGTGAGGAGCAGCTGAGAACTCTGAGCTTGTCTGGTTTAAAGAAAAGGAGGCTGAGGGGTGGCCTCATTGCAGCTTTCTGAGGAGAGGAAGGGGAGAGGGAGGTGCTGAGCTCTTCTTCCGGTGTACTGGGTTTGTGTGGTAAAGTTTTGGTAGTGGGAGGGCTACAGGGCTGGGTTTGTGAGAAGCTGCCAGAAGCTTCTCCCATGCCCAACAGAGTCAATGCCAGCCAGTTCTAAGATGAACTTGCTGCTGGCCAAGCCCAAGCCCAAATCCAACTCCAAGCCCAAGCCCATTAGTGGAATGTCTACCACCCAGAGTGGTAGCACCTCTGGGATAATGTATTTAATAAGGTGGGAAATAAACTGCTGCACAACAGCAGTCGGAGAGAGTGAGAATATGTGAGTGACACTGCCCAGTAAACACCTGGGTCAGTGAGGAAGAAGAGGAATAAGGTGATCCAGACACTGCAGCAGAGATTCCCCTGCAGCCCATAGTGCAGCCCATGGTGGGGCAGCTGTGCCCCTGAGCCCATGGAGGTCCATGGGGGAGCAGAGATCCATCTGCCACCCATGGAGGAGCCCATGCTGGAGCAGTTGGATGCCCAAAGGAGGCTCCGTGGGAAGCTCACACTGGAGCAGGCTCCTTGCAGGACCTGTGGTGCCATGAAGAAAGGAGCCTAAACTGGAGCAGGTTTGCTGGCAGGACCTGTGACCCCATGAGGGACCCACGCCAGAGCAGCCTGTTCCTGAAGGACTGTGCCCTGTGCAAGTGTCCCACACTGGAACAGTTCATGAAGAACTGCATCCCATGGGAAGGACTCCTATTGGAGAAGTTTGTGGAAGACTGTCTCTTGTGTCTCATGCTGGAGCAGAAGAGTGTGGGTTCTCCTGAGGAGGAAGCAGAGGCAAAGGCAATGTGTGGTGAACTGATCAGAGACCCCATTCTCTACCCCCCTTCTCAGCTGGAGGGAAAGAGAGAGAAGTTAGAAGCAAAGTTGAGATGAGGAAGAGGGAAGGAGTAGGGATGAAGGTGTTTTAAGATTTTGGTTTATTTCTTACTATCCTACTCTGACTTGACTGATAATAAATTAAACTAATTTCCCTAAATCAAGTTTGTTTTGCCCATGATGCTAACCAAGGTGAGTGATCGCTCCCTGACCTTATCTCAACCCATGAGACTTCTGTTATACTTTGTCTCCCCTGTCCAGCTGTAGAGGGGACTGACAGAGTGGCTTTGGTGGGCACCAGGAGTTCAGCCAGGGTCAACCCACCACACCAGCGACAGGGCTCCTGGGAATAGTTCAAAGCTGTGCCAGAGGAGCTTCTGACTGAACATTAGGAAGCATTTCTATACCAAGAGAGTGGTCAAACACTGGAACAGGCTTCCTAGAGGGATGCCCAAGGCCTCAAGCCTGTCAGTGTTTAAGAGGTATTTGGACAATGCCCTTAACAACATGTTTTAACTCTTGGTCAGCCCTGAAGTGGTCGGGCTGGATGAGACAGTTCTTGTAGTTCCCTTCCAAGTGAACAAGTCTCTTCTGACAGATAAAATCTCTACTTCAAAAATCTTAGAAGTGACATAGCCTAAAACTGTGAGGAGTACTGTGTGCATCACAGAAGCCCAGGAGCCTACTTTTAATGAAGTCTATGTCAAGACCTAGAAAGGAATATGCACTATTTTAATTATTTCTCTGTTACTTTCTAGCAATTGCTCCTTGATAGCATGCAACAATAATGGCTTTGCCAATAACTACAGTTCAAATCTGTGAAGATGAAGAAAATAGTTTTACTGCAAAAGACATGCAAAATCTAATCAGGATTGTATTTTTAGTTTTTAAATGACGACCAGTTTCTGGTGCATTCATTTGGACTCTTTCCTGCCTTTGAACAGTCTCTCAAATCCCACTAATTTCTGTTGAAAATCAAAAAAACCCCAACCAAAACCCCCCAAATCAAACCAAAACAACTCAGCATCTGACCTGTTACCTCTGAAACCATTAAAGGTGACATACAACACATGACATCTCTTGACAACTCCACACCATTCTCTGTTGCTAAATAATATCTGCTAAGGAATCTTTGACACTTCCTGGTTTTTTTTCTTCATATTTGCAACCTCTGCTCTGAGGAGACTTTGTGGAAATTTGCTCAGCTTGCAGGAAGAAAATGCATGAGTTGCTAAAAGCTAAAAATAACTCAGCAGAAGGCTGTCCAATAAGTTAGATTTAAGTTGAGTCATGGAAAAGCCTAGGAGTATTGTCAGCATCTGAGTTTTATGGCTTTCTACTTCATTTGGACATGCTTGTGAAGTGTGTGAAACAATCTCATGAAAAGCAGTCATTGACTGTATTGATATTGCTGTACATCTTGCAAGAAATTTGGGGATACTTATACTTCCTTTTGGGAATTAATTGTGCTGTATCTTGCAGGAACTGAGAAGGAAATAAAATTGGAAAAAAATTATCAAACCCTTTTGAATTTGTTCCATCTCACAGTAAGGTCCTTTGGGAATAAGGGTGAAGCAGTAAATATTCTAATTTTCTAGTATGACCTTTTACTCTGACTCATATGCCCTTTCTATGGATGAGAGAGGACTAGAAAATAGAAGATAGATACCATATAGATAGTGCAAGATAGAGCCGTAGTAAGCAAAACTATCTGTAATACTGTTTTCAGAAAACAGTTATTTGTGATTTATTTCTAAATGGAAAGTTGTACTCAGTGTTTTTCTACAAGGGGCTCTTTTCTATCTTGTGCTGTTGACATGTATCTTCTGCAATAAAATATACTTACTAAACCTCCAATCTCAGTGGCCAGAAGAGGTTGCAGGTGTAATGGAGAACAAGAATAAAGATGCAAAGGATCTTGCCAAAGTAAATATGATGCTATTTAAAAACAGAGAAGTGCTGTGTTTTGCACTTTGGAGTCATCCCCCAGGAACAGTCTACAGCATACATCTAGGAATATATTCATACACTGAGGGGAATTACTAATCAGGCAGCTGCAAAAATCAGTATCTTTGAGCTAGATTGCCTCCTCAACTGTGCACAAAATGACAATGTCCTGATATTGGGGGAAAAAAGGAAAGATAAGCTTCCTACTTCTCATTAGGATCTATGATAAATCTTCTGTCTCCTGAACCTTCAGAGAAGTGCAGAAATGCTCTTTCCATCATGACAGCACCGTCAGAAAGTGGTAGAATAATTGTCAAGCTTCCTGAAGAAAACTGTGAAAAAAGCCCCATTGTTTACAGCCAGAGACCTAGAAAACATGAGCTTCTAAGAGAAGTTTGAGACATTTGGGGCTTAACCCTAAAGAAGAGAAAACTCAGGTGTAATGTAATAGTCTTCAGTTATGTAGAGACTGCTACAAGGAGGAAAAAATTATACTTTCCATGTCTGTGGAAGACAGGACAAGAAATGATGGGCATAAATTCAGGAACAGGAAATGAAGCTGAACATTAGGCACATGGATGTTGGACAGTCTCATGGGGAAAAGAATGAAGGCTTGGGATGGATGAGAAGGAGACACTATGGTGATTTCATCTCTGAAGATATTTAAACAACCAGCTGAGGAAAACCTATGCCTATGCTTTGAAGAAAGGGTGTGGAGAGGACACTGTCATGTAACTTCCTTTGTGGAAATTGATTTTTCATGGTTAGGTAGTAAATTATGGGATGCCAAGCATTTCAGCTGGAATTGACCAGTCTTACTCCAAAGAATTTGCAGTAATAAAAAGAAAATGAAGAGCCAACCTGGGTTAAATAGGGCAAGGTTTTGCAACTCTGGGGTCATTTAGGGCAAATTACAGTGGTGAGAGGGCAACACTGGCTTTTTCTTGAAAGCTCTGTGGTAGAAAACGTGTTTGAGGAGAAGCTGAGAAGGAAGAAATGAGAGGTCTGAAGAAGCTATTTAAAATTATTATTCCATAAGTTCTACTAAGATAGAAATCCCAGGAAACTCCCCATCTCTGAGCCTACAAAGTCAGCCTTGCACCAAATGCATGTATGTAAACCGTGCAGGGATGCTGTAATCTAGGACGAGCATCTATCACAGGCATATTGAAGCTGCGGTTTCCTGAAGAGCTGTGCCGAATTACTGGTTTCTCACAGCCAAAAGGGAGAGATTTTGTGGCCATCCATCTCTGGCCTCCACCCCAGTGCTGTGTTGGTTCTTCTATTCAGTGCTGTCTCTGAGGGCTGACACAGCAGAAAGCTGCTGGGGTTTGTGCTGTGATGTTTTTGAGCACTATTGAGTTAAAGAGGTCACGGGAGGAGGTCTGGTAAGTGCCAGCCACAACATAAGCAGTTAAAGCATGCAGCCAGGCTGGGAAAATGGGGCAGCTGCTTCAGGACCTCCTTCCAAATCAGTGAGTGATTAGGTTGGCTCAGCAAGTATTGTGGAAACCATGGCTTTGCTTCCATGTAGAGAAGCTCTTTTTTCAACTTGTAAGAAAGCCAGAGGAATAATGCAAAAAAAAAAAAAAAAAAAAAAAAAAAGAAAAAGAAAAAGAAAAAGAAAAAAGAGAGGAAAATCACTAAGAAGGCTTATGTTGTTATAAAATAATTAATGCAAGGGGAAGAAGAAAAAAAAAATATTTGGAGCTAGCTGGACAGGAAGATGGAAATGTGCCCTTGATTTGAGGTTCTTTGTTGCACTCCCTTAACTGCATGGTCATGACTTGGCAGCTGCTCAGGCTCCAGGAGGCATTGTACAAGCCCCTGATAGGAGGGGTTTCCTCTGATGAGCTGGCCATTGTGACTTTACAAGAAATTGTACAGTACTTCCTCTCATCCATTAGAAACCACTATTTTCTGAATGAATTTTCTCCTCTTTTGTTTTTCAGTTTAACCCTTAACCTTTCTGACTCATGTTTTCTATTCTGGTGTAGCGTGCAGCCCGAGGTGAAAATGGGGACAGCCCACACAAATGAGACTCCCCTGCCCGCGGTCTGACAGGGAAACCAAGCGTTGCACAGAACACTCTTTCGGCTGAAGAGCACTTTGCAGGCCTGGGAGTGTGGTATGAGCAAAAAAAAAGCCTCTCTTGCAAGTCAAATGAGGAAAGTCAGGTAGCTGTTGAACTTATGGGTGATTCATCTGTACTCTCCAATTTGTACTAATTGCTAAACTCTGAAGATGTGGTGTGGGCAACAAGGGTAAAATGGTACAATTAGGGAAATGACCCTTTCACAATTAGTGGAATGAATTCATCTGAAGATGAGAAAGAGGACCATGTAGTTATTGCAATGGTCAGATATACTGGGCTAAATTCAGTGGTGATGTAAAAATACGTCTCACGTTAGAGTACCTGCTAGGGAAGAAACCCTTTGTGCCCAAGCCAAGCACCGGATATTGTGAAATGCAGAAATAAAAGTCCATAAAACTAGCCAAGTAGGGACAGAAAGGGGATGTTCATAGTTGGAGTTCCCCTTGGGGTCACTATTGAGCACTTTGAAATTAGACTGGAAATTAAGGCTACGGTGCCTTAGAAAGGGTCTACCTTGGGTTATGAAAGGCCTTTGAGTATTTCCTTGTGTAATCAGTGTAAAAGTCACAGTATGTGAAAAGCACTGGCTTTTACCTTCCCTCATACCTATGTCCAAAAGGGAGTAATAAGAAGATATTTCTCAGTCACCCATGATAATGGATGGCACTAAGAATCCTGAGCAATGCCTGAAGAGGTGGAATCTTGCCAAGACCCTCTCAGGAGATACCAGGTCTCAGTAAGCTCCCTAGGGTCCTGTTCCAAGTGGTTTACTGCTAAAAGGATGAATCAATATGTGACGGGAAGGCCAAGGGGATGCTTGACTTCCAAATCAGGTTACGGGATCAGTACTCTTTCTCCAAATACGGAAAATACTTTTTTTCCATAAATAAAGTAAAATGAATTTTTTTCTAAATAATATTTTTTTTTAAAAAGCCCTTGTGCACTTTCCATATAAAGGTGGAAAGTATTTGTAAAGTCTGTGACCTCCCTCACCATTGTCCTGCAATGTTGATAAAGCTCTGTGGTGATCTGGGTTCTTGGACCAAAGAGATATTTGGTAGGAAGGGAGAATCACTTACTAAAGATATTGTGGGAAACAGGGCTAAGACCTTAAAGTGAACTGATGGCTGAATCCAGCCCAGGAGGCTGGTGGATGGATCTGAGAGGTAGCAGACAACTCTCTGCTAAAACCTTCTTTTGTTCTCAGAAAGGGATTAGAGCTTTGAGTCCCTCTCTTTAAAATGTTACACAACAGCCAGGATGAAAAGGCAGCATAAAATCGCTCCTGTAACACCAACAAAACTTTCAAAAACAATTTGATATGTGATATACTGCTACTTCAGCTTGTCAGGCTGATATCACCTTGGTCCCTCTCAGTCCATCCATCTGAGCTGACTTCTTGTCCCTTGTCTGTGGGAAATGATTCATTCCATGCCTGTGAAGAGCCCGCGTCAGGAGGCTGCACTCCTGGGGCTCATAAAGGTTACTTCTGTCTAAATCACAACACCCTCGGACTGAGTGGCTGCAGTACCTTCAGAATGATGGGAAGAGAGGGCAGGAAGCAGAGTATTTTAATAGATGGTGTGGAACATATCAACATATTTCAAGTAAATCAAAAACTTTCTCACATTTTTTTTGTTTTCTGTCTTAGAATATTTTAGGTTATGTTTGTGATCTAATTTTGCCTTTTGTTTTGTTTCTCTTCCCTATTTCGCTGCTGTCACTTGTCAGTGAGGCACAGTGATGCTGTACCTCTCTAATCATAATAAGGCCTAAAATTTTATCCTCTTCTAGATTATATTCTTCAAAGGAGGGGAAGATATACTGCAAAAAGTAGGGACATTTCTATTAGCACATTAAGTCCTTCAGCTGCTACTGTGGTTTTAATTTTGAGCAGTGCTATATGCACTTTAGTCAGTGAAGTGAAGCTATCATTTATCAGAAGGAAAAAAAGAAAAAGCATCTTTTCACTTTGACATGTGTATTTGACATGTGTATTTGAGTCATATCTTGTCAGAGTGATGAACAAGGTATAGCCATGTCATTTTCTCCTCACAGAGCATCTTTCCTCTATTGAGTTTCAGAGCTCTTCACCAGTTGTCCTTCAGTCAGCAAGTAGATGGTCAAGTTGTGCTCCATTGCTAGTTCAATGCTTCTGCAAAAGCAAGTGGAGCCAGGCTACCAGCGAATAAAAATATCAGGGAAAGGGACAGCACAGGCCAGTCAATCAGTAGTGTTTAAATGCTAGCGTGGTGTGTAGCATGAGCTGGAAATGTGCCAAACTGCACTATCTCAAGTGATGCCTGGGGCATAGCATATGCTCCAGATTTTCCAATAGGCAGCACAGACAAGACTGCCCTGGATTTGGCCCCCTGTATGCTCCTGTACATGGTAGACTGTGCACCTGAAAACCCTGATGTTGCACTGAAGGAAGCTGACACACATTCTTTGTTTCACGTTATGAAAATGTTAAATTAGTTCACAGAACTGGAAAAACCCCCACATCCAAAATGACATTTACATTTGAGGGCTACACAGGGCAAAGTTCTGTGTAGTTCAGCTGTGGCCACTGTGCTGCTTGGCCACACAGTGACAGAATATTCCTTTGTCATCTTTTATTTAATAAATAAATAGCCAGAGAAGTGCAGTGCAATATTATGCCTCATTATTACCACTTTGCACAACTCTGTAGGTGCAAAAGGAAAGGTTTTAAAATCCATTTATATATGACTATTGCCTCCTTGTAAGGTGGTCCCCTGTTGCCTTCAAGCACTTTCATTGCCATACTGTGCTGGAAAGAAAAGCACCTGGCCGTGTAATGATACCCCACTGGCCTTACTGATGTTGCTCCTGGTTAACAGGACTCCATGGGAGATGAGACTTCAATCCCCATGATTCAGGTCAAGATGAAAATGAATAGAACTTAATGGATTATACTGCCTAGGCTTCTCCCAGTGGGAATAAGAGAAAGTACAGATTCTTTTCATCTAAGCAAGTGGCTGTTACACAGCAGTAAAGTGGACTCTAGTAAGACTATGGATGTGGGACTGGATCCAAAAGGTTTGAGAGCCAGACATTCGCTACACCTCTTTTGAGATAGTTTACAGACAGCAAGGAGGCAAAGTTTTGTTTCAGTAATTTAGATGAGTCCTTAGAAAGGCAGGAGATACCCTAGTTTGCATACAGCTGGCAAATTCTCATCTGTAGCTCCATGGTGGGCAGTCTTGCAATGCCTGGATTCATGGAAAAGGACTCTGGCTGCTATGTCCAGCTCTGTTTAGCACAGGTATAATCTGGGAAGTACTTTGACCCAAGAAATGCAGGAGGGTCTTGAACTTTGTATCTTCCTGTCACTCCGTTTTCTTCTCCAGCTTCTGAGTTCTGCTATACCACAACCAAGGACCACCCCAATCCCACAGCGAGGAAAAGCATTTTGGGAGAACTATGTCCAGCACTGCAGAACAGGAAAGGGAAATCACAAAGGGCGGGAGACCAGCAATTATGAAGCTTCAATGTATTTGGATGATTTGATTTGATGTAGGAACTGGGAGGAGACATAATAGAAAGCAGAGAAGCAAGCAAGCAGGCTTCTCTTTTAAAGCTGTTGTGGCTTAATTGACAGGGCTACTGGCTGCAATACCATGGTGCATGTGCTGCTGTTACCAAGGGCTGTTATGCTACAGGCATGACAAAAAACACTACAAAAAGAGGCTCCATGGCATAAACCTGGTCAAGTGAGGAAAACAAAAACAACCCCTTAACTGTGCAGTTTTGGGCAGGAAAATTGCATTCCATGGTTTGGGTTTTTTAAAGGTGATTTGGATGAAAAACACTAGGTCGTGTCTTTGGGGTTTTTTTCTGCTTTGTAGCATTTTAAGGGTACTTAAATAATTTTCTATTTTTTCCACAAATTTTACTATATTAAACAGTGGAATTGTGAATTTCAGTTTCCTCCTAGCTTTTCTTGACTTTGTTTGGGGTGTATTTGGTTTTCTGCATGATTTTCTTTGTGTGTCATTGCATAATATGTTGGCTATTTTGGAAAAGTCAGATTATGAGGCTGAGTGCTGTTTGCTTTTTTGCCACGATATCACTTGTGCCAGCAAAACTTGTTTTGAAGGTCACAAAATAATATGCTTTACTGGAATAATGCTCCATAAAAAAAAGTTAAGTATCTCCTCTGTTTCAGGTAATTGCACCCTTAGACTAACATCTAATGCCTTAATGAAGGAGCTGAACTTTTTAAAGAGATTTTTTTTTCTCTCGAGGGTATAAAATGGCCATTTACAGTAAGTAGCTGCTGAATAACATTTAGTGTTTGACTGAATTTCCCTGTTTTCCTCGGAAATGCATGCTTCCCTTTTGCTCAGGGCTGTGTAGGATATTCTCTCATATGCATGTATCCCTACACACGACAAGGAATAGTGCCTATGAATCTTCCGGCTCTCAGCCTGCAAGTTCAGACCATAAAACATCCTTCTCAGAACACGAGGGGTTAAGCCCTAGCCATAATTCATATGAGATGTAGGATGACTCTGTGTTGAGGGCATGAACCAGATTCAGTTCCCTTCTCTGATATGGTCTCTGAATGAAGTTATCAACTGTTGTCAAAAAAAAAGGCAAACCCATTCCCTCTTTTCTTAATTCCCCTTTCTGATCCTGGGGCTTTCCTCCTCTTTACATGCTTTGGTGCTCAGCTGATATTTGGTTGAGCCAGTTCAATTCACACAGAAAATACTTATACTTTTCCCATGTTAGTTGTCTGCCAAGCTTGTGAGATGAATTGAATTCAGGAAACAGTCTGATAATCATCAGATATGGCAAAGGAGGGGAAGATAGTTTTGAGAGAATAGTTTTGAGAGAGATAAGAGCAAGATCTACAGCATACCGCATCATCCTCTCTATGTGAATGGGAGTCACTTCTCCTTCTGTGAATGAATAAAATGAAATAACCTTTCTTTTCTTCCTCTTAGGGTGCTTGTGTAACAACATTAAAGAATGACAGACAGCAGCAGTGAAGCGGAAATGGATGCAAGGTTTTGCTTTAAGTCTGTCCTTTATTAACTATTTATAAAAAATTTATTAAATCCTTTGGTGTTTTTCAACAGTCTTTTAATAATGTTTATTTTTGGAGGTTTGTTTTATCTTAGGAATTGCAAAATTTGTATACACCATCCCATAAATATTTTTAGTAGATGAACTCACACTTTTGTTGTCTGGTAGGAAAGAAACAGGTAGAAAACAGGTAGAAAACTGCAACCCTGTGTTGCTTGAATCCACATATTTAACATCCTTCCCATTACCTTTAACTTGTGGTGTTGGATTTTTTTTCCCATTATGATCTCTATTTCTGTGGTTTTGAATAAAAATATCTCCTCCTTGGTTCCAGATTGATAGCATTTGACTGTGAGGCTTTCAATCAATTCTTTCAAGGTTGCTCCTGGTTGTGTACTGACAGATAACTGAAAAGCAACCAGACTAACAAAGTTACACAGGGACAAGCAGAGACCATCAGGAGTCCCTGCAGGAACTTACAGATCTTCTGCATGTTAAATAAGGTTGCAAAACTTCCCCAAAATACAGAGCCTGCACTGAGCAGATCAGGCAAGATACTGTCTGTGGAGCATTTAAAATGCTAAGTAGTGAATCTCAGACTATAATTCATCTCCATTTTCAGCTAGGATCTGATGACTTAATCTCTACTAATGATGACTGTGTTGCAACATGCATTTGGAAGGATGAAATAGACTTAAAATATATTCTGTAGTTGGTTGCACCAGGTATCTCTTTCAGTGCAGTGAGGCTGCAGTTGTATAAATAAGTCTGGCTCTTCAGTCCAGAAGGGAACCACAGAATCACAGAATATGGTGAGTTGGAAGGGACCTACAAGGATCACTGAATCCAAATCCTGACTCTGCACAGGACCATCCCCAAGACTCATACCATGTGGCTGAGAGCTTTGTCCAAACACTTCTTGAACTCTGCTAGCTTTGGTGCTGTGACCACTTGCCTGGGGAGCCTGTTCCAGTGCCCAGACACCCTCTGGGTGAAGAAACATTTTCTAATATTCAACCTAAACCTTCTCTGACAGAACTTCAGGCCATTCCCTCAGGTCCTGTCACTGGTCACCAGAGAGAAGAGAAGTTGTACCTCTCAGTGAGGTCTCCCCTCAGTCTCTTCCAGGCTGAACAGATCAAGTGACCTCAGCTGCTCCTCAAAGGCTTTCCTCTAAAGGCCCTTCACCATCTTTGTTGCCCTTCTTTGCACACACGGTTTAATGTCTTTCTTATATTGTGGTGCCCAAAACTCCCCCCGCACTCGAGGTGAAGCCGCCCCAGTGCAGAGCAGAGCAGGACAATCCCCTCCCTTGCCCAGCTGGTGATGCTTTGCCTGATGCCCCCCAGGACACCCTTGGCTCTCCTGGCTGGAGGGCCCTCGACCAAGACCCCCAGCTAGGTCCCTTTCCATAGCACTGCTTTCCTGCTTCTCATTCCCCTGTCTGTCCGTACATCCAGGGTTGCCACATCCCAGGTGCAGAATCCAGCACTTTCCCTTATTGAACTTCATATGGTTCGTGATTGCCCAGTCCTCTGACTTGTCGAGGTCTCTCTGCAGGGCGTCCCTGCCTTTGAGGCAGTCATCAGCTCCTCCCAGCTTTGTATCATCTGTGAACTTTCTCAGCATCCCTTCCAGTCCTGCATCCAGGTCGTTAATGAAGATGTTGAAGAGCACAGGGCCGAGGATGAAGCCCTGTGGAACCCCACTAGTGACAGGTCACCAGTCTGATGTCACTCCATTCACCACAATCCTTTGTGCCCGACCCCTGAGCCAGTTGCTCACACATCTCAGGATGTGTTTATCCAGCTGTGTGCTGGACACTTTGTCCAGAGGGTCCTGTGAGAGACAGTATGGAAATCTTTACTGAAATCTAAAAAGATAACATCAGCTGGCTTCCCTTGATCAGCTGGGTGGGTTACCTTGTCATAAAAGGAAATCAGGTTTGATAAGCAGGACTTTCCTTTCATGAGGCTATGATGAATGATGTGTGCAGTCACCCAGAGCTGGGTGAGTTGCTGTGCCTGAGTGCACCAGGTCCTGGACAGAACATGTTCTGCTGGTCACTCCACTGGGCAAGAGCTACAGCTGCATAAAGCTTTTGGGTTGCACAGAGGATGCCATAGTCCAGAATCTGGTATCTGACAAGATGAGCTCTCTTTGGGAATCTTGAAGCAGGTACTTGACTCCTCATTTGGAAAGTACTGACAGCTTTTGACTTCAGGAGCCCTTCTCTTCACAAACCATGAACAACAACAACCCTGAGTCTGTGCAGAACTGCTTCCATGACACAAAAAGAAAAAGGAATGCCCTGAAACACCTTCCAGAGTGCCGTGCCTGTTATCCCTGACTCAGTGGAAAGGTAGCTGGTAAAATCCTGTGGAACTGAGCTTTGTTTCATGGCTGGTTGGTTGACTCATGGCATGGACCTCAGCAGAACTGCATTAATAGGAAAGCAGCAAATCAGCTGAGAAACAAACCCTATGGCTCAGAGCTGTCCTGTGCTCTCCCCACCAGAGGCAGTAGGTCAATCTGTCATCTAAGATGCCCTGTTACCACGATCTCTGAGCTACTCACAGGGTTCCTGCAAAGTAAGGAAATCCTACTGGCCCCTGATACCGATGAGGAACTGACATCTTGGCTTCTAATCATGCAGAGAAACACACTGTGAAATTTTCACAGCTGTCTTCTAGGCTGATTTGTTAGGCTGGTAAATGCCCTTAAATATATGCTTCCCCATGTAGGAAACAGGGTCACAAGCTTTTCCTTCCTCACAGTCTTTCAGTCTGTGACTGAAGACAGGGCTGAGCCCAAGGCAGCGGGGTCACAGGGGAGGTGAAGTGAACATACAGGAGCAAAGCTGAAGACACCTGGTCAGAAAACAGCAGCATCACAACTTTGGGGTACTATCATTAATACATGTGATTGGCAAACAGATTCAAGAGGTCTCAGGTTTTTTCCTTAGCATTATTCTTTTGATTTTTTTAAGCTTGATCATCTCCAGCAATGGAGTGCTTAGGTCTCAGTGCTCAGGTTACAGAAGCTATAGTGTGTGTTTGTGGAGCAAGGTGAAAGTACAATTAAGTCCTTGTTGTCCATCAGTAATTTCTAATGCCCATATAACACATTTTCCTGCATGGAGCTCCCTGTCTTAGCCCTTCAGCATGTGCTAAGGGCAGAGTGTGGTGATGCCCTTGAGTACAGGACATGCACTCAAGCAAGTCCTGAATGCTCCCTGCACCAAGCACATGTGCACAAGGGATGAATGAAGTCATGGTTTGGTCCCAGCTATTCTCTAAATTAGGTTATTCAGAGCTCTGGTCGCCAGCATACAGATGCCAATTTCAAGGACTTAACTGTCAGATACTGAAAACCCAGCTCACAACGCATCACATCGTGCCAAAAAATCAGAGCACTCTAAGCCTTCCTGTTGGTGCATAGTTGGCTTTCTGCTTGCTCACATTACACAACACATCACTGAAACAAAGACAGTGCAAACACGAATGAATGTGTCGAAGAAACTGGCAGCAACACGAGTATAGGTCAAAGTTATCTACCTCCCGCCTAACCCAGAAATCAGGAATGGAGTGTGGGAAAGAGCAAAACCACAGTTTTTTCTTGAAAAGGTTTTAGTTCTTTTGCTGGAACATGTCCAGCAAAGGAGTTCTTGGCATTCAAAGCCTAGTTTACAGGTGTAGGCATTTGTGTGAGCATGTGGAGCAGAGGGAAACGGCATTCCCAGTGAGGATGGTTATTTCACAAAATAACTTCCATTTCACAAAACGAATCCAAAACACAGAGGATTTGGGGGAGTTATTTCCCTACATACACACAAAGTTATTGGTTTCTGGTTAGGGCCATTCAGCAGTTCACAACTGAGCAAGCACAAGTTCAGCCTGCTTTGCTTTCCTTACATTAGCTTCTTGTAAAGTGGCAAATTCAATCTAAATTAACCTGGCTTTCCAGGATTTATGCAAAGGGAATTGTCTCTGTGTGCAAGCCCTCCTGTCCGTGGTTCTATAGGATGGGGTTTGTGTTCAGGTTTGTCAGAGTTTAAAATCCCCTTCCTCCTGCCTGAAGATGGAAGATATTAAGGTGTTATTTATACAGGCCATAATGTTGTGACTGTTATTCCATCAGAAAAATTCTAAGCCACCTCTCCTTCTTGCAAATCAGTTTTATGTTATGGTGAGGTTGTTCATAAAAAAATTTGGGGTAATGGGGACATTTCATTTTACAAGTCAATGTGTGTACCTTTGATCATCAGCAGAGGAGATGGGCAGCCCCCAAGAGCAGCTCAGATTGCCCTGCAGCTCTGTCCCTCTGCCAGGGTGAAGCTCACTTCTTGCTGACTAGAGGACACCCAGGAAAAATCCTGTCCTTGGAGCACACGCAGTACCACCCCTTGCCTCCATTCATGCTGGGGCTGTTTCTTCTAATTGATCTGTTTGCAATCCCATTGAGGCTACAATAGCTATATTTGGCTACATAAGAATTACTTTTAGTGTTGCATAGAATATACTACACACATTTTGGGAGGGGGGGAGAAGAAGGTAAAGTTTATCATCCTCCCTTCTACTAGAGATATGTTCTTTTCCACCCTCCTTTCTTTTCCTGGGAGACAGAGAGAGTGTCTCTCAACAGAAGTCAGTACCCCAGGAGGCTGAAGTTGTTTTCAGCCATTCTCAGTAAAATTGCCCCACATTTAAATGTAATAGCAACCTCTCCATTCATATCTTCTCCTCATGAGGTCTAATGGTAATAAAAAAACCATAGGAATAACAATCCCAAATTCATATCCATAGGTATTTTCTGATAATTTCCTCCTAGGATATGAATGTGCTGTTTAAGGAAACACTGCTTTCTCTCAAGGTACAGAGTGTGACATTAAGGTGAACGGGAAAAATGATTTCTCTACACATTGTTCAAAAGGATTTGCGTGGTAGTACTAAGTATGTGCTACAGCATTAGCCAAAGTCCGGACATTCTACTGTTGACTTCATCAGGAAACATGACCCTTCCTCTAACACGTGGTTATCTTGCTTCATAGAGAGCATCTGAAAAAGCAGAACAACAAAAATGTAATTCTGTCCACTGAACATTACCAGCCCTCAGGAATTAAGGGAAAGTATCTATAGGGAAGAATGATTATCTTGTGGTTGAGACACGAGTCTCCGACTCAGGAAATGGGTAGAGTATCCTACCACAAGCTTCTAATGTGAACTGATGCTGCTTAAACTCTGCTGCTTCTGTTTTTGTACATCAGTAACACGGGATTAATGTATTCCTAGTATTGTTTCCCCTTTAGTTCTCCCTAGAAACTCTTTGATGCTTAGTCTTCTAAGATTTAGACTCAGGGCATCAGTAACAGGCTGAAGCAGGAATTAGAATCCTTGATGAACTTTTCATATGGCTTCCTCCTTGTTATTAAACAAAATCTATTTTTCACTTTTCTATGATCCATGTTTGTGGTATGAACACAACCAAAGACAAGGAAGCTCCATTATATCATGCGGTGATTTAAAAAAAAGCCAGTTCTGCAGTTCTTCAGCTGGCTGCACCCAGTTAATTTTTAATAATACAAGTTTTCATATTCATTTGTGAAGGGATCATAAGTATCTGACTTGTGAGTACTTTAGAAAATGACACTCTTTCTTAGTTATCTGTAAAAGCTTGAATGGCCTCTTTTATAGTTACTGGTAAAAGCTTGAGTGGCTCTTGTGCCTTACAGCTCCTCCTCTGGGTGAAAACATTTTTGGTAATGAATGGAACTTAGGGATCCCCTGCTTTGCAAAGTTGGAAAGCTTGAAGCCTGAGAACTGGCATGAAACTGGCATGAACTGATAGGAAAACAATGCAAATATTTCTGGAAATGCTTTCTCAAAGAATTTTACCTTCAATGAATCAGTGCTTTTTGCAATAGCAAGGCTAGTCTTGGAGGCTAATTTTGAAGTGTTCCCAAGCTTTCAGTATGTCTCCACTCCCAGCCTTTCTTCAAGATCAATGTCTCAGACATTTATGGTTGACCCATTACTCATATTTGACTTTTTGTTTGATTGAATAAACAAGCTTTTTCTACCTGATTTGGAGACCCCAATGGCCAGGCTCTCTGCACTCTCATAGATTTGGTAGCTGTAAAGATGATTCAGTAACTCCATCATTCATCCCCTAGCACAGCTGGCAAAAGCTTCTTTGACCACAAGTATGAAGGATAAGGTTGGAGAGATTCCTCTGTAATGCTCTTGACCACTTTGAGCAAAAAGGAAATTCTTTCACTGCAAGAGTCAGTCCTGAGTATTTATCTTGCTATGTACTTTAAGGAACGAAGTGCCTTGAGCTTTCCACTGTCATTCCCAATGTGTGTGAAAGGTCAGCTTTTTACCCATTCCTGCTTTCTTTCTTGTTACACATTAAACCCTCATGTCTTTTATGCTGTGAGTCACTCATGCCTTCGCTATGAGAGAAGAACTGGATAGTTTTGAGGCAAAGAAACCGTTCATTTCACTCATCATCTACTCTTCACTGTTTTACAAGCGCTGGAACACGATGACTCAAAGTTAAACCAATTTCAGAATGTCCACCTCCAGTATCTTTGGAAATTTGAGAGTAGTGTGCTTTACAGTCCAGTGGTCTCTACTTTCTCCACACCCAATTCATGTTTCCTGACTCAAATGTGTTCTGAGTGACTTACCACATTTCTTGTTCCCTCTCATTTTAAGAATCAACAATTTTATCCCTCTATATCTCTTCCCTCTGTGTAATTCTTAATTCTCTTGCAATAACCATGTTTGATTTACCTGAGCCTTATGAAAACTCTTTTTAAGGTCAAGGGAAATATGCCCACAATATTCATCAGTCTGTGTGGATCAGGCATGTACTAGAATTGACTGGAAAACTTCCAAGGAAGTGCTGGAGGATTTGGATTTCTTTTTCTTTTTTTTTTTTTTTTCCTTTCCCTGAGGAATGTGATGATTCATTGTGGCTGAAACTTGTCTATGACTTTCATTGGGAAACAGCATATGCCCCTAAACCAGTGCAACTTCCTGCTCGACGCACTTCTAAACAGAATGTAACCCTGATTTTTTTCTGTCTTGGATGTATACCCAAACCATGAGACTCTTCTGAGATGCATCTTCCTCAGGTCTCTTTTCAGTTTTCTGACTTTTAAAAATTAACATTTGTTGCTCTAGAGAAATTATTAAATTGTTAGAGCTCTCACCTGTAATGGATGACAATGAAATTTAAGTTCCTGCTCTGAAGTAGATAAAGTAAGATCTTGAACCTAGAATTTCCACATCACAGGAAGATGTTCTGGCACTGAAATGCTGTGGAATAATTTATTATTTTACCTATGCATGAAAATATTGTACGTCCCCTGTGAGGGGGAAAACTTATTAAAAGTGCACCTATTTGAATGGCTTGAAATCATTCTCTGTTGTTCTGGTCCCTGTCTGGTGTAATCCATTCTGCTAATAAAGTTTCCTTCCACACAAACACTGGGGAGAAATAAGTAAATAATATTTAAAAATGAACTTCCCCTTCATTGTCAGCAGAACAAATGTCACAAAACTTTCTGGTGGAAGTGTGGTTGCAGTGACTGCCAATACTGACATAACTTTTAAAAGATGAGAGAATGTGTTGTATCCCATTAGCATCAACTGTATATATAGCTGTATCTATATAAAATATCCAGCTATGCAGTTCCAAGAACATCCTGCATCCAAAGATTTAAGAAAGCATTGGAATATAAAGGCCACAGCAGAGTGACATGCATCCTTGTTCACGTCTGGTACTGCAATTTGCACGTGCAGTAGAAAGAATTTCTGTGCCTGATGGCACCTATTTATGTAACTCTCCAAATGTCTTGAACAACATCAAACATTAAAAGGCATTAAACGATTTCATGAAAAATGTCTGCTCACCTGTCCTTCACCACCATTAAATAAAAAGTTAAAAATCTCTAATAATATTCTACCAGATCCTTTACAAATATCACTTATGTAGATGGTAACGAGTGCTTAATTTTTCCTTTTGCTCAGGAAAGTGTGCTGAAGGATTTCATCTTAGTATTTCGCACTTTAATGAGATTATAATTGTTCTGAAAGAAACAGATATATGTATACTGGAATATCACCTAGCATTTTCCAGTTGATTTTCTAGTATATAACCCTCTATCCACAACCCTTTACATGAACTGGGTCCGGTCTTCCCTGGCTCTGTGAGTACTGGTTTTTGGTCCAGTTTCAACCTCATCAACCTTTAATGTTCCAGTATCTTTGTGCTTTGTTTATTAAGGGGGATTACAGGAGGAAGGATGTTGGAAATTTTGTATTTTTTTTTTTAAGATTTCAGTGTTTAATTGAGCTCTCTTGCCTTGGTTTGGTTATTTCCCAGTCTTTAATTTCATATCGCTAAGAACCACTCTGGGCACATGCTATCATAATTACAAATTGCTCTTTACAGGCAGACAGTGGTCACCAGAGAGTCCTGCCTCAATCCTCACCAAAGCTGGGGTTCAGCCTGTGCAGCAGACCACCAGAATTCCCATGTCCCCCCCAGCTAAGCTTTGGGTTAGAACTGGGAAAATGAATAGAATTTTGTTTCAGGACAAGGGTTATTTCTTATCCAAAAAGGGATGTGTCTCAGTACTGACATCTACTGCACACTGACAAATTTGTTAAAACTTAGGTGAAAATACCACCTTCCCAGCAGCGTGCACAGCACAGGGTGTAACTGGGTTTCAGCAGGACTCACGGGTAGGGTTCAGAGATGCACCATCCCACATTACCTCAAGCAAACATGTTCTACAAACAAATGATGGAGAGGAGAGTGGGAAAAGGAAGTCATGGTGTGACCTCCTCCTTCCTGAACAATACTTATCTCTGAGCATCAGGTGGGGGTGGCTTCATAATCAGAGTAAGTGCTGCTCATTGTTGTTGTCTTGCAATCTACCAAAGAGCAACCTGGAATAATAAATCCCATGACATGTGCAGTAGAGAGACACAGACAGAAATATTTTCCATCTCCAGCCCCAGTTTGTTTAGGGCAGTTGTGTAATTCACCTTTCTTTTGGCACGGAACCAGCCTAGAAGCAATTAATGGGTTGGAGCACCTTTTGGTAAATTCACAGCTGAAGGGGGAAAATTGGTCATAGGAATAAACTTTAAATAATACTCCTTCAACAAGAACGTCACGCTGCCTACTTATCTCCTCACCCCAAACCACATCACATGCATTCACATGAGTGTCGGAAGTGAAAGTAGCTATAAACAGCCTAATTTCTCCTGGCTGGTTCACCAGGGGGGTTTAAGTCTCATGCTAGTGGACTCTGGTAAAATTCAGCAGAATCTGAAAAATAATAGTGTGATAAATCTGGTGCAAGAGAGAGGAGAATTAGGCCACTGGAGGTCTGAACACTCAAATTATGTAAAAGCTTATACTCACATCTTAATGACAGGAAACAGAGTGTGTAGGTACTTCTGTGGTTCAGGAAGTACAAAGCTCAGAAAAAGCAGTAGAAAATATATCAGGAAGGTGAACTGAGTGGGTTCAAAGTCTGTGGGTAGAAAACAGAACTTCTTTTATTTTTTACCACTGTTTTTGCTAAATGAGCAGTGGGGAGGGGAGCATGGGACACGGTGGAGGAGGGACACCAATCTCGTTGACTTTCTTGTTTTTCATAATTTAAAACAAGGGGATCTCCTTGTAACACTGGCTGATTTTCCAGTGCTGAAGACGTCAGTCCCTGCCGAGACTCATCAGTGTGACTGATGCTGTGACTGTTGCTACGACTATTTGGGGACACTGGGAAATTCTGTCTATTTACTGGAAATAAATATTTATGGAAGAAACAGAAAAACCAACCTGTGGGTTTTCCATATTGCACCCACAGATTCCTGAAAGCATACCACTGCTTAAGGAAATGAACTGGCTTTCCACAAGTAGTAAATACGTACAGTAGAAGAGAAGTGGCATAGTATTATGGTCAAAGAGATATTGATTTATTGACTCCTTATTTTCAGGTGTTTTTATCATGCCACCAGAAATGTACTTTGGAGTGATAATGCTTAGGCATGCTGTGAGCCTCAAGATGAATTTTGTTCCTGCAAAAGGTTTTGTGTAATGTGTTTGAATATTTACATCAACCTAAGAGGAAAGAAGTTGAAAGGAGGTAGAACTGCTTCGAAACAAAAATAAAAGAACATGTAGTCTTAAAATGTAAATGTTTTTTATAAAAATATGATTGTCAACAATTTCTCTGTGAAAGACAATATGAGCATTGTATAACTGTGTAAAAATTTCAGTTGTTCAAATGTTTTAAGTAGGGTAGGATTTTTTTGGATAAGTCTAACTTTCAGACATTGGTCTGTAGAATATATGCTAATACACTACTTAGAACAATGGGTCTTAATCTTGCCATGAACATGCAACCACTGGTGTGATAAAATAATATAGATTTTCTTTAGAGTCCTACCATAGAATTTAACTGAGAAGTTAAAAGAGCTTAATGACAAAACTCATAAAATGTGGAGATGTGTTATAATTCTCTATTACAGTCCCTTAGATTTTATGTAATTTTTACCAGGGACTGGTTTTTTATTGTTTTAGCTATTTATTTAACTGTAGTTAAAATCTACTGTACTTCTCTGTGAGGTGGATCATTTGACATTTCGGCATTAACATCAAAAGACTTGCAGGGAAATTCACCGATGCGAATTTACCAGTTTCAGCAAATTTCAGCCAACCAAAGAAAGAGTTTCAAAGATACAACTGGGTTAACTGGAGCCAATGTTTTACCCTGGTTTTGATACATGAATGTCTAATTTCTTTGAACATGAAACTCTAGAGAAGCTATATAAATGTGACCCTATGCAAATCAAAAGAATGTTTTCATTACATTCTGTGAACTGAAACTGCTGAGTTTCACTTCTCTTTAGATCTTAAGCTACTAAACTGGGGAATTTTCCTGTTCAGGTAATGAGGAAAACTTCATATTTCAACTTCAGAATTACTTTTTTACACTGTCCATTCTGTAACTCTGTCACTTATCAAGCCTCAAAACTTGTGTTTATTTGGCAGTGATATCAGGACAAGAAACTGGGAGAACTTTTATAGAATGGAAAAGTCACAAAAAACCTTAGGGGAAAATGGTCCTTTTGTCTCTCAGGTCAGACATGAGCAGAATGCCCTGAGTTTTAATAGCAGCCTTATGCACTGGAAACCCTTCTCTAGTGTTATGTCTTCTGTAGTGTTTTGTCTTCAATGAATATTTGGAAGAAATTTCATTTGACTGAAAATGTTCCAATGTCTTTTAATGGCACAGTGAAGAATGTTCATATCACTGACTTTTGGCATTTAATTATGTTATTTAGCCACTCTCCTTTCTTTATATTTGAGGAGCACAGGGTATAAGTAAAGGATGAGTAAATCTGTCAGGATTGCCCAGGTTGTGACAAAGGCATTTCTCCCAGGGTATCACTGCCTACCTTGAACTCATGACCTTCTTTCCCCTCAAATTACTATTTTTACTGGAATTCTTAGCCACTAGGCATGACCATTAACTGGTAGTTAAATGCAAGTCAAATTCCTGTTTAAAACCTGAGTAATTCTCATAAAAGTTTAGAAATTCTCTGTTAATTCTAACACATCAATATTTTTGTCCAAATCATGATACAACAAGATAGGAAATGGAATGAATTATGGTGAAATGTCACTTCAGCACCACTTAGACATTAACATAACCATAAAAGCTTTCTTGGAGGGGATTCTGGAAATCACCTGTCCAACTTTCTGCTTTAAGCAGGACAGTCACCAGCACCAGAGCAGGTCAGCGGTGGCTTTGTAACTAAGACCAGAAAAACTATTGACAGAAGTATAATTTGATCTGAGATGATCAATACGAAATGTAGTTTGTGCACATTTTGCTTCCATTTTGCTTCTTGGGTAGGCTTTATCTTCTATGATTGAAGGGTCCTAGAAAGTGAAAAGATTCAATTCATCAAGAGTGATCATCCTAAATGGAGCAATGGGAACTCAGACTCAAAGAAGTGATCTTAAGCTCAGCAGCAAGAAGAAAAATTGTGCCCTGTCCAAAAGTTTCAATATTCTTGATGAACACATATCCCTCACAGATTTTTTTAAAGAATGATGCTTTCTAATGAAACTGTTTGCCATGCAGAATTCTGCATTACACTGACTAAAAGGCCAGTGTTACTGCTGAACAATGCTGTTCAAAATTAAAATGGTGAGGAACATCAGTCTTAACACAGATTAACTAAAAAAGTCTGGGCAAAGAAACATTAAAAAATAAATCAGGTGAGCAACTAACATATTGAAACTCAGCAAACAGTCAAGGACAAAGAATTCCTACTCAGGAACATTTAACTGATCACCAAGACCATTTGATATTTTTATATACAGTAAAATGTGGGAAACTTCCTTCAATGTACATGATTGTTGGCAGGGCCTTGTTGGGCTGGGTAGCTCAAGTTTACCTCCCTTGCTAGCTGGGCTGTGGTGTCCCACAATTTCCCATGCAGAGCTGTTTCAGATCCTTGTAGTATAATCTGAGAAGTGAAAACCCCTATCACCTGACCCAAATACCTTGTGTGAGTCCTTCAGGTTGAGTACATGATGACCCTTGGTTGTGGTATGTGTGCACAGAACAGCCCTCCCCTTGGCCTTCACTTCCCCACTCCCCCTCTCATGATATATTAGTCATCAAATCATGAGTGAGAGATATTTCCAAGTCGTGGTGTTTCAGTCATCTAGCACCAAGGGAAATGTGAAAATAATTCCAGTTTGCAGCACCTGTTGCTTCAAAACCACATTGCAAGTTGTTGAATAGTATTCTCTCCCTCTCTCTCTCTCTCTCTTTGTCTTTTTTTGTACAAGGTTACAAACTAATGAGTGTGAGACTGCCAGCAAAAGCGCTGACACAATTTTCACATTTCATGGGCTAATGAGGTAGAAAATAATTGTGTGGTGACATAAATTAATTAGTAGTCACCAAATTTTGAAAACAGACACTGTATATTTCTGAGATTTAATCAGGCCAGGGTGACCTCTGCGCATTTATTTTTTGAAATTAAGGGGTGCAAAACATGGGAGAGCCAAAGCACTGGCAGAACTTCAATGCAATTTTTCCATTAGTGTAATTGGCTGAGTTTATCAGGGCAGGCTGAGAAGGAGCTGACAGACGGGGCTGCCTCTCTGCATGCAGCCAGCTCTTCATCCTGCAGAGCCCACTGTGTTGCACCAGAAGCTGCTGGCTCTCAGCGTGGCAGAGAGTGAGCTGCATGTCACCTTCCGTGTCACCCCAGCAGTGTCACTGTGCAGCTGAGTCTGCAAACACATCTGTGATGTTTGGATAGGGACAGCTCGGTCTGCAGGTCTGACTCTGCTGCTGGAAGAAGCAAGTAGAGGGCAGGACAGCACAAGGACCTGCAGGAAGCCTAGACCCCCAGATATTTATGTTCCTGTTCTCAGGTCACTTACAATGTATCTACTATAGTTATTTCCCATCTGGGAGAGGAAACTGAATAGTGCTTGCCCTAGAGGGATGTAACAGAGATAAAATTCATAATAACAAGTCTATGTAATTGCTTAGGTATCTAGAAACAGCTTTGGAATTGAGAATGTCATACAGAAACCTTTATGTTGATCAAAATTCAGCCAGCTTCCACCCTTTCAGTATTCCCTGATCACCTATTTTACTTTGTGTACAATGCATTCCTGCCAGTGCAAGTCAGATACAACTCACTGTTAACCAAGGATGATTTCAGCCTTGTGCAATTTATATTTTTCTATAGCAGACTGAATTTGAGTCCTGTACCTGCCACCTGTTTGTTTTCTGTGTTTGGGGATGAATGCACTACTCGCATATGGCATGGCAGCCATAATTTTCCTCAGCTACAGAAGCTCATGGGATATTCATGTGGGAATCCTTCTAAAAGGTAAGGCAGGACCAGTGGGTTGGAGTGCATGCTAATTTCCAGAAAAAACTTCAGATGGAAGCCTATTCTAGGGAAAAGGTTGGAACATAATTTCTTTGCCTGTGGGTGTAACCCTTCTGTTATGGCTCCAGGATGGACCCAGAATTCCTGTGAGAATGAACAAGAAAGAGCTATGTTTGAAGTGCCAGATTTCATGTCAGGTGGAGAGTGAGTTAACCTGGTAGAGTTTCTTTGGTGAAATACTCTTCTAGTATTAAAAGATGTGTTGAAACCATACAGATGCTTAAAGCTTTGATGTACTTGTCTGCACTGTCAGATTTCAGCATACCTTAGATGCTCCGGAACAAGAAAGGGATAAAAATACTCACAGATCCAGTATTCCATAAGATCTTGGAATATTTATTTGTCTGTGAGAGGAAATCACAGAAGCTGGTATTCAGTGGAACAGAAGCTGCAAGCCTGGCCAAAACATTCACAAAATATTTGAAGATGAGCTTGTCTTAACCATTTTCCTGAACAAGCTTCTTGGAGCTTTTTAAAGCCATTGGCATTGCTGTTGCTTTCTTGATGAAAAAATTCTGTCATCACAGCATGTGCAAGGAGTGTGTTCTGCAGGGAACAAATCTGATCTTTATGTGTCATCCAGCATTCCCTCAGCAAGTGACGCCTGCTCCCTAAAGCCCTTCTCTCACCATAATGGGACTGATCACTGCATGTGAGCCCTGTTGGGTCCGGACACTGAGCTGTGTGCTGTCAAATCCAGTGGAGGAATGGGGACTCTCACAGGTGTTTCAGTGCACATATGGGCATGTTTAATATTTCAGATAACTTCTAATTAAAAATTGATGTCTGTGGGCATTGCTAGGATCTTGGAGAAAAAATCCTCCCTGCCTTCATGCTGATTTGCACAGCAATGCTCACAACAGCCTCGGTGTGTAATTTTGCTTTTCAGGCAACTCTGAAGAGTTGCTGAAATCAATAGTTCTGAGCATCACCAGTAGCAGCTCTGATGTTGAGGGGGATACACTGTGTTCTGTCACTCAAGGAAAGGGAAGAAAGATGACAGGGCTGCTGGTAGGAACTGATGGAAGTCCATGGGCACATTGCAGGGCGGAAGGGTGTTGTTTTGCAAGTTCATTTATACCCTGGAGCATGAAATGCCATTTCCAAGAGCAGTTCTGTGAAGCCATGTATCTTTCTCCTTTTGCTTGGGAGGGACCTGTGGCCTTCTGACCTTGACAAGGCACAGGAAACCACTGGAGCCAAGGGTCTGACTGACACTCCTTCCTCTCCTCCCTCCCTTGTTTTGGAGTGTAGACAAATGGCAAAAGATTGTGTGGCTTGGTCTGTCTCCTTCTGGTTAGTCCTTGCTGGCTTATGCTCACATCTCCCAGCCCTTTGTACTTTGAATCCAGAGATCTGAGTTACAGGCTGAGAGAATTAGTGTTGTTCAGCCTGAAGAAGAGAAGGCTCTGAGGACACCTTACAGCACCTTCCAGTTCCTAAAGAGGGTTTACAAGAAAGCTGGAGAGGGACAATTCACAAGAGCATGTAGTGATAGGACAAGGGAGAATGGCTTTAAGCTGAAAGAGGGTAGATTTAGATTGGATTTGAGGAAGAAATGCTTTACTGCATGGTTGGGGAGGCACTAGAACAAGTTGCCCAGAGAAGTTGTTGATGTCCCATCCCTGAAATTTTTCAAGACCAGGCTCTGAGCAAGCTGGCCTAGAGGAAGGTTCCTTGCCCATGATAGGGGAGGTTTGTAGTGAGACAATCTAAGTTCTCTTCCAATCCAAACCAATCTATGATGCTATGATATGACTCTAACAATGCTTCATGAATTCCCTTATGGCCTTCACTTCCCTAGGGAACAGAAAGGGACTAAGTGATGCTACTGGGAACACATTTACCAGCTCAGCCCTAGAGCTGCAAGCATGACTGTGTACATCAGACCAAATGTTCATTATTTCCCTGGATAGGCAGACAGAGTTGAAAGAGGGAGAATAATGTTTGGTGTCATACACTGTAACAAAATGGTGTAGATGCAGATGTGTCCCCTCTGTTGTCCACTCAGCTGAAAGGATGCAATGCACTGCATGGCACAAAATGGGCTGCCTGGTGAGTGTTCTGTCTGTAAATGCACATTCAACAGCACCAGTATGCTGTTAGCATTTAGAACATTTTCAATAGTAATTCAAGCTTTCATGTACCTCCCTATTAGGCCTGATGTGAGTTCTCATCTGAGAACCTGTTATTCCTCTAGCATAAAGACATATTTTATTTCTGAAGGAATTCTATTTAAGAATCAAATTGATGTTTTGTTCACTGCTTTCAGAAATGAAGATGTGTTGGGAAGCCACAATAGGTCCTTGGCAAGCCTTTATTTTTTCTAGGTTGATCCTAAACACTTATGTGGCTTACAGTTCTTCTACAGCAGAGAACAGACAAATCTCACGATTTACATTTGACGTGCACTGAGCTGCTCCCCTCCAACACTGCAGCAGCCTTGCCCTCAACAATGGGACCTGGTGATATTTCTTTTGTGTGACACCCACCTGCCAGACATTGCTGAGGACACAGACATCCAGCTTCATCTCAGAGGTCTGTGGTGGTGGTCTCTGCACCAGCAGATGGCTGTGATAATAGAAAGATTTTGAGATGGCAACTTCTCACCCCTTTTTCTCCACAGCACATGACCCTACACACCATGAGTGCATTCCTTGTTGTGTGACTCAATACTGGAAGGTTTGTACTTTAAGGTTGGTGGACAACTAGGTGATCTACTCCTGCAACCCTAAAAATTGATCTCAGTTAAATAACACCCCTGGTTTTAAACTCTGATGGAAGCTAAGGAGTAGTGTAATCCCACTGCTATTGCTGGCAAAGTTCTGGAGTTCCAGTGTGACCTAACACAGCTCATGCAGTATCACTCTGTCATGGTTTCCTTGTCTACTGAACAGGAATACTTACACTTTTCCATCCCATCTGGTGGATGTGGGAAAGGCTGTGGGTGTTGTCTATTTGAACTCCAGGAAGGCCTTTGGCACTGTCCCCCACAATAAACTCCTGGAAAAGCTGGCAGCCCACAGCTTGGACAGGTGCACTCTTCGCTGGGTTAAGAATTGGCTGGATGGCCGGGCCCAGAGAGTGATAGTGAATGGCGCTGCATCCAGTTGGCGGCCAGTCACTGGTGGTGTCCCTCAGGGGTCTGTGCTGGGGCCAGTTTTGTTTAATATTTTTATTGATGAGTCTACTATTAGTAAATTTGCAGGTGACACTAAGCTGGGAGCGTGTGTTGATCTGTTGGAAGGTAGGAGGGCTCTGCAAAGAGACCTGGAATGGTTGGATGGATGGGCAGAGTCCAACAAGATGAAGTTCAACAAGTCCAAGTGCTGAGTCCTGCATTTTGGCCACAATAACCCCCTGCATGGCTATAGGCTGGGAACAGTGTGGCTGGAAAGGGACCAGGCAGAAAGGGACCTGGGGGTACTGGTTGAAGCTGACTGAACATGAGCCAGCAGTGTGCCCTGGTGGCCAAGAAGGCCAATGACATCCTGGCCTGTATCAGAAATAGAGTGGCCAGCAGGAGCAGGGAGGTCATTCTTCTCCTGTACTTGGCACTGGTGAGGCCACACTTTGAGTACTGTGTCCAGTTTTGGGCCCCTCAGTTTAGGAAGGACATTGAGACACTTGAACGTGTCCAAAGGAGGGCAACAAGGCTGGTGAAGGGCTTGGAACACAAGCCCTATGAGGAACAATTGAGGGAGCTGGGGTTGTTTAGCCTGGAGAAAAGGAGACTCAGAGGTGACCTTATCACTCTCTACAATTACCTGAAAGGTGGTTGTAGTCAGGTGAGGGTCGGTCTCTTTTAGGACAAAGTCTCAAGCTGCGCCAAGGGAAATTTAGGTTGGATGTTAGGAAAAAGTTTTTTACTGAAAGAGTGATAAAGTTCTGGAATCGTCTGCCTGGGGAGGTGGTGGAGTCACCATCCCTGGATGTGTTTAAAAAAAGACTGGATGTGGCACTCAGTGCCATGGTTTAGTTGAGGCGGTGTTAGGGCATGGGTTGGACTCGATGATCTTGAAGGTCTCTTCCAACCCAGTGGTTCTGTGATCTTTGAGCAGCATCAAGAGTAGAACATGCTCTGGATGGAGGCTGGGGCAAAATACTGAAGTCATCATCCTATGGGAGGTTGTAGTGGGATGATGTAGTGGATACATTTTTCTTTGAAAATACTGGCTCAAGCCCTTCTGTAATTTGTATTGCTGTTTGAAAGGTGCTGATTTCTCTACCTTCTCTTCAGTTTTAATCAGCCAATTTCATCAACAAGTACTTTTTCTATGGCAGCTCTGTTACTCTCACCCTTACTTGTTCATGGTATTGACGTTTTAGGGTCTCACATGTGTATCTCACATTTACTTTTCCCCGAGAAGTGGGGAAACCCCTTTCACTCTTTAGAAGTGTATATGCAAACTCACTTGAGATGAACTAGAATTTACTCTCCCCCATCTGTGCAAGACCCAGAGGTAAATTTAAAAGGATATCAACTTTATTAACCATCTGGCTGATGAAGATTTCATTCACCAAAATTTTCTATTCTTCTCTGTTTATGCCTGAGAACATGAAACTGACTCCCTCTCTGGGCAGAAAGGAAGGTTTTTATTTGAAGGCTTGTTTTTTTCTTCAGTAAAAATCATTTTCCAAAGGAAAATGAGTCTTTCTTTTCCATCTCAGTAAAATTATCTTCAGTTTTTCAACGACCTTCATGAAGTTAATTTTTTCAGTAATCCATTTAACCATGTGGTTTTTTTTCTCTGATACCCCACTGCCTTTTCATAGCTACTGTCTTGGCATGCAAGGTCTAACATAAAGCTTTTTATTGATCTACTTCCCTCAGTGCATCAGGTGACATCTTAGGCTAACCAGATTTCTCCTATTTTGCATTTCATCTGCGTCAGCAAAAAAGTCCAAACAACCTTCCTACCAACACACACGATTGTACTCCCAACTCTGTTCCTTGCTAATGCACATTTTCCATCTCATGTGTAATTTATTACATCTTGTGTTTTGGAAAAACTGTCACTAAGCCATAGAAATTAAGGTGAGAGGGAGAAGGTCTTTTGATTAATGGAGTAGACTGAGGATGCAGGAGATTTGGGTTCTGTCCTTTGCCTATAATTTCTAGTGTGACCTTTGGCAGGTCACTGTTTGGGACAGAGAGCATGCAATTTGTGATCTGTTTGTATGGTGCCTATTTCAATAGACCTGTGGCCTCAGCTAAGTCCCATTATGGTAAAATAACCAACAAAACAATCCAGGGATGCAGCTAATTAAAGGCCTGGGCAACAGATTGCCACAAGAAAATATACAACTGTATTTTTTTAGGCAGGGATCAGATGATACTAAGTGTTAATCTGAAGCCTCACTTTCTTCAAGGACAGTGCTGTTTCACTCAGCAGAGAGGAAGAGGAAGTTTTTCATTTAGTACACAGAGGATCAGCCTCCTGGACCCTGTAAGCAGGAGCAGACTGGTGTGTTTGTGCAATGCTGCTTTCTGTAGGATGCAATCAGTTCCACTCCATTGTAAGACAAATGGTTTATGGTGTTAATTGACATTAACTGGAAGTGGGGTTGGCCTAAAACAAAGAGGTCTCTTTCATAAAATAGAGAGAGAAAAATTTAGAAAAAAGGGACAAGTTTTCTAAAGCTGTTTTTGTTTTGCTCTGAAGGTAGGAAAAAGAAAAAAAAAATCCCACAATTTTTTCCCTCAAATGCTCATGAGGATAAGAACCAAGGCTAGCCATAAACATTCATTGGGCATTTAGCTATGACAGCAAAGGCAGAGTGGTGTCAGCTTAGCTTGATTTGAAAAAGGGATGTGAACTATGTCTTATCTAGCTGAAGTGAGTGCCCTAAGCACTGTCCTGTCATTTAACATCAGTCTCTTCTTCTTCCTTTCTCACTTTTCCTCCTCCACCTGAACTTAACTTATGAAGCAGTTTGGCCTCAACCCCAAGACCAAGTCTATCCTTCTGCACTCCTCCAGGATGAGGAAGGCCTCTGCTCTTGACACAAAGATGTCCATGTTTTGACTCTCTCTTTATTAAACCCTGGTCAGTCCCTGTGTCAAATGGTGACAACTATGAACCCTTCTTGCTGTAACTATACTGTCAATGCAGATTGCATGGGCATACAAAAATTCTTTGGCTAATTGAAGAGATTGAGACATTTCACTCTTTAGTTAGGGATGGTCATGATGAAGTTCATGCATGTTTCTATCAGATGTGTAGTACCTTATCTCCCTGACTCCAGAAGTATATTTTCTTGGATATGAACATAAAATGTGGAGTTCTTACCCTGAAACACCTGTTCAAATTAGATATGATACAGTAGGGCAATAACTGGAAATAAGAAGTTCTGAGAGACAGGTTTTCTTGCTCCTGCTGTATTTCACTTTCAGTCAATAAAGTACTCAAACTGGAGGCCCACAATGGAAACAACCTGGAAAAGGAAAGTTAGTTTGAGGAACAGGAGGCATCTGATGAAAATACCAGGCACTGGCTACCGAAAGAGTACAACATGAGCTCTGATAAGACTGATATGTGATAAAACTTGATGGGGATAGAAGTGTAATTGTGAAGCCACAGCCATCGGTATCAAGGAGTAGCATTTAGTACTGTACAGAAGGTGGCTAGAGTGCACTAAGGCGTTCATATTTTGGTGCTGTGGTAGAAGGCAATGGTCCCAGCCAGTTGCCTAGAAAGGAACTGTCTCTGTCTAGGGAGGTGAGGGTCTGAGATGCTCAGTAGGAGGACTGAGCAATCTCCCATCTGTCCTTAGCAAGCTGCTTCATTAATTTGTCACTATTATCTCAGTGAACAGAGTTCTCTCCTGGACTCACCTGTGGTTAGGACCCAATGCTAAAGTGTGTCTGTGAAAGGCAGAGCACCTAGGAGAGGTTTGACATGGTCAATCTTGGGGTGAGTTCTTTCTGCCCAAGCTGCTCTAAGTAAAACTGACTCTGAAATGTATTAATTAATCTAAAGCCATTTTCTAAACATATCTTTCAGTGATTCTTTTGTGGTAGTCGTGTTGATGGGCCATTTTCTCACTCCACAGAGAAAGGAATCTATTTGACCTCTGGAGACTTGCTCTGCTGTAACTCTGGTCTGTGGTCAAGTCGGTTCCTGTGTCATTAACACGTATTTTGCATTACTGGTTTGAGATGGGTCTAATTTCTCAATATCTATCAGAGCTACAAAAGAAGTAATGGATTAAGTGTTCTGGCACTACAAACACAGAGGCGACACTACGTGTTTTAGTCTTTCATGTCCTGTGCTATGAGTAAATGTCTTTCATTCTCAGTGCGCCTCTCTAAGAAGGGAAGAGCAGCTGTGCCTTGCTCAACAGTGACACCGCCTGCCTGGGGAAGGGCAGCAGTCCGGGAATGAATGATGCAGACTGAGAGGGGAACAAGCTTTCATGGAAAGGAGGACAGGTTCTAGAGGAGGCAAGGATCAAAGCTGCCAAAAGTATAAACGTGTCAGTAAGACAAGACAATTTTATACATATGTTAATTGTGCTAGTGAAGACCAGGACATCCCCCTCAGCATTTTCCCACTGAGTCATCCAAGGAGTAGCAGATCTCCCAAAACAAACACTAGTTTTGGTCTTAAGACTTCTGAAATCTTCAGGGAAGATTGGTGCAATTTAAGCCGCTGGTAGCATTAACATAAGTCTAAATTGATCTGTCATGGACAAGGTCTCCAATGAGAAGAAGACAGTGGGTAAAGGGTTGTATAACCAAACATCTCAGTTAATTGAGTGAGTGACGAATGAGTGTTGTGTGGGGCCCAGCAGGCAGAGCACATAAATAAAATTAGTCACTGAGGGGATCAGTCAAGTGAATTTAATCAGATATTTAATAAATAAGTTACCAGGCTTTAAGTCTATACAAGTCTCTCAGTGCACTTGGATTTCACACAGTCTAAAGTGAAACCCACCTGACCAAGAATACTTACCACCAAGTCAGCTGTCTAAATTCAGTGAAGAGAAATGAGTGCTTCTGCAGCATGGTTAATTTAATATGTAAATTTGATATGACAAACAATTCAGGTCACATGACTCATGGCCTAGAAATTTCCATGTCTTTCCTTTGACTACTGGGAGAGGTTAGTGGGACCAGTGCAGGTTCAGACTGGATTCAGCAGATCTGTAGAGAACAAAAAATTGGGTGCTGAGTTGCCTAAGCCCCCATTCGTATCTACTTCACAGGCCATATAGGAATTCGACCTTTTCTGGTTCTATTGTTTGAACAACCATTTGCAGAAGAACACTTGCAGATTGAATCTTTCGGTTTTGTTTTGGCTGAAAGAAACACAGATCATGGTTCTAAGGCCACTCTGCACTGCTTAACCAAAGGGCAGCAGCTAGGAACAATTGGAAAATTCATTTTGAAAGTACATTGCTGTTGTAAACTAAAATGCTGAAGTCTCTAAACATAAGATTTATCTTGTGCTACAGATGCCATATCACCTTGTCTTGTGACCAAAGCTTATTTCTGGACCTGCCATCTGGCTGATTGACTGTGTCTCTCCTGATCTGAATGTGCTTTGAGCAAGTATTTCTGTGTTTGCTCACTAAATGATCATTGATTGGAAGAAGGAAGAGAAATGCCATAAGAACACTTCAAGCAAACACAGGAAGGAAGTAAATGTCAATAAAGTGTGGTGTGTTTCACTAATTTTTGGTATGGAAACTGCTCTGGAAACAGTAAGACAAGGAATTCAGATAGGACAAAACAATTCAGGATGGAAAATATTTTGTTTATTTTCAAAAGTTATTCAACCTGTTAAAGCTTTCTAGGTAGAACTGAAGTAATTGTAACAACAGAGTATTTATAATTTGGAGGCCAAATTTCTTTTTGCTATCATCTTTAGCCTCCTCTGTTAATTCATCAGTCTGAAAAAATATTACATTGATGCAACTTTGTCCCTTTCAACAGCTCTTGGCTCTATGATTAAGTAGAACACAGATGTGCATTTCATTTCTTTCCTAACAAATGTGGTGAACTTTTAAATACATGGATGTGACTCAAGCCCTGTGCACAGTCCAAACCCAAGAGTTCATTAAAAGGTCCTTCACTTACACATAGTCCTGTTGTAATTGTTTTGTCCTCACATGACTGCAGGCCTTGTAGGAACACATCAGTGTTGCTACCAAGGAGGTTTCAAACTGGGGCAGATCTGCTCTTGCTTTTTTAGGAATATGAAAGAGGTCAGTGCCCTTTGGGTTATGAGTCCAGTCTCTTGCTATTGCAAACAGTCACACTGTATGTCTTTGCTTAAGTGCTTTTCAAAGCACTCAGATCAAGATCAAGCATAAGTTCTTTGTACTCCCTGTCATATAACAATTCTCTGAGGTCATTGTGGTAGAGAAATGACCAATGGAGTTGACCATTAGCACTTTGAAGAAAAACACTAATTAATGGCTATTACATTCCAGTTCTTCTTAGCTCATCAGAAAATAAGTCTTGGAGAAGAATGTCTGATAGTAACAGGATTCTTCACAAAGACAACTCACATTGGAGAAAAGAAGCAAAGATAAAAATAACCCAGGATTTCATTTCACATTATATCTTGATCCTGACTGAAGGTTCAGCTGTGCCAGAGGAATAGGAAAGATGAGGACCATACAGTGTTCAACATGACAGATTCGAAGACTCAGTTTCTTTTACTGTCTCAGCTCTGCCTGTGCATGCCATAATCACGCAATGAGTGTTCCCAAGTACAAAGAGGTCCAGGAAACTTAGGCGGCTTTCTTATCTCTCTGATAAGCTCTGGCACTCTCCCCATTACAGATGATTTCCTTGCAGACTTTTAAACATATTAAACAAAAGAGAAATGCAGCTGGTCTGGTTCCAGCAAATGCACTGACACAGGATCTTCCTCTCACTCATTGGGATATCCTGCTGGTAGTAGCCATCAGTCAGATGTTGCTAAATTCAGGTCACAGTCCAGTGGAAAACAATTACAAATGTTTAATACATGACACTTCACTCAGTGTCTTCAAGCATTACAGCTGTGCACACATTCGAACAGAGACTGATAGTGTTTTTGGAGAAAGTGAATGTCCTGGCAGAAAGATGAAGCACCAATTGTTTACGCTTCTGAAGTCAACTATACATTACAGCCTATTCAGCCTTTAGGACTGCATAGTGGAATCATTATTTTAGCAAAGTCATATTTTCCCCATGCAAAAAAGATAAAATAAAAGGTCTTCCAAAGGCAGAGCTTCTCTATAAACCACCACAACAATTTTTGTCTGTGTTGCACACTGCAACACAGAATTAGACCTAGAGCTGAACAAACTGTTCTGAGCAGACAGCATATTCACCAGATTTATGGCATATCTGCACTGAGTGCTACAAGTCTCAGTGAAAACCCAGGAAACATTTTTCAGGGGATAAGGATGAAGATGAGGGAGGAAGTTTTACCCCTGATTTTTTGCTCCAAACCTTGAAAAATCTGACATCTAACTGTAGTCTCTTTTTTCTGTTAGAAATAACAATTGGTTTTTATATCAAGGACTAATTGCCTACACTGTAGGCATAGAGCTTACTTAGCACATGGAATTGGACAAAGGAGCTATAGGACTGATTATTTCAATCACTTGCATGATCTATTTTTTTCTGTTGATGTCACTTTTTGGGAATGTTGCTGTACTAAACAGGAAAGAGTCTGCCTAAGCTTCTGGATGTGCTTGCTTTTCTTTAAAAATAAGGTTGAAGCTCTTAAAAACATTTTTTTTTTTGAGATAAGACCCTCTCTAGGGAATGGAAGAACAATCAAAACCTTTTCATTCTCTCTTTCACTAAAACACCACATTTGAACTAGTTGCATTATCTTCAGGTTTTAAAAAGCCCAAGTTCCTTCCTGACTAAGGTAGAAACACATAAATACTGGGATCAAGATTTATTGGCTATTTACAGACTATTTACAGGCTATTTACAGAACTACATTCCATTTTCTCCTGGCAAATCCAAGCAAAGTAATTGTGTTGGCATGTACATGCATGGCCTTGTTTGCGAAGGGTATGGCCACATATTCCCATGCAGCTGCATTGGTTGGTTGGTTTATTGACGTGCCCTGGCTGTACATTTCCCCTTGTTGTACTACAGTTGACTGATGAAAAATATCTCTATACACCCCTGGAACCTCAGTTCACTCTTGTCCTGACTCAGGTAGAGACTGTTTTGGGAATTTTCAGAAATCTATTCTGAATCTATTTCCTTGCAATGTTCTGACTGCCCAGATTTATCATTTCCAACCAAACTAAAACCTCTGACATAAAATGAGGTAAAAATTTGAAAGACTGTATTTTTACGATGTCCTATCACATTTGAAATAAGTTGATGATTTCCTGGAAACTGCTGATCTTGCAGATCATTTTCCCCTGGGAATCTCTTCTTTCAGAAAGCTTTCCATTAGCCCCAAAAGCAGGAAGTCCAATGTTCCTCTCATATACAGCAGTATTTCCTTTCTATGTACATTTGTGTTTGCCTCTCTCTGCCTCTATGTCTAGCCATGTCCATCTGATAGACATCCCAAACAAGTGGGTCAGTCTTTAGATAGGCAGTCAGGAAACAAAGCTTTGGGTTTATTGTTACCTTGTTATATAATTGTGGCTGTCACAAATCTCCCTTCAACCCATTGCAGGAGCTGTTTATTTACGCCTCAAGCTGGTCAGCACAGGGCCTTTCCTTTGTCATCTAATAGATTCATGGAATCATAGACTATCCAGAGTTGGAAAGAGCCTACAAGGATCACCAAGTCCAGCTCCTGGCTCTGCACCAACCCCAAGGATTACACCACATTCCTGAGAGAATTGTCCAAACGGTTCTTGAATTTTGTCAGGCTTGGTGCTGTGACCATTTCCCTGGGGATCCTGTTCCAATGCCCAACCACCCCCTGGGTTTCTGGTCTATAGATGGGGACTGTGGTCTTGTTTTGGTCTTTCACCACCATTGTCCCACAAAAAATTATGTCTATTTTGATTGATCTCTTCCCAGTGTTCTGCTTCGGGCAGCACTTGGCTCTAGGATCATCCCAATTTAAACTTCTTATATATTATTTAGATTATAAACATTTTTATACATTTTCCCCCATTTTGACCTGTAAGCATATCAGTCTGACGTGTGTTGGTGTTTGTGGAGTACAGGTTTCTTGCACTGGTGTCCCCTCTGTGCAAACAGCAGCTCCCGCATGCAACAAGGGGTGGAAAAGCACAAGGAGAGGGAGCGCTCTCAGGACCAATGGGACAGTTGGGGTGCCCTCATTCCCTCAGAATTCATAGGGGTTTGTCCCTTTTGTCGTATCCCTGACAACTGGCTATTTTCTCAGTCTTTTTTCAGCTTTTCTTAATTCAGTTTTCTTCATTCAGCTTCTTCTCTAGGTAAAGGTTTGACAACTTTGCTGCCACTGTTGTGCATAAATGCTCCAGCAACAGGCACTTTCAGGTGCTCTGGAGCACTGTCTGTAGCAGCCATTAATAAATGAGCCAGATGTGTGTGCTGCCAGCTTCCAGGCAGCCTCTGCACAAAGCAGGGAATTCTGTTATCCCTGGGAAACCACACACCATTTCAGTGTGAGTGCTTCTCAGTGCCCATCTGACAACCTCTCTCAGCCTTGGTCGTATGCTTTCCCTGCAGCTAATGCACTGACTTTACAGGTTACTTAAAAGAACAAGCAAAGCTGTGAGCAGTGGAACTAAGGCAGCCCAGCTCCCTGCTGATTTGTGCTGCCTTGTTGTTCCCTCTGACACCTAGCAAAGTCTGAGCTCAGATCTTAGCAGTTCCCCACTGCTGGGGCAGTCACGACGTTGCGTTTCTGAGCATAATCTGGTGTCTAATAAAGCCTGAATTAACAGAACATCCTGCTTCTCAGTTGAGTGCACATGTAAGTTGCATCTATACTAATAAATTAAACAATACTCGGGAATGTTCCCAAGCACTGGAACCTGACCAACTGTGTTGTTAAATTGTGAGAATATTGGCTGGCATAGTTTTGACCAGACAAAACTAGCACTCTTTTAATCAATTTCCAGGAACTGCTTAGGACTTAAAAGAGGGCAAGGTCCACCAAAATAGGCACTTGGACATGGTCATCCTCTTCGGGAGGGTAAGAAAGTTTAATGGTATGCAAACTGTGTGTTCTGTGCCAATTGGCTTCAGGAGCAGAGAACAGCATGAGGCATGATTAATTCACCACTGTAGATGTAACCACAGTGTGTTTTTGCTCCACCCAGTTACTGATTTTCATAACACTTGTGGGAATATAATGTCTTTGAAATTACCCTGCTTTTGTTACACTGGATTCAGCTGACTGGTAGAGAGTGGTGCACCTGCATTTATAAGCACATCCCCACCAACACATGCGCACACCCAGACACACTTAAATATCTGTTTTCATAAGAACCTCTATATGTGCATACTTAAACACATACCTGCATTTACAGAATTATGCATGTCATTTTTTTACTTAAAGACTCACAAAATCTTACCACAGCTCCCTACAGATTTGTGGTTGAGAAACCATTTCCCAATTCACAAGGGCAGTGATTGACAGCATTTCAGGGGAAGATCTATCCTTTACTAAAGTAGGTTTATTTCCTAGGATCTGCAGGACTATTCCATTTAATAAATTTAAAGTCAGCCCAGGCATTGCTGAGATGCACTGAAACTCTTGGTACCTTGACTGGTTGTAGGATGTTAGAGTCTTGCCTTGTGCTCTTTGGAGCTGGAGGAGCCATTGATGTGAAGGGTTTTGGGCTAATGAGTCATGTCAGGGACTTGGTGGATCTGAGTACCTGGCCTGAGTGGTGCAGAGCCGCGAACATCACTCTGCAGAGAGCTCTACACTGATGAGTGATTCACCAGCAGCCAGAAGGAGCCCAGAGCAATGCCATATGCCTCTTTTCAGCTGTGCAGGTTCATACAAGGCTGCAAAAATAACAGGGCAAGATTTGCAGACTCGAAACCAGGCATTGATACCGTGCCCATAGAAAAAGCAGAAACTTCATGTCCCAGTGAGCTTCCAACAGGATAAGTGAGCTAAACCCGTTCAAACTCAGTGGGCTCATTTACCACAACTACACCTTTCTCTGTTCTAGCTGTATCAGGGGTTAGCTTGACAATCCTGTGTCACACTGGTTCAGTTTGGAGATCACAAGCTCATGCTTGGTTATGATCTGTACAGTTCTGTCAGGCTCTCTGAAGTCCACCTGCCAAACACTCCTCGGTCAACCTGTGTGCATATCATCACTCTGAAAACCCCAGGTCTGTCTGTGTTTTTGGGGTATCCTCAGAGCCTACATCAATGATTAGCCTGACCCAAAATGGAAGGAAAGCTTTGTGGGATTTGGATTGCTCAAACTCCACAGGCTGCAGAGAGGATTTTGTCCCCAGGTATTTATTGCTAAATGAGGAGTAATAACCTGCACTGTGAGTAGAATACGATGAATTCTCTCAGTTACTATTTTTGTAAGCAAAGCAAGTTTTTCAAGGTGAGTTAATGATGACCTTTCCTCTACAGCACTCAGCCCTGAAGACACCAAGTTGGAACAGATGGGTAACACACTGGTATTTTGCAATATGTTCAGAGAAATAGCTGCACCCAGAAATTAAAATAAGGCTTTAGGTGCCAAATAGCTGAGAAGTTGGTTTTGGTTTTTTTTTAAGCATATGTTCTCCTAAGCAAGAAAAATAATTCCGGCAGCAGCCTGAAGGGGAGAAACGCCGTCTGTCAGGCAATTCCTCCAACATGCAAAAGCCAGTGATTTACCACGTGAGCAGCACAGAGTGAACTTCCAAAGGCCTGCAGCTCCTGAGAGGTTTTGCATATGTCTTGCAGTGCCAAACTGCAGCTCCAGACTCTGGGCAAAACATCTGTACCCTGCCCACACAAGAGGAATGCTGGGGGTGACCTGGAAAGAGGAAAATTAAGAAGATTGCTTTCGTTCACTTCATTACCAGGAGGTCTAAAAGTCACCGCTCTCCATTTTTTCCCTTTAAAAATCTCATGTTTGGGAGATCTTTTCTTTCTTTTGGTTCATCTATGATATAAAGTATTTTTTAACCAATGAATGAAGATTTTTGAGCCTTAGTTGCTAAGCTGGGCATGTGATTGTTTCACAGAATTCCCTTTTCCCAGTCCTTGGTCAGATATCTGAATTAATCATGAATACTTTGATGTGAATTAATAAACACTGGAACAGGTCTTTATTATTTTTTCTTCTGTTCTTGAATTTTTTATGAAATGCTGCGTAGACAAGTTTATAATCTTTGCTATTGAGACAAGATATGTAATGTAAAATGAAGCAGGTGTGTTCAGAGAGGGGAACAACATTTTCTCTTGTTTTCATATATAGTTTTTTGAAGAAAGCAGAATACACATTGAAGCTATTTATGCTGCTTCAAAGGTCACTATTTCAAAAAGTTGATCAAAAAATAACATGAAAAGGAACTGGTTGAGACAAAAATGAGAAATTGGATTTTAAGCACCTTCACGAACCTCAGGTGATCTACATTAATACGAGCAGTTTGTGCAAAAGGAAAAAATGACAGATATGTTTTGAATGTATCAGCTAAAAAGTGCATAAAGGAACACTAGCAGTTACAATTTGTCAGATTTTCTACAGGTCTCAGAAGAATCTTTGCAGGAGACTTTTTAAAGAATTGAAAGAGTCATGCATGAGATGTCAGGCTCTTTCATGAATTCGGAACTGTCAAAAAAGTTGGAAACAAAGAATAATGATTTCTCTTTTTTTCAGTACAGCATAAAGTTAAGCACTAGAAAGCCTGAGGGGCTGTTGCACTCATTGTAGTTGTTAGGTGTACTGGAAATTTGAAAGAAGCAGCATGTAGTGATCAAAGAAGTAGCAAATCTGGAAGGTACTACAAGTATTTACAGAAGTTGTGTTATTAGCCAATACAAAAGAGCTTTATAGAGATCTAGGAAAGACAAGTGAGTGGTCATTTATGATGGCCAAGGAGTTTCTATGCTTTGACAAACACAAATTTAATTCATTCTAGAAGAAATAATTTGAACTGTTTGCTGTGAGATTCTTACCCATTCAGGAATAAGATTTTTATGGCATTAGGCTCTGGAAATTTTTGTAAGAATGATTAAAGGATCTCTACCTCTACAGATATTTAAGATCAAATATGAGAAACACCTCCTGAAGATTATCTGATCCAAACTCAAAGCCCGGGGAAGGACAAAATGATCTCCTAGGTCCCTTCCTAATAAACTATGATTAGGAAGGTCAATGTAAATATGTGCTGTATAAATAGCATCATTCAGAAGAGTAATTCAGTATGTTAAGAATTTTACATATTTTGGAATACTCACACACATGTGTGTATATATATACACCTATACACATATATGTGTAGAATATATATAGATAGATATAGATAGATATAGATAGATAGATAGATAGATAGATAGATAGATAGATATAGAACTTACCTGCAGAGAGGCACAGGGACACATTCCTCAGCACACTATTGCTTCGTTGTAATCAGGCCCTGGAACCTCACATGCAAAAGAACTTTCTCCATAATTACCATTTCTTGGAAACATAACTAGCAACACTCCCAACCTGCCCAAAATGTGGCAAAACTTAACTTAAGCTCATTTCTGGCCAAAGCATGTTCTGCAGTGTCTATCCTCACTCACAGCAAGCTCTCTGGGTTACATCAGCCTCAGCACAGTTGTGCTCTACTGAAATGCCTCTGCAGATCACAGGGCAAAGAAAAACCTGGTTCATTTTAGCCTCCCTTTACTAATGGGGGTTTTCAGAGGAGGAAATTCCCAAATAGTAATGACCTGCAAGGGAGTAATGGTGTTACTTGTAACATTATAAACAACACAAAATTGATGACGTTGTATTTTGGGGTCCTACCAGGACCTTTTTTCATGCTACATATAGGGGTCAAATTGCTAAGTCTCTATCTATAACCATAATTTTGCATGTTAAATATGTTACTAATGTGCACATATTTGTAGGGATTTCTGTTCTAGGTACATTAGAAGTGCCAGTATGTAATGAGAGGCACAGTACTTGTACTACATTTCAGAAAGCCAGATAAGCAAACACTAGTATATGCACATTAATAGTTACATCCTATTCCAAGGTTATCAATATTTCCAGATTTTATTAAGAAATAAGCCCACTCATCAGTCAAAGTGGGGTAGGTCAGTGGTTCTGTTAGCTCCAATGCAGGTCTGCCTACGTTAACCAAGCTGCAGCAGTGTGTACCAGCTGAGCAGCTGGCTGTTACAAACGCATTTTCTTACCTTGACCTCAAGCTGTTAGGAAAAGGACTAGTTCTAGATATACCCAGAGTGGGTATTTTTCTATATTTCATTTTCTTTCTCCATCAGTTACATGATTTTTTTTCTTTGGAAGGAGAAACCTTCAGGATTTTGTAAAAACCTCCTTAGTTAATAAGTGTATGAAACCTCATTCTTAAAGCAGCACTGAATTTACAGAAACACGGATGAACTCTATCAACCAATGGGAGAAAAAAACAGTAGGAAAACATAAAGGACATTGAGTAAGGCTTCTGTAACTTTCCTTAAATGCATGAAATGCTCCAGATTATTTTGAATGTTGGTAGAAAGATATCAGAAGTATTTTGTCACCATGTGTGTGTTTTAGCCTTTTGATGGAACCCTCTGCTGTGATGTCTGGTGTACAGTGCATTATTATTGTCATTGTGCTGGAAGTAGACTGGAATGGAAGCATCAGACAGCACTCAGGTATAGCCCTCTGGCTCACAGCCACTTGAAACATGCAAAATTAGGAGAAAAAGAGAGGCCGATCCTTCACTAGGTGAGGATTCCATTCCCCACTCTCTTCATGAGGATAAGTCATGTAACATAACATGTTCACTGTTTTTGACTTGTGAAACAAAGACTGAAGCCCTACTGAAGAAAAGTCCCATGATTCTTGCTCTTCTATACTGGCATCATGCCCTTCTTTCTATTTTCTTCCCAGTGTTTTTGTCTCTTATCTTCTTGTAGATACTTAGCAATTCAAGAACACTGGAGCATGGTCAGAGCAGGTTTCAGAGGCTACAGATGAGTGACTGCAGAAAAATCTCCCATGGAAGTCATGGGGTTAGAAAGGGTGAGGACTGTGGCATGGATTTATGGTTTTGAAAAGCACAGGATAATCTGATTTTCATGGTGTGTGGCCCTACCTTTAAATTCATTACCAAAGGGTGTTTTCTGGCCATTAGGACTTTATTGTTGTTACTATTAAATCATTAGAATGGCTTCTGGAATCCTTTGACCTAAAATTGCCAACTCTAAAACAGATCTTCAACATAATTTGGATGTTAGCACAAGTCAGAAGCCATTTCCAGCAGACTGTTTGCATGCAGCCACCATATATGACAAGGAAGGGGATTTCATAGTATGGACACAGACTCTGCTTCCATGAGATCTTGGTCCTCAAGGATGGTCCAGCATGTAGCTGTTGAGAGTAGAAACTTATGTCCAACCTACATGATCATGCAATATCTTTGCTCTACTGATTATTTCCCAGAGAACTGAATTAACTTTGAGTGAGGTTCAACCATCTACATGTCTATCCAGACGTACCAAAACCCTCCAGAAAGTCACTTAGCATCCTATCTAGGGTCTTTCTTAGAACCATGCCTTCACAGCCTCCTGGATTTCCTCCTGAAGCAGAGGCTGATAGAGAGATAGAGGAGGGTTGCTGAGCAGACATTAGACAAAGCTCTTGATTTGCTCTTGATTTTCATTGGGAAACTTGGGTCGTGGCTCTGAGGCAGCTCAGCTCTTAAGCTTCATGCTCCTAATTTCAATTTTTCCCTTCTAGCTGGTTTGAAATGAGAAGTCCTTGATAGCTACTCACCCCAATGACTGTCTTTTATTTTGTTTTGAAGGGTGAACTGAACTAGGAGTTCAGCAGAGGAGATACAATTTGGGAATGCAATTTTTTTCCCCAGAAGTTTTGTTTTCAAGACAAAACCTCAAAATTGTAAGTGCACCATCTTTTTGGTGGTGGTGGTGGGTTTTTTTGCATGCCCCAAAATGGGAGGACAGACAGTTCTTAAATCAGAAAATCACCAGTATTCAATGTAGTGTCATTTTATATTCACTTGGAATTTACTATTCTCTAATGATTTACTCCTCAAAGAGGCAACAGAAAAAATAAAAAGTGATCTACTCAATGCCTGTTTATACCTAAAATCTACAGATCCTCCCTAGAGAGAGTATCTGTTTTGTGAATGAAAAAAATAACCCTAACACTTTCTTTATGTTCTCCTTCCATTAGGAAAGGAAATAATTGTTTCTCATTGCATCAGATTCCCATTTTATTTATGGCAACCTTGCCCATTTGAAGGTGCCAAATAATTTTCTGAAACAAACTTGAAGAATATTTGATTAAACATCTTTTTTCAGTTGGATAGAAGAGTAATTGCAGAAGGCATATTTGTCAGTTGATGTAAAAAGGGGTCCTTTTATTCACTTGAGCACTATCTTCACAGACCAGTGCACTATCGCTTTGGCTCTTACACAGTTTAAGGACAAAATCACAAAGCAAGTGCCTACAGCATATTTTTTGAGCATCAAAGCTCAGGTTGCTGGTCTGACAGTACAGCTCTAGTTCCAAATCACATCTGTTTACTCACTGTGCCCCAGCCCTGAACTGTGACAGGACAGCCTGGAAAATAATTTGTGCAACTCCAAATGCTTCAGATTTACTGTGGTCTGCCAGAAAACTGACAGGACAAGTAAAAGATAAAGAATGGTAACTTAGCACAGGCATCATTGCTGTCTTTGAAAATATGTCTGCCAAGCTAGTTTCACTGGAAAACAAAGTCCCAATATATAAATGCTTCACTTTTCCATAGAGTGAAGGAGCCTGCACAACTTGGAGAATGAAGCCTCATGACATGCAGACAAGGTGAAAAAGTTACAGAAAGATGAGTCCAGGTGTGGTGCAGACAGAGATGCAGCCAAAATTCATCCCAAGCTGGAAAAGGAACTGCAAGTTCTAACTCTCCATGTCTACCTCTAGGCATTCATCTTTCAATAGGGTAACACGAGGAGAGTTTTGTTATTCACCACATCTCTGATGTTGATTGATCTCTGATGAGATCAATTCCTCTGGGAAAATGAAAGTGAGGAATGCTGGAAAGACCCTTTCAAAGAAGTGCAATATAATCCCTTCCCCATTTGTTTTCCAACTGATTTTTTTTTGTTGAAAAACATTGCTTTGTAAATGGCATAATGCTTTAAAGAGTAGTAGACTTGGCATCAATGTCATTTGTAGGATTTTTTAGGTCCATTATGGAGTTTGAGGTATGGATGAAGATTACGAACTTCCACCCCTGTTAGTTAGGAAGACGTACATTTTTGTCAGGCTTTTTTTTTTTTTTTTTTTTTTAAGGGAGAACTGGATTATCCCAAGGATCCTATTGCCTGGGTTCCTTCTCTTCCATGAATTCTTTCTCTTGAATTATTTCTTTTTCAAATTTATCTCAAAAGTCATGTTACACATCACAAAAGAAGGCTAAATCTGTAAAAAAAAATCAATGAGAGACATTTTTGTCTTAACACTAACATCAGCCTAGGATGGAGCCCTGTTTCCACCTCTACTGACTGGACCATATGAAAGCTTTTGACTTTGTTTCTGCCTCCAAGCTGGCAGATCTATTAATGTAAGCAGGAATGCTTTTTATTTCCTTCTTCAAAAGGTCTTATGCTAAGGCATAAAGGGTCCAAACAAATAACAGAGTATTTCCTACATACAGGGAAAATGCTGGTTTAGACCCATAGCAGCATCAATACAGACTCCTGGTCATTCTCCTACTGCTTCTTAGTTATATTTTAAATTATCTGCTCTTATACTCTCAGCATTTTTGCCAGTCAGTGGTTTCACTGGCCCCATCAGGCTGCTGTATTTGTGAATAAGCAACTACCTACTGAGATGTGCTAATGAAAAATGAGTCTAAAGAGTGTGTTCAACCTCCCTGTCCCAGGAAGGGAAGGAAGGGCAGGAAGATGCACCAGGCACAAAGACTTCTTATAATTTCTTTTCTCAAATAGCTATAGAATTACAGTTTTCAAATAAAAACCACATTAGTATTGAAATCATCACATGCCTATGCATTTTTGATGATCTGTTAATTCATATCATATAGTCTGACCTCTTCCTTATTAACTAAATTTTTCATTTCACATTCAGTAATGTTTCTCTGGCCACCAGTTAATGAATTAGCCACAGATTATGATGTCAGTGACATTCTTGTGTCCAAAAAGCTTCACAGGTGATGTAAAAAATGCAGTCAAGTTCTAGCAAGAATTAATTGATTTTAAATAACATCACGCCATTTGACAGGAGAGGCTTGAATAAGTGTTCTTTCCAGAGAACATGTGTGAAGCTCAGACAAGTAAGTCAGAGGCAATTTTATGAGTCCTAACAGTGTGAGGTCCAAACTCCAAAGGATCTTTCCATTCCTGGACCATAGTACAATGCTGTGGTTTCTTTTCTTCCACATTATACCCATTTTTTAGTTCTGCTTAGACATCCTCCTGGCTTCCAGGGATAAGTGTTTAGGTGAGCTGTTCCTTTAGATTAAAGAAGTGTGTTTTATGAATTCTACCTTTCATTGAACTGCCTGTAATATGTGCAGCTGCTGGATTCATCTTTGAATTCTAGCAAGCAAGACCATGAGGAAGGCAGGAGTCTTGAGAAGTTATTCTGTTCATGTTTGGGTTTCTGTGAAGGCAAAAACTAATGTTCCTTGATCTCTGTATGGTTCTTCATATACTCTCTCCTTGTCATACTTAAGTGTTTCAAAATCACTTCTCATGTAAGATAATCTAACTTTATCTTCTGTAAGCATCTGCTTCTCTCCTTTGTTTGAAAAGGGCTGATCGAAGCACAAAGAATGTGCTCAAAGATGCTCTTTTTTCAGATGGTTAAAATGAAGTGAAATCCATCCTCCTTGTCTAAATTAATTCTTTTTCTCTAAATCCAAGTTTCTGTCCCTTTCCTCCTTTTTACAGAGTCCACTTCCTGAGCCATTAAAAGACAATTTAATTAATGATACTCATTGTTAGTGCTTAGTCTAGTGTTTCAGTGGGAGGAATTTTGTGCAAGAGTTGAAGGAGAAATAGGTTTATGTAAATGTTTTATCTGCTGTTGATTTTACTTAGCAACTGGTGGGGCTGTGCTTAGTGGAGATATTGTGTAACTGAACTTGTCCCTAAGACTGTAGAACTTATGGATGTGTCTCTTCATCCAAGTTGTCCAGCAGTGTGGACATGACCTTCCCTTGTTCTTTTGTGTTGCAATGTAACTTGATAAGAGGTAGGACTTGCCACATTGGCTAGTTCAGAGGTCAATTAAATCATTATTCAGTCTGTAATTGACTGAAGACAATGATGGGAAGCAGTGAAATAAATAAATCCATCATCCAAGAATTTAATGTTTGGGAATCTTCCACTAGGGAGGAGTTTTTGACACCCCATCTGTCAGACACATGGTGGCATTGCACGTTAAATGTTCTGTGCTGCCTTCTCACATCAGCTCCTGTACTTGGTGGTGATTGGGGCCTGGGAGGTCCATGGGATGGACATGTCAGAAATAAGTTCCCGGGCTCTGTTGTTCCACAAAGATCTTTTCCAGGTTCCTCAAAAATAGTGCTAGAGAGAGGCACAACAGAAAGTACTGTACTAACCAAGAAGTCTCTCTTTTTCAGACTTCATATATCTCTGGAGCCATGAGCAGCTCTATATTTTCTGGATTGCCTCCCTTATTAATTATTGCTAGTTGGCAAAATGACAAGTGTGCCTGTTCCTGATTAGGAAAGGATTGCCTGCCTGTAATGGTCAAGGATCTGTCACAAATGTCCACAGAAATCACCTTGGGCACAGTCTCAGCAGGTGTGAACATTCCAACTCCATGTCAACTTTTTAAATACATTCCAGCTATTAAGATGAAGTGCATGATTGCTGACTGGAAATAAAGATGCAAAGGCAGGAGAGAATGTGAAAACAGAGTATTACAAATTCAAAAAACAGTGTCAGGATCCTTCCCATTATTTACCAGCATCTAGGCAGTATGGAGATTGGCTAGGATTTGATCTAATGCACATTAATGTCAGTAGCTATCTTTCCAGTGCCTTGAATTATATTGTTTCTGAGCAGAATATAAGATAAAAAATCCCATGTCAGGTAACATGCACCCTTAGAGTGCCATTCTCCAAAGCAGTTGTCTTGAGAGTAAAGCCTGCTCACAGAAATTGCTCCCTTGGGCCATAAACAGGGCATAAATGGACAACAGATTGGCAGCAGATGTACAAACCTGTGTGAAGCCAGTATCAGTGTGATGTTTCATTGGATCTTGTTCTGATGATTGCACTAGTTGGCATTTTAGGATGATGGAATATACATTTCTCAGTGGCAGAGCTGTTTTCTTCAGAGCAATTTTCCCATCTGTGCCTCTGCCAGCCCAGCTAGCAATGCAAACAGAGCAAGATAGATTTGCTGAATGAATGTGCTCCTCATCAACTTCACAAGTTTCAAGAGGATGCAGTAAATATGCTTTAATTGCATATTGTGTTTCAATTATTGCAGTAAACCCATTTACAGCAAATCTAGTGTTGCTGTGCTGAAAGCCTTCAGCCTGTGTTTGCCCAATGTCAGTGGCAGCCAACTGTATTTCGTTAACTTCTAACACTCGGTGCATTTTTCACTGTTTTGACTGTGCTGCTTGTTCCTGCCTTGTTCACTTGCTTGCAGTAATCTCTGGGATCAAAATGGCAACAAGATCCAAACTTAACAGCTTTGTCCTTTGTTATTGACAGTAGCAGAGCAAGGAACATCATTTGGGTATCTGCTGAGGAAAAGCAAATTTCTTTGGGATCATTCTCCTCCAGGTGTTCAGAAAAACACATTTAGGCAATGGACACTTTACTCAGTGAATGACTCCCACTGCAGTTCAGGGGGATGCTGAGGCAGAGATGTAAATCCAAACCAATACAGGACACGGCTGCACTGTCACCCGTAAGCAAGAAGGACTTTCACACTGAACTAAGCAAATAGAGGTAGGCAGGAGAAAAAACCTGGGCAGGTGGCTCTTCCAAATTCCCCATTTTATCCTGTATGTCACAATTCTTACCAATCCCAGATACTGGACTTACAGACCTGATGGTCATACTGACCAGTTTGCTGATCATGAACTGATGGGGCAGAAACAAATCAGGACAGTACTACCTTTCCTCTGCTTTGGAGAACTTAGGGAATAATAAAATCAGCACTTCTGCTCAAATGCTTTATCTTATACATTGGCTGGTAGCCAAAAACAAGGAGGGTTCTTTAAGTGCCTGTGTTAACACCACAGTGATTTCTATGGGCAGTGTGGATGTCCCTTCTGACTCTGTGTCATCTCTCGTGCAAGGTGACACTACAGGTGAACCAAAGCCAAGGCCAGCTGGGGGCCATTCCTAGAGAGGCAACAAAGTGGAGTCAGCTTTGCTTTCAACATAGCGTAGCTTCTCACAGCCTTTCTCCAGTTGTCTAAAGCATGGTTTTACATCCAAAAAATGTGAGTATGAGTGGCTTAATTATATATAAACCAGATGGCGTATATTTTTACAGTCTAAAATTATACCACTCCCCAAAAGTGTCTGAGAAATGGAAAGAAATAGATTATGAGGAGCTGTATTAGTAATTCATTTGTCACTAAAAATAAAATAGAAATTAGAGACCAGGAATGCTATTACATTTGAAATGAAGTAGAGAATTTTTGCCAAAGCTTTCACTGTGTATTTGCTTATTTTCTTGTCATTCCTATGCCTCAATTGAGTTTCCAGAGCATCACTGATGTAATTTTTTATTGAAGATGTGCCAACTAGCTCTACGGTCATTGGGACAGTGGGGAATTCTGAGCATTCACCAGCAGCCCAGAGTCTAAACACTCTTGTTTTCTGTGTGTGTGTTCGCCTGATAAATTCAAAGCAGACACAGTCTGTCTGATTTTCCCAAGCAGGCCTCTATATATGAGAACCAGAAAGCAAAATGAACCCCAAGCAAGGAGCAGACCTTGTCTGGAGAACTTTCATATGCGTCCAGATTACAGACTTGTTTATCTAGGTTAGGTTTTTTTTGGTTGGAACAGCTGTCTGATGTGGAACTTGCCCCTCCTACAGCAGAGATCATGCCATGATACGGAATAAAACCAAACAAAAGCAAATAATTAAGGAGAGAAAGAAAATTCCTTGTAAACCAGGGTAAGGAATAAATGGGAGTTAAGTTCAAAGCTATGTAAAGTGATTTGCATAAACTACAATTTGGTTAAACTTGTTTGTTGGTTCCACAGAGAGTTCAGCTCAGCTAACTGATAGGTTTGTGTGATACCATGGATAGCTTTCAACATTGCATTTAAGGTATTTATTTATTCAAAGAAACCAGACCCTTCTGATCTCCCACAGGGTTTTTCTACCTTCATTCACAGGATGATCCTGCTGGTGATCCCTTTCAGACTGATCTCTTTTAGCAGCATTATACTAAATCAAAAATCTAACTAAATTCAGAATTTAGACATCAGGAAATGATATATTTTTAAAAATCTAATCATGAAAACAAAACGAAAATCTGTCCTTAACCACCTTTCTGAAAATGAGAAGATGGGGAAAACTAAGAGGTCAAAGAATGCCTATCAGATGCCATGAGACACCGAGTGGAGCAGAACACCTTCAGCAAGTCTATGCTTGACCTGTTCCTAGGAAGTAGGACACCAGACCGTGCACCATTAATGTCCTCACCCAAAACAGCTTAGCTGGAATGTCATCTCTGAGAGGAGGATGAGAAAAAGGGAACAGGGATGAGTACAGTTAACTTGGGACTCTCCAAAGCACAGACAGAGAAGCTGAAGGTCAATAAAAAAGATGAGTTCTTCTTCTCTGTGCTTGTGGTAGGGCAAAAATGGTTCCATCTGAATGTTTCTAAGGGATTTGAAAAATCTTTTTTCAGATCATGTAGGTGACAGGACTTTTACCACTTCCTGGAATTCGGTATAATTTAATTTTTTGAAGCCCCTTGAGGCTTGTGAGGGATATGTTGTAGGTATTAATAATGATAATAATGCTAGACTTATGTAAATTTTAACCTTTCAGGCAGTACCTCTTCAAAGACTTTTTCCTTCTTCTGCAAAGTGACCTCTTTAGAAAATTTAATGAAATAGGCTAAAATAATTTGTTTTAGAGTTTTGGATTAATCTGGAACTTCTGGACGGAGAGTTATGGGCCAAATTTGGCAGTCCATGTATGAAGTAATCTCCTATAGATTCAAAGGACCTTAGCATAAAGAGATGAACAGTTCTCATTAAAGTGTTCTTCAGCATCAGAAAGTTCACTCAGACAGTGTCTATGACTGCTTCTGTTTTCTTTCTGCGAATGTTTGCTGCAGTGAGGTTTCATTCACAGAAATATTCATGAAAAGAAGGCATGAGAGATATCTGCAGGTGTGTATGTGGGGATGTGCTTGTGTGTGCTTGGAATGTTTACACTGGAAGCTTTGACATAGGCACCTTGAAGGTGTAGGGTAGACAAAAGGAAATCCACCTTGGGAACACATGCAACAATGTGGGGCCTCTGTGCCTGAGCCAGTAGCTGCTGGAGGTTTTGTCTGCACAGCAGGAGTTGGGAAAACTTTCCAGATCCTGGATAAAAAAAAGCACTTTTCAAGGCTGTGTGTTGCGATGAGCCACAGATATTCGCAATCATCACCCTTCCAAAATTTGGTTCCCATGCTTAGGGAATGCTGCAGGCTGGAAGGGGCACACAGCACATCTGTTAGCTCCTAACCTGGGAAGCAGAGCCCATCGTGGGCTCCTGGTACAATACATCATTATCTAACCCAGGCTCTTTATTCTCCTGGTAAATCTTCCTAGCCCTACTAATGCCGAGCCGTTTCCAGGGATTCTCTAGAGTAAAAAGATGTTACTTCAAACTTTTCATTAGAAGTGCACATTCATAAAAACCAAAAGGATTATTTAAAAAAAAACCCAACAACAGCATTTTTCTTTTTTTAATGGAATATAGAATGAGCCTTGAACCACCTCTCCTGTAAGGAAAATGATGCAAAATCTCTGAGTTTTCACCCTCAGGATTCCCTCCTGGGTTTGTTTGTGTTTTACCCAGAGAGGGCTGGTTTTTCCCCACAGTCTCTATGGAAAAGCCTGTGCCGCCTAAGCATAAACCTGGCAGATTTCCCAGGAATCCTCTGGAATAAGTGCCAAGCAGAACAGCTGGGCTTTTACCTTTACTCTGAGCCCACAAATCCTGAGCCCTGTGCCTGCACATGCCTCTGCTCCCAGCTGGAGCAGCATGGGAGTGTCTGGATAAGAGCTCTGGGCTGTGCACAACACAGGCAATATTTCCTCCCATTGATCAAAAAGTTTCAGTATCAAGTGATGCACATAAAAATTGCTTTATTAAAGACTCTCATTCAACAAAATTTCTAAAAGTTTTTCTCAATTTTTCAGTAGCTAGACTGCGCTATATATATATATATATATGTCCCAAAAAAACTGTACTGTCTTATTTCTTACATATGATATATTTCATTGTTATGTTTCTGAAAAACTTGTCTCCGTTTTATTCTGAGTTTCAGCAGCTACATGACGATTTCAGGGACTCTGATTCACAGAGTAGAACCAACAACTTCAGTGAAATGACAATGAACCATATGTGTGTACATATGCAACCAGTGTATTTGCATAAACATGCAGCTTATGGATTGTTTCTATTAGACCTCTTTTTCCACACTCAACAGCAGAGCACAATTCTTCATCAAAAATACAATTTTTCAAAAGCATGGACTAAAAGAAACAGATCGTAAATGTAATTAATCAGACTAATTCACTAAGAACACATTTTGTTGTCTCCTTGAATATTTATTTCTTACTGCTAATTAAGCAAATCTTTCTAAAGAATTCACCAGAAAACAGACACATTATGTAAAAGAGGTAACTCTCTTGGGCTTTCAATTACTGTTTTGTAATAATTGTATTGTATTAATTTTTTGAATGTTGATGCCTTGGAAGCCAAGACCTTGTTTTTTCTGTACAACCCAATACAGCCAACACTGGATGTGCCCCCGCTCTTGGTCTCATCCTTCCAAATATGTACCTATCACAGGCATAGAGATTCAGTTCAATATTTTTTTCTGATGCTAGACTCCAGATATCCTCTTTCTCAGTGGCTGTGAAGTGGCAATCCATCAACTCCCACTGGCTCCTGTTACACAGGGTGCAGCCTCTGTACAGTGACTTCCTATAGCAGTTCCTTCTATTCTTCCCACTCTGTTACAGCTCCAGCTTACCTCAGATTTTCCTTCACTGTTCTCTTTTGAAGATCTTGATGTTGTCTACATCATGGGTTAGGAGTTCTTCTCTAATTTTACTCAGTCCGTTCACCTCCTACCCATATCTTTAGATAAACACCCTCCTTACTTGCTTTTAATCTTCTCCTGCCTTTCATACTTAGTGAAACAGATGCAATTTGGACTCTCTCATCCGTGTTGTTTCCTTCACTGGTATAGTTGCACAACTTTGAGGTAGGAAGCTCACTCTGTATTGATTAATTCTGTTGAGGATGTTGAGGGATCTCTGTGTGTATTTGAGATGAACCTGACTTGGACTTCATCAGTCTTTTCTTGAATGTAGAATGATTCAAAGTGGAGATGAAAGAAAGTGGGACCAGAAATGTAATCCATCACAACAGGTGGGATTACAAAGCTTGGTCCTGTTTCTAGTTTTCTAACCATGTACTAATTGCCTCACCCAGTCCCCTGCTCCTGGTGCTATATTGTCTCCTTGGTCTCCTGCAGGAACTTCTTCATGTTCACTTCTTTCTCCATTTCTCATACCACTTCTCTTTCTGTTTTTCTCTGGACATTTTGATAGTTGAATTAATATATTTTAATTCAAAAATTACCCTAAATTTTGCCCAAATCCTCTGCCTGCGTAGCTCAGAGTGAGCCTGCTGGAGTCAGTAGCACTATTGTTGTCAGCAAAAGACCTGTATTTTTAAATTTTATTGCCCTTGAAGGATATATATGTTTATTCACACAGTTTCTGACCTCAGGACAAATATGTCTAAGATTCTGAGGAAATGGAATGTCCTAATCTATTCACTGGCTTTAAAATTCTTGGAGAATATCACAACCTAAAATTTCTGATTTCTTTATTTAGTTGCCATTTCATCCACCTTGCTTTGGGTTCCTATAAGTTCTGCTGGTGAAAGCCAAACTTTTAGCTGCTCTCTTATTACATTTATGGAATGCCTTTAGCTTGAATGCTTAGCAGTGGTTTCAGCCTTTTTAGATCCCTAAAAATATCCTTTCTTTTTCAATGCCCTGTACTATTGTTTGCTTATATTAGTGTAGTTGTCATAGTCATTGCATCATCCCTGCATGCTGCAGTTCCTAAAAACCCATAGGAAGCAGAAAAAATAAAACTGATGGAAAAAAACCACAGCACAAGGACATCTGCCAGCTGCTACAAAGAGGTGTAGGGAAAAATTGACTGTATAAGTCAAAATGAAAAAAAGTATGATGTTAATATTGTTACATGAGGTCTTTTACAAAAAAGGTCAGATTTTATTTTAGCTTTTATGATTTTTAATACTTAAAACTTCTAAAGGAACTGATAATGGTTTTCTGCAAGACTTCATAAAGTTCATATGAAATTAATAGTTAGATATCCTGTACTTCTTTGTGTCCCATATTTACCCTTTAGTTTAGCTAGAAGTTTTAGCTTTGGAAATAGTCAACGATCACAACAATACACATGTATTTCAGGCAAACAAGGTAATCCTGAAAAAAGGTTCTACTCTTATTCTCAGTGATGGTGGAACTTTGATACATATATTTTAATACATTTATTCAGATATGTGCATAAGGGTGGCAACTGGCAGAAGAAATGAAGGGAATTTCCTCGATTTTATTTGTGACTCACACATTCAGATGTTTGCTATTAAAGTTGTTTTATTTTATTCTTTTTACTTCTTGTGTAGCTGTCACTCCTTGTGTGGAAATCTTAGGACTGAGTGCCGTATAAATACACAATAATAACAATAATAATAATAATTTTCTTCAGTGCCTGATGAAGCTTTTGTTAGTTACAAATTATGGGAGACCTTTAATCAAATGCCCTAACAAATGAAGCCCATTATGTCATTTAAAGACATGCTGCCTTGCTTCTGCAAATATAAACATTGGCATGGTTTTTTTCTCAAAGCCATTAAGCTGTCGTATGTGTTTTCTGCCTTTCTGTGCTGCTTGTCAAGCTTTTTGTATATCTATATCTTGGAGAGCAGCGACAATGAGAACGGAAGCACAGGAAAGAGGCCTGGCAGTTTAACGAGGCCTGGGTAACTTATGTCTCACCAAGGGGATCCTGGCACTTTCATCTGAGTCTGTCCTTCCCCTGCCTGCCCCCGAGACCAGGGCACAGTCTGAGCACACTTTGGTTGTGAACACATCCTCAAGGCAAGAATGAGCCAAAAGGTGACATTAGTGGGACAAGAAATAGATATACCTCTATACCTATATGCTTCCCTCTTGGAAACAGAGATAGGAGGTATTTGCAAATTGAAAGGGATCAAATCTTACCAATTCTTGTCCTCCTCACATCTGAAGAGTAGTGCTGGGATTGAACTTTTCACTGCACACAAGATTTCTTCTGGAAGGAACAAGTTAGTTTATTCAATAATGAAGTAATGTATGTTTAGTGTAGGTGGCAAGGATGCCAAGACCTAAAACTGAACCAGACAGATAAAGTATTTGACAGAAATAGACACATCCTTTGAACCATGTGTTTTCCATCTGTGTTGGTACTGTAATTTAGCTAAGGAGATACTCCTCCAACACAAAAGGTCTGCCTCAAATCTGTCAGTAGCAATCTTTCAGTTAAATCCATTGATCACTGTGTTTGGACCCAGGCACTGGGCTGTAGTTGTAGCTTAACTTCCAGATTAAGAAACAGCCAATCACAGTCCAGGTGCTTGTGTGATTCACTCACTGAGTATACAAGAAATCATTAGAAATGGCTTGCAGAATAGTTCAGTTCCTGGACCTGAAGCTGCAGACATAAAATATCTGGATGGATAATAAAATACTCATTGAAATGCATTAAAATTACACAAAAGTTATATGGTCATTTTTTTTCTTGAGCATACTGTGCCACATAAAATCCCTGTATGTAATCACTATTATAGCTCTAGTAATGTAGCTTATTTTGCCACCTGAAGCCTTCTGTTGAGATGCTGCAGAGAGGCGCATCACACAACTACATCTGCCTATTCTGTATGTTAAATAAATGGTCTTCCAGCTCCAGGGTGTTTGATGCCTGTAATTATATTTGATAGCAGTGAATAATCTATTTTATTATTAATAGGTTTTCAATTGGGGAGGCTCCACAGGCTCTGCACTTGAGTTTCCTGACCTTCTAGTTTGCAGACAACTGAATCCTGTATCATACTGACTGTAAGGAAGGGCCCTTGGTGTCCTTTTTCTGATTTAAGGAGCATGAAAGAATGATTACTCCTTGAAACACTGTGCTGTTTAGAGATGCCTTTACTGCCTTTGTGAGCCAACCTGACTATTAGTGGTGTTTTTTGGCTTTTTTTGCTGTTTTGTTTTGTTTTGTTTTTTATTTTGTTTTGTTTTGTTGGATTTTTTAAATGTTCAGAAGATTTCATTTAGAAAAGGAAGGCAGAGATGTTAAGAAAGGTTTGCACTGATAGACCCTGGTTTCTGTGCCACTGGAGCCAGCTGCAGCAGCAATGCTGACTCCCACTCCAGACCTTTGTGCCTGTTGATCAGGCTTGCCAGCTCCTTGGGTAATAATGTCTTTTCCTGTTTTAAAGAATTTAATGTACTATCAAGGTATTGGTACCACAGTTGGAAAAATGAACAGGCAGCAACAGAAAAACATCTATCCAAGATTTTCCAAAATTGCTGTTGAGACTGAAATCCTCACGTCTGGGGAACTCAGACACTTCAAATTTCCAAGCCAGCTCAACACCCATGTGTCAGCCAATATCACCAATGCTATAAAAGTTTTTCTGTAAACCTCTGTCCACTTTGGAGCTAATACAGGCACAATTTTTCAGAGGTAAGTAAATCTATGTTCCACTGTTAATTAGTAAACTGACAAAGGCAAAACACCATTTGAGATGTAAGTTCCTAAACTTCAAAGACGCTCTTGAAGCTCTTAACATGGCCAATGCAAAAATCAAACTTACAACTGATAACAGTCACAATCCACTTTTGTACGCACATGCAAGTTCCACAGTATATCAGTATATAGTCAATATATAATAAAGCAAATATTTGTCAGCACAGGAGTTCAGACTTTAATCCAGTTTAAATCACAGAAGAGGTGCTGAGCCCCTGGTTCTTCCATTCCTGGAACATACTGTCCCTGTGCCTCATGTGAGGCCTGTAAAAAACAGCTGCATTCGTGAAGAAGAGTACAAATAATATCACTGGGACTTGTTGAATTCCATGATCAAAGTTTTCTGCACTCTATCATTAAGGAGACTATAGCTGTGGGTTAGATAAATGGGACAAGAATTACTATGACCATTTTATGATCCGTAAAGCTAGACATCCAGCTATTTCAAAAGTACCTGGAAATTTTCCATGCCTCAGCTTGTGTTTGCTCAGTTTGGGGTACTTTATGTTGAAACATGCCATCAGGTGAGAAGTGCAGCTGAGTGAGAGCTGATAGCACTGGGCATCTGGGGCATCAGAGTCAACCTCAGCCCAGCCTGCAAGGCACAGCCTGGTGAGCTTTGTAATCATACATTGTATGGCTCGTCCTAGGTGGGTGCCCAACAGGCAGACTTGGCAGTCTGTGGGATTCCCTACAACCACTGGCTTTTGGATCCAGTACAAAGCATTGCTTTTTCCATATAAATCCCATCACCCCACTGTGCACAGATGCACAGAGCCGTCTTGGAGCAGCTGCAGCTTCTCCACATACGAGCTGTGTGTAACCGTAGCTATTTGTTTCCCAAATGTCATGGTTACTCCCTTCCAGGAAATGTAGAACAACTCTTAAATCTTTGCCATGATCAAGTGGTAAACACCATCGTCAAACCTCATGAATATTCACATCAGAATAATTCAACTGAAGTCCCAAGGGACCAGGGAGCCAATTGAAAGCTCATATACACAGTTGTCTGGTTAAATGATGGGTCTGAACAATACTTCACCATCCAAATGACTCAACATGACATGTAAATAATTGCTCTTGATTGCAACATGCACCAAAGGTTTAGTTATTGATTCTTTAGCTTGCCTGTCATCGTTGGCTAAATATTATAGGAAGCTGTCAAAGCAGATTTTGTGGAGTGTGTCAGTGCATATGTGGGTGAAAAAGAACCCAGGTTTTGGCTTCCTTCAATAAGACAGACTAAAATTGGGTTTTTGCAAAATAAGTGCAATTTGAGTTGCTTCTGAATGCATGAAATTACTAAAAACCAATTTGTTACAACTTTAATTAGAGTTGCATGACTGTTCTCGTATATCAATACTGACTGTTTTTGTTTAATTAGTCAGTAAATCCTAGTCTGCCGAAGATACTGGATTAGGGTATGATCTGGTCATTAACGAAGTTGAGATTGACATCATCAAAGAACACTTCTATTTAATTTTTAATTAAAGATTAAAAAGACTTTCCTCCCTTGTATGAACTGCATTTATTTTTGTTTTTCAATACATGGTACAATAGGAATACATAATTTGTGAACATGCAAATAACATTCTGGGAAGCATCTACATTTAAAGGCACAGCACATACACATTTCCCTGTGCAATATTCATGCAAATTAATTCAGTGAAAAATTCAGTGCACATTGCAATACGTATCTTACCTTCAGGCAGAATTATACTGGTGCCATCTCTTTTCTTTGTTTCTGTTTCTTCTAACAACTTGGATTTTTTCTCATTTTCTGTCTCAGTTAGAGGGTGACAGACTTCATTCAAAAATAAAGAGCTAGCAACTCAGTCTATTTTGTTGTCTCCTCTTTAAGGATTTTTTTGACAAAGCTCTCAGAAGGGGCAGGAAAAATATGTGGTATGATTTTTCCCTTGGAATTTTCTCTACATCACAACTGCTTCTCTACAGTACTGTAGAGACTACCTGCCTACACTGTAAAGAAAGCCTAGATGACTCAGAATAGCCACATTAACTTCCAGAAAGCAAGAGAGAAATGCTATGGATGTCACCACTTAAACGCCTCCATTTCATGGTGGTGTGTGTGGTTTTCTATCATCCAAATGGCCCAACACATTTGTAAGTAAACCAGAAAAAATAACTGTGTAGAAAGATAAGGGCTTAAGAAATAAAAGGCAACAAGCCAGAAACAAACCATTCTATTGTAAGCAAAATCTGCCTTAGACACAGTTGTCCACTATGGTTATATCCCTTTCTCCACTCAGGTCTGTAGCTCCAAAGCAGTAAAAAGGAGATTTATTTTTATCAGCCCCTATGTGTCATGGCCCAAAGTGGGCCATAAAAGAGGCTCCTCAGTCTAAAGATTCAGTGTAAATATATATTTTCCTAGCAAAATACATGTTACAATAGCACTGCCAGTGATACAGGCTATCTTCTATAACCAGTTATTATATTTGCCTAAAAATGCATGTTGAGATTAATCAAAACAATTTCTGAATGGTTTAAAAAGAAGTAATGTCATGTGACATTTTATTTTGTCCTTTTGAAGAGATTTGCTACAGCAAATGACAGAGTGGATTTGAGTCTATTGGTAAATACCATACACCATATTTACACCATGCATAAAAAAGGGTAAGTAGTAATTTCCTTACAATCTCACACCTCTGTGAGTGTCAAAGGGGTCACAAAAAAAGGGAGAGTCAAACTCACTGCTCCAGATTCAGCTTTTGTAAGTTGTAGTGCTTAGTTCAGATGTTTCCTGGGTAGCCAAGGATGAGAGACACTTATCAAGAGAACTTGTCTCAGGAGGTGTCTATTTCTCCTTTTACAGGAAGCCTTCCAGCATAAACACCCAGATGTTTAACATAAGAGAGATGGATGTCTGCCTTGGCGATTTAGATAACTAACTTGGCGATTCAGCTAACTAACTTGGTGATTCCTTAGCTAACTTATCTTCAAAGTCTTAAAATGTTTCGCCCTCCATTAACACCACCTCATCACCTCTGGCTTGCTAAATTAAAGCTACTGGTTGAGTGATAATCCACTCCTGCTATCACAGAAGGGTTGTCTTCAGCCATTTTGCAATAAGCAATCAAAAATCCTCTGTTAACTGTGCATCCCTCTATCTGATTTATATGTGTAGCACACCTCAACCATCAGGCTGCATATTTGTTATGTTTTGCCCCAGAGCAGCCTCTCGTTTCCTCTCTCCTCACACTCGGTCAGTTTGCACATCTGCTAAGAACTCAGTGCGCAGAAGTAATTAAATACACCTTACATCGTGTTACATGCTGGAGGTTGTGCTGCTGGAGAAGGGAAGAGAGACACAACATTTCAACAAATTGTTGAGTCCATTCTATGAACTGCACTCATCAATATTGCCATGACTTCTACAGTCATTTTTAAAGGCATTTCACAATATTTAAAATAACACTATTTAGCAAAGAGGCTTCATAAATTGTAGTATTTTTCAGAATATCATTTGGCAGATATGAGTTAGACGTGGAAATTGTAATACTTTGTTCTGAGTTGAGTCTGGTTTAACTTTATCACCATCACAGGCACAGATTGCACAGCTGTTGTCTATCCAGTACAATTTGTTCTATCGCTCATCTTTACTTTTAAAAAGTGAGGCAACTCATTGACTCTAAACAGACAAACATAATGCAACTGAGATATTATGAAAGACTTATCATAAGCATATCACAACTTGAAAGGGATGGTTTTCTCCTTTGCTTATTTTCTTTTTTGCATCCAGGTAGATTTGAATGACTGTAGTTAAATTGTAGAGCTAAAATATATTCTCCTTTTAAATTATGCTACAGGAATTTTTTCTTTTCTACCCCTGTGTCATCAGATACACCTGGACTCTTTTTTCAGCTTTTCACATATGACAATAATCAGTTGATAACTTTATGCTAATTTCCTAGTGAAAATGGACCAGATGTCTACAATATATTAAACAAACCTTGGTTCCTTATTTTGTTTGGAGCTCACACTTCTATTGCAAATATCTATGGCAAACTGTCCTCATGGACCAATCTATCATTTTAAAGAGAGGACCAAAGAAAATAGATTAATCAAAAGGCCTGCAGTTATTGTCTCCCCTGTTAGCTCCAATTCATATATCATTAGAGAAAAAAGCCTGTCAGCACTGTGGGATGTTATCTCTTTGGAAAAAATAATCTTCAGCATAATAATTCATTTTTTTTTTTAAATCTGATAACTACACACAGTATTAAAATATTGGCTTTCCTAACATTTCTATAAAGGAAAGCCAAGACAAGCAGTACAATACAGCGCTTTCATACATCACAAATATTTTGCCTAAGCAAGGCTGCAGCGCTTGCATGCAGTGCTGATAGTTTTGTACAGCTCTGTTCATTTTAATGTAATGTCAGGACAAGCACGATATAGACTACCCCAAGGGCTTTGATAAAGTGCAACCAAAACGGTAAAATTTAGGAGGAGGAGCACAGAAAAATGGCTTTGGAGCAGCCTTGGCATTGAATTTCAATCATTTTTGCCATAAGTGCATTTTCACTAGACACTTGATCTAAGCCCTTTGAAGTCACTGGCAAGAGAAATGGTCTTTGTTTCATGTAGCATTTTCATTAACATGAAAGAATGCACATTTTTAAAATGAAGAAGTTTCTGGCTCTTTGTTAGAAGAACTAGGTAGGAAATGCTGGACTTTCAGCTGAGTGCAACACACATGCCTCCTTTCAGCTAGATCCATCTCAGTTAACCTCAGGCACCAAATGAACTGCACTCCAAGCATATCTGTGCAAGGTAACTGCTGCTTCAGTAACTCCACCCAACTTTTCAAGTTATTTGGGATGAAGGTCTACACCACCTCCAGCAACAGGATGACTATTTTCCATCTTCATGCCATTTTCTTCACAAGTAGTGAACAGATTTGTCCAGCGTTTTCCAGAGCTATTTGGGATTTTGGGTGGCTTTTTAAGTACAGGAAAATTTTGGACAGCCTGTTCTATTTCTATTATGTCCCCAGTAAGGGTCTGGGGTTTTTTCTGGCCAGCGGAACATGCTTTAGCTCTCTCAAGCTTGGTTTTTACTGCAGTGTTTTTCATTTTTATGACACCTGCTCTTCCTTTTGCTGACATTACTGCTGGGTTGCTTTAAACATAGTGATCTTTCACCCATGTGCCATCTCATATAGAAGGTTACCTCCTATGGCAGTCTTCGCTTTCATTTTGGATATTACCAGGTTATAAACTACCATTAGCCTGCTCCCAGCACTGCCAGATGCCTGGCATTTCTCTAGAGAGAGGCTCAGTTTACATACAAACACATTTGTAAACAGGCTGATACTTTTAAGGTTTAGACCAAGGGTTCTATGGAGAATTCTGGCCTCTTGACTGAATGGCTCGTGTAATGGTTTTGATGTTACAATTAGAATTTTTGCCCTTAATAAATCTTCCCTCAGTAATCAGTAGTGGGAACTTATTTTTTACCTGTTTCGTAGTAAATAGTGCAACTCTCCAAGGTATTTATTGCTGTGACTACTGTTGCACCATTCCCTCCCTTTGAAAGAGTATTACGAAGTCCAGCATTGTTTCATATCTTTGCAGCCTCTCTAATCCCATTTTTTCTCAAGCAGAATTCTGCATTTCAGTAATCTGTGGGATAGCATAGAGTTCACTCTCTTTTCAGTGTTCCTCCAAGCTCCATTGCCTTTTAGCCATTGTAGAACTGCTAGAACAAAACCCATAGAGAAAATTCTATCTCCTCCGGTCAAGAGACAGCAAATGTGTGATGCCAGATGCTGCATTCGCATTTCCCTGTTGCTTTTGATTGTGTGCATTGTGAACTGGCAACTATGACATCCCACATTTGACCGTCATTGGTCCAAACCCAGTTTTATACCGCATCTTCCCTAAAATGGATGCTTGTCACTGGTGGTGCACTCATTCCACAGTTCAGATGCAAATCAAATTGGTCGTTGATGCAACTGTTTAGCTGTCCATAGCAAGTATTGGCATACTTTTCAGCAGTATAGGTAGCTTGCCTCTTCTTTCTCTAGAAACCATCCTGAGAATTCCATTGTCTTTCTTTCTTAGCTGATATATTAAGATATTATCTGCTCCTGTTTCCCAATTTTTTTTTGCACTGCTGGTACAATTTGGGTGTTTGAGTTTTCCCATTTATTCTGTTTTCCCATTTATTCTGTTGTGTTAATGGACTTTTACACTCCCACCCAGCCCAACTTTCCTCAGTGGGTGACCTTGATTGCTATAGGATTCTCTGCCACCCTAAGTGCACGACCCAGTTTACCTTATTTTCTGGATACATTTGCTTTCCCTGTCATCCTCAGGCTTTTTTTCTAGAGTAAGATCAGTGTCTCAGTTCTCTGTGCTATATGTAGGCAGAGATCCTCCAGTGATCTTGTCTCTAATGAGGACATCTTTTATATTCCCAAAACTGCACGATAGCCTTTGAAGTCCTTTGTAAAACTTATTGAGATGTGGTATTGAAGAGTGCTGTGAAGGGTGCTTTGAGCTCTCCTCTTGTTCTCCTGTTGAGTGATGGGGATTTTCACTCAGTCAATGATCATGTTTCAGTTCGGAGGTTGGTAAAATCCAGCTGAGGATGTGATGTGTTAACTTCTTAAACTATTTTCACTTGCTCATTTGTGATGGTCTGTCCTTCCCCTTCAGTTTTTACAACTGTGGTACTATCTGCTATTTTGTCTAACTACAAAATTATATTCATTTCTTATTCTTTCCCTCCCATGAGGTAGTGAAACAAAAGTTCTACTTTTATTTTCTTATTTTAATCCCCCTAGGCAGTCCTCTATACAGACTGGATTCTTCTTTCCAATACTCTAAAGCTTTTGTTATACTATTTTGCCTGAAGTTTTTCATTCCCATTGATCTGGATTCTTATTTTGTCCCTTTTCTAGGTACTATTTTGCTCATCTGCTCATCACCTGCATTTTTCTGCTGGTCATGTAGCTAATCACCTGCCAAGTGCAGATGCTGGGCAATAACATGTGGTGGGTTCTTGCTTCTAAACCCAAGGTGGCTTTTTACTGCATGTTTCCTGTATCTGCAGCTACCATTCTCATCTGCACAGACTGGCTTCTTGGGACACCCTTTAAGACAAATAACCTTCTGCACCTTCTATTTGTCTCTGAAAGGCCAATGCAGGTTACTGGAAACCAACTCTAGGACTGAAATGGAAACATGTTTGAAGGACTCCAATTTTAAGAAAAGTTCTTTGCTTATTTCACCCTGCAACTCTCCTGTTTTAGCAATAAACACAAAGCTATATGACAACTATTCTTCATATATCCTAAATGAGCTTATGCGTTTTATCCAGGAAAAAGTGATGAATTGTCCATATCATGGAGATGGGTTGTAATTGGTACTGTGGGCTTGTTTTCAGTCCCTGTGGGGAAGGGAGAGGGGGGAAGCAACATCAAAAAAAGCAAAGATTGAAGACATTTTCAGGCTGCTTCAGCCTTCTACATACTGGGCAGCTTCTTTTGCTCATTTTTTCATCTGTGGGAGGGATGCAAATTGGGAATCTGAACAGTTTCTCTCAGAGAGAGCAGTGCAGGATGTGAAAGAATAGCTACAGCCCTCTGCCTGCAGCCCTTCTGCTCATCACAGCCCCTCTCTCTCCAGGGTTCAACTCTGGCATTTTCCCTCTTTGAAGAAATAACAAGAACTTCACAGTTCAGATTTTGGTCAATCTGTAGCTGGAAGCATGTGATATCCAGGGGTTTATCTTTTTCTTTTAATACAAAACAATAAATTGGCTTCAATTCATTCATAACTAGCCTCAGGTTTAATCAAAAGACTCAGCCCTTTTGACAAAACATGGGCTGGATACCACATCTGTAGGAAAAGCTGCAAACAGCTGAATTTTACTGTGCTTCAGGTTTCCTAATAAACATTTCACATTGCTCTAAAGCAGACTTCACATGAGTTGAAGGCATCATCCTGAATAAAGGTTAAGGGGAAAGAGATTATATGACAAGCTTTGTTACCTCCTGCCATTTCTATTTCTGTTTGTATTCAAAGGCTAGGAAGAAAGGAATAAATGATATAGTAAGACCATATGGTTTCTAAAAGGAATCTTTTTAGAAAATAATGTATTAGTTAAATAGTACTGCATCTGGCCAAAATGACATTATTATAATATCATCCCTTACCATTACTAGCACAGCTGAATCAATAATGTGGATAGCATAAAGAAAAAACTAGTTACAATGGCACTATAAATTCTGCAGAAATTATTGTAGCGATTTTCCAGTGTTTGGAATAAGCTTCCTAAACCTCTCAACCATTTCAGCAGATTGTTTCCCCCATGCAACAATTCTGTTAAAAGTATCACTTGCTTGTGGCAATATTTTTTAGCTGGTAGGCACAAGTCAGGGGAATTTGCATCCCATGGAAATATAGCTATGTCAGGAAAAGGTCACTTTTGCCTGCAACTTCTATCTATTGGCTTAGAGTATCCTAATAGATTTGATCTTGTTTTTCTAGTTAACTGGGTCAAATCTGCATTGTGTGACAGGTCTTAACTTACAGGAATTAGCAAAGAACAACTGAAATTAAAAAGAGTAACACAATTTAACTGTAGCTGAGGCACTATTCCTTGTTTTCAGCTAAGTGCTATTTCATTTCCATTCTGTATGCCACAGTGAATAAAATTTGGAACATATTAAAATTAATTTCCTGAATATATTTTGTCTGTAAAGTTAGACTGAAAATATAGTAATTCTTTCCAACACTTCTTGCTGTTAATTAATGTGCCCATAGCTCAAAGAAACAGTATTTTGCTACATTTACTTCTTGTGTAGATAAATGCCAAATACAAAGGATTAAATAATACTCAGTTCCAAATAAAATAATGTTTTTAGATCTGTAAAGAAACTGATTTTCTTTATGAGATTGTATTGGGTTGGTTCAACTAATGGCAGCACACACTGGCCAATAGCTAATTGTGGACTGAAAAGAATGAGAAGATTTTCAGCTAGAGAAGAGCTCCACCCAACTCCCTGTGCTTCAGTGGAGCTGCAAATGCTCAGCACCTGTTTCATCAGGCCAACAGATGGTCACGATTTAAGGAGACACATAGGCAAAACAACCTTCATTTACTTCAGGCTCTCATGATGTTCACATTTCTGTGCTTGCCTTAAAAGATTTGTGGATGAAGAAATTATGTGTTATATAAAAGAAGCAAAGTATTCTTAACAGATCAGAACACACAGATTCACTACACTTGTCATGGGCCTCGTTAAAAATCTGTTGAAACTGATAGATTCCCAGGGGCTTTAACTTAACTTGGATCATGGCTTACAGAGAGATCCAGCTTTAGTACTGGTCTGGTTGAAGATGTCCCTCATCATTGCAGAGGGGGTAGACTAGATGATATTTAAAGGTCCTTTCCAAACCAAACTATTTTATGCTTCCATAATATTGGTCCTTTTGGTCTGTGGGTTTCATGAGACTGATGGTTTTTGTTGAAATACCAGCTGATGTCTGGGTCCCAACCTCCTTCTGCTTGGTTGTGATCCTACAGTGTACACAGCATTCAGGCGATCTAACCTAAAAGCAACAGCAGTTGGTTTTTGCTTTATTTGTTTTTGTTGTTTGGCGGGTTCTTGTTGTTTGGGGATTTTTTTAAAGATCTATTTCCTGATCTCCATCACAATGCACGTACAAGAACACTGTCCAGTAAAAGAGCTGGAATAAGTAAAATAGAAACAGCCAGGAGCAGAGATCAGCTGGAAACAAAACCAACTATAATAATCTTTCACTGTGATTCCCAGTTTCTGAATGCAACTAATTTATTCAGAAGTACAAACTTTACTCAGAGAGGTGATTCTATCTACTGACATATGGCTATCCCATAATGATATACAAATACCATATTTTCCATTTCTTTATTTCAAGCCATGAGTAATTATTTAGATTATAACATCTGAAATCTAAATCAGGGATATCTATTGCACAGTTATCTGTGGAGCTTAGAAGACATAACTCTTAAGAATAAAAGTCCTACCTATAATTCAGCTGAGCATGGGCCATCATGAATTGTCAAGGTTGAGTTCTTCTTGCTTCTTTCATGATGTTTAGTTGACATGACTTTTGACATTGTGGTAAGATATACTCATATTTTGAGACTGAAACAAAAAGGACAGTGGATCTAGAGGGTGGAGGAAAAGCCCTCCAGTGGAGCAAGACTCAGGATTCATTACATTCTATAAACAGTGACATTTCCGGATCAGCAGCGCAGGAATGTTAGGGCATATCATATATTTGTCTGTTGACATGAAAAGATTAGACCCAACAATCATATTAAAGAACTATCAGTGCCACAGTTCTCTGTTAGGCATGAATATAAGAATATAATTGTTTCTTTTCTTACACATTTCCTCGTAAGCCATCCATCTGAACACAGCAGAAAGATTCAAACAGACGTTTTTCCCCAATAAAATATAAACACATAAGTAAACAATACAGTGTTCCACATTGTTTGATACTGATTTGTTTTGGTACTAGTGGGAATTCATATTTGAGAAAGAGTATTGAAAAGCTTTCTTGTACTCTGGAAGTCAAATAAATAGTCTCTTCACCTCAGGCAAGGGAGTTATATTGGTGAAATGACACGTTATACAGCAGGACAGATCTCTGCTTGCTTTACAAGACAGCCTGGGAGTCCCAGTCAAGATAAGGATCTAGATACTGGTATGATCTGCCCTGGGTCAGAGACAGCAGGGCACAACCCACAAAGGTCAGAGCTGGTGGAAAGGAGGTGTCTGAGGATGTTTCAGGAAGTCTGCTTGTCTAATTAGAGATTTTCTGTCACGATGTCCAATGGCTGTTGCAAAAGGGAAAGGAAAAGGGTTTCAGTTCCACTGATGGAGGAGGGAAAAGGACTGGTCGGCATGAGAAGACTTGTGAAAATGTCTGAACTGAAGGAAAACATAAGACTCCTTCAAGGGAAGGGCATCTACATTTTCCCTTAGGGACTAAAGAAACACCTTTGACAGATATTAGGAAAATAGAGTCCACTGAAGCAGAGGCTAAGATGTCTCAAGGATATCACTGCACAGGTGATGTTCCCACAGACATAAATTTGACAGAAGGAGTCAATATTTAAAATGCCTTTTTTTTTTGGTTTGTGTTTTGTTTTGTTTTGCTTTTTGGTTTTTTTGTTGTTGTTTTTGTTTTGCTTTGTTTGTTGGGGGTTTTTGTGATGAAAGCTGTGACTTACTGCTTTTTAAAATACAATTTTATAATTCTTTAGAAGCTAGCACTTGTGGATGTCTTGGCCGCTATTGCACAGACACAAATTAAATTTCTACATGAGTTGCTTGGTAGAAAAGGACCTGGGAGAGCTGATCAACAGCAGCTGAACATGAGCCAACATGTGCCCAAGTTTCCAAGAAGGCCAATGGCATCCTGGCTTGTTTCAGAAACAGAATGGACAGCAGGACCAGGGAAGTGATTTTTCCTCTGTACCCAGCACTGGTGACAGCACACCTCAAATACTGTGCTCAGTTTTGTGCCACTCACTTCAAGAAGGACATTGAGGTGCTGGAGCATGTCCAGAGAAGGGCAATGGACCTGGGAAAGAGTCTAGAGAGTCAGTCACATGAGGAGCAGCTGAGGGAACACTGGAACAGGCTCCCCATGGAAGGGGTCACACGACCAAGCCTGAGTTCAAGCAGGGCTCAGATAACACTCAGAAACATGGTGGGTTTCTTCAGGTGTCCTGTGCAGGGCCAGGAGTTGGATGTGACGATCCTGATGGATCCTTTCCAACTCAGCATGTTCTATGATTCTATAATTCTATGTTTAGCCTGGAGAAAAGGAGGCTCAGCGGGGACCTTATCACTCTCTATAACTCCCTGAAAGGAGGTTGTGGCCAGGTGGGGCTTGGTCTCTTCTCCCAGGCAACTAGAGACAGGACAAGAGGCAAGGGCCTCAAGCTGTGCCAGGGAAGGTTCAGGTTTGATATCAGGAGCAATTTCTTCACAGAAAGGATGGATAAGGACTGGAATGGACTGTTCAGGAAATTGGTGAAGTCAAAATCCCCAGAAGTGTTCAAGAAACTATTGGATGTGGCACTTAGTGCTGTGGTTTAGTCAATGAGATGATGTTCCATCAAAGGTTGGACCCAATGACCATGGAGGTCGTTTACAACCTTAATGATTCTATGAGCCCATGATTCTGTGATTGCCAATTTGGTACTGTGATAACGGGGACATCTGTCTTTTAAAAACATAGTTATTAAAGATGGGTACCATTCCAGTGCTGTGTGAGACTAAAAGTGACACGGTATTTTCCTATGAGAGGATCTCGATGAGCTTCCTAATGAGAGGTTCTTAGTGAATCCTGAACCTTAGCAGGTAACCTACAGCCATCTCTTGGCTAAATTCTCCTTGTGGTTTTCAGTTAAAATTATCTTTCAGCTTTGCTCATACTCAGACGAGTCAGGTGTTAAACTGAGGTTAACTTCTGAATTGTTTTACACTGGCACAGAATTGGTATAGAATATCTGTGAGGACTTAATAGATGCCCTTTTAAAAGAGATCATAATGATAATAGAGATCCTGTGTAGACCAGGAAACCTATAGCAATGTTTCCTTCTTGTCACATGTGCACCCAGAAAAACACTTAGTTCCCTTTATGAAAGGAATCAAACATTTTGATTCTAGTCATAGTAAAACTAAAAAGTGCTGTAGAAACCTAAAGTACTAATAAACAATAACTACTGAGTCTATCAGGGATTACAACACAATTGAGGAACCTGTAAATGGATCTTTTCAAGATTGAGATACAATATCTGCTAAGTTAGTAAGAAATAAAGTCATGTTGACTTCAGTATGCATGGGATCAAACTGTGGATATTTGATCAATGAGTCCTCAATGCTAGAAAATGTTATAAACATAACAGGCAAGTGAGGCACTGATCAAGTGGTCTCCCTGAAAGCTTGCTCTCACCTTTGGGACCCCAACATTTCCAGCAGAGCTATTGCAATTTACCAATTGGACAATATTTCTTCTTTTCTCTAGGTTTGCATCTGTCATGTGCTTGTCCATGAAAGAAGTTTTTTTTACATTTGAAAGGTTAGAAATCGTCTCCTTCAAGATATTCCCAGACCTTTTCTCATTCTGATTAGATTATCAGATAAGAATATTTCATAAGGACAGAGGGAGTGCTATGACCAGCTATTGTGATGCTATGAATAATAAAGGAGAAACAATATTTATTCTGTATTTCCTGCATAGACCTTAAATATTACTCCTCCGATAATTCTTGCAAACATGTCTCTACTCACTCCTTTCTTGTATGACTTTCAAGGAGAGGCAGAAGGCTAAAATATATCTTCCATAAGTTATGTCTAGTGCATGTAGACACAATAAAGAAGTATCTCTACTCATGTCATATGTGTTAAGAAGGAATTTCACCCAGGAAGATGTTTCTAACAAAATAATTTTATTTATTAAAATATGCCTTCCAAGTCAATAATTTTTTTTTCTTCATCATTGATGGTTGAAATTATTCCAATTCGCTGTACTCACTTGTACATCAATTTAGTAAAAGGATATATTGGTTCCTGTCCTGCCTGGCCTTTTATTGAAGTAAAATTAAACAATTTCAGGATTCAATTATTAATACCTTCCATCTATAAACCACATCTTCATCTATAAACCATATTGACATTCAGTCTAGACATCTCAAGAGGGGATTCACTTCATGAATATCAATAAACAGGTTGTAAGGAGATGGGAATATTAAATTATTTCAAAGCGTTTGACAGTTGACAATGTTAATACAATAATTAAAAGCCCACATCCCTTAAAAAAAAAAAAAAAAGCTGCTCAGCATTTCCATGTAGAAAGCAGCAAAGTCCTTAGAAGGTGAAAATCAGCACTGCTGTGCTCTTAGTACTGGATCTGTATGAATTTCCAGCAACCCCCACAGTACCTTCACAAATACGGAAATCTTTTTTGCTCCAAGGGTGGCTTTAAGACCTGCCTTAACCTCAATTTTTGACCAATATGGCATTAACTTTTTAGCCAGAAGGTGGTAAAAAAATCATCTGAAAGTGCAAACCCTATCCTGCCTTAGACCACTGCTTGCAAAAGGAAGCAGCAGATAGCCTAAGACACGGCAGACCTGGCTCCCCACCTGAGAAACAGTTTGCAAGCACTGAGTTGGAGATAAAATGGTAAAAATTCACAGTAGAGTGTTTCTGCCTCTCTCAGTGCAGCTTGTGTAAAGCTTCCCTGGGTAGGAATCCATCAACTCAGAAAAATCTAATGGTGAAAGACAGCAGATTTTTGTCAGGCATTTGTCTTAGCAATGACCTTCTGTGAGAAAATAGAACAATTGACCACTGGAACACAAATCATGTCAGAAGCTTCTTCGAAATTGCTTCTTGAGGTGGCTGGAACCTGATATCAATACTCCATGTGTGTGAAAATAAGGAAATAAAAAGAAAAAGAAGTAGCATTTAGAGTTCTCAAAAATAAAAAGCTAATGCAGTAAATATAACGCAGTCCTGTGTGGTAGTATCACACCATGTTTTAGTTTATTTTACTAAGATACCACTAGCTTAACATGTATATAGATTTGCTTATGTAATGGACTGCTGAGTTGATCACTCAGTGATTCCTTTCCCCTACTTCTTGGATTGGAGGAAGGCTAAAAATTTGGTTGTAATTTTGAGATAGGAACTGGGCAATGTGCTGGTTTCGGTTGGGGTAGAGTCAATTTTGTCCATAGCAGCTGGTATGGAACTGTGTATTGGATTTGTGCTGGAAACAGCTGATAACGCAGGGATGTTTAGTCAATGTTGAGCAACACTGACACAGAGTCAAGGCCTTTTCTGCTCCTCATCATCACTTTTCTCTGCAAGGAGGTTGGAGGTACACAAGGACTGGGGAGGGGACACAGCCAGAACAGTCAGCCCCAGGTGGCAAAAGGGATGTATCCATAAGGGTGTGTTGATCTGCTGGAGATTAGGAAGGACCTGCAGAGGGTTCTGAACAAGCAGAGATGATAGGCTGAGGCCAGTGGTATAAAGTTCAACAAGATGAAGTGCTGGGTCCTGCACTTGGATCACAATAGCCCCAGGCAGCACTACAGGCTGGGGGCAGAGTGGCTGGAAAAACTCCCAGAGGAAAAGGTCCTTTGAGTGCTGGTCAAAAGTGGCTGAACATGAGACAGCGTGTCTCAGACATCAGACACATGAGTGTGGGCCCAGGTGGTCAAGAAGGCCAATGGCACCTGGCCTGTATCAGAACTAATGTGGCCTGCAGGACCAGGGCAGAGATAGCCCCCTGTACTCAGCAGTGGGTGGGTGCACCTTGAATCTGTGTCCAGTTCTTGGTCCCTCATTAAAAGAAAGGCATTGAGGGGCTGGAGCGAGTCCAGAGAAGGGCAATGGAACTGGGGAAGGGTCTGGAGCACAAGTCTGGAGCACAAGTCTGATGAGGACCACCACAATTCCACCTCCCCATCAGCAACTTCAGGACTGCCGATACAGAGCCCAACCCAACCAACTTCAAAGCCTGGGCTCTGCCCAGATCCCTGTTGATGAAGTTACTCTATCCTGCAAATGAGGGATATCTCTCCCCGATCCAGCCAAGAAGTTGCACTCTTTCAAGAGTAAAACCCTGGCAGTCAGTTCCTAGAAGGAACAGTAGGGGAGTATCCCTGTGATGTTGGTGGTGCCCCTAGAACTTGTCTGGGGTGCTGCTCTATCCTGCCCCCTTCCCTTCCATAGCAATGGGATGCCAAGGATGCACCATGGACCCTGAAGCTGTTTTTAAACGAAGGACTATATCCCTGTTCCCCCAAACACCTCAGGAGATTGATTCAGATTTCTGTTGTATCAGGGGTGGTTTTGAAGAATTATTGATCCTCTCTAGTTGAAACGTACTAATTACTGTTCTGACATCTGTCTTCACTGCAGACAAATTGTTTTTCATTGTGAGGGAAATGCTGCCCTCCAGCTGTCAGGGCAAGTTATTTATAATTCTGACCAATTTTATGCTTTAACAAATGCACTTTATTAAAAAAAAAAGGTATCAGGAAGAATAATGAACACTGCTCATAATCAGTAATCAATCAGGATTAAAAATTATTTTCATTAAAATATTTAGGGGGTGATACTGGCTTTTGAGGTGGCTGCAAGACACCATCTCTGAGTACACTGTTTTTCCATCAGTGAAGATAAATGACTCAAAAGTTTCATTGTAAGAAGGGGATGAAATGTTACAGTGGGGATACTGCAACATGTGTATCAGACAACGAGGCCCCTGCGGAAAAGAAATATATATGGACCAATTCTTGGTAGATGTTTCAGAGATGTTTATTTTCTCAGCCGCATGGCCGGGGCTCTGCTGAGGAACTGCTGCAATCACGGGACCTGAGGGTCCTTGCCCACACCGGGGAACACAAAACAACCAACGGGGAACGAGGCTGACCAGGGGCAGGGAAACCCCATGTCTCGCCCCCAGGGCCCCTCTCCCAGGGCTACATGGCAGGGGGAAGGGACCCTGACAATGAAGTGTGTTTAAGATTAATATCACAGTAAGTTCAACAGGACTGGCTTCCATTTTATTCTGGCTGGGGCTGTTTCTCATTCTGGTTTGTTCATAATTTAGGTGAAATAAGGATATTTTCCTTTAAGGAACAGTATCCAGTGGAGCATTGACATAACATATGGGTGTGTGTTTGTTGCAAATAAGTCTGCATCTGCACATTTATTTAATGATCTGGTAGGCTAAAAAGTGCCCCTTTGCTTGGTGCTGGTAAATGTAGTTAGGGGTATAGATGATGCTGAGCAAGGTCACAGGCTACTAAAATGCAGAATTGTATCAGAAACACATGCAGAGCGCTTGCCGGTTCCTTACTGTTCCTCCTACACCACGTCCCTTTTCGTTTTCAAGGGCTCATTGAATTAAACATGGAAAAACATGTCCCAGGAGGTATTTTGATGATTTAGGAAATTTAGTACTACCCTATAATTTTTAGCCATATTTTTCCTACTTTGCATTTCCATATAAGACAATAAGTTTAAGAATAATTCGCACACTTAAATCCTTTCCCCTCTAATTTACATTTCCACTTAAACAAGGCTGATAAATCACTCTGCAAACAATAGCCAGAGTTCGTATCTTCTGCCATCAGAATCTCATGTAACTCTCATATGCTAACAATACCAATATGTCGAGGTGCCTGTCACTCTTCTTGACTGCTGTAGTGTATTGACAGCACCTAAAAGTCTCTTTGGATTTGATGGCTGGCATGTGTGGGGCTGGTGAATGGCTTTGCTCAGAATCATGGGGCTGTTTAAAAGTCTTTTTAGGAGCCTTTTACAATTCTCTCCTTTTGCAGTGTAGAGAAAATCCTTCCACAGTGTAGATCAGGTCACTTTTCTTCAAGTCAGTAAAAAACCATCAGCTGACCTCAGATTTGGATCCAAACCATGGTGTTTATAAGTTTTTTTGGAAGAAGGAAGGATGGTGCTCAGTGGTATTGGAGGTGGTGAAGTTCCCAGGTATTGTGCTGTTGAAATTGAGCAGAGGAAAATTTACACTCTTTTTCTTTACCACTCCTCCTTAGGACACAGAGCTCTTCTATTTGCCTTTGGTGTTTTGCAGGACATAGCTGAAACATCAGAAGATATTTCTTCCTTTGTTTCTGATAATTTTGTACCAACAAGTAAAGCCCCAAACAGGCAGAAATTCCCTGTTAGTTTATATATCTTGTACTCCCTGATTTGCCGTATTTGCTTTGACTAGTACATAAGATGAATACAAATAACTTAGGTATTAGTGATCCAAAATCTTATTGTGATTAACAGGTACCTGGTTTCTTCCTTGAAAAACACCTCTGAAACCAATAGGAGATGGTATTAGAGAGAACACATAATTTTTGGAGTGTTAAACTCTACATCCCTATTAATCATAAAACTAGGACCTAATACCTTGAAATTAGGAATTAGACAGCAAGGGAAGCACATTGTTTTGGCATTAAGTAGAATTTTTAAAAAAAATTTAATTCCCAATGCATTTCAGAAAACTCTGAGTTGTATCTTAATCCCAGATTCACAGGGACCAGCTGGACCAGCAGACTTTATATGTGACTAAATTTTCTAGAACTCATAAACTTTCCAAGACATTTTTAATTGCCCAAAGGACAAAGAGCAGTAATTGGGAGAGAGAATGCTGGCTCATATTTTCTGAAGGCTTATATTTTCTGCAGGTAAGTGTTTTCTCTCTGTCCCAGCAAATCAGTATCTTTTTTTTTTTTGTCTGTTCAAACACCCTGCCTTGGTTGGGAACAACACAGTCAATTAGGGTAGGTAGGTAATCACCAGGGATTAGATCCACTTGTAATTGGGAACATTAATTTGACAGGAAACACTTTCTTTAGGGAAGAGAGAAAAAAAAAAAAAAAAAGAGAATGCTGTGCTGAGCTTTCCAGTGCCTGGAGCAGAACATGTCAGTGTCTCAGTTCCAAGGGTGGGGAAGTCCGTAAATCAGAGGGATTGCTGCTTTCTGTGGGAATACTGAACCTGTATTTCGGTGACACATGTGAGAATTAAAGATTCCCAGAAGACTTGAAACTGTTTTCAAAAGGTGCAGAGCTTAATTACTAGAGGGGTTGTTCATTATCAACACTGAAAGGCTCTGTGTGGATCCTTTTGTGGGCTATGATGTGAATATAAAGTGTCAGACACCCTAAATACCAGACTGCCAGACCTCCTGGGCAAAACAAGCTGTTTTTTAGCAAGATGTCTCATTGGAGGCAGGTTCTACCTCGCAGTTTACGCTTACTGTGGGGTACCTGCTACCAAGTGAACTTTCACACTCTTCATGTGAGTGTAAGGTGGTATATTTTCACTCCAGGAGAAGCTACTGGACTGAAGGGTAGGGTGAGCATCTATAAGCCACAGTGTGGAAGAAGAGTAAGTTACCTCATACTTTCTGTATGCTAAGAGAATCTACACAGAGTGTAAGTGAATTGTAACTGGCATGTAGCAAGTCCCAACCCCAAAGTGCTGCACCAACTCTGACAGAGCTCTTTATAAAGACAGGTTTGCAATGACATATTTGCACAAAGTCTTGAGATCAAGGTATGCAAACTTTGCCACTCTGCTACTGTTCATGGGCACTTGGCAATAAAAAGAGTGGGCAGAAGGCACAAAATGCCCAGAATGCTGTGACCTTCTCATTTAAAGATACTCTTTATTTTTCTGCCCATGAAGCCCAACAGAGCTCAAAAGCGTGGCTTAGTGCCTGTTCTCTGGGGCTGCAATAGGGAGAACATTGCCAGCAGGTTGAGGGAGGTGATCCTGCCCCTCTGCTCTACCCTGGTGAGGCACATCTGGGTGCTATGTGCAGAGCTTGGCCACTCACAGCAAAAGAGATATGGATATACTGGAGATTAAAAAGATGATTCATAGAATCAGAATCACAGAATATATCAAATTGGAAGGGACTCATGAAAATTATCAAGTCCAACTCCCTGCTCCTTGAAGGACCACCTTAACCTTAACCAGATGACTGGAAACAATGCTCCTTGAACTCTGGCAGGTTTGGTGCCCTGACCACTTCCCTGGTGGGCCTGTTCCAGTGACCCTCTCAACTAAGAACCTTTTCTCAATGTCCAATATGAACTTCTGATGCAGCATTATTCTATTTCCTCATGCCTTATCACTGGTCACCAGAGAGAGGACAACAGCACCTCCCTCTCCACCAGCCCCCTTGAGGAATGTTACACTGTGACAAGGGTACCCCTCAGCCTTCTGTCCTCCAAGATGAACAGCCAAGTGACCTCAGCTGCTCCTCATAAGTCTTGCTCTTGACACCTTTTACCAGCTTGGTCACCCTTCTTGGGACACATTAGGATGAACAAGGGCAGAGTGAGCTGGGAGTTTACCATTCCCCCAGTCATGATCTTCCAAGACAAGGATCTAGGTGTAATCGGTGCTAAAAGCAGAGGCGGAGCAGGGAATAAACGTCTCAGTTTGTCTACATCCTTATTTGTGAGATGTCTGACCTCATCAAGTTATGGAGCAACGGTATCACTGTCCTTCTTTTGTATTTCAAAAAGTGGCCTTTTTGTTGTCCTTCACAGCTATGCCCAGCTCTAACTGACCTTTGTCCACATGGATTTTCTACCTACAGTGGCTAATGGCATCTCTGTAGTCTCCCTGAGTCACCTGTCCTTGTTTCCAATGTCTATAAAATTTCTTTCCCTGTTTGAGTTCTAGAAGATCCCGCCTCAGCAAAGGTGGCCTTCTGTACTGCTTGGGGCATCACTCACACAAAGGCAAGTTGAGAGAGCTGTGACTGTTCAGCCTGGAGAGGAGAAGGCTCCAGTGAATCTTTTCCGTGGGATAAATACCTGATGGGAGGGAATGAAGATAAGAGAGCCAGACTCTTCTCACCAGTGTCCATTGACAGGAGAAAAAGCTAAGGACACAAACTAAAAAATAGGAAATCATGTTTAAAATAAGAAAAACAATTTTCACAGTGAAGATGCTCAAACACTGGTACAGGTTTCCCAGAGAGATTGCAGTCTCTGTCCTTGGAGATATTTAAACCCAACTGAACATGGTCCTGGACAAACAACTCTAGGACACCCTGCCTGAGAAGAGGGGTTAGACCAGAAGACCTCCAGAGGTCCCTTCTAACCTCAGCTATTGATTTTGTAGTTGTATATCATGACTGAATGGAAGCCCTGCATCTCCTGTTCCCAAATGGCAAGGGCTGGTTTTCCTCCTGATTTTTCTCATCTTTTGCTACCACAGGCCCTGTTAACATTGAGTTGTCACAATGTCACTACCACAATGACATTGCAGGTGCTGCTACATCCTATCAGGTATGCTGATTTGCCCTGTGTTGTTCTGTCCTGTCAATTCACTAGACTCCTAATCCCTTTTCATGTTCCTACAGGGTCTCAGAAGCTGAGTGAAGTGAAAACAGTGGCCCAGTCCCAGCCTTCTCTTACAATCCTGTGCTTTATTTTATCTGGACCTAAGAGACTCATGGCAATAACAAAAGGAGGAACAGGTACTCCATTTTCCCCCATTCTTTACAATGAGGGGGAGAGACATCATTTTCCTGAAAGATAAATTAGATATGTATTATGCTGATGCGACACTGAAACTACCATCTTTCCTTGTGCTGGAGGTGCAAGATGTGATGATAAGAGTGTTTAACCTCTTAAGCTAAAAAATGTGCATCTCTGCAGGTGATAATTGCCTGTCTTGTGTGCATGTTTGGTCTGTGCATATGACTGGTTTCTGCTTGCTTCCTGGAGAGCTGTGACTCAGAGCTGGGAGGTACAGGTAAGTGGTGGATCTCTGAGGGAGAAAGGCACTACCACCGAGGAGTGGCAGGAACTCCAGCCTAACCAAAGAAAGAACACCGCAGGTGAGGGAACAGCAGCCACGGAGAGCACTGTAGGTGATCAAAACAGTGGAGAAGGAGACCATCCTCTTGATTTCAAAAACATGTCAGCAAGGATCTTGCACATTCTCTGAGGCTGATATTGGAGTTGAGTCAAGGGATTATGCCTGCAGAAGCCCTTTGTTCGGAATCCTTGCACAAAAAGACTCAGCCAGGTTCAATAGCACAGAGGTATATGTTTCGTTCACTCTGTTTCTGTTAGCTGTGTGCAATGCTGCAAGTGTCTTCATTTCTACTCTGGTCCCATGACTGCCTGGTAAACAATGAGCACAAGATGTGCAGACACAAAACAGGCACTTGCAAGAGTTGTCCAAAAGGTACCCAGAGCAGGATCATGACTATTCAAACTCCCACACAGCCTGAAACATGCATGAGCTGCTTTGGCTTGAGAGGCTCTCTGAACATGAGTTTTCAAAAAAACATTTTTGGGGAGCACCGATGGCAGAAGGAATGTTCTAGGGCAGGATTACTTTTCTTGCTTGCTTCACATCGATTCAAAGTGTTTGGCATGAAACACTGTGAATCACTAAGCTTGCTGCTGTGTAAGAATTACACTGGCATGATTATGCCTGATGGTTCTTGATGCTGTTTTTCCTTTGTGAAAAGTCTCCTCCCCATATCAAATACAAAGACACTCAAATCCGTGGTACACCAAATGCGATGAAAGTGAGGATTGGAAAGTAGTGCCTTAACATGAATGAAAAAAGGTTTGTTCAGCAGTGGAGTCTGTTCCCTCAGGACAACCTCGTGTTGCAACACAGGATTAGCTCTTGTTCCAGACACTTCTCCGCACAAAACACATGTCCCTAGAGTGCATAGCATTTGCTTAGCTGGGTGCAAACTATTCCAAAGGTGTAGTTAAATTCAGAGGAAAAGGAAATGTGGTTTAAAGCCTGAAGCCAGAGGACTTAAAGTTCAGATTCTTTGGTGTTACAAAGAAAGGGGAATTCTTGGTGGGAACAATCTACAATCTTCCATAAACAGGACAATTTCCTCTTGAAACCTCAGTAATTCAACTCCTATCTAATAAAATAAAAATATTTCTAGTAATATTTCCCCTCTTAAAATGTTTTTAATAAATTGTTTAAACCTAAATCAGCATGTTTCTTTTTTAATAAGCCAAATATTTTATTTTGTTTTAGTGCAATAAATCATTATCCTTCATTTCCCTATTAGCATACTGATTTATGTGAGGTGTAATCTAGGTCCCCCTTCAATCCTACAGCTTGGGCTCCCAGGAGCAACGTATTTGCCACAACACGCTGTGGATTTCATGGGGCTCATTGGTGGTTACTCAGATTTTGAAGAATGAAAAATTAAGATTTCCAGGTACAAGGTTCTTCAAGGCATCTTCGCACTATGGGAAAAAGATAGTGGTGAACTTAATAGTTTAAAAAAAAGCAGAATTTAATGTTCATTAAGTAAAAGGAAGATATTTTATGAACATTAAAACATTTCATCTAAACCAAAATATCTCAACAAAATAGCTGAGGTTGCCGGTGGAAATTCTAAAAAGACATAGCCACAAACGTTTTGTAGATTTTAAAGTTCTGCTCTGATTAGAGACAAAACCAAACTGGAAACTTGTGTCCCACAGGACTGGTCCAGTGCTCAGTTGCTCCTTGTTCTCTTTGCTGATTTAAATGCTGGTTCAACCAAAGATAATTGGGAACCCATGAAATAGAATAATTGCAAAACGTGTGTCTAGAATAAGACTTGATATATTTTCAATGAACTTACAGTCTACAAGTCTATCTACTAATGAGATAATTAATTGCTTTCAAAATATTTGGGTGAAAAAGATATATCTTAGCTTATAGAAAAGGTCATGGAATATTCTGAGTTGGAAGAGACTCCCAAGGATTGAGTCCAACTCTTAAGTGAATGGCTTACATGGGCATCAAACCCACAGCCTTGGTACTATTAACAACATTCTCTATCTGATATATCCTTACAGTCCAAAATGTCTCTAGATATTTTTTTCAGGAGTAAAACCACTTACCTTTTTAAAGTTTTCCAGTTGCTCTTAAATGGCTTTTCCCAAGCTCTCTGCCGGAGAGAAGATGACCTGCTTTGCTAAACCCTACCATCTGCCACATTTACAAATAATTTTAATTTGGCCATGGTGTTGTTATACTAACAAACACAATTTGGGTTTTGCCTGTATAAACAAGATCAAAATAATTTCATAACTCATTAGGGAAGCATATGACAGCTTTAAACAATTGCAATTGTAGAATAGTTCTTTTGGTCATGATGTTAATATGATCTCACCTGCTACACACAAGAAAGAAAGAACATCTGAAGAGAGTACATTGTAATTTGGATTGTAATTACGGTATAGGCAAAGCCAAGAGGAGCAGAGCAGGAGCAGTGTTCATGCTGGTTATGGGGTGCCATCCACCACGGAGGAAATTCTAGGTGAGGCTAAGGTGAACTTAGGACACCTTCAAGTTTCCATTTTACGTGTTGCTACTTGATTTATGTTGTATGCGAACACTCAGTACCCAACTCCTAGTGCTCTTTGTGCAAGTGAACACAGCCACTGCACCAAAAAGCATCCTGAATACGAAGAACATAAAGTTATCTTCTCAAGACATTCAACAAGTCATCATCCTGTCTTGTAGAACTAGAATATCATCTTGTAAGAGGAGCAGAATAGTACATCTAATAGAAAATATCTTAAGATCTTTGCTGAACTATGAAATTCAGGCTCAGCTATTCCTAACATGTGATGTCAGTTTTGTTTGACCAAGAGAAAATGCAGCTCAGAGGAACACACACTTGTTGAAAAATAAGACCAAATCCTGTACAAATCTGAAATGTCCTCATTCTTGTTCTAGGTCAAGGTCTAACATTAAAAGCACAGGTTGACAAGGTTGGCATGGTCAGTGTAGAGACGTTAGAGAAACAACTCAAGAAAACTGCAGAAGGGACAAGATAATTGTTACCCAGTTCATTTTCTGTCTCATTTACTGTATGAATGCATTATGATGAAAGCTCACTCGTTCTGTCCAAGAAATTGGTATATCTTACATGGACAATTAACCAGGTTGCATGTTACCTGCTAAAAATCAAGTAATCTTGGAGAAGAATATGCTAACTCTTGCAAGAAGAATGTGCTACCTTCAAAAACGTGTTTTCTTTATATAGACTGGTTCTCAAAAGACTTAGTCTTTTCAGTACATCAGTTGGCTTCATTATAGTGTTCTTGATAGTATACTGTGATTAAACTGCAGGATCCACAAGTGGTTCATCAGCACGGCGATAGAGTACTGAATTATGAAGGACACAGTGTTAAATCTATCAAAAGATAAAGGAGTAAAAATATCCTTTCATTATAAATTAACAATGAGATGTTAAACATTAGAACTGCCTAGAAAAGCAAATCAGGCATTCTGGGAAGCATATTAAATAGAAATAGCCCACTTTTATGCTGCCCGAAACATGGCAACTCATTGCATGTTCTTTTGCCTGGTAGGGAGTCTGGATAGCAAATGTAAATGGGGAAAATGCTAAATTTGCTGTAGAACTGAAAGCTAGATTTTTTAATGAGGTTTAGAACAGATAATGTTATTTTTAAACTAGGTAATATTTTAATTTAATTTTAATATTTTAATTTTATTGAATTTTAATTTCCAGCAATGGGGACTGATTACAGACTGTAGGTATCCTATCAGCATCAACTAGGAATTCAAAGCAAGATAAAACAGCTATGCCTCTCTCTGTAAATACTCACACACAGGATTAAGCCCAGTCCTATTCATGTCAGGGAAATTCTCAATCACACTGGATTAATAATCAATAAGATCTTCATTAAAGAGATATAATGTCATGCAATCTCATCTGGAGAAGCAAAGATTGTAGGTACATCTTTCAGAGAAATGCTCTGAAATGTGTGATCAGTGTGATCACAGTGGAACACTCTCCTAAAAGGAATTCTTTTTTGTTGACATGATTACTAATTATTGTTGTTAAGCGCTATAGGAGATCCAAAGGTTGAAGAGTTTAGAGAGATTCTACTCTGAAAGATTTAACCTTACTTAACAACAGGGATAAAGATGTTATATAGGTTTTATTCATGAGGTTTTGGTTTGTGAGAGTTAATATATATGTGGTGTTATGAAAAACATGTCAAGCAATACAACAGGATACAGCCTTGGACAGTTTGTATCCAAAACCAAATGTTATCTATGGGTAGAAAATTTCCTGTCACAGTATTTTTCACTCTTTATCTAACCATTTCATTGTAATAAGAGTTGTATGAACAAAAACTATCACATATTTAAAAAAATATGTTATTATAGCTTCACCCACGCACATAATTAGACCTCACTTTATAGAGATAGACAATTTGGCTCCTCCAAGCAGATTGTGTTTTTCCCAAGGGAAAAGAAGTTTCTATAGATTTATATAATTGTTTCTAAATTAACCCAGTCATTTTGAAGCTTATAGCATTATGATTTTCAGGATAAGTTTTTTTAACTCCAGGTTGCCAGTATACTTCTAGGGGTACAAATAGTGTAGTGTGCTTAATAAAAATTAAAAAATGCTGGGTTTCTAACTAATATGTAGCATTTATGATGGATCTATTTCCAGACCAGCTTACAGTGTGATTCCTCTTGGTGTTGGAAAAACTCCAGCCTAATATCCACCTCTTTTAATTGGGTTTGAAAAGGGCCCAAGAAAATTTTTGAACATCAAATTCAGTGCTTTGAAGCAGCCTGTTCATTTACCTCCTCCACACCAAAATTTCTGAGGATTAAGCAGATATACACATTCAGTTGTATTAGTGGTGGGTTACGCATAAAAAGGTCCATAAAATTTTCAATTTACAAGAAATTTATGTAAGTTCAGACCTTGCTCAGGTGGCTTGTTTTGATGACACCAAATTTGCCATTACACTTATGCCTTATCAAAATAAGGCCTCATTAGAGTTTAAATCATGATAGTTCACACTGGAAATCCATTGGCAACAAACAGACTGAACTGTCACAACAAGCAAACAAGGTCAAGAAAATTAAGAAAAGATTCAGTTTTGTTTAAAAAAGGTGATTTTTTTTCTTTGCAGAAAGGCAGATTTGCAACCAAACGTTTCAACAAAGAAGACAAAGCCAAAGTAATTTTCATGTGGCAGTGGACTCTCAGGGATGCTCTTTATAACCTTTTTTTCTAGAGTATAAAAAAAAGAATAAAGCTCATCCATATCAGCTTCACAGAAACAGAAGCTTTAGTGTGGGTTTCTACAACCTCAATACTAATGGGTTACACAGTCAAAGGTAAAACACCTCTATTTAAACAGGACAGTAAATGTGTATGAGGTGTGGAAGCAAACGAAGGGTATTGTGGGACCAGGAGAACTAAACTTACTAAGCAGTACCCTCTTTGGCTAACAGGGTCTCTAAGAAAGAGGAGAATGGCAAAGGCAAATGTAAAAATTAAGTTGCATTAATAACTGAACCCACCAGCAGATCCACTCCCCAGGCCTGGCAATTAGTGCAAAGGGATGCAGAGGTATCACTGGTTTCCCTGAGTGGGAGGGTGACTGGTTAGTGCTAATGGCACACAGAACTTTGGTTCATGCTGGACTGAAATTGGAGTTTTTTTAATATTTCTGACCAAAATTCTGTTCACACTAGTGGCTAATGTTATGCAGAGGGGCTCTGTTGGATGTTCTTGCATTTTCATTTTTTGGGGAAAGGTGAAGGATTAAATCTCTGCAGAAGGTAGTGTAACTAACTCTAATACATAATTGCATATGCATAGAGTGAGTGAGAATCCTTCTTGCAGAGCAGAAATTGAATTGAGGGGGGCACCTAATAAAATTACATGTGATTATTGTAATCTTGAGTATTTAATTACAATTTTTAACCCATGGGCTCTCAGACTCCCCCAGTGGAGCTATAATCAAACTGTGTCCCTATCGGGAGAAAAATCCAGCATTCATATCAAAAAAAATGACAGCAGCAAATGGCAGTGGTTTGTACAAGAAATGCCAACATAAAAATGCTTGAGGCTGCTATGGCAAGAGATAAATACCTTGCAAAATCAGGATGAATAAATGCTTTAACTATGTCTTTGCTGCAATGTATGCTACTTTGTCACACTCTGGTTAAATGTTGTTCTGCTACCATTCAGGTTTCAGGGTTGTCAGAGCTACAGTCTGATATTAAAGTCTTAGCCAGGCAACCTTGTCTTTTTTTTGGGTGCAGGTGGTAGGGCTCAGATTCTCTGCAAATCCTGGGGTGTGGAGCCAATCTGCTGTTTCAGTCTCTGGGCTGATACCATACAGGCTCTGTGAATACTGAAGGAGGAGAAAAGATTATTCATTTTCTCCAGTCTCCCCCAGAAATAGGAAACAGGTGAACGTCCTTCCAGAAGGAGTAGCATCTGTAAGGCAAAAGGAAGCTAGACCTAAACTGTGAAAGGTAGAGAGGAAGAAATGCCTTCAGGCAAGTGTTAGGAAGACAGAGGGGACATAAAACAGGGAGACATGGGATAAATGGGAAATCCAGTGCCAGCAGTTCTGGGGTATTTTGGGGGTGGGGAGGGGGAAGGAGAAATAAAAAATCACTGCATCCTTGTATCCCTGAACTTTTATGGTAGAAAACCTATTGTGTTACTGAGCTATTGTTTTTCTTCTACAGCTTCTCCTTTCCAGTTCTTTTTCTGCTACTCTGTAGGATACAATGATGCACAAAACATACTGTCAGTACCAAGTGGGGAGGATGCCAATCAAACAGCAAAGTCTTCACCTGCAGCAGCAGAGACTTTTTGGAACCCCTTTGCTTTGTTCTTAAAACCACAAGAACAGCCAATATAAGTCAGCCCAAGGGGCTGCCTGGTCCCTTCTCCTGCCTCGGCCTCAGAAAGAATATAAAAAGCATATCCAGAAATATTTCACTGCACATATTCCAGCATCCAGTAATCTGCAGCTCATGCACCTGCTGAAGCAGTGCTGATGCCTCTGTGTGTAACTATCCTCGCTGGATTTTCCAGCTAAGAAATCTCCACTATTTACATGGACCTTCTTCTTCCCCACATCGTCTCTTTCTCACTGGAGGGCACAATATTGTTCAAAATATGCCACAAAGTGTGACATGTACCCAGAGGATAAAACACTTCCATCCTTGAGGCTAATCAAATTACAGTAATTTACCACCTCCTAGACTCTACACACTGTTTTAGTTGCCTGAAGCAGACAATACATTCACTCCATGAAGGGAAACTTCAAGAAGAACATCTCAGGTAATTTCAATAGAAAAATCTTTGATAAAAAGAATGTCTAAACGAAGAAACAACATGCCTTGCACAAAAAGGTTCTACTGAATACTTTCACAAAAACATTTATTATTTCTAAATTACCACAAGCTGTCTGATGAAAGGAGGATTGGGAAAAAGAAAAAAAGTCAGTTTGACATGCAGACACATTCAATCTATAAGGATAGGAACTTAACAGAGTAAGGATTGTTTCCTACACCAAGGATATTTATGCCACCAGTAATATTCCTAGGCATCTGAAAGTTAGGATATTTTACTAGCTGTCTTCTTTACTTACATCACTTAACCCATAAAAGATGTGTTTGCTCTTATTTTTTAAATGTATACTTGCTTTCCTTCTCCTCTTTCCATCAGACAAGAAAAAAGTACTATGGGGGAACTCTTTTTACTTAAAGTACACAAAAACCTTTCCTGATCAATATTTCTATTGACATTTCTACAGTCATTAACATTTTGTGTTTGTTGTTCTCATAGCCTTCACTTGTTTGTATGTGAAATAAAGCATGTTTTCCCCCTAAGACTGAAAAGTTAAGTTTAAGCAGTGTGTGTTATATTCTGGTACCAACTGCATTCAAACCAGACTATGACATTAGATGACCACCAGATAAAATGTAATCATCTGTGTTGTGTGTGTTTTCGTTTTTAAAACACAGTGGTCAAAATATTTACTAGTAAGTAAAGGGACCATTTCAGCACATGGAGATAGTCTGAGTATTTTAATGCAGGGGAAATGCATATATTGGAAAAGAATAAATTATTAAGACAAAGTCAAAAAGTATTTGCATTTGAATTCAGGGTTAAACCTAATTTGTCTTTTCTTTGTATGTGCTTCTGAAATGAGGAATGACAAAAATGCAGGTTTCTGACACTGGAAAACTGTGCTTCTTCACATTTTGCACACTAATTCAATAGATAGTCTCATGTTACAGTTACTTATAACATTTGCCTCTCACTTAAAGAAAAGTACTATGAAAAGAAAAAAATGTTCACCATACACTACCTGTTAACATGAAAGTTTTTAGTTTTCTTGAAAACTAAAACTCCTTTCTGAACAGACTAGTTTATACTGTGGTTTACTCATCTTTTTTAAAAATTTATCTTTCAACTCCACTGTCTGTATATATCCATATATCCATATATTCATATGTATCCATATATATCTGCATATACTCCCTACCAGGATTCCTGCCTTCAGCTCTGGGTCCTCCAACATGAGAAGGACATGGACCCAGAGGAGGATCACAGAGGTGAACGCAGGGCTGGAGCACCTCTCCTGTAAGGACAGGCTGAGGGAGTTGTGGCTGTTCAGCCTCAAGAAGGGAAGGCTCTGGGAAGACTTTACAGCACCTTCCAGTACATAAAGGGGCTACAAGAAAACTGGAGAGGGACTGTTCACAAGGACATTGAGTGATAGGACAAGGTGGAATGGCTTTAAAATGAGAGAGGATAGGGTTAGATTAGCTACAAGAAATTTTTTACTGTGAGGGTGGTGAGGCACTGGCACAGGTTGCCCAGAGAGGTTGTGGAAGCCCCATCCCTGGAGGTGTTCAATGCCAGGTTGGATGGGGCTTTGAGCAGCCTGGTCTAGTAGAAAGTGTCCCTGCCCATGGCAGGGGGAATGGAATGAGATGATCTTTAAGGTCCCTTCCAACCCAAACCATTCTGTGATCGTACAGACCTGAGAACATAAGATGGTACCTTCTCTGTGAGAGCAAATAGAGCTTAGGTTTGATCAGGGCTAAATGTCTCAGAATGGCCACTAAGGACATTTTAAATAGTCTTTCCCTCAATATATTTCTATCTTCTAAAACAATGAGAAGGGTGATATAATGTGCATACTATATCCTTATGTGCATGCACTTAGATCAAAATTTATTGGTTTAACAAAATGGAAATTATCTTAAAAAGAAAAAACAGATTTGATTATTTTCTTCAGGCAATTGCTTAGAATTAGTAGGATTATTTCTCAGATTTATTGTGACGCTTCCAGACTTACACACAACACAACAAAGTCTGATTTGCAACCTGTTTACAGCACACAGACAATACAGTGCACTAACCAGAAGGAAGAAAATCAGTGTAGCTGATTAACAAAAGGCATCAGAGGACAATCTGAAATTATTGGATACTTCTATTCTATGTTTTTGCTCTGCTTGTTCTGATTTGCCACACAATAATAATGTAATAAGTAACTTGGCATTTCCATAATGTTCTTCCTTAGCTCAGAATGGTTCTTTCCAGGTTTACTTCAGATAAAACAGGTCAATACCCAGCAGACTGAGGGCAATCAAGCCAGAACTACTCATTCAAGACTTCATTTTCAAGTGTGTTCTTGATTTTATCAGTTGCACACAACCCTACCTTCACCTGCTTTTAATTCCTCTGAGTAAATGGAGCAAGAGGAAGTCTCTGGATTGGATACGAAATAGCTCTGGGAGAATATACTTCTGACCTTTAGTTGGTGTTGTCTTTAATTTGCCATTTGCTACTAGCTAATCCTGTAGGTTAACAACTGAGCAAAGAGAAAGCCTGTTAGGAAGCGGAATGTGAAGATAAACTAGGTTTTAAAAAATATAAACTATTGCTTGCCCATGCAAACAATACATGTGCATCAACCGCTTCATTCTTAGGCTGAAAAACCTTCTGCAGCACAAGTGCAAATCAAATCAGGTTATTCAAAATATGTCTGATTTAATTATTTTCACAAGTTCAGTGTTTGTAATGCAATTGTGTGTTACTATAATCTCTGTCTCACAAGGTCTCTGTTGAAATCAGTGATAAAAATCTCCTTTGGCCCTGTTGGAAGAGGACCGAAACCTGCACTGAGGGCTTTGGAAAATTTAGTAATCTGGGGATTGCATGCAAGTTTTCTATAAGCATACAAGTAAGTCTGTGACTACTGAAACAAATAAGTTTGGGCTTACTATGAATTTGTGACATGGTCAGATGAATCCTCAGGGGTTCTTGGCAGCATAGACTGAAACTTTTGGCAGAGAAGTTAATGTTGCAGCATTTTCCTGACCTACCACATCACTATAGACTCTCCTATGTGGCCTCACATCCTCCCACTGCTATTGATCCTGTAGGGACATAAAATGTCTCAGAGTTTTAACTGCTGACAAACATGGAAAAAAAACAATAGGGCCTCTAAAACAGAAGGAAAGATCCCACAAGCCTTGTTTCTTTAGGAAACCAGGCGTTAAAACCTTATCTACTGAACTTGTTTACTTCTTGATCCCTTGTATTTTTGTCAGGAGGCTCAGGAAAAATACAGACAATTCAGATAAGTTGCATTCTGTCAATTGAATTGCTATTCCCTATGTAGCAATTCTTGGTTAGAGACTCACACTTGTGATTCATCAGCTGGAAAATTCTGACTTCATCCTACCTAACAACATGAGTTCTTAGGACACAGCTGATGTGCTTGGATTTATCCTTCAGATGTTGAAAAGGATCTGATACCCTGCAGCCTGTAGGAACACAGCCTTTGCAAGAGCTGTGCTGCTAACAGGGGAAGACAGCAGGAAAGGAAAGAGTCTTGGAAGGAAATTTGGAGTTGAGACACATCTCTTGCTTTAGCAGGGTGAACCCATAGGAATTTCAGTAGAGCGGCAAAACCTGTTGCCCACAGTGAGATAACTTTGAAGAAACAGTTGTGAATGGAAACCCATGGGAATTTCTTGTCCTTTAAGCAGGTTTTTCCTGTATACGAAATAACCTGGCCCCTTGTTACTACTCTCTTTCTTATTATCTCCCATGCACACAAAGGACATAAATATTGTTGAAATGCCAGTCTTGATCATCATCAGCTGTTCACTCTCTCTGAGCTACAGACTGCATTTTCACATGCAACCCCTTCTGATATCCCAGAACATTTCACTGAACTTAAATGTGTCATCTAATAACATCACAGAACAGACAGAATTAAGGATTAAAGGCAGAACTGATGAAAAAATTGTATTTCCTATAAAAAAGTTTAAAATTAAAAAAAATCTGTATCTCTATTGATTTGAAGTTGACTCTAATTTCGGTTCCAAACAGAAATAAATTCATATTAAAAACATTGTTATTTCTACTGAGCTGGAAAAGAAATAAGGTTTATGGTATTCTTAAAAAAAGCAGTATCTTTTTTTTTGTGCATTATTATCCTCCTAAGCCATTGATGGAATATAAATCTTTCTAATGTTTTCCACTGGAAATTCCTCTTTCTCTCCACAACACTTGGAAATTTTGAAATAAAATAACACAGCTGCCATCTTTTTCCTGAATATTTTTGTACTGAAACATTTATCAGTGTTACCTGTGCCTCTAGCTAAATCTATTCTAGAAATAGGGATTTTCTAATAAAAAACAAAATACCAGTCAGCACTCCACTCACTTCAAATGATGTCACTTGGCACTTAAGATCAACCAGCATCTCATCTCAGATTTAGACCAATTCAGTACCAAGAGCTTTACTCAATTTTATGTTATAGGGGTTTGGCATATCAAATCAAAGTTTTGAGTCCAATGTAACCTTTGATCACTGGCAACCCCAAAATGCTGTCAAGCCGTCAAATGAAGATGTGAAACTTCAGAACATGACTCAGTTCCAGTTAAGTGAATGAGTTCAGTTTTCAGATCCGTTTTTCATGAGAATCTGTTCTTTTGCTATTTAGTATCATTCAGTACTTTCTGATAAAAAATTCAGATTAAAATTTTTTCTAATAAAGAATACAGAATTAATTTAGCAAAAGGGGTAGAAGGAAGACTATTATATAAAATTTATAAAATAAAGTCAGAACTGGTGCAGAATAAAATTATTGTCTTGCAAGTCTATGCCCCTTTCTACTAAGATCTTTAAATATAATTCATTAAAATTAAAACACCCTGCTGGTTTTGGGATAAAGTTAATTTTCTCCATAGGATCTGTATGGGGCTGTGTTTTGGATTTGTGCTGGAAACAGTGTGGTAATACAGGGATGTTTTGTTACTGATGAGCAGTGCTGACATACTGACAAGGCCTTTTCTGCTCTTCACCCCACCAGTGAGGAGGCCAAGGGTGCACAGTGAGTTGGGAAGGGACACAGCCAGGACAGCTGACCCCAATTGACCCAAGGGACATCCCACACCATTTGGCATCATGCTCAGCTCATAAAGCTGTGGTGAGAAGAAAGAAGTGGGGAACATTCTAAGTGATGGCATTTGTCTTCCCAGATCACTGTTATGTGTGATGGAGCCCGGCTTTCCTGGGGGTGGCTGAACACCTGCCTGCCCATGGGAAGTGGTGAATTAATTCCTTTTTTGGCTTTGCTTGCATGTGTGGCTTTTGCTTTACCTGTTAAATTGTCTTCATCTCAACCCATGATTTTGCTCAGTTTTACCCTTATGATTCCATCCTCCATCCCCCCTGGCACTAGGGCAGAGTGAGAGAGCAGCTGAGTGGGGCTGAGTTGCTGACTGGGATTAAACTACAACAATTTTCAATATTCAAAATTAACACCTCTCATCTTCATATAGAGAGTTACATCCACAGACATATCTTCAAAGACTTTTTTTTTTCCAAGTAGTAATATGGGAATACTGAACCAAAACTCTGCTAGGAGAAGAACTGGAAGGACACAATTTCATTCTTCAGATTCAATCATCCTTGAGTGACTTCAAGAAAATGATAAACCACTTTTCACGGTGGATTTAATTGATGACTCATTAAAAGACAGTTTCAGTATCTTACTACACTGAAGTTTAGAAACTGTTTTGTTTCTAGCCTTAATGTGTTTAAAGATAACATCTTTTTTTTCTGATGCTACTATTTCTTTTAGAAAAATAGGTCTTCACAATGCTCATTCTGATCCCCAACATGTAATTATAACCTCCCATCTCATCATAGTGCTCATTCTGTGAGGAAAAATAATCTTCTCTAAGTGTCATCACATTTGTCCTACAAGACTTAAGTTAAAAAGTCTGCTCCCTACAAGGACCATGACTTGGTTTGATGGTTAAATTGTTCTATTATTAGCATTTGATAATTTAGGAATAAATAATCTTGAGTATGTATGGAAACTTAAGGGCATAATATGCTGTATTTTCTCAGAGATCTTTGTTGTCCATTGCAAAAATGTCTCCATTTTTCTCTCTTTTCCCTCCTGCCATAGCATCATAATCAGCTGACTTTTGCATTCAAAAGCCTAAAAAGGCAGTGACCAAAAGAACTAATGATTTTCATATGTTAAGATGATAGTCACAGGAATAAATCTGCAGTACATTAGATTTCTTTTTACTATTCCACACAATTTAACATAATTTCTACAATTGCTATTTATGTTTTTATGCTGTAAAAGTAATGACTTCAATGTCTTTTGTGTGGAGTGTACAGTAAATCTTTTCCCAAGTATTCATATGATGCAGTGTCTTGGGGTAACTTTATGACGTGTATCCCCTATCGCTGCTCTATGCCCAGAAATTAATTTTGTGCCTTTCTGTGCCTTTAAACTGAGCCTGAGAGGGGGCAGAGGAAAAGAAACTGATCAAAACTTTTCAAAGTGGTTTGTTCAAGGACACAGAGATACACAGACTTCTCTGCGTTCTTCTGCGGCAGCGAGAGCGGAGGGAAGCGCCCTGCTTGCTTTTCAGCCGCTTTTTGCTTCTTTTGTTTCTCCGGAGGGAGACGGAGAGCTGAACTTTTGTTCTTCTGGGACTTTGCTTTTTTCTCTTCTTTTTCTGCACTGTTTCAACATCAGAACACACTGGGAGAGTTCTCCACCGAGGCCCTGGAGGTGGGCCCACATCAACCCAGCTCCGAGGAGGGGGAGAGAGAGATCTACGGAAGGACTCTGAAATTTTCCCAGGTTTCTCTCCACAACAAGAGGTTTTATTATTTAGCATTATTATCCTTTTCTTGTGTGTTTGTTAAATAAATAGTTTTTTAATCTCTTTCACTTTCCTCCAAGAAAAAATTATTTTTTCCTGAACCTGGTAGGGGAGGGCTGGTTGTAACCTGCCTTCTATCAAAGGATATTTTCCTCCAAATTTGTCCAAACCAGCACACATAGCAAGCTTAGGTCTCTTTGTTGATTTCAACCACATCTAAATAGGAAAATAACTGGATTTGGAGAGGTGTATTCTGTATACTGATGAATAATTTTGGTAAGGATTACCAGTAGGAAAAGTATTCTCATTTTTGTGATCTCTAGAGGGAGACTATATGTCAGCATGGTAAATCAGCAATTTTCCTTTTTATACAAAGGAGATTTTGGAAAAGCATTATTACTTAATGTCCATTTGATGTATCTTTGACATAAATTTGACAGGTCACACATTTGGTGAATACCTCCAGGTTTCATTGCTATGTCTTTACCTCATTCTGATCTACTTTGATGAAAGTGGTGTGACCACATCTACAGCAGTGGAGCTCTACCCCAGCAAAACCTGAATAAGTAACCTGCAAGCTGGATCTTCTGACTGTTGCTTCTTAATTTAAATTTGAAATGAGGTCTGAAAAATTCATACTTAATATTACATTTCATAAAATTTCTGTTTAAATAGAGGATACCACAAACTCTATGTAGTTTCAATGTACCAGTTCCAGTCCTGCCAGTTTCCAAAAAATCACTGTAAATTTTTTGAAGTTGTCAAGATGGAAGGAATTTTTATCAGAATAAAAATGTTGAGTTTTTATCAGTGTGGCCTTTGTGCTATGGCCATTTGGTGGAATGTGTCTCATAGTTCCTAGAAAAAGTCCTGCAAGTCCTACTCAAATATGATCCCACCAGCCATCCCAGTACATTGCCCTGTTGGGTTGTTTGATTCAATGAAAATCATGTCAGGAAACGGGCTTGATTTCCTGGTTGTTAAGTAGGATCCATAGGAGATGGCCACAGATCCCATTCTAATAGCTTATAACTTTACCTCATTTGCACACTGAGGCTGTATCTTGAAAGTCTTACGCTGGAGTTAATACCTTCCCATAGTATTAACGTTTATCCAGCTGACTGAAACATCTGTAAGAACATCCACAGCCCTCACAGAGGAGAGCTAGAAATGAAATTCAAAGTCTCTCTCCATGCCTATGTATTCATGCGCCTCTCGGAAAACAAGGCCAAGGATTTGGCTCATTATTGGCTATAGCCCTAATAGTGAATTCTTTTGCTGAGAATGACAAGCATTCCGAGCACACCTAAATCCATCCTGCCCTTACCCTGAAGGCAGCTTATTCTCTTCTTAAACCTGTCTTTGGATAGTTTGAACAAATAGTAGCTCAAACTAGTTATGACCTGTTTTTGCCCTGTTTTAATTGTTTTGACAATTATCTGGGCTTCTAAAATTTTTCTCACTTGATTCACATATGTCTTCTGCCCAGCATGGCAATTGTATGTGTGTGAAAGAAAATGCAAGGCAGGTTGTAGCCATGCTCTTTCCCTTAATAGAAAATTATATGATTTCAAAGTTATAAAGACACTTGTCTTTACTACACAGTACACAGCAGCTGGTTTCTTCCTCATTTCATATTTACATTAGGCCATTTGCATCAACAGTATAGCTGTTGCATATATTTGGTGGGGAATTCAGTAGTGTGGCAGTTTCAAATATGGAATACTTTCTTCACCCAGGGTAGTTGGTATCTTACCGATAACAACTGGTAGTTTTCAAAAAGGAACATTTTACTGAGTGAAAAGCAATGAAAATGGAACTATACCTCTAAAAGAAATCTAAGTCTAAAATTTAACTGTAATAATGACAATGATAATAATAGCATATTAAATTCAAGAAATAAGCAATCAGCATGACCATGGACCCCTAAAAGGTTCTTATTAGTGATGCCATGTACAGGAGACCCATCTGAAAAGCTGACACATCATTTTTAGTACTGTGCTAAGCATCAGAGTTCTTAAATCTGCAGCCTAAATGGAATAATCAGAGGCTGATAAGCGAAGTGATTTCTCTGACTAAAGTCACATGAGAAGCCTGTGGCAGACACAAGGAAAAACCCAGGTGTCCTGAATCCTCTGCCAGTGGTTCACACACTGTGCTGCACTGTCTTTCTGTACCTTCTAAGAGGGTTTCCAGACCCTTTCATGCTGTGCACAAAGACATCTCTATGCTGTAAGCCCTTCATGTGCCATGCCTGGAATGCAGCATAGCTGCATGAAACAGCACAAAAGCAGCATGCCAGGTAGAGTGTTAGAAATGAAGAAAATGTTATTCAGATGGCATTGGAAACTCAGCTTTTTCAAATAGTAAGCTAAAAAATACAAGCTAAAAATGCTGTGTTCCCAGTGCATCATTCTTCTCCTGCAGAATATTAGTCACAAAGATTTGGAAGAGGGTATGAACTATTCAATATGGACTACTGCTATTATATAGACACAGTAGAATGAATGTAGCATGAGTATCTGCAAGCAACAAATAATGCAACATATTCTCTGTTACATTATTCCATCATCCACTTAAAAATTTGGGAAGAATCAGTGGGATAGTGTCAGGTTTACAGAATTTGTAAATATCTTCTCCTGACCTGTTTCTCAGTAATAAAATAGGGTGTCTTATCTGAACAATCCTAGCTCAAGAATGGAGTTGCCATTAGCTTCAGGATCAAGCATTCATTAACCTTGTTCAAAGGCAACAGTGATCTCTACAGGACAGTTCTAAGAGAAGTAGTAAGGATCTGATATGGCTGTGTGTATGTCTAGGGCTTTCATGAAAACAGTCTGTGTGTCAGTAGATAATTATTTTGTACGAGTTCTGGATGTTGGCCCAGATAAACAAAGGCATTTAGTAGATGAAGCTACAGTTGTTTAATGCTGAAATGTTTTGCAAAGCCTTTCCAAGAGCTGTCAGCTCTTTCAGGCTGACCTGTGGCAAGCTGAAAAAAAGACAGTGCATGTTTTATTTATGGTGTTTCATTTTTATCTGTTCACATATTCATTGTTTTGATAGACAGAACAATCTTTAAATTACTTTTGTGGAAAGATGCCTTTCCATTAGCAAACTTCTTTTTGAGATGCAATCTGCAGCAATGGTCAGATATTGAGCCCATTCAGGACAGTACCCGAGGAGCAAAAAACGTCTCACTAATAAAAAACTCTGCTGTCTCTAACATTTGGGTTTGAATAGCTTTTAATTCTTCTTGTTATCCCAGGAAGAGGGTGGAGATTTTCTATAATGAAGTCTGTATAATACTAAACACAAAGGGGAAAGTACTGAAAATCCATTTTGCCACACAGAACTAGGACAGACGGTCCAAGAGAGGCCTCTATGTCAAAGAATTATTCCTTATGGGGAACGAGATGTGAGGGGTTAGACTGTGATGAAGAGGGAAAGGTACTGCAGACCTCAGAGTCTGGAGAGAAGTACAACCTCTGTACGACCACCCTGACATGACAGCAATCTGACATCAGGTCCACAGAGAGCCAATTCTTAAAAACATCTAGCACAACGTGTCACTGAAAAAAGATTTCAGGCACCTCTAAGAGATTTGTTTTCTACACTATACTCACAAAGACATTCATGGTACTGCCAACGTAGATCTGCTAACTCCAACCAAGCCTTTTAAAGCTGGGAGCCCTTCACTCCACTACTTAGGGGAGAAACAGAGTTTCTGCATTCCTTCCCTTCTGGGAGACACATGGGGCAGGCCTGGGTGCAGCAGTCAGGGTCAGGTAAGCAGAACTCAGCACACAGCAAGAAGGGCATACCTTTCCCCATGCATGGGGGAGTTAAAATGAAGCAGGCTGCCCCCCTTCAGCTAAAAGTCAGATGGACCTGTCTCCACAGCAATGAAATTCCTACTATTCCTAGCACAGAATCCATCCTTTGAGGAATTACTCAGGCCTTAATGTAGAGAAATGCAGTTGTTTGGCCAGAAGCACAATGAGTTTGCAGCTAGCTCAGAGCTATTGTGTCTTAGCTCACACTGCAGACTCAAAAGAATTGGGGTTTACACTTTTTGTCAATGCAGCATTCAGAGGGACCTCAGGTTTCCTGTCATGCATGTCAGTACTCAGACCTTGTGGGAAGGAATCCAAGAGGTACTGATGGAGACATCTTCACTTGGATGTCTCCAGGACAGTCAGAGAGTGATAAGTAACAGGCAGGGCAAAGTTAATGTGAAAATTTACAACTTTGTGAAAAATCTATCTACTTTGTGGCTTCTCCTCTCCCCTGTGTCAAGCTATATTCACTTCTTAATTATCATGCTGAAAGTCCAGTGTAACATTAACAAAGTCCTTCATATTAATTCAAATGCATTGGTAAGAATTAAATTCGAATACAGCTCTCAAAAATTAGCATTTGCATATCTCACTAGAGTAAATGAATTGCACTGAGTCACCATGAAAATTGACTGGGTAAGCTAAACACATAGTTTGGCTAGAGTCAGCAAGCAGGATACTTTGTCTCCACTCCCACAGACAGAAATCCACACCAAGATTTTTTGGTGTGCAAATGAGCCTGATTTACTTTGATTATAAAACAGACTCATAGCTTAATAAAAGAAACCAAATTGCCTTAACTTGCATGTGCATGTGGAACCTCCATAAATTATGGACATATATAATGAATGGAATAAAGCCACAAAGTTTCATGAAAGCAAATGTTCCAATCAAACTTATGCTATGGTGCAAATCTGAAGTGACTTCACCAAAGTCAGTGAAGTTTCCCTGAGTTTACATTGGCTTAGCTAAAAACAGATTCTCCTCATTAGCATTCAGCTGAAAATTTCACATGACAATCCTCATCATGAGGCTGATTTTTAAGGGTGCAGCTTTCTTCACATTACATATAAGATTCCTGCTCCCTGTGCAGCCTGAAAATAAGATCTTGGAAAAATATTGCTTCTGAAGGAGACTGGTCAGTATTTAATATTTTATGTCATCATATACTTCTACATGTGTGCTTGATGTACTTAAGAGTCCCCTTCTCCTGGGTACAAAATACCCAACATTCAAGCATTGGTAAAGATCAGATTTCACTTGGCTGTCTGCTTCCAGTGTTTGTTTCAGGGAAGGCATCCCCACCAAATTATGAGTGCTGACTTTTTCTACCAAGAGTTGGGAGTCTGTCTTTCATATTTCCTAAGAAAATACATCAGGAGCAAATGCGTAGCCCTGTTTTAAAATTCAGCATTCATGACAGCCATTGTTCAAAGTCTCAGACTGATAAAAAGGACAGAAAAATCTGTGAAATTCCAGCCACCATGTATTTAATATGCCAAGGGGCTGGAACTGCAGACCTGTGCTGCAAGTTTGCTTCCCTTTACAGGCAGGCAGGTGGGTGCTCTGGCCTGAGTGAGTGATGCAGGAGCTGATGTGAGCCCACCCCTCCAGCAGGCAGAATTGGGAAATAACCCCAGAGATCATCACCTGAGTTGATGCCCCTTTCAGTGACTGTGACATTGCAACAGCTCCAGCTGCCACCAACATGTTCTTCAGTAGATGAATCACTGGGATGGTTTACAAAAGGTGTTTATGTGCCTGGCACAGAAATTATTTCTGCTGTTGACTTGTGAATTAAGTGAACTCACCAACACGCACCATGTTCCTCTCTTACTCACAGTTTTTGATTCTGACATTTTGAGCCCTTTTGACAGAAGAACATAAATCTTAACTCCAGCTTCACGTTTACCTCTGAGCAATGGCTATGCGTGGGAGTAACTGCTGACAGAAATTTTGACCAGAGTTAGACCAAGTAAAGTCACTTCAGATTCATTTTTCTCTTTCTCACGCACAGGAATTCTCCCATAGAAGGATGTTGTAATGAGGGTGTGACACACAGGAATGTCAGGGAAAAAATGAACTGCATTTTTTTTTTCTGGCATATAGAGATCTAGGGTAAGGGTTAAAACAGTTACTGCACTTTCCTGATGTTAAAGGTGGAGAAAACTACTTTTGGGGACCTTGATAACCTCAGAAGAAGCCCCCCAGCTCTCATACCTCATAGGAAACGTTAACTGCTTCCATGAAAGTTTGTCTTGGATCTCAGCAGCTGTCTTTTAGAGAGGTGAAATTCTCACCCCACAGAGCTGGAAACTTCAACAGGAACCAGGAGCATAGCATGAACTTGACAGACTCAGCCTCTTAAATAACCAAGATGCTTTGTGGGAAACACAGGAGATCCCGGAGCCAGAAACACCTGCCCACTGTTGCCAAAGAGGGCTGCCACATTCCCTCTGTGCTGTGACTGCAGTGGGCAGCCGAGCCAGGAGCAGCTGTCTGCCCTCGAGGGAAAGCATTGTGAACAGTGCTTGTTCACACTCCTTTTTACTCTGAAAAGCATGTATTTACCGATGTTTAAAAACACACAGTCGAAGTTATGAATGACTGCCGCATCCTGCTCCTCTCAGAGCACTGCTTTTATCACAACAGGGGGTGGGTTAAGGCTGCCATTGCATGGTGGGGAGTGCAGGGCTCCATGCTTTAGAATAGCTTCATTAGGAAAAACACAAACAAACACCTCCCTGGAAGAAGCAGGTTTTCTGTTTACTGTCTCCCCAGAGTTTCCAGCTGAGAAGCAACTTGAACCTTACTCTGTCTTGTGGTTTTATTGCTGTTTTCAATGAGCTTAGCATCATGAAGGCAGGTTTGAAGCTGTTCTCCTCTCCCCCGAAGTCATGGCTGAGACCTTTTTCCAGTGCTGAGGATGGGATTGAAGTAATCAACCCAATTCCAAGGTGAACACGTGATGGAGACTATCATTTTAATCTGCTCACCATATGCCAGAGTGGAGACATGGAGCAGCAGCAAAGAGGAGTGGCCAGGAGCACTGACTTTCCTTGGAACTTTAAAATCATTCTTCCTGAGAAAAAGAGAATGAACAAAATTCAGAGGTTTAAATACCAAAATACCCCCCTTCTTCTTTCCCACAGGTCACACTTGAGCTAATGACTGTGACCTCCCTTTGTGTCCACTCACTGACAGAGGACACACACTGACATAAAACCATCTCCATCCATGCCCAAACTTCTGTGCAAAGGGAGCTAGGGAGGGACTGTGTTTTGAGCTGAGACAGTTGAAGTAGGTTTGACAAAATTAATTTTGGATGTCAGGCCAAAGTATGAGCCAGGTAAGAATAAGGTAATCTTGAAATGAAGGACAACTTGCAGCAGCTTCTGGGATTTCTTGGTACTGAGCCAGGGAGGAGTTTGGAGTCTCAAGAGCCAGCTCTGCTCTCTTCTTGACAGAGGGCAGCAGTTCACTGTGAACTGGTCAAAGGGTTACATCCTACTGTTTCAGATTGTGAAGCATTTAGGAGCTGCTGAATGGGGCCAAAATAAGATCACAGGTGCAATGAGGACTTTTCCTCAGACATATGCCCTAATACTGCAGATTTGTTCCAGCAAAACTATCTCATCCACAAGTATAAGGACAGCCCATCATAGCAGCCTTTTACACCTTCTGGAAAGCCATCTCAAGAGATTCCTGGTGATAAAACATTTCATTTGCTCCAGTTAGGGTCCTTAGATGATCAGATCAGATTTCATATAGATAAATAGCAGCCAGCTAGATAGAAAACAGTAAAATACTTCACTCGACACTTCCAATTTCAAGTTCAACTCAATGTCACAGAAATAGCCTTGCTTAGAAAATATCTGTGAATTAAGATACTTAGTGCTTAAAGTACATCCAACAATATCTATCTAAATAGCAGCATTAACAAAATGATTGTGTGTCCAGCTTCTATGTGCAATAAAATAGAAAGCACTGAGATTTTCTGCTTCACTGTGTTTAACTCTTCAATGAAATTTTTCATCTGTATTTCTAGACTTTAGGATTTTTCTCTGTAAGTGGTCAGCAAACTCTGCCTCACAAAGTAGAATTTTCTGCAGCAGTTTTAGTGTGTTGCAAAATTTGAGTTTTGAAACACAACAAAGAAAAGCAGTGTGTCCCTGCGGACAGGACTCAAACTGTTTACAAGCAAGTAGAGAAAGCCCCTCATGGTGGAAAAGATACAGCAACAACAAAATTTTCATTTAAACAAACACCAGATATGAACTAGCTCATTCTTTCAGATAACATCCATGACTTACTGAACTGTTGCAAAAACATAGTCATTGTGTTGCTAAAAGAAAGTGAATGTTTGGTTTAAACACAGCTGCAAAAATACCTGGGAAGAAACCTAGAGTCTTGAGTCTCATATCGTTGTCAAAATGAAGTGAAATGACAAGGAGGACCTACCAAATGAAATACTTTTACATTCTTCTCAACCACAGTTTGTATTGTGCAAGTAAAAAATCATGAGATTTTGTAGCTAAATCTGACCAAACTAATTATCCATAAATTTACAATGTATAAACCATTCAAATGAATTTCTGAATCAAGCTGCTAGTGAAGTTTGCCTTTCTGCAAAACAAAGCCCTCGCAATTGCACAGCCATTCTCAGATTTTAACTGGGATCTAAGGCACCCTTGTACAGTAAGTGATTCCACAAAACTTTTGTTTTGGTTTGGTTTTGTTTTTTGGGTTTTTTTTTTGTTGTTGTTGTTGTTTGGGGGTTTTGGGGGGTTTTGTTTGTTTGTTTTGGTTTGGGGTTTTTTTTTTGTTTGTTTTTGTTGGGGTTCTTTTGTTTTGGTTTTTGGTTTTTGGTTTTTTTGTAATTCAAAGGCAAACAGAGTTTCTGCAATAGAGTCTATGCCTGAAATAGAGGGAAAGATTCTCCATCTGTGCCTGTGCTGACCAGTGAGTTGAGAAAAAGTGAAAGTATAGAAACCTTATCACTCATACACTTTCTATCTGTATTGGTGGCTTGGGCTTGGCATTGAGTACTTGTGGCTTCCTTTTACACAAAGGCTGTATGTCACTAATTGTAGGTGTCCCAAATGAAGGCATCTACATCTGTTCAAGTCACCTTGGGCTGCTGTCACAGAGAAGAGAGAATCAGCCAATGCAATTCCCACAAGACTGCATGTGATGCTGCTAAGTGACTATGTTTGGTCACACAAACTTGACTGTATTGACACAGCTCTCAGTGAAAGGCTAGCAAGTACACTGGATAGACTTGGGCAAAAGGATGCCATCCCCAGGGACCTGCACAGGCTTGGGAGGTGGCCCCGTGCAAACCTCATGAAGTTCAGCAAGGCCAAGCTCAAGGTCCTGCACCTGGGTCAGGGAAATCCTCGGTATCAAGCAGGCAGGGTCATGGATGAACTGAGAAAGACTTGGGGATGTAAGTGGACAAAAATTAGATATAGTCTGGCAATGTGCACTCACATCCCAGAAAGCCAGCCACATCCTGGGCTGCATAACAAGCAGCATGGCCAGCAGGTCAAGGGAAGTGATCCTGCCCCTCTACTCTACTCTCATGAAGAAAGGCTGAGAGAGCTGGGGTTCTTCATCCTGAAGAAGTGAAGGCTTTGGGGACGGCTCCTTGCAGCCTTTCAGTGTATAGAGGGGCCTTACAAGAAAGATGAAGAGAGACTTTTTCTGGGGCTTCTACTAAGAGGACAATGGGTACTGGTTTTAAACTAAAAGAACATGAAAAGGACATAAATAATTTTTTTACAATGAGGGTAATGAGGCAGTGAAACAGGTTTCCCAGAGAAGCTGTGAATGCCTCATCCCTGCAAGTGTTCAAAGCCAGATTGGATGGTCCATGGCAGTGCAGGCTGGGATAAATGATCTTTGAAGGTCCCTTCCAACCCAAACCATTCTGTGATTCTGTGATAAGTAGCTCAGATGTAGGAACTGCACTGTTGTCCTCTACTGCTAGGAGAGATGGATCCCTTCCATCTCTGGAAGGGACGTGTGCTGGGCTGGGAAGTGTCAAGGCTGAGATACCTGACAGTGTACAGGTCAAGACAGTTGAAGCCAAGGCTGTGTAAAAAAACCCCCTTGAATTCATGTTAAGGTATTTAACACACTTAGAATTTGCTGTTATGAGAAGCAGGTTTGGTCTGGCAAAGGCTTTGTGGTGCAGGTAAGTCCTGAAAGATTTGTTAGCCCTGTCAAAAGCGACCAAGTACACAAGCCCTCATTATCTTCTGTACACTTTTTAGCAGATACCGAATGTACGCAACCAGCCAAAATAAAATTAACTTCTTCCTTTTTGACATTACCTAATTAGATGTTTGTTATTATATCTGTATTGTCTATGTCTGCATTAGCCTTAAAAGTCTGTTCTGATCTCTGTACATGTGAAGACAACTACATTTTTAACACAGCAGCCCTATGCATGATGGCTCCTAATGCCAAGAAATAGTAAAGCTTTGAGGAATGCATGTCAACAGGTCTGTTCCACTCCTGTGAACATAATCACCATCCACCATTATATCAGAATTAAAGGACAAAATTGCATTTGGTGGGAAAGGAAGTGTGTGGGTAACTACTGAAGTAGCTTCTGGTTATAGTGGGCAGGACAAGAATAATGAGTTCGGCTTCTGGCAAGCAAGATTTACGTCAGACATTAGGAAATATTTCTAAATGATAAGAACAGCAAAGAACAGGAATTGCCTGAGGATGCTGTGACACCTCTACACTGGAGGTCTTTAAAAACAAGTCAGACTCACATCTGTCAGGAGTGGTCTGGGTACAGGAGATCCTGCCTTGGGTATCCGTACCTACCAGGTAACCTCCTTTCAGCTCCATGCTGCCACCATCCACAACATTTCCCTATGGTCTTGTTTTGGGCTTGTGAAACAAAAAAAAAAAAAAAAGAGAAATAAACCAATGACACTCTTTAGGTATTATTCTTACCAGGAAGCTTACCAGAAAACAGGGAACTTTTTAGGGAGATCTCAGAATCCTGAAGTCTTCATCAAGTCCCTCTAGCCAGCAGAAAATTATAATCCCTTACTTCACTCAGATGAGACCCAAGAGGTGGTGGCCATGACCCTCGAGCCATTCAGTCACCTGATGTTTGAGTTCTAGGAGATTACCAAGCAGGACACAATGGGAAAGAGTGGAAAAATCTCCCAGGCATATTTCAGAAAACACACAGGCAGTGCAGTGATCTCTCATGGCACACTGGTTTGTAAGCTACTAATAGACCAAACCTGATCCTGGCTGGGAAAATGAAATTCTCCAAAATGAAATGTCAGTGTTTTTACCCATGAACAGATGACAGTTATATAAGATAAAAGGCATCATAATCAGTACTGCACTTAGACATGTAGAGGCAACTACAGGAAAATTTTATGTTATAAAAAATATACATATAGAAAATCTGATCAGCAGTAAATAATGTTTCAAGTGCTTTAGGTTTTCTCCTGTCATTTCTCTGACGGGCAGGAAGGACTTCTGGGACTGATACAGCTCAGCCTGTCTCTGTGAGACACAGAGTTTATCTCTAGATTCTCTATTTCCTTTTGTAGAGGGATAAAGAACAGGGCTTACATGTCTTCTAATTTTTTAAGTCTTGGTTATTTCCTACACACGTATGCTTCTTCCCCCTCCTTCATGAACAGATAATTTCTTGCATCAAGTTGCTGGAGGGTCTGCCAATTTATAAAATTTTATACTATTTTAAAATACAAAACCCCAAAAAACAAAACAAAACAAAACAAAAAACCAAAACAAACAAAAAACAAAAACAAAAACAAAAACACAAACTAGAGAGAAAATTATATGCATTCCAGTGGCCAGGAAAACAATACACACACTGATTTCTCATTATCAGTGTCTTTGGTCAGTATGTGTCATATGTAACTGGTGAAGAGCCTTTGGTCTGACATTCACTTGCACAGCAAAATAGTATTTTTGAATAAATTCAAATAGCAAATAAAGATCTAAATACCTACTTGTTCCCAAAGTAGCCAGGAAAAAAGGGAAGCGGTCTCAGTTCTCTATCACATTTATCATAATATCTAAAGCCAAGTTTTAACTTACTTTAAAATCTGGAATAATCCTATGAATCCTATGAATGGAATAATCCTTCATACATAGCGAAGAAATCGCCAGCAACTGTAGACTTCCTCTCACAGATCTATAAGGGGATTATGGAAAGCACTCAGCAGCAGCCAAATACTGTTTTACTGGAGTAAACAGCAGTAAAAACTGAAAAGTCTCATATAATAGTTCTGCGGAGGAGAATTAAACTTAAGTGACATTTTAATCATCACAGTTTCAGAGAGAAATAGAGCTGCTTCCATGGAGGTCCCCAGTCCAATTTAGTGTCATAGGGAATAACAGAACAGGACCTTTTCCCTCATACCATATGTCATACATGAAATCCCTATTTGTGCTTGGTCTTTGCATATTAAGTGCTTTAAGTAATTAATTTTGAGTTAATTATTTTTAAATTGAATGTTACAATTAACCCATCAGCCCAGGTACAAAAATCCAGTTCCATTTTCAGTGTTTCCATTTGTTTAAAGTTTATTAATAGAGTTGCACCCTTCCCAGTTAAAATTTTCCCAGTTAAAAATCACAAACTTGCCCCTTCTCAAAATTCAAACCACCTATACACCATAAGAGTTACCTTTCCTGTGTTTACTGTATACTTTTACAAGTGTTTTGAGGTGTGTTGGATGTATTTTAATACTTTTTGTAGGTGTTTCACTTGCATTTTGATTCCAAGGCCAAAACCCCACCCAGTCTTAATAGCCAGCAGCTATTTTTAGCCACGGCCATTACTCTGCAGGCAAGTCCCATTGCAACCTGAATACCTGAATTTTAATGAAGGCATTGTATTCCCTTATCTCTAACTGATACCACCCCCCTTGACAACGATGAGCCATTGGTGGATGGAGATGATCCATCAAAGGGAAAGCACCAATCGCCTTGGACCGAAGGGGCGGGCTGGGGGCGGACTGTGGGCGGACTGGGGGCGGAGCAAAAACTATAAAAAGGACGAAGCAAAGAGGTGGGCTCTTTTCTCTCTTCCTCTCTTGCTCTCTCCAGACTAGCTGTGGAAGATGTCGGTGCTGGGCATTAAAAGCCTTACCCCTTTTAAGGGGCTTTTAGTAATTTTTTTAAGTCAACCCAGCACTGCAAGTTTTTTTCTCTACCTGAGGTCTAGTGCTGTCTCAGCCAGAAGATCTCATATCCCTGCGCTCCTGGGGCATACCATCTACTGAGCCATAGGATCCCAAATTTTTATATTTTTTTAATTTCTGTAATTTTTCAATTTTTCTGTTTTCAATAAATTAATCTTTTTAAGAGTTGTCTCATTTCTCACACCATAGGTAGTGCTTACAGTAAGGATTACCCGTGTTTCTCCTTTGCCCCACACAGCATTTAACACACACTACACAAACATGGGTGGAACATTTTCTGAATAAAAGGTTGTTCAAAGGCAAATGGGCACAAGCAATAAGGGAGAACCCGGAAGAATTGTCCATACTAGAGCTCCATCTAGCTATTAACTCATCTTCTTTATCAAACACAAGGAGCAGCCTTGCAGATAGCTCACCATGAAAATGCACACGGTTATGATCCAGCTGGACCAAAAGGAAACATATTCTCCTATTAATGTGCAAATGAGCAGTGTCTAATAGTGCTAATCAATGGTGCCCAGGAAAAAAAAGTGTCCTTAAAAAGATAATGGTAAATAGCTGATGAGCAGAAGGGTTTTCTAGTGACTAGTTAGCCACTCCCTGTGCTGCCCACTGATGCTTCTGTACACTTGTTTCATTAGGAGAAGCTCCACATCAAGCCAAGCTGCTTTTTCAAATAGAAAACTATCCAATTAAGAACCTTATTTCTTCTGAGCAGCCAACTATGTAGGCTTAACTGAACTCCTGATGATGACTAAATCTTTTTATCTTTTGTAATATATTTTTGCTGTGTACCCCTGTGTGAGACGGAAATACTTAAACTGATAATGACAAGTGGGTGGAAAGGTATGTGTCAGGCAAAATGCTGTGACTAAACTCCCATTTGCAGTGAGGCAGCAAGCTCAGGCACTGGCAGGAAAAACATCTCATTGAATCAGCACTTCCCAAACCAGTGTGTGAAACAAACATGCAGCAGCACTGCCAAGTTTTGCTGCAGAGAACAAAGGATGCCTGGGAGTTGAATTGGATCCTAGTGCTTAAAATCTTTCAGTATAGGATGCTGCCCTACTTCTGATTCTTTTGTTAGCTTCTGTTGCGTTGGCTTGGGTATCTCTCCACAGCATTACTCTACATAGTGCAGACAGGCAGACTCCTACTTGTTTTATTCATCAATTCTCCCCACATTTTGTTATTCCTGCACTCTTTTATCCATTTTTAGGATAAGTAAATAGACTTTGCTTAGTTCCTATTGAGCAGTAATAATAGTCTAAGCCATGGGAGTGGGAACATTTCCCCGTTTGTCTTGCCATGCTTCCCAAGACATGCTGCTGAAGGGGAGGGTGTTTGCAGGGAACTCAGTGATCTTGGCTTTACCCAGGGAAAATTCCTTGCACACTGGGGAGGTTTTGGGAAAAGAAATCATTTTGTGACCCTGTTACTGAAAAGCTTCGGACTGGTGTAAAACTATACCTGCCAATCCTTTGCAAATGGCAGCCACTTTAATGGCATTTGAGAATATGCTTTAGATGTTCCTCTAGGACACTGCACATGTCCTGACTGGCGAAGAAATGCAGTTATTACAATTGACCTAGACTTAACCTTTGATCCTTGGAGAAGAACTCTTAAGTCATTTTTTATTAGTCATCTCTTCTGGGTCATGCCTCTGCATCTTCCTCTGTCACAATCCTTTTCTAACTCACCTCCAGGACAGATGCTGGCTGGCTCCTGGCTCTATATGCCAAGGGAGAAATACATTCTACCTACTTCTGTTAATACCCCAAGGGCCCCACTTATCTTTCTGAAGGAAGCCTGGGAAAGTCTAGTAAAAGCAGGCAGGGCTGTGTTTTATACCTCTGAAGCCTCTGATGAGAATACAGATTGCAGTACAGAGTTGACTCAAGGTATGCCACAGGGCAGCCAACTCTGAGGGCAGTCCGAGTGAGTAAAGCACTGCCTGGCTTGTCTGCTGGGACACAAGGATACTGCAGCAATTCCTGGCACAGGGATGTCCTTGCGCTTTGCAGAACGGGGTCCTTCCAGCCTGGGCTTGGAGATGCAGGTGATAAACCAGTCAGAAAAGGATGGCAAAGCTACATCCATTGCCATATTCTGCAGAAGATAAAGAAAGAACTACCCAAGCCCTGAGGCTGTCATGAGGGGAGCTAAGTGTCTTCTTCCATGCTACTGCCAGCATTTCTTTGCAAATCACAGCCTCAGGTATTGTTACTTTAATTTTTGATTACAATAAATGTCGCAGTGGGGATACTACAACATGCATATATCAAACCAGGAGTCCCGTGGAAAGGAAATATATACGGACAGACAGATTCTTGCTAGATGTTTCAGAGATGTTTATTTCTCCAGCCGCAGGGCCGGGGCTCTGCCCAGGAACTGTTCCAGTCACGGGACCGAGGGTCCTTCTGCCCGCGCAGGGAACACAAACCAACCCATGGGAACGAGGCTGAGCAGGGGCAGGGAAACCCCGTGTCTGTGCCCTCAGGGCCCCTCTGCCAGGGCTACATGGCAGGGGAGGGACCCCAACACCTCACCCATTTTATTTTAATAAAAGGAAAATGAAAACAACTGGATAAACATAACAAGAACAGTTTCAAGACAAAACAAGCCACCCTCCTGAGCCTTTAAATGTCCAGTCAGATTCTGTGGAACATCTTAGGGCTGACAGAAGGGAGACAGAACTCTCTGAGCATGCTTTGTGGGGAAACTGAGGCAGGAGAGGGTTTAACTTCTTCCCTCCCCCTTTTCATCCCCCACTTGGCATTGGAAAGGCATTTTTGGGGAAACAATTGGCAAAAGCATGGTTTTGTGAGGGAAACCATGGATAAAAAAACGGATTAGGAATACTTTGGGGGTAATAGGACATAGGGTAAAAGGGAAAGGTGGGATTAGGAAAGGGAGACTGTAGGGGGGGCTTACAATGGAGATATTGTCTAACATGACTACGATTTTTTGCATATATACTGCCTTTTACAGGAACACCATCAGGCCCAGTGACCTGCGATGCTTGTAACCCTTTTCTACCTCGTATAATTTTGAATTCCACGACTTCTCCATCTTCCAAGCTTGGGATGCATTTTTCAGGGTTATTCTTTTTAATAGCAGTTCTATGCACAAATATGTCTTGCTGGTTGTCACACCTTGTTATAAAACCATAATTTTGCTTAACATTATACCATTTTACTATCCCTAAGATCTTAGGTACTATGATCTTTTCCTTTTTTCCGAGTGGCTGCTGTTTTCTGTCTCGCTGTGTCTTTGCTCTCTCTTTCGGTCGCTCCCGTGTTGGAATTGTTGGAGCTGCTGGTGCCTGCGCGCTCTTCCCGGGGTCGCGTTCGGGGCTGCGCGGGCCGGGCCGGGCTGCGCCGCTCAGTTCTCCGTGCGTCGCCTCCTCTGGTCGCAGCTTCTCTGCCGCTTCCCGGCGCTGCAGCCACGTCTCGGCCGGGCCCCCGAGCGACGACTCCCCCGTGCCCTGCTCCAGCGCGCGTCTCGGCTGGGCGCGGCTCCGCTCCACCACCGCCGCCAGCCGCTGCCCGCACGCCGCCCCTCTCGGCCGGGCGTTCCCGGGGCTCGCTCCACCACGCGCTGTGCTGGGCCGGGCGGGCACCGCCGGGTCCCGCCGCTCCCGCCGCGCCTCGCTCCGCCACCGACACCGCGGCTCGCGTGGCTCCGCCCGCACGCGGGAACTGCCTCGCTGCTGCTCGCAGAGCGCTCGGTGCACGGGGCCTGGGCCGCACGGTCCCTGCGCCAGGCTTCCCTTCGCCAGGACACAGCTGACATTGCTCAACAGTCTCGGTAATTAGATAATATTCACGAAAATATTCTTCCATCGGCATATATTTTGACTCCAATATTAACTGTGTCCAAACGGTTTTCCAAAAGCCCTTGGTAATAATTAAATCCCAAGAAACATAGAAAAAGTTCTTAAACAACCATGCCAGGAAGTGTTTCAGTTCTTTTTGAGCTTGAATTAAGCTAAAATTTACAAATCGTTGTTCAAGAATCATTTTAAGTTTAAGATAAATGTCCATATGCGGCTCTGAGAGCCAAGAGTCTTCCCACCGTTCCTCCATAGTTTAGATATGGAATAGCAAAACAAAACCAAGAAGAGGAATCCAAAGTTTCCAGGGTTTACTCACACAAATCAGTTGCTTAGGGATCGGGGATCGTTCTGCTCACAATTCTCTACCATTATGTCGCAGTGGGGATACTGCAACATGCATATATCAAACCAGGAGTCCCGTGGAAAGGAAAGATATACGGACAGACAGATTCTTGATAGATGTTTCAGAGATGTTTATTTCCCCAGCCGCAGGGCCGGGGCTCTGCCCAGGAACTGTTCCAGTCACGGACCGAGGGTCCTTCTGCCCGCGCAGGGAACACAAACCAACCCATGGGAACGAGGCTGAGCAGGGGCAGGGAAACCCCGTGTCTGTGCCCTCAGGGCCCCTCTGCCAGGGCTGCACGGCAGGGGAGGGACCCCAACAAATAAAGACCCAACTGGCTTCCCCAAGTTGTTTTCCTTCAAAAATATGCTTAATATGGTACAAGGGTGAATAGCCTCCACCCAGCTCTGTGATGTACTCACTGAGGTCTCCAAATAGCTGTAGTGAGTTTACCCTGGCTGGACACCAGATGTCCACCAAAGCTGCTTTTGTTACTCCCCTACTTAGCTGGACACAGGAGACAAAATATAATAAAAAGTCTTTTATTATTTTAAAAATGGATCAAGGTAAGGACAGGGAAAGATCACTCACCAGTTACCATCAAGGGCAAAACAGCCTCAGCTTGGGGAAAATAATTTGATTGATTCCCAAACAAATCAGAGCAGGATAATGAGAAATAAGACCAAATCTTGAAACACCTTCCCCCCACTTATCCCTTCTCCTTGGGCTCAACTGCACTTACCATTCTCTCTCCCTGCTCCTTCCCAGCGGTGCAGGGGGATGAGGAATGGAAAGCAGTCAGTTCACCACTTGTTGTCTTTCTCCTTCCTCCTCAGGGGGAGGACTCCTCACATTCTTCCATCTCTAGTGTGAGGTGTCTCCTGCGGGAGACAGTTCTCCATGAACTTCTCCAGTGTGAGTCCTTACCACAGGTAGCAGTTCTTGATGTTCTTGCCAGCAAACCTGCTCCAGCATGGGCTCCTCTCTCCACAGGGCCACAGATCCTGCCAAGAGCCTGCTCCACCATGGCTTTCCCACAGGCTATCAACCTCCTTCAGGCATCTTCCTGCTCTGGTGTGGTGTCTTCCATGGGCTGCAGGTGGATCTCTGTTCCCCCATGGACCTCCATGGGCTGCAGGGGCAGAGGTTGCACCATGGCTGCATCACCAGAGGTTGCACCATGGGCTGCAGGGGAATCTCTGTTCCAGCTCCTGGAACACCTCCTTTCCCTCCTTCCTTGCTGACTTGGGTGTCTGCAGGGCTGTTTCCCTCACATGTTCTCACTCTGGCTGCTGTTGAGCAGCAATTTTCCCCACTTTCTTAAATCTGTTATGCCAGAGGCATTACCACTGTCACTGCTGGGCTCAGCCTTGACCAGTGTGGGTCCATCCTGGAGCGGGCTGACAGACATGACTCTGTAATACAGACATGGAGGAAATTTCTGGCAGCCTTTCACAGAAGCCTCCCACTACGAAACTTGGCCACAAAAACCCAGTGCAAAAGCAGAGGGCTCAGACATGGACACAGCATCTTGCAGAGTTGAAGAGAATGGGAACTCTGAAAACATCCCACAGGAGATCACAACTCCTGAGTATCAGGGCCATGCTAAAGTGTTGCAGAGAGCTGCAAACTCCAGCAAACTTCATAACTTTGCATTGTCCTGTGTTTTGAGATTGATCAGAGCTCCCTGCCGTTATCCTGATAGTAGGCCCAGCTCAGGGGCCCCAGCATGCTTCCTGACAGCAGGTAATCCATCACTGCCTGGCATGCTGTAGGCAGGCATCACCTCGTGTGTGTTCACTTGTGGAGCTGAAATTCTCCTCAGGCTCCCAGCAGTACCCTAGTGAGACTGGCCCACTGCTGCTCTTCCTGCCTTGGGAATGTCCTCTGGGGATGATTGAGGATATTTGGCTAGCTACAATTTTCAGCTCAAATGCATAAACCTGGTCAATCCCTACTAGCAACTCTCCTTTTCAGGACTTGGAGATCTCAGAATTTCAAGAGTGTATTTTTTAAAGGCAGCATTATCTTGACTATCACAGCACACAGTGGGGGAAAAATATGGAGAACACACCCGGCACACAGATGGCTCTAGACACAAGTGTAGCATCATGGATTTGATAGAGCTAATACATAAAACATATGGGATTAAAGCACACAGCACCTTGACCCAGCTGTTAAAGGAACTGGGATTCTCAACACTTCTGACATGGGTCGTTAGTCCAAAACCAAAGAAATAATTCATCACTGATTGCACACTACTGGCCTTTTGTCTTAAATAAAAGTGATGAGAAGCACTGTCACATAAACTCTACTGTCCTGCCTTGATTTTAACACAGTGGATTCTAACCCAGATCTGCTCAAGACTTTTCAGAGATGGAACAGAGGTGTGTGCCCCACCAGAGGGGGTGAGGGTGGCTTCTCTGGTTGCAGGCAAAGGATGTGGTAGGGAAGAGGCTGAGCAAGGCTGCAGGGCTGTGCCAGGGGGATGCAGCTGAGGTGATGAGATGCATGGAGGTAACAGTGTTCCTTTTCCTTCCCCTCCCACAAGTATCCCACCTCCTTCCAAGACTACATCCCCTGTCCTGCTGTCATGAACTAAGCACCAGCATCATAATCCTTTTAATACCCAGAAGTCGGATATCTGCTTTGTCAAGTTCATGACACTGGCCCTGATTCTCAACCACAAACTGCAGTGAGAAAAGCAACTTAACCAGCTGAGCTGGAGCACAGAGTCTGAAAAGCTGAGATTTGGTCTAGAGCCTGTTGAAACAATAACAAAGATTCACACTGGTCTTAGTGAATCAGTAACCAATCCCCATGTGGCAGCCTGCTTGTTTCGAGTCCATCTTGTAAGGTTAAATTACTGTATTAGCTGCTTTGGGGTTTTTTGCTTATTGTTTTGTTTGGGTTATTGGCCACGAGAAACAATCTCATCCACATCACAAACATATGCATGACTGCCAGACCACCTTGCATGATTTGTTTATTTTTCTCAAAAACCACAAAGGGTGAAGAGCTGCCCTATTTTAATGTGCCAGGTCATAGTCAAAAGAGTCAAGTAATATTTCCCTGTAAGGGCTTGTATTTACTATATGAACCAGCTATCAAATTAATCTGACAAGTTAATCCATTAACCTAACATTCATCTAATAAATACCAAAGAGAACAGATTCCTATTGATCTTAGCTGTCACAGGGACTTTGGACTCTTTAAACTCAGTACTGCCTGTAGTTAATGGGACCATCAGAGTTAAACCCTCCACAGATGCTGTCTGCTTTCTCATGTCTTAAAAATAATTCCCTGAGCCTGCTCCAGCCACTTCTTCATTTACTTATTTGTTTATACTTATCCCGTGCTCTCACACTGAGTTCATCCCTGAAAAACTTCAGCAAGCTGTTTTCTTCTTCCACAGGATTTACTCCACCTAATCTGATGTTACTTTCTTAAAGAAGCCATACCACAAAATAGGTTTGCTTGTCTCCTGTGATCATCATTTCTAGGTTCTCATTGGCACAAGAGCCAGGCCCAAACCCCCATCATTATTCCAGGAAACCCTCTTACCCATTTCACTGGGAATCACATTTGTGGCAGCTCATCTCCCCACTGAAAGGCAGTGTAAGAAAGGCAGTATTGGCACAGCAGAATCAAGCAGAAGGTAAAGCCCTGGTGGCTGTCAGCAGTTTATAACAGAATTATACCATTTGATTTTAGTTTGAAAGAAAAAAATTTCATTAGACGTTCCCTAGAAAACCCAGATATGGTGTCCAACCCCATGACTGACCCATGTTAGTCTCTGGCTTGTCAGGTGTGAGCAAACAAATGACCTTCTAAAATCTCAAATTGGGGGGAATAGCAGTTGGTGAATTAACCCCCACATAATGCAGGTTGGCCCACCCCGATTTACCAAATCTGTTGGATTTTACCAAAAGAATTTCCACCTTCTCCATGCTCACTCCCTCTGTTGCTCTCTAAATTTTGGCACCCGTTTTTACACCATTGCAGATTGCAGGCTGAAAACACACAGTGACCACTTTGTGACTTTCTTCACAAAGAAGAAAGCATCTCCCTTCTGCTTCCTATCAGCATCAAGAAACCCACATGCAAGTTGGATTTCACATAATTGTTCTCTTGAACTTACACTACTTGCATTCCTCACAAAAGGCAGTCTGAACATGGTTCTTGCTTCATGCAGATTGTGGAGTTTCTCAAGTCTCAGTTTATTTTGCTCTGGCCACAAAATCAGCTTTTTGATATTCTATGAGTTAACAATACTCAAGAAGCTGCATCATCTTGTTCTTTTGGGAAGTCATATCTCACACCTTTTCTTTAAGTTAAATTTTCACGTAATTCCTAATTTGTAAGAGAATAGTAAAGGATTCACTATTAACATATTAACTTAAAGCTAAGATGTTGAAACAGACAAGCTTAGAAAATCAATGATGACATCACAACATTTATAAAGGTGATTAAAATCTTGGAAAAACCAACAACAGCTTGTGAATAAAGGTAATCAGTACTTTTTTTTTTCTTTCCTTTTTAGAAGAATGGGACATCTGTTCTAAATGTCTTTCTCCATAAACATAATCTATCCCATTATACTTGCACTGCTATAGAATGGACTTCTTTTCCTTTTGTTTTCCTTTTGTTTTTAACTCTTTTAAAAGGAAAAACATCACTGAAAGGGAAGCTACACCAGAGCATAAATGTCAGGGGTATAAAGGAAGCCATCATCAGCCACCCCTAGTGACTAATAAATGCCAGTAAAATTCATTCCACATCTGGAATGTGGTCTGTAGAAAATCCGAGAAGTATAAATCAGTACCCCCGATCGGAATACAAATCCTGACATGATGCAAATAATGCATAGTTCGTGTGTTTGTGTATTTTACTGTGGTATCAGGAGGAGGAAGGAAGGGCCAGGTGACAGGATACAGGGAAGTTAGAAAATAACTTTGTCCATTTCAAGAAACAATACACTGCTTCCACCGGAAGAATATTTTTTAGAAAGGAAATTTACTCTCTCCTGCTTCACCACTGCTAACTCCTCCTCCCCCAATTTAGAAGCCTCCAGCAAAAATGAAATTAAGATATTTTGAACTCTGCAATCAGAAGGTCATGAAATACCAGCTTGGCTATGCTGGCTACATTCACTTTTCCTTTGTACACCAGTTATTTGGATCAGATGTAACTACATGTCCTGCTTCATCTCCTTGGAATATTTGCTCCTTCCCCCATGGCTGCAGTTCACCACAGGGTCACGCCAGCAGCTTCTCACTGATTTTCAAGAGACCAGGTCTCACAAAGGTGACTGTCAACCAAAGCAGTCAAGCTAACACTGTCTTTCTCTATTTTTTCCCCAGGAGATGGTAAGCTATGTATGGCACACAGGCTTGTTCCAAAGCCCTCAAAAGCCAACAAAAAATGTAAAGGAAAATTCCCTGTATGGGTTTCACAGCATGGGTGTATGGTAAGAGGCACCTTTTCTACTCTGACTCTGAACATGCAGCTGTGCAGCACACAGCAAAAGCACAGCTTTGGTGACTGACTGGGAAACAGTCTCTCCCCCATGGATTTGTTGTTTGATACTTTCCTCACAGTTCCTGATTCCCTCTTCAATATACTAGATTTCCACAAGAAAAACAAACAAAAAAATTTATTAAAACTCATGGTTAACTGTTAAATTGTGGATCTGAGATGCTGCTGTGTGTGAGCAGGGTGTCCCCATTCACACTGCTCATCCCAGACACACAAAGGTTCCCACTTGTGTAGTGCCCTCCTCAAAGGCAGAGGGGCTTCCACTCATCATGACAGCATAAATCACAAAAGCTTCACTGAAATTTTCACATGGTTTCTGTGTATGTTATCTAGGGAGGAAAAAGAGATTTGAAGAAGCATGTGACAGACATTCTTCACACAAACACAAGAAGACAAATTCAGGACCCAGGAAGGTGGCTGTAAATGTGGAGTAATTCCATTTTAGATTTGTACCATTCAAAACTGTAAAAGAATTGGGCATCAAATAAGTAAAATAAAAATAATAAATAAAACTGCTATTAAAAGCAGTTACATGGCATCACAAACTGTAAGACCACCTTCATGCACAAGTGCAGTGGGCTGAATCTTGGCTCACTGCTAATTTGAAGTGGTTGCTTCAGGATCTGACCCAGGGAATTTTAGTGGGATAAAAACAGAGCATCTACAGAGAAAATGTAAGCCTGCTCAGATATTACATGAAGATTAAAGGATTTCCCTATCCACTAGAGAGAACTTCTATTATGTAGCAGAGAGAAAGCTCTTAGTTAATCCTCAAAAGGCTTGCCTTTTCTGTCCTACTAAAGTACATTCTTCATCAATTTTTCTTTTTGTCAGGGACTCTTTACACACAGACTGCCACGCTCACACTCGTGAATCAGATGCTGAGGCAGCACAGCTGATCCCTGAGTGTCCCACAAGGAGGAGTCCGCTCAGGGCAGAGCACTGATAGCTCTTGTGCCCTCACTCAGCACCGCGGGCAGGTGAAGGTGCCAAAAACACAAGCAGTGAAGCAGGTAATGCCGGACACAAAGAAGCTGGAGGGGCTCTTTATATGGAGTTCCATGGACAGAATTTACTCTGAGCGGGAACAAATCCAAGGACAAAGAGCTCAGATAACAGAGGGTCCAGGGATTAAGTACGGGGAGGAGAAGGGGCAGGGAAAGGCCAGGAACCAATGGAGTGAGGACTTCTGGGAGGAGCTTAGGTGGGGCCAGGGGACATAAACCAATGGAAGAACATGAAGGGAGGAATTGGGATACAAGACCAATGGAGTGTCGATGAATGGAGAACATTCTGGAACTGGGACTAAATAAGTGAAAAAGGGGAGGAGGGCCAACGAGCCAACTATTGCAGGATAATCTACACTACAAATGGAGGCCTGTGGGAAGTCACCCTAACCACAGGGATACGTCTATACACTGACACCTGCCCACCAGCATACCCCCACTGTTCTAGCGCCTTGTGGCTCCTTGGTCATCTCTGTGGTGGCCTTGACCACCGCACCAACAGACATCTTCATTGGAAAACCAACACAGGCAAGAAGTGCCTTAATTTTTTTTCCGTGTTTGAATGAGCCTTCTAGCCTTTAGAGTGGAGTATGAAACTGTCCTACCAAAGGCCAAGGAAAATTTACCTGCATCTTAAGTATTGTGTTTCAGTCCACACGCTCTAGGTAGTCTAAAGTGACCCCCCAAAATGCAGACAGTGTTAACACTGAGTCCCTGGTACAACCTGTCACACTGTCTGGATCTGCTCCTACAATACAGCACTAATTAGTATTGCAGACAGGCCACTCTGCAGTTTTACTGGAAGCTCTTCTGGGAGGCAGTTCCTATATTTTACTGATTGTTGTAGTTGCTAGATTTAGCTTAGCAGGCTGCAGCTTTCGTGAGAGCTCAGCTTAGGACAGCGTGACCATGGTTGCACTCCCATAATCCATTTCGGACAGCCCCGCGCTTCTTGTTCCGGCAGCCAGCAGCACTACAACCAGGGATGGCAAAGGAGGCAGAGAAGGGTCTCCCATGAGGGTTTGAGATTACTTTAATCACATCTTGTCCCAGCGACCCTCAGAGGCAGAGAGACCTCACGATCCAGGCACAGGGGTCTTTTCTCAGGGGCTCAGGGGCGGTGCATGGGCGGGGCTGGGGTACAGGAACCAATAGAGAGGGCCCAAGGGAGTGGCCAAGGCAAGGGCAGGGGAGAGTGGGATGGGGAACATGGCATCAGAAAAGCAGTGGGTTAACAGATCACCACAACTGATAACACAAGAACTGTCTTGGTGTCATAGCAACACTGATGTATCTTGCTCATCTCTACATTAAATTTCATTCCCCTTCTCCTCTTGCAAAATTTAATCAGGGTTTTGGAGGTTGTGGTTATTATTATCATCATTTTTTCAGTTAGGCGTTCCTTTGTCCTGTTTTCCCTAGAAGGTTTTTTTGAGGAACAAGTTATGACATTGCAGGTACCTCTAGGTATGCTATAAAGCAACAAAAGAGATCACTACTTGTTAGTTCACCTTGAGAAAACACAGAGTTCAGGTCAGCTTCAGGTGTGTTCCTGATGGTGCCAGGTGTCAATACAAAGCTCTCTAATGACTCATTTCCTAATTAAAGGCTTCCCTCCCCTGAAACACAGATCACGGTTCAGTTCACAAAGTTGAATATCTGGCAGCTACCTACTGAATCTTTCACACTTACAGACCAGAGGTACTCAAAAGTTGTTTTAAAACCTCTGAGATTTTAATATTCTTTTTTAAAAACACTAGCTTTCTAAATACAGAAATGCTATGAACCAAAGAGTTGGGTGCTACTAAATTTGACATCACTAAATTAATTTCAATGAATAATTCAGGGAAAATAAAAAAAAAAAAACAAAACAAAACAAAAAACAAGCTTCATCCCAGGACTGTGGTCCTCCAGTGGCAAGGGATAATCTGGTGGGAAAGGTATGCTGGAGGACAGCAGAAAGAACAGGCTTTTTTGATTTCTGGAGAGTAGTTGAAGTAGATTCCTATTCTCTGACTTTTATCCCTTGTATAAGCTTTTTTGTGAGCTTAAATTACATGTGATCTACAGCAGCAATATTTTTACTAAATCTCAAGTCCAAGCTCATAAGTTCATAGAGACAACACAGCACCAGAAAATTTGAACGTTTTTACCTGTGAGATTCCCGGAAAAGATGCTTTTGGATTTGAATTCAGCTATAGACAGTCACAGTGTTGGAACCACTGTTATTTAATGAGCAGCCACTTCTCAGCAGAGGAATTTAGGCTGTCATGGGACAGGAAGAAAACTCTCACTCGAGCCAGTCATAGCAGTCCCACTGTCACATCAAGCCTTCCAAACCACATGGCTTTCCAATAAGCTTTGGGGTAAATCTCTCAGCTACTGCTATTATTGCAAAAATTGAAGGAATTTCAAGCAGGGACCAAACCCCATGGTCATGAAATTGCTATAGACATGAAGAGAAAGGGCTCTCTCCCACTCCAAACACAACAATAGATGGACACAGATGGGTGAGTGGAGGGGAACAATAGGAGATTCATATCATGAAGCAGCAGCAGAGGAGAAGTTAGCCATCTAGTCTCAGCTAGCTGTCCAGGCACAACGGTTTGTTGGCTGTACTGTGAACTGGAACAGGGAAGTAATCCAGTTTCTTCAAGCCTGGTCCTCTGCAAGCTGCAGCATTTCCCAGAGCCACTGCACAACACAACTGCATAGGCTGCTGCGTTATCCCAGCTGGAAAGATGGTGCTAATGTATGGGACAGGAACACGTGACAGGAAAATAAAAATATAACAGAAGCTGATCCTGTTGATGAAAATTGTGTGCTGAAACAAGAGTTGCACAGTGTTTGCCTCTGATAAGGAGTCTCCTGGCTTACCACTTGACATGGGTAATGGTGCAGCACTACCATGTCCATCCAGGGCTACTTGTGGATTTTTTCCAGGGGGATTTTCAGCTCTTGAGCCAGCAATTTTTCTCTCTTTGAGATAGTTTATGCATCATTAATGACACATGCACCTTAACCCAGAAACTCTTGAGAGAGATGAATAAGTGGGGTTATGATAAGACTTATTTTCATGCAGATAAAAAGAATATCCAGAGCTATAAATATTGATAACCAATAACTCTTTGCTGTTCAACTTCATTCTTCAAAGTTTAAGCCAAGATCTAAATATTACAGATATAGAACAGATCTACTGGAGTAGGAAAGGGGAGAAAAGGAGAAACACTACCCCTTGCCTCCCAATTAAGTGAATTCTAAACTTTTCTCTAGACAGCCAAACCCACACCTTGGTGGAGATTTGGAACCAGAGGCCAGACGAGCCTTTGCTCAGCTCCAAGAGCTCTCGTCCTCTTGCTTTCTGTTGACTGTATGGATTTCTGCTGGAATGTGGATCACATAATTAGTGCCATACTAATGGACAAGGGATTCATCATGATCATTCCTGAACCCGACAGGGTCTTCAAAAAGTTTCTGAAAGAAAACAGGAAGCTGCCAAAAAGAAGTGGACATCTCTGGTCCAACAGTTGGCTCTTTTGTTTGAAACCAAGAAAAGCACCATTCAGGACTCTAATTGATTAAAACTGAGTGCAATTGCCAGAGCACCAATAATTGCTGGAAGAGGGCAACGGTCACCCTAACGCGTTGTCACTTCAGAGGAAGTTGAACACTAACAACCGATCAAGCAACATTAGTTAAAAGTAACCTTTTAATGACCCCTGATTTCTCCTAGAGGAAATATTTCCTACAGAATTTGTATTATGGTTTGCAATGCTAGTGCATTTGTCTTTGAATACCTTATTTATTTTAAATTTTAAAATATGCAGAACTCTTCACTGCTCCATTCTGGCTGTGCACTCTAAATGCCTTCTGTCTTGATTTTCAGATGAACCCTGGGCATTTTGCAGCTCATCTAAATTTGTCCCATCCTTCCTGTTTGTTCACAATAAAACCACTTCTTTTGCTAACTTTTCTGCAGCTGCCATTTCTCCTACTTGTCTTTTTTTTCTTGATTACTTACCCAAAATTAACTCTCACTAACTTAGTTTTATTTTTTTGTTCCCTCACTTATGTGTAACATACACATCTTTCTTTTCCACAATGTTATGTTCAGCATTGCAAGAATGCTACTGATAGTCCCATAAACTTTATATTTTTCTTCCAGCCTGAAGGTTGGATTAGCATGTAAACCCTGGAATCACCACTCTTATTTACACAGGGGGAAAAAAAAACCGTATTGCACTTCAGGCTTTTTCAATGAAGATGTAAAATTTAACACTACTTCAGAAAACCTGGTGCAGGGAAAATGCACTCAAAATATTTTGTTGAAAAAATGTACCATTTTAAAAAGGATTTTAAGTTCTGTGAAAAAATATCTAAACTTCAGGTCATCTGGATTTTTTGTTTTTAAAGGAATTACTTTTTCAGTTGTGCTAGAACCTCTGGAAGTCTGATACTAGCTTTGTTCTATTTTTCTTTGGTGACACATTTCTTATATTCCCTTATTCTGCTAAGTGATGTATACATATTAAAATACCTCTTTCAAAACCTCCAATCTTTATTACAAAGAAGAATCAAACTAAGAAGACATATACCAGCATCTTGGTATACCAATATCTTGAATACCAGCATCTCTATATTCTCATATTTTTCTACTTCACATTGTGCCTTGGCCTTTTTTTATTACTTACAGTGTTGTCTAAAAACATACTAAAAACATTTAAAAGCCTTTTATATGTTGCCAAATCTCCAGACACTTCTAGAAACTTTGTAAATATCAAAGTATTAATAACTTCATATTTATTAAAATATCAATTAATAAACCTTCTCTTTGCAAGTGAGAAGTGGAATTACGAGAAATAATCTCACCCTGTAAAGACAGAAAAAAAACCCATTAATGAAGAGGCCTGTAATTGTAAACCCAGGGAAACCTTGTGAGGAAGGAGAGAATTTTAGGTGCAGAGAAACAGAATGATCAAATTAGAGAGGCTTCAAACAGAAGTAGGAGAGTACTTCACCTCTGCCCTTCCCTATACCAAGATCAGCTCACAAAGTAGAGGTGATCCCAGAGCAAGAATGGGACGAAGAGGTTTCTCCTGCAAGCAGGAAGGAGAAGAAACATGAATTACTAAATAGGTTGGAGGCAGCTGACACCAGAAGAGATTGGATGACGCGTCTCTTAGAGCTTTGGGAGAGAAGAAGACCAATAACTTCCAAGTGAGTGATGTGATTCAGTGAAAAAGGGTGGACAAAAGCATCTATATTTGGAGGATCGTATCCTTGTACTGGAGTAGGCAAACTCGTCCAGATCGTCATCTTGCCCTGAACATCCTGCACAGTGGACAACATGGCTGTATCCCAGCCCGACCAGGTAAGTTATTTCAACACAACTAAACTGAAATAAGAGAAAAAGGTCCCTGGGAAGTATGAAGGATAAGAAGATTTTTGCTGGGTTGACATCCAAGCATCTCTGCACCTAGAAGTAGGAGAGAGAATATAATTTTTGACCCTGAAAATAGACTTTCATTTTGGGCACTGCTGCCACCAATGCATGTGTGCGGGAGTGCTTGTCTACACTAAAGCTTTATCTTCTGCCTGCATCCAGGTGTGCTGCTTTTTTGCTGGAAAGATTTTTTAACATGCAAAAACACTACTTTTGTCCTAAAACCCACTTGTTTCCTTGTTCCAAGTTGACCACAAAACCTTGCAAGTTCTCTCCTTTCCTCTCTGATCTTAAAATAATATTGGACACTTATCCCTATCTTTCATCAGTATCAAAGTGGTACATTCCTCCCCTTCAGGACTCTGTGGTTTAGCTCCTTTTTTTAGTTGAGGTAGATGATGTATTTGGGATTCATTTGTAACGTTCAAAAGCTTTTAGATAACACATCTGTTTTGTAAGAGTAGCACACACTATCCTAAGTGTTGGGGAAGGAAGGGAAGATTGGGCTGTTGCAGACTCTCTCTACAAAGGGGAAGCAGTCATTCCTCTGGGGTCAAAGTCCAGAGGGTCTGCACTTTGTTCATTCTCTCCTGCCTGCAAACAGGGAATCAGGAAACATAAACACCCACAAGATAAAAGCAAAACCTAAACCTAGAGAAACAAGCAGTGTTGATCTGACTCTGGATTAGACCCTTGCAACACACACTGGAGTCTGCCATCAGCTACTGTGGGTCACACTACAGGGGAGGAAGGGACTTATCACATTGAGAATTACCTTTGCAGCAGAGACACTAAGAATCAGGCATAAAATCAGACACAAGGAAGGGTATGGGATAACAAAACAATGTTATTTTACTGTGAGAAGAGCAAGAATCTTTATATGAGGGGGTGTAGTGGAGAAGGTCAGGTATGTACATAAAATAAAAGGTTGTTGCAACAAACCCAGAATATTTTGCTAATCTTCACTGAGAAATCAGCATGAAAAATTCATCATTGCAAAGTCAGTTTGCCCTGTCCTGTCTGTTACCCAATCTATTTGACTCAGACCATGATAAAGAGAAAGGTAAAAGAGATACTGATTTCTGACAGACTTCCCTGGAGAACTTGTTGCCCGAGGGGAAAGGTCTGGGTCAGCAGAGGGTTTGCAGAGCTCTGATGTGTGTCCGTGGGGTGCACACAGGGAATGCAGACATCTACAGTTCTCCCCCTACAGGTTTTTCTTAGCCTTTATTCTCTTCCTCATCCTGATCTGTCGGACTTTGGCCCCATTTAGTCAAAGCTCTTGTAGTGAACTGGCTTATCATAAACCTGGTCATTCTAAATTTGTCTGCTCCATCTCCTACCAGCATCACATTGGTGTCACTGAGTCTAGATATTTATTAGCTCTGTAAGCCCTGATGTTCATCTCCATTTTTTGGAGTGTTTAAAGGAAAAGCTCATCCAGGCTGGAATAGGGAAGAAAAAATCTGACAAGTCAGGAACAAAAAACGAAAGTCAAAAATGGACCAAATGATGAGTCTTGAGAATTCAAAGATGAAATTTGAGCAATGGACTCCCTCTATTTGCCCTTCAGGTTGGACTTTATGTGATTATATGACACCACACCTCTCTTCTGCTCTGTAACTCATTTGTCAGATCCTGATTTGCCTGGGGACAAGTAGGAGAGATGCTGCAGCACTGGGCTGCAGTCAGGCAATATGCCCCTGTTCCTGGGGCCCTCAAAGCCATGCTCCTCTGCTGCACCCAGCACCAGCTTCTACTGAGGCATACACCAGGTGTGCAGTCTACTTTGCAACTTCAATCATGTGCTAGAACTGGATACATTTGAGAAGTCAGAGGGCACAATGAGCATGAAGGACAGAAGGTAGATCCTTACATAAACATCATCTGACAGAGAGGAGAATGGTGTCTTCTGCTTTCAAAGAAAGCAGTTGGAATCAAGCTCAGAAATTCTCTGCAGCTTATCATAACTCAGCCACGCTGCACAGAAACCTGAAGACGCAGAAATGATGCAGTATGAAAGTGATAGAAGTGCTGCAGTTTGGCTTAAAATTGCACTGGGAACTGGAATTTCACATTTCTGAGCTATGAGTGTACTTCAGCTCACAGACACCATGCATTAATAGTGACTTCCCACAGTTAAGGTTGTTAGAAAAGGTTCAGCAAAGTGGTAACGTGCATGAGCCCTCTCTCCAAGAGCTACATCTTGTAGAAGTATATGCTTCCCACTGGCTTTATGGAGAATTTTTCTTTTGGATGCTTGGACAGCCTGCAGCTCCTGGCCCTTCCAGTTGGTTGTTCTGACAGCGGTTTGTATTTTAATATGTGATGCAAAATCACTCTGTCTTAAGTCCTTATGCTGCCTGCAGTCTTAAAGAGCTGCTGTTTGTCTTCTCTGAGTGGATGCATTTCAGTGTCAAGAGAATAGATCCCAGTACAGCATAGGCAGAACTCTCCACTGCTCTGTGCTTTTCTCTAAGCAGCTGCATTCCTGCAAGGTGGGTGTGGAAGGCTGCCAATTCCTAGTGGCTGTCTTTCACGCCCTTATTTTATGGGTTATTACAGTAGTTACAAGGCAATGAAGCTATCAGATGTATAAATCAGCTTAGGGCTGTATGCATACTTTAGGAACCAGTTTAACAATGGCTTGTGTTTATGCATTTGATTAAGAGTTCAGACACATGCATTGAAAGAAAAGGAAACCCAAGACAGTCGAGAGCAGTTGCTGTTACAAGTGGCTGTGATTCTGTTCATCACAGCAGTGCTGGGTCATTTTACACAGGTGATCTGGCTCTGGGAGCTGGTGATTCAAGGAATAGTATGAAAGAGTTATATTGATGTTATCTCTCCAACAATATTTTAGAGACAAAAGATGAAAGGGCAGAAAGTCTTTAAGAAGCTGCTTTATCAGCATGGTATCAGACTATTGCAATCTACAACTGGGGTACCAGAATATGCTTGGTAAGCATATTTTTGCCTTTTTAGGGTGGTCAAAGATCATTTGCTCCTTGCAGTAACTTACTGAAAAGAATGTAGAAGCACAGAATACTAAATTATCAGTATAGTACAAAGTTATGTATTATTTACAAGCACAGTGTGAGCTGTCAGGTCAGTTAAATCAATTATTCACCATTTGTTCAATTTAGCTTTGTGTAAATCTTCATTTTCTCACTCAGCAAATTCCAAATTTACTACAAAGCCTTATTCCATGTCTGTAATGAGAACAGACTGAAAAGTAGAAAAAGGCAGACAGCTAACTAAATTTATAAGCAAATGCTTGAAAAAAACAATGATCAATGTCTACACTTTGCTTTATTTTATCTGGTGTGATTTTTGTGTGTAAATCATATATGATATATATAAAAATTTACATTTTGAGATAGAAGTATTAAATTCCATCAATTTCTAGTCTGTTACATACAGCAAGAGATTAAGACATTCCTGTAAGTACTGAGGGACTGATTAGAAGAGGGATACATGGACTTTTAAGGCTAGAAAGGACCATTATGGACTGTGATATCTTGGATCACATAGACCATGAACTTCGCATAGGAATGACTGTAACAAGCCTGTGTCTTCTGATTGAACTAGACTGTATCAGAAGAACTTTTTGTACTTATTTGGGCAATAATATGCTGCTTCACATAGGTGGAAATATTTATATAGACCAAGGTAAAAGAAAAATTTGCTTATTTGTACAACCAGAGAACCAGCAGCCAGGCTAGATCTAAAATCTGATCTGCTGCATGATGTACAACTGGAATGCATTGTTAGGTGAAGTTATTTGCTTTAGAGATTTGAGTGCAGTATTATTGAAGGAGTGTGGAAACAGTGAGGTTATCTACCTTACTTATAGACCTCCACTTTGCCCAAGAAAAACCCTCAGCTGAGAAGATAATTCAACCTCTCTCTTTTCCTTGCTTGGCTTTTCTTGAGAGGACCCTGGCTATGTCCGTGTATTGGGAAAATAATAATGCATGAAAACAACTGATTTTTTGAATTATTGATTAAAGTTTAAAATTCATTAGCTGAGCAAGGGGAGCTGGCCATATATACATTTAGTGTGCCTTGCTTGTGAAACAAAATGAGTTGGGTCAAACTAGAAATGATGATATCTAAGGCTAGTCTGCTTTCCTACAGTGGTCATTACTGATGTCTGTAGTGGTCGCTGTTGTAATCACTGAAATGATGTATAATGAGGTCTCTGATGTATTAAATGAGATTCTTTTACTCTCTGTACTTCTCTCTTGAACAAAAAATTATTTTATGAGGAAATATTAAATCATGCCTTTCTTTTCCCTCTGTCCAAAATTTGAGCTGAACAGAATTCTTCAAAGGAGTGCTCATAAGAAGGTCCAGGCTCTGCATTTGTTTACCATGGTGTAGGATGTAGTTCTACCCCCAACTCCTTCAGAAAAAAGGTTTCCAGTTCTGTTCACAGTGAATTAGGCCTCCATAGCTGAGTTGTCTCTATGGAGCACGGCCATCCTCATGATCTGTCCTTGTCACTAAGTGCTTTGAAAGTGAGTTGTGGTACTTTGAGTAGAAAATGGAAGAGGACCTAGCATTGAGAAGAAGAATTATAACACATGGAAGACATCCCCAGAACACCAGGGAGAAAAAGATGAAATCTGCAGGGTCAAAATTCTTGTATTGCATTCATAATGTCATTCTATTAACTACAAGTGTTTAGAGAGAATGAAACAAGTAAACTATGCAATCTTCTTGGTCATTTGGTTTTAAATTTGGATTAAAAAGGTCATAAAACTTGCCCAAAAGGAGGTGATACGAGTTTAGCTGAAAGATGGATATATATATTCAAAGTGTTTCCATTTCTGACTGTCATAATTTCTTGTTCCTCAAGGCCTCTCACAACCCAGAGTGATAGCTTTTGGAGCAAGGGGGATTATTTCTGTATAATGAGGTATGGATGGCTGGGAACCACCTGAACAGAAGCAACACAGTTCAATCTGTCTATACTGCATAGCAGATAAATACTGCAAAGGTGAGAGATGGGCTGTTTGCTTTTGAGAGACCAGAATACAGGAGAGGTTTTCAGTGTTCCACAGTGAAAGAATACTGGGAGATGAGCTGTAAAGTTGTTTTTCTATTGCAGGTGTTTTTCTGAATTGTCAGTCTGTCCTTGTGGTTGACTGGACCAAAAAGCACCAAATGGGACAAGTCAGTCACTGCTGCAGGACAGGCTGCTCTCTGTGTCACAGTTACCACCTCACTGTGTGGCAGAGTGAAACCTGGATAAGCAGCATAAGTTACAGATGAGCACTTGGAAAATATAAATCATACAGTCTCAAATCTTTCCTTGGACAGGTCTTTTAGAAGAGGTGTTGTATATCAAAAATTGAGAGCCTCTGTATTTTCTAAAGGAGTTTGATACTGAGAGAGTTGTTCAACTTAAAGCATGGCAGATGTCCTTTATTATACTGTAATTGACTTCCCATTCCTGAGTAGCCACTTACATCTTTGTGCCTTTTGTTTCCTCATCAACAAGGACAAAATGTCTCTGAAAAGTGAGGAGATAATATGTGCAATTCTGAAATACAATTTAAAAATTGCACATTTCTTTGTTTCTAAATCTGGGGTATTTGGAAGGGAAAAAAACCATTAGACATCCCAACAAAATATCAAAATCCTGCCTCAGAAAAATATGATCATGAAATCATTTAATTATGTAAAAGTCCATCATCTTAGTTAGTGAAGCTTGCTCCAGAGAGTGTCCTGCAAGATGTTTTAGCCCATGGAAATTAGCATGTCAAAATAGGTTGCAAGTCTGACATTTTTTTCTTGTCTATCCATGCAAGGAAGTAATCAAAGAAAAAACTAAATTAAACATTCATGACAGGAAAAAAAAGCTGTTTGAAAGCTGCCATAAGAACTAACACTAATATGTCAACTTTCCACTTTCCAGTCTGGTACCTTGCAGACAAGCTTTGTCCCTGGCTAGTCTGTCTATGTTTCTGAGCTATTTAAAAAGTATTGTTATTGAGAAAACACTCCTTGTTACATAGCTAGGAGTTTATTCCTTCCCTGCAGTTTCTAAAAATGAGGGGTTCTTTTTAAATGGCAAAATCTGCCCATGTTGAAGCATGTGCACAGTATTGTGTAGCCAGAGGGGAAACTGGCCTATAGCCTCAAAGAGACTACCAGTCCCTCAAAATCCTCTTAAAAATAAGAGCATTGTAGAATCAGAGAACAGTCTGGGTTGGAAGGGACCTTTAAAACTCACCTAGTCCAACCACTCTACCAGGGGCAGGGACCCCTTCCATGAGACCAGGTTGCTCAGAGCCTCATCCAAGCTGACCTTGGAGATGGGGCATCTACATTCCCTTTGGGCAACCTGTACCTCAGAGTAAAAAATTTCTTTCTCACATCGTATCTAAATCAATCCTTTTTCAGTTTAAAACCATTATCTCCTGCTATTGCAACAGGCCCTGCTAAAAGTCCATCCCCATTTTCTTACAACCTTCCTTTAAGGATTGAGAGGCCACAAAAAGGTCTTGAAGCCTTCTCTTCTCCAAGCTGAACAACCCCAACTCTCTTAGCCTTTCCACACAGGACAGGTGTTCTAGTCTTCTCATCATTTTTGTGGCACTCTGGACTCCCTCCATTTCCTTCTTGCACTAAGGACTCAAGAGTCGGATTCAGTGCTCCAGGTGGGTCTCACCAGAGCAGAGTACAGGGGAAGAATCACCTCCCTTGATCTGCTGTTCATACTTCTTTTGATGCAACCCAGGGCATGTTGGATTATGGACCACGAGCACACACTGCTGGCTCATGTCCAGCCTGCCTTCTGTCACCATTCCCAAGTCCTGCTTCACAGGGCTGCTCTCAAGCCTTCATTCCCCAGCCTGTATTGACAACAGGGATTAGCCCATCTCATGGGCAGGACCTTGCATTTGGCCTTGAACCTTATGAGGTACAATGCTTCCCCATTTCCAGTCACCAGGGACTTCACTTGACTTCATTCATCATATATGGCAACTACATCAGCCAGCTCCCTTAGGACCAAGTGTCTTGTCAGGTCCCACAGAGTTACGTGTGTTGGGGTTTCTCAGCTGGTCACAAACATGATCTTGTCTTATAGTGGGAGGAACTCTGTTCCCCCAGTCACTGCCTTGCAGCCCATCTGGTACCAGGCAGAGTACCTACCTGCCTTGTGAAATATACTGCTGTCTTTCAGCAGTTTCTCTGGGAAAATATTAGTAAAAATACATGCATTTGGCAATTGCTATTGAGCTACTTGGTGCAAGTCACAAGGATAGATTTTAAAACAGCTGCTGGTTCTCTTTGGGAGAAATATTCCAAGCAGAATGCTTCCCAAAAACAGCAACATGGTCCTGGATACTGTTTCAGCCCAGATTTCCATAGGGTCAAACATTTGAAGCAATTCAAAAAAGAGGATCAACACCATGACCCAATGCAAACATTGTCACATTACACTGGTTCTTAAAAATCCTGCTTTGCTAACAGGCAGGCTGGACTTGTTGCAAGTCCCTAGGAGGGAGAGAAGGGGAAAGGATATTTGTGTCAGTGCTCCCATTTGAAAGGCAGCTTATGGTTTCCTGCAGATCTGGTGGATGTAACCTTGACGGAGATGAAAAAAGGGTGTTTGCTCCTTGGGCTCTGACCATTAGGAAGTGTTGGAATCAAGAGAGGCTTTCCAAGCAAAGGTTTGACAAGCAGATATTGAAGTTATTCAGTCATCTTCTCATATTTTGACAAAGAAGGGGTATCTCTGAGGAGTGATTTTACACAAAAATAAATAAATAAATAAATAAATAATCAGAGCTATACAAAAATGAGAAGAAAGAACAGTCCTGAAACCTGAATCATCAGGAGAAATGAACAAATTACTTTTAGTGTGGGTGGTCACTGCTTAACATCTACAGCACAGTTCAGGAAATGGACCACTATCCAATACATTGTGTTCTGCCTGAGCCATAGAGAGGTTTTTATTATCCTGGTCAGTTGTCTAGTTCTTCATTCTCTGTCATCTCTATTAAGGCAAACTCAAGATGTGGAGGATGAGGTATTTTTCCATGAGCCACCTTTCTCCTCTAAAGGATCCTCTCAGGCCATCTGTAACTCATCCTGCAAAGGCTAAATATATAAGCCCTGATGTCAGAGTATATTTACAGAAGTGTTTAGCAACACAAAATCAGCTGAAGATGCTGTACAAGAGTAATAAGTTGATAATATTTTCCAAATAAAACCACTCAGGATAAAAATAACTTCCTTTATTTTCTGTAATGTCAAACTAAAGGATGAGTGTTGCATCAGCAGACTTTCACAACACATTAAAAATCCCAGAGAAACAATGTATCACACATGAAAAGCTTCCTACCAGATTCATGCAGCTAATGAAATTCTACACAACTTCTTCCAGGAAAATGGCTTGCGTACTCTGAAGCTGTATCCAGGATTTTTACAAACTGTTCTGCATGATTCATTCAGTGCTCGGTAGATTAGATGTTACTGAATTCACATGAGTTCAGGCTAAATAAATAAAATGAAATGCAACAGCTGGGGCTACTCATCACTCAAGCATATGACACCTATTGCCAAACCCAAGAGAGACTCAGTAGTGTTGTAATTACCAGGCTGGATCAGTGGTGAAGTAGAAAGTGGGGATGTTATAACAACTCCTTGGATTATCTGTGATCAGAAAAAAATATCAGAGAGGTTTGTACTATATGGCAAACAGCAGTGTTCCATGAACCATTACAGAGAGGAGCAGGATTTCATCCTGTAAAACTCAATTTCATGGAAAAGGGGTAAGTTGTAACACTCTTATCCCACACATTATAGTGAATTGAATGGCCTGTGTAAGCGCCACACATGCAGAAATCCAGCAGAGATAAGGGAGCACAGGTTTCTGTCCCAGGGTTTCTCCCCAAATGGCTGTTCACAGCTCTGTGCTTGGTCTGTCCTTTTGCCAGGACCAGGCACAGGAGCAGAAGCAGAGGAAATTAAGAAAAAAGAGGTATGTGACTATAGAACAAGTCTGTGTCCAGGAAGAGCAAAGGCTCGAGATCAGTGTGTGCCAGGCACAAGCAGGACTGATTTCACACTACAGGAAAGAAGGAGATGACAGCTCTGGGCACTTCAAGGCTGTTTTACTCACATTAGGTCAGGCTCCACAACAAAGCTCTCAAGCCTATATCCAGTACAAGCTAGAAATACTAATGTACACCAAGAGGAGTCAGGGGAACAACGTGGCTGGCACAGCATCTGGCTTGTTTGAACTTTTCTACCCTGCAAGACCAGGAACAGCTGGAGAGAAGAAGAGAGTGGGCTTTGGCTGCAAGACTCACTCAGAATTTCCATTCTACAGCAAGACACCTTCACCACTCAGCACCCCACCCCTGGCGTGTGCATACTCATTCTTTGTTGTGATAAGCAAATCAGGACGTACCTTAATGTATTATACCTGGGGGAATTTGACTTTGTACGTTGAGCTGAGGTTCCAAGAGGATGTAGTTATTTTTGACGCCACTAATTCGTTATTTTGTTTCTCCTCCAAATAGGACAGAAAAAAAAAGCTAGCACTGGATTTTTGCCTGCTTTCCATTCTAAATCACCATTTATCCCCTTCCTCAGCTGACGCCACTGGAAACATCAGAAAAATCTTTATCTTGCAAACTATCATAAAGAATAGAGCATCATAGAAACCAAAAATAACTGAAGAGGATATAGGAATCACTACTCAGCTCTTGCACTCATCCTTGTCACTGCATTCTGTAATGCTCAAGCATTTGACCCCTGGAATGGCAAATAGCCCGGCCTCACAACGACCTAAGGATGCACACGCCTGGGTTCCACCTAGGATCCAACTCACAGATTGCAGTGCACACCCTCTGGTCACCTGTTATCCACCTCGGAGCATCTAAAACTCTGCACGTGACTCAATTTTCACCTAGGAAGTCACCTAAAATCTGCCTTTGTACATACAGAAATGCATTTTTCTTTCAAGAGATAAGCAATGAGAAGTCATGAACAATATTTAAAGGCTTCATAAATTAGTTGATCCTCACTTAAAAAAGTAAAGAATCTCATTTAGAAATCTGAAGAGTGCCCAGAATGAAGGAGTAGCTGCACATTCTTGTAAACCTCGCTCCTGTGGGATGCTGAATTTGGGCATTGGTGAATGCAACAGGGAATTACAGAAAGTGGGTGACAATGTCACCATAAGCCATCTCTCTAATGTGCTCCAATTGAAACAGTACCTCATAAAAGTTCAAGTCAGTAATTGATTGTTGATATTAGCAGTCATACAGAAATACCCAGAGCCATTTCCCATCTGCTCAGACTCTGTCTATAAATGTTTCTTAACTTGCCTGCTATTGTAGGACTGGCTTGAGGCAACTCTCAGCTCTGATTTCTAGTTATTCATCCCCTAAGAACACAATGCCAAAGATGGGAGACTTTATCAGGCTCTTTTAAGGAAAACTTTAGAAATTTTGATGGCAAGGAAACATGGGGATGCAGATGCCAAGTGCTACCTATTGTAGCTTTCATGGAGAGCTATTTTTAAAGCAGCCAACTCAGTTGGCATGAGTGGTGCAGAGCCACAGAATAGAAAGGGTCCTCCTAATGCTGAGCCTGCCACTTCATACAACCATGCTGGGTCAGGGAAGAGGGAGAGGGATCCTCCACAAGTAGTAAATGTCTCATGGCTAAAAAATCACTGCAAGCCTTTCAATTGAAACAGCTATAAGAAGGGTACTGAGAAGACTGAAACTTTGAATATCCCTTGTTCAGCAAGCTGTCTCACTGGGCTGGGAATGTGTTGGAGCTTGCAGTTGTGGAGTTTAACATGCTGCCTGTGTTTGTTTGTTCACTCTTCCATGATCTTATAGCTGCTTTATATAACAAGCACACAGGCACCTTACACTGCTGGGTGTGTGTAGAAGTAAGATTTTAGCTGCCACTCTAAACTGTAGGTGGGCTGGTATTTTTTTTAAAAGCAGCAGTATTCTCCTTTCAGTTTTCACTGTCCCTCGAGGGTATTTCTGGCACTTTGGGGCAAAAGATACTGCAGAGCATCCAGATAAAGCAATTTTGAGTGCTTTTGCATTTTTACAGGAAAAGAGTGTTTGAACCACACCCTGGTTTGAACCACACATTTTCACTAGAGCCAAGCAAGTCAAGATTTTCACTAGAGTCCTCAAATATGTCATATACAGGCAGCATTCAGCTCCCCTGCAAGACCTGCCAAGACTCCTGTGCCAAAAGTGGGATTCACACAGCCAAATACTCCTCCTCCAGCTACTGCTCCCTCGTGGCACCTCCTCCTTCCCTTACAGCACAGCCCCTCTCTTCCCCTGCCTCCCTCCTGCTTTGGGACCTGGTCAGTGTTTCTGGACTACCCAGTCTGCTCCATCTCAGCGATGCGGCCCCAGTCCTTGAGTGCATGTGCTGCAGGGATTTATTTCTTTTTTTCCCACTCAGGTCAGTCACTCACTCTTCAGTGAGTTTTTCCCTGTGATTTGACAGCAGATAGCACTGCTTTCTGCCTCTAAGAGGAGGTCTGCATTCAGTTGCTGGAGATGAAGGTTATGTGACAGCCTTTTCCATCTGTGCTGTTACTAATCCCATTTCATTCAGGTCAATATGTGGTCAATTTTGTCAACTTCAGCTCTCCTGGCAGGAGGCACAAACCAAGTGACCAATGTTAAGGTGTGCAAGGGCTTCAGAGCTCTTTTAACTAAGCCTCACATCCCAAACCACTGTGCAAATTTAAAGCCAGAGGGATGGCTCTGGCTATCAGATCTGACCTGAATGATGCAAGACACAGGAATTCATGTGGTCATTTCCTCATTCAGCACTGTCATGGGCCATCTGTCTGTGCAAGAAGTGAAAAGGGAACCATATAAATCAGATTATTTGACCATGGGGGGATATCAACACAGCAGGGAATAGGGTGATCCATTGCTCCAGCTTCTGCCCTCTGAGACTGCAGTTAATTAAGTTTAATGCCTTGGATATAAGCAGCTGCTGTAAGACACATCCCCCCAGCTCTCAGAGTACAAGGGGGAAATTCGGGATGGCTCCTGTGTGATCCTGCTTTTGGCAGCCACTTCTGATAGACTGGAGGGTAGGAGCAGATGAGGAAGCAAGGGCAGGCTGGACTACTGCCCAGGGGCAAGGGAGTTCATTCCTTCATGTTGTTATAAGCACAAGTGGTAATTACAGGATAATTTGGATTGACTTTCAAACTGTGCTAAAGCCCCTTTATGCAGCTTTGGCAACATAAGGTGACCTTGCTGAGGGACAGAAACAGCTCAAGAATATGGTGTGGCAAGGGCATGGGTGAGCAAGAACAAGCTGGCCCTCTCAATGCCCATCTAAAGGGCAGGGTCAGGAGAAAATATATCCAAGTTCTGCTGGCTGCTGCTCTCTCCCTGCAGCAAAACAGGTTTGGTATTTGGTCTGGGATGACAGGTTGAGTTGTGGTCACTGGTGAGCAGAACATGTCAGTGACAGCTAGAAGAAAGGGATGAAGAGCAGCAAACACGTCCCAGTGCAGGTCTAGCCTAGAACAGTGCTCCTGCTGCAGAGAGCAAAATGACCCAGAACAGAGCTGATGTTGGGTAGTTTTGCCCCACTTTGGCTGGGAAAGCCTAGAGGAAGGCTGGAGGTGGAGGAAGCTGCAAATGCATCCCAGAGTGCTCTGGCTAATCTCTTCTCAAAGCTGCCCTAAGATCTGGACAGCCCCAGGCTGCCTAGGAGCAAGGGGAAGAAGAAAGGTTAAAGAAAGGCCTGTCTGTCCTCTTCTCTCTTGCCCCAGGCATAAGAAGCAGACTTGGGCCTGCTGGGTTTCTGCAAGCAGGGCATGTTTCTTTAGCAGCCTTGTCTCTCTGCTCCATAGAACCATGGAGTTGTTTTGGTTAGAAAAGACCTCATAGCACGGTTTGGAAGAAAACCCACAGCTCTCGTGCCTGAGGGGCTGCTGTGTCAGGATGCCCTCACCCAGCACCACATCAGGGGCTGCAGTGATGGGGAAGCGGCCGCAGGAGACTCTCACCAGTGCTTTGGGTGTGCAGTGACCAAAGCTCTGCTACACACGCCGGCTCTGTTGTCTCGCGGTATTTAACACCGAATACTTAAATAAATAAATAATTAAATAGAGCAATTATCTTTTTATGCTGCTTTTAAGAAGGACTTTGGCGAAGGAGAGCACTAACTTACGCCCTCCCCGCGCACTCCCCGCTCCCGCTGCCGGCGGGCCGGCGCTCCCCGGCGGGGCCATGCTGCCATCCAGCGGCCTCCCCGGACCCGCCGCAGCCCCGCCCTGCTCGGGGCCGGGGGATGCTCCGGGGCAGGGACAGGAGCCAATCCGCCGATGGAGGCTGCGGGGGCGGCCCTCGCCGTCTCCCGCTGCCCCCGCAGCACCGCGGGCAGGCGGCGTGGAGAGACGGTGCCCGCCAGCTCACGGGCGCCTTGGTGCCCGGTTAACCCTCCCGCCCAGCTTCCCTCCAGCAAAGGGCTTCACAGAAGGGAAAGGGGAGCAGGACTTCCCTGCTTAGGTCCCTTTTCTGTTTCTTTTTCTTCCTCCCCCTCTGTTTGGAAAGGATAGGCAAAGACTTGATTTGTAAGATTTTTAAAAGATCTTTAAGTGATGACACCCAATTGATCTCTCCTTTTTGAAGCTGGTGATCCTCCTAAATCAGTGAGAGTTTAGCAGCTATGGAGATGACACTAAAGCAAGTTGATGCATTTAAATAAAATACTAGAGAAATCACAGCCTAGAACATTAATCCACGACCACTCCCCCTATTTATGTCTCTCAAACAGAATCTTAGAATGGCTTGGGTTGGAAGGGAACATTTTAGACCCAACTAATCCACCCCCCCTCCCATGTGCAGAGGGACATCACTCATAGATCAGGCTGCTCGGAGCCTTGTCTGACCTGACCTTGAATATTTCCAGGGATGGGGCATCTAGCACCTCTCTGGTAACGTGTGCCAGTGTTTTACCATCCTTATGGTATAAAACTTCTTCCTTATAACTAAACTAAATCATTCCCTCCTTCAGTTTAGAACCATTGCCCCCCGTCCTATCCCAACAGGCCCTGCTAAAAAGTTTGTCCCCATCTTTCCTAGAGAGTGGAGGTCACTATGCAGGACAAGCCTGCTAGAACCTGACACCATGGTGTGACATACATCCCAGCACTGCAGCTGCTGATACCAGCTCAGGTATTCTTGCCCCATCCTTCCTTCCACTGCTCAATCCAGGCCTTGCTGCTTTTATGTCAGTTTGATCCTTAGTTCTGTCAATCTGTTTAAATTTCAAATAGGTTTCTTCCTGTATCCGAGTCACCAGGTCTTGCATTACAAGAGACACCAGCTTGATTGAAGAGATGATATAAGATGTATCAGGGCAGGAACCAAACTGCATCTCAAGACACAGAGTCTGCTACATTGCTTCATGTGGGACTTGCAGTGAGGTACAGGATGGTGTTCTGCAAAAGGGCTCTTAAACACAAAGATCTTTAAAGTGTCAGATGCCCAGCAGCAGCTCAGTACCTTGAGCTGTCTACAACTTAGGATCCAACTTTCTGTCCAAGAGAGCATGTCTTACACATGCAGATAAGGTGACACCTCACACCTTCCCAGCAAGGCAAGGCAACAGTCAAATGGATCTTCCTGTGCACCTCAAGAGACCTGACAGTCCTGCATGACACAGTGGATGTCAGCTTTACCTGTAACTGTACATACACACATTAACACTCATTATTGATGGGCCAAGATCTTAAACAAAATACAGCATGGACAACTGATGCCAGAGATTTTCTATGATTAAGGAATAAAGCAAAGGGTTTGCTTTATTGTTGTGTTTTTTTCTCTCCATATGTGAACTCTGAACAGTTTTAAGAGCAAGACTGAACCTGGAGAGAGTGACAAATTACAATTGCAAAGTCCAGATAATATGCTGGCAAATTCCATCCTGCTTATCATGTGCAAATATAGATCAGGGAGGAAAACTGTGCCTCAGCCAGACCAGCCAACATACCAGCTAACAAACCCAACTCAGCATGAAGGGAAGGAAGCCTCCTTTATGGGGAGTATGAGGGAAGATAGGACAAGGACATTTGAGGTCATCAGTTGTGCTGTGGGGCCCACTGGTGTTTCGTGGAGTGGAATTTGCTGGAGGTGAACTCTGCTAGTTACAAACTCCAGATGAGTATCTTGTAGTTCTACATGGGATTGCAGCAAACTATACCCTATTTTTCAAACCCTCCATCAGGAGGGCACCTTGACTGCTGCTTCTGAAGGACTCTGTTGTCCAAACATTGGGTTTCTCTGCACTGAAGGACTTATCAAGCTGCAGTCTGAGATGGTTTTTTTTGTTCTACCTTTTTCTTTGCTTGTCAGTGCCTGATGATAAGGGGCTTTAAGGTCTAGAACTGAGGACTCCCAGGCATTTAAAAATGCAATAAAAATCCATATGGAGAGTTTTCATCTAGTTTGAATTATGTTTTGTACTTATTTTGTCGAGAATCCTCAAAACTATTGCCTTTTGCTTCAGTATCTCTGGGAGGTTAAATGCAGTGTGGTACATTGTTCTTTTGAATCTCCAAATGAGTGGGGAAGATTGAGGCCACAGAGGAACATGTTCATAATTAGACTCATCTTCCTACAGCAATTCTCATGTGTGCACCATCTTCACACTTTCAGAGAGAAAGTGGGGAACACCTTGAAGCAAGCAGACATCTATTGGGATCACTCCTCTTCACAGTGTCAATGGGAATGAAGGAACCAAGGGTTTAAATGTCTCCTCACCATCTAATCCCCTCTGATCCTTGGAGATGACCACATAGAAATATATGGAAACCTCTAACCCTACTGAATTCAAAAGGAAAAGTGAGGGCTCTGGGATTTCAGGAGCACATAGATGGGTGACTATATTCTTTTTATTTCTGTTCATTTTCAAATGCATGTATTAAAAAAGCTGCTGGTCCCAGTTCTATGAGATTTCTGTCTGAGAAATAACACTGTCACATTTGGGAACAGGAGAACAGGACACCCTACACCTCTTCTGTCTGAGAAATAACACTGTCACATTTGGGAACAGGAGAACAGGACACCCTACACTACCTCAAAAGGGCAAAGGGAGGGGGTTGTTTCACCACCAATTTTCTCTCCTACAACCAGTTTAACTGGGGTTCCTAAGGGCCTGGTGATCAAAAGAGAAGTTAATTCTCTGGGTTTTATGTAAAAAATTACCCCTCTCTGCAGTATCACTCCTGTCTCTCCCCACCTCTTCTCTGCATCTGAATCTGTTCTCAAGCCCTTTACACCCCACTTAATCCCCCCTCCTCTTCTCATGGTAAAATCAGTCCTCCACACCAGGCTTCAGCTGTTTTTTGGAGCTTGTCTGCTCACATCACTGAGCAAGGGATGAAGTAATGAAAATTACAAGCTGTGGAAATTTGATCTCTCTATTCTGTAATTACTGCTCTCTGAAATCTGAGAATATATATTTACTTTAATATTCTTGCAGAGGAGGGAAGTATCCCCAAGGCATAAAGGAAAGAGACAGAGAACTAGGAAGAAGGAATAGCACAAAACCATTTGTACTTGATTAAATGTTATATACACTAGTGAGTGGATCTTGCCTTTAAGGCTGGCACAAAATCACAGCATTGAACTCATCTTGGTATTTAGAAGTAGTTAACAATTCCTCTTTGCAATGTACATTTATATATACTCATTTGAAGGTGAGGAGTTGTCATCTTCTGCTTTCCCAACACAAATTACCAGTGTTTTCTGTTTCATAATGATATATTGTCATTTTACTTAAGAGCCTAGATCCTGGAGTCTTGTAAATGCAGTAAGAATCATAGTTGTCAGTCATAAAATAAAATGAAAGAAACTCAATTTACTGGTCTTGAAATTATCACATAAAGCTAGAAAATATGATTAGAGTAAACCCTAAAGGGTCAAAATCTGAAGTGAATTAAAATATCTGCTAGAATTTGTTTTGAACTTGTATAGAACTTCTGAAAATGCCATGATTTTGTGAAAGCAAATTGGCACATGCTATGTCAAAACTACTATTGCTGTTGCAGTAATATCTAATTTGGTAGTTGCTATATAAAGCAAAGTCAGTCTCTGCCATGAAAAGTTTAGACTCTATCTTCTATGATTTTACTGTTCAGATAAAACCATAGAATAAACATGAATGTCAAGTTGAGTACCAAGCTGAGCAGGACTAAAGGGCTAAGGAAACTCTGGCCTTCACTAGTGTAAATCTTCAATGGTTTGGTTTGCTGGCCCTCTAAAACCTGTGAAGGAAAATGCTCAACAAATGTCTTTCCAGAACGGTGTGGTTTTTCTTTCTTATAACATTCTTACACATATGTGTTCATTGTAGCCGTTGTCTTCCTGGCTCTATTGTCCCTTGGATTTCTTTAATGAAAGAGAAAATAATTTTAAAATTGCATAATCAAAAAAATGCTGCTAACAACAGTCTTGTGTTTCAGAGCTATCTGAATGACAAGACCTTCTTTTTGTTTCTGACCCGATCTAGTTCAAGAGTCATTGCCTTCATCTGCTTCACATATTTACAATAAATATAATCCTTGCTGGAATATAAGTTGAGTAACAATGAAAGTCTGGCAGCTGACTTGCCTCCAGAAAGGCAGCCAAATCAATCTCCCAAGATTTTCTCTACTTCTTTTTTCCTCTCCAGAAAAAGTGTGCCCTGAAGTACTACATCTTGAGGGATTTCAGAACCATATTTTTTGAACCCTCTCGTTCCTGGTAGCTTGGTATCACAAAGGCATGAGAACCAAAACAGGGAACATTCTAGAGCACAAAGTACAAGCTTCTGATTGCCAGCGAGTAATGGCTGATGCATTTCTGGGAGAAGCCCAATGTTAAAGCTATTCTGTAGTGCTCTTACCCTTGTGCTCAGCACATTATGAGGAGTAGGGGCCTCAGTGGATGCTGTGTGTCCTGTGTCACCCCCTCAATATTTTTTTTCAGAAAAACTTCATGAAGAAGTGTCTACACAGAAATCATTCTTCATATGTTTTTATTTTTCCCCTTGGTTTATTAATTATATGAAAGGACAATATGTTATCTCTTTCCCAGTTTCCTTTCTCTCACTGTTCTCACGACATTTGCAGACCTAGGCAAGTAATTAACACATGTAGTTGATTTAATTTCATATTTGTTTGCTGCCTGCAACAAATTTACCCTGTAAGCACTGTGCCATCCCTAGAGGATATAGCTTTTGTTACAGCTTTTGCTTTTATAACTTTCTGCTGCTATTGAGAAGATTTTCTAAGTTATTAAAAAGTCTTACAGACCAAGAGTTAAGTCTAAGTGATCTTTGAATTCTGCCTAAGTTAGGCTTGGCCCCACAAATTGTTGCAGGGAATTTATCCAAAGTACTAAACAAAAAATCTAAAAAGAAGTAATTTTTTTTCATTATCTAGTCAACAATGCTGTGAGAAATTTAGGATTTTCTGATATTCTGGCTTGCCTATTTTTGAAAATTATCTGAAATTTGCATGAAGTTTTTTATAGCCTTGGGCTAAAACACATTTCTTGTGCCTGTACCCATCATCTTTCACCAAAGAATGAGAAGCAAATTATTTGAAATGCAATATTCATTTAAATGCAATATGTCTGCTTGTAGGTCTTCAGTTTGAATTACAAAAATCTATCACTCACTTTTGAATGAAAGCTAAAAATCAGATATCTGCTCTCCCTCTGTCACAAGTGCAGAGAAAACAGACATTTCCAGAGAGAGGTTCTTGTCACCAGATATAGCTACCAACATCCCAAGGCCTGCAGGGAGTCTAGATGACCAAAAAAACTGGATGTTGAGCTTGCAGATGAGAGGATGCTCACTTAAAAAAGGTGAGATGAGTCATATTACAAGATTCTTAGAGTATCTACAGCTCATACCTGCTTCCACATAGCCAGACTGTTCAAATAATTGGTCCTGTTAGGAGTAATTCAATAAACTATTTGTACCTATATGGATCTAGGGTTTTTCTTCAGCCGTGGACTGATGGAAATAAAACCATTTGTGAGATCTTTCCTAGAGCTTTCACCTGCTCCTGAAGTGATGACAACAGTAAGTCAATGAAATCCAGAGCACCCCAAAGGCCCTAAGGATTTTGATTTCACTGACTAATCCATGGTTAGAATGTCTAAAATAACACAGTGAAGAATAAGTTTGTTATAAATGGCTTACTGCATCCTCCTGCCACTCCAGCCACAACCCACATCCAAGATAAACCTGAGACATACAAGGGCCAAACAGCCATAGGTCACTTTTCCACCCCCTAGCTCATCTCATTTCTGACAGAAGGCAGTTGACAAGGCAAGTTAAAGCCAACACCACTGGAAGTTCCTTCCCTGCTTTAGGGAATTGGATAAGCTTCTTTCGCAGCTGTTCTGGTCCATCAGAGCGGAACAGAACAATTAGGGTCTGTATCTGATGTATGGATCCCTGTGTCGGGAAAGCCACTGTTAATAGAATCTTTTTTACACATAACACTCAATACTTACTCCTGACCTTATTTATATTAGTCCAACAACCAATAGTGCTTCTACCTACAGTGAAGCTTCAACTGGTTTTAACCATACATGTGATCTCAGAGTCATCAAAATCAGATGTAAAAATCACCAAATAAATCACTTTCCTGACTAACTAGAATTACTCTTTATATTCCAGTGTCCAGGCTGAATATCTCTTCTCCAGAAAGATTCTGTGTAAATTAAAAGCTCAAGAGAAGCTGTTCCAATCAATTGGATCAATGACACAGCAACTAAAACTACATTAAGTAGGGCCTTGATACAATAAACTACGACAACTAGGAAAGGAGTTGTTTGATTTTATTGGGACATTGATTTGTGAACTAAAGTTTCCCTAAGTTATCTACTGTAACAGATTGCAACAGCTACTTTAGAGACCTTGCAAACCTCTTCTGGGTCAGTTATCTAAAAAAGTATTTCTAAGCTGTAACCTTGAAAGAATCTCCTTTAGTCACATAGCCACAGCAAAACATACATTTAGTGGACTACCTTTGGTTGTAGTTGTTACTTTGCTTGAACTTACATGTGTCCCACTTGAATAGGTTGCTGACCTTTCCTCATATTGAATATTGTAGAATCATTGGATCATTTGGGTTGGAAGGGACCTTAAAGATTCAAACCCCCTGACATGGGCAGGGAACCTTCCACTGGATCAGGTTTCTCAGAGCTCCATCCAGCCTGGTCTTGAACACCTCCAGGGATGGAGCACCTACAGCCTTTCTGGGAAATACGTTCCAGTGCCTCACCACCCTCACAATAAAGAATTTCTTCCTAATATCTAATCTAAACCTGCTCTTCTTCAGCTTAAGGCCATTCTCCTTGTCCTACCACTACATTGTGAAAAGTCCCTCTCCAGCCTTCTTGTAGGCCTACTTTCAGGTACTGGAAAGTTCTGTAAGGTCGCCCCAGAGCCTTCTCTTCTCCAGGATAAAGACCCCCAACTCTCTCACCCTGTCTTCATAAGAGAGGTGCTCCTGTCCTGTGATCAACTTCGCATCCCTCCTCTGGGAACAAGTCCATGTCTTTCTTGTGTTGGGGGCCCCAGAGGTGGATGCAGGACTCCAGGGTGTCACAAGGGCAGAGTAGAGGGCAAGAATCACCCTCTGGACCTGCTGGTCACACTTCTTTTTGATTCAGCCCCAAGTGCAGTAGAGTCCTACTGAGCTTTTCACAACCAACACCCCCCAAGTCCTTTTCCCCAGGGCTGCTCTCAGTCCATTCTGCACCCATCCTGTATATTTGCTTGGGATTGCCATGACCCAGGTGCAGGACCTTGCATTTGGCCTTGCTGAACTTCATGAGCTTCACACAGGCCCACGTCTCCAACCTGTCTAGATTCCTCTGGATGGCATCCCTTCCCTATAGTGACTTGGCACAGCTTGGTGTGGTCAGAAAATTTGCCATGTTGACAACAATAAATTCAAAATTCTTCAAATAAAACCCAATATTTTTTAATTATCCTTCTTCAGGAGATTTAATACCTTAAGGCTGGTTTTCTAATCAAAGCTAATTGTCAAGGTTCCCACAATTTTAAAGAGAACATGAGGAACATCTGCAGTGTGATTTATTTCCCCTTCCTTAATCAAGATGGGCTGAATTGCTTTCTTGAAGTAGATTTCTATAAGAAAAGATAAGTGTTACCTTGGAATGCCTGACTTTATATCTTCAGTTGCTTTTATCTCTTTATAGTCCTTCAATATATTAACTCACAGCCTCATCATTAACTCTGGGCCACGAGTCATTGTCCTGTTATTGCCCTCAAGTGTTAGGGTGTTGTAAACCACTGAGTTGTCTTCAAATTTGGTGCAGTGTCTCTTTTGTGCAATCAATGAAGTCAACACAGTATTTCTGATATACCTCAGAAAGGCAGATTCCATAATGTTTGATGACTCAACGTAGTATATTCATTAAATTATTATACATCTGTTTTCTTAGCTAGCAGCTCCATGCACATAATGAGGAATCTCACCTGCACGGTCAGGACAGATTTTGCCAGCCAGTTTACACTCCATGGTGACCAGGACTTTGGCACCAACTGAAGAGCAGTTCCTCAGATGATAAACCACAGCTCCCTGATATGCACTCAGCTCTGCTTAGGTGTTAAAGTCAAATGAGTCAAATAGAGGACCTGCATTTTGTCACAGTTTCGCAAGAAAGTGAGAGAAAGGCTGGGCAGGGAAGTCTGAAGTTACATTTCGCTTTCTTCCCCTTCTCCAGCAAACACCAGACCTATCCCTTGCTTGTGGATGGTGGCACATTCTCATAGGTGTGTAACACATGGACTTGTTAAAGAGATAAAGTGGTGTGTGTTTAGGAACACACCTGTATTTATTCATCAGTGGGCACCAGAGAAATGAAGAGGAGACAGTTAAATGCAAGAGGAACTCTGACCCAGGGGCTCTGCTGATGTGTTCCAGGCAATGAGTGATAAGGCCTCTTGAAAGTCCACTTTATGGGAATAGATGGACTTTAAATAAAATAAATTTGTTGTGTATGTTACAACATGATCATTTTCACAGCAGTTATTTTTCATCCTGTCATACATGAAATCCCTATTTGTGCTTGGTCTTTGCATATTAAGTGCTTTAAGTAATTAATTTTGAGTTAATTATTTTTAAATTGAATGTTACAATTAACCCATCAGCCCAGGTACAAAAATCCAGTTCCATTTTCAGTGTTTCCATTTGTTTAAAGTTTATTAATACAGTTGCACCCTTCCCAGTTAAAATTTTCCCAGTTAAAAATCACAAACTTGCCCCTTCTCAAAATTCAAACCACCTATACACCATAAGAGTTACCTTTCCTGTGTTTACTGTATACTTTTACAAGTGTTTTGAGGTGTGTTGGATGTATTTTAATACTTTTTGTAGGTGTTTCACTTGCATTTTGATTCCAAGGCCAAAACCCCCCACCCAGTCTTAATAGCCAGCAGCTATTTTTAGCCACGGCCATTACTCTGCAGGCAAGTCCCATGGCAACCTGAATACCTGAATTTTAATGAAGGCATTGTATTCCCTTATCTCTAACTGATACCACCCCCCTTGACAACGATGAGCCATTGGTGGACGGAGATGATCCATCAAAGGGAAAGCACCAATCGCCTTGGACCGAAGGGGCGGGCTGTGGGAGGACTGGGGGCGGAGCAAAAACTATAAAAAGGACGAAGCAAAGCGGTGGGCTCTCTTCTCTCTTCCCCTCTTGCTCTCTCCAGACTAGCTGTGGGAGACATCGGTGCTAGGCATTAAAAGCCTTACCCCTTTTAAGGGGCTTTTAGTAATTTTTTAAAGTCAACCCAGCACTGCAAGTTCTTTTTCTCTACCTGAGGTCTAGTGCTGTCTCAGCCAGAAGATCTCAAATCCCTGCGCTCCTGGGGCATACCATCTACCGAGCCATAGGATCCCAAACTTTTATATTTTTCTGATTTCTGTAATTTTTCAATTTTTCTGTTTTCAATAAATTAATCTTTTTAAGAGTTGTCTCATTTCTCACACATCCTAAGTTGTGTAGGGCATTCAGAAACAAGGTATGGAGGACTGACAGGAAGGGAAACTTGTCTCATAGATTGCTAGAAATAGCACAAAGGTTTCATACAGATCAGCTAAGACAGTTCACACCTTGTGACTCTGTGATGATAAATCCTCACTTGTTTACATAAAATATGGATGATGATAATATCCTCAGATGAATACCCATCCATAGCTTACTTCATTGGTTTTGACAAAAAAAGACAAAACTTTTCCAGGCACTTGATTGTCTATCCATGGCCTGAAAAAATAAATGCTTTCTGATAATGGACCCTGCAACACAACTAGGATCTAAATGTCTACTAAAGGACAACATCAAATTATTCCCAGATAATTCAACTATCTCTGCAAGAAATGATATATAAGCTGCTATGAAAGTTTAAAAAAGTAAGCTGGAAAAGAACCATGAGTTTCTAGACATAAAGCAGATGACACAGGATTCATGACTGAATTCTTCTCTAATCTCTGATAACAAAAATAAAACAATCTAGGCAAATTCCAGGCAAAAACTACAAACTGTAAGAAACTGAGTTGTCTTACACTTTTTTTGTATACATAAGACCCAGAGTGCCCTGAAGGCTTTACTTTTAAAACTGAGAGTATCTTGGTGAGAGGCTTATCTTTGTGCCTCCAGTTGGAGGACAGTATCACAATTGTAGGGGAATATATTGCAATTGTCTCTGAAGAAAATTGAAACAGAAAGGCTTCATCTGGTGACGGGGGGAATTTAATAATGGTGCATCAAAATGGTTTGTGCAACCATTCCTGTAGCATTCTGCTTCTCTGCCTCAAAGTCAGGTTAGAAATAGGAGCATCCAAAGAAAAAGAGCAGCTGGAAAACCCATATCCATGTAGCTAGTACTGTTAAAGATAATATTATTTTATTATTGCTATGGTATTACAGAAGTGCCTATATATTTCCTCTGAGATTTATCTAGAGTTGTGTTAGATGCTGTATAAATAGGATAAGGTAGTCCCAGCTGAAGTCAATGGAAAGATCCTTTGGTAGAATTTAGATCAAGCCACAGATGTTCTGAAGTTCCCAAAAGGTAGCTATTTGTAACTCTTTTCTGTCTCTCTAAATTCACATGAGGGGAACTGACAAACAAAAATATCAATACAAAGTTTAACATGATGCAACAGACCTGTTGGAAAAGCTGGTAGAAGAAGGAGGATAAAGGCAGGTGTATCCTGGAAAGAGTGATATTAAACCAGATGCTGCACTTCAGTTTTAATGTATTTAACAGCCTTTGGAGCATCCACTTAGCCAGCAAGGTCATTCCATCTTTGAACTCATGTCAGCTCAGACTTGGGAGTATTGCTTGGTTAAATTTCCATGTTCTCTTGTACTAATAGTGTAAACATTCTCCACCCTCGAAACAGCCCCCAATGTTTGTCTTTATTATCTTCATATAAATGTCAAACGCTATTTGCTTGCATTTGCATAGAGCCGCTCTGCTTGTCACTATGATTAAAGAACTGGTATCACAGCTGCACAGCACAACCTGAGGGGGAAGAAGGAAGAGTCAGTCTGCTCCTCTCAGGCAGAAAATATTGTGGAATTGTTGGCACAGTGGGTAGGTGCACTTGTTCTGGGGAAAGAAGGGAAAATGTATTCATCAGAACCAGTAACAGAAATAAGGCAAGTGAAATGATAAACTACTTGTTCCCTAAGGGGAGGAATCTGCACATCCTTTTCCTTTCTCTCCCATTGACTGATTTTGTAATTAGGCATTAATCACTTCAGCCTCTTGCCCAGTGTTTCCCTTTCCACAGTTTATTTAAATCTGTTTAGATCTTGATGTCTTCAAAGAAAAGTTTCCCTCCTACTCTATTTTTATGCTGCACCTAGCACAAAGTAGCAGCAACCATTGTTTCAGTGTCTATTTGCTGAAATCTAGAAGGTTATTAAGAGAAGGAAGTTAAGATGCTTATGGGAATAGATCAGTAATTAGGAAGGATGTGAATACTTTGTATAAAGAACAGAATATAGATATTTCAGATCCCTTTGAATTGCCGGGTAATGTCACTGAGGAGCAAAGGGAAGCTTATCCTCGAGCCTGTTGTGCTCCCCTTGTGTCTGGAAGGACTCAGAGGGACAGTACTTGGCACAGCCCAAGAACAGCTGATCTGGCACCAGTCAATGTTGTGAGAGCCTCCATCTTTTTCTAACACCTTGTCTTTAGGTAGTGCCACTTGTCAGTAAATTTCAAGTGCTTCCCCTTCTCTGCTTAGTACCTGAATACCCTGAGGCTCAGACAGCTGGAGTGCAGCTTGGGATTACTCCATTTGCCCCAGCCTTGAGGGCAAAAAAGGCTGTGCTGGTAATGGGTACTGAGCTGGAGGTGGTGAGCTAATAGCAAACTACAACCGAATGCACTGATGACAGTCTGTGCTACAGCTGTTAGGCAATACAGCCACACATGTAGCTGATTATGTCCCTGAATAAATCCCTCCTTAACCTGGAACATGACAGTTTGATATCTCAATGAATACTCTTGTCCTCTCTAGCAGAATTGCCAATCATCTCCTACTAAATAATTTTAGACTAGTTTTTTTGTACATGTGTGTAAAACTCTAGCTAATGGAAATGCCTGAGCATGAATTCAGGTGCATAATTTCAAGAACACAGGTTTAAGAAAAGATCTATTTATGTATGGATTTATTTTAATTTTGATACGGTTGGTGCTGTCATGTGATGCTGACAGTCTCTCTGTAGCATTCATTACAACAAGAAATTGTTCTTTTCTTATCTTGTAAACCTATTCCCTGCCACTGAAAGTCTGTATACTGTTGGCTAATGATAGTGGTAAAAAGTAGCCCCTTTTTCATTTTATTCCATATACGTTTTGTCTATATGTTATTTTGACTTCCTCCTTCCTCCAAGGGTCTGTATGTGCTCCTTCAAAGTCTATGAGAAGATGCTGGATAAAATCCTTTGCAAATCTATCCCTCCATTCCCATGTGTGGATTTTCCATTCCTGTGATAATTTCTGAAACCAACCTCTGCCTCTCCCCACCTCTATTTTTGCCATGTCTCGCTACAGCTGGATGCAGACTTCCAGGTGAGGAAGTAATATTTTCTCTAGTATTTTCTGTTCTTTTCCATGCTCTTGCTTGCTGCTGGGTTGGTTTTCAGCTACCAGTCCAGGGAGGGAAGGCAGTACACCAGCAAGCCAAGGCTGCTTTCTTCAGCTTAATAGAATCTGTTCATGTGCTTGCAGCATCCTCAAAGGGCCTCTGTGTTTTGCTTTTGGCTGGGATAGAGTTCATTTTCTCCATAGTACCTGGCATAGGGTTGTATTTTGGATTTGTGCTGGAAACAGTGTTGATAACACAAGGATGTTTCTGTGTTATCTGTCAGCCCAGCAGTGCTGACACAGAGTCAAGGCCTTTTCTGCTCCTCACCCACCCCACCAGTGAGGAGTGCACAAGGAGTTGGAAGGGGACACAGTTGAAATAGTTGACCCCAACTGACCCAAGAGATATTCCATACCATATGGAATCATATAAAGCTGGGGAAGAAGAAGTAAGGAGAGTGTTTTTGGAGTGATTTTCAGAGTATTTTTTTCCCAGAACACAGTTATGTGTGATGGTGCCCTGCTTTTCCTAAGGGTGGCTGAACATCTGCCTGCCCATGGGAATGAGTGAATCAATTCCTTGTTTTGTGCACATGGCTTTTGCTTTACCCATAAAACTGTCTTTATCTAAACACATGAGTTTTCTCACTTTTTTGATTCTCTACCCCATCCCATTGAGGGGAAAGTGAGCAAGCAGCTGTGTGGGGCTGAGTTTCCAGCTGGGCTTAAACCACAACACTGACTTCTGGTTTATCTATAGGACTTTAAATAGGACTTTAAAGAAATGGGAGTCAACCATGATGCCCTTTCAAAGCAATTGAGCTACCAAACACAGTAAAAACTTTGCTTTTAACTTCCTGGGGAAGCTCAAGCGACTTCAGGGAAGAGCTGTGTGTAAATTTTCTGATTTTCACTCCTATATGTTTGTGTTAGCCCTGATTTGCATAATGTTATTCAGGTTTCTCCATTAGCTCTTTCTATCCTGCACATCTTCCTCCTGGACACCCAACTCCAACTGCTCTCTGATAGTTGCTTGAGATTTGTGCATTGTTGTCTCACACCAGAGTGGTCCAGTTTTGCTATCAAACACTGTGCCAGGAATGTGCTTCTGGGGAACTCTAGAGAAAATTAAAGTGCTCCATGGCAGGCTATCACTTCTTGCCAGGGTTTAAATCTGTGATTGAACACAAATCTGACAGCACTGTGGCTGCTGTGGGGCTGTGGCTGCTGCCCACCAATTATCTCATGACACCAAATCAGCCTCCACAATAACTGATGGCAGTTTTATCCACCTAAAACTAACTCTCTGGTCTCAGCTGACCCATTATGTTCTTTTGACAGTCAGCAGAAATCTTTTGGTGGTTTATTCAGCCTATTCATCTTCAGCATCAAAATTACATGTACATATAACTAAATATTCCATGGTCTCTGTATTGTTGAAGCCAGCTGACACATGAGGCCTCATGCCAACTCTCACAAGTCCAGAACAGAGTAGCTGCATAAAAACCATGCTGAGGACCAGTGTGGAGATTCAAGTGCCAGTACCTGGGTACATGGCTTGGCTTTCAAGTTCATGGTGCCATGGAGTCCAGAAGGACCTTGGATGTATTGTAACTGTGCAGCTTGGCCTCTGCTTCAAGATGAAGTACCCCCAGAGAAGTGCTCCTCACCCTAGTTGTTATGGCATAGATTTTCTTAGGACAACAGATCCCTGTTGCTGTCACACTCACAGTTATTCTGGAGATGACATGTTATTCATGTTCCCTGTTAAAGCTGGCCCACTGTATGGAAGAGAGCTCAAGAGTCTTGGGTGAGGTAAAGGAAGCAAAAATAAGCAAAAGTAAGTCTGATCCACAGCCCTGTGAGATCACTCACTTGGCTGAGGAGTCCTGAGTTCCAGTCTTTTCTTTTAGGGATTTTTCATGCGTCTTTCTTTTTTTCTTCTTTTTTTTCTTTTTCCTTTTTTTTTTTTTCAGTGGAGTGTTCACTGTGACATGAATAGGCAGACAAATGGAGCAAGCTCTGTAGTCCAGGAGTCACTGCATCTGGACTATTCTGGACTACTCCTTCTCTGTGCACTAATCACTTTGCCAAGCATTGCAAGGCCTAAGACTCCTTTAGGGTCTACTCTGCACTTTATATTATATAAGAAGCATTTGAATTACTGGATAAACAGAGTCATCCACTCACAAAAGATGCTTGAACAGAACTCAACCCATAGGCCACATGATAGCAGGGTATTTGCAGTTCGGGGCAACTTCTCATGCCCAGATGTCACAGCATCCAGCCCTTGTGTGCCTCTTGCTGCCCTAAGTAAAGGCACAGTCATCCTCCCATGAAGGATTTGTCTCTGACAAATCAAGGGAAGATGATCCTCAGCACAATCTGCCCGACTGCTGGAACTGTCAGTCCAGCAAAAATTCTACCCCAATAATGTCATTGTAGCCTATTAGAAAAGAATTTTTGGCAGCTTCTCATGGTTTGTGAATACTAATCATTTGCTAATTGTCTGTCTCTTTGATGGAATGCTGGACTCTGCCAAGAGGCATTGCTCTAGGCACAGCTTTCTACTTAATATGACAGCTCAAGGCCAAAACTGCTCCTGATAGATTCCCCATGGAAACTCATTGGCTTTAATGAGATTGTGCTGTTTGTGAACCAAGGAGTTTGGCACCAAGATCCTGATTGTATTGATTCATAAGCTAATAACTACAAAGGACCATTAAGACATTCTAGACATTAGCAATTACTCAGGAAAGAAAATAAACTTCCTGAAAGTGATGATGTTGATCCAAATAGTCTTTAGAAAGATGTGCCAGTTCAAGAGAAATGGGTTGGCATAGAGTGCTTTCCAAAGCCCTGCTTATAAGAGGCTCTGAGCAAACTCACCCACAGAAGTGGGGTTGTGACAAACTGGGCTTTAGTGTGGGCTTGTGGCACCCAAGTCATAAGGGAGGGCAGCTGCTTTGCCCTGAGCTAGCAGCAGGGCTCACCAGTTCCAGCTTAGCCACGCTGCAGTCACACAGAGTCTATCTCTTGTTAACATGCTAAATTACCTTTGCCTCATGCTATTCCTGTGCCTTAGCATCTCCATTTCGGTTTGCCATGCAATGCTCCTTCTCCAAGTTGCATTTCCCTCTCCCCACTTTTCCTTTGAAAGCAGAGGCAGGAGTTGAGTGTGTCTGTACATATGGCTTCACTTTCCTAGTCAGGGAACAACTGAAGGCTGACAACTTCCCTTTTCACATCTTAATTTAGGTGAGAAGCGCTTTGCTAGAGACAGTGACCTTTACTTCTCTGAAAATGCTATTCACAATTATGCCACTGTCTAAATAATGTCTGTGGGTATATTGAGGTGAACTGGGCACCTCGTAAATAATTCCACTAAAGTCCATTACTGGTGAAACAAAGAACAGAGAGAAACTTACTTACGGGAGAGATTTTCAATTTGAGACACTGCCTCATTTATTTTCCTTCCTTTGTCTGTCCCACAGTAGGAGGAGAAATACAGCAAGGGGAGAGGAAAAAAAAAAAAAGAAAGTGAGGTTTCTGAAAATATGAGAGCTTCATCTTCATTCTTCTTTTCAGGAATATACATTTGGAAATTGGAATATTTTGGTGAATTAAGTTCACCAAGCTTGTAGAAACAGATTTATGTAGGACAAGTTCATTTTGTCCATTTTATTGGATATATGACACCAAACTCAGAAGAACTTGCCTATTAGGGACAAAATGCATCTAATGATACCCTGCAAACCTCTGAAATGCTATTAATGAAGACAAATGAAACTCAAGGACAAAAAAATTATTTCTAAGCATATGAAATGCTTCTTATGCACATTTTTCACTGGACTTGAAAGAAAAAATCATTAAAAACACCAGAACCAGAATATATGCTTTATTGTTGCTTTGAAATGTGAGTCATTAAAAAAACACTAGTTAAGAAAATGAGTGGTCTTTGAAGGTATCAAAAAGACTAATGCTACAGATACTATCTGCAGTTATAGAACTTAATTTAATTCTTGCTTCCCACCATTTTTTAGTAGTTTAATTTCAGCAGTTCCTTCACAAAATTACAGAGTAGATTTTGCTCAGCTCCATTTCAAATGCTTCAGGGAATGAAATAATTTCCAAAACTGTGCACATCATTCTGAATCTTTCTGTGAGTGACAGGAGTAGTTAGCAAGAATTGGTTTTAATTTTATCATATTGTTAAGGTAAGCATACCTGTCATTCAGAGCAGAATAACGAAGTGCCAATCAATTTGTTTAATTACTAATCACTAAAGGTTGAGTGCAACCTAAAGACTTCATGGACAAATGCACAGTTGCAACAGCTGCTTTGTTCATGACTTTTTCTTTACTTTTGTCTCCTCTTTGGAGATCAGCTCTGATTTTTCAGGATCAGAATCTCTGTCATGTAAGAATATACTCGTGATTCTTGATTGTGTGGAAAAAACCCCAAAACTCTATGCAGTCACCTACAGCTGATAATACAATTCTTCTGTGCTGGGGAAAATAGATGACTTTGCATGGATTAGGTCTGCAGCCAGAACACAACCAGGACCAGGACCCAGGACCTTCTGGAGAAAGCAAGATGATTACAAGCTGGAGTGTTTGACCTGTGAAAAGAGGCTTGCTCAGTCTGGAAAAAAGGAGGCATTGGAAGGATCTGATAGCAGCTTTTCAGTGCTTACAGGAAGGTCATTGATAAGCACAGCTGTCTTTAGGAATTCTGCCAGCCCTGAAAGGGCATTTGGCAATAGATGAGGGCTTCCAGGATTCTTCCTACAAGAGTCTCCATATCATTAGTGGGGATTTCTGTGTAGGCTGAATTCAGGCATGATGAAATCTTCAGTGATTTAAAAAATCCTATGTGAGAATTTCATATAAGCTCCACAAGTATAAACCCCTCTGCTCTTCATTTAGAGGACAGAAAATACAGGGAAGTATGAAAGTCCCAGAAACCATCTGAGTGTGGTGAATAAATGTGTTAGGGAACTGTGGAAGCACCAACTTTATCATCAGCTCTCCACATTCAGATAAGTTTGGATCAACTGGATACCCAGGAATCTCCATCATCTTTCTGGAAATCTGCATTCACCTCTAGATTCAGCATCTTCAGCCAGCATCCTTCAGAACTGCCTCTAGACCCTGCCAAATGAAATAAAAATCTAAGATATACTTTATAATTCTGGAATTATTTCAAATGGTATTTCTCTGGGGTTGAAATGCCAGACTACTTATCTTCCTTGAGTACTGTGTTCAGTTTTCAGTCAGTCACTTCAAAAAGGACATTGAGATGCTGGAGCATGTCCAAAGATGGGCAACAAAGCTGGGGAAGGGTCGGGAGCACAAGTCTGATGAGGAGCTGCTGAGTGAGCTGGGGGTGTTTAGTCTGGAGAAGAGGCTCAGGACAGACCTTACCACTCTCTACAACTCCCTGAAAGGAGGTTGTAGCCAGGTGGGGGTCAAGTCCTTCTGCCATGTCTCAAACAAAAGAATGAGAGGAAATTACCTTAAGTTGCAGCAAAGGAGGTTCAGATTACATACTAAAAAAAAAAAAAAAAAATTCACTGAAAGACTGGTTAGGCATTGGAATAAGTTGCCCAGGGTGTCTGAGTCACTCTCTCTGGAAGTGTTCAAGGCTTGTCTGGATGTGGCACTTGGGATTGGTTTAGAAGCAGTTATGGTGGTGCTGGTTTGACAGTTGGACAAGATAATTTTGAAGGTCTCTTCCAGCCTTGATGATTCTGTGATTCTGTGACTCCTAAATGGTTGCTCCTATATCTGGGAGACCTAAGTGATTTTTATACATCATTGAAACTGATGGGACTTCATTATGGTGCTGACCATGACCTTTGAAAAGGCACTGCATCTCCAGAGGTCCACTTCTGCTGCCGTCCATTGATAATGAAGGAAACTGTTATTGATGGAGTGTGCAGGACACACAGCTGAATTTTTCTAGTTCTGTCTGATACAGAAGAATCTTCTCCATATATACAAGTTAATTTACAATGTGGGCACAGTAGTGGCTAGTTAGGGTTGAGCTTAGAGAACAGCACCATGCTATCTCTGAATTTGTAAAATGACTGCTATTTGCTTCTAATATATACAGACTGGTTATAAAAATTGCTGGCAGATTTATAGTTTTCTGTACTTCATAAAGAAAAGAACAAAATCTAAAGTACTCAGGAGGACAAAATCACACTTGGACATATAGGCAAGCATTAGGTTGCCTTTCTAGGGAAGTCCCAGCACTTTCTTAAATAGCAGTTAAAAAGTCTCTCTCAAACAATTTCCTTATAAATGCACATACTCCAAAGGTCAAGCCAGAGCCATTGTGAAATAGGCTTTAAAAGAAGCATAAAAATCCTGTCTGACACAGAGTCGGTGGCAATTGAAAAAGCAAAGACTGGGAAGGTTAAAGGCTAATTACTAGAAGAAATCTGGCCTGCTGGCCTGAGGTCTTTTGCGTGGGAGCAGAGTCAAATTGGAGTTGTGGGATTAATTGGGTGAAAGACATTGTCACCTTGACATTCATGAAAGTACTTGAGAAGAGCACTGTTTGCTGATATACTGCGGACAGTTCGTTTGAACCACAGAGGTAAGATATCTCTTTTCCACAAAGACTTCACCTTTGCTTTTTAATTGGTGTCAAATACAAAAATTAAAATCTCTGGTGTGAGAAACCATGGCACATATTTTCTGAAGTTTGTAAATGTCTTCCTGCTCTCACTGTAATATATGAAAAGTAAATGTATATCCCAAGGACAAAATTTTCAAAAACCCTTGGCTTAACAAAACGAAGAGTGTACAACTTGCAAGCTGTAAGTCCCCTTGGAGCTCTTTGTGCTGTAGGAACATAATGAGCAGCTCTTTGTGCTTCTTATAAATAACTCCGACATCCACTGATCAGCAGCATGACCTCAAGCCAGACAATTCAGCTCTCTACTTCTCTTTACCCAATAATTGTGATACCATGAATAGATATTGTATCATGGGGGATGACAGTTTGGCTACAAGGGAACCAAGTACAGTTCTATGCACAATAAATACTGTTTGCTGCAAAATTTCACTGCAGTCCTATTATATCAATGCACAGAATTGTCCTTTCCTTCTGCTACATCATTTACTCATGTTCATTCTTCAGCGCCATGGCATAAGATACCTCTTCATTAAAGTTTAGACTTCAGGGTACTTTTATCCCTTCAGGCTACTTTTGAAGCATGGAGTAGGACATGCTTGGACAGTTTTGTGAACTGGAAGTATAAATTAACACTGCTGATCCCGCCTTATTAATGCTTCAGTATACCTCAGATCTTCTTGTAAAGGCCAGTGAATACAGTGCAGGTCTCTCTCATTGATAATTTTTTTATTTTTTTCACCTCAGCATTGCACTCTAGCAGAAAATAAATGAGATTTCAAGAGAAATTCCCCAGCTTTCAAATCTGAATCCTGTCCAGCATGCTAGTCTCACTCCTGTGCAGAAGCATGATAAGCATTAAGAGCCTGGTAAATCCCCAGCAGATACAGCTGACATCCACTCTGGTTCAGCACTCTTCATACAGCTGCCAAAGCCTGCCCAGGGTTTCTGTGTGATATGATAATCCAGTGATTCCAGAGGAGTCATCTTTCAAGGTGACAAAAACTTTGCACATCTGGAAATTTAGTTTGGTCAAGTGTTATAGAAGGACTGGTAGACACAGTCTCCCCAAAACTGGACACAGCAGTTCCCTGAATCCAAAATGGAAGAAAAGCTCTGTTCTGCTTTTCAAGTGCTTTAGAAGACATAATAATCCTCCAAACCCTTAATTGAGTTACGATTCTAGTGAAAAGGACTGGTCATTTTTATGAGATATAATTATCTCACAGTGTTCATCTGTTAAGCCTGCACTATGAAATACTCTGTTGAAGGTAATCAATGTTTCACTGCCAGTGGATGTGAGACCAGGATTTCAGACACAGAATATCAATGGCAAGTTATGTGGCTTGAGAAGTGAGACATAGCCAAAGATTCTTTACTTTCTCATTAATTCAGATGGGAATATGCACTGAATGCTGCATTTTAGTAAAAGCAAGTGCCTCATGGAGCATTTCAAACAAGGTGACTTTCACCTTAACAAAGGAAAGAAGAAGCAAGCTCATGACCAAGTGGGAATCTTTCTGTCAATTCAAAATCTTCAGAAAGTGAAACATGTCCAGTTTATTCTGTTCTAAGAGTGTTTTCACTGTTTCCCAGATAGAGGAAGTAAAAATTTTAAATAGGAATGAATTCTCAGATTATTGATTTAAATTGAATTTTGAGGTTACAGTTCAAGTTCAAAGAAACCGTTTGTTGGGCCAGAAATTCACAAGCATGAAAAGTCCTACTCAGTCCCAGCCTGCAGATCTAACTTACTATAGCAGCTCTATTGAAAGCAGACTGTCACAAGGTGAAGAAAAAAAGTAAGAGTGATAGATGCAACAAAAGTCATGGACGCACAAAAGCCAGCACCAAAAACCAGAGGTGGACAAAAGCCACTTAAGCTAAAAGATCACATTTATCATCTTAACAAATGCTTGCAAATTGTGCCTAGATATATTTAGTTAGAAAGTAGAAGCCAGTTTCTGGTCTCAAAGAAGTAAATATGTTTATCAGCCTCCTCAATATGAAAACTGGGAATAAACTTAAGATGGCATTTGATAAAGGTATAAATGGAATCAGAGACAGCTTCAGGTACACACAAACTATGCAGCTGCTAGTGTAGGTACTAGGGTGACCAGAGCAACAAAAAATTGATCAGACTCCCTAGACACCTCTATTTCAGTGCAGATTTGTGAGTCAAACTCAGGCAAACCTTCCATTTTTTCTAAGAAACAGCCCCATGACCCCTCCTGTCCCTCCCATCAGGGTGGGAGCAGCTGAGCCAGTGCCGTCTCTGCACGAAGGAAGCAGGGCTGGACCACGGGCTGGAGGTGTTCCCACAGCCAGAGGCCTTGGCCTTGGACACAGTGTGGGATGGACACGGTGTCAGCAAGCAGTGCTGCGAGGTGACGTTTAGGGACAGAGGCCATGTGCCATCTGTGTCTTCAGTGCTCAGGAATGGGGGTATTACAGAGCAGCCATCAAAGTAAAAGCTGCCTGCACTAATGAGAAATGGGAACTGCCTGTGGTGGTCTGCAGTTTTCTGTTTGGTTTTCAGTCCACATTCCTAACTTCAGTCCTCATCAAGTCAGTTCTGCCCTAGCCTCTTACATTATGAAAACTGATTTACATATCCAAACAAATGGCCCTCGATGGGAATATTCAGGCTGACAAAACATAATTCATGCTCATCCATTTTAGAGCTATCTTTGCATTAAAGAAAGATTAACAAACAAAACCAAGGAGATAAAGAAAGAAATGTCCTGGAACCACTGGGAATTTTGAGAAACTATTCAACCATCCATGTACATTCATGAAGAAGGGGTTGGAGGTATAGAGATTTCCCAGTTGACACGTTTCTCCACTTGTGAACATGCTGAAAGATCACTCATACGTTTTCAATGAAGTCACTGACAGTCAAGAATGCTGGAGGCAACAGCTGTTGGAGATTGATTTACCCCAAGGCTATTTAATCTCTCAGCCTCTCATAAGGATGCTTGCTAGGGGGGAAGGTAAAAAAGCACAACTAAAAATTGTATTGCTTTCAGCAGCTGTTGTTATTCCTGAAAGCCAAGAATGGGTCAAAAAAATGTGATGAAAGTCTTGGATTGTTATCAGCTATAGGGGTGGCCAAAGCTTACTGCTTCCTTTGGGGGTAGGATTTCCTTTGTGGAATGAAATACAGTAAAATTGCTAACTCCAAGAGGGCTTAGTTGCCTGGGAGTTACCGTGAAGTGTATATATGGCTTGGAATTTCCAGAATTATAAGTATATTATGTCAGTGTGGAGTGATACAGGTCGTGAAAGGCGGCCCTTGTGTTCAGTAACAGGAGCTGGGACAATTGAGCAGCAAGAAAAGATAACATAAAACATTCATTAAAATGGTGGAAAAAAATTACTGAAAAGCAGAGTGCAGCTGCTGTACATGCCAGTTACTATTTCTGAATGGTCTCCTCCTGTGAAACTGAGTTCTTATTAAATCACATTGTCCAACCATGCATTAGACAAGTAAGACATTTGCCTACCTAGCTGAAAATGCAGCACACACATGCACCTCCCAGCAGAGCTTCTTTTTGTAACCACGTGTTTTCTGAGGTTTGTTAGCAGAACTTTTGAAACAGGGACTGCACCTTCAGTGGAGAAGGAAATAAATTAGCATCTTTGGCTCACCAGGGACTTCATTGCTGTGAACACGTAGGATGCCTTGTGGCTTCTCAGATCCCACCCTTGGGCATAAAACTTCTGTCTGTTCCCTCCAGCAGTGCAAGCTGTTGAAGTGCTCCATCCTGGGTATTAGCTGTCTACAGTCTGACAACCTTCCAAATCTTTCCAGCATATCACTCAGGAAGTATCTACATCAGGGCTTTAGTTTGGATCAAGAAAACACTTCTGAAGCAAATCTCACATTATCCTCACTTATGGTGTTTTGGTTCCCATCACAAATCTGTCTTGGAGACCATGAGCCAGATTCCTGTCAGACAAAATTGGAGTGGGAAGTTTGCTTCAGGAGCATACCTCCTTGCACTGCACCACAAAGAGTACTGCAAGACCAGAGCAGAGCTAGCTCAGAATGGAATAACTCTGAAAAGTGAATAATATAGACATTGGACCTTTAGTACCAGCTGTTTCATTATGCAGATTCACTCCTCAAAGGTATCTGATATCCACATAGCCAGATAAATATAACAGATAATTAAAATCCTCTTCATAAAGGGGAAAAAAACACGAGAAAAAAAACAAGACGACATCACGTAGCAGAACAATGGATCTATGGATGTAAAAGACACAGTTATGCTGAAAATTAATATAATCTGAGAAGGATGAGTAGTTTTCATGCCATTGCTCTCTCAACTATAGAAGAGTTCTCAGGAATAACACAAATGGCAGCAAAGACAAAAGAATTCAAAAATGGAAACCTTTGGTTCTAATAGGTTTAAGTTTGCTTTAACTGTTCTTCAGGAGCTGAAAAAAAATGACAAAGCCACAGAAAAGGTCATAATGCCGAAAACCAGGTAGTGTGCTCCTATGTCAGCAGTTAATTGTGCAGTGTATTTAGTCACACCACTGCAGCACAGACTCTGGATGTCTATATAGACTATATAGGACCTGCTTAGCACAGGGCCTTGGAATTATTATTTAGTCCTGTGAACTTGATTAATAAATTAATTTTATCCAACCTGTTTAAAATTTTTAGCTCTGAGAAAACTATAAAGGGCTATTTTTGGTGAGCGGTTTTTGGTCTATTGGTAAGAAATAATCAAATTACTAAAATTTTCTGTCCTACATGTATTTAAAAGAAGAGAAAACTAACTTTTTGTTGTTATTGAGAAGTTGTCTCTCTGGACAAAGTGGAAATTGGAAAAAGAAGAAATTCAGAAATTAGAGAAAAATTAATTGTGGATTCTGTCCATCAGAATCTAAAAATAGCTTTTCTGCTGATTACACCAAATGTTGGTTCAAGCAGTTTTGTTAACATTTGGTAGCTTCACATGACTAGATAGATATCCAACTCCTTTTTTATATCCACTTGCCACCAAGCTGACAGTAATTTTACACTAGTGATGGAATATACGGTTCCTGCAGCATGTTGACCTTCCTAAGCAAGAAGTGTCATGCAAAGATTATTCAATTTCCTAATTGCAGTTAAAAAAAAAAAAAGAAAACTAACAAAAAACCCAACTAAAGCAATCCTCTCCCCACCCCACCCCCCCCCCCAAAAAAAAAAAAAAAACAAACCCCCAAACCCAAAGCCTAAAGCTTCTGAGGCAGAGACTAGATGGTAACTAGATGTAAAAATGGATTAATGAAAACATCTGACACTTGCATGAATTTACCCTCTGGCAATCTAACAACATACACCAGTACTTATCAAAACATCCACCAAAGTGCTGCCATTCCTGGTCCATGGATAACCCTTGTCCTTAGAGGATCACGGCACAGATGTCTGTGCTCTTTTTCTCAGTAATTGTAGGCACAAAGTGAAGCTTGCAGGGGCCTGACCAAGGCTCCTGCTGACCTCACTGGCTGTAGATCACAGCCTTTTCATGGGGCTGTTCCTCAGCAACTTAAAGATAAGGGATTTGTTCAATTCCAGCTCCAGTGTTTATAGAAGTATGATCCATCCAAAATCCACCCTCACACGTCTCCAGGATAATTTTATTTTTCCTGTGTATTTGAACATATCTTTCCACATCTTCTCTTATAGACACCTAAAGAGATCCTGATACATCTGCTTCCCATGTCATCTTGCAACAGCAAGAAAGTAGGTTTATTTTCAGCCACCAGACAGATTTCTATGATACTTGAAAACAGGTTTTTTTTAATTTTGCTTTTGGTTTGTGGCTTTTTTAAATTTTGTTTTTGGTTTGTGGGGTTTTTTTTGTTTTTTTTTAATTTTAGCCCAAATTTGTCATTTCTATTTGTTCAGGGAAGCATTTATATTCCTCCTGAAGATACACTCTAAAAATGCTCTGCAACACTGAGTATTCACAGACAAACCTTGCTTCAGGAAAGCTTTTGTGCTGCCTGCTCATGAAGCAGCAGCAGCAGCACTGAAGGTATGAAGATGCTTCCTTCTGAGCTTGTTCCAAGCACAATCTGAGGTTATATTCACATCCCATACATGCTCTTCCAGAAGAAGTCTGTTCAAGCAGAGCAAGCAGAGGAGGAAAGAAGAAGCTCCCAGTCCCTCAGCCTGGAGCCAACTGTGCTGATGTACCCTGGGCAGAGCCATGGCCATCCTGGCTGAGTCCTTCATTCTCACCTCAGCCTTTGCAGACAAAATGACCTGTTCCTACAGGGCAGAGAAGGGGACAGGGATGGTTCCTATCAGGGCTCAGTGCAAAGGGAGCTGTAGCCAACAGAGCCCCTGACGTCTTGTTGTTGCAATGACACACTTGGCTCACGTCAGAAAGACAGATGTAGGCTTAGCAAAGGACCCATTTGCATTATGGAACATTTTAGTGTGTTTTTAACTTGGTAAGTTATAGTAATAGCTGATACCATTACAAATGAGTGAGTTAAATATATTATAAGTCAGATATCAAACATACTTCTCAGCCCTATTTGTTTCTCTCTTTAGACCAATTTCATAACATTTGGTTCTATAATACAACTGCCTCGATCAGTGCTGGAACGTGTAGAAAAATATAACCCAATTTCATTAAAGAGTCAGGATCAAGACAATCTGGCAGGTGTCTGATTGTTTTAAAGCCTTCTCATATACAATCACCCTCCTACTGTAGATGGAAATCTTGGGGACAAGAGACAGTTGCTTCTGTCCTGTTCTTAGGTGTGAAAATCAGTAGAGGAATGTGAAAGACTTAGAACATGCCATCCCAGAGCAGTAAGTCTCAGCTTGCAGAGGACACTCTAGTTAGGCAATGACAAATTCCTTCCTCTCATTAGAGACTAGATCCTCAGTATCAGGAGCCTTGCCTGGAATGTGTCTTTGAGCTCCAAGGTCATTCTAATGATGGAAAAAAGAGATCTTGATGGTCTAAAGCAAACTCATGTGAAGAAGTAGCTTTCTCACACCCACAGGCCTGTTGTGTAGGAAAGAGCAGCAGCCCACAAAGCTGTGAGCTGTGTCTTAACGGTGCATGGTGAGGTCAGCTCCTGGGGCAAGCACAGAGAGGCAGATAAGAAATCACCCACACCATTTCAAAATCTGTATCCAGGCAAAACAGTTTTGCTTTCCACAAAATGGGCCAAAAAGAAAGGAGAACATTTTGTGGCCCTTTCCAGTGGTAAGGATACATTGGGTGATGGCAGAAAGCAAGGAAGCAAGTTCAGTTCCTGAGCTCTGTGGTACTGCAGATCCTCAAGGTCAGTGGGACCAGCATGACAAAGGAGAACAAATACAGAAAGAGTAAAAGAAATATTTTGATCCCCCCAGCCTCATCACCCATGAATGACAGGAACATGGAAACTCAAAAAAATCACTGAAAATGGCTTTCATTTACCTGTTCACTCCTCTGCATCCAGAGACAATGGGGAGTTCAGAGCCACAAGGTACTACTTTGACAAAAAGCAAGGGAAAAGACAGGAGGGAGGGTTAGTATTGATCTTGAAGTAAAACATCATCCCTACAGAAAACCATTAAAATAATTAAGGATTTGTAGGAAACATTGAAGAGACTCTTGAAAACATTACTAGTTTTATACTCAGGCCAAAGAATACAAGTCAGCTGAATTTAGGAAAATTACTTATTTGCATGTAAGTGCCTAATTAATTGCCTATTACAAAACTTATACACTTCCTTCTAACACAAGAAGGTTTTGTTTTCATTGTTAATGATTGAACATCAGACTAGATAACCTAAACATTTCAGGGAAAACCTAAGTTCTGAAATGTTCCACTGATCTTCTGAGATGTCTTGGTCAAAAGAGAAAAATCCCAAATTTCTCAGCTTCCATATTAGATCACTTTTTAATGAGTGAAGCATTTTTCTGGTGGAAAAAAAGGAGGAAAAAAAGACAAAAAAAAGGGAAAAGAGACACAGTAATTGTATATATAAGCAGAATGTGGAAACTTAAACAGGTGTGTGTTCATTTATATAGTGTTACCTTCTTAGAATCAGCATTAGTCCCAGGCTGAGTGCAATGCCCTTTAAAAAACATTGATCAGACTGTTGTGTGAAGGTAGCATGGAGGCTTTCCTCCAAAACACTTCCTCATAAAAATGTCTTGAAGGAGAGATGTGTTAAAAAAGCCTGTGTTTGTGTACCTGTGTCTGCCCTTGTGATTTCAGACTGGAGGCAGGAAGGAATGCTCTGCCACACACGGGAATCTCTGTGTCCCAGATTATTGCAAATGGGGTGAAAAATGATAAAAATTAGCATGATGCCTGGTCCTATATCTCAATTCCTCATGGAGCCTGGGGGCACAAACTATTCAGCAGCTGGGCTGGGAAAGAAAATTCCCCCTCCATGAAACATTACAGCACAGTTGAGCGCATTTACGGCTGCACAAAACTTTTCATGGCATCAGCTATTTTCTTTTGGGAAAGACAAAATACTTGAAAGCACAGCCCTGTTCTGCTGCTGCAATTTTCTAAAGAAATTTTCTCTTTAGCCTGAAAGAATAGTCAGTCATGAATATGCATGTGTATGTGGGCTCTGGGCAAGCCAGGAGAGCAGAGTGCCTTTCCCAGGGACCCTGCCTGCAGGATGTCCCAGAGGAGTTGCTCACTTCCCGTGCCCACCAGTTCAGCCTCCCGATGGGTCTCGGCACAAGCTGATGGCCTGTTGGAGGTGATCTGAACAAATGTACGTAAGCACAGTGCATTGCCCTAAAGAATCAATTTGAACACTGTTTTAAGTTTCTTTCTACTCCCCACCACAAAAATCATGAGGAGACAACTGGATAAAAACAAACAAAATGCAGGAAGATGTAACATCTGGAGAGCAAGAATGAGGGCTGTCTTGATTGATTGCTGTGATTTCTTTATCACTTCTGAAGTTATGTTGTCTATGTGGGATGTGGTAGAATAGAAATATATTATGTAATATATATATATATTCAAATATGTGGTAATGTAGAAATAGATTTATTTGTTTTTCACCTTTCCTTATCCTGAGGTCAGAGTGATTCCAGAGCTTCTGGATAACAAGAAGGCAGTCCTCTGCCAGGCCTGTGTTGAGGCTACCAACAGGGGGACCATAAATGCTACAGCCCCTTGCATGTTCCACAGAGAATCAAAGAATATCCAAGCACATTTATACAGAAAGAGTGCATCAGGGAAAAGCAGGCATCACGGGGGTCAGAAGGGGAACAAGCACCTTTCCAACATGATGTGAACTTTAGGGGTTTTCCAGTGTGCACAAGATCTTAGAAGTGTGTCAGAAAACTGAGTTTGTCATGTTCTTCCTCACCCTAATGTGACTTGGCTTGGGAATCAGTAATTTATAGGGTTTGTTTTACTACCATAGCATCACCCTAGCCCAAATCCATTTATTGTGAAGCCACAAAATCCCATCCTGAAGCAGGAGTTGTGTGTAAGATTAGGATGGGGAATTGGTGAGAGGGAGATTTTCAGCTTTTACGCTTTTTTTGTTGGTTTTTTTTTTTGGTTTGTTGGTTGGTTGGTTTTTTTGTTTGGTTTTTTTTTTTGTTAAACACAGTCTCTGAGTTTGGTTACACATCTCAGATGCCACTAAAAGTTGCAGGTACCTAACATTTGTATAAAATAGGTTCCCGATATGCCTCACCATACTGTTTCAAATTTTAGAAGCTGGTTTTGAGCCTACATTTTTAAAACACCTCCTTGAACTGGCCTCCACTTTCTAAGATCCACATCTCAGTCCTTTTTCTATCTTAACACCAGAGTCACTTCTGTAGAAACAAACTCCAAAGGGCGTCTTCTGAGATTCCTAGCCCTAAAGTGAGCCAGCCCATGGATGCCAGTTGGCCAAAGAAAATGTTATCTGCATCTGCATATGAACAACATGAAAATGGTATCTGCATCTGCATATGAACAGATACTTCTTCCCATTGTAAAGCCCATGGGATTTACAAGATGTGGAATGGCACATTACATGACTGAACAGTTCTGATATTTTTATATTCAGCATACTTTTTTCTCTCAGAGTGGAATCCACAAAATTAGAAAAAGTGCAGCCATCGTGCTCCCAGGAATAAGTAAACCTGAGATACTGGAAAAGAGTTTATCTTATTTGCTTCAGAAGGAGTGCTTCAAGATGCTAATTGATAGGTATCATCCTCCTGTCTGAAATCAACTGTCATGTCCATTACCAATGTCTGTGTGGGTAGAGAAAAGTACTGGAAAAGGTGGAAGGTTAGAAATGCAGCAAAACAGAGAACTCAGCCTGCCTGACAAGTTGGACAAGTGACCACTTTTAGAGTTTTGTTACCTTTGAGAGGAAAAAAAAACCTCTGTCTAGAAATGAACCATTTTTGTGAGCACAAGGACCATGCAGCTAGGTTATCTTTCCATCTTGCAATAATATTAATATTAAACCAGCATCATTGTGGGGTTTCTTTGGTTTTTTTTCAGGGGAGGGGTTTCCTAGGTACAGCATCATAATTTAGGAGACTAAGAGTTTGAAGTCACAGTGCTGGACTCATCACATGATATGGGACTTTCAATATGCCAACATTTCAATTTCCGCTTTTTAATCTTGACAGGTAAATGGTATAATACATGGAAATGTTTACTCTGGGCCTTGGAAGATGTTTACGCATTTGAATTAACCTGAGTTTCAGCAATGTAGTTCTGCTGAAGACAAGTTTTAGGTTTTTTTGGTAGTGTCTAGACAAGAGAATGGAGATGTCAGATTCACAATCCAGACCTACCAATTCAAACTCTTTGTTCAGGAATTCTTTTCGTTTGCTTGCTTGTTTTCAGCTACTACTCAGATCTCAGAGCTTGCCAGACCCATGCAAGGGGGACCCTATCCCTTGTAAGTGTTTTTCACTTGAATGCTGTCCAAACACCTGAGTGTAGACTGCATTTTTGAGATGTCTGTCCTCCAGCCTCAGAATCCTTAGTAACAATTTTCCTTAGCAATGTTTTTGACAACTATTATTGTATTGTGAAACTGATGTAGAAGAAATACTCAAAACATTTTCTGGTATTAATGGTTTTGTATTTCTTCCAAATAAGCAGCTTCAGAGATGCTAAAAACAGAATTCATGAGACTGGAGGTGTTTCCAGTGTAACCATCTACGTTTATGTTCACTGCCACTGCTTCTAGTCAGTGGTGAGTTACTTGGTACTACTTAGGGAGTACTTTCAAAGTAAAATACATTCTCACATCTGGTCCAGTGAATCACATCCTAAATACAATTGACTTTATTGACTGGATCTCTACTGAATTTCAGAGGAGCTCAGACACCTCATCCACACACATATGCATTGTAGACGCCTAAAATTAGCAGATATAAATCCCACCTTAGTGTCTCACTTTCACTAATACAAAATAGAAAGGATACTTTCTAGATAAAACTTTTTTTTATACTCAAGGGTAAAGCTTGGCATTTGGATTCTTGTTATTAAAATCTAAAATGTAAATTTCCATCATTCCTTGCACTCAGATACACTTAACTCATTACCAAAACTATTGTATCCCATACTTATATTTTGTCTCCTCTACCTTTTTGATTGCAGCTTTAAGAGGAAATCTGGTCCTTCCCTGAAGAGATATTTTTCAGCACTACAAATCAGCTGGGATTAACCAAAGTTCTTTGGACTTTTTGAGAGATGCTCATGCAAGTGCTGGTTCTCTTTCTTCTTCTGTTTTCAAAGAAGTTGGCACTGCTTTATCTCACATACCCACAAGAAGGAAAGCAAGGGAAAAACTCCCAAACACTGTGATATGTTCCCCCCTTCAAAGAATACTAATGTCAACATCACACTTTGATCCTCACAGGCAGCCAGAAGTGTTTCAGAAATATCTCGTTATTCAAATATTTAAGAACTTACAGTGAAGATCCACAGCAGGAAACATAATTTAGAGGTTGTAGAACTATGTTCCATAATAAAACATACTGCTGTCCTTATACTTAGCTGCACCAGATTTTGCTCTCAAAGCAAAGTCAAAGGACCTCTCACCCTGGTATAAAACTGGGATAACCCTGCCAAACTGAACAGAATTAAAAGCCTGTGAAATAGAGTAAATCACAGCCACAGCAACTCATTTAATTTTAGCAGAGCTACTCCAGGTTCCCAGCAGTTTAACTAATTGCTTGGCCTTGTTCCACTTTCACTAAAGACTGAAGCATACATTTTTTTTCTATTAAATATTAACAGGAGCCTATGTATCACTTGTCAGAAGACGCTTAGCAAACTGAACATCCTTCAGCAGCCCCTCTGCAGCCCACTCCAAACTTCAGCTCTAGGCTTTGTCCTAACCCCAATTGTAGATCAAGGCTTTGACTGAATCTTAGCCCAAGATCCTCAGCTGTGGTCCAGAACGAAAAGCTTTCACCAGAGACTTCTCTGTGCAGTCTACCCCTTCCTTTGGCAGCCTCCTGCAGCCACAATCCAACTGAAGCTGATTTTTATTCAGGACAAAACTAAAAGGTGTAGAGTGATCAAAACAATAGACATAGAGAAATGCACCCAAGAGTAAGGTGACCAAACCAAAACAATTAAATACCAGCAAACATGAGTGGTAGCTGAGAAGAATAATTGTGGATAACAGCAATAAGACAGTGTCCTAACAGCTGTTCTCAATTCCATGCTTTTCAGCCTATTTTTCTTTTAATAGGTGACATTCCCTGTCATGCCCCTCACAAGTTTAGTGCTGTTTGTACAGTGTAACTTCCATGCCCAAAGGCTATATGCCTGACAGGGGAAGAAATGTATGTAAATAAGATTTTCCCTGTGTTCCCCTGGAAGAGGCTGTGCATCTTCCACTTAGAAATGTGACAGTTCGGAAAACTTGCCAGCAACACTGGTGGGCTTTGGGGCCAAAATGGTAGCGATCGAGTGGAGGACACTGAGACACAATAAGTATGACACAAAAATCTTTTGAGTTGTGGGTAGAGAGTGCCGGGCTGTCTCCCTGCATGGGCTGGGTACAAATCCCAGGCTCGTGGGAGAGAGGCAGATTGTAAAGTCATTTGGTGCCCTCTAACGGCTAGGATGCTTTTAACCAAAATGTTCTATGAACGCACTTTAACCCCAAAACGGTCACTGTCATTGCTGACAAGCTCAGTTCAGCTGGCATGGTCCTATTTTCAAGCATTAGTCGGTTCTCTTGACTGATAGGATCACTCTCTCACGCTAGCTAATTTATGTTATTTATCATCTGGGCTTTGAAGAAGAAACATCTTGTGAATTCAAATAAGTGAGATCCTACTAAGCTTTATGAGGACTGTGAAGACACAGCCACCCTCTCAGCTCTGCCACACCAGGAATGATGTCTGTTTGCCCTGTCTGAGCTGCCAGAAAACTCTGCTGGTGGGGATATGCATGCTTCATCTGCAGTTACCAAAATAAGCACTGAGCAGTGCATAACATGTGCATGCCTTTTGTGCAGATGGATTTGATGAACTACAGAGTATATTTCTTAAAGATTCGGAATTTAGTGGAGTACAATGAGCAGTTCAGCATTCCCTGTAATCTGAATAAATCATTCACCTTCTGGAATCAGATCATGGGTGTTAACCTGAAAGAAGAACATGACTAATCACTGATCAGGCCACATTGTCTGGGAAAAAAGGAAAACTAGGGAGAAAAAGAACTATTTATAAATTTAGGCTTTTCCTTTTACTGCTGCTCTCTCACCCCAAGCTGGTGGTGCTGTCACCAACAATTATCTAAGCCCTATCAGAGTACCCTGAGAGTTTTTGTAAGATACGTGCCCACGGAGCAATGCAGGAAGCTGCAAGTCTCTGTGCACCTTGTGTGCACTGGCAGAATGGAAACTGACTGTCATTTGTTCACATGTTGGTTAAAATCAATGAGCCTTGGAAGATCTGTGGAAGAATCATAAGATGCAAAGTAGCTGAGTGATAACATAACGATGTAATTTAGCAAAGATAAATCTAAAGTAATGAACATAAACAAAACCAAACACAACTCTATCTAGACAGAGTGATAGCCTCTAAATCAGATTTTACCACTGAGAAAAGTGATCTTCTAGTAATTGTTCATGCAGCAACTCTGATAAAGGCAAACTGAATCACTGAAAAAACGAGAAGATTAAGCAAAACATCATCATGACATTATGTTCAAATTCTTTCGTGTGTCTAGAGCTGTCTGTCTCTGGTAGTCTCTGCTCAGCAACTGACAGTAGAAGTAGAAAGCATGCAGGGAAGCATGGCAGAGATGATCAGCAACATAGAGTAGCTTCCATACAAGAAACATTTGAAGAGTCAAAGACACACAAAATCATGGAAAATGTGGAGAGACCAGGTGAGAGAGACCATGTGTTGGCTTTCAAAGCACAGGAAATTGAGGGACCAACTGCTTTTTAGCCACAGGTTTAAAAGCAAAAAGTGATCATTTATCTCATATGCCCCACCTCCATTAAATATTGCAACTAATTCCCACAGGATTTTGGGGGAGGTATAAAGATGAGCTGGTCTCATGCCTTAGGAGTGGATTCATCAATATCTGCAGAATCACGATAGATCTTGAGTTCAGGGATTTCTTATCATCCATGGTGGAAGCTGGAAGGAGGAAGAGAGAAATTGTTCATAGAGGCGAGGGAAAGGAAAGGTAGTCAGAAGTTTGACTTAGAGACCTACAGCTCTGCAGGTCTTACAGATTTTGTCTGTCTTTGTACTGCCGAATGTGAGAAAAAGAGCATGTGAGAGAGTGACCCGTGGCTGAAGCAATAATGAAGGTCTGTGTCCCCTGTGGCTTAATCAGGTATTTAACTCTTTTCCTGAAAATCATGAGACAGAGGAAAAGCAGATGCATGTGTGATGTTTATTTTGGCATTTACCAATAATATAAAAGCTTGACATTGTTCAAAATGTACTATGTTGAAACCCTTCCGTAGAATATTCAAGTACTGACAAAAAACAGTTTAAAGCTAGGAGATGTCATTTCTTCTCATCTGGCACCCAAAGACTGCTTTTTCTTCCCAGCTGCCCTTGAATTTTGTCTACTGATTTCTCTTTGGCATCTGTCGCCTAGAAAGATCATGAATTTGGATACGAGGGTATTAAGGTTTAGTAGATCCACTGTTCTCTTCGGCTCATTCCAACAGCAAATCTCAATATTAAAAACACTTAGCTAATTATCATTTGAATTTATCTTGTTTTTTCACTCAGCCATGAATTCCTACTATGCCTTCTTCTAAAGAATAAAATTCCAAACCTAGTGCTTTTCTCTCTGGAGAGCTGATCACACACTAACCATGTCTCTTGCTGTGGTATTTGCAGTACATGGACAGAAAGTTCTGTGCAGTGCAAGGTTGCTCTCATCCTCTTGCCTCTGCACTAGTTAATGCGTTCCCCTGACTGAACCCTTTAGAAGGATGCTCTGGCAGGACTCTCAACCTCGTTTTGGATAAACTAAGGAAAGAAAACTCTTCAAGTTCTTGAGTCTGTCAAGAAAAGCATCATTCTTCAGACGTCAAATAACATTTATGGTTGCTTTCTACCTCACAACATTCTTTAAAACCCTGACAAATTAAATGATTTCAGGATCCCTGTAGCAGCAGAAAAGGCACCAGAGGAAAAATGCTTCTACTCCCTCTCCAAAATTTTTGTACTGTACAATTACACCAGGACTTCATGCCTTATTTCTTGCCCAATACCCCTTCTTTCTTCCCCATTTTTTTTCCAAAGAGCTGGCTGTGGAGTATACAGATCCAGTTTGGCAACTCTTACCCAAACAGCCTGGTCCTAAATGCCACAACTACTGTGAAATGACAATTACTGCACAGTAGTTCATCAGATTCATAACTTCCCCAAAAAATCAATATACGGGCTGGAAAGTATCCCAGAAGAAAGATTAATTTTCGATAGACTGAGTCTTGGTATGCTTCCATGGGATTCACATTTAACCTCTGACCCAGCTGAAGGCTGTGAAGGGGCCATGCACAAAATCAGTATTCTAGTTCCTGGCCCACATAATTTATGTCCCAAATGAATATCTGGTATCTGCAGGCACCATAAATTACAATTCAGAGAGTTGGAGGGAGGTTCTTGGTGTCACAAAGTGAGACGCTGAGCCAGGGGTTAACCCGGAGGTCCGGCTGCATCTCGCTGAGAGGCAACTTGGTGCCCAACAGCTCTAGGGGATGAGCTCCTCTCCATAAGGAGTCAGCCCCAAGCTCTGATGACAGGCGCATCAGCAGAGGCAAAGAAGCAGGAGGGGGTCCTTCGTATAGGTTCCACAAGCTCAGTTTATTCCAGGAGCAGGCAAAGGGTCCAGGGACAAAGAACCAGGATAACAAGAGGGTCCAAGGGTTTTATACTCGGGGGAAAATAGGGCAGAGTTGAGGGGAACAGCCAATGAGGAAAAGCGGAGGGGGTGGGAACAACAACAGCGCAACCAATAGGAGTAACATGTAGGAGGGGTCCACAGCAGGGAGCCAATGGGGTGTTGAGGAGGGGAGAACTTTCTAGAACTCATACATAAGCAAACAGGGGATTTACATATTCAGTACCTGGTACATTAAACGAGGAGGGAAAATGTGAACCAACCAACATCAAGTAGTCAGATTAGGAGTGCAAAGGCTTGTGGGCACTTGCCACAACTAGGAGATGCTACACACCAGTGCCTTGCCACCAAGGCTCATGATGCTGTGTGTTGATGGTTGTGGCTACAGCCACGTGCACAGCAGCAACAAAGGAGCACCCTCCCAAAAGGGTCACTTCGATGAAAACACAACTAAAGTGGTGGTGTCTTTCAAAGAGCTTTGTGTCCGTGGGCAAGCAGTTTGATTAAATTGTACTACTGCTGCTAAGAGAAAGATTGTAGGCTTTAGAGCTGAGAAAATCTTCGTTATGGTTCCATACCCTTAGGCATGTGAAAACCAAGTGCTTCAGCTCCTTTCAGGATTAAACTGATAAAGATGAAAAGAAAATACATTCTGGAGCAATGAGCTATTAAAATACCAGATAAAAAATTTAAGTACAGGCATTTTTTTGGTGTGCTTGCATTTATTCTGGAGAATGGTTATCTATTTCCTCCTTGCTGTTACACACCTGCACAAATGGTTAGTACTTCAGAAGGTAAAAAAAAATATCCCTGAATAGCTTCCTTGAATGTCAAAATGCTTTTCTTTCAGGGTCTCTGCTTAGAGTCTGGTATACAATGCTCAGTCTGAAATTCAGCAATAGCTGCCTTTGCTTGCAGCCACATCTGGATCCACCATATACAAGTACCGTACCAAAACCAAAGAATCACAGAGTTACTTAGGTTGGAAAAGACCTCCAAGATTATCAAGTCCAACCTTTGACTGATCATCACTTTGTCAACTAGACCATGACACTAAGTACCCTGTCCAGTCATTTGTTGAACACCTCCATGGATGGTGTCCTGACTCTGGCCAGGACAGGGTTCATTTTTGCAGTAGACAGAAGGGGCATGGCCAGAGGCTGTTCTACACCACCCCATGTCATGCACGGGGTCTCTTTCGGTGGGGTGATGGTGAAGCCTGGGGTCAGGATAGCACTGGGCTCTGCAGGGTGAGCACTCTTGTGTGAATCTTTCATCTATCTTGTACACTCTGTAATGAATACTGTGCTGTTACTGTTTATTTTCTTATTTCATTTGCTGTGTCCAGTAAATTGTTTTAATCTCAACCTCTGATCTTTACCTTCTGTGCCTCCAGTTCTCTCCATCCTGCCTCAGACAGAGCGAGAGGTGGGAGTGGGGAAGAGTGTTTCAGTTGGAACACTAAATTGGGGAATACCATTCCTAAATCATGACAGATGGTGAGTCCACCACTTCCATGAATCCATTCCACTGCTTAACAACCCTTTCTGGGAAGAAATTTCTGCTGATGTCCAGCCTGAACCTGCCCTGATGCTGCTTGAGGCCATGTGCTCTTGTTGTGTCGCTTGTTACCTGGGAGAAGAAACCAAGACTCACCTGGCTCAGCCTCCTTTCAGGGACTTGTAGACAGCAATGAGGTCTCCCCTGAGCCTCATTTTCCTCAGGCTAAACACCCCCAGCTCCCTCATACAATTTGTGCTCCAGACCCCTCCCCAGCTCCATTGCCTTTCTCTGGACACGCTCCAGTACCTCGGTGTCTTGCCTGCAGCAAGGGGCCTTGAACCCAGGATTTGAGGTGCAGCCTCACCAGTGATGAGTATTGGGGCACAATCACTTCCCTAAAAATGTATAGTATTTTACTAAGAGCCACATTCAGGAGTTCATTATAACTCACAATAAAGAAGAGTTTGGGTTTGTGAGAAGGTGAAGAATCAGACAAGGAACGTGACAATTAAGGCACAACCAGAGCAGTTCCCCAAAAACCAGAGTAATCCCATCCATCAATGTTGCAGAAAGTTACTAGCAAGACAGTTTCCTTTCCGGAAAATCCTATTGATCTGAGCTGGGATGAAAATAATATGATGGCAAAAGCAGAATATGGAACGAGATTCTTCCCGTTATTCAAACAAAACTCAAGGTGTGCAGCCTTTTGTACAATGACCTCCATGCTGCTTCAGAAAGGACCTTTAAGGTGTTGCTTTGCACCCAGTCTTAATGAAAGGGGAAAGATCCTGAACTCTCCCAGATATCCCACTGGAACCTCCCTTCCACAAAAAGACCCAAAACCAAAACCAAAAATAAACAAACTAACAAAAAACCACAAAAACCCAAAACCAAAACAAACCAAAACAAACAAACAAACAAAAAAACTCTACAGGAAAGCTATAGCAAAGCAGTGTTATCCTTTGCTGTACTCTGCAGTACTTTCCTCTAAAGAGCATACTAAAGAAATCTTTCCAAAAAGCATAATTTCTGCCTTAAGAAAGATGGTCCCTGCTATTCCCAGCTGCAGGGACAATCACTTTATGTCTATTACATGCTCACATCAGAGCATGGTGTCCAAGAGCTGTCAGGTGTTTGTCACCACAACAACCACATCTCCCTAGTTTTGAAACATCAGCTCCCGTTTTCCCAGCCATTCAAAGGCAGTTTGTTTTCCTGGCAATGACCACACGGTGGTGATGTATTACCATCAGTTCAACCTTCAGGCCTCGCTCCCGGGAACTCAATACTTTGTTAGAGGAGCTGGCAACTTAGAGCAGTGCTCTTTTACAAGGATGTTTGTAGACTGAGCCCTCTAAGGCTGCTTTACCTCACAATTTATACTCAGTGTTTAACTGTTTCATTTATGGGGTTGTGTAGCTTTCCAGCCAAAAATATCCTAGAGTTTTTCTAAGAGCAGATGCATCTCTCAGCAGGTACATTCAAATGCAGCCATATTTGAAGTTACTCATAGCACGTTTAGTTTATTTGTCCATCTGATTCAGCTACTAACCTGTTTCTTTTTCCTTGTTTTTGTTTGTTTGGAATTTGCAGGTTTGGTTGGTTGGTTGGTTGTGGTTTTTTGTTTATATCCTTTGGTACTTCATCAACTTCCTAGAAATGAAAAAAAAAAAAAAAAGAAAAGAAAAAATAAAGTGCTTCTGCAAACTCCTTTAGAGTCAGGTAATGATGAAAGCTCATTGTTTCAAATTTCTTCCTAAGTATCTTCCTCAACAAAGTTTTCCAGCCACCTTTCACCAAGGGCAGGTGCTAAACGGAATGTGTACTGCATGGTCATTGTCCTTTCCATCCTATTCACACTATAGGCCTTAAATTAGCTACTGTATGTCCTTGGCTGAATTTAGACAGTGACAGCCTGATCTAATATGCAGTGAAGTCAATGAGAACCTTTTGGTTTTCCTTCACTTGGCCCTGAATCAAGTTCAAAGTTGTCAGATCTTCTGTGCTTGTACAAGGATGATTATTCTACAATACAGATGTAGGTTACAAAAAAAATCCATTACAACTTTGTGCACAAAAGGAGCTATAAGTAACAAAGACAGCATGTCTCAAACCAACAGAGATATTAGCTCCAGCTTAATTGGTTTGAAACAAGGGCAGATCATCAACTGGGACAGGAGAACTGGTTTGGACTTAATAAAAAATGCATAATTTCCCACTCACAAATTTTACTGCAAACTCACACTGAAGTTTTAGATTCAAAATTATTTTAATGATCTTTTTGCTTGCATTTTTATGGGTCTTTCTACTTTTAAATTTTGTCAAGGATCAGAGAAATACACAGCACCACAGAAAGAGGGCTGTTTTTGCAAAGGGAGTGACCAAATACAGGAAATATAAGAAATGTCATAAAATATTGTATTCAAGTATATATTCTAAACCAAATGCACACAGGCTCTGACTGTTCATACAGGACACTCTAATAACATTTTACCCTCTTGACTGGAAAAATCCTTCTGTGCTTTGGAAGTGTAGTGTGTTTGGTATCACACTCCTCTGTTGGTGTGGACAAGTCTCAGTATGCCTATCTTTGGAAACAGACAGCATGTTAATCCACATCCACCTATTTCACATATTCATTAGATACTTGAAGTCCCCGTGCAGCTGCTGCCCACCCAGGAAGAACTGAAATTTCCTGCCCTTTTTTGCTGCTGGATGTTTGTGGATCCATGCAAGTCCTCACAATACAACAAAGATGAGTATTTCCTTCCTGTGACTGCCCCAACTTTAGACAGCTCCACTACTGTTTTCATACAACACTCACTGAATTAGGCCCCTCTGAAAGGCTGGCATGCAGGACTTTCTGCCCTGCAGATGAAACTTAATGCATTAGAGCTCTTTTTGGGATCTGGGTTCTTCTCTTTTTGCTTTGGATGAGACCTTGAATCAAAATCTTAGAATCACAGTCATAGAAAGGTTTGGGTTGGAAGGGGCATTTAAACACCATCTAGTTTCACCTCCCCTGCAATGAGCAGGGACATCTTCAACTCAATCACATTCCTCAGAGTCCTGTCCAGCCTGGACTTGAGTATTTCCAGGGATGGGACACCTAGCACCTCTCTGGGCAATGTTCCACTGTTTCACTACCTACATCATATTATATGCCTTCCTTATATTTAGTCTAAATGTACCCTCTTTCAAGCCGTTGCACCTTGTTCTATCACAACAAGCCCTAACAACTCTCTGTCCCCATCTTTCTTACAAGATGCCTTAAAGTATAAAAGGCTGCTATGTGGAGTCTTTTCTTCTCCAACTTAGAGTTGAACAGCCCCAGCTCCCTCAGCCTTTCCTCACAGCCCTCTGATCATCTTCATGGCCCATCTCCAAACTCCTTCCATGTCTTTCTTGCACCTAGAGCTGGATGCAGCACTCCAGGTGGGGGCTCACCAGAGTGGAGAAGAGGGCCAGGATCATCTCCCTTGTCCTGCTGCCCATGGGGCTTTTGATGCAGCCCAGGTCCTGTTTGGCTTTCTGGGCTGCAAGAACACACTGCTGGCTCATGTCCAGCTTTTCTTCTACTGGTATTTCCAAGTCTTTCCTCACAGGCCTGCTCCTTCTTCACAGGGCTGCTCTCAATCCCTCCATCCTCCAGCCTGTATTGTACCAGGGGCTGGTCAGACCCACATGCAGGACCTTGCACTTGGCGTTGTGAAACCTCATGAGGTTCACGTGGGTCTCACTTCTTGAGCTTGTCCAAGTCCCTCTAATTGGCATTCCTCAGGTGTGTCAACCACAGCCTCAGCTTGGTATCACCTTCAGACTTGCTGAGGGTGCACTCGATTGCACATCTGTGTCATTGACAATGTTGAATAATGCTGACCCCAATACGGATCTTTGAGGGACACACTAGTCACTGATCTCTGCTTGGACATTGAGCCATTGACCGCTACCTCTGGATGTGACTCTCCAACCAATTCCTCATCCACCAAACATTCCACCCACCAAATCCCTCTCTCTCTAATTTAGAGAGAAGGATGTTGTGAGGCGCTGTGTCAGAGGCCTTACAGAAGTCCAGATAGATGCTTTTCTACTTCCAAGAGCAGATCCTGAACCTGGTCTATATGGCATTTGGAGAGTTCTTCACTATTTAAATCGCTTCTCGCATAAATTATATAAACATCAAGAAAATTACTGGAAATATTTCTAGAGCCTATGGTCAATGTTCTTAGTTGAAAAAGCAAAGAAGAAAGCTTAGACCTGTCTTTTCTCAAAATCCACAGCAAATGAAGCAAGTGAGTTATTGTTATGGTTTGGAAAGGAGATAACTCTTTAGAAACAGGAGTAGGTGTCTGATTCAGATCTATCAAGGATCCTAGAGGCTGAATGCTGCAAAACAGCTCAATTGACCCTCAAATTAGACAGAAAATGTAATTTATAAAGCAGAATATGGCAGGAATTAGATCAGTCACAAGGGTGGCTAAATTTTCTGTCCCTGATTTTTTGAAAACTGCTGGATTTTGTTTTGTACTTAGAAGAATTAGGTGTTCCATCCTTTTCATGAGGATATTGTGTCCTCTCAGGGTTCTACACTTGACCTTTCTTTGGTCATTATGTGACCACTGCAGTGTTCAGAACATAAAGTTCTTCGAGTGCTTGTACTACACAGTCTAATGAAATCCCATAGTGCCTTAGTGACAATGGTTGCTTCAACGACACAGAGATAGTCTCTCAGCTTTTTCACAAGTGACAGAAGAGCAGTGTCTTACCTGGAATTACACAGTAAGATAAGCTGGGGTGAGACACCCACTTCTCTGCTTAGTATCCTTCATAAACATGAGTTGAGACTGTGTTAACCAAAGCAGAGAGCTCAGAGCTCCTTACCTGCATAGCACCACCCAGCATGTCCTGTCCTTCTACACCTTCCCCTGGCACCACGGACAAACACCGTTCTCCAGTGGCTCATCCAGGAAGTACTCATTTCCTCTGCTTCTTCTCCTTGCTTCTGCAACTTGGGAAGATTGAAGCACCCCCTTCATACCTTTAATTTTTTCTTTCTCCTCAATTGATCTGCTGATGTCTGCCCAAAGGAATATTTTGCTCCTTTCAGTTGTCACTGCCTATTGCATTTATTGGGGACTGGATGCCAAAGGTTCCGTGTTCTTACAGTGTGGGTGGAAGAAAATTGGAACCAGGTAAAGACTGCTTTGATCCTGAATTAGCCAAAGACAATTGTCCCAAATCCCTTGACCCTTTGTGCTGGAGGCAACCCAGATGGGAATTTGAATGAAAAGAACAATTTCACTGCAGATCCAACATAGCGTCTGAGCTGAGCTCTCCTGGGCCAGTGAGTTACAGTGGCTAAAAAATCTCATCTGAGCACAGGATCTGATTATAACCTGGGTAAGATGGTAGAACTAACAAAATTAGTTCTTTGTAAAAACTCTTAGCTGAATCTAGGCTCAGAAACACCACTCTGTATGGGCAAAGCTCATCTTTTGTTTGCAATACTGGGGCCTGTTTGCTGGGCATCTCCAGAGATGTTAGTTAAAAATATAAATTGCTGCATATCGGTCAGGCCTTTCCCTGAACTAACACCATGGCAGCTCCCTTTTTCTCTCTGGGAAGTATCCCAGACCTGGGAGTGCAGATGTGCACATGTGGAGGAATACTCACAGGGCTTTTCACTTGGCCAACAGGAGCTTTCCTCTCACCTCTAGACCTGTCATGAGCAGGAAAAAAATACATCTGCTAAAAATGACTAGTTGACCCCAGTTTGCTATATGTTGTCATGTGGCCCAGAGCATTTTCTTCAAACTTCAAAACTTGAGCATCTCTGTTAAGCAAGACTGGTAAGCCACTAGTTCTGCTTAGGAGAAACTTTGAAGTGCAGCCATAGCAACCTCCCCTGATCTCAACTCATTGAAATCCTCTTGGGCTAAACAGTTATCCCACCCCCCTCCCTCAGCACGTTCCTCAGCACTGATAACCAGGACTGGAAGGGATGCAGAGCAAGTTCCCAGAAAAAACAAAACTGGGAGGAGCTGTTGACTCCCTCGAGGGCAGGGAGGCCCTGCAGAGAGACCTCGACAAATTAGAGGATGGGGCAATCACGAACCATATGAAGTTCAACAAGGGAAAGTGCTGGATTCTGCACCTGGGATGTGGCAACCCTGGAAGTACGGACAGACAGGGGAATGAGACACTGAAAGCAGCGCTGTGGAAAGGGACCTGGGGGTCCTGGTCTGTGGAAAGTTGAACACGAGTCAGCAGTGCCCTGGCAGCCCAGAGGGCCATCCCTGTCCTGGGGGGCATCAGGCAAAGCATCACCAGATGAGCAAGGGAAGGGATTGTCCTGCTCTGCTCTGCACTGGGGCAGCCTCACCTCGAGTCCTGGGGGCAGTTTTGGGTGACAAAATATAGAACAGAAATGAAACCATTAGAGAGTGTCCAAAGGAGGGCAACAAAGATGGTGAAGGGCCTTGAGGGGAAGCCGTGTGAAGAGCAGCTGAGTTCACTTGGTCTGTTCAGCTTGCAGAAGAGAGTGAGGGAGACCTCATCACAGTCTACAACTTCCTCTTGAGGGGAAGCTGAGGGGCAGACATTGATCTCTTCTCTGTGGTGACCAGTGACAGGACCTGAGGGAATGGCCTGAAGTTGTGTCAGGGAAGGTTTAGCTTGAATATTAAAGAAAGGTTCTTTACCCAGAGGGTGTCTGGGCACTGGAACAGGTTCTGCAGGGAAGTTGTCACAGCACCAAGCCTGAGAGAGCTCAAGAAGCATTTGGACAATGCTCTCAGGAACATGGTGTGAGTCTTGGGGATGGACCTGAGCAGGAACAGGAGCCGGACTCAATGAGTCTTGTGGGTCCCTTCCAACTCAGCATATTCTGTGATTCTGTGATTCTGTGAAATTGCTTTCCACCAAGAGACACAGAGGTCAGAGTTCCTCTGACCAAATAGAGGTGTTTCCAGTGTCTTCAGTCACAATTAGAGTCAAAGAGACTCAGGGACAGCTAGATCAAAGGGAATCTTTAGTAAATCTTTATGTAAATCAAAGCCCACATGTTGTGTGGAACTCACCTGGCCTAACATTCGGTGTCTCGGACACAAGTGTCTATCTCAGGTAATATCTGGTCTGTGGATGGTCAGTAGAGATTTAGCCAGTACAGTCAATAGATATTTTGATGTGATTCATCTAATCAAACACAGAATGTAGTTCACAGAGGTGAGTGGCATCATAAACACCACTGAGTCTGTGAGGGGGCCCCAAGGTGTCTTGCTCAGCTGTACGTACTCCATTAAGGCACTGCCAGAAATATGTGAGTTGCAGAAACTCACAAGACCACAAATTGTGCTGAGCTCTGGATTGCCATATTCATTCCTTTATACATCTGTCAGTCAGGAATGGTTGTAGCATATTTCTAACCACACAGGTGTGACAACTCTCCCTTTCGAATCTTAAGTGCTTCCTTCCCCTTAAAGGAGGGTCATCACAACAGACCTGCTTATTGAACAAATATAGCAGTGTTGAATAAACCTTTCCTGTGTGACTGCTGTAGCATCACTCAGAGGGGACCCTTTGCAATATCCAAGATGTATTTTTTAAAATGAAAATTAGAAATAAACAGTCACTTCAAACAGATTCTGTGGACCTTCTCTCCTATTCCTGTGGTGGTAACTTCTTTTTGACAGTCTATCGTGTTAACTGTAGTACCTGGAGGAAAGAGATTGACTTCAGCCCTAACACAGCCCCAGAGGAGCACCCTGTGTTTCTCTGCAAAGTCCCTGATTGCTCCCTGGTTGCTATTGAGTATGGGGGCTGTGCTGAGCAGGTGGTGATTTCCCTTTAACATCCTGCTGGAAGAACTCCTGCAAATCCAGACGTTAGACCATCTAATAGAAGTAATAAAGCTGATACCAGGTACATTTATTTTAACTATACAATAAGGCACAATGTTAAAACTGCAAAGTGCCAGACTGGTTTTCTGCAATATGTAATATTTCTTTCATTTTTTACAGTAACCAGAAAGACATAAACATGTCAGAGAAACTACCCAGGATGCAGAAATATTCCTTGCAGAGTCACATAAGGAAAGGCAGGCACCATTCTTTAAAACCAAGCATGCACAATTAACTAGAAAAATATTGCCAATAAAAAGGGGAAAGATGGCCAGTGAGTATAATTAGATGGGATAGTTCAGGGTGTGGGTTTGGCAAGAAAACGACAACTAGAAGTAACAAAAGCATTTTCAAGACAACAGATGCTTGTAGCTGCAGTTTCACAGAATCTTGTGTACAAATGGAGCTTCACAGAGGATTCATGGCTGAAGCTCATGGTGAGTGTCTGTCAGAGAAGAGTTCAGTGGGATCCCAGAATGGTCATAGGTTTGGTTTTCAATGGGAGAAGATCCAAAAGATCTCACTGTTGTTATTTATCTCCAGTGAAGGGTCAGACTCAAAGGTGTTTAGGTGTCAAGGTTTCAAAACTGGGATGTAAAATCTAGCTTGACAAAGTTCCCCTCAATTCATTGACTAAGTATTTCTGAGCACCTGGCCTGAATTGATTTGAAAAAGGACAAAGGAAAGTACTATAGAGACACTGGGAATACAACATATATCATAAGGTCCACGTTTTGTGCATTACTCTTTACTCATGCACTGAAGAGCTGGCACAGCGACCCAAGTCCCCTGACCCCTGTCCCACCTGAACCAACCCCCTGGTCATGACATGCCCATCCCCATGAAATTCCTCTGAGGCAGAAGATCATCAACTGCTCCATTGGGATCTAAGATAAAAGTTAATATAGCCATATGGTGATGCCTTAGGTTTTAACTTTCATATTTTTCAAATCCTGTACTGCCTAGTGTGTAAGTCTGAAGTTTCTTGTAGCCTGTTAATTTCTGCTCTCTCATGCTAGGTAGACATAACAAAGCCTCTCCAGGCCTGCTCTCCAAGGACACTCAGACTGTCCTAGGCCCAAAATGTGTAAACCAAAAGCCTTTGAAAGGGGGGGCAAGCTGAGGGGAAATTACATCATTAAACTGAAGCTTTAACTGGAGAATTAACCCTGCTATGCAAATGAACCAAACCTATAAAAGTGTGAAGAACCTGTGACCTGTCATCCATCTTGGGGTCCATCTTGGCAGTAGCTTCTGGCTCCCCAGGGGGTACCTTTGGAGGCCTTTCAAATAAATACCTATTTTATTCCCTTACTCCTGTCTAGTCTCTGTTTTTAAGTGGACTCTTAAGGCATCGATGGAAATGCTGTGGCAAAACAAGCACTGGACTGTGCTCCTTGCCTTTATTGAGATTCCTTTGTCACCAAACTCTTCACCAGCTCATTGCATTTAGGAATACAGATCATCTCTAGTCTCTATATTGCCACAATAACAAACAGCTCAAACTCAATGGGTTCAGCTCCAGAAAGCATCCATATGGGAACACTCAGTGAAATCCAAGGACTGTGTTGGAAACAGCTGGCAAATATACAGAACTGGAGGCAAGACTGCAAGCAATACAGCAGTAGGCACCACAAATTCAGTATGGAGAGTGTCTTTTAAAATGTAAACGTCCTCGCTGCTTTGCAGCAAGAAGCAATAAATGTTTTATAACATTTTAATTGAAAGCACATAAACGGAAATTATTTGAAAGAAAGAATCCAAGAGTGTATATTCAGTGTTAAAGAGACATAGAAGCAGATTTGTGTCAAATCCTATTTTGAAATATACATTGAATGGGTTGAGCTCGAAAATCCTTGAATTGCACAAAATTGGCCTGGAAGAGACCTCAAAGACTCATGTAGCCTAGTCCTCATGTCCCAGAGCACGACTGAAGAAGCTCAAAAATTGTCTTTACCATTGTTTAAATCCTCCAGTGAGAACATCCTAGGTACTTCTCAGGCAGAAAAAAAGTGCTGTTCTTCCATGGAGAAGCTCAAAAACTCGAAGGTCAATTCATAATATACCAAGGGGAAACTTAAACGTGTGAGGTACCTTCCCCAAATATCTTCCATCCTCATGCCTGCTTTTGCCATGTCAAGGGTGGGTTCAGAGTATCCTTACTGAGTATTCATTATCTGACCATTTTTCTTTGCCAGCACACTTGGCCACAAGGCTTGCATATGGTTCGAGATGAGGAAACCAAAACAAGAAAAGGTCTTTTTAGCTAGAGAGAAATGTGTCTTGTCTGTAAAGCTCAGAAAGGGCAGTAACATTCAAAGCCAGCTTTCATCCCTGGAGGAACCCTGCAGGGTACCCTGGAGAGGGGCAGGACAGATTAGGTCAGTCACAGGGGAGCACATCCACTCTCACAACCAGAGAGAGGCTTTGCTGGAAAAAAGTCCAACGTATCATAACCTATGTTAAAGAAAAAAGGGCATGCAGTTGTAAAAAGGTCTGATCTTAAGAAAACTTGTATAGGATAATCTGTGTTTTCTAATTTGACAGATTAGTAATGGTTATATTATGCCAGAAAACAGAGCTGCACTACAATTAACTACTCTTTTATTATACAAAGTGCCCTCCTGTTTTATTTAAGTAATAAGGGATAATGACTCTATCTAGCAAAGGTGCTGTGCTCTGTTCTGACTGTCAGGTCTAGTTGACTGACTGCTTCTTGCCCTGCCCCCAGGGCAGTGCAGCAGAGCTCTCTCCTGTACTGGGCTGGATTGCAAGTTTTATTCCAGCCTGCTTAGTAACTGAATATAGATGAGTTTAATGTGAAAGCTCTGCTAGCGATTTCTGAAAATATGCATGTTTTGCTCTTTAAGCAAACTTGACGGGTGAGAAGACACAAGCTTTACTACCTTTGCTATGGATACCTTTACTGTGGACATCTTTACAAAGTACTTTCCTAAGCATTTTGATTGCAGGACTCCAGGAATACCAGAACAAGAGACAATAGGAGTCACTGTACTGAGTCAAATCACCACTTTTCAGCAGTTTCCAGCCCGTGTAAGGGGTCAAGAGGGTTTTTAGGGAAACATTTTTATCGTGAGGGCAAACATGCTACCTCCCCAAACATTTTTATTACTTGCCAACAGTTAGCAGGACAAAATCATGAAAGAGCAGTCACATCTTTATGTTCAGTAGACCTTAATTGATTTTTCTTCCTTAAACTCATTCTGTTCCTCTCTGATTTCACATGATCTGGTAGTCAGTTCTTGAACCCACAACAACCTGTGGTGTGGTGCTCCACAGCTCAGCCATGCAATACCCAAGGAGCCCTCTCCTTCTGTGCACTTTGAACTCGTCATTTTCTAGCTGCACTCAGTGCCCACTAATCCTATTCTTGGAAGAGACAGGGAATGATAATTACCTATGTACCCACTTCTGGCCACTCATGGTTCTATAGACCTCTATCATATATCCCCTCAATAGTCCCTGAGGTGTCCTAATCAGTTTAATTGTTCCTTGCAGAGAAGTTGTTCCATACCTTTATTATCCTTGTTGCCTTTTCCTGAACCTTTCGCAATCTTGTTATAACTCCCCTGAGACACAGGGAGCAGGAACATGCACCAACATGTGGTATTTATATAGACACACACTGTGCTGGTTTTGGCTGGACTAGAATTAATTTTCTCTGTAGCACATGGCATGAGGCTGTGTTTTGGATTTGTGCTGGAAACAGTATTGATAACACAGAGATGTTTTAGTTGATAGTGGGCAGTGCTGACACAGAGTCAAGGCCTTTTCTGCTCCTCAGCCCACCAGCAAGGAGGCTGGTGGTGCACCAGGAGTTGGGAAGGGACACAGCCAGGACAGCTGACCCCAACTGACCCAAGGGACATCCCACATCATATGGCATCATGCTCAGCACATAAAGCTGGGGAAAGAAGAAGAAGGGGGAGGAAATTTAGGGTGATGGCATTTGTCTTCCCAGGTCACTGTTAGATGTGATGGAGCCCTGCTTTCCTGGGGGTGGCTGAACACCTGCCTGCCATTGGGATGCTGTAAATGAATTCCTTGTTTATCTTTACTGACACATGTGGCTTTTGCTTTACCTGTTAAGTTGTCTTTATCTCAACCCATGATTTTTCTTACTTTTGCTCTTCTGACTCTCTTCCCCATTCCATCAGGGAGGAGTGAGTGAGCAGCTGAGCTGCTGTCTGGGGTTAAACCATGACACATACACATCTACTCTGTTCATTAGCCCTTTCCAAAAACTCCTAGACTAGATTTGTTTTTCCAAGTGTGTGATGACTGACAAAAAGTTTATTAAGATAGTATCTTTGTAAACAAGATACCCAGGGATAATGTTCCTGAGTGGTAAAATCATAAGAGCTCATCATGCATTCAGAAAGCTTGGGACCATTTTTATGCATTTGTATTATTTGTTCACACTGAATTTATCTGCCATAATATTGCTAGGGCAATACCTTTTGCAGTTCCTCAGAGCTGGACTTTGTTTCTGTTATCTTAACTTTGTCCTTCTTTCCTAGATCATTGATAAATATGTTGGGCAGAATGGGCCACAGCAATCTTCTTGTAGAACTCCACTCCATGATGACAAATGATCATTTATTTCTGTCTTCTATTTCCTGTCTTTTATCTAATTCTTTGTCGGAGAGCTTATGCTGAAATTCTTGTGCCTATATGAGCATTTTAGAGATTATGTATGCCAGAAGAGTTATTTACATCACTGGTTTCTACCTGATATTAATTTTAAGTGAAGACAGATCCCAGCATTAGCTCTCAGAGGTTACAATCTGAATATGACAGTCTGGCAGATAGCATGTGAGCACTACCCCAAGATAAGATCTTCTCCTTTCAACACCATCCTCCTCTCCATCTTCTTCCCATCTTTGGAAAAATCACGGTACCATGGACTAACTTAGGCTGGAAGGGGCCTCAGGGGGCCACATGCCCTACTCAAAACAGGCTTTGATGCTTGGTCAGGTTATCAGGGCTTTGTCTACCCAAGCTTTCCATATCTCTAAGAATGTAGAAACCACATATATTGAACCACATTATACATGAGGAGAGAACTGGCATACAGTTAACTGCAGCATAGGTATTTGGGGTTTCTCTAACATGACACAGCTATGTTTTCCTTTGGCTTTCAGAGGTGATGTATTTCTCCCAGGTCACCTTTACTGTTGAACTGGTGCTTTGTACAACGTGTATTAGGACAATGTTGGTGGGACTTGGTTACCTAAATATAGATATGTGCAATCTGAGATGCCCTAGTGTATTCCTTTCAGCTTCTAACCCAGGCTGCTGAAAAACACAGGTGGCTGCTTTATCCTATGTTAGACTGGTGAGCGCCCAGATGTGTCTTAGACACAAAGGGCCCATCAAATAGCACTGATGTTTATGTTCAGTCAACTAGGTCATTTTAGCACAGTATTTTCCCCTCTCCCCTTTATATTTGTTAGATTCAGTCTAAGCAAAATCCATTTACATTTGGCTCTTCATCTGAAGGGAAGAATGTTCAATCACAGCTTTCCCCTCACAGCATCACTACTATCAATAGATGCAGGCCAAAGTAAAATGTTTTCTTCCTCGTGGTAGAAGAGCACAGCTTTTCCACTGCACTGTATCTGTGCATGCCACCCTCTTTTGCACCATAAAACAATGCTTGAAGTGATGGGGAGTAAGCAAAGCATAGTTCCTAGGGTGGTGGGGCTGGCTCAGGGAGAGCTGAGAACCTCCTTGTCCTCTTGCTACACAGAAGCATCCTCAACATGCATCTCAAGTCCAAGTCCTAGATACAAATAATGTTATAAGAAAAACTACAGGGAGCTCCTCCCCTTGCTTATGGGTTACCTTACTCAAAAGCTACAGATGAAACAGGAAATGGGAAACCCATGGACCACAAAGCAAACTGATAATATAAAATGAGCTGGTGGATCCAAAGCACTTCTTTTTGTATTCTTCAGTAAAAAAAATTTCATTGACATCTTCTGCCCGTGCTGTAAGCACAAGCAAGTGTTGCCTTTTACTTTATTTGGGACAATCTCTTTGAAACTCTGTTCACTTTACAAAAACCAAATCCTGCTTCAAATGATACGTTAAATGAAGCCTGAGTGCTGTGAAAAGGGTTGTATTGGCCTCTGAGAAACAGGGAAACTATTTTGCATAGAATGGATTTAATTACACAGAAGTTTGCATTTACCAGTGTGAGTTGATCTGTGAAACAGTGAAAGAGGGGAGTGTGAATCTCTGTCTTGTTCCATTAGGGTAATATTAATAGAAACTAACTTAGAAATTTCAGCCCTTTGACTAACTTAACTAGCTGAACAGGGTATTCCTTCCAATTTCTCTCTGCCACTACCCGAAAGGAGGTTGTAGCAAAGTGGGGGTTAGTCTCTTATCCCAAGTGACAAGTGATAGGATGAGAGGAAATGTCCTCAAATTCTGCCAGGAGAGATTTAGATTAGATGTTAGGAAAAATTTCTTCACTGAAAAGGTTGTCAAGCATTGGAACATGCTGCCCAGGGAAGTGGTGGAGTCATCATCCCTAGAAGTATTCAAAAATCATGTAGGTGTGGTGCTTAGGGATATGGTTTAGTAGTGGATCTGAAGTGTCAGCTTAATGTTTTGACTCTATGATCTTAAAGGTCTTTTCCAACCCTAAAGATTCTACAGTTCTCACAGGTCACACAATCCCTTTCTAAAAGTAGCTGAATTACTTCTTAAAACTGTTTTTCTGTTCTCTTCCCATATGAAGAGAACACTTCAATTTTCCACCATTAATTTATTCACAACCAGCCTTTGTCCATTGTTTTCATGGCAGTATTGTCCTGAAGGCCAAGCAGCTCCCATCTTCTTCCTGGTGCTTGCCTTCATGTTGTGTGGGCATTCAGAAACCGATCGCATCAGCCTTCCCTGGTGCCTGCAGAGCACTCAGATTGCTCTGTCTCCACAGTCCTTTTTCTGTCCCTTTCCAGGCTGTGTTCATCTTTTGTGATGAAGGATGACTGCCTTTTACTGTCATAGTGTCCAAATCCCTTGGAATGTGCAGTGTTCTTAGAAGATAAGCAAATGCTTAAATCAGTGGAAAAACAGGCAAAGGACAACCAGACATGATGGTTGCCATGCTGGAAAATGTTACCACCCTGGCAGCAAAGAGGTGATCTCTGGCAGCGTGTGTATTCCTTGTCCCTTCCAACGCCAAGCTGGTTCACCGCTGTGGCTGCAAAAACTAAGCTTTATCCCAAGTTTATTTCCTGTTATAATTCACTGGATTCATGGACAAGATTGTTCTCTGCAACTTAGCTGGAATGGCAGTGATTTTCAATTCAGGGACAGACTGGGATTTCCCTTTGCTCATTCAGTGAAGAAATACTCTTAGATTTCCAAGAGACTGCTTTGCAGAAGAAGCAGCCCACCTACATGAGGATGGATAGCCAAGATCTATCCGCAATATCTAATCCTGTTCTTAAACTCAGCAGGAGCCTAGACTTTGGAGAAAAAGCAACAAGTATAAACCTATGAAATTACTGACAAAGCAGAGGCATTAATGTGGAGAAGCCTGACACTGAGATTTGTTAGGCTCTGGAACTGTTTCCCAAGGTTAATGATAAAAACAGCATCCATCATTTAGGTCTTCTAAAGCTAGTCAAAGCACTTGAAAAAAATGCACTTTCAGAAAACAATGTTCTATTATCAGGAGGATGGACTAGATGACCTGATAAATCTTTTCTACCTCTGATCTTTTGTTCTACTAAAAGCATCGAAAGGCTCTTTTATTTGTTTTTTTTCCCCAGGAGTAGATCTGCTAAATATGGCTGGTTGGGAGGTAGAATAGGTAGAATTTTATTTTGGACAATTCTGAAGTGGCACTTTTATATCGGATCCCTTTTAGAGAAGATTTTTTTTTTCAGTCTCCCTTAATATTCCCAGTTGTAAATATTTGAAATTGTCTTCAAAATTCTGACATGTTCTGTTAGCCCCTCACCAGAAGACCAGTAGTTTTGCTGACAAATGACAAGATTTAGTTTTATACAATACCTGCTCATCTATCATTATCATAGACTATGGACAAAGACACCCATCAATGATAATAGCTGGTAGGGAATCAGTGTAGAGATAATTTCATGGTATTCTGGTCAGTTCCTGGTTTTGAGCTCCTGTACAAAAGACTATCAGTGCAACAGATTTAATCCCCATTTGTACCTACATCAAAGACAAAGCAAGACCTTGCCGTGATAGTCATCAGCCAAGTCTGAAAACTGTCCCAAGCACGATGAGTAGACCTGACCCAGCGTAAGACTGGTTTTTAGCAAAGGCTTTCAGGTGATTAACTATTAAAGGCAGCAGGCAGAAAAATGGTTTCAGAAGAGGAAAAATAAAATGCTAGGTCCCTCTCTTGTCATGAACTTTTGCCTTAAGTATAATTCTGAGAATGGTTTGGAATAATTCACTCCCAGGTGCCTTTACAGTAACATGATGGGACTTAACAGTTTCATCTGTAATATGTAAATTTTCTCCTTGCTGCAGAATTGTAGGGGTGGTTCAAGAATCCTGAAGAAAGGATAATGTTTTCCATTTAGTACTTTAGACTTTTTTGAGTAATTTTGATAGATGTCCATTATATTGTTCTGTTATTTCTAAAGTGAAATCTAGGAATCTAAGTGGTTATTTTCAAAGTGATAGCAGTCTTTAACATAAAAGGAGTCAAGAAACAGACAGGGCTGAAGTACAGCTGTGTACACTGTGACTTTTTTCATTTGGGATAAAAGATTTCCCCATGTGTACAGCTGTGTTTACTGATTTGCTTCTATAAAAAATGTAAAACAAGCTAACAGTGAGACATCATCTTTGCCTGGATTGGCAGAGCTAAATCCTGATTTACACAGCTGGCATCCTTTTACTCAGCAAACTACCCACACTAGCACTCCCCAGCCTACTTGTCAGATGCTTTTTCCCTAAGCATCCTTGTTTTTCTCTTTCCTACACTTTGTAAGAATTGACCTAATACTAAGTGCCACAAATCCAAGTGTTCCTTCTTAACTACCCCATGGGAAGAGGAACTTCTTTAGAGTAATTTTATTGTCTGCCAATAACTTACCATAACATGGTCCTCACAGGTTTTCTTACTGGCTCTGAAACTCTCTTATAGCCTGTCATAACCCTGGCTCTGCAGAAAAGAAAAGTCTCTTCCCAGATCCATCGCAGATTCCAGATCCTCTTCCTCTTTTCCAAAAAGCTAAGCATGGTGACTACAAGGAAACACATCTTCCAGATAAGAGCCACCTGAACACACATCATACATAGCACAGTGGAGCTCAGGCTTAGTGGCTATGTGCCCATAACCAGACAGGTATCATCAGTAAATATCTCTTCCAGCTTCCACAGCAGACAGTGAAGAGCTATAAATGCCATTACTATTATCCCTGCTGGAAGCATCTCTGTGTTGTGTTGCATGGTCCACAAATTAACTAGGCTGACAAGCAGACTGGGCAGCCTGAGATAGCAGTTCCATGATAAGGATGATTCAGTGGCTGTGATGGTTTAATGAGTCGCCAGGACAACTTTGGGAAAAAATGTTTCTTTTTCCAGCAGCAAGCCCAATAAGACAGTGTGTTGGTTCTGCACAGCCTGGTTTTTGGTAGCGGTGGGGGCCACAGAGGTGGCTTCTGTGAGAAGCTGCTAGAAGCTTCCACCATGTCCAGCAGCCCCAATCCCTGATGGCTCTGAAGATGGACATGCTGCTGGCCAAGGCTGGGGCAATCAGAAATGGTGGTAATGCCTCTGTGTTAACATATTTAAGAATAAATCAAAACAAAGGCAGTGGGGCAGTTTTAATTCCAGCTAGAGAAGAGGAGGAGGTGAGAGCATGTGAGGGAAACAACCTGGCGACACCAAGGTCAGTGAAGAAGGAGGGGCAGGAGGTGCTCCAGGCGCCGGAGCCGAGGTGCCTCTGCAGGCCATGGTGCAGCCCACGGTGAAGCAGCTGTGCCCCTGCAGCCCCTGGGTCCATGGGGGATGCAGAGATCCATCCACAGCCCCTGGGGATCCACGGGGGATGCAGAGATCCACCCACAGCCCCTGGGGATCCACGGGGGATGCAGAGATCCACCCACAGCCCCTGGGGATCCACGGGGGATGCAGAGATCCACCCACAGCCCCTGGGGATCCACGGGGGATGCAGAGATCCACCCACAGCCCGTGGGGATCCACGGGGGATGCAGAGATCCACCCACAGCCCGTGGGGGAGGTGCCTGTGCTGGAGCGGGTGGATGCCTGGAGGAGGCTGTGATCCAGTGGGAGACCCAGTGGAGAGAGAGGGCCCTGCTCCCAGGCTGGAGCAGCCTGTCCTTGGAGCACTGCACCTGTGGAAGGGTGCCGCAGCAGTTTTGGGAGGACTGTGTGCCCGTGGGGGGAATTCATGTTGCAGCAGGTTTGGCAGGACTGCTGCTTGTGAGTGGACCCACGCTGGATAAGTTCAGGGAGAGCTGTCTCCCGTGGGAGGGACCCCATGGCCTCACAGGGGAAGACTCCTCTCCCAGAGCAGCAGAAGAAAACCTCGGGTGACGAGCTGATCAAAACCCCCACACTTTGTCTCCTTGCGCTGTTGGTGGGAAGGAGGGAGGGGTTGGGGAAAAAAGGTGTTTTAAGGGCTTAATTTACTTCTTATGAACATCGTCTGATTTTGTTAGTGATAAAATCACTTTGTATCTCTAAGATGAGCCTGTTCTGCCCTTGGAGTGTTTTCTTCCTGTCCTTATCTAAACTCATGAAGCCTTCATTAAATTTTTCTCTCCTCTGCCCAGCTGTAATGGGAGGATGAGTGAGCAGCTTTCATGGGTGCCTGGCATTTGGCCAGTGTCAAACCACGACAGCCAGTTTTGGCACAGCCCCCAGGCAGGCACAAGGGAGGGACAGAGGCAGCATTTTCTGATGCTGGCATTCCTCAACAAGATCCTTCTGTTGTTCCTAAGGTCATTATTTCTTCAGCCTGACCCCTCTGCTGAAGAAATCCACTCATGTTCTGCTTGTGTCCATTGTACAGTTAACAGAAAGTGAATCATGGGGCAGAGTTTCCCTGCATCTGACTGGTAACAGGATGGTTTATTTCTCTGAGGATCAGGAATGAATGAAAGCCTGGAGTACCCAAGCTGAGACACTCCAATATGCAGTGAATCATTAACAGCAGCTACTACACCTTGGAAAGGCAGTATCCAGCCCCGTGCTAGGCTCAATGTTGCAGCAGTGACAGGACCAGGAGAAATAGCTTTTAACATCTCTGAAGACAGAGCTGTAAAGCACTGAGATGGCTTTACTGTGACAGGGACACACTACCAGACCACTCATAAGGGTAAGTCACACCTCCCTCATTTCTTGGGATGTTTTGAGAAGGCTGAGAAGGGAATGTGTGAAGAAGAGGTTGGGAGCTCATCATGATCAGTCACCAATGTTCCAAAGGGCTGTTTTGAAACTGGTCCTGGACCCTGATGGTAGTTGCAGCTCCACAGTGAAGAACGAGCATCAGGGCTTAGGGCTTAGGGCTCAAGGCTTAGGGCAATGGTAAGGGCTTGAGTCCAGATTTCACCAAATAACAGATTTCTCCATTGTAATGGAGATTAAGAGGAAAATGTGACACAACCTCTCATGTCATGTTCATGGGTTGGGTTCCCTCTTCTGAGGGAATTTCGGCCAGTACAACATGATGGCTGCATTCCTGCCAAAGATGAGACTGGAGCTGCTGATACTGCAGCTGAAGCATCTGTGCTTCATACAGATGGCTCTGGCCATCCTGTAGACCAGTGAGATTTGCAAATTAGCCCCATGGCAAGTTTTTCAGCAATGGGGGCTGTTCCAGCTGCTTTCTCTAGCAGATCCCTGACAAGAGCAACAAAGCCAAAAACCTCTTCACTCACACAAATCTTTTTCTGCCCCTTTTAGCAAAATCAGTGAAAGCAGTAGTATCAGAACTCCTTTTTTTAACAAAAGATTTGTCGCCCAAACATTGGAAATTCACATTTATCTATACTTATTTTAGCTCTGTTTTACTTCTCAGCGTCAAACTCTACCATTTCTCTTCCATTTCTATACACTGTGCTCCAGAGCTGACACATTGCTAACCCCATGCTAAAGCACAAGCTGTAATAATACTATCAGACCAACATTTCAGAGAGTTTTTCCTCACTAACCTGTGTCTGACCTTTAATTGATAAACAGCAAAGTGGATCTGATAGTGGGGTGATGCAGAGGCCTTATATCTCTCTATAACTTCAACTGATTGCCCCTAAAATTGAGATAAAGTGATACAAGACCACAGTGCCTGATATGAGAAAACACATTACTTAGCACACAAGCTGAATTCCAAGGCAGAGCATGGAAGGATTAGAAAAGTAGAAGAAGAAGGAGGGAATGTGGAACAAAAATGTCTATGTTGAGAATCTTGGTTGATCGGTCAGAATTAGTCATTCAGTTGTATACAGATTAAAACCACCTTATTTGATTAGTCTCAAAGCTTACTAGGGAATTTAGCCACACAACACATTAATTTCAATTAGCATGTTTGTGGCTAACTACCTTTGTTGACTCTGAAAAAGTGGAAGTCTTCATATGACATATTTCTTCCCAAGAGCTTCTCATGGACTGAGAGCAGCAACAATGAAGTGTTCCTATATGTGTGAGTTTATCCAAAGGGGTGCTTAATGTGGTGATTTATTTTCAGCTGCTACTGCTGTTATTAAGAAGAAGATGAATATAGAAATATTTCTATAAATAGAAAGCCATGCTCATGACCATGTGCTGTGAGTCATCACTGTTAATTATTCAAATGTATTTTCAAAGATACCTGGAGATTTGCAAAAACGAATGGTTGCAGAATAAGAGTTTAGCTATTTAGCATTTTTACTGACATGTATGTATATGTCTAGATATATATCTATTTGGTTTTCTCCTGTTTACAATTTCTCTGTGTAAATAAAGGGCAGGAACTGTATCACAAATTAGAAAGGGCTAGTCACATGATGCAGTGAATAATGAACTGTGAGTGCAAATCAGCTGATAAATCCCCCATGCTAAGCTTTATTGTATGTGAACTATTTGTCAGGTGCTTGTGACTAACAGATGGATTTTTCTAGTAATCATAACCAGCTAGTGGACAGCAGACTAATCCAAAAAGTTATGGTATTTCTAATGTGTGGTGTTCATAGAATAAATTGCTTTCATAGTTTTATTAGCTACCATGATCAGCCAGGGGAGTGCTTTGGTTCTGTGCCCATTTGTGGGCTGTGGAGTTGGAGTGGTTTTCTATAAGAGCAGTAGCAACATCATACAGAAACAGTGAGACCATACAGGAGTAAGGTTCCCCTTTGAGGCTGGTTATATCAAATCAAGGATAGCCTCAAGAATCATTACTTTATTTGAAAACTAAACAATACAGGGAATATTCCCAGCCTGGAATTGAGTTGTCTTCACTGATAAGTGTTACAATAGTTCACAGCCTGATTCAGATCTGGGACCACTAATACGACATCTTCCCAAACCATTCCCAGGTGCAGCTCAGCAAGTAGCACCAGTCAGGGATCATTCCTGGCAGGTTTTGTATGTGGAGCCATGCAATTTCAGAGACTTAGGGACCAAGACATCAACAGCATGGATGTGAAGTCTCCTACAGGAGTTGTTCTCACTGTCCAAAAAATATTAAAAAATCAGTCTACTAAGGTTGGTGTAACCCCTGTGCCCAGGAAAGCTTTTCAGTGTGCACCAACTCCTCTGCTTCCCAGATAGGTGGGATACCACCTTTTTGCTGTCCTCATTCCTGGTCCCTAGGATTGCTTTGGTTTCATCAGCATCTTTATCTGTCCTTGCCTTCTTGCTCTCTGTGAGGAGGAAGCTGGCTTGGTCTCTTGCTAAGCCGACATTCAGCCCCACAGTTCAGCATATGCAGAAGTTGCAAGGGGTATGCTCTGCACAAGTCCACCTCACTATCAGTATAAGGTTTACAGGCTGTCCCTTCCAGAACTTAATGTTTTTCAATTTATATCTCCTTGTTTCTTAAGATTCATAGAATCACAGAATGTTACAGGGTTAGAAGGGACCTTAAAGATTATCTAGTCCCAACCCCCCTGCCATGGTCAGGGACACCTCCCCTTAGACCAGGTTGCTCAAGGCCTTACCCAACCTGGCTTTGAACACTGCCAGGGTTGGGGCATTCGCAACCTCCCTGGGCAACCTGTTCCAGTGTCTCATCACCCACACACTACAGAATTTTTTCCTAATATCTAACCTAAATTTCCTCTCTTTCAATTTGTACCTATTACCCCTTGTCCTTTCAATCATTACAATACCCCTTATTGTTTTACAAATCACTCTGGGACCTTCCAGCACCTTATCTTGGTCCCAAAGTGCCTCCACTCAATGCAGTGAATAATCAACTCGTCTTCACTCAGCTTATTTGCTCCAGGAGGCAAGATCCGCCTCTGTTTTCTCATTATTTCCCCTGGCTACCATTCTGTAGCAAATGCCAGGATTCTTCCTGCAGAGAACAGCCAAGATGAGCTTTATCTCAGATGTGCCAATATCAGAAATAAATGATAAAAATAACACAATAATAATAATAATAAGTGAAAGCAAAGCCATATCACCTGCTATCAACTATTTTTGTGGTGTCTGATAGGTTGTGTGGACCATGCACACAACAAATGGCGCTGCATGGCAGCACAAATTTTCTCTGAGATCACAGAATAGCCAGTGTTTTTGAACATGTGATTAAGTAATGGATTTGTTGAAATCCAAGACCACTATCACTAAAATCCTGAGCTTTCTCAGTGCTTACAAAAAACACCATTGCTTTCACATTTGTAGGGAAACTTTACCATGTACCTCCAGAAGACCAGAATAACTTCTGCTGCACAAAATCAGTGGAGCTCAGGGTGAAGGATGGTGCATAAATACGAAATCTCTGACCCACATACTCCTTTCTCAGCTCCACATCTTCTCCAGAGCAAGCAGAGAGGGGGTTTCCATGCATATACAGAAGAAAGAAGATCAGCTCTCCTCGCAGCTGAAATATTTGGTCATGCCCTGGGAGCTCAGTTAAAAAAGGTCTGTCTGATGTACTAGAGATGTAAGAGCCCTTCCCTCACCAGTTGCCCATGTCTTTAGCAGGACTGATATGAATTCCTCACTGCACTCAGTGTTGGGGATACCACCATGCAGGCCAGTAGTTGCTCACCCTGATAAAACCTCAGAGAGCCTGGAAGCAGCCCTACCTCCTCCTCCTGGTGCACACTTCGAAACAACTGTGCCACGGCTGCTGGGATGTTGACAAGAACAAAACCTCTACAAAGAGCCATTGTTCCCCAGCCAACACAGATGCAATGTGTTGCTTCTTTATAGCTCATGCTGGCCAATTAAACCTATCAACCAACTAATTTATGCCTTGTAATGGGTGAGGTAACAGGAAAAATAAGTGTTTTGTTTAATCCTCATCTAGTGGCAGATGTCAGCAGGTTTAGTGCAATAATGTATATAAAATTGTCGGGTGCCAGGTGAAGCACTGGAGCAGGCTGAGAAGAGATCCACTGTGACTCCATTTCCAGAGTTTGTGCAGAGCCTCCACGTTCAGTCATCACCAAAAGGAGCTGCTTGGCTTTTCCAAGGCAGCTCCTGAAAGGCTCAGTACAAAGAAGCACCAATAAAAACCAAATGCAGGAATTTGTGCCCCTCTTTGTCTTTCTTTGTGACCAGAGCAACTGACCTAAGAACTGATTCTCATTACCCTGCATCTTTGAAATCCATGTCATTGAGCAGGGGTTGCTTCTGGGGCTAAATCCTTGTCTTGCCACCCTGGAACAAATTTGGAAGGTCTCCATGTAAACACTAAAGGGTCATCTTTATACTCTTATTAAAGAGAAGAGCATTCCTCTTCTCAGGTTTTTGTAACACAGAATCTTTTTTTTTTCCTTTTTCTTTTCTTTCCTCATCTTTTTTTTTCCTTCTTTTTTTGTTTTTTGGGGTTTTTTGTAACTATGCATTTGGAATCTTCTAATTTTTTCATCAGAACAATTTAAAATAACCAAATCAGTTTGTAAGTTGCTACAGATTGTTGCTATGAATTATCCCAAAGCCTTTGTGCCAGCATACTGATTGCTTTAAAGTCAAGTGAAAATAGATGCACAGCTTAGAAGAGCCATAAAAAACCCTCTACAAGAGCAAAGCAATTATTCATCTGTATCATTTAAAAACATAGCTTGTAGGCACATGAGTATGATTAGCGAATAAGTGCAGCTCTGACAGCTTCAAAATTGTGACACATACACGCAGTCAACTGTCTGCCAATTCCTTAAATAAACTGATTGTCTAGAAGGAAGCTTTTGTGATTAGTAATAGAAGACTCAGGTAAGGATTTTCCTTTTTTTTTTTTTTTTAAGGTCTAAGGAGTTGATTTGTAGTCAAATTTTATAACACTAACCAAATCAAAGCATTGTTTCAAATATTTATTAGAATTGTTGCTGTGGATGTCGCCTTATTCTGCAGTGAGCTGTTTTATAATTTATGATTTATAATTGTATAGATTCTCAGTGTGCTGTAGCTAGACTTTGTTCCTCTCTCTGCCTGTCAACTCAATTGGTTGCTATCTCTTCCATGCTAGATTAGCGCTTATTAGTTCTGATAGATGTTATCCTTTCAAGTTCTTGCTAGCTTGACTTTGTGGCTGGGTTAGGAGGAAAGTGTTTATTAGAACCAGAGCTGAGAGCAAGCCCTTCAATGCAGATTTTTAACTCTCATGGCTGTTGCTGGTTGTTAGACTGCTCTGCTCACTGGTGCTGTACCACGGCTGGAACTGGCACTGAGCAAAGGGAGGCTGCAGATGTTCTAAAGCAGATGTTCTGAAGCAGCCATTCCTACCCAGGCTCATCGACCCAGCCTTGCCAGCTGCTGAGTTACTTTTCACATAACATCTGAAAGCTGCTCAGCAACCTCAGTGAAGGAGGCCAGTCTTCATGAAGAAGTCACTCTGACTAGAAATGTCCTCTCAGTTCTGCCAGGTATGCCAACAGAATGGGATGGCCCAAGTCACCACCTGCATGGTCCTCTCTGCTTGGGGATGCAAATCAGTGACCAGATCTTCACCTGCAGTGGAGCTCCAGCATCTAATGTATGTGGAGACACCCACCTGTAGATGTGGTAATCTGGAGTTGTCTCCCACATCCAATTTCCCTCTCTTGTCAGGGGAGTTACAGGAATGCCAAGGGATGGTCCATCCCAACCTGTTATCTAGAAGTCGAGTGTGTCACTGCCTGTAGGTACCTGTGTCTGTGCACTCATTGGAGAGGATACCCAGAATGCCAGCTTAACCTGGATAGCAGTTACCACAGGGATGGAATTAGATAAAATCAATCCCCTTCCTGTGATTCCCTTAATCCTTGCAAAGGCTGCAGCCAGCACCAATGGTTTCAGAGGGATTGGAGCAAGACATTTACCCCAAGGAAGGTTCCTACCTGTCAGTGTTTGGGGGAAAAAGTGTACAACTTGCATGAAGATTAGCTTGGAGCCCTTCAAAAGTAATTGTTTCCCATTGATACTGGATGTTACTGTCTTCTGTACAAACAATCTGTTTCTGAATTTCATGACACTCTTTAAAGTTTATCTCTTATGGTAATGAATTCCTCAGGCAAACTGTGCATTGTCTGAGAAAAAGATCTCCTAGCATCATTTTTTTCTGAATATATTTGTTATACTAATTAAAGGACTTCACTTCCCTCAACGTTTCCCTTTAATGTTAGCTTGAACTCTGCAGGTTGGAGACGGCTGCTGCATGCATAGAGGCTAATCACAGGACTGGAATTAGGGAATTTATGAGTTCCTTAAAGCTCCTCTAATATGAATTGCTCATAAAAGGCTCTTCATTAAGCATTCATTTGCCTCTGTGTTTTGCTCAATCTGTACTAATTTTACATGCATGTACATATATTTTTGTGTTAGCCCTGAACAAGGAGAGGACCACTGGGCCCTGGTGGATGCAGATAGTTTTCTCCTCTGAGGTCCATTTACCAGCTGGATTTACCAATGTAAGAAGTCTGTCCTTCAGGGGAGAAATCAAAACCCCTTTTTTTTTTTGATCTGTGAGTTTAGTGCAAACTGACCACTGTGACACCTCTGAAGTGCTGGGAGGTCCTACCAGAAAAGGCCCAGTTTGGTGTCCTGAGACTACAGTGAGAACCAGTTCTGCTGGTTCACTGCCACAGATTAAACAAACACAGACTGGTATTTGTTTTCTTTCCCATGAATGTGTTTAGTGGGGCTCAAAATCGATCAGGAAAGAGATGTTTGGAGCTAAAAGACAGAAACTTTTCTTTTTGTTTGGCTGTGTTGGGGATTTTTGTGTTAAGAAAAGCCTTTTGGCTTTGAAAGCTGCCTGCCTCAGCTATATAGGTATATCAGGAGGGAAACTGTCAGAAAAAAAAATGGACATTTGGCAGGGAAAAATTTTCAAGTCAGACATAGTAATTAATCCTGATTAGGTTTATTAGGGTTTCAAGAAGGGTAAGTATTTATTCCATGCACTCTTAATTGCTCTGTGTTCTGGTCTGGTTTTGTTTTGTTCCTCCCAGTTTTCTAGGCTTCAATTTATATGACACAAACCAATTACCAAAAGGTACTGCCTTAACCTTTCTTTGTGCTGATCCACTCAGGAGCAGAGATAGTCACTCTTCAATAGTTCATTGTGCTTCCAGAAGGGTTGTTGTAAACCAAATGAGCTGCACTGTGTGTGCCCTTCAGCATCTTCTGGCATTGCTGATAATGGGCTTTCACCTTCCCCTGGCTGCTGGTATCTCTGCCACTTTCAGCACTTAGGCAGATAATCTTTGGGGCAGGGTCGTTCAGCTAGAGTTGACAAAGACACGGAGGGTGGTTCTGCTTCATGGAGCAGTGGAAACTGAACGGGAACAACCTCTGAATTTAGATTCAGAACCCCTGAGAGCTGAATAATCTTGAGGCAGCTGTGGTACAGCCCAGCCCACAAAAGTTTGCCTCCCAAAACAGCTCCCAGTGCTGGATGAAAGCACCTCTCAGTTCCTCTGTGCCTGCATGAAGCTGCTTAAAGAGTACCAAGCTAAAGCTGACATCTCTGAAGGGTGGAGGTGTCCAGGAGGGACAATGTCCTTGGCACTCATTTCCTGATGCTCCAGTCTGCCTGCAGTGGGGCAAGAAACAACAATCATGGCTGCATTCTCCAAGGTGTTTAGTAAAGCAGAGACAATCAAGAATCTGAGGATTTTTTATGTTATATGACTGTTACAAACCCTTGAAAACACAAATTAGCTCCCATTTTTCTGCCACCTTGACTTAACTTAGGCTCTGGGATGTACATTGCTATGAAGAAGTCTCTGTGAAAGACCTTTGTCATTCCTGAAAGGTAAGAGCTGGGAAGGAGGCAGCACTGAGTTTGTTCTGGGGCCTCTGGCTGACATTTCTTCACTCTTTGATCCAGAGAGGGAGTGCAGGATAAGCAAAAAGGCAGGTTTGCCTGTCAGGAGTGACTGGAGGAGGGTTTTTGGAGGAGCCTTTGGGCTAGTTTTCTCCCCCCACATTCCTGTCCATGTTACGGCTTCAGCGACTCAGACAAATGGTCGGATACACTTGAGTGCACAGCCCTGCAGTGCAATGGGGATGCTGCCCTCATCATGACTCCTGTGTTTAGGTATTTTCAGCAGAAGGAGGGGTTGGGAAGGAGAAAAGAATGAGATAAGAATGTGTGAGCTACTTTTTCTTTCTCTTTGTGCTTGCTGAGTCTTTGTTAGAAAAGCTGTCAGCTGTGCAGTGTTATGCCAAAAAACTGCAAATCTCTTCTCATGGACAGCAAGGTCCTGCTCCAAGCACTGAAAAATATTCAACCGGAGCATTATGATCAGCCTTCCTCAAAAACTGATCATGCTTTGCTCAAAGCAGTAGTGCAGGCAGCATTGCTGAAGCCCATGTTTTGACTTTGGTCACTGGTGTGAAGCCTCATTAGGGCTGGATGGCTCTAAATGGGAGCAGGGCTTGGTTAGAAAGGTGCTCCATTAAACAGACCACTGCTGACTTTATGTGACTGACTGGGGTCAGCCCTTGGGTATCGTACCAAGACACTGCAATCCCCACACAACTCCGTGTGTGTGTGCTCTGCATCTGCAAGCAATTTATCAAGGGTACACTTCACAAACCTCTAGGAACACAGACATCATGTGATGAAATTTGAGTCCCCTTTGTGCTCAGCTGGGACTGGAGAGAGAGAGGACATGTGCCATTCTTTCAGATTTTAGTTTTCTTAGCAAAGAGAGGTAACAAGTCAGGTGTCACATGCAAACAAGGATTATTTTCTCTTGCTTTTTCCTTTAGCAGCCAAGCACTGGGCAGATACTTGAGTGAAAGGACAGGCTCAGTTTGCCACGGAACCAGTTGAAATCTGATGTTATGCAGTTGAAACCAATAAAGAGACAGACCAAAATCTGGCCTTGTGCCCCGCTGTAGTCCTTTCTGAACAGACTACGGGAAAAATAGCTGTGGATTGCAGACCATGTCTGCAAGAGAAAGCGGAATTTGCCAGTGAAGAAAACTTGTCATTTATAAAGCTTTTGAGCAACTTGCTTTGACATATTTGCAGCACCTTTAAAAAAACCCCTCAGCTGTAATGAGCTTATGTGTTAAATGAACAAATGTGGAAATTAGGACATGAGATATTTGCATAGCAGCCAGGAGTTAATTACTGGTGATAGTCCAAGCTGAAGAATAGTATCTATTGTTTCCAGAAAACTAGTTTTCATAAAACAACATGAACTTCCTGTACTCAAAACACTCACATCATCAATGCCTACAATGTTATGTAGCAAAACTTAACAGATCAAGTACATGGGGAAAAAAATCCCATCCTGGACAAACTGTAAAGCATCAAACCTAATTAATCATTAAACCTAATAATACAGTATGTTTAGAATGTCTCTGTACTACATATCTTTCCATTTAGTATAAAGTGCAAATATATGCTGGTGAAAACCACTGGATTTTAGTTACAGAATGGCTAGATTCTAGGCATATTTATACACATGCAGAAACATTAGTTAATGACCCCTTAGGTCAGGAGGCCTGCAAGACCTGGGGATCCCCTTGTTGGGCAGGACAAGGAATAGTTCAAGGTTTAGTCTAAGAGGGTTGGCTTGTAATATACACTAGGAAATATAATTAGTCACTAGAAAAAGAACTCTTCTTTACTCCGGCACCATGTGAGTTCAGTTCTCTCAATGTGAAATGCAGCCACCCAGATCGAGACCTCTGAGACTCATTTTTGTTTGGTGAAACAGTAATTAATGCTGCATAAGGGAAAAATAAAAAGCTGAAAGAGCACTGATGGCAAAGTGGCAAATGCCTCAGGGAGTTTTAGGTCAATAAGCAGGGAGGACAAGCCTGCCAGACCTGCCTCGTTTGTAAGCCTAACCTCTCAACTGATAAAAAAGATGCTCTTTAGTTGGAAATTTCCTGTGGAGGTATGCAAATGGAATAATGAAAATCAAATCTGAATTTATACTTTAAGTGACATGGAAACTCTGAGTGGCCTGGAAAACCCCATTATTTGCTTGGTGTTACATTTCTCCTCCCTGTGCATCTGCCCTGGGCTGCTGCTGGAGACAGATGCATGGGCTGTGAGCACCCAGGGCTGGCGTGCTCTGTTCGTCCTCGTGTTCTGTGACTCCTGACAACAAACTGCTAAAAATGGTGCTGATTGGTTTCAGAGGCAGAGATCCAGAAGGCCAGGTCTCAATTACACCCAGTTATGCTGGACTTACTATTAAATCAACTAGCAGTCAAGGCTCAGTGTCTTAAACAGTTCTATGAACATCTGTGACACTTCTCCTAGTGACTTCCCTAAAACTCCTCATGAATTTACCAGGACCTCCGTGCCAGTGAGAATGGAGCAAGGTGTTGAACGTTTGCCTGAGTGCTCTTTTTGTCCTCCCTGTCAGTCTGTGTCACACCAGCAGATGCTGGGAGCAAAAGGCCAGGCCCCATGTGGTCTCAGCTACAGAAGCTCCATGGCAGCAAGCAGAGCAGTGCCAGGCTAAATCGCTTCACAGATCATATCATCAGGACTGGAGAGGATTATAATATGTGCAATTTTTATCCTGCTCACCAGAAACCCCCCATGATTTTTTCTTTCTGTTACTTTCCTCATTCTTTTCACTCTTCCAAGGTCATCTTTTGATAGGAAACAAGTCGTCAGATATTGTTACAATATGTGTGGCAGAAGAAGGCAAGATCAGAGATGCCATAAAATGGCTGTACACAGACAGAATATTCATTTCTAGGGAAATTGGTGTTTGCTATTTAAGCCTACTTAAATCTACTCTGCCTACTCCCTCCCACAAAACAGACAGACCTCCTCACAGTCTTTTCACATCACTCTGTTTTATCTTGTTGTCATTTTGCAATAACTCAGGGAAAACCACTGTCATCCCCTTCTACTCTGTAGGAAATGGACAGAGGTCCCAAGCCTCAGAGGTACAGAGGCAACTACCTTTGAAGAGCCCTTGAAGAGTCACACCAGACATGTCTACATAGAGTAACAAGCAGAGTTTGGGAGAGTTCTGGGAGCCAATCCTAAGTCCTCCAATAGCTGAACAAGTGCACAATTCATCCCACTTGGCTTCTCACAGAGGTGGCCCCTTCCCTGGGACTACCCATGGGTCAGCCTCTCAGGTTGTAATTGCACTGGAGAAATAATTAATTAAAGAAGGGATGGCTGCATAAGTAGGGGAGGGAGGGGGGGAGGGAGGGAGGGAGGGAGGGAGGGAGGGAGGGAGGAAGGAAGGAAGGAAGGAAGGAAGGAAGGAAGGAAGGAAGGAAGGAAGGAAGGAAGGAAGGAAGGAAGGAAGGAAGGAAGGAAGGAAGGAGAGTAAAGTACACATATCCACCTAACACAAAGTTTCAGTGCTCTAAGTTGATGTGTTTCAGTGACTAGTATCATGGGAAAGATGTGTAGGTGTGAATGTGTGTAGGAGAGTGCAGCACAGGAATATAACTAGGAAAACTGAACAAGCTGAGTAAATCAATTAGAATAAGCTGACCAGGATGGGACAAGGACAGTCTCAGAACTTAGGGGTTGGTCTGGGGGTGCTAAGATGGGACTGCAAACCATCTCTGATTGCTCCCAGGCTCAGGAATAACAGGCTTAGTGCATGCTTGTAAATACACAGAACTGCATTCAAGATCTTTCCTGGTTTGTCTTCCTAATTAAAATTGCCTATAATAGCTGGGAATGTGGCAGTCTATACAGATCAGACTATTCTTCTTCATGCTTCTATTTAAAAATAAAGACATATCAAGTTGGTGATTTACCATTTTATCCTCCCAGTTCATATCTAGATGATCATTTCTGTTGTTCAGTTATTCAACTCAGAAAGAGCACTGATAAGGTTTTCAAAAACACGGTCTTGGGAGAGTCATGCCCTTAGACCATCAATATCTCATCTCATGCACCATGCAAGTACTGTGCTCAGAAGGAAAGATAGGAAATATAATCTATTCTCCCTCATACCTCTGTGCCATTGGGAATCAAGCAAACCTGCATTCCAGTTTCTTTCATTGAAAACCCTCTCTAGGAGACTTATCAAACTGGGATGCCCCTCCAATGCCTTAGGCAATTAACAAAACTTCTTTATATTCTGAAGGCTCCACCCACAGCAGTCTTTGACACAGACATACACAAACACACATATTCAAAGGGGTTTATTCTCCTGTCACTTGTTGCATAAGGATGGGTTGGTAAAAGGAGGAAAATGTTCAGAGATGTCAGTGACAATAGCAGTCATGGATATTATGATGTCAAGAGATGCTACCTGGCCCTGCTGAATACAGCCTATGTATCCTGCTGCATTGCACTGGAGACACAGTAAAGATACACATACATGACATAAGATCAATTTATATGTAAGAATATTTCATTGATTTGTGGTATAGCAAAACCAGTGAACTAGGCAAACTTTCCAAACAGATTTTAGATCACATACTGCACACGAACTTTTGACATGGCTGTCTCCCTGCTGTTGTTCACTGTATGCCATAATTCCTTCCTCTCCTACCAGATTTCAGTCTGTACCACATAACCCTTGCTATTCCTCCAAGAAAGGATTTCAGCAGCATCATAGATTTTGTACAAGAATTCCATTTGAAAGTCATTCTTGCAGTCAGCCTTCTGGCACGCAATAATTTAATATGTTTTAGACTCTCAGATTGGTTCTCAGGAGTTTGCAGGTCTCAGCCTCAGTAACAGGATTTTATCTTTGGATAAAGAACAAGAAACCACTGAAGAGTAGAGAAGCCAGAGCTCCTATAATATGCAGGTAGGAACAAAGTTTTCAGAAAAGAACAACGGGTTTTAATCCTCTGTGTAGGGGTCACATGTTCAAAAGTGCCTAATGCTTTAGTAGCTCCCACTATAATCCTTTTTGATAAAATTGAAAAGCCTGTATTTGCTTTTGGACCCTCTTGACTCAGTAGTGAGAGTTGAGCTCTGAAAAATTCAGCTTCCTTTTACAAACAAAGCCTAAATAAATATTACTAAATATTAAATATTATAGTCTGAAAATAAGAAAGAAAGAGAGAAAGAAAGAGAAAGAGAGAAAGAGAGAGAGAAAGAGAGAGAGAGAGAAAGAGAGAAAGCAAGAAAAAGAAAGAAAAAGGAAGGCAGGAAGTCAGGCAGGAAGGAAGGCAGGCAGGAAGGCAGGAAACTAATATGGTAGCTTCCCTTGTTACCTTGTTGGTTTCAGTTTGGTGGGAGCTGCACAAAAATGGTTCTACTAAGGAAAAACATTGATTGGAAATTTTATTTCAACATTTGAATAAGTTAAAAAAATAACTTGATAATATCCTGCTTGATGTGAGTGTAGTTGCATGGACTTCAAATTCCATCTCAGGCAAAACTCAAGAATTTGTTTGAAGCAGGAATATTAAAGACCCTCACTGCTTTCTGCAGCTGGGGTTACCTTGAAGGGTTTATATCTTTCCTTTGCTTCCTGAGATGAAATTTTGTGATATCAGCTGGTTTGTCTGTAGGTTGTTCTAAATCATTTGATAAATGCTCAATTGTTTCTTATTGTGTTTTCATTGTTGTATATAAACAGCAGACAGACCAAAAGATAAGAGGGGCTCAGATCAAAGTCCAAAGAACCTGTAAGCATCTGGTATCAGTCTGACAACCGAATATTGACATGGTATGACTTCAACAACCAGGGTTACTTCTACTCCTCTTAGCCCAGGATGCTATGCCCCAAACCTGCAACATTTAACATAAAATCATTGAATGGTATGGGTTGAAAGGGACCTTAGAGATCATCTTGTTCCAACCCCCCCTGCCATGGGGAGGGACACTTTCCAGCAGACCAAGTTGCTCAGAGCCCCAACCAGCCTGGTCTTGAACACTCCCAGGGATGGGCATCCACAGCTTCTCTGAGAAACCTGTTCCAGTGTCTCACCACCCTCACAGTAAAGAATTTTTTTCTAATATCGAATCTAAACGTACTATCTTTCACTTTGAAGCCATTCCTCCTTGTCCTATCACCACATACCCTTGTAAAATGTTTCTCTCCATCTTTCCTGTAGGCTCCCTTCACACACTGGAAGGCCACAACAGGGTCACCCCAAAGCCTTCTCTTCTCCAGCTGAGCAAACCCAGTTGTCTCAGGCTTTCCTCACAGGAGAGGTGATCCATCCCTCTAACCATTTTGGTGGCCTCCTCTGGACTTGCTCTAACAGGTCAATGTTCTTCCCTGCTGGGGGCCCCAGAGCTGGGTACAGCACTTATGAGTGTGAATGTAAGATTCTTAGGTTATTCTTAGGGTAATGTAACTTCATTTGGTGCAGAATTTAAATAATTTTTCTTACATCATAGAATCACAGAATCATTTAGGTTAGAAAAGATGTCTAAGATCAAGTTCAACTGTTCATTCACTCAGCCCGGCCATCTCCACCACTTAACCATGCCCTTAAGTGTCATATCTATAGATCTTTTAAATATTTCCAGGGACAGTGGTTCCAACAGTTCTGTGGGCAGTCTGTTTCAGTGCTTGATAACATTTTCTGTGAAAAGATTTTTTTCCCAATATCCAAACTAAGTCTTCCCTGGTACAACATACTGTGGGGTATGCCCAGCCCCCACCCTGGAGGGATGTCTGCTGAGATAAGGAGAGTGCTTAACCTCCCAGCAGGACTCCCTGGAAAGGCAACCACTTTCAGCTATGGCGAGAAGAAGACAGACCCAGAATCCTCTGGGAGACCCTATGCAGATCCTTTGTAACCCATTGGCCTTTACCCTCTGACACCCACCCCCTGTATCCCTATAAAGCCAGCCCTCTACCCCCGTGAGGGAGAGAGAAGCTTGTCCCTGGCCTCCCTTCATCGAGCGCAGACTAATAAAGCTGCCTCGTGCAGAACAGCTACACGGGCCTCTCGTCTCTCTCCTCCTGGTCTGGCTTGGAGATTGCCCACAGAGCAAGAGCTGAATTCGCTAGCTGAAAATCACTAAAGAGCTGACACCTTCTCTGCACGGGCACTCTGGCTAGCAGCTGAGGGAAGACACCGGGACCTGGGAAGATGATCCTCCACGGGACCATCTCTCTGGACCGGTCACAGCTTCCTGGGTCAAAGCTACTGACCCCACACCAGCTGCATTAACATACAACAATTTCCTCTTGTCCTGCCACTTGTTACCTGGGAGAAGAGACTGACCCCCACCTCTCCACAACCTCCTCTCAGGGAGCTGTAGAGAGCAATAAGGTTTCTCCTGAGCCTCCTCTTCCCCGGGCTGAACACTCCCAGCTCCTTCAGCTGCTCCTCATCAGACTTGTGCTCCTGACCCCTCCTCAGCCCTTCTCTGGACTCGCTCTAGCCCCTCAATGTCTTTCTTGCAGTAAGGGCCCAAAATTTGACACTTATTCAAGGCACAGCCTCACCAGTGCTGAGTAAAGGGTGATGATCATTTCCCTAGTCCTGCTGTACCATTGTTTCACATCCACATGTCTTAAAGTCATCAAATGACCTTGAAGTTGGGTAGAGGACAACTTCAATGCCCTTAGAAAACAAGAAATCTCTGTAGGTACAAATAAAATGACAACTTGTGTTACCACTGCAGAGAAGCTGGAAAGAGGTGGAAGTGAGAGAATTCCCTCACAATCCAGAGAAGATGTCTGAGAGAAGCAAAATTAGGTGCTGTAAATAGAAAAATCTGAAATTCAGTTTTAAGGTTTTTTGTGAGCAACATGTCAGACAAATAACTCAAGTTATGTTCAGCATTCCCAAGGTTACTAAAACCCTTTATGATCTGCTGGCTACCATCTTGTTACATAATCTAAAATTACTTGGGTGACCTGCTCATGCAAACACATTTTTCTCCTGACATTTAAGTGACAGGAAAGGTGGTAGTAGATGACTGGTTATATCAGAAGAGATAGTGAAGTATTAATATAGGGCTCTGCTGAAATTATGTGGGATGCAGTGTGTAACCACATTCAGGAACATTGAATTCAAACTGGGATGGGCAGAGAAGGACTCCTAATATTACCAAGGGAACCTAACTTACTAGAGAAGAAAAAAATACTGGAGTGTCACTGTTCCTACTAAGTCTGCCAGACAGTAAAAACTAACAAGGAATAAAAATGTGGGGCCCATGTGAGGCCAAGCACTGGGACAACTGCCTGCCCTTGGCAGTAGCTAAGTTGCATTGCCATTTCATTGTGGAGAACTAAGTTGTTCAGGTGCAATCCAGAGGTGGACAGAAAGACACCAAAAGCCTCTGAGACTAATCCACTAGGAGAACTCAAACTGCACTTAGTAGAGCTGAGAGCAGGAGGAATGCACCTCCTGCAGTGGAGACTGGAGTCACACAACTGACTGATGAGGTGGAAACACAAATCCTAGGCATTTTTCCACCAAAGACAGTATAAATGATATCCTTATGTCTTCTGGGAGTGATGAAACCACTCTGTGATAATTCAGTGGTGGGGAGAATACCTTGTTTTAGCTGATGAGCAACCACCTAGCAATCCGCAGAAGTGCCTGTTTCAGAAACAGCATGTATTTTTTGCCCAGAAAGGTCATTACATTAAATACACCCACAGGCACTGGAAATAGATAAAAGAATCCAGTACTGTTCTGTCACAGCCCCATTAAATTGGCTAAAGAATCAGAAGCCTTCTGGATTCACATATCATACATTCGTTTTTTGCACAGTGGTCCATCTTCAGCAGAGAGTATAGTCCCATGAAGATTTTAGATCACACTGGTGAAAAAACACTCCTAGAGGATAAGAGCTGCAGCACCTCTCTCAGGCAGATGAAAATCTTGGTCCCAGACTTGCTTCTTTCTCTCAAGGGTTCTAGCCAGAAGACAAGGGACAAAATTCAGCTGCAGATGGTTCTTTGTCTTCCTTCTAGGTCAGCCATGTTCCCTCAGAAAACACGGGTTTGTCGCCCAGTATTTGACCTGGAGAAACGAATGGAGAAAGGTCATTTTGTTCCACTCACCCACAAAGAGCCTAAGATAAGGTCCTGAGACAGCTTTTCTGATCTGAGACACAGTGAGCCAGCCTGCAGAAGATCCTGAACAGAGGTTAGAGAGAGCTTCAGTCAGTGTGGCATGCAAAACACTCACGTCCCTTAGGGAGGTATGCTGGTGTCTCAGCAAGGCAGCTGTAATGTGTTGTCTGAATAATGACAGCTATTTACATGAAAACAAATAAATACAAACTGGATGTGAATAAATGCAGCATGTAAATAGAGGGAAATGTAAACATCATTATGAAGGTGAATAAGATTCTAGAATGACATTGTGGAAGTATTAGGGGGAAGAAAAAGGTAATTGATTAAGGACAGGAACCAACACATGGAAACAGGAATATTGGCCATACTGGCCCAAAGATTTTATTGTTCTTTACTGGACACTGCTTTTTCCATGGTCTGCTCTTTTTATGCTCTGTATCAGAGGGAACTTTCACCCTCTGATTACATCTCCCCTCTCATTCTTTCTAGATGGACACAGGCTGTTGAAAGTGGAAGGCATATTTTTGCACTATACACTTCTTCTTTCAAATTACCTTTAAGCTCATTGAAAACTGAGGTCTAAATAAAGGTGGAATACAGCCTGAAGAATTGTAATAAAAATGCCTAAGGGCTTCTGCAGGATGTTAATTAACCTGGTTCATGTGGGGAAGATGGTTGATAACTCAGTGAATATTTGAGCCATTTCAACTGTACAAGAAATTAACTGTTGTACATACCATACTCTGTAGAAATCCCCCACTGGCTTTCATCCTCTAATGTCTATAAAAAAAGGCAATACATATTCTTAACACATAAGCAACAAATAGGAAATGCTCTTACGGGATGCATGTTAGTTCCCACAATAAAAGAACACAAATCAAACCCAGCAGCTAAAGAGCAGATGAGCGAATGATTATTTTGGGCCTCTAATGAAATGATATTGTGAAAGGCATTAGACAGATTGATTAGAGCTCAGCTGACTGACAAAACTGCCCATGCTGTACACCATTATAATGAATCTACCTAAACTATTTCCTTGAGTGTGCACTGGTGTGTGCATCCCTGTGCATGTGTGCCTTTGTGCTTCACAACTAATTATTCATTGCTGTTTCTTTATAGTTCAAAAAACAGTCTGACTTGTACAGATCTATGTTTTAAAATTAGCTATGAATACACTCTCTGGGTAGGACTCCTGCAAGGATTCAATTTCAATATATCTGACAGTCATTTCAATTAACACATTTATCAGCATATTTACAACATGCAGCGTGAAATAAAGATCCTGTTAAAGAAAGAAGCAAACTGAATCAAGCCTCTCAGATTAAAAACCAGTCAAAATTAAATAATTACCACAAGTTAATATTGAGGCTAAAAGCATAGTAAGAATAGGAATAAAGATTGGATATTTATACCATTAAGGAGGGTATTCAGAGAAAAAATATCAGGATTAAAAAGAAAGTAAGATCAAGATCTTTTACTGTATAAATGTTATTTGTTCCATTTGCTTTAGCAGAACTCTGCCAACAGCCATTAGTGATGGATCAGACATGCAGTCTTAGAACCTGTAAATTACAGGTATAGCTTGAGATCAAGGTTTGGAAATGGTTCCTGGAAACAAAGACCTGCATGTGGAATAATTAAAGGCAACAGCTCAGGCTGAGGAGTGGCTGACTAGGAATCATCCCTGCAGAAGAGATCTGGGGTGCTGAGGGACAGGGAGGTGAACATGGGTTGTGCCAAACAGCTTTATAGTGACAAATGCCAACTGCATAAAGACTGTGTTGGCAAAAACACAGCTGAGAGTCTGAGCAAGTGGATTTCCCCCTCTGCTTTCCACTTGTGAAGAGAACACATCCAGACTACGGTGTTCAGTTTGGCCTCCACAGGATAACAAAGTTATTCATGAGCTAAAGGAAGCTTTTCACTTGGGTGGTTAGGGACCAAAGCATATGATGGACAAGATGAGGTTCAGAAGCCAAGCTTGTTTAGCTACAAAAAGAGAAGGCTAAGGGGGAATAATATTAGTATTTTCAACTACCCAAAGGGAGTTTTAAAAAAGAGATGAAGCCAGACTAAGAGCTGGCAGATACAGGGTACAGCAAATGGAAACTAGAAATACCAATTAGCTATAAGGGAAAAGTTCTTCACAGTGAGGGTGGACAAACATTACAGCAGAGACCCAGAGAGGCTGTGCAGCCTCCATCCTTGGAGATATTCAAAACAAGGCAGCACAAAGGCCTTGAGGGAGCTGATCCAACACTGATGCCACCCTGCTTTGCCCTTTGGAGATCCCTGTCAATCATATCTTTGTAAGGTTTTAGAGAAGAATAGAAATGAGGTGTAGGGAGAAAAACAGAAATGTCACTGCACAAAATGAGATTCAATAATCAAGGAATATGTAAGACAGACAGAAAAGAAGTGCCTAAGTTGAATACTAAGCCAGGCCTAAAGAACTGTCATCTGGTTATAATAGGCTGAACAAAGACAAACTTCATCTCCCTTTGAAATCAAAGCCCTGCAGGCTTCTTGTAGGAGGTAATTGAAGACAAGAATAACCTTGAGCTCTAGTCACACTGTACTTATTCATTGCTTATTTAAGACATAGCAACCTATTGTATATTGCTGCAATTTGTATAGCTAATTATATAGAACTCCAGTTACACATTGTGTCTAATTGCTGGAATATAAATCCTGTGAAGCCATTAGGAGTGCTACCACTGATTCATTTGAAGAGTCTAATTTAGCCACCTGAATTATCTGACTCATCTTAGTAGGCTCATCTCAGCAGGCTTTTCTAATGTTGCCCTTTGGAGGAGCTTGTCTCTGTACAGAGAGCCTGGGGAGACCAACCTGAGGGACATGCTCAGTGCTCTGGGAATGCTGCCCCTTCTTTCCTCCTTGATAAAGGAGGGATGGTAATAATTGCATACCTTCACATTTGATGTGAGAATCAGTTGATATCAGAGTAATTTAACAACAGGAATACTAAAAAATCTATTCCATTTGCCAGATTATAAAAATGACCTTGTTGAGGGATTGGAAGAATGAATGGGAGGAAGGGTTGCTGACCACTAAAATGCCAGATATTCAACAATATCAATTAATATGGTGTTTTCAGGGCTGTCTGAATACCCTGGCAGTAAAACAGTGTTTAAAGGAGGTCCAGTTAATTAGGGTTTGCAGAAACCAGAAGATAGGAAAAATCCTATAATAAATATTGAACTAAGGAAGCAAATCAGTAGTAGGATGGCTTCAGTGAATAAGGGAGTGTGCTGAGTTTTCTTCTCTGTGATTTGTGGTCATTCAGTGGTTACACAGGTATTCAGGGGGCTTATGAGGCATAAAATGTTTGAAGAAGAACATAAAATAAAATACAAATTCTGGAATATTCAAGGCACAGCAATGTTTCTGAGGTCAAATACAGCTGCTGCAGCTGAGTTATATATTCTATACAAAAATATACTCTATATTCTTACAGATATTCTGTATATTCTACTCTACTGAAATAGAATTGTTGCTTTATGGGAAATGAATAGGGCGGGAGAAGGACCACAAATATTTCATTTCTAGAATAAAGTTACCACTTCAGAGAACAAATGAGAAATATGAAGAAGAAAGAGTTACAGATGGGGAAAAAGGTGTAACAGAATTGGGTCATGGAAGATACAGCTGATGATGCCAAAGAGAGCTGAGGGTGGAGTGCTGGTTTGGAACAGGTCATTATGGTTAGTGCAGTGTCAAAGGAGCTGAAGGAAGGGATTAGGAAGCATCTAGAATCATCAAAGTCTGACTCTAAGTACTGCACTTAGCATGTGCAGGGTTGAAAACAATGGGTTTGATAAATTAAATTAAGTAGGCCTATATTTTAGAAAAAAATATGTCCTCTGAGTGGAGAAGGAACATGAAGGAGGGAATGAGAATAGGATGAAAGGCAGACAGGCAATAGGTTGGGATGCTGACCATAACCAAAGCAGCAGAGGTCACGTAAAGCGAGAGTTCTTGAAGGAAGGAATTGTTGGTTATATTTTATCTGATATACAATATCTGATCGGGAGAGAAATCAGTGAAATCTTGTGTGGAGAGCAAAGCGGAAAAGAGGGCTTAAGAAATGACCTACCTCCAGGAACGTGTGATATACTTCATATGAATGAACCTCAGTAGGCTTCAGCAGAGAAGTAAGGTGAGGATAAGCACTACAAGAAGTAAACTCAGAGCTGAAGAAGGAAACCTCTGCAGGACCCCATTGAAATTACTGCTGGGACAGCTGTGCTGGAGCCACCTCACTCTGTGAGACCTTCATGAATGACTTGGCCTGTCCTGTGCTCTGAGCAGTGCCAAAGACCAGATCCCACTCCCACAGCTGAGGCCACTGAGCTATGTCTCTTTATTTGAGGGAACATAATGCAGCTGGGGACAGTCTCATGGCTTGTTGTAAGCGTTTCCTCCAGGCTTTCAAAACACTGTAGCCACATTGGCTCTCAGCAAAGGTGCACCTTATTCTACCTGAAGCCATGCAACTTTGGCACAGACAAGCCAGATGGTCAAAATGATTAATATATTCCACTTATCATTCAACCTTCAAGCTCTCTTGAATTTCTTCTGGTGTCTGGACAGCCTGCTTTGCTAGGCCGTGCCCTAAGACAGCCAAGTGCATTTCCAGATGTGGACAATAAAAAACCCACCTATGCTACACAGAAAAGGGCTTCTAAAGGCTTCAGACTGCAGCTGTCTAAAGAGTGTTTTGCAAATTTTGTGTTGGTTCTGGCAAAATGTCTTCCATTAACTAATTTTATTAAGGTCTATTCAGATCCCTGCATGTGCTTAAGATCTCAGCACCATGGTTGCCAACTTCAGCAACCCGTCAGCATTTGTCAAGACAGGAGAGCTTTTGCAAAGGCATCTCTGTGCACAGACTGAAATGGGGTGTTATTCATCTCTTTAAATTAGGTTGTCTCTGTTGGCTGCATTCCTGTTACAGTCACTGGAGATCTGGTCAATACAGCCATGAGGCATCAGTCAGTTTATTCTAAAGCAGACACTCACATTTAGGTCAGATGAATCATGCCCCACGTTTTATGGATAGTATTGACTGGCTCTCCATAAACATAGCTGAATTCCATGTAACTGCCTCAAAGGTAAGCACTTACATTTTAGAAATGTTAGAAAAGTTAGAAAAAAGCAACTCAACTAATCCTCCTAATAAGTCACTTGGGGATCAGAGTGATAACCCAGGTCTCGGGAGGTTCACATAAATTCCCACCAGGAAGGATGAACTCACAGCTGTACAAATGCTCCGAGAGCATTGTTTCAGTCCTGACCTCACCACAAACTGCATCTGCCACCTCCTCTGTAACCAAATCACTTTGTTTCTCTACAGTTTTGTCTCTCACATGGACACAGTGACATGACACTTCCCACAGTGTTCTGTTGCCTACACAGACTGGGAGCTCCTACTACATCTTACAGGACTTAGAATGTGCAATCTTGTATTTTATTTCAAACCTCCAGTTGCTACTGTGATATGAGTAAATAATGGAGAGGACACAACAGCTAGTCAGGAGAGCTTTCAGTCCCAAGAATGATTGTACTTTTAACTAAGAAAAGTATGTTTTCATATTGGATTTTGTTCTCTTTTTTTGTGTGCATTATTGTTATTGCTGCTGAGACAACTGATTTATTTCAATGTTTCCTCTTGTTCAGAAAGAAGAAAGCTTAACCCGTGCCCTTTCAAGAGTAAAAGTAACCCTACAGGGTATATAATAAATATTTAAAATGGATAAATTGAAGGAGGAAGGGGAAAAAATCACATCACAGAAGGATAGCAAGGATTTTATTTCAGGGTACTGACAGCTTCTGTTGTCTCTGCCATCAAATAACTCTGAACTCAGGAAAGCTGCTGCATGCAAATGAAGGCAAATGAAATATAGGTGTCCACATGAAGTGCATCATTGTCATCCAAGTGGCAGGTGGGTCCCCTCAGCACAGAGGCCAGGCAGTGGATACTGAGTGCTCCCACATTAGGGGTGGTCCCGTGAGGACAAGGTTAAGACTGGTTAAAAGCACAGCAGGGAGAGCCTTGCATTGCACCTTCCTTCAGTGTCTTAATTTTGGATTGGATTTCCTCCCTCAGTGCTGTCAGGCCACTATGTTCCTTCAGCGATGGAATTTATTTTATCCCTGTTCTAAATCATGAGAGAGGAATTGTATGCTGATGAGGTGATAAGCTGTCACCATCCTACCAGGCAGCTACTCCACACCTGTCTTGAAATCAAATGCTGGTCCTGAGCACCATTTGCAGCAGAGACATGGAATACCAATCTGGGCAGGAGAGACCGTCCTTCCAGAGCCCCTGCTTTTCACCTTTGTCTCTCAAAAAAAAAAAGAGTGGCTTTCTTGTGCACTCTTGGTTTCCAGGGGAGTCAATGCAAGTCATTATCCAGGTACATTTTTTATTTAGGGAAACTGAGACACAGTACATTGAGCATTTTATTCATCTTTCATTGGGAGCCTGGCAGAGTAAGGAGCTGGTCCTGGCTCTCCAAAGCCATGCGAGCTCTCTGGCCATGGACCACCCTTATGTATCAGAGGGATCCAGTCAGACTCATGGTTGTTCTCTTAGAACCACATCAATGCCTACCCTGCTGGAAAGAGCTTATGGTTTTGCACCTCAGCTTTTCCACATTCTGCAATGCCACTGGCTCCACTTCACAGCCATGACTTTCTACATTCCCTTGAGCTCAGTAAGACAAGAAATAACAAAGCAGTAAAAGGCCAGCGTAACATAGAAGTGACTCCTCCCAATGCAAAGTGCAGAGTATGTGTTTTAATTACTCTTCTGACCTGGTAATGGTGTAAATCACTAGCAAGCTACAAAGTGATGATGACAGTACTAAAAAAACCCCACAAAACTGGTTAACTAATAATAATAGAACACATCTCTGAGGAGGATCTTCTCAAATGTTACTCATTGAAATGGTTTTAGTCCTCTAATTGTGCTGAAAAACATATCTAAATCTAAACCCATTTTACATACTTAAGAACGGCTGAAATAAAAATTGCTTTTACTAACAAATTATCAAGTAATATTAAAATGTCGTTATCACATTTATCTGTTTACCAGCTGGAGTCCTAATTGAAATTTGTTCAGAACTCATAATAGCATTAGGTCATGTTATGCTTACAACATTTAGTAATGATTACATCTGTGACTTTTGTTTTTAATTACCTTTTTTCAGTTATCAGGGAGAGATAGAACCTTTCAAGATCATAAGTCATTTTTGATTACAATGGAAAGCGAAAAAAATCAAGTCATCTTACAGAAGAATGTGCAACTGTATAATTTAAATTCCTGACTCTGGGTCTGTTAGATCTGACTGTATTTTGATTTCCTTTCACTCATCGGTTTTGTTAATTGGTTCTTGATGCCAATGAGGTGTGCTGGCATTTGCACATTTGGGGATTTAAAATAACTTTTTTCAAAATAGAGGTGAGTGCCTATTGTCTCTTACTTTCCTGCTGGCAGTACAGAAGGACCACTTTTAACCCAAAGTACTGAAAAACAGACCACTTTGTATCAGCTGTGCAGCTGGACACCACTTTGTATCAGCTGTGCAGCTGGACATAGCCAGGGGTGAATTTTAAAGGGGTCTCAAATGCAGCTGTAGCTGTGATTCAGAAAAGTGTTTCATCACGTGTCTTCATCATTCATCCCAGCCAGCAAACACACACATGATTACTCACCTGCTTTAGCTTAAACATCTTGCTGAGTCTCATCCTATGGAAAGGGCAAGCCATGGCAAGCAGCAGGCCCAAAGCAGGACTTCACATGCCCTCATCAGTGGGACTGACACCAACTGCTAGTTAGTAATGAACTGACTCCAGCAGGTGCCTGGACTAGAAGTGCCCTGGCTGCCCTCTTTCTTCAAACTCTCGCTTAGTCTGTTGTAACGAGCCATGCTTGGAAGAGCAGAAAAGTAGCTCCATGAGCCAAAACAGGGAATAATCAGCCTTAATCTGCTGGAATGAGTAACTGAGAGAGATCAAGCAGCTCCACTCACTCTTCTCTGAACTCTGAGAGTCTGGAGGCATCCATGGCCCAGCAAATCTCCCACAGACACAGGCTCACCATTCTGTGCCACTTCTGTGCTCTTAACACACAGCAGAAAAGAGAACCTGAACATGGGCAGCCATGGGAATTTGGTGGCACTGTTTGCTGGGCAAGTGCTTATGATGATGAATTAAATAGGGTTGGTAGGCTATGGGAAAAGAACAAGGTCATTTATTTCTGCACACCTATGGAAATGTGAGGCACACAGAGTGGCAACCACAAGAAATCAAGTCTGATGAGCTTACATGATAGTGACTGGTATCCCTGGAGGGGTAACAGGGATTGTATGAATGTAAAAAATGGGCTCAGAAGGGATGTTGAGATGCAACATAATCCATTCCCCTGCTGAGATGAAAAAGGGGTGAATTGCCCATAAGACATATTGTCTATAATTCTTTTGCTCTGCTCAGAGCCAGAGGAGTTCAGCAGTTGTACTATATCTAGTTGGAAAAATAGCTTTCAGGAACTGAAACAAGAATTATAGAAAATTTAGGGTGGAGTAACAAGAATGGCCAAAGATCTAAAATACACCTCTATCATTCAGTCAGTCTCTGGAAATGAGTATAACAAGTTAATACCACTTGGAGGTGAAAACATGTAGACTGGGTTTCAAAGTGTCTGACCTGATTTCCCTGCCTACATATCAGAAAGTTATACTTCCCTCATGACATCTCACTATGCCCAAGCAATTTCTTTTCTGTTGACCTGAGCCACTGGTCCAAAGGCTCAGTCCTTTATTGCTTTTCAGAGAAGAAAGGGAGAGGCTTTTCCCCCTTTGCTAAATGAGCCTGTGGTACCTGTACCGGGGCACAACTTGCACAGGCATTTTCAGTGAGCACAGGAACCAAGCCAGTACCTCTCACTAGGGCAGGTTAAATGCATCCTTTCCCTCCTTGGGGCAATTGGTCTGCAGGGGAATGATCCTTAATGGTTATTCTGGAGCAAAGCATTGAGAAGTTTTGGGCAGGCTGTCAGTGTCTGCTAGGATGGGATGCTCAGCCCTGCTGGCAAGGGAGGTGAAGGACTTCCCCATGGCAAGCTCCTGCCATGCTGTGCTTTCTAACTGCTCAGAGCTAATGGACACTGGGTTGAGGGTCTTCCTTGACTCTGCAAACAGACAACTTTGTATCTCTGCTTATATGAACTGGTAGTTCTGAAACAGCCATGTGAGGCCTAATGCTGGAGGGCAGCAACACCGATTTTTTTTGGAAAAAGCATCAAGTTCTGTGCTCTTTATACTGCCTTGCCTGCAGTGACCTGTGAGATGCGGATAGCCTGCACAGGACAAATATCTGAGCTGGGAAGAGACCAATCTCTTCCTGTTGACACCCTGCCCTGTCAGGAGGCCACATGAGGTTGCAGATGTGGGTTAATCCCACATGGGACAGGTGCCAACCAAGGAGACACAGTCACAGGTGCAGCCTGCAGTGGCTGCACAGGGAAACCTGGGAGCAGATAGACTAAAAGTGATGCTGAGATGACTTTCATTGAGGATGAATGTGGCAGCAAGAGGCCATTCCTGTCACTGCTTACAGCCACTGCAGCCTTTACTGAGGACAAGATGGGCAACACTGGAGCTGTTATAAGAAACCTGTCCTTCTCTTGCTCTGTATTTTGTACTTGTCCTAACCAGTGAAGTTTAGGGTTTTTTTCTCAGTGAAAAATAGGGGTCAATAAGACTCAAGGGTCATTATTTATCAAGCACCTTTTCTAACGTGCAGGAGTAATTTTTATTTCTAGTCTTGTTTCAGACCAGCTAACACTGGGACTCCAACCTGCCCTTTCTACACTGTAAGGCAGTAACCCAGCTGCCCAAGCACTGGTTATGCTGGGGCTGCTTGGGATTTAGCAAAATTCCTCCTGGGACCTGAACAGTCTTTCGCAGGCAAAATTTCAGTGATGTGAGTGTACTGCCACAGAAAAGTGCTGGCTCATTTCCTAAACTCAGAGTAGGAAAAAAAAAAATCCAACTCAGTCTAAATGTCAATGTAACACCATTAAAGCAATGTAACAAAAATAACTCTGGCCTGAAGACTTGGAGATTTAAGTGAGACTAGAATAGGCCTTTAATTACTTCCATTTTTACTCTTCAGCAGCCTCAACAGGACTAAAATAGTTCCCTCCCTCCTGTTCCCACTGTGTCAGTAGGACAGAGCCCTGCATGAAGATTCACACGCTCCCTAATGTTGTGCCTCCTTAGACACAACAATACCTCTCTTAGCTTTCTCTCCCCTCCCACAGCAGGCATTCAGTGTGCATCAGCCATACCACAGCCAAAATGAGAGGCATGAAGGTGGATTTCCTTTTCAGTCTCAGCTTTGTCCCTTTTTTCCCTTCCTTTTTTTGGAGGAGATGCAGATGGCAGTCACTCCCTTTGCTGTGTGCAAATGTCTAGACAGGAAAAAACTCCCCACAGCTTGTCCAATTTTCTGAGCTGCCTTCTGCTCACCTCTACCTCCTCATTTTCCTTGTTATCTGCTTTCAGTATTCTCCATGTTGCTATTGGTCCTGTGAAAATGAACACATCAAAGCCATAAGTAGTAGCTTTTTTGCTGCTGCTATGTCCTCTCTCCCCCCTCTTCTTTTAACATTAATATTAATAGCTACTATACCTTTCTTCACTGTTGCTTTCTTCTTGATCCTCAAGGGAGTAAGCCTTTTCTTGGACTTTCTGCTACTGTGAATGCTTGTTTGAAGGAATGCTAGGGCATGCTGGGAAGCACAACACCAATGATGCCTGTGATGCAATACTGGGTCGAGCAGCAAAGATATTAAATCCTATCATATTTATCAGAAGAATCAAACATTCTTTTATACCTGGCACATATTGCTGGGGTTTCTTTCCTTGTTGCTTTCCTAGCAAAAATAGCTTTTTAATCAGTCCAAAATCTCCAAGGAGAAGAGAAGAAAAATAAATAACCTCTTTCCTATGCCCTCCTTGATGCTATTCCACAGGGCAGCTGCCTGAGGAGTGCAGAAGCAAGTGCTGTTTCCCGCCTGTTGTCAAAGCACACAGACACAGATGCACACTACAGGGACACTAGTCACCAGCACCCTCATCACTGCTGTTATTTAAAGCACTGACTTAACGAGCTCCCCTGCCCTCCAAGGTTTGCCTGCCTGTTGCTAGTCCCTGGGGCTGAGGGCTGAACTCCTCATGCCTGCGTCAGCCTGGCTCTCACATTTGTATTCCGTGGTGCGGTTGCGTGTCTGGAGTGCTGGGAAGAAATCCCCCAGGTTGGATTTCACTCACACACGTATAATGGAAAAAGGTGGCCGCAGCGAGTGTGACGTCTGTGCTCTGTGGGGGCTGCACGCAGTCCATGGCCAAGGTGCTGCCTGGGATCACAGGGTGCCCAAAAGGCTGAAGGTGAATTTCCTGATGCCATCGTCACAAGGAACAGGTACCATGGTAATGATGAAACTCACTATAACCCTCAGAGCAAGTTATTCCAAGCATGATTTCTGCCTAGATGGATGTAAAGGTTATTATTTGCTCCTGTCTTGACAGCGGGGGTCATCTCCCTTTGATAGCAAGGACTACTTTATTGTGCAGAAGCAAACCACGCATCTGGGACAGGAGGGATTGGGGCACTCAAATGAGACTCCCCTTACACTTCTCCAGTGACGTGTGCTGCAACTGGACACCACGATGAGTAACCTCCTTCCCCCCTCCTGTGCTCTCCCAGAGCTGCTGTTGATGTGAAACCAGTGGTTGTTATGGCCAGTGGAAAGACCCCCATGAACAGCAGTGGGTTTGCATCAGCTGGAGAAAGAACTGAGAGAGGTTTGGTGCTGGATTGGTGCTGACTTTCAAGTTATGGCCCCTTCCTATCTTTTCCTTTTCCTTCTCCAGCAAAGCCTTTTGCAGGTTCATAGACACAGACTAGCTGCCTTTTAGTCTGGGGAAATCTCCCCTATTCCAACAAAAAGGCTGCAGGACTGAAATGTGCTGTACTGGCACCACAGCTATGACCTGAGGACAAAAACTGGTGGGGGAGAAGAACAGTACACTTAGGAACTAACTTACGAGCTGGAGAGAAATGCCAAACACTTGTACAAAAGCCCACTGCAACCAAAGAAGCTGCAGATTACAGAGACACAGCTCAGGCTCCTATTGCAGCCTTTTTGAGAAAATAAAGCCTCACATAAGCACAGCCTTATGTCCAGCAGTGCCAGTCTCACTCATTTCAGCTCCAACATGCATCACCACAAGAGCTCTAAAGGAAGAATGGCAGATTGTTTGCCCCAAGAGTCAAGAGAGTCAACAGTCCAAACAAACAAAAGGAGGTGGGGGGACCTATTTGCTTGTCATAATCATCAGTTTGATCTTTTAAAACATGTGCAGCAGCTTCAGAATCTGATGGAGATGCCTTGTGTTTGCAAATGTGAAACCTAAACAGTTTCAGGCAGTGATCGGAGAATGCTTTTGAGATCTCTGCAGGAAACCTAATAGGAAAATTCAAATGAGGTCATATGCTTTGCTGCTTGTCTACAAGCTTCTCCCAAAGGTCTCCCTGCTCTCCCAGCTTATCAGCCTAATTAACCCCTTGCACCTGGTTGCCAGGCATGGAATTTCGAGTCATTATAGGGGTGCGTGGCTTCCTTAGCAGCACGTCAAACTCTTCATGTCACACTCCAAGCACTGGAATTTGCCTTGCACTTCTTTGTTCAGTGTTGCAGGAGGTGGCCAGCTATCTGCACATGCAAAAACTCCACTGAAGGGATCAATTTACAGGCAGTATTTGGACCAAGGGGGATAACATTACCCCCAGAGGGTCTTTCAGGTTTCTGCAGCACACTGGAGCAGGAGGTTCTGAGTCTGAGTTGCCCTTAGATGTTTTAAACTACTTCACAGGCATTAACTATGCCCATTTCATACACACAATCCTACCTTAACCAGCTCCCCTGAGTAATGCAGATGGTGTGCGAGCTTTCTGCATATTCAGCTGGCAAGGGACAGCCTGAAGAATCTACACTGCTCCCACAACTCTTTACACATTCCTCATTAGAGAGCCTGAATTGAAGGAATAAAAACAGTAACCAGGAAAAAAATTTCAGAGCCGCATGCAGAGATCCAGGAATCAGACAGGAACTTTGGCACAGGCTGCTATGGAGGTTGCCCTCTCTGAATTTTTCTTTCCATTGTAGTAATGAATCCCTGGCTATCCTGTGACTTGGTGAAGTGTAGAGGGCACCTTTGCTCACCCCACTGTCCCTTTAGATTCTACTACCCTGATGTTCGAGGCTTTTTCATGGAGTTCAGAAGTCACAGTCAAACCTCCTCAGGTGGAGAAGGACTCCAAACTTTCAAATCCCACCTCTTACTGGGTGTTTTCACCACAGTGTCAGTAGGCAAAATGGTGTCAGAAGTATTTTAAGAGTCTCCAAATATATGATCTTGGTTTAAGAGTGGTTTCAGACTCTGAGCAGCAGGACCAATAAGCACAGATGATAGTCTCTCAAACTTTTTTGGTTTGCTTCTTGGTTGTCTTGGAGGACCCAATGCTCAGCACATTAGAGGTAAATAGCATAGTACCTATCACAAGTAATTATTTTCCCCTCCATTCACCACAAAAGGAATTGGGAAGTTGCTTGGTAATGTACTAAATTTACACTAATTTTATGGCACTGAATTTAAAGTAGTGTAAATTCCCAGAGCCTGAGCCTGCTTGGAGGATCTGCAGTCTCAGTATCATCATGTCCAAAGAAGAGCAATGGAGCTGGTGAAGGGTCTGGAGCACAAGTCCTCTGAGGAGCAGCTGAGGGAGCTGGGGGGGCTAAGCCTGGAGAAAAGGAGGCTCATGGGGGACCTTATCATTCTCTACAACTCCCTGACAGGAGATTGTAGCAAGGTGGGGGTCGGTTTCCCAGGTAACAAGCAATGGGACAAGAGGAAATGGCCTCAAGTTTCACCAGGGGAGGTTGAGATTGGATATAAGGAAAAAATTTCTTCATGCAAAGGGTGAACAGGCATTGGGACAAGTTGCCTAAAGAAGTACTGGAATTACTGTCCCTGGGAGCACTCAAAAAAGTGTGTTGTGGCACATGGGGACATGGGTTAGTGGTGAACAGAGCAGTGCTAGGCTAACTGTAGGATCTGAGAGGTCTGTTCCAATCTTAAAAATTCTATGATTCTATCATTCTACACAATGTAGACATGAAGCACTCTCTGTCTAAACTCCTCTCTCCACCTTAAGGAGTATTTAGGCCACTCGTGTATAGCTGTGCATGGTAGGTTTCTATTTCAAGAGGAATCCTTATACATTGGAAATCCTTTTGGCTGCTGTCAGAAAAAAGCATACAAGTCTTTCACTGAATTTGAAGACTGCCTTGTATGATGCCGTCATTGCAGCAGCCTTCATGACATCTTTTTTGATTTAACTCTACTTTGCATTTTGTTGTCCTGTATACTGAGACAGCAGTAGATTTTTCTGTGGCCAGTAATGCACTGTTAAAACAATTAAGTGTACTAGAAATATTTTCAAATGACTGGGAGTAAGCTGAATAAAATGGATGCCTCTGAGTAAAAAACTTAGTAAATGGCATGCCAGTTTCTCTTTAACAAATCAGGGGATGATGGCACAAATTCTGGCAGCACACAACCTATGCAGGTTCCTAAAGATGAACTCTTACAGTTATGCGTATTCTAAGTTGGCCTCCATTAACAGTTTGGACTACTAAATGTTGACAACCAATCAGAGATGCAAGTAACTATAGTTTTAAATATCTAAGAAGATACCACTGTCCTATAGCATTCTGAGGTAATTATTTGATTAACCAGTTGATTAACCATTTATTTCAAGCACTTATTAGTCCTGTGACCTGCTGAATAAAGCATGTACCTTGATTCAGGAGTTAGTATCCACAAATCTTACTTAGTGGTGACTTTTCCTTTCTCTGGTTCAGTTTCTGCAGATATAGAACAGGGATAATGATAATGACCTCCTTAGTAATGCCATCAGGGATTTACTAATAAGCTAATCATTATTGGGGAAAAAAACTTTAGGTGAAGAACCATTTATTAAAGCATCCCCATGGTTTACTCAGACTCCAAAAGTGATTTATGAATGAAGCCTTAGAGGGAAGGTGGATGACAAATGCACCAGTCCTAAAGCAGCAAAGATCCAAAACTCATGGCCACAACTCTAGCAAATAGGTGTGTGTCAAGGCAGAGATGTGCACAAATTCTCAGTAGTTCCTCATCTTTATGTCTCTCCTCAACCTTCCTCAGTTGCTGCTTTTGCTGGAGTAGGAGAGGTGAGGGGTTTTTCTGTAATCCTTTTGGTGCAAAAGTATGGGATTCTTTCATGTTCAATCCTGTCACCAAATGAGTTGCAAATACTTCCCCTGCAACTGTTTCTGCAGCGTTACACGGTTGGTACCAAGGGAAAACATGAGGAGGAATTGTCCTGGAATGAGTATATTGGATGCCGGTGGAGAGAGCTCCCTTATATGGCCTGAAGCACACACCAGGACCTTTCAGACCATGACGGTGATGAACAGTACACAAAAACTTCATCTCCCACCTTATTTTGCTTCTACATGGACAATCTGAAATGTTAATAATGCATTTCTTTTTCTTTTCCCTTCCACCTACTAACCTCTTTCTCTAAAGACCCTTTATCACACATTCCTATTTAAGCCTCTGCAGAGCACTCGGCTTTCTCAGGTGCAAAATTTACTTGGACTGCAAAACTTCAAGATCTGACTAGGTGCCAAATGTGGCTCATTGGCTCCTACCATCCCCTCAAATAAGGATTTTAGCTTACTTCTAAAAATAGGAATTCATCACTGCAAATTACAGTAAGGTTGCAGTTGAACATTTGAAGCACAAGTACCACTCTCCTCTACCCTTCCAGTTGCAGGGAATGATGGGGGAAGAAACAGGAAGAACAGCAGCCCAATACCTGACTCTGAACCTGCTGTCACTGGCAGAATTATGGGTTTTCTCTTCATGAGCTGGTCTACATGACACCAGGCCTACTAGAAATATTGGGTATGCCTCTCTCAAAGAGGGAAAGGAACTGTGCAGGAGACAGCAGGGCTCACTGAAAGAGCTTTAAGCTAGAATTGAAGGGGAAAAAGGATAAAACCAGGATCACTAGAGGTAAGCCTGGCATCATGCCAATGTTTGAGGGATGGTGTGCTAGCAAGGTCCTGCTGTCTCAGTGAAGGTAGAGATGGAGATCCATGTGTCAGCAAAGACATAAGGGTTACTGATGTGATAGAAACCACAGAAGTTCCTGAGGATGGTCACATAGGAATTAGGGCTTCCCACTCAAAAGAGATGGTGGGATCAATAACCCAACTTGGCCAACAAGGCCAAATGCCAACTCCTGCACTTGGATCACAAAAATCCCCTGCAGCATTACAGGCTTGGGGAAGAGTGGCTGGAAAGCTGCCCAGAGGAAAAAGACCTGGGTGTATTGGTCAACCAGTGGAACATAAGCCAGCAGATGATGATGATGTCCAAGCGGCCAAGAAGGTCAATGGTATCCTGGCTTGTATCAGCAATAGTGTGATCAGCAGGACCAGGGCAGGGATTGTCCCCCTGTACTTGGCACTGGTGAGGCCACACCTCAAGTGCTGTGTCCAGTTCTGGGCCCCTCACTGCAAGAAAGGCATTGCGGGGCTGGAGCCCCCAGATAAGGGCAGCTCAGGAACTGGTGAAGGGTCTGGAGCACAAGTCTGATGAGGAGTGGCTGAGGGAGCTAAGGATGTTTAGCCTGGAAAAAAGGAGGTTCAGGAGAGACCTTATCACTCTCTTCAACCACCTGAAAAGAGGTTGTAGCCAGGTGGAGGTCAGTCTTTTCTCTGAGGTAAAATGGTATGGTATCTTCATAGCCAAAAACATTACCTCAAAATCTGTGCATAGAATCTTCATCAAGTGAAATTATTATAATTAATCTGTAGGAATTATGAAGGTCTATGATCAGTGGAAACTGGCTTAGATTGAACTATGATTCATTTCAAAGTTCATATGTATTGAATAGAAACTGACATTCAACTTCACTGTAAAACACTGGCCTTTCAAAGCTTGGTATATGAGAAGAGGCAAAGAGGGCCTGGCTTTTCACAGAGGCCATGTGCTGCAATTTGTTCAAGGTGAGCAGACTGCTTAGAAGGAATGGCACTGGAAGAGGAGGTGTCTGGGCATTGTGCAGCCAGGTTTGCTCTGCAGCCACGTGCTGGACAAGGTTTTCCCATTGAAGGAAAGAAAGGCTCTGATTATCTTTATTTTACACCACTGTAAGTAACATGGGCTGTACACATTGGAAAAGAGAATTCAGCTTAAATGAGAGCTAGCACAGAGAGAGGAAATTTGTCACCTGACAGTCTGCTCTGCAGGTGTTTCTTCTGTTACAGATGTACAAAACCTCCAGTGCATTGCAGTTTGAATCCAACCGGGCCCAGGTAAGAACTGCTGTAAGAAGCACAACTGCCTCCTTTCTTAGGTCACTGATGTGGTGGGGCCCCAGTTGTGTTGTCAGGAATCCCTGCAGCCCTCTTGGTAAATGACTGGGGAGGGACACCTCATACAAACTCACAAGACAAATTATACTAAAAATTAAAAGTGAAAAAATAAACAGCTTGACTGGGACTTCAACGAATAGTAGCTGCACTGTGTGTATTTCAGTCACAGCTTTTATGGCTGAATGGCTTTTGGAAATACTAAGGGACTGGTTTTGCAAATCTCCCATGTGCAGAATCCCTGGGAGTTAGGACCACTCTGTCCTGACTGTGCAATTCTTACCTGCTCATTTCTGCTTCCCTCTTACCATTGCAAGATGTACCAACAGCACATGTGGGCAAGCCCCAGCTGGCATCTTTTGCCCAAGGCAGGTGCTTAAGTGACACAAAAACCTGAACAGAAGTGTAAAAGCCCTAAAGCTGGAAATATAACTCAGGTTCCCATACAGGCCCATTTCTCTGGAGAGAAATGATTTTCTGTGCTTTCTAGTCTGGTAGCAGTTACACAACGGTTTCTACTTGAATGCTTCCTGTCTTGGGGAAATTACCATCACCATTAGCAAACTCTGTACCAGATGGACAGAGGTCTTCCCCACCTATTTCTGTGTGTTTACAAAATATCCCTCTGCACCTAAAACAAGATTACTCAGGCACTTCTTTTAAAGACCAGATCCCAAGACTTCTATCTATGCTGATAAGATACCGGTGCTAGTTTCAGAAGAACAGAAACTGTGCTAATTTCAGGGGGACTCCTCTGTGCTAATGAGTGTACCAGTATCTAGCTGAAGGTTTTTAGTCTTCAGAAATTGCCTGCAGCAAGGCCCCACACTCTGTCCTTCCCGTGATGCCCCTCTCTCTGAAGGAGAGAAGCTGCCCTTTGCCCATGGGATCCTGCTGCAACTCCTGCAGTTGAGAACAATTCTGCAAGAGAAGTTGGTCATGAAAGTCACCTTGAATATCTTCTTAAACACTTGCCTCCACCATGTACCTGAGAATCTTGTCTTATATGAAATCCAAGGTCCTGATGTAACTTCAGGTTGAAGTCATAAAAGATTTTTTAAACTGGTGACTAAGCATTCGTCAGAAAATGAAATGATGTTGGAAGAAAGTGAGTGCAGGATCTACCCGTATTTTAAAATTCAATTAGCAGCACAACCATGAAGAACAGCCCTGTGGTTATGCAGATTTAGTAAAGTCATTAAGATCTAAGATTACATGGGGTCCTATTTCCCCTTACTCTCCCTTTTGCTGCCCCCAGCAATCCTGCCTATTTTCAGCCTATCACAATACAAACGGAAACAAATCACCAGGGGTTAAACAGCCTAAATTGGATTACAGTCACACTGTTCAGAAAATAGAGTATTGCTGGTAATTGCATTCCATTGAATAAATATCTCTACACTAGTTTACATCACATTAGTATTCTGACAATGATTATTCTCATTGTAATTTCCCTGTCCATGATTAAGTGTAACACAGCTCAGAATACAAACAATTGATGTGTTCTGAGTGCTGGTATTTGTTTTGAAGATTAAACAGCATCCTGGTTGGATATTAATAAAACCTTAGATCAAAAAACTCCTAGACCCTTTTTCTTTCAATCTTGCTGCAGATTTATGCGCCAAATAACTCAAGGCCCAAATTTATTCCTGGTGAAGTCAATAGGAATTCTGCTAATTTCACTTGCTTCACGACCCTCAAAATTCCTTTTATTTGCATCACAGTTGCCTCCTAAGTTTGCTGGTTCCAAAATATTTATGGATAGTCTGTGATGCCTATCTCAATATCAAAGAATTCCAGTCTAAAACAGGCTGGCACAGTTATGGGTAAACTTTACACTTGATCACTGCTCAGGTATTTTATTGCAGCTTCTAGGTAACCATACCTCCAGCTTTACTGGGACCACTAACTGCAGCCTCCAAGCAGTTCAACCACTTCAATTTTTTTTAGTCCCTGCTGTTCTTTACTTTCTCAGGGAAAGAGACAATGCCCTGGCTGGCAGATGAAACAGGATATAAAGCAAAAAATGTAAAGAGCAATTTAGTCTGTCACTTCTCTAAGTTTCATGGGGTCATGGAAGACACATGTCAAATTTCTCAGTTTCTTTGTTCCTCCAGCTGACTTTGAGACCTTTGATATTGCCCAGGGGGAGATTAGGGTCCCCAGGTTCAGTGGGTTGACTAGCAAGTAAGAGCATCACCACTGTTTATGGGCCAGCAAGCTCTGGTGTGGAGCTAAGAAGATAAGAGGAGGCAACACTGGCAGGTAGACAGACTGAAATTCCACTTCATTCCTTGCTATCAGCTCAAGAACAGCCACATCACCCCACTGAGCACATTTTGTAAAGCAGCCTGTAGTCCTCTCGTGAAAGAAAAACCCAATGGCTGGATATCTTAAAGTGGGCATTTGTGCTAATTATTCCTTCCCCTTGCCATAGGTCCAGTAATTAAAAAATGTCCCAGGAGTACCGCAGCATTCTTTTCTCTCTGCCACTTAGCAGAGGCATGAGCTATCAGTGACATGAAGATTCCATAGTTCTGTGCAACTGGCCCAAGTGCCTATCTCATCTGTCACATCAGAATGTTTTAGGCACTGACATTTCCATATTTCCAGGAGAGTATCTTAGTGATTATGACTTCTTATGGCACTACTCTGCATAGAAAAGGTTGGTTTTTGTTTTTTTTTTTTGGAAGAGATATCAGCTTTTTTGCATAAAATGAAAGAAAAAAAAAAAAGACTGTGAGGGCAAAGGAAGAGGGGACTGACATGAAGGAACGGAGATGAGTATGATGATCAAAACTTGAATTAGCTGCACCTGTATAAGTATAAAGCTGATAAGCTGGTCATTGTTTACAATATAAGCATAATATTAGAATAAGGCTATCAATAATGGACAGCCACTGGGAGGCAAAACCTACCGTGGCTGGCATTTTCCAAAGAATTATGGCACCTTGGAGTCCAATTTCCACAGTACTCCGGCCTGTAATCTTGTTGATAAATCACTTCCCACATGTAGGACTTGATGCTAAACATTGAGAACAATCCACATTTTACTGCCAGTTCCAAGTGCATAGGGGAAGAACAAAGCACTTTGCAAAAACTGTTATGAAACTGGAAACAGGAAGCAATACAGGGTTGCATGAAAATGAAGTGCAGCAAGGAGCCCAACAGTTTAGTCCTTTTCCTGGCAGCTGACACCATATATTCCAAAGACTGAAAGTGGCTCTATGCAGTGTTGATTGTCTGAAAAACAGTTACAAGACAGGACTCACACAATCCCTCTCAGCAGCATCTTATTCTGGTGTCAGTGGTGGAAAGACCTTAAGCACCATTGCTATTTGTTGTCATCATTTTTGATCTGATGAAGTTGAAGGCGAGAGTGAAAGCCAGGCCATTGCAGAAAGCTCCATCCAGGCACGGGCACCACAAGGGTCCTTTGGCAATACAGAAGCAGATTGTGTTTGGAATCTGGTAGGCACGGGGACAGCTGACCAAGAGGACCAAGGATGGTATGGTATGGTGACGCTGCCCAAGGCATCAGCATTGCACCCTTGAATTTTAGGAACATGAATATCCATTTTTTATTGTACATTTTGTTCATAAGTATATCACAAACTCATGTGCATTTGAGGCTGGGGGAAATGAAGATGTATCTGTTCTCCACAGCATAGGCCTACCTTCTTCCAGGCCTCAAATCCTGCAAGATGGGTAAACATCAGCAGAAGACTTCCCTCTTCATTTAAGCAAAGGGACGAATACACCCTCCTGAAGGAATTCTACCAATCTCCTTCTGCTGAAACCTAACACAAGAAAACCCAGTGACAATGATAAAAGCTGGGGCCACGTTTCCCTGAATGAGGCATAATGCAGCATTAATTCATCCTGGTTTTTAAATAGGAGAGCTAATAACTTCAGTCAGGAATTTACGAAAATTGAACTTAGGCCACTGACCCAAGACACAGCAATTTGGAAGCTGGAAGAGAGATAAACAGAACCTATTACATGGGAGCAGCATTTAACTATAGCAAGAGTGCTGATATCTGACATCTGAGTCTTGGATCAGTAGCTACAGATACCGTAAAACCACCATGTGCAATTAGACACAATCTGTGATGTGCATTTCATAATAAGGCCAGCAGTACCACAGCACAGTTACTGACAGCATTCACAAAATACAAGCACATTTTTTTCCAGGTCACATTTAAGGTCATTTTTAGCAACAGCAAAAAATATTCTTGTTTCCTGACAGGTATTTAGAATCTTCCTGAGGTCTTGTTAATTAGTCAGATTTTATTTTGCTTATGACATTAGCCTTGAGGAGGGGGGCAGTGGTGAACCACAGAAAAAAGTGAGGAAAAAAAATCCTGTTCCAGAAAAGTAAAACCCGTAAATCTGATCATGTTCCATTTTTTCATTAGTATGCAAAAATAAAACACATTCTAAATTTTTACCAAAACACAAAAGCTGGTTTTGCAATCTTCATTTAAAACAGCCTAACCCCCCAATATGTTAGTGGTAGGTACCACTTTTCTTTTTTTTTCCCATATGAGTTACAAATATAAAACATTAGATCTGACCCTTCCTTCCCCAAAACCATTATCAAAATCACATGCACAGCTGATCCTTCTGGAAGCCCAATTTACTTGAAGCACCTTCGCTCCACTTGGCTAAAGAAGGAGCAATAATCCATGTGCTGGTCTCTGCTTATAAGCCATTTCTAAGAAACAAATACCTTAATCTTAGCAACAACAGGGTTTGGTATTTCCAACCAGAAGCTTTTAACAGAGAAACCTTTTTGGAAAAGTTAAAACCTAAGCAATCAACTTTTCAAAGCCTCTTTTGTGAGTGAATAAGGCCAGTTTCAAACCAGAGGAACCCAGACACGCACAGCTCTCAGTGACTTCACCCCAGACGCCACCCAGTTGTCCATCACAAGCACTGAACAGAGCAGTACCAAAGAGACCATAGTCCTTGAGAGCCAAGCTCCCACGGCCTTGCCTGCAAGAGTAGCACCTTCTCACAAGCCTGTTTAGATCAGCAAAGAATGGAAGCAACCTCCTGCCTTAAAGCACGCATTTATTTGGGATTTGTAATGCCTATCTTTCGTAAGACCTGGCGCTGCAGTCAGTTTAGTACTGTGTTGAGCTTGGACTTCAGACTTAAACCCATCAGTACTAATATGCCAAAATTTCTAATGGGGAAGGAAATTCACGAAACCCTTGACCATAAGAACCCTTGACTGCTCCAGCCTGTCAGCCCCATCCTAGGGCAGTGACAAGGTCCCGTGGGCTCCACCCAAGGTAACTGAGAGGGTGCTGTTCACCATGGATAGAGTGCACACACAGCCCTACAATGAACACACAGCTGGGGAAGAACCAGGGAAGCAGTTTGGGGTCATTTTTTGAGATGACCTGGTATACCTGCAAGGATAAGGGAAGTTATATTCTCTGGCATCCACAAAGACATTTCCAGGCAGAAAAGTGTTCTGCCTTTGAAGTCCAGGAAATTCAGAACTTAAGTATTTAGACAAGGAGAGCCTTGAGGATTTCTTTTCTCTTCACAGAGTGTCAAACTGAGCAGAAGATTTTATCTAGTTCTTCCTGAATCAGACTACAGGATGGAATTGAAAGAGGCTGTACATTATACTCATTGGATCTGGTAGGCAGGATTAATAAGCAGACTTGTTGTGACCTGTGAGAATCATAGAATCATAATTTGGCCTGAAAGAGACCTGCAGAGATCATCTAATTCAGCCCTTTGCAAAGAAGGTCTACTTAGATCAGGTTGTTCTGGGATGGATCCAGTCTTTAATGCTTTGAAAGATGAAGACTAAGCAATGTCTCTGGGCAAAATATTTCAGTATTTGACCACTCCCTTGGTAAAAAACCAAAACCAAAACAAACAAAACCACCAAAACCCCCACCCCTTTAATATTTAAAATGGAATTTTACAGATTTCAGCTTGTGTCTGTTGGCTCTGTCACTTTTCTTCTTCTGCTGGGGAGCCCAGAAGTGAAGCAGCACTCCAGATGCAATTTCCTAGGTGTTGAACAGAGGTGAAAGATCACTTTGCTGGATCTGCTGGCTACACTCTTATTAATACAGCCCAGGACACAGTCTGCCTTGAAAGGACACGCTTGAAATCTGGTTATTATATGGCTTTAATTAGTCTGTACTGGAAACCTAGAACTGGCAATGTTTCCCCTCTGCACATATAAAAGAAAGTGCAACAGAGACTGTTGTGACTCAGGCCACAGATTGTTCAGAGTTCCTCATGGATGAAGAGTGAAATGAAAAAAAAAAAAAAAAATTAAAAATTACATTCACTAGACTGGTGAGTCTTGCTGAGTTTCATCAATACACAAAATTACTCTGTGTGGCACAGTCATGGAGGCACCTCTTTAGAGGATCCAAAATCAGACTAATTCATCATTTTTTCTGTTGTAACCAAGCTACAGTTCATTAATCTATCCCAAAGTCATTACCTTCGTGTGGCTTTTACTGTTACTTTGAACAAGGAAATGGCATAGACGGTAGGAATTGTTTTGCCTGATCTATTCTATAGCAGCAAAATAACACTGTCTTCTTTCCAATTACTCTTAGGATCAGTAGATTGTAAATGTTTAAAAGAGAGGACACTCAGTAGAATTAGACCATTGAATCAGTGTATCCCTGAAAGAGCACAATGCACACAACTTAATTTTTCTCCCTTGAAGTAATTTGGAATTTTTCCCTCAAGTTAACCATGGGTTGGGTTTAGTTTATAGCAAGAAATGAGGGACCTGTCAGGTGAAAAATGAGAAGCTGAATCCTCCATACAGGAGTGTTTTTACACTGCTCATTCTGATACAAAAATGGCTTTGCATTGAAATCACTTTGAATTTAAGGCAGTAGAGATTTAAGCTGATAGTTGCAGACATTTGCTACAGTAAGTGTTTTGGTCCCTTGGCATTGTGGCCTTGCTGCCTTCCAGAAAACAGTGTTTCTATCTTCCCCTACAGATGATTTATCTTTACCCACAGCTTTGCTCATGCTGTTATCTCCTTCATGTGGAACCATAAAACATTTGAATCAGAGCAAGAGAACACCATGTTACACAGAAAAAGCCAAGAAAAGGGATTTGGTGTCAAGCTGACAACTTTAACCTATACAGAAGCTGTCTGAAATGAAGCACTGCCTGTAAGCATGAGCATCAAACCCAGTCTGCAGCTGGTATCACATGTGAGGATGGAAAGCATCGAACTGCTTGGAGTGCTGCTGAGCTGAGACAAGTTCAGAGCTCTGCCCTGAGCCTCCTCCTGTGCTCTGATAGATGGCAGAGGAGGATGAACTCGGATGGCCAAGGGGCTTCCCTGCAGCAGCTGATGTGATCCGTCAGGCTCCTGCCTAAAAGACAGCCCAGGGAAGGAAAGAGGGAGGGAAGGAGGGAAAGGAATAAAAAAGGGAATGAAATAACAATGAACAGCACATTGCTCATGCTGTCCTCTTTCCCCAGCTGGAATCAACCCACATAACCAGGGGGGAGAACATCTGTCTCCAGAAAGACAAACACATAGGACTGTCAGTTCTAACAGGTATGAAAGTCATTATTACTATCACACACATCATTATCCAGAGACCACTTTATAAATCCAACCCAGCACTGCCATCCAGCAGACCAGAAGCTTCCTTGACAGTAGATTCTACTAGGAATATGGTGTTCATCTAACTAGTTCACAGCATTTAAGGAATAACCATCTGCTCCTTGCTCTCCTCCCACAGGCACTATCAGAAATGGCTTAGTGGAAGACAAGGATAACACTGATGCTTTCTTAAACAAGAAGCACAGCGGCTTTTCCTCGTGCCTATGTTCCTTCCACAAAGGGGCAGCAATAGCAGACGCTGTACCTGCTATTTGTCTACAAGCCGCAGAGGTTGTCTCAAGGTGTGCTTTTAACTAAGGTGGAAAATGGCTCTTGGCAGCAGGCAGTAATGAATGAATCGACAGGAGTGACTCCAGCCTGCGTGTGCTTGGCTGGTCCCCTGCAGCCTACAACAACTCAGCAGTATCATTAGTGAATTATGGGAGAGGGTTGCTTGCAGCTGACTGAAAACCATCTCTCTGGAAGGTGTTTGGTGTGTGTGCTGCAGGGAATTTCCTGCATGTTGTTTCTAGAGGAAGGCCTTAGTTAGGAGTCAGGGACCTCCCTGACATGTGGACATGAGCAGGATGATTCAAATTTGGACACTCCTGCTCCTTGGAAAAACATGTCACCTACCTAGCAATCTCCCTCTCTGTCTCCATGGTCCTTGTTAGCAGACAGTCTGAGCACCTCAGGACCTTAATGGTTTTATCATTGCAGCACTTCAGTGTAACAAGTGAGTAGGTGCTATTCACAAATGGAGACCAGAGCCCTGAAAGCGTTGATCTTCCCATTTCATTTCATTAGAAGTCCAAATTCATTGCTAAAGCACACTTGGTGCTCTCAAGGGTGTCTTACTGCTCACACCCAGCTTTGCTGTGCCTCAGTCAGATGGGAGTGTGTGCAAAACTGCATCAGACCAATGCAAACTGCAGCCCATGAGCTCTACCTCAACACTAATGCCCCAGAGCAGATCCTTCAGCTGCCTGTTCCCTCCTTGTCTTGCTCAGCAGAGCCCCCTTCCACAGGCATACCCATAACACACCTGCGGCTGATGCAGGTTCATTCTGTGCATCCATCTGTGGTGAGGACTCTGGGAGATAAGCAGTGTGACAGGAGGCTTCTGAGAGGGCTACATGGAGGGCAAGCTGTCACCAGCCCTTTCCCACTCGCCACACACACACCATGAGCCAGGTTAGCCCAAGGCCTTCCCTGGTCCAGGTGTCTGTGTAAAAGCCACACAGCTGCTACCCCTGCAGCACTGCAGCCTCAGCAACTGAGACCAGCCAGGAGCTGAGTCCTGCTCTGCTGGATTTGGAACAGGTCCAGCAGAAAGCCCTAAACATCACCCTCACAGATGGTTTGAGGCTTTGCATCTCTGTTGCTTTCCTTTGGCTAGGAAAGAAAAAAATATTAGCCTGTTTCTCAGTCTAATGGATGAATGACAAGGTGGATTATCTGCTCAGGTATTGCTCCCGTACTTTGCCATGGACCTGCAGAAGTTGCGGAGAGCAGCTATGGCCAGTATTTCTGGGTCAAGTCAGCAAGCACCCAAAGCTGGGCTGAGGAGAGCAGACCCCACACACTTCCAGCTGTGTTACCACCTTGTGTACGGCCACTTGGTCTGACCTTACCAGCCTCACATTCTGGCACAAACACCACCCACAGGAGACTTTGCTCCATTTCCTCTGTTCCTCCCCATTTAAATGGGAGCAAAAGCACACAGTCATAGATTCATAGAATGGTTTGGGTTGGAACAGACCTTAAAGTTACAACCCCATGGCATAGGCAGGGACACCTTCCACTAGATCAGGCTGCTTGAAGTCCCATCCAGTCTGGCCTTGAACACTACCAGGGATAGGGCAACCACAGTTTCTCTGAGTAACCTGCAATCACATCACAGATTTGCTGGAAAGAGCAATGCATTTACCTCATATTAATACTTTCGTGTTTTATCATCAGTATGGCAACAGCCAAAGAAAAGACTCCTTCCTTTTACTAATGGCTTCTGCTTAGGTACTGCACACCAGGAGCAATCATCAGAAGCTTCTTCCATCAGAAGCCCTACCCCTTCCCAGCTGCAAGGACACGCTGCGCTACCAAGGCAGCCAGCAGTCCTGTGACGTGCAAAAAGACACATCACAGGAGGAGCTTCCAGGGCAGAAGCTCAGCATGAAACAGATGAGAGATGCAAGGGATGAGTAGTTCTCATGCCAAAAAGATGTGTGTGCTGTACCTCCTTCCTTGTTATGTTTGAAATATAGTTGCTATTTTCTGGTTAAAAAAAATATGGACTATATTTTAATTAAGCTTTTCCTGCTGCTCAAGTCAGTTTGATAGCAATTCCTACGAATCCAGGCCCCTACTGACATATGAATTACTTCATTTTCATTTGCTGAAATGCACCAATTAAAAACACAGAGTGGAAGAGCTTCTGAGATACAGCTTGGATGTCTCAGTTAAAAACTCTGTAGCTTTGGCAATCTCAGCAATTTATTTTGCCACAGATCACTTTTAGTCACAAATTACAGTGTTGGAAGTAGATAACATAGCCATAAACTTCGAGCAAGAGTTTTAGAAAATACAGAATTTGCTCTCTGATGTGGGATTTTTTCCTATCTGCAGTTCGTCTAACTTTCCTTTCTTGAATATATGGTAAGCCATGCTACACTATAACCAATAGCAAAGATCATATGTTTAGAAGTGCACAGATGTCAATCTCTCATCGATGTCACCAAAGATTTATCAGCTAAATGCAGATAAAACCTTGCTGACACCAGAGGCTCATTATCTCTTTCATGTTATGTCAAATATCATGAAACTCAGGGTTCAGAAATACCAGCATTTTCACTATAATTTTTCAACATTTTGAGGTGCATAAATTTTCTGATTCTCAAAATTCCTGATATTTCTCCTGGAGACACAAGCAGAACCACTGAGTAGTGCCAGCATTTCCCACAGAAGCCCAAACTCATGTCACAAACTCTTGTTTCTGCATTCATGAGGCCTGGCCCAGCAGAGATATCAGCATGGCAGGGCTCTAACACAACAGAAACCAAGAGAAGCTGATATCTAATAGCATCTGGGTTACACCAGTCATGCAGGATATGTGAGACCCAGAGGTCCAATCTCTTCCAGGGTAGACATGAAGAAACCTCTCTCATGAGCACATCCTAAAACCAAAACTTTCAGATCCTTCTGGTGAGTCTGTCTGAATGACTCTTGATGAAGATACTGCATGACTGTGAGACATCTGAATATTCATCAGAGAGGACCTCAGAGCACTCTCATCCCCTTCCTGCATCTGATCTAAGAGATATTTTCATTCTTTTTTTTCAGACTGATTGAATGGGTATTTAATGAATCCATACAAAGCTGAACAGCTTCATGGGACAGAGAAAGCAAGACTTGCTCAAAAAGAGCTTACAGTCTGGTGGCTTTCAGTACCCTCCTGGGAGATATCGGTTCAAGTTCCTTCAGTGAGATATGAGACTTCAGCCTTGGTCTTTCATACCCCATGGAAGCAATCTTAAATATTAATGCTTTTATTAACTGGCGTGGCACCATTTCCTCTTGTGTGTGAGAATATCCAACCTCATTAAAGCACTTAACCTTGGGAGAGTATTAGGCAGTGTAACACAAGTGAACAGAGGCACCATATTGCAACAGCTGTCAGGACAGTAACTCTCTGTCCTATTCCCCACCAGCTACCTCTGGCATGCCAGGTTTGATAAATCTCATTTTAGGTTGCATTCCTGGCTTTACAGGACCTTGGTGCCTGACTCAGGGATACAGCTTCCACTGGAGGACAAAGAGGTCACAAAAGAAATGTTACAATTCTGAATCCAAATATCCTTGGTGGACTTAGCTATGGTGTCATGGAAGGACACCATCCATCAAGTGACTCTCAGGTCATACACTTCCCTCAGTTAAGGGCATGATTGATTTCTACAGAACTTCATGGAAGAACTTCCATGGACTTCACTAGGAAGTGGTTTATTTCTCCAGTGCCCCTAATTCCACCATGGTGTTTAAGCACTCTAGATCACTAGGTCTATGATGTAGAGTGCTTACCTGCCAAATGGAGCATAGTTTATATCAGTTCTCATAAAACTCTACTGCAAAAAAGAAATGGAAGCTATTAAATAATTCAAGGGTGTCATAGCCATCAGCTGGCTGAATACCTATGAAACAAAATCTGCTTACAGAATATGCCATTAAACCTTGCCTTACTCAGAAGCACTGCTAAGAAAAAATATAAACACATAGCAAAACTTTTTTCTTCTCATCCCGGACATCTTTTAATAGCAATGTGACCACAGCATTTCATATCCAAGTAAGGATGAATTGTGATTTCAAATAAACATCACCTTTTTAATCTTTGATCGTAAAATATGTGTAAGGTTGCAACTGGAGCAACAAGATGATATACCACTGGGACAACAAAATAACTGTTCCATCTAATTCTCAAAATTAGCTTTAAGTTCAAAGCAACCACAACTAACACTACAAAGGCCCCTGGATCATAGCAGCTACATAGATTAATAGAAGTTACTTGCTCCATAGACCACAAAGAGTTTTTAAGCCAAGAGGTGCAGTCCCCTCTCTGTACATCAATGGACTATGAAAGCAAGCAGCTTTGGCTTCCCAAAGAGCCATCCAGCATGGCAGGTATTTTTGCTTTAAAAGGGGCTATCAAATTTTCAGGCATATCAAATATCGTACGAGCCATTTTAAGACCCACCAGAATGGTATTTTTATGTCAGGAACCTATAGACATGTGTTGCTGCATTCAACAATAGATTGAAAGCATATGGATGTGAAATTCAGCTGTGAAAGTGTTAGAGGGCTGTGTAGAGCTGAGCGAGACAGATCTCATGTAGATTCAACCTTGCTTCCTTGCAGTCTTTGTGGGGATTCAGATAAGGGAGTTGCTGGTGTGAACCCACTCCAGCAGCAAAGCTGTGTTTTGTCTGGGGTGGAGCTTTCTCTCCAAAACAGAATTTACAAAGAACAAATACTTACACAATCTGAACAAGCAAGTGACTGGAACCTGGGAGTGACCCCAGGGAGGTATAGTATTGAACAGTGTGAGCTTCCCTGTTGACTTCAGTATGTCTTCAAGCACAGCTCTATCTGTGGTGTCCATGTGTTCCCTCTGCGACGTGCACAAAGCTCAGTACCTCAAAATTGGGTAACAACTGCCAGCACACTGAGCAAGGACTTGCCTAACTGTGGACCCTCCAATAACAAGGTCAGGGGTGTGCCTTCAACTCTGCCCTGCTGCAATTTGGGCTCCCAGCTCAGGAATTGCACAACCATTCCTGCCTCCACTCAATATCCAAAGGCTGCATTATCTTTAGCGGATAAGCACCAAAGTCCTCTTTTTTTTTTTTTTTTCCCCCAGATGCTATACAAGAAGTCAATTCTCTCTCTAAAAGCACAGTCACTGAGGTAGCATGCACTGTCACCAGCCGCCCTGCCATCCATGTGCCTGCAGAGTTTAGCTGCTTTGAGGCTTAGAGGTTAAGCATGAAGAAGTTTTAAGCATCATAATTTCAGGCACTAGTCCAAGTGATATATAGGCACTGTAAATTCTTTGGGGATTTTCCACCCAATTCCTTACCTGTGCATGCAGCAAGCCATTATGGATGTGAGTTACGATACAAAAATACTCACCAATGGCTTCTTATCCCAGAAAGTAGCTGATTGAACAGACAATATGGATTCCATGGAGCAGTCATGGCAAGGAAACTCAAAGAGATCAAAGAAGCTGACAAGATGCAGAAAATTAAGCAGAGGTGAATTGAAGCAGACAAGAAAAAGAGAAAACACGATAGAGAGCTGCAAATATTTGTGGATGTGCATGAACACATGAGCGACTGCCTGGACCGTACTGAGTTTCCACTCATACACAGACACAACTTTCCACACGTTGCATCAGATTTAAAAAGAAACTTGGCCTTGAACACAGGGCTGCCAAACCATTTTAGTGAAGAAACATAAGAGATAGTAAGGTACAGTGCTGAGACAAAGCTTCCAATGGAAATGGGAGAACATCAAAAAATCACTTCTATGTTCAGTTTAGCTTTTAGCTAGTCTCACACATGCCCTTCTTTAATTACTGAAGCAATTTCACAATGCTCTGACTATGAAGTAGGGCCTCTTTTGTCCAGCAGCAGCTATAGAGAAGAACTGCAGAGGGAAGCAGGCAGTGCCCAGAAATCACATTGCATTCAACACATTTTGGACATTTGCTCAGCTAGCCTTGGTCCAACCCTGCCGCTAGAGTATATCTAGTTTGGTTGGATGCGAGAGAAACGTTCACAATTTGAAAACACACTGGGATGCAAACCAAAGTGCATGTGTGTCAGGGGTGGGTGTTTGGATGATTCATTTCAAAAATGCTCCCATGGACAACCACCAGCTGAACCCAAAACAGAAAGGTCCTGATCTGCCTGTCTGTCACTGCTGAAATGGTTTGCAATGTCCCACCATCCCAAGCAGAGCAGAGAGCTCATCTCCCCAGCCCCAGGTACAGTAATTCTCCCCACCCCAAAGGGCAGGTCTGTATCTGAAACCACAGAGATGTAGAAGCTGATGGAAATTGTATTCTTTGAGCCTGTGGGCAGTGCCCAGGGCCCTGGTAACATTACATTTGTTCCTTCATTTGCTGCTATTTAGTGGATTCTCAGAACAGCAGCATTGCAGTTAGGCTTACAAATTACAAGACAACAGACAAAGGGAATAAATGAGACAAAATTAAAGACATTACTCCTACCTCCCATAAGTTATCTCTGTAGTCTATTTTAACAGCGTGATTTTTCCAGTGTATGTTAAAATAGTATGAAAAATAAAGCCTCCTAGAACACTAACTAGGCATTAATGAAAAAGCAGAATATTGTTTTGTGTTCTCCAAAACACAGAAAGAAAAATATTCCCACCAGATCTCATAATGCCTTTCCAGGGGAGAAAGAATCATAATCTTCTATATTGAAAGAGAGACTTAGCTCTTGGAGTCGGAAAGAAAATAAATTAATAAACCTAATTACACACTCCGCGCATGGAGGAATCGAAGGCGCAAAGTCAGCCCAGGAGAACCGGGCGCTTTGATTGTGTTCACTTTACAACTTCCCCTGCCACTGTGCGCGGCCCCAGGGAGGCACCTCCTGGCGCTCCCGCGGGGGCTGCGCGGGGCGGGCGCTTCCCCCGGGGCAGCTGCGCGCCTCTGCGCGGGGCACGGCGGCGTTCGTGCGGCCACGCACCGAGGCTCCGCTTCGCCTCTCGGCGCCGTCCCGGGCAAACTCCGGCGGCGGAGCCTCCCCCGAGCTCACCGGCGGGCTGGGCTGCTGTGGCACCGCTCCCTTAAAGGCGCCGCGCCCGTGCGAGTTCGGGCTGAGCGCGCTGCACGCCCGGTGCCCGCGCAGAGCTGCGCAGCGGCGGCGCAGACAGCCCTGTGCCCGACCTCCGCCTGCCACCAGCCTCGGTGGGGAGCAAAGCGCTTGGCATGTAGGAGCGAAGAGAGGGAAAAGGTGCGGGGCGGAGGGAGGTGTGGGTGAGGAAGGCGGGAAGGGGGGTGAAAGGGGGGGAAAAAAAAAAAGCTGCCTCTTTAAATACTGGGGGCTGAGCGCTTGCCGGGGCGTCCGCGGCGGATCCAGCCTCCCTCCCTCCCTCCCTCCCTTCGGCCGTGCCTCTCCGGCGCTCATGCCCAGCCGCGGAGCCGGCGGCGCGGCGCTCGGGCGCTGCCGCTGCGCGGGGAGCAGGAGCCGCGCCGGGCCGGGGCCATGATCCAGCCGCGCCGCCGCCCCGCCGCCCGCTCGCCCTGAGCCGCTCCCGGCGCCGCGCAGCCGCCGGCCCCGCGGGGTAAGTTCGCGGCCGCCCGGTGCCGGGGGAGGGCGGGGGAGGCGCACCTGGCCGGCGGCCCGGGCCGGCTCACCTGGGCGGCGGGCGGGTGCGCTCTCGGCCGTCCCCAGCTCGGACCTCCCGACCTCCCCAGGCGCTCTCAGCCCCCTTCTAACAGGTGGCTCGGTGCCTGCCCTCTCTCAGGCGGCTCCTGCGCCGCTCTCCTCCTCCTCGCCGCCGCCTAACAGGTGGTGGTGCCGCCGCGCCTTCCTCCGTGCAGGTAGGGAAGTGTCGTGTCCCCCCTTCCCCCGTTCCCCACCGCAGCTCTGGGACGCTGGTAGGGACTGCGCTGAGCGGGGGGAGCCGCGCTCATGCCCCCGCTGCTTCTCGGGGAGCCGCTCACCCGCGCCCGCCCTCATGGCCCCGCCGTGTGTCTGTCGTTGCAGCGGGCATGGGGAACCAGGTGGAGAAGCTGACCCATCTCAACTACAAGGAAGTTCCCACGGCCGACCCGACAGGTATGGACAGAGATGAAGGGCCCAGGATTGGGGTTTCCTACATCTTTTCGAATGACGATGATGAGCTGGAGCAGCAGCAGGATTCGGTGCATGACCTGGGGGGTGAAAACCCTGCCCTGCAGCCCTACGATCCCCAGCTGCACGAGGTGGAGTGCTCAGTCTATTACCGGGATGAGTGTATTTACCAGAAGAGCTTTTCAGAGGAGGACACGCAGCTAGAGGAGGGTGATGAAGGAGGTGGGGGGCATCTGAGCACCTACACCCCGGAGAACCTGCTGAATAGGTGTAAACCAGGTGACCTGGTGGAGTTTGTGTGCCAAGCCCAGTATCCGCACTGGGTGGTCTATGTCGGGGATTTTCAAGTTGTGCACCTGCATCGGCTGGAGGTGGTGAACAGCTTCCTCACCGATGCCAGCCAGGGCAGACGGGGCCGCATTGCCAACCAGCTGTACCGCTACAAACCCCTCAGCCCGGCCGTGGTGGTACGCAATGCCCTGGAGCAGGTGGGTTGCAAGGATCGGGACTTGAGCTGGAGAAACTCTGAGTGTTTTGCTGCCTGGTGCCGATACGGCAAGCGAGAGTTTAAAATCGGCGGGGAGCTGCGCATAGGCAAGCAGCCCTACCGATTGCAGATCCAGCTGGGTGACAAGCGCAGCCACACGCTGGAGTTTCAGAGCCTGGAGGATCTGATAATGGAGAAGAGGAGAAATGACCAGATTGGTAGGGCTGCTGTGATCCAGGAGCTCTCCAGCCACCTGCAGGCTGCAGAGGAGGAGGAAGAAGACCATCATCATCCAGGTGCTCAGACTGCTGTGGAGTAGCAGTCTCAGCACCACCATACTGCTTAGCCTGGGTGATGGGGATTAAAACTGAAGGCTGCGAAATTGAGCTGTTATAAGCCCTTTGGGCTGCTTCGGTGCAGCTTCATTCCAATCACATGTGAAAGGAAGGGGGAAAGCTGATTAAGTGTCTGTGCTTTAGTGCTTAACTCCTTCAGTGCTTGCTGATAAAACCCCTGACTTACTTGTAGAGGATAAAACTCAGGGCAATTCTACCCCTCTCCTCTCTCACTTCTTTCCCTTCCTCTCTGCCGTGTTCGCACGTAGCCTTTTCCTCAACCATCTGCCAGTAGGCTTGACCCTACAAGATGCTATATGCCTTTGACATCTACTTATCAGCAGAAGTTAATAGTATTTAATACCATTAAGAAGTAGTCAACAACTTCCAGGCCATGACCATGTAGCTCCGAGTATGAGGATATTGTTTTCCCTTCTCTGCTGCTGTTTCTCTTCAGCTGTGGCTTCTGCTGGTATTGCAAGGAGCTGTCTCTCGCCTGGCTCAAGGCTTCGTGGGTTAGTAACCAGTCCCCCAGAAGGTATAAGGCAGAAATCTCCACCAATTTTAACGAAATGGGTTTGTTGTGCCTGGTGCCTTCATAACTGATAGGAAGTTGAACGTGGGCTGGGAGACCTTCTCCTTTGCTATCAGCATGTGGCTTTGGGGACAGAAGATGTATTTATTGCCAACAGGTCCCAGGGAAGGAAGTTTGCTACCCCAGTTACACTCTGCACACTAGCGTGTGCTGGGACTCCTACAGGCAGATGCTGAGCTGTGTCAGGGCTCATTACAGGCTGCCTTGGCTTCCCCTGAAGCAAATGGCAGAGCTCCTGATTATGTCTGTAGTACACACAGAGGTAGTAGAAGCAGGTTGCTTATATGTAAGAGCATGTCTTGTGTAAGCTGTCCCTCGAGAGGGTGACCTCTTGGCTGGGTGCTTATGGCTGTGAGCATGGCACAGGTTCTGCACCACAGTGAACACAGCTGTGATGGAAGAGAGCACAGGCTGGAAGACATTACAGGCAGGGGGGTTTGGGTGTTCCAAAGCAGTTTCCTCTTCATTAGGGATTTCATGTTTCCTTTTTTAGCTAATTTCTATAGTATGCAGCTGAGCTATAGCATTAGAGGAGAGGACATGCCTCCAAAGTTGTGCAAGTCCATCAGGAGGGGGAGTGCAGTGCTGCCTGCCCTGACTATTCCCTGAACTTTTTTTTCAACTGTTGAACTGGTCTCCCACACAGGCAGCACTGTCAGGTCTTTGTCCTGGGATCTAGGGTGTGTGAACAGTTACTGATTTGGAGGTAGTTTCTAATGCAAAATTTCTTCCCCTTAAAGCACAATATGATGATGTGAACTTGAACGTAAGCCTGAGTTAATTTAAATAATGGAAGCTAACAGTGTGCTGTAAACTTGAAGCATAGTTAATACAGTCTTCCCCGCAGCTGTTTACAGTTATACCACAAATAGCAAAGTACTCCATGTCCTTTCCACCCCTGGGACAGGAGCAAAGTTTGTCATTTAACAATAGGTGGATACAAGCTTTTGACTAGTTAAGATTATATGAAGCAACTTTGCCAATGTGAGCCAAATAGATTGTGGTGTCATGTTTTCTGCCTAGAATATACAAGCTAGGATTTGGCCTATATCCAGGGGAGAGTTTAACACCAAGCTCCCTTAGAATGCTATAGCTCAGGTGCCTGCACTAAGTGTTGTTTTTTTCACCAATATGCAATTGAGTTATACTCAGGTTACTGTGGTTGTTGAGCAGATGTCTAACCTTGTTTTGACAGGATATCTACCCATATCTGACTGTGATAGGGTTAATATGCGGATGTCTGCACACAGGTTTTATACAACTACTAGTAACTACTAAAAGCTGAAATGATCACTGAGACAGTCTGAAAAAGAGTGGAGAAGAGCCTCTCTGTTGTACTACTGACTGATAGAGACAACAGATTATCTAGACTGTGAGCAAATGTCTAGCTGTGATTTCTTTCATACTGAAACCTTGTACATAACAAAGTTTATTTCACTGTGTAATATAGCTATGTAAAATAATATTTTCCTAGAGATATTTTTGAAAGTTTAAAAAAACCCTTCATAACCTTGCATTTGAAAGTAAGTTGTTATGCACATTATTTTCCAGTCCTCTGAATGGGTTTATTTTTCATTCATGATCTAAAGTATATTCTAGGTCATAAAGTATAGAAACTGCTATAAATGTTAAATATTACGTATCTACAGGGTACTAAACAGTAAACTAGTTGTGAAAATATTTTTCCCTTGTGTCTGAAACATCAGAACTATGACACTTAGCCATTTCTCTCCTTCTGATATAGCCTGCACAGTCTGGGTTTGTTTTCTATTCTTTTTTTTCCCAACTTTTTTTTGTTTTAATAAAAAACGGACCAAATCTGCTTGGGAATGGAGAGCAAAGCTTCTTTGACTAACTGAAATCTTGTCTTGTGCTGGTCTTGGTGCTTCTCTGTACCGGTCATGCCTTTTGGGATAAATTCCCCCACAGGCACAGGGCCTTAGCAAAGAATTCCAGAGCTTGCAGTGCTTTGCTAGGACAGAGAGCGAAGGGGGAGCTTGTCTCACAGCAGAGTCTGGCATGCATTCTGCTGTATTATAAAACTTCTGTGCTCCTCTGGCACCTGGGATACAGGTGTTTGATATTTGGAATTTTAAAATTTCCCCACAAGCTATGTTTGGGAATTTACTGTCTCCTGACATTCCATTATGTGTAAAAAGTGGAAGAGGGGAGGGAACCTTGGCATTGTTTTTATTTTGTCTGAAAGAGGGCTACCTCTATACAAGGATTTCTTATTCCAGCAGATAAAGATGCAACTGTTGAATCTTTAACAGGCAGGTCCTTTTCCCCTACCTGTTGATTAGGCAGTGTTATTTAATAGGTGCTACTAAACACCTCTGCACACATTTCTGGTTTTAAAGCCATGGACCTGTAATGACCTGGATGTGAGAACAGAAATTATTGTAGAAGCACATCACAACTGCTTGGTTTCTTGTCTTTGTTGTACTTTGCTCAGTTACTGTCTGCAGAGTAAGCTGGGATTTCTGGAGCTTGATTAAAAAAAAAAAAAAAAATCTCTCCCAGGAAAACTGACTCTTTTATATATGTGTCCACTTCAGGACTTTTGCATAGATCACAAAAGAGAGGGAAAAGGAATAGATAGAAGTGTTCTTCTCTGCAGCTGCTTTAACAGAGAAATGCAGGTGTGATCCCTCTGCAGAGCTTGTGCTTCTGCAAAGGCCTTAAACCTGTACTGAGTTTAAAGTTTTGAGTAGACCTTACCTACCTGAGGCCACTTGAGAATCAGTAAGCCTATTCCTGTGCTTGAAATTAAGTGTATATTTACATTTCTTTGTGAATGAGGGTCTGGAATTTCAATGTGAGGTCTGGTGGGAGCGTGGAGGATCTGAGGTTGCATAATCAACAGGGGAGAACAAGCAGTGCAATGAAAGCTGTTTCTCAAAGGACCTCTTGTCCAAAGAGAGCTCATGGAACCCAGCCCAAACTTTGGCCTGTTTCCCCCTGGAGATCCAGGAGCTGCACTGATTTGGTGAGAGGTGTCTTAAACAGCAGTTGTAAGCTAAGCTGGTGATCTGCTGCAGATTTCTCCAGTATCTTTGTCTTGTCATGCTTGAACTTTCCCTTGCGTTTTTAACATTTAAAGTTAATATAATTTGTTTTAAAAGCCCTTTGATTGTGCAAACATTTAATCATCTATATGAATTTACTCATTTGGGCATACCTACTGCTGTGAATATCAATATGCACATGTGAAGGCTGGCAAGGCTGAGCCCCAGATGTGTAAATGTAGCTCCAGCTAGGAAATGTAGATGAGCACTCTTATTTCCCTGGAGTATTGGCATGTTTGATGCAAATAATGCCTTGGAAAAGGTGTTATAGTAAAACCTACAATTATCTGTTGGTTGAGTAATTTTAAAAACACAGTTTAGACATTCACCTTCCATGGCAGTGAACAAAGATGTAAACTGAATACTATTTTGTTATCCCTGATTCTGTGTGAATGCAAGGTATTGGTTACAGCAACTCTAGAGCTCCTCTGGCCAACGTGGTAGGCAGTTGTAGAGTAGGCAGGGAAAATTCCCAAAAGCTACTTCAAAAACTGTATTTTCTTACTTGGAAAAATGTATTCTTCAGACTGAAGGACCCTAGACTATGGAAGTAAACTTTGAATTGTTTTGTATAAATGAAACCTTAGGCAAACTGCTTTTGTTCATTTGATTTCATTATTCCACTCAGTACTATAATAGGTGATATTGTGTGATTAATCTGTTGCAGATTTTGAATGTAATGGTGGTTTTCTTTTTCTCTTCTCCTTTGGTTAAGTTTTACCAAAGGTCTGTCCTTGGGTATGTGAAGTGTATTGTCGAGTGGTTTCCCACCTGTGCTTTTCTGATAATTAACAGCACCAACCATAAAGCTGACAGCCATGTAGGAACAAATATTATTTGAAAGCAAAATGTTAATTTTGTATGAGAGATCGGAGACTAGTAACTAAGTAGAGGTAGGAAATACATTGTTTCCAACAGCAGTTTCTGTTTGTAAGAAATCTACTGTTAATTGGGTGCGCTTGACTACTCTTAAAAATCAGTGTGCAGTGATAAGGCCAGGAGTATTGTATCATGGGCTTAGACTTTCAGATTAGGCTTTTCTTTAACTGTGAATAGGAAGAAATCAGGCTGATTTTGAACACCAGTGGTTTAGATGGTTCAAATTCCTTTGCATTAATACTGGATTAGAAGCTTTCTTTAAATGCACACTTGAAATTCCTGACATTGTAACACTTCATGAAATCATCCACAATAAGAAGTGTAATCACAAATACGATTTTTTTCCACCATGAGCATTTTCTGTAAGCTGTCTTTTGTCAGTAAATGTTGAATTGTTAGTGCAAATATCTTCTTTTTCTGAGAAAGAAGTACACATCATTGATTGTACCATTTCCTTCAAAATGAAGGGCATTGCATAGTAACTCAAAAGAAATAAAAGATTTATAGTATCTTTTACAACCTTTCTTTCTTTTCTTTGTATTTTGAATGGCATGTTTTTCTCCAGCTTTTTGAAAAAGTCGTAATTTCTCATGATGGATGCATCAGACACAAAACAATCAATATTTTCACTGCCTTCACGCACCAGATCAAAGTCTAACTCTTTGGTTGTGTTCTTGCTACAAAGAGAGAGGAGGAATAATCTCTATACAAGGCCAGACTATCAGATGCTTAATAGGTGATAGCTGTATTAAATCCAATGAGGATCTGGCTCATAATTTAATTTTTAAGTGGAAAATTAATTCAGCAGCAGATCATATAGTATTAGCTGGCACCGGGGCTTGTCTTGTCTGCCAGCAACTGCTAAAGGAGCAGATGTAGTGTCTGCTAGAGGGAGAAATGAGAGAACAGAACTCAGAGTTTTTGGAGAAATCTGTACAACTGTTCAGTTTGTGTGGTGGTTTGTCTCGTGGCTGGTCCATGGCTGGTGTGGGATCTGTGTTGTACCCACACCAGGCTTAGGGACATTTCTTAATCAAGGTGACAAGGGTCGTGTGTTGTGGTAAGATATATCCATAGGGTAACCATTGTTAATTCATTAAAGCCTTCTACTGGGTGGATATTCACAATGGCAAAAACAGTGATACAACCAACAAACTGTACTTGTCCTCAAGATCCTGACCACAAGGAGCTATTTGAATCTCACACAAAAGGACTGAGTCAGCTCCAGCAAGAACTCTTTGAATAAAACCATCCTGAGGAAATCTAGTTGTAACAAGATGAGACTTCTGCTGAAAGTATCGGTGGAGATTTAGCTCTTCTGTGGGTGGCAGCTGTCTGTGACAGCTTTCTTATAGGTGAGAGAAAGTGAGACAAATTCTTATATTGGAGACAGCAGCTATCAAGGCTCAGGGCTGCAGGTGTGAATTTACCATAATATCAAATTTGTAGCTCTGGTATGCATAGACTTAGGTCAAGATGTATGAGGCACCCAGCTGTGCTCTATGTGACTGCAAGAGTGCCTGAATTTTCAGGTGTCTGATACTAGATTTGAAAACATGAAGAACCAAAAACGTGATTTGGGTGACTGGATCAATATGTGAAAATCCCTGCTCAGTTATCACCTAGCACTGGAGGCCATTGAACTCTGAAGCTTCATAGTTTAACCTGGTTTTTTGTGCATGTGTGTTTAGTTAATCACCAGAGTGTTTTCACAATCTTGAGGTTCTGGGCCTTTTTTTTCACCCCAAAGTTTTTCCAGGTACATAAAGTAAAGCAGTCCATTAGTTCTCTCACAGCCTGTGCCCATAGGGAGGGAGATCCAGCAAGGAGGATCTCCCTCCCAGTAGCTGCTTCCAGAATCTATGTGACATCAGATACCAAAAAGAAGCATCTTGAAAAGGACATTTGCATTTCCCTTTTATGTCAGAACACACCTGAGCTAGAAATAGGATAATGTAAAATGCATGTACAGGGATGCAGACTGTGCCAAGGACTCTGCACTCTTGCCTGGTTGCTCTGAGCCACTGGACTTCTACAGAGAGGTTTTCTCTTCAGTTCCCTCTTCAGTGCATTGTGGGTCACTTCAGTACAACACCCATGAAGGTCCTCATGCCACAAAAATTTGGAAATGATGGGAAGATTGAATCCCCATCATCCCCAGGCAGAAGAGGAAATCAGTTTTCAGTCTTCATGCATCCTGAAATTCTGCTCAGATCTCTGGGATACTGTATAAAGTCCCACCACTAACACCTCCATTGTTGTTGTAAAGGAAGATGCCCAAGCTGCAGTTTGAGAGTGGTTGCCTTTTGCTTTTTCCAAAGAGCTCTGCACTGTAGCAGGAGGCAGTGCCTCATGGCCAAGGGTAAGGTGCCCAAGGACTAGAGGGGAAAGGAAGGGAACAGGGAACAGCAGACTTGCAGAATGATGGCAAATCCAGAGGGGTGGAAGGGACCTCTGGAGATCCCCTAATCTACCCCTTTGCTCAAGGCACATGCAAATGCAGCTGGTTCCTCAGGGCTGAATCCAGTCCTATTTTCCATAACTCTCAATTATGGAGGCTGAGGACTTCTTCAAGCAACCTTTTACCACTTACATGTTGAAGGTCTTTTGTGTTTGAGTTTTGTCAAGGACCCCTTGATCATCCATGACACCTCTACTTGACTTCTTGCACACAGGAATGGACCATTCTCTGTTTTCCAATCCAATAAGCACAGACTGGCTGTCCCTCCTTGAGCTGAAGGGTCAGGCTTCCCTTGTAACCTGGAGAGCATCCAGTCAACCTCCTTTTCATCATCTGTGTAGCTCCACAGCATGCTGACCTCCTGCTGTAGCTCCTTCCCTTGGTCACAGAGGTCCTCCATCACCACAGACCTGCAGAAGAGGAGCCCCAGGAGCACCCTGCAGCCTGAGACTGCACAGCTGAGTCCTCCCTATGGTGAGGGTCCCAACCCTCCACAGTTGCTCTCTCACTCTTACTGAGCAAGAGTAGATGGAAAAACTTGTGGGTTGAGATGAAGACAGGGGCATCAGTGACCCATGACTGTCACAGGCAAACCAGACGCATAATGGGGAAAATTACATGTATTGTCAATTAAAATAGATTTGAATGGTGAGAAAGAAAGAAAAAAATTAAACCTTTCCTCCCTTTCCCCCGTGACACCAAGGGGCATAGGGGTGGAGATGGGCTGTAGTTGGTTCCTCCCAGCCCCTCCTGGCCGTTCCTCCCTCCTTCCCCATCTCCCTGTCTTAGCACAGGCCCTTCCCTGGGCTCCAGGAGTGTTTCTGCTCCAGTGGGGTCTCTCCAGTGCTGCCTGAGAGGGATCTCTGCTCTGGGCCTGCAGCCCCTCCTGCCTTTCTCCTCCTCCAGCCCCCCTTGGGGGTCCCTCCTCTGCTGCTCCCTCCTTGGATGCCAGTGGCACATCAGCACCATTGCTGAGCATCTCTGTTCCTCTCAGTGGAGTTTCTGGCCCCTTCTGGGCAAGTGACTGCCCCTGTCAGCCACAACACATTGCTGACTGTGTGCCAGGGCCAGCCACCACATGGGTGCCTCTCTCCCAAACATTGGATGCAAAGTCCAGTGGAAATTAAGAACTCAAAGCACCCTTTGGTCAGGAAGATCTGGCAGAGCTTGTGGGAAGGGTTTGGAACTTGCTAGAAACCTATGTCAAATGATCAGTGAGGCTCATGATCAGTGAGGCTCATTTGTCTTACTCTGGGTCACTGAGAACTGTAGTCAGTCCCTATGTCGAAACCAGAATTTGTTGCTTGCATTAAGTTAGTCAGCAGAAATTAACTGGGAATGTTAACAATTGAGGACCATATTAAAGTCTGTGCTCTAATTTTTTCTTTCTCCTGAGCTTCTTCCATCCTGTCCTATTCAGAAGAATTGTTCTGGGACAAGCCCTGTTCTTTGTACAGTACTTAGTGTGATGAGGTCTCAAGTATTTATAAAGTATTAACTAACTCAATCACCGGAGGGCAGAGGAAATGAAATGAGTATGTTCTGGACCATGAAATAGATTACTCACATCCATGGAAAAGGTTTAATTGAGCAAAACAGGTACACAGGTGTACCTGGCTCACCACAGAAATTGTACAGAGGAAGATGAGCCTTGAGAGAAAAGGATCAAGGCACCCTGACAGCACACAGTGAAATGTGTGCAGTGCTTATGTAAATTGTGTCTGTGGAAAACAGGTCTCTGTACACAACTCATCCAGCTCCCACAGAAGGCAGCTGGCAGCACTCCTCTTTACCAAGCTTTCATTAGAGCTGTTGTTCATGTCCAGTGGGGAAAAGGTGCTCTGCTGGGAACCTCAGCACTGCACACACGGTGAGGAACATATCCCTGATGCCCAAAGGTGTTACTCCTTTCATGGTGTTGTTTTGTCTTTGTGTTTTCTATACTTTTGTTCCTCAGCTTGTCAAGAAAGCAATGCACCCTTGAAAGGGATGTGCAGAAGAGGGAAATGTTCAGTAGTGGGGCAGACTGGTGTGCACACTTAGCTGTGGTGTTCTCTGCTGCAGCCTGTCCCCTGGAGCTGGGTTCTGCAGCTCTCACTGCAAGCTGAAGAAATGAGATACCTACACCCATACTTACGGGTAAATGGGCAGCTCACTCAGCTGTGCTTTCCTGGAAAGTGGTTTCAAACCTCTGCTCTGCCTAATTCAGGTCAATTTGCTCAAGGTCTTGAACTTGAGCAAATGCTTTAAGCAGTGCTTAGGGCCAGACCCATTTGCATTCTCTGGATCATATCAAAGCAGAAGAGCACTACCAGCAGGAAACAAAAAACCTTGTGGAAATCTTGCAGCTACAGTGTTCTCTGGAGAAGTGGGACACCAAGGCTTCAGTTCTTTCAGCATTTGAGGATGGCAGTGACAGATCTCATCTCTTCCATGTGATAAACACAGTAGCACAGCACTAAGCAAGAGAAAGAGACAAAATCCCATGGTGGTCTGTTCAATGTCAGGCTTGAAGTGTCTCTGTAGTATCTGCTTCAGGTGTGTTTTCAGGAGGCAGGAGTGCCCACAGCTCATGGGCATGCACAAGTGCATGCAAGATGATGTTTGGAGGTGTTGGGCCAGATCTTCTCAGCCCAGGAAGTCAAGGATGCCACCTTAAATATCAGTGGACAAAACTAGGTTGGCTTTACTATTATTATAACAAACTACAGATATAATTGAAAGACACATCCAACTATCAAAAAGGTAGTTTCTGATTAACCCCAAGGATAAAATAATGTATTCTTTCCATCCACAGCTCTGCATCTGTCCACCTTAAATAGGCCCTAACACAGGTTTTAGGGCTGTTTACAGCCCTTGCATGTCCAGATGCATCTCAGATCCCCAAGTCTAATGAGTTCCCATCACATGGATTAATTATACAACAAAGCTCAGGAAAGAAAGCTGTTAAATCTTAAATTAAGTTATTAAAATATTACTTCAGAAATTCAGTAGCAGCTTTTAGCCTGTGGGAAGTGAGTCTTCAGGGAAAAACACCATTTGCAGGTGAGGTGTCACTTGGAGCCCTTATCATATTCATGGGGAGGAGGTGCTGACCCCTGCAGAGAAGCTGCAATTATAATGAGTCTCTTATCCAGTTATCTCAATACATTTGTGATGGAAGCTGAGGTACTAAATAAGATGCTAGCAGGATATAAATAATGAGGTGGTACATGGCTGTGTGTTGGAACTGAGCCACTAAAGCAAGATAATGGCAAAGGCACAAGCTTAACTTACATTGTGTTATTCCTGTGGGAAAGGGGGTGGGAGGATAATGCCACATGGAAAGCTGATTCCTCAACTTGCAGTGAGTAGCATAACTCCATAGCCCTGCTTGTCTTTGTTCAGAGCTGGAACAAGCAGAGTTGCATTATTGCAGAGGTCTAGCCCTAGGTGTGAGGCAGGATTCCAGCTGAATGTGCTCTCAAAGTCTAAACATACAAAGGCCGTTTCTGGCTTCACATAACTCAGCCCATGCTGAGAAAGGGAAGAAGCTGCTCAATGCCTGGGCCTAGATTCGTCAAAGAATGAATTAATCAATGTCCTGCTGAAAAGGATTTGAACTTATGCATGACTGCTGTGATAGTCTAAGACTATCAGAGTATACATTATTTTATGGTGGTTTCTTGTTACTATGCAAAGCATAACTCATATTTCTAATTAAGCATTTTAATGTAACACAGCATGTATGTGTCTCATGATACAGCATAGTAAAGACTCAAGTTGGGGTTTTTTAAAAGAGCAGTGATTTTTTTAACCACCAGCACCAATGCTTTTCAACATGATTGTACGCTGCCCTTACCCTCTGCTGCAAAACCTGTGGCAAGAATTCCTAACAGGAACATCAGTCAATTGTACAGCAGTGTGTGTTGTGACGGGTTTGCTCAAATATCTTTCACTGAGATAAAGCAGTTTCAAAGAAAAATGGCACTATTGTGAATTTTCCCTATTTTGTAACTTTATATGGCCAGATTTACAGATTGCTGAAATGCTTTACTGCTTTGATTAAAGAACAAAGAATTAAGTAAACTTCTCTGCTGATTTTAATGGAGAAAAATAATTACTAGTAACCACATTCTGTTTTAAAGTACATTACACTGTTAACTGGCCTGGCCTCCCACAAGCTAAATCTATAGCCCAACAAAATTTAAAAAAATGGCTTTCCGCTGAGAGAGGATCAAGGATGTATTGTGTGTAGCTGATCACTGGTGAACTGCAGCAGAGAAAAGAGTGATTTTTTTTTTGTAAATGAGATGGCAGCTAATGCCTTATAACTACTCTGTGCAATATTGCGTGGCATTCCCCTTGTGACAAATTGAGTACATGAGAGCACTGAGCTCCTTGCTAGCTGAAAGGCTGAGGTTTTTTGAAGTCTCTGGTGAGCCTGTCAACTCCTCCGTGATCACAGTAAAAAGGGACATCCCTTCACAGCCTGTGTTAGAAACCAGATATTCCATGCAGTCACATTTGCAGACCATAGCTGTGACTGGCATAATGACTGCAACATACTTAATGTTCCAGTTGTCCCATAATGTGCCATAGTGAAGAGTGAAGAGCTGGAGCTGGGAGGCAGTCCTAGCCACCTCTTTTTAGGGATCTGGTTAGAAAGGAAAAGTATTCCTTTAGTTCCCATCTAAAGTGCTCCTGGATACCAAATTAAAATAAACCCTCAGTTCTCTGTTCCATTATGGCTTTTCCTAGATTCATGGCTAATTGTTCTGACCAGCAGTTTTCCTCAAGGAATCATTATTAGGTCTCTCTTACCCTCCTTTTTCAGTCACTTCCTCTCCACTGAGCTGATGGTTTCTGCAGCTTGAAAAGGTCTGTCCACCCTCTTTGCTTTAGCTCAGCAGTTTCCACTTCTCTCAGGGCAGCAGCAGGGTTAACTCACCACTCAGTAGCTCTGACAGAGCTATTGGAACAGTAGCATTGTTGCAGGAATAAAGGCATTATAAAAAGAATCGTTCTTCAAATAATGCAGAGATTATCAGAATGTCTTGTTCTATATACCTTTAACAATTTCTACATGTAGACCAAGAACAGTTCCTTGCTGTTCTCTAGGGCTTTTTCACCCGAAAGAGTCTTCAATCGGTAGCACACCGTCCCTCTTCTGTGTCAAGCTGGTCTTGCTATAAAGTTTCTACTTCTCTCCCTGCCACTTTCTTGAACCACATAAAAATAGGATATTTCCTCTGTGACCAAAAGGTGTAGGAGGCTGCAATTCCTTTAGGGAATGTACTTCCTTGCCTGACCTATTTAACCGGGAACACAATTGATAGCAGAACCTGTAGGAGATATGTAAATTCATAACACCAATGAACAGTCTGTCAGTGCTGAATGTTGGAACCCTGGGTTCAGAAAATTTAGGTTTATGGGATATAGTAATATACATGTAACAAGATGGAGAATTTTGGGTGTAGGTTAGTTCTTCTTTCTTCTTCCTTCTTCACAAGCCTGGGTGATCTGGTATTGGTTCAAAAAACCCGCAGTGCGGAACATGAATGATTAGTTACTGGATTATAAGTAAAAATAAATTAGTTGGAATTCTGTAATTGGGAAGTTTGGGCTTTAAAAGGCCTTGGAAGGTAGAACTCAGGGGCCATTTCCTCCTTGTTAACTTAGAGGCACATTATGTGCAGCTGTGCCATAGATAAGAAATAATAAATATCTGAGTCAGAAGAAAAGCTCGGCATCTCCTGTGTTTTAATCTGAACTCTGAGTAAAAGAACTCACGAAACAGATGCAAAGAAGAAAAGAATACAACAGAAAATTTAATAGCTGAAGATGCCCACAGCATCTGTCCCTTTTCCGTCTGATAGACCTTGAATAATAAATGACATTGCTGCTGCCACAGGTGGTCCCATGATGAATATTTTCAGGCTGATCCTTAGAGGTGTGGGCCTAAGTGACTGATGAGCTGTGCTGTTGTGTGTGTGTTCTACCTGGGATAGCAGTTCTCCTTTTGGGAGAGGGTTAGATGAGGAATCACCACCCACCACAGGCACCAACATTGCTCACTGCTCAATTGAGCACTCTCAGCCTCACTGTCTTGCAGGTTCCTCTGCATAGACACCATTCCTTGGGCATGGGGATCTGTGTTAGCATCCCACCCCTGCACCCTTCCTGTGTGAAATACCTGATGCCCTTTAGCTGCTGCTTCACATTCCTGGAATAGGCTGTGGTTAAGGCGACTATGAAAACACTTTTAAGAGTTCTTTTTTTTTTCTCACAAGAAATTATCACTGCGATTACAAACACCTTTTGAAGATACTCGCCTAAATATGCTACAGAGAAACAACAGATGATAACATTGCAAAGCAGACATGTTGTCTGTGTCCAGATCTTCAAAGCACAAGATGTTCTTTCTTGGCCTTTTGGACTGCTTTGCTCCAGAGATTGTAAAGGGTTGAAAGAAATTCTCTGAAAGCTTTTGATGTTCTGATAAATAACCTTTTATTGTCTATCAGTAGCTGAGGTATATCAATGTATTAAGCTTATGAACACTACTTTTGGCCTGCTAGCATGTAATTTTACATTGCAATAAGAACTAAGATTTTTCTAATACAAATCAAGAAGTTCACTGAATTTGGTCATTTGTGTTGCAGGAGAACATTTTGTGAGCCTGATGTTAGGCAAGCAAATGATGCACTTGGTCTGACAGGGTTTCTTATCTATAAAAAAAGACAGACTTCTCTTAGAATTAATCCAATCACCCAGATGAGAAACCCTCAAAGGCAGCCTGTCTTCAGAGGCTTCACCTAGAAACAACACTTAGTTTGCTGGACCTCAACTTCCCAGCTGAATAAAACCTATCACTCACATGTGGTGATTCCTTCCTTGGGAGAAATTTCACATGATTTTAATATGATGCCATTTAATTAAATAAAATCTACTTAGAAGATCATAAGCAAACTGCAAAAAGCAAAGACAACAGTAGAGGAAATGACAACAAGGTTCATAAATAAAGTTTACCAGGGCTGGATCTTTCTCTCTCTGCTATGTAATGAGACCAGAGACCTCCATATTCTCTTCTGAATCAGAGATTTATGCATACAAATGGCCTATGTGTCTTTTAGGTGATTTCTGTTTTCTAGTGCCACCATGCTTTCCCAAAACCAAAATGGAACAATTCTAGCTTGTCTGTTAATTAAGTGTAAAGTTGTCTGAATGTTTTTATTATACAAATTTTAGTGTGCTCATTGAATGGAATATATTTTGCTTCCCCTTGCTTCTGATTTTACCAGGTTTTGCTATATTTGTACTGTAATCTTTTCCACTCCTCTACAGATGAGAAGGAAAGGCCCAGACTATTACTTATATGGAGCATCAGTTTGTCAAGCATTTTGTGCATCCTCTGGGATTAGAGGAGCTATGAAATTCTATCATTATCATTGCCTGCTGCATTACTGAACCACCAGGCAGGGCCTGAGAGAATATGCATGCATGTTTGTGCAATGACATTTTTAAGCCACCCTTTGCCTTTTCATTTCTTTACTTCCTGCATACTAATCCAGCCCCAAAATACTCCAGGCTAGTGCCCAGAACCAGAATTTCCTTCTCTGCTTTAAACAAGGATTTTTTCAGGTATTTGAGCTATTTCACCCAAGCCCATTATTTACAGATGGGAGAACAGCTGCTTTTTGCTTAGACACATTTACAGCTTCTGAAGAGAGAGGCAGACTTGCAGACTGCTGTGAAGTGATTTGGGTTTCAACCTTTGTCTCCACAGCAAGCCTTTGAAAAACAGGCCACTTGTAGACACAGAATTCATGTCTGCAAACACTGAAATGTGCACATAAAGATAAATTGCAACAGCAGAGCCATGACAGCATAGAGGCCTTATGTAAAAGCATGGATAGGCCTGGAAGCACTTCATTTATGACAAATTCAGGTTTTCCACTTTGTTACAGCAAAACAAGTTCTAGAGCTAAGTAAGCCCCAAGCTGACGGGAAACTCATAAGCCTGCTAGGGAGGGAAGTGGACTTGAAAGAACGCTCTGACACTCTGCGGAAGTTCCTGCTTCTTTGTAAGCCTACACCCAAAAAAATGTATCTGAATCGAGTCTGAAAATGAACGATTAAGTGATAAAGCCTCATCTCAGTGTTTGCTGTTGCTCCAGCTCTGCCTCACCAGGGGATTCTCTCCCTGTTGGTCCCTGGGGACTGCGCAGAGAGCTGGCACCGAATAAAAGCTGTCGACATTTGCAGGGTGTGACTGGGCTTTTGGACACAGCCCTAAACAAACAGTGGTGCCAAACTTCTCAGTGCTGCAAGGGAAGTCACCATGACGAAGCTAGTCATGCTAGACTGGGCTAGGCACTATTAACTCTTCCCAAGGCAAGGCATTTTCCTCTTCCTTGTTGTTCAAATCTGAGCAGAGGGCTCACTCACCCACTTCTCATTCTACCTTTCCTCTTCTGCTAGCCTGGTGACCAGAGAGGTAAAGACTTCCGTGTATTGCCAGTATGTGGTTGTGGAGGGTGTGAGAGGTTTGAAATCCCTCATGCACTTTTGCAGAAGCACGAAGGTTAAAGCCACGTGAACACTGCAAACTGAACAAACTGAGGAAACATGGTCCCGACAGACTGCCAGCTCTGCTGATGTCCGATATATTTTCTCCAGACTAATGTTGTGGCAGGCTGTAATGTTGTTTTGAAAGATGAAAATGGGGTGATTGCTTACATTGTATCATGAAATGTAATTCTAGAGAGAATTTCATAAATCTCTACAAAACTTTTGGTTCATATTTTTAAACTATACCGTTATATGTAGCTTATGAAAAACAAGATGTGTAATGCAAATAAGTGGTGTATAATGTTAGAAAGCGAAATAGAGATCTCGAATGGAAAAAAAAGGAGTTGGGTATTTTCACACAAATATGTTTTGAATTTGTGGATGGTTTTGCCTGTTTTTTCAAGAAGGGAAATTACAGTAATTTCCTGCCAATTTACTTCCACTTTTAAGACCATTATTATAGGATACTGCAGTTAGTGTTTTGTGATTTAATAAAGAAGCCCACCTACAAATGGGGCAAAATATAAATTGTAGATTTTAAAGTGTTATGTTAACAAAAATGTTTTGCAAATTTGAGGAAAGGACAGAGAAACTGAATTTCAAGAATTTAATTTGCCATTCATTGGTCTTTATTCTCTTTTGGCTGCAAATGAGACATCCTACTGTGGTGCATGAAAAGAAACAGAGATAGAGAATATGAGTCATTATTCCCGGTATATAAAAGCAAAATGAGTGAAGTTTGTGATCTGGACTTTGATCTCAAGCAGCCATTTTTGCTTTAGATGAGTTTTCAAAAGTCTGTTATCATTTTAGGCTGTGTGATAACTAGCACAAACTGTTTACTTAGCAAGCAGAGCCTGTTTCAAGCTATGCTGAGAGGGATTTCCATTCAGGCACTAACGTACACTTCAGTATCTCTGATGGAGAAACAAAAATACAGCCTAGCCAAAGACAGGGGGTATGTTCTAACAGAGGCCAAATGGAAGCTACTGCTACAAGGAAAGGACACGTGAAAGCTATGATTATTTATTGATAGCAGTGCCCACTATTTCATCTTTCTGAGTCAAAGATCCTACACTGATGTGAACTAAATTCAGTGCAATCTTGAAATTAAGATTTTCTTCTTTCCAGTTTCTCACAGAAGGATCATCTGCAAATTGGAAAGTGGGATGGGGAGCAAATAAGACGCAGATGCATACACAGAACTAAAATTTTGGCTTGAGGAAGTCTCAGTCTTGTCCAGTGGCTATGTGGAAGTGTCACCATGGATAATGTGAGCAGCATTGTGCCATTCATGCACAGAAAGTTGATGTGAGATCAAGGAGCAATTCCAACATTCAGATTTGGAAGAAATTGGACCTCCTCAGTTAAACATTAACAGTTATACAGTTTAACACAATTTACCTGGCTAAATCTCCACAAACAGAAACATTCTTCAATAGGTATTTTCACAAACATACCAGATTCTGAATAACAAGCTGAGTGCTATGAATAAGGACCAAGAGTGTTAAATTCTTTCTTCAGCCTCTTGCACTGAACTCTTGTGGGTGTTGGTAGCCCTTAGAGATTCTGCCCTGAGATTATGAAAGGGGGCAACTAAACACGCTTGTTTTCGTATGTCAAAAAGTCACTAAATGCAATTATGTTTTTCCTGTTCTCTTAAGGAAATGTACTACTACAGCAGCTTTATAAACAGGTAGACACTCCCATTGATTTAAGCAATGTTTTATCAATACAATTTTTCTATATTAAGTAACAACAGCCTTTGGCATAACTGGTCAAATGTTCCTCCTTCTTGAAGAAGCAGTCATCTCATGCAGGCTTTAAAACAAGAGGTTAAAATGTCAACAGTTCATGAAGTAGAAAGAAGATTGAGAAGGTGCCCTGTTGTGTACTCAGTGTCACTAGGCCTGTTGAGGAAAGACAAACCATCTTCTGCATTTGGGGCTTGCCAAAGTATGTGAAAACGAGTCTGGACTGGCTGGAGTGGAAAGGAGGTTTGGGTGGTGTGAATTCACTTGTTTGGCTCAGCCTTGCAGCACTGAGAACCATTTTAGTGTAGAAATTGTGAAGTGTTCTGCATGGACCTCAGACTAGCAGATCATCCAGACTAAGACCAGCAATATGTTAAACAACAAGTTTTAAAGGGAGAATTGAACTGGAATGGTTTGAAACATAAGTGACAGAGACAGTATAAAATATATTGTTTTTCAAAGAGGAAAAGGTTCTCTGAATTTTTATTTATTCAGTTCTTTCTGCTAACAAAAAGAGTTTTGAGTTCAGGAGAAATGTCTGTATTCTTGCACAGAAGCACTGTGTACGTGTCTGAGAATGCAAAAGTAAAAGTGATTGGGCACTGATTGGTAATAAAGGTGAAAGTCCACAGTTCATTTCCCCTGCCCACAGTGGAAGAAAGAACAAAGCAAACAATCAGAATTAAAAGCCAAGTTAATTAAATTCCAAACACCTTTCAGTGTAATAAATTACCTCAGAATTAGTAGCACAAGCTAGGAAATGTATTACTAAAAATAGCCTTTTTTCAGCCTGCCTAGGTTTCCTCAGTACTTAGCAAAGAGAAGCAAACACATCCAGAGGGCATTTTGGATCTTAGGAGAACTGAATTATTTTCTCATAGGTACTCAATCTCTTTACTTGTCTCTATAGACATAAATGTACACACAGTCACACACACACATACACAAGGAAAGATTTATATGTGTATACACATGTCTGTGTGAGCATATAGGTTGCACACACATTTTTGTGTGCATTTGTTAACAGTACCCTGCAAGCTGCACTCTGAATCCAAGACTGTCGCCCACACTTACATTGGATAAATCCAATTGTGGAAGTTTGACAGAGCAAATTATGATTCTGCTCTTTCACTGTTTTTATGACTATGCTGCATAGAAGAGATGAAAATCTGACTTACACTGATTTACTTCATATTAGTAAAAGGCTTTGAAAATAAACCATATCAGATAATATCACAGAATCATGGAATCACAGAACATTCTCCAGTTGGAAGGGACCCAAAAGGATTATTTTAGAACAATATTTATATGGTTTTAAATAGAAGCTGGTATTTAAGTAGTTAACACATAGTTCAGCAAACTAAATATCATACCTGGGAGATATGTAGTCACATCTTAAGTTCATGGAAATGAGCTCAAGACCCCAGTCCTCCACAGACAATTGAGGGACTGGTAACAGCCTCCCTTGATCAGCATTTGGGTTTGCCTACGTGTCCCTGTGGGACCATTTTGCCTCAGGTTTTCTTCTGCAATGCTCTTAGACCAGGCAAATCCCTTCCTTCCAGCCTGGGCTGTGCCCTTGGTTTTCTCTGACCCAGAGGTGGCATTTCAGTTCTCTTTTGAGCATGGAAGAGAAAAAAACCTCTGGTAATACCAGTGTAAAATGCATGAGCATTACTGAGCCATATGCACCCTGTGCAGTGCTCACGGAAGAAGGCTTAACCTCCCACATGCAGGAGAACAAGATTTTGACTCTTGTTTGCAGGTCACTACAAGGCTTATGGCAGAAAGTAAATATATATCCTACTCCAGTCACAGACAAGCTTGGGCTGGAGCTGCTCCATCTCAATCAGATAAACATAAAACATTTTACCTTTTAGTAACAATATGGTTATCACAGTGTGACTCTTATTGTTGAGTTTCACCATCTTTTAAGATTACTAAATATAACCAGAGATAAACATGTAAACTCTGTGTCTGCAGTCTTTGCCTGCATAAGAAATACCAGGAACATCAGGAGTGCCAGGCTTATCTTACTGCAAATAGTTATCCAGTTACCTAATGCAGCTCACAGGATTTAAGGGAATTCCTTAAATTGTGATGGCTGAGAGTCTTGAGTAAAAAGCTCTGTAGCTGCACAACATGTTCTCCCTACACAAGTGGTTAATATTACATTCCTGTCATTCCTCACCTTCTAGCTAAAAATTCAAAGCAGGTTGGCTAAAGGAGAGCACCAAAAGTGGGGTGGCACACATACCCCTGGAGTGCCAGCCCCACACCCTGATCACAGTCTCTAGTTTTCATGTGGCAGACAGTGATTTTTAAGCAGCACTGGCCAAAATCAACTCCCTCATCTTTCCATGCAAAGGAGACTGCTGGGCCTCAGAGATTATGTCCAATCTTCCACTCAGAGCCACCTAAAGAACTAGGAGTAAATATCAGAATATGTGTAGATACTATTTCCACCAAAGGTGTTGCAGTTCTCCCCATTCTTTTAATATACTCCACTAGAAGGAGATGGTTCTAGGTTATTAATTATTTGCTTTGTTTTTCTGGAGGGTAAGCCTGTTATCTGCTGTGGAAATCTATAGACACCACAACAATTTTCACCCTGGTGTGTATAACTTAGATTTACGCTTTAGTAGTTATGGTTAAATGTTAGAACTGAGTCGTCACTACCATTACCACTGAGTGGAGCTGGTTACTTCCAGTGTCCATAAACAAAATGGGATTCTAGTCATGGGAAAACTTATTTTTCCTGCTTGTATGCTGCCTATTTTGTCATTCTCCTCAATATGAACTTTCAACTCAGGTTATCTTATCGTGCCAAAACTTTGATGCCTGAAGAAAAAAGGAACATTGAGCTTGATAAGGATTCTGTTCAGGTATGGAGCTGACCTCTAGCTGCAATATAAACAACAAGGTCACACACTGGAGTAGATTCTTCTCTTAACTCCTCAGAAATCAGGAGGTGCTGAAAAAGTAGTCAAAACAAACTGCATAGGTGGTAAAGCTCTAAGAAGGTACTGAGCATATCTAAGATGAAATGACTTGATGAATGCATCATGAACTGATAGGAAAGTGGCTTATCTCTGTCACCAGTGAGTTACTTCTCTGTTAACTCTCTTACTCCATAAATACGGTTTCATGTGTTTCCCTCTGTCTTTATTGATGTTTCAAACTGATTGCTGGAGTATTTCAGTTTGTCCAAACCTGAACCACTGTCACTTCATTGATATTAACTTAGTTTTTTAGCCCATTAGAATCCTTGCAGTGCTGAGGAACTTTTTTTCTTCTCCCCCTGTGGGTGAATCATTCTCTAGGAAGCATGGATATATTTAGTTCAGCACATAAACAGGATATGGCATGCATTGGTGCTCAGTGGCTTTAGTACATCAGGTCTAGTAGTGGACATAGTGAACTGGACAACTGTTCTGAGATGTCCTAGCAAGGCAGCAGAGAGAGGAGGTCATAACAAGCCAAACCACACCCCCCGCAAAAACTGAGCACTCACCAATCGTTCGGAGATGGCCTTTCTTGTGCTCCTTCATCCTCCTTTCCTAGCTGCTCATAACCTGCTGTATCACTTATCAGCCCATCTCAAAACTTGCCTTTCCTCTTGATTTAGACTTCAGTTCTTGATTCTTCCACCCACGTCTGTGTTAATTTGCCTCCTTCATGTTGAACAGAGAGCAGATCAAGGGCTGTCATTCTGCTGAGCTTAATCTCCAAGCAGAAAATGTACAAAAACAACCATTTCAGAAACTCACTGATTAGTCAGCGGAACCACTGTCTTGGTAACGGCCGGGGAGAACACACCTCTGTCACTGCACCCACACAGGACAGTGACAGTCGCCTCAAACAGACCCTGTAAGCCAAGAGACTTCTCAACCCTCAAGGTAAAATTTGGGTTCTGGCAGCCTCAAAGTGGCTGTGCAATTTTCTCAGCAGCATGTCAAACAGCACCACACAAAATAGGGCTGCTAAGATAGAGCTGCATCTGTAGCAGGCTGTGGTGAATGTGCTATGCTGGGCACCCTTAAACTTGGTGCCCCAATGTCACCTCCTCCACCTCCATTTGCCACCTGGGAGGTACCATGAATATCCTTGCATACAGCAAATGCTAAAGAATCATAATAGACCAAGTCCCTGTTTGCTTAGTGTGGATGATTAGCAATACTACAGTACATTTTGTCATGTATTCTGTGTTGTAGCTGATATCCTCTAGCAAATACGGGCAGTGGAGTATTTGGTAGAGCTGTTATGGGCTTCAGGAAGGAAGCTGAAGAGCCCATTGTATTCAACATGAAAAGCCTTGCAAAAATCCTGGCAAGGTAAGGGATTCAATTGAATCAGGTATCTTGCCACAGATGTTTTTGAAGCACTGAATGACTGCTCAGTGCATGTGCTCTGCTGGCATGGAAAAGTGCACAGCTTTACAGTACAATCAACATTAGCATCATCAACCTCTCTCTTTAAAGAACACATTCAGATTGAATCCTCATGAGGGATTTATGAGCCTTTCTCTTAAATAATGCACAACTTTGTAGCTTGTGCAGTCTCTAGGAAACACTGGCAACCTGCAGTCAGGAGAGGCGGGGGATTCTTTGGAGACAGCTGTTTTCACATATTTTCTGCTCCTGTTCATGTTCCCAGTTCAGCTGTAGGGGAAGCTGATACTGTAACTGATATGATGCAAACATTGCATAGCACACATGTATGCATATGCACATCCTCACTCTAAAGACACATTCACATACACACACACACACACAATATATATTCGCACATTTCTTGTCGGGATTGAACTTCTTCTGGAGCAGAGTCTTTGCTGAATTTGTTGCTCTGTGCTGTCAATTGTAAAATAAAAAGTGCTGTTCCATGAAATCACCTGGATACTCATACCTCATCTATCAGCTCTCCTTTTCAAGTGTCAGGAACGTGACAACTCAATGACCACAGATACATAGGATATGTAGGGTTTTCTATAGTTCTTTTATGTACGAATGTATCTCTACATATAAAGTGACAGATCTCCAGTTGATATATTGATTAATAAACCAGTACTGCTCTGCAGATGCCACTGAATCTCTCTTGATTTACATCTGTAGAGCATCTGGTCTGTGATATACTGTGATGTACACAAGCTACAATATTGTGGTGCAGCGTTCTTAACCTTTTCAGTGTAACTTAATAAACAGACAGAGTGGCAAAACAGAATAAAAAATGCTGGACACTAAATAAAGATTAGCCTAAGTCTAGCCTACTACAAATTCTGTATACAAGCAAGAGTGCTTTTTCTTTTCTTTTTTTAAATTTATTTTTCATTTTACTAATATCTCCATTGTTCAATCTAAAGATGATTTACTTACCCTGATCCAAAGCAGAACTTCAGAGTGAAAAGAAAATAAAGATATTTCACATTCCTCAAACTGGATCTGTTGTTTAAAAGAAACCCTCATGTTGTATATTCAGCACTCACTGTGACCAGTGATAGATGAATACTGTTTGTTACTCATGCAGGCAGAGATTAAATATTATCTATTTTGAATTCAGTCACAGTAATTTGAGGAATGAAATTCTGTTTGGAAACAGAAGATAACACTTCATGTACAGGTTGATTATAAAAAGAAAGACAGTGAAACATAGCAGCTGTCTGAAAGCATACAGAAGTTCAGAAGGTTAAAAAGGTTGAGCCACTATTTTCCCACAAATAAGATTATAGATAAACAGAAAGCAATTTTTCTCACTATCTGTGGCAGTAAATGTTAACGCCCTATGAAGTGCCTTGTTGCAATCTCTGAAACCAGGAACCATACATCCATAAGACCTGTAAAAGTTCTCAGCAAAGCACTATATGCCCAAAGCTGGGCAGCATTGTGGACATCTTCAAATTTCATAATAGAATGAGGAAGTTAAACAGAAGGTTAATACTGCAGCTAAAAACCAACATGAACAAGTACTTTGAAATTACTTGGAGACTATGCTTCAGTGCATCTGTACTGTGCTAGTGATGAAAGATTTCAGAGGTTTTATGTGACAAAGGGAAACAGAACTTGACCAAAAGGTGCTGGATCAGTAATGACAGAAGCAGCAGTCAGAATTCAGGGACACACAAAGTGACTCAATAAACAAAGTAAAACATCAAATGAGCTCTGAAGATCATGAGTCATGCCCCAGGTTCTTCTTCTCTAGTGTAAGAGTTCATTTTAAGTGAACTTGTACATGTGAATTATCTACAAGTATCACATCGACATCAAGGGCAGGACCACAGGTGGTAGACGTCAACTGGCATCTGCCCTAGGGGTGGTCCCTATCTTCAGATAACACAGGGAAGGGAAAAAGTTTTTTCTTTTGAGGAAGAAAGGCTGAGGAGTCAATGTACCCCATATTGTAAATAAGAGCAACCGCAACCAACAAAGCAGTGGTGAATCTAATTAGTTCTAATGGAGGCTCTAAAGGCGCTGCATTTCACTCATCGGTAACCATCTGTACCACCAGCACCAGGCTGAACCAGGTGTCTATAGAGATGGGCTTGTTCCTACCCAGGTGGATGTTATCCATGTGAATGCATTGGTATCCATTCAACCACGACAGAAAAGGCAAAATCATACTGTATCTGTTAATGGTGTCCTCAGGAGAACAAGGTTAAACTCAGTGGGAAGAAAAAAAAGAACAACCTAATTTACAGGCTTTTTCTACCCACTAAGCCTGAAAAGTTCATGAGCAGAGCAACTCAAGACCCTTCACCTCTCTGCGAATTATAAAGGTAGAAGTCCACAAATCTGATAAGCATGGCAGTCCCCAGATTGAAGGTTTCCTGGAAATGGAAGGTAAATGCCAAAAGTTCTGTAAATGTAGTGTGGCATACATGATAACTGAGGAGAAGGCGCCTGTCTGTGCAAATGCTAAGTGGGGTTCATACACCTGGAAATTTTGCAGTAAACCAGGAAAGATTCAATAAAATTTTACTAGAGTTGAGACTAACCTCACCTCAGACAAACAGGTACACTCCTGTGCACTCCTCAGCACTGGAGATGTCTCCCCTCAGGCTCCACAGGTTCAACAAAGGGTCAAAGTCACAAGCATCACTTCTCTGTCTGCCTCACTCCTATCACAGCAAAGGTACTTGTATTAAATTATTACCACACATTCATCAGCATCTGAAGGAATATTTTCTCTGATATGGATGCACAAGACAAGTTTAAACCAATCCCTACAAAACTGGAGCAGGCTATACATAGGTGAGTGCAGGAAATTATGTAAATCATTCTATTAAGTGAATACCCGGAAGATTTATAGTAGCACCAATCTCAGAAAAAAAAATGGTTCACACTTTTACGGTGACCAGGCATCATGGATAGCTGAGAAAAGAAAACAAAATCCCATCAAACAAATAACACAAACTCTTAAAGCCAGGGAAGCAGAGTTATCTATAGAACTCAGGCACAATGGGCAGACATGAGAAAAATATTCCTTTATATTTGAAATGGGGAGAAAAGGTGATAGTTTTAGCAACTTCCACAACCCATCAAAGCTCAGACAGATTTTTGCTGCTGGAGACCAACCACAGTACTTGACACAAGCAGTCTATGAGCATAAAGACTTTCTGAGCGACATGGCACATTCACATTTCCCAGTAGCTTCCTAGAGCTGGAAATGATTAGTGAAACCCTGGAAACAAAGCTCATTCATTAGCTGTGTTCCTTCCAAAATACAGAACAGGAATTACGACAGGAGCAAGCCCAGCCCAGGTGTTGATGATGTAATAGAAAGTAAAATTTAACTTGGATTTATTCATCCTGGTGAGAAGGGAAAATACTATGGAAGCAAAATCCCAAGTTTCTTGTTTAAGTGGGTTTTGTAGTTTAATGATGCAGAAGCTGCATGTAAGAAAAGCTGGCCTTATATCTTTCTGATCAAGTCTCTAGATAAAACCTCCTAGACACCATTCCTACTGGTCCTAGTAAACAGAGTAAGTGATAATATGGATTTGATATCCATACACCTAATTCCCCCTCTCCAAGCCCCTGCCCTCAGCACAAGATGTTCAAGCCCACAACAGCTGCTCTGTGCTGGCCCCAAATCATTGCCAGGGCAATCTGTGGGCAACCCCTCACTGGTGTGGGCCAACCCCACACTGAGGATTGTGTTCATCCTGGAACAGAACAGGCCTCTGTGGGACAGAGCATGGCCCTGTGCCATGGCACTGCTTTGTCTGTGAGCATCCAGGCAGCTTTAGAGCATCTTCAGGCTGTGAACACATTCCAGGGAAATCAGGCTGGGGTTCATTCGCAGCGCAGTATCTGAGCCTTTTGTGTGATGACCAAGAGCCAGTGCCAGAAGACTGAAAGAAGCATGGAGTGCCTTCAGAGCAACATCCCACAGGTGTGGAGAGCTGACACTCATTTGCAACACTGCACCTGGGTTCTACATTGAAAGTTCAGTAAAGTGGTCAGCACAGTTATCAAAGTTAGGCAGCTGCTTGGTGTAGCAGAGCCTCGCCCCTTTCATTTCCTGTTTTTAATTTGATAGAAATTACACAAACACACACATATCCACACACACTTGCCATGCTTAGTGATGCAGCTAAGTAATTCTGGTGTGTTATACTGGAACTCAGAGACCTTTTCAGAGAGTCTATTTAAAAACTCTCTGGACAAAGACACATACATTGACACATAAGCATTAGTCCTGCAAACACTTAAGTCACATTCATTTCTTTGACTTTATATTTCTACAAAAAAAATTTTAAAATTTGCTTCAGCTAAGCAGATAAAATTTAGCATAACTATATATAGAATTTTATACAAACACTGACAACATCTGGGTGAGAAAGGAACTGGTTAAAAAGATGATTCTTGTGTTTCTTCAGAAGATGGGCAGTTGCCTGAAAAAAATGCAATGATATATTTGTCTCTGTAAGACTGATTTTTGCTTTGAGCAAAGATTTCATTTGATTTAAATCCTTGATAGAGGGAATCTGCAATAGATGCTGCAGGGGGAAGTATCAATGCTTATTACAGTTTATGCAGCCTCATTTCAACACTGCTGGAGAAAGGAGCTGAATCAGTCTGTTTAACTACAGTGTCTACTCCTTCTTTACAGAAAAAACCCCACAAAACTTATACTTTTGTATGATTATTGACATCATAAGTGGATTTCCAATTTAGGTAAGTTGTCTAGGAATCCACAGAAAAAAATGTTGTCATCTGCAGCAAGCATAGCAGAAAACACATTTTAGATAACTCAGATGATAATATCCTGTTTCCTAAGGTGCCATTTGGGCCAATTCACTGTTTGTAAACTGAATGGTTCCAGTTGCTTATTCAGAGACACACATGTGCCATTGCTTGCATAACTTTCATCTTATTTGCAAGCCAAGGTTGCATGAATACAGAGTGTTTCACTTCAGTCGCTGTTTCTTTTAGGAGACGCTCTGTCCCTGGAAATGGAAAGGACTCCATTTAATGATTAACCATCAAAATAGATTCCCTCTTTATAATCTCCTAGGGAAACGGTAAATAACTTTGACCAGTATACTTTCAGAACAAATCATTTCAAATAAAGAGAACAGAATAGCCAGTGTCTCTAATACAACTATAGAAAATGCAAACTGGAAAAACTTATAGAAAGCCTCTGTTGTGTTAGAAATCCTTCTGTCCTCTGTACCTCATGGTGCATCACTAACTACAAAAAACCAGCTCTCTGCCTCCAGCAATTCGCTTCATAGTTCTTCCAGTACTGGGAAACCATGCTTGGTGAGATTGGTTTTCTTCCTCCAGGACATTTTGATATAGGAGTGTTGTTTTATGCATCTTTATTTCAATAAATAAAGTTGATCGTTGCTGTGTTTGCTTTTCTGGTTTTAGTATTTTTACTGTGTGTAACAGATGGAGCTGCTAGCAACACAGAGAGATAAGGTTGCTTAACGTTTCCCATGCTAAGTCTCTGTTTTCAGTTGCTTATATCTCATTTTATCCACTTGGGCTACGGCATTTCATGCTTGCTTCTTGCCTCAGATTGATTTTTCCTCCCTGGTTTTCAGTACATTATTCTGTTACTTCTGAGAATGAAAAAACTACAAAAATTTAAAAAAAAAAGAAAATCCGCTGTCCCCTGAAATAAATACATTTCCTAACGTTAATTTTTTTTCTTGTAAGGTCTTTGCATATGGGACAAGAGTGTTGCATTTTGGTAGGAAGGTTGTGGTGGGGGGAATTAAATTAGCAGGTTCACAACTTCTAATCCATGAGCTAATCTCACTAACAATAAAACCACTGTGAACAAAGTATGAACCTTCCTGTGTAGGACTGGCTTTTGAGCTCTGTGTTTTTAGAAAAATTAATTTAAAGACATAAAAAACTTGGAACTAATACAATCACAGCAAAAGCAAACCAGAAACTCTAATATCCTGCTTCTTTAGCTAGTATATTGTCACACACACTAGTATCCATGGAGCAGATCACAGCCTTATTTTTTGAAGATATACAGCCATGACCCAAAGACTTTAGGCAAAATGCTACTACCACCAAAATAGTTGGAATATTTTCCTGATGACTTTGCTGAGAAAAGTGTTGTTTCCTTGGTGAAGCTCCCTGAAACCTTACATTTTAAGTAAAGTTATGCAGCTCAAACTGCTCCTACGCAGAAAATACAGCTTTTTCCTTCCATGCTTCCACATCCTCTGCACACATGCCAGCGCAGCAGCAGCTCCTGCTCTTTCCTCAGCCATTTCCAGGCTTCAGACAAGCACTTGAATGTCAGAGAATTACTCTCTGCAGGGGCAGGTGTTTTCCACAGTTTGTCTGAACACCTTTAACACTGGCGGTGAGAAAACCTCCAGGGCTGGCAGTGCTTTGTCCCTGAACAGCAAGTGCTGTGCCAGTGTCCAGGACAATAGCTATATATGACATATATTTCTCTTGGAAATGAAGATCCCCCCAGGGAATGGTAGCTTTAATAATGCCTGAAAAAAAAAAGCAAACTAATCAATAAAGATTTGTCAAGTAATTACTCTAAGAATTGGTCTACACAACTGAAATTAATCCATTAAAATAATTAGCCTTATAGTTTGTATGTCTGGCTAATTATATAAACATTTACCATGCATATTTTCAAGCTAAACTTCACTAGCTTCCATACAGAAACTCCCTCAGTGTAAGAGACTGTACCACAAATTACACAGTTCACATGTTTAATATATGTCAATATATTGTCAAGGACATTTACATAATATATGCAAATGTATTGAGTCTTAGCTCTTGCAAATTCTAATCCCATCCTTAACATCTAAGTCATACACAGCAATATGTGATGTGGGTGTTTTTTTTTTTTTTAATTATAACTGACCAACTCCTCCTCCAATTTAACTAAATTAGTGAGGCTGCTGGAATCTGCTCCACAGGGGACCCTGCTCTGGGACTGCTTGGGCACTGGAGCAAAGGCAGGATGTGGCTTGGTTATTAAATGAAGTGGTTCATTGGAGATGTGGTAAAGTTAGAAATCCAGTTTTTGCTGCTTGCCATTTACCTTCCAGTTAGAGAACCAAGGTGTCAGTCTCAGCCTATAAAATCTTGGGTGATTGGGCTTGGTCAGAAGGGATAGTGTTACTCTCCTCATGACAAATAGCTGGAGTAATGCCTGGAGATCAAGCAAAATGCACAGGATTAATTATATTATATGAACTGAAAGGGATATTGGTCTCCAGGCAGGCTACCATGCTTCCAAGCTCCCATATTCCAAGCACTGCCACAAAATACCTTGTATTAGCACATAAATTTTTCGTTTCTTTAGAGCTAGAGTATTGGAGTTTAAGGTTTGACTTTCCAGCACTGAACCAGCCTTCAACAGCAAAGTCACGACACAATGTCACAGAATCATGGAGCTATAGATTAGAATCAAGAAGAAATAACCTTCTGTCAGGTCCAGTATTTAGAGTCAAATGGGAACATCTCACCTTGTTTTAAGTCTCATTGAGGGAGATAAAACTGTGTAAACAATGCAGTCCAAATGCTCCCAATGCACTTAAAATTCTCAATGCAAGATGGCCAAACTCCAGCCTCACTTTGAGACCTTTGTGCATTTTCTGCTATTGCTCTGGTTCGTCTGGTCTCTGTGATGGAAAACCTGTTATTAGGTAATTAATTAATATCGAGTAGAATTAAAATGCTCCAAATTCAGTCTTCAAAATATCCCTTAGACTCTTCCCAAATGCCACTGGGGTTCCCGCTGGAGACATCACGGTCCCTACAGTAACCTGCCACCACTGATTATTGTCAAGGCATTGAACACACAGAATTATCTGTGACATGCAGCAGGGAAGAGAGCTCCAGTGCAAGCCCTTCTCCGGGCTGCAGCCCTTCAGGGACAGCTGCTCCTGCCAGCACTCTCCACTGCCACAGTTCCTGCAAGAAATACCCTCCTGCTATGATGTGGGGCCCACCCCTGGTGGCAGGGTCGCTCTAGGGACCAGTTGTGGCCATTCCTGCTGTACTCCAAAGCCACCGCAGAACCTTTTCTCAAACAGGGGAGGAGTGCAGCCACTCATGGTAAAGGCTTTTGCACCTGGATCCAGCTCCACGGGAAAGCTGGGACAAGAGACACGTGGCTGGGGACATGTGTAAATGGGTCCCGCAGCAGCTCCTGCCCTCTCCTACAGACAGAAAGGAGGTGCAGATGTGTGGCTGGAGGGTGAGTGGGAACCAACAGCATCAGAGCCGGGGGGGAAGCAGTAGGAAGCACTGAGAACAAGGAAATAGTCATGAAGTGTGGCCACAGTTATGGGCTGTAGCAATGCCACAAATCAGTGCATTTCTATGATTTCTTTACAGCAAACTGGGCTCAGTTGCATACACAGGGACAGCCATGACTCATATTTCCAACTTATGCAGCATCAGTCACAGATTCCTTATTACACAAAGTTATTTTCCATATCCTATCTGCCACAGACGATAAAACTAAACAAATGGATGAATATAATTCATTCACTGGTTTATGAACTTGGAGTCCCACAGAGACAGTAGGATATGGCAATCCAAACTGCAGTGCTGCTAAAACTGAGGGACAAAATGCAGTGCAAGATCAGAGTGTACCAGCTTACAAGGATTTATTCCAGGAAACCAAATGTGCTCTGGGATTGATGTTTCACTTCTTTCTGGGTTTGTTATCCTTACTGTAAAACATTTACCTATAAACATCAAACATCAAAAAAGGCACCATGATTTCAAGGCAATACATGAATTCAGGATAGAAATGGATATGGGTTTATTTAGGGCTTTGAAATGTTTTGAGGTGTTAAGGTCAATGGTCCCTTTTAATGGAAAAGCCTGGTCTGCCCCTTTGGACACTGTAATGGTGCAATAAATATATACACAACAAGAGTATTTCTCTCATCACTGTATTGTTCCATCTGCTTTGGACTGCACTGAGCACGTAAAAGGGCAATCCAAAAATATCAGGTGGGCTGTAGATTTGCCATCCGGTTGAGATCATTGTTAGCTTGGCGTGAACTTTGCACAAAAGCGGTGACAGCAAAGATAGCTGAGTGACACTGATGTGGGCTCAGTTTCGGAATTTTTACATTAAAAAAAAACCAAAACAAAACAGCTAAAGAAGAGGGAGTATCCCCCAGTGCTCAGACAGAAATTGCACAATGCAGGAAAGGGAGCTCATTGGATAACTCTCTTGAGGACATCAGGAATTCCCAGACTGACACTGAGGACATTTGCAAATGCAAGTTAATGCTTTTCAGGATTAGTTTTTAAACACACAATGATGCAAATGTTTATTTATCTGCAGAGTGGCAGATTGTTATTATTGCCTATGCCAAAATATGCTTTGGCTGCAATCCAATGACAAAGCCTTGTCTGAGAGATACTTATCAGTCTGGGGAGCTGAAGTGACACAGAAGAGATTTAAAAATCAAGGGGGCTTGTTCCCTGAGGCATACATCAAGTATTTGTTAACTGTTATCAGCACGTAATTCTCTCCATCCTGTCTCCTGCACTGCAACCAGATGGGAAAAAAAGATATTTTGGGGCAACCGATATACTGGTTACCCTGCCTCTGGCAAAAGGGTTCAAAACTTTCTGACCTTTTTGTTTGAGTACTTGTATATTTTTTGTGCACAGGTCTAAGAAGCAGTTCAGAGTGTTCATCTTTAATTGCACAGTTTCTAAAGCAGCACAGCCCACCTCACCTGCACATATGGATTTTACACCATCTCACCTGCATTTAGTGATCCTGCAAAAATAAGGTGGTGTTGTGGTACTACAGCTGCTTTGTCATGCTGAGAGTGAGGGCTCCCCAGGCTGGAGCACCTCACATTTTTCTTAGCCATGCCCAGGGGAAATGCAATTGATGTCCAGCACAGATCATTATCCACTATGCCTCCATCTGCCTCAGCTTTCAAGGCTAGTTTTAATAACTTTGCAAGTTACAGTGAGACTTGCTTCATTATGCTTTTATTAGTGATCTGTAATGGTCCCTAATTAAACATAATGCTGCTGCAGATACAGTTGAAAAAGGCTCTACCACCCCTTCATGCTCTGGAGTATTGAAAGAGTGCAAGTCTGCAATTTTCTTGGTTTGGTCCCCACAAGTGCGACACAGAATTTATCGTTCATCACCAAGACCGAATTAACATCATACATTCCCCAAAGGTGCCATGCACAGATTTCTTATTTGAGTTTTGCCATTGCTTGAAAGACCAAGAGATTTCCCCATGGGCTGAGGAGCAGTTAACCAACTGACAGCAGACTGGAGAGTGGGGAGGAGTAGAGTGACATGGCAGAAAAACCTCATGGAAGTAAAGAAACATTTGGTGTTATCATGCATTTAGACTTGGCATCTTTGGTTATCCAAACTCCACCTTAAAAAAACATGAAGCCTTCCTTAATAGGAATCACCTACTTACAAAGCCTCAAGTTATTAGCTTTGTTACCATGTTGCCATAATGGAAAACATCAACCACAAAAATGTATGAGGACCTCAAATATTAGTGAGGAACAAAATGCTGAAAAATGGCAAAGCTTACTTAAGGTTATCAAATCCATGAAATTAGTTAGTGTTATCTGTCCAAAATTACTGTTAATCACGAAACTCCACATTCTCATTGCTAACTAAGTAGTCCCCCCATAGTCATACTGCAATAGAAAGAATGTTGGAAGAGTCTAAATTCAGCTGCTGGAGATTAGACAGAGTAGGGAGGACTGGTGTGCACAGAAAGCTCTCTATACATAGCTTCATCATTAAAATTTCCCTAGCATGAGCAGAAAAGTTATTAAATTCCCAATAAAAAATGTTTAAATGTCATTAAAAAGTTTCAGTTCTATCATAATTCTCCTTAATGGTAAAAATTTCAGTGCTGGTTCTCAGTCCCAAAATTGCATTTTCAAAGAATCCTGTGCTTTAAGTCTAAAATTGCCTAATTACCATATTTATTGCTGGATTCTGTTTTCTAATCCCTGATGACTTTGTCAGATATATTTATGTTCCCTTCATTTTCCTCTCCTGCAAGAAGGACATACAGGAGTTAGTGAGGATGGCATGTTGCAACCTGAGTTGGATAGATGGCTGTTATCACACCATATTAATACCTATTTAGCTACACAACATTAGAGACAGCAAACTATACAGTCCTGGGCATAAAAAATCATAGCAGTTACATTCTCCTTAACATTTATCCATATTACACTCACAGGATGGTCATTATAATTGATATAAATTAAACCTCAAGAGTAAACCATTCAGTCTCAAGTTGACGGCACCAAAACCCATTTTATTTCAATTGAAGATTTGAAGAACAATTCTTCTACTTCTCAGCTCCCTTTAATTAATGCCACAAAAAATGTAATTCAAGGGAAGAGCCAGGATAAAATATTAATAAAAGCAAGTATCCAGGCAGTCCAAAAGTAGTAAAATCTTTAAAATGTTCAAAGAAAGGCTCTAGTTTTATTTCGCTCCTGTAAATTTAGGAAGGGAAGAAAAAAGACATGGAATTAAATCCTTGTTGTTTAAATTAAGGTTTCATTAAACAACAGTTCTCCTTTAAAATGGAGTATATAAAACCACCATGATAATATTACACATTTATTGTCCTTTCATATTTAATCAGCAACCCCCACTCAGCCAAATTTTCTTAGCTTTTAACCTTGTCAGCTCAATGCACAGTCTGCCAGGCTAGATGTTTTTCCTATCTTGGAACTGATTGCTTAGATTCTGTTATTTCTTCCCATCACATGCTGGTGATAAAATTCAAGGTAGTAGAACTTCTTCAAATTAAAAATATTAGAAAGCTCAACAGCAAGCCTCAATCAAACATGTCTTGTTTCAACTTCGGCCTCATTATATTAAAACCGTAAAACATTAGCTGTACCATTAAAAAAAAAAAAGAGAGAGAGAAATTAAAATTTAAATATTGAAATATTAAGTATCATTTTGGCAGTTTTAAACTACATCTTTGAAGCAGAACACTATTTAAAAATGAACCTCCCTCTTGAAAAATTAAGGGATTTGTGGGCATAAGAAGATCTCTCAAGGGACCTACAAACAGATCTGGCTGTTAGAAGCAATCCTATTGCTATCACAAATTAACAGATTTTGCATATGATCATGAAATTGGTGGTCATTACAAACTACCCCATGCTGGAAGTGACACTTAGCAAATAATAAAATTAATAAAAAGAAATTGTAGTCATTGCAATCAACAGATTTGATGCTGAAGAAACAGAGCGGGTCTCTCACACTTAGGTTTCATTTTAACTCTTATTTGAGTACAGACAATTTTTAAACCAGAAGCAAAGTCAAGTTGTGGTATTTTAATATGATAAATTAATGGATTACAAAATATTCAGAATTTGGGGGTTTGTGGAGCTAAAGAACAATTTGTGGTGGAGGGTCTATGCTGTCCTCAGATCTTACAGCAATCAGAATAAGGTGGTTAACTTCTTTGTTTGAAGTTCTATATGAACAGATCTGTACTTCTAATAATTACTGAATAAGAAAATACATGCCAGAACACTTTCTAAAAATAATAGAAAATGAATGACAAAGTACGAATGGTAGGAACATAAAAAAATTTCTGCTGCATCTGAGGGGATGCTTTTTCTTACATTCTATTCCAGCAGGAATCTGTTTTATGCCACTATTTAAATTTCTTCAAATTTTAATCAAATGTATGTGAAAATTACAATAATTTTTCAAATAAACTGAAAGCTGGGGATACTTTTAAAAAATGTTCTGCAAACATAGTTTAAAGAATGCAAAAATGTAAAGAATGTAGGATCTTATTGTGCAAAAAGAAGGTAATTATTTTGGTTGGACCTTAAATAAAAATATTTGAATTCATTCTATCCAGAATGTAATTATGTGAATCACATATCACTTCTAGTAGATCAGATCTCCCCCCAAATCTCACAGATGGCAAAATGAATTAATTCAAGCAAAACTGTTTTCTTGTTTCATTTACCAGAGAAATAACTAGCACAAAGGCAGAAGTAGCTCCTCCTGGAAAGGACAATCCCAAGTAAAACAAGAAATCAGTCAGTTGCTCTAGTTACAAGCACCTTTTTGGTGTCAAGCATTTTATGTATTTTCTACTCATTGGGTTTTCTGGCAGTGTGCTGTATCCATAAATAGTCACTAATTTTGGGAGCTGCGCTTAACGCATGACACCAGCGTAGCTTCACTGTGTGCACCCCGCCTGCTTAGCCTAGGGAAATAAATACAGGATTTTGTCCAGAAAACAAAAATTATTAAAAATGGCGGGTGTATAAAACTAGGTAGTTTTCCACTGTGATAAGAAACTTGAGAGGATTTATTTTTATACCAGCTTGAAAAGTCAAGCAGACCAGAAACTGGGGACAGCTTTAGCAAATCATATAAAATTCTGTCTGCAGACAATTTGGTGTACAGCCAGCCATCAAGAATTGGGATATCCTGGCTCTCCAGTCAGTGAAGCTCCCACAGCATTTTTATGAGCAAAGATGGATAATTCTACTCCCCCAAATTAACTATGACTTCACTTTCTTGAGTATCTCAGCTAAAATCCACTTCTCATTCCACTGATGTTTTTAAATTGGCAGAACTTGGGTGAAATTGTACATTCACAGTGTTTTCATTTAGCAGACAATGCTTTTCATCTTGGATGTCCATAACTCAGTGGGAGCTTCTTGGTGTCAGTCTTATGGGTTCCTTTTCTACTTCATGGAGGAACTGGAGGTTGTCCAAAGAAGGACAATGATGCTGGTGAAGAGTCTAGAAAATATTTGTTATGAGAAGCGGCTGAGGGAACTGAGGTTGCTTAGTCTGGACAAGAGAAGGCTTGGGAGGATCTTATCACTCTCCACAACTCCCTGAAAGGAGGCTGTATCCAGGTGGGATCAGTGCCTTCTGCCATGTCTCAAATGAATGGACAAGAGGAAATGGCCTTAAGTTGTACCAGGGGAGGTTCAGATTGGATGTTAGAATTTTTTTTTTCACTGAAACAGTGGTCAGACATTGGAATAAGTTACCAGGGAGGTGGTTGGAGTCCCTGTCTCTGGAAATGTTCAAGAGGAGTCTGGATATGACACTTGGGGTTTGGGGTGGTTATGGTAGTGCTGGATAGATGGCTGGACAAGATTATCTTGAAGGTCCCTTTCAACCCCAGTGATTCTGAGATTCTGTGATTCCTATGGGCCTTGGAAGATGCAAATAAGAGCAGCTTGCAAAGTGGATTGAAAACTGGATGAAGGCTCTCTGAAGTGAAATATTATGAGAATAAGAAAACTAGCCTAGATGGTCAAGGTAAAAAAGCAAAAACTACATCTTGCTATTAAAAAAGAGGCCATAGAAACTACACAAACAATAACTGAAATGATTAAAGCTATAAATAAAGCTAGAGAGGAAAACAATTTTAATCATTATAGCTCACAGCCGATTTGTAGTCATCTGATGTTAGATGCCTAAGGCAGGACGTAAGTCTCAGGAGCCTCCCTATGTGGTCAATGAAGAGAGAGAGCAATTCAGTCAAGTACTCAATTTATGTGCCTAAATAAGCCTGGAAAGGCAAAGCAAGAGCTACTCTTCCTCCCCTGATTGCTCACACAGTGAAGGGAAAAAAGCTTTCAGATTTAAACATCTCAACTGGTTGTTTCATGTCATGCAGCAAAGATCCCTCAAGGACCTGAACTACTGGAAGGATCCAGCAAGAGTGTAAATGATACAAGGATGTATGAAACAACCTTTCCCCAGGGCATGCAGCCAGAGCAGAGAAAAAAAGCACATAATGGGGGTGGGAGAACAGAGGCAGTGATCCCAGCAGGTACAAAGGCCTGGCATGGTTTCATGAGTCACCGCTGCTCTGTTCCCCATTGCAAGAAAGACTGCTTGAATTAAAGGTGTTTTGTCACTGACAGGTCCTTGTTTGTATGTCAAGGCAAGCAAAGATGAGTTTCCTGTTTTCTCATACCAAAGAACTCCACCTCCTATTCAATTAGCTAACAAAAACCTGAACAGAGGAGTGGGTGGATTTCTTAATCCTATTATATTCCCCTTTCAGTGGCTAGGGATGTACCTTAATACCTCAGAGGGAAAACGTCCCACTGTCTGTGACAGAGCATACAATTGAACTGAACTGTCTGAAATCAGAGAAATCTGTCTCTCTTCTCAGAGTATGGTCATTAATCCTAACACCCTTTCCTTTGTAAGAAGCCATATAACTGGAAAAAGGTACCACAAAGGTAAAGTCTTGGGCCCCTCACTACAAGAAGAATGTGCTGGAGCATGTCCAGGGAAGGACAGTGGAGCTGGGGAAGGGAGCACAAGTTCTACGACGAGCATCTGAGGGAGCTGGGGATGTTTAGCCTGGAGAAAAGGAGGCTCAAGAGGGACCTTATCACTCTCTACAACTGCCTGAAAGGAGGGTGTAGCCAGTTGGGAGTCTGTCTATTCTCCAAAGTAACAACTGATAGGACAAGAGGAAACAGCCTCAAGTTGCACCAGGCGAGGTTTAGATTGGATATTAGGAAAAATTCATTCGTGGGAAGGGTTATCAAGCATTGGAACAGGTTAGCTAAGGTAGTGGTTGAGTCACCATCCTTGGAGGTGTTAAAAGATGTGAAGATGTGGCACTTAAGGACATTTAAGGGCAGTTTAGTGATGGACCTGGCAGCATTAAGATAACAGTTGGACTTCATGATCTTAAAGGTTTTTTTCCACCCTAAATGATTCTATGATAGTAAAGATCAGGCTTTCAAAGAAGTGATTTTAAAGAAAGAATATTATTGAGGATGCCAAATCAGATGATGCCATCCAAAAGAATCTAAAACTCACAAATCTAGAACAAGCAGTTCCTCACAAATTTAAATCTATCAACTATCCCACACTAATGAAATTTATGGCACAAACTCAAGGCTCAGTAGCCTAAAATAAAAATTTTCATGTTTTCAGAGTTTTTCTTTTATTACTTAACTCACAGAGAACTATGTTGTCTCAAGAAACACTAATTAAAACACAGATTTTTCCAAGATTTAATCTGAAATAACTACAAGACATCAGATATTAGCAGAGTACTTTCATATCCATATATCTACCCATACACTTCTTTAGTGCTCATATATTGCAATAAATTACTTTTCAGGATATTAAAATGTATCTTATTTTCAAACTGTGTGCTGCAGCTTTCTGCTGAGTCAAAACATCTAGACCTTCTTTAAGCCAAAAGTGGGATCATTATTTTTGCTATTGATATTTAATCTTCACAGTGACACTATAGATCACATTAATACTCATGCTTTCACCAAGAGGGTTAACTGTACCTCAAAACCCAGCAGAGAATAATCATAAGAAGCCCAAGTCCTTGTAATAAACACTTCATTTTTTACAGTCATAATCTACAGCTGATTTTGAAATGCAGACTGTAAGATACAAAGAAAATGAATAAATGATAATTTTACACATTCCCAAAATTGCAGCTTTTTAGAAAAAACCACCATAATTCACACTAAATGAGTTATGCCATGCAAATAAGAAATATTATAAAAAATATTACTGAGCAGAGCATAATTAGATGACAATCAATTTGAACTTTGAATTTCAATGGTCTTAGTCTCATCAAATTAATCCGGTTAATTAGGTAACTGTTGAGGTATGCTGCAACTTTTGCAGAATTTTTCGGTGTCTCACCTATTCCTGGCACTATGCTGAACTTCTTGGTCTTAATGTTTGGGCTACAGAGAAAGGAGGGGTAATAAACCATTTCACAGTTTATTTCAACAATTACCTGTCATCCTGAACATCAATAATCACAGAATCATAGAACGGTTTGGGTTGGAAGGGACTTTAGAGATCATCTCGTTCCAGCCCCCTGCCATGGTCACAGACTTCTTCCACTAGGCCAGGTTCCTCAGATCCCCATCCAGGCAGGCCTTGAACAATTCCAGGGACGGGGCAGCTGAAGCTTCTTTGGGCAACCTCTTCCTGTGTCTCACCATCCTTACAGCAAGGAATTTTTTCTAATACCAAATCTGAACCTACTCTCTCTTAGTTTGAAGCCATTATCCCTTGTCCTGTCACTACATGCCCTTGTAAAGAAGACATCAAATTGCTAAATAAACGTATTTCTCAGCATGGCAGCAGATGAATAATGCATTCAACGGTCAGTAAAGAGATAATCACACTTCAGCTTCTTTGCTGTTCCTTCCTGCCCTAGGATCATTCCTCAGGCTGTGCCTATGCAAGACCTTTTGGTCCAAGAGTGAATCACACCGAGGAACTGATCTGTATGGAAAACAAACCAAGGAAACTTAGTTTCAGCATTCAGCTGGCTTAGTTCCCCAAAATGGCTCACAGTACAACTGTGCAAAGATTCACTTTAGCACAGAACAAGACAAAGAAGAAGGCTCTAGCAACAGACAGAAATTGCAGATGGCAGTTTAAGCAGCCTTCCTTCCCAGGTTCTTTGTCTTTATTTTCCCTTTGAAAATATTCCCAAAATACATACAAATTTTGGACACTTTTTCTGTTAGGCTCTATGATTTGATCTCAAGCAATTAGCTCCTTCACTTTCATGGATTTCAAGTCCCGGGAGATGCCCCCCAGTGCACCAGTTTAAATAAGGTCAACTCATTGTCTAGACAGGATACTGAGAGCAAGGCCCTCGCCTTTTGTTCTATAAACCTACTTACATGTTTTCTGTACTGATGATCAGCAAGAGGGTTGAGGGTTTTAATTATCCTCTGAATCCCAGCCAGCAAAAATGTGCTAACTTTTGAAGCATATTCCTTTACATGTGAATTTATTTAGTGTGTTTGTGTTTAAATTCATCGTTATGTAAATTCCCTTGATATCTTAAGCAGAATAAACTCTACTACACTTAGCTTTAAATGGTTTTCTGAGACTCAAAAAACTGAACAATCATAAAAGAATATCCACAAGAGTGTGTCTGATGGAGGAGTAGCCAATACAGGCTTTGTTTTTATGTAATAACCAGCCACTAATAAACAAACATAATTTCTCTCTGATCTTATGAGCTGCTGTCTTTGATATCAAGCTGCTGAACATCAATAAAACCCCCACCAATAATTATTTAAGAGAGAAATCCAAGGTACAACATGAAACAATATAATTTTCCATGCATAATATAGCCTTGTATTGCTTTGATGAGTTGCTTTTTCAGGGGAAGTCTCTGTTAACTCAGTGTTTTCTTCTCACTGAACTGGAACACAGAATGACAATGTGGAAATACAATTGCTTGATAAGTTCTTTTCCTTAGTAGGTAAAGATGAAGTATATGCAGTTCACTGAAAGAGGTGGCCTAACTGTACCTTTACACTCCAGCTCATGTTCAAATATTTTGCTTGAATAAAGACTGTAATAGCTGTCTTGCAAACTTCAGGCCTGATTTCGTGAAACCTGAATTCTTGGAGCAGAGAGTGCTCCACTGAAGCCCTGGCTGGTGCTGGACCTACACCCAGAGTTCCACTGGGTCCATCACACTGGGCAGGGGGCCACTGCCTGGCCCCAGTGAGAGCCCATGCAGCATGCAGGGCTTGCAGTCCCCCTTTTCTGAATTATTTCGAAGTGGTATTTTCCTCCAGGATTAATCCCTTGATTCCAGGTCTCACAATTTATTGCCATTTCTTGGATTTACTTCAAGCCCTGGTACAGCACCTCTCCTCAGGAAAAAGAGCAGGGCTGAACATGTGATAACTCAGCTTAGCAAAGCAAAATGCTGTCTGTTTAGAGGAAAAGCATTCTCTTTGAAAAACACATAACAAACGAGCAAAAAAAAATCTTTACATTTAAGCCAATTTGCTAATATTGCTTCAAAGCTCCTTGCAACACCTGCCAAGGAGAAAGACACAGTGTCTCATTCTGGACAGGACCATCTTTTGGCACCATTTTTTGCTAGTTCTTTTGAACCAGAACAAACCAGGAATGTCTCCTCCCAAGGTGCAAACCTCCAGTGGGATTATAACCAGCACAGGGAACAGGCGAGAAATATCCCCCACTGACTCTTATGCCCAATGGACATCTCCAACAATTCTCTTTTAAATATACATTAACCATCTAAAAAACTATCTAGTTCAAAAACTTATCTGAAAATCATAGGTTTTCAAACTTTTGCTCTTCTTCCTAGACCTGTTCAGGAAATTTAAAGAAAGAGGGTCAGAGGGGTGTTTTTCTAATATCTTGTAAGAATATTCTGTCACAACTGTTAGAGCAGCAATTAAACCAACAGTATTTATAAGTACACACTACAAAGTGCTTTACTGAAAGAATTGCTTCTTGGAGGACTTTACAGGACACAATATTTGCCAGTGATAGGAATTTGGCAAAGGCAAAAAATACATATATATGAAAACTTCCAAATTAAGCCCTCTCAGAATGCAGTAAAAGTGAAAAATACTTCTAGACAACAGACTGTTGAAATCAGGAATAAAAAATATGAAGAAAATTATTACATGTAATGTAAATTAGATGGTTACTTCCATCTGGGCTAATAAGTTGGAGAATGTGTTTTTTCCAAAAGGAGAACAGTGAAAGAATTGGGGATTTTCTTGCATCACTTCTCCTGATCCAAGCTTCCCCAGGCCTACCAAGGAGTCTGGAGCACAAATCTGAGGAGCAGCTGAGGGAGCTGGGGGTGTTTAGCCTGGAGAAAAGGAGGCTCAGAGGGGCCCTTATCACTCCCTACAACTCCCAGAAAGGAGACTGTGGTTGATGTGAGGTGTGGTCTCATCTCCCAGGTAATGAGTGACAAGATGAGAGGAAATGGCCTCAAGTTGCTCCAGGGGAGGCTTTAGATTGGTTATTAGGAAAAATTTCTTATTGGAAAGGGTTATTAACCTTTGGAACAGGCTGCCCAGGAAAGGGGTGGAGTAACCATTCCTGGAAGTATTTAAAAGACCTGTGGGTGTGGCACTTGGGGACATGGTTCTGTGGTGGAGTTGGCAGTGCTGGGTGAACCGTTCGATGCAATGATCTTAAAGGAATTTTGCAAACTAAATGATTCTACGAATCTATGATTCTCCAGGCCAGGTGGAGTTACATGGTCTTAATAGAGGCTGCAGGAGTCTATCAGACCTTAGAAGATCCTAAAGAGGAATCAAACCTCTTTTCCTGCTATCGAAATGACTCAGAAAACAATCAAGATGATACTGAAAGGCAACCCTTTACACAGTATTCTCTGCAGAGCTAAAATAAGATGCCACATTATCAGTCTTTCAGTAGAGACTGATGCTACCTCTTGCTGTCTATCTAGAGAGGGGACAGAATGATGGCAGCTGCACATCCAAGTGGCTGTCAGGGGAGTAATGATGCTGAGCAGGAGCAAAAATGGCCAAGTTGAAAGCAATGTGAGAAGCAGAGCTGTCGGACTGGCCAAGCAGTTCCTGCAGCTACATGAGATTACACTTTAGTAGTTTTGAAGCAACACTGCAATTTACTCTCAAATTTCTATTAAAACTGCGGCTCCTAATGCATGACTCTAATGAGCAAAATCAGAGTCCTAATAAAAGTAAGGCTTTAAGCTACTTCTGAGCATCTCTTTAGAGCTAAAGCCTAATGCCTGTAAGATTCATTCAACTGCAATTTCTAAATCTCTTCAAATCCAAGCCACATAGATATAACATAAGGCATAGGTCTTCACTATATGCAGTCATATTCATACAGAAATGAAGCAAATAATGGTGATGAAGGTGAATAAGGCCACTTCTGATTATGTGAATGACTTCCTTTGAATGGTCAGAAACCTGTGAAATTCTCTTTTTCTGCATCATGGGACACCAGAAATTTCTTGCCTGCAATTTTCAGGTTACAGGCAGGAATCCTCCACTGGTAGAAGGATTTGCCCACTGCAGTCTGGATACCATTTGTATTCCCACCTTATATAGCACTTGGTACCAGAAGCCCTGTCTCCTGGAGTCCTGTGATTTCTTGAAAATTATAGTCCTTGCTTGCAGTAGGAAAAATGAAATGCTGAATCTGAAAGGATCAAAATCCTAAAATCTAACTATTCAAAGAGCAACTAAATAGAATATACATTTAAAACTCTCATCATTTTTAATCCATCTGAGGAAATTAATGATTTAGCCTTTGAGGTTTGACCATGTTGGTTAACAAACTCAGAAAAACCATGATGTTACAAAGCAAAAAAAACCCAAAAGAAAACAAGAGGAAAAAACCCAAACACAGAAACAAACAAAAGCCCAAACAAAACAAAATAAAAATCCCAAACAAAACACAAATTAGTGAAATAAACTGCATAGAAAAAAATTGAATGTCTTGCATTTTGCTTTAATTGACTTTAAGGATAGATTACAAGCACTTTTTTACAAGCATGAAAAATGATACAGTACTAGAGAGACCCCTCTGGAGCACCAGCTTTATTAATTTATACTCTTGTCAAATTTAAGTAAGTTTAATCAAACTACCAAAACTGGATCCCAGGGCAGTAATTTCTGGGGTCATCAGATTGATCTCACGTTCAATAAGTGACTACATACTGATAAACTGGTTGCTGACCTTGGGTTAACCTACTAATGTTGTTAAACCTTGGGCTTCTATTCATGCTCTACCATGATGAAGGTCTTGTGACCCTCATCCTCCTGACTTTTTTCCTGCAATTGAGAAGGTGCACAATTAGGTAAATAATCCTGCAAAAAGGCAGAATGGAGCAACACCCTTTGTTTTTGCTTTCCATTTGCAGGAGAGGGAGGACGCTATTTTTCAGGGATAGGTGGCATCAGTTCCTGAGGCCCCAGTGGCTTGGAATAGAAGCTGACCAAAACTGAGAGAATATTGCCTTTCAAACTCCTATTTTTCAGAGTTCTTCCTTGCATCTAAGTGGAATAATTCAGATTAAAACTTCATTCTATTTAAGTGTACAAAGTAACTAAACAGTCAGGAAGCATCAAATCACTGAGCAAATTGTTCTCTTCTGTCAGCAAAGGAGGAACGCACCCTGCACAGAGGAAAAAAAAAAAAGTTTTGTCTAATTTGTAACAATCTCGCCCTGAGTTCAAGGAAGGAAACATTGTCCCTAATCCACCAGGACCCATTTTGGGAAGCTCACAGGGCTGTGCAGCCGCTTTATACCCTGAAAGGAGGTTTCACTCTACTGGGCAGATTCTCATTTGCATACACAACCACACCACAAACATAGGGAATACAAAGAGAGCTGCACTTATTTGGAACCTACAATAAAGATTATTAATTAATTAATACTCTAAGTCTGCTGACACTTTTCATCCATCCCAGTGTGATGTGCCTTGGAGCCTGTGCCCATTCTGCTTTTTCACTGGCAAACTCACCCACCAAGACCTGGCTCTGACTCTGTAAGTCCACCTCCTGTCTGCTGCCAGATGCACACCAGATGGTGACTTTTCATTCTGTACATGAAGAGCGCTGTTTTTTGGAAGAGGGGACAACTTTCTAGCTGGTGTCAGACAGCCAAAGCACAATGAAGTTCTGAATACTGACAATTTTGCTAGCCACTACTACCCATAACACAAATCATAACTTTGAGGCTGACTGTGATGGATCTAACGTCCACCCCCAGAGAGTGACTGTGAGGCCACATGAATGGCTACACATCTATAGAAATCTCCACAGTGTTTGAGAAGCCTGTTAGCGGAAAATGTGTACAAATTGGCAGTTCCTACCAGATTTTCCAGCCTGTTAGACAAACAAGCTCATTAGAATAAAATTTACTTTAAATATGTAAAACCTGATGGTTTGAAACCGAGATGTTTTCTGGAACAGTTCAGCAACTTGTTATAATTGTAGCATGACTCAGCGCTTGGGTATCTTTCATATCTCAAGTGCTGTCTAAGCCACCAGCAGAGCTTCTGACAGCAGCTAGCCAGAATGTCACCCTCAGAACCCTGGAGCAAGTGTGCTTCCACCAGGCAGACAAAGATTTCCTCGAAGAATCCCTTGCTTCCTGCAAAGTGGAAAACATCTGATGAAGAAATACAGTATACCTGCCACATCCCCCTCCCTGACCCCTTCTTAATTGTTACAGGTATTTTCCCAATCTTATCATTACCACCATTTTTGAAAACTTTGCCATCATCACTCCAGAGGGCAGGACTGTACTGGAATCCACATGTTCCATGTGGGGAAGTGGGACACAAAGAGGGATGCCTCTAGGGAGACTTGAGACCTACCAAGCAAGGGAGGGTAAACCCAAGTCCTGGTGTAGTGACCCTCTCATAGGTAAATTTTCTTAATAAACCATTTCAGTCCTGTTGTTCCCAATTCTTTTCACACCATCTGGAACCATTGTCGTTAACTTTTGTGTTAAGGGATGGAGCATAATTGTACATTGAGCTATGTATTGTGCTTTCAGAGGCATTCAGCTTTGCCTTTTCCGCCCATTTCCATTGCAATCAGATTTCAGTTGATGTAGAGGGCTATTAGAAGAGACACCAACACTTGCAAGTATGTGCCAGATCAGAATATCAGCTTCAAACATTGCATGGCATTGTCTCTAAGTGGGTCAGTTCATAAAATATCATATGTTGAAATGATACCTATGCTGCAGTAAGAAAAAGGGGGAAATGCAGCAGTAATTGAAATTATATGATTTTAAAAGTCATGTTCAAAGAACATTTCAGTGTCCCATTAATAATGTTTCTAGGACACACGAAATCTGCAAAATGTTGCTCCTAAAGATTATGATCAGAAGTTAAAAGACAAATAAAGGGATTTTTAAGAAAATTCTGTGTCCGGGTCTTGTGACATTATTATTTGCACATTTCCTTTCCTTTATTTTTGCAGAGAATGGGCTTTTGGGTGCACCCCTACCTCACATGCCTATTCAGTGTGCTAATGAGATAAGGAATATAGAAAGAATATGTTGTGAAATAGCAAAGCATTAATTATTGCTCAATAGCATCAACTATTTCCACATATTATTTAATAACAGACAGTCTAATTCAGCAGAATATTTTACTGACCTTTCCACTTATTTCTAGTTCAGTGGTGTGTCTAGAGCTATCTTGTCACTTTGTAATTAATTTTTGTTTTAGCCTAAGTGACTGCTCAGAAGCAACAAGCTCTGCTGGAATGTCAAGCACAAACTCCACTCTGGAGGCACTGAAATGAACCCCACAGCCACTGGGGAGCTGGGAAAGGGGCAGAAACTTGTGTAGGGGAAGTGACCCATGAGACAAAGCAAGATGTGCTCCTGCAGTCTGTACCAGCTGAAGTCCGGGCAGGCAGCATTTCATCACTGTTGGGATTCTCAGTACTGAAGCCTGGAGGTTGCAGAGGTTGGGCCACATGGCCAGGCCTGCTACTGAGAACACAGGATGATATTTTCTGCCCAAGCACAATGGGAATTAATATTTTTCTTGGTGCATCTCCCTGAGTATTCTATAACCACTGGTCTCAAAATGAGGTAGGCTGTAAGAGATGAGGCCAGAATCCCTAGAGATTGGAAGAAATAGAAAAATTTTTCAAGTTCCTTTCATTTTACAGAAGACTGGTTTTCCTCTGGGCCTTGAGATTAAATAAACCACTTTGGTAAACTAAAAACTAGTTTCATTCTCCTGCTTAGTGGTCTCTTCTAGAGAAAAGTGAGAAAATTTTATATTAACTTCAGACATGAACAAGCTCTCTTTCACCCCACTCTTTATCTCTGACTTTTACTACTCTTGAACCCAGCAAATGATGCAATGAGCAAATCGTGATGATGATGATGATGAGCAGTTGTCTACTTGATGCTAATATTTTTCTGTGTCTTCCTGGGCAACACTTATTACACTGATAAACTCCCCAGATCTCATGATCTTTGCCTGATACTTCAGAAGTTACTCTTTAAAAAAGAAACAAAACTTTACCGCTTGTGTTCACAGACAAGAAAAATCCAAGGCACTGTTAATCCTGTGGTTTTTTTAAGCACTCCTAGGTGCAGAGCTTTCAGTCAATGTGAGCATTGGTTTGATTCCACTATGGTGGAGCTGAAACTGATGCATTTTCCTGGTCTTAAAATCAAGAGTCAAACATGGTTAGAAGGGGAAAAGGGATTTTACCTTGGTATTTATTTTAAGGATCCTTAGGTGCACACATCTAGGTCAAATCACTGAAATGCACCCCGCCTCCCTCCAAAAGATCTGGTAAAACATTATAGGTTTTACTAATTAGCATATCTATCAAAAATAACCTGTCAAAAGACTCAGAAGCCTACTCCAGAATTTTTTGTCCTCTGGTAGCATATTGGGTTTGGATAAACAAGCAATATTTTAATACGTTTGATATATTTTGGAGTCAACTACAACAGATTACCCAGGACAGTGTCCAGCCAGGTTTTGAGCATCTCCAAGGACTGAAGCTCAACAATCTCTCTGGGCAACCTGTTTCAGTGTTTGACCAACAACATAAAAAAGTTATGGTTATGTTTCAAAGCAATTTCCCACATATCAGCTCATTCCTTTTACCTGCTGCCCTTTCAATAAACATAACTGAGAAAAGTCTGACTTTTAGAAGACTGTCTTCTTTACTGCCCTGTTATTTGGTCCATACTTCACCAGTTTATCTATGAGGATGTTATGGGAGTCACTATCCTCTTATCACAGAAGGATATCAGGTTGGTCAGACTTGATTTTCCCTTCATAAATTCATGATGACTACTCTCAGTAACCTTCCTGTCATTGATAGGTTTGGAAATGCTTTCCAGGGTTATTTCTTCCAATACCTTCCCAGGGATCACGGTGAGGCTAACCAGCCCACTGTTTCTCGGGTCCTCCTTCTTGCCCCTAGTGAAAATAGGGAGTGATATTTATTTTTTAGTGTATCTAAACTGGTCATTCTACCTCTCTGAGGAGTTATTGGGAAAAACCAGGCACTTCTAGGGCATTACATAGCACAAGTTCATTTGATATTTTCTTCATTAAAATGAAGAAAGGTGCAGGAGAAATGTCTTCTCTTATTTACTGTAAAGGGAGGGCAGATGACTAGGTCACAAATGGATGACTATATGTGCACACCTATATTTGGCTCAATAAGTCCAAAGATTTTAAGGAACCCCCAACTTTGCCATCCAGGACAAGCAGGTGATGATAATAAAGTTCATTTATCCCCACAAATGGAAGCCTTCCCCTGCTGCAGTTATACACCAGTCAGGACAGTTGGATGGATGCAACAATATATTTGATGGCAAAGGGACTTTCTATTTCTTTCCATTTGAACAATTCTTCTTCAGAGGGAAAGAACTGCAGTCCACACTCAGGTCCCTTTCTAATCTACCCTGTTTTGCTGAAATCCATGAAGTGCTGTGGCAGATTGGCTAGCCTTGCAAGGTGATCTGCTGGCTACCATCAAGCAATGAATGTCACATGCTAAAGCAGCACAATCCACAGTCAAATTGTAAACTGGTTTTTTTCCCCATATTTTTTATCTATTATGGGTGATCACAGAAAGAAGAAAGAAATATTAGCAGTGGAGTTTTATGTGAAAAGTAGCAGCAGTGTCTTTGGATACTTAGGGGTATCCTTTAAACGACAGTGGGTCACTACTTTCATGCTTTACTCCTTTTGGCTACAATAAAGAGTGCCTTTCACTTTGATTCCAGGATACACAACCTGTCTTCCAATTTCTACAAAATTCAGCCTTTCACTTAAAAAAAGGCAACAAAACACAAAACCAAACAAAAAACAACACACAAAAACATAGGAAAAATAGCTGTGAGAAAAATACAGCCTGAAGGGTTGATTCTTCCCTCTAGCACAGATTGCTTCCCAACCCAGATTCCCTTGCCTAGCAGCAGCTTTAAATTCTATATCTGTCACCCTTGATACCTGGTGGAATCTGGATCCAAGGCCAGGTGTGTGTGTTGCACCCATAGCTGCATTCATCGCTGCCTGCCCTGCAGTGAGTCAAGCAGCTCCTGCAAGAGACCCGTTTTTCAGAGATTCAGGAGCAATGATCCCAGGTGGGTTTGACATATGATCTCAGAGTGGTGAAAGAAAAGCATCCAGCCCCAATGTAATTCCTTTCCACCAGAGACTTTCTGAAAGGAAATGTTGAAGAAAATTAAAAAGCAAGCAAACAAAAAATTACCAAGGGAACAAGGAACAAGAGAGGCAGGACAAAGGGGGAAAATGCTTGGAAAAACATTTCCCTCTCCTGACAAGTCTCAGTTATGTACAGAAAGCCTGTGAGAAATACTGAGCCTGTGACAGCAGAAACATCCCAAAGAGAGCAGTGTGCAGGGGGAGCACAATTAATAACAAAGCCCTGTGGAATTTGTGAGGGTTCAGCACAAAAGCTTGAAGCCGTCTTTTGAGAAGCCAAATCAGCTTTAATTACTGTACTCTGGGTTATTCTTTTAAAATGCTTTTGCAGAGAAAGTTTCTCAGTCTGAGGGAGGGCAATGCTGCTCTGCTATCATTTCCCTTCATTGTTACAGGCTTCAGCACACAGTGAATGTGCGCGAGGACAAGCAGATCCTCAATGTCTTTCATTTCAAGTGTCATTTTTTTTCCCTTTTCATTAACAGCCTTCAAGAAGAAAAAGAACTGCTTAGGGCAGGCTTCTCTTTTTCTTCTCTACTTCTCTTCTTTCCTTTTTTTTTTTTTTTTTTTTTTGGCAGGCTGGGTGAGGCCCTTTGCATTCACTACACCTTGTTATCTTGAAACCAGTATAATAGAGATACACATGTGCTCATTACTAGTAGCTGTGCCTTCTTAATGCTTCCTATGATGGTATTTTCAGCTCATAATAGACAGCAGATGATCTGTGCAGAATGGTGAATGTGGTGTTGGCTTTTCCCTCACTTCAGCACAATCAGTAAGGGATGTCCCCAGTTTGTAACAGTGAGAAAGTGGAAAGAATTCACTCCCTGATGTGGCTTTCCAGAGCCTGGTTGCTGCAAAGCCTCACTCACCAACAGTAACAGAGTTTACTTCAGCAATAAGGTAGAAAGCTCTCAGTTTCTGGACTTTAGACACTGATAGAAAGAAGTTATGTTTTTTAGGGTGAACTAGACACATTATTTGAGAGGACAAAAGTAAGAAGATGAGGGGGAAGCAAAGTGGGAGGAGGAATCTAATAATTCTTCAATTGCTGCTAGAAGTGTTAGTAATGTGCAACACAGAGGGGAAGAACACTGAACATGAAAAAAAGCTTAGCCAAAACATGATTGCTGTTCCCCTCTGTCTTGTTTCGTAGTGCATTTTGTGTGTTCTTCAGTGTACTGGGTTTTAATAAAAATTAGAAGTGGCTACATGTCATTATGTACCATCACATAGCAGGTGGCACAGTCATGTCCACATTTGCCAACGTCTTTTAGAATATGTGTCATGGGAAGAAATACAGATAGAGAATTCCATGAGATACACAAAACTCAGTAAGTCATTTGCCCAAACCTGAAAACAATACAAACAGATACCTCTCTGGTTGGGAAAAGAGCTACCTGTACTGCTCTGGGGCTGGAGATTTCCAGTGTGATAAGCTCTAGAAAATATAAGATTTGAGTTGAAGTTATTTTCTTTTTGCACAGAAACTGCTATGCAGTATAGGATTATGCACTAAATCCCATGGATGGCATTTCCTTTATTCCAGTTAAATTCAGCGAGATGGTGAGGACAGACATTAAAGTAGGGCATGATAGTTACAAAGGAAGAAGTATGATTGGAGGGTCTTCAGGACCAGCACTGAGGATTAGTTTTGAGGATGATTCAAGTGCATTTCTCTTGTGTCAAATACAGACTCATTCATCACTGTGTCTGTGCTCAGTTGCAATTCCAAGGGTCAAATGCCCTCAGTGCCACCCAGCAGACGGTTCCAGCTGTGGGAGCATAATTGTTTCTTCAGCTCCCATCACTACCTAACACTTTTTCTCAAGAGTGTCTGAACAGCAGATGAGATTAAGGCTGAAAACCACTTACAAAGTCATTGCCTACTCCTTTAAATACATTAAAAAAAACCCAAACCAAAACAAAACAAAACGGAAAAATCTCAGCAGCAAAAATTATATATTCTTAGTACACAGTAGCTTGTCACCTCACTCTGAGGTCTTTTGAAATCCCATCCCACCCAATTCCACCTATGTTCCTCCCATTACCAGACATTCATTTCTAGCTATGGCCATCTGCACTCTCTCCTTTCTGCTCTCTAGATCAGAACATCAAGGTTTGGGGCTTATTTGCTAATCTGACTGGAGCCAGACAAACAGATATTCCTTAATTAATATATTTCCCATTGTTTCATTGAGGACTTCTGGAATTTCCTCAAGTCATATTCCATCTTTGTTATTGTCACATTTCCTGCTTGTGCCGCCTCACCGTCTCCTGTGCCTGCACCAGTGGAGTAAACATGGAGCAGACTGCAGTGCAGTCACACAGGGCAGCTCCTGTTCACTGCAAGGATCTTTTGTGAAAGCAAAGAAGGAAGTCTGGAAATAACTTATAATAAACAGCACTGAACTGACATACAAAAAAAATGATGTTCTGTAGGATCCCAGATAACAAAGTTGGATTTTACCCAACTGATAACTGGAAGCCTTTAGTGAGCAGGATTCTATAGCTAAGAAAGACCTTGGGAGCAAATGTGCTGCTACAGCTCAAGAAAAGCTGTCTTATCACTAGAGAAAAGTGATTTTTCCCTTTGTAGCAAATTGTTCTTGAAAGCACAGAAGTTATTAAAAAAGTTCCATGGGTTAGCACTTACTTCTTAACAAAGCCAGGAAATTCCAGTTCAACTCTACCTAGGAGGACTCCACTGCATGCAGGCAGGGTTGTGTTCTGTACATTGAATAAGTTACACACATTTTTTAATGTTTGATTCTCATCCAGTTCTCCCATGTTTAGGATGTAGGCAAAAATGTAAATTCATCATCTTCCAGATGAGAAGATTTTTAGATTAAAAATTGTCTTTTGAGATCTTTAACATAGATACATACCAAAACATAACAGTTTTGGTTGCTACAGACATCATAGCTTTACATTTATGGTTCCAAGGTGCCTTGTTTCTCCTAATTTATCAATAATGAAAGCTGTGCAAAAGTTACATTAATACACAATATTATGCCCATCTTCAAACTTAAAAAAAGCACATTTTTTGCATGTTTTGATCACATTTTGCTTATTGGAATGGAGCTACTGAGTCCGTTTCTTCCCCCAGCTTCTCTTCAGTAGGGGCTGCCCTGCTCTGATGATCCTAATTGTCCTGAAGTTGTGGCTTTTGTACAGACAAGAGATTGCTTGTCAGAGCAAATAACGAGAGCTGAAAATACAGTAAGACTCTAAGAAGAAACTCTGTGTTACGGTTGAAGGGTGTTTTTGTTATTAGGGGTGAATATGAGATCTTCCTGGATGTAAGACTGTGCTATGGGGACCAATTTCAGTTTAATGACCCTTGCACTATTCTTTTGAGTGTCAGCTTCCAGTGGCTAGACTCCTCTCATAAGAGGAGCACTGGTCTCTTCTACTGGAGTGAATTTTACCTAGTGCTGAAGCCAGGCAGCTGTGAAAAAGCCCTGGCAGAAGGAGTTCCTGCTTCTTTGATGCAGGAACATGCTGGGTCTTCAGCTCAGCAATGGCTAGGATGCCATTAAGAGTCTCTGAAGAGACTCAGCCCTTGATTCAAGATGGGAAGGCCTATCAGCATAAGGACAAAATCATGTCTTTAAAAAGCTAAAAATGTTCTGTGGTGGTAGAACAACACACTCCTATGTATTCAGGAGCCAGTTTGTTTTCTCTTCAAATTCAACAGGAAGGGAAAAAATTGTGGATCATTTTGCCTAGTTTCAGAATGCAGTGATTTACCTTTAGTCCATCTCAGAGTTCCAAGCGGGCAATAAATTGCAGCAATTAATTCCAAATTGCTTATAAGTGTCCTTTTCATGCATTTCTTTTTCTGTTTCAATTTGAAAACCATTCGGGTTAATTGAGATGCAGTCCTTAACAAGTGAGTATTTGTTAAGGACATCGTTATATAGACACAGCTGAAGCGGCAAAAAATCTCACCATGTTTGTCTGAGATGAAAACTCACCTTCTACCTTTCTTAGTACAGAATATGATTATATTGTCAGTGTAGTTATTCTGTTGTAAATGCTGTTTATGCCATCAGTATATCCTGCAAAAATAAATGAAGATTACAACCTCCTAGACAAATATAAATTTTCAGAAGTTTCATCTGATGAAAAGATGAAGAATGACAAGTTTCAGACCCCACACTAGTGATGGCTGTCAAAGTAACACAGTACACACACAGAGAATTTATGTGACAGGATGTGCTGGGAAATTTTAGTGTATGCTTAGTGGATCAAAGCAATATACCACAAACAGTGGCCACCAGCAGCAGCAGCGTGGTGGACTCGTAAATTAAAAATACCTGGCATACCCCTCTATTTAAATCACGGGGAGTGTTCATGAAGTGGATTCTCATCCTGGGCGTGACTGGCAGAGTGTGTGATTTAGCATCTGTGATTTAGTGTAGGGAGCTCTGTACGATTTTGTCAGGATGATTTCTCCCTTGTCATTAAATCTGGCCTGCAGAGGCTGGCCAGGAGTGCCTGTCTTAAACTCCCACACAGAGAGGGTAGAAGAGGATCACTGAATGGGACTAGGATCCCACAGTTTAACTGTTGGTCTGCGTTTAAATGAAACCCATGTGGCACCCAGGCAGAGATGCCAAATAACTGACCTGGCACTCTGGCTTAGGAGCTATCAGTGTGCACCAGGTGGGACAATCACATACCAGGTCTTACAGGAGAGGTGGGGAGCAGAGGATCAATAGAGAAAGGAAAGAGGGATGGAGAGAATGGGAAAGAAAAGCTAGGAGGAGAGTGGGATGTATGTCTGGGAGAAATTTGATTTCCTGGGGTGGTGTGGAGGACCTGAGAAGCCACAGAAGGGGACGTGCCAGAACTCATCCTGACCTGTGCCTCAGTGACAGCAGTCCCAGCAGCCAGTCCCCTCAGACACTGGCACAGGTAATGGCACTGCAGGCAGCAACACTGTGATGCTCTGCCTGGCCACACACCAAACCTACCAGGGTGCTCCCACAGAAAAATTAGCCCTACACTCAATTTCTACCTGTATATGGGGCACTGGGAAACATGAAGGATGGCCACTGCCTCCAACAGAGCCTGGCACTCATGGCAGCAGCCAAACCACACTCAAGGAAAAATTACTTTTTTGAAGTATAATTCTCTTTGTGACTCTCCCTGGCTTCAGAGGACAGTAATTTGCTGCTGGATTATTCCTGCACCAGTCAAAAGCAGTGCAGACAGATACTAGTTTTAGACTAGTTTGGACTGGTTGTGGACCAGCTTTATAAGTTTTTCTGTCTTTCCCCCTTACTACCGCCAGCCATCCATGCCTTCCCCTTGCTCCCCAGTTGGCTGGTCCCTCAGCTGTGCTGGGACAATTCCTTACAGGCTGCATTCAATGCTTTCCAGAACTAAATCTGGAAAGGATTTATTCTAAACTGAGCTGGTTTTGTTATCTGGGCTTCAGAGCAGCCCTGCAAGCATTTGAGCTAGCTCAGCTGAGACAGGAACCAGGGGCAGGAATAAGCAGGCAGAGGAGAGAGCTGAGGAGGGGAGGGCAGGTCCTTCAGCTGGCTTTGCCTCCAGAGTGGGTATCGTGCAAGAACAGGGCTTTGGTAAGCTCTTTTGCACAGGCTCATGCAAAGTGGGTGCTTTTTAGGGGTAATGATGTGAAAGATATCAATAGAGAGTCCCTTTCCAAACAGCTGTGCTGGGTGGGGGCACAGCTTAACTGAGCTTTAGAAACTGCACTTCTGCTGAAGCTTCTGAGGCAGCGGGTGCAGCTCTGCCCACAGAAGGACCCCTGCAAAGGATGAGTCTCTGCTCCAAGCAAATCCAGCCAAGGATCACTCGCTCCCTGCTGCTGAGGGTTTTCCTGCCCCCAGCACAATGTGCTCTCTGCTTCAAGTAAGTACAGAGCATATGATCTACCTGCTGCTGCGTGCGTGTCATCCAGAGCAGTGTTGGCAGAAGAACTGAATTGATCATACATAAAATTTAGGCTCAAGATTCAAGAAAATTAATTAAGCATTAAAAATCTGATATCAAGATGGCAAGACAGGAAATCGTGTCACAGCTTCCTGGAAGGGTCTGTCATAAAGCCCATGTATATTTTTCCCATTAACACTCAATTACAGCGTATTTTTCTAGTTCAGACATTGTTCTTGAAGTGTCATGTCAAGGGCACCAGAGACATTAACCACAGAGCAGAACCAAAAGAATCAGGATTTAAAAAAAAAAAAAAAGAAAAAAGAAAAAAGAAAAGAAGCAATGAATCTGAACAATGGCATTTTCAAAGAATTCAAGCAGATCATTTCAGAGTTCAGAACAGAAATCTATATAATACATATAATATATAATAGATGTATACATTTTATGTAATACAGGTAATGCCTCCAGCATGTCTCATGGGAAAAAAGATCCAATTTACATATTATTTCATGGTATAAAAGATCTCTTAATTTTTAATTTTTTTTTTAATTGCAGAAGGATTCACATTAGAGAGAATTTTGTACATTTAATGCTTCATTCTTTCATTGAATTTTAATATGAAGTCTGTTGAGACATATATCTGGCATTGCTCCTAGGCAGGTGCATCATACAATGTGTGAGCAGTAATCTCATCTGGCATTATGTGTTTTTTCAACAAATCAAGTTAAACCAAATTATGATTGGACATTATGTTTCAAGACTAGTCAGGACCTGCTACTATATTTATATAGTAACCAAAAATCCTAAAGGAATGTAACTGCTGAAGTGCCCTAAAATCATATGTACCTGTTAGATACATTGAGAGATTCACCTACTTGAAAAACATGACTGCCAGAAATGAATGAATATAAGAAAGGTCTATTATGGTTTCTAACCAAAGATCCACTCCCTCTCCCACTCCTGTGGAAATAGTCAGGAGCAGACACTTAGTAATAGCTTAAGACAAGTGCAAACCCAGAGTGATCCTTCCTCTCATGTGTACTTTGTTTATTCTATAAAACCACCTTACAATTTTTCTTTGTGTCATATAGCGCTTGTGATATGATTAGCTAGGAAGTGACATAAGTTTCCTGCTTTATTCTCTATTTCCTTCCCAAAAATTCCTAACTTTCCGCTTGCATGTTGACCACCAGAAAACTATACAAAGTGACTCCAAAGTCTCTTTGATAGTAATAGCTGATTTAGAGCTCATGATGGTATATGAGTGTATTCCCATGTGCTTTTTTATCCATCAGCACTGAATTGCATCTGCCTTTTATAGCACAGACAGCATCTTGGGGATCTAATGAATTCCTTTCACTCATCTTCAGTTTCAGCTATTACTGTTAATTACATTCCGTCAATAAACAATTTAGTTTTCTTACTTTCCAGTTAAAGAGTACTCATATGATCCATTATAATTTCACAGCTGTGAGAGGTAGAAAAGTGAAATTTGGGGTGACATTCACTTCAATCACTCCTGCAAAATATCAGAGAACATTTTTGGCTTGAAGCTTCTCTCTTAGTATCTTGCTCCCACAACACTAATTGAATAGTAGGCTTGCCAAAGTTTTCAGTTTTCTCCAAAATTTTGCGTACGGTGCACCCACCTTTGTTTGCTGTACACAATACAGCAGTATTTGCTTTGTACTTGAATTACATCTCATCTTCCTCCTCTAAAGCTTTCTGCCATGGTTTTGATCCTAAATGATTTAATGGCTGCTGGATTGGAAAGACGATGGAAATGGCCAATCAGATCCGAAATCTTTCATAGGTTTACAGATAGTGTAACAGGGTCCATGACATGCTTCTAGACCCCATAAGAAGACTTTGTAAATCCCATGTTTATGTTTAAAGTGGGCTGGGAGAGAAATGAGCTGCTTCTGATCACTTTCATATTCTTTTCTAGATCTGAAAAAGCCTTCTTTCAAGAGCTGTTTTTCCTCTTTGCCTGCACCTGAGATCAAACACTTAGCAAGAGAGGCTGACTTACAAGTGGAGTGCATATTGCAAAAGTATCCACAGACATTATTTCCCCATAGAAAACAAGGAGTTAATGAAGTGACTGGAACAATGGGGAAATTACCACTGAAAAGTCATATGAATCCTAATGAGAGGCTGAAATGCATCCAGTTCAAAGCACACCACCACCTTGGAAGGTGCAGTACTTTGCTAACTCCTTATGTTCAAAATGGTAGTATTCCTTTCATGGACAATTTGGAATTGGAAATCTGCAGCTGTTCACTGAGCTTTTTTCTAAGCAGGCTGTCAAGCCAAAAATTGAAATAGTGCTGCTTTGGACAGAAGTCACATTTTAAAATGCAGTACAAACAGCCTAGTATTTTGGTTACAGCAATATTATTATTGTTGTTGTTATCATAATTATTAAATAACAATAACAGTAGCAAAAACATTAATAACAATAATGATGATTATGATAATCATAATAACAATAATTATACTGATATGCAGGTTTCTTGTCTTCTTTTCATTGCATCAACAATATGGGTTGAGAACGGAGTTCCCATAAGACCCTGCTCTCCAACAGAACCCTGCTAGAGGTAATTTTCACCTGGAGGTGAAAGAAACATTTAAAAATTTTGTATAAACTGATATGTTCAGTCTTTGATACTGAGAACAGCAGAGAAAGTGTCTGGAGTACCAGTTATGAAACAATTGCATAATTTACAAGGGGCATATAAGGAATGTTATAGAACTATTCATTGGAATCTAGCCAGCCTCTGTGCAGTTTTCCAAGTGAAGGGGAAAGACACCAGGTAGAGCACCAGCAGGGAAGAATTAGGACCTGTTTTGGGTGATAATTAAATCTGAACAAAAAAGGCCACAAAATACTTTATCAGCCTTCACACTGAATCTTAACACACCCCAGAATGTTATCAATTCACTGTCATTGTCTTCAAATTAGGAATAAACTGTCTGAAATCAAAACCCTGCGGTGCAGAGGAAGCTGAATTTAAATCTCCTCTTTCATTTTTGTTCATCTCCATTAATTTGCCACTTGTTAATAACAAGTGAAGAACAATCAATCTAAATAGAGTTCCAGCTACTGGCTCCCATAAAGCAAGAGCAAAGGAGATTAAATCATCATTATGAACCTACGAGGGGAATGTTATACATGGAGGGAAGGAGATGCAGGAAGGGGAGGTTTATTAAAACTGTGGCAGGAAGTAATTCTTATTTTACAGCTCCTCCATTTGATGAAGCTTTGAATGATCTTAGATCCAATTTCCTCTTTGAAACTGGGCAAATGAACTTCAAGAAATATACCATCACCAATATTACCATCGTCATGACCATCAAAATAATAAAGAACCATATTTAAGAAACCTGTAAGTACTTTATATATTGCCTTTTTATTTATTTTTTTCTTTTACATGGAATCATTAGAGCAATTTGTGCACTGAATTAAAATATTCTGCCTACATGTAGAACTCAGCTGTGTTTTACTGCTGGGCAAACAACTGATTATCAAGCTCTAAGGAATGCATCTCATTGTGACCAAATAAATGCAGGTCTTGTGAGGACAGACCTAGTTACATGTCTCACTGTTTTCAGGCCAGATGAGGCTCCTTGACTTTAGGGATAGGAGTTTGATCTGTTTCTTTGGACTACTCATATAATGAAGTGCCTTCTCAAAATTGGAAAAAACCTGTCCTGGTTTGAGAAGAACACCAAAAAAGTCACCCCTATTTGCTCCATAATTTTAGTGGCCAGGGAGGCAATTTTCCACTGCAAATAATCAGTGTTTGGTCAGTGTATTGATCAGATACTGCATTTCTTGAAATTCAGAGAGAAGGAGATTTACAGCCCTATTCCTAATAGGTGCTGCAAGATCCATGCATCACTGTGTGCTTAACTTAGTAAAAAGATGATTTTTCATTCTAAATATATTTGGTAAAACTTGCCATGCTCTTCCTCCCATTGAATACTCCTTTCTACTAACATCTGACAGTCTAGTTCTTTGGGTAAAGGGCCATGTCGACAGATGGAACCAGCATTATTTCATTGCAATAAACAGGAATATGCAAGTTTACCTCAGCTGGGGATAAAGCTCAGTGATGGTCTAGATGACAGAAGAATTTTCCAGCTACTGGACTCTTTGCTTAAATAATTACACCTCTCTTCAGTCCAATATGTGTCTTATTACTTGGACCACAGCAACATCTCACTACCCTCTGGGATATTATTAACATACAGGAAATGCATTGCAGTTCTTCTTGTTAAAAAGTACCTTTCTGGGATTTGGTAATAGCAGCAGGGAATGGGCAAGGAAAAAAATATTAATTTCTGAGTAAGCAGTTTTAAAATTGTATTAGCCATTCCCATCCCTTTCTGTCAAGACTCCAATTTACCTCCAGCTCTGTAACCACAACTGGTTGCTTAGCATTGCACTCCATAATGTAGTCCTAAATTAGAAAAAATCTGGGAAAAATCCATGTTGCTTGTACTTTAAATTCCCTGCACGCAGGCAACCAGTTGAATTCCATGAGTTCTCAAGACTCCTGGCTTCACAACATTTTCTTTCTCTATTAAGGAGGGCCAAAAATTGCTCTGTTAAATCTGCCCACCCCTTCTGATGACAAAGAGCTAGAAGGGAATTGAGTGTAAGACCATTTTCCTCCCTCACTTCTAAGGACCAGCTCCTCGATGCTCTGAGAGCTACAGGCATCAAGGACAAGAAGACTGTCTTGGCTGAGAACAGAAAGATTTTATTTGGGCTTTAGCAAACTGTAGCTCTTCACCAAGAGTTTGTTGTGTTTTCTGGTGGAGCTCTACATACTATATTTCTTCAGGTGTCATCCACATATTAAGAAATATGTCTTTAGTTCAAACATGCAGAATATCCATATCATCACTCGACCAAATCTCTGGTAGGCTGGTTACACATATTGCAGCAATTACAGTCAGGATCGACACCTCCATTTGAAGGCATTTCCTAAATCAAAAAACAGGAAAAAAATTTATAACATCTAGTAGTCTGAATATTCACTGGTGAGTAGAGAAAACCTGCTTCACAATATGAGCTTTCTATCATATGGGAAGTGGAAAAGCATACAAAGAAGAAACTGATAAAAGTCCCATTGCATAACTATGTCCAAGCAGCTGAAGTGTTTAGGTATTCACAAAGGAGAAGGATATGTACTAATACTTTTACAGATAAAGAAGGGATTTTGGTTTGGGGATCCCACAAGCTCTCAGTGTGCCTGTATACTGATTTTGAAGGAAAGATCCCCTTACCACCTCTGGTTTAGAAAGGTGTTTAAAAGCCTGAAAAGAACTGAAGAGTCTGACAAAGTTTATTTACTCTCTGTAGCATATTCCACTGATAATGGATCAGCAGGTCTTAGAGACCAAAATTTCCTCTCCTGAAGGGAGTCTGCACCCCAAAACTAGTCTATGTGTTCAAATGATATTAATGTCTCTAACACAAGATGTTATTTCTCACTAAAAATTTGGATTCCTCTGTGCCTTTAAATGTCCACAACTCTGGTAGCACTCTTCCTCTTGATTTTCCACATGTGAATGCACAAATTGAGATCAGCAGATTGCAAGATGCAAAAAGGTAGGGTATTCAGGTGCCTTTATATATATATCTCCCAGATGGAATAGGAAAGCAGAAATGGAAGTCACAGGTTCTGCCCTGAACACCATCCCCCAAACTTTTTATGGCCATCAGTGACAATGCAAATACATGGTAATCCTTTAATCTCACTCCCTCTAAAATAGTGGGGTGACATCACACTAAGTAATTGGGGCTCTAAGCTGGCAGCTCAGTCTCTCTGTCAAACATTCAATCTTAATGCTAAAGAAAATAAACTGTCAATCAGCAGTTGCTCTTCTTGGTGACAAAGCATCCCCAAAATGTGATACATTCACTATCTAGTAAATTCTGTTGTTGAATTAAAGCAGCTGTGAGGCAGTACCAGTATCACAGCGTCAACCAGCTCCTTACTTATGCAAAAGACAGAAGGATACATTGCAGCAGAGCATGTAAAATGTCATTTTGCACCTCTGTCAAAGAAGCTGAATGACTGAAATGTCACATCTCTCAGGCAGGGATAGAGAAGACATAACTGTGAATATCTCTGCTATCAAAGTTAAACATACAAACCTTTTAAAGGGGACCTGTTCTAGATGGAAATATAAAATTGTTTTTTTTAAGGCAGCCAAGATAATTATTCTAATGTGCCTTAGTCTGTTACTGCTGTTCTGGGCCAGCACAAGTGAACATCCCCAGATGAGCAACTTTTAGAGAGTATTGTATTAAAAGTAGAGCTCTTAACAGAGCCAAGAATATTTCTTTTGTTGCTAGGCCAAAAGTGACACCAGTAATCATACTGCACCTCAGATATACAGGTAAAGTAGATGACATATTTAAAATTGAATGAGAAAATATGGCTTAAAACCACAAACTGGGATCAGTGTCCTTAACTCCCAGTACATCGAGTGGTGGCAATTTATTGAATGTGGATTAGGAATTTATCTTAATTACACTTACCACCTATATTTGCTCATTTCCATAATCATAGTTCCCAAGCACTACAACTAGAGAAGAATACTCAGGGAGGTGCTTTAATTCTCTCCAGTGCTCTTCAACCACAGAAACACAAAGCACAGGTTTTCCTTCTCTATATCATTTATTTCATGGTCTGTAAAATGAAAGCTAATACTTTGATAATGGTAATTAATATCAGACCTATTTAATCTGAATCAGCCATTGCCATGCAACCATACAAACTGTGGAAGCAGACATAATGCAGAATCAAGCATGGTACAGACAAGCACAGATATAACTGGGAACGATGCAGAAAAAAAAAAATTGATGTGGTCTAAAATATGATGAAAAAAATTAACTCAATTACATCCATTTGCAAAAATTTGAGCCAACAACATGACTTCATACTCTATGAGAAGTTGGTTATATTTGGCCACACTTTCTAATCCTCCTGAATGGAGGACACCTTATGGAGAGACACACCTCATTACCACATCACAGCCTGTGTGACACTGTGAGGATAATGGTGCAAAGTGAAAGAGGTTCAATTAAACCTTCACAGCATCACAGAGTTCATACAATGTCTCAGCTGATGGGATGACATGAAATAAGAGAACAGTGTTCATAAGTTACAGAAAGGTAACCATTCTTTAAATCTTGACACTGCCTTTAGAAGAGAGAATATACATTTAGTCTTTTTGGGGGTTTTTATCCCTTTGTCTCTGTTTTCCTAAAGTTTACCACATTCTGAAGTGTGAAAATATGAAGGGTTGTCCCCATGGTACTTTTTTTGCCCTAAGTAGATGTAACAACCAGAAATGTGACAGTGTGATGGTTTTCCCAGTTCTGGTTTGGTGATTCCAGAAGTTCAGATGGATGAGGTCATTTATCTTCATTCAATTGCTGAAATTTTATTCTGGCCATATAGTTATGCAGCAAGATTCTAATGGCTGTTCTCGAGGGTGCTGACCCACAGACAAACACATACCTCAGCGGAATTCATGAATTTGCCATGCACATCCTTCAGATTCAAGCAATTAAACTCTTTCCTGAAGTGAAACTGGCACAGACAAAGAATCTGCTCCCCGACACATTTAGCTGCAGACAGAGCTCGAGGAGCCCAAGCCAGAGCAATTCCCCCGGCTGCAAGATCATGGGTTAAGATACTGATTTGAAAGATGTGCGCACCAGAGAAGGAAAGCCATAGCACCAGAGCTGGAATGAGAAGCAGGACAGTTTCTTAAGCCAAGAATTCCCTTAAAATCCACAGACCTGTGGATTTGTGAGCCAGGATTTTGTGCTCTTGTTTATTTCTACAGAGTTTTGAAGATTGCACAGAGAATTTACATTACTTTTCAAGACAATTAATCTTTCTAATTAAAGCGTTTGAACATTGACCAGTGATTCAGGTTACATTTTGCTCAGGTATAGCAATTTCTATCTTCTGCTTTATGAGAAAATAGGATTCCCACTATTCCACTCCCTTGTGTCTTAGGTCATTTAAAAATCCAAAAAGCTGTATGTTTCTGTCGGAGAAAATCCATGCTCAGGGAAAGATCTGTGATTTAATAAAAAGCATAGCATACGATGTACTGCCTGTGTTTGAAGAGATGATCAAATAAAATTTAAGAAAAATTTTGAATATTTCAAGTGCATTTAAAGCTCAGGCAGAGTTACAGCAATAGCAGTCTGCTTCTGGCCATTTGCTACACAACTGCTACAATGACTACTGCTTCTTAAGCCTAATTCCTACGTAAACAGAAATTTGCCCCGAGGTAAAAAGGCTAAAGATGCACAGTAAATCTCTCACGGTGAATATTTTCTTGCATGTTGTTTAGAAAGTTATTTCCTGTGAAATTCAGCTAACTCTAGAAAAACAGAATCCTACAAATACCATGAAAAAATTCCTTATGGTCTGGTAGTATTGTTATTGAGTTACCCTGGGCAAGTTATTCAAGGCTGACTCACAACTATCACACTGGAATGGAAATGTTTGCAGGACCATACCTTGCATTTCCAGGCAGACAGATAAGCTGTCATCTTTAACTCTGAATCACTCAATTTTTACCGCACAGCATTTTTAAAAACTGCTGCTTGTGTGTGCAGAATTATGAAGACAAACATTTGCACAGTGCAAAACAAAGAGAAATAATGGCATTTAACCCAAATATGCATAAGAAAAGATTCTGTCCAAGACAGAATAAAACACCACTTGCAGGTACATTAGAGAAATTCCTGTCATTCTCATTTCCTTCCTATCACAGCAGCAGTATTTCAGTACAATTTTATTCTTTCAGTGATGACCATCCTTGTCAAGAATCCTCTGTACTGCCTTACAGGAAGACCTCACCTCTATTTTCCCCACATAAACATCTTCATAAGCTTATCTCCAGCCCTGATGACAGAACTCTTAATCAGAATTTGCCTTACAAGATCTTCAACAAGAAAGACATTTTCCACTTTTATTTTTTGTATCCTCTGAAAGCTGTTCACACCTACACATGGAACCACCACCTCATCCCTCCTTTCTCCAGGAAACTGCTACTATATGCTAAGATTAGTGTCTACTACCCAGGCTGTTCTGTTCTGTGCTCATTGTGCTATTTCCTCTGGGTTGTATCCTCCTCTTTGAAGAGAAGGACAGTATTTCATTTACCCTGGAAAACTCCAGTGCACACAGCACTGATATAAAGGGATTTACAGATTTAGTCACATCCAATATATTTTAGTCCCATCTGTTCTAGTGTCTGACTCTGTTTCTTGGAGACAATGTGGTCTTCAGAAAAGTGTAAGACAAACTGGGCTCAGGGATGGGAAATCAGAGAGATCCCTGAGTGGACAATGAAGTGCAAAGGCAAAGAAAATGGATGGGGAAGAAGAGTCAGAGGAAGAGGGAGATGTAAATGAGAGGTGGGAGGTGTCAGCATTCATGAAGACACCCTAAATTATGAGGGTGGTTATGAGATCCAGCCCCCTGGGGGGGCTTGCATGTAGCAAACACTAACAGAGAATAGATCATACTATTTAATGACAATTTTTTTCAAAGTTTTCTTGTATCTTTAAATCTGGGGTAACAACCTGTCTTCACATTGCAGGTGTTTTGTAGAAATTAATGATCTGAGTAATTAATGTTTGTGCAGTATTCACATACTACACTGAAGCAGAGATGAATTGGTAATTCCATCCTCAGATTGACATCTGACTCACATTCAGCAAGTGCCAAGGAGCAGGGAAATGTATATTCAAGCAGCTGTCCCAGAGTCAGTGGGAACCTGTTGTCTTATGCAGAAGCTCACATTGTACTGATCAGCTGGAATTTGGTCCTCTGTCAGGCATCTTGGCTCTGGATTATTTCTAAACAGCAAAGAATAGTGCAAAAAAGGTCACCCACTGAGTGTGGGGAATCATAAAAAATATTGATTAGCTGATAATTAATAGAGCACACCCTGTCCTATGCAGCTTAAATTCTGTGGAAAATGTCTAAAATACATTAGTAAAGATTTGATTGTTTGCACAAGGGGAATGAATTTAGAATTCTCAAATGAAATTAAAATCTGGCATTTCTTAATGCTTGGATTCATGCCCTTGCAAACTTCTGATATTTTTATTTCTATTTTTAATGGGGCTTTTTTACTCTGTTGAAGAGTTTCCATGAAGCAGTTTTGTCTGACACTATCGTCTCACAAAACACAAGTTTCGTGATTAACAGCTTCCTTGTAAGATCATCTATCCCAAAAATGACATCTGGAAGAGACATAATCTCTAGACTGAGAGCCATCAGAGATGCTAGACAGCTGCCCAAGACACAGCACATCAATGTAGCAATACTAATCAAGCCAAAGGAAAGGAGATTAGAGACACATGCATTTCCATCAGCATTGTTAAACAGATTTTCAGTTCCATGCAGTGACTCTCACAGCAGATGGAGTCAAAAGATGCTTCTAAGAAGTATTATCCTCAATTAATAATTTTCAAAATGAACTATTTAATCTGAAAAAAATATATACTTTGCTTCAATATTTTTCCAATTTAAACATAGTGAGATTTTTTATTGAAAATCTTTTTCATTTTGGTTACCCACAGTTAAAAAATCAAAAAGCCATTAGAAAATAAAAGCAAGCTAAATAGCCTAAACATTATGATTTCCTTTGGCATAAATAAACCATTTAAACTTAACCCTAATTATTGTCCAAACTTCTAGGTTTGTTTGTCCTGTTTGTTCCTTCCATTTTCATTTTGGCTGTAGTATATCCCAGCTCTCCACAAACTTTTGTTTGGAGGCTATGCCACTTCTCTAAGTGCTAATGCAGGTTCCTACCTGGTTTTGTTCTTAGTTCCCATCTTTTTAGCATGAAACTGAGTAGTCTGAGTGTAGTAATACACTGAACTCGAGTTCAGGAGTCATTCATGCTAATAAGCTTTCATTTTGCAGCCAGGATGTGGCTATGACAGCTCTCCATTAAGAGTTCTCCAATGTTACCCATATGCTTCACAGCCCTTGCTTTTCCTCTTTCCCACCTTCTGCATCAATTTGCAGACATGTTCCCCTAAAATTCACCAGGAGAGAGCTGACTCATGGATCCACATCCTGAAGTGCTTGGGAAATGTCTCTGCAGGCCTCTTAACAGCCTGATACTCCTGCTGACTCCTGAGGGAGATTAATGCATACTTCTGCTGCCATACACATCCCCAAAGCAGGGGTTTGTCCCTATTTATTAACTGGTGGCAAATGACCAGTTGCTTTTGTGCACTTTTGTGGTGGTGCATCAATGTCCTCCCCCAATGTTTTTAGGCTACACTGTGATCTGAGAAATGTTCCTTAGGCCTCAGCCTTGATGAGCAGCACCTGGGCTCAGCTCCTCTTGAGCTTGTCAGAAACACTGCCTGCTCCTAGGAACTTGTGCTGTCTAATGAGCTCCTGCTTTTTTTTGAAGAACAGCCTTGAAAACTTTTTATTTTTTTCCTGAATGGCATAACATCCTCTTTTTCACACTTTCAAAGAGAGTGGCAGACCCAAAGTGCAGCCAGGATGAAACACTGTTATCACTAAAGCCAACTCTCGAGCTCTTCTTGATTTCGTGACCAGCAAACTCCCTCTGAGTGGGGCTTCTCAGAGCCAGTTAACTCTCAAGTTTGCTGTACTCAGGGGATCACTGGACAATGACAGATCCTGGGCTGATCCCTCCACTCCTCAAAGCTCAACCCTTCACCTGTTGGGAAGATACAAAGTCACCTGAAGTGAGTATTTAACTGACTTTCAAGGGGAAATGTTCACGGGTACCTCACACTGATTCTCTATGTCTGTGTGCATACTATGCACATATGTTATGGCAAATATGAGAGAAATGCTGCTCTCTTAGATGTTTAAGTACCAGGTAAATTAGGCTTCTAGGCAAGTTACTGTTGTGATATAGTAAATCCTATATGAATGCTTTGCTAAAGTGGAAAGTTAAAAAGTTAAATGCTGTTAAGTGTTGTTCCTTTGTTGAATTACTAAATTTAATTTAAATAATGAGTTAAGTACTGTTAAGTTTGAGTGCTGTTAAGCGCTTTAGCCCCCCATTCCTTTTTATCATTGCCCTTTCTATCCTTTTGTCACACACACACACACACACACAGACACACACACACAGACAGTTTTCGGTTTATTTCAGTTTGGATTGATTGAGTGGATTTTGTTTGCTGTTTTTTTCTTAAGTGTGCCTTAACCATCTAGTAAATAGTAGAATGAACCTTGCCAATGAACTTCATCATGCTGTTGCTTTATATTAGATCTGTTTTTTACTGATACCTTTGCTAGTGATTCTTTAAGCAATCTCAAACACTCATTCATAACAACTGTTAGTGCTGTGTTACCCATCTGGCTGTTCGTGTTTCGTGCGTGAATTTCTTCAGTCTTCTGAAATAAAGGTGTTTCATTACAGGAAAAATGTTTTTCCCTGGGGATTTGCACTGACCTTCTCCATCCTGCTAACCTGCCGTGTTCACTGCACTCTGTGACGAAGACAGGGCTTTGAAGGAAAAGCAAAACACTCATTAGTAAAAACTGCAGTACAATGTGAAAGCACATCACACACACACACACGTGCTCCTAACATGCAAATTTAACTGCGTTTTTCGTGGAACAAAGCCCTGTGCTGCATATAAATGAAGACGATGGCTGAGCCTCACACAGAGGTTTCAGATTAGCCACTTGTTTCGGGCAAATACTGGAAAGCACCCAGGTAGTGCAGTGCCAAGGCCGAGATAAGAACCTGCAGAAGATCAACCAGATCATGTATTTTACACAGCTGTGTCCAGCAAACAAGACACCACAGCCTGTTCCAGCGGACAGATGGGGAGCTGAGTTTTTCAGCACGAGTGCCAGCCATTTAAGTCAACTTTGTAGCAGCAGCAGTGCTGAGTAAGCTAAACATGCAAAATACTGATTACATGTAGGGGAAAGCAATGGCAAAACACCAGCAAATAAACTCCACTGATACATGGAATGACCTCATGCCTAAAGGATCTGAAGGAAATCTGCTATTCTAGTGTGCCTATGCCTAGAAAATAGAGCTCTCAGGATCTGACACTGAATCCAATAAATTGTAAAATCTGGGAAAAAGCCCCACACAGACAGGAGACAAACCATCGGAAACAGTAGCCCATCAGCTCCACATGAAATCAAGAAGTATTTCTTGTCATCCCCTCAGCCCCTATAAGGTTTGACTATGAAGCTGTGGATGACATTTCACACCATTCTTCTGCTGACTTTTATTAATCTCCTTTTTCAGTTGCTTCTCCACACTATCTCTGCTACAGTCACTGGTGATGAATACAGCATCTGGTACCTACCTGCTGGACAGGACACCTCTGCAAGACCCTTCCATTTCAAACACCCAGGATGTAATGAGCTGTAGATGAACCATTCATTCTGATTTCATCCAAAGTAGGAGAAATTTGGTGGGGCTCAGAAAAGTAAATTGGCCTGTGCAGCAATCCAAATTGCTCTAATTAGGTTCTGACACCTACAAAAAATTATCTTAAAGAGACTTCAGTAGAAGAGGAGACTCGACCCTGCAATCTGCTTAGCAGGCAACAAGCAGGAAAACAGCATTTTACCTTAAAACATGCTTTGGTAATAATAACGTCCTTCTTTTCCCCAATATCCCATGACTATATTGTTTGAAACTTCAAACAGAAATAGAGACTTGTCCCCAACACTGCCAAGTTTGCAGTCACAGCCATATCACTTAGAACATTAATTTCAGATGAGGTGGGAAAAGAAAGATAAAACCTCTGTCTCATCATTAAACATTTATTGTCAGGTTCCTTGAAAATACTGGCCTTTAGTGCTACTTTTGTTTGGTTGGTTAATAATGCACTTCAAAAAATAAGCATATTGTCAACATTACAACATTTTCAGCATTACCTAGCCCACATTCCATTTATTGTATTTTCTAGAATAAATTCAGCCAGATTCATTTGATTACTCTTGCCCTAAATTAAACCATCAGCCTATTTTCTATAACAAGCACTGTCTTATACCATAAATTATTATTAGAATTAATTTGCGTTGAGGTTTGCCTGAATAACAAGATGTGTCTTTCCCACTCAATGCTAAATGACTGAAGACACATCAGAGAAAGACAATTTATATCACAGACATTTTGCATTGACGTGTCACCTTCTTAAATACTTCTCAGCTTTACTTTAATGACTTTGACTATTTCAGAGTTTCTTTAAATGGGACTTTCCCCCCTCCCTTTACTAAGATGCAGGCTGCTTCTGAGTGCTGCTAGAGCTGCCTGGTGACTTCCAGACCTTGGGAAGTGAATTTACCACAAGGTAATGCAACACTGCAAGTTTACAATAAATACACTTGTTAACAAAGGACAAGTTCTGAGCACTGAGCTATCACTTTGCTGCACTTGAAGAAAGGAGCTATGGAAAATAAAAAAGGATTTTCCAGTTAGCAACTGAGGTAAGACAGGGTGTGTTGCTTTCACAGAAGCTGCTCTAAAGGAGCCTGTAAAGGAATGCTGAAGGTGGACGAGGATTTAGATGGGGAGAGCTGGACTCACAAAGGAGGGGAAGCATCAGAAAACTGGACCTTCAGTAATTTACCTTTAATGCAAGCCCAAGTAGTGTATTAGTTTTTAGCAGAAAAGATCCCTGCCAGATTGGCCAAGATAGGGACCCTCCTAATGCTGGAGGGAAAAGTTCAGGACACTATCACCACTGCCCTTGCAGCAGAAATAGGCAGCTCCCTGCATGTGCACAAAATGGTGGCAGAATTTCACTGCATGCACTGCTGTTATAACTCAGCTCACTATACTTGATAGGAACTGATGGCTGAAGAAATAGTCCTTAGAAAATAGTGTGCTGTGTTAAAAAAACAAAGACCAAAACAACCCACATCACTACTGAAATCAGGAGATGAGTTGAAATGGTCCATCTCCACCCTAAAAAAACAACACAAAGAGCTGCTCTCTGCCCAAAGCCGTCAGGTTGGTGTATAATTGCCACAATCACACAGAGCTTATTCCCAATTCTACCCTGTGATAAAGCTTTGTCAAAAAACTCTATGAAAAACAATGACATTGAGTTGACAAAGAAATGCAGAAGCTTTCTGGTTTACACAATTCTATAATAATAGCATTCTCTTTGCTTTCCTTCTTCTTATTTTAGGCTGTTCTTTATTGTTTACCCAATAGGTTAGATTGGCATTCAGTAACAGTTTCCCTGAGTGTTTCAATTACAAAGAAAACCCTGCACAGTTACACAAGAAGCTTTTCCAGCTCTTGTGGACAGTGGGTGCACATGAGAAATGAAACAGCACTTCCCTCCTCAGGAAAATAATCCATGGCTCTTTTCTTAATTAATGCTGCATAACAGCTTATAAGAGATGCTACTAGAATCTGCTTTACTTTGCTAATCACACTCACTCTTCTTCCCAATTGATTCATTTGGTCGTCAGAAAATCAGATTTTCCAATAGCAATAGATGCTAACTAACTCTCTGAAAATGCAGGGCATATTGTAAAAAATTTTACTATAAAATGATAAGCACAAAAATAGCTAAGTTTTCTGATATATTTTTGGAATAATACATACTTCTCTCATTTCATCTACATTTACTACCAGTTTCCTCACCACTTGTTCGGTGAAGATAAAGAGTCCTAAATCCTCTTCTTACAAAAGAAGCGTGTGGAAATTAGATACCAACATTTATTTGAATTAATTGAGTATCATGGATAGATATTCATCACGTGTAACAGCCTGGTTTTCTGAGCTGAGGTAATTCAGCAGAAATTTGTGAATGCTCTGACCTACAGCATGGTGTGTATCAAAGGGCCTCTTCTGTGTCCTCATTTAACAACTGTGAATTTTTAACAGCTCCCAAACAAGTAGTTTCATCTGAAATTGCTGCTGGCTTTACTTTTTCGATCAAGTTTATATCTCCAGGTGATCAAGACAACTAGAGACTTGGTTTGTTTTCTTTTTTAAAGCTAAGGGCGATTGCTAACAAGGACTGGAGAAGGTGAAGGAACCGAGAGACAAGATAAATCTCATTCCAGCACATAAAAGGAGTTCACACAGATTATTTTTTACATAAATTTCGATGAATGAGCCATCCGGACATTCCCGTTACCTCTCCACATACACAGGAACAGATTCACAGCTAAGTTGGTTCTGGTTTTAACAGAATCAAGTTTACTGTCTTCAGTAGAGCTTGCTTGACTTGAATAGTCTCCAAATCTGACCTCTTGGGAAAAGAAATTTAATTATATTGTCATGATTTGGTCCTTAGAATGATGAATTAATCTTGTCTCATGGCTATAACACACAAGAAACTGTTTAATATTTAAAAATTCTTTTCTGCTAATGTTGGTGAGACTGCTTTATTTACTCTGGTTCTACTTATTTTGTTGCTGAAACTTAAATACTGAATTCCAGTACTTTAAAGGACATACCTCTTACATAAGTCACAGAGAAAAACCTCAAATTTTATAGTAATGCAGCATTATTACCGCCATAGAGGGGTAAACAAGAAATGAGTATCAGATTTATATGTAATGAACTCTCTACAGTTTAAAAAGGATTAAATATTTGTAGTGTTGTAACACTCTCCAGAAAATGAAATTGCTATATCATCTGCTAAAGAGTGACATAATATCTCCTGTAAGACACAGCCTATACTCTTACTGAAATGTGCAGTACAAGTCCTTTTAACTTAATGGGAATTACATGAGGATCTGTAGTAGCAGGCTGTTTCTCCCATCCCACACTAGCAAATATCAATTCTTCTTAACCAAAGAAAACATAAGACACACATTTGTGATATGCAGAATACTCTATCTCATCCACACTACCATAGGAGCCAGATTCAACAGTTTAAAAACACCTTTTTAAAATAGTCTACCTATGACTCAAACAACTGTGTTTTTATTTTTCAAAGGAAATGACATAACAGGAGAAATCCTTCAGATTAGGCCAAGAAAGGTAGATCTCAGGAAAGGTTTCCACTGCAATATGCCTTAATCTCCTTGTTCTCTGGGATGAACAAGGAGAGCAAAAATCAGCACTGCAGAATTTCATGTACCACCTCTGTGCTTATACCAGTTTTTCACAGAACTTTCTGATCGGTTTATGGAATTAAACCATTGCCACAGTAATGCCCAGCTTCTGAAAGGTGTTGACATTTTGCCCACAGTTCCTCACTAGCATTCTCCAGCTTCCGTGCTGAAGAGAAGAATCACAGATGATAGATAATGCCATTTTTGAAGGTCAGAGAAATTCCTTTGCACCAATGACCATGTCCAGAAATCTCTTTCAATGCACCCAGACATGAGGGCAAACACACCACAGGCTTGGTATCAGCCAAGCTCTTGGGCAGGTTCCAGAAAGCACTTCTGGCAGAGCCAGGGATGATGGGCAGGTTATAGAGCTCATCATGGCAGAAAGAAGGGCCTACAGCACCTTTTCCACTGGCAAACTTATCTTCTGAAAGACTTAATTGCTCAGGAAGAAATTTTACCTTCCTTACATAGTCACTGAAGATCTTTGCTCTTGGGGAGGGGAAAACAGGAAACAGCTACAAGAAAGGCAAATGTGCATAGTCACTTTTTTTTTTCTGGGGTCACAGTCTGCTGATATTTGGAATATTCAGAAATCAAAGAAATAGTATACGTAGATCTCTGATCAATTTAAATAATGGTAGTCACTTTAAGATTAATATTGGTATAGTAATTTGGGTCTGATTTTCCAAAATTTGATACCAACCACTGGGCCAGCATTTCCAAAAGAACATTTAGGTTAATAATGCTTAATTTTCTGTTTTCCCTCATGGAAGGAACCCACAGTGGAGCAGTTATTGAAAAAACTGCAGTCTAGGGAAGAACCCAGCTCATGAAGGAGTATACTCTGTGGGAGGGATGCCATGCTGGAGCAGGGAAGGAAGGAGGCAGTGGTAGAAGTACCATCTATGACTGTGACCCCCGTTCCCTGTCCCCTGCACTGCATGGAGGGAGAAGGAAGAATTGTCATGAATGAAGTTGAGCCTAGGAGGAAGAGGAAAGTGGGGGGAAGACAATTTTAGCTTTGGGTTTGTTTTTTTTTTTTCCTGCTGTCCTACTATGTTATTAATTGTCAATAATTAACATTAATGTTCCTCAGGTCAGAACTGTTTTGCCTGTGACACTAAGTGGTAAGTGATCTCCCTGTCCTTATCTCAATGCATGAGTTTTTTCATCATATTTCCTCCCCACACCCTCTCCTTTTGAGGAAGGGGAGTGACAGAGCAGTTTGGTTGCCACATTGTGGCCAGCTAAGGTCAATCCATCACAAAACCAAATTCCTTGTATGTGTGTATGTCTGTGTAACTTTAAGCAGAAAAATCAAAACCCTGAGTTAACTGTCATGGGCCCCGTGTTTAGATGCCTGTGTTAAATCCTCAGGATTCACTTCTGTAACAAGCCCAATTTCCCCCACCAGTTTCCCTGTTGGCAGCCACATGAACCTTTTGCTTTCTTGTGGCTTTGTGTCCAACTCTAACTTCATAGTCATTATGTGGTATGAATACATTATGTGGTGAAGTATGGTGCAGGTTTTCAGCTATCATCAGTCCAAGATGAAACATCAGCACAACAGAGTAGACCACTCTGTGGAGATAACAGGAAAAAAGGAGAGCAAACATCTTCTGGATATCATCATAAAGAAACAAAACATGTCACTTTTAACTGCTGCTGGAATGACTGAGGTCATTCCATCACTCCATCCTTCAACAGATGAAAGATACTGAAAAGAGTATCATATCTGTATCAGAGATTTTCTTATTGCAAAAACAATACCTACAGCTGTAATTTTTTTCCCCAGGAATTTGTCAGTGAGGAAAAAAAAAAATCAATGATGGGATTTTTACTCATAAGGTTTCCTAACACCTGTGAGTTTAGACATAGGTATTTGCTTTAGGGAGTACTTTAAAAAATATAAGATGAGAAGGGAAATGGTGTGACACATAGGAAGAAGCATAGTAGAAAACAAAATCAGGTATGGCACAAAGAAATTATTCCTGGACTAAGAAAAAGAGAATAGAGAGCTAGGAGGTCAAAAGCAGTTCAGGGCTACATGAAAAGTCAGAAGAGACAATTAGGAGTTCAGTCTGACACACAAAGGGAGAGAACCTGGTAAAGAAATGGAAGAAGGCAAGTAAAACAGGGAGTGGAAAGAACAATAGGCCACACAGTGGCATGTGCCGCACAGTGAGGAAAGATGAGCTGAAAACTCATCATCACTATAAGACAGCTGGCTGAGAGTATCTCCACATTTTCAATTGCTCTGGATGAAAGATGGAAGGGCTGTGCCACAAAGGTGTGATTAAACACTGAGGAAGCAGCTTTTCTTCTTCCAGTCAGAATGTTTTACAATAACTCTCTCCCTCTCTGTTACCCTCTGAACTTCTCACAGGCCACAGGCATCTCATATTTCTTGTACTGAAAGTGTCTTGTTCTTCAAGAGCTTCCAAGAACTGTTTCCTTTCACTGATGAAGAGTGGATCACCGCAGCAAGAAAATGAGGTGATTTTGAAACAAATAGGACTCAAACACCAATTTGTGTTTATGAGAACAGATGAGAAAGACTAAACCACCCCATTAGCTGCCACTTAAATTAAATCTAACTTAAAGTTCACCTTAATTAGGATCTAAAATGATGGTTAGAATGCTCACTGTGCAACCCTCCTAAGGAATTAAGCTTTGTGCTGTCTCTCCTCATTAGGGTGGTTGCCATCCTTGTGTATACCTTTCTTATATGTCACCTTTGGCAGACACAGCTCAGCACAGTGAGTGGCACAATAGTCACATTTAATGGCACTGTGAAAGCAGGGCACAATAGAGACCAGATACCATGAAATAAAGCAGATTACTTTCTTTGCTTACTGGTATTAAGTAGAATTGGTGTCAGCCAACTGTAGGCACCTATTGTGGAACACTTGAGTACCTCAAAGGGGATTTTTGACTGCTAAATCCTTCAATAGTTATGAAAATTATGAGTCAGAAGTAATCCAGTGCTAATATACAATCCTATTCTTTACTGCAATATAACGTATGTAAATTAAATTCGAATAAGGCCAGTTCAGCAGTGGGAAGCCAATTTATACTTCTAGTTCTCTATTACGTTTTCTTATTGCAGCTACACTGTAGATCAAACTGGTGTATCTATATCTACTACAAAAATATCTGCATGGGCAGGCATTTTAAAATGAGAGTTTAACAAAATTTTTCTTTCCCCTTTATCAAGTATATTTTTTGTTCACTGCTTAGCATATTTCATTCTCTGAGAGCAGAAATACCATGAATAAACTGAGATATGTTATTTGACAAACAGTATTGTCATTTACTGTTCACCTTATTTTATTGTATTGAGCACTGCATTACAAATTCTGATACTGAGAAGCTGTGTAAATTGAGACAGGAAATACACTTTGTTGATGTTTCAGTCATCTTTGAGAGTGAGGCTCTGCAAGCAATAAAGAAAGGAGATAGAGACAAGCTCAGCTCTTGCGGAGCATGACTAATGGAGCATTTTACCATTTTGTGTAGGGCCTCAGTTACCCAATCATAAATGCATATATGCACATAAATGCATATACATGTACACACATATATACTTAAGACACACATTTGCTTATGCATGTGTATATACATATTGGTCAGGAAACACTGGGATGTAGTAAGCAGCTCCCTGGATATCATCTCAGTGGCCACCCCAAACCTATCTACAATATGGATATTGCTTTTGACAAAAGGTTGAAGAAAGTCTGAAGCAATTTATCCCACCCTGTCATGTCACATCCACAGTGAAGGACTCTGCACAGCACAATGTCCTTTATTTGTGTAAAAAACAACACCATTCATGACCCTGGGCTACCTGGGCCTTGCCCTCTTTCGAGCAGGGATTGAAATAAAGCTTCAGAAGTCCCTCCCACTTCAGAAATTCTGTGGTCAGCCAAACACCACCCTCCACTTAGCATTTAGGAAGGTAATGCAATCCCACAAGTGACATCAGAATTCCTTCTAGGAAGGTGGCTTGGAACACCTGTACTGGGAAGGTAATAGGGAAAGGAGAGAAAAACATCTCAGGTTGATCAGACCTATTTCTTACTAAGAAACAATATGGACTTGAGAATTCATTGTATTCTATGTCTTTTATCTTTTTTGATAGAATATGGATTTACCTAGAACCTAATTCTCCCTAAAAGCCCTTCACAACAGTCAGAATGAATTTGCAGGGAATTTGGTGGGGAGTCTGAGGGTCTGAAGTGGATATGATCCTACCTACAGAACATGTGGCAATGATTACAACTTCTACATGAGGCAGCTGAGCTAAAGAAGGGTGTTCTCAATGAGCTTTGTTGAAACATGGAGAGATACATTATGTGTAGCAAAAATATCCAAAACTATACAAGATAGATTTTGAACATGACCCATCCAACCTAACTGGCCCTGAGGCCCACATTATTCAATGCCAGTCTCTAGGATCAGGAACTTTGGGGTGCTTTCTTTCACAAGTACCAAAGACAAGACAGACAGGGGATTTGTACCTTGATATGCATATATACCCGGCAGGAGAGAGCAAGAGGCTTATCTGATTAGAACTTCCACATCTCTTGATATTCATAATTTTAATATTTCAAAAAAGAATGAATACCAGACTTTTTGATGAACGTTCTAGAAGCAGTGAAATACTGCTTATAAAATTTAGTTTCAGCTGTACGGTTGTTTCAATGACTCAGGTCCTTGCAATCACACAGAGACCATTTCAAGCCACTGGAACTGTGTATACATATACATACGAGATCTCAGGTAGGGGGTCTGCCTCATATATTCACACTGTAAAGCAGTTCAAACTTTCTCAATGAATTTTGTAAGACTTCAGCTTCTCAGGTGTAGTTTAGCAAGGGGAATTTGCTTAAGAAATTGAGTTATTTCAATCAAAACACTCAAACCTTTCTTTTTAATAAAACCAGAAAATTCTACCAAGGCAATTCTTCAAAAGAAGTTCTATGCTCTGACCAGCTGAGCTGGTCATTAACTCAGCTGCCATAGCTGACCTTGAGAAAACTCATAATCATTGCCAATTATAACATGAAACTCAATAATATTTCTGTTGAATGTTAAGGCCATAGATGAAATCTGAACTGCCACAGTTCCATGATACAAACTGATGACCTAACTTAGGGTGCTTTGTTAAACCTGGAAGTCTGCAGACTTCCTTTTTGGCTTCTATTAGGAAGATGCAGGTCCTTCCATGGCATTGGGGCAGGCATGGAGGCTGCAGTGCAGTACTGGAGATCCATCAGCATCCTCACAGACTATTGAGTGTGCCACACTCCAGATGAAGCCACCTAGAGAAATGTGTGAGCCCTACAGCTGAGGGCATGCACTTCTCCTGAGCCAGATGGATATCACCCGCTGCATATATCCAATCTCAACAATTATTTTGCCACAGAGTCAAATAATACTTTTTATCTTTCAGGGAAAGATAGACACAAAAATTTGGCTTTCATAGGTGTTTGAATTCATATTTCAGCATTACCTTGCTGATTTTCTTGTGACAAAAAGGGAAATTACATTTTGAAAGAAGATCTGTCATGCCCAGTTTTTAATGTAATGAAAATCATAAATGTTATAAAATTATTTTATGTAACCTTGACTATTTTTAAAAAAGGAAACAAAACTTTCTGTTTGGACATTCTGTGTTATTACTTTCAGATTCCAATAAATGGGACTTTGTTATGAGTGCTACTTCTTAAAAAAGGCATTGCATGCTATGCTTCAATGCACATGGAAATTAAATCTCATGATAATTATTGAAGCTTTACAAACTGAGGTGAGTACACATTCCTTGCTTCAGTGACAAAAGCCCACAAAATCAAATAGCAGTTTCTATGGTCACTGGACGTTTCCTCTGATCAAAGAGCTGGAAGCCCCCAGCAGCTCAGATGCCCGCCCTGTGGCAATGCATGTTCTGAGGCAATGAAGGCTAAGCCAGACTGAATAGCAAAAGTTGCTGTACTCCAAACAAAACATTCAGTTACAGCCTCAAAAGATTCACTATACCCTCAGCAAAGGAGAAGGGTAACACTGGTTCAGTGGTTTAGCCCCCTGAGGGACATGTGGCTTCCAGGGCAAGGTTTTCCTGCCCTTGCTGTTGGAAGATGTAGTGCAGAGAGGAGCTGGGTTAAGAGAAACACATACCCAGTGGTTGGTCTCTCTATCTAGGAACAGTGCCTCCTCTGTGAGTAACCCAAAACAAAACCATATACCTTTGTTGATCAAACTCACCCATCACAAAAGAATCTTCTGCACAGGCAAGAGTGGAAACACTTCAGGCTACACAAGTGTTTGTCAGTGCTGTAGATATGCTCTTCCCATGATAAGTATGTGCATTCTGATTAACTTGGATTTCCATTTTGGAAAATTTTTATTGATTTTGCCCTCCCACAAATAGTTGAGAAAGCCTGAAAGAGCGATTTGCTTTATGTGCTCCAGAAACCTTTCCTAAGTCTGATTTTAGATGTTACCATGTCAACAGTTGATCTTTTCTTTTGGCATCTCCTCCTTCCACAATCTTGTGCTCAACCTGAAGCTCTGCTGATCCTTCCCAGGGGTAGAGGTATTATTTTCCCTTGAGTCTTTCCAACGCAAAACTGAATGGCTCTAAGCATTTGTATATAGGGAGATCCCACTGTGAGGTAAAATTTTCTTCAGTGATCTGAGCAAAAAGTTTCATATCTAAAATTGAATTGATGGAGTAGGACAGTACTGACAGCTTTGAAATCGCAAGGGAAATCTTTCTATCTTAAAAGCTCTCTCTGACCCCTCTCCTACCCCTCACCACTGAGATTTAAACATCAGCACAAGCAAGTCTTTGGCATTTATTGTAGAAAGACAGTAAAAGACTTTCATACCTAATGTACCCCAAATCCCTGGAAATATTTTCATTGCCATGAATAGGATTTGGGTTAGGTCAATAATGAGTTGAATTAACAGTTATTAATTGTTTCATCACGCTGTTTTGTTCCTGCTCTGACAATGAATGTTTTACGCAAGGGAAAAATCCCATGGATTGAAGCCCTGTGTAATAGAAAACAGCCATTTGATATTTTATCTGGCTATTGTGCATGAAAATGAAAAACAGATGAACACCAGATTTGAGAGAATATGCTTGTGAGTGACCTAAAAATATAACAGTGACTTCAACAAACAAAACAAGAGTAATAAGGTAAAGTTATATAGGCATTTATTTAAGTTACTGTATGCCTCCTTCAGAATACATTGTAAGATTCCACAGAACTTTTAATTTCTGGCTGAATGACAACCAGAGTTTGAAGCAGGTTTGCCTAAATGGTATGTTAATAAGAAACCAGACTCCTCCCCAGTCCTCAGCTAGACCAAACTCTAAAAAGAGTAAACATTTTATTGTAATCCTGACTCACATGCTCCTATCTGTATCCATATCACTGAAAAATATTTCATTCTGAAGGCCCAAAACCAAGGCAGATTTTAGAAAACCTTTGTAAAACTGGTATTTGACATACTATGTATTATTGCAAGCAAGGTCAATGGTAAGTGATTAGATTTGTGTAATGTGAACTTCACATCATGTGACAACTAAGTGAGTTCTTTGAAGCTGAAAAATTCAGAGACGATTCCCAAGATGAGTTCTGGACTTCATTTCATCTAGACATTTATTAACTTATTAATCTGCCAGACTAAAAAGTGTGCTGCAGATGGATGTTGTGCTACAGACAGAGCTGTCACACAAGCAATTCAACAGGAACTTTAGGCTGTTGATAAAGAGCTAAAATGGAGGAATGACTAATTTCCCTGACAAAATATGGCTTTATTGATAGGACACAATAATATGGCAGAGATAGATATTTCAATCACATATGATTGGTGTCTCACATGTCAACTTAGTGCCAACGATAAAGAGGGAAGGAAGAAACACAGCTGCAAAAGTGCTTAGATATGGAAAGAAAAAAATAGCTAACATTTTCTTTTAAAAGATAGCATCTAAAAATTCTCTAAGAATCATCTGGAAATACCTTTTCAAGGATGAGAGTGATGCAGATAAGAATATATGCTTCAATGAGTGTTTTATCAGTTGTCTTACAGAACACGCACTTCTCCATTAGCATTATTCTTCTGCTATCTGCTCCAGATTGCTGCAGACTAGAGCTTGTTATGTCAAGTTTACGAGTGCCATTCTTATTTCTGAATTCCAGTGATGTTGCACTCACATGAACTGCATCATCACCAGGCTAACTCAAGTAGTCAGTCTACAAACAGTGCCTACCTTTTGTATATACCACTCCCAGGTTTTTAAAGAAATTAGCTGATTCACAGCTGATAGACTTACTAAAGCAAGTCTGTATCACACTGGGAAAATAATATAATGTCTTTTTCTGGCACTATTTGGTTCTCCAGAGTCTACATGTCACAAAAGGCATATTTTCAGAAGTGGCAACGCATTTAACACAAATAGGTAGGAGCAGTGCAAACCTCAAATTCTCAGCCTTTCTTTTTGGAGTTAAGTGCTTAAAGATCAGCGTTTGGAAGTTTGCATACCAATCTCTAACATTCATAGTTGAAAAGGTGATTTTCTAGATGTTTATCAATGTAACCTCTGAAAGCTGTTCAGTCTGAGTTTATAAACAGGTAAGAAGCATTCTCTCATCTCTGAGCTGCTTTTCTTCACCTCAGGAGCCTGTTCACCCTGAAATCTAATGAAGATAATTCAACTATCAACACTGATATTTATTTAATTTCTATAAAACCCAACAAAGGAAGGTACAAAATTCTTTCTCAAAGAATGAAAATCATGAATATATAAAACAGGTTGCTAGGAGTCCTTACTTGAGCGGGCCTCAAGGTGTGGTGGTTCTGCATTACACGTAGCAGTGCCAGGAACCTGCTCTGTAGGATACTGTGTAATAACTGCTGTTTCTCAAAGAAAAATGCCTGAGAGGTATTTCCCAGTGCAAAGCCTCTTCTATAGCACCTGATTTAGTGAAAGGATACTTGTTGGTTGAGGGAAAATTGTAAGCTTGCAATATGTTGGAAATGGCAATTCCATGACAGAAAAAGGCACTGACCATCTGCAGATGATGTTATACTTCCAGTTATTTGCACTTGCATCCTCCAGCTTTCTGGTTTGCCAGCTGAGTTCAGTATATTACAATTAAGATCCCCGGATTCTCCTGTTTATTCCCCATGATTCTTGCACCTGTTCAGCAAACTGACTCATTATTTTTCTTCCTCCTTTAACCTTTTTCTAATTATCAACATCTGGGTCATACTTTGGGCCTATAACACTGTCAGCCTCATTTATATCTTTCTCATTAAGAAGTCTGTAACAAAGGGAACTTACTCCAACTTTCCTTATGCATTCTTCCTCCTTACATCACCACCCTTTAGTCAAGAGAACTAAGGTCCTGCTGGCAGGACCCTTCCAGCAGGCCACGTATTTAAATCTAGGACACATCTGTGTCTTGTTCATGCCTGTTGGCTGGACTGGATGGATTGGAGAAATCAACATCAAGTCTTCCACTCCTGCACTTCTGTTTTATTGTACAGCTTCTCTGATAAGTTCAGAGCCAATACCCAGCAGGTACCCATTTACTTAAAGAACCATCCCAACCTTTCTGTAGCAGCCCAAAAGTTTGCAAGCACCACAGAGCTTCTGAGGCAGAACATTTCATTGTGGTTGCGGGCGCAGGTCTGCAGACAGAAGGAGAGGAAAGACATCCTTTCCTTCAGGATGAACCGAGGTCAGGAGGAGGAGGTATGGCTTGCTGGAGAGTCACTGTTCATTTAAAGCCCAGAAATACTTCTCTAGTTAGAAGTAAGGTGAAAGGGATTAACCCAATCTTTCTCCCTGGTCTGGCAGGTTAATTTTGGCAGATACAGTCTGGAACAGGGATATAACTTTACTCTTTGAAGAGAAGTTATTGAGGTACCTTAAGTTAACTTTCTCTCAAGGAAGCTTGAGGGGTTAAAATCTTCGTTTAGTTAGAAATCCTAAAACCACATTTCTGACTAAGTGATCTGCTCACTATGTGCCTAATGCTGGTCAAGGACACCATGTGCCCTGCAAACCTATAATCTCCAGAAAATTCAGATTGAAATTAGCATTCTGTTCCTAAATGATGGCCTGTAAAGTGTAAAATAAATTACCTAACACACAAGCATAGTTCCAGCTGTGCTTCTCTATTGAAAGCAGCTGTCCTGATGAATGCAGTCACTGTAAATATTTAAATGGAAAACAGCAAAATTTTCCTTCAAAACATGAGCAAACAGTATCTCCTTATCTCTGCAAGACACCTTGGGTGTCATCAGTGAGTTTTACATCATAGACACTAAAATAAGTAGATGAAATGTCACAGACTTCTTTCTATTACTATTATCTGTAATGTGGAGTGTGTTGTGTATGCCTTCAGTACTGACTGAGAAACTGGGGAGGTGTTTCCAAGAAGCAGATTTCTGAAAAGGGTAAAAATATTTATGTCGGGGAGAAAAAAAACAAAATGAAAACAATCCTTGGTTCCTGTGAGTCATCTTTAAATCTGCCAGCTTACCCACTATTTCCTATGCCAGAATAAAAACCCAACAAATTAAAAGACAACAGAATAGAATTATTTGGTGGTAAATTTGCAATCAATAAAATAAAAACAGGTTGTTCACATTGTGAATGGGTAATTAATATTTTCATGCCTTGAAACTCCGAGGGAGGCAGCATTACCTGAAAAGCTACTGAGACATTCAAGCCACAGAGAGAGCTGTGCCCGTTAGGCTCATTAAGCCTGTCAGGCATGAAAGGATGGAGGGTCCTAGTAAACATTCCAGCAACTGTGTTTGCAGCAGGTGAGACAATTTCACCAGCATCAGCTCATTTGGGCATTTTTTTTCCCTTCACTGTTTAAAGGTAGAAAAATAATTAACAAGGCAAGTACTGATGGCTCTACAGGCAGCAGGAAAAAAGGTCTGCTGAAGGACATTAAAATATCACTGGGCCATAGAGGTGTAGATGGTCCTGAACAGAATCAGTTCAGGGTTTGAAATGTAACACAGGTTTGTTCCTCAGCCTCAGCTGCAAGCATTTTGCATGGTATAAATATTTAGAGTGAGATCTTCATGACTGGCCCATAAAAAAAAGACTCGTCTTCAAAATTTAACACTTAACTTTACAAAATTAATAAAATTAGGTTTCTCTATGTATTCCATAAGGCAGAAAAAGAGGTACACACCTAAGACTTCATTTCCTTTCTCAGTAATGACTAAGTGCAATTTCCCCCTGTTTTGGAGAGGAAAAATGTATTTTCATTGACAATTACAGTTCCCTGGGAACTATTTGTGTGAATACATATACCTATACTCTCCACCTCTCCATCTCCTCCTCACCCCATTCTAGCCTCCCCCAAAATTAACTGTGAACTGTTTAGATCACCCTGAAAATGGGGATGTTTTTTTGGTGCAAAAGTATCCAAAAGTAGTTGCCCAGTTCCTGCCTATAACACTTGGGAATCTACCATAGGCAGTGTGGATGCAGCTGGGACACTGTCATACCATGAATCCTACCTTCTATAGTTACATAATCTGTTTGCAAATTACCAAAACTCTAACTGAAAGCAGCGGTTTTGTATTTCTTTTGAATATGGATGTTGATGTCAGCACAAATCACCAAGGTGTTATGAAAAATGTTCATGAGCCTAGAAATAAGCCTCTGGAACATTTGATTTTACAATGAAAATTGCCAAACTGTGTGCCCTGTGACCTTTCTGAAGCCTGCTATCACTTGATAGAGGATTTTCAGCATGCAAAGGAGGCATAAAGATAAACAGAGAGAGAATTAATGTTTTAAAAAATCTTTATACTACTGTGGACCTGTATATTTATAGTAGTTTACTTCTAACTTTATTGAACTCCAGACTAGTATCACTATGAGAATGAGGAGGAAGGAAATGATGTGTGATGAGGACAACAAATGTTATACAGTGTATGTAGCCAGACAAGTACTCAATCAAAAAGGTCCCAGATTCCTTGCAATCCTCAGTCTGGTTCTATCTGAATCCACTAACTTTCAGTTAAGCTTTGATTAATTTTTGCATTTGAAGTCTGTGTAGTCACTAACAGATTTGAGCCCTTGTCCTTTATGGTGACTCTTTACAGTCACATGAGTCTCACCTTCTGCACAAGACCAGTAACAAATGACAGACAAAAAAAGCTCTCTGCCTGGGAGGTTGGAAACTCTTCACCAGCCCATATTGTCACTCAGTCAAGGTTGTGAAGTTTTGGTTTGATATTCTTCAGTGGTAGAGAGGACATACTGATTTATGGCACACAACTTTTCATGATCAGGGCAGAGAGGAGAAATCAGCTGCAAATCATGAAAACAAAATTGATGTTAAGTTTAAGCAGTGATTAGGGATTTAGTTCAATGTCTAAGGAAAACATACAAAATACTTCATCATTTTGGATTGATCTGAATGCAAACATCTCCAAACAAACTTGTTTCATTTTTTAACTTTTTAATTATTATAATTTTGCAGTCTTCTGAGTTACTTCTAACAAATGAAATGCTGTGCTCTGTTAGTCTAGAAGATAAACTTATTGTAAGCTTTTGTCTATTGAGCTTTTAATTAATTAAGAAACTGAATTAAAGATTGAAACTCATCAGCTGTGACTTTGTTTTTTAAATAGCTTTACTGCTTCAACTATAAAAAATTAGCAAATAGAACTGTATGTTATCATGATCCATGAATATTCCGTTGTGGTGCATGCTATTTTCCAGATGTCTCCTTGAGGATGGTATCTTACTCTTATGTTTGGATAACAGCTATAACAAACAAGAACCAATCCTTATTAAAGCTTCCTATTATTCTGCTATTAAATTATAATTCATATGATTTATAACCTTTTATATAAGAACCCTTCAATCATTCATTTGTTCAGGACTTGCTACTTTTCAGACACTAGTTAACAAATAAACATACTACTCACAAGATTGAAACACACTTTCCCTCTCCCCATTTTTTAGTTAATATAAACAATTCAAGGTATTAATCATATCCTTTTATCTCTCTTACTGGATTAATAGTTTCAGGTGTTACCTTCTTTTGAGGTCATAGTCAGCACTGGCTGCATCACATCAGACAATGTTCATTCACAGGATAGCAAACTTTTTTCACTTTGCTTTCCTAAGCCAGATTTAATTCAAATTCTTTGAGACACTTCCTGGTTGTTTTTTCTGCACTGGAGTTTACTCACACAGAAAACTGAATGGTAGAGAATGTCAGCTAGACAAAATGATCATCTAGTTAAGCTCTCTGCCTTCAGCTTGAATCAGCTCCTTCAAAATCATCATTCCCACATGGTTATTCAACCATCAATCTTTAAAGCCCTCACTAAGGGGAACTCACATTCCTAGGCTGTCTCTTGTGTTACTTAAATACCTATTCAAATACTTGGCTGAATTGCTGGCATAGTCACCTTTCTTAAGACCAAAAGTTTTTGCCTTTCAAATGAAAACTTTAATCATTAATTATACTGGAATTATATTTTATTATCATTAATTGGTTTTGGATTATATTTTTTTAGATTATCTACCAGCAGAAAAGCAAATGGAATATACTGCAAAATAAAACTGTCAGCAGATTAAATCCTTAAATAGGTGGGAGCTAAAGATGGTCAGGATCCAGAATGATCTGGCAAGGCATAAATAAATGAAAAAGAGCATTAGAATTTCATTCAAGGAGTTAACTGGCACAAATTAATGAACCTGAAAGTAAAACAACAAAAGTTAGTGCCTTCCCTCTGCCACTATAAATCAACCAAATGAAATTCCCTTAGAGGGACACACAGGTAAAGGATATGAGAAGATCCTGTATTTTCTCTTAAGTATTATTACATGTTAAATAATTTTGCACAATGTAACACCTCTTGATAATTTATGTTGACAACAAATCATGATAATGTCTGTAGTAGACAATAAGTAGGAAAATTAATTTTCTATTGCAAATAGAATTTTCTGCTGAATTATGACAAAGGAAAATTTGCTGCAATGTAATGAGATGCCTGAATGTCTGAATGATAACTGAGCATATGTTTTTTCCTTAAATGACTCTGTTTAGGCTATAGTATTTAATGTTTACACCTCACATAAAGACTTTCAATTCGCTGGAAGTTCCAGTTTATCTTTCCAGCTGGCTCATTTGCTACATTGTTCTACACTGTTCTTTTTTCCTGCAATCAGTCATTAATATTGAGCTTAACCTTTAGCAGAAAGAAAAAAATAACATGAAAAGCCATAGCCAAGGCTGGTCAGTCAATGTTACTCAAGTTATATTAGTCTGAAGCACCCATTCAGCTGAATCCTTCAACAGAGTCCTAATTACAAGCACAGAGACCTGCACTCTTTCATTCATATGAATAAGCACTGCTGATGAGTCTGGTCATATAGAATCTGTGAGGTCACTGAGCTGTAGACCCTCAAACAGCTCCTGAATCATGGTCAAAAGGCATCGCAAGGCAGTGCTAAACAAAGCCACTGATTTTCAAAAGGCTAATAGCATTACTAAACAAAGGTGATGTTGTTAACAAAAACAATATTGTCAGCAAAAAAAATCCCTTTTAACCAAAAACATTCTTTCCTGAGCTCAGTTAATTACAAGGATCATCAAGGGAAAAGTTTGTGGCTCACTGCCTTAAGGAGTAAAAACTGAAAGTATTAACCAAATTTCAGAAGATGATCATTATTTGGAGAAAAACATTTGGGAGAAAAGAGAGGCAAAAGGATAAGAGTTTTTGTTTCACATGTGAGGCATGACCAGATGAAAACAGGCTATGACGTTGTAAAAAGTCCTATTTCCTGCTCAAAGTAGGGTGAATTCTTAAGAATCAGAAGGGAAAGGCCCATGTGAGAGTTTCATACATTCATAGTTTCTGCGACAATAGCTCTTGATTCATTACTAGTTATTCATTCCTCTGCTTTCACTCACTAAAAATTTGGAAACTATTGACAAAGAGAAGATGGAGACAATTTTTTCACATGAATGCATTTTGTCCTTGGAAAGAGAGTCATGCAGTAATCCAGAACATTTTCTTCCCTCATTTTAACAGTCTTTTTTTAAACTGATCTTATTTTCTGCCCAGAAGCTACAAACAGCAGAAATCACTTTATGGGTGGGAAGACATATTTTTTGAGACTGACCTTTGGAGAGGGTCTTTTTGAATGGTGTGGCTGATGGCAGCAGACCTGTTGTGTGGGTAATCCCTCCTCATGGGATCAAGTCTTTGTCAGGACAGGATTTTTCTCTGAATTCTGGTGCATGACAACTTCTCTCACCCAGGGGAAAGGGACAACTTCTCTCACCCAGGGGAAAGGAACAACTTCCCTTTTTTTCTTACAGGAAAGCCAGAGACACAGATCATTACTGCCATTCTCAACATACAGGATCAGCTTTGAATACAAACAACACCTGGACCAAAAAATGACAAAGCATTATTATTATCAAGGAGCTGAAGAAAAGGCCAAATCAAAAAGTCAAGTCCCTCTAGAAATGAAGAACTCTTCATTTCTACCAACACTGGGATCAATAGCAGAGTTTGTACCATGCTTGCATGCTGCCTACCACAAAAAGGCTCTGATACACTGATAATACAGAGATATATTAACCTTATTGACATAGCCTGTAACAACCAAGTAATTGCTTATTGTCCTTGTTCTGTGATAATTTCACCCAGGAATCATGTCTGTGAGTGTGACACAATGTGCTTTTCCTCCCATAAGTCTTCTAAGTTCTTTCTTAACAAGTGCATATGTGAGTGATAACTCACACACTCTTAAAGTACATTTTGGCTGTAGTGTGGAAATGATGCTTTCACAAATGCAGTAAGATTTTAGGAGAAATATAGAAAAACTTTTAATCAGAAGTTTTATGGACAGTTTTGGTTAAGTGAAATATAATTAATTGTGTTGTACATAATTAGACCCTGACTAGGGCATGGCAGCTGGCAGTCTTCTGCTCACAAAAGGTTTTGTGGGATCATTTATGGTTATGATTAAATGGTTAAAATTAGAAGAGATCTTTCATCCTGTATGTACTGTTGTGGATTAACCTTAGCTGGCAACTCACCCACCAGTCACTCCCTCACTCCCCCAGTGGGATGGAGAAAAGGATCAGAAGGACAAAAGCGAGAAAATTCGTGGGTTGAAATAAAGACAGTTTAACAGGTAAAGCAAAAGCCACACATGCTGGCAAAGCTGAACAAGGAATTCTTTCAGCACTTCCCATGGACAGGCAGTGTTCAGCCACCCCCAGGAAAGCAGGGCTCTATCACCCATAGTTACTTCCAACAGTGACTATGTTTGGAGTCACTGTTGTGACTATCACTCCAAACGTCCCACCCCTTCCTTCTCCTCAGCTTTTTATGCTGACCATGACACCATATGGTGTGGGATGTCCCTTGGGTCAGTTGGGGTCAGCTGTCCTGGCTGTGTCCCCTTCCAGCTCCTTGTGTACCCTCGGCCTCCTCGCTGGTGGGGTGAGGAGCAGAAAAGGCCTTGACTCTGTGTCAGCACTGCTCAGGAGTAACAAAACATCCCTGTATTACCACACTGTTTCCAGCACAAATCCAAAACACAGCCCCATACAGCAACTATGAAGAAAATTAACTCTGCCTCAGCCCAAACTAGCACATGCATGACCATACCTACATTTGAGAAAGACTTCCAATCAGCCAGTTAAAGGGATAGAAAGAACAGCTCCCAGAGCTAGAACAAAGCACAAATCCATGTTGAAGTAATGCACAATTTATTTACCACTTTACGTTGGGGTCCAATAACCATCCTAACTATGCAAGGGTATTTGGCTAGAATTTGTCCTTCCAATAACAAGTCTTGAAGCAAAGAAGGCACACAACCTTCTTGGCTTGTAGTTATTGCTGGAGGCAAAACAAGGGGCAACCACCTGCATTATATCTCTTCTAAAAACCATGCAATTACATAATATTGTTACTCTTTTACAAATACCATTTCTTCCCTAAGTTTTGGTATGTCCCCAGCATGAGGAGACCTGCTTGGTGAAGTACTTGCTTGACAAACCAAGCCCAAGGAATTCAAATACTTGGGCTTTGCTGAAAAGTGCAATAAGAAAATGTGTTTATCAGCGGTGCCACTCTGTGCAACCATACATTCCTCAGAAATTCTGGTTCACATCAGTTCCATAGGGCCCCTAATTCATCTGTAGCTAATGGGTAATATTTACTGGTACTCACAGAATTAAATGACTGGATACTGATCTCAGATTTGGTTCACCATGACTCATAGGGGCTGACCTGTCAGAGCAGACACCGTGCAGGTACAAACTGAAGCACTACACTGAAAGTACAATAGCAAAACTTTAAAAGGGCGTTACCAAAATTGGTGACTTTCTTACATATACATACTTTCATACATTCTTTTGCTGGTTTTTTGGTTTCAAATGGGACTGCCATTTCTCATCCAATATATCTGTGGTTAAAACCATAATATCTGGTGACAACCGGATCATAAAGGAAGCACTCTTGGAGGCAACAAGGAGATGTCAGAGATCCCAAAGGAAATGTTTCAAAGATCAATTTTGCTTATTTTAGAGGAAGGTATGGTCTCAAGAAGTCTAACTGCAAATTTATTTAATATTGAACAGACCACAGGTCAATACTTAAAGGAATAAGGGGAGTTAACTTTCTATTCAAGGAGGTGCCAAATGGCAAAACTGAAATGGTTGTATGCAAACGTAGATGTATATATCTATGTGACAAGCCACTTCTGTCATGGCATTACAGATCATTCCAGCACAAGTTTGTTGCAATAAAGAGATTTTGACCTGATTAGCCACCTGGCAAATGCCAGAAAATTCAATGCCAAAATTCATAGTGTGATTCAAACGTAGTTTAAAAAGTGAATGGATATGATAAAAGAATAATATTCCACATATTAGTATCTTCTCTTTTTATAGAATGTTATCCAATTATTTCTCTTTTAATATTTGATCAGTCTGAGGCACATAGTGTCAAGAAAGTATATGCAAAGAGAGAAAACGTACATGCATTTATTCAGCATATCCTTTCATATCTACAGAATTTATTATTCATATTGCCCCATTCCTTTAACTGTGGTAGGTGATTTCCAAACACTGAGCTGAAGTGAGTCTAAGAACAACAGCACCATCATATTTCAAAGAAAAGCCTGTGAAGGGAGGCAAAGGGATATAACATATAATATAAACCAAGAACTGGAAAACAATTATTCTTTCTGTTAAACTCTATACTGTACGTCATTATTAGAGATGCCTATTGACATTGATATCTCCCCTGCTTGTGTTCAGACCTAAGGGGCAGGAAGGCAGATTAAGGATGTTATCCCAAGGACCCAGACAGTTCAGACTTGTGGGGTGATCTTTAGAACATCCTGAAAACAGCTAAGGAAAGAACTGAGAATAAGAAACTTAATTTTTGTCTGAGTGTTGTTGTTGTCTCCAAATCTTTATCACCTTCCTTTTAAACTCTGCTTCATTTTATCATTGTAGTGAAACAAGTTTGTTATATTGAACAGGGCCTACACTCAATTTTTCTGATCCTCTTTATATGTGCTTGATTGCAACTAATTGTCTCATTCTCAGTCCTATTGAATGCTAATAAGAAGAAAATCTCAAACCCTGTCACCTGCAAAAGGCAGAGCTTTAAATCTGAAATGTAGTTTTACAGCTCAGATTCCTATTAATTGCAGAATACAATGTATGCTGCCATTTCCTTATTGTTGGATAAATTCAACGGACCTGAAGGTCACCATAGCTATTCACAGCACACCTGGCTAGTGGCATAAAATTACACAAAAATACACTATGTAATGGATGCACACACAGCATGGAATAAATTACAACAAAAAGCTAGGAAAAGTCTTCTAAATTTATTTTTAAAAATCTAGTTTTCAAGGAATTTCTCTTCCCATTTTGTTTCTAAATGTAAGTCCCTCCACTCACCAGTAGCCTTTTCATAATCCTTATTCCACTCTGTCCCTATAATGGCTGGTGGCCTTGCCTCAGTTCAAAGGCCTTTCCTCAGCTGGAAACATTTTCTAAAATAGGAAAAAGAAGTTGTTTGATTTTTAGCTGATTACCTTAGAAAGGGAGGAAGGAGGAGGAGGAAGAAGGTAAAGGAAGAAAGAAAAATGAAAGATTCTTAATATTTTACCCATACTGAAATAATCTGGTAATTCTAAAAAGCCGGTATTTTTAACATGCTCTCTCTGCCTCAAAAGCACTGCAAGTAGTAGCTTGCCTTGAAGCATAAATGTTGGGCTAGAAGCCAAAGAACCAGCTCAAAAAACAGAAGGTCTGTCAATGCTCAAAGAAAAATCCCAGCCCTTTACTGAACTGATAAAATGCCATCCCTTTTCTTTTCCACTTCCTCTGTGGAAATTCCTTTTCTTTTTCACCATCTTCCAATTGAGCCTGGCTATTCTTCTCAACCTCTGAGCTCCAATGCGGTTTGTCTGTCCTTCTGTCCCTCCCCTCCTTAGTGTGTGATCTCAGCCACCTTTGTGTCTCCCATTATCAGCCCCAGCAGCATCTCTGCTGTGCTTTGACTGGCAGCACAATCAGAGCTTGTTCTCTCTGGGATGCACAATGTGCTCTGGGAGTGGACCCCCTTGCATGAGGAATTAGACCTCAGCAACATCAAAGGGGTGCAGGAATAGCTGGCAGAATCCATGGGCCCCATGACAGGCATCTACAATAACCGCTCACCATCCAGTTGCCTTTCAAGGTTTTTGGAAAAGCAAGGAGGGATAATGAGAGTTTGCCAGACAAAAGAAGGAAGAAAACAGCATTTGCCGTTGCTGAAAGGAAGCATCAGAGCACCAGGGGAACTGAGAATGAGTGTAGAGTTTGCAAGGCAGAAGTTTGAAAATTCTCCAGTTTACAGGGAGGCCTTAACAACAGAGCTCAGAGCAGATGTGGTCACTGTGAGGTGCTTTGACTGGATCTCTTTTTGTATTTTGGCACATCTCACTTGAGGCTATCTCAGATGTTTAGCAGTCTCCATCTCTAAGACACTCTATATCTTTCTGATTACAAATTTTCGGTATACACCCCTGATGTTAAGCAGAGCGTGAAGCCTCTCTGATAGAAAGGTTAAGGTTTGAAAGCCTATGTACCTTGTCTTACAGGGAGGTCTATTGATCTATTGGTCTACCTGTTTCAGATCAAATTTGAGAACTGTCCTCACCCAGATCAAACTGCTAAGTCACTCTTCCCTCATTCATAACATATTTTAACTGCAATAATCTCTGTTGTGCTAGGGCCTTCTCAGAAGTGGTGTTTGTATCTTCTGGGCTTGTTTCTAAGAGTGGGGAATAGGGACATGATGCCAGGTGCAAAAGGGAAGAAAATCAGAAGGAGGAGAGGCAGGGCTGATGTTTGGTGATGGCAACTGCCCATAGCCCACAGTTTTCGAGGATGCTCTGAACACAGCATAAGCACAGACAGGCCTCAGCAGAACTTCCCAGATGGATCTGGACATCTTCTGGGGTCAACTGAAACTGTGCATTTGTAGCACAAACAGGGTGCACAGTACATACTGTAAACACAGGTAGCAGATTTAGGTCAGTGTCTCTATCAGTGCAAACACAGGCAATGCATAAGCCTGGTGCTCTGGCGTAAAAGTGAGGATAAGAGAGCTCTAAGTTTCCCACTTCCATACTTTCCCTTAATCTGTGTTGCAGGTGTGACACAGCTGCTTTAATAACATCTCCTGCATCACCATAAAATTCTAACTCAGCATATTAAGGATGGTAAAAATTGGATTAGGGTTATTTTGACATGTAGTGCTATATGTTTTACTCATCATGAGTACTACCACAGGTGAGGTAGAGACCTTTCAGAATGGGTGGAAATAAACCTGGTTCAGAGACTGAACAGATCAAACTATTTGTGTGAGTTTGTGTGAGCAGTAAAATTGTAGATGGTACAGGTTTGCACATGTCTGTGAACCAAATTAAGAAGCAACATATAAAACTTCCCAGAACCCATAAAGAAATAAAAAAAGCCTTCTCATGAAAACAAACAAACAAACAAAAATAAACAAAACAAACCCAAACAAACAAACAAAAACCAAAAAAAATAACCAGAAAAACCCAGCATTTTTAGGAAACTAAAGTTTCTATGCAGGAGAAACCAAACAAAAGGTGAAAGAACTGCCATTATGCAGCTGGTGGAAAAAGTGAACTTTTACGCTATTTTTATTAAGGTGATCGGATCCCACCCAGTAGTTAGGGAATAGCATAGTAGGCAGCTGAAAGAATTTTGTTAAGACACTTACTGGAAATAAACAGGGATGCTTCTTTCCCTTACAAGAAAGAAAAGAGAAAAAAATGTACTCTGCTTCACTCACTTTCCTCTTAGGAAAGAAGAAAATAAATATTTAATAATATCGATTTATCATTATCATTCTCTCCAAATTAGGTAATGCTTGGGAAGATTTTGCTCATAAATACCTCAAGATGCCTCCAAGATCAGAGTTTGCAAGATTTACATAGAAAAAAAATTGTATTTACCTCATCTAATCTTGTAATTTTCACTGAAAACATCAAGACCTTTGTAAAAGAGACTTTAATCCAAACCCGTCATGACAGACTATCTTCATAATCAGTGGTCACTCCAAGAGAAAAATTAATATAATGGCTGTTCAAGGAATAGGTGAATTTTAGGACAAGATGACCCAAGATGAGACAGCATCTCATCTACATCTACAGAAGGAGGCCTCAAATAACTAAACTTGCAGCTGCATCTACACAACAGACATTATCCTGAACAAACAGATGCCATCCAGAAAGTCTACAGATTATGGATTAGGTGAATTTGCTGGCCTTGTGTCACACCCAACCATTGTGAGCTGATGAATCTTGGACTTCTTGGTCTACTCAGACAAAAGCATTCCGGCTGAAGGAGAAGGCATTTAGATTAGAGCTGAACTCTTCAGTCCATCCATGCACCACCCTTTACTTAGGGCTTGAACAGGCCACAGCAATGCCATCTACAGGCATTACTTAATATCCACGTGTTAGATCCACACAGATGAGCAATCAGGTCAAAATGCATTTTTTCCTTGCTTCTGCATCATAATGTTCAAATTTTATGGTGGTAATGACTTGAGACCAATGGATTTTCAGTGCCCTCATGTTCTGGGTAACAAATTCAAGAAAGGAGAGAATGGCAAAGATACCAGGGTAGATCTTGCTAAAGCATTTATAAACACAGATCATTCTGTGGTCCACATCACTGTTTTTCCTACAACATCTCATATCCTTCAGAGTCAGACTGGCCAAAGAATTCACAACAAAACACAAAGTAAGAAACCAGATTTTCAAAAGAAATCCATGAACTGCAGAGACAGCTTTTTAGGAGGGATAGTCATAATGTACCATTCTCAGGAGGCAGAAGCATCCTTCTTAAAAATTATTGTAGATGCTGTAAAACTTGAAACTTGGCCAAAAGTAGTGAGGTTCATGACTTTTGCTTCAGATGAAAGAATTTAGTGACCTTAAGCAAGATGACTCATGGACCTAGAAAAAAGAATATCACCTCCTGAAACACCGACACCACTGAGATTGTCCTTGGAGGTCTTCCCATCCAGGCAGTGATCCCAAATAACCCTGCTCCTTTTATGCAACGTAGCATCCAGGGCTCAGGATGATAGACTGCAGGCCATATGCTAGATCTTTGAGTTTGCTAAAAATAGGACATTTTTCTATCCTGCTGGGGACAAGTCTGTATAAATGTGACCAGAAACCTGGCACAAATCCATAAGGCTGAGATGAACAACTGAGGTCCTTCCTTCAGGCTTGTCAGGCAGCAGCCTAATCAAAACCCTCTAAGGACAGGAAGGGGGTTGGAACTGCTAGCTAAGTTTATTTTCTTTCAAATGTGCCCTTTTACTCTTTGATTGCTGTTTCTTTTTACAGTAATATACATATTTCAGCCATTATTTTCTCTGCACCTCCTTCCCTTTCTCTACTGGCAGTGCCAGCATTAGACATCAAGCCTAAAAGATTTCAAGAGGTTAGAAAATGCTAGAGTACCTGTGCATACAGCTGCTACCTCCTTCCTTTGCATTAGCACCTATCTCATGTTTAATAATAGCATAGACCTGTATCTGAAATTCACTTGGAAGATATCAGAAAAACACCAATTATTTTTGAGGGACATAATCTTCCTTTTGCTGACACTCCCTAAAAGACCCATCCTGCTGAGATTCTTGGAGGGTTCTCAGACAAGTGCTGCCATGCTGAGCTCTGTTTCCTGAGCACTGTTATCACCAGTCTGTCTGCTATCTGGCCAGATTCCTACACAGCTGATGTCCCTGTCTCTGTACTCTTGAACATGCTATGGGAAGGCTGTAAAACAGCCTGTGCATGTGTCATAGGTCTTGATGTTACTCCCTGCTCATGCAAGCAAGGCCAGTTTTATAGCTGCTCCCTCCCAGTAATAAGAAGTGGTGCTGCTGCACAGAAAGCAAACTGTCCATCAACATTTTCATGACCAAAGGGGTCACTCACTTTTCTGGGTTTAAGATGCTCCTCTTTCCACACTGTTGTCAGATCCTTGGCCTGCTCCCCATCCAGGCTTCCACTGGCATGACTGGATATCAGCTACACAAACAGCTCATTGGCATCCAGCACAGAGGTGGAGGTACCAACGTTTTTGGAGGAGGGAGGAGGAAGGGGCAGGAGCACCAAACTGGATCAGCTGCTATCAGAAGAAAAATTTGCTTCATCAGTGACTGATCTACTTTATGATGCAGCTCATGCACCCACTACTACCTCAGTGTTCATTTGCCCTTGCTGGGGCTGTTCAGCCTAGAAAAGACAAGGTTCCAGAAGGCTTTATAGCATTTTGCAGTACCTAAGGGACTCCAAGAGAACTGGACTTTTCACAAGGGCAGTGGACAGGACAAGGGAGAATGGATTTTGGGTGAAATTAGATTAAGTTTAGATTAGATATTAGGAATAAATTCTTTACTGTGAGGGTGGTGAGGCACTAGAACAGGTTGCCCAGAGAAGCTATTGCTGTCCCACCCCTGGAAGTGTTCAAGGCCAGGTTGGACGGGGCTCTGAGAAACCTAGTCTAATGGAAAGTGTCTCTGCCCATGGCAGAGGGCAGGAAATAGATGATCTTTAATGTTCCTTCCAACACAAGCCATTCTATGATTCTAAGATTCTTTAAGATTCCTCACTACCTTGGTTGTGCCAAATGTCACATCAACTCTTTGTGCTGCCATGACTGAAATGAGGCCATAGAAAGGAGAAAGAAGAGAAGGCAGGAGTGATTTTTTTTCTTTTTTTTTTTCTTTTTAACCTTTACTCCTTTTTTCCTCTGAAATCACTTTGATAATTCAAAGTAAAAAACCCTCATGACTGCTGCAGAAACAGACCTTTGTTTTCCATCTTAAAAAAAGATCTAACCTAAAAACCCCTGCAGATACACAAGATTAATTTTCACTACTTTGTTTCATACTATTTATAAGCAGCTCTTGCTGAGTTTTGGATTTTGTGGCTCAGACTGCTGGCTGTAAATGCTTTCTTGTCCGCTCCTGAAGCCTGATTGATGAGCGCTCCTAGCCAAATAGCAGCCTGTATCAGCAGGCCCAGGCTTGCAGGCTGGAACAGGGCTCGCAACACTTGTTTTGAATTCCTGTTTTTACACAGGAACACACTTCAGAAAAGGCCTTGGTGCATAAGCAGAGACAGCATGAAACCTTCAACTTGGGTCCCTGTGCCCATGTTTTGCAAACCTCAGGCAGATACCAGATGAGATCGGGCAAAGAGCATGGAGGACAGAGGTTGTTGGGGTTCCTTCCCACCTGCCATGTAGCCCTGGCAGAGGGGCCCTGGGGGAGAGGCACAGGGTTCCACTGCTCCTGGTCAGCCTCGTTCCCCATTGGTTGTTTTGTGTTCCCCTGGGCAAGGTCCCATGATTGAGCAGTTCCTCAGCAGAGCCCGGTCATGCGGCTGGAGAAATAAACATCTCTCTGAAACATCTATCAAGAATCGGTCCATACATATTTCTTTCCCATTGGCATCCTTGTTTGATACATCGTGTCACAGAATCCCCACTGTAACAAATGGTGGAGATTTGTGAGCAAAACGATCCCCGATCCCTAAGCGACTGATTTGTGAGTAAAGAAACTTTGGATTCCTCTTCTTGTTTTTGTTTTGCTATTCCATATCTAAACTATGGAGAAACCGTGAAAAGACTCTTGGCTCTCCGAGCCGCATATGGACATTTATCTCAAACTTGAAAAGATTCTTGAATAACGATTTGTAAATTTTAGCTTAATTCAAGCTCAAGAGGAACTGAAACACTTCCTGGAATGGTTGTTTAAGAACTTTTTCTATGTTTCTTGGGATTTAATTCTTACCAAAGACTTTTGGAACACCATTTGGACACAGTTAATTTTTGAGTCAAAATATATGCCGATGGAAGAATATTTTCATGAATATTATTTAATTACCAAGACTGTTGAGCAATGTCAACTGTGTCCTTGCAAAGGGAAGCCTTGCTCAGGGACCATACAGCCTCGCCCATGTGGACCGAGCGCTCTCTGAGCAGCAGCGAGGCAGTTCCCGCACAAGGGCAGAGCCAGGCGAGCTGCAGTGTTGGCAGTGGAGCAAGGCATGGAGGGAGTGTCGCGACCCGGCGGTGCCCACCCGGCCCTGCACAGGGCGTGGTGGAGCGAGCCCCATGAACGCCCGGCTGAGAGGGGCAGTGCGTGGGTGGCAGCTGGTGGCGGTGGTGGTGGAACAGAGCCACGCCTAGCCAAGACACACGCTGGAGCAGGGCGTGGGGGAGTCGTCGCTCGGGGGCCCGGCCGAGATGTGGGTGCAGCGCCAGGCATCAGCAGAGAAGCTGCGACCAGAGGAGGCGACGCACGGAGAACTGAGCGGCGCAGCCCGGCCCGGCCCGCGCAGCCCCGAACGCGACCCCGGGAAGAGCGCGCAGGCACCAGCAGCCCCGACAATTCCAACACGGGAGCGACCGAAAGAGAGAGCAAAGACACAGCGAGACAGAAAACAGCAGCCACTCGGAAAAAGGAAAAGATCATCGTAGCTAAGGTTTTAGGAATAGTAAAATGGTATAATGTTAAACAAAATTATGGTTTTATAACGAGACGTGACAACCAGCAAGACATATTCATTCATAGAACTGCTATTAAAAAGAATAACCCTGAAAAATACATCTCAAGCTTGGGAGATGGAGAGGTGGTGGAATTCAAAATTGTGCAAGGTAGAAAAGGGTTACAAGCAGTGGAGGTCACTGGGCCTGATGGTGTTTCTGTAAAAGGCAGTATATATGCAAAAAATCATAGTCATGTTAGACAATATCTCCATTGTAGGCCCCCCCTACAGTCTCCCTTTCCTAATCCCACCTTTCCCCTTTATCCTATATCCTATTACCCCCAGTGTATTCCCAATCCATTTTTCCACCCATGGTTTCCCTCACAAAACCATACCTTTGCCAATTGTTTCCCCAAAAATCCCTTTCCAATGCCAAGTGGGGGATGAAAAGGGGGAGGGAAGAAATTAAACCCTCTCCTGCATCAGTTTCCCCACAAAGCATGCCCAGAGAGTCCTGTCTCCCTTCTGTCAGTCTTAAGATGTTCCGGAGAATCTGTTTGAACATTTAAAGACTCAGGAGGGTGGCTTATTTTGTTTTAAAACTGTTCTTGCTATGTTTATCCAGTTGTTTTCAATGTTAAGTTTTAAATCTCTTTTGTTAAAAATAAATGGGTGAAATGTCGGGCTCCCTTCCCCCCTGCCATGTAGCCCTGGCAGAGGGGCCCTGAGGGCACAGACACGGGGTTTCCCTGCCCCTGCTCAGCCTCGTTCCCATCGGTTGTTTTGTGTTCCCTGCGCGGGCAGAAGGACCCTCAGGTCCTGTGATTGAGCAGTTCCTCGGCAGAGCCCCGGCCATGCGGCTGGAGAAATAAACATCACTCTGAAATATCTATCAAGAATCGGTCCATATATATTTCTTTTCCACGGGACTCCTTGTTTGATACATCGTGTTACAGAATCCCCACTGTAACAAGAGGTATTGTCTGGAAGAGATGGTCAAGCTGAAATCCAGTGGAGCAGTGGGAAATGGGCAGAATTCAGACACATGGTACATACACAAAGCTTGTAATGGTCTTTCTGCTCAATGCATGATGCTCACACATCAGCTTGTGCACTGGAAGAAGTGGGAGTCAACTGAGCGAGCTGTGCTCTGGGGTGTGAAACTTGAACATTCCTAATATGCGGGCAAGTAGGATCAGACCTGGGAGAATATTTCTCCCAGTTCTGCACAGAATAGCTAATGTTGTAAGCAGACATCCCAGATTAAAAGACAAGGTAGTTCAGTAAAAAATCTATATGCTCCCTCTTTCTGTCTCTTCCCTCAACCTGGAATGAATCTCAGAAATTAATAAACTGAACAAGAGTTCTCAGCAGTAACTGGAAATACAAGGTGTTTTGGAAAGAGGTGTTCATTTGTACCCAGCATAAAGAAATCTGTCAATACATTGAGTGGCCTTGAGTTAAAATTTTTATACCACAGTCTAATTTATTTCCTCTGAAACAGGGCACTAAACTTGGAAAGAATGTCAATAGGAGGCAACAAAAATTACTGAACTGAAGTTTCAGCCTGAAGGAGTGGTAAATGTAAAGAACTGCTATGCAAGGAGCACCTGGCTCAAATGTCACGCTTGCCCTCCTTTAGCATCTAGCTCTGATTTATGCAGATGCATAAAATGTCCTTTCCTTGTTTTCATAATCATCACAATGTCTGAGCACTCCCAAGTGCCTTATTCTATGCCACTTTTCCCCACTTTTTAGGTGGGAACAGAGATAGTAAGACTCACTCGAGATTCCAGGGACAAAGGCAAGGACTGCCCAAATACTCACTGCACACTGAAATTAAGCAGCTCTTCCCTGAAGTGGGTACTTAAGAAGTCTCCAAGGACTCCAGTATGCAACTGTAATGGAGCATTAGTTACAGCTTAACTCTAATAGAAAATGGTTTTAAAGATTCACTGGATTATTTCTTAATACTGCCTTGCCTCAATGGCCCTGATCTTCGGTGTTATTTATAAAACTTATTCCCACTGGTTTCAGTGGGAGGTATTCATCTAAATAAAGCCAAACTGCTGAGTTCTTGAGCAGTGCCCTATGCCTGTGTCTTATATCTAGGAAGATGGACACGTCTGTCTCTAATAGCACTCAGGACAAAGATGTTATGCTTAATCAAAAATCAGCCTTTACTTTCAGACTACTTTCTGGAGTTTTTGCTCTGTGCACTGCAGTACACTTCCTCTTCTGTGAGAGCATAAATCAGTTTCAGACCCAGCAGGCAGCATCTTCACTTAAGTGGTAGCAGTAAGAGAAGGGAGAAGGCGAGAGGAAGGCCAAGTGGTTCAGCTTTAAGTAGCATCATCCAAGCCAGCAGAAACAGCAGGTTTTGGTGTGTCACGTGCCTCACAAAGTACTTTGTTTGGTTTCAGCACACAAAGTCTGTATTTGTGCCAGTAAATCAGAGCCCAACATTTCTGACAACAGACTGTTCTCAGGGACGCAATGCAGTGTATGTTACCTTCCCTGTGTACCCACATTTTTGTGGAGGACTGTGCACCTGTTCCTCACCTTGCAGGAACTGCGTAGCCAGAATCAAGGTTATGATGTCTTTTGGGGTGGGGATTCCCTACATATGTCACAGAAAAACTCTGTATGAGTCTAGCTATCAGGACTGAACTGTGTGCCTCTTATGTTAGCCACCTTCAATCTATGCTGAGGCATTATTTAATAATGCAGTTGTCAAAATGAAATTCCAAACCCAAAAATGCCAAGTGCTGCTAACAGTATCTGGGCTTAGAGTTGTGTTAAGATACCCAGGTATTTATTACAAAGAAGCTTATGTGGTTTTCTCCCTTTGTCCACCTGTGGAGAACTGTGTGGCAGTCCTAGTGCCTGCTTGCAAAGTCAGTTGAAACACTATTATTAATTATGGCAATTATTCCTAAGTTCCTTTTACAGCAACATATTGATGCTGAAGCTCATGGGGGAAAGCACTGCTGCTGCCTGAGGAACCAGAGGACAGGTGGGAACTGCTCCATTCGCACAGATGGCTCTACGAATGCTGATGCACGGCTGCTTTAGTTACAATCCTTTTTAAAAGTTTGATGATACACATAAGGAAATCAAACCATGACAAACTATTGGTAGACAATGAAAAGGATTTGACAGGAGCCAGGGGAGACCTTATAACCCGGATATACACACTGCGCACATCTCATCTTCATATTGAGGTAAGACTTGGGTATGAACCAGGCTGTTTTTCCTTACTGATTGTTTCCCACATCCTGATTTTAATGCACAGGTGTTATCCAACAGATTCTCAATCTGAGTCTTTGGAGCCCAGAGCTTTGAGCATGCTGGGTGATGCATGCTTAGACCCAAATACACTCAATGAATTTAAGGTTTATTCATCAGGCACTTTTACTTCCTGTAAGATGGGACAGTCTGGGGCAGAAGGGACAAGGTATCCAGGCAGGAGCTAATTCCTGCTGTAACACCTCTGCATGAGGATCTTTGGTCTTCATAATGGAGTAAGAATGAAACCAGCTTAGAGAGGCACATGGCTCTGATGCCAGCCAAGCTTTGCAAGAGGCACAGACATTGTATGCAGATGAGAAGGCTAAATACACCAGGTACTGGTGACACTGAGTGAGGGAACCCAGACAAAGTGACACTCACATGTCACCAGAGAACAGAGCTGGTCCTCACTGATGAGATGCAGAAGCTGGAAGTTTCAGAAGAGGAGTAATTAAAAAAAGGCAGTTTGGTGGCAGATTGTGCCTTTAAAATGGGAGGGAGGGAGGGAGGGAGGGAGGGAGGGAGGGAGGGAGGAAGGAAGGAAGGAAGGAAGGAAGGAAGGAAGGAAGGAAGGAAGGAAGGAAGGAAGGAAGGAAGGAAGGTCAACTGCTACAGTGATTCTCCCCTCTTTCCTCTGCCACCCTCCTTTACCCACAGAGAGATGGGATTTCAGTGGCAGGGTGTGTGACAGCTCTTGGTCTTGCCCAGGTAAGGAGCATCCAGACAGGACAAAAGGCATGAGACAGACTTCTTCCAGTGGTTTCATCAGCCAGTGGGAACAAGCTGTTCACCAAGGATAGTAAGAAGTCAAAGGAGAAAAAACACTCAAAACAAACAAACAAACAAAATTGTCAGGAAATATTCTGTGGCAAAACTGCAAATAGCTGCAGATGCAAATACTGTGGGAAACTGCATTTAGCTTCTTTGCATACTTTTACTGGTCACTCACTGTTGTGCTATTTTTAATAAACTATTGCTGTGTTCTTTACTGTTAAAACTTATTTTGTTTTTTATACTCTGGAAAGAGATCTTTCTCTAAAGTCGCTGAGGACACACTTTTTTTTTAAATGGCAGTTCAATGCCTGCAGCAGTCAAAGAGACAAGTGAAGCATTTAGAATTATTAGGGAAGACACAGGGAGAGTGTTCTCTCCTTGAGTCCCTGGATAAATTCACAGTGTGACATTTCCTGAATATGGCATGCAGCCCTGCACATCTTCAGACAGCAAAGATGCAGAGGAGGGCAGCAGGGATGATTTTGGGGCTGAAATGTGGTGAAGGAAAGAAGTGGTAGAAAGGAAATGGTAGAAAACCATGAATGGTATGGGAAAGGTTCAAACCTGGTTGTGTGGTAAAGTATCTGGCAACAAATTTTAACTGATGTTAGCATGGCTCAAAATTCAATTGCAGAACTTAACTGTTCCAAGTATTTATAGAGGCCAAAACTGTGAAGGCATTTGGAGGGGAGAAGGGAAAGAGCAGTAGCTGGTCAAGAGGCAATATCCACCCCTGGAAGTCTTCCAAACTGGTGAGGCATCACATGCATAAACTCTTCCTTACAGTCCTCTCAAATATATCTCATTCTCCCCTTTCTGATATATGCTAACAAAACATCTTCATCATTTCTCTTATACACCAACAGAGACAACAGCTGGGCCTCTTAAAAATTTCCGTCTGGCCTCTTTCTTTTCCCATCTTTTGAGGAAATGATGTGTGTATTGGAAGGGGTGTCCATCAGAGCAGAGCCAGAATGGCACCTGGCAGACACGTCCTTACAGCTTCACCCTGAGAATGGTTCTTGAGCACTCAGAATGCAGCCGTGAAACCTGTTGGCATCCCAGCGGAAAGGCTGATGTGTCCCCATTTACTGACACGTGTTTCTGCAGCTGATGACCCCTATGCCTTCTCCAGCTCCCTACTGCTTCTACATCTGCTGTAGGGAGAGGTCCAAGGTCTATCCAGTGCAAAATGGAAATGATGCTATTAACCAGAAACAGAGTCTGAAGGAAGAACTAGAGAGACTGAGTGCACAGCTTAAAACTCTGCACCGTTGCAACATCATACATCTGCAAATACTCTACTTGCAATACTGTATGCCCTCCCCATATCAAAACCAAACAAAAAATACCTTGGCTGAAAAAACTACCTTGCTTTGTAATTGCTTGCACCACCTGGAAGTATCATGTATGCAAGATATGTTCCCTGGCTATTAAGAGAAACATCTCAGGCCTCTGAGACAGCAAGACCTCCCCATCTTATCTATGGTTGTGGTATTTCATCCAGCAGTGAGCAGACAGATGACAGAATTATAGAATTGTTAGGGCTAGAAGGCACCTCTGGAGATTATGCTGTCCAATCCCTCTGGCAGGGTCACTAAGAGCAGGTGACACAGGAATGTGTCCAGCTGGGTTTGGAACGTCTCCAGAGAGGGAGACTCCACGACCTCCCTGGGCAGCCTGTTCAGTGCTCTGCCACCCTCAATGTAAAGAAGATCCTCCTCATGTTGAGGTGAAACTTCTTGCATTTCAGTTTATGGCCATTGCCCCCTGTCCTGTTGCTGGACACCACTGAAAAGAATCTGCCACCATCCTCTTGGAAATTTATATGCACTAATGAGATCCCCTCTCAGTGCTCTCCTCTCCAGACTAAACAGGCTCAGCTCCTGCAGTCCCTCTGCATAAGAGATGAGGAGCACTCTCTTTTTTAGTTAATACCTACTGTGCACTTTCCTGCCCAGGGTAGTCAGTGTTAGTGATGCTCAGTGTTGAATAGCTTTGATACATACAAGGATGATGTGATTTTTGCATAGGATTTGTTATTATCCACCCCAAAGGCAGATTCCTCAAGTAGTGCCAGTTGGCAGGACAGTGAACTTCCATTATACTTAGCTGCAAAGACGTTTTTCTGGGCTACATGAGACTTTGTGTACAAAAATTTATCAGTTTGGGGGGTTGGGGGGTGGTGGTGGTTCTCTCTTAAGGAAGATTGTGGTGCTAATTACAGGTATCAGAAATATACTTAGATCTTATGGTTTATCTTCACATCAGAAAGAGAGCAAATGAAGGGGATGGGGGAGATTAATTTGTCCTAGCATTTATTTAAGCATCTTTCATTGATTTATAGTCCAACTACAGACAAAAAATTGACTATGCCATAAACATGGAATCAGTTTTGAGACACTTCAATCAGCTGTCTCTTTTTCTTACACTTCTTTTTCTTTTCCTTTCTACTGTAAGACTGTAATTTTCTTCAGGATTTTGATTTTGTTTTCTTTTCTCTGTACAGCAAATAAGACAGTTGTGGATAATGACTAAGCAGTAAAGAGAATTTTGGCAGAAATAAAACCTTTTCCATATATGTACAAACATCTGCATTCCTGGCAGTTTGCATCTGCTCCTTGTTTTTGTGGGTTTTAATCCATATTCCCCTTAGCAGTTGCTTGGGACAACTTACTGAGAAAGAATATTTCTGTGTACCCCATCTTATATCTGCTTCATCATTTGCTCACAGAGCATTTGGAAGCATCTGTTGCACTGGTGATACAAAACCAATAAAATGTAAATTAATATTTATGCAAAATATTTTTGTTGTTCAAAGTGATATAGATACTTTACCCAGAAACATTCATGCTGAAGGTTTATCATATGCCTACACAGGATTTCCAATTAGGGAGCCTTTAAGTTCTCCATCAATGTCACATAGCAATCTGTGATTCGTATTGGTCTCTAGATTTCTTTCAAAGGGTCACACAAAAAGGTTGTAAGAAAGTGTTTACTTTAAGTAAGTGGTTAATTAATAAAATACCTCTCATGTCACTACATCTGCCCAAGCAAGGGATACATTGTGGTCTCCATGCATATGTTGTAATTCTGGGGACAGAACTTCTGTTACTGATATTTTTAGAATAAATACGAAACTTTAAATTATTAGTTATTAAAAAAAATGCTTCATGCTCCTGACCGAGAGGATCATTTTCTAGACAGTGTATTTTAAAGCAAAGCTAAAATCCAAGTATTAGACATGGAATATATGGAATGCAAAAGTTTATAATGATTTCTAATATTTACAATATTACTTTCCTAAAATAGTAATATAATCCAGCTACCAGTGAAGAGAAATAGTTTGGGGGTTTTTCTCTCATACAGAAGCTTTCCAATGTTAATCTTAGAATAAATATAACATTCTGTCTTTCCATCTGAGGAATTTGTAACTCAGAATTACTGTTTTTAGAGTAGTTTCCTACTGATGGTGGTAAAACTATAGTCAAAGCTGAAGATTATTTTTAAAAATCAGTCTAAAAGAGCCAGAAATTGTCAGGAAAAATTCAAGATCTAGTCTCTGCACTAATATTTATACTGATAGTGGTGAAAACAAATTATTTGTATTAACCCAAAGCAATTTGGCAGCATGTTACTTTTTCTGCTAAAAAGTCATATTTTTTCTGCCACACTGTCAGTAATCCAAAATCCAAAGAATCTAAACCTTTCATTTCACAACAAAAGAGAACAATCTTCCACCTTTTTGATGGCCAAGATAACCTTCTGAACAGCAATGAACTGTAAGCAATGCAGCCAGGTTTGCCTCAGCCAGAAGCAAAACTGTGAGCCATTATTTGCTCCTAATCATCCCTTCGGAAACTGGATACGCTAATTCCAATGTCTTCAAAGGAAATACAACGAAAATATGTTACTATGCAACTTAAGAGACTTCTGAAGATGAATTGCCCTAATTAAAGATAAAAAAAATCATGGAAATATGAATTAATATCAGTGCAAAATATTTCCTTTACCAGCGTCACAGCATTCCCTGTCACTGTCATGGCTGGGACTGAGTCCTTGCGGAGTGCACAGATCAAGGTCATCCCTCTGCTGTTACCTGGAGGTGCCAGGTGGCCATGGCATGTACAGCAACAATTGCAATGTCAGGGGACTTTTTATCATGTTGTTTGAAATGAAATGCAGCAAACACAATCTAAGTAGGCTGCAGGAGAGCAAAGAGCACTGTGCTCCCATCCCCGTGCCAGGTGCAGTCAGCGCTCTGGAAACGCGCACATCCACTGGAGCGCCTGGGAATGGGGCCAGTCTCTGAGGGCCTGGGACTGTCAATTTTGCTGCTGGCAGTGTGGGCTTTAAATCATCACAGGCACATACCAATCTTCAGACAGCTGCAACCTACAGCTTCGAAGGGAGAAGAGCTTCCCAAGTGCTCACCTGCAGGGTCTGGCAAAGATGGACTGTGTCCCCCACAACATGCATTATTAAGGGCATGACAGAGATAAGAAACAAAGACACAAGGGCCAGCTAACTCCTGCACGACATTCCAAATCCTGTATGAAATTACTGGGTATGTACTAAAAAATTCAGGGAGAACAGGGAAGCTCATTGTCACTACAAGAGCTGCCTAATTAATGTTCACTTTCCTCTGTCAAATTTTATATTCTGTTGCTCAGTTATGTAAATTGGGTAGCATTTTATGCTATGATTAATAGGTCCTTAAACAAGCAGATTTTACTGTTTGAGATAACACTGAGACGAGTCATTCTTGGGGTTTTTCTTGTTTGGTAAGGGTTTGGGTTTTTTCCCAACTAGCTATTTCTGCTCCAAATTATCTTTTCTTTCTTAGCTTTGAAAATTATTCTGACGTTATTCAAGATGGTATCTCTTACTAAGTATGGATTGCATGGCTCTGCATTTCATTCAAAGTCATGTTTGATATTTATCACAATAATTCCTCATTATGAGCAGAAAACTTAATTTATTGCACACAGTATGAATGTTAGTAATTTGAGACTGGAAGAGTCTTGATTTCAGAAGAAGTAAGACAAGAAAAAAATCTTATTGATTTTTAGTTAGAACTTGACATTACTGGTAAAAATATTAGTATCTTTGAAAGGAGAATTAAAAAATTGTGTTTGAGAATTTAAGTGAGAGATATCAAACAAAACTGATTATAATGGAAGCACATACTTCAACATTAGCCTGACTATCAGAGGCTGAGACAGCATGAGTATTGGTCAGAGTAAAAACCTATTGTAAACAGCCTAAGGCCTTCTTTTGCTTTGGGAACTGGACATGACTAGACAATGCTGGAATGCCGGAAGAACCAATTTTCCAGAGAAAAAACAATTTAATTTTGTGAGAACAAGTATTATCTTTAAGCATGTATTTATTTTAACTTAGATCATTATATAGTAATCAATACACTTATGTTACTTTTATCTAATTGATATACAAGTAGTAAAGGTTTTTCTTTGCTATTCTTTGCCAGGAACAATTTTTCCAGGATATTACAACCAGCTTATACTATACTACCAAGAAAAACATCTCCTTCTAGTTTCTTCTTCAAAGCATCTTATGTTTCTTGAAACACCATGAAACCTTCTACTAAAATAGCTCTTCACAAAACTTTTAATATCTTAAGAAAGAAATAAAGACCTTCTTGACATGCCAGTAGATGTATAAGTTGTAGCACATAATCTTGCTTTGTTCTCTCTTTAATAAGCACATACAATGTTCTCTGTAAAAAGTAGAATGAAAGCCTATTCAAAAGAATGTACTGTTAATTCTATAATATCAGTTATTAAACATAATCCATTTTATGACATGCCAATAATGCAGAATTTTAGAATAAAAACAAACTTTCACATCAAGTTTTTATCTGTAAGCTTCCAAAGGAGGCTATTTCCTGTCTGAAAATGAAGATAATTTGCCCATGGATTGTCTCATTTACATAACCTCCTCTCCTCATTGATTTAAGTATTTCCTCTTGCCTGTTGTCTCTATTTTTTTTAGGTTCAAAGGACTAAATTATTCCCTGAGGGAGCGCTAGCCAGGAAAACAAGAAGCCCGGAGGTCTGGCTGCACCCTCTATGTCCATGGTTCTAAGGGAGCCAGCAAGCTCCTCATCCAAAGGAGCTTGTCCTGGGCTAGGCTGTCGGGGCACACAGGCAGAGGCAAAGAATGAAGGAGGGGACTCTCTGTATAGGTTCCACAAGCAGGTTTACTGCTGGTGAAGGGACGAGGGATGAAGAGCCGATTATTGGACAGGGTCCAGGAATTTTATATTTGGGGCAGGAAAGGCAGGGATAAGGGATCCATCCAATAGGACAAGGTGAAGGAGGCAGGACTGACAATGAGGTAGCCAAAGGGGAAAACTTACAGGAGGAATTGCAGGAGGTAGCCAATGGGGTATTGAGTAACACAGAAACTTCTAGAACTGATACATATTTCACTAAGGAAAATGAATATACAAATTTATACATAAAAGAGGGAGGGGAAAACAAGAACCAATAAACATAAAGCAGGCAAATAACTGCACCAAGGGGTGATGGGATCTCACCCTCACCACGAAGGCAGTCTTTAAACATTGGTGCCCGACCATGAAATAGTAGCTGCAGGTGTTTCACCTGAGGTCAGCATGGTTGTCAGCCACTTGCACCACCCCAATTCCCTAGCAAGGTTTTTGGCATTTAGCTACATTGGAGCTTTTTGTTCTGAAGCAGTTTCACACACCTTTGTTTTTGAAGCTCCTAGAGGTGTTACTTTGCCCTTTCTCTTCTTTCAAGTAGTTCAAAACATGTCTTGGCCAACCTCCCATTCTTACCTGCTCCCTAAGTTCTCTCCGTAGATCATTTCACTAGTGAAAGGTCCAGCATTTATCCAGGTCTTAGTCAAGGTCCCCAAGGTCTCCAGACTGCACCTGCTGTCCTTTCTCCTGGTTAACATGTAAATCAGTCAGAGGCTGCAAGCACATTGAACACCAGACTGACTTTATTCTCATGCTCATGTAACTATTTGCTTATCCATTAAATGCTTTCCAAAAGTATTTTCATGTTTTGCAGCCTGATTTGCATAATGTTGCTGTAAAATCTTTCCTCTTTGTGGCTTTCCACAGGAGCTTCTCTTCCATCTTCCTCACATATTCCAAGGTCACAATGCCAGGGAGGTCAACTTAAAAAATAACAAAACATACAACAAGAAAGACATCTGACAATGAAGAATTTTAAAACCACATTCCCAATTCACTGGAATGAAAATTGGGATGATGAGAATGCCTGAAATTGTAAAAAGTGTATGCAATTTACATACAATTTTAAACTTTTAAAATCCATGTTTGCCTTTTCCTTTCATATACAGAACTTTCCACAAAAATTACAGTAGAGTCTCAAATCATGCACCAGCATTCTGAAATTATTCATCTGACAACACTCATACTGTCATGTGATAAACTCAGAAAGCTCAAAACTTGCCTCATGCACATGCTCAATAGTTTAGTTTTCTATGTAGACCTCTGGGGTTTCAGAATCTCATAAGAGACTTTTACGTAAGTTTTCTGGTACCTTTTTTTTTCATTAAGGCCTGTAATACTAAATGGAGTGGTATTTTCCAGTCTGAACAAGGAAGTGCAACACCAAGAGGAAAGGAATCATAAGAAAACAAAATCAAGATGACTTTACTCCAGAAAAGTGAAGGATTTGAGCATGAGTTAGTTTCTGATTTGATATAAATGCAATTGTCCATCACCAATAAATCCATAAATCACAAGCCGTATGTAATCATTTTTATAATAGATACTCAATTTTTAAATAGAATTATGGGAGAAGGATGCAATCTGTTTGTAAAGAAAAGCTTTGTCCAGGTCACACTCATCTTTCTTAGGTGAGTTGGTTACAGTGAACTCCACACTGAGTAGAGGCTGCATGGCTTGTCCCACAAGCAGGAACTTGTTAAAAGATATCAAAACTCTTCTGAAGACTCAGGCCTAAACACTGAGAAGCTCTTAAGGGATTATTCCTAAAGATAGAAAATCCTCAGGAGGGATGCTAAAAAGATCTTGTGAGAGACATCCCAGCAACAAGAAGAACTGGGAGAAGAACCTCTCAGGAGTGGAAAGTCTTCAAAGGCGACCCCTATTAACAAGAAACTTCAAAAGTGGGATATGACATGACGTGAAAATCCTCCCACTGATGTTGAGTGCTTTAAAGATAGAATCCCCTGAAGCGAAATGGAGCCTTTGAAGTGGCAGTATCAGCATCAGCTTTGGAATGCATAAAGGTGCAGTATACAGCGGGACCAGTGCGTCCCTGGAACAGAGCTCCCGGTGACAAAATCCACCTTGCTCAAGTCCAATAAGCCTAAAGGCCAAGAGGACAAGCAAAGAGAAACACCATTTAGCTGACCCTAAAATACATCTTTGATCTCTCCCAATTAACCTCATCAACATTGAAACAAAACTGAGATCAAAACAGTGGCTAATAGATAAAAAGAGTTGTCCCACAGAGCTGCATTACAGGTCTGAGTGGGGAAAGGTTCATCCTTTTGTTTTTCTTTAGTGTAAATGTAAGACACTGGATTGATTGAGACAATTTTTAATGTTTTTCTTATTCACAGAGGTTTAGATCTGTGATTCTGAGCTCCTTGAAGTTCATTAAACAGCATACATCATGATTTTGCTGGAAGTCTATTTCTCAAGCAGCAGTCCCACAACAAGTTAATATCCTTTCAAAATGCTAGCTGCAAAGAAAACACATGGTATTTGCTGATGTTCACACAATGGAATGCAGAGTTGTGGTTTTAATTTAAAACTGTAAAAAAACATAAAAGCAAACCCAATGTTCTCTCTCCCCTATTTACACAGAAATTACTAGAAAAGAATAGAATATAATTCTCCAGTCAGATCTACCACTGGAAATAAATAAGAAAACCCTTTGTCTTGGGGACTAGAACACTACTGGAATAATTGAACCACTCAAGACCCAAGAATGGATGAAATTGTACAGTTATGAAGGTGAACTATATTAACACAGAATGAAGGACTTGAAAATACAAACTCATAGAAGGGCTGTCCTGAGCCAACAAATCAATTCTCTTTTTACAAGTGATCATGTAACAGTTCCCTGCATAAATATAATAGTTTAAACTGTAATTACTTGTATAAATAATTGTTTGTATAAACATGAAACAATTTCACTTATGATCCCATCTGAAATGGTCAAAAATTCTCTGATTTGCAACAAGAAAGTTTCCATTTACACCCATTCCCTCTTAAACATTGTTCTTTCACTGCAATACAAAAGAGAAATGCAACTCTTTCTATTCCACACACACACACAACGTCCCCTAGTTTCCCTTTTACAAATAAAATATGAACATTATCATTCCAATAACAATAACACCAGACTTTTGGAAAATGGGCAACACAATGAAATCATATTGGCTAAAATCTTCAGGATACTGGCATGTAAAACACAATCCTAAAATATCTGGCAAAGTTACCACAATTAAAATAACAGTCTCATAAAAGGAAGTGTTAGGGAACAAAACACTAAGTGATATTCTAGCCCCGTCTATGATGACTTGGACATAGGGATACCCCCAGACTTGAATTTCTGTGCTGGGCAGATCTGAGGCAATTCCAGTGTAAAAAGCATTAGAATCTGACAGTGCAGTGTTGTGACCAAGCTAACAGTCCCAGCCAAGGCTTGTTCCAAAAGTACTGATCAGCATATTCTCTGCTTCAAGAGGACTGAAACAAAGCCTCTCTTGAGTACAGAGGCCAGATCCTCACGGCAGGGCCTTTGGCCGTCCATCTCCTCTGAGTCTGTGGTGCCCCTCTCACACTAAGAGAGAGCTAATATATTGTATGCTTTTTTCATTACAAGTGTCTCAAATCACATTTATGAGAGGTCCCCAGTACTCCACTAGATGGGTTTACTGAGGCAGGACAGCAAGGCCACCCCATGACCATGGGGATGCAGAGTCAGACCTGGAGGATCCTTTGGCTTGGAGATGGTTGGCTGGAACAGTTCCCAAACTGAGACAAGAGGTGAAGTAGCTGGGGTACAGTGTTCAAGGTCACTTTCTTTCACATAACCAGTGTGCTATTGATGTGCCCTGGGCTGTACAGTGGGAGGATGCCATTGGACTTGTAGCACACTGATACAGCTTCTCAGCAGAGTTCTGAACTGGACAAATTTTATGCAGGATTGTCTAGGGATTCTCCTCTTAATTCCACTCCAAAGTTCATCTCTTTTCTAATTAATGGTTTCACTCCTCCAGCAGTGAATTACATGCTGAACTAACTGTTTCATAAAAGAGGTTCCTTCCAATTTTCAGGGTATTCTGTTTCCCATATTTTTAACATGAGTGATTATCTGAAGAGTGTAAAACAACCTGCTTTGCAGATCCATATTGAACCTAACAAAAGGTTAAGGCCAAGTTTCCAAGAAGACAAATTTTTAAAGTAATTCCCATTGAATTGCACAGCGTAGATATAAAAAGTAGAAAGTGCTCAGCAAAACATATGTGCCTCTTAGGAGTACCTGGGGAATCTAAACAGGGAGAAAGATGTTTATTATCCTGCTCAATCTAACCTGCTTTTGTGGAACCCTCAGCCAGGCTTTTAGAGGTAGAAAAGCCATGGGGTTCCTCCAAGCATGGGCAGGAAGGGGATTTTTCATGTGCATAGTTGAAACCAGTTCCACACAATAATAATTTTCTTTGAGAATTATGGAGTTCACAACCCCCATTTACAAAACAAAAACAAAGCCCACATAGCCTTCCCTGCTCTGCAAAAGCTGCTTATTGTGCCAGAAGGATTTAAAAACCCTGCTTTAGTTTCCTCAGTATTAGGACCTTGTCCTTCAGTCAACTTTGTGCTGACACAGCTCACTTACTTCAGCCATTCTTGCACAGAGGGTTCCACCCAAGCAGGTCACGCCATGGGGCTGGGGCAGGTTGCAGGTGTCTGTTTGTGTCCAGCAACCTCATTTACCTTGTACAAAAGTCTCACAAGTTTATCTCTGTCTCTCCCCTCTGTGCATTTGGCGCTAATCTTTGGTTGCACATACTGTGAGGGGAACATTTAAATCAAAAACTCTCTTCACTGGGGAAAAGAAACAAACAAAAGCCTTCGGAGATACTTCCAAGAGAATTACAACAATGTTTAAATGCTAGGCTTGAACATGCCTGATTCAAACATGCCCTTAACAGCCCATGGCAGATCTGCAAGGTGGATCCTCATGCAAGTACCAATATTATCACACAATTGCTTCAAATGTAGAGTATTGTAAAAGGGCTTCTACAAAAACAGACTCATAGTTCCTCTAATAGTATCAAAGTATCAGTCCAAAAGCCATGCTTGACAGTTGTAGCTGACATCAAAAGCAGCTGCTTTAGGCCTGTTTTTACAGAAGCCTGTATCACTTTTGAAACACATTATGCCTTTTAAAAAGAAATATTTGCAGTTGTCTTCCTGAGCAGTCCTCTATGTTAACAGAACCTTTCACATGCCAGATTCTAATGTGCTTTTTTCAGTAAGAAACTCCAAGTAGTCCCAGTGAAGACTGAAATGAGAAGGCAGCCTTCAGGAACTGTACTTGCAAGAATACACCCTTCTTTCTTTACCCTGCCTTCCTTCTTCTTCTGCCATTAAGGACTGATAATTTGGGACTGATAATTTGGTTATCTTCACTTCAATATAGTCACTCATCTATATCTTCTTCTTACCCCCAAGCCCACTCCCCCGGTTCTTGGTATTTGTCCTTTATGAACACCCTGATTACCTCTCTTCATTGTTTTTCTGATCTCTCTGCCATTTATAATCACAGAATTTCTCCATTTCTCTTTCTAGCTATTTTTGCATCTTGCCATCTTCTCCCTCTGATGCTGTTTACTACAGTTTGAAACCTTCTCTAATTTAAACATTGACAATCCCCCATCCTGGGTACCCCAAGTCTACCCCTCAGTGCCCAGAAATTCTCAAAATCTCATCCTTGCTGGAATTCAGAAGGTGTATTCCAGTCCCTGTATCATTAACATGTCAGTCATAACTGAGATTTCATACTGTAGAAAATCTCTGGGTTTCAGCTTTTCTTATCTATCCAAACAGCACCATCTTTCAATCCAAGCTCTTATCCTCCTGTGCTGCAATCAACAAATCAGACCTGTAAGAGGTCAGGTAGTCTGCTCTGCTTTACCTGGTCCTTAATCAGGATCAAATATATCTATTTTATTCCTACCAGATGTGTTCCTAATCTGTTCTGGGTGACAGACACCCCACAAGCTCCCTGGGAAATCTTTTCCAGTGCTTCCCTGTCCCAACTGATAGTAAGACATCCCCTTATCTAACTTTAATACACTTTAAGCTCACAACTTTTTGTCTTGTCCATCACTTTTCATTAGTCTTAACGAATGTAATTTTTCCTTACCTCAAAGAAACTAGAGTGTTACCACAAAGAGTACTCTTAGTGGCTTATTGCTTTGGTATATGATCTTGTATTTTCATCCCTCCACAGCAGCACCTCTACCCTCACCAATTCCCTTCTACATCATTAGGTTTCAGGGATCCTTGTCACTTTACCTTTCATTTTTCATGATATCAGCTCTTGTCTGTGTTCAATATGACCATGTGATGAGAGCCCAAGTCACACAGCAATGAGATGAATAGGCTTAAACCTGTCCCTTATCTTGAGATTCCACAGGAGATTAGCAGGCTTTAGAACGCAAACATACCCTTTTCTCTCCCTAATGGTTTCATCCAACTAAAAACTAATAAATATTGTATAATAAAAGCAAGAAAAATATATTTTTTTATGTCAACAAAACTCGAGGCAATGCAATCTAATGCAACATTACTTGAAGGGTTTGAGTTTGCACCTTGCCCACCCCATTGTAGGGCTTTGCTTTCAGTAGTTCACTGCCTCACCAAGTGGCAGGGTCCTAAGGACGTTCTTCTCTCTTCTATGGAAGGTGGCTGGCTAGTCCCTGTCCTTCACCATGGCCTCTTCATGAGGTACAGGCTATCCATGACAACCATCTTGTCCACCAGAGTTACCCTCCCCAGAACCTCTTCCACTGCTGAGTAGCTTCACGAGGCCCAATTAATCAGCCTCCTTCCTGACACAGCCAACCATTCTCCTGACGTAACATGTTTGATAATCCCTGTTCCCAATCAGCTTCACTACCCACATCCCAGTTCTGAAACCAGAGCACTTGTGTGTTAGAAATTCCTATGCTGCTCCCCATTGCTGAGAGGAAATCTTCACAAACACATCTCAAATCACTTATCACCTTACAAAGCATATCTCAGAAGAATTCCTCTCTGCACCACTTGCAAAACTCTTGACAGCAAGCAGGGTCTTGGTTTACGAAGGCATGGCCAGTTTTGCTCATCAGTAGTTAAACTCACGTCTCAGATGGTACCCACTAATCTTCTCTTCTCGGGCCACCACACTAATACTGAAAACCTAGTAGGTAGTGCAAGTTTTCACATTTTAAAATAGTAGCATTTACTTTGTTATTTATCAGTTTGATATCGATATGAAAGCAGCTGAAATTTTTTCTAAAAGGACAGTACCTATGATTCTAACTGGGAAAAAGCAGTGAAATTAAAGAACAATATCTTGCCCCAGCTTCAATGATATGTCAGCAAGAGCAAGAAATTTCTCAGCAGTGCATGATCATAGACTGTGTACAAGTTGTAAATCTCCAAGGAAAATGGAGTGTCAGACGTATGGTTTTCTATTTGGTGTCTCTTGTCAGGCTGTGTCATACAATACTCCCACCATCTCAGTATGATGTGATAAGTTATAGGGCACCTCTACTTCTCACTACATCTGTGGGATCATGAAAACTGCTAGGTTCACAAATTCTGGAAATGAAATCCGAAGTGCTGCTATGTTCATCCAGGGAAAGGGCAAAATATGTTGCTGAATGAAATCTTGCTTCAGTTATGACTCAGATAAACAGGCTTATTCTTTAGCTCTGCATCTATTTGGTGACATGTCCATCCAGATTCTGAAAGTGACACCAAGGCCATTTTAGGCCTGATTATGGTCAGATTAGACAGTCAAAGCTTCAGAGACAGGGTCATCCTCTTGTTCAGCTGAATCTGGTTCCTGTGTACAGCCCTTACCTCCTCTTGCTCACTGGATGCCTCTATACCACAACCTACCTGTACCAGTGGGGTTCAGTGATTGGGACATGGCTACAGAAAAATTGAGCTCCCTGCCATCACCATGAATTACAGAAGGTATTGTGTGTGCTATGGTGCTAGACTCCCTGGGACCATGGATTTATCATCATAGCTTGAGTTTCATGAAAATCTTTTCAATTCAATTATGGAAAGAAATCTGTTTTGGTTTGCCTTGTGATAGACTTTTTGACACTAGAGAGTTTCTTCCTTCTGTGTGTTTCTATGTTTGGATTTAAGCATTATAATATTTAATAAATTTATAGGGAAATTACCTAACTGGAATTCGGCACCAGGCTTCTTTCTTGTGACCAAAAAAAACCCCCGAACAAACAACCTTAGTTTTTCTATTTAAAATATATTAATGAGCATTATTAACAGGTTTTTTGTACTGTTTTGACAAATGTTTGCTACATTTGTTCTTTTCTTCTTCCCATACTATATGTTTTACAATTTTGAAAGATGAAGAAAACTAGTACACTAACAGACCTGACAGAAATGCAAAGTCACAAACCAACCTCTTTCTTCTTGTTACTTAAAGGAACTGCACTATATATTTTCTGTTTTTCAGGACACAACCCAAATTCCCTGGAAGGCAATAATATTGACTGAATTGGCTTCAGAGTAGGCATTGATTTAAAAGCAGGGTAAAAGAAAGCAGATTTGTGACATGTTAAAATAGTCACCTGACAATTTTGAGAAATGCACATAGTCAAAAGAATAAAAAAACCACACCTGCTGCTTTTAGTAGTTTGTGCTACTAAGCCTAACTAAGCCAGAGGGTAGAGTATGGACAAATAAGCAGTGAAAAAAGCTAGTATGCCACCACAGATTGGAAGTAAAGAACTGAAGCTTTCTTCTCATTAATTAGTTGGCTAACCTTTATTTTAGTGGCATATTACTTTTTTAAATTACTTATATTAATGAAATGGACACACAAGTTCACCAAGCCCTCTACTTACAAACAGAAGGTCTCAGCAACCTCAGGAGTTGATACTTTAAATGAGAAATACAAAAATAACCAAGACACAACATTAATTGGTGTTAGAGTACTGGTTCTGATATTTCTGCTTTTCATTTTTATGATTACAGATAAAAAATATATATTAGCACATTTTCAAAATAAAATAAGTGTTACTAATTAGGCATGTATATCTAGCTTCATTCAATCTACAAGTCTCTTTGCTTTCAATGCTTTCTTCAATGCTTAGGCACTTGAAAGAATGAATATTTGCAAGTTGGTTGGTCTCTTAAGGAGCCAGGGCAAAAATTAGGTCTTCAAGTAAGATAACACACAGCTGTCTGAAACTGACATGTCATGATTGCCTTAAAATTATCAAAATCCATGTTTCCGCATGGAAGTAGTCATCTCAGATTTGCCTCTGAAATGCACCTGGGTGCCTGCCCTGTGATGGTACAAGAATTCACAGAGCCACACCATGAGCTCAGTCACTGCTTTGGGTTTGCATGGCATGGTCTTGGCAATGGAGGGCTACAGGTGTGGCTTCTGTGAGAAGCTACCGGAAAATTCCCCATGTCCAATGGAGCCAATGCCAGCAGCTCCAAGATGGACCCACCACTGCCCAAAGCTGAGCCCATCTGCGATGGCAGCTGCAGCTGGAGACACCAGTCAGATTATGCAAGAGAAACAGCCCTGCAGACAACCAGGACAGTGAGGAAAAAGGAGAAGGGGGTGCTCCAGGCACCAGAGCAGAGATTCCCCTGCAGCCAGTTGTGCAGTCCAAGGTGAGGCAGCTGTACCCCTGAGCCCGTGGAGGTCCATGGGTGTAGCAGGATGCTCTACCTGGAATGTGGTCAAGCAACTCAAATAATGCCCTATTTGCAAAGTGACTGGTGATGGACTGAGAGGGTCATGCAGGTTTTGGTGTTGAATTATGATAAAACCAGTCTGACTCATCCTGATAGTGAGGCAGATATGGTAAAGTATCCTTATGTAAAAATATAAAAGTCCAGTCCACTTTCATACAGTTAGGTTCTTCTAACATATTCCTCCTTAGAGTGTGTGGAGATTCCTCTCTTGGATTTCAGGGACACCCACCAAGGATACTCCTCGAGGTTAAGAGAAGGACACCTGCCCACTGATGCCTTAGGATTTTGGCTTTTTATGTTTTTCAGATCCTGTACTGCTTTAGTGTGTAACTTTGAAACTCCATATAGCCTGTTAACTACTGTTCTCCCATTCTGGTTGGACATAATAAATCCTCTCTAGGCCTGAGAATCAAGGACACCTTGTTGCCCCAAGCCCCAATATATGTAAAAAAAGCCTCTAAAAAGGGGGAACAAACTTGGGGTAATGACATCATTACCTGAAATTGTAACTGGAAGATTAACCCTGATATGCAAACAAACCAAACTTATAAAAGTGTGAAAAACCTGTGACCCATCATCCACTTGGGGTGTAGCCCTAGGGCTGTCTGCCCATCGTGTACCTTAGTGAAGGTCCTTCAATAAATACCCACTTTTATTCTCTTAATTTTGTCTAGCTTCTGTTTTTAGGTAGCCCTAACAAGGCATCACCACAAGTGTTGATACTGGTGAGTTACATCAATCTCTACTTAATAATTGTTTCTTTTTGCTAGCTTTAATATAATTGCTTTAATATAGTGCACTATATTATACTATACACTATTAGTAGTTTTAGCTTTTACTGTGTAGTAAATAATTCTGATTAAGATCTTTTGTCTAGTCATTTCTCATAGTAAATAATTTTATATAAATATATATGATTTACCATCATTAAAACCTGTGGGACAAAGTTACTTAAATTGTTGACAGTCTGAGGCTAAGACTGGATCCAGCTGCCCCGAGGCTCCTCTCTGAGAAGTTTAGAATGCAAGGGGATCCTTTTCTGCACCTCATGGCTCAGTGACAGGGCTTCTCTAATGAACTTTTCCAAGTTCCCACTCCACCCACGACAGTGGGGGAGCAGAGATCCACCTGCAGCCCATGCAGGAGCCCATGCTAGAGCAGGTGGATGCCTGAAGGAGGCTCTGATCACGTGGAAAGGCCATGCTGGAGCTGGGTCCTGGCAGGAACTGTGGCCCCATGGAAAAAGGAGCCCACCCTGGAGCAGATTTGCTGGCAGGACCTGTGACCCTGTGGGGCATGCACACTGGAGCAGGAGAAGAGTGTGAGGAGTCCTTCCTCTGAAGAGGAAGGAGCAGCAGAGACAATGTGTAGTGAACTGACCACAGACCCCATTCCCCTGTCCCCCCATGCCACCCGGTGAGAGGAGGTAGAGAAATTGGGAGTGAAGTTGAGCCCAGGAAGAAGAAGGCAGGGATGAAACAAAGATGTTTTGAGATTTGGATTCATTTCTTATTATACTGCTCTGCTTTGATTGGTAATAAATTAAACTAATTTCCCTGAGTCTATTTTGCCCATGACAGTAATCAGTGAGTGATCTCCCTCTGCCTTTATTTCAACCCACAAGCCTTCTGTTGTGTTTTTCTGTCCTCCTGTCCAACTGAGGCTGGGAATTGACAGAGTGGGTCTGGTGGCATTAAGCATGTAGTCAAGGTCAACACACCACAGTCAGAGATCCAATTTGGCTGAAAACTTACCTGCAAAATTTATTCTCACCAAAAGCAAATAGTGAAGCGATTACTTGGTGTCTGGCCATTTCAAATCTGATGGTCTGGTTCCCAGAACAGCTGCTTTCTGGAAGCCACATATGTTGACCTATGCATGCAGCTACCCTAGCCCCTTGAAATATCCCATATGGCTTTAATCAGACCTACTGTATTGTATAGAACAGTGATTTTATTAGCAGATCTTCTCTTAGGCTACTTCAGTACACATAAAGCAAGGCCAAGGCACAGACACTGGCAGTGGACCACAATCATCTGTTCTGTTTTAACTGCAAGCACAGCCTCTTGCACGGTTTTTGGCTCATGCCAAGTAGTACTGTCCGGACAACACCCAGGCACAGCTCAGGAGACACCAGATGCCAAGGATTGTTTCCAGGCAACAATTTGGACACGGACATCATATTTTGAGGATAAAGGAAGCAAGCTTTAGCATATGGAGGTGATCCATTGCCGTGCTGCTTGGACTTAAATCCCTGGTCAAATCAATCCAGTTCCACAGAAGTTGCTTTCCAGTCCAGCCCCTAAAGGCTGATCTTTACAAATGGGGGATCGAGAATGCCTCTTACAGTAGCAGTGGAAAATACTGCCTTGCTGGAGAATGCAGCACAGCAGCGTCTGAGATGTTTACAGCTGCCTCTGGATTGCTCAACTAATCCAGAAGTTACAAATCAAGTCCAGAAACAGACTGAGCAGTTCTGGGTTTGATCATCTGGAAAGGTTTGTTTGATGAGAGCCTTTGTGCTTTATGTTATCTGTGTTGGATGAAGAAGTAACACAGAAAGGGCTACTGGAACAATATTACAGGTGGCTGTTTTTCTGCCGTTGCTGTTCTCAAGCCCTTAGTTTAAGCGCAAGCTTTCTTCAGGCTTTTGCACTTCTCTTCTGTAAGAGTCATGTTCCCCTTTGATCTTCATTTGCATGTGATTTCTGAGACTTTCCAGCATGACCAGAACAAGCACATCACTTAGATTCTTCAGTGTTTGGGGAAAAAAAGGGGAGCTGCTTGCAAACACTTCAGAACCTTTCCTGCAAAGAAGCAAGCACAAACCAGTCACACCCAGGCACCAAACACCCAGACTCAGGCTGAGTACGTGACTTAGGTGCAGCTGGCAACAAAAGAGAAATCTGTAAGCTGTATCCAAGGTGATGCACGTTTTGGTAGGAACTTAAAAAATACTCTTCCCTTGACTAAAAGATTCCACATCCACAAAGTGGTCACTTTTCCCCAATCAGCTTGGCAGTCTTGGTTCTGTTCATGATTCCTTTTAGGTTGAGTCACCATTCAGAGTAGTTTGTCGCAGTTCCACAGATGGCACTGTCAGCTCTAGAGTCAGTCACTGCTCCGTCACAGTTTTCTCTTTAAGTCCATAATACGCACCACAGTCATCCCAGTGGTAAGCTCTTGAGGTGTACTAGTAGTTGTGTGGCTGTATTTTATACCAATTTGCAAAGAAAGTGGCATAAAATCCTGCACAGTGCAAACCTGAGGAAATCATGTCCTTGATTTCATAGTGACTTTATGTTTCCTTCTCACAACAGCTACTCTCTATTCCAGCTCCTGCCTTTCCACAAGATCATGAGATGCTGTGTCAATGAAGGACTTGAAAGGGAGTCTGGGCCATCCTGTGCCCTACAGCAGAGCAGTCTGTCTGTACATATTGTGGCAGTTGTACTCCTGCACTGTCTGCAAAGATTTCCAGCAATGGAGTGTTGTGGTTGCTCAGTTTGGTTTGGCCAGCCGCAGCCTTCCCGGCGAGCACAGCGGGGCTGCTTAGGGCAGGGCGGCCATTCCGCCCTCCTGTAGTCCTTTTGGACAGCCCCGAGCTCCTGCTCCAGTTAGCTGGGCCTCGCAACACGGTGATATTAAAGGAGGAGACAAGGGTGTCTCCATCGGGAAACTTTATAGTTACATGTTGGTTGCTGGTTCCCAGAGGCAGAGTGACCAAGAGAGACCGCGTGGTCAGGGAACAGGGGGATTTCCTCAGAGCACAGGGGTGGTACATCGGCAGAGTTGGGGGACAGGAACCAACAGGGAGTAGACGAGGGAGTGGCCAGGACTAGGGGCAGGGGAAGGGGGGAGGGGCACATGAAAGGGGAAGACCTTTCATAGGAAAAGCAGTAGGGAAAATACAGCCCCACAATGGAGATTCTCATTCCACCTGTCCCACTGACTGACTAATTTTACTATTGGAATGATTTTCCAAAGTTTTACAGTTTAAGCCAGCACCTCTTGCCCATTCATCCTGGACATGGAAAATAAACAAATTTCTCCCTCTGCAATATTCCTGCATTTTCTAAGACTTGTCTTCTGTTCCTTAATTTTATTCTTGTTAATCTTCATTTGTTTTATCATTTTATTTGAGCTAATTTTTTCTAGACCTCTGCCAGTTCTCATTGCAATCTTCTTTAAATTGGTCAGTATTTTTCTTGAGGCACAGTGTCCAAAAATGAAGACACTACTCCAGATACTCTTATCAACATGGAAAGTGCAAAAAGATTTCTTTAAGTTCCAGCAGGCTGTTGTATCCCTTCTGCTTATATATCTCAGTGTGGTACTCACATTGTTTACAATAACATGACATTATGTGTATTCACCTTGTATTGATATGTACATTGTTACCTGTATTCTACCCCCATTCCACCCCAAGGGCCTGATTTGATGAATTGTTACCAAGCTGCGTGATTTGTATTTGTTCAGTTTGTTGTCCCTGTGTAAGTTCAATGTCTTTCAACACGAACTGTTGAATTTTACAGAATCACAGAAGAAACTAGGTTGGAAAAGACCTTTGAGATCATTGAGTCCAACCTATGGCCTAACACCACCTTATCAAATAGACCATGGCACTGAGTGCCATGTCCAGGACTTCTTAAATGCCACATTTCTTAAATGCCTCCAGGAACGATGACTCCACCACCTCCCTGGGCAGCCCATTCCAATGCCCAATCACTCAGTAAGGAACTTCTTCCTAATGTCCCACTTAAACCTCCTCTGATGCAGCTGAAGACTGTGTACTCTTGTCCTGTTGTTGGTTGCCTGGGAGAAGAGACCGACCCCCGCCTGACTGCAGCTTCCTTTTAGGAAGCTGTAGAGAGTGATAAGGTCTAGCCCGAGCCTCCTTTTCTCCAGGCTTGTTCATAAAACATAATTGTCATGCAAGAGAAATTATCATACCTTATAAACTGTAATTTGTTTGCTATGGTTTTACAGCCTCTAGAATGAGAAGAAAAAGATGGAATAAAGTAGCAAAACAAAAGAGAAGCAGTACACATCTAAAGAGTTTGTTGCAAAGGAGGGCTCCTTCAAATTTCTGTTTGATCAGCAGCTATATGGAACAAAAGAAAGGAAATTTCTTTTGTCTTAGATTATGATGAATTTGAGACACCTTTAAGAATGAAAAAGTTTTCTTTATTAGAGACTGATATTTTAACAAAGAAAGAAAATGTCTTGAAAATTGGCTCTGAGAATAAATTTGAAAGAGGCATGTTCATAATCTGAGGGTAATTTAGGATTAACAGCTACCGGCTTAAATTTGGTACTAAAAAATTAAAAATATATACAAAAATTCATTAATATCCATTAACACATGGAAACCAGTGACCAAAAGAGTGTAAATGAATGAAGTAAACTTTTAAATGCAATTTCCTCAGCTGAAATTATTATACCATATTTTAGGCTACAGCCACATCATGTTACACTAGAAAACTTGGAGTCCCATATCATATAATGGGTGTTCCAGGAACTGTAGTTCTACAAAATCATATATGAAAATAAGAATTTCAGATTCAATATGAGCCCACATTAAGATCTGCGGATCTCCCAGTTGCTAGAAATTGCCTGAGGAATCTACTCTAAGCAGCCATAAATGCCTGTTCACAAGAATCCTCTTTCTCAGTTTATGGTCAGGGCGGATCAAGAATCACTAAAATTTCATACTGACTCAGATCCATCTCTGCATAAAAATAATGAGACATCTGCTATTGCTTTCAGTTTTAATCACATAAATAATTTATCACCACAGAAATTCTACTAAAAATGTATTACATGAGTAAAAGCTTCTGCTCTTTCCTCAGACTGGGGTACCCCTTGGCGGGCAGTGTAAGAATTAAATCCCTGCAATGGGACAAATCCCAGAACATCTTTCTGAGAATGCTGCATTACTAAAGAGAAACTTAGTTTCTCTTTAAAAAATGAGACCTGGATGCATGTCAGCACTAATTAGCCCAGCAGGGCAGATGTCCTTGCTGGTTTCCTGCACTGCGACTCAACCCCCTGTTACCAATGTCATATCCCCTGCCACACAGCTTCCTTCTCTTGTAGGAACTGCCTGAACTCCACCACAAGGTCTTCTTGCCATCTTCATAATCAAATTCTCTTTCAACACCCAGGCTTAGCAAGCCATGTAAGCAGGGCTTTTTTGCAGACATTAGAGACATCTGCCAGTTCAAGTGCCAGGCTCTTTGTGTTTATAACTGGAGATTTTACCTCAGAGATCTGATGAGAAAACGGAGTAACCCTTCAACACTGAAAAAGAACAGTCAGTCCTGTCAGACACTCCTTATTTTCCAGCTTTTTAGATTATCATTTTTTAAGTTTAGAACTTCCAGTTTTGAGCAAAGAAGATAGTTGCAAACACTTTAATTTTATTTAAACCATTAATTCTAAACTTTTTTTTTTTCTTTTCACTTTAATGAACTTACAGGCACTTTTTCAAATGGGAGAAAGAAATAAGGCATTTGTTTCTCATTTATTTTCACTACCTTCAGGAACCTAATTGTCATTTGAAAGTGCAAGTGCCAGTATGGAGAAGTGATGGAAAATGAGACATTCCATTAAGGAATGAAGTAAACCAAGGCAAGATAAATCTGTCTAACAATTTTTGCTTTTAAATGCTTTTCCTTTAATTGTCTGCTTTCCATTGTCACAACAACTATTTTTATGAAGGGCCTGTCAGGTCATTGCCTATGTAACCACAAAAACCCATTTGCTTTGTTGCTGACTATAGGGGATGCTCTCCCATGAGCCACATTTGAGACTGGGCAAGGACTCGGGAGACCATCCTAAGATATATGAAAGAATAAAACATGAGACCTCAGAGAAACAAAAGGAGGAAACAAATATTCCAAAGGTGCAGTTAATCCTACAAATGACACCAAGTCATTTAAAAAATCAAGTACCAAATTTTGGCTCCAAACTCAGCATCTATTCTATGTGGGCAATCAAATTCCTTTGTTAGCTTCTCAGCTCTCTAGCATTCACCAAATGGGATTTCTAAGCACTTTGCATTATTATTACTCTTCCATCATTGTGCATAATCTCTCAGAGTAAGCAAAGGCATTTTGTTCTCGTGTTCACAAACAATGGCAATTTTCTTTTATCTTTTAAATCTTGGCCTAAAACTCACAAGATTGCAAGTCAAAAATCTCAAATACCAGCTACATTTGTGTATACAGGGTATCATTCCTCCACAGGAGATATGTTATAAACAAAACTTTGATAAATAGAGGTGTATGATAAATAAATTTGATATGTAAAGCTGTCAGGGACATGACAGAAGTGAAAGTTTTGATTAGTGGGAAATTTGATAACCAAGGCAGTACAACAAATGAAAGTCATTGGAATCTTCTTTGTGCTTCTGGATATGCCTATTTATATAGTGAAATCCAATATTTGTTATGTCTCTTATCAGCTGGTCAACAATGAATTTTAAATTTAAAGCTATCACCAAGCGTTTGTTATTTGTCAAGCAGGAAAAAAGGAAATTGTTGGGAAAAGTGACTGCTAGGAGATGACACTAGTCTTGTGTTCAGTTTCAGCCACAGACCCAAATTAAAGCAATTATTTCAAAATGACTGATGCAGACAAGTTTTCATATTGCACATTTGGATGGAGAATAGTACTATCTATGTACACAGTCAGGAATAAAAATGCAAAGTTTTATCCTGGGCTTTTAATATGCATGACAACAAAGAAACATTTGAATGTTGACTGTATTCCCTTTCAATCTGTTCAAAATCTAGAGAGGGGAGTGTATGCTGCAGCACTGCCTTTTCCACGTCTAGTTTGCTACAGTTTGGAAGCAAATCCCTACAGCTGACTACAATCTGTTCTATCAGATGCCTTTGTAAGGTCAACACACAGTATTGCACTATATTTATTGCTAGCTGGTGAAAATTGAGTATCATTTAAAACTTTTATCACAACTGCAATTTGGCAAGAGATTGTGCTAAAGTTCCTGTCTGTGGGGATTCAAACACTGGGGTTGTATAGATAATTCTACAGTCATTTGCCTTGAAAAAGTTCATTTTTGCTATTTGATCCTCAGTCTTCATTTTCATTATATGGATGCACTTATTTAAAAATTATTTTGAGATTACTGGGTAAGACTTTTGAGAAGGAGAAAGATGGGAAAATAGGGAATGAGCATTTTAAAGTAGAAATTGAAATACGTACAGCCTTACCCATTGCAGAGGAACATATTGTGGGAGACATGCCATTGGCCATGGGCTATTATGTTTTCATTGCCAGTTCATTATTCAGCTCTCACATTCACAGCATCACCAGGTTTTTGCTGGGGGTAGCACTATCTATGGCTCAGCTCACTACTGCAAGGCAAAGACATTACAATCATCCCACTAAAGTCTTTGCATGCAGAGGAAATGTTAGATTAGCTCAAAGCTTTAAAAGGTAAATTTGACTGTTTACTGATCATATTATCACTCCTAACCCTTCAACATCAAGCTAAAAGACAATTTTATGATGGCTACTATCCCACAAACCCAAGAAATATATCAAAATATTTTTAAATTGTACAAGCCTGAGGAAATCCATCTGTCAACGTTACCCTACAAATGTTTTTACCATCATTTTCTTCTTAACTGAATCAAATATGCTGATATGTTTAAAAATCAAAAATAAAAAAAAAAACAGGTGTCACAGAAGCATGTAAAGAGTAATATCAGGGGCGATCTCTTGATCAAAGCAGGACTACCTCAAAAGCTAGATCAGGGTCTTGCTTAGGGTCATAGCAAGACTAGTTTTGAACCTCTCTTAAGGATGAAGGTCACACAGTCTCTCTGAGTACTTCATCCAGTGCTGGACCATTCTTAAAGTTAATTTTTTTCCGCTAAACTCATGAGCAGTTTGGATATCAGTCGAATTATTTTCTTGTTCCTCTAACCAAAAAGCATATTTCGATCACCATCAATGCCTGAAAAAATGTACAGGCTAAGTCAAAGCAAGATTTATGTTAGAAGGTATTTAGAGAGTTTGGATCTATATATTAATCAGTCAGGTCTTCTAAGAGGATGTAAAATATGGAGCTTTGTATTTACAGGCTCAAGTCTTTGGTCTTTAAATCAAACAAACTGTACACCAAAAAATACCAACAGTAAGGTGAAATCTCTGTCTGCAGTGTTGTCACTGTAGTAACAAGAGGGAAACAAAGGGACACTTCTTTATTCCGTCACTATTTCCCAGGTTATTTTCTCTGCAAGTATTCTTAGTTGTTCCTACTCCACACTACTTTGGATCTAAGTTAATGCACATTGGACAAATTAATCCCTAAATTTTCCTGCATACTTATTTGTATGGTTACCTGCCAATTCTTCATCCATCTCTGCTCCCACTAATCCTTTTATATTTTAGGAAATGCTAGATTTCAGATTTCTGCTTGATTTCAAACGTCTGCTCTAGATGTGAAGTATTTTAATAGACCTTTAATAAAACATGCTTTCAGACCAAAACTATCCTCAGACTGTGCGACACCTTTAAAGAAGTAACCGAACAGGCAAACAAGAAGATTAACCAAAAGACACTTTTTAGTAAAATAAACTCCTTTTCAAAAAGCCTGCACAAGTTTCATGGTATGCCAATGTGCTCAGAACTCCATAAGGGAACCCAAAGGAATTTTGACACTCCCCCATACTTTGCTTGCATTTTGCAGCTTCTCAAAATACAAGTTCAGAAGAGAAAAGACAGTTATTTCCTATGTCTATGTAAAAACTATTGAACAGATTAGAGTGATAATTTGATTTCTTTCTTTCAGATTTCTTCAAAACTTCCAAAATTTGTACCAGTTCTTAAGTAGTTCAAAAATATTGTGCCATCACTTAATTTTTTTTTTTTTTGAAAATTAAAGTCACACCAGTTCCACAAGCTCAGTTTCATTCTGGAGATGGGGCTATATGCCAAATGTGCTTATTTCTTTTATCATCTTCAAGCCTGTATCATTCATCATTCTTAAACTGATATAATTTTCTAATTAGAGTAGTGAATGGGGCATTTTATCTGGATTTATAAGACATTAATTCTGTTCCCAGCTCTGCAGTGGACCTGTGGGGCAAATTGTTTCAGTTTGATATGAATTAGTTCCCTTAGCTGTATTGGAAGGTAATGATCTATTCTGATGAGCCTTAGAGATAGTGTTTTAAAGTATTCATCTTTCTTCTGCATGCCAGACCAAGAACCTTTTCCCAGAGAGATTTAACTGAAGAAGCAGAAATGCAGCCTACTGGCCTAGACTTTAAATAGACAGCAATACAAATTTCTTAAAATAGAGTCCTACAAGCCCAGTGTGAATTAACCATTTATAACGGATTCAGATTCCTGGTTCTCTCACATTAGCTCATTTCACAGAACCACAGAATCACAGAACACGCTGCGTGGGGAGGAACCCACAAGGATCAAAGAGTCCAGCAATTAGCCCTGCACAGGACCACCTCAAGAGCCACACCATGTGCCTGAGAGCACTGTCCAAATGCTTCTTGAACTCTGTCAGGCTTGGTGCTGTGACCAGTTCCCTGGGGATCGTTCCAGTGCCCAACCACCCTCTGGGTGAAGAATCTTTTCCTAATATCTGGCATCACCCTCCTGCCTTGCCTACCCTGCCTGTGCCTCCTGAAGAGCCTGTAACCATCCAACAGGGCACTCCAGTCATAGGACTCATCCCATCATATTTTGCTTATGCCAATGATGTCAAATCTCTGGGACCAGGCCAAAGCCTCAAACTTCTCATTTGTTCCTCATGCTGTCTGCATTGGTATAGAAGAATTTCAAGTGTGTTTCATTGTAGACAACACTTCATGGAGAAGATTGTGGGATCGTACTAGCACTCATTTCCTCAAGTTTTGGTGTGCCATCTCATTGTTTATCACTGGCAAGCCTGGCTTACCCCTTCAAAGGCTCTACCTATGAGCCCTGCTTGCTCCTGTGCTAAAAATTTAGAAGTACCAGTGTGACCAGAACTGCTTCAGAGCCCTTTGAGTTATATTCCACCACATGGTATTAAAACAGCCCATGTCAGCTGTTTGAAATGTCTCTCTCCTGTAATACAGCACCATCTAAATTATCAATATGAGGGCATGCAACCATCCATCAAGGGCCCTGTGGGCCTCTGCTTCACATGACAGTCCTGATATAAGTCCTGATGAAAACACTAAAAGGAACCCCATGAAAGATCCCAGCTTGGGTGAACAAAAATGCACTTTTAGTTCCTCCATTTTTATCTTCTAAGCAATTCCTTAGACATCTTAAGCATTCATCCTCTTATCCATATTTAGAAGGCTTTACGCAGTAATCCATCATGTGAAACCTTGTTGAGAGCTTTCCTGAAAATCCATCTATAAAATGTCTACCGGGCTTCCTTCTATGTAAGCTAATCATTATTCCATTTAAAAATGTAATCAGAATGGTTTGTCATGATTTCTTCTTCCCAAACCCACGCTGACTCATTCTTATTACATTTTCATTCTCCAAATGCAGCTTTAAACTCTCTGTGAACATTATCTCAAAAATGTCTTAATACTGTTGTTGGATTTAATGAACTTAGTTTTCATCATCTTTCCCAGACTCTTCCCTTATGTGACGTAAATAAAATTAGTGTTTTCTAGTCTCCTGTTGCTTTTCAGTGTTGAAGCACATTCTCAAAAAAAAAAAAAAAATCATTTCTCAAACATTTTGTATTTAGCCATGGAACCACAGAATCACAGAATCATTTAGTTTGAAGAAGATCACCAAATCCTCAACATCCTCATGGGGGGGAGAGGAGGGGCAGGCACTGATCTCTTCACTCTTGTGACCAGTGACAGTACCCAAGGAAATGGTGTGAAGCTGAGTCAGGGGAGGTTTAGGTTGGATATTAGCAAAAGGTCTTCACCCCGTGGTCAAGCACTGGAACAAGTTCCCCAGGGAAGTGCTCACAGCACCAAGCCTGTCACAGTTCCAGAAGTGTTTAGACAACATTCTCAGGCACATGGTGTGAGTCTTGAGATGTCCTGTGCAGGGCCAGGAGTTGGACTCAATAATCCTTATGGGTCCCTTTCAATTCAACATTTTCTATGGTTCTGTGATTCTCCCAGATGCTTATGGAATATTTAGTCTCCTTCTTCATCCTGTTTGGGTCATCTGTAACAAAATCCCATCATGAGAGCTTCTGATTCTTACCTATAAACTCTCCACCCTTTGATCACCATAATCAAGCTCTAGACAGTCAAAACAGTCCCTAACACACAGGGCTACCGCACTGCTTCTCCTTTGCCTGTCCTGCTGAAGAGTTTATAGCCATCCATTGCGGTGCTCCAGTTGTGTGAGTCATCCCACCATGTTTCCATAATGACAGCCATGTCACAGTTTTCCTACTGCACAGTGGCTCCCAGCTCCTCCTGTTCATTGCCCATTCTGTGTGCATTGGTGTAGATGCACTTCCATTGGGCTGTTGATCCTGTAACATGAATCTAGTTAATAATGTCTAATCTTAGCCACCTGCCAGGGGAGGTTCAGATTAGGCATTAGGAAAAATTTCTTCATGGAAAGGGTTGTCAAACATTGGAACAGACTGCCCAGGCAAGTCTGGTGACTGGAATCGCCATCCCGAAAGTGTTCAAAAAAAGTGTGGATATGGCACACAGAGACATGGTTTAGTGGTGAACATGATGCTGATGCTAGATTGACAGTTGGACTTGATGATCTTAGAGGTTTTTTTTCTGACCTTAATGATTCTATGAATCTATGATTTTCATGTTATGTAACCAAATATTTCGAGTATCTGTCTCAGCTTAAGATTCTGTGCTTTAGTGAAGTGCTGTAGCAGTTAAAAAGTCAGAGCAATAGAATACACATGAAAACTCCTGGCATTTTAGGAGGTTGGAGTTAGGTCTTAGCTCAGGACTGAACACGTTTGCTCCTTTTGTGAAGAGAGAGTAACTTCATCTAATTGCATATGATTCAGGTTGATCTAGAATAGTTGCCAAATTAACAGAAGTTTTGAAGAGCAGTCCTTTCAATATTTATTCATATTCATTTGCATCTTACTGTACTCAAAGGTGTTCTGTGCAGAGAATTTAGCAAAGTATTATTAACATATTGCTCTAAATGTGCTGTTCTATAAGCCTTGTACTTTATTCTCAGTTATGAAGAAATGACACCTCCATTACGATACATCAGTAATGTCTGTCTCTGGTGGAATAAACCAGGTTTGTTTAGAGGAGGTCTTGGTTTTGACAAATGTCTCTTGCTTTTCATGCAGGTTGGCAAATTCAAAAGGATGTTTCACTATATATCTTACCGTCATTTTAATTGAGAACTTTGGGTTTAGATGTGTGAATTATCATTAAAAGGCTTATTTTACATGCATTGTCTCTTAATTACCTTGTGCTTCTCGGTGAAGTCCAGATGTCCTCCTGTATAACTGCAACACTCAAATCTTTATGCAGTTTTTTACAAGGCTCTTTGTACTCCTGGCCATCTTCATGGTAGATGTATTTTACATTGCATGTCTCTCACAAGTTTTTAAATTTCTGATGGAAAAAGACCAAAACACTCCAGTCAGAATTTTCTTTCTAAATCTCAGCAAAATCTGCACTCAGATGTCACAGCCTTAGGGAATCATGAGTGTTTAGACTATCACAAAAATATGAACGTCATTGTGCAGCATGGATTACAAAGCCAGTGGCTTTTACACAGCTACACCACTACATCTGTTCATCAGAACAATAAAGTTCCTTATGAATATTCAACAGCTTGCAAACTTTTCTGAGCCCCAGAGGCTACTTTATCCCACTGTTTAGAAACAATATCCAAACCCTCATCAGTCATTTCCACAGGTAGTGTGATTATTTCTGAAGGATATGAGACATTCCTCTGCCCAAGATTCACAGAGCATTATGTAGTTTAGTTTGGAATTATTCCTTCAGTCATTTTTTAATTTTTCACTTGTATTGAAATTTTAAGTATGAATCAACCACCATGCTCAAGTTGGAACCTCATTATTTAAATGAAAATAATATTAAATAAGGGAGAGGAACTATATATTTTAACTACACTGTATTTGGCCTACGATTGTTGATATGTTAACCACTAGGTAACTACTAACAGAAGACAAACAGTAAATAACTATATTATGTATTTTTGAGCAAAAAGCTGGGCTCTGATTTTGTAACACTGTATTTGTCTGCCATAGATGATTTTCCTATTTTGCTACGTTAACCTTTACAGTTATGTTTCCAATATCCAGACCACAAATGAATCCACGTAGTACACAGTTCACATTGCTAGCAGTATGCTAGCAAGCAACCTTTTGGCCCAAGACAGAAACATAGTGTCATTTAGAATGATTTGGAGGAATATAAATTTTGGTATAGTCTGCAGAGTGAAATGTGTATAGAAAAGAAGTACATTCTGAGAAAGAGGGTAACAGGAGGAAACATTTGGATAAGCACTATGATGCCAGCTTTGTATGTTGACTTTGGCGGTGTCCATGTGTCTCTCTTGTGTCTGTCAACCAGTTTCTGCATTGTATCTCACTTCCACAGCATCACAGCAGCAGCACCCACACAACTGCAGAAACATACAGCTACAATCAGGATTTCACACATCACTTTTGTAACTACTTTAACTTCCACCATCCCTCACTGCCACAGCAGGACCTCCTTATGAGGAAGTAAAGGCACACCTCAACATACCTTTTAGAGCATTCCTTGAAGAGTTAAACACTACCTAATAATTGGCTGAGATTCTTCCACTACACCAACCTTGCTATGACATTGTTTCTGTGTTTTGTTCTTTTTCTCTACCAGTTTCTGCAGCCTTAGTCTGGAAAGAAGCTTCCTTTGAAAGGCATCCAACCTCATGGCAAATTATATAAGAACAAGCTGGCTCTAACAGTGCCTTTGGGCTCCATCCACCTTAGGCCCTGCTGCTTTGGTAAAAGAGACATGTAGCTGTGTCTGGTCCTTCTTATTACCAGTGCCATTTCAGCAAAGGGTCAGGAGTCTGCCATCCATCTCACAGGCACTGAAATACTGGCATCACACTACTGGCTGCCAGCCTGACATAATATTGGGCCTAAGCTCCCTTTGATATCCTCTACTACCCAGTTGGAAAAACATAATTCTAGAGTGAACAAACACAAGAGGAATACATGTCCCCAGCAATGACTGGAGCTTTTACACAGGAGTCAGCAAGCATCACAAAAGCTGTCCTGTTTTTGTGACTGCAGCTAAAAAGCCCTGAATCATTTATCTGAAGCCTGATAGAAAGTTTGAAAGAATGCTAATAGCTGAAAGCTTTAAAAGATCATCTATCCTGTCATTAACCTTTCTGTCATTTACATCTCCTGCTTTTCACATGCAAAGAATCAATCTGAACTGCCACTCACTCTTGCCTTAGAGGAAAATGGAGGTTTTAGCTCCATAGGAGTGACGAAGGAACAAATCAGTGACATGTCATAATGGTCAGATTTGGTGGCCTCAGCCCAGATATCAGTGGATGTAAGCTCCTATCTGCAGGTATTTATCACTGCATCTATAATGTATAACAAGCAGTAGCAGAGTACAAATCAGCAGAATGATCATTCTAGCATCCTTCTTACAATCTCACCACAGAGATTAGGCATAAAACTGCTCACAGACTGGGATACATGTGCTAAGACAATGACTCTCCCATTCAGGGTTACACAGGGACAATCATAAGCTTGGACTGCTGCTGCCTGGACTGCTGCAGTGCTCAGTGGTAGAGAGGTCTTGGGTCTCCTGCAAAGTTCAACCTGTCCTTCCAAAAGCAACCTGCCACCAGCACAATGAAATCCAGTGCAGAAAGAAAAATAAAGTAATAAAAAAATCAAAATCCCATTTTTACTGTTAGGAAAGAATTACAAATTTTTGCAAATTTTAGCAACTATAGCCTTGGGCAATGATCAGCTGCTTCTTCCAACAAACCATTTATGCAGATGCATGACTGATGCTTAAATATCTATCACCATTTTTCCTCTCTCTTCCTTTCTTTTTGTGTTTATTTTTTATTGTAGTTTTTGCTAAATCTTGTGATGATTTGTGCACATGCTTAGTGTTAGCAAGTGGGTGAGCAGTCCCACTGAACGCAGGCAGTCTCATTGAGATCCATTTGCCAATGTTAGCTAGGGTCACAAAAGTGAAATCCACAGGCAGGAGCTTACAATCCAATGTAATAAAATAACACAGTTCCTACTAGGGAAGTAAGAGGTGTCCTGAGATAGGAACACAGCCATGTATCCTTGCCTGTGTGCACATACACAGGTGCAGATCAATGCAACAGTTAAGAAGGAGGGAGAAAAAGAAATAACTAGGTAGCTTTCAGTTAATTATATAAAAACAAATTTTAAAAAATAAACAAAATAATAACCTAAATATCAGAATATTACATTATTCTAGAGATCTGGCTTGAAGAAGTTGGGTAATTTTATTATCAGCCCCAGTCATTAGGTTATTGTTGAAGAATGAAGAAAGATTCCTTTCAATTAAAGGCAACTATTTGTTCTGCAGTTGATAAATTATTTGCCAGCTTTGTCTAATACTGAAATTTTGGCTTTATGCATTCAAAATTATTTAAATTATTAACACACACATAAAGGAGGCAAAAACTAGAATGCGGAATGTGTTCCACCTCACATGGTTCTGTTTTTCCCGTGGGCCTGAAGTAGGGAAAGTGATTCTCAGTGCTTTTCTTCTTTTCCCCCACTGCTTTTATTTGATTTAATGAGGTAGCCCCCCTGCAAGTTTATATTTATGAATTCATAATGTGAGCCAGCAATTTCTTATGCAAAGTCAAGTAATTTTGTTGCAGACTCTTTCTCTCACCCCCACCCAAAGATATTGTTAACTGTCACATTTTATAATAGCACCATCTTTCTTCCAATAAAGAAATTACTTCAATAAGATTCCAGCTTTCTCAAGGCATATCACAGGTAAAAACCTGAGTCATCACACAATAAATAGTTTTAAATTTGGCTACCAAACAAGTAATACACAAGTTTAACTTGTGAAGCACTATTCTTTTCCTTCTGGAATTGTTTATTTCTAGCCTTCATTCTGATTTCTGCCAGGATATGATTTACGATGTAGAGCAACTCTCTTCAAATAAGAGACATATATTCCAGAGCACATATGTCTGGCATCCTCTTTCTGCATGATGCCATGTGCTGCTAAAAAGCTTCCTAAAACCAGCTAAAGCTGTCACAAAACTTTGCTTCAGGAGGTCCTTTGTTCTGCCTCACCTCTTTCCCTGAAAGGTTAAAGGGCTGAGCTACCTATTCACTAGGAAAATCAGTTGCTTGCTAATCTTTATTCAAATTCAGCCAGCGAATAAATGCACCCCTTAGTGCCTACAACCCTCAAATATTCACAGATATTTGCATTAGTTAAGATTTTTCATGTTTATATTTTCCACATTTATTCATTGTTTTCCCACCTTTTATTTGTGTTAATTCCTTGGTGGCTGTTGAATGAAAGATTATAAAAGTTACTGTGATTCAGACAGCATTTGCAGATGGCAAAACAAGCAGCTCATGAAAAATGTGTTGAAGACAATAACTACTATTAACCTGTGCGGCTCTCTGGGATGTTCCATAAATCTTTATCTGAGCTAAAATCAAAAGTGGTCCATTATGAGGAGAAAGAGAGGGTCAACTAATTTGTTATGTATTCATTTTTCCAACTATAGTTAGAAGCATATCCCTGAAGCCTACAGGAATAGGCAATGATTCCTGCAAGTCTGAAAACTACAGCAACACAGCAGTTGTCATACTGGATCATACCTGAGGTACTCAGCATCTCCTGGTGGTCAGCAGCAAGTGTTTCAGAGGAAAGTTGCAGTATCTGCCTGTTTTCAGTCCTCCTAGGCAAACTGTATTCAGAGCTGTTCTTTCTACCTTGGCAATTGATGCAACAGAAAAATAAGTCCTTTAGAAACAAACATAGAGAGGCACTTCCTAGGCCTAAGGGAAAGGTTAGGACTTCTTGGTTTAGAAAAAAACCAAATGTTGCCAAAAGAGAAAAAAAATCCATTTCAGTATAAAAACAAACAAACACAAAACCCCACACCATCAAAACAAAGAAAAAAAGAAGAGATGCTCAGCCAAACAGAAAGGCAATATAACTAAAATGGATCAAAGACTGCAATTATTTTGCACATGTTGAAATTTACCCCATGTAGAAAGTCAGCAGAAGGCCTAGGCTCTCCTTTAGCTGTCACTCCCTACCCTGAGAGCTTTCCCGACACTTGCAACAGTTCACAGGCTCTATGCCTGTCCTTAGGACAGAGAAATATTTCACCCACAATACACAATCACCTTACATAAATACCGGTCCATTATATCACCAAATCTAAGAGCTTAGCAGGGTTTGTTTTTTCTTCATACTCAGATGTCTGTTTTAACAAGAAGAAGATGGTTACCCAGGTTCCACCTTCACTTAGTAAATGAAATAAAAACAGACTGGAGCAGACCTGTAATCTACAAAATTGCTCCAGTAACACCACTTAAGCATTCCCAAGATTCCTTAAACTGTCCCTAAACACAAATCTCCCCTACATCAATGAATCCCAAACCCTACACCCTACAGCCTCAATCACCTCTCATTTCTTCTAGTCAGGGATATTTCCAGATGACAAGAGATGGGCAGATACAAACCTGTGTGTCAGTTCCCATGCTATTTACTGTTGTTTCAACTTCCTTCTCTAGTCCCAAACCTTAATCACCACCACTCTCAATCCTGGCATTAACTTAGGCTGTGCATTCCATAGGGCAGGGACTGATGTCTTCTTACCTTAATCAGTGAATAATTTTGTTCCAGGTAAGAACTCACAGCTTCCTACTGGAAAGGAGAAATTGCTGTTACAAGCTGTCTCTGTATGAACAAAGATGAGAAAATTTTTCACAGACCCAGGAGTGATGATTGAGAGTTGGACTGAAATGAAGAACATGACGACAAACTCATCACCAGGTTGATGACTCATGTATAGGTTTACAGTGATATTTACTGAGATTAAAAGCAGTGAAAAAAATCATAAGGGAGGGAAAATATAGGACAATACCTGCTGCTTACCACCTGCCCACCTACAACTGTTTTGTGGAGCAAATGAAGATGGAATGAAAGAGAGGGTCAGAAGCACAGAGGTGAATAAAGAAGTTGATGTGAAGCTGGAAAGACTTAGAAGCCTGGGGAGTAGCCCAGGTATTAGCCATAAAACTAACTCTCAGAACAGAATCTTTTTACCTCGCTCAGTATCTTTTTTTTTTTGTTATCTTCTGAAAAGACACCAAAGCCTCCCATGTACATGATTTTTGTGCAATGAGATGACAACCCATTTTTTGAAAGCAGAACTTTCAATGTGGCCAGTTGTAGAAATGCTGTAGGATGCTCTAGAATTTTCTGTCTACTTCATTTACTAGCATGAAGGAGTTCCTGACAACTCCAAAGACAGAAAATTTGTCACTACAATAAAGCAGGAATCCTTCCTTTATTGCAAACAAGCCTGTTTATCAGCTCAAGGAGACTGATAAAAGAAAATGTCATATCAAAATGCTCAATCAATGTAAGAAGTAATGGATTGGTTAAGTAACTATTTGTCCCACACAAAACAAATGAAAAACAAACCCACTGATATGCTATTCTAGTACAGTGCATTAAAGTCATCAGTTACCAATATCTCAGTGCCAGTACAAGGCTTATACATCTGCCAAGTAGGATATAACTTCAACTGTATCTCCTGTATTTTAATTATATTCATTAAAAGAAACTAAGCTGAGGGAAAAGTCCATATATTATCATTGCATAACATAACATAACATACCATAAAGCTCACACTCCCCCACTGCAGTTCAGACCCCTAGCAACACTCTGTAACAATCACCCATTTAAAAGGTTCAGCAAAAGTCATTCTGATTCATACATTCCTGAAGAAAAATGACTAGGCAGCAGTGATATGAAACTGCATTACTTCATTAAAATATCAGCAATAAACACACGGAAAGAATTGGCTACACAGACTTCTGCCAGAATATTTGCCAGAATAATTCCTTCATTGTGTTGACACACACATTCTTCAATCCTTCTTGGTTTTCAGTTTTGCCTATACAGAAATTCAAAGTTTCACCTCTCATAATTCTTTATAAGCTTCTCTTCTATTATTAGTAATCCAAACCAGATTTTTATTACGTTAAAAAATCAAGCTAATAAAGAAATAAAGGAGAGCATCTCTTTTTCTGAGGGAAAAGATGCTATCACCTCATTTTAGTCCTCAAACCTAGTACTCTCTAAAGGCCTCCTGATAAATTTGTGAGGCAGGGCCAGAAGCAAGGTGATCAACTTAGAGGAGGAGATGTGTCCCTAACGAGAGCACAAGCTTTGGACAAGTTTACTCAGACAGGGGCCATTCCTCCTTTCCTGTAGGTTGTCCAATCACCACCGCAGACAGATATTTTTTGCATGCTTGCATAGCTCCTTTGCAATAATTACATTAAGGGAAAAAATTCTCTGAGAAGCCAATTTAGTAGGGAGCCTGTGTTTTGACAGCTACTCCTACAGAGATGATTTCATACTTAGAGGAAGATAAAGCAAGTGTCTTCACCTATTTAGGTTTGACATGGGTGAAACCAATACATCTAGCACGGATGGCAGGAGCAGAGAAAGACTGAAATGTTGGGGCTGAAAAGGAGGAGAAAAATACAAGATGAGAGGGGAAGACTAGGGCAGCTGAAAATCAAAAGGAAGAGCTATTTGTTTTGCTATTGTAGATTTTTAACTTTTTTTTTTTTACGACTTCTGCTCATGAACAACCGATGCTAGCAGACCCTCTGCTCTGCAAAGGCCCAAGCTACTTTTAACTTATCCTGAGCTTTACTCCCAAATAAGCTTTTGAGAATAGTGACACTTCACATCTGTTGAAATGTCAATATAGTATCATTTTTCTTGGAAGGTATGCTAGCGATGAGCTGTTATTTGTCTCTAAAACTGAAGATACTATTAGTACCCAAATTACCAAACCCTTTAGAAATGTTGCAAAGCTTTTAACTTGTAGTAGGAAGTTTCACAGTTTCTATGTAAATATTAGAAAAAGTATCCCCTTAATTTTTTTTCGGGTAGATATGTCTTTGACTGAAGTATCTGAGTATTTTGAGTATCCAGCTGTTCTGTGAACAACTTCTAAGGGAAAGAGGAGGGGAGGGTTTCTCTATTTTTTGTGTTTCTGGGAATGCCTCCCTCAAGACAAGTTCCCAGTGCCACTGTAAAAGCTGAATTTTACCCTCTGCATTCAATGCTAGGCACAAGATCAACAGCAACATGAAAGAATAAGCCACTTTAAACTAAAGGAGAATGTGATTTTGCCAAGCGCCTGCCCCATCTCCAGTTCTGCTCTTCACTAGCATGAAAAAGGCAATAGAGCACTTTTAGATATCTCAAAGAATTATTACAAACCACATGGGGTGGACAGAGAGAAAAGAGGAATCACAGAAGAGTAGAGGGTGTTTGGAGGGTCCTATAAGCACATTTGCAATACAAGGCAGCAATCTCAACATCAAACACCGTGACACTGCTCCCTCCCTCCCTTCCAGGCAGTCTCTCTCTGGGGCTTGGGTGCCCATCTCCTCAGAAGGGTTTGAAAATTTTGACATTATAGTGGTCTGCCAGACACTCCTTAAGTAAAGTATATAAAGTATGTTATTTTGTTGTAGTACAAGAAGGCATTAACTGCCTGCCAAGGGAAAGGCTTTATAACATGCTGATTTCTTTTTTTTCTCCAGGAGATTTCAGTCATCATATAGGTAAAGCTCAGTGGAGATTCATTGCTCTTTAGCCTCCTCTGACACTGCACAGTGGGAATGAGACAGGAAGAATCAGTAGGTAGGGTTGTCCACAGGGAAAGGGTAATGCTTAAGCACAGGTAATTTCCCAAATATCTGAAAAACCTTCGTTTTAATGAACACTTTTCCACATCTTTGCATTTTTCTCTACACCATCCATTGTCTGAAGCTCTCCTATCACTTCCAAATGAGAACCTTTCCTACCCAGACTGGTATTTTTTTGCCATGATCTATTTGTAAATATATTCCAACACATGGGATCACCCAGAAGAAACAGAATACAACATATTCATAATCTCTCTACTAACTAAGGCCCACACACCGTAAGTGTTAAACTTCTTTCATATTTGTTTATTTTGAAGACCTGTATTGTTCATCTGAGCCATTGGGCATTTTTATTTCAAGCTTTTTAGTCCATTTTGAAGGACCGGGGACCAACATCAAATGGATGTCAAGCGAAGGACATCTTATACCACTAATGGATGTAATTACATTAAATGGCTATTTTATGTCCTCCCTTTTTTATTAATTTAGTTTTCTGACTTTGACATCACACCCATAGACATAATGAGTTCTTTTCCATATTTTGATCATTTTAATTATCATGGCATCTCAAAACCTTTACTGACCTATTTTGATACAAGCAATAAAACACGTAGTAAAAGATGATCCATTGTAAAAACCTAATGTCATAAAATTGCTGATCCAAAACAGAAAAGTACAAGAACAGGCAGAGTAAGTCAGTGAAGAATGGTTATCCTGTCCCACACAAAATAAGCTCAAGGAAGGATTATCTGTGTGGAAGCCAGGTTGCACACAGTCTGTTAACAACACTCAGAAATAAAATCTACATGATTTGCCTTATGCATCTTGTGGAGGCATGGCCAGATTCCAAGAAATTCAAAGCATGGAGGAATTCCATGCCTTCACCTCAAGGTCAATGCAATACAAGTTTCAGCACTTTAACTAGAAAAATATCGACATCGTGGTGATGCAAATGAAAGTGCCCAGTACAGATTTCACAGCCACACACACACGTGTATGTGCACACATACACACTCATACGCAGCACCTCTGACACTGTGCCCTTCCTCAATCAGGCTTTCCCTCTTTTTCCAAAATTTTCAGTACTTTTCTACTGTGAAGAAGTTGCACTCAATCCCAGGAAAGGGTTCCCAGGAAAGGCTCCTGTCCCATACCTATCAGGTTCAATTGGGGCTGGCTCCCTACTGCAGTGTCTTCTAAGCATCCTTACTGTCCCTGCTGAGGTTGCAGACTCCCTCCATGCTCCATCTTCTGCACATTCTTGCTCTTCTCTGATCTCTACAATGGTTTTCAAATCTGAGAGTCTTTTAATTACTCATCTAAATTTAGTTAGATATTATTAGTTCTCATGACAACTCTTACCTGTAGCAGTACTTTTAACAGTTATTTTTCTGATCTAGTCCAGACAAGTTCTTGTAATCTAAGGCTCTATGTTCATTGTGTTCCAATTAGGTAGAAATCGTGGCAGGTTTTAAAAGAGGTAAACAGCCCTCCTCCCTTCTCAGAGTGTGCATAAATCCATGTAGCTGCAATGAATCAGATTGGAGAATGGTCCAGGTGAAAGCTAAATCTCAAATCTACGGTCTGCAACAGCAGAGGCTTATTCCAGTTATTCATGCTAAACCCCATCTCTCAAACTTTTGCTATAAAAATGAGTATTTCTTGAAAGTAGGTGATTAAAGATCAATGCAGAATTTTAGATACCTCCTGGGACTCAGACAAAAAAACAATGTTGGAAATCGCTCATCAAAGACTACATTTGCTATTTCTTAAGTTGAGACTTTCCAAATTTTCAAAAATCAGCTTTTCACAATAATGATAGCAAGACTGTGAAAATTTTCCTATCGCAAAAAAATTAAAAATTTGTAGCCAACATTTTACATACAACACAAAATATCAATTTTAAAAAAGTTAAAAAGTCAAAAAGCCATATGATGACTCTTTCATCTTGTTGTGAAATAAAGCAAAATCCAGATAAGGAAAAGAATATCTACAGATTAGGTAGTCACTTCAATCACCAGGCTATTTTCTTGTCTGCATAAGTCCCTGAATTACAACAGAAATTAAATCCTAACACTAAACCATGTTATTATATTTCCAAACAAATTTCCTCAGAACAAGCAGATCTATGCAAACAGCTTGAAAAATCATAACTGCATACTGGCAATGGGAGCTGAAATACTTTCACGGATTTTCTTCTGGCTATACACTAGGACCAGCACCTCCTGACTCACAGCTTAATGGTTTATCTATTAAGGCTTTCTGATTTAAGTGTTTCATGTCTTGAAAATGTCCAGACTTCTCCTGTCGTCTTCTGATTACCTGAAAAAATTGTGCAATTGCTGTGCAACTAATGCTCCAGTTCATTCTTCCTCCAGGTCATTTGTACACCTAGGTAGTTCCTAATATTCAGCTCTGGGGCAACCCACTATTAACCTTCTTTTCTTCTGAAAAATTGGTTATTTGACTTCATTGTCTATCTTTTAACCATTTTTAATCCATGGCAGGATCTAACCTCTGACTATCAAAGTTTTTAATAGTCTCTTGTGAAGACCTTCAGCAGAGTCTTTTGTTCTCAGTTTTATTATACTCAACCATTCTCCTTTACCCACCATTTCCTTGACTGTTTTCAGTGCATTCTAGCAGGTTAAAAAAGCTTCCAGTTACTCTTTAAAAATAGCTGTTATCTCGTGCCATAGTCACCTTGGAGATTAAAAATTTGAATAGCTTCTCAATTTATTTCTTCGTGTTGCATTATTATTCACCAGGAGGTAATTTTTAGCAACAAGCTTATCTTAATAAACACATAAGGGCTATCCTAATTCTATGAGGTACCTTCTTTGCAATTTAATGCAGAGACACAAAAGTACTTTTGGAAAGTGATGGGCTCATAACCACACAATGGGTATTACAGGTATTACCTTGAGTAATATTTGCACCTTCCCAGTTAAACAGTGGATATTCACAATTAAAATTAAAAAAAAAAACAAAAAAAAAACCAAAACCTCAGAGTCTGTAGCATCAGGTAAACTTATATAAATATTTTAAGCTGTCATTGTTTTTCACTAAAGTAATTTCCTCTTTCCTACATCCCTCTGTCAGTGATAATTCAGGTGCCTCAGGAATTCCTAGACAGGCAGATTGCAGCTGGCCGGGTGATGGGCCATGCAACATCCGTCATTGTGGTTAGACACGCGCAGGTCCCACAGAAGGAATGCCTACACACCCTGGTCATGCAAACATGCTCTTGCCCATGCAGCAGGGAGGCAGAAGGGCATGGGGAGGGGGGGGCTGGAAGAAAATATTAACCAACTCATGACCTGATCCTTGTCCTTGTCTGAAGAACACAGATGAAAGGGCTTAGCAGAAAGCAGCCTAAAGACACATTTGATTGTTCTGTTTTCCATATTTGCCATAGTGTGTATACCCACATCTTTCAAAAAGCTCTCTGTCTTGGTTTGAAAGACCAGTGTCTGCTAAGGAAGGCAGGATCCTCTCTTGGAATGGAAAATATAACACCCTTCCCTCCAAATTATTATAATTTTGAAATCAAGGGGCTTTAAGGCAAAGATATGAAAAATGGGAATAACAGTTCTTTACCAATATGTATATAACCAGTCAAACAAGCAACAATAACCATGGCAGTACCAGCAAACAATCACAAACCCAGTCCCAGCCTTCTCGGCTGTCGGGCCCTTTCCCCTCGGGTGCAGTTCCGCTCGCAGCCGGCAGGGGCGCTGGCGGCTCCCGGTGAGCAGGGCAGGTGCGATGGTTCCCCCGCGGCTGCAGGGGGCGCTCCGGAGCGAGCTCGGGGAGCACGCGGCACTGGCGGCCTGGGATCCCGGGAAGGGATGGGACAAAGGCTTCACAAACCCCTGGACAGCCGATCCCGGTGTCCGGCCGGACCCTGGGCAACAGCAGGCTGGAGCGGCAGGGACGAGCACAAATCCCGGGTGGCGGACGAGATGTATCAAACTCCACAGCTGCAGCAGGAACCCCGGGACATCTCGACAGGCAGGGGGTGTGGAGCTGCAGTGTAGCAAAGACTCAGAGCAGTGGCAAATGAACGGTGAGGGCACGGCAGCGGCAGCCTGGATCCCAGCAGGGTAGTGAAAAGCAGGCTTGGGATCCTGGGGTTTTCCATGAGGCACCTGAGCAGATGGTGAAAAGTCCCTCTTTTAGTGAGGTAGGGTGTTAAACAGGGTCCCAATGAAATGGCCACTCCAGCAAGCAAGCTCCACTCACAGTAGAAGGAAGGCAGCAGAAGGCAGAACCCCACAGTGGTGATGAATTTTCCCCACAGCAACCGCAGCCTCTCTCCCCTCCAAATGCCGAGAGAACAAGAGAGCTGGGGACTCCACCCAACCCCTTTTCCCCAGTTCAAATCTCACAGCATCTCTGCCATACACGAGAAAACCCCAGGTAAAAGAGAGTAGCCAGCTGGACCCCTTCCCTGAGCTGTGGCCCGGTCTTTTGTCTCTCTTAAGTATCCAGTCATTATTGTCTCCTAGCAACACATATGAGGGAAAATTCCTTAAGAGAAAAAAAAACCAAAAAAACCGAAAGGAGAACTCCTAAAACCCCAACACTCTCCAAAACATGCTGGGTAATGGAGGTGCAATTTGGACTCATATATGCCCAAATGAGTACAGTCTAGTTACCAAAGGCCTCTTATAATGGTAGAAATGTGGCACTGCAAACAAGCCATCACATCTTTGTTACATTTAACTGTTGTGTTGTGTTTGCTTTTCTTTACCTGGTCAGTAAGTAAAAAAAAAACCAAACAATCCTTTCCTTATAGGGAGAGAGAGTTAGAAGAGAATTATTGTTTAAGTGGCTGCTCAGGGAAGTGGAAGAAGGCAAGAAGAACAGAGAAAATTGCTGCAAGGTCATAGTCAAGTCAAAAAGGAGAATAGCTGGGTGAAAGAATATGTGCTGTCCAGGGTTTTGTACTGGGCGGTTTCTAAGCTTGACATGATCGTAGTGAGAGCTTCTAGAGAGAAAAAGTACTTACAGGAGAAAATGGATATAGAAATATGTGAGATACAGAAGGATGTTTAAGTATATTCTTTCTGAAATAAAGCTTTTCATAAAAACACTCTTCTTCACACATAAGCCACTATCAAATTGCTCCCTTTTCTGCTTAACTCAAAGAGGGTATTAGTCTTTTGACAATAATCCTTGCACTGCAGTCCTAGCTGTGAGGTTAAGGAAGGATTTTGTCCCTGGGGCACTTAATGCTCACAAGAAACTGTTCCTAGTAAAGGTGTTACTGGTTGTAGTTTACTGGCTGTCCTGTGCTTCCTACAAAACCTGGGGATTAGTGCAGTATTGCACAATTACTTTGACTGAGTTTAATGTTGAAGTCTGGCAAAAATTCCAGAAACTGTCACCACCTAAGGCTGGCGGTCTCTCCAGTGTCCACTCTGTGCAAGTACCCAAGTGCTGGGTGAAAGATGGATGGCCTGTTAATAAGAGAACAGGAAAAAAATCAGGGGCAGCAGGGACCCATACAGTTCTGCTGCCAAGTGCAAGGAGCCAGTCTTCACCAGGTAAACTGACCTTTCAAATAAGAGTGAGCCCAGGGGTAACAGTGGCCTGAATGAGACACCTGCTTTTCCTCATGGAAGTACTTACAGGTGGTATGTATGCTGGGGGAATAGGTGTTCTAAACAGATACCCAAAAAAAAGAGTACACCAACCAGGGCTCCCCTCAGGTAACACACAGGGTGTCACTGGAACCAGAAGGACATGAAAGAAATCTGCAGTAAAGCCTAAAACTTCAGCTGCTCATCTCAGGCTGGTTTCAAAATAACCACCCAGTCCATCCTGCCCACTTGCCTCCCCACAGGAGCCCACCACAGATTGGCGCCTCTCTGATGGAGCTGAAGGCCAGAACCAGACTGGGATCAGGGTTTTGCCCAGGGGAGGGGCCTGACCATGGTCAGTGTAGGGCTCCCTGGGGCAGCCAGGTAGGACCACAGTAAGCTCAGGTAGACCCAGGACGTGCAATAGGTGGACATGGGCTGTATGAGGAGGTGGTGTCCTAGCAGTGTGGGGAGGAACAGAGCTCAGGGACACATTTGCCAGAGAATGGCTACAGAGTGTGAGTGATGTTGAACACTGGTCAGGCTTCTGCAGCCTCATTTTCCCTCTCAAGCACCATTTCCACTTTTCCTTCTACACCTTTCTCCCTTCTTTGACTACAGCAGATCTGGACAAGGACATGACACAGCACGCTTCTACCTTCTCCCTCCTTGGTCATTCATCCAGAGCTCACAGAACTTTCTGTAAGGTCATCAACACTAAGGAAGGAAACTGACAGAGCGCCAGCCCCAAGCTGTGCCAAGGGGAGTTCCCCACTACTTGCACAAAACTCCTTGAAATAGAGTTTTCAATTCACAGACATGTTGCCTGTTTCTTCTGGTTTGGGTGGCCTTTCTTGGGAATTCTTTTGAGGCTTTATCTCGTTGTCTTCATACACCACATGCTTCTGAAGACAGCATTTTTTTCTGATTTTCTATATTCACAGATGGTATTGCCTCTGTGTATCTAAATACACGTAAAAGTCTATATACATATATATGAGCAATTCCTGATCCAAAGGAAACAAGCAATCAGAGGGTACTCTGAGATCAGAGCAACTTGGTCAAGAAGCTGTCCCTGTCCATGGCAGGGGATTTGGAACTGGGTGATTTTAAGGTCCCTTCTAACCCAAATTATTCTATGACTGGTTCAACTTATGGCATCCAGCCATTGCCAGAGCAGTACAAAAACACCTGGAGGAAAATGGTGCCTACCAGAGGAAGATGGGGCAGAGCATCTGTCACATCCTGTCTCTTGTCCTTGTGTAACTGGACAAGCTTATAATGAAGATTTGCTTTTTTTTAACAGTGTCTGGTATAGGACAAGCTTGTAATGCCATTAGCACCCTAAAAGAAATAAGGAAAAAAAGAAACATCTGTGAGGGAAAATTCCTACATGAAGTAACAGATGTGATTCCAAAAGGCTTCTCTGAAAAGCATTTTAAGTTTTAATTATTTAGAGTTTCTCACTGTGTAGACGCAAAACTCGCACAGATTTCTGAACCATAAATAGCAGATTGAGATTGCATTTGAAGAAATTTAATGCCAGTGGAAGAGTGGACCCATTTCTACAGAATTAAGCCATACAAAATGCCATTTGTTGGAGGTATAGTCAAAAGAGATCTAATTTAAATACCGTACAAAAAGCATGGCAAAATGCTGGATTTGTACAAAGAATAAATTCCAATTCATTCCCACAAATGCAATGATGAAATTCCCGGTTCTTACTATATTGAAAATGGAATGGGATAAAGTATTGATGATTACAGGGGAAAAAAAAACACCTTCTGACAGGGATATGGAGTACAAAACTGAAAAGGCGCTTTTATCATGTTTTCAGCTCTAATTTCATACTCATTGATTAACAGATTTACTCTGTGCTTCATATGATATCATGTATTATTCAAGCAACTTCTTAAAATTTAACAAAAGCACAAGGAACAGGAGGAGAATATCATAATACACAGAATTTTAAATGTCGTTAAACCAAAGCTATGCTTTAAAGAAAATATCTACTAAGCATTCCAACATAAACAACCTGGTTTCCACACAGCATGAATCCTGGTTTTGTCTGCCTTGTTTAGCAGGGTTTTTTCATGCCAGGAGCCCTTTGTATAAAGCTGCAAGTAAACGAATCATTACAGAAAGGAAAATACAATTCTTACTCATTAGGCTCACAATTCTTATTCATTAATGTATTCGTTCGCCTTGATTAAGCAGTAAAAAGGAAGAGGGCTGGGGATTTTAAGAGAGGTACATGGCCTTTGAAGTGCAGCAGTTCTCAGCAATTCTCAAAAAGGCTGCAAGGAGTTAAGAAGGAATGAGTGATGTCTGTGCGCAGCCCCACAGTTTAGTCAATCCAGGTTATATGCTTTCTCAGCAGGCGAAATTCTATATTCTGAAAAGATATAGAGCATGGTAATGTCGGCTGGTACAGGACCCAAAAGCACTGAATGCAGTGCTTTTAGTGTCCAGTCTCCTTTCTTGGAAATATGCTGTATAATTAAGAGTTTTCCACTTGAGTGAAAACTCCTATAATTCTATTCTTTTACTGACCTTTCCTTTGTCCTAAATAATCTTGTTTACCTGGTTACATTTTCTTTATGGTTACTTCAAGTTTTCTATTAACATGGTTTTTTTACAACAAACAGAAAAACAAAACAAAAAAACCCCAGAACCACAACAAAATGTGAGTGTTACTCAATCACGAGACGGTTTTCTTCTGGAGAACATGATCACACCTGGCAATAGTGGTAAGCAAGACACAGCAGATTTCATAATAAACTAAGATTACAGAAAGTTCCTGAGGTTTACAGCCCCCACTGCAATTAAATCCTACTTGAGCTCCTGATCCCTGGGGAGGCTTTCACAGCTATCACAATTTGGTATCACAATTATTGTGACTATGCCTATCACAAGAGAATCTCACAAGACCTTAACAAGTCATTAGAAAAAAGTACCCCAAAGTGTGAAAGCTTAACCAGAAAGGCCTTTTCTCTGCCTCAGAAGTCTGAGAATTTACTATTACAGAATTTAATAAACACATGTGTAGGTGCTGTCTTTTTAGAGCCAAACTTTATCCTACATCAAGAGGCTGAAGGAGGCTGTCTGAATGGCTACTGAAATTACAAAACAGAAATCTTTCTCTCTCTGTGAGAGAGGCAGCATGATAAGCAAACACACCTACATTTGGAGTGTTTTCTCACATAAACCTTTTTAGCAGTTTGCATTGTGCTGACTGGATGTGTAGATGGTATGTGGATTAGGCAGCAGACAGATCATCTGTCTAAATGCCATCATGAAACAGCTGCCCTCTTCTTTTCTATTCTGTTAATGCTAATCTTCCAGATCTCAAGCAGGCACTGATATTATTCCTAGAAAGACAATAATCAGAGCAATGGGCCCAACAAAACACTATGCAAAATGACATGTCACATTAGAGGAGCACTTTGTTTTCATCTGAGTATTCAAAGTGTTGGAGGCAGCACATTTAGAACAAAACTCCTGGACTGAAACCTTGAGAGCTTCACAAATCACACTTCCCTTGCAAGCCAACACAGCATTTTTTTTTTTCTAATTGCCAAGCTGCTGGTTTTAATGTAGAGTGGACCCTGCCGATAGTCTGGGATTAATGTTGTGGAGATGCTGTAAGTACCTAATAGGAAAAAGCATTCCTTCTGAAAAAAATCATCTTTATTACTTGTACTTGCACTTTTTGGTTCTAATCAGAAATCCCTGGCCCGGGATTGTTTCTAAGTATTGAGGAGATGTTATGCTTTTACCTATAGCTTATCCATTATTGTAATTACAGTCACTGTCTGGAACTGAATATGTGCATCAGGGTTTTTTTCTGTCTCTTCTCTACAGCCAAATTTGCTGAACTTCTTGGATTCTGCGTGAAACTTTCTAATGCTGTTTATTGTTGGTACCCAGCTGTGAGCCACTGCATCTCTGGAGTGTGTCTGCATGTTTTTTGATTGTACCTTACCATGTCTACTCTCCTGACTTCCTGGAGACCATGGGGAGACCTGTGAAGTTCCTTCTGTGGCTTACCAGACATAAAGACAGGAAGGTGCTACGAGTAGAGAGTTATGTGACATGGAATTGTCTGATGTTAAAATCTTTGACATCTGGACACTTGTTATTAAAACACATCACCGTTTCTAACAGTGGCCACAAAAATTCAAACCGTTCCGGTAAGAAGACTTTATAAGACTGTTGACTAAGTGTCATTAAAAGATGATTTTGTTTTCTTTTTACAATAAGTATGAAATTCAAGCTACCTGAAATCTAAAATAGTGTGATTTTATGTGAAGTTCTCATCTTAGTCAATCAGATCCCTGGTGTGAGCTCCACATTTTCTTTTTGTTGGCACAACTGAATAACAGGGTGCCCATTTTGCAGGCAAACAGATAGCCCAGACAACTACCTGGCTGTGGTGTGAGCAGTGGCTTTAAAAAGACACTTCTACTTTTCCAAAACAGGTACAGAGAGTCACATGGTCAAATGCATGCATATATAGTTCCTGTAAACTGGTGGTGTGAAATGAGATGCTGGGGCTTCCTACTTGTACAGATCCAGCTGGTTACAGCTGTAATCCAAGCTAAGGCTTTCTACATTTTATCCTCCAGGTATAATTTTACTTGTTCACATCTGTAAAAGGCTCCTAACCCCTATGAAGCAGTTAGTAATCTATTTAAAATATACTTGCAATATAAAAAGTAACCAGATGAAATTTTCCTTGCATTATTTGAAATCTGGTTTTAAACATCTCTAATTTCTATATTTAGACCGTTTAAGCACCAGGTAATGCTTAACCTGGTAAATGGTTTGATGGTAATGCTTTGACCTGATAGCATTACACGAGCTCGTTCTTGGAAAATGTCTTTGGTCCCACCTGCTAGAGGGTCAGCAGGGTGTCTGGTACCACTCTCCCTTTCCTGCAGCAAGAAACAGTGCATGGAACATCATTTTTCTAAACAGCAATCAACTCTCATCCCCATCTACCTGGAAGAAGCAGCTTTTGGAATGGGTACATTAAAACAGTGACATGACTTGTCTGTGATGTTTCCAGGCTTGGGTGCAGTACCCAGGCAATGGGACCATAATGGCCAGCCCTGTCACATGCCAGGGAGATGTCATGGGCTGATGCCACAGCTGTGCAACGGTGGGGGAGTCTGGCACTTCTTCCTTGTGCTGGATAATATCTGCTCTCACCTGAGTTCAGGTTTGACCATGACACGCTGTGTGGGCACCAAAAGCAGCATGCAGGGAGTCATTACCACCATTTTCTCTGCAGAGAGACACTTGTGTGCAAACCAGGCTTGATTCTTCAAACTTTTTAGCAGCAGGTGAAGGTATTGTGGAGTAGGATACCTTTCACCTGCATCATGAGTAAATTGAAAGACCACTGTGTGGTGACCAAGTTCAACAGCAATTATGATCCCTTGTTTCCTGTGGACCTGTAACATACCCTAGTGCAAAATTAATATGTTCCTGCTTTGGACAGGTGCTGAGCTGATCCCACTGACAGCCATGTGGAGTGCATGGAATAATTTTTATGGGAATTTAACATTTTACTCTTCATGACAGGAACTGGGGAAAATCAGTCAAGAAAATTACTTCAGAATATTCTGGTGTCTGCTAAGACATTTTGTCATTGTACTGGCAATTTCTTCTGCCCTGGAGAAGAAATGGGTGACATTTCTCAGGGTTATACCGTGCTCCATGTACTGCAGCTGAACTGCCAGCTGAGTTCTCAAGACAAGGCTGTAATTGGCTCAGTGCATATCAGGTTCCCTTCGACTCCCCTTTGTGAACACAAAGGCTGGGATGCAGCCAAGGCAAGAAAGTGTACAGCAAAACACAGCTGACATGAATTGTATAATAAACAAAAGCAGATGTGCTCTTCACATGGTTACGTGGGGGGGTGGGGGGGGGGCAAAGCATATTTTGACAACAACGAAAGAATAAACTGATATCTGAACACAGGAGGCTTTGCAGGCAAAGAAAGGTGCTGCCAGTGATCATCAGTGAAGTAGCATTTGCAGATCACTAGATACCAACAGTGAGGAAATGGCTGCTGTTGGTACCAAACCCACACAACAGCCCAAATAAATGACAAAAGCATGATGTCCACATTCAAGGCTTGCAGTGAAACACTGTTGGCACTTGGGCTGACAAACCCAGGGCCCTTCACAAATCTATTAGATGGATCCAAGTTCTCCACTACCCTGCCACATACCATGTATTTGTAGATGCAGCAGGTTTTTTGGCCCAGACCAAAGGGAAGAAATTTTAGCGGGGGGGGAGGGGGGGTCCCGGGTGCAGGAGAGCCAGCCAGAGTCACGATACGAACACCGATACGATTTGAGCATCGTGCTCCAGTTTTGTTTACCTCCACCAAGTTATACTTTTTCAAAATTCATGCCCCATTCCCACAAGAAAGCCTCTAAGCAGCAGAGGAGCTGACCAGTGTATACCTTTTCCCAAGGCTGTTCAAGGCTGCCAGCTAGCAGGTGCCTTGCAAGCCTATCTTCAGCCTGAGGCCCCATCAGGGGTACTTTTGCAACAGCCCTGGGATGCCCAAGCTCTCCTGGGGTATCCTATGCCCCCGTTCCACAAGGAATTCCTCTACAAGAAATGTAAGAACTTATACACGATTTAGATTTGAATGACTGTGAAGTGCAGATGATGGCACTCTTGGAATTCGAGATGCCTCAAAGATGTAGGTATGCCTGGTTTATGGGTTGCTCTAAAGCTGCTGTTGCTATAATGTCAAGACCACTGAGGAAGTACTGACACAAAGGGTATTCTCTGCATGTCTTAGCAGTTATAAGTGGAATGATAATGGCTATTTTTGATCCAACCTAAGACAAAGGTTGCAGTGACCTAGGAATTTTACTCACCAGTTTCACATATCATCCTCACCCACTAAGAAACTAAAACCCTTCCTCTCTAAAGACAGACCTTGGGTGAGAAAACTTGGTAAGTAAGATGCAGTACTTACTTTCCAAGGTTATCTCTGTGTCAGAACTGAAGTTCCTAACTTAAGTTATATCTCATATCTTAATATCCTTTAGGTTAAGTCCCTCAGTGTTGCCAGAAGCAAGAGTGCATTAGATAAATCAAAGTATTCAGAAGGAAGAGAATTACATTAACAAGATAAAGATTTTGCAATACCTGGACTTAAATGATGGTAAGAATTAATAAAATAATGGGTTTTAGATAGCATGTTTATATCTCTTAGAATTAACAGAGGAAGACAATATATTCACATTTTGTATCAAGCTATCCATCTCAGAAGTACACTTTTCCCTTCCACAAGGAATTAGGTGAAGGCTGTGGGAGCTTACAGTCCTTCGACTGTAAGAGTTTTGTCATAAATAACGTCTTTTTTCATTTGCACATCATGGTCAAATACTTGGTCACAACAGGGATGCCTAAGCACTACCACTAGATGAGAGAAGAAATGTTCTCTTTTCTGCATTCTTAAATATATTTCTTTTTGGCTGTTACGCAGAATTATGCACCCTTATTTTGTTATTAACCATGTGTGAAACTGCGAATTTGTGTTTACCAAGCTTATACTGGATCATCAGGGACGGAAAGAAGAATGTGTAAGTCAATCATTATAACATTAATAGCAAAAGCGTTCTTTCACATCACGAGGAGCCCTGGATCATGGTCATTATTCATGACAGATGTTTCCACTTGAGCTGTAACTAAGACAAGAGAGATTCTTTTTTTCAGGGCTACCTATCTAGAATTAAATAGTATTTTAGTATTGTAACAGGGAGAGAAGATGCAAATGAAGAGTTGTACACAAAAAAAAGTCTATTTATATACATTCAGAATTCAGTGCCCATTTCTACTCAGGTTCTTTAAGGAGCAGAAAAAATGGTTTTGCAAATTATTTTCCAGTGTTATTCTGGAAAGCTCACAGTTTTTTCTAAAAGCCATTTTATTTCTTTGTTTTGTTATTCCTTACATTCCTTTAATGTCAAATGGCAGTTTTCTTTACTAATGGCACTATAGTCCAAAAGACCAGGAACAGCAGTAAGCTTATTAAATATTAAAAAGGGCCTCTCAGGTAAAATAGCGAGAGATGCTTGACTATGCTATCAATGATTTTGGAGTTCGGGGTTTTTTTGTTATTTTCCCTTATGCTAATTTATTTTCAGAGCACCTGCAATATTCAAACCAGAGGACATGGAGAATAGGTTTTCAGGCCAGGGGGTATATATTTCATAAGAAAACACTAGAAATTGAATGAAGAAATGAAAGAAAAACAAGAACAAAAGAAGAAGAATTATGGTTCCCTTTTTTTGGGTAGTTGCTGTTGTTGCAACTAAACAAGCAACACAACTGATCACTAATGAGAATTAAGTTATTGTGTAGTTGCTTAACTCATAAGGCTGAAATATTCAACACAGTCAAAGAACTAGAATACAATTAGAATAAGATGTGACAGGCTGCACATTCATATGCTTTAAGGAAAAAATAGGTTTGCATCTACAGTGTTGAGATTTATGATGCAAATGTTTATGCTTCAGTTTTACCCCTGGAAAAATGAAGCCTCATGTATCCTAATACTGAAGTCTGAACAGCAGTCAATAAACGCACAGAATTTATTCATAACAGAAAATGTTTGTGGTACCAACTTAATTCCAAAACTTACTTAAAAAAAAGAATTAGCTCAATAACTGGTAATAGATATATATTATATATATATATATATATATTATAGTGCAGAAACTTATTATTTATGAGTCTAAACACAAAAGATTGCACCTGGTGACAAAAATTTTGTTTACCTAGTAAAAGAGCAAATTGCTGTTGAATCACTGATGCAAAAGCAACCAGGGAAGCACAAATGATTTGTTTAACATAACTCTAACTTACCCGTAAACTGCAGTATTTTTTATAATATAGTCCAAATAAATGGCTTGTGTTGGTACTCAAGAGGTGACAACTTGCTAAAAAACCCATCTTGAAGTTTACAATACAGCAAGAAGATGACAAGGTGTTTGCATGCATAAAGGTGAAATATGCCAAGATTTATTAAAAATTTAGATATAATGGATGCATGTGTCCTATTCTTTATGCTTCTAGATAAAAAAAAATTATCTGATCATGGTAATGTTTACTGTTTCTTTTAGTGAAGGTATAAATCTTTGCACCTCCTCATTAATACATTCACACTTTTTTTTCCTTCTACTTACAATGTAGGTAATGTTTCCCAGAAGCTGTAATGTAATATTTAATTATTTACTTTGATTCAGAAATTGCAAAATGTCTAAATTACAATCCACTATTCCATACCTAATTTAAAAAATTTAATTTAATAGTCATGTTGTACATACCTTGTATACCAAGAATTAATTTCATCATTCCTTGGTGATGAAAATCACCCCCCTGCCATGGGCAGGGAGACCTCCCACTAGACCAGGTTTCTAAAAGCCCCACCCAGCCTGGCCTTGAGCACTTTCCGGGGATGGGACAGTGTTGCTGCCTGCTTCCGAGGTGCAGCACCGCCCCGGGACTGGCCAGACAAGGCCAGATTTGTTTCAGCCATGTGCTCTGAATGCCCTTTGCTCTAAGCGCGGGTAAAACTGAAAGTAACTCGGACTCCCCCGAAACAGCCCGACTGGCTGGTTACCCCGGGTCCACCCCTGCTCTCCCCTTTCCCTTCCCCCGAATAAAAGGAGAACCGAGCGGGCTCCGCTCTCTGGTGCCCTGGCTCCCCTTCTGTGAAGAGCTGCTCCTGTCTCTCTCTCGGGACAGGAGGAATAAAACAAACAGGATTGAGGCACAGAGTTTGAGCTATATTTCTACCTCTTTGCTTCTGCTATTGGCATTAGCTTTACATCTGTCACTTGCTGCGTTTCGGAGCCACCGAGTCGCTGGACTGCCCGTGCCGTCTCTCCAGGCAGCTCGGGGCTTTCTAAGGCACAGAACGGTGAGCTGAACGACTGAGCAAGCTGAGAACATCTCCACAGGGCAGCCGCATTTCATCTGGGCAACCTGTTCCAGTGCCTCACCACCCTCACAGTAAAGAATTCCGTGGCAATATCTAACCTAAACCTACTCCTTTTCAGTTTGAAGCCATTACCTTGTACTGTCCGTACATGGCCCTATAAGAAGTCCCTCTCCTCCTCTCTTATAAGCAAGCCCTCTTTAGGTATTACGGGCTAATGCTATTAGGGCTCTCTTGGGCCTTCTCTCCTCCAGAGTGAACAAACCCAGTTTAAATATCTTTAGATATTTAGATTGTACCTGGTCATAGTCCATAAAGCTGTTTGATTTTGTTATGGGAAGAGAAAAACAAGGGAAAGTAGATGAGTGCGTAGCATCATGTATTCATTCCCATTCCCTGCATTTTGCTCCATTTAATTTTTTCTCCTTTGAGTGACTTCACATCTGCTCCTTAAGCTTGATGAATTATTTTACTCTGAAAAAAAAGAGAAATAAACATGGTGAACCAGACTTTATGCAGATAAGATAATAAAATAACCTCAATTCTACCTTTGAGTGACATCATGAAAAGAAAAAAATAGGAAAAATAAGTCTGCTAAATCAAATTAATACAAACTGGGGCAAAACACCAAGTAGATTGCCTTTAATGTATATTTTTCCTTATTCCACTGGCACACATTAAGATTTTCTGGATGCTTTAACTGTACGTTTCCACACCTTTCATTACTTCTACATTTAACTTTGACTACAGAATTTGTGCAATTTGTTTAGGGGACAGCTGTAGCATTAACATTTTTTCTCATCTTAAGTTGTATTTTTAAATGATGATTTAAAATTTATTCCATTATTTTTACTGTATGTAAAATACTTATTTGTGTGCATGTGTTTGTTTCTGGAAGTCTACAGAGTGAAGAATTTATTTTCAAATGCTTTGTGAATAACTGTATTTGTCTAGCTACTGCTTGATTTAGAATTCTTAGTGCATTTGAAATATTTAAGCATGCTAAAAATAAATCTAAGTATCCCATCATAAACCATTTCAAGATCACAGTTTTGTGACTGAGAACAGAATACTATGATAATCTGAACAAAAGAAATGTAGCTGAGACAAAATGTGTGTAACATACTGAGTACAAAATGAGAGTTTCCAGAAGGTGTCAGGCACACTGTGAGCTTCATGAGAGGCAATACAGGATAAATCTGTGACCTTTTCATTTATCTGTTCCTTTTCCCTTTCAAAAAATTTACTGATCTTTGGAGAATAATTAATCTTAGTGTATCAGAGTGTGGGGAACTCTACTTTTTCCTTTAAGAAGGAAAAAAAATCAAAGTTACTAAATGGAGTTACAGGCATAGAAACAATTCCTTCCCCAGAAAAAAAAAAAAGGACAAAAGAAAAGAATGGGTCAGAATGTCAACTGATGCAATTTCAGATTATTCCAATGAAATGGCTTGCAGAGACATCAGTTTTAAGGTGAAAAAACCTATTAGGCTATCCTAGTCTGGCTTCCTGCATAATGCAGGCCAGAAAATTTCATATAGCAACTCTGGCTGAGCTGATAGATCTCTTGATTCACTTCATTTAGCTCTCTACTTTTTGAAAGATTAGTAGGTATCCTCCCTAGGAGGTAGAACATCATGAGATGGCTGCAGTATATGATGCAGTATTTGATTTGCAAAAAACATTTACAATTTTGGTCTGTGGTGTGTGAAAGCATCAACAGCCCACGCTGACCTCTCAAGAACTGGTTCGCTGCCAAAGTGAGAAGGACAGTGTTTCAAAGAAAATGAAAACCTTTCTGGAATCCCAAGCTGACAGTGACAAATGTCTAGATGACAAGGTTAAACAGCAGGTGTCTTTGGTATGGAAAATAAAGAAAGGTCACACATGGTATGAGTTTCTGATTTTTAAGGGAATTTTAACTGGCACCTCACAATAAGACATCAGAAAAAAGGGAATAAAGAAAAACACAGTTATGTATAGAAATAGAAAGTTCACTGTAGAAGTGACTTGAGCACTAGATATGGGGACAAAAGCAGAAGGAAGAGATATAGAATTTATTTCTTGAGATATCAGATGACCCTCCATGAAAGAATTTGTTTTCTCAGAGTTTGGATTTTCTAAGTTAGAGATCAGTCTCTTTGATTTTCTCTGCACACTAGAATTCACAATAAGGAAGAAGTGCCATTAGCTTCAGATAAATGTGTGCTTGATGTATAAATAGACATAATAAATGTGTTTGGCTAAAAAATGGATTATTTGTGTTGGTGGAAATCAAAGCCATCAATTCACTTCAGCAAAGTGATAGTCAGAGGAAGGAGAGGTTAGTTTGCACATGAGAAACCGGAGTATTCAAATTGTTTTAGTCTTGGTCCCCTGTTGATGTTATTCTAAACCAACTGAAAGATTTATAGCAATTTTAAGAAAAGTAGACTTGGATTTTTAAATTATGATAAACTGGAAATAGTGGTACGATGGCCTTGAAGGGCAGTGTGGACAGAAGAAGCCAATGGCGAGAATGGATGACCTAGATTTTAGTAGGAGTTGGGCATCTCTGGATAGTCCATTTTGGACCAAAGCCTGTGAGGCAGCTGCAGCATTGCCAAACATCCAGAGTAACAAAGGGAAAATTCTGACTTTTTTGTAAAATGCCCCAGCATCCCAGTAAAAGGGTATGGGTTCCCATTTCTGCTGTAAGTCAGCCATCACACAGCTAAAGATTTTAACACAGCACACTGAAACCAACCCATTGTTTTACTGAGGGAACACAAGAACCTGTCCAGCAGCTGGCTGTGTCACAGGGAGACTGTGACACTGTCTCACTGTGGTCCCCAGTGTATTTGAAATTGAATCCACATTTCCCAGCACCTAGAAGAATGCCCTGACCATGAAGTTATTGGGCTGGGGCAATGATATTGCTACCCAGCAGAGATAGTACTCTGCCAGACACTTCTGCCTAATGCAGACCTCTCAGAAATGATGAATTCTGAGTTCACAGAGTGAATGCAGAGAGACTTCTATTCTGTCTGATTTATTTTATGTTTGAAGTTATTTTCCAATTCCTATGAATAATTCTTGGCTAGGAGCTCTTTCATAAGCAACTTATTGCAAGGCCTGAAATAGCAGTGAGACAGATTCTCCCCTCTTGAAGTCAGCTTTGGTCCATGGTCCACAGGTAACATGGAACTGTGCTGATTTAGGTTAGCTCAGAATTTACCCTGACACATTTTGATAGGTCATGACAAGCCAGGTATCTAATTGTAATGCCTCATTGAATAAGCAGACGCTTTGGAATGAGACCTTGGATGTAAAGCATTATGTGGGTGTTCATTTGTCTGCAATATCCGGGCACGTTTACTCAGGTATGACAGTAAGTAAGCCTGAAAGGGATGCACAGATACAGTTGTGATTTCATTTAAGATACTGGTATATCTAATCACTGAATTTTCTGCTTTCAAATTACATCAGACTGTATTAACAAGGGTTTGGGAAACAGGTAAAATTCCTATGTGCAATATTATTTAAAACACAGGGCAGAGGGAGGAACTGTTAGATAATTAGCTTTTCCTTTATTTCAGGAATGCTGAGAAATAAGTAATTTCTATAACGAAGGGTGTCAAGAGCTCACTAGCCATCATCCTGGGAAGGAAGGAGCTTTGAGAAACAGCAGTAAGTGTCCTTGGAGCAGCCACAGTCACAATCTTCTGCCTTGCTTTGCATGCAGTGGGGATGTGCTACTGTGTGCCAACAGTTAATTATATCCCCACTGCAAAGGACCACTAAGCTGCAGTAATTACTGCTGCTTTATATGCTCTCCTTATAGCTGTGTTTATATTGTAATGCTGCTTGCAAGAGGGTGACAAAAAGCTGGATTTTGGTGGTCAGATCTCCCCTACTTGCACCTATGCCAAGGGTGTGATAGTGGAAAAGGTTTTATCTGCTCCAGTAAGTGCAGCAAGCCTATGTACTCTGCTTGTCTGGCTTAGGTCAGGTGTCACAGCGAAATGGAGGAGGTTTCATCCCAGATTCTCATTGTCTTTGGCAAAATCCCATTCTGACATGGTGAAACTGGCCTGGCAGCCGCTGTCCCTGGTTTCAGATCAGTCAGCAGGGCTATTGTTCAGGCTTCCTGCTGCTTCCACACACAGAGCAGTCCCTGGAGCACGGGCTGATGGGGGCTGCTGCCATATCATGGGCTGCCAGCATTGCCAGTGGGGAAATTCACTGCAGCTGAGGCACGATGGAGAGGTCTGACCATTGTTTTATCTCTCTTAAAAACAGCTGTCCTTACATAGTCCAGAGGAGGGAAGAGTTAACAGCACAGACACTTCATATGGTCCTGTAAACAGGGGGAGAGTAGTACACAAAAAAGAACAACATGGCATAAACTCATTTTCATTCTTGCAGAGCCTGGCACTGGATCTGTGGGTACAAGTCTCTCTTCCTCCCACTCCCTTGCTCTCTTGCACTACAGCTGTCTGGGCCTTGGGTTACTTTTTCATCAGGTCTGAGTCCCATGGCTGTTCTTCATTGGTGCCGCTTGTACCAGCCATTTTGGTGTAGCTGCTTCTGGGTGCTGGTCCTGGTTTTTTCATGACTAATTTTCTAATGGACATAACCACATTTGTACTAATTTTTTACTATTTATGGGGTTTTTTCAGCAATAGTGCCTGGTGTGGTTGGGACAGATAAACATGTAAAAAACTCCTTTGTTGGTAACTGCCTCTTAAAAAGAACTTCAACATGAGTGAAATGCACATAGTTAACCTGTTGTTTTGTGAAAAGCAATCTGTCAGGTCCTTACCTGGACATCTGATGGCAGGAGGCAGAGCAATGACATTTAATACTGTCATCCCACAGACCTAAGATGTGTGAGAGTTTTAACACAATTTTCTTTAATGACTTCAAGAGTTCTTACTCTTTTCTTGTCAGTCCATCAGAGCTGGGGGCTCACTTATAATGTTCTAGAAGTGCTTCTGCATTCTGGATTGTTAACTCTCAGCTTTCCTAAGCAGGTACAGAACAGAAACCAAATAATCTTTTTTTTTTTTTTTTATTTAGCATTATCTTTTTTCTTCATTAACACAGAGGGGCTACAATTCTGAATTTGAACTTCCATTGCATTCATGTGGTTGTTTCCTTTTTACTGAACTGCTGTACTAGGAGTGGGTCAGCCTAATACAGTGAAAGCCAGTCCCCACAACTGATAAAGATTACAGAACTTTTCTGGGAAAGTGCAAACAAATGGCCTTGTTGCATTTAAAAGAATATATCTCATATATATTCCTTGTTCTCGTGCGAACAGGCATTCTGTATTACCTACCAAGTCTAGTGACAAACCAAATTCATCTAAAAAAAACCTTCACATTTATTCTTAGTTCACTGATTTAAGAACATGACACTACATATTGGAAATCTGTCTTGTCTTTTTTAAAAAAAGAAATTCTTCCAGCACTACTCTGAAACATACTGTATAGAAAACTGTTTTCTCACTTGATAATGAATCTTATCACTTAAAAATCAGGTCTTGAGTTTTAGACTTAAGTGCCTGCCTTCAGAGAGCTAAATAAAAGTTTTCTTGGTTTTCAGGGGTGCTCACCAACAATAAACACACCCACTGATTTAATGAAGCATTATGGTACTTAACAACTCTGAAGAAATCAGGTCTACCTTAATTTGGGCATATAATGTAGCTCTAGGCATCCACAGAATAAAAAATTTATGTTAGCTTTAAAAACTCTGTAAAAAAAAGTCAGGGTAACATTTCTGGGCAATCCCCCTGATCCATATTTCCAGTGAGCATTTAACAGGGTCTGAAAGTTAACCACTACTAGGAAGAAGGAGACCTAGGGGAGCAGTACTGCACTGGTGAGGTGATAAACTGCTGGCAGTATAATCAGGCTGTTACAGCACAAAATTGAGAATGTGGAAATACAGGTTCTAATCTTGACTTGATGTGTGGCTTCAGCAAAGTAATTTCAGTCCCTCCTTTCAGTTTACTAGATAATAAATAGAGAACGGTAAGTTATTCTGAGGATGCTGTGATATCTAATTAATTTTAGTCAAGCAAGCATTTTGAAAACTGACCATACTAAGCACAATTTTCTACAATTTTCTACTATTACTAGCAGAAGTAAAGAGAAACCAATTACCTGTGAGTGTCTCTTGAGAGGCACAAGTAGAGCACTTGTGTTGTTTTGCCGGCATCTGGTACACAAGTCTTTACACTCCAAGCTTTCAAATACATTCAGGCACTTGTTATATCCAGTTTCAACTGGAATTCACAAACTTGACACTTTTGTGGTCTAGATATCCACTTCAAAATCATAGAGCTACAGAATATGCCGAGCTGGAAGGGACCCATCAGGATCATCAAGTCCAACTAATGGCCCTCTACAAGACACACCAAGACTAACACCACATGTCAGAGCTTTGTCCAAATGTTTCTTGCACTCTGACAGGCTTGGTGCTGGGACCACTTCCCTGGGGAGCCCTTTCCACAACGCTGCTCACATTCCCTGGTTTATACATACTACCAGGGCTGCCCTGTCCCAGGTGAAGAATCTGGGACTTGCCCCAGTTAAAATTCATACAGTTCATGATAGCTCATTTCTCTAATTTTTCAAGGTATCTCTGCAAGTCCTCTCTGCCTTCAAGGGAACCAACAGCTCCTCCCAATTTAGTATCATCAGCAAACTTAGTATTTCTTTGAGGCCTGCATCCAAATTGTTTATGAAGATGTGGAAGAGCACTGGGCCAAGGATGGAGCCCTGAGGAACCCCACTAGTGACAGGTCACCAGTCTGATGTCACTTCATCCAATACAACTCTTTGTGCCTGACCCATGAGCCAGCTGCTCACACATCTCAGGATGTGTTTATCCAGCTGAGTGCTGGACACTTTGTCCAGAGGATCCTGTGAGAGAAAGTATGGAAATCTTTACTGAAATCCATCAAGGATAGATTAGCTGGCTTCCCTTGATCAGCTAGGTGGGTTACTTTGTCATAAAAGGCATAAAAGGAAATTAAGTTCAACAAGTGGGGCTTTCCCCTCATGAAGCCATGCTGGCTGAGACCAGTGACTGCGTTTGTCCTTCAGGTGTTTTTCAGTACCTCCCAGAATAATAATCTTTTCCATAATTTTACCAGCCGCTGAAGTGAGACTGACAAGCTTATAGGTCCTGGAGTTAACATTTTTGCCCTTCTTGAGAATAGGGACAGCGTTCATGAGTGTCCTGTCAGCTCCAACCTCTCAGGATTCCCAAGATCATTCAAAAATCCTTGAGGGAAGCTTTGCGATGACATCAGCCCGCTCTTTGAGGATTCTTGGATGAATCCCATCAGTCCGCACAGATGTGTAGGGATCCAGCTGGAGCATCAGATTCCACATGGATGTGTAGGGATCCAGCTAGAGCAATAGATCCTGCACAAGTTCAGGACCGACTGGGAGCTGATCAATCTCGCAGTCATAGTCCTCAAGCTCAGGACACTGAGACCCCCTTGGTCCATCATCCATGTTGAAGACAGAGGCAAAGAATGCATTAGACACCTCTGCCTTGTCCATGTCCCTGCTTGTGAGGTGACCATCCTCATCCTGTAACAGGCCAATGTTATTTCTGCACTGCCTTTTTCCAGTAATGTATTTGAAAAAATTCCCCCACATTTCTGGCAGCTTCATTTCCAGTTGAGCTTTGACCACATGATTTTTCTTCCTCCAGTGGCAAGCAGCAACTCTGTACTCTTCCCACATCGCCTAACCTTGCTTCCACTGGGCATACACCTTCCTTCTTTGCCTTATTCCAAAGGCAAAAGCCAAGTCAGTCTTCTGCCTCTCCTGCTTGATTTCTGACATTTGGGAATTGCTGCTCCTGTGCACTTAGGAAGGGATGTTTAAAAAATGACCAGCACTGACGGACTCCAGCACCTACAAAAACGTTTTCCATGGGTACTTTATGTACTAGTTTCCTGAGCAGCCTGAAGTCTGTTCTCATGTCCAGAGTTGATGTTTTGCTGGCACTTATCCTTCTGTCAACAGAGATTTTAAAGTTCCTCCATACCTTCCTCATAGCATTACTGTGACACATTAAAACCTGAGGAGTTCTCTTAACACAAGAAACTATGTCTCTACACTCGCCAGTCTTTATATCTTTTTGAATATTCAAAATATTTGGGGTTAGGTTTTTGCAAACTTTTTTAGCCTCTATGTAACTAACAGCAGCACAAGCCTCTTGCCTGTAACATGCAAAACTGTTGGACAGTTACCATTGTGACTGTAAACTAAATGTTAGCATTAGATACCTGGGCTTTAGAATCAGTGCTGAGAAAAAGGAGACATTCTCACTTACTATTCTTTCAGCATCTCTGTTTGAAGGTTTGCGTTTTGGAGACTATCAGGATATCACAAAGATCATCAGCTTTATTATAATTAAAGCTGAGGTTCTGTAAAATGAACAAGAAATCTGCTCAAACTGTGAATTTTCTTAATCTGTAGAATACAGATTTTAGGCATTTTCTGTCTGAAATATGGTCTTCACAGTTGTTTATGAAAATGTTCTGTATTCATTGTCATATCCCCATTATTACCTGTTTTTGCCTAATCTGCCCATTAAATTATATATGTGGATCAAGGTCTTTAGGTCTTTTGTTTCCAAAAGCACAGAATGGTATTTCTGTTTTGTTACTCAATTTCATTGGAATAATTTTTGTCCTAGGGATTATTATTATTATAGTGATATAATACTCTTCAAGCAATTTATGAACATGAAATATGGGAAATAAATTCTGTCAGTCTCATATGTGAGACACAGGTTAGTATAAGTGATTACCATATTCTGTGGGGTGGAGGTGCTGAATATAGAAGTGTGTTATTTGGCTAACTCAAACCTATGGTTGTTGCTATACTCATGGCTTACCTCCAAGAGTATCTGCTCATCTTTAGAAAGCTAAAGCCTATTTTGAGCATGACATTTGAGAAGCACAAGACAGACAGAAGCTTGTCTTCTATGACAATGAAATCCTGGGGTGCTAAAATCACCAGCTGTAGAATGAGATGCAAATGATAGGTAGACCTGTCCTTTTGAAGGTGCTATGAAGACTTTACAGTCTATTGAGCAAAAGGAATCAACTTATGGACATGAAGCTGTTTGCCTAGTTTCTATGGGCTATAGAGAGGGAGTAAATTATAAAAGTCAGTGTCATAGGAGCTCTGCTGTAAACTGAGATTAATATCACCAGAGCTTTTCCTAAAGTGCAACACTTCTCCAGTTCATTGCAAAAATAAGAGTCATTGAATGAATCAGGTTGGGTGGATGCCCTGAGGGGTGCCTGGGTTCATCCCATATTCAGAGGTCTGATTCCAGATGTAGATTACTTCCTCAGTTTGCCATCACCCATCTCCTTGCAGGAGATTGTTGCTGTCTGTCTGTCCAACCTTCCCCCTCATTAATTAAGAAATTAAACAATCTCAGCCCCAGGACCAAGCCCTGAGTAGAAGCAATGGAGGACAAAGCAGAAGTTTGTCTTCCCCCGTTGGCTTTCTTCAGTAAAGGACTCACCAGAAGACCTTCATAAAAAGCCTTTGTCCAAGTGAGAGGTGCTAAATCTGTAGAGTGAGAATCCTCTTCTTCAAGCTGCATGAAACCAGCCTAGAGGGTTAGAGCATTTATGGTGATGTATCGAACTAGAGCAAAAACTGAAACCTGAAAGTTTTTTCTATACTGTGGCTACTGTGGCTACAGTATAGAAAAACATATCATGAAAGTAATTTTATGTATACAGAATCTTAAGTGTACAAGAGCCCTTCTATACATTTACAAGCTTAATCCAAATGTAAATGGCATAATTTTTTCTCATAAAATTAATTTTGATGGGCAGCTTCATTTTCCTAATACTAATTCTATTAGTACAAATATTTATATAATACTTCGAGATCAATGGTTAGAACCAAAAATTATTATTGTGGTCTTAAAATCCAATTTTCAGAAAAGCCTATCCCTCTAAAATCAGAAGTATTAGATCTGTGAAATAAGCAGAAATAATTTTCATCTTGATTTCCCGAGTAGTTCCATTGAAATCAATCTCTGTAACTACATGCATGCTTAAGAGAAGAAACACCCTAGTGCTCTGCTGAAGAGAAGCTAAATTATCAATAAGCACAGTTCAGATGCTCAACCTACTAATGCAGCACTAAATCCAGTGGAGTTCACTCCAGGGGAAGACAGTCTTTTCTGGTTATCACAAAAATTACACATATTCCCTGGGAGATAAGTTCTGGTCCTGACCTGACTTAAAGCAAATATTCACTATTTTATATTAGGTCTTATAATAAATGAGCCTTCAATGGAAAAGTATCTTCAGATAAAATAACCTATGACTATAGATTTCCTCAGGCACTGTGCTCTAGTTCATCTACAGAAGTAGCTATGCTAAAAAACCCTTTTTCTTTCGAATTTGTGTGTATGTGTACATGGGCTCACCCTGACATTTTAAGTCTTTTAAAAACATAATATTAAGGGAGCCTTTTAAGACCAACTTAGGCTTCAAACTTTTTCAACAACTTTTTTTTATAATAAGCTTTACAAAATAAGGTATTGTAGTGGTTTGGTCCAAAATACTCATTCCTGTTTACCTTCTGTGAGATAAGAATTAGGAGGAAAGCAAAGCAGGCATAAAACTTGAAAGAATATAAAGAAGTTTGTAGATACAAAAATGCTGCTAGCAAGGATTTTCTTGCTATTTTCTAAGTCCGTGAGAGAATTTCTCTCTCACAGAAGAGGTAGCAGAGAATGTAAACAACCAAGCCACCTGCAACCTTGAAAAGTCTTGTTTATAGTATAGTAGAAAAATATTTTGACAATGGATGTTTTAGGATTTTAGCCAATCATCCCAAGGGGTGGCTGGTCCTTTGTCTAATTAGACTATGACGAAAAGGTCTATAAAAGAGTTTGTAAAATAATTAAATAAATAGATCAATCTTGCTGCACAATTCCTGCCTGCTGGATCATCTCTCCTCCTCCTCCCTATGGCTGCGGGACACGGTGATATACCCTAGGGCCTAGGCCTGTGGTAATATTTGGTGACCCCTACATGATCTGCACACTGCGAAGTGTCCTGCACGCTGAGAGCCAAGCCGAATTCATCTAGAGGTACGCTGTTCCCTTCCCTCCTGGGACCAGGAAGTCCGACAGGACTGAGAAATGGCGAACAGCGGCTCACAAACCAATGCTGTCGTACTGGTCTGGAAAGGTGTGTTTAGTATATTGCACACCTCCATTCCTGAAAACTCAGTTTGGGAATTATTAGACTGGGCTACCTTAAAAGGGATTTCCATGGACAGAGATATTGCCCTGGACTTTGCCTTATGGCAGGAGCTTGGCTGTGCTGTCCGACACGAGCTCCCGTCTGGGGAGCCAGCAGCGTTAGAATTATATCAAACCTGGTGTTCGTTATTTTTTCTGCTGACAGATCTTGACTGTAGCAGCAGAGCTGGATCACCTAGTTTGGTGATGAGTGACGGAGGAATGTCCGAGGGGGACCCCACTGACTGGGCTTCTGGGGCAAACGATGGTGGATTTGGAATAGCCCCCCGGCTCCACAGGCAGAGCCTGCGCCGCCTCACCCTGCACAGTCGCAGGACTCTGTGGCCCCCAGGGACCCTGCGCCGGCAGAGGCGGGGGGGTCAGGGCAGCGGGAGGGTGCACAGCCTGCCTTACCACTCAGCTCGGCGGCGGCCATGGCTTATCCAGGGCCACAAATTAGCGGCTTAGCAAACTGGACCCCCAGAGCAGCTCCTAGCCCAGTTGTGTATGTGCCAGCAGAGCCCAAATCACCTGGATCTAACTTCTTAGCCGGCGTAGTGCCAGGTGTGACTGCACCTAGACTGCCTGGGTGTGGTCCGCTGCCCTCCTTGGCGCTGGACTGTTCTGCGCAGTCGCAGAACTGAGCCATCGACCTTTTAATACAGTATCTGCCTTTGCTGACAGAGTTACCAAACATATCCCGAAGGGTGGAGGACCTGTTCAGCTTGCTACTGCAGCGGATGCCAGAGCCACTCTGCCGTGCGGGGCGCACCGAGCCCACGCCGCCAGCGCCGTCCACGCCGCCCGTGGGAGCCGCAGCTCCAAACCAGGAAACGGCGTGGCCGGCAGCGAACCCGGAAGCAGCGCTGCTGCGGGAAAACCTGGAAGCAGCAGCAGCTGCGGAGCGGCGGCCGGGGGCAGCAGCGCCAGGCATGGCCGCGGAGCACGGGCCAGCAACGGCGCCGAGCGCGGCTGGGGAGCACGAAACAGGAGCAGTTTTGGCAGCGACCGCGCTGAACGCGGTTCGGGTGCAAGAGACAAGCGTGGCGCCGAGCGTGGCTGTAGCCCCAGAGATGGCGGCAGCAGCTTCAGTACCGGTTTGGTCAGGATTGGCCAAGACGGCCTCCTGTAAAGAAGCTGCTGTTCAAACTGCAGCACAGCCAACTGTCTGTACTGCCTGTTCTGCCTCTAGTGAACTTAGCCAAAGTGCCCCTCTCCGTCCATTTCTGTTTGCTCCCAGCACCTCAGAGTTGCCTTTGCCTGATGACTCATCGTCAGGCAGTGAGGCAGATGAGGTTCTGGCCCCAGGTCGTCAGGCAGCTGTAGCTGCGCGGCGAAGAAAAAGGCTGAGCCGGTCTCGCCCCTGGACCTTTCAGGACTGCACGGTAACAGTGCGTCCAACCCACTACAGTCGCTTCTTAGACTCAGTTAAGATGCGAGCATTGGAGGAGGGTGACTGGAGGTTATTGAAAACACTTGGAATGCCAAATAGATCTGAGGATTCTGGGGGTAACCGGGGAGCTGTTACACTTCATCCACAGGCTGTGCCAGAAGTTCAGGATGGTAGGGATTCCCCAAAAGGGGAGAGCCAAGCTCTCCCAGTGTATAAGGCTCTCCCAAATTCAGGCGAGCATGATAAGCATGAGGTAGTTGCTTGGAAGGTTGCCCAGGACCTCCAATCCAAGGTGGCACAATATGGGCTAGGTTCTGCTGAGGTTATGCAGATAATAAGGGTGATAAATACAGATTTGCTTTCTCCATTTGATATCAGACACTTAGGTCAAATTGTATTTCAACCTGTACAATTTACAGTTTTTGAAAAAACCTGGAGAAAGCTGGCCAACAAGGCTGCATTAGCAAATATGCAGCTCCCTGCTGCTGATCTAGACGGACAACAGGAATGGATGCTTTGATGGGGACTGGTCCCTTCTCTGATCCCAGCCTACAGGGTACCTTGTCCTCTAGCATCCTGCAGCAAGCTCAACAGGTCGGCACGGCTGCCCTGTTGAAAACCATAGAGTTGTCTGCGCCTAGAAAGCGATATACTGAAATAGTTCAAGGGAAATCAGAGTCATTCCTCTCCTTTGTAGAGAAAGTCGCTGCTTCTCTTGAGAAGCAGGTTGAGGATGATGGGTTAAGACAGTTGTTGTTAAGGCAGTTAGTGAGAGATAATGCAAATGAAGAGTGCAGAAAAATCATAGATGCCTTGCCAGGGGATCCTGAGGTAACAGACATGGTCGAAGCCTGCACTAAGGTGGGATCTGGGAACCAGAGAAGGTCTGCTTTGGCTGCGTTCCTGCAGCCTGTTCACACAGTTCACAAGCAGAGACTGAACTTTAAAATTCTTGCAGTAATAGAAGTTTATTAATAGACCTAAAAGAAGGGTAAAAGAAAAAAATAAAATCATGCCACACCTTCAGAACACTTCTCCTCTTCCCACCTTTCTGCCTTCTCCCAGTGACAATGTAAAAAGACAACCCTTGAGATGTTCAGTCTATTTATCCACTTCCATAATAATCTTGTTCAGCTCATTTAGGAAGAGGAGTCTCTCTTGCTCATACTATGGAGATATTATCACAACAAGATGGCCGCCCAGGTTGGTTCTCTGCTCACTTCAGTATCATGAGACAGCTGCCCAGGCTGGTTCTCCGCTCGCATCATGTGAGAGTCCCCTCCCACGACTTGCAGCTTTTCCCACAACTGCTTTTGAGGGTCCAATCTCAATTTTAAGCTTGAGCCATTCAGAATCAAAAGTTGTCTTCACCCATCTCTGGGAGCAATTTCATCTCTAAGAATAGAGGCCCTCCTCTTTTCCTGGGAGAAAAAAGCATCTTCATCTCTAAGACCATCTCTGGGAGTATCTCTAGGAACAGAGGTCTTCTCCTTGCAATTGGAGCAAGAGTCCTCATCGCTTCCATCTCTCCCTGTTGAAATTTCTCTTCAAATCACAGCTACTTCAGCATTTGCTTGTTTCAGCAGAGGTGCTTTTGCTCACAAGTTGAACGCTCCACTCCCATGCTTTCATGAAATTACAACAGGTACTCTGATATATCAGTCTATCACCACCATAGCTTTACAACAGATTTTCAGCTTTAAGCATCTCCTCTTTCTCCTCCCTCAGGTTTTCAGCTATTCACAGCACTAAAAGGGTTAATCTCACCTGGGCATTGCAGCTGGAATTTTGCTTATCGCTGTTGGTCACATGATCTTTGCTGGGCAGTGGGGCAGCTTCAGCTGAATCTTCATCTTTGGCGGCACTGGAGGGGGGAGAGAAACCGGGCTGCTCTGTCTGCACATAGCAGGGCTGGGGGGGCCATGGGTGGAACAGGGCTGCATGGCTCCAGGATGGCTGTGGCCCAAACAGGGCCTGGCCTGGGCCCACCAGGCCCCGTACAGGCCCTGCAGCTACCTGTCCCAGCACCGGAAACGAGACAGAGCTCCCCCAGACTTTGTCCATTCTTAAATGTGGACCACAGAGGTGGTCAAAATTTTAAGTGGCTTAAAAAATTGTCTATATTCAAACTGGCCAGCTGATAGGTTCTGTCAGGTCATAGAGCAGCTGTAAGCACCTCTTTGCAAGAACGTCACTTCCAGGACTATGCTTGCTAACCCATGACAGGTATTAATATCATTGTCTTAAAATTCAAAGCCCTAAAAGTACTGTATTCAGATTAGGCTTATAACCTAGTCCACCAGCACAGTGGCCAGTCCACCCTCCACTCTGGCCAGGGAAATGTACTACAACTTCTCCTGGAAATACCGCGCTGTGATAACTCCTGCGGCAAGACTTTTGTGAAAACCTCCCTTCATGCTGCACCATCAAATGTGAGGCATGAATCTACATCTGGAGTGCTGCCAAAGCCAGATGAGGAGAAAACCTGTCTTCACTACAGTGCTGGAAGACTCCTTCAGCAATACCCACTTCTACTTTTAGAGCATCTTGCCATTTAACCTCTTCATAGAGTCAGTCAAGAGAAATAGGCGTCTGCAAGGTGCAATTAGTCTATTCTGCGTATTTATCTTGGGATAAGATGGATCATGCACTAGAGGAACCTATTTCTTTGCATTGATTACAAAAGCTACCCAGTGATTAGCTCTAATGCAAACACCTACACCTCACACCCAACATTAATTGAAATTGATTTTACCCTGTCTGTGTCTCTGAGCCTTGCAGAGAAGTAGGCCATAGGAAAGTTCCCAAAAAATCAGAGCCAGTTCATGAAACCTGTACCTAACAGAGCTCAGCTCTGTGTGGGCAATCAAAGGAATCAAGGTTACAGCCCAACATCCCTGAAAAGTTATTTCTATACAAATATCCTAGCTTGGCATTTCCTTGGAGATTGATTCTCAGCACTTCACAACATATAGTACGAGTACATTGAGTAAAAGGATCCGTAACTTCTACAGTCTCCTGTTACTGCATCGCTGCCAAGCCAATATTTAGCTTACTATGGCTCAGCCTCAAAAGAGTCTGGCATCACTGAAAGCAGCTGAGCAATGTTTGGGGAAATCTGGACCTGTACTATGTACATTCCAGCTGCCTGTCCTGAAAAGGAGTCTGTATTAAAGCTGAGTTTGACACTGTCAGACAATTTCCTGGTTGATGTGATCATACTGAATATGAAGAAAGATACTAACAAATCAGCTGAAAGGGTCACAAAGACTAAATACAGGTAAAAAGACAGTGAGAAATGCATCTAAGTTGTGTACCATTTGCATTTTAATCAGAATGGTTTTAGGGGAACCCCCACAAAATAAAAATCTAGGCAAGAAATATTCAGAAACACGTTCATTTGGACAAAAAAGACTTTTCCTGTGTTTCAAGTTATTTTTTGTGCATGCTAATCTCTCCAAATTACTACATAGATCAAAATTTAAAATAAACTCCTACTTGTCCCAAAATATTTTTCTAGGGTTTAGTTCAAACACTTGGTTTCCCCTTGACTACTCTTTGTTTATGTTGCTAATTATTAGAGTTAATTTAATTTTTGGAAAGAAAGTATTTGCATTCTTCAAATTGAAACATCATACAGAAAAACAAATTAAGATTGAAATCATCTGGGAGAACATTTCTAAAATTGTTCTGACCTTTCCCAACAAAACAGTTTTGGTTTCGACAGAATGATTAGAAGAAGCTGTTTTATCAGAACATTCCTCCAATTCTGACAATTTTGATACATTTTGAGTTAAAAAAAAAGTAATTAGATTTCTTTTCACTTCTATTGTCTTGGTCAGCAGTAGCTGCAACATCACAGAGGGGACAGGCTAGTACACCAGAGACCTAGGTGGAGAATATTTCTTTTGATACAGTTTCTATGATACACAAGAGGAAGTTTGGAAGCTGGCAGTTATGTGGGGGATATGAAACATTCTGTGCACGTTCCAGTCCCTTGCTCTCAGTTGTGCACATATCCACACTCCCAGACCCTGCCTTGACTCACAAACCTAATGATCTGTTCCCTGTAAAGACAGATGCAGGCTGTACCTTAGCCGCCAGCACCAGTTAAAGCATCTCTCTTTTCCTTGGTGCCTTGGGACTGCCCTCTAAGGCAGACAGTCTGAAAGAGATAATTTCTCTCATGGTGCTCTTAAAAAAGCTGTGGCTTCTCTATCAGATGAAAAACCACTCAAATAAATAAAGACTAAAAAATTAAGATTATTGTGACACACCTTTTATGGAAGGTCTAGGAGAATGATTCAGTGAGGACTGTAAATTTAGAAGAATGATTCTTTCAATTAACATAAAATATTTCAGCAGGCCATAATCTCAGATTCTCCTTCTAAAGCTTCACAACTGCCTTAAAAATGTAAAAATCCAAAGCAATTGTATATATTCCTGATAAGGAAAAGTAACGCAATTTAGTCTTTGATGTTTAATCTTGTGCTGTCTTTCCACCTGTCTGTGAGCATGATCCTGTGAGCCATCAGGAGCCTCCCAAGTTTCCTGCAGCACTTAACAGAGCTGGGCCAGCTCATCTCTCCTTCCTGATGTCAGAGCATGGGAGTCCTCCTCTTCATCATTTTTGTGGTGCAGCTGCTAGACAGGTATTCCAAAGACCCAAAGTCATGTCCTGGGGATACCTAGGACACCTATGATAGTTGTCAATCCCTGTGTTCCTGACCTTAAATGCTAGAGGCAGGGTTTAATCATTCAGTTATTTATGATACAAACTCTTTAAGCCACAGACCACACTGCACAGGAACATTTCTGCTGGTCTAAACCAGTCTCCTCTCACTCTCCCTCTTTCAACAAATGCAATTCTTGCAAATAACCCTTTTACCCTTATGATAATAGAGATTAAAGGCACACAAGTTGCCCTTTCCTTCTGTATGTGTGACTCATGTTACTCCAAATCAAAGAGACACAAAATAGTTCTTCAAGGCCAGCCTAAACAAACAGTATTTCAGAGTGTATATATGCTTTTATGCTTACATATACAAAATTCTAATAAATACATACTGAACAATAGAATTTGATCCCATCCCCTGACTGGCGACACCCTGTCAGACAAGGACACATCTATGGGGTTGTAACTTAATTTCACTTTCCTACATACTTTGAGCTGTTAGAAAACGAGGTTCCTATAATATATAAGCACATCAAGATGCAGTCAATTTTTTCATGATTCTACTCTTGCACTCATGGAAGATTACCTTTGGTTACCATATTGACTTAAGGCAACTTGTAAGAAATTGAGGAGTTTGTTCTGAATTACTCTCTTTTCCCAGTGATATTGCTTTTACCCATAGAGGACCCAGCATTTTTAATATCTGCCTCAAATTTCCCTATCCCCATTACAGGCAATGATGAAGGAAATGGTGCCGAAGACCTTTCACTGTCATAAAAGCAGGATCCTGTTGAGGACATGCATAAATCACTCTTATTCATTTGCAACAAATTGTCTCTTTTCTGCAACAAAAGTTTTTATTCCTCATAAGACAAAGTAAATTCATTTTAGCTCTGTGTAATATTAACCAAAAGGTTCAAGCAAAACTCCCCAGATAAAACAGAAAAAAAATTTAAAAATCAGTTTCTCAAGGTGATGGGTTTGCTAAGGACTGGTCCTACTTGCCCAACATTACCACAGGTGTGGGGGTTTTTTCCACTAGAAAAATCATCATTCCCACAGTGGTTCATACTCCTGTGCCATATGCTGTGATGATTAAACTAGTTAGATGAGAAATACTTTTGAGATGAGAGACCACCTGGGAATACCTTTCCCCTGGCTGGGGCACTCAACTGAAAGGTTGTCATAAGAGTAACATAGAAAGACTATGTTTGGAGGCTGAATTTAAATCAAAGCTTTTAAACACCATAATGGTTGCATGACTATTTAGTGTGCCTCTGCTGTTATCCTTTGTTTAAGGCCCAACCCAGAAAATGAGACTATTATCTCTCTGTTCATGTCTTATACTCAAGAATCTTAGTGGAAAATCATCTAGACTGTAAATCTATGTAGGACTGAGTTAGGAAAAACAAAAAAGCATGATTTCAGCTTTTTCATGCCTTAGATGTTACACAAGAACTTTGAAGAAGTAGATGTCAGACTTGGATGCAGAATGTGGCCATCCAGTACCAAAAACAATTATAGATGTACTCACAGCTGTTGTCATTTTGCTATATATTTACAGCAATACAGTATTTGATTAAATATTTGTTTGCACTTGGAGCAAAATCTGGGCTGCATAAAAAAGTCGGTGGAGGTTTTACTATTGGCCTCACAAGGTTTCAGAAATTGCCAAATTTAATGATTTCCTCATTAAGAACACACTATTTTTGGTACCTTGAGCATTTTGACTCTCAGGAGCCAAAGGGCCAGGAGAGTCTCTGTTTCTGCAATGCACACAGGTGCAATTAAAGCTTAGAATTGTGAATACTAGAGAGCACTGAAACCAAATAAATGAACACTGAAAACCACTAACTCTGTGATCTTTCAAACAAAATATCACCACAGCCTTACGATATCTAAGCCAGTCTCATGACAGCTCATAAGACTCAGGGCCTGGAAATAGAGAATGCATCCAATATGTAAAAAATATTCCATTTTATATGAAAGAACTTGTAGGTTTGGATGATTTGTGTTCTTCATAAATAACCATGTTTTGATATGCCATTTGCATGAAGGTTTGTAAACAAGACCAGTAGGTGATTAAAAAAACACAGCAACAGGCAATTTGGGGAATTTAATTTGAAGACTATTTTGCAAGTAATATTCCACACATTTTCTCCAGCTCTGCTCAGCAATCTCTGAGCAGATTACAAAGTTCCCACAAAACTGATGGTAGGCAGTAACTCAACAAGTGATGCCAGTCTTAAATTTGGTGCTTTTACTCTACTTCCAGAAAGAATATATATCCTTTGGAGATGTTTTCCTCCACTTCTGTGAAAGCAGAACTTTTTCAGCACAAGAGAAGGACCTGTTGGTAGCATGTTTATTCATTTAGGGGAAAGGTCTGCTGTCTGTAGGAGCAAAGCCATCATTCTCATACATATTGACAGAGTGTAGACACAGCCATGGCTGGAGGTGGCTTTTCTGCTTCCCTTGGTCATGTCCTGTGTATCACTGATCTGGAATGACGCTGAAAATCTTTTTTGTTGTTAAAAAAACCCCCCATGATCGAGTAGGAATTCTGAAATACTCATTTATGTGTTAGTGAGACTGTGGCAGCTCTTCATGAATATAACAATAACTTCAGTCAATTGGATTCCAAACCCTCCTCTTGTATCGAACCTCAGAAAAAAACCCAGATAAAACAGATAAAGCAGAATCCAGTATTCCCTTTAAATTGCTTTCTCGGTAGATTAATGATTCCATAACAGAAAAGATCATATTCAGCAAAGTATTCCTAACTCTATCAGTCCAGGAAAGATCCCTGATATCTTACCAGGTAAGAAGAGAAATCTGAACTAGATATGGATTTCGCAGCTTTTGGAGCCTTGGAAATATGAAGAAGGGAACTGATACACTGAGCTTGCCTTATGTACAATCCCACAAGTAGATGAGGAAAATTATAGGATGGCCTAAATAAAATGCATGAGCACTGCTGGTGCCTAATAAAATACCAAACATGCAAGTACTATTGATACATGGCAGCATTAAATTGCAAACACATGCCGCAGTAAAGGGCAAGCAGCCACTAATAAATGAAAACTATTAAGCAGCTCTTCAATAAAAAAAGCCACGAATCATGCCAGGACTCACTGTGAGTGCTGCAGAGCGTATCTGCAACTGCTCTATATCTGTTCAGAAAAATAATCATGACAATGAACAAAAACAAAAGCAAAAGAAAACAAACCACAAAAAGAAAACAAAAAAAAAAGGCAAAATGTATTGAGATGAAATAATGATAATAGTATAAATATTAATTTTGCTTCCTTATTAGCAAGAGTCATAAGATCTTTGAGATGAGGGAGATATTTTTACAGGCTTCAACATTAAGCCTGATTTTTATTCTTTTCATGGTTCTTTTGCATTTTCCTGCCCACATATAGGGCCTTGAAGTAGGAATCAGGAGCTCTTGCTCCTGCTCTAATAGTATATATATTTTTTCATAAAACTGTTTTAACCATTCAGTCTCAAAACACTTTGGAAAGCCTTTATCTCCTAAATGTGGCAACAAACTGCATAAAAAAAGCAGTTCCCCAATCACTGCATAGAGCCCAACGGGGATCAGCAGCAGCGCCAGTTGCAGAATGCCAGTACAATTCACTCTCCAGAAGACCCCTGTTTGCAATCCTGCCAACTGTGGAGCTGGTGATGGGAACCTGAGGGTTTGTTCCTGACATTTTTGAAGTCAAAGGCACCTTTTTCTTGTGAGAAGTGGTGCAAGATCTTTGGGAATGGGGTCTGTGTTCACAGCCCTTCTGCAGCACAACATCCTGGTGCTCACAACATCTTGGCACGGGACAAACCCAGCTGCTCTTTAGACAGGGAACTGAGGCAACTGGGAAGGAAAGCTGGGGTGAAAACAAAGAACTGCAGTCAAAGAATACTTCTGAACAATGGGGCTACATTTTCACACAGAGCTCAGCAATGAGTTTAATTAAATACTACACATATTTACTTACTGAAGAATCCTGTTTCATTAACATAAACAGATAGGAGATCATCAGTGCATGACAACCCATAGGGCACCGGGGGAAATCTGTTTTGAATTTTGTACATCAATCAAGTGATTCATATACATGGCATTTGCAACTGATGACTGCCTGAATGGAGTCGAGTGATTTTTACACCAGGGTACACCACTAAAAACCTCTCATTAATAGATAATCAGCTTCTACTGATCAACTCCTCGGCTGCATTCCAAAGCATCTGTTTCGCCCATTTTGTGATTTAGAGATGCTAAGTACGATAAAAGCAGTTCTGTGTTATTTCTTTACTCATTAACCTTATTATACTATTTCACCCTCAGCAGTGATATTTTTTTTAAAGAAAGTTGATAAAAAGCAAGTGAAAAATACATTAGCCCACTAAATGGCCCATTATTTCATTATGTTTGTGCTAACAATGTAAGAGCCATTCTAAATAAACAGAATATTTTAAAGGAAAAGCTTCTGAGAATAATCTTTTTTAGCTGAACTGTTTATCAATAGACTTTTAGACATCAAGATTTTTTTTCCAGCTAATGTTGCACAATGAAACAAATGCAAAATTAGTATATGAAAAATGGCTTAGAGGAACAACATTTTTGATTCAAACTATGTAAAATGTTTATAATTTGCTCTTCATATTGATATTCCAAACATTGCTTTAAGCCTTTTCTTCCCACTGCATGGTAATATAAAATGCAGGGATTTTTCAAACAGTGCTATCTGTGTCTGTGACCATATGGTGGTTTCCAGCTTTGTTTTACATTACTGCACCGGAAGCTATTTATGGTCAGAACACTCATGTAACATCTATATGTTGCTTATATATTTCAATTTGCAGGTAATGTAGCCAAGGGCTAATCACACATAGATCAGATTTGCCACTAGTGTTTTCTGTTGTCTTATTTTCAGGCTCTATTAAACCTGACAAAATGATAGGTGGAAAGAGAGAGAAGACTAAATAAATAAAGCAACAGTAAGGTTTGAGGGAAAACAAGGCTCCCAGACCAGTTTGCTGTAGCTTTAATTTGTTTCTTTGAAAATCATAGCTGCTAAAAACCTAACATACAGCTGGCATCCAAATTAAACCCCTAAAGGTATCTCATGCAGGGCTCAGCAAAGCACTCACTTCTCTCTGCCTACTCTTTTTTTCCAGGTTGCTTTAGCTCTGTAGATTAGGCAACAAGCCCCCAAAGGTTTTTTGCTCCAGAAGATCTGCAGAGCTTAGCGACCATCCAGGATCTGCAGGGTATAGAGATGACATGGTGCTCTTGGTGGTCTGCTTTGCTGGTAACCCACAGCCCTCTTCTGACCAAGATGTGGTCCTTGGCCCATTTCCCAGGATGTTGGCCCAAATGGCATCTTGCCTCTCTGTGAGCAGCTGTATTCTAAATATGTTCGACCTTGCTCTGAGGGAAGGTATCCAGAGCCAACTCATGCTGGTAGGAGCTCAGACTGGGCTTCGCTCCATCCTCACATAATTCTGCTCACATAGACAAGAAGATATATGGGAACTGGATCCCTCCTCAATAATACCTTCTGGAGTCATAAACTTGTTTCTCACTATTTCCCAGTGTATCAGAGCATGTCTTATGTCACACCTTATTATCACCATCATCCTGAAGCACTTATATTTCAAGCTGCTGCAACTTCCCTCCTTAGAATCTCACAAATTCCATTTAGTGAAATACTGTCCATACTCAGTAAAGACACCTTACTGGCAGAGCAGTTCTGTAAGTGTGAAAGGTTTAGCACAGGCTTTAAAACAGACAGATGTGGATAAATGAAAAATTTAAATAAACCCATTTCAGCAACAGACACAGAACAATTTACACAGCAGTATCACTGGCTCAGAAGAGCATCCATAACTATGGGGCTTTCAGGAGATGTAGCTGGCACATGACCCTCTTACTTTTCTGTCACTGATGCTTTCTGTGAAAGGAGTGTGACATCAACAATTCCACTTGGGTTTTCTTTGTCACTAGTGGTTATTGACAAATACATGCAAATAAAAACAGTCCTGGATTTTAATACAGTTTTATTTGCCTGTGGTTGGGCTATGCTGAGTAAAAGTGTGCTGCAGCGTGGGGTTGGGGCCATGGTCTTCAGGCTTCCTCAAGGTCCATGTGGAACCCTGAAAGTTTGTGTCTTCCAGCTGCTGTGATCTTGGAGACGCTTCTGGACTGCAGCTTCTTAAATGTTTTTGTGGATTTGGCCCTTGTTATTTTGAATTTCAAGAGAGAAGTCTTCTGAAAATAAAATTACTGTTGGGGTTTTAGGAGCTCTCCTGTTTTTTTTTTTTTTTTCCTGTTAAAGGAATTTTCCCCATACATGTTGTTAGGGGGACAAATGGCTGGGTAGTTGAGAAAAACAAAAGAGGTGGCTATGGGGTGGGGCGCAGCTGGCTACTCTTTTGTTTCACCTGGGTGTGTGGGCAGTTCAGTCCCCAAATGCTGGAGAGGGAGGCTGTTTTTTGGCAGCTGCTTTTCTTTCTGCCGGAGAAAAAACCCAGGATTCCCAGCCTGCCTTCCCTGCCCCGCTGGGAGCCGGGCCGTTTCTGCCCTGCCCCCGCCGTTGCTTCGAGCCTTCACTCCGTTGTAGCCATGCTCGCCCCCTGCCTGCCCAGGCCTCCGGGGGGGTTTCCCCTTTTGGATACACCTCGTCTGCCACCCGGGATTTGTGCTTGTACCTGCCGTTCCAGCCTGCTGTTCCCGAGGGTCCGGCCGGACACCGGGATCGGCTGCCCAGGGGTTTGTGAAGCCTTTGTCCCATCCCTTCCCGGGATCCCAGGCCGCCAGTGCCGCGTGCTCCCCGAGCTCGCTCCGGAGCGCCCCCTGCAGCCGCGGGGGAACCATCGCACCTGCCCTGCTCACCGGGAGCCGCCAGCGCCCCTGCCGGCTGCGAGCGGAACTGCACCCCAGGGGAAAGGGCCCGACAGCCGAGAAGGCTGGGACTGGGTTTGTGATTGTTTGCTGTTACTGCCATGGTTATTGTTGCTTGTTTGACTGGTTATACACATATAGATATATAATAGTAAAGAACTGTTATTCCTGTTTTCCACATCTTTGCCTAAAAGCCCCTTGATTTCAAACTTATAATAACTCGGAGGGAAGGGGGGTTGCATCTGCCATTCCAAGGGGGGCTCCTGCCTTCCTTAGCAGACACCTGTCTTTCAAACCAAGACAATTATCATTAGTGAGATTTATCAGTACTCAAGCAAAAGACTTTCTGCTTACTAGTTTAAGTAGTAATCTGAAGGTACAGTTAAAACACCTCTTACCTGTGAGTCAGGTTCAGGTACAAACCAGTCTTCAAAACATTCTCTAGTAGCTCTGTGCATCATTTCACACTATGGGTCTGCTTTTCACACTTCATGGAATATCTCCATGTAAGTTAATTAATTTACTGCATTTTGCAACTGAATCTCTTCCCAGGCAGGGAATTATATTTTTAAAATTTATTTACCCAGTTATCAGTGAGAAGAATAATTTTTGTCAGTATAAACAGAGGCTTTGTATGCAAAAAAAAAAAAAATTAACTGCTACCAATTTTTTTTTTCTCTTCATAGAGGAAGAGAGGTATTTGTACATTTGTAATGTCACTGACTGCTTTTTGGTTCAAGCTGTGATTTATGTTCCAGAGTCTGGGTACAGAAAACTGCAAAATTTTATCACAAAATATAAACCAAGAATCTCAAAGCAAACTCCATTGCTTTGATCGCTGTTAAAGAGCTAAACATCATGGACAGTGTTGCTGGCTTAACTTCATGGCATTCCATGGAGTTAGGACAGAATGAAAACTAGATATCCCTCACCTACAGGGGTTTGTTATTCAGCAGGTGTGTGTGATTTTCTCCATCCACAGGACATCAGCAATGTCATTCACTGTGGGATTTCCAATGATAAGCAGTATATGCAAAATACAGGATAAAATATGTCCAGTAACCAGTAGAACAAGGTGTTAAAGAAGACAGATTTTGATTCTGGGAGGTCTTTTTACAGCAGCAAAGTTAACTTGGTTTCATACCTACCTATCTTCCTACACCAAAAAGCAGACTGTCTGCTGGCTTTCTGGTAGAATCCACCTAACTGCATAAACCGACCCAGAAAGAGTACTCAGAAGCTGAGAACTTCAGTCCAAATGCATGGAAACCTCACTTCATCGGACTTGCAAGTCACTGAATATAGTCTCAGAACATTGGAGGAAGGGGAATCTTCCAAATACCCTGTTGGGGATTTGACAGAGAACTTTAGATTTGCAAAGATTAATGTCTTTGCCTAAGATAGCCTCATAGGGATCCAAAGTTTCACTAAAAGTCATTGCCACGCTCATTCTAGTGTGCCAAAACTCACTTTTATCAGGCAAGCAAGGGGCAGTACCAGGACCATTGGCAGGAGATTTGAACAGCTCCAGGAGTGCATGAACAGGAGCAAACAGAACCATGGCAGGGGCAGTTTGCACAGCAGGAAGGACACAGCCACACTCTTGGCTGCTGGTGGTGGGCTGTGTGTGAGTGTGGTGTTCTGTTTTGGGTTTTTTGCTGGTTTGGGTTGTTTTTTCCCTGCAACTTGTACAGATCCAGCAATGTTTTACAAATGGTCAAAAGCCATTGCTGCTGCTGCCAGCAAGAGTGCGCTAACCAAAAAAGAACTCCCCAAGAAGGACACAGCTGTCCAGGTCAGTGACTGCAGGCAGTGTCTGAGCCTCGTCTTAGTACTGGACAACAGGGCAAAAGACACCTGCGTGCAGTGTGTGCAGGTGAATGTTCTGCTCTGCCTAGTGGAAGAGTTTAAGGAAGAAGTGGAAAGGCTAGGGAGTATTAGGAAGAGTGAAAGAGAAACAAGAGTGGTAGAGTTGCACAAATGAACACAGCATGGGTAGCAAACAAGAGGAGCTGGGAGCCCTGGTGCGGCAGGAAAGCCGTGATGTAGTCACCAGCACAGAAAAGTGGTGGCATGATTCGCATGACTGGAGTGCTCCAGTGGATGGCTCCACACTGTTCAGAAGAGACAGGCGAGGTAGGAGAGACAGAGGGGTGACTCTGTACCTTAGGGAGCCTCTTGAGCTTCTGGAACCTGTCCAGAGAAGGGCAACAAGGCTGGTGAGAAGTCTGGAGCACAAGTCTGATGAGGAGCAGCTGAGGGAGCTTGGGGGTCTTTAGCCTGGAGAAAAGGAGGCTCATGGGGGACCTTATCACTCTCTGCAACTCCCTGAAAGGAAGTTTTAGCCAGGTGGGGGTCAGTCTCATCTGCCATGCAACCAGTGACAGGACAAGAGGACACAGTCTTCAGCTGCACCAGGGGAGGTTTAGGTTGGACATTAGGAAGAAGTTCTTCACTGAAAGGGTGATTGGGCACTGGAATGGGCTGCCCAGGGAGGTGGTGAAGTCATTGTCTCTGAAGGTGTTTAAGGAAAGACTGCATGTGGCAATCAGTGCCATGGTCTTGTTGACAAGGTTGTGTTAGGCCATAGATTGGACTCAATGATCTCAAAGGTCTTTTCCAACCTAGTTGGTTCTGTGACTCTGAGATGTAAGTTCTTACATCACATACACAAGTCCAATTACTTTATTTGCAATGGAATAAAAAAATTAACAAAAGAAAAATATCACCTGTGAGTCAAGAAAATTGGCTTCTTTTAAACACTCATTCTAATAAAGTCTAATTTCAGTTCTGACTATGACCAGGAAGATGTATGCTTTACATCTTTTCCAAAACACTGAAACAAATACAAACTCTCCATGAGACATTCTTTGATTCTACTGATTTTTAGAATGACAGTAAAAAAGCTCTCTTTGCTTCTCTGACATCTGATAGGCTAATTGAAATTAATATAAGCACAATTAAAATTAACTAATTGGTCTACAACCTGATCTTTAAAGGCATGGCACAGTAGGCAGCCAGGCAGAGCAACTCAGTCAGTGTTCCAACAGTGTCAGCCTTAATCATCGTCCAGGCAGCTCAGATCTCTGGAAGATTTACTAGACACCTAGACACTCATTATCCCTTTCCTAAGGAAAATACCACATTCTCAGATCAATAAGAATATTTGATTTAACTATAAATACGCCAAATGGAAAAATCAGCTTCAAAGAATCGTGTCTCCACATCAGTAATATCTCTCCAGAAAGTTGTCTTCATTTCAGCCAGATTTCTTGGTGTGGTTTGAAATGTCACATTTTCTTCCTAATCATGTGTTTCCTGCATGAAACACACAATCAGACTGATGTGATACTAATTGCAATGATTTCTGTCACGTTCTCTACCCTTATTTTGTCTAGGACTGAGCTTCTTTTGTTTTAAATGGTTACAGGAAGTAAATGGCACACTGATCCTCCATAGTGTTGCTCTCCCACTAATGCATCCACTATTTACTGCCTTAATTTTTAAAGCACAATTTCTTCTGTTAGGTGTGTTTTAAATCAACAGTGTAGAAAAAAATTGCAACACAATTAATAGGAAGGCCCATGGGTAGAAGCTCTGCAGTCTTACAGTGCATTTCTCTTCCTTTTCCTGCCAGTTTTACCTGACAGTGGGAGCTTGCAGCACAGCTGGAGTGAGGATCTAGACCTGGTCTTGGCCCTATATTGTTGTGCCCCACATTTTCAGCAGTAATGGTCATTACAGGAGTGAACTATGCCTTAATATATGTCATTTCATCATGATAACACCCTAAACTTAAATAAGTTTTGAAGATTAAAAGAATCTTTTTAATAAATAAATAATACATAATGCATTCAAAAAATATGTTTCTGTGCTTAACTCATGTGTTGGGAATAAAACCCAATCAGTATTGTTTAAATGCCACCCCAGTAAATCAGAGATCATAACTTTATTTTTGTGTAAGAGACGTATAATTAAATGAGAGCCCATTTTAATCCTTAGCTGCCATCATCTGATACTATTCACTGCTTTGCCTTCTTTCAGGGATGTCAAAAGGTGCACTGACCTGACCGTCTTTTCCTTCACCCCAGAATCCCTGTGCAATCCCTGTGTCAGGAAAGAGGAATCCAGTGATAGGAAATTGTCAGTGATGGCATTGGTCATCTCATCTGCCACTGAGTAATCAGGAGCTGACATATGTGAGGTGAGATGCAGATGAAATTAAAATATTGATACTGATGTTCAATTCAGCTGGCCAGGCACAGAGGTATAAAGCTATAGGTTATGCTTAAGCTGCCTGAGGTATCTGCATGGGGCTGGTAGACGTGGCAAGAGACCTATGGGAGACCTGACCTCTTTGGGAATTGTAGATGAAGACCAGGCAGGGCAAGACTGGATACCTCAAATAGTAAGAAATACTTAATGATGGAGAACAAAACTAAAGTCCTCCTCACAAAACAACATGCAGCAGTTTAACTGAGTCTCAGCCTGGTTGCCCAACATAGGTGTCCAGAACTCTTTGACATGTTTTTGGTTATTTTAGTAAGCCCTAAGGGGCTAACAAATATGGCTTGAGTTGGTCCTTGGACACCTATTTCGATCTCATCAGCTGGATTGAGTTTCTTCTGCCTCCTTAAGAGTGCTCTGAATGCTCCGTTAACTGTATTGATTAGATTGTCATGAGTTTTTGTCTTTATTACTTGTTTTTCAAGTCCTTTCTATATACTCAGTAACATTCACATTCAAATTGACCTTTTGATCCTCCTCATATTGTTAGAGAGGGTTCATAATTAGACAAAATAAAAATCTCTGCTTTTCTTTGCCCTGCTTAGTCCATATATTATGCAGTGGGAATAAAGCCCAGTCGGTATTATTTAAGTGCCACTGGAGTGAATCAAATAGCATAGTTTTCTTTTTAGAGAATCACTGCAGAATTAAATAAGAGGCATGAGGTTACTCAAAAGCGATATCTATGTAAAAAGAAGTGATTTAAGGTAAGCCTTATTGCAAATCCTTTGTGCTCATTGACAAGCAGTTTAGACATTCCACAAAAGCTTGAAATATGGAAAAGTGTTACCTGCAGGAACTGCTCTTTTAAAACATCCCCACGAGCTCCCAACCCTAATTTATCAAAAGGTGGAAGCTGAGCAATTGTAGTGGTAGTGCTCATTGCAGTAAAATTACCAGCACACACACACACAGAGGAAGCTGCTGGGCAGTATCAAAAGAGTCTCCCCCAGGTCACTTTGGAACGTTTCCTTAAGAGTTAAATATTGTTAGCACTTTGACCAAAGCAGTTAGTAAGTAAATAGGAACTTGTGGGAATATTTCCTTTTAAAGGGAAGTCTGCTATGAAACAAGTTAGATTTTTTGATGTAACCTTGTTTCTTTGCAAGGGACAACAAAGCTCTGCCTTCTGAATAGGCAGAAACAAATGACAGCACACAACTCACCCACAATTTCCAAACCTGTTTTTCCAGTGTGTTACATTCCCTAAAAGCTCTTCCTGCTGTTTTTCCTCAGGGATACACTCACAGCAGTTTCTCTGGTTTTATGCTGGTTTTCTCCTGACTTCCTCCCACACATTCCATTTGTCAAACAATTTCTCAACCTCTGAGTTTGTTCCCAGTGTCAGAAACCCCTTTCCCATTCTCACTATTGCTTTACTATCACTGGGTGCCATCATTCCTGCAGCAGTGACTTTTCTTACTTTTTATTACCATTGCAGTACTCAACCTTCACATGGCTCCCTTCAGTCAGCTTCAGTGAAGGCTGAAATAGACTTGACAGCTTTAAATATGTCTATATTGGTCTTGTGGTGGAGGTGCAAACTCCTTTCAATACAACATAGTTTAGGAATTGTATCACTAGGAAAGTATATGGGTGTTGGTTATACCCATCTTCCCACTCGAGCCACAATATTAATATTCAATGTTGTATTAATTACAGTCATGAAAGCAATCATAGACACATGCACATGCAAATGATATTGCAGAGTAGGATCAAAAATCAGGTATAGTCACAAAAATATTTTTCGCTAATGAATATCCAAGAAACTAAAACTATTTTTTGAAGACCGAAGGAAAGGTGATGATCCATAGGCCAAATCCTGAGTGTTTTACTCTATTTTGATGCAATACTGCTCTAAACTGAAGGAGATAGAAATTTACAGCAGGATTTGTGAATAACTTTGGATATACTGTAACCACTACAAATATACAATTCTGGAATAACTCAGATTTGCAATAGTGTTGAAAACATTCATAATTTAAAGGGTAGGAATAGTAGTTTGACAAAATGAGCTTATTTTTATCCTTGACAAAGTTTTAGACCTATTCCAGGATATTGCCATATAATGGTGTCCAAAACTGGATAAGGAATAGTCATTAGAGAGCAGACCAGGCTGAAGCTAAAACAGATCCATGGAGTTTCAGCCAATGTAGGATTCTTCTGTCAGGCTTTTCATTTGCACCTAAAAACTTGCTTATTTCAGCAACCAACCACTTCATAGCAACCTTTCCTAGCCTAACAGCATGGAGATAAGGAAGGCATCTCTGGTTCTTGTGTCTGTTTCACACATCTTCTTATCAGGTACCATTTCAGGCAGTAAAAACCTTCTGCAGGCAATAGAGCTCAGATCACAGCTTTTGTATATCTGAAGTGAACAAATTCCACTGGACCTTTACAGCCGTAAAGACATTCTGGTAACAAATAGTTTGGATACCATAGCCAAAATATATGGTGGCTTTGTAGCAAACAAGAGGATAGCTATGGTTCAACTTCCAACAACTGGAGGGCACATTTGTCATTAGAAAGATTTAGAACTCCACCACCTCCAACTGAAATATGTAATCTCCCGGCCAAATGTCAAGGAAGTGAAACAGAAATTGTCTTTCAGTACTAATGGTCATTTAAGAAAGCTTAGAAGCACATAAATGTGGAAATATTATTCATCATAGATCCCATTTTATGAATACAGGCAAGCCGGGGATCCCCAGAGTATCACTAAATTGCCTTCAGGGAAAGAAAAAGCTCTACATACTTTATACTTTTGAAAGCAAAAAGGAAGCCTTTAGCTATGGTAGAGCACTGACCACCTATTCTGGTGCTATATTAGTGTTGCCTCATAGAACACTTGGCAAGATAAAAGTGTGGAAAGGTCCTATAGAAAAGATCCCCAAGAGAATGACAGAAAATTCCCTGCAGATCTATCACAGCCATCAGGATAAGTGATTTTCAGATCCACCCATTAGAAAGAATGTTTGTAACACTCTGTCTTCTTCAGAGAGCTGAATACTAATTTAGAACTCAACTATGTGAAAAAAAATAATTATTGAGAGAGTGGTGAAAGGCTTTTCTGAAGCTAATGAATTATCTCAAATTGGAAGAGAGGGTCAGTAAATTCAAGACTTTCTGAAAGCTCACTTATCTTCCTCTTGTAAAGTAGTAGCGACACTTTAATACACTTTGGGCTGTCCTTTTCCTGCAAGCCTCTGAACTGCTGGAGCAGGCATGAAGAATTTGGTGTCTTTTTGTTAATTTTTATTATTGCTTGGGATTTGTACAAGGAGATTTTTGCACTTGACATTTTTCCCAAGACCATTCATTTTCTAAGATCCTCTACAGCATTAAAATGTAATAACATTTTTTTAGACATAGCTAGGCACAACTGGTGATAAAAGAAGAGGTAGTCCTGATTTACATCACAGCTGAAATAATAAAATCCTTTGCAAGAAACAAATAAAAATCCCATAATACTTCTTTATTTAGAAAGGAAGATGCGGTGTGCTCTTGCTTTCTGGTGATTTGAGCAGACTCTTCTATTTTACTACATTTCTCATTTTGTAGTACTAATAACAAGAATTTTTAACATATTTCAGGATATTTTACACTAGGGACTGTGACTTAGTTTTGCAAAAACATGGTGTGACAGAATTCTGTGTTTGCTTTTTCTCATGATTTCCAGATCAAACACGCTGACTTTATAAATATTGTACAACTCTCCATGCTAACTCTACTTGGACTCTCAGAGCTCACACCAAGATCTCCCTTTCTTGTGTAGCTTTGTTAGTGGTAATAATTCAAGAGAACACATTGCATCCTCAACAGTAAGTTTTTCCTGAAAAAGGCAAAATGATACAGAAGTTCTTGAGCAATTGGATTCCTAAGGGATAAGTAATTTCACGTGGCTCTACACAACAGCCTGGGTGTGGAAATACCTTTTTGCACTAACACAGTGCTAGGCAGGCACAGCACCATGGAAGCATGGTCAAGGTGCATCCAGACTCAAGCTGAGAAAACCTTCTTTGTCCCGTGTCATGCAAAGGTGTCCACAAACTCAAACTTATCCGGTACTCCTGAATTACTATGTTGCTGTATTTCTAGGTTCCCTCTGCTTTAGGGAGGGAGATAAAATAAAAGCCTAGAAAAAACATGGGTAGTTCTGGAGAAATTCCAAGTAAGGAAAAAAAAAAGAAAATCTAGCACCAGTGAAAAGGGAAGGAGAAATTAATACCTTAAAAGTTTCCCTTTACAGTAGGGTTTGTCCTTAAGGAAAGCTTGCTGATATTTCATCAGGTAGGTATTTGTCATTAATTTTGAACACTGAAATGAATAAATTGCACCCAAAAATATAATTGTATTTTAAAATCACAGAGACACGATGAGGGGCATAGGGGCATAGAAGAGATCTGTGGCCAAGTATTGTGTAGGGTGGATGCAGCCAATGTGCTCCTAAATTTGCTCACAGCAATGCAGCCAAAACCAGTTCACACCACCTGGTGTGGGAGCCAGGTTTTACTCCCATGAGAATAGGCACTTAGCAGTATAGATGTAATTTTCAGGTTACAGGGTATTCAGTCAAGTCAAGCAGATGTGGTTAGAGAGGGACCAGGCAATTTAAAGGCAGTTGACTGATCCTGAGCATTACATGCTTTTAAGGAGATAGGTCACTGTCTGAGAGAAAAACTATAGTTTGGGTGAAAGAATCATCATAGATAAGTCTTTACTGCTTTTACTCTTCGTGCACTGTATGACACCTTTTGACAAACAAAGACTGCTTTACTTCCAAGAGATTGTTCCTGTGACATGCTATTTCCTGCCCTCAGAGGGAAAGGGCCTTTGAATGCTGGTAAACCAAGCTGCAAAGTGTGAAACTGTCATGTAATGTCATTCAATTTTGGTTTAACGGGTGAAATCTGTCCCTGTTAGGTTTAAACTGAAGAGACACTAAAATGAGTCCAAAGCACAGCTTCTCTTTAAAGTGCATCTTCAACCTACACATACTATACATAGATTAATAGGTTAGAGAGACTATTTGCAGCTTCTGGATTATCTTTATGCACAGCTCAGACCACATATTTTTATACAACAGTTCCAGAAAGCAGAGATGAATGGGAGAAATTCTTTACAGACATGAAAATTCAGCTGAAAGTTTAAGAATGGAAGAGAATAAAGAACATGAAGAACACAAATATTTTTTTCATCACTGGCATAGTACTAAAGTAATAAAGGAGTGAAGCAGTCAGACAGCCCACAGATCATGTCCCTTCACTGCAGCTTGTGGAAAGGAAGAGCATGACCTTAATCAATATTAAGGTAAAATCCATTCCTAGCCTACCAGCTATTATGAGCAACCTTTTATTTGACAGATAACTCTATACCTTCAAAGGTCATCAGTCAGAAGGAAATAACACTGCTAGTGTTTAGGAATACAAGCTGCAGTGTGAGCTGCAGATGGAGCTCTGCATGGTGGGAGCCCAAGGCAGAGGCCATGAATTGGTAACGCTTTGCACAGCAAAGAGCCCAGGGACTTGTGGCTCTGGCCACGTGACCATAGACTCAGAGACACAGCAGGATGCCATGGCTCAGGAGGAAGAGTGACACTTCCATGAGCCTAGACTGTGAAGGGATGAAAGCCCAGAGATTCTTGTGTCCTTGGAGGCATCAGCTGGAGCTGTTTCTGTGTTACTGAGCTGTGAATAAATTGCTCTCTGGAATTGGACATCTGAGACTCGGCTATAGAAAACCCAGGGTGGAACTGGTGAGGAAAGCTAGTCTGACTTTGTGTGGGGTGTGTGGGGAGCCAAGTGGGGCCTCATGTAAAGGAGCTTTGATCCCAGCAGTGAAAGGCTCCAGTGGTGGGAATGTGACTACCAGAGTGGCTCCTGGGTGGTCCCCCTAACTTTTGTATGACCTCAAGAGGAATTTCAGGGACAGTATCTGGAGAAACCAGCAATTAACGTTGGACACTCCCAGAGATAATGACATTACACAGTTTACTTCATCCTTTTGGACAGATCAATTTGTATTTCATAAGAGAAGTCATACCAATATGGGAAAAATTCAACATTAAGAATGAATTACCTAAGAACGCTCTCTCACAGTTTCTTCCTTTCTCAGGGGGTTGCAGAGAGCTGCTGACACAAATATTGCATCAGCACATACTGAAGTTTGAGAAACAGAAATATTCTCCCTTAATATGCAAGTAATGTGATCAGTCTAATAAAGAGCACAATCTTTGTCCTACTTGTCATGTTCCCAGGATGTTATCACCACTTTCTGAAACTACCAGAGACGTAAAATAAAATCTGACATTCCTTAAGCTTTGAGGGGCATTGAAATTCAAGAGGCGTAATAAATACAGAAGAGCTGTTCCTAGAGAAGCTTAGGGATTTATCTAAGCAACTTCCATTAATATATATTTGATGGAAGCTGAGCAAGTAAATCCCTCTGCACTGTGGTGAACATTAACAAGAGGGTGCTGAAACAAATATTTATGTTTGTATAAGTATTCCCTCCTCCAGATGCTGACTACTATGTGTATTTTCCCATGCCTTTCCAAGTCCAGTAGTGTCCCTAGTGTCTTCACCTCAGAGGGTCCCAAGTAGAACTGGGAGAGTCACTTCACTGATGCAATGCTGCCCACTCTGAAGAGGTGGGCAACAACCTCTTTGTGTCTGACAGAGAAATTTTGATCAAACTGAGTGGGGCAATTCAGACTTTTAATAAGTGCTGGGATTCTTGTGGAATTAATAGATAACTAAATTAGACAGAAATGAAATTTCAGACAAATAAAAAGAGCTCAGCTCACTTTTTCAAGGAATTGCCTTGAATTCCACCTTAGCAGGGCAAAAAGTCCAGGCAGTGTAAATCACTGTGACTCTATTGAAATCAAATTATGCTGATCTGTACTAGTTTTAACAGAGCAGGAAGCAGGTGTTAGGTAACATTGCTGCACTTGAACCTCTGGTACCAGTGGAAGAATTTTAAAGAGTGGAAGAATCAAAAGCCAAAATCAGATATCCACACAGATCTTCCCAAAGCTTGAGAGCACTCTCAGCACAGCACATATCATCCATCTCTGCTATTACACACAGAACATAAAGTCTGGCTAGTCAGAATGACAGCAAGGAGATAGGCTCTTGAATTATCTGGGAAAGCCTCTGTACAGCAGCATTAAACTTAAATTTATGGATATGCCACGTAAAATCTGAATGTAGCAAGCTCATTTTTACAAACAGTGAAGGGAAGAAGATAATTCCTTTGCATAATTAAACAGCCAGCAGTGTCATTAAGCAAGCTAACTTCCTTTGCTGCTTTATGGTAAGTTGTCCATCTTCAGTTCACTTTAGGGCTTGGGCTCCTAAGACAAGCTTCTAAGGTTCATAAATTAGTGAATAAAGTAAATTTTCCAGGACCATATGCATACATTTTCTCAGACATAAAAATGTCTGACGTTATTTTTTTCATATCAGTATGGGAAAACAGAAACCCATGTGCTCTAGTCCATCAGTTCAGTTTCTGTTAGGAGATGGTGTCCCATGTTTCAGAAGGCACAACACATCCCAGACTTGGCAGATGGTTTTTAATACATCTCCAGCCTCCGGTGTCTTCTAATCTTGAACAATATTTGATTGGCTCAAATGCAGGAGGGAAAAATAAAGATAAATGTGTTCCAAAATGTTAGCTTTTACAATTTCATATCACTGTATTTTATTAGCCCTATATAGTTTCAATCCTTATTGTGACAGATCTGTGTATTTCTGGCCTCTATGCCATGGTGAAGCTGTGAGTTCAAGCATAAATTAAAAGCCGCATGAAGAAATATGTTTTTTACACAGTTTTGATTTTGCCATCTCCTTCTGTCATTGAAAGCGTCCTTGATCTGGAGCTGGCAGAAAAGCAGAAAGGAAACTCCCAGTCTTTGTCCTTTGCACTGTAATTGCCTAAAGAAGCACAAGACAGAGATCCAGTATAAAAAAAGAACTTCCAAAAATATACTGTGATTTATGTGAAAATATTAAAACGCAAGGGAGAGAGATTTTGTGAAAATGGAACTGGGCTGGATTGTATATCACTTCCTCATAACGCTTCCAAACAACTACCCTTAGTGATATCAGAACAAATAGAGCAATGACTTCTTGTCCAAGAAAAGCAGCAGAGTCTGGAATGCTCAAACCAGGCAGAGATGAACAAAACTCCACTTTAAATTCCACTGTGATTCGTCCAGAAGTTCTGTAGTGCCAGAGTTTTATTCAAAGAGCCATGTTTCTATTCATTCTTGTCCATCAATTACTGATTTGCTCACTAATGTCCTTCCAGATCCATCTGAGCCTATCTATAGAAGAAAAAATAGCTGGACAGGTGTCACTGAACTCATAATTTGTTATTCAGGTGTCAGAACTGAGTGTAGTCCTGGCACTGTACTTTTGAGTTTTTCATGGATAAATGTTTAAAGCCTCAAATGAAGAAAATAAGTTTAGGTGGGCAACTGATCCTGCCCAGCTACATTTGTAAACTTAATTGATTTTGGGATTTGCTGATTTCTCAATGTAATCCTATACAAGAGGGTTCTTTCAAATAGGCCATAGTTATATCTGCCATATTTGGATAGTTGACATTTTGCTCAAGAATCTCTCCTTGATTTCTAAGGCCTGTCGTTCTTTCTATTTGGCACTGAAAAATTAATTTTCCTTGATATGAAAAACCTCTTGGAAATAGACTATGACCACAGTTTTCATGTACCAGTTCCACTGACACTAATTAGGAATTATAGTCTGTGTCCCAGAAGATTCTAATTATCCCAGTGAGGACTTGCTTTTGCTGAGTTCACATGAAAGTTTCCAGAATGGAACCCAAAGCCCCAAATTCCCTATCAAAGACCATATTAGAGCTCACAATCAAGTGGAAAACAGAGTTCAGGTGTTTCAACTCTTCTATTCCTTTTATGAAGCCTTACACTGCATTGGGACCATCCCGACTGGTATTTCACTCTTGCATTCAGGTCTGTGGGCTTTGGCAGGGTATGGCATTAATGGGGAACTTGAGATCGCTTTCATCTCAGTGATGAGGGACCTCGGGGAAGAGGCTTGGGGAAACAGGGGCTGGAAGAAACAGCCTCTACTTATAGAACATGATTTACAAAAGCTCTTACCCTTAGTGTAACAAATCCCATTGAAAGCAGTGACAGCATCAGAGTGAGCAGTGCTAAAGCACCTACAGGTACTTACCTGTCTTTCAGGAAAGATGTCCTTATTTAACTGTGTCACTTCATTATCCCTGGTTATTTGCTTGAAAGCCTCTGCAACCCTATTCCGTGTTTGCATTAAGCTGTAGCTTTAAATTGAGGAAAAAAATTGTTCATTTTTCTTCATAAGAAACCAATAATCTCCCCAGCATTAGGAACTATAAGGGAAGAATTGTATAATTTGCAGCTGTCCAAGGTCAGCATTAACTTAAGTACTGGAGCTGATTGTTGGCTTTTCCTCTTATCCACAGAAAGAGGAGTGGTTATAGGGTCTTTTGGAGCTCCTGTATAAATCCATCCTTCCAGTCTTTAAAAGCAAGCAGCCCGGACTACATTTGTAGTAAGTCTCTGTCTCTAAACACATTTTCTCCACTTGCCAATTCCTCTGCTCACATTACCACTGCTGAAATTTGAGGGCAAGGGAGGAAGAAAATGGTGACAATTTTTATCTTGCCAATTTTAAAATGAAAATTTTTCTCCATTTTGCAGCCAGCTCCAATCTGACATTCCAGGGAGCTCAGTACAGATTAAAGCCAAGACAAATTCTCCTTTACTGCCTGTATGAGCTTGGCTGGAGCGTCTCTGGTAACTCTGTCTGCAGACAGGCAGTTCAGCCAGTGAACCTCACCTGTCTGTTAGCTGAGCCTAATAAAAATATGAAAAAGATAACCAGAAGTCACAAAAATATGAGAAGATTCTAAAGATTAGATAGTCATTGATTATTTGGTATTTTGGGGTAGGACTCTAAACAACAGATTTGTTTGGAAGTTTTTATTTCTGTTTTATATATTTTGACAGCATTCTTTTCATTCCAAGGTAGTTTGAAAAGTGTAAATCACAAAATAGAAAGCATATATTTTGTTATAAAGATATCTTGAACAGGTGCTCCTGGCCAGATTTTTGACAATAGTTTTCCATCTTCCACTTTCTTTTTTCCCACTGACATCACATATAGCATTTTCTTACTCACATTTCCCAAGCATAAATGTGGAGATAGATAATAACCTATGTACTTGCACAGGTAGATTTCAGAAATGTTAGCAAAAATTAAAAATCAGTTTCTAATACATGAATTGCTCACTGCTTCTCTTTTTTTTTCTTTTTTTCTCAAAGTAGTTTGACATATTGGCATGAAAAAGAAAGATTTCAATTTTTTTTAAAATCCCTCTAGTATCCTGTTTTCCAAGATATTCTGTGAAAGCAATAGAGAAAATTCTCTGAAAATTCCTTTTTGTTACAAGAAAGATAACACAGCTGTCAAAATTATGACAACTCTGAATTTATTCGTGTACTTTTGACCTTAGAATAGATACATTGATATTCTATTTTGTCCTTTTCTGAAGAAAATGCCTTCATTTTTGACAGAAGTCTTCCCATGGTTTTGGACTGATAAAGACAAATGTAGAAGAGAAATAGGATTCATTTTAGCTAGATGAACATATTTGACACCCATGTCAAACATTATTATAACCTGTATGCTTCAAACGTAGACTGTAAGTTAAATGATGCACAGACTCAAGACAAGCATTACAAAACCAAAATATTTCTCAGCCCACATACTTCTTACTATATGTTCTCCATGATTCAGTAATGAACAGCATGCTGAGACAACATTTGAAGCACTGCAATGATGCACAAAGTGCACAACCCAAAAATTAATATATTTATAAGCTGAAATTTGCTGCAGCCATATGAACTTTTCAAAATCAAATCTGCATGAGGGGAGGAGATGCTTGCAGGGGTGAAACAAATTTGCAAGCCAGACTACAGATCTGCTTGCTCTCACACTCTCTCCCTCAGCATGCAGCAAATACAGTCCCATATCAACCTGAGGCCCATAAAGGCCTGAGATTATTGGATCTTTGCAAATATAAATCCATGGCTTTATGTGCCCTTGCCTTACTCCAGCAAGAAATTTAAGTTGGAAACCCTTCCACTCAGTGTTCTTGAGCTGTTTTCTGACCTATTTTCCCCAGGGAGATAATAAAGGGGTTCAAAGTTTTGGGTCAGCTCCCTGACACAGCAAATGTTTTCCCACATTTATTCGCCACTGCAGATTTCTTGTGGTTTCCATTCTCTGGAGCAGTCCTTCCCAAAGAGAGATGCTCTATTGGCCAAAGCATAAAATGAGGCTATTCTTGGGGGCCACTGGGATTGCATAGCTGACACTTCATTGAGCAGATGCAGAATGGGGCAGGACTCTCCCCAGCAAAGAGCCCCATCAGCACTGAAGAAAAATGACACAGCTCTGTAGAACTCCATATGGCGCAAGTTTCGGAGTCCATGTTCAACCTCGGGCAGTGCCTGCTGCAGGGCTCAGCCTGGGAGCCCCAGTAAGAGAAACCACACATTTCACTGAAGACCAGGGCCTCAAGTCAATAACAACCATATTAAGAATGGAACATTTTGGGCCCAACAGAGCAGAGCAAGAAGGTGAATGCAAGCACCGTGAAGGGGGCTGCATGACATGGCAATGCAGAGCTTTCGGAGTACCATCTCATCTCTATTCCAGCTTTACCACTAAGCCATGCCTCAGTTTTCCCACCTGTAAAAATGTGTATCATCTCACTGCTCCCCTCTCAGGATGCAATTCACTGTCTGAGACATTATAAAGAGTAGATGCACAGTTCCTGCTCCGTTCCCCCCATATTTACACAGAGGAAAGCAGGAATTCTGTTCAAATTTTTCAAAAGAGAGGATGCTTACTGGTCTGGTGTTGATAAAATATGGCCTGCTAGCTTAGCAAAACCACAGGAACAAAATGAAAAATCTGCTCATTTTGTTTCCTGGGAACAAACACACAAAATGAATGTCACACATTTCAATAACAATTGGCGTCTATGTAGTTCAGAGAGAAACTTCTTGTCCAAGGAGACAATAGATTTTATTATACAAATTAGGAATAGCCTACCAAGACAAAGGAGTGTTGATCAGAACATGACACATGAAGAAGGAAAAAGGAACTCTGATTTAACCTGCAGAATACTAAAATTATTTCTGGTCCACGTATGTTGGGGACTTAAGCCGAAATCCTCTCTGCCTGCCTGGCTCAAGGGGTAGTGCTGATGACATCCCCCATCAACTCTGCAGTGACAGTGCTGGGGAAGCCATGCCCATCTGTCCTGGGAAGGAGTGGAGCACCTCAGCAGCAGCAGCCCAGACTCCCTGGAACTGCTCTAGTCCTGTTTTCACGGGATATCTCTAAACTGTCAATAAAAACTGTTTGCTGTCCAATCTATAATTTTTTTCTAAGTGTTATCAATACTGGAGAAAGAAAAGGTCAGATTATCTGCAGGGAGGTGACTAGCAGCAGGAGAGGCTGCCCTGTGTGGGGCCTTGGCTCCAGAGAAAAGAAATCAGTTGGGAATGAGGTCAACAGAGGGGAAACTTGCTAAATCTCCTTCCTTGCTAAATCCCTCATCAGCTAAATCTTCTGTCAAGCCTGCTTCATCTAACCATTGCCTAGTCTTCTGTGCTTGACTGGGAAGAGCAATTCCTTAAAGGAACTGGAGTAAATGGAAGATAGGAAGTAGAGGATTAGCCCGTGATCATATGGGAAAATACTGGGGATGCTGTAAGAGAGCCTGCCCCACTGCATCATCATGGGCTGTTTAAACCTGCTGAGTTGTCCCATCCCTGTTCTGATTTGTACCTGAATTAGCAACACCTGAAAACAAAAAAAGGGCTTAATCAGTATATTTGGCACAAATGTCCCCATCATCTCCTCCCTGCTCCCCAGGTACACGGGCAAAATAACGTTCACACTGAGTCTTTGCTGACATACCCTTTTAGAGTCTGAATACTCAGCACCATCCAGGTCCAAAGAGAGGTAAAAGGTAGTTATAATTCTACTTTGCCACACTCTACTGTAAATCTAAAGTAGAACCATTTGTCTAGTTCAGCTTAAATAATGCACATTTTTTTATGATAAAATGTAACCACATCTTTTTTGAATAATAAGGAGCATTTATTAGGCCAGTTTGGCTTTCAGGTGTTTTCTCTGCTACCTTGTCCAACCCTGATCCATCAAGACCAGGTGCAAATGGTGTTTGAGAACTCAGCTCCCCCAGCATAGGTGGATCCTTTTTTACACACTGTTCAGCTCCTGTCCACACACCATCCAGCTCCTGTCACAGGCTGCCAGGTCCTGCATGAGTAAGTATAGAGTAACAGAATATAGGTAATAGTGTCAGCATAGCACACACAGTGCTGGTTTTAAAGTCAAGAGCAAATTTTTCACTTACTTCTTGGCAGGAAATATGTGGGGAGCAAGACAGTCTGCTGAAGAGCCAGCATGAAATCCCTTTTTCCCTGGTATAGGGGAAAAATGTTACTTTTTAAATACAACCTTTTCACCACCTTGCAGCCTACATATTAAGTTTCTCTTCTCTTGTGGTCATACAGGTATGCCATTTTCCTCCCTTTTCTTAACAGGCTTGACATCTTAAGAAAACTTAGAAATATATATATAGAAAAATGTTACTTTATATATAGAAAAAATGTTACTTTTTAAATACAACCTTTTCACCACCTTGCAGCCTACATATTAAATTTCTCTTCTCTTGTGGTCATACAGGTATGCCATTTTCCTCCCTTTTCTTAACAGGCTTGACATCTTAAGAAAACTTAGCCCACCATTTTGATGAAACACATTTGAAAGGAATTTCCTTCTGTTTCCTAACACTGAGCAATAGAGCCTCTAAAGTGCTGATAGAGAGCACATTTTCCTGGGGCTGCAGGGAATGAGTCACACCAGACAAATGCCAGATCAAATACAGCAAGCAATCAGGGAGCTGGCACTGGCAGGCCTAAGAAGCACTTCCTTTGTCAGTCTCGCCGTACCTATCTACTGCAATAACTTTCAGGGTGCTATTCTGCAAGGGGATGGACTGTCCCACAATGTCTTCCTGCTTCAAAGTCACACAAATGAGCATGAAATAGATAGCTGTACATTGGGAGAGGCCATTCAGGGATCACAGCACTGAGCTCTCTGGCTCAGGGCCGTGCTGTGGCTTAAGCACCAAGCGCTCCCCTGGCCTCTGTGGGGACTGGTGGGAGTCAGTGCCTCGGAATGTTGGGCCTCAAGGACTCGTCTTTTAAATACCATTTTAAAAGGCATTTAAGCACCTAACCCTATTCTGCAGATTTAATTACTGCATAAATCACATCTGTGCAGTAACCTCAGAGTGCTGGGATCAGAAAGAAAGACCCTCAGCTCCAAAATGGAAAGAAGCCTTTTACTTTTGTGTTTTTCTTGCAGTTGCTGGGAGGGGTGAGAGAACTCTCCGAAACAGTGTTCACTTGGTGCCCAGCTCTGCCATCCACACAGAATGGGTCACACTGAGGTTTAGGGAAGCAACTTAATGACTCTGTCCCTATGTCCCCATCTGCAAAAATTGCTTGTTACAAGGTTGCACCATTGCTTCTGCTGGAAAAAGTCCATTAAAAGTGTGTATGTGGCTCTGAATGCAGAAAGTGATGATGAAGAGCAAAACCACATAGCTTTTTGGTAGAAGTTTGGTTTTCGCTGGTTTTTTGATTGAAGTTTTGGGTTTTTTTCTGTACTTGGAACAGAATTAATTTTTTCATTCTATTTTGCCAATTATCCACATCCCAAACCTGCTGTCCAATCTTGGCTGAACACTACCTGGGGAGAAGAGGATAAAGTGGGAAGTTGGGTGTGCTTTGTTTCCAATAATGGCAAGAACAGTATAACTCAAAAAGATCTGTACCAGGCAGCGAAGTCCTTTTTCCCAAACTTCTCTGTCAGCCATGCTGAAGCATGGCAATTTTCCCTTTTCCCCTCTGGTCAATAGTTATGGAACTTCCATGTGTTTTGGTTCATATTTATCATCTGAAATAGGGAAAGAATATAAATATAAAAATAATTATGTTCTAATAAAAAGATTCCATAAATAATTATTTTTATATTCAAATTACCTGCATTTAAGTTACCTCAAGGTCCATTGCAAAAGTGTAGTAATTATTAGCTTAATTATTAACATGTCTCAGCAAGCTAATTAGTTGGACACCATATTAAAACCATTTTTGCCTGAGGTATAAAGGGGCTAAACCAGAAGATTATTTTAATATTTTAGGTTAAATATTCAAGGTGGCAGAATTTCTGTCTCTGGGAACCATGAGCTATTTCATGGTTGAAAATTAAATTAGAAAAGGGAAAAATAATCATCAAACAAAAATGATGAAAATTGGCCCAGACCCTAACTTTAGGCATTGCTAAAAGATGGATGTATCACCTCTCTCTCTCAATGATGATGGCAAAGCTTGTTTAGCAGGCTGCAGCCTGATTTGTCCACCTACAGACCCCACCAGCACAACCTGTTGTGTCACTGTAGGAATGGACAGACTGTGGTGGCCAATTGACCTGTGGTACAAGAGACAGAGAAAGTTCTTGGTAAGACAGTCTCTGGTGCCAAAGACTTAACAGTTATGGTGAGGGAAAGGAGCGTCTCCCAGGATACCGTGTTCGGTTATGGTAATGTACCCCAGTTCTGATTCCCCTGTTGGCTCCTGGTGTTAGCCACACCCCTGTACTTAAGCTTGAGCTGTCACATGTACAGAGTCATTTGCCTCTATAGAGAACCCTTCACAAGTTGTAGCAATAAGCTGCTTTCTGTGGAACTCTAAGCAAGGACCTGTTACAGCGGGGATTGCTGTAACACACATATATCAAACCAGGAGTCCCATGGAAAGGAAATATATATGGACGGATTCTTGGTAGATGTTTCAGAGGTGTTTATTTCTCCAGCCGCATGGCCGGGGCTCTGCTCAGGAACTAGTCCAGTCACGGGACCCAAGGGTCCTTCCCACACAGGGGAACACAAACCAACCCATGGGGAAAGAGGCTGACCAGGGGCAGGGAAACCCCGTGTCTCCCCCCCAGGGCCCATCTCCCAGGGCTCCATGGCAGGGGGGAGACCCCAACATCTCACCCCTTTTATTTTAATAAAAGGAGAATGAAAACAACTGGATAAACATAACAAGAACAGTTTCAAGACAAAACAAGCCACCCTCCTAAGCCTTTAAATGTCCAAACAGATTCTGTGGAACATCTTAGGGCTGACAGAAGGGAGACAGAACTCTCCGGGCATGCTTTGTGGGGAAACTGAGGCAGGAGAGGGTTTAATTTCTTCCCTCCCCCTTTTCATCCCCCCCTCAGCATCAGAGAGGAATTGTAGGGAAAGGGAATTCTATAGGGAAGCCATGGGGTGAAAAACGGATTGGAAATAAACTGGGGATGGGGTAAACTTAGGAAAGGGTTCATATTGGGTATAGGGTAAAAGGGGAAAGTAGGCTGTGGGTAGGGAAGTTGCTGGGATGGATATTGTTTATAATTTTGTGCATAACGGCTGCCTTTGACTGGAATACCCCCAGGCCCAGTAACATTCGCTGCTTGTAAACCCTTCTTTCCTTGTACTGTATCAAATTGTACAACTTCCCCATCTCCTACACTTTGCAGGTAATTTTTAGGGTTATTCCTTTTAATGGCAGTTCTATGGATGAATAAATCTCCCCCTGTATCATCTCGTGTTATAAATCCATAGTTGTTTTTTACATTGTACCATTTCACAGTTCCTGTGACTTTCGTTGCTACAACTTCTCCTATCACGCGCTTGCGTGTTCATCGTGGCTGCTGGTCCCGTGTGGCTGCCACCTCGCTGACCCCAATGTCTCGGCCAGGCCCCCGCATTGTGGCTGCTCCGCGCTCTCCGAGCGGCGCTGCTCCGGCGCGTGTCTGGGCTCTGCGCGGCCCCGCGTTGCCATCACCGCTGGCTCCGTGCCCTGTGAGTGGTTCCACTCTGCAAACTCCACGCTGCTTTGAGAGCGGCCCCGTTCCGGCTCGGCGCTGTGCGGCTTCTCGTGTCGCTGTGGAAAACGCCGCTTCTCCCTCCGCAGGGCTCTCCGAGCCGTGTGCTCAGAGCGGGCTGCCACGCCGATGCCCGGTTCCTGGCTGCTCGTGGCCCACGGCACCCGCGGCGCCTGCGGCATCGCTCCCTCACTCGCGGCTGCGTGGCCAGGGACCCCAAGACAGGGATGGGGTCCGCGATAAGGAGCGCGCTCCCGAGGGGGCCGGGCGCATCCAGCACAGGCACCTCCACCAGCATGGTGCTCCCGGGATGGCGGCCGCACGATCTCGGCCACGGAATAAGTATGATCTTCTGCTTTAGGGGTAATGGGACCATAGAAATGCTCTTCAGGAGCTTTCCTGATTATAAGGTATGCACGGAAAGCTTCTCTTTGATCCCTTACCTTATCCCAGATCTCGTCCCAGAAACACCCCTCACAAGATCCAGGAGGTTCGATATCAAAAAATAAGTCTCGAGAAATATAGGAGAACCTTTTGAAAAGCCAGATAAAAAAATATTCTAGATCTCCCGGTTGCATTACTTTTTTGTTTTGTTGTTCAAGGATTCCTTTTACTTCTAGATACATTTTTTTCTGTGGCTCAGAGAGCCCCATTTCCCATGATTCTTCCATAGTCCAGAGAGAATATCCAAACCAAGATGAGAAGAGAGAGGTCTAGAGTGGTTTTTTACTCACGAATTTCCTCAGGGATTGGTGTCGTGCCCGCATTCCTCCACCAGTTTGTTACAGCGGGGATTGCTGTAACACACATATATCAAACCAGGAGTCCCATGGAAAGGAAATATATATGGACGGATTCTTGATAGCTGTTTCAGAGGTGTTTATTTCTCCAGCCGCATGGCCGGGGCTCTGCTCAGGAACTAGTCCAGTCACGGGACCCAAGGGTCCTTCCCACACAGGGGAACACAAACCAACCAATGGGGAATGAGGCTGACCAGGGGCAGGGAAACCCCGTGTCTCCCCCCCAGGGCCCATCTCCCAGGGCTCCATGGCAGGGGGGAGACCCCAACAAGGACCCTTCTTAACTCCTTGCAGTCAGCTTAATATTACTGAAGCCATCCTGCGTCTGTGTGCTCATGCATGTGAGCCACAGAGCCGTAGGGGACTCAGTAATAGACAGACCATCACTAGAGGGGACAAATCACACAGATTTCTTATCATTGCACCTTCACTGTAGACATACTGAACCCTGTGACTCCCTCTGCAGCAGAGGACACAATATCCTACAGGATGAAACTGCTGGGGACTCATCTGTAATCATCACCAGAGATTAGATGGACTGGGTGTGGTGGAGCAGCCTTTGGAGTTTGTGGGCTGCTTTGTCCAGGGTAGGAAGGTGATCTCACAGCAAACAGCCTGTGTCATATGGGAAAGAGAACACGAGTAACTCCCCAGACCAGCCGAGCCCTCTGGACAGCGAGGGGCACAAGTATCCCTGTTTCCAGGTCCCACCTCACCTTCCTCAGAAGTGGTGCCTCTCCCACACCAGGACCCCAAATGCCACATCCTGTCCTACTCACCCTGTCTGGGCCCTTCAGCCATATCCTGCATGAGGGGTCAGTGCAGCAAGACTGTCACCCTCCCTACTGCCATGGGGCCAGTGAAAGAGCCACAACCCACACACATCCAGCAGGACCAGCTCATCCCTGTTTCCTCACTGGAAAATACAGTATGAGGAGATTTGCTCACTGTTTCTGGAAGAAGAACCCTATTCTGATTGCAAGATTAGCCTTGGGAAAAGCAAAGAGGAAAAGGGTTTTATCAGGCAAAACCCTACGTGTTACCCCTTTTGTTAAAGGAAATTCAGCTACTTACCCATAGCTCTGGTCTTTTCATTCTGTTAAAATGAGGAAAGCTCACGTTCTTTAATTCTTGTTTTACATACCTCTCTGAGCAGCTCAGAAAGGCTCTGCCTTGTCTCCACAGCAGCCAGCCTTGAGGGGTGGTGGCAGTCCTGCAATAGCAGGGGAGATCACAGGGCAAGCTGGGCCATGTAGCCTCATCCATCACCATCTCAGGCACCAGTCACAGCTGTTTGTCTCAGAAAGGAATCTGGAACAATCCCTCAAACCTGATATCACAGCCACTGCTCCGTACATGCTCAGTGGGAGGCTGACAGAGAACCCTCTCATGCTGATCCAGCACAAAAGCCTTTTCAAGGCTGCTATTTTCCTTCTTGTGCTATGACAGATAACAGCTTCATACAAAAATAAACAGGTTTGCAAACTCTTCCTGGGCGCTAACATCGTACTGGTGTAATATACCTGGGGTCTGATGCAAAGCAGCTTTTTAGCAAACAGACACACTCTGCTCATGCCTTCCCCTGATGTAAATGGTTTTTCGTGGAAAAAGCTAAAACTTTTAAAAAAACTTTTAAAAGCTGTTCTTCTTTTTAACAACTGATAATAACTAAGTTTAAAAATGAACCTCTAACCAAAAGCTAATCATCCAAATATTTAGTTGAAATACAGCAAGAAATCACTTTCTTACCAGCTGTTGATAACTGAAATGAATCAAAAACTACAAATGAGTGTAAGGAAAGAACCTGATGATTTTATAAAACAACACATACTAAGGTAAGAGGATCCACATGAAGTATAAATTGAAGCAACCAGAGAGTATTCCCCCCCATTCTCCTCTCCAGTGTCAAATGTTGACAGACAAACTTCTGGGGCCAAGGAATGAGAAAAGGAGATTTTCACAGCAGCTCCCCATCCCCTCTGCCCTCCTGCAGTCCTGAGCCCCACATGCCCACTCCCTGCATGGTGCTCAAGCTCCCATCACAGCTCCTGCTGGGTACCAGGTGCCAGAGCTACACTGGAGGCTGGGAGGCAGGAGTGGTTTAGCTTTTTAGTGGTTTTAGTTTGTGTTGAGGCTGTTCTCGCCCATGTTGGGACCAGGCGGGTGGTTTGTTAAGGGGATGTTTCACCTCCCTTTGGGGCTCTGACCATGTACCAGGGTATCAGGACTTAAAAAGCCATTAGTTTACTATGGTGAGATACACTGAGGATGATTAATCAGAATGATCAAAGCAAAGTAGTAGAAAAATGCCCACACTAAAAATTAGGATGCAAGAGAGAGTCCATGCACAGACCAAATCTCTGGCCTCTTTTAATCCAGAGAGTTCTTTCTGTTCAAAACAGTCCTGCAATACGTCCCCAAGGTGAGTCTCACAGCCTGATTATTGCCTATTCAAACTGAAAAGACTGACTGAGGACTCTGGATATTCAGTTTCACTTACAGCATGATAATGCTTTATCCACAGAGATCACCTATCCTGTTTCTAAGTATCTCTTGCAGAATTACAATGCTATTCAAGCAGGTCTATGCAAGACTGCAATTTTTATGAGTTTATCATTTTTTTTTAAACTGAAGCAGAATTAGTCCCTTAGTTCTCGAAGAAACAAAATATAATTATCATCAGGTATAACAAATGTCCAGATAAAATTCTGAATAAAACTTGGACCATCAGTTGGTCAGTCAGTGTTCCTTATAAATATAGTTCATAAATATAAAGCTATTAGGCTCATCTTTAACCAAACATGAAAATAACAGAAAGAAAATGATGTGGCTTCTTACATACAGCTTTTACTGACAGCATGTAAGCATTTTTCCCATATGGCTTTAAAGGAGAAACGAAGTACATCTTAAATGGAAGGAAAGATTATTTTTTAGTTGGATTTGTGACATGCAAGGGAGACTATCATAAGAATAACAAGTTTGGGGGACATAAATGACATCTGAAATGCCTCAGGATCCTCTGTGATCTAACAATGGTGACCAAATCAAACCATATGAAGAGAGAAATTGCACACAGCACACAAGCATTATACCCACAGCAGGGTGTTTGGATTCCTTTTAAGCTATGTGTGTTTTAGCAAGACCATCTGGACATTGCCAAATTGGTTCTGAATAGAAAATGCATACCCATAAAGTAGAAACTTATAAATAGCAACTTGCTTCCTGTCCAAGACTGCATGTCAGGGCTGCCTTGTTTGCTGCACGCCTGTTTCAGAGCATACAAGGTAAGAGTTAGCCAGGCTGCATCTGCCCACCCAGCAAAGTAAGGGTTAGTAAGTTAGGTGTGGAAACCAGAGCTGGGAGTGGGGTGGGAGGAGCAGGGATAGTGACCCTGGAGTTTTGCTTTGGGAGCAGAGAGAAGGGCTGTGGACAGTGTTATCTGAGAGCTGGGGAGGAGGGAGGGCAGAAGGCTAACATTGCTCAGCTTCCTCACACATCTGCTGCCTCTTAGTCACATGCACATTTTTATAGGTGGCAAGATAAGGCGATTGCACTTGGCCATCCCTAAAACCCCAGAGGATTAACAGTGTAAGAGGAATTTAATCTCCCGACGTGTCTGAGTAACATTTTGGTTTATGCCATTTGAAGGGTTCTTAGTGCTGTTGGCAGCCCAGCAGCAGTGAGAGGCCCCCAGTGAGCTTCCCAGATGGGAAGTGTCTCTGATATACCAGAGGGATTAACTTTGGCTCCAAAGACATTGCAAGCTCATGGACAGAAGGGTCATGCAGCAGAGCATTGACTGGCACAAAAGCAGGTTGTTCAACCCTAGAGCAGTCCCTACGTGACTACCCATTTCTCTCATAAATAGTCACACCTGTGCTTGAGCAGGACCTCTCTTCAATAATTTGAACAGTATTGGTCTCCACCATTCACACAGGCTTAGGAAGAGAAGAGCATTAAATCTCAATCATCTTCTTTATCTAGAGATAATGGACATTGATAAAGCCTTGCTAGTTAAATATTTTTGATCTGTCTGTGACATTCGCCTTCTATTTCATAAGTCCTAGGTATGCAAGCAAATAAACTAGTAATTGTATGTATTTGTGTATATGTGGACATTCATACGTAGACATCTATGCACACGCTAAAGCTCCTTTGTCTTGCAGTATCTAACAGGCAAAAAAATGCACCTGACTACACTGGCACACTGTTTATCTGGTCCTGAAGCCAAAATCAATGAAGGAACACTTTATTGCTGTTACTGGTCATTGAGTTGCCAAATCTGAATTCACACAGCCAGGCACTCTTTCTCACTAAGCGCAAAGCAGGAGTGAATGGATACTAAGCAAAGTTTGCTTTCCTCAGGAGTCCTGTGGGCCCATTTCCCACCCTGGACCAGAGCTCCTCCAGCACTCTTGGATCACTTTGCCTGTTACTGTGTGACAGTGTACTGAGCAACCACTAAGACAGCTGCTGAGTGGCTTGAAAAACTATCTTAATTTCCAGGTGAATAAGGGGACTTCTGCTCGGGTCATATCTCAGTCCCATTTTTTTCCATTGAGTTTAATCTATAGGAGTCAGTAGAAATAGGAAATTTTCAATGGACCAATTTGAAGTCTCTCACAAAGTGACAGGGGAAAGGAGAAGAATTAAGTTTCTTTCTCCTGACTTAAGGTCTAAAGCTGTTCCAACTGAAGTTAATAACTATTCCACTTATTTCAGGAGCAGAAACATCCTCGTGCATTTAAATCACTAAAATCCTAAAGTATCAAGTATATTTCCACCATATAGGCCATTCTAGCAGCATAACAGACTCTGTCAGGTGGGTAGAATATGCAATTTATTCTGTTCACATGCACAGAAGACTCTTCATTATCAGAGATACATAACATTTAATAGAAACCCAAACCATCCAAAAAAAGTGGTTGCCTCTCTGAATACTTCAGAGCAGGAAGAGAATAAAAAGGATGACAAAGCAAACTCTTTAGCCACAATTTTAATAAATATTGCACAAATTAATTAGAAATTCTAAGCACTTGTACAAGAAAAAAATGTTTCCCCCTTGATTAAACATACATTACTGCTGGAGGTGTCTGAGGGGTCTTCCTGTCATTGCACTGGAATTCAGTGTTCGATCTTCCTACCTGAGCTTAAACTCACATGATGGCAATTCCTTGTCTTTTCAGTTTATCAGTGTGTCTCCTGTTCTTTTTAAAGAAAAGGTCAGTGCTCTTCACTTAAGTAATGTCATTAAAAAATCAAACCTCATTTTTTTCAGCTTGTGCAACTGAGCAACTGAAAGGCACAACCTCCATTTACCTCACTTCTGTATTTTGAATATGAGGGAAAAAATGTCACTGCAGATAATCACAGGCAATGAAGAGTAATTTCTAGCAGTCCATCTCCAGGATTGTTCCCTACAGCATATTTTCCAACTTTTTTTCTGATCATATTAAATGACTCATTTAATAAGCTAACTTAATAAGTACTTTCTTTCAATAAGTTCTTTCTTATCCTAGGGGAGACTATTTTGCAGTGCAAGATGTTCGTATTATGAGGGTCTCTCTGTTTAACTTACATCGTTATTCCTAGTTATATATTCTAATACCAGTCTACCTGACTACCTTTTCACCACCCTGCAACCTGTTTATGTGTCTGTCAATACAATAAACTGATTTCGCACCAAACAAAGAAATTAAATTGTTATTAGTTTCTCCACCTCTCTAACTGTTCCATCCAGGAAGTGTTATTTAATGTCATGTACAGCACCAGCTTATTCTCATGATAAAAACGTGACTGGTTTTTTTAACTACATGAAGGCAATACTGTCTGCAAAATCAATGTCAGTTTAATATATTGTGCTGCTTTCTGGTTAGAAGGTGGATCCCTCTCTTTAAAAAGAGAGACAGCTTTTCCTCCAGTCATGAAATTAGGAAATTTTGCACCAATATGTAATATTCAAACTGAGCAATGATTCTAAAAGAGGGAGGGATGCTTCAGTTAAGCTTTTATAGCTCTTTGTTAGATCAGATTTGTAGTCAAAAGCCAAGATTGAATACAAATGTTTTTAGTTATGATGCAATGACTTTTTGGAGCATAGGTCCCATGGAGAATTTGAAAATGGAATAAGACTTTAGATTGCAGTTTGGGGTTAATTGTTGTTTGTTACACCTTTGGCCTGTGGTTCATCCAAGATCCCCAGAATCCATTCATAATGTTTACACTGATGTTGCCTTTCATGAGCAGAGCCAGATTTGGACTAGGGTATAAACTGCATTGAGCTATGCCATATTCTGGCTGCTTCACACATCCTTAATTCGTGTTTTATGTGAGTTTATACAATGCTGAGGGCATTATTTTAGCAATGGCCAGTTGCCTGTTGATAGCATGACCATATCTGAGTGAAAAATTTTCTCCTTCGGGGAAATATCTTAGGATGTTTCTGTTTAGTTCAGCAAACAGCATCAAAATGTACAGGAGCTGAACTTCTGTTGACTTCAGTTATGTGATATTCTACTGCTGACAGCCTCCCTGGATGGCTTGTAGTCAACTTTCCAATCCAATAAACCCACGGTACGGGTATAAAAATGAAGCAGAGTCAGATAACCATAAATGAGAGAGCTCTGCCAAGGAAACTGATAAAGCGCTCTGCAGGACCTAACAGTATAAAACAGAGAGGCCAAAGAGAAATTAAATAGGCCTGAGATATAGAAATTTTCCTAATCAATAGCTCTACAACATTTCCCCTCCCTGTCAGCACTACTTGCCTCTTTTTGGTTCCTCCAGGCTTAGAAAAATCTGGAATATGAAGCAAATCCTTTCTGTGAAATTCAATGGTTCTAATCCCATCATCTGATTCATCTGAAATTGCACCTGTTGCTTGAATCATTCAAGGGAAGATTTGGAGGGCAGAACTCTGTCATCATACAAAAGGTTGAAAATGTTAATGACATCCAGCAAAATATTTCCCCTCTCTTTGTGAGTGCTGGCTCCACCTATGCTTCTTTGTGCTGCCATCTGTAATTCCTATTTTGTTGAATTGCTGGAAGGGCTGATGGGTGCCCAAGACTTACACAAATCTCTGCCTGAACAGAAAGTGCTTGTAGCACAGTTACCTCCAGCAAGACCAGCACACATAAAGCCCACAGGTATGTGGAGAGAAAGGCTGCTGCCCTCATCAGAGAATGCAAATTAAAAAAAAAAAAAAAACCAAACTCAGGGTAACTTACAAGAAAAATTGGCTCTCATATTTTCTTCTTAGCACAGGTTCTGCATTTGAGGTCTCCCGAGATACCACGGCTGTGCACTGATGATATATATCATGCAGATAAACTATGGCAATAGAATGAATTTTTTTTTTTCCAACTGAATTATTTGCCAGGGCTGAAAAGAAATATGTTGCTTTCTCAAAAATACTGATTAGCACAAATCCGTGAAGACTTGATAAACCAGCACTGAAATGGCTATTGTTTGACAAAGTAGCACTCTGAAAGCAGCAAAATGTGGCACAAACACAAAAACCCCCCACCACATTTTGAAACCAGAAATGCCATGTTTCTGTGAGGTGTGTCACCCAGTCTGATTTCAGCTGGTATAAATCACTGCCATGCTGCCAACAGTGAATGGAAACAACCTCAGCTACTCCATTTCTGCAGGACTGTGCCCCTACTTCACATCACACTGGATTACATGTAGTGAAAAGGCTGGCACTGCTTTACCTTGAATTTTAATATAGCCCTAGAGCTGGCTTTAAAGATCAGCTAGAACATGATTGCCCTGATGTGACTCTATAATCTCACACACAAATTCACAAGTATGATGAGACTCAGATCCCTCCCCAGCACACACACAGACAGACATTATTTATTGTGCAAGACACATTCACACAAGAATTAGGACTGCAGCAAAACTAAACACAGTGACAAGCTGGGCTGTAAAAGTTATAAAGAGTCTCTGCATAAAAAGAAGTTGCTTTAGGATCCAGGTTCCTTCCTGAACTGTAGAGGCAGTCAGATATCTTTTCAGATGCATAGAGACTTGAGCACTGAGTTTATAATGGCCACATAATATAAATTTAAGTTTCCATCAGGTTTAGAGATTGGCCTTTATCACCCATAGCTTGCTCCATCCACTCTAGACTTCCTGTAAAACACCTGAGGAAAGCACCATACAACAATCAAAATGTATCTCTTTACAAAGAGAAATGGCAAGTTAGAACAGTAAAATCCTTCACTTAATGCTGAGCTTGTACTTTTTCATCTCTCTCAATACATCTTTCCACTTCCACTCCTGATCAGGAGTTAAACAAAAACAAAAGAAACCCACACTTTGCTGTGCAGTCTCTGCTGCAAACCTGCCTTATCTCCTACAAAGACATAATAAAGGTAGACTCAGTTTTGTCTTAACGTGAAACCTGTTCCCTTTAAGTCAAATTCTTCAGAAAGGCTCTGAGTCAAAGTATAAACTGATGTCAAGTTTAGGTGTTCTTAGAGTCTTTAAATTTGGACAGTTCAGAAATCAGCCATAAGGAGCAGCAGGTAAGCAGTTCATGTTCCCCAGCCAACACAGCACTTCTGTGCCCCATTCTCACCTTGCATAGTGCAAACAGGAGCAGCTCCAGGAGACCCAGTGGAAGGACTCTGACAGCATAAAATGCTCTCATAGAATTTAATATGACATCATTTTCATGATCATTCATTTTACAAATAAGAAACCCCAGCAAAGTGGCGGAGCAGAGGCCTGAAACAAGACATATGGCCATCAAAACACTTCAGCCTCATGACTTCTCCAGGTACCTCAAGTCTTTGGTGGATCTGAAGACCTTGTACCTTGGTATCCACTGTTAGCAAGTGACATGGTTAACACATTTCATTCACAGAGATGTTAATTTTGTTTGGGTTTTTTGTTGTTCTTCTCTTGTTTAGTCAAATAAGAGTCAGAATATGTAAATAATGTTCAGTTCCCCTAGATTTGATGCATATTTTCCTTTTACAAACAGCTGATGTCCACAGTGAACTGAGTGCTGTATAAAAGCTGTATAAAAACTGGCTGTTTTGAAGAACTTGCATGTCAAGGACCTGAGAGGTAAAAAGGGGATGGGGATAACAGTAAGTAAAGAACAAACCACTATGCCCTAAAACTTGCAACTAACCAGGCACAGATAACACAAACTGTTAGAAACACAATAGACTTGCTGAGACTGGAAGGTGACATTTTGTACTGATACAAGAACACAGTGTTTCGCACCAATTTCAATTCACCTGTCTTTGGCACAGTATATCATCAAGGCCAGGAGCTTCACAGCAATCAAAAAGATCCAAGGTTTTATACAAGTATCAAGAATGGGCAGAATTATAGTAGCAAACCCTAAAGAAAAGGGGAAAAAAAAAAAAAGAAAAAAAAGAAAAGCAAGACCTACAAACCTTCTTGCCTCCAGGCATAAATGAATTTTCCACTCATGAAAGCTGGGACAAAATTTCTCAAAGGTTAATTTTCAAATTGCCACTAGCTGTGGAACTTTTTGTCTGCTCTTTTGAAGCAGCTGGTGCTGTCTGTTGCCAGCTGCAGAAGACTGGCCTTCATCAACCTTAGGTCAGACCTGCTCTGGCAATTCTCCTTGTCCTATATATATCAAAGTGGAAAAAGGAGTCTGCTGTCATACAAAAAGCCACAGACAAATATGTTTTAAAAGACAAGGTTACCCATTTCTTCTTCCTTGGTGAAAGCTTGGAAATAGAGCTGCTGATATCTGGGATTTTCAAACATCCCAAATGTTTAGAAAGCAATGTATGACACTGGGAAGTCTTATTAAAAAAAGTTCTATTCATCTTGTACATAACAGCACAACAAGGGGATATTTAATAAAAAAATATGAGTGCAATGAACAGAATTTGAAATTGCCTTAGAATCTCATCTCCACTTCAACGATTAATCAATTTCAACAGCCATTTATTGCTTAATACACAGCACATCAACAGAGATTATTGCTGAAACAACAATTCCTCTTAGTCAATCCTACCAGGGGCTGAAATTTTCCAGAGCAAAACAAATTATTCACACTGACGGGCTAATGATTGTCTGCAGAGAAGGACAGGTAATAGAATATTTTCCAAAGACAAACACAACACAAATTTTGGACTGCTAAATGTGTCAAATGTGTTATCCTTTTTCAACTTTACAAAACACCAATGCAGCAGTTTCTAAATGCACTGTGACTTGCTAATTCTCCTGAAACAGAGAATAATTTTATAAACAAGTAATAGAACAGATATAATTTCCCTAGCTATGAGAAATGTGGCTCTAAGGCTCATAAATACATTTCTGAAATTTCTAGCTGAAATGCTTGCCTCATTACCCACAGCTACTTTCTTTACAGGACTCTTTCATTCTGAATATGCATTTTAAACCCCAGATCTGCATCGTTTGGTGGAAATTGGGATAGTTCCTCTGATTTCAATAGAGCTATGCCAACCTGTATTGCCTATAAATCCAGCCAGAAAAGGAAAAAAAAGAAAAAAGAGATGATACATAACCACTGTTTCAAGCATTCAGAACAAAGTTTAAACAGCACTTCACGTAAGGGAAAGAAAAAAGACGGAAGGAAGGATCAGGATACAAAGCTGATTTTTCTCAGTCAGGCCTTTTCTTATACAGTGGCAAACAGACAGCCCCAGGTCTGTACGTACCCATCTGCCTCAGCCTTTCCTAGGTGGAGCATTTTGCAGAAGGATGCCAGGGTCCTGCAGATGTGGAGGTCTGTCTTACATACCCGGTCCAGGAATAAATGGATGAGTCAGAGTGCAGATGAAGACTTTGAGCAAATCAGAAGAAACTTCATTACAGAAAATGTCAGCAGCAATTTTGGTCCATACCGCAGAAATTAGGCTCTTGGCAAATGTTTGTTGAGACAAATTTATTTTCATTTATTCTCATCACTGTCTTTTTCTACCTTCTGTACTAAACATTGATTCTCCTCTGCTACTTTCACGACATCTGCTTCTGGCACCTCCCATACTACCTGTGTGGTAAGAGAAATCTTGCCATGAGAGCCCTTGAAGGGTTTAATAATTCTGGAGCTGTTTACTAAAGGAAAGACTTTTAAGTACCATAAAAGTTTTCTATGCTCTTTAGAGAGACAGGTATAGCAATCCCTTACTGTAGATATAAGGGAAACACTTTCCCTCTAAGAAAAGCAAGAAATACCATCTTTCTTTGTTATGAGAAGATCCTTGAAGAGACTGGTTCAGGTGAGTGTCCCTAGCTGTGGACTTGCAGTTTATAAAGAATGGGGCAGAGCACAAGTGTGTATAAATGCAGTCAGTGTCGCTTTCTGTCACTTATGAGGAATTCAGTCTCCTCAATCAGGTTTGCTCCTTTTGAGGACATGCTCTAAAACACAGGCTTCTCTGTGGTATAATTGCTATTTTTATCTGTGCTTATTGTTATAAAAATAATGAGTTTCAAAGAATGCCATGCAGAAAAACATCTGTAGCATCTTCATCATGGACTCAGAACCCTGCAGGGGAATTAGTTAAAGGGCTGTTAGCCAAGGGTCTGATGAAGATAAAGGCCAGAAGTAGGTCACCGAACATACCACGAAGGTTTTTCCACCTTCTCAGAATCTGACAAGTAGGACAGGAACCTTCTACAACAGGTGTGAGGCTCTGGAACTAGAAGGCCAGACAACTGATGAAGTGGGCAAAGGTCCTTCTGGGATAGTAGAGCCCCCTAAAGCAACACCACCTGCACCCCATATCAAAACATCCTCTGTTAAAAGGAAAAGAAGGGTGGTTGTAATAAGAGACTTCCTTGTAAGAGGAATCCAATATGCAGACTGGACCCCACTCACAGGGAAGTCTGCTGTCTCCCAGGGCTGCAGAAAGTGGACCTACTGGAAAACTCTCCAATTCCTCTGATTACTATCTGCTATTGGTTGCTCAAACTGGCAGCAATCAAATAACAAAGGGAAGTCCAAGGGCAATCAAAAGGGACTTCAGGGCCCTGGGACGATTGGTAGAGGGATCAGGAACACAGGTAGTGATTTCCTCGATTCTTCCAGTAACAAAAAATGATATTTATAGGAATAGGCAGATCCATCAAGTCAATGCATGGCTCCAAGGTTGGTGACAGCAGAAAAATTTTGGGGTTGTTGACCATGGGGGGATCTATTCAACACCTGGTCTATTGACAGCTGATGGGATGCATCTTTCTCAGAGGGGAAAAGGGTCTAGCACAGGAGCTAATGGGGCTTGTTGACAGAGCTTTAAACTAGCTTGGAAGGGAGAAAGAGAAAATAGCAGGCTTGCCATGATGAGTGCTGGGATGATGTGCCAGAACTTGGGGAAATGAGCACTAATAGGATCCCTCAATCTGCTTTAAAAGGTCTTGGCTACAAGGTGCCACACCTGAAATGTTTCTACACTAATGAGGCAGCACAAGGAGCAAAGAAGAGGAGCTTGAGGCTTTGTCCTGGTCTTAGAGATTTGATATCATTGGCATAAGTGAAACCTGAATAGGTGAGTTCTGTGACTGGGAATGGCCTGAAGTTGTGTCAGAGGAGGATTAGTTTGGATATCAGAATAGGTTTCTTCACCCAGAGGTTGGTTGGGCACCCAGGCTCCCGCACCAAGCCTGACAGTTCAAGAAGCATTTGGGCAATGCTCTCAGGCACACAGTGTGACCCTTGGTGGTGCTGTGCTGGGCCAGGAGTTGGACTCAGTGATCCTTGTGGGTCCCTTCCAACTTTGGCATATTCTGTGATTCTGCGATCATGGGTCATCAGTTTGTGTAAGGTCCATGGTGAGTCTTGCCCCCACATCATACAGTACATATCCTACACACACACGTGTGTTCAGCACACATTTATAAAATCCACCGTTCACGTATCTCCTCCACCCCACCTCCATCCTTTAAAACCATTCAATAACAGCTTACAAAAAGATCCTGGCAATTGACTTGCTGAAGAAGACCCCACACAACTAAAATAGTACCAACAAAGAGCCCACCTGCTCCCAAATCAGGCAGCCTTGTCTTGAGTCAAAGATCAAGATGAGACTCTGCAAATGCAATGCTTAACTTGGCAAGTAATAAGAAACACAGGTGTCCCTCCAAACTCAAGTGTTGCTGCCAGAGACTCTGGATTTCCAGAGAAATATGCCCCAATGACACAAAAAAGCAACAGTACCAGCTCATGTTTAACCATGGCTGCAAGCAGAGCGAGGAGTAACATGTGCACTTCTTGAGCCTCCCTGCAAATGTTCAGAGTGATGTAGTGCACTGAGCACCCATCTGACTTACCCTTCCCAGCACAACTGTGACTGATATTCCTGGTTTACTTTCTCCTGACACATTTTCCGTTGAATAACATTAAGTACACCCGTGGTTCATCATACTCAGTGCTGTAGCTGTTCCCGATTTTCTTTCTTTGAAGTAAAATTGTAGGAAACCAGCAGGAACATTTTGTCCCAAGAGGATGAGCATTTACTTTGCCTTTTCTTTTGTTCAAATCCTTTCCTACAGCTCAGAGGAGCTATACAAATGAAAAAGAATAGGGAGCAGGTCCTAAATTCTATTCAAATCATTGATAGCATTTCCTAACAGCAGTCCCGGATTAATCTTTTCAAAGACAGGGGATTGTATGAGGCCTAATGAGGTTGGAGTCAGTTTTCTTCATAAGAGCTTGTATGGTGCTGTGATTTAGATTTATGACCAAAACAGTGCCAGTAACAGACCAGTGTTTTACCTGTTGCTGAACAGGGCCTTTCTGCTCCCCACTCTTGGTGAATAGATTGGGGCTGAATGATAGGTTGGGAGGAGACATAACCAGGCAGATTCCATGAGATTTAGGGAGGTTACTTATGTTTTGCTCAGGAATTTGCTGGACATTGTGTATCACTTGTTTTGCTTACTTTCTTCTTCCATTTCTTCTCTTCTTTTTAAGTTTGTTTTTTGTTTTTTTGTTTGGGGTTTGGGTTTTTTTCATCTTTACCCACAAGTTTTCTCAGTTTTCCTCTTCCTTTTCTCTCTCTATTCCTTCCCACTGGGACTTAGGTTTGGAGGCAGGGAGTGAGCAGCTCTGTGGTGCTTAGTTGCCTGTCAGGGTTAACCCACAACAAGGTTTTTAAACAAAGGTAATTAAAACCTTTTTGTTTCATACCATACAACCTTCTGCAATTGGATAATGCCTATGACCAGTGGACCACACTGTCACTGGCCATCAGCAGCTGTGCAAATGAATGTGGAAAAGATAGAACACTGGTGTCTCTTTCTCCAGGTAGGTGCCATCCCACAGCTGATGCTTTCCCTAATTGCAACTGCAAGGTAGATGGGGAGGCTGACCCCTGGGCGCCAGCCCTTGCACTGCAGACAGCTGAAGAAAGCCCCAGGCCTCTGGTTTCAGGCACAGAGCAGCTGAGTATTCATGCCCAGAGCTGAGGAAAGCTGAGAGAAATGCTACACTGCTGGTGATGCCTTTTTGTGGTCTTAAAATCAAGAGTCATACACGGTTAGAAGGGGAAAAGGGATTTTACCTTGGTATTTATTTTAAGGATCCTTAGGTGTACACGTCCAGGTCATATGCATCGAAATGCACCCCGCCAAAATGGACTCCCAAAAGATTTGGTATAACATTATAGGTTTTACTAATTAGCATATCTATCAAAGACTCCCCAATGAGAGGCTCAAGTGAGCCCCCCCTCCCCAAGGAACCTTCCCCTGGATGGTTCTATCTTAGTTTACAGAATGTGTTCTGGAGAGGACCTTGGGGTCTGGGGCACACTGATCCCTACTTACAAAGCTTCTAAAATGTTCAGTCTCTCAGCTTGACAAACAAGTCCAAGAATGTAGGGAAAAAGCACTAGGAATACAGAAGTTGTAAAAAGGTATACCAGGGGTATAAAAGAAAAGGCAAAAAATCTTCATGGCATCACTGGAAGCTCTGTTGGATTTTCTGATTATGTCACCAGTGTACCAGCATTTTCCCACAAACTTCAGCTCCCAGAATCCTGTGACTAAATGAGATTAATTTGTTTTCTTTTAAAAAGAGAAAGTTTCTAGACCTTAGGGTCAGGCAGGAAGGGCAGAAAATGCAAGGCTCAAAAAAACCCGAAGTCAACCAAGATCAGCCTTTCATTTCTTAAATACATATTAAGCTGTGGGGTTATCAATGTTAGAAAATACCAAAGCAGCTGAGAACAGTCACATACAAATTAGGGCCTCTCCCTCAAAAAGGTGGAGTGCTCAATAGCCCAGTGAAGTACCACTGCACCACTACACACAGGCAATGAACAGGAGGAGCTGGGAGCTATTGTGCAGCAGGAAAACTGTGACATAGCTGCCATCACAGAAACATGTTGGGATGACTCACACAACTGGAGTGCTGCAATGAATGGCTATAAACTCTTCAGAAGGGACAGGAAAGGAAGGAGAGTGATAGGTTAGCCCTGTATGTTAGGGACTGTTTTGACTGTCTAGAGCTTGATGGCGATGATCACAAGGAAGATATCACAGCAGGATTCTGCTGCAGACCACCTAACCAGGATGAAGAGGGAGATGAAATATTCTATAAGCAGCCAGGAGAAGCCTCACAGCTGCTTGCCCTTGTTCTCATGGTGGACTTCAACTTGCCGGAGGTCTGCTGGAAATACAACATAGCAGGGAGCAAACAGTCCAGAAGGCTCCCAGAGCATGTGGAAGAGAAATTCCTGACACAGCTGGCAAGGGAGGCAACCCATGGAAATGCCCCTCTGGACCTGCTGTTTGTGAACACAGGACTGGTGAGCAATGCAATGGTTGGATGGTGTATTGAGAAAAGACATCATGAAATGCTTGAATTTTCGTTCTTGGAGAAGAAGGGGTGTCAGCAGAACTGCAGTTTGCCTTGGATATTAGAAAAAAAATCTTCACCAAAAGGGTTTTCAAGCACTGGAACCCTAAGGACCATCCCTAGAAGTATTTAAAGGATGTGTAGTTGTGTGTAGGTGTAGATGTGGCTCCTGGGGACATGGTTTAGTGGTGGACATGGCAGTGCTGAGTTAATGGTTGGACTTGATGATCTTAAAGGTCTTTTCCAATTTAAACAATTCTGTGATTAACAACCTGATATATGAAGGGTCAGTCTTGTGATGATGTTGGAAGAGAAGTGAGGAGAGCAGATTAACAGTTCCCAAGCCCTTTGAGCTGGGAATAAATTTGGACACTTTGGTTCTTACTCCTATGCTGTGGCTTTGCTGGAGGACAGTGGTAGCATTGATCATCTGGCATTATGTATAATGCACTGCAAATATCTCCCAGTCATTCAGACATAATGAGGAGTGTAATTCACACTTCCCCTTGCAGAGCTGTGAAGGTCTCACTGTGACCAAAGGTAGCAATGCAAATTCTTTGTAAATCAAATAGAGCAAGGTAGGTCCCTAAGCAGAGGATAATATATAAGTTGTCTATTTAACATGTATCATATGAGTGACCTACTCACACACACATAAATAGCGAGTATATAACGTGAAAATTTACCAGCTGGGATTTCCATCATCTGGAACAGAGCGAGAGACTGTCGCTACCTTTAGTTCCTTGCACTTGCTTAAGGTGAACTATTTATAGACCAGCTTATATTGATGTTCATGGATCACATTCTGCATTTGATTGCTACAGTGTAAAGTGGAGTAACTGAAACAAATATATATATTATATATTTGTATAATAATATATATTGTGTAATATATATACTATATATATATAGTAATTAGAAATACTACAGATCCATACAATTGTGAGAGCTGGGTCCCTGCCCTTCCCCACCCGCCACATCCAAGGGTCGCAGCCCCAAATGAACCAACAAAAATTTCTTGTGTGAGAGCTGCTGGTCATGGAATTTGGATCTGCTGAAGTTTGGAAAAGAAAGAAAAGCCTACGCAAACAAACACCTGCTCCTAACCTCTAATGAGTCAATCAAGAAACTGCCACAGATTTGAAGATGCAATTTAATTGACCAGTAGAGTCCCAGACCTTGACATTGTAAATGAAGGTAAACAGCAACATATTAAAAACTCATCACTGTAATTAACCTTGTTTTTAACAAAGACTAAAGTCCCACAGAAAATTATGGGTTATTTATGCCATTGATTTCATTAGTGTTGCATGGCAAAAATAAAAAATATGGTCTTGCAAGTTTATGTGAGAGTCTTAAGGACAGAGTGACACTACACTGAGTCCAGCTTGACAGTGTTGTTATTACAGCAAGAACCACATTTGTTGCACTTCTGTATCAGGGGATATTCTGAGATGGATGGGACCCACAAGGGTCAGCAAGTCCAACTCTTGGTGATGGGCCCTCACAGGGATTGAATGTGCTGCACATTCTTCAAAATGCTCCTAACAGAAATTTGGGGTCAATATTCCTACACAATACTTCCAACT